>NC_071997.2:52355897-54855897 GCF_028885655.2 Pongo abelii | reverse complement strand
CCCTGTCTCTACTAAAAATAGAAAAATTAGCCCATGGTGGCACATGCCTGTAATTCCAGATACACAGGAGGCTGAGGCAGGGGAATCACTTGGACCCAGGAGGCGGAGGTTGCAGTGAGCTGCGATTCTGCCACTGCACTACAGCAGCCTGGCCAGCAGAGTAAGGCTGTGTCTCAAAAAAAAAAAAATCTGTTTTAAAACATGCTGACTAGAGTTAATAATAATATATTGTATTCTTGAAACATGCAAGAATGGATCTTGTTTTCTCCATAAACATAATAACAATGTGAGGTGATGCATATGTTAATTAGCTAGCTTTAGTTATTCCACAATGTATACATACTTTAAAACATCATGTTGTACACAATAAATATATATTTTTATCTGTCAACTAAAAAATGGTCTTATATCCTATATAATCATTTAAAATCTAGGTAATCTCTTAACCTTTTAAAATTAGCATCTTTCTTATTCAATTCTGGCTGTTATAATAAGACATTTTAGGCGGCATGTGATGATTAATTTTAGAATTATCTTGAGTGGATTGGGCCAGGTGCAGTGGCTCATGACTGTAATCCTAGCATTTTGGAAGGCCGAGGCGGGAGGATCACCTGACCTCGGGAGTTCGAGACCAGCCTGACCAACACGGAGAAACCCTGTCTCTACTAAAAATACAAAATTAGATGGGCGTGGTGGTACATGCCTGTAATCCCAGCTACTTGGGAGGCTGAGGCAGGAGAATCACTTGAACTCAGGAGGCAGAGGTTGTGGTGAGCTGAGACCACGCCATTGCACTACAGCCTGGGCAACAAGAGTGAAACTCCATCTCAAAAAAAAAAAAAAAACAGAAAAAAGAAAATTAACTGGATTAAGAGATACCTAGATAGCTGGTAAAGCATTGTTTTGAGGTGTATCTGTGAAGGTGTTTCCAGAGGATATTGTCATGTAAGTTGGGGGACTGAGTGGGGGAAGATCTGCTCTCAGTGGGGGCAGGCACCATCAAATCAGATGGGGGCCCAGATAAAAAAAATCAGAGGAAAGGCCAATTTACTCTGTTTTCTGGATCCAGGACACCTTTTCTTTCTCCAACCATTGGACATCCGAACTCTAGGTTTTCTGGCCTTTAGACTCTGGAACTGGCATGAGCAGCCCTCCAGCATCTCAGGTCTTCTGCCTAGGGCTGAGAGTTGCAACATTGGTTTCCCTGGTTCTTCGGCTCGAAGACTTCTCAGCCTCCATAACTTCATGAGCCAATTCCCCTAATAAATCTTCTCGTCTATCTCTATCTATGCATGCTTTCGATTTTGTCTTTCTATAGAACCCTGACTAATATAGAAATAAATTTCTATAAATAATAGAAATTTTTTTTGCTCACAGTTCTAGAAGCTGGAAAGTACAAATTCAAGAAAGGGTGAGCAAGCTTCCCAAAGCCTCTGTTATAAGGGCATTAATCCCATTTCTGAGGGCTATGCTCATAACCTAATCACATCCCACAAAACTCAACTTCTTAATACTGTCACATTCAGGATGAGGTTTCAAAATAAAATTTTGGGAGAACACAAACATTCAGACCATAGAATTCTGCCCCTGGCTCCCCAAAATTCTCACATGCAAAATGCATCCACTCCATCCCAATAGCTCCAAATGTCATAACTCACTCCAGCATCAACTCAAAAGTCTAAAGTCCAGAATCTCATCCAAATATCTAAATCAGATATGGATGACACTCAGGGTGTGATTTATTCTGAGGCCAATTGCTTTCTAGCTGGGAATCTGTGAAATCAAATAACTTATGTGCTTCCAAAATATGACGGTGGGGAAGGCAGAGGGTAGATATTTCTCAATTCTAAAATGCAGAAATCAGAACTAAGAACTTGGTAATTGGGGCCAGGCACAGTAGCTCATGCCTGTAATCCCAGCACTTTGGGAGGCTGAGGAAGGCAGATCACGAGGTCAAGAGATTGAGACTGTCTTGGCCAACATGGGGAAACTCTGTCTCTACTAAAAATACAAAAATTAGCTGGGCGTGGTGGCATGTGCCTGTAGTCCCAGCTACCTGGGAGACTGAGGCAGGAGAATTGCTTGAACCTGGGAGGCAGAGGTTGCAGTGAGCCAAGATAGTGCCACTGCACTCCAGCCAGGCAACAGAGTGAGACTCCGTCTCAAAAAACAAAATAAAATAAAATAAGAAATGGGTAATTGGTATCAAGTAAGTTCAAAACCCAAACCCAACAGGGCAGACAACATTGTATCTTAAAGCCTGAGAATAATCTTTGACTCAACTTCTTGCTTTCAGGATACACTGGGTTGGGTTCCCAAAGCTCCACATAACCCTGCCCTGTGACTTTCCTGGGTGCAACCCACGCAGCAGCTCTCATGGTTAAGGATTCATTCCTGTGCCTCCCTCAGGATCCCTCACCTCTTGACACTGTTACATTGTCGATTAGCTTTCAACATATTAATTTAGGCAACACAAACATTCAGACCAAAGCAGTAGCTATGATTATGTCAAATAATTGTGGAAGATGCATTTTTTGGCAAATTTTATAAGGTATATCCTTTAAATATATATTG
The DNA here is from genome assembly GCF_028885655.2 of Pongo abelii. NCBI lineage: Eukaryota > Metazoa > Chordata > Mammalia > Primates > Hominidae > Pongo > Pongo abelii. The sequence goes on along the minus strand of NC_071997.2, from coordinate 54,853,323 downwards.
TTTATTAAACTTTAGAAAAACAGGTTTATCTCATTCATTCAATTTAGAGAAAATGTCTGCATTGGCAAAAGCCAGTCATCGACATATGGGATACAACATTCTCACTACTGAATTTTAATTACACAGACAAAGAGATAGAAAGGCTAAGAGATAAGTGTACTTTTAAATATACATACAGGTACACATATTTAGAGAGCTAGAGATAGGTAAAGAGATTACAGACACATATGTGTGTATATATTATATGTGTGTATATAAATATAGGCATACACAAACACCCAAACACATGTATACCCCAAGAAAGCTTTTGTAAGAAGAGTCAGAGTCCTGTTTCAGTCTAGCTGAAACAGATATGTAAACAAGAGATATGTAAACAGGATAAAGTAAGACTTCTCCTTTCAATACTTCTTACTAAGATTTTCTTTGCTTTGCTCTTTGGAGTATACTTTACAAAGCATTCTCCAAACTGTCTCTTTGTTTGATTCCCTGGATATCTTTACATCTTCTGCCAGTGAAAAGATGATAGCTGAGTGAGCATGGTGTCTTTCCTCTCTGAAATGGGAGAAGGGCAATTGTGAAAGACAAGGCAGAAAAAGATAATCTACAGCTTTTAGACAGTTTTCAGGTAGGTTAATTTTAAGAAATAGTACATGTGGATCTGGAAATTAAATTTCTTAAAACTATACATGCCTTTGTAACCCCAAGCCTTCTTACTGTACCAACAGATAAAAATGTTCAGTTGTTTGAAAGCTGCTCGAAGCAGAAGAACTCGAGCAGAACTGCCCATTTATTTCCTTAAAAATGAAAATAGGAGAGAATAGATGAACAGAAAGTTATGAGGGCAGTATGAGGAAGACACAGTGTGCAGGGAGGCTATAATATTATATTGTAAGAAAAAAAGAAGTGGGAAAGATCAAACAGAATTAACAATAACACTTTAAAATCAAAATGGATTGCCAAGTTCAGAGAAAGCTTATCTTCCATCTCAACCTTGCACCAAAATTAACAAATCTAAAAATGACTAGATCTTTAAAAATCAAACACTATGCCTATAAAATTTGCTTATTATGAAATAGAGTGTGTAGGAAAGCAAGATGATATACTTATCAGGTAATATTCTGATATGTTTACCTATACATTTTACATTCTTCATTGCCATAAGACCTTAGGTCATTTTACCACCAATTAAGGAAAGCCATAGCAGGCATTGAAAAACAAAAAATAAGGGTTTCTTGGCTTTTGAGTTTTCAAATGTTGAAGTCCTAACACAAACAACAGGAGTGGAAAGAAAATTCACAAGCCACTGGGATGCTGCAGAATGAGTAGATAAACCTCTGTCCACCGATCTTTGAGCTGGGGCATGAGAAGCATCAGAGAGAAGAGCAGAAGAATTAATTCATTGTAGGAATAGGTCTCTGATGGCTTTCTGTCTTGCATTTTAACCTATCTGAGCTTCATGCAAAGAGGAACAACAGAATCTCTAGGCAAGTTTTGGGATTCGAGAGCAGAGGATATCTGAGACCACAAGAACCATGCGGTTCTAGACTTCCCAGCATACAAGTTGCTGTAGCAATAAAGTAGACATAATTGTCCACTGGGTCTAGATGTGAGATTGCCCTGCTAAGTTTCCCACAGTGATAAAATTAAGATAATATCCAAAAGATCCCTCTGGAGATCTTAAAGCTGTAAAGAGTGACATCAGTGTTAGGATGTTGAACAGACAGAATCATGTGTGTAGACTTTTTTTTTATCAGATCCCAGATTGGAAAAAAAGAAATGTTTTCCACATGTCAGAGCAGAATGGCTCTTACTGAATAGGAACCAGGAAAATAAAAATGCTGCAAAAGATACCAAAACAGGCCAATAGTGACCAAGAACCTAGCCACCTTTCATAGGCCTTGATGTGAGTCAGAAACTTACATGCAACTTTTGAAACAAAGGGAGAAAATAATAACACTTGATCTGTTAAAAAAAAAAAAACTAATGGATTGAGTTTATTAACAAATGGCTAATTTTCTTTTAAAAACAGTCTTAAAAGAGCTGGTGGCAGAAATTAATTGGAGTTATGCAAAAAAGTTACATATTTTACACACCATAATTGATATATCTTAATAACCATTGGTACATAAAATTAACATAATAGCTGTAATTTATGGAGAACTTACTCTCCAGGTTTGATGTTCAGTGCTTTGCATGCATTATTTTATCTTCTAAACAACCCCGTAATTTAGAAATTGTTTTACAGCATTCCCATTTTAAAAGTCAGTAAAGCATAGTGATTTGTCCAAGGTTACCAAGCCAATAGGTGGTAAAATCAGAAATAAAATTCAAATATATTCACACCAATATCCTACCCTTAGTAATTACACCAAATAACTATGAGCATAAAGATGGATAGTGATGTTGGTGAGTGAATATGTAAACTGTAGCTGTATTGAAGGTTGTGTTTCCACCTCTTACTTTAGAGGACCTAGTCATCCAGTTTTAGGGATTCTCAGTGGTCACTATTTCTATCTTGGGTCAAACAATTTTTTGTTCTCGACTGTTTGTCCTATGCATTGTAGGATGTTTAGCAACATGCCTAGCCTCCCTCTGCCCACTAGATGCCAGTAGAACTCCCACCCCCAACTTGTGATGACAACAAAAACCTCTATTCATTGCAAAATTTTCCCTGGGGGGCAAAAGAGACCCTGGTTGAGAAGCACTAGGTTACATACATTTAGAGTGACTGAGTAGCCACGCAAAGGACCTTTTTCTTTACCCACTGTCCTGATTCCAGTTTTGAGATTTGTTGTGATCTCATAACTGATGTTGAAGACTTGAATTCAACTAATTAAAAGAATTGAAGCTATATCTACAATTCATGAAAAGAAATTACATCATGAGCCATATTTTAAAGTTTTATTACTCAGCTATTCCTTAAAGAAATTGCTGTATTGCTCAGCTAAACATTCTTAGATCAATTATCCTATCTGTGCATATTCTTTAATTTCTTACATGAAGATCCAATATCCAATTTATATAAAATGATTATAATAATAAAATTAAACAATAAACCCAACATTTGTTTAAAGGTCATGCAAAGTCATACCGAATGGGCCAGTGGTGACCAAGAACCCAGCCACCTTTCATAGGCTTTGATGTGAGTAAGAAAGATACGTGAAAGTTTGGAAATAAAGAGTGAATATAATACTTCTTAATCTGTTAAGAAACTACAACACACAGGACAGCCCAAAACATTCCTCAATTCAAGATGTTAATAGTGGCAAGGCTGAGAATCTCTAAGGCTGGACAACTAGGTCCTCTAAGGTAGGAGGTGGACACAAAACTTTCATATAGCTTCAGTTATATATTCATTCATCAATATCTTTATCCCTCCTTACATTCATGAAGTACTCCTGCAGATTCAGGACACTAAAACTTTTACCTAGACCATACTGCAAAGGAAAAAATATCAAGGATTAATGGCATAATTAGAGAATTATTGATTCATTTCTTCATTCAGTTTTAATTCATTTATATCATTCACATGAGCATCCATTTTTAGATAATTTTGACTCTCCATTTATGTCGAAATATACATGAATAGCAGAGACACTGATAAGTTCAAACAAAGTAGAGTGTTGTAAGAAAACATATTAAAAGTGGTACCAAAATTATTGAATCATCTATTGATAAAACATGCTGCATATTCTTATGGGACTATGAGAAAAAAATGCCCAAAGCAATAACTAAATCATTAATGGACTATACACATTTGAATAAAGTCCAGTATGTTACGTAGTAACATGACATATACCTTGAACTTCTAGCAATGCTAAGCTAATGATGGCTAGAATCCTAAATACAGAAAATCATCTGCCTTTGAATAGCAATGCTAAGGTTGTTTGATAATAATACAAGTTAAATTAAATTAATTATATATGATATTTTTATAATCGTATATAATTGCTATAATTTATTTTATATAATTTATATAATACCATAAGATTAAATAAAAATTAGAAGTCAGAGCTTGATGTTAGGAGAAAGTAAGTTTTGGACCAATAGAAAAGGGATTAATTTATTATAGAATCCATTACCATCAGAAATAACATGCATTTAAACAAATGAATAGATTCTAGAAAGCTTTAGATGATTTAAATGGGTGACAACTCACAATGCATAATCTTTTGATAATGAAATATATTAAAATAAAGAAAAAAGAAGTAAAGACATAACCAATACATTAATTTCTGCTATTAGTTCTATAATGATAAGTAATGATCACATATTTTCTGTATGTAGCATACAAAACTAAAAGGCAATGTTTTATTGGTATAAACAAATCTTTCTGTTACTCTTTCTCTAAACAACTAAAATAACAAAGTATAACGAGATAGATTTAATATAACTCACAGTCCATTCTGAGTACATCTATAATAAGGAATATTTTTATCACCCGAACATCCACATAACATATATATAAACAAAAATATTAATATAAATAACTTATCTATAAGAACTCTTATGTGTCTGGTTTGTAGGATAAGAAAGAAAAGTATGCTTATCTGTTTTGACAGTGATCTGATTAAAAAGAACCCACGGTATAGTGAAATTGCTAAGAGTAGCCCTTTTAATTAAGATGACCTTTCAATATTGGCCTGTTACATTTCTAGTTAGCTAAATTTGATGATTTTTATGAATTTTTGATTAAACAAGATGTTTAGTATAAAAGAATCAGAAATATCATTGATATTTTTAAACATGAAATTTTGAGCTTATTAAATATACCATTCTGAGCAGGCAAGCATGAGAAATTTTAAATATGCTTTGCATTTCACAACAGCTTCCTATTATACAGAGATTCAACCCTCTAATGAACTCTATTTGTTGACTCATGCAAGAAAACAAGGTAATTGCATTATCTCAACCCCACTGACTTTTTAAGCCATGGTGTTAGAACTATTACACCCTATATTTGAAATGAAATTTATTAAAAATACCCAAGTTACTTTGAGGAAATTGGGCATAACCTTTTCATATAAAAGAATGAAATCTCATTGAATTGGAATAAAAGTATACTTCTAGTAAGAACATTTAACTCACTAGATAAATGTAAAACATTAGCATTACTCTGCAAAAGTTATAAAGTGATTAAAAATAACATAAAAACTACAGTACAAAACTTAATTGAATCATGTTTGATAGAAAATGTAAGGCCAGAATATTTAATGACTGTCTAGTTTAGGGTTTTTGTGTTTCTATGGGCTATTTAAGATTGCCTTAGTTCCTTTTTGAATGTTTTTCTCTCCTGAATGATGAAAATAAATAAAGACCTATTTGCTGAGTGTTTATAATACACAATTTTTCTCTTAGTTTTGTCCATGTAGGAGGTGAGGAGGAATGAGTAGGGATGATTATCAGCAATTGGCAGTATACTGTGTAAGTACAGCCTTTCTATACATATCTATCACAAGATTATTATCAAGTTATTATGGAGATTTAAACTTGTAATGGGTATCACAATTATTCTATAAATGGCATCTTGTACTAAATTTCTTTAGATTAAGGATGCTATGTTACAGAATTGTAGTGAATATATTCTTATTTCAGAGCCTATAAAATGTTACTTACAAAGTATATCAAAAATATTTACAAACCACATTGCCAAACTATGACATAAATAAAATTTATGTTTTTCAGTAAAGCAGTAAATCAGGTTATAGCTCTGAATGAAAATGTCAAAAATAATCTTGACATTGATTATATAACAGAAATTAATAGAGTAGTAACATGGATTTAAAACTGTTTTTATATATATTTTGAAAATCATATTTTGTGAAGAGGGTGGAAATAATAGTGTGTCTCAAACAGGTTGGAATCTAAAAGCTACATTTTCGCTCTTGATAATGACAATTTTTTTTTTTTTTTTTTGAGATGGAGTCTCACTCTGTTCCCCAGGATGGAGTGCATTGGCGCGATCTCGGCTCACTGCGAGATCCGCCTCCTGGGTTCACGCCATTCTCCTGCCTCAGCCTCCTGAGTAGCTGGGACTACAGGCGCCCGCCACCACGCCTGGCTAATTTTTTTGTGTTTTTAGTAGAGACGGGATTTCACCGTGTTAGCCAGGATGGTCTCCATCTCCTGACGTCGTGATCTGCCCGCCTCGGCCTCCCAAAGGGCTGGGATTACAGGCGTGAGCCAACGCGCCCGGCGGATAATGATAATTTTAAAAATGTAAATTAAAAAATTCTTTTCAGAAAATAAGCTAGTTATCAACAGAAGTATATGCAAATACATATCCAATTGTGAACCCACTACATAAAAAACACTGCTTCATTTTAGGAAGCATGAAACATTTTGCCAAATAATACCCACTTCTAGTGCGGATACAATCTCAAAACTTTCTGTAAAGCATCAGATATGTAGACCTTGTTATGGGGGCATACTGCAATTGAACTATACTTAGCAACAAAGGTAAACCAAGCTATCCTGCCATTTAGAAAGTTAAGGAATATTCTCACAAGTTATTCAAGTCAAAGAGTAACTCAAAACTTATAGGCTCTTTAGAAAGTAAGGAACTAGGACAGAGCAGTGTAAAGCTCAGAACCATCAGATTCAGTCTGAAGTGAGGTGAAGCTGAAGACATTACCCTTTCACGCCTAAGATTCTGCACCTATAAAAGAACACTAAAACCAGAAGCAAATAAATCAAATCAAATGAAATAATTTCCCACGTACGGCTCTTAGAAGTCCTATTTCAAATGATTTATAATGCTAAATTTTCGTATTTTTCTTCCTCCCTTTTTCTTTTCTTTCCTTAACTTTCTCTTCCTTCTTCTATCCTATTTTCATCTTATGGAATAAAGCAAAATATGGGCAAAACGTCAAATAAGTACATATCCATAGCTTTACAAAAAGTAAAATAGGTACATATTTATGCTTTATTGATTTTTTTCTAACAAGAAAATCTGAAACTATTAACTAAGTTTAGAAACTTAGAAAAAAAAACATTTCTGAGGAAGAAATCTGTACAAAAAAAATCTATTTTGTGAGACAACATTATTGCAAGGATTCCTATTTTTCCAATTTTATTTTCTATTTTCTCTATTTTATTAATCTCCAAATTTAATGCAATAAGAATTAAAGTCCAAATAGGGTTATATTTGAAAGTTAACAGTGTTAATATGTTAAGAAACATATGAACTTTTTTGAAACAGCAAAATAATAATAATTATTATTACAGGTGACACTACTATACTGTGCCTATCTGGAAGCCAGTATTGTGCCATTTTTCATAAATTATCTCATTTAATCCTCAGAACAAAACTATGTAAAAGGCAATACCATACTGTCATTTTACAGATGAAGTAATTAAGACAGAGAAAATTGAAGCATTGTTTTAAATGTCACAGCTAGTACAAAAAGAACCAAGCAACAAGGCCCCAGAGACCGTGCCCTTGAAGATTATATTGTACACCTAAATTTGCAAAGTGATATCTGTCCTATCAAATAATAAATGTTATTCTGCAGGACAGTAATTACAGTCATGTAGCACTGGCAAAGAAAAGATGGGTGAAATTGAGTAACCTATGAGTAGGCCAAAGAATGTATTAAAAACCGTGTGTGAGGCCAGGCGCGGTGGCTCACACCTGTAATCCCAGCACTTTGGGAGGCCGAGGCGGGCAGATCACGAGGTCAGAAGATCGAGACCATCCTGGCTAACATGGTGAGACCCCGTCTCTACTAAAAATACAAAAAATTAGCCGGGCGTGGTGGCGGGCGCCGGGCGTGGTGGCGGGCGCCTGTAGTCCCAGCTACTCAGGAGGCTGAGGCAGGAGAATGGTGTGAACCTGGGAGGCGGATCTTGCACTGAGCCGAGATCGTGCCACTGCACTCCAGCCTGGGCAACAGAGCGAGACTCCGCCTTAAAAAAGAAAAAAAAACTGTGTGTGAGAGATAACACCACATAGGAGTGCAATCGACAGGGAACAAAAACCAGAAATACATTTATTTTCTGCTGTTTATAAAAATTAAATGTTTGCAGTGAAAATAATTTTATTTTGAACATAGATCTTTTTGAATGTTAATGTCAAATAAATGAAAACTCAGTAGCTTCTGACTTGAAGTTTGTAAATCAGCACCGATTCTGTAGCAATGAGTTAATTAACAGATACTGAAATGATTCTTACAAAGGCAGTGCAAATACAATTTAGGCTTGATACTGATGGTGTTTTGTATTACATATTATTTTCAAAACATCAAACTGTGCCTATAAAGACATTTCCTTTACATAACTGCCCTAAAAAATTTCAGATGCCTTAGGAAAATTTAGATATATTTACTTCTCCAGCCACATAAATCTGATTTTGCAGAAATGAGTGTAATATTTTAATACAACAGTCTTTATTTGTCATTTCACCTATAAATTAAGAAGTACTCTCCAAAATCCAATGAAGAAACCTTGTCACTGTGTAATTGTACATGTTGTAGCTATTTACATTATTTATTCTTACAAAAATCATTCTCACAATGAACTAAATCTGCTGAAATAGTCTGCCAAAAGAATTTGATTTTGTTAATAAATATGCATACTTTAATAAATTGGTAGAAAGTCTGTTTAGTGCCTAAACATTCCTATCACATTATGAATTGAAGATGATCTGGTATAATTTCTTCAAACTAAATTCTTAGAATTAAAAAAGATACATCATTATTAACAATCCACTAGAATGAATGCTCAGTAGAGCAAAGACCGCTTTTTTAAAAATTTAAATGTTTTTAATTATGTATACCCAGTGCCTAGAACAGTAACTCATCTTTGAAGATGCTCAAAAAAATACTTGTTGAACAAATATATTATGTTAAAAGGCTAATATTTATCGGATGCTTACTGTTTTCCAGGTATTGTGCCAAGCACATTAAGTATATTTCCTTATTTAATGCTTACAATCACCTAATAAATTTATACTTTTGCTGTTCGATATTTACAGAAGAGGACTTAAATGTCAACTCTTTTACCGATTATTTCATTTTGGGAAAGCTGATGAATCTCTTCCTCTCTGTGAGTCTCCCTGTTCTAACCTGTAAGATGGAGATAATAAGCTTATCTGGCCTGGGTTGTGAGAAATAATGACTAAAGAAATAAACATTGCAAAGAAGTATCATAGTTCTAGATACATAGTTGATATATAGAATCACAAAATATCTTATTTCAATGGACCATAAAAGCATGTTTTTTTCTGTCTTATAGTTGTAGTCAACCCAAAGAGAAGTAAGACATAGTTTTCCTTGCTTGAATACGTGTAAATTTGTTATTTCTGCTGGCTTAGCTTCACAATGTGACTTCACATTGTCTTAATCAATAAACTGTTGAAGGACATTTAAGGTAGGTGTATGAGTCCTGGATATGGTCAAAAGTCTTCTTTTGAATTTTCTGCTAAATATAAATCAACATTTGCAAGAAAACTTGCAGAGTAGATGTCACCAGCTTGGAAAAACAAAACAAGGCAATACAAGCAATGAAGCAAACAGAGCAGAGACAGAAGTGAGTATTCTCTTCAGAAATTCTTTAGTACCAATGCTTTTGTTGTCCCTGAGAACAGTAGAATGTGGAAAGACATGGTCACAGAGGACTCTGGGTTGAAATCTAGTACAGAAGAATAGGATGCTAAACGCAAAGGGGTTTTAAAAATAGCTTAACTGATTTATTTCACCCGTGTTTTTCTTTTGTCAATGTACATATCATTATATAAATGAATGTAAAAATATTATGCTATTGGTGAAATCTACAACATTCAAACTGACAAGAAAGCAACATGTATTTTCATTGGCAGTCTTTTTCTCTCGAAGGAGTATATAAAAGAGTAGTGAGTCTTAAAATTGATGGCATTTCAGATTTCCTAAAATGTAGTAGTTCATGTATTTAGAGAAAGAAGAAACATTTTATGTAGTGCAATTCAAAACTGATCTTCCTTCCCATAACAAGAATTTATGGTTTATACCACCTACCAATTGGTGTGGTGATTACATTATCACATTCTACGTGAATTCCCTCAAGAGCATGTGTAGCAAGCTCTTCTAGCAATGTTTGCTGAAGACATAAACAAAGTCTTAGTATGTGTTAACCTTTTTTAAGCCCCATATATCCGACATACGTTTTTGTTAAAGCAACCATTTGTTGGTACTGTCTATGTTTCAGGTCCTATGAGAAACTGAAAATTCAATGGTGAGCAATGAAAGCTATTTTTCTTGCTGATAGCACTTGGTGTTCAAGGCTATGTAGAGAAGACCAACACTGTATTTTGAGATTATATTAGCTGAAGGATATTCTTGAAGAAGTGACACTTGGAAGGAGGTCTGATTGAGCCAAAGATTTTAACTCCAATGGAGAGGATATGGAAGATTAGTCTAAGCATTCATGGGTCCCTTTTATGGCCATTGTGAGGATTAAATGATATAATCCATGTGCATTATTTTGTAGGTGCCTGAAACATAATGAGGCTCACTTGGCACATGTTATCTATTTGCATTACTAATAATATTATTACAATTAGCAAAATAGCAACATGCCCAGATCCCTGTGTTGTGACAGATTGTGGCTGATAAAAGGGTCTCAAAGAAAGGCAGTGTGGCTCAAGTGGAAAGAGAAATGGGAAATTGTGTAAGATGGGTTGCAAATGTAGGTAGGAGCCATTCCAGTCAACGTTTGCAGCTGTGCTGTTTTTCTTTTATTCTAAGAAAGGTTTCAAAAGGAGAGAGTGAAAATGAACTGATCAAATTTAAGCTTATAAATGATGACTTGCAGCAATGAGTCACAGGGATTGGAAGGATGTCAGACCAGATGCATATTCGTTACTTAGATGTTTTGGTAGTAGTCTTTCCTGCAAAAAGCAGTGGCACAAGGGAAAATATAATACCTGTATGGTAGCCAATCAATATTTTATTATTTTAGTATACTTTAAAAATACACATAGATAGGCTGTACACATTTTTAGTAAAATGGATGTTATAAATAAAATGCTAGTCCAAGAAACAACATATACTTGAGGTTTAATAAGTTTTATTGCTTTTATCAATGCCTGACACTCAATAAATTCTAACTATTACTATTATAATTACTAATATCACCTGCCAAATGAGATACTGGGGTGATAAAACATAGTATATGAAGCATTTTTAATTCTATAGTTCAAGAAAAACATGGAAGAAAAACATGTAATATAAGATTGTTCAGAACCACAGTTGAGTCTTGTAATACTTTATATAAAATATGACAGCATCCCTAACATAGACAGTTGATATGAAATTATTGATTGATTAGTTTCTAAGTTAAATGTTTTCACCAAACTGATTTATATCTATGGCAGTATCAGGCAGCCACACATCAACAACAATAAGACTCTGACTTAGGTTGAATCTTAAGAAAAAATAAAAAAGAGTAATATATAGGTGGAAAGATGGAAGTTTGAAAAAGGACACAGGGATAGAACATACTGATCACCTCTTAGTCATGCCATAAGAGCTTTATTTAAAGGAATTAAATTCAATGAAGAGATACCTGTGAAGTCCTCTTAAACAGGTAAGTAAATGCTTAATGTATACTTCTACAAGAAGGTTGGCATAGCAAAATTCAGGAATTCTTAGGAAGATGACAATGAAGAAATAAGGCTATTTCTTATCAATATAACACCCAATCAAACCAACAACATGAATGATATACCTAGGTGCTCATGGATAGTTACTGAATATATTGGCCACCTATGACAGATGTAGATCATATGGGTACACACTGAGCAAGTCACATTGTGACAAAATTTTGAGGAGATCACTCACTCAATAAAAGTAACCTTTATATTTTTAGTAAAAATTTACACTGTCTGAAGTTAAGCCTTTCATTTCAGTGATATATTTCCTTGCTTTTATGACTGGAGATATTTCCTTTATGTTATTTTTATGAAAGAATAACGTGGAAGGACACATGACAGGCTGACACAATTGATTATTTCCAGGATGGGAAGAGAAGATAGGAGAAGATATGGTAGAGGCATGCGATGTGGTTCTTCTTGCTTGTATATCTCCTTGAATTTAGTGTTTCACTTCATACACTAATCATATATCACTGTTGTAACTTGGGGAAAAAAACACCAAGAAAGTAAAATTTAAAAATATAAAAATCTTTTAATATTGATTTCAGCCAAACATGATAATTACTAAACTCAAAACAGGAGTGTTTATTAAACTCGCAGGTTATTGAATAACTTTCTTCAATAAGTTCCTTCAGTCTCCAGACTTCCACTTGCTGGAAATATCAGAAAGCTAGTCAACCTTAAATATTAAAACATCTTCACGTCATTTTTCTGTATTACCTTATTATAAATGAGCTTTAGGTATATTAAAATGCAGCGTATATGCACCTATGCACATAGGCTCTGTCTCCTTTATTTTACACACACACACACACACACGATCAGAAAAAAAAAAAAGGCAAAAAAACACTAAATTAGAAAGCATAAATTCTTAGGTGATTTTTGCTGAGAAATATTGTTCAGATATTTAGTCACTCATTTTTGTTGTTGTTGTTCTGGGTCTCAAGCATCTTCTATAAGGCAATTGCGTATGATTAAAGACAATGGATGCTAGCACCTTAGTGACTAGGTTCAAATGTTGTCTTGGTTGCTTGCCATTCCTATGACCTGGACAAGCTATCCAATCTCTTTGTGCCTTGGTTTCCTCATTTGTAAAATGGGAGAATAGTATACTTAACTCCCAGAGTTGTGGTGGGAATTACATGAATCAACACATGTGACATATTTAGAAGACTGTTTGATATCTAGTAGGTCTCGGTTTTCATCATTTTCCCTGCCTCTGGGAAAATATTCTCCCTTTCAATCCTTGAAGCTGGAATAAGTCTCTTCTACCACTTGTACACCAAATGCCCGGCATATTTTGCTATTTCTCTTTTGCCCCCCATCTTTTCTTATGATTTCTTCCTCCTTTTTCTGAAGCGTTCTGCTTAATCTTCAAACGATTTCTGAGTCTCTCTGTAACATGGGGGTGAAAGTGTAGCATAGCAGAGTTTTCTCCTTTACTAAGCATCAATGAAACACATTTGGAAATAAGCTTAACATGCTCAGGATATCAGTGTACATTTCCACATCTCCAAACGAAATACCATTTGTCACAGTTACAATGCATTTGGGGTCCTTTAATTTCAAGATTTATACAAATGCTTTCACAAATAAATAGTTTCCATTTTCCATTTCCTAGTTCTAAGACTGCAAGCTGTGTGGCTTGGGTATTTAACTTCTCAATTTTCTCACCTATAAACAAGTGATAAAAATACCACCTATCTGATGGGCTTTTGTGAGAAATAAATGAAGTGAAACCTGTAAAAATAGTCAAAACAGTGTCTGGCACATAGTAAGTAGTCAGTGAAGGATAGTTATTTATATTATTAGTATCATTAACTGTATTTTCCGAAGTGAGATGTAATCATAATGCAAAAAATATGGAGCATGTTCTGAGTTCCTTTGGGACAGGGTTGGGGACATAATAGGTTATATAATGTAAGCACTTTCAAAATAACATTATCATCATATAATCTGTATAGGTAGCACAGAACGATGCTTCACTAAATATTTGACTCAACATGTGATAGGCAATCTGTTTATTTTAGTAAATAAAATGCTATGGATTTTTTCTGTATCATGTTTCTCAACCTTGGCACTACTGATATTTTGGTTCGTATCATTGTTTGTAGAGAGTTTTTCTGTGTATTGTAGGATGTACAGCAGCATCTCTAGTCTCTTCCCACTAGAAGTGTTGCACATTCTTCCTGCTGAGCTGTAACAATATTTCCATAAATTGTCCATTATCCTCTGGGGGTTGCAGGGCAAAATTACCCTAGGTTGAGAACAACTGATTTACATTGATCTTCAAAGATATAGTATTGAGTCATAATCTTCAACAACAAGATATAGCTTATATTGAATACTAAGAGAATAAAAAATAGATTATTCTTACAACTAACTTAGTACCATCAGCGATTTGCAATAATTAGCCCTTTGTGGAGCCTAATTTGACCTAGTTCCAACATAAACTCATACCTTTTTTGCTTCTTTAAGATTGAACATCAGCCACACTGTCTTCCTCTCATTTTATTGATGTAAACAAGAGTCAGAGCTTGGACTTCAGACATAATAAGACAACACATTAAATATGGATACTGTAAAATCATGATGCACTTCCAAAGATATGCCATTTTTCTCCCCTAAGACTACTCTGGCCATCTCTAAACCCAGATTTGGTGAAGTCTGCCATTACCCTCTACTAGTATAAGAAAGTAATGTAAATAATAACTCAGGCTTTGAGGACTCACAAAGGTATCCAAAATTATGGAAACATGTTTAAGAATAAATTTGAAACTTTCTTGACAAATCAAATAGGGGCTTGTCATTTTACAGTTTATAAGCTATGAATCCAAAACTAGTACAAAATAAAGGTGGAGGCAGTACAAAATCTAGTGATGCAAAACAATTTTTTAAACATATTACCAGAGGCAGAAATTATAAGGAATGGGGTTGTTATTGCATATACAATGTTATTGCATATACATATGTTCATTCATGTGAATGAACATATGTACTTATATGTGGATATTTATGGGAGAAGCTTCACTTCTTTTCACCAGATTCTCCAATACTTTAAAAACTTCAAGTATAGTCAGTTCTACTATAACACTTGTTTTGAAAATGCAAATTTTTCCAAGGCAATTTATGTGTGTATGTGTGTCTGTGTGTCTATGTGTGTTTGTGTGTGTGTGTATTGTAAGCAAGTATATCTGTAAAGACATAGGTATATTTATATGTGTACAGATATAAATATATTTGCTCTTGTGCAATTCTGCCCACAAGAACACTAGGCACATGCAGAAAACTGTATCCGGCTCCAGCTGAATAGAGCTTGGTAGGAAACACTCATACCTGACACATCACTCAGGTATCTCAATTCACCATGTGTTATTAGTCACACCCATCCACATTCTACGTCCAATTTGAATAACCCTCCTTCTGTCACTTTATAATAATTCATAAGCTTCAACCATTCTAACATCTGCATCCACAAGATAGTTTATGTGCCTAATTCTTATAGTATTTCTATATTTTTTTAACCATTCAACACTTACGAAACTGTTAGACTTTTTTTTTTGATGTTTGTTTGTCTTTTAATATGTCATTGACAAAGTTTTTGAGTGTCAGACCCCTAACTCTGTTTCCGCCAAGCCCTGTGAATTGTATTGTACAATTATGCAGAGCACAGTGGTTTTTCAGAACGCATATGGCATGTTATAGCAGACCCCGACTGTAGTTTAATGATGTTGGCAAACATTCCTCGTGTTGTTGGATTTAGCTCACTGTTTCCACACAAAGGTGTTAGTAATGAATGTTGAACGTGGGGATTTTAGCATTTTATTAGTACAGTTTATTTCTTCAATATTTCCCTTTTTATATAAAAAGCAGAGAAGGTATTTTTTATTGAAAGAATGGATTAGATGAGTGAACATGGGGACAAAAAAGAGAAAGGTGCAACAGACAGAAAATAAATTACGAAAATGTTCCTTTTCCTTAATCATTCTCTAATTAATTTCTTATCCACTCTCAAGGGGCTAGAAAGTAGGACGTGTACCATATTATACAGAAGGTGGCATTAGCTCCTTTGTCACTGTTGGTAAGATTTTGCATATGAATCAGCTGTTGTGATGTGGATAGCTCACTAGGTTCTGACCTCCTGTTCAGCAATGTGGTTCAACTGCAGACACCATGAGATGATTGGCAAGGCCAGTGCATACCTGGCTTCTGGTAGAGATCAGCCTTTTACATAAGAGACAAAATTATCACTCATAATGTACATAGTACCTTCCTGAGTCTCATCTTAAATTATTATTTTGCATACAATAACTAAAACACTAGAGGGATACAGTTTGCAGTGTTGTATCTGTATTATTCTAATTGTATTATCAAAAAAATCTTTTTTCAAGTATCTTCATTCATCTCTGCAGCCTGAATTTCAAATTACCATCATCTGATGTGTTATAATGGGAGAAGAACTGGGAAGTTCATTCACATAATTCTTATTCTTACTGCCTTCCTTCTTTAGGTCCATTTTCCCTATCAAAAAAAGATGAAGTAAAATATTAGTGTGGGCATGAGAGAGAGTCTCTTGGAGGTGTAATTCTAGGAGTAGAAATACCAGGTTGTACGGTGATCCTTGCTGTAATATTTTACTTTTATAAATGGATGCTCTTTGACAAGAATCAGAACAGTATATTATTTCCGAGTGTACCTAACAAAGTTAAGAATGCATTTTCTTATGTTTAGTTGATTTGTTTTCAAATCTGACCTTGTCAGTTGGCAATCATTCACATGATATTTGTGGAAAGTGGCCAGTTTAAACCATTTTACTATATTTGCAACTGATATTGACATATTTGAAATTTGATGATCTTGAACATACATGTATCAGAAGTATTTTTATCATTCCTTTTGTGTCTATGTGACATGCATCATGATTCCTAATATAAGGAATAGCAGTGAATTGAGTCTAAAAACATCAATTAATATTTAAGTTTATATATCCATTCCCTGTCATTGGATAAACATTTTAGGCTGACAAAGGACCTAAAATCTTAAGGAATCTGATTAGTTTAACCAACATGAATATGCATTTAAGATAATTTTAAACTTTTATTTTACATTAAGAAATCCAAACAATATATAAATCTAGAAAAGTTTTATAGTGCAGGTTCATTGGCATAAGTTTTAGAATGAGAGGATTTTTTCAAAGTTTGGCTGTTCCACTTATTCATTCGAGTCTTTGCATGCCATTTATCTCATGTTTTAAATAATAAAATGATATGAGAATTGTGAAAAGTCTAAGGGTAGATAATGTACAGAGTGGATATGTGTCATTTTTGTTTCTTATTTATTTGCCTTTTCAGAATGTTGACTGGCTTCCTCTATTTTATGGAATCTCCCATCTCATGAGATAAAGCATTCCTAAAGTTATAGAAACTAAAAGTACCAGGCTCATTTCCCAGTCTCCCTTATTACTAAGGTTCAGTCATGTGACCTACACTCTGCCAGTTTGAAGCACCCTCCACCAGCCTTAAATCAGAAGCTGGTGATAGCCGCGACTATACAGAATCCACTGCTGAAAAAGGTAGCCACTCGCAGCAACTGTATCTTGTCTAGTGTGCTGTGTTGGTGAGGTTAGCACTGCCAAAAACAGCTCCTGGTGTCCAGTGTGACCACAGTGTTGCTTCAATGGATCAATTTATGCCAAAAGGCTTAATTTTGGATGCTGCTACTGGCAATGTCACCTCAATTCCCGTCTCTCCAGCGCCGCTGTTAATGAATTCCACTCCTACCTAAACCAGCCAGAGTCAGTTTCTCTTGCTTTTGGCAATAAACCTTGACTGATACAGTATACTAAATACTTAAGCAGGACCAAGTCTACAGTAATAATGCATATAACTCCAACAAGTCAGAAACACTTGGCTTATTTAGTGTTGTACTCCCAGCACCTAGTTCAGGTAACATATAGCAGACATGAAACAACTATGTATCAAATAAATCTTTAGTCATGAAAATTTTACTCATTGAAGCATTATTTAAAACACTTTTAATATGATATTTATATGACACCTGATACTACCTGGTGGCTTCATATTTGCTTTAGAGAGATGTTATTCAACAGTTTAGGAGTTATATAATATTAAAACTCTCCTCTCTCTCTCTCCATCTCTCTCTCTCTCTGTCTCACACACACACACACACACACACACACACACAGACACACACACACACATACATATCTCACCAGGTACAAAGTTACAGGGTACATAATAAAAATAATCACATGCTATTAACATTAGCCAAGATATGTACTTGAAATCCATTAGTCTCCAACTTAAACCTAAATTTCAATCTTTAGCCAATAACATAGGAAGAAAACAGCTTTATATAGTCTTTGATTCTGTTTTTAGCTAAATACTTTTTGTTTATAAAGCTGAATAAAGATAAAGTGTATTTATTCTACACCTAAGTGCCTATAATCAGCACTGTCATTTGGCTGAACTTTTACAAAATGGAAAACAAATGAAACATATCAATGTAAGCAAATAAACAAGTTTTAATAGGAGTTTTCAACTACTATTGCTGCCTCTCTTTGTCTCTAGATTTCAGAGTTGAAACAACACCCAAGAATTTGATTCCTGATCTTCCAAAAAAAAAACTATATCTGGTTATATACTAATGGCTTGCTGTTTACATCTCCCCAGTTCAATTTTTACCATAAACATTCCAGCTGAAGCCCTTATCACCTTATAGCTAGCCAATTACAATATTCTAACTTCTATTTTCAGTTCCAAGTTTTTGACAGCCCCTTCTATTTTATTTATTTATATATATATATATAAAATGTAGATTAAATTCCAACATATTACATTCCCCAATATTATTTCCCTACTGAAAAGGCTTTATGAATCTTCATTGCCTATGTTTTAATTTTTAAATGTATTTAGCATTCAAAGAGTTCAACGGTCTAACTAAATATAACTTTCCAACTTATTTTCTAAAAATTCTATATATAAACTTTTGCAATAACCAAAACAGTTCATATACTTTCCCATAAAATTCCCTTGGAGAGTATCATATCCACATTTTAAGTCTTATTATTCAATTCCAGTCAGGCCTAATTCATCGTGTAAAATCTTATCTGAAGACTAGTTTTTTTCTGAAGTCACATTTGATCACCCCCCATCCCAATCTCGCTAATAAATTTATTGAGCTTTTTGAATGTATTCTATGTACTTCATTGTTAGATAGCATCCACTTTCCTCTAACAGGGGGTATAAAAATTGCACGTTATATATTTTTTAATTTCCCACGTCACCTAATCCTGCTCAATGCCTATAAAAGGCAATCAATAAGTATCTGTTGATTGATCTTTAGATGCAATCTGAGCATCAGTGCTGTTCTTTCTGATGAGCTGGAAAATGGAACATGGAGGTTCACTGGACTTGATTAGAGGTGAGACTTAGAATACTAAATTAGATGTGGTACACTTCTGTCTCATTTTGGATGTGTGGAAAACACTTCTGTGCGCTTGCTCATTCTTTTATTATTCTAAATTTTCTTGCAGGAGTGAGAGAATGAGGTCTGCACTATACTTGTAATTCTCTTAAATTCTAGGTACTATTCCAAGCATTGATAATATGTCAATGAACAAGATACTCTTCTCCTAGATCTTGCTTTGCAGTAGGTGAAAACAACCAACTTACTAATCAAATAAATAAATAAGGTGCTTTCAGAGGGTGATAATTACTTTAAATAGAATGCATGGTGTAGTGGAACAAAAGGTGAGAAGGAGGAGGCCATTTCAGGTTAAAAAAATCTGTTGAAGTTATAGCTGAGACACAAATAGTGAGAAGGAGCTATTCATGGGCTGGGCAGAGCCTTCGAGACAAAGGGATTTGTAAAAGTTCAGAGGCTGAATCACCAATGAGTTTGAGGTGTCTAAAGGTAAAATTACTAATGCTTCTGGTAACTATTTACAGGCTACAGGAAGAATAGTAATGAGGGGAGTTGGAGAACTAGATGCAGGTTGGGGTTGGAGGAGGAGGGAACATGTAGCTTCTCCTTATAGACCACTGAGAGGAGTTCAGATTTCACATTAAATGCAATGGAAAGCCATCAAAGGTTTTAGTTAGAGGAGTCTCATGATCAGGTTTATGTTTTTAAAAGTGACTTTTACAATTCTGTGGAGACCAGCTTACTAAAGATGAAAACGGATAAAGGGAAACAGTTTATTAAGTTATTGCAGTGGACTATGCAGCATGGAATAGGGTGACAGCCAGATAGGTTTGAAGAAGTTGACAAACTCAGCATATATTTAGGTGGTGGATCCAACAGGACTTGCTGATGGATTGGATGCGGGGAGTAAAGGAAAAGAGAGATAAGAAAATGTTGAGGGTTTTAAGAATGAGTGTGTCGTGAGCTCGCTTTAATAACATTTCTAACAAATGAAGAGTTTTGTCTATGTAAGAGGAAGCGCAGGACAGAATGAGCTAAATTACAGCAATAAAATAGAGCAAAATTATTTTAATGGATGACATTAGGAGGCAGAGGAATAAGCTATCAGGGGAGACCAGATGTGCAACCTGCACGTGACACAGGGTCCTGACTGCAGAAGGATCCCGCACTTGGTTTATTGCTCTGCCATCAGCATCTTAAAATTCTTAATACTTTTTTTAACAAGAGGCCCTGCATTTTCATTTTGCACAGGGCCCTGCAAATTATGTAGTTAATCCTGCTAGAGAGTCATACTCAAGAATAGAAAGAGAATTTTGAGGATGGGTTAACAATAACTAAAATGATGGCTTTTTAGTCAAGATTTTATCACTCAGATTCAGTATACCACAGGTCACTGGAAAAGCTGAAACTTACATTTTCACTTTCTAAAGTGTTTATTCAGTGCTCTCTACCATAAGACTGTTTCTTATTGCCTCAACCAAATTTGTTGATAATTTCTATGTGACCTTATATATAAACTTATATAAAAATGTTCCATGCATACTTGAAATTAATCTTTTGATAAAGGGTAGAAAGTTTAACATATAAATACTAAAGTTATTACTGATATCATTTAAATTCTAATATCCATATTTCTGTGATTTTTTATATGACAAAAACAGATAGGTATATTAATATATTCCACTGTAATTTTGATTTTATCTGTTTCTTCTTGATTTTTTTTTTTTTTTTTTGAGATGGAGTCTCACTCTGTTGCCCAGGCTGGAGTGCAGTGGAGTGATCTCAGCTCACTGCAAGCTCCGCCTTCCGGGTTCATGCCATTCTCCTGCCTCAGCCTCTCGAGCAGCTGGGACCACAGGCACCCACCACCACGCCTGGCTAATATTTTGTATTTTTAGTAGAGACGGGGTTTCACCGTGTTAGCAAGGATGGTCTCGATCTCCTGACCTCGTGATCCTCCCGCCTCGGCCTCCCAAAGTGCTGGGATTACAGGCGTGAGCCATTGTGCCCAGACTCTTCTTGAATTTTTATTTTATTTGCAATGTTGATTTCAAGTCATTGGATAGAAAAATTCATTTGTGGTATGTCTTAAGTAAAGATTACACAGGTGATCCTTATAACATAATGATCAATGCTATTTGACAAATTTTAGCCTTGAATTCTGCTTTTCTTGATATAATATTTCTATCTAAAGTGATGTTATATTTTCCATTTTTTAGCTAGTCAATATTTCTTTATTGTTTTGCTTATGATATTTCTGTGGTATTTCTTTTGGGTATACCTTTCATAAAAAGCACATTGTTAAATTATCTTGCTATAAATTGTTTAATCCATTCACATTTATTTTGATAGCCTTTAATTTATACTTTCATAATAGTATTTAATTTTTTGTTTTTCTTTGTTTCGTTTTCTTACCCCCATTTTCTGTTATACTGGCCAAATTTTTGTAATATTTCTATTTTCTAGAGCAATTTCTTTTCTGGTTCACCTAGTTAGCATCTGCTTACCTCTCAGATGTCAATTCGAAGTTTCTTTGAATACCCTACACAACGGATTCCACCTCTCACCTTACTATCTCCTCTCATAGCACCAGACACTTTCTTTTAAAGCCCCTATTATAGTTGAGAATTATATATTTGTTTGATTATAATAGGAGACTGGAACTTGTAATTGGTCAATTATTCTATAATATCTATTAAAGCAGAAATTCATAAAGTAATGTAAATAATATATTTTTAAAAATGTTAACATAAAACCTGTAAATGTAGTTTCACTTATTCTTTAATGAACACTCACATTTTAATTCCTAAAAGAGGAACAAGAACTTCTGCACCCTATCCAGTGAATCTGAGACAGGAATCTGCTTTTTTAGTACTTTTACCCAATCATTTAAAGTTGTGACGGCCACACTTAATTCTACATAGCAATTGTTGTTAGTGACTTCTCTTTACTGTATTTCTTATAGCATTCAAGTTAGTTTTCATAGAATAAACACCTCTCAAAGCTTATTTCATATTTAATTGAATTGCACCAACACAAAACAACCGTAATAGAAACAGATTTACAAATGAACTCAACAGACTCAGGTTTAGCGTAAATCCCCACTGGCTGCTGTGTATATTCTTGGTGGATACTGACAAGCAATGACCACTACTGTTCAGAGTACTGTGGACATAATCCAGTGAATGTCACAGAAAGAAAAGGTTTTTTTAAATTTGTTTTTTGGTTTTATATCTTGCTAGTCATTTAACTTGAAAAAGTATAGATGAGCTAGTTCATTTATTAACTTTACTCAATAATGTATCATCAGCATGTAGATAAATATTCAACATACAAATGATGCCCAATCAATATGTGTTGATGAATATGAGTTTTCTTGTTTCTTTTTAATCTAAAACCCACCATCCCCTCCCCCTTTTTTTTTATTTTATTTATTTATTTTTTTGGCCGGGTGCGGTGGCTCTCGCCTCTAATCTCAGCACTTTGGGAGGCTGAGGCAGGCAGATCACTGAATGTCAGGCATTTGAGACCAGCCTGGCCAACATGGTGAAACCCAATCTCTACTAAAAATACAAAAATTAGCCGAGTGTGGTGGCACACACCTGTAATCTCAGCCACTCAGGAGGCTGAGACAGGAGAATATCTTGACCCTGGGAGGCAGAGGTTGCAGTGAGCTGAGATAGCACCACTGCACTCCAGCCTAGATGACAGAGCGAGACTCTGTCTCTAAATAAATAAATGCCCCCATTTTTAAATGAATGTCTTGAAATTTCATGCAAGCCTGAACATACAGACCATAGAGACTATCGTATTATTTTCAAAATATTTTTCAAATATTGGTTTTTATACTAATTTGTAAAAGTATCTCAATATCTATTTCAAAATCAAAATATGAGAGAACAGTACTCAAGATCAGTTATCAGTAATTTTTTCCAATATTTGACCCCTTTTTGCCAAGATAAACTAGTTGATCCACCTGAAATCCAAGTGGCTCCAAAAGACATGGTTTTCCTTACAGTCTTCTTTAAAATAGGCTTGCCTCCAACATACCACACACTTCACACTTCCAGCCTAAAGAGGGGTACATATACCTCTCACTCTCCATTTTATTTTCATACCCTTTTTTCCTGTTCTCAAACCTCTTCTTTTCTCTCCCTCGTCCTGCACCTCTCTCACCATTACCTCTATGCTACTGGTCACTCTCTCTCATTTATTTACTACTTGGCTGTGCATTCTGTCCTCATCCTTCATCTGTCCAACACCCTGCCTCTTAGTTCCCAGAACCTCTACACCCCAAATTCCTTTTTTGTCACTTCACATTAGCCTTCTACATGCATAGCTGTATCCTATTTTTATTGGAAGTTGCTCTTCCAATAAAATCTTCATTTGGAACAGCCCACTCTCCCGATATCACTCTCCACCATTCCAGAATACTTACTTTTATGGCTTCTCTCCAAAACCCCTTTGCCAGTAATCCACTGGTTTTTATCCATTTTTCCTTATTCATTACCTGTTTCATGACCCAACTTATTTTCTAGATTGATGTAGACTCTCTGTAATTAGTGTGCACTCCTTGTCAACATGCATAAATCCTTCCATGTCTCCTACCTTGAGCTCTTTCATCAAAATTCCAAAACTAATATTACCCAGTGAGACATTGCTACAGAAAATCACAAATCCCTACTGACTACATTCAATTTATGCTTGTGATCATAAATTTCAAATGAACACTTATTTAATCCATAAATTCCTGATGCAGTCTACTGTTTACTATTTACTATGTTACCCTAAAAATTCTCTGAAAGTTTTACTATTTTCCCCCAAGTCGTATATTCAGCTAGTGATCTTTTCTAATAATTCAAATAAAAATGATTAAAATAAGAATCAGTTTTATTTTCCTTTTATCAAATATTCGTACTGACTTCTTTCCACAAATAATTTGCATTCTCAAACTAAAATAGGCTAACTGTCCATGCTTATAACTAAAGCCTGCCTTTGCATTTGAAATACAGTTTCTATTCCTTTTGACTCATTCATTGACTTCGCTCTTGAGTTTATCCTCATTCTCTCCAACATCCTCATTCTCTCTCCAACATCCTCATTCTCTCTCCATTGTATTACTCTCATCTACCAATGTTTTAATGTAGTTTATCTCACATTAAAATCTCTCTCGACCTTGTGCCTTACATCTCCAATAGCTTCCTTTTCAGCTGCCTTTCAGAACATCTTTCACCTCTCTACTCTTGAAAGTGTTCTTGGGAGGTTACTATTGACTTCTTGCCATATCCATGGTGTGTAGCCTGATCTTATCTTTTTCTGTCATTCTTAACATTTATCAGTTATTTACAGCCTTCTACTGAAATACTTTCTTCTCTAATTTTCTGTAACACCATCCTTCATTTTCCCTCATCTTCCAGCTCTACATTTCTTTGATTACATTCTGTTTATGTATTATATATACATATATAATAAACATAAATATATAATAAATTCAAAGTATATTATATTATATTATAAATGTGTATATATTCGTGTATATATATATATATATATAACCTGGAACTCTTTGACAAGCCTTTGCTTCACTTCTCTTGGTGATTTTTTTTTTCTCAATGATTTTTAAAAATACTATTTATAGGCTAATTAATTTTAAAATCGTATCCCCAATCCTAATCATTTCTCGGAGTTTTAATGGCATCTTAAACTTAACAAAGCCATGTCAATACACTTCATTTCCCCTTCTTACCACAAAATCTGTTTTTCTCTCAGATTTTTATCTCTCAGTAAATGAGAGTTGGCTAGGCTTAAAGTCATTTTTGATTGCTTTCTTTCCCTCATTGCCTTCATCTCCAAATAGGTGTATCTAAATACTCTTCAAGACCTGGTATATATCTGTACATAATTCAATTATCTATCTACAACTCTAACCCCATTACTTTCACTTCTCAGATGGGCTACAAGAGAACTTCCGCACCAACATTCTTGCCTTCATTTATTTTCCATACAGCAGTCAGAATAATATTTTCATATACAAATTACATCATATATCTATCCTACTTGAAAACATTCCAATAGTTATCCACTGCCATTTACAAAAAAAAAAAATCTAATGCTGTATCTGGTACTATAAAACATAATGTAATCTTCCTACTGTTCACTTTATAATTTCCTGATTTCCTCTTATACCTTTCTCCTCTTCTGTCTTGCCTCTGTACTGAAACTATACAATTTGATTCTGTCCCTCCATCATGCCTACCTCGTTCTTAAATTAATGCCTTGACCTCTGTGTTTCCTCTCTTTAGAACAGCCTTCCAAATATCATCACCTGGCACCTTCTTATCATCATGCCTCAGCTCAAAGGTCACTTTGTAAGAGATGCCTTCCTGGATCACCCTGCACTGCTGCCACAGTTTTATTTTAGAGAGTTCACTCTGGCTTCAGTGCAATGTATTTAGATAAAGGAAATCAGGCTAGAAGCAGGGACCCCAAATTGGATGGCAGTTAAAATTATCCAGGTGAGAGAAATGCCAAATCGCTCATAGGGAGCATTGGTTTGAATCCGTAGACTGACTCTTTTTCAAAAACCTAGTTCTTGCATATATGTCCAATATTTTTTTACCCCTCAGAATACAGACAGTCAATAATTATTTTTCAGGCTTGGGATTTGAGGTGGGATCTATCAGATTAGATGTTAATCTCTGTTCAAATGTTTCAGGATCAGACAAAATAATAAAGAACAAATTTTAGGGTTCCTCTATTTTCACTTGCCAGCATGGAGAAACAAGGGAGCTATAGCCAGAAAGGGCAGAGACATAGTGTTTCACCTTTCTGCCAAGTCGTTTCTTTTTGTGTTTCTCAGAGCAGCAGGCATTAGCTGGGTCAGTGGCATTCTTTAGAGCTGGCACCACTCTCTTCATTTGGAGCCAGTTGTAGCACTGCCTTGTTTTATTTAAAAAGCCATACTTGCCAATGGAACCTGGGAAGCAGCACTGTGGCAGGGTTGTCCCATGGAATTGACTCCAGTGTTTGGTATAAATCTGGGGAAATAATGAAATCCATTTGCATTTTCCATCAACTGCCCTTGGCTCTGGCTTCTACTGGTGCAAAACAAAGTATGCTAGCGAGATTTTATAGTACATTTGCCACACCTTGTATCTGGGCAGGTTTTTCCTTCCTTGCAGAGGTTCAGTGGATGGCTGGCTGTCATTTGATCATGTCCATTGCTACAGTTTATTCTGTAGAAATTTGTCAATATTTTCCAAATTTGACTGGCATCCTAGATTTTAATATTGTTAGGGTTTGTCATTGTATTATTTCTGTCATTTCAGTGGAAATTCAAAAATGAGGCAGAAAGTTTAAATATGGAAGCTCTGATTGTCATATTACATACACATGCAACTGATGGGTGAAAATTGCAGTACCATATCCATAGGTTTGTGAAATCATGCCCTTTGTTTCTTTCTCTGCTTCTGATGCCATATTGTTTTCTCTGTGGATTTTTAAAATGTTTATAATACTATATGGAAAGTCTTACTTTAAAAAACCTGAAATATATCACAATCTGTTATGTGTATTTATTCAAAAAGTTCAGACATTCATTTTTGTCCAAAATAATAATAATAAAACAATAAAATTAAAAGCTCCCCTCTATAAAATGCCTGAAGGAAATATTATTTATCTCCTCAAAAATTTGACTTCATCTTCACCTCATTCCTGGAAGAAGTGTGCCAGGTTTTTACTTAATGTTTATTATTGTGCTATTAAGCTATGGATCACTTCAGGGGTAGTAAAATTGAAGCATAGTTTTAATTTTTTTGGTTGTCAAATAAGGTGATTATTTCAGGTGTACCCAACACTCAACACATTAAAATTAGAATTATTTTCTGTGTTTAGATAAATAGATATACATAGACATATACAGCAATTAAGGGTGTAGATCCTCTCACGAACCTTATTGTAAAAGTCCTTAATAAAATACAAATTTAGCTTTTTTAAAAAATTAGGAGTTGACTTTTGATTATATCTCTGCACAGATCCCACTGTAGAGTAAGTACTATAAAATATTGGTCCCTTACAATACATCACATCATGAATTTCATGACACTTATATAAACAGTTTATGTTAAATATATTTAATGTCAAGCCCAGGTGAAAACCCTGTGAAATACATTTCAGTAAAACAGGAGACAGAAAAGTGAGTTATTTTTTCATGATTCACATTATAAGCTTCATACTTTTAGCGTATAAACTGGTTTTAGCAAAAAAAAAAAAAAAAACTCCCCAATAAAGCAAATGTACAGACAAACAAACAAACACCTTACCATCAAACTGGGGCTTTTGAATAATCATTTATGCTGATGAAATTTTGAATGCTCATGAGCTAATCATGCCTTTTAGCAATGAGCTTCTGCCTCTTGCTATGTTTAGATACATACTTCTTATTACAATGCCATTTCATCAAGTCCCCATCTATTCTAAGATCATGATAAAAATGATAATCTTCAAATTACTACATTTCTCTTCCCACTTGAGTGAACTAAATAAAAGAATTCCATGTCTGAATTCACCACGGATACCCAGAGGAATACAAGAAAACACATGTGAAACTGAAAGAATGCCTAAATATCTGGATAGTTGCTGATCAACACACATTTTGTATGTGTTTAATATGCTTAATGTACTGACTCCCTGAATATCCCCCATGTATTCAAGTAACCTAGGATGCTTCTCATGCCAGAGACAAATTTAATTTCTTTTTGTTTTATTTTTAAACATATTCACTACACTTTATCATGTGTAGTGGAAGGAGTATGACTGCCAGACTAAGACAAGGCTGAATTTGCAAACTTCTTGGCTAAATAACTTTGGTTAAGCTAATTCACTACTGTGAGCTTTCTGTTATCAGCAAGAGAGAAGTCATTATAGCTACTGGTCTAAAGAGGATGATAATAAATATCTTTTGCATGTTCATTTGGCCCAGGCAAGAGAGAAGAAGTTTCCCCAGGTGGTTTATTTTCTGGGTCATTTTAGTAAGTCCTGACAACCATAAAAAATGAACTTAAAATGATGATCTATATGGTTCATTGACCAAAATAATTATACACATGTAATAAGTTAATTGATTATTAAGTAATTTTTTTTGAAATGATGCATTCTCTTAGATATACGCTGCTTGGAAAATGATAATATTTTAAGTATTTGATTTGATAGTCAGATAATGCATTTTGCATGTCTTAGAGCTACTGGTTCTCCATTACTAAGTTTTAAAACAAAAGGTAAGGACAGGTATAAAAGCCCCATAAAAAGTTTGCATTGCTCTGATCCCATTTGAGCAGTAACTTTGAATAAGGCACGTGCATGTTAGTCATCTGGTGTGACACTGGGAATTGCAACCCATGTCCCTTGCCCCAAGCCTGACATTTTTTAAACTAATATTTACCCGCATTAGAAATAAAATATAGACTACATTTTAAAGATCTTGAAAATTATAAAGCAAGTAATTAACAGAAATTTTTAACCTAGAGGCAATCATTTTTAATTAACTTTTTGATGTACTTAAATTTTCTTTAAAATTCTTTAAAATGTCAGTAAATGTCAGTGTATTTTTATATACATACATTTACATACATGGTGAGAGAGAGAGAGAGAGAGAAAGAGAGTTCTATCTGCAGACCCTGAAGTCTTTTCTCTGACTCAAATATATAGTTATTTTATAAAACATGGAAATATATGGGAACAGATTAATCTCCTGCAGATAGCCACTGCTACTGTGGATTTTACTTTCTGGTTATTGTACATACCTTCAAATGCAGAGAAATTTATTCAAACTCAATACTTGCCAGCAGCCCCAATATTTGAATTTCCCTGGCTTTGCTCATTTGAGTGCTCGTTAAATATCTTGGATTTCTCACTGGATACACACATCTTCCTGCCATGGAAGAGATTAAAAACTTCCAGTACCATATGGACTGAAATGTTAAAATACCCATTCCCTACCTCTAATTACCTCTATGCAATAAAACAGAAATATAGCACAAAACTGTAAAGTAATCATAGGAATATCATATTTTCAATAATGACTATTTTTGAGATTTTCAAAATAACTGATATCAAGCTTTTTTTCAGAAAGAAGAAATTACACGCATGCTCCTCT
The DNA here is from genome assembly GCF_028885655.2 of Pongo abelii. Lineage (NCBI taxonomy): Eukaryota > Metazoa > Chordata > Mammalia > Primates > Hominidae > Pongo > Pongo abelii. The sequence continues at coordinate 54,824,095 of NC_071997.2, read as the reverse complement.
TTTGCTGTGAACTTAAGCAACTTCTTCGCAGTTAATTGAATTCATTCTGAGGATTTGGGAACATTATAGACTTTTTCTGAGCATGCCCTGCTCTGGCTGATTTTGTTCTCTTGCTCTGGCAATACTGAATTACACTGAACAACCAACAGAAAGAATTTTCAATCAATTGTCTCAAAAGGCTGACTGAACTGCTATTTCTTTCTCCTATTTTTGGCTTTGTCTGCTTTCTTTTAGCAAAAACTGGTTGTTTTGCTCTTTCTGTATGTATTAATTAACATTAGTCAGTCCATAACACTTCAGCATTTAAATAAAATGGTATCTGGAATTCACTCCTCTGTGAATGCAAACTGAGAACAACTGAAGAGTCTTTTTTATCCTAGTTATCTACTCATTTAAACTAGCAGCAGAATTGACACTTTCTTTAGAAAGTCTGACTTAAATGCCCCATATACTTCGTTCCCACAATACTCCATACAAAACTCTTACTATGCCCCATTGTAATGGTCAGTTTATTTGTTGTCTTTTTCACAGTATTGAGAAAGCCATGATGTGAGCTCTGAAGTATTCACGATTTCATTTCCAGTATATGGTGAAATATCTGACAGAAAGAATAAGCCATTATCAAAATAAAACCAAATCTTTCAAGGGAATTGTTATTGTTGCTAACAAAAGGCAATTAGTCCAGATATTTGGATAGTCTTCCATCACATAGGAATTACTGTGGCTTAGCATTTCACTCTGATAGGAATTTGAACAAGCTCAGTAAAAAATAACAACAAGGATTACTCAGAGATCAGCATTCTCGTCACACTTCCTGACCCAGCCCCTAACCTCGCTCCTGGCTATCACCAATCAGTCAATAAACCTCCTGCTATGAAATAAGGAAACCTTAAAAGGAAATGTCCTAGCATGTGGAAATTCACCACTGGCTCACCAGGAAAAAATAAATAAAAAATAAAAACAGGTGGCAGGAAGATCTACCAACAGCTCTCCTTTTGATATTCATGCTGTTGCTGGATTTACAGATGATGAAATACTCCCAAGCAAAGGCTTTTAAATGGAAACAAAGTAGGTCTTGCATCTGCCCTAATTAGCAATCAGCATAAGGAAAAATATAATCACAAATTGCCTACCTGTGCAGAAATCAATGCACATATGGCTTTTAAGATTTTGAGACTAGGGCAACCCTCCTTGTTTTAAGGAAGCATTCTAGAATGGTGTGCATGTGTATGTCTGTGTGTGTAGGAGGGGTGGGGGGGCAAATATTATGAAAGTTACACAGAATAAATGACTAAAGAGCCGGGGAGAATTATTAATGCCAGATTAATTATTTGATTGTATCAATGTAGTAAATATAGTATGCCTTGATTATCAGTGGAAATACATTCTGAGAAATATATTGTTAGGTGATTTTTGTCATTGTGTGAACATCATAGAGTGACTTACAAAAACCTAGATAATGTAACCTACACACCTAGGCTGTATGCTATAGCCTATTGCTTCAAGGCTACAAGCCTGTACAGTATGTTACTGTACTAAACACTATAGGCAATTTTAACACAATGGTAAGCATTTATGTACCTAAAATTACAGTATTATAATCTTATGGGACCACAGTTTTATATGTGGCCCATCATTGATGAAAGCATTGTTATGTGGCACATGATTGTAAATAACAAAGCCCTTTCTTTTAATGTCAAGGTATTTTCATGAATACGCTGTACATTGCAAATCTCAAATATTATACATTAACATAAATATTCTTTTTAATCAATAAATCAAAATTTCCCACATGTTCATAATTACTAAATTCGAAATAGCTTGCAGATACTCACATTGCAACACAACTCTATGAAACATATTTATAGTTTCTAAGTGCGTTTTTACAATTGTAATTATCCTCCAAAAAAACCCACTAGAGAATAGCAACCATATTTTCTATAAATAATAGGCGATTGTATATTTTACAATTCTAAAAGTGATGCTGAGATTGTGTTTTTCTCATTCACAGACCTTGTTACATTCCTCCTAGTTCAACCCCCTTTTTACAAGTAGAATATGAGTAATGAAAGTGATGTACATATTTTATCATAGTTGCTCTGCAACAGCAGCTGTAGTGATACATTGAATAGTGTTAGCATAGCAGGGAATTGTATACTTCCTCTGTACACCACATGGCGGATGGCAGTGTACAGTGTACAATGTTAAGAAATATTACCAGTGCACAATTATACAACAGCTCTTCCCACAGTTACTAGTAAATATTAGATAGTTAACAATTTTTTGAGCAAATTGATGAATTGATGAATACAAAGTTATACAATAAATACTCCAGTTACATGGTGAATGATTCTTAGAGAAGATGAAATTGGAACTGGGCTTGATGGACTAGTAAGACCATCAGGTAATTGAGATAAATTCTAATTTGGAAGGACAGACAAGGAAAATGACCTGGATGCAGGCTGATGCAGAACCTAGGAAGGGAAGAGAGCACATGCCAGTTATAGTTATCACATGAGGTAAGAGCAGTGAAGAATCAGCAAGACCATCTGTGCCACAGTATCATGGCCCTGGAATGCAAGTTTAGGTTAACAATGAAATCACTTTCTATAGATTTTTAAATAAATAAATAAGAACTCATATTTGGTTTAAGACAGTACTGTCTAATAGAAAGATAATGTGAATCACATATATAATTTTACATTTTTTAATAGTCACATTAAAAATGTAAAAAAGGTAAAAGCAATTTATATATATAATTTAATCTAATATCTCTAACATGTTATTTCAGCATGTAATTGATATAAAATTATTAATGAGGTATTTCTTTTTTTTTCACACTAAATCTTCAAAATCCAGTGCATTTTTTTACATGTTCAGCCCATCTTAATTTGGGCTGTGCACATTTCAAGGGCTACAGATTCACTTTGATGGAACAGGCAGCTCTCAGTTATGAACTGGTCTTAGGCATGTTTTGTTCTTCAGAACTCTCGTGGTGAGGTCTGATATCATGTTGGATAACTAATATTAACTGTCCATTCCTTGATAGGATTGCCTCTCAAAATGTAGCCAATGAACCCTCTGCATCAGAATCATATGAGACACTTAATAAAATAATCCTCTACAAAGGATAACAAAACCAGAACCTCTGGGTTGGGCAATAAAAATCAGCATTGTTTAACAAGCTAACCAGGTGTGTGTTATGTAAACTAATGATAGAAAACACAGCTCTTTTAAAATATTCTGTTCCAATAAGCAAATAACATAGACATATACTACATAAAACCATCAATATTTTAGGGTCAAATTGTATCTAATTATTCTTTACCTAGAGATAAAGCATGTTGGAGAACAAAAATTATGGAATACATCATTTTCATAGTCTCAGAGGCTCAAATCCTTAATTTTTCATTGAAGCCCCACACTGTAATATAGTTTTTTTAAATGGTCTTTCTGCCTCTGGTAACATACAATCTTCACGAGCTTTAGGATTGATGTCTGGTATTCATATAATATATAGTATCTATTAAAATAGTGACTGAAGAAATAGTAAGTGTTCAACAAATACTTGACTTATTAATGAATGAAATATTTCCTTTAGCTCGTTAGTTAACCATGTGAACTGAAATTTCATTCATTCACAAAATGAACATAATATGTATCTGAGAAGATTGTGTGAAATGAAATTTGATTATATGTATGGGGTTTTAGTTTGACACAAGGTTTCCCCACTGTTGTTCATTTTTCCTATAGGGAGAAAAGTGAATTTATAACATCACAGCTGTTAATAACGTGTTCTAGTCCCTCTCCCAAGGACATTTGTATTTGAAAGCAAACATCAGAAGAGATCTTCTTTAACCCATAAGGGGTTGCTCTACGGTTGTCATTCTCCCTTGTGAAAATGGTGTGGGGAGGGGTGGGGGTCGAGGAAAATTTCCAGGAAATTTATAATACAGAGAGGAATCTAAGATTCTCCTACCCACTTAAACTTGGTTCAAACTAATAATTATGTAAGTAACAAACACATATGTTTTTGCCAAAGGTTTTACCTATCAGCGGTCCCAGAAAGCATTTTCTTTCAGAATACAATGGTTGCAAAGTTACGGTTTCTGTTTGGATTTATTTATTGGTTTGAGCAACATTTCTTTGGTTTTCATGGATATTGTGTTCCTGGCCTCTTCGCTGATTAGATTCCTATTACAGAAAAATACATACAGGGAGCTGGCACCTAGGTAATGATAAAAGCAGCAGGCTTCTCAAATGCAATATGGACTGTTTTTCCTTTGCACTTCTGTTTTGCTTAGCAATTATAATCCATTCATAGGGCATAATACTTGTCTAACTCTGGCCCTAAGCAGCCGTGACTCCTTTTATGTAAGGAGAAAATCTTTGTTTTAGAGAGAAACAACAAGTCTTTAACTATGGGATACATTTCTTAGAAACAATAGAATTAAATTCAGATCAGTTCTCGGCAGTTTCAATTCTGAACAAAGCTTATCAGAAAGGGGCATATGGGGACAGCAAAGGCTTGTGAATTTAATTGAATGGAGGTGAAAAGAACTCTGTTTCTGCAGAATTCTGATTTCTAAAAGACCCCAAATGAATTATTTCAGGGGAGTCCGAATTAAATCGATCTTGGTTACCACTAAGCAAGAAAAATAAAATAATGAGAATATCTGGCAGCTGAGTGTAAGTTTTTCAAGTTTTACAGTTTCAAACGTGAGGTTAATGTTCTGAGAGAGATGCATTAATTCAAGGAAGTGAAGGTAGCTGTTGCAGTTCACTAGAGTCACTTAATAAGCAATTTCATCCATCTACTAGTTCATTTTTGAGACATCTCTTTATTTTATATTATTAACATTTAAATGATATTTCTTATACACTGCTTTTCTTTGTCAAAAATTGACAAGTTCAGGTATGTAAGATACCAACCCAATAAAATTCCAATTCTTTGCTTCTGAAAGAATCTGTCTCCAATAAAATATTTGGTGCTATGATAAAAAATTTCAAACTATGGCAACTTTTTTTTTTTTTTTTTTGACACAGAGTGAGACTGTTGCCAAGGCTGAAATGCAGTGGCATGAACTCAGCTTACTGCAACCTCCACCTCCTGGGTAAAATTGATTTTCCTGCCTCAGCCTCCCAAGTAGCTGGGACTACAGGTGCCCACCAACACACCCAGCTAATTTTTGTATTTTAAGTAGAGACGGGGTTTCACCATGTTGGCCAGGCTGGTCTCGAACTCCTGACCTCAAGTGATCCACCTGCCTTAGCCTCCCAAGTGCTGGGATTGCAAACGTGAGCCACCGCGCCTGGCCCCAAACTATGGCAACTTTTGTTTTCTGTTTGATAAACTCAGTATTGGTACTGAAATTAAATAACTAAATTTCACATGCTAACTTTTTGTTTAATAAAACAGGCTGTTTTGTTGTTGGTGGTGTAATCATTTTGATTATTTTGGTTAGGGGGAAGGAGTTGAATACGTGTGGTTAAAAGATGTGCCTCATCCACAGCTCTGACTCTTTTTTTTTTCCCCCTCCCACTTGGGCCTGGTATTATCAGTTTGGAATGACCACCCTGACGAGTGACAGCAAGGCTCAGCCCCATCCATGGACAGTTCCACACATGACATCTCTGTCATGTAGGGCTCAGAAAGGACAAAAGCCATGCAGTTGCTGCTCTGGATTCTTATTCACCAGCGACTATCAGGGATGACTAAAGCCATCTAGTCGCTTTTTTAATAGTCTGGATGCTTGGATGAAATTCCACTTCAGATGGCCCAATAGTACACATATTCACTTACACATTTATGAGTGCACATGTGTACATGTAACCTTGAACACTTGCACGCTTAACCATCAAGACGGTGGGAATAATCTTTTAAGCATATGCTAAGAATAATACATGTTAACATAAAAATAGGCCCAAGCACAGCAGTCTGTTAGTTAGAGTCAGATTGAGTTCATACATAATGTAACAGTGGCTTTGGACACAATTTAAAATTACATTTTGTTTTAAAAATCATACATTTATAAGAAAAATATGTGAAATATGTGAGAGTGATCTTAAGTTTGGATGGTAGGGAAAATGACAAGCTCTTTAGAGAAGAAACACATTTTTGTGTGCTAAAAATAACCAATGAGTATCAACACTGAAAAAAATATGTTTTAAAAAATACGAAAGGTTATTTATTGATTTGTCTTTTTTCCCCCAGTACTGTTTACTTTTGAGTTACAAAAAGAGGCACTTATATAGTTGTCTATGTCAGCTAAGGGGTAAAAAAGTCATGCCACATGGATTTCTGTTTATTTATTTTTGTATCTTTTATTTCATTAGATTTTTTTTCTCCAAAGTTTTCATGCTGTTACAAATATCCATCATGGAATATCCTGCCGGTGACGATGATGTAGTATTTGTTTTATACCCTCCCACTACTTTTTCTCAAAAGAATAGAAACTAAAGGATAGGAAAATAGCAGAGAATGATATCTTCATCAAAACCACATCAATTATTTATATGTTTAGGTATCACTGATAATTTTTTTTCATTCTTCCATTTGTGTTCTCGTGTGACAAATATTTAATTTTCAATATAAGCACAGTACTATGTTATGTTTGGGGAAGCACGTGAACTAAGAACCATTATTTATTGAGAATTTTATAGAACATCATACACATTTCTTGTCTACAAGAAGACAAGAATGGGCAAAATGATCATTGTGTTATAGCATGCTATAAATTCAAGGTATGCTTCAAGTGTTTTTGAAGTATTCTCCTATTTATTCTTCAAGTACTGGAAATCTTCAAATATTGAGGTATCTTGGCATCAAGTCCCCATTGTGCTTTGAAGCTAATGGAGCAGACAGACATGTCAAGGGGAAGTCCCCATGCAGCATGGTGAATGCCAGCACAGGCCTTGGTGCAGAGTGCTCTGGGGCCATGCTAGTGCTCTTACTCCAGCTTTGGGGGACAAACATTCTGATTGGAGGAGTCTAGAGGGCATCACACACTACCCTGTCTCTCTCCCTGCTCTCCTCCTGGTGCCAGTGTCCTGGCCAAACTCTCATGATGTGAAGTCTACCCCTACACAGGCCATATCCCGAAGTTCCACATAGATCCTTTTTCCTTTCTCACATCTGAGCGGCAGAAGAGCTCAACCCTTAGTCACTGCGGACATGACAGAAAACATCTGCTAAATGGACCCATTCTGAGAACTTAATGTCTTAGAATAACCTAATATGATGTCCATTTTTGCTACATTTGTACTGAAATTGAAAACGAATCCAGCTCTTCCCTTAGGTGTGGCTGAACGATGCCCCGTTGGTGCAGATGGAGCCTCAGTTAAGGAGTACGGAAACTGTCCTTTAATATCCAACTTCAGCTAGTTTCTTTAAAGGAAGGATAGAAGACACTGAGGAAATGAACGCAAGAGAGAAAGAGGTTAGCTTATTTCTGCCTAAACACTTACATTTGGGGAAAGTAGTCAGACTGCAGTGGTGATCTCTAATAACTGCAGAGTATGCCTGGGCAAAGGAAGCAGCAAGCGTTTGCCTCTGAAAGCAGGGGCAGTGGGCAACCGCAGCCCACACAGAAGCGTCTTTATTTCACAGAAGGCCACTAATAAACTACTAAAACAGAAGCCCATTTGATGGAGCAAGAGAGAATGTGTCAGGGCGCAGGAAAAAAATCCTACAAAGAATTCAAACTGAAATTTAGTAATAGAGAGCTAATGTACTGAAAAAATAAGCTTGCTGCTAACAGTAAAGACACTGCCAAGAAATAGATGGGAATTAGTGCCAGGTTAACAAATAAATCAAAATTTTGCAATTATGCAAATGAGAAAGCCAAAGACTTTATTTCATTTCCATCTGATTCCAGAATAAAGGCCCTAATTCTGATGAATATATAAAAAGATTTTAAGAAAGTGAGATGATGAATTGCAGCAAACTAAAGATATCAATCTCACTCTGGAAAGGAAGATGATTGAATTTTTTAATATCTGTATAGCATATATATTTAAAACATATATATGAATACATATATTGCTATAATTATGCTTGGTATTATAATTTATACATATTCAAGGGAAACCTTCTTTTTCTATAGAACTTTATACTCTTGATGACATTTTTACACAAATCTTAAGGGCAGATAAGGCAGATATAATTGTCTCCATTTTTAAGTGATGATTAGTTTAATATGGTAGTTAATTTAAACAAAGACTTTTTATTTATAAAAGTGCAGTTAATCACCATGAATTTATATTTCTGGAAAGGTAATATTATAAACTACTTTGAAAGGCATGGTTGGGTCAGAGAGGATAAGAAGTGAAAGTCACTCAGGACTTGTTTTAGGTCTATAAGACATAGTTTCTTAGGACTGATACCGAAAAGCAGGGGCATATATTTGGGCTGTAGGGAAAACCACTTCAAAAATGCATAATACTAGGCAAACAAGCTGTGCCTATCATTCAGGATTACATATCATATGACAAGGTAGGATATTTCATTCAAAATAGTCCAGCTTTTCCCTTAAGAACTAAGGATTAAGAGCCATATATCCTAGTTGTTGGCATATGGACAGGCAGATGGATGGACGTAAGAATTTTGGAAGGCACACCAAGTTGATGCCAAATATGTTGAAAATTACATAAAACAGAGACCAAATAACACAAAGCAAGTGTTTGAAAGCATAAAATACTTTTGAAAAGGAAGACATAAGAGTGTATTTTTAGAACAACTAAAATACTAAACTACAAGAAGGCATTCATTTGCTACAATGAAGAAACACTGAGCAGAAAGGTGAATCAGTTGAGTAAGCATTAGGTCCAAGGGATGTTACATCAGGTGCTATGAGAAGGTTTAGGTACAATCACAACCTTTGATTGTTGACAGCCCATAAAAATGCACCCTGGTACCACAGGGTGAATTCCAATCAGAATTAATGCTTCATCTGAGTTTTTCATTATAATGTTTGTCTTTAGATTTTGCTTTTGTAGTGAGAGAATGCAAAACTGCTCTTTGCAGTTTCTAAAACAGAACCTAATATTTTTTAAATGGACAACTTTGCCTTTCCATTTAGATTATATGGATTAGGATACAGCAGAAGCATGCCAGTTTTTTAAAAAACCAAAGGAAATTTTGTGGGACTCAATTAGTACCAATAAAGTAAGTATAAAGACTTAAGACCACAAGTCATCTAGTAATTTAATTTGCAGGACTCGCTATTAGGACCTCTTCTCTCTCAGTTCTTCTTGCTTGGTGATTCTCTCTAGTGTCTTGGTTTTAAACATCCTCCATATGTTGCTGACTTCTGATGTCTATGTATCTATCTATCTATATCTAGTTCAGGCCTTTTCCCTGAACTCCAAATGCAATGACTGCTATAGCCTTGACATTTCCACTTGCATTTCAAGTGTGCATCTAAAAACTTGACATACACAAAACTAGATTCTTGATTGTTCCTTCCCCTCTTCATTGAAAGCAATTCTATTCTTCTTGCTGCTCAGATAGTCATCATACAGTTACTATAGACTCATTTATTCCTATACCTTATACATCATCAGCAAATCCTATTAACTCTATTTTCCAGATAATTTCCAAGAATGACTGCTAACAATCCTGGCTCTAAATATCATCTCTCAGTCAAACTATTATAATAAACTCTGGAATAACAATAGCCTCCTAAATGTACACCTTAATCCTTAGCACCCTTCCATCTATTCTTCACAAAGCCCAGATGACTTATTGATTATGTCACTCATCTTCGCACACCCTTCCCCACTTGACTGGTTGGCCATTACCTTCTTAATGCCTCATATAGTCTGCCCTCTTGCAACCTCTCTGATCCTGTCTCCTCCACTTTAGCCATGTGGTCTCCTTGCTGATCCTCAAACAAACCCATTATGATATTGTCTCAAATAATTTGCCCTTGATGTTCTTTGCCTGGAAATCCACTTGATACCTTCTCTAACTTTTTGGAGGTCTTTGTTCAAATGCCAGCTTATTACAGTGGTCTGTGCTTACTACTTTAGATATATAACACACATTCACCATCACCAGCAGCAGGATTCTCTAGCTCCTTTATCCTGATTTATTTTTCTCAATGATGCTTTTGCCACCAGCTATGTTTTACAGATGTACACACATATACAGTTTATCTAACTATGTGTAAATTCTATATTTACAACTTTGCCTACTCACCGAAGTACACTTGTAACCGCAAATCTAATCCCTGTGGTGCTTTTATGGTCATTCATAAGCCTGCATAGAGCTGTGAAAAATTTGCATCACCTTCAGGGCTCCAGCTGAGAGTCTAGGAAGGCAACTCTCTGTCTTCTTATTTCAGCTCTCATATTTAAACAAGTGTCCTCTTTGCAGTCTATCGTATACCACCTTTTTACATTTTTGTTCTTTTTGTTGGTGATTTTGTTATTTGAAATGGCCCCTAAGTGTAGTGCTGAAGTGTGGTCTAGTGTTGCTCAGTGAGAGAAGACTGCAATGTACCTGACAGAGAAAATATGTGTGTTAGATGATCTTCCTTCAGAAATAAGTTATAGTGCCAACAGGCTGTAAGTTCAAAGTTAGTGAATCAACAACATATAATAAAGAAAATGTCTTTAAACAGAAACACATGCAAAGAAATTATATACTGATTGATTGACAAAAATGTTGTTACCAGAGGCTCACAGGAACGTACCCTGTATTTACACTGGGACCAATGGGATAGGATGTGCTAATTCAGTGTTCATGGACACTTATAGAACATAACTACCATGAATCAGATTCAACTGTGTGTGTTCTTTTTTTTTTTCATCATTATAGTCCTCACTAAAATGAAGGGGATTCTGTAAGAGCAGGGCTTTGTCTATACCAAGAATGTAGCAGGTGCCTGGTAGTAATCCAACATTATTATATCAATTGACCTTCTCAAAAATTCAATGTTGTAGGGCTACTGCATGCATTCTACATTAAAGAAGCATATATCTAGCAGGTCAATACCTGCTCAAGATCAAACAATGGTAATTGTCAGTGCTAACATGTGAAACCAGGTACTGGTTTGATTTCCTAACCATTCCAGTACTGTTCAAGGTGAAGTTGGTGGATAAGCTATATGGCTGGTGAATGAAATAAAGGAAGGAATAAATGAATGAATTAAACAAGTCAATATCAGGTATATATAATTCTAAGCTGAATTAATCATCTTTTGCTCAGAGCAATCTCATATCACTTGTTATTAAACCAGTTGTGATATAAGGATCTATTATTACTTCTAAATTAAAATGCTAAATAGATACACACAAAAATTAAACCTGGAAGCAGCCTAGAGTAGATTGAAGATCAAGGAACTAGAGTCAGAAAGTATAAAATTTATTTCTATCTCAGGCTACTTTTTTCTGCAGTTTAGGGGACATTATTATACATATAAACATTATATTCCCTGCCGATCTTCCTGGATTGTCCAAGTAATCAAGGAGGATACTGAATATAAAAGCAATTTGTAAATAGCTAAATGTTACGATATATTGTTGAAATGATGAATAATCATTATGCAATCTTAATCATTTTTCTAATATTTAAAACAAATGTATATCAAGAAAATCGTAAGGAGGCAGTTTTAGGATAAATAAGCTCATTTTTATGATAAGAAACCATGTGAAATCAAAGACACACACACAAATTAACATCACTCAGGCACAAGAGTTTTGCTTTTCCTTCAGGCTAATGGGATTGATTTTATGCACAGTGCTCACCTGATAGCTCTATTAGCCTTTTTTCCCCCCTTTCTAGAAATGAGTGGGGCTGGTGCACAAGTAAAATCAAATAAAGAAAGGACCATTGACCCAGTTGCAGCTTGACAACTGTGACACAGAACACCTTCTACTCACAGACCTTGAGCTTTAGTTTTTGCCTCATGAGGCCTTCTGAGCTGTCACATTGACTTAATTGTTTCTTTGGGGAGTAAGAAGTGATAGTTGACCATGATTTGTGTTGATTTTCAATAAAGTTACTGCCAGGGGTATTTAAGCCAAAACATCTGCCTGACAGCCTCATTGGCACTGGTGTATGTAACACTAATAAAGAAATGAAGAAGAGATTTCCTTCCATTGTGCATTTTCTCCATTTTCTTTGGCAGGTGGAATTCTAAGCTCTGCAACAGTCAAGCCAAGCCCGCTTGTACATTATTCTTATGAATAACCATTTTCTCAATTAGTCCTGGCAATTTAGCAAGTGTTCTTCGTCACTTTACTTACTTAGAATGTGAGCCAGGAGGATGTGAGCTTTGTTCTTGTTTTAATATAGTCCCATATTGGTTATTACACTAAAACAGAAATATGAGTTTTTGTTATTTCTGGGTCAGAGGTAAAGAAAAATTCAATCATGAGATTCAAAAAATTTATGTGCTTTTCTTCTATTTTCAGAAAAAAGAAATCAAAAGAAAATTACTTTAAAAGTTAACATGTGTGGAGGGATAGTCCAACACAAAGAAAAGAAATGAGGGAGGGAAGATGAGAGACAGCACAAAAGAGGAGGATAATGGCTGATAGAGAAAAACAAAAGAAATTCAGTAGATTTTGAGGTATCTGTCTGGGGCTGTCACTATTTATATAGGTGATTTTTTTAGTAGTCCAATTTTCTTTCCTTTGTTGACTCAGACATTTATATGGCTTTCTGACTAAGCCCAACTGCCAATTCTCAGATTATTTATTGTATACAAAATAGCCACAGAAACCTATTTCAGTGGAAACTTCTATAGAGGTGGTTACAGCAATGTCAAGAGTAAGGTTGGAATAGAAACAATATAATAGATTAAATACCAAAACTTGTGTAAATTAAATCAAGGTAATAGATTGGTCAAAATTCAAATAAGTGTTATAGGAATTCTGGTACCAAATTGTTAAAAGAAAATTATAAATCTTTCATTGATTTTTAGATTTCTTCTTTGTACTTTATAATCAACCTATATTTGAATGCTTTAAATCCAATATGTTTTGATTGAGGATCAAAATTAGTTGTTTGCAGCAGATGTAGCAGTGATTACCTTTGATTCAATTATGTTGGGTGTGGGATCAGTGATTCTTTCATATTGTGCTCATTACAAATAATAAAGGGTAAATATGATGAAATGTTCAAATGACACATGCCTTTGTAATATGAATACATTTAATATTTTCACAACTTAGTTGTTGACTGCCAGGCAGCATCACGGCATGATAATATAAAATTTTGCTCATCTAGAAGATATCCACACGTCCAAACTCCACTTTGTGAAGCAAGTTTAAAGTGCGAGAAAGAGGGAAGTGAGTATATTGTAGACAACTGATTTTTTGAAAATCAGACCAACAGATATCAAGAAAAATTTGTGACCAGGATAGAAAATGTATGTTGAGGGGAAATGTTTTTCTCCAAAACATGTTAAAGATGAGAAAATTGTTTTTTGATTAATATACCAAGTGTGTTTTGCAGCTGTAGCAACTCCAATTCACACCTATAAAGAAGCACAGGTAGTACGGTTTTTTGCAACTCAGTTCATTCATATGCAACCAATTTATTGCTCATGATAAATTTAAATTTTAAGTTTAGGGGCATATTTTTCCTTTTGGGAAAAACACTTCAAACTTTCAACCTGTACAGATAGATAGCCAGCATTATTTTTATAACTCATTTTATATTGCTAGATATCACGTTACTATCATAACAAACCATGGCTAAAATACTTTTTACAAATATGTCATCTATTTTAAATAAGCACATAGTGTTTTATTTAAGTAATATATAGTGATCTCAAATAAAATTTGTTTTCTCTATAGAATTTCTTCTACAGATAAGGCACATGTAAAGGTCTATTATTTCTTTCAGTGAATTACTCAGATACACTTTTTAGATTAAATAATATACATATTTTAAAGTGTTTTATATTTCTATATTGTCTTCTAGAAAGATTGACATGTTCCCTCACTAATACATAAAAATTCCCATTGTCCTATTTCCTTACCAATACTAGACTAACAAATAGTCACTAATCTGGCAAAAAAAGAAAGTAATTAGTTTTTGGTGTAATTAGTATATACTTCACATGCTTTTCGTTTATGTGTGAATTTAGGCACTTCTTTATATATTGTCAATTTATATTTCTTTTTTCCCCCAGATTGTCTGTTTACATTCTATGCCTATTTTTATTTAAGATATATGACATTTTATCACTGATTAATTTGTCTATAGGTCTACTTTTTCTATTTAATAAAATAATTATATTATTTCATTCTATATCTTATCTCTTTTCTTATAATTTTAAGGTTTCATTACACAAAGAAAAAATTAATTATTATATTTCCCTATTGATTAATACTGACGTTTTCTGATGCAGAAAAATTGGAAAATTTAATGAAAGCAATAGAGTCTTTTCTCAGGGAGAAAATGTGCTCAGGAAATTGTGCTTACAGATGTGAAAGATTCATAAACCATGTGAGTTCATTAATGGAGTCAATGCAAAAGCGTGTCTTCTTAGTTGTCTTATAAGTGCTATGCCTCTAATACTCTTCTTCCAATCATGCTTGTGTAAACATCTACCTTAATACTTTCTAGTTGTTTAAGGATATTATTTCACATGCTCATTTATTCAGAAAATTATTATTATTGCTATATAATGACGTGAATAAGAAATTCAAATTGGTAAATACACAGGTCAAATCATCTGACTGTAATGCAACAAAAGCCATAAATTGATTTTTTTGTAAAATATTAGAAATACAAAAAGAGGTAATCTCTTTAATAACTCATATATCAAAAAGGAAGTCCAAAAGCACCATTTAGAAAATTCGTAGAATATAACGAAAAGAGTAGAAACTATGAATTGTAGTTAAAGCTAAACTCAAAGCCAAATTTGTTTTGGAAAATCTTTACTATGGTAGATAATGCAATCTCCAAAAAATGTTCTAGTGACATATTTCATGACGTAGAACAACTGTTATGCTAAAGCGAGGTACAAATGTTATTTATAGTAATGGACCGAATTTTACAAATTAATAGTCTAAATGAACAATTTACTCAGTATATTTGGTGTAAAAGTAGTTGTATTAGACCAGAGAAAAATAAGTAAATGGTGGTATTTTTTAAGGAGTGAAGTTAAAATTAATTCTCTTTATTTTTCCTCAAGTACATTATTAATTTTTCTTTGAAAAATGCTACTTCTAATAATAGCAAAAGTAAATGCAGAATTATGTATAATAATAAATATGTAAGGGATGTGTATGTGTGTGTGTGTGTATGTGTGTACTTTTATGCCATAAAGCTGAAAAGAATTGTTTACTGGGCTTTCCAATGCACTTCTCCTATCCCATTACTGGGTATATACCCAAAGGACTATAAATCATGCTGCTATAAAGACACATGCACACGTATGTTTATTGCCGCATTATTCACAATAGCAAAGACTTGGAACCAACCCAAATGTCCAACAATGATAGACTGGATTAAGAAAATGTGGCACATATACACCATGGAATACTATGCAGCCATAAAAAAGGATGAGTTCATGTCCTTTGTAGGGACATGGATGAAATTGGAAATCATCATTCTCAGTAAACTATCGCAAGAACAAAAAACCAAACACCGCATATTCTCACTCATAGGTGGGAACTGAACAGTGAGAACACATGGACACAGGAAGGGGAACATCACACTTCGGGGACTGTTGTGGGGTGGGGGGAGGGGGGAGGGATAGCATTGAGAGATATACCTAATGCTAGATGACGAGTTGGTGGGTGCAGCGCACTAGCATGGCACATGTATACCTATGTAACTTACCTGCACATTGCGCACATGTACCATAAAACCTAAAGTATAATAATAATAATAATAATAATAAAAAGATAAAAAAAAAAAAAAAAAGAAAAAGAAAAGGAAGAATGTGGCTGAGAGCAAGAGGACAAGAGAGAGATAGGAAGATAGAGTGTAGACCATCTAATGCATTCATTAGCATCATGAAGATAGAGTGCACACGATCATGATGAAATCATTAGCATCATGTACAGTTGGATCAAGAGCCATCATAGAAAGTAAAAGTACATACTGAGTGAGGTATATCTGAAAAATTCTGAGTGATATCATGGATGGAGAGTTCCATGGCAAAACCAATACATTTCTTAATCAGAAATACTCTCATGCTGGCTAAAGGAAATTCTGAGGTGAAATTTGTCAAGGTAAAGAGCTCATTCTACAGATTTGAAGCTTTATTTTAAACTCTGCCATAAACACAAATAGAAAAATTATGTTCCATTTATCTTCCTTTTAAAAGAAATTTTACTGTGAGATGCATATCTGTCATTGCTATATACTGTTTGAAAGTATATGTAATGTTTTGTGCCCTTCAAAGCCACAAGGCCAGGCACGGTGGCTCACGCCTGTAATCCCAGCACTTTGGGAGGCCGAGGCGGACGGATGACCTGAGGTTTGGAGTTTGAGACCAACCCGACCACATGGAGAAACCCTGTCTCCACTAAAAAAAATAATAACAATAAAATACAATATTAGCTCTGTGTGGTGGCTACTCGGGAGGCTATGGCAGGAGAATTCCTTGAACCCCGAGGTAGAGGTTGCGGTGAGCCGAGTTCGCACCATTGCACTCCAGCCTGGGCAACAAGGCTGGAGCAAAACTCCATCAAAAAAAAAAAAGAAAGAAAGAAAGAAAGAGAGAGAGAGAAAGAAAGAAAAGAAAGAAAGAGAAAGAAAGAAAAAAAAAGAAAAAGAAAAAAAGCCACATGAGGCAATTATTGCTAATTTCATCTTATGAATGAAGGAGTCAGGCTCATAGGTTTCCAGTATCCTCTTCAAGGCTACATATATTCTAAACTGCTAAATTTAAATTAAGATTTTACAGAATCAAAAGCTGTCCCTGTTATTACTTGCTGCCTCTTTAGTATTTTTCTTTCCCTCTATTTTCTATTAAATCCCACAGATTAAGTTGATCAGAACTTGTTTGGAGACAATGGGGACACACCATTTCAAACTTTATTTACGAAAATCATCTTTTTGTTGTACTACAAAACATGATTTAAGATAAAAATGTTATTTTAAAATTGGTAATTTATCCCTACACCTATGCAAATATTAAGACATAGCTCGGGTTTCACAATCTTCAAAATTGAGAGCCATAATTGATATCAACTTCTTACTCCTCAGTCTCTTCTTTTTACAATCCTCATAGATTACCTAGAAAACTTTTTATATGTAAACATATTATGTCCTAGATCAGCAGTTAGCATTTTAAAAATTTCATCCTTTTTTCCGGGTTCCTTAAGGAAAGAAATACTTACAAACATTTAATTTAGTGCTGAGCAAATTTTACACTTTCCACAAGCTCCTGTTGGTTGAGAAATATTCTTTTGTACACATGCACTGATATACACACACTGACACCTTTCCTTGAAAACAATCTGGGTTTTCAAGCGATTCAATTAGATAAAATGAAATTGTATTTGTTCAAGTCATTTCAGAGGCATTTACTTCTCTAGACCTGTAAGTGGTCTTTGATGTGAAGGTGGTGTCTGCTATAATTGCCACAGATGTGTTCAGAGTTTTTATCTTTTTAAAAAAGAAAAAAAAACAAAGTGCTCATCTTGATTCACCTCCTACAATGAAATATCTTTTTGTAATTCAGTTTTTTTCTTTTCTTTCTTTCTTTTTTTGAGACGAAGTCTCACTTTGTTGCCCAGGTTGGAGTGCAATGGTGCGATCTAGGCTCACTGCAACCTCCGCCTCCCGGGTTCAAGCAATTCTCCTGCCTCAGCCTCCTGAGTAGCTGGGATTACAGGCATGCGCCACCATGCCTGGCTAATTTTTTTGTATTTTTGATAGAGATGGGGTTTCACCATCTTGGTCAGGCTGGTCTTGAACTCCTGACCTCAGGTGATCCACCTGTCTCGGGCCCCCAAAGTGCTAGGATTACAGGTATGAGCCACTGCACCTGGCTGTAATTCAGTATTTTTATATAAGGACATTTCTGTTTCCTAAGCAATTTAGTTTCTTTCTTGACCTTTTCATTAGTGCTAAGGTCTGATTTTTTTTTATATGAAAGTAAATGTGAAAGTCTCTGAATGGGCTCTGTAACAGCCATTATAAAATTGTACAGGAAGTCTGATACTCCAGAAATGAATATTTTTCTGTTAACAAAGTACATCTGACAAAAAAAGATCAAATAGTCAGTCCACTTTGTAAAAACTCTGGAGGTTTCAAAAAGCAAGTCGTCAGGGTTTACTGGACAGTGTGCACCTTAGCAGGATGCTAATCTCTCCAGACTCCTAAACAAAGATAACTAACAGACAAGTGTCTTTGATTGAGAAAGCAATGTGACCCGCGGGAGGTACACAGTTTGTTACTGCCCTGTAAGTCATCCAGCCACAGTCAGTCTCGAGGTTAGGGAAGGAATCCTGCCAATTCTTTGTGGCATTTCCTTCTCTCTCTCTCTCATCTCGATCTCTCTCTCTTCTCTCGATCTCTCTTTTTCTTTCTCTCTCTTTCTCATCTAGGGCTCATCAGACTTCTTCAGAATGATTGCATGCTTTATCTTCTCACAAAAGCTATAAACCAGCTGGTATTTGAATAATAAAGAAATAGGAAAAGGTTAAATGTCTAGGTAAAAATATATTTCAAATAATACTTTACATATGACACGACATTTTCCTACCTAGGATCTTATTTTACCATTGCTCTCAGCCTAATTTGGCATGTGGTGGTAATATCATCACCATCTAGAGGAGGAAGGTGAACTTCACTTCACAGAGCCAGAGCTCTCGGCCAGCCCGGCAGCATTGAAATTTGATGTCAGAGAGAGATGGGGTCTGACTCAGCCCATGCTCCTATCATTACGTGACATTTCCTCTAATTATCAACCTCAGCAAATCCTGACTAATCGGTGAAGTTGACATTTGTTAATTTCTACCTTAAAAAAAAAAAGATGATCAAGCAAAAGGAACTACAGAGAAGAAGACTGGCAGAGCCCTTGCAAAATATCTCCAACACATTTGCAGGGGAGCAGATTATTTTCAGCTGATTCAATAGGCATTCACTCCTCATTAGAAATGCTTTGTGCTAATTTTTATTCTATTTTTCCAAAAGAATAGTTTATTTATCCGATTTTAATGTGTTAGCAACGCAAAGAGAAGAGAGCACAGTCCATGGAAAGTCATCAACTGCATCAGCCAGGGTTAATGTTGAGTGCACACTGAACACTTGTTCAACTCAGCATTGTGAAGGCAAGCAAGCTCAAGAAAATCAATTAATGTATCATTTCAATTCCTAGATAGATTTCTTCCTGCTTACTCCACACTGCCACTATTAATAAAGCAGGCATATTAAGCACTACCAGCAGCAGGAGGTAAAAAAGAAAGCACAGGCATAAAATCTCACAATTTACAAAAAGAATAACCCTTATGAGTCATTCAGCATCACTCTCCAACACTCTGACATTCAAAACAAACTTGCTATGTGTGGCTGTTTTAGGAGCGTGTGTGTGTGTGTGTGTGTGTGTGTGTGTGTGTGTGTGTGTGTGTGTGTGTGTGTGTGGAGAGAGAGAGAGAGAGAGAAATAGCTCTCATGCAGGATTTTCTCTTTTTTCAAGTTGGACTCTACATCCAAATGATGCAACGAAGAGTCACTGAAGTACCCAACACATTCCAAACTTCCCCATGTAACAAAGCCTTCAATTGATATAAGATGTTTCAGATATGATCTATATAGAAATACAGCACTTGCCATTCCTTTGCCTATTCCCTAACTAGATGTTCCTAATTCTACCACTAGGAGTATTCACCCAGTCCCTACCTGGTGGCATCTATCAGAAAACAGAACATGAATATTAACTAACCTTATAGAATACCTTTTCTGTACCAAGCTTTTTTCTAACGTAAACTGTTATGTGTGTTAGCTCATGGAATTCTTGTCATAACCCTGTGAAGCAGAGCCTATTATTATCTCCATTTTAGAAAGGAGGAAACTGAGGCTCAGTAAGTTTCCTGCCTAGGATCATAGATCTAGAACATGGTAGAGCTGAGATTTAAATGCAGCCATCTAGTTTGAGAACCTGCCTTCTTAACAATGAATAATGCCTGGCTATAGCAAGGCAATACATTAGTCTCCCCTCCTTATCCCACACTGCAGAATGAACAGATTAGGGTAAATGGATTCTACTTTTGAAAAGGGACTCAAATATAGGGGCTTAATAAAATTAAATCAGTCCAAAAATAGGGGTTCTCTAACTTTTGGAATCTGATCATCCTTTACAAAAGCCAGAGGGAAAAAAAAAAACATGTCAAGGGCAGAGATTCCACTTCCCTAAGTCTTCTCATGCACCAGAAGCTACTCTTGGTTTCTCCTTCTATGTTCTTTGCTTCTTAATTTGAAACTGTGAGATTCTTTCTGGATGTGTATACTATTTGTCTCAGATATTCCTTGTCAGTTTCTATCTATGGATACATAAAATAGAAAGTCCTTTTTCCAAAAATGTGTGACTATCCAAAGGATGAAGGCAACAGCTTTAGGTTAACTTATTTCACATTACTACAGACTAACATAAAAAGAGAGTGAAGGGGTTTTTTTTTTTTCTTTTTTTTTTTTTTAAACTTCTAGTTATTTTGGGACCTGACACCAAGCATGAAATACACCACTTCTCTCAGCAGGCACGGATTGCTTTAAAGTTCTGTTGCAATTTTTACAACCTAAAATTAGTGTACAACTCTGATTTCTAACCAGCTAGATGAAGACAATAAGAAATGTTCTAAAATTTCAAATCAAATGTTATATATTCAGGTCAATGGATGGCTATGCTTGTCCTGAGCTTGAATCAGTGATTTTTTTAAAAAAGAAGATAATAGATGAAGGAAGCATGTTATGAATGACCGTAGATGATTCTCACTAATTTGAAGTTGCTGGTGCTTTTTTCCAATATGATTTTGCCAATCTTTATTCCAACTGTGAGAGAACAAGAGGAACCTTTATTTCTCATTTGATTTCCTGCAAGGCATTGGATTGTAAATTGAATACCCTATATGAGATTTTTGAGACTTCACGAAATAAATGAAGAGGCAGAGAAATAAAAAATATATAAATTACCATAAAATAATGCATTTTGAACACAAAAACATCCATAGAAATATTTTTTAAACACACACACACACACACACACACACACACAGAGAGAGAGACCTGTGATTAATTTCTATGCTATTTGAATGCATTAGGAAGTAAAACTTGATTTAAATTTTAGAGAAGTCTTGATACAGAAAGGAAGAGAATTGTCACATTAGAAATTTATTAAAAGTTTAAAATCATTACATAATATAAAGACTGGTACATTTTTAGATATTAGTTGACATGAAAAAGTATTTTCTTTATTTGTAATTTTAATACAAATAACCGTGGTAATTATCACCAAAAGCAAGTCTTTAAATGTCCTTAACTCCTTTATTTATAATGTATTTCATTTATTAGGTAAGCTAACTAGTATTAACTGAAAAACAGTAAAACTTGTTTGTCCCTCTACAAATATCTTTTAAATCTTATCTATTATTCCAACTTATTGGCCAGGTGCGGTGGCTCACACCTGTAATCCCAGCACTTTGGGAGGCTAAGGCAGGCAGATGACAAGGTCAGAAGTTTAAGACCAGCCTGGCCAACATGGTGAAACCCTGTCTCTACTAAAAATACATAAATTAGCCGGGCGTGATGGTGGGCACCTGTAGTCCCAGCTACTCAGGAGGCTGAGGCAGGAGAATGGCGTGAACCCAGGAGGCAGAGGTTGCAGTGAGCCGAGATTGTGCCACTGCACTGCAGCCTGGGAGACAGAGCAAGACTCTGTCTCAAAAAAAAAGAAAAAAAAAAAAAATTCCACCACATTGTGTTAAATGCCATTAGGTTCTAATTTACGATGCATATACATCATCTAACAATTTATGTAAGATAAGTAAGTTTTTCACTATAGATGAAAATTTAAAAGACTGCACAAGAATTGTTTTTATCTGGAAGATAACCAAGTTTAGAACACAAGGTGACAAAGTCCTGAGAAGAGGACTTTTTTGTGGGGGAGGGGGACAGAGTCTCTCTCTGTAGCCCATGCTGGAGTGCAATGGTATGATCTCTGCTCACTGCAACCTCTGCCTCCTGGGTTCAAGCAATTCTCCTGCCTCAGCCTCCCAAGTAGCTGGGATTACAGATGTGCATCACCACGCTCAGCTAATTTTTGTATTTTTAGTAGAGACGGAGTTTCACCATGTTGGCCAAGCTGCTCTCCAGCCACGGACCTCAGGTGATCTACCTGCCTTGGCCTCCCAAAGTGCTGGGATTACAGACGTGAGCCACCGCACCCAGCAGAGACGAGGAATTTGAGTGGAGTTTCGTCTTTGCGGTGGAAGCTCTAGGTAGCTGAAAAACAAAAATGCTTCCAGCATGAATTGAAATCTGAATTAATGTGGATCAAGAAAATGTTGGGGGATTGGTATTAAAAAACCAACTTCATCTACCTATTAGATTTTACCAACACTAATTTTGGTTAGTATAGCAAGCTTATCATCTAAGTAATAGCATGAATGGTAATTAACTTTAATAATAATAGCTTGAATTTATTGATGGACTATTTTGTATCAGAGAGTCTGTCAATCTTGTATAGAAACTTCATCTCAGCATCTCCAGGTAATGTTTTATTTTGTTTTCACATCACCAGTAACTCAGTCTTACAAAGTTTGTCTAAGATCCCAAAGCATATATGTTGTTGTGTTACCATTAGATCAAGGCATAGTGAAGTGCAATTTAGCTGCATTTATTTTAGTGGTTTGCGCCTAACTAAAGGGTATCTAGACACACACAATACTGGTCAATAAACAAATGCTGGCATTCATAGGCAGGCAGTTTGTATGTTTGAGACAGCAAGTCAGAGTTTGTGGCCACTGGGTAACTAAGCACTTGAGCTAGCAACAGGGGATTTCTTACGTAGATAACTTGAGTGGTTTTTATAGCTCAATGCTAATGTATCTGATATATTCAATATGTTCTCCTTTTTTTTTTTTCTCTCTCTCTCTAGCAGCCTTTCTCTGCCCTATCATGGTGGATTATACTGTATTGGATCATGGAATTACCCACATATTTTTGCAAGACTAGTGGTCTGTATTTAAAGGAATAATTATACCTTTGAGCAAGACATGAGATTACAAAGAGGTGTCCACAGATTTGAGATTTGTCTGTGGTATGGGGACTTTCTGTTTTTTCTTTTTCTAGTTTTGTAGTTTATCTTTTAAGGATCTTATCAAGGTCAAGGCATTGCCTAGAGCCAGAACATTAGTAATTAGGATAAAATTTGTTTAAATTAATAATTATGGTTATGTCAAGTAAAAACACATTTTTCAGACATCCACACAAGTGATTTGGTGGTAGCAATGTAAATTTAATTTAAAATTATTTTTATTTGATTGAATAAAAATGCTTAAAAGTTTAAAAAAGTTTTCAGGTTTTTTTTCTTTTGTAATGATAAATTCACATTTCCTTTATTGTTTTTAATAGTCAATAAAGAACAATGCTGCAATCACTGAATTTAATTACTGGAACCTAAGTTTACCCAAGCACAAAGAGAAGTTTATAGCATGTTTAAGCTATAAATATAAAGCTATATAAATAGCACCAAGGGATATCTAGGTGTTGAAACTTTGCAGAAAGACTAGGAAAATTCAAGTTTTACAAACGCTTAATGAATTAGATATTTAGTATAATTATTTCAAGTTCCACAACTCGTTTCTCTTCAATGAGTTATTTACAATATTTAGCATGTTCTATAAACTATGTTTACATTTAAAATTTATTTTGACAATCTTCCATGTGTCTGATAATTTACTAGACTCCTAGATATAAAATATATATATAAAATATAGATATTTACTCCATGGAGCCCAAATTCAAATGTGGAGAATAGTATATAAATACAGAATGTTTTAAAAGTAGGTCATATAATCTGAGGAGAGAGATAAGGAGAGCAAGTAAACCTTGGGAAAACATGAGAAGGCATCACAAAGTCACAGGGAAAACTGAAGATAAAAAATTTGAACTGGATCTTTAATCTTGGTGATTTTCTAGGTAGATAAAATAGTACGCAAAATAAGCTACATGTAAAGAAAACAATGAACAAAGACCCAGAGGTTGAAGAAGAACATGATATTTTTATATAGTTGTGGACCAATGGTCATGGTGCAAAGAAATGTATAATGGGGTTACCAGGATTTGAATCCAGAGAAAAGGCTTTAGATGAGATTGTAAAGATTAAAAAGAGGTTAGGAATTTGGATGTTGCCAGGAATATAAAAGGAACCAATGAGGTTTTCAAATAAGGGTTGTGACATGGATTTGTTCTTGAACAAGACAGCCTGGAAGCACTAAACAAAAGTGAAGATTGGCAGCTTCTCTCGTACACGTCTTCAAAGGAGGGGATGACACTATTATTACTATTTTTTAAACAGGGTCTCACTCCCATTACTCAGGCTGCAGTGCAGTGGCATGATCACAACTCACTGTAGCCTAGACTTCTTGGGCTCAGGTGATCCTCCCATTTCAGCCTCCCAAGTAGCTGGGAATACAGGCATGCACCACCACACTCAGCTAATTTTTTTTTTTTTTTTTTTTTTTTTTTTTTTTTTTTTTTTTTTTTAGGGGAGGTGTGGTTTCACCATGTTTGCCCGGGCTGGTCTCCAACTCCTGTGCTCAAGCTATCCGTCTGCCTCAGCCTCTCAGAGTGTTGGGATTACAGGTGTGTCTTACCATGCCCAGCCTAAAAAAATAAAATTTAGAACCTCTAGCGTGCCTTCCAGGGACACACTTAATAAATATTCAGTGATTATTCCACATCTATGCTTCTTCTACAATTAAGCCATAAAGACTATTTTAATTAGTTATTGCTTCACATTGATTGGAATATCCATTTATTTCCAACTCAATAAAGCATTGTCATCAGAAATAAATAGGGGTGGCAGTTGTTCTAATGGAAGGTAACAATATATTAACTAATGGATTTAGAAAATAAATTTTAAAAATTGCATATGTTATCCTTTCCTTACTCAAAAACAGGGCAGAGCGGTTGGTAAATTGCCTTCCATTCTTGTATATTTGTCTGTTTTAGAAAAATAAAATAAAATATCTTTCTTATTCATTCTTTCAATTGGAATGTAATATAATATAGGAAACTGTAATGTACTCATTTTGCACACATATTAAGAAAAGACACGGCATAATTATGGATTATGGATTACAAGAATGGAACCAGTATAATGGCATATTTCTCATGAAAAAATAACAATTATAATATTAACCAAATTTTAAAAATTAATTTTAAAAAATTTAAACACAGGACATACCAGTTATATTTAGCATATAATGAATGCACAGAATGTAAAATGTAACAAATATTTGAGTGAATATAAGGAAAATTACTCTAAGCAACTCTATCTTACACAGAGGGTGTGATTAATCACTGGCCTATGTATACTTTTAAATAACTGCATTGTTAGGAAGTAATGAGATAATACACAAAGAGATATGCCACTTTTTGTACGTAAGGATGATATTCCCATTTCCAACTCTTCTGATAAAGATCTAAAAATGACAGATCTGTACTAGAAATGTTTTCTTCTCGTTTTAATGAAAGATGACCATCAGAGATATTACATGCAGAAAAAAACACAAAATTCAATAGCTAAACATTTCTACTTGTGCACATAATTTAAATCATATCGAAAGATTGTGTTTCACTTCCTCTAACATATCAGTACCTAGCAAAAATTTAAAAATTAAATAGAAATAATGGCAGCAGCAGCCCATCTGGAGCAGCTACTGCAAAGACACCGGCTGCAGTGAGAGAGGCGCAGCCGGGCTGCAGGATCCACAGAGCCAGTGGGAGCCAGGAACAGAAGGGAGCCCCGCCCCCTTCTGAGTTGGTGGGGCAGAAGCCCTGCACTTCTGAGTGCATCTGCAGCCACCCAGCCCTGGCCGTGGACCTGTGCATCCCTGTGCTCTTGGGGACCCAGGAAGCTCCTTGCCTCTGCAGGCTTGAAAGTGCCTGATCCCACTGCCTGGCTTCTCCCGACTCCCAGTACCCACTCCGATTTCAGAGTAAAGTTGTGGCCGCCTGGGCACTGTCATGATCCGGTTGGGTGTGTGTATGCTTGGTGTGGTGTTGACACACCAGCCCCCTCCCACCTCAGCCCCCTCTGAACTTTGGATTCCCACGAACACAGGAGAGAAGCTGAGAGGGAGGGCTAAGGCCAGCTTGGTGTGGGCCTGCAGGTGCCCCACAGCATGAAGAGCCTGGGTGCCATGGATGGTAGGTTGATGGCAGCAGGAGGCAGACAGGCTCCTGGGCAGAAAGGGGCAGTTCCCCAGTGAAGCCCCACCTTCAGGCCACCAAAGGCCTGAAGTCTGGGGACCAGGCTGCCAGTTCCGCGGAATGGAGTGAGAACTTATGGTGCTTTTTCCAGGCCCACCTATGGCCACCCAAGGACCAATCAGCATGCACTTCCTCCCCTTTGACGCCCATAAAAACCCCTGGACTCAGCCAGGCTCCCGCTTTCCTGACAACCTGCCTGGAAAGAGGATCTACCCACTTCGGGTCTCCTGAGACCTGTGCTGTTGCTCAATAAAGCACCTCTTCACCTCACTCACCCTCCAGTTGTCAGCACACCTCATTCTTCCTGGAGTTGCGACAAGAACTTGGGACCTGATGAATGGCGGGTCTGAAAGAAGTGTAACAAAAACGGGGCTGAAACACACCCCTTGCTTGCCATGTTGCAGGCAATGAGAAGGAGGGAAGAGAGAAGGAGAAAGGAGCTGTGGCTCTTTGGGGATCCCAGACCTAGGAGCTCCCCAAGCTAGGGCTATGACACCCTCTTTGGGGCTCTGCAGTACCTGGCCTCTCCAAGTTTCCAGGCACCACCACATTCCCTGGTGCCAGCATTGGAAGCCACTTGTGGTACGTCTGGTCCAACCACAGCCTCACAGGAACCTGGCTCCCATGCCAGCACCTGGAGCTGCCTGCCCTGTCACAGCTGGCAAGCCTGCTTGTGTGCAGCAGCTGGACACCATGCTCGCTCACTCATACACTCCTCGCTACTCCACACCTGACTCACTCTTGGCAGGCATGAGATCAGTGCCAGTAGTGTGAGCAGACCGTGGCCTGCCAGGCTGAATGGGTGGAATGAAGCCAGTGGGCCCCAGCAAAGTTTAAGCAAAGGCACCACTGATCACAAAGATTTTCAGCTGGCAAGGTGACACCCAAGGATCCCATGACAGAAAGAGCAACATGTTGAGACTTTAATGAAATTTTAAAGGGACATATTTGCAGGTTTATCAAGGAATATAACAAGCTCTTCTTTTGTACAAAGTAAAACCAGTTTGAATTAAGTTCTAATTCTATGATCTAGTCAATTGCAGAATTTAATAAAACTGATTTAAGTCCCCTTTTCTTATCCACTCACTTAATGTCTTGACTATATTTGAATCTGGTACTACAAAGAGTCTCACATGAAGCACTGAACTATTTGGTATAGAGTAAGTCACCTTAATAATCCATTAACAACTTGTGACCCTATAAAATGTCATAAACCATTACCAAAAACCTACTATTTTATCTAACAGGTATATGTGTTAGTAATACATACAATGATGGCTAAATGGTCTCTCTATATATCTTGATTTTTCTGTACTACCCTATGACGTTTACTTCTGATAACTTCAAATTGCCTCTTGTCCAGAAGACTATAATCTGTCTGAACCTGTGAAAACATTACCCTTTGGGAGAAGATAGCACATAAGTTATCTCCACAGGTAGTCCTTCAAGTTTTCATTTACACAGAAGTGCAATTTACCAACCATTAATTGGTCTTCCTTAGCAGTCTGCTTTTACTGTGATTTGTAGAACTGTCTACTGATATTCAAAATATTTAAACAACAATTTCTAATATGGACTCTGAATTATGGTTACAAAAGTCAACAGGAGAAATAACCTAAAATAGTTTGTTCACAAAAATAAACTACTTTCCTTTTTTGATAATTATGTTTCCTTTAGGAAACATATCAACATTTAAAGCAACATGCACATTTAAACGTTTTCTTTATTTCAAAAATGTGGACCACAGTGCTTAAGAATAATTATTTTAGTCAGCCTTGGAACATGCTTAAATAATTTAGTATTTTAAAGAAATTAGTAATGTTCTCTTATAACATGCAAGAATTGTAGCTGGACAGACCAATGTGACAAAATCCATTATTACAAAACCTAATATTAGAGAACCATGTCACAAAGAAAACTGGACAGCAAACTCTTCCATTTATGATTCTCAAACACGTTCCATATTTGCAACACAAAATATCAGATGTGGAGAAGTATGTGTCTAAAAGTAACTTTGGGTTCAGTCTTGCTAACTTATAAGTGTGAACAGTGAAACATATCTATATGTAGCAAGATCTGGAAGTCATATCCCTTATGCCTGTTTTGTTCTTTTAAAAACTACTTGGCCAGGCGTGGTGGCTAACGCCTGTAATCCCAGCACTTTGGGAGGCTGAAGTGGGCAGATCAGTTGAGGTAAGAAGTTTGAGACAAGCCTGGCCAACATGGTGAAACCCCATCTCTACTAAAAATACAAACATTAGCCGGGCACGGTGGCAGGTGCCTGTAATCCCAGCTACTCAGGAGGCTGAGGCACAAGAATTGCTTGAACTCAGGACGCGAAATTTGCAGTGAGCCTAGATCGCACCACTGCACTCCAGCCTGGGTAACAGAGTGTGACTCTGTCTCAAAAAAAACAAAACAAAAAACAAAACAAAAAAATTGAAGACTGAGTCTATCTGACAAGACTTGAAGAAAAATAAAGAGATAAAAATGAAAAAAAAAGTGTTATAAAAGAAAGGGAATGCTGATGATACACTAAGTATTTGAGAAAACTATTTATAAATTTGAAATAAAACTAAAGCTAAATGTAAAAAAAAACATAGGAAAGAAAAGAAACACAGATCTCTACAGAGACTTAAGTTCCTCCTATAGTGAGAAGAATAGCAGTACTTTCTGGGAGGTGCAATCCACAAAAGAAAAATCCTTGGCGGATGGTGACATTTTTTGTTATGAGATACAAATTGCTATTTTCCCATGCTATCTTACCATAAAGTATCAAAAATAATTAAAAAACAGCAGTCTAAGTAGGGGAAGATGATAAATCATTAGAGAAGAGCCACCTGCTAAAACTTTGAACTGAGTCTGAAAGCATCTCACATCAACTGCTAGAGTTGCTGCTGATCTAAGAAGTAATTCTACAAGCTCAATGCTGGACACAATAGTCCTGTTCCCTGTGCTTTTGCAAACACCCTATTGGAACCAATTTTTCTTTGTTTTAGGAAGAACAAAATGTGAGTCCAATAAAAAGTATTACAGTAAAACAAAGAAAAAGAAAAAAAAGCAAACTGAAAAATGTTGAAAAGGATCAGTGCAACAGTTCACAAAATGATTCTTTTTTCTCATATAATAAGGTAAAACTAATCTGGATATGTACGAAAGAGGACTGAATATCCAAATGAGAATGTAAGTTGCCATAATAAATGCAAAAGTATGACAAAATAGAAGATCAGAAAGAGAGAGAGAGAGACAGAGAGAGAGAAGGTATACAAGGGATTTGAGAAATAATTTTTAAGAGAACAAATTGAAGAGAAAAACTCTACATTAAATAATCTGTTGAAAAGTAAAGTGACACAGAAGAAAACTTTTTCAATGATTGCCTGAATGAGGAAGAATCAGTAAACAAAGATAGAAAATATTGAACAACTGGAAGATAGATAAAGAGGAAGGTATATGAAAGCCAAATATGGAAAAAGATGGTAGTGAAAAAGAGATAAAGGCTGTAAAACAAAACAAAACAAAAATCAGATGGAAATTAGAAATGTCCCTGAGATGGAAAAATTCAATATATAGATTAAAATGGCTCATCACATTCCAAACAATATCAATCCAGCAGTTTGACTCATCCTGACCAAATACAAGAGTACTATAAAGTAAGATTCCACACCATCCAGCAAATAAATTAAGTCCTGTCACGTAGTAATACGATGGGGCAACACTGAGAGAAGTTTAAAAGACAAAAATTCTTCATCAATCCACAAAATACTGAAGAAAAATATAAAAATAAGAAATAGTATTAAAAAGAATATTAAAATTATATGATAATATATTAACTACATTATACCTATAAATAACCAGAATATATTTTTGAAGAAGAAGGAAAGAGTAAAGGAATAAGACTTTTCTCAGGCAGTTGGAATGAAATCATTTATCTTTCTTCATTTTTCACTCTTTTAAATGTGGGAGACATCAGAAATTTTATTTAAAAACCTTTAAAAATTATAAAGGCACATTTTTGAAGAACATAAAGCAAGACACACACTTTCTGAAATGGTAATAAAGATGAGGCAAGGCTATACAGGTGATATGCAAAAACGTAGAACAAAGGAAGCAAAAGCAATGTCTAAAAATAGAAAATATAAAATCATATTATAAAACATAAATATATCACTGAATTAGAAGAATGATTTCAAGTGGTTCTTAAGATAAAATTTAACTGAATTATATGTAAATATATTTTATGAGCTATCCCTTAAATCAAAAGAAAGTGACCCACATTTTTTAAAATATGCATAATATTAAAAAGTATGCAAAGAATACTAGAAAATTTTTTAAGTCAAGTTCACAAAATTAAAATGTTATAGAACTTATCCAGAAAGCATTTTATGTACAAAATACATCAATATATGTTTTGTTTTGTTCCTCTTTTAGAGATAGGGTCTTGCTCATCACCCAGGCTGGAGTGCAGTAGCATGATCATAGCTGACTGTAACCTCGAACTCCTGAGCTCAAGGAATCCTTTTGCTTTAGCCTCTAGAGTAGCTGGACTACAAACACATGCCATCACGCCTGGCTAATTTTTTAATTTTGTGTAGAGATGGGGTCTTGCTATGTTGCTGAGGCTGGACTTGAACTCCTGGCCTCGAGAGAAGCTCCTGTCTTAGCCTCTCAAAGTTCTGGAGTTACAAGTGTGAGCCACTGCACCTGGCTTCAATATACATTTCTAATTGGTGCTATTTCCAAGAGACATACAAATTCCTGCAACTTTATATATGAAATAATATGGAGTAATAACGCATATATAAAAACCTATTCATGTTAAAAAAGAAAAGGATCAAGATGTAAGGATCCATTATGAAATTAAGAATCAAGGTATAAGGATACTTTATGAAATCAATGCACGGCTCTCAGTTTTGAGAGATCAATAAGCAAAAGGCAGGACAAACATTATACAATGTGAATATTATCATTAGGATAGTTAATGTATTGAAAATTGTCCCCTAGATATAAATAATATACTTTAATGCCCAAATCTCATGTTACTAAAACTTTATCCACTGGTCAACCTAGGAAAATCTCAATTTGTTTCACAAGGTAAAAATGAATGAATGTAATAAAATTAGAAATTAATTAGAATGTTTTTTAAAAGTCTTATAAATCAATACATACAGCTAAAAATAACCTCATAGTAATAAATAAATCTAAGGCCAAAATAGAAAACAAAGGCACAAATAAAATCTATTTAGAAATTATCAGTGGTCAGAAACATAGTCGCCAAAATTCATAGCATGTACTTAACACTGTACTCTGAAATAAAGTCATGGTGTTAAATACGTTCATTATGCAACAAGAAAGCAAATTTTAAAAACTAAAATTTGCACTTAGTAATATAAATGGCATAAGAATATGTATTTAGGGAAGGATACAAATTAATAAATGTCAAACAGGGAAAATGAATTGGTAATAAGAAATCAGGAGACAAAGCATTATATTCAATAATGATTTCTGATAGCCATTTTTAAAACAATGATATATATATTCAAACTTCTGGAAAGTAAAACCCAGAAAGCAGACTAGACATCAGTGTTTAAGAAAGGCATTAAGTCCACAGAAAAAGAAGTGATTTATAAAACTGTAAATAGAAAGACTGTCATTTTATTTTACTTTCAGATTCAAAATTTATTTATATTACTCTGCAAATATAGTTGAGAATCTCTTAAAAGTTGATCAATTTCATTAAAAAATTGATATTTCAATACAGCGTCATGGAGAGAAGATATAATATTTTGACTCATGTCTGTAGAAGTTATATAGAAGCGAGTTTAGAAATATATGTTTCCCCCAAAAGTTGCAGGACCCAAAGAATTTTAAGGATGACATCAATGAAATATCCATTTGTATAAGGATGACATCAATGAAATAAGTATCCATTTTTATACACTTTATAGCAGGCCACAGAAATTATGAAAAGTTTTACATGTCTGTAGAAGTTATATAGAAGTGAGTTTAGAAATATATCTTTCCCCCAAAAGTTGCAGGACCCAAAGAATTTTAAGGATGACATCAACGAAATATCCATTTGTATAAGGATGACATCAATGAAATAAGTATCCATTTTTTTACACTTTATAGCAGGCCACAGAAATTATGAAAAGTTTTACAATTCATACGAAAAGCTTGTGTAATTCTGATAATAAAAATGGCAAAGAAAAAAATACTGGCTTTCTTTACAGACTTTGACACAAAATACTTAATATTTAATAGGCAATTTACTTCAGCCATATCTTACCACGCTTTACCATGAAATTGAAATAGAATTTCTAGTAGCAAAGCAAGGATAGTTAAAATTAGGAAACCTTATAAATTGACTTTTTGAATTAGTTAATAGAAATCTCCATTGATATTACATAGTCGTGATAAACTTTAATATGTATTTATTATAAACATCACAAACTGGGAGAAATAGAGTATTTTCTTAATATGCTAAAGGATTTACAGCAAAAATCAATTGTTGTTCTTGTATATAATAATGAACCGCAGAAGACATGCCAAGTTTTTACTTATGAGGCTAGAAATGTAAAAGAGCAAACAGAAACTAAATTTAAAAATGAAAAGACACAGTGCTATTAACAACTTCATCTGTTTGTTTTTGGTTTTGACTTTCAGGCAACCCACTCCCTAGTTCTCTGTTACCAACTCATTGTGATGTTGCTCATTGCTGTCGGTGGTTCTTCTCCACAATGGTGGATAATGGGTAATGAGTTGTGCTAGTGGTCCCTCAATCCAGTTCCCCAACATTTAGATACTTCTCCTAGGCATTCCAGAGGCTGAGACCTATATAGATCAGCAGTGGATTAAGAGAGTCTGCCTCTTCCATTCTTGCTTCTACCACTCTGAAAAATCCCCAGATCTATGTACTGCTTTTCCCATTTATTTTTTATTCTTCATGGTTTAGTTAGAGTTTCTCATTCAAGACTCAGGTTGCATTTTTATAGATTTATGGAATTATAATTGATGTAGAATATACTACACATTTTAAACAATATATAATTTAATAGTTTTTGAGATATGGTACTGATAAAGCCGTTAACACAGTCAAAATTGAGAATGTTTTCACCATTCACAAGTTTCGTTGTTCCCCTCTTCAGTCCTCCTGCATCAATCTCCTTCATCTCCAGGAAACAACTAAACTTCTATCACAATACATGACTTTGCAATCCCTATAATTTTATTTAAAAATGTCTATGGAATCATACAGAAAATACTCTGTTTTGATTTGGCTTCTTTCCCTCAACGTAAATATTTTGAGATTCATCTATGTTGTAATATCAACAGTGTGTTTCTTTTTATTGCTGAATAGTATCCCATTATATGGATACACTACAATTTGTTTACCCATTAATCTGTTGATGGAAATTTGTATTGTTTCCAGTAGTTAGATATTGCAAATAATGTCACTATGTTCTTTCATGCACAAGTCTTTGTATGGGCATATGCTTTTATGTTCCTTGGTTACCTAAAAATCAAATGGCTAAGTACATGGTTAGGTTTTTGTTTAACTTTAATCAACTGCCAAATGGCTTTCCAATATGATTTTTACAATTTTACATCCCTACTAGCAATATATGAAAGTTCTAGTTATTCTGCATCTTTGCCAATACTTGATCTGTCATTTTTATTTTAGCTATTTCTCTAAGTCCGTGGCATATATTTGTATTTCCTTCACAGTGCCTTTCAAAGAGCAGAAGTTTTAACTTTAAGTCCAGCTTATCACTTTGTTGTTTTATGCAGCAAACTTCTGTTGTCATATATAATAAATATTTGCCTAACATAAGGTCACCATTAATTTTTCCTATGTTTTATTCTAGAATTTTTATGGTTTCACATTCGCATTTAGGTCTATGATCCATGAAATCAAATTGGTATGAGGCATGAGGTGGAGTGATTTTTGCTTGATTTTGGCATATGGATGGCAAACATCATTTGTTGAAAAGACTAAGCTTTCTCCCCTGAACTGCCTTTGCACTTTTGTCAAAGACCAGTTGTCCATATATGTGTGGGTTATTTTTGGATTCTCTGTTTCATTGATTTGCTTGTCTGTCTTAATGTCAATTCCACATTGTTTTACATACCAATGTTTTCTAAGTCTTGAAATAAGATAGTGCTGACACTCCAACTTTTTTCTTCCTTTACACATTTGTTTTGGTTATTCTAGGTCTTTTGCATTTCTGTATGAATTTTAATATTTGAAAATGTGTCAATTTCTACTGAAAAAGAGGCTGCTTAGACTTTGGTTAAGGTCATGTTGAATCTATAAATCAATCTGGAGATAAGTGACATCTCAAGAATACTGCTTCCAATCCACCTCACCCATTACTTACATCTTCCTTATATCAGCAATATTTGTGGTTTTTGGAGTACAGGTTTTGGCTATTTCTGTCAGATTTATCCCTAAGTACTTCATATTTTTATATTATGAATGGAATGTTTTTATATATTTTTGATTGCTATTAATATAGATATGTAGTTGATTTTTGTGTAATATTCTTGTACTCTATAAACTTGCTAAACTCACATATTTTAGTAGCTTTCTTAACAGATTCAGTTACATTTTCCACATAGATGGCTTTATCACAGATTGTTTTACATTTTTCTCTAATCTCTATGCCTTTTATTTCTTTTTCTTGAATTATTGCACTTGCTAGAACTATTGTATAATGTCAAATAGAGTGGTGAGAATAGATACTTTTGTCTTGTTCCTAATCTTAGGGTGAAAACATTCTTTTGTCCTCATTCTGTATGATGTTAGTAATCAACTTTTCACAGAAGGTTTTTTTAGCAGGTTGAAGAAGTTCCCTGCTATTCCTGTTTTGCTGAATTATTATTAGAATTATATGTTAAATTTTCTCAAATGCTTTGTCTGCATGTACTGAGATGATTTTATGTTAATTATATAATGAATTACATTGACTAATATTTGGAGGCTATACTGACCTGGCATTCCTGGTATGCAGTTGATTTGGTAATGGTTTTGGGGTATGACTGATAAAATGTGTATAGAATTGTACACAAATGTTTACAAAGTGTACTTGCCTGTAGTTTTGTTTCTTATATTTTGTCTGCTTTTGCATCATTATAATGATGTAGTGATGGCTTTCTTGAATGAGTTGGAATGTGTTTCCTCATCTTCAATTTTTTTTCAAGCCACTTCAACTTATATAGAATTTGCATTATTTCTTTATTCAATGTTTGGTAGAATTAACTAGTGTTGCCACCTACACCTAGATTTTTATGTGTGGGTAAGTTTGTAAGTACACACTTAATTTTTAAAATAGACATAGGGATCTTCAGGTTATCTATTTCTTTTTGAGTAAATTTTGATAGCTTATGTATTTTAAAAATGTGTAAATTACACCTAAGGTATCAAAGTAATCTGCAAAAAGATGTTTATTATATTCTCTTACTATGTTTTTAATATATTTAGGATTTGTGGTGATCTTACCTCTCTTATTTCTGATATTGGTAATTTGTATGTTTGCTCATTTTTTTGCCAATCAATCTGACTAGAATTTTATCAACTGTATTGCTTTTCTTAAAGAATCAGCTTTTAGTTTCATTAATTTTCTTTATTGTTTTTCTGCTTTTTAATTTGTTGATTTCAACTGTGAATTTTATTAATTATTTTTCTGCTTACTTTGTGTTTGATTTGCTCTTTTTTTTTTTTAGTTTATCAAGATAGAAGCTAAGGTCAAGGGTTGGAGATACTTTTTCTTTCTAATATAGGAATATACTGATACAAATTTCCTTTAAGTTCTGGTTGTGGTTTTGCTATTGTTTTATGGGACTCTACAATAAGAATCTTCTTCCACATCTCCCTTATGCCACACTTTTCTAGTTTCAAGAATTAAAGAAGACAAATATTAAGTCCACATCTACATCTATATTCACACACACACCCACTATACTATGTACATATATGTATGCATGGATACATACATACATGCATACACACATATATCTGTGTATATATGGATTTGTATATAATTATACATGTATATAATTATAATATATAATCTTACTTATCCTATATAATAGTATATCCAAAAATCATACCACACATTCTATTCTAGGCTCAAGTTGCTGATACCAGTAATAGTCACCACCAAAAATTGTGATATCTGAGTTAGGACATTACAAGCAGAATAACAGTATTACAATAACAGCTACCATGTGTTAAGAGCACTCACTATGTGTCAGGCTATGTAATGCCCTATACTATGTGATGTTGTGATGTCTCCATATCATCTTACAAAGTAATAAGAGAATGATTATCTTATAGATATAAATACAGATTGGCATAGCTACATATTCTGCCCGTGATCCAAGAACTAAACTTGGCAGGGCTAGTGTTTAAGCCCAGGTCTTTTCAACTTCAAAATGTTTCTGAAGAGAGAAGAAAAAAATATTATTTTCTTTTTAATTTCAGCCTCTCCATGTCAGTCTATGGCATTTGTTCAGATTTGTTCAGATTTCATTACCTGTGAGCCTTAAACTCAATTGGAAGAAATCTTTCATCAAGAGTTTAACCATATCTCTCCCATATAATAGAGGAAAATTCTACCATCCGTGAAAATTGCTTCCTCTAGTAGAGCATGTCATCTAAAAAACTGTCTTTTTAGCGATTGTAGAAAATTACAGAAGTGCCTCTGCCAGACTCCAAATTTTTTCCCTGAGGCTAGTTTCCTCCTGCACATTTTCATTTGGTGTGTTCAAAACCATTTATTTGCTTTTCAGTTTCTCCCTTGAATCTTTCTTTGCAGGGCTCCCATTGTTAAACTGAGTTCAGACACTCTCTTATTAGGATCTCTTCCCTTCTCATACATACAATAGGCAAACAAGCAAAGTAATAGTCCTAAATTCACTGATGCCTAACTAAACATTAAATATTCTTGGGCCTGGTGGGTGCTATATGTGTTTCCCAAACCCAATTACTCAGAGACCCTGTGGGATAGTGTATTTTCTCTACCATGTACTTACTTACTCCTAACATTGCCTCACCATATCCAAAAATCTTTAAGCCTATAGTACTACTATTGCGGCAACAAACTATTTTTCCCATCCTGTAACAGGACTATTATTGTTTTGTCTGCTAACCTGTCAGTCCTTCAAGCTCAACATGGGAAGCATATCATCCATGTCATCAACAAAATCCTAATGCAACTTTGTTAAATGCCTGCACACAGAAATTCTCTCAATTTAGAAGTTTGTGTCAGTTTACTTTAGAGATACCTACAAATCTCTACATAGATTACTCCTTGCTGTCTACATATGACATCCAACTCCTGAAGTTTCAGGATTGCAAGTAAACCTTCCTTGGCTGTAGAAATGTATTTTTAGCCTCTCCAAGATCAGGTTTTAGGTACTACATTAATAATCCTCAACCATGGGTGATTTTGCTTTTGCTTCCCCAGAGCGTTAATTGGCAATATCTGGAGACACTGTTGGTTGTCACGATTGGCATGTGGACACTGATATTGGTATCTATGAATAGAGGCCAGGCATGTTTACCACAGTGCTCAGGACAGACCTCAGCCCCCACCAATTACCTGGTCTGAAATGTCAATACTTTAAAACCTTTAATAGATGCTTTCCTACTTCAGGAGTTTTGTTCATTTGTTTGTTTGGTTTTGTCCAGAAACGTGTCAATGGGAAGAAGAACTGCCTTAGCATTATAAGTTCCTGAGGTCACATTGTCCTGGTCCCGGTTCTCTACGCACTTACCTGACCCTGCCCAGCTACACCAGGTGTTAATCTTGTCTCTGAGATGCAAAGATATTAAGGCATGACAGGAATAAAGAATTCAAAATAAGCTTCATTAGCTGCCTAGTTCTGCAATGATTTTAGTTCCTCACTCCATCTTTGCTAAACTGAAATGAACAACATGTGAATCATAAAGACTGCTGTCAATTATTTAAAGCCCAGAGTCAGTCACTCTAACTCGATGAACCACAAAAAAGCTTATGACTAAGCCTATTTTATTTGTCCAGCATAGTGTTAAAATTTTGAATGCTTTCACAGACATTATGCAAGCTATAAGTTTCCATATTCCCTGCAAGTTAATAATCTTTATTTATATATGCTGCTTTGTGTACCATCTATGTTACTTACCTCTCCTTCCCTGGAAGGCATATGAGTTTGCCTAGGCTTGATTAAATGCAACCCATGGCACTTTCCTAAAAATTTGCCCTTAAAGCATATTGTTACTTTAACTTTCTTGTTCTTGTCATTCCAGAAATTATAAGATCTAGTGGAGCCCAATAGGAGATACCAAAGAAAAAAAAAGTGATACTTCTTTTATAGCTTAGAGCAGCATGTCTAAGTCTACTTCCCCAGGATAAAGACACTCTTAATTGAGTATAGCTGCCAGGCCACTTTACTGCAGTCTCTTCCTGCAGAAGAGTCTTGCTATCAGTTGTAAACACTCTTCCATCACTTTGAATGCTCCATGTTCTTGGACCAAATCACCCACAGTAATGCTTTTCCTCCTCAGAATTATTGTGGAGGTGAGAGAGGAGAAAGTTGTTGAGCATTCTCACAGCTTCCTAATTAATCAACATCATTTCAGAAGTTTGATTTAAAAAATAATGTGAATTTAAACAATGGATGGTGTTCAGGGAATAATGGAAAAAAATAAAAATGTATTATTTATTAAGCTAAAAATAGCACAATTGGAATTAATATTTGGCATATTGTTTCTGGTTGTAATAAGTGCATTAAACACACAACCATACAAACAAAAAAAACTGTATTACAGAAGATCAAAAATCAGAAAATATTTCAAAAGAAAACTTATTATATTCATGTTAGAAACAAAAATCATAAAATAATCTATAATATATTTAAAAATAAATTTTCTCCTGTTTGCATAATATTGTAGTATTCTCCTGCACACTTGACTTATAAATAAAAATCAACATAAGTAAATAGAGCCTTATCGTATCTCAAAATGAAAAATTTAGAATTTAAAAGATAATCATTCACTCCATATTATTTAAAAAAATAACGCAATTCCAATTAAATGTATCAAAGACACTTTATTAGGGTACTGACATAATAATTCTAAAGTTCATCTCAATATCCTAAACATCTCACTTGTCTACCACTAGAGAATCATTTTAATAAATTAAAAACAAAGAGGTAGATCTTTATTTACTGTAATGAGAAAATGTCCAAGATATATTGAGTGAAACAGATAGTTCCAGAAGCATACAAACAGAATTTAGATC
Source organism: Pongo abelii (assembly GCF_028885655.2). NCBI lineage: Eukaryota > Metazoa > Chordata > Mammalia > Primates > Hominidae > Pongo > Pongo abelii. The sequence goes on along the minus strand of NC_071997.2, from coordinate 54,784,402 downwards.
AGTATAGCTAGTATAATATTTTTTAAGAAGAAAATATTCATTCATATAAGTACAGAAAATATCCAGAAGAAAACAGAACAGACAGTTAACAATGATTTATTTCTAGAATATGGTTCTGGAGAGGATAAAAGGAAATAGAAAACAAGATAGTGGGAAAGAACCACTCTTATCAATATAATTATATATAATTTTATATATGTATATATATCATTTTATAACTAAATATAGAAACTGGATGAAAATAATACCCCAAATATATTTTTAAACAAGAATAATTAAACATAATTTAATCTTTTAGATTAACTAAGCAGTATGCCAAAAGCACCAGCAAAATAAAAATTTTAATAGAAACACAGGTGTTTTCATATATATTTGTATATATGAAAACATATATATGAATACACAGTCCATACGCATAACATATAAATATAATGCATAAAATGTTAATGTATGTATCCATAAGTAACTACTTAATGATTTATACTTTACATATAAAATTTTGAGGTTGTAATTAAATGACATGAAATTGGGGAACTAGGTAAAATGTTTGACAATAAAAAGTTAGTTGAATTAATTCAAATAAAAAGCATGGGACTATTAGAAGAAAATAAAGTGAATAGTTATTTACTATTTTCTTGAGAGAATCTTTGTACCATACAATAAAGGCAGAAACAATAAAATAAAATATAGAATAATTTATATATAAATGAATTTAATTTTCTAATCATACAATCAAATCCTACCTAAAATAATTAAAAGCCGAATGGCAAGCTCTGAACAATTTGCAATGTTTGTAGAAGCTAAAGGATTAATAAACTACTTAAAACCTATTATAAGTTAATAAAATTATGAACAGGCAAAGAAAATGAACATAAAATGCAGAAATTAAAATATACAAATGTCAAACATAAGAAATTGCACGTGTCACTAGTAGTCACAGTGGTGGTGAATATTAATAGAACAATAAAATATCATTTGATCTCAATTAGAACAAATCATTGCAAAAAAATTTAAATGTTGAGATGAGAAAATAAATTGAAATATCACTATAAAATTGTTAATCATTAAGTATATCGGAAATGACATAAGTGCAAACATTATTGTCCTAAATTTGCTTATCCTGAAAATGTTGAAAACACTACCAAAACAGAATTGGAACCCATGTAAAACAAATTAATATTATTCACTAACTAAAAATATGTGTAGACGAATGCTTACTGACATATAAACATGTTCACAAGAGAGTAAGCAAAAATGGCAGATTATAAGCAATTTGCTTACATTATTATTTTTGTGTAATAAAAATGCATACACAATTGTTTTAGAAAAAAGATCATAAAAGTTATATAAATTTTAAAAATTTTTGCTCTTATGTATTTTATCATTTTGAACATAAACATGTAATAAAATGGCATATTAATGAACAAAAGTATGAGAGAAAAAATTTATATTAAAAAACTGGGCCACATAAAACTGTATACGGTAAAGTTAATCTATAGCTTTGAACTTTAGTGATATACATTTTTCAATATTGTGAAATAAAAATTTATAAAGAAGCTTTTCAAAGAAGATATATAATTATCTTTAAAACGCAGAACATTTTTTAAAAAGTAAAATTTGGGAATGTAATTATTTATTCTTTCAGTAAGTATTTATTAAGCTTTTATTGTATAGAAGACATGGAGTGATGCACTGGAATTATAAAGTCCAACAAAAAAAGTCATATGTTACCTTCTGCTGGGTAAATGAGATCAAGTGGATTGGCAGACATTAATCAAATCATTATGAAAAAGAAGGGATAATCTCAACTTGGGTACATCTCATGTAGAGTATTAGATGAATGAGCAAGAGTAAAACAAGGTGGTTAGACTATACAAGGATTTCTGCAATGGCTTCCTGAGGAGCTGGTGAATGGGAATTCATTATATGGAGGTGAATAGTAATCTAGGGCCAGACATACATCAACACATTGTCAAAGGAGAAAGAATGCAAATAAAAGGAAAACAAAATAAAGCCAGTGCCAAGAGTAGAGTCATCCATGAATGGAGATTGCAGAGCAAAGAGAGTGTAAAATGAAAATCTGTGAAGGCAGGGCCAGGTCATTCAGGTTTTTTTTTTATCTTATATTTTGGTTCTTATTCTAGTTCTCATTCTATCAACAATAGGACTCCACTAAATTGCTTTAAATAAATAATGGAGGATGTAACATGATCCACTTTTGTTTTGGAAGCTGCACCTTGCCTGTAGTAGAGAAAGAAATTCAGTGGAACAAGAGTTGAATTAAGGAGACTAAATAGGACAAAAATTGTCACTAGTAAAGACGGAGAGACATGAATGAATTTGAGATTTACTTAGGAGGTAAAATCAATAAGACTCCAAGATAGATTGCTTATGGAGTATGAGGGTGAGGATGGGTTTAAAGAGAATTCCTGACATTGTGACTTGCCAAGAGGGATAGCTTCATTCACAAAACAAGAAATACCAGGAAGAAAAACATGTGGAGGAAAGATCTTGGCTTACTTTTGGAAATGAGCTTAAGATGTCTCAGATATCTGAATTCAGGTGTCAAATAAGAAGCTGGCATGTATTTATACATGTGGGGAACTCAGAGAAGAGGTCAAGCAACAGAGAAATAACATGTTTATTTTTAGTGAATAAATGGTAGTGTATTCTATGTGTGTAAATGAGATCAGAAAAAGAGGGTGAGAGAGAGAGACAGAGAGAGGATATGATGGAATAAGAGAATACCATAAGGATGTAGCCATAAGAAAAACATAAAACTCAGGTAGAGGAATTTGAGCTTACAAAGATATGGAAAAGGTGCATGATTAAATGAAAAATGAATGAACCCAGTATAGAAGTCAAGGGAGGAAAACATTTAAAGAAAGAAAAAAGGACAACTGTTAAATATTATTGAGATATCAAAGTAAAGCAAATAATTTTTAAAAAATTATAAAATTTGGTGATAATGAAGTCAGTGGCAAGCTTAGCAAGAGCTGTTTGGATGGCATAGTGGGCTCTAATGACACATGATAGTAGGTTGAAGAACTTAGCGATTGATGGAGAAAAGTAGACTGGGGTGGAATCTTTTGTAAAGATTTTCTATGAAAGGGAAGTATAATATAGAGCAGTAACAGCAAAGAATTTAAAGTTATAAGAAAATCCTCTCTCTCTGTCTCTCTTCCTTTCTTGAGTGGTAATACTCAAGTATGTTTAAAAGCCTATAAAAATGATATAGATTCAGATCAGCAAACTAACACATGAGCTAAATCCAGCCTGCCACCATTTTTTGTAAATAGGTTTTAATGGGACACAGATGTACTCATCCTTTACATATTTTCTATAGCTTTTTGTACTATAGTGACAAAGTAGTTGTCACATCGACCATATGGCCCATAAAGTCTAAAATATTGACTGTCTTATTATTTGCAGAAATAGTTTGCTGCCCTCTGATCCAGATAAAAGAAATAATTTGACTACATAAAAAAGTGAAAGGTAACTGATAAGGTAAAATTACTTAATGTCAAAGAGTATTGGTGGAGGAATCATTCAGACATTGGCAGTATTATACCCTGGGAAGTAGAACATTGATGTAATTTCCTTTAATTTGAAGGTAATTCTCCACTAGTTCTTTGAAAAAAATCAATAAATCTGTAGATCTTTAGCCATTATAAACAAGAATCAATTAACAAAACAGAACTTTGAGGCATTTACAATCTTAAGGAAAAATTACATCTAATGATCTAACAATTTTATTCTGTTTATAAGAATACAGACTCAAGGAGCTGACATCCCTTATTTATACTTGGTAGTACAGTAGTCTATAGTAATTGAATGAACAAATATATGACTACAGAAGATGTTTAAGGATAATTATTACATAAACAATTTGTTATACATGCTGAATTTTCAAAGAAATGTGGATTTTGTAGGAAACTATAGTTTAACATTCTGCTTCAAAGACATAAAAGAAAAATCTGAATAAAATTTATAATTTTTTCTCAGCATTACATCCAAAAGGGGTTCTACGAAGGCAAATTTTCATGAATATTTTATACATTTCAAGTGAAAACAATTTCTATATTATTTTAATGATTTTAGAGCTAGAAAAAGATAAATTATTAAATATAACTCAACTAATAAAGAATATAATATTGAGATCTCTTTATTTAAGAGATAATTATAAATTACAAATCAAAGTAAGCTCAATATGAGCTGATATGGAAAAGAATATAATGAAAGAACAACCATAATTTATTCCAGAAATACAAATAACATTTAATATTATGAAACAATATATATAAAATTCATAAAATCAAAAACCAAAGTATAGGAAAAAAGATATTCCTCACCAAAAAAAAAAAAAAAAAAAAAGCTAAAAATTCATTTGGTAAATTTAGTGTCTGTCCTAATAATTGTTAATTTTTATAAATGAGACTACATGATAATTGTGATAAATAAGATTTTGCTAAAAAACAGTGTTTTCCTAGTTTAAAAATAGCACTGAGTCCAGTGTTACCACATGCTAGTATAGATACACAACATATTTTTGTTGAATAAATCAATGAAGTGGACCAAAATACAGCAGTCAAATTAAAGTTAGAAACAAAAAAATTGCTCCAAATCACCATAGTCATTTAATGGTATTCTAGAAGATCTCCTCTTAATATGTAGAAGTATAATAAATAAGAAATGTAACTATTTAAAAAGAGAAGATAAACATTGTGTTTTGCAAAATTATTTTTGAACTAAAAATTTAAAAAAATTATTCTACTAAAATGAATGGATAGAATCAAAATATTGATGCCTATAAATATGGACATACATATATATGCATTATCATATCTGTATTAGAATTTTAAAATGAATCAAATGAACACATCTTTAAAGGGGACATAGAAAGGAATGATATAAATCGAGCTCTATGACAATATTTTTTACAATATTTCCTTTTGAAAAATGTAGAGATTTCAATTATTTCCAAATTGATTCATAGATTCACATAATTCTAGTCAAAATACCAAATATGTGTGTTCAGGGAAGAGAGAACGACACAAAAATCTCATTTCAAATAGAAATGACAAAGAAAAACCATGACGTTTCTTTTTTAGTAGATGTGGAATTTAGTGGTTGGAGCAAGAATACTTATTTATAAAACTTAAAATATATTGTAAACTATAATAGCGTTTGAAAATATGATTCTTACATTGTAATAAAGAGTGAATCCTTGAGTGGAATATAGAAAGCACAAAAATGACCTGTATATATTAGAATTTTATGTTAGTATTAATTAAAATATCCAGAGAGAATTATAATATTTTAGCAGCAAAAAAAGAGTTAGTTCTCTATTTTACATGGATACGCTAAAGTATGTTTTAGATTAAGAATTAAATGTAAAAATAAACCTATGGAGGAAATTATTAAAACATAGTAAATATTTAGTATACACAGGATGAGAAAGGCATTTTTAAAGTAAAAGCAATGTAAGAAAACATAATGAATAATGTTATTATTGTTGACTTCAAAGACTGTTTATATTCCACATTTCAAAATAAGAAACCCAGTAACACAAAATGCGAAAAAAAGGTTCTACCACACTAACGTCAAACATGTAAATATTAAATGCTAAAAAAAACCTGTCAAATTGCTAACAAAGAGATAATAAATAATGTTAGGGGTATACGTGGAAAAATGGGAACTCTTACACAATGCACGTGGTAAGATAAAAAACATAAAAAGTTACATGTTTTTGAGAGAGCAATTTTGGCAATGTGTTAAGTAGATTACATTGTTTATTCTTTCTGGCCACTTATTTTCTTTTGTAGGAATCTATCAACATGATGAGGTAATTTAAGACATTTTTGTGACGGTGAAATGAACCATCGCGAATGTCCAACAAAAAAGGGAGGCATAAGTAAAAGGTGACACATCTTAGGAATATACTTTCAAAAATTATGTTTTCAAAAGCATTCCTATTCATAATAAAATGTGAACTTCAAAGTAATACTATGCAATCATATACATACAGTTTCTAATGTGAAATTAATTTTCTCTAATAGTCACAGTCACATACGTGTGCATATGATAGAATTTATGTGCCAGAATTTTTAAAGTATTACCTCTGCATAGTGGGGCTTGTTGATAATTATTTCGATTAATTTTATAGATAACTTTATGTTTTCAATATTTTCTAAAAAAGCATTCATTTACTTTATAACTAGAAAATAATGGAAATTACAATGTATCATGTTAATCTACAAAATTATACTTGTTCATATCTCAGAATAACCTGTATCTTTCTAATCGTTTAGTATAAGTAGAGTAGAAATAGTCAAACATTGTAGGATAAAATCATATATTTGCTTACATAATTAATTATGTAATCTGTTTCAATAATTTTTTAGTAAAAAACTCAATGGGAAAGAGAAGGAATGCTATCTTCTTTCTAGCCCAAGGATTCCTTGTCAATCTTCGTGTTTTGTTGGAGAATCATATACACATTCCAAAGGAAGATGTTATACCAAAGGTGAAGGGGCAACACATTGGAATGCTGATTTTAAATCATCTCTTATCCTCCAGTCATTTGGGAAAAGCCACACTGTGAGTTGTCAGATAACCAAAGAGATTATGATTTGCAAAAGATAAAAATTTATATATAAATTTTAAATTCCCTTACCTCTCAAGTTACAAGATTGACATCTAAGTAACATTTCTCAGAAATTGAAAAAAGGAAAAAAGAAAAGAAATTCTAATTAGAATACCACACGCCACGTCCCAAAGGTGAGAGGAAAAAGTGGTTGAGAATATTTGTTCTCTGTGGTTCAGAAGTTACAGAGCAAACAGCTACTATCAAATTGGAATCCCTAAGAGCAATGAACAAAATGGAATTCCAGAGTGGCATACACCTGGTGTCAGAACTTAATCACCGAAGACAAGGTGAGCATGGTTACCATGATGACAGCAAAGTCAAAGCCGTGATCAGAATACCCTGACTCAAAAAAGATCTATGGTGCTGACTAGTGGATCATGGTGTCCCTAGAAGAGAAGTACGTAGAAATCCATTAAATTCGTACTTGATCTGCATAAGTGGAAGAGTTCTAGCTCAAGTGAACAGAAGTCTGATTTGAATCACCAAAATAGTCATGATCCCATAATCAATTCCCAGACTTGAGCCAGTGTACAGACCCAGAATCCACTGAATGAAAAGGCAGACAGGTCCCCTTGAGGAAGGACCCTGCTATACTATGAAAAATGTATAGTATTAAACTTTCCCCCAGCCTTCTCCAGCGAGATCTATAACTATTTTCTAAGGTGACTGTGTACTGGGGAATGTGAAGTAATCAGGCTTTTGGGGATTACTCGATACAAACTCTGAAGTGACACGAATTCTTGGAGATCCAAAACATCCCTGTGATCCTCCAGTCAGAGTAAGGGCTCGTGGAGGACAAGTGATTAATGGAATTTTAGCCCAGATCCATCTCACAGTGAGAACCCAAGCCGTGTTATTTCCCTAGTTCCATAGGACATAATCAGAATACACATACTCAATCACTGGCCGAATCCCCTCATTGGAATAATTATGCTTTACGAATCACAAAGAAAATCATTTGTTTTCTCAAGCAAATGTAACATTATTATTTTGTCTTTTTTGTCTTTATGGGGTTTGTTTTTTGTCAGTGGTGCCCTCTTTTATTTCATAGCACACAATCATATCATGAGAAATAGTCCACTGAAAAACTTAGAAAGAAATGTGTTTCAGTTTAAAATATATTACACTATGGGGACAATAATAAGAATGATGCAATACATATTTCTACAAATATAAGAGCTTATACTTAACCAATATAAATACTTATACACAAATTATTAAATTATATATAACACACATATATACGCACTAGAGCAATATCAATTCTTCTTTAAATCACTTACTAACTTCTGAATTCAAAAGGAATATTTAATGTATTGTTGAAAACTCCCACTTGTGATGTGTGATGCATAAACACCTGGGGAATGAAAAAACTTTCTAAGGCTGGGCCACAGCGGCTCATGCCTGTAATCCCAGCACTTTGGGAGGCCAGGGAGGGCAGATCGCCTGAGGTCAGGAGTTCAAGACCAGCCTGGCCAACATGGTGAAACCCTGTCTCTACTACAAATACAAAAATTAGCCAGGCATGGTAGCACATGCCTGTAATCCCAGCTACTCAGGAGGCTGAGGCAGGAGAATCGCTTGAACCCGGGAGGTGGAGGTTGCAGTGAGCTCAGATGGCACAATTGCACTCCAGCCTGGGCAACAGAGTGAGACTCTCTATCAAAAAAAAAAGCCAAAAACAAACAAACAAACAAACTGTTTCTGCCTATTAAAATGAACTGAAGTATGATATCTGATAAGATCGGGAATTTATAAGTTGTTTCTCTAACTCCTTTCTTCTTTAGACATAGTAACAACAAAATAATTATAAATGCTGCTTTCTTTGCAAAGTGAATAAAATGTTCGGTCAAGGGAGTATTTTACAAATCCTGGGTATTATTAAATATTGCCAGCTGTGGTACCCAAACTAAATTACAGCTCAGACAAGGGACGGAAAGGTCATGTTTATTATTCACTTTAGTAAAAATGTAACCACAACACTTGTTTCTACATCAGGGAGTATTATAACCATCATTATAACTAATAATAACAATGAAAATAATACAGCTACATTGTATTTTGCATTTTTCAGTAAACAGTAGGGCTTATGTTTAATAATCATTCATATTTACACTGAAGCTTTTTATGGAGGAGTTCAGAGTGGTTTTTGAATAGTACCTCATTAATCATTTCAACAAGTTACTTGGAAAGTTATTATCCTAGTTCAATAGATGAAAAAATTATATCACAGAAAGGTCAGATAGATATTTACTTGTCCAATATTAGAGAAGTAAAGTGAGTCCGCTTCAAATCTAAGACCTCTTTTTCACCCCTTGATCTAACCACTGGACCAAGGCAATATTTGTCCATGTTGTGGTTTGACCATCAACCTAAAGTACTTCAAGGCTGACTTCTCTGCTATTACTTTTACAGGTCTATAAACAGAGAAGAAAATATCATTTTTTCATCTATGGTGACCATACTAAAAAAGACTCAAACCTAATTAATGTATATTTCCATTGTTTCTTTAAGTCTTATTAGAAACAATTAACAAGAGTGGTATCAATTTACAATTTTAAATATCAAAGCACTTAATAGTGAAATGAATGCACCATGATGAAATTTATGATGAAACAAACAAACAATATTTTTAAGGTGTCATTTGAAAATAAATTTATTTAATATGAGTCAGTTAAAGGAAACAAGAAATCAACTTTTAATAATGTAACACCTCAAATATTTAGATCTTCAAGAGCAAGTGAAAGAACGTATGTTTCAGTAAATATGGCCTCAGGAAGGAGGGAAGAAGTGAAATGCAAATATAGAATTTATACCCAAAGACTGTTTCTGTTTGTCTCAATAAAATCATCACAATTTCAAGGCTTTGCCTAATGGCATTTTATTTTAAGAGAAGGCAACTAAACAGCAATTGTTATACTTTAAAAGTAAAAATATACAGTGAATACGAATTAAGTAGCATTGTCCTTCCAAAATAAAAGAACATTTGCAGGCATTTTTTTCTATATTATTTGCTACTCCAAAATTAGTGTCTATGTAATTTTGCTTTACGTTAAAAAATTTAGCCCAAATGGAATCAAATCATAACTCTATATATTCCTATTCTGAAGCATATATTGCTTATTTAGATCTTAAAAATATAGTGAATTCTCTTAAACAACTCATCCATGTTTATCTTAGTCTGCTTTGTTAAAAATTAACTCACTTTTTAATTTTTAAATCAATGATATTTGAAGATCTGAACCATGAAAATGTAGGTAAAAGTAAAAATTATAAGTGTCATAAGTTTTGACATTATAGTTACTCTACGTCGGACCATTTTATTTTAAAACCTGCATCAAAATGTTTACTATACCTTATTTACTTCCACTAGAAGAATTTGTGTTTAAAAAGAAACAAAATGGAAAAAATGATTCTTCTTGCTAGATTTAATGATTATGTTTTTCCACTTTTCTCTGAGGTCTGAATTCAGTAAACAAAGAGATGGAAAACTAGGTAAAGAAGACAACATACCTTACAAGTTATGGTGTACAGACATCCCCAAATTTGGAAAACAATCATACCAAATTGAGGCAATGAGAGAGGAAATTTAAAAAATTACTTTTCTGTCATTAAATTCCTTGTTATGTATCTTCCACAAATAGTTACTTTTGAGACAATTCATATAAACTGGATAAGTTAGTACAGAACTGTGTTTATTAAAAAGCAATTATCCGTCTGTATTCAAAAGCAATACTGTCTGTATTCAATATACATGTTAGTATTTTAGAAATATTTATAGAAGATACATGAGTGTTTAATTGTATATAGCTGTTTAAATGAAATATTTCAAAGTTACTTTGATATTTATATTTCATATCATTTATATAACATTAAAATATTAGTATATTTTATTTCCATGTACAAACAATAATGCTAAATGCCATAACCTTATTGAGTTATATATTTGCTTTTTAAAGCAAATTTGCTTATTTATTTTAAGCACATTTGCTAACTTATTTTAAGCAAGTTTGCTAACTTATTTTAAGCAAACTTGTTCATTTATTTTAACCAAATACCTAATAAGGTTATGGTATTTATTACTATTGTCTGTACATGGAAAGAAAATATACTAATATTTTAATGTTTGTGTTCAGGGTTTTCCTTTTAATTATGCTTCTTCATATTTCTTTCTGAATTTCTTACATTTTTGCCATTTTTAAATATTTTATTAATATGTATCAGCTTTGCTGTCATTTCATTCCCCAAACTTATGTTTACAATATTATAATGTATAGATTTGACTTAAGGTCAAACTATATGACCTTAAATCAAATGACTTTTCTGTCATTTCATTCCCCAAATCTATGTTTACAAACCTTATGTAAGTAAACTTAAGGTCTTAGCTTCCATATATTTTTATTTGTATGTTCAAGAGACAACATCTCAGTTTTGCCCAGGTTGGAGCACAGAGGCTATTCATAGGCTCAAACATAGCTCAGGACAGCCTCGAACTTTGGCCTTCAGCAATCTTCCTACGGTAGCCTCACAAGTAGCTGGGACTACAGGTGTACCGTATTACCTGGCCTCCCTTGTAAAGGACTAATTTTCCGTGGTTATGTTTGTTTAGATTTTAATTTCTCTTGGCAGTGAAAGCATTATTTTTAAACTCCTTAGCAAGAGTTTAAATACATAGTCTTTGCACATGTCTAGCAGCTTCTAACAGATATTTATTTAAAAAGCCAATTGTTTTGATACCTTAGGAAATATTGTGCTTTTTTTCTCAACCTTTCCTACCTTACAGTTACAATTTTAATGGCTTATGGAGTGCATGAGAAAAATAGCCCTGTAATTTATTTTTCCTTTCATGAATATTGAGATTTTATTAAACTGACTCAATGAATGATGGTTCTTCTGGTACTATAAAAAGCAATTTTAATTTTTAAAACATATTCAACATCACTTCATGCTTTTCACTGATCAAAAGACATACTAGTTTTTCAAAACTCTCAGTGTCTAGTGATATACAGGTTGCTTCTGCTTCACTTTGATTTAGTGAATCATGAAACTCTAGAGACATGAAAATTCAGATGAGTCACCAAGTCCCCAGTGAAAATATTACTGAGCAACTCCTAAAGCATCAAACTATCTCTAAATGCAATTCCTGAGAAGAACTTGGGATGATTACATTTTATAAACACAGAAAAGTCTCAAGAAGGAAATTCTGGTATCCTGTGGATATTACTGGGGTGTGTCAAAAGCTACACATTCCTAAGACCATAGACTTCTCAGCTGGGAGTCTTCAAGAGCAATCATTTATGAAAACCTTGTCCGTGAGATGCTAATACCAGCTAATTCTAGAAAAAAAAATGGGTCATTTATTGTCAGTTTAAAATCTTTCCTAAATTAGCTATGTCGGTCTTTTTTTGGCAGCTGTCACTCTTCACCACTACCATTTGTGAATTCTAATGAAAACTCTATTCACAAATAGATTTTAATTGGACCTAATTCAGACAATCAATTTTTAAAAAAGCAGACATAGTTTTAAGTGCTTTCAAAATATCTAGTTACTTAGCAGAATTTCAAAGACATATATGTGTGTGGGAGTGTGCACTCATGTGCTCACATGTTTGTATGTGTGGGTTACATATTTTCCCCTCAAGCATAAAGAAATTGTATGGCTGCTCATCTGGGCACCCCAGTTTTTAGTAACTGAAGAAGTTCTTTCTTTTCTCATTGACAAATGAATGTAAGTAGCTCAGTCTTTTTCTCCATAGCTCTTCCTGCTTTTTTAGTTCTGGGAATGACCACAGAGATTTTACAAACTTTGTGCTAATCTGAGAATTGCTTTGTGTTGGGAAACACTGTGCTAGCTGAGTCACTCATTTGAGAGATGCGTCACTGAGAAATGAAGTGACAAGTCTAAAGCAACACAAAAAATGGCAATATGTAGTATAAATACAGACTTGACTATGTTAAATTTTGTTTTTTGAAAAAGAACTTTAGACTATATAGATGTAAGATACTTATAATTTATATTTTGTTTATTTGTTTATTTTGAGATGGAGTCTTGTTCTGTTGCCCAGGCAGGACTGCAGTAGTGCAATCTTGCACTGCAACCTCTGCCTCCCGGGTTCAAGCGATTCTCTTGCCTCAACCTCCCTAGTAACTGAGATTATAGCTGTGCGCCACCATGACCTGCTAATTTTTGTATTTTCAGTAGAGACAGGTTTTCACCATGTTGGTCAGACTGGTCTAAAACTCTTGATCTCAAGTAATCCGCCCACCTTGGCCTCCCAAATTACTGAGATTACAGGCATGAGCCACCATGCCTGATGATACCTATAATTTTTCAGATATGATAATACATTTACCTTAAGGACCATATTCCTAACTAAAAAATCTTGGTGATTTTAACCCAAAATATTTGTTACTAATAATTTAAATTGTCATAAAAATATTTAATTAATTTTGATGGACATTAATTCTGATGGAAATATGTTTACATTTTGTCTTTATATATATACACACACACAAACACACACACACACATATATATACAGACATACATACATGGATAAACTCACATACAAACACACACACATCCTATTTAAATATACAAATACAGTTTCAATCATAACATTGTACCATGACACAGTTGTAGTCAGCCACCTAAATAAAGTTTGTTTTCTATAGCTTTATGTTGATAAACTGTTAATTAAACTCAAGGTAACTGGGTCTGCTTTCCTTAGAATCCTCTTTATATATACATTACGCTTAGTAGTCCTTGGAAATTCACTTAGCACACTGAAGAATATCAATATCTAAAGTGTGAAAAGAAGTTAGTAGTCTACTTTATACCAATTGTTTGAACCTGACCTAACATAGTCCATAAATAAAAGTTGTTAGAAATGGTTTATACCACCCACTGCATAACAATGAAAGAAATTACATAACCTGAACTGAAAACCAGTATATTTTTAAAACTTTGCTCAATTTTGAAGAAAGTAATGAAAATATTAAATATTTGGAAAATACACACCTATATTGTCACCTTTACTGCCATTTTCCTTATAGCAGCACTGTTAGCACTATGGGATCATTAAACTTTATATTTCAATTACTTAACTATTGAAACATTTTGGATGGAGTCTCTTTAGAGACTACATTCATTCATTTTAAATTTTCACCAATTTAAATTTTTTAATGTACGAACCAAACTACAAATGTTCTTTCTTGTCCTGTGTTCACATTGGCTAATACATAAAGGTCGTTGCTACTTTCAGTTGATAAAACAAATCCTAGAAGAACTAGATATTCAAAACTTTTTTCTTTACAATTTTGAAGGAAAAATTTGATATACAGAATGAAGCAACTTTATATCCCTGGTCATATTTTTTAATGAGATAACATTATGCCAAGCTTCACAAGCTGTTTTTGAAAGTAAATATTTGCATTTTCTCTCTATATAGTAACACCTTACTGTTTTAGGAAAAGCTGTATCCTTTTGGCTTTAAATTCTCTTGTCTGCGTACATACTGAGGATGTATGTACTCAGTAAATGATTCAGTTCAACCAAGCACACTGATCCACTCAAAGTATGATGACTGAGATGTATGTATCCCTTATACTTGTGCTATAATTCATATTAATTACTCATAACTATCTACTCTATTTCTCTTTTACAGATATGAACAATTTTTACTACCCAAATTATTAAAATATTATCCCTCATTTTATCAGTATGGTATGTGCACACGGACTTTTCAGAATTAAAACTTGCAAAACATAGAGAAAATTATTTAATTTGAAAATTGCATGCTATATTTGTATGGAGGCTCACAAACACCAATCTAATAATCTCAATTAAAAAAATCCTTTTAAAAGAAACAAGCAAAATGGATATTGTAACCATATTTAGGTCATGGTAACTGAATATAAAGTTAGGTGGAAAGTAGAGTTTTTAATTTAATGCAATTTTTATTTCTACAAGGCACTATCTTAGAAAATTAGCATTTGGTGCTAAGTTTTCCAATTAAATATTTATGGCTTTATTGGGTAGAGTTTGGTGTTTTTAATATTTTTTTTAAAAAAACCTACCTCACAAAAATGTCTTATAAATATATTAATGGTTCTCTGCTAAACTAGTGATATATGAGACTTATGAAAACAATGCCAGGCTAAAATTCAGCATACTTCTACTATTCCAAAAACATTGTAAAGTTGGGCAAATCACTGCCCTCTCTTGGCTCTATGTTGTAGAGAGATTTTGTCCAAAGGGATATTTCTCAACAGGAGAAATTTTACTCCGAGTGACAAAGAAGTAAGAAGTAATTAGGGTTTTCCCTATAACAATTTCTAAGAGTTTGCTTTTCCTCACTGTTTATATCTACCTATAACTGGAATACAGCAAACATTCTGTCAAAAAATGGGGTGACCCCTGCAACGTTTGTTTTTGTACGCTTTTGTTTTAAAACAAGTTGAAATTCATTTAAATATAGTTTTATAGCACCCCCTCCTCATCCTAAATGGACATATGATCTTAAATGTATAGCCTACTAATGTCCATGTTTTAGGGCACAGAAAGTTTGAGCTACTTTAGTAAGGATTCCATTTTGACTCAACAGAATTATTACAATATTTAATTACATTCTTCATTATTTAATGCCTTAACAACACATTTATTTCCAACAATACTAGTGCAATTTCATGACATTAAATGTCAATCTATATAACACATACAATATCAAAATGTGTTTTTAAACACACGTTTTAATTAAATGAACCATCTTTTAAACTTGTTTCTATCATGGTAATGCCTAGGGTTTTTGACGGAATAATCTGTGAAATTTAAGATCGCTGGAAAAGTTTTAGAACCCCAGTTCTTAAGTCCTGGTTCTTTAAGAATGTTTCTTTCTTCTTGGTGATTCTTAAAAATAAAAGTCAGCATTCTACTCCAAAAGTCAAGAGAAAATGAATTAATGCATCTAGATTTTTCTTTTCTTTTTATGTTACCAGCATTTAAGAGGATCACAAAATATAAGGAGAACCCAGAATAAAATAGGATGAACTTGTGTTACTAATATTCAAGTATATTGTATAATTGTGGGCCTGCAATAAAAACATCAAGCCTTGTTAGACTTTTATAGAAAATCTTTTATTCTCTTTAATTTTTAAGGGCAATTGCTTATACAGTTTCCTTTTAGGAATTTATTATCTGGGATTACTTCTCTTATTTTCAATGATACACAAAAAAGGAGAAAATGAACTCTTTGAAGAACAGTTCAATAGTCCAAATTGTACTGAGTTAGAGATTATTTCAAATTCAGTGCTTTGTCTGAAAACATTTTCATTAGCATTTGTAGTTAGGACTATGGAAAAATTGGAGTATATACTATCAAAGAGCAAATTATCTTTTCCAACTGTTAACTAGCATTAGAAAGGGCAACATCTTTAAGTACTCATTAAAACTGTCTTTTGAAAGAGTAATCATCTAAAATCAGATACTAAACCATTATATTGTCAGAATTTAACCTCTCTTCACTAGTTTCTTCCAGCAACAAGGCCTTGGTAGTCAGTCTTTGCACATAATGATCAACATTACCAAGAAAAGAACAATTTACATCCAGTATTACTTATTGACAAGTTTGAAATTTGTGACTATTTGTCTGCTCACTAACGTGATCCTGTAAGTGATCTTTAAAATTAAATAATCAGAAACCGGGTCCAAATTTATTCTTATAAAAACAAAAATAATATAACATGGAAGGTACACCTTTATTTGAGGCTGTTACAGAAAGGGAGGATACCCAGAACTCAAACCTCTCTCCTTTTATTTATAAATATTTGTATCACTTACTTTTGAATAAGTTTAACAAGAGTACATATCATTTCTTTTGGGGATGACAGCAATACAGACAAACAGTCCCTGTTATGACTGCCATTTTGTTATTGCTAAATCATCCACAAAATTGTGACCTGATTTTAGTTACCAGGGACAAAGCCAAAGCATGGAATTGAAGTTTCATTCTGATTAAACACAAATAGCCAGTGCATAAAAACCTTTGAAATCGGATCTATATCCCAGTAATTAAAAAACAAACAAAAAAAAAGGAAGGAAGAAAAAAGAAGGAAGGAAGGAGTGAAAGAAAGTAGGAAAGAAGGAAAAAAAAAAAAGAAAGTAGCCTTGGGAGCCTGATACAATTACACAGTAGGCCTCTGACATTCTCTTTGCTGGTATAATAACTAAATGGCAAGTAACACGGGTGTGAGATCCCTGTTGCATGCTTTCATTAAAACTAAAAATTTACAACAAAATCAACCCTTGGGAAAATTGCTCTTTGGTTTAAATCTTCTTTACCTTCTGGAATTTTGGTAAACTCACTTTATTTTTAAATTAAGCTGGCCCCTCTTCTTTACTCCATTACAAAAGTCAAACACCAAGAACCAGACAGAAATTTCAGAATGAAAAGAGTTTTGTTTGTATGTGTGTTTTTAAGTCCAACCCCTGTATACAAATTGTTAAAAAGCAGATGTTTTAACATAGTGCTTTATTCCAATTTATCCTTGAATGAACTTCCTTCAAGTTTCAACCATTTAAAAAAAAAAAAAAAAGCAGTCAATTTCCTGGTGGTTGTAATTTAATTAAGTAACCTTTCACACTGAGCAAAACCCAAAAGCAAAAGGGTCATTAATCTTTCTAGTGATTAGAGACACCTCTAGGGCTTCAAACATTTACCTCTCCTTCCCCGCAGTAGAAATGCTTTTAGGAGGATCATGGTTCATACCTCACATTCCCTGGAGCCAGAGATGGTATATGTGCAGGGCCCAGATCCATTAACCGATATATCCATGGTCTCAGAGTTTGTAGGCTTGTAGTCCACATAATACTCCTGTAAAGGGGAATTCATTTGTCTTTCAGACTCTCTGGCCTTTTTCCGCCGCCTTTTCATAAGAGAATGTTGCTGGAGTTGTTTCATGCTGGCTGGGTAGCGTTTCCAAGACACATAGATCACCAAGAGGATCATGGCCACTGAGAGAAAGAGAGCCACACTCCCGGCAATAATTTTGTGAAATGAAACATGCTCATACTCTTGCTCTGTGCCAGGAATCTGAAACCCTGGGGAAGGGCTTGGTGTTTCAAAGGTGGATTGGGTGACGTCAGGTTTGAAGATGGTAGGTCTAGGGATAATCAGAGGTTTCTGGGGAGTTTGGGGCACCAGGTGTGATCTTTCTGTGTTGACCACCTGGACTTCAGAACAGATATTGTATGTTTCCACTGCATCACTAACCTTTTCACCCTGGATGTGCTTAGGTCCCGCACATATCATGGTGCTTTCCTTATTTCCTTTGAAATTCTTAAGCCAATAAAATAAAGGACAAATGCTCCGACTGCATTCCCACATATTTCCAGACAAGGTGATGGATATTAATGATATCCACGCATTGACAGTTTCCTGTGAGATGTTGGTGAGCTTGTTGGAATCCAAATTCAATTTTTGTAAATTGGGGAGGCATTTAAATGTGCCCGGCTCAATTCCTTGGATGTCATTCCCTGATAAATCCAAGTTGTGTAAGGAACTCCAAGTCCATGTCAAACCTTGGCTAATGGAGCGAATCCTGTTCCATTGTAAGTAAATTGAGCGCAGGTTGAAGAGACGTGGAAAATGAGCAAAGTTGATCTTGGAAAACTGGTTGTGCTCCAAGTGGAGCTCCTTTAACTTCAAGAGGCCAGCAAATGCATTTCGGGACAAGCTTCGAAGACGATTGTAACCCAAATCCAAAAAATCAAGATTCCGACAGTCTTGAAAGACTCTTATGGGCACAGTCTTTAGTGAGTTAGATCTCAAGTGCAAAATGATGAGTTTCCGAAGGCCTTTAAATTGTTCAGATTGCAGTGTCTGAAGCTTATTGTAGGAGAGGTCCAGATTGCGGAGATTGGGAACTGGGTGAAATGTTTTATTGTGCAGATAAGTAATTTTGTTGGAGCTTAGAATTAATTCTTTCAGTCTACGGATCCCTTGAAATGCATCTTCATCCACTGAGCTAATGTAATTATGGTCAAGATAAAGCCATATAAGCTGGTTAAGGCCGGCAAACTGATTGGATTTGAGCTTCTGAATGCTGTTGAACCTTAATGATAAGCCTTGTGACCCTCCAGAAATGTTCTCAGGGATATCTGCGAAAGCATGAGACTCACAGTACACAATTTTGCCATCACATCTGCAGTTCTTTGGGCAAGCTCTCTGAGCCCCCGTGAGCATAACAAGCAGCAGTGTAGGAAGTAGCACCAGCACCACACTCATGCCTTTCAGCTGCGTAATTAAATGGAAACCTACGATATTAAAAAAAAGACAGATGCACATTGTGAAGCTATTAAAATAAATCACCGTCGGTTTACCAATAACAGGGGCATTTCCTCTAGTGTAGGAATGGGACAGTTGATTTAAAGAAAATGCATTAACATTTCGAGCATTATTTTCTTCAGTGTTGCATGTTTGCTGCTTAGGTTTCACTTTTTCTTCGTTGATCTTCAAATCACCACAGTCCCATAGAACTAAGAAAAGCCTTTTCGAGTTTCAGGAGTTCCTACTTATTTCAACATTGAAAAGCACAGAGCCTTTCTCACCACTGAATGCTGACATTTTAGTAACAATAATATTTGGCTAACCACTGTATTGAACAACAGTACCAAAAGGAAGTGTACTATGTGCTCCTGTAAGGGCAAAAATGTGACTTAGTAAACCTGGTACTTGTACGTCTTTCCCAGTTGAGCAAACAGGCTGTGATTTGGCAAAAGAGCTTCAGTAAGATGTCAAGGTAACCCAAGTTTGCCCTGCCTGAAATTGTGTACTTATTGCATAATAGGATCGCAATATGTGAGATCTGAAAAAACAGCATTGAGACTGGTATAGGCAGCCAATGAAGCATTGGATGAAGACTAATAACAGTACGAGGTGCTCTCAAGTTGTTAATAAGCATAGATTATAGCATACTGTGGCTCCCTGCCCAACGATACAGGAGCTAAGACATCTAAATACTCATAACAGAGAACACTCCAAAATTAAGACTATCAAAATTCTTATTATTTGTCTAAAAAGCAAAATAATATTGTGTAGTATTACTTTGTCATTATTTTAAATAGAGTTGTTTTTGCAAATTTGAAGGATAAACAAGGAAAGAAGCAACCAACTACTATTTTTCTCTACATCACCCTGATCTGACTTTTTTCTCCCCTACCTCCATTAACTTCAGAAAGCCTGCAAAGTTACAATCTATTGGCACTTACACTGCACTTCCAAGTCATTGCATGTTAAGGTACTTCTTTCCTCTGTCAACAGTAGATTTATTATTTCTCAATGGAGAAAAAAAAAGAAACAACTACCATGTGTTGCAGTTTCTTTTTTTTTCCTTAAATTTTTAAATTTTTAACCAAGAGGCAATCAACCAAATCCCTAATCTAAAACTCATCTTCTCAAACGGTTAAGTTTTTCTTTTTTTTTTTAATTTAAAACCCGATCTTGCTCTCTGTCCTCTTGCCAGCTACAGACTCATTGAAATACATTCCAGCTCTCCCAGACAGGAGAAAGGAGGGGGGGAAAAGCCAGTCACACTTGAAAAAATAAGACTGGCAAATGACTGCTGGAAATTCGGAAGCTGTGTTCAGGATCCAGCTTCAAAGATAAAACAAGCCCTTGTGCAACCTCTGATAAAGTAAGGACCCCACCCCTACATACACGCAGCAAAGTGTTAATAGTCATCCTGACAGCTACCAGAAACACGAGCCTCGTTAATATTATCAAGAAATAGAAGCAAACACAGTATTTATCTCATTCTCAATTCCCAAGCTGTGCATACGCAGACAGTAGAAACAGTCTTAAAGATGTTTCTCTAGAGTCTGTTTAAGTTCGTGTTGTGCATTTATAGATTAAAATAAAAACACTGCAAAAAGGAAAATGATCTAAAAATATAATAGCAACTATAGTGAATCAACTGGCAAACTCAAAGGCTGCTGCTCTTTGCCTGTTTCCCCGTCTTTTATCTGCTAATGCCACGACTGAGGATAGGAAGCCAAGAGGATCAGCTTTGCTCAGAAGGAAACAACAAAAGTTCACTTACCCATCCTTTGTCATCCAAAAACGTTTCCCCCCTCTCTCAGCTTTCTTCTTATTTGGTCTGTTGTGCAGAAACCACCACCACCTTCATGACACAGTGCGGCTGTCATTCACACCATTCTGATCCCGCATGTGAGCTAGTAGCCCCATACAAACTTCCCCGAGAGGACAGGCAAAAAAAAAAAAAAAATACATATCTATATATACATTTATATATAAAAAAATCAGCACAGGGTGGGATGGTTGGGGGGGGCAGGGAAAAGGAAGCCGTTGGGGGGATAGGGAGCGGGGAGGGCCTCTAGGCTCTGAGGACCATTGTGTAATTCACCAGAGACCCATCAGCAGTAATTGGCAATCTGTGCAAAAGAGCTACAGCCCATCTCGGAGGTAACCAACTTCTCTGTAAAAAGAGAGGAAAAAAAGAAAATCTTCAGAATACCTGGCATTCCTTATTGTGCTGGCTTTTGCCATTCCCAGATAAAGCAATTCATCCTCTGGATTTTCAGTTCTTGAATCAAGTAGGCCTCCTGTGCTGTATGAGACCCCAGTTTAAAAGCTATGCAGGCTAGGTTTATCCATTTAGCTGGTCAGGTTTAAAGTGTTTTGTAGCTGTGCTGAGAGGCAGCCCTTGTCTAATTCAGAAGGCTTTCCAGAGACTGATGATGCTCAGAGCTTGTTGGTGCTAATGCTTGAGTTTGTGATACACTGAGTGCCCTCCGCTGGAGAAAACAGATTGCACATTAAAGACGGGAACAAGTGAGCCTGTCAGTGGTGTGCAGCCTTCCCTTGCTCAGAAAGGGAAATTAAAGGCACAGAATCACTATTTTTTTTGTCTCCAATAATTTAAAAGGTTTATGCCAAGGAGTTCCTTTTAGTTATAGCAAATATTAAGTAAAATACAGCTTCTCTAAATGTTATGCAATTAATAGTTTTTCAAAGTTGCCATGACCTGAAATTTGTTTTTTCTGCACGTCACTGGAGATTTATCATCTTTTGCAAATGACAGAAATCGTTGAAATTTAAGTTTTATTCACTGTTGCTGTTGGTTTGTTTTATTTATTTACATTGTTTTAAACTAACCACTTATGGAAGCAATCTTACTCAAGGGAAAAATGCAATTTTAATCAATTTTAAACAGGTTACATTTAAAATGTTTAAGTCTGATTTTAAAATTCTCAACCTTTGACAATAAAATGCGTTTTACAATTTTGTGCATTTTATTGAACAGTCTAGAACATTACTTTCTAAAAGTTAACATTTTTAGTCTTAAAGCAGTTATAATCTATAGTATATTACCAAATGTGAAGGTAACTAAGAGATAAGAGTAGAATTCTAGCTTGACATTCTTAGTGCAGCCACTATCCTTAAATCATCTACATTTAGAATGCAAATCATTTCTTATGCAAATCACTTATTGTAATGTGCAATTCCAGAAAAACAAAAGCACTTGAGTTCTGCATTATCATGGTATTACTCTAAAATGTGCAGAATATCCTCAGAATTAGAGGGGATGACATGATAAAACATCTGATATATGTAATTTAAAAGGACCCACACACTTTCTTTAAGCTTGGACAGACGTTGAAAAACATGCATATAGTACATCAACTCCATTTTTTCCTCATTTTTACTAGTTTATTCCATAATCCTCTGGCAGATAACAATTTTTAGAATAATCCAGGAGAATGAATCAATGTAATGCAGGGAGAGACTGCTAGGTAAGACTGCTAACCTAATTTAGCAGATGTGAGAAATTTAAATGAATTTTACATAAGAATTTAGAATTGCTGTGGATCATTGCAAATAGATATTTTTAGAAAGAGCCTTGGTTTTAGATTGTTTGCCAAAATATTAATAATTAAGGGGGCTTATCATATAAATAACACATATAATTTGACTCAGATTTATGAGTAGGCAGTTGCAGGCAATTGTCTCATTACTAAGATTTCTTGGGGAACAGAAAGGAATAATATGTCCCCCAAATATATTCCTTTTCCACTAACTGATACTTGAATTTCTATTTTAGAAATGTGTGCCTTTGGCTTAAGGCTTAATACCTATTAAAATGCAAATGCACGCCAAAAGAGGCAGGATTATTGTGGTTGCTGAAAATAAATATATCAATATAAATGTACACATACGATTTGTTCATAGTGGTGTAGTTTAATATAGAAACACAAAACCCACCCAAATATCAATGGTAGAGGATGAGTGAAGGGAAAATTAATATATTAATAAAATAGAACACATGCTGCCATTAAAATTAAAATAAAGGGTGATATTTGCTGATAGGAAATTAGACCACCATGTATAAAGTAAGGAAGGTGGGGCAGATAACTCAGATAGTTAAGGGCAGTGAAAGGGAGTCTATTACTGTAAATAGAACAAAATAAAATATTCAGAGCAGATTTTCCTGGAAGATGGATTATAGGAGTATATTTGATTTTATCTTTTATTATAAAATTGTCTGTGTTTTCTAATTTTAAATATAATGAATATGTCATGTGTGATATTTATCTATCAATATACGTGTGTGTGTGTGTGTATAAATTTTTCTTTGTTTGAATTCAGAATATGAAAACAGCTTTGATACTATGTTGGGAAAACCCCAGGATATTCTCTACATCTATAGTGTAATAACTGGCACATCTATAGTGTAATAACTGGCTAAAATGCAAATTTTGTTCAAAGTACCAGGATCTAACAGGTGCTACCTTCCAAAGTACGTGCTAGATTGTATGCAGAATTTACAAAGAAAGTGGCCAAAAGTCTCTTGAACACATTGTAATGATATAAAGGGTAAAGAAAGTTGAAAAAAGTAGAGGATGTTGTGTGGAAGATTTGCTTGGAAGAAGCTGTTTTGGTATCATCTTTACACACACACACACCCTTCACCCAAGAAAAAGTGGTGGATTTGTTGGCTCCTCAGCCTAACTATAGTGATAGGTACTTCCACAGGCACCTTGAAGAGCTTGTTATGTATTGCCAACAGTGAGCCTAGCAGAATGGGATGGTATCTGTTTTCTGTTGGTATATCCAGAGGATAAACAATGGGTTTTCCAGAGCAAAGGAAAGTTAATGTTGTGTTGAAATTGAATTTCATTTTCAAAGTTTGTCTGGATAAAAATAGATACATGTGTTTTCCATGGAAGAGAGGAGGACTATGTGGGAGAGAGAGTCAGTTTGGAGCTGTTTTAAATCCTGATGAGACCCCCCTTCCCACAATGGAAAGAGTCTGCGTGAGTGCATTGCCAAATCAGGCAAATAAACAGAAAACAAACAGAAACCAGTCAAGTGTGGACAGGCACCACATAAATCCAGATAAAAAGTATATTCTTTGTCTATTGTTGCTAATAGGGCTACTGTGGATCTATCAATGCATTCACAAAAAAAGAAATATGTTTCAACATCTCCCAGGCTCAGAGATAACAAATCCTTTTTACAGTAATACCAGTCAACCAAGATGTTTCCTGGGCAGTTCGAAACAGCAGTTAGGAAGTGTGGGAGGGGGTCAGCTTGAATGAGAGAAGTTGACTATGCTTTCTCTTTTTTCCTAGGTAGCAGATAGCCCATTTGCACCTGGTCCTACTGGGTGACTGGGGGAAAATGCTTCCAATTTATATAAAGTATTGATCAACATGATGGATTTAATATTTTCATTTACCAACTTGAGACTTCACGTACTAAGAAGTTAATAATATTTCTTTGTTACCCCAAAGGGCATTTAGAGACCACAACTTGGATAACTTGAAATTGACAATGTTGAAAGTATTTACAACCTAGAAATTGTTACCAGCGGTGAATCTGTATCCAAATGGGTCTGCAGCAACCTCAGTTCTTGCCTCCTCAGAAGAAAGAATTCGACCTAGGAGGCTGAAGGGAGAAGTAGAGACCCAGGCAAGTCTTAGAGCAGGAATCAAACTTTATTAAAAAGCTTTAGAGCAGGAACAAAAGAAAGGAAAGTATACTTGGAAGAGGGCCAACTGGGCAACTTCAAAGACAAGTGCCGATTTGATGTTCTGACTTGGGATTTTATACGTTGCACACTTCTGGGGTCTTGTGTTACTTCTCTCCTGACTCTTCCCGTGAAGTGATCTGTCCACACGTGCAGTGGCCTGCTAGAACTTGGGAGGGGAACATGTGCAGTGTGTTTACTGGAGTTCTACGCATGGTTCCTTTTGGCTTTCTTCTCTTACTAGTAGAATGTTCCTAGAGGAAGGTCATACACCAGTTAAACACCGTCATTTTATCTCTTAATGTGCATGCTTGAACCAACTCACCCAACTTCCTGAGATTTTATCGGGAAGCTGCTGATCACCAGTTTCATGTGTTTTCCATCTACTGGGAGACGGCCCTTCCCTGGTGCTGGCTGTGACCAATTATTATTTTAGAGAGACAATTAGCAACTGCCTGACCATTACCTGATGGTCATCTGATATTCCTGGGTTGGGGAGGGGGGCCCTCTCCTGCCCTGTGCATGTCTGACTAGCTACCTACTGTAACAAAATTAGCAAAGGTTAAAAATTAAGTGTGATTGCCAGGCACAGTGGCTCATGCCTGTAATCTCAGCACTTTGGGAGGCCAAGGAGGGTGGATCACCTGAGGTAAGGAGTTTGAGACCAGCCTGGCCAACATGGTGAAACTCTGTCTCTAATAAAATATAAAAATTAGCCAGGCGTGGTGGTGGGTGCCTGTAATCCCAGCTACTCAGGAGGCTGAGGCAGAAGAATCACTTAAGCCTAGGAAATGGAGGTTGGACTGAGCCAACATTGCACCATTGCATCCAGCCTGGGCAACAAAAGTGAAACTCTGTCTCAAAAAAAAAAAAAAAAAAAAGTGTGATTTATTGTTTTGTTGTGTATCTAGACTTAAGAAAATGATACAGAAAATATTAATGATATAGATTAAATTTTAAAATGTACTGTGCCTGAAGCTATTTATTAGGTTGGTGCAAAAGTAATGACATTTTTAAAAACCTCAATTACTTTTGCACCAAACTAATAATTGTAAATTGCACAAAAATGAAAAAATTCTTCCAGTTTTTGAGAACTATCTTCTGATTGAACAAAAAAGTAACTCATGTCATTGATAAACAAGTGAAATTTCAATATACGTCTGTCTTGTTTCACTTTTGTCTTACTCATTAATTTAAAAAAATCAGACAATCCTCATGTTGGTATTACAGTTGGAAAACCAGTTGTTAAACATTTTTATCAGCATACCATTCTACCTAGAGTTAATAGATGTATTGCTCCAAAGGTGAACTTGTCTTAACAAATAAATGCTAGTGATGGACTGGATTTGAAGAATTCTTCTCTTTCTTACCCCAGACACAATTAAATGTTAAGAGAAAAAAAGACAACTAAATAAAACACTGCATGTGAGTAACATGAGGCTCCTTTCCAATTTTGACACTTCCTTGCTTACAATTTTTTGCTTATAAAACAATCCTACGATATCCAGACCATGGGAACACTGGAAATAAGAACATATCTGCATTTCTTATTGAAGGTTACAATAACATTTTGGTAGTACCATATGTGATTTTTCTGTTTTGTACTACAACAGTTTGCACCTAGCACCATAGTGACAAATTGTAGATGCTCAACAAAATATTTTAAAATGGGTGAATGCATTAGTCAATTAATTACTCAACTAATCTTGCAACCACCAATGATTCAATAAATCAAGTAGTCAATTGCTATTATCACAAGTAATGTTGCCTTCAGTACCTTCAATACTTTATTTCTAAAATATTATTTCCCCAATTAAAAGATTAAAAGGCTATGTCAGTTAAGAAATTTAAAGTTTCAAGTAACAGAAATCTTAATTCAAACTGAATGAAAATTAAATGAAAAAAAGTTTTAGCTCATGTAAATTAAAATTGCACAGTCAGATATAGCTTGATCCAGTAATTCAATGTATCACTGATATCCACTTTCCTCTGATCCGTTTCTCAGACCTAATGCCCAATGTGTTATTTCCATTCTGATTCTGGGTTTAAGATAGCTCCAGTCCTATGTATATTAATATTCAAGAAACAATAAATGTCTCATTGGCTCTAGTGGTACCTTTTGTTCACACCTGAATAACATTCTATGTTCAGAGAAATGAAACTCCCTGGGTGTTTTACTTACAGTTCATGGATTCTACCCTTGGGGTAGTTGTGGGAAACAGCTTCTGAGAAGACATGTGGACTGAAAATGGGAGGAATATATACGTGCGCAGCCCTCTCAGGGTCGTCATTAAAAAGCAGCTGCCCTGGTGCCTGCCAGAACACATCCTTCATCTAGGTGGAGACCAATGTAACTAATCTTTACCAATGGACTATGAGCAGAATTGATATGTATCACTTCTAAGGCAAGGTGGTTAGGAAAGTGGACCTATCTCCCCTTCCTTTGGCTAGAACCCAGGACTCTAAAGGCCTGTTAAACTAATAAACTTCAAGGAATCATTTATATTAGCAGTATAAATGAGATGACAGGTAAGGGTGGATGTTGGGAGCAAAAAAATATATATACACCATGCAAATAAAGCACAAACCAACCCAACATACAAATAAAAGTAACAAGCAAAACCAAAGAAAACAATATAACAACACACAGCAATTTCTCAATACCTTTCATTTGCTCTTGCTGTACCCTGCCATCAAGTCCATATGGTACCTATGTTTTCTTTATTCTCAATATTTAAACATCTCCCTACTCTTATTTACCAAATATTCCTAAACCTCTTAACTTGACTCTTTAACTGGTAAAGGAACATAGTTAACAGATCGTGTCTGCCCACACACACACACACACAATACCACCCAACAGGTTCTCCTCCTTCCAGCTGCCTAGACAGAGTCATTTTATCAAGACAGGGAAATTATGATAGAAAAAGAGTAATTCACGCAGAGCCGGATGTACAGGAGACTGGAGTTTTATTGTTACTCAAATCAGTCTCCAAGAAAACTCGAGAATCAGGGTTTTTAAGGATAATTTGTTGGGTAAGGGGTTGGAAAGTGGGGAGTGCTGATGGGTCAGGCCGGAGATGAAATCATAGGGAGTCAAGTCAAAGCTGTCCTCTTGCACTAAGTTCCTGGGTGGGGGCCACAAAACCAGATGAGCCAGTTTATCCACCTGGGTGGTGCCAGCTGATCCATTGAGTGCAGGGTCTGCAAAATATCTCAAACACTGATCTTAGGTTTTAAAAATACAACAGTAATGTTATCTCTAGGAGCAATTCGGAACATTTAGAATCTTGCAGCCTCCAGCTGCATGACTTCTACACCATAATTTCTAATCTTACAGCTAATTTGTTAGTCCTAAAAAGATATTCTAGTCCCCAGGCAGGAAGAGGATTTGTTTTGGAAAAGGGTTGTTACTGTCTTTATTTCAAAACTAAACTATAAACTAAATTCCTCCCAAAGTTAGTTTGGCCTGTGCCCAGGAATGAACAAGCACAGCTTGGAGTTTAGAAGCAAGTTGGAGTCAGTTAATTCAGATCTCTTTCACTGTAATAAGTGTCTCAGTTATTTTTGCAAAGGCGATTGCACACACACACACACCCATACACGTTGAAACCCACACTGTACAAGCACATGCTTAAAAATAATTTACTCTTCAAGACACATTTCAATTATGTACATAATTCAATTTTAACATGAAGCACCTGAAATCATGTTTTTCAAAATGAACTTCCATTTTTTCCTCTTCAATTTATCATAATTTAAAAGTACCTCATTTCTGATAGTAGTGATAATTGGTTGCTTAGCTTGTTAAAAATTTAAAGAAAAATAAAATTTTATTATATGAGTTCAGCTGCATTTAGGAATCTTGATGCCCATACTCCTAACCTTTAATCCAAATATGTATGTTAATAAAGATACTGATTATATTATTATGTAGTCACAGAAAATATTCTCTCTCATTTTCCCAACCAATGAACTAACTTATCATGTAAGAAAAATAAATTGATCATCTATGCTATTAATGAGAAGATAATGATAATGTGAAACATATCATAAATAGTCCACAAATTTCAATTAGTGTTATGGTAGATGGAAATTTGGAAATTAAACCAATAACAACAAAAAATGAATAGAATATTGGGAAAAGGGTCTTTGAAAATATTTTAATGGCCATTCATGTAAACTGATCGCATACATCCATAGAATGAATAAATTACCAAACTTTGTGGAACTGTATAGCAATGAACTAGGAAAAAATGAAAGAGGAAAATAAAGAAATACAGCAGAGAAAACAACAAGAAAATAATCTTAAGAGAGGTGGCTGCTTGGTTTAGTTGAAGTACTGCAAGAGGAAAAAAACGGATAATAGAAACAGACTCATAGATGATTCAATATTGGAGTTTTTAGACAAAGATTTTAAAATAACTGTTATTATGCTAAAACTAATAGATCTCAAGATGGGGGGATTTCTGTACGGAAGTAGAATCTGTATACAAGTATCAAATCAAAATTCCAAACCTATGAACATAATAATTGTAATCAATAACTCCACAAATAGATTTAAATGGAAACTGGGTAAAGCTGACAGAATATTATTTAATGAACTAGATAAAATAATAGAAAGTGACTTTTAGTTTAGTGGCTTTCATGTATAAGTATAAAAATATATATATATGTATATATATTTTAACATCACAGAAAGGAATACATTTTACTAAACTAATAGTAGTTCTCATGAAACAATACTCTGATTATATTTCATTTAACTTTATTCAATAATATACTAATAGCATATTTAACTTCTCAGTGTATGTAGTATAAACATCATCTATATAAACATACAGCCAAACAAACTATAGTTAAGCTTAACAGACTTTTCAATATCTCACAAATAGAGCTATAAATAGAATTCAATGTTCAGTAACATCATGTTTTTTACATACCATGAGTTTTTTTATATTACAGCAAATACTGTCAATACCTGTTAGAAATTCCATTACCAAGTAGTAACTCTTGGTTCAAGCATTTATAATTATTGTTTGTCTTCAACGTTATCAATGTTTGTCTTCAGTGTTTATCAATCAATATAATATTTGCACCTGCCTATAACATGAAAATAGTTTTTATGATAAATGCCAAAATTGGAAAGCAAAATTGTACTAAATCAGTACAACCATGTAACAAAATTATACTCATACAGAGAAGGAGTAAAAGAAACATGGAAAAAATTATTGACTTGATGAATTGATAAGTTTTTTTATCATTTCTCTATAGCTATATTTTTCTTTCTGCAATACAGAGGAATCAGAAGGATGGAAGATGATACCCAGAAGAATGTTGCTTCCTTTTAAATTATGATAAATTAATTTCAGATATCATTATAAATCCAAGTTTCTGACTTCATTATAGAAAGGTCTGGAATATTTTGTAAATGATTTTAAACTAAATGTCTTTTCTGATTACATACACACATTCTATTAGCAGTCCATTAGATGGGGTCGATTGGTTAGAGTAAGTATTTTACATTCTAATCTTATTTTTGTACCTGAACCATGCTGGTGTACCCATTACACTTTACATCTCATGTTTATCTTCTATAAAAAAGAAGATTGTAACACAAATTTATATAGTAAAACTATTTTGAGAGTTGATTAAATAATGATTGAAAGACCTATAAAATGATTAATGCTGCAACATTGCCAATAAGAGTTATGTTTATGCAACTGATAAAAAATACATTTAATAAGCTAGTCATATTATTCATTATTTTCTGAATATTCTCCTGACATATCCAGAAATTATATTTTGGTAAGTGTCATCATATTGCCATTGTTGATTAATTTTGGTCTTCTACAAGGTGTAACTTATAATATCTTTCACAAAAAAAAGTTTTATAATTACTTACTAGATAACTATATTCATTATCATCATACGATAGTGCCTATTTGTGCATGATCCTCTGTGAAGTACTATCCAGAAAAGTTTCACTGAAATAGCCCAACAGGTATTTTTCATCTGCTAACCCACGAAACCTTAAATGACATTATTGATCAACATTTTTTCTCTTTCTGCTCCACTGGTACATTTTTTCAAATGAAAGCAAAATAGTGTATTAGAAAAAATGAAAGCTGAAGTAAAAAGGAAATAGGTTTGCATTCTAGTGCATGATTAGTAGCTTTTTCTCCCTCTGAAAAATATTTGTTGGGCATGGACTCTCATCAGTGATCAAAACAAAGACCCCTGTCTCTATGCTGCTTGATATAAAAAATGAAGTTAACCATTCCTCGCTCAATTTCCTTATTTGTAAATGGGAGATAATAGGATTATAGTATATTATTCTCAAGGTTGTTTTGACTGTTAAATGCATGTATCTTCATATCAATATTTGTATTGACAGATATACCAATATTTTTGCATTTATTTAACACATCTTCAGTTTTTTCCTAATAGTGTCAGTAATATCTATCTAAGCCAGTTTGTAGGTATTTTGTGTTTTTTGCTACCAACTTTTTACTCAAAGGAGAAAACAGGCTTTCAATTTATTTAATGACTCTCATGGCTGGTGTGTTAGCAGGCCTGCTCAGGTCTTTTCATCATTTGTGTCCTATCACACTGGCACTATCACCCTTTGCAATATGTTATGATCCAGGCTTAACTGCCAGTAAAATGATATTAAGAACATCATAGATTCAATCATTTTTTTCTTCATCTCCAAACAAGGGCATCAATTACTTTAGATGCTAACAGTCTGATTAATTGCATACTCACTGAATTAGAGCAATAAATAGTCCATTATAAACATGTATAGATTTAAATGTAAAACCCAAAACTATAAAAACCCTGGAGGATAACCTAGGGAATACAATTCTGGACATGGAATGGGCAAAGATTTCATGAATAAAGTGCCAGAAGCAATTGTGACAAAAGCAAAAATTGACAAATTAAAATACAGAGCTTCTTCACAGCAAAAGAAACTGTCAAGAGTAAAGAGACCATCTTCAGGATGAGAGAAAAATTTCAAAAACTATACATCTGACAAATGTCTAATATCCAGCATCTATAAGAAACTTAAACAAATTAATGAGAAGAAAAAACCATTAAAAATGGGCAAAGGAGATGAATAGACACTTTTCAAAAGCAGACATACATGCAGCTACAATCACATGAAAACAAGCTCAACATCACTGATTATTAGAGAAATGCCAACAAAACCACAGTAAGATACCATCTCACATCAGTAAAAATGGCTATTATTCAAAAGTCAAAAAATAACAGATGCTGGAGGGGTTGTGGAGTAAAGGGAATGCTTATACACTGTTAGTGGGAGTGTAAATTAGTTCAATCATTGTGCAAAGCAGTGTGTTGGTTCCTCAAAGAGCTAAAAATAGAACTTCCATTTGACCCAGCAATCCCATTACTGGTCATATACCCAAAGCAATATAAATCATTCTGTCATAAAGACACATGTACACATATGTTCATTGCAGCACTCTTCACAACAGCAAAGACATGGAATCAACCTAAATATCCATTAATGGCAGACTGGATAAAGAAAATTTGGCACATATAGACCATAGAATACTATGCAGCCATAAAAAAGTATGATATTAGGTCTTTGCAAGAACATTGATGGAGCTGGAGGCCATTATCCTTAGCAAACTAACTTAGGAATGGAAAACCAAATATTTATGTCCTTACTTATAGGTGGGAGCTAAATGATGAGAACACATGGGCACATAGTGGAGAACAACACACACTGGGGCCTACCTGAGGGTAGAGGTTGGCAGGAGGTGGAGGTTCAGGAAGAATACCAAATGGGTACCTGGCTTAATGCCTGGGTGACAAAATAATCTGTACAACAAACCCCCATGTCACAGATTTATCTGTATAACAAACATGCACATGTACCCCTAAACTTAAAAATAAAAGTTTAAAAAAACAAATAAGAAAAAAATACTGATTTCTCATATACATGTGTACATATGCACACACACAGTCACATACACATACACATTTATTTGATTGTCTTGTGCAAC
Source organism: Pongo abelii (assembly GCF_028885655.2). Taxonomy (NCBI): domain Eukaryota; kingdom Metazoa; phylum Chordata; class Mammalia; order Primates; family Hominidae; genus Pongo; species Pongo abelii. The sequence continues at coordinate 54,751,669 of NC_071997.2, read as the reverse complement.
TTTTTACTTGCCACAGGTTACTGCTTATGAAAATATAGTCGTCTTTAAAACATTTTTTCAATAAAAATGTTCACATCTAACTTTTCTATAATGGGCCATTACTGTAAAGAAAAATCTCCAAAGAAATATTGATATTACTAGAAATTAAGAGAGGAAATGGAAGTGGCCTGCCACAGTGTGGTGAAATTCTAGAGTTCTAGAACTGTCCAGATGCCAGCTATGAATATGACTTTGGCCTACTTATTTAAAAATTTAGGGCTTCAGTTTTCACATCTATGTACAGCTCAAGTTTGTAAAATGTAATATATTTAATATAGGTAATGGTGATATTGAAGTAGGTATTAGTAGGAGATTAAAACATTTAGACTTGGAAACTTCTATGAGGGAATTAAAACTTATTTCTAGGGATCATTACTTATACTTCAAATTTAGATCAGAGGCTTTATTTCAGGAGGTGATGTTGTCCAATTAGAGGGGAGGCAAAACAGACTGCCCACTCTGAGTCGGTAAGTACTTCACTTCTGCAACAGGAACACAAGAGCTTGTTGCAGAAGGCAAGTGGACTGGGAGATGTATGCTCTATACCTCAACACAGGAGCTAGAACCCCAAAGATGCCTTGCTGGATCTATTCAGATTACTACTGTAGGGCTCAGCCGATGTACAGCTGACAGAGGAAGAGCAACCTGTCATCTGCTTGTGACAGACTACGTAATCAGAATTGATAGGAATCATCATAATACAAGCAACAACTAACATCTATTTAGTGCTTACTCTATGACAGTCACCGCTCCAAAAATAGACTAGATGTTAGTGTATTTTTTCAAACATATGTGACACATACTATTACTATTTTCATTTTACAGATGAGAAAACTGACGCATGAACTTTTATATAAATGTTTGAAGAATATGCAGCTAATATTTGGTGAAACCAGTGTTAGAACCCAGGCAGCTAGACTCCAGAGCTCACACCCTTAGTCACTAGGATGGCCCATCGAAGGCTGGCCCAGATCAGTTGCTCCTGAGCATGTGGGGGAGCACAAGTAGGAATATAAGTCCCCTTCAGTGCTGGAGGTAGATTCAGTCCTGCCCAGGTTGATTTTTATATCAAATTAAGTCATATGGACAATGACTAACCTGCAGAACTAAGTTAGGCAATGAACTCCCTCTGAATAAAGAAAAGTGTGGGAGCTGTAACTTCTGAGCATCCTCCCTCTGACACAGAGTTTGTGTGGGCTGAGACCAGACTGGTCTCCAGCAGGGGGACAATGGAGAATGCTGAGCTGCTCCAAGAATAACTGTGTCTCCACGTAAAGGGAAGGATGGTATCGTTCATATAAAAACTAAACCTAATGATAGAAGACAGATAGGTAGAAGGCTGCTGGGCTGAGGGTTACCAGACCTTTCACTATATATATGTAGATATATGTATATCTATCTATCTACGTGCACACACACACACACACACATATATATATAGAAAGAGATTATATATATATGTATAATGAACATATGTGTTTTGGTGTGGGTGTGGGTGTGGGTGGGTGTGTATAGATTAGATATAATTTTTTAACCAAGCAATTGACATATCATTGATCATAAAATGGACTAGGACAGGCGAGAATGTGTTTCTCCATGACAAGACGTTTACTGAGTATCTACTATTGTATCAGAATGGTATTAGAAATGAAACAACAAATAATTATGATATATATCTAATTTTCAAGGAGTTCTGTCTTTCTAAAGGGAATAATTTATATATTTTAAAATTTAGATTAAGATCATACTAAAAATCTACATTCTATGACAAAGGAGTGTGATAGACTGAGTTTTGAAAGTGTAGAATATGAATGCGGTGAATTATTCCTTTGGCTCTTGCAACTTTTGACAGAGAGCAAATTTGTAAGGCTGGAAGCCATTTGTCTGTCAACAGAAATGTCAGCAAAATTCTCATAATGCAAGTCTTCTTAGGCTGCATAAGAATTCAATCCTTGTGTACACTCTTCTTTTAGGCCAAATTTTCATTAAGTTAATCATAATATAGATGATATGCCTGAGTTGTAATTTGTTAAATTTTTATTCAATATTAACTTTTCATTTGAGTCATGAGCAAGTCTTTGAGTTTGACTATTTTTTATATAAACATAGAACCATAATTTTACAACTACATACATCTCACATGATGCATACAGATGTATAATTATATAATCCTACAAAAAGGAGGCATTATTTAAATAACTCAAATCATTCATTGTTTCAGAAATCCATATTTATGAAAATATTGCTGAATTAAGCATTATTTCTTGACTTAATATTATAGCTGGTTTTTGTGAACATAACCAATATATAAAACCCATGGGCTGGGCGTGGTGGCTCAAGCCTGTACTCCCAGCACTTTGGGAGGCCGAGGCAGGTGGATCACGAGGTCAGGAGATTGAAAACATCCTGGCTAATATGGTGAAACCCTGTCTCTACTAAAAATATAAAAAATTAGCCGGGTATGATGGCACACACCTGTAATCCCAGCTACTTGGGAGGCTGAGGCAAGATAATCCCTTGAAACAGGGAGGCGGCAGTGAGCTGAGATCGTGCCACTGCACTCCAGCCTGAGCAACAGAGCAAGGCTCCATCTCAAAAACAACAACAACAGCAACAACAACAACAAAACCCATGGATAAATTTCAGAGTAAAAGGGTGCTTGAGTAATAAAGAAACAATACGTTCAATATTTCCATCACATAACAAAATTGTGTATTATCAGTATTCTGTTTTTGCCTCAAAGACCTGCACACAAGACATCATTTCTACTTGGTATGATTCAGGAAACTGTTCCTTGGAGAAAATGTTGGAGCTAATGAAGCTTATTTTATTATTGATTTGAGACTTGTGGTTGATTGACTTGTTAACGTAATAAGTTACTTGACTAAATGCAACACTTAAATGAAACACTCTTTCTTGAAGCAGCCTTCGCCAATGATGTCAAAGCAGTTTGATTTGCTTTCAAAGGAAATTCTGAGTTCAGTGTTTAAAGTTATCAGTGCAAGATTTTTAAATCTGGGAGCTACTGGCATTTTAGACCAGGAAATTATTTTTGTGAGGGATGTTCTGTACATTATAGCATATTTAGCAGCATCCCTGGTCTCTATTCACTATATACCAGTAACAACAATCCACTCAAGGTATGACATCCTAAAATGCCTACAAATATTACTTAATGTTCCCTGGAGTTAAAATATACCTCCCATCCTTTTTAAGTAGGACTATTACTTGAGGGCTAAGGGAATTCAGAGATCACAAATCAAGGGCAGATCTAAGCACAAGAATTTTTCTAGAAAGGTCTTGAGTTATAGAAAGCACATTCAATATGAACTAAATTGAAAATATGAATTCTGTGTTTTATTGTGTTAAAATTATTAAAAGACTTAATGATTAATAATGTATATTTATATTTTAAAGTGAATCCACTTCAAGATGGAAATAATTTGCTTAATGTAAATTAAGATCATCTAAGTTTCTAAATTAAGAAAATATAATGTTTGAAACCATTACTGTTCTTGACAGTTTCTTTTGGTCCTAAAATATCTGGCCCTGAAAGTCTATCTTCTAAAATTTTCAAATTGAAGACTAGTATAATTTTGTTTCTGAAAATGATCGATCTTTTCAAAATGAGTTATTTTATACATGATTTTACCAATAGTGGCATTCTCCAATTAACAAGCATTTTACACTGAAGGTTAATTGAGGAAAAATATATCTTAAGTAAGAGAGACATTATTTGGACCTCTTAAAGAAAACATGTTTTAAAAACATGTACTTAAAAGATGGTGGCTGCTAAATTAATTGTTAGACTTATCTAATCATTGCATGAAACTCAGAAAACACGGCACTATGACAAAGAAATTAGAAACATAGTTTTACTAATATAATTTTTAATTAAATATTATCTTTAAATAAACATGACATTAAGAATACTTGCATTCACTAGAACTAGCTCCATTCTTTTCCTATACAGTAGAAATTATCATTTATATTAAAGATCACCCTAGAGTTAGTTAATTGTGTCTAGAGTGCAATAAATATAATTCAAACTTGCAAATTCTTAATAAATCTAAACTCTATAATTTGTGTCAGCCTCAGAACAATTCAACAGTCTTAAAAGTCCCTGTCCTTATTTCTAATGTTATTAAGGAGGAAACATATGCAATATGCTATATCCAATTACTAAATTAATATGTGCTCATTTATGCTGTAGAGTTGAAGGTGAAACTTCTGGCATTTCTGGAAGCCAAGATATGTCAATTCTTAAATCAAGGCAAGATTTACTAAACATGTCTGTGGTGGACCACAGACCCTCTTACAAGTTTCACACTGTTCTTCCTCAGTGATGCCTTAGATTTCTATAAATAAAACTGCTTTGAAAAGCAGTAGAATATTACAACCACATCAAGACACTCAAGGGGTTTCACAGACAAAATATTCACACAATGCCAGTGGATATTTTCTGTGGGGGACACTGACAAATGACTTATCACACCATTCATTCACCACGAGAAGCTAAACCTTAAAGCTACCCATATAGATTTTCAAGTTGAGATTAACAGGTAGGAAAATAATAAATATGTCATGTGGTCTCGATTACTATATAAAAATGTTTTTTTCTGAAATGTTTTTATTCTCACTGGATTTTAAGTCCTTGAAAGGTTTGTTTTAGGCTTTTATCTAAAGCTAAAAGCCATTTAACAACCAGTTGTCCCTTGAGAAATGAAAAACTCCCATTTATGTATAGCTGGTGCTCCTGTTGCGGCTGTATCAGTCTCTTCATTGTAAAAGTTATGGCTACCATATTGGCTCTAATGTGCGCATATAATGTTTCTTTCAGTAAGACTAGATTAGACTGCATTTCTCCTGAAAATTATTCTGTGTTTTAGGAAGATCTGTGGCCAGGTAGCTAACCACAGGGTATCTGATCCACAGCCCAGAGGAGAGGAAGAAGGACATTGGTAGAGTTTAGATTTGTGTCCTCGCCCAAATCCCATGTTAAATTGTAATCCCCAATGTTGGAGGAGGAGGGACCTGGTGGGAGGTGATTGGATCATGGAGTGGATTTTCCCCTTGCTGTTCTGGTGTTAGTGAGTGAGTTCTCAAAAGATCTGGTTGGTTAAAAGTGTGTAGCACCTCCCACTTCTCTCTCTTCCTCCTGTTTCAGCCATGTAGGACATGCCTGTTTTCCTTTCACTTTCTGCCATGATTGTAAGTTTTCTGAGGCCTCCCCAGCCGTGCTTTCTGTACAGACTGTGGAACCATGAGCCAATTAAACCTATTTTCTTTATAAATTACCCAGTCTCAGGTAATTGCTTTATAGGAATGTAAGAATGAACTAATAAGAACATTGGCACCAGGAGTGGGGCATTGATATATGGATACCTATAAGTGTGGAAGCAACTTTGCAACTGGGTAACAGTAGAAGATTGGAACAGTTTGGAGGGCTCAGAAGAAGAAAAAAGATGAGGGAAAGTTTGGAACTTCCTAGAGACTTGTTAAATTGTTGTGACCAAAATGCTGATTGTGATACAGGCAATGAAGTCCAGGCCAAGGTGGTCTCAGATGGAGATGAGAAACTCATTGGAACTGAAACAAAGGTTACTTTTGTTATGCGTTAGCAAAGAGGTTGTAGTCATTGTGCTCCTGCTCTAGAGATCTGTAGAACTTTGAACTTGAAAGTAATGATTTAGGGCATCTGGTGGAATACACTTCTAAGTAGAAAGACATTCAAGATGTGTCCTGGCTGCTTCTAGCAGCCTATACTTATAATCATGAACAAAGAAATAACCTGGAAGTGAAACTTACATTTCAAAGGGAAGTAGACTATAAATGTTTGAAAAATTTGCAGACTGGCCGTGTGGTAAAAAAGAAAAGCCCATTTTCTAGGGAGGAATTCAAGCCAGCTGCAGAAATTTGCTTAAGTAAAGAAGAGCTGAATGTTAGTAGCACAGATGCCTCCAAGACATTTCAGAGATCTTTATGGCAGCCCCTCCCATCAAAAGCATAGAAGCCTAGAAGGGAAGAATAGTTTCGAGGGCTGGGCCCAGAGCTCTGCTGTCCTGTGCAACCTCAAGACACTGCTCTCTGCATCCCAGTCACTCTATATCTAGCTGTGGCTAAAAGGGCCACAGATATATTTCAGGCTGCTGTTCCAGAGGGTGCAAGCCATAATCCTTGGCAGCTTCCATGTGTTGTTAAGCCTGCAGGTGCACAGAAGGCAATGGTAGAGGCTTGGTAGCCTCCCCCTGGATTTCATAGGATGTATGGAAACACTTGGATATCCAGGCAGAAGTCTGGTGCAGGACTGGAACCCTCATGGAGAACCTCTACTAGGGCAGTGCAGAGGGAAAATGTGGGTTTGGAGCCCAAACACAGACTCTCCACTGGGGCACTGCCACCATCCTTCAGACCCCAGAATGGTTGATCCACTGACAGCTTGCACCATGTACCTGGAAAAGCTTCAGACTCTCAAAGCAAGCTGGTAAAAGCAGCCAAAAAGACTGTACTATACATTGCCAAAAAGGCAGAGATGCCCAAAGCCTTGCAAGCCTACGCCTTTCATCAGTGTGGCCTGGATATGAGACATAGAGTCAAAGGAGATTGTTTTGTAGCCTTGAGATTTAATGACTGACATCTGGGTATTGGACTTGCATGGGGCCTGTAGCTCCTTTGTTTTGGCCAATTTTTCCCTTTTGAAATAGGTGTATTTACCCAATGCCTGTATGTCCCACTGTATCTTGGAAGTAACTAACTTGGTTTTTTTTGTTTGTTTTTCATTTTTTAATTTTACAGGCTCATAGGTAGAAAATACCTGCCTTGTCTTAGATGAGACTCAGGACTGTGGGCTTTTGAGTTAATGCTGGAATGAATTAAGACTTTGAGGAACTGTTTGGAAGGCATGATTGCATTTTGAAATGTGAGAAGGACATGAGATTTGGGATGGACTGGGGTGAAATGATATGGTTTCTATTTGTATCTCCACCCAAATCTCATGTCAAATTACAATCCCCAGTGTTGGAGGAGTGGCTTGGTGGGAGGTGTCTGGATCATAGGGGCAGATTTCCTCCTTGCTGTTCTTGTGATAGTGAGTTCTCATGAGATCTGGTTGTTTAAAAGTGTGTAACACCTCTCCCCATGCTCTCTATCTCCTGCTCTGGCCATGTAAGATGTGCCTCCTTCCTATTTGCCTTCCACCATGATTGTAAGCTTCCTGGGGTCTCTCCAGCTTTGCTTCCTGTACTGAGTATGGAACTGTGAGCCAATTAAATCTCTTTTCTTTATAAATTACCTAGTGTCAGGTTGTTCTTTATAGCAATGAGAAAACAACCTAATACAGACATCTTCGTTTCACACTGGCAGAGAAACAGGTAGAGACAAAGAGGCAAAGGCCAACTTAGATCATTTTGCTGATGGCTTACATGCATTTCAGATTGTATATGTGTTTAGAAAAAATTAGTAGGGATTGCTGTAATTTCCGGCAGATTGTCCTAAAGGCTGAGGTAGGCAAATGGCTTGAGCCCAGGAGTTCAAATCTGGTGAAACCTAGTCTCTACAAAAAAATACAAAAAAAAATTTGCCAGACTTGATGATATGCATCTGTAGTTGCAGCCATTAGAGAGGCTGAGGTGGGAGGATGGCTTGAGCCCAGAAATTTCAGGCTGCACTCCAGCATGGGTGACAGAGTAAAATCTTGTCTCAAAAAAAAGAAAAAAAAATTAAGGATATTTTAAGACAACATGGTGAGAAAAGTTTATTCTCTTAAATTTTTATTTTTTACAAATTAAAAAAGCCTTCACTGCAAGACTTAGAATATGAAAAACAACAATGAGAAATATAATGGTGAAGTCTCTAATAATGACTTATTAAACAAATAATAAATTATTTGTTGTTTAATAAATCTAAGCCTGTTTTGGGCCAATAAAAATTTTGCTACACTTAATAAATAAAATTATTACAAAATAACATTATAAATTATGAAACTGATAAACTGAAATAAGCAAGACTGATAGAAACAAGAATATTTATAAATATTTACATTATCAATAAATTTTTATAATTAAAAATATATTTAAATTCACCAAGAGTTTAGAAAATGGAATTTTTCTAAAACCCCTTTAAAAAATCAAGATGAACACAGGTTAAAAATAAACTAACAAAGCGCAAAAAAAGAAATTACAGATAAAAAATTCTTCAAAAATGCCCAAAATTAATTTCATAACAGCACATCATTTAAATTACAGCAGTGAAAATATAGTTCAATATTAGGTACCTATGAATATAATTTACCACATTAATAGTTCATGCAAGAAAAAGTCATTTGACCATCCCTATTAAAGCAAAAGGTAACTTGAAAAATTCAATACCAATTATTGGTCCTCTCTGAGGAGCTATAAATAGGGTAATTTCTCTTTAAACATGATAAATAAAACCTATTTAAATGTACTAGCCAACATCAGATGATGCAGAAGCATAATGCCATTTTTTAATGTTACTTGTTTAACTTTTTTGTAATTTCTGATTAATAAAAAAATCAGAGGAGTAGTTTATTGTAAAGCAGGATTTTTTCTTGAAAATTACTTAAAAACAGAAAATTATTTAAGTAGATTTTGGTATATTCTGTCAAAGAATCATGCATGACATGAATATATGTATACATTTTTAGTAAAAATATTATATTCAAAAATACATTTTAGCATTTTTGTAAATTATATAGGTAGGTGTATCTGTATATGTTTAATCATAAGATGATTTTAGAATACTGGTGAAGACATTAATAGTGTTATCTCTAAAGGAGTGCACTATATAAAATATATATTTTTAACTTTCAAGTTGTACATGTTAAGTGTGTATTACTTGAAATGAAAAGCTATATTCTACAAATGGTGCTGTGATAACTGGCTATCCATACGCAGAAGGAGGAAACTGGACCTCTACCTTTCACCATATATAAAGATTAACTCAAGATAGATTAAAGACTTAAATGTAAGACCTCGAAGTATAGGAATCCCAGAAAAAAGCCTAGAAATACCCTACACAATATTGACCTCAGCAAATAATTTATGACTAAGTCCCCAAAAGCATTTGCAACAAAAACAAAAGTTGAAAAGTGGGACCTAATTAAACTAAAGAGCTTCTGCACAGCAAAAGAAACTGTCAAGAGTAAATAGACAACCTACAGGATTACAGAATATATCTGCAGACTATGTATCCTAAAAAAAAGTCATTAGACTTTGAATCCAGAACCTGTAAGAAACTTAAACCACTCAACAACCAAATACAAATTACCCCCATTAAAAAGTGGGCAAAGGACATGAACAGATACTTCTCAAAAGAAGACATATAAATACCAACAAACATATGAAAAAACACTCCACATCACTAATCATCAAAAGATGCAAATAAAAACCACAATGAAATATTATGTCACACCAGTCAGAATGGCTGTTATTAAAATATCAAAAGATAGCAGATGTTGGTGAAGCTGCAGAGAAAAAGGAACACTTACACGCTCTTGGTGGGAATCTAAATTAGCTCAGCCACTGTGGAAAGTAGTTAAAAATTTAAGTTTAAAATTTTAAACTGCAAATTAAAAATAACGAATAATGTATGTTATTTTAAAAATTGATGATATTTACAATTTTAATAGTTCATATTCAGTGATAATAAGCCTTTAAAAATAATTTTTTACAATTATTTGGAGGGTATCTGAAAAAAACAGTAAAAGCATGCATTCTTTTTATCCAGTAATTATATTTCTAGGTATTTATTCAAGAAACTAACTGACCAAGTGCAACAAAGTTACGTAGACTCTATGGCTCTTGAAATTAAATTTATAATTTTGGGGAAATTATGTCATATAGAAATCATGCTATATAGACCAATGAAATAAAATAGGGAATCCAGAAATAAACTCTCACATTATGATCAAATGATTTTCCATAAGGGATGCCAAGACCATTCCATGGGAAAAGGAGAGTCTTTTCAAAAAACGATGTTGTGAAACTGAATATCTGCATACAAAAGTATGGAGTTGGGCCCTTACCTTACACCATATACAAAAAATAATTCCAAATGAATCAAAGAACTAACTGTGAGATTGAAAACTATAAAAATCTTAGAAGAAAACATAGGGCAAAAGCTTCATGATATTGAATTTGGCAAAGACTTACTGGATATGACATCAAAAGCACAGGCAACAAAAGTTAGTAAAAGTAAATACGTTTGATTATATACAAATTTAAAACTTTCATACATCGAAGTGCACAATCAACACAGTGATAAGACAAGCCATTTATTGGAAAAAATATTTAAAATTTATAGATCGGATAATAGGTTAACATTAAAATATATAAGAAACGCCTAAAATTTAATAACACCACGAACAATTAATTTAATGTTAAAAATGGGCATAGGATTTGAGTATAAATCTCTCCAAAGATGATACACAAATGGCCAACAAGCACACGAAAAGATGCTTAACATCATTAATCAAATATAAATATACAGAAATATAAATCAAAACTACAATGAGAGAAAGAAATAAAGAACATCCAAATAGGAAGAGAGGAAATCAAACTATCACCTGTTTAGAGATGACATGGTTGTATATCTAGAAAACCCCATAGTTTTAGCTCCAAAACTCCTTAAACTGATAAACAACTTCAGCAAAATTTCAGGATAGAAAATCAAATTACAAAAGTCACTAGCATTTCTATATACCAACAACAGCCAAACTGAGAGCCAAATCAGGAAAGTAATCCCATTCACAATTGCCACAAAAAGAGTAAAATACCTAGGAATACAGCTAATTAGGAGGTGAAAGACCACTACAATGAGAATGACAAAACAACTACTCAAAAAAATTAGAGATAACACAAACAAATGGAAAAGCATTCCATGCTCATGAATAGGTAGAACCAATATCGTTAAAATGGCCATACTGACCAAAGCAATTTACAGATTCAAAGCTATTCCTATTAAACTAACAGTGTCATTCTTCACAGAACTAGAAAAAAACTATTTCAAAACTCATATGGAACCAAAAAAGAGTCTGAATAGCCAAGACAATCATAAGCAAAAAGAACAAAGCAGGAGGCATCATGCTACCTGACTTCAAACTATGCTACAAAGCTACAGTAACCAAAACAACATGGTACTGGTACAAAAACAGACACATAGACCGATGGAATATTTCTGGAAAACCAAGAAATAAGACTGCATACCTATGACCATCTGATCTTTAACAAACCTGACAAAAACACACAATGGGGAAAGAAATTCTATTCAATAAGTGCTGCTGGGATAACTGGCTAACCATATGCAGCAGATTTAAACTGAACCCCTTCCTTATACTTTATATAAGAATCAACTCAAGATGGATAAGAGGCTTAAATGTAAAACCCAAAACTATAAAAGCCCTGGAAGACTACCTAAGCAATACCATTCTGAACACAGTAACTGGCAAAGATTGTATGACAAAGATGCCAAAAGCAATTGCAATAAAGGCAAAAATTGACAAATGGGATCTAATTAAACTAAAGAGCTCCTGCAAACCCAAAGAAAGTAACAATAGAGTAAAGACTCAACCTACAGAATGAGAGAAAGTATTTGCAAACTCTGCATCTGACAAAGGTCTAATATACAGCATCTATAAGGAACTTAAGCAAATTTAGCAGAAAAAAACAAACAACCCCATTAAAAGTGGGGAAAGAACCTGAACAGACATTTTTTCAAAGGAAGACATACATGTGGCCAACAAGCACATGAAAAAATCTCAATATCATTGATCATTAGAAAAATGTCAATGAAAATCAAAATGAGATACCATCTGATACCAGTCAGAATGACTATTCTGAAAAAGGCAAAAAATAACAAATGCTGGCAAGGTTGCAGGGAGAAGGGAACATTTATCAGCTGCTTATGGGAGTATAAATTAGTTCAACCATTGTGGAAAGCAGTGTGGCGATTCCTCAAACAACTAAAAACAGAACTACCATTGGACCCAGCAATCACATTACTGACTACATACCCAAAGGAATATACATTGCTCTAGCATAGAGACATATGCACACATACATTCACTATAGCACTATTCACAATAGCAAAGATATGAAATTAAACTAAATATGCACTGATGGTAGACTGGATAAAGAAAATGTGGTACATATACACCATGGAATACTATGCAGCCATAATAAAGAACAAGGTCATCACCTTTGCAGGGACATGGATGAAACTGGAGGCCATTATTCTTAGCAAACGAATGCAGGAACAGAATCCCAGCACTCTCAGAGGACATGGCAGGCAGATCACCTGAGGTCTCCAGTTCGAGACCAGCCTGAGCAACATGGTGAAACACTGTCTCCACCAAAAAATACAAAAATTAGATGGTCATGGTGGCCAGCTACTCAGAAGGATGAAGCAGGAGAATCGCTTGAACCTGGGAGACGGAGGTTGCAGTGAGCCGAGATCATGCCACTGCACTCCAGCCTGAGTGATAAGAGCAAGACTCTGTCTCACAAAATAAAATATAAAAGTGGGGGCAAAATAATGAGAACATTTGGACACAGTGAGAAACAATACACACTGGGCCCTAAGGGAGGGTAGAGCATAGGAGGGAGAGGAACAGAAAAAAATAACTATAGGATATTAGGCTTAGTACCAGGGTGATGGAAGAATCTGTACAACAAATACCCATGATAGGAGTTTACCTATGTAACAAACCTGCACTTGTACCTCTGAACCTAAAATACAAGGTTTTTATTTGAGAAAAATCACTGAAATATTACCTCATACCTATTAGAATACTACTTTCAAAAAACAAAAAAGCAGAAAATAAGTGTTAGCAAGAAAGAATGTGGAAACATTGGGGCATTTGTTCACTGTTAGTGGGAATGTAAAATGATACAGTCACTATGGAAAACAGCATGGCACTTCCCCAGAACATCAAATATAGAATTCCCATATGATCTAGCAATATCCTTTTCTGGGTATGTATCCAAAAGAATTGAAATGGGAATCTCAAAAAGATATTTGTACACCTATGTGCATAACACCATTATTAGCAATAGTCAAAATATGGAAGCAACCCAAATATCCCTCAATGGATGAATGAATAAACAAAATTAAAACATACAATATAATATTATTCAGCATTAAAAAGAAATATGTTCCAACTCATGCCATGAAATTGATGAAACTTGAAGGTAATACACTAAGTGAAACAAGCCAGTCACCAACAGACAAATACTATATGATTTCACTTATATAAGATACCTAGAATAGTCAAATTCGTAGAAACAGAAAGCACAATGGTAGCTTCCAGGGGCTGGGAGGAGTGGTTAAAGGACGGTTGTTTGAAGGGTATAGAGTTTCAATTTGCAAGATAAAAAAGTTCTGAAAATGGGTTGCACAGCAATTTAAAAATACGTAACATCATTGAACAATAAACTAAAAAGTGGTTAAAATGGTAAATTCTGTTACGTGTATTTTACCACAGTTAAAAACTTAAAATTGCAATGCTGTCATTCAATAGGAGATTGGCTAAATAATGATTCATATACAACAGGGCACTACTTAGACTTTACCATTAATTGCGTATTGGTAATTATTTGATATAGAGATATCCTTATATTATCCTTATATTATATATTGATATAGAGATATCCTTATATTTTAAATTTTAAAAGCAGATTATAAAGTGGAAATTTGTGTAGAATTGACCATAATTCTATAAATCTTTGCATGTGTCTAAAAGTAGAAATAAGTTTTAGAAATACACACTAAAATGTAGTGATCATGTTCCAGTGATGTATTTGGAAAGGATAAAATCAGTCAAAATGTTTTTCTTTTTTTGTGTGATTTTCTCTCGTAATAATTAATAAAAAGAGGTTATCTTCAATTTCTGAGTATTGATTGGCCTCTTTTCACTAATTAAACATGCTTTTCCATGAGATTTCTTTTTTCTTTGAAAATTCAAGGCCTGATGTAGTGGCTCATGCCTATAATTCCAGCCAAGTCAGGAGGATTGTTTAAGCCCAGAGGTTTGAGATCAGCCAGGGAAAAAGGGATAATGTGTATTTACTAAATTAAAAATAAAAATATTAGCTGGGCAAGGGGGTGTGCACCTGTGGTCCCAGCTACTTGGAAGGCTGAGGTGGGAGGATCGATTGAGCCCAGGAAGTCGAGGCTGCAGTGAGCTGTGATTGCACCATTACACTTCAGCCTGGGCAACAGAGGGAGATTCTGTAGCCAAAAAAAAAAAGAAGAAAAAAGAAAAAAACATTTCTAAACTTTAAAGATTTTTTAAATTATTTATTTCAGTGATTTATTTCTTCTTTCTTTTCTCCATGTTAAGTTAAGTTGGTTATTTAGATAGGTCCTTAATGCTTTTCTTGAATATTTTGATATATTAATCCTTTATTCTTTATTTGTGGAGAGGTTATCTTGAAATTTTTCTGCTTATCTATTTTAGTTTACTGTACTATCATTGATATTTTGTGCTTTTTTGTGTTATTTTGTATTTTAATTTGCTTTTGGGGGATAAATCAAAAGGATATACTACATCCTGTATAGATTTGCACTTTACTAACTGTTGAAACTTACCAACTTGTCTCATCTTGTTATCCAAACTGGAATAATAAGAGTTCCAATGTTAAGTGACTATAAGAATTAAGTGAGATCAAAGCAAGCTTGGTTCAATAAAGAATTACTAATATCCATGATAGCAATAAGAATAGTATTTATTTTTATGAAGGAGATGGCATGCTTAATTTTTTGTTAACATTTCTTTAACACACACACATACACAAACACACAATATTTTGAACCCACAAACTAGGATCTGTTTCAATGTTGTAAGCTTTCACTGATGGGACTTATAGAGAGGAAAGATCTAAAGATGAAGAAGAGAGGATATAAAACTAATTATTGCACATGTATCTATGACATCTCAGAAATTGTGTCACCTGCTTATTATGTATCATTCAAAATAGTTGAGAAAACTGAAGATAAGGTGATGCACTAAACAACGGGAACCAAATTTCAAAATTCACTTGTAAACCTCTTTAGTTCCAAAGATAGTTTATCACAAAATTAGTATATATGATCAAACTGTTTCTTGCAAAGTATTGTGTACATGATTTGAGTTTATTCTAGCACTTTTCAGAAGCTTACCTAAAACACTGACGTTAGAAGGGCACACTATACATTTTAAACTGTGTCCAATGATACCCTAGAATATGGTAAAGAATATACAAAATTTAAATTGTTTTGGTTTTCCACAGCAATGATTTATCTTTCTTATAGATTATTAGTTAGAAAAGTGTTTATTTGAGAAACGATTGTATTATTTTGCAAAACTCATATGGATAGCCATTATTTACCCCGATGTTCTTCAGTAAAGAACCCAAATAATAAACTATTCCCATAATTTTGCATTAAGTGAATGAGATTGAGATGGGGTGAAAATATGGCTTGATTCTTTATTACATATCTACTATTATGTTGTACTTTGTTATATATTATGCTAATATTTTTATAAGGCAATTAAGACCTTGACAACTAGATCCAAGTGAGTCTAATATAAATAGTGTTCAATTGCACTAACCATAAAATTTCAGTTGTCATGTTCTCTTTCTATACAATTTTTTAACATTTATTCTTTAAATTACATTTGAAATATACTTTAATGGTGCTTGTCTCTCTAAATAACTTTTGCGATAATAATAATACAACAATGATAAGTAATGTTTATACAGTGTCTTTTCTGTGTGGGACCTACCTCCTTAATTAAGTATACATATGTTATCTCATTTAACCTTCACAAAAACTTAGTAGGAAACATAATAATATCTGCAGAAAACTGATGCAAATGTAGGAACTAGCATAGAATTTTAAAAACATACATGTATGCCCTCCCACACACACATTTTGTTGATATTCTCAAAACTCTGATGAAATCTGAAGACCTTTCTTAAAAAACCTCTGATCTAGGACATCAGGAACTAAACTGCATATGCCATAGTTTCTTCTATTTACATAACAGTTTTTGAGCCTTCATGGATTTAAGCCACTATGTGCTAAAATTTAAAACACATAGAGATCTGTTTCATTTCTTTTTCTCCTTTCATATTCACAAATGCATGCATATACCTATTTTCAAACAAAATAATCCATTTTAACTGTGTTCTCTTTGGTTCTCCATAGTATAAGTGCTCTCATATTAGAGATGATACAATATCTTTTTTCATCTATAAATTGCAAAGATCTTACAGTTTTACCTTTATTTTTAAAAAGAACAATTATCAAAACCCAGAATCTTCATTAAGTTAAATATCTTCCAAAATACCATAGTCTTATAAAAGAATTTGACTTCCTTAAAAATTAATGTTCAGACTAGAAATTAATAGTAAAATATCTTTAAGCATATAAAATATGAAAATGACAAAGAAAATGTTTACCTATTTGGTCAAATACAGGTCTTGCTTTGTATACCAGCCATTCTCAGGTTCGTAAACTTGAATGTACATCAGAATCACCTGAAGAGCTTATTAAAACACAGATTCCTGAACTTCATTCCCAGAGTTTCTGATTCAGTAGGTATGGGTGGAGTCCAAGAATGTGCATTTCTGACAGCTCTCAGGTGATGCTACTGTTGTTAGTCCAGGATCCATACTTTGGGAATCACCAATGTATATTGATTTCACAATGCACACACTTTCTATTTTTCCTTTCAGAAAAAAAAAGGCCTAACTCCATTCAAACTCGCTGCTGTCTGCTGATTCAAAGCCTCTGCAGCAGCCTTTTCAGTATCCTACACATAAAAGTCTGCTTTAGAGACAGCCATGAAATGTGACCACCTCTGCGATGAAATGGGTCAGCATAAATTGTTGCAAGTTATTTTTTAGAAAAAGGATTGCAGACTTTTCTTCTTAGTTATGCCAATTTTGTGGTTTGGGATTATATACAGGTTTTTCACTGAAAAGATGAATTCCTAAAAATTTGTATATGTATATTTCATACCATAAACAACATTAAAGTCCAGATAGACATAAAAGGAAAAATAAACATTTAAAAGTATACAAAAGTTGATTCAAAATACAAAAAATATAGAAGTTACAGGCTTGGAGACACAAGGAAAAATATTATGACCAAATTGCATAAAATGCAACTAATTTCTTTATAACATAAATATAATTAAAAAGAAAAGCAGACCCAGAAAATATTTCAGGCAATTCTGAGAGCCCACTTATAAATACATTTTATGGAAAAAAGCATGTAAATATTAATAAAATATATCAATATTCCAATAGTTATACTAGGAATGGGCATAAGAGGCAATTCTCAGGTGGGAAATACAATCAGAAGTTCTGAAAACGGGAAAATGTAATTTTTTGTAGTAAAACACAAGTTAAAACAAAAAGGAAATAGTACTCCATTTAAGAAGTACTAAAAAAATCATGGACGCTATTATGTGTGTGGAGAATATTTGTGATGGGATATTTTAATTGGTGTAATACTTAGTACATTGATATGGTTTGGCTCTGTATCCCCACCCAAATCTCATCTCAAATTGTAATCCGCATGTATCCAGGGAGGGACTTGTAACCCCCACGTGTGGAGGGAGGGAAGTGATTGGATTGTGGGGGAGATTTTCCCCATGCTGTTCTAGTGATAGTGATTAAATTCTCAAGAGATCTGATGGTTTTATAAATGGTAGCTTTTCCTGTGCTCTCACTCGCTCTCCTGCCACCTTGTAAAGAAGCTGTCTGCTTCCCCTTCCACCATGATTGTAAGTTTCCTGAGGCTTCCCTAGCCATGCAGAACCGTGAGTCAATTAAACCTCTTTTTTTAATAAATTACCCAGCCTCTGGCAGTTCTTTATAGCCGTGTGAAAACAAACTAATACACACATCAATTTCAAAAAAAAGTGTATCAGTAACCATGTATATGCTTTCATCTTTTGACATATTAGTTTTTCTTGTGAAAACTAATCTTGAGCAGAAAAAAATCCTCTCCCAAATTGAAGATGTTTATTTTTAGCATTGTCTATTTAAAATTGGAACGAATCATCTAACTATTGCTGCATATGTGCTTAGACTAAGTAAATTGCTTCAATCATTATAATAATATATTACATAACCTTTAACTAGCATTTAATGGCACTCTGTAACAATAAGAAAAATAATTTTAGGTTAAAAAAAGAAGAAGACATTTGTATATGTTTATCTATTATGTAGTAATAGCCATATAGACTTATATACACTATGGTAGATGGAAGAAAAGATAGTAGAGAGGTAAGAATTAGAGATACTTTTATTTGCCTTATTTTATTATTGTCTAAATTGAATGTAAATATTTTGCTACTGCAAAAAAGACACATACCTCTGTCCTGTCTAGCAGAAGAATGATAGACCTTTGTTCTTTCCTTACCCAAAGGTGGGTTTTTAATGTACATCAGGGACAGGCTGCTTGTTTTCTGTATGACCTGTAAGCTGAGAAAGGTTTTCAAAGTTGTGAATGACAATTTCTCTAACTCCTACTTTTGGTTAGAATAGGATAAACCAAATTGCTTATCTCAGTTACTTTGAAGAAATAATTTAACTTTTATTATTTGTGAAGTAAAACAAGAAATGAAAGCTCAATGAAAGGATTGGCCAACGTGGTATTTTTATTTACCTATTTTAGTGCATTTATACGATAAAGAGACACTTATGTGTCTTTTCACTGCTTGAAAATCCGAGTCTACTTTCATTTCTGTAATTTTGATGGCATAATCAAAATATGAAATACTGTTGCTTTCTGTTCTTACTACATTAATAAACTGTTGTATTGCAAAGACAATATCTCTTGCTTTTTAAACCAAGATTATTAGGATTATCTTGATTCTGCTACAGCTGCTCTGTGTGTGTAAGCAAATACTATGAGGGCTCCCCTGTCCAGGGAGACAAGCCTGGCTCTGTCATGGTTCATTGCCTTGAAACAAATCTGCCCACGCTCAGAACCACAACTAGCTGAAAGTCTGAGGAAAGAAAACAGTGGAGTGAGTCCACTAAGATTTTAAGAGGTGAGGTCATTGAATCAAGCAGGAGTTTTTGTAGAAAAAAAAAGTGATCCCTTTTAAACTACTTTATACAATGCTCCACTGAAAATGAACTTGCCACAAAAGTATTTGAGTACTGTCATTATTTGTCACACATGAACTCAAACAAATATGCAACTCATACATGCCATTTCGCATTAAAATTATCTTCCATTTCTTTTTTTAACAAAATAAGGCCGGGCTCAGTGGCTCCCACCTGTAATCCCAGCACTTTGGTAGGCTGAGGCGGGTGAATCACAAGGTCAGGAGATCGAGACCATCCTGGTTAACACAGTGAAACCCTGTCTCTAATAAAAATACAAAAATTAGCCAGGCGTGGTGGTGGACAGCTGTAGTCCCAGCTACACGGGAGGCTGAAGCAGGAGAATCACTTGAACCCGGGAGGCAGAGCTTACAGTGAGCCGAGATTGCGCCATTGCGCTCCAGCCTGGGCGACACGGCAAGGTTCCATGTCAAAAAAAAAAAAAAAAAAAATGTACACACAGAATAACAAAGTTTTAAAGGGCACATAAATCACAATATTTAAAAAGTTCTCTTTTTTGTGCTTTGATCCCTTTTTCCCTTTTCCAAAGAGTAAGCATTATTTCTTTTATAATTTTTCCTTTTCTAAAAAAAGAAGTATGTATGGATCCATATATGTGATTATTAGCTTCAGATATAAAGATAAAGATGACTGTACTCTTTTTTTTCTATTTTTCAACTTTTATTTTAGTTGCAGGGGGTATATAGGCAGGCTTGTTATCTGGGTGTATTGCGTGATGCTGAGGTTGGGGATACAAATGATCCCTTCACCCAGGAACTAAGCATGGTACCCACTAGCTAGTTTTAGAACCCTTGCCTCATCTCTCCCTTTTCCATCAAGTAGTTTCCTGTTGCCATCTTTCAAATATGGCTATACTTTATCTAATTTCTTCCTCTTGTCCTCATGCCATGAGATAAATATCTGTGGTTCCTCTGATTTCTTAACTGATCACATGTTTTGAACAACCAAATGAAATTTACAAATAATTAGTGTAATTTTGTATAATCAAATATTTATAAAACTGTCATTTCAAAATGTGCCAGCACAAGATTCATTTATTCATTCAGGATATAAATACTGACAATGCCATGAGCCAGTCACTGAGTCAGAACTTACTCTAGGAAGGTAAAAATCACTCAAATACATGCAAATAAATGTGAGAAATTATTTTGCCCCTTCATATGGATAGAAATCTCTTGTTTCAGGGTTTAGAATTAATAACAACTCTCCTGAAGACATGAGTTGTCTATTGTCCGTATCTTTTAAACAAAAATAAAATTAAAAAAGAATAATTGGATTTCTTGAATTTTCTTTCTTTATTTAGAGATGTAGAGAATAAAATAATTGCAAAGGGAATCTGACACTGCTTATCAAGGTTAATCATAGAGGCTTGACATTCTGGGGAAAAAAGCATAATCAAATATATATGCAGCATAAGTTTCCGAGCAAATTGATCTCTTCGTAGTATAAACATTTCTTGAGAAATCAGAAATCAAATTTGTTTTGAGTAAAGCCTATGATCTGAGTTAAAAATTATTCTCCAAAGATATAATTTTCTGTTTATTTGCTTTAAATGTCTTAAAATTTAGGGAGGAGAGAGGACATAATTTTTCAACAAATCCACAATGGTGTTTGTTTCTCTAGCTTTATTTTATTTTATTTTATTGATTTATTTTTGAGACAGTCTGGTTCTGTCACTGAGGCTAGAGTGCAGTGGTGGGTCAAGGTTCACTGCAACCTTGACCTCTTGGGCTGAAGTGATCCTTCCACCTTAGCCTCTCAAGTAGTGGGGACTACAGGTATGTAACAGCACACCTGCCTACTTTTTAATTTTCTTTTAGAGATGGAAGTCTTACTATGTTGCCAAGGCTGGTCTCAAATTCCTGGACTGATATGGTTTGACTGTGTTCCCGCCAAAATCTCATCTTGAATTTTAATTCAAATTGTAATCCCCACATATTATGGAAGGGACTTTGTGGGAGGTGATTAGATCATTGGGGCAGTTCTCCCATGCTGTTCTCGTGATACTGAGTGAGTTCTCACGAGATCTGATGGTTTTATGAGGGGCTTCCCCGCTTCACTCAGCACTCACGCTCCCGCCACCCTGTGAAGAGGTGCCTTCCGTCATGATTGTAAGTTTCCTGAGTTCGCCCCAGCCATGCAGAACTATACATAAATTAAACCTCTTTTTTTAAACATATAAATTACCCAGTCTTAGATATTTCTTCATAGCAGCATGAGAATGGACTAATACATGGGCTCAAGTGATTTTCCTGCCTTGGCCTCCCAAAGTGCTGGCATTACTGGCATGAGCTACAGCATCTGGCCTTAGCTGTAGATTAGAGACACAAATATTTTTAGAGTAGTACATTTTGTTATGCCAAATAATTGCAAATAAAAATGTTCAATTCTATAACAGCAATCTAGTCAAAGTATGAACAAAAGTAAAAGGAGAGTGACAAGACGGGAAAGTATTTTCAAGACATATTAAAGTGAAACGGGTTAATTTCCTTGAGATAATACAGAAGTCATAATTAAGTTAAAGGCATCATAAAGGTGACTATTGGTTAGAAAAGTTTCTGAACATTTCTTAATAGTCAGAAAAGTAAAGTCACACAGAAACACACACACACACACGCACACATATTCAAATACCAAATGCAAAATAAATTCACCCTGATAAACAATAAAATAAATAGAAAATAATAAAAAATAACCTCCTGCTACCTCCACCACAGGCCCAGATCATCAACAATTCTTATAGTTTACTTTCAAGATAAATTGAGATTCTGTCTCCTGTGACCTCCCTCGTCTGAGGCACTGTCATCACTCACCTATTGAAAGAAATCTCTACAATCCCACTCTTTCCCTTTGCCAATCTATTCTACACTGAACAGCCAAGATGATGTTTTAAAAATATCATAAACCATGTCATTGCTCTGCTCAATGCTTTTCTTGGGGCAGCTCCTTTTTGAGAGGGCAGCAAAAGATATACTCTTGGCAGATGCAGGGTGGCACCTTAGCAATATGCTCATATATTTCTACTTCTTAGATGTTTAGAACCTTGTTGCAAGTTGGAACACTTGTCTCCTTTTCAAATGGACATATTACAGGCTTGCATAGAGATACAGTATGTTACTAAAGGTGCAGACCAACACAAAGAAAGTTGGAAATAGTATTTTCCTTTGTGACAACCCTAAATATACATTCAGGAATAGCTAGTAAGATTAAAATTTGCTTTTCTCAAACTCAGGAACAAGCATCCTAGGGCCACTGCCCTACAGCCCTCCTTCATTTACAACTTCTGTCTGCTACTCTAATGAAGTCAGGATCAAGATGGTTCTTTTTGGAGTTCCTTTCGTTTATTACAGAACAGACGTCAAGCGAATCCTTGGGTTAATTTCTCCTTCTCTCATCCAGCCGACACTATATTTTAGAGAAATTTTTTAGAGTATTCTTCAGGCAGATGGCATTTTTAAAGGTACTATAGTCTTGAAACAAATTAATTAAAATTTAGCAGCTCAAAACACCTAATTTGTTGTGCACACTGATTCTGGGGAAAGCAATATGGACGGAGTACAGCGTGGGTGGCTTAACTCTGCTTTACATTGTGACCTCAGCTGGGAGCCAAAAGGATGAGAATGACTCTGAAAGCTTTTTTACTCCCATGACTGGTAACTGGGATTGGATGGCTCGACCACTATGGCTGGTGACTACAGCTATGCAAGGCTTCTCCATGCGGCTTGGCTTCCTTACAACATGGCTGACTAATTTAATAGCTGGCTGATATGGCTTGGCTGTGTCCCTACCCAGATCTCATCTTGAAATCCCACATGTTATGACAGAGACCCAGTGAAAAGTAGTTGGAACATGGGGGCAGGTCTTTTCTGTGCTGTTCTTGTGATAGCGAATGAGTCTCGTGAGATCTGATGGCATTATAAGGGGGAGTTTCCCTGCAAAAGCCCTATTCTCTTGTCTGCCACCACGTGAGACATGCATTTCATCCTCTGCCATGATTTTGAGGCCTCCCCAGCCATGTGAAACTGTAAGTCCAATAAACCTCTTTCTTTCATAAATTGCCCAGTCTCAGGTATGTCTTTATCAGCAGTGTGAAAACAAACTCATACAGTAAATTGGTACCAGCAGAGTGGGGCACTGCTGAACAGATACCCTAAAATGTGGTAGTGACTTTAGAACTGGGTAACAGGCAGGGTTTGGAACAGTTTGGAGGGCTCAGAAGAAGATAGGAAAATGTGTGGACATTTGGAACTTCCTAGAGACTTGTTGAATGGCTTTGCCCAAAATATTGATAGTGATATCAACAATAAGGTCCAGGCTGTGGTGGTCTCAGATGGAAATGGGAACTTGTTGGGAACTGGAGCAAAGGTGACTCTTGTTCTGTTTTAGCAAAGAGACTGGTGGCATTTTACCCCTGCCCTAGAGATTTGTGGAACTTTGAACTTGAGAGAAGATGATTCAGGGTATCTGGTGGAAAACGTTTCTAAGCAGCAAAGCATTCAAGAGGTGGCTCAAGTGCTATTAAAGGCATTCAGTTTTATAAGGGAAGCACAGCATAAAAGTTCAGAAAATTTGCAGCCTGAGAATGCGATAGAAAAGAAAATCCCATTTTGTGAGGAGAAATTCAAGCCCACTGCAGAAATTTTCATAAGTAATAAGGACCCGAATGTTAATCCCCAAGACAATGGCGAGAATGTTGCCAGGACATGTCAGAGGTCTTCACAGCAGCCCCTCCCATCACAGGCCTGGAGGCCTAGGAGGAAAATGTGGTTTTGTTGGCCAAACCCAAGTTCCCCATGCTGTGTGCAGCCTAGAGACTTGATGCCCTGCATCCCAGTCACTCCAGCGGTGGCTGAAAGGGACCAAAATATAGCTTCAGAGGGTGCAAACCTCAAGCCTTGGCAGCTTCCATGTGGTGTTGAGCCTGCAAGTGCACAGAAGTCAAGAATTGAGGTTTGGGAACCTCTGCCTAGATTTCAGAAGATATATGGAAATGCCTGGATGCCCAGGCAGAAGTCTGCTGCAGGGGCAGGGCTCTCATGGAGAACCTCTGCTAGGGCAGTGCTGAAGGGAAATGTGGGGTAGGAGCCTCCACACACAGTCCCTACTGGGGCACCACCTAATGGAGCTGTGAGAAGAGGGCCACTGTCCTCCAGACCCCGGAATGGTAGATCCACTGCCAGCTTGCACCATGTGCCAGGAAAAGCCACAGAAAGAGTCAATGCCAGCCCATGAAAGCAGCCAGGAGGGAGGCTGTGGCCTTCAAAGCCACAGGGATGGAGCTGCCCAAGACCATGGGAATCCACCTCTTGCATCAGTGTGACCTGGGTGTGAGACATGGAATCAAAGGAGATCATTTAGGAGCTTAAAGATTTGACTGCCCCACTGGAGTTTCGACTTGCATGGGGCCTGTGGCCCCTTTGTTTTGGCCAATGTCTCCCATTTGGAATGGCTGTATTTACTCAATGCCTTGTATGTAGGAAGTAACTAACTTGCTTTTGATTTTACAGGCTCATAGGTGGAAGGGACTTGCCTTGTCTCAGGTGAGACATTGGACCTGTGGACTTTTGAGTTAATGCTGGAAAGAGTTAAGACTTTGGGGGACTGTTGGGAAGCCATAATTTGTTTTGAAATGTGAGGACATGAGACTTGGAAGTGGCCAGAGCAGAATGATATGGTTTGGCTGTGTCCCCACCCAAATCTCATCCTGAATTCCCATGTGTTTTGGGAGGGGCCCAGTGAAAACTAATTGAATCATGATGGCAAGTCTTTCCTGTGCTGTTCTCTTCTAATAGTGAATGAGTCTCATGAGATCAGATGGTATTTTAATGGGGAGTTTCCCAACACAAGTTCTGTTCTCTTTTCTGCTGCCATGTGAGAAGTGCCTTTCACCTTCCACCATGATTGTGAGGCCTCCCCAGCCACTTGGAACTGTAAGTCCAATAAACCTCTTCCTCTTGTAATTTGCCCAGTCTCAGGTATGTATCAGCAGCATGAAAATGGACTAATACATGAGTGTTACTTGGTAGCACATGGTTCTGTTCTCAGATGTTAGAGCCTCAGTGTCAAACCATCACTAAGTCCATGATGAAGTAGTCACAAGACTGACCAGACCTCAAGGAGACTGCTAATGGAAGGCAGTGTGTCAAAATACCAGGGACACATGATTTAAAACCTCCCCAGAACTCTCCTTCACTTTTTTTCTACTAACATTGTTTTCCTCCTTCCAGTTTATATTCTTTTGATCATTGTTGTGAAATGTGAGATTGGGGGTAGAGGTGGCTATCAAGTGAGCCTGGACAGTGGCATTCATTTAGAAACTTCATTTGCTCAAATTCATTTGTTGAAAGAATTGGAAATTAATATTGGAAATTAATATGGATTTTGTAAACATCTGATCATCCTGTTGATTAGGGTTTTGTTAATGATGAAAGTGAAATTAATGTTTTACTTATTAAAGTCTGTGGAACATTTCTAACTCACTTGAAATTTTTAAAGTATTTAACGTCTTTATAAAGTCAAGGATAACAGGTGTAACTTGCAAAGAAGAGTTAGGATAAGGATTTATAAAAAAACTTGAAAACAACTTAGAAGTTAAATTTTGGTATGTGTTTTATTTGATATTACATGAAGCAGTAAAAAATGAATATGTGGTAAATATGTGTGTGTGCTGATATGTGTAATTCTTAATTTGATGTGAAGCACTATTACTAAAAGTTACCCAGAGAAAGGAAGTCAGTAGAGAAGACACGAGGAGATAGAAGAGGCTTTCACAATGTAAGCAGAAGTGGCCTCCAGCAACAATTTTTTTTTTTTTTTTTTTTTTTTTAGGCAGAGTCTCGCTCTGTCACCCAGGCTGGAGTGCAATGGCATGATCTCTGCTCACTGCAAGCGCCGCCTCCCAGGTTCACGCCATTCTCCTGCCTCAGCCTCCCAAGTAGCTGGGACTACAGGCACCGGCCACCACGCCCAGCTAATTTTTTGTACATTTAGTAGAGATGGGGTTTCACCCTGTTAGCCAGGATGGTCTCGATCTCCTGACCTCATGATCTACCCGTCTCGGTCTCCCAACGTGCTGGGATTACAGGCATGAGCCACCGCGCCTGGCCGCAACTAATATTTTAAACATAAAACATGTGTGCGAGTAAGTGTTTTTAGTCAAGCACAGTTATAACTCAAATATTAAATAAAAGTATGGATCTAGGCCTTCTCTTTGGCGAAATAGTTTTGATGTGTGTGGTATATAACATAATTGCTATATTTTTGTTTGAATATTTTTAACTCAATGTAGTTAGTAATCAAAATCATGCTAAAATGTTTTAATGTTTTTAGAGTGCCTTAAAAATGTGCATTTCAGGATTATCATTTTAATCATGAAATTTTTATAAGGTAGGCTTTTTAGAATATTAGTTCAGAGGGAATTCTGGGTAATAAATAAATATTAGGACTTTGCTATATATACATTTCATGGAATTAAGATATTTTTATAGTAGAAATACTCTGCTGCTAACACACAAACATTCTTTAAAGAGAGATGAAATTTTTATACTCAAGTGTCCAATTAGTGTTTCTTAGTGAATTTTTATCCTAGTATCTGTTTTGGGATTGGAGAATATTAGCCCTTAAAGAAATATATTTGTAAAACATTAGTGATGCAAATGTATTTTAGCCTCAAGTAGATATGTGAAAAATGATCATGCAACTTTATTAAACATCATAACAGTGTCATATTTTTTCTCTCAGAGGAGTTCTTTTAATTTTCAGTTATCTCTCAAGTCCGTCTGTATTTAATAATTTGCTCCATTATTTCAGTCATAAGCCAAAGTGTATATATATGTGTGTATATATATATAGTGCTCCTTGAAATGTTACATTAAGAAAAAAACCACAAGTAAGTAAAATTCATTCTGTAAATTATCATACACTAACAGTATTGGGTAAAGTGCTAGGCTGTGCCATAGATTCTACGTTTCTTTTTGTCATAGGAAGGGGATGGAAATAGAGGGTAGAAACATACATTTTCTATGTAATGCCCCTAATAATTCTTCATCAAAAATTGTTTGGCTATCATTAGCCATCTATTCTTTAATAATTACTTTAAAATTATTTTAAATGACAGGAAAATAAATATATTTTTGTCAAAGTGATCTAAGGAAGAGAAAACTAAAATGTGTTTACATTTCCTGAAAATAGCATAGTGTAAATCCATGGGTTGAAGACCCCTAGTCTCCTAAATTTTCACAGAAATTAAGCAAAGAAATTCAAGAATAAGAAAACAAGACAACACTGAAAAAGCAAGTTAAAACATGCTTTTCACCCCACAAACTTCTAACATATTTTTTTGAAAGGAACAAATTGATAGAATGTCTAACCAATCTCTTTGATTGTATGAGAATGAGAATCTCATTCTTATTTCTGTATGAGGGACATGAAAATGAAACCTTTAACATTTGATAGAGTAAGTAGCATCAATTGGATCTAAACATAAGTAACATAACATTCAATGAAGGGCAGATATTGACATCTGGCAGTTGACTCTCTTTTGTCAAATATTAATTGCGGTATGATTTTACATTCTTTAAAAATGATAAAGAAAAAATCAACAAATAAACAGCAAATGAAATGCAAATTGAATCAACGGTGCAAAAAACAATCTTGTAAACATTCTGGGTTAAAAAAATAAATATGATTAGAAAGTACTTTAAAATTTTTATCTTTAGCAATGTTTTAAAAGGTTATCGAAATAATGCAAATTTTAAAAACTTAAGTATATATACTTATTAAATGGTGAATATATTTAGAATGAATTTACTAATGAACATTAATAAATTATCACCTGTAAAAATATTTAAAACTATATAAATATAGTGAAAAATGTCTTGCCATACCAACTAAAACAGAGAAAAAATGAAGGAAGATAAAACGTGAAAAGTTAAATGAACAAATTCTCTTATATTTCATACAGAAAGATAAATATTGTTTTATTTTATGTTATATACATTTTAAAATGTATTCCATTTCATTTTAAAATTGATTTATGTTTAAAATTGATTTCTAAACAGGAGAGATATAAATGAATTTTTCAAAAATGTAAAGGTGGCTAACTGATAAAGTAACTTTTTTTTTTCAAATTGGTCCTGAAATTTTGAAGAAAAGGCAAAAATAGACATATTGTAGTCATCATAGCTGAAGACAGAAAATATTTAAGGAACCATGAAAAGCAAGTAACAGTCTGAAAAGGCTATATAATTTATGATTTCATTTATACAGCATTCTGGAAAAGGCAAAACTGTAAAGATGGTTAACAAAGCAGTGGGTTTCTGGCTAGCCATATGCAGAATTTAAACTGGATCTCTTCCTTACACCATACACAAAAATTAAATCAAGATGGATTAAGGACTTAAATGTAAAACCCAAAACTATGAAAACCCTAGAAGACAATCTAGGAAATACCATTCAGGATGTAGGCATGGGCAGATTCCATGACAAAAACACCAAAAACAATTGCAATAAAAGCAAAAATTGACAAAGGGCATCTAATCTAAAGAGCTTCTGCAGAGCAAAAGAAACTATCTACAGGATAAACAGACAACCTGCAGAATGGAAAAAATTTCACAACCTATGCACCTGAAAAAGGTCTAATATCCATCATCTATAAGGAACTTAAACATATTTACAAGAAAAAAAGAAACAATCTGTTTAAAAAAGTGAACAAAGAACATGAACAGACACTTTTCTAATGGAGACATACATGCAGCCAACAATCACGTAAAAAAAAGCATCACTTATCATTACAGAAATGAAAACAAAACCGCAATAAGATATTATCTGTAACCAGTCAGAATAGCTATTCTTAAAAAGTCAAAAAATAACAGATGTGGCTGGCAACGTTGTGGAGAAAAAGGAACAGTTATACACTGTTGGTGGGAGTGTAAATTAGTTCAACCATTGTGGAAAGAGCAGTGTGGCAATTCCTCAAAGAGCTAAAAAGAGAATTACCATTGGACCCAGCAATCCCATTACTGGGTATATACCCAAAGGAATATGAATTGTCCCATTATAAAGACTCATGCACAGGTATGTTTATTGCAGCACTACTCACTATAGCGAAGACATGGAATCAATCTAAGTGCCCACTGATGATAAACTGGAAAAAGAAAATGTGGTACAAATACACCATGGAATACTATGTAGCCTTAAAAAAGAACAAGATCATGTCCTTTGCAGGGGCATGAATGGAGCTGCAGGCCATTATCTTTAGCAAACTAATGCAGGAACAGAAAACCAAGTATCGCATGTTCTCACTTATAAGTGGGAGCTGAATGATGAGAACACATGGACACACTGAGGGGAACAACATATACTGGTGCCTATTGGAGATTGGAGAGTGGGAGGAGGGAGAGGATAAGGAAAAATAACTAATGGGTATTTAGCTTAATACATGGGGGATGAAAGAATCTGTACAATAAACCCCCATGACACAGGTTTACCTATGTAAAAATCTGCATATGTACCCCTGAACTTAAAATAACAGCTAAAAAAGCAGTGGTTTTCAAGGATCTGGAAAAAGCAAAGGGTTAAAGAGGTTAATCATGAGGTATTTTTAGGATTATAAAACTATTCTGTATAATATTGTAATGGTTACAGACATTATGCATTTGACAAAACACATAGAACTTTATATAAGAAAGAGTTCACCTTAAATGTATACAAGTTTTTAAAAATAATTTATGATATCAGAGCCCCGCTGATGGAATGCAGACTGTGTTAATAGAATCTCAGTCTATTACGAGTATATGAAATAGCCTTACTGAAGGGGGTGAGGGAAGAGGTGCTGGCCTTAATTAATTTTGGAAATGAGAGGGAACTGTAAGACTAAAGGCAAAAGAAATTGTACAGGAACACTGTATTGTGACTAATAGCGTTTTGTTTGTTTGTTTCCATGGGAATATATGTTAACAGATTTGAAACCACTATAAAGTCTTCTAGAATTAAAAAACTAAATAAGTGGATGGGAGTTGGTGGGAACCAGATTTCTCATTGTTGGAGATTATAGACAAGCAGAGAAGGTTAGAATAATACATGCAGCAATAGATTAGATTTGGAGACATCAGCATGAATTTGTATTTAGCTTAACATTGATAGAGATGGATAATTTATAGATATCTATAAACAGTAAGTTCTCACTGAACATCACTAATAGTTCCTTGGAAATTCAACTTTAAGTGACGCCATATAACACAACCAATTTTACAAAAGGGTAATTGATATAAACCAGATTTAAGTTCCTATGGCATATTTCTAATCACAAAAACATTACCAAACTTCTAAATAAAGACCAAAACACTTCTAGTATTAAACATTAAAATAAATGAGAGTTGTATATACATTTGAGAAAGAGTAAAAATAAAGAAAAAAGTAAGATAATTATTTAAGTTCAGAATCATGGGTGACCAGAGGCCATCAAGGCAGTTCAGGGTAACAGGCAGCAACAACCAGCCCTAGAAAGGACACTATCCTATCTCAGGGCACACACACCTACATCCACACTCACTCAGACTTGGACAATGTAGGCAAACCAGTTTGCCTCGTGCATTTCTTTGGCATGTGAGAAAAAACTGGAAAACCCAGAGAAAGCACGCGCAGATATGGGGAGAACATGAAAACTCCACAAAGACAGTGGCACTGTCTGGGAATCGATTTCTTTCTCATCAACCTTATAACAAAATGATGTTATTTGAAGATTAGCCGTATAGACAAAGGTTAGTATAGACACATATGTTTCTATGCTCTGAGTCAACACAGAATAGTGAAACCCTAAGAGTAACAAAAAACCTGACACCATATTTTGGTTTTTGATGCCATTTTTCAGAAGAAAAAAAGTAGAACCAGTACTCCTAGGAAACAATAGCTAATCCTATGGCTGCAATAAGGAATATACAGGTGAATCTTGAGCACCTTATTATGCTGGAAATTTAGGAGGTACTCAAAATAAAAACAACACAATAACAATATTAAAATCACACTGATGGGGGTACTTAAAAGTAATATGGAAACCAATGAAAGAGTTCCTAATAGCCAAAGCTGGAACAATCTGAGCAACCAAATAAATAACATAACAGTAGGTTATAACCCAAAGTATAAGATAAATATCTATACATTCACATTAATATAAATAAGTAATTGAATACATAAATAAATGTAGCCTAAAACACAAATTTTTCATGTAGTACACTTCCAAACAGTGTGGATGGCTCACTCTCAAAGGTGCAGGAGGGACAGTATAACTCTACTTTTAAAGCGTGGGCTGTACATAGTGACTTTCTTTTAAAATCTGGAAATGGAGAAAAGAGAATGACTTTGCAGTGAAGGTGCAAGCATAGCTTGTTTTATTGTGCTTTGCTTTATTTCATTTGGCAGATATTGTGATTTTTACAACGGAAGGTTTTTAGCAACCCTGCATTGAGCAAGTCTGTTGGAGCTATTTGTCCAACAGTGTGTGCTTACTTCATGTCTCTGTATTACATTTTTATAATTCTTGCAATATTTCAAACTTTTTCATTATCATTATGTCTCTTATGATTTGTGATCCATGTCTTTGATGTTATGATTCTAATTGTTTTGGGGTGTCACAAACAGTGCTCCTGTAAGACAATGAACTGAATTGATAAATGAGTTCTAACTGTTCCACACACAGGCCATTCCTTCATCTCTCTCCTTCTTTTCAGGCTTCCCTATTCCTTGAGACACAATAGTATTAAAATTAGGCTAATTACCCTACAAAGACCTCCAAGTGTTCAAGTGAAAAGAAGAGTCATATGTGTCTCAGTTGAAATCAAGAGCTAAAAGTGATTAAGCTTTGTGAGGGAGGCATGTCAAAAGTCTAGATAGGCCAAAATCTAGGCCTCTTGCACCCAACAGTCAGTCAATTTGTCACTGCAAAGGAAAAGTTCTTGAAGGAAATTAAAAGTGCTATTCCAGCGAACAAACAAATGATAACAAAGTGAAACTACTGTTGCTGACATACAGAAAGTTTTAGTGGTCTGAATTGAAGATTAAACTAACCACAGCATTCCTTATGCCAAAACCTAATCCAGGGCAAAACCTGTCTCTTCAATTCTGCAGAGGCTGACAGAGGTGAGAAAGCAGCAGAAGAAAAGTTTGAAACTAGCAGAAGTTGGTTCATGAGGTTTAAGGAAAGAAGCCATCTCCGTAATTTAAAAGGTGAAGCAGCAAGTGCTGATGAAGAAGCTACAACAAATTATCCGGATCTAGCTAAGAACATTGGTGAAGGTGGCTATACTAAACAACAGATTTTCAGTGCAGACAAAATAGCATTCTATTGGAAGAAGATGCCATGTAGTACTTTCATAGCTAGAAAGGAAAAGTCTATTCCTGTCTTCAGTGTATGCCTATACCTAACAAAAGCTACCTACAGCTGGATGATCAAGGTTACTGTTGACAGTGATTAGTCACATTGACACTATGTACCCTTGATATTATGTAATGAGAAACGCACTTGACCTCTGTTGGCTCCTCCTAGAACAAATAATCCCAGTGTAATCATGAGAAAAGCATCAGAAAAATCTAAGACACATTCTGCAAAATGTCTGGCCAGTACTTCTCAAAACTGTCAAGATCATGAAAAGCAAAGAAAGTCTGAGGAACTCATAGCCAAAATGCTCTTAAGGAGACATGACTTCTAGATGTAATGTGTCCTACTAGATGAGATCCAGGAACAGAAAAAAGACATTAGGTAAAAACTAAGGAATCTGAATACTTCATGAGCTTAAGTTAATATAATGTTATTGGTTTATTAATTATAAACATTTGCTATTTAAAGTAAGGTACTAATACTAGGTATGGGTCTCTTTGTACTGTCTTCACAACATTATTGTAAATCTAAAAGTTTTCTAAAATAGAAAGTTTATTAAACATCCTTTTAGGCATGTGTAGTAATGCTACCTGAAATTGATCACCCTTTCTATAAAAATAGTCTGACATTTCAAAAAAAAAGCATGTAGCATAATCAGACAAAATATTTGTGACTATAAGTGTAAGTTCATTATCAAAATAAAGACAGAGTTTTTTTAGATTGATCATCCAAAGATAAAAAGCAAGAACTCAGGGGTTAAAAAATGTCACATAAGAAAAAGAAACAGCAATCGTGTGTAAGCAAAAATATAGCCTGTGCCCAGTAGTGATATTTTAATAAGCAGAACTAAATAAATCGAGTGTTATCTTCATAATTGGTAAATAACATTTCCTGATAAGGTCACAAAGAGAGCACCTAAAATTCCACATGACTATCTTACCCAGAAGTTCAGAATACTTCCTAAACATTTCCCCAACTGATATTTCCATGAACCCTTAACTTACTTATGTACTATTAAATAATGAAGCTGGACATCTAAAATGATTTTTGAAGCTTGAAAATACCACTAGCATTTTTAAAGATGATTGCTATTGAGTAAGCTACTCTATGTCTGTCGCAACTGTCCAAATCTGAACGCTGGGGATGCTAGCTTGAGCCTGATCAGTTCAAAGACAGTCTCTGCTCTGTACCACAGCTGGCTCTGCGTGCTTTCTTTATTCACTGCACTCTTTCTCACCCTTGCCCTTGTCACATTCACTTTAAAGCCACTGACAATAAAGCTTATCAACATTCCATAAAAATGTCATAAAATACATGCAATAAAATACTGAGTGCTGTATATAAATGGTTAGCATTTTTACAATGGCTAGAAATATCATGAAAATTGGAAGTAAAAAACAAAACAAAAGAAGCCTGGAGTATATGTAAAAATATATATAAAGAGAGGCTGGGTGCTGTGGCTCACAACTGTAATCCCAGCATTTTGGGAAGCCGAGGAAAGCAGATCACTTGAAGCCAGGAGTTCGAGACCAGCCTGGCCAACATAGAGAAAGCCCGTCGCTACTAAAATTACAAAAATTAGCTGAGTGTGATGGCATAGGCCTGTAATATAAGCTACTCAGGAGGCTGAGGCACAAGAATCGCTTGAACCCGGGTGTGAAAGCTGCAGTGAGCTGAGATTGCACCACTGCACTCCAGCCTGGGCAACAAAGTGAGATACTGTCTCAAAAACAAAAACAAAACAAAAAACCACATTACATATATAATACATATTTCTATAGGAATTTCCACAATTTTCTTACTAATTGATAGATAATATCTCTTTATATATGTAATACATATATCAATTAATAAGAAAATTGTGGAAATTCTTATAGAGCTGTGTATAAAAATAAGAATTTCCACAATTTTCTTATTAATTGATAATATCTCTTTATATATAATATATAAAATATAATAATAATAAAATTGTGGAAATTCCTACAGAAATGTGCAAAATGTGAATATAATAAATAAATATATATATTAATAAGCAAAGGAAAGTATTTTCAGTTTCATATTTTAAAAAATTCACCTGTGAATTTGTTAATCATTAGAAAATAGCTAAATAGGCTGGCCGCAGTGGCTCACACCGGTAATCCCAGCACTTTGGAAGGCCGAGGTGGGCCGATCACAAGGTCAGGAGATTGAGACCATCTAGCCAACATGGTGAAACCCCGTCTCTCCAAAAAAAAAAAAAAAAAAAAGAAAATAGCTAAATAAGAGCAAAGTTTCTGTGAATTGAACACTGTCAAATATAACTAAATGGACATATATTGTTTCAAACTTTCAAGACAATTTGTTCTGAGGAAGTAATCGTGAATAAGTGCAAAGACATTGGTATGAGATGATCTGCATCGCTAGGGTGTTTACCATTAGGAAAATTCAGATTCCTATAAATTATAAAAAGTAGTTAAATGATATATGAATTTATAAAATAGAATATAATCATCTGATGAATCTCACAGATAATATGTAATGATATAGAAGGCTGTTCATAGTATTTATAGAAGTATTTGTAACTGTTATAATTAGTATATAGGTATGACATCTATGACAAAAATGAGTATAGGCATATGAAATTACTAGAAGACTATCCAGCAAAAAAGATAATATTTGTCTCTAAGTAGTGAAGTACTGTGATTATTATTAACTTTATTTTGTGTGTAATGACTGCTTTTAGGAAATGAATAGTTATTAATTTACAGTAAAAACTATTTTTTTTGTGAATTATGGTTTCTATGAAATAAAAAAATAATTTATTCAAATTTTGTCTTTAAAATATAATAGCACAAAATCAAGTTACTTGTGTGAATAAATATTGTTTTTAATAATAGTTAATTATTTTCACACTGAGAGTATGACTTTGCATTTTTACTGATGCAAAGTAAAATAATTTAATTAATTATAAAATTTAGCATTGCGAGGAGGAGCCAAGATGGCCGAATAGGAACAGCTCCGGTCTATATCTCCCAGCGTGAGCGACGCAGAAGATGGGTGATTTCTGCATTTCCATCTGAGGTACCGTGTTCATCTCACTAGCGAGTGCCAGACAGTGGGCACAGGTCAGTGGGTGAGCGCACCGTGCGCCAGCCTAAGCAGGGGCGACGTATTTCCTCACTCAGGAAGCGCAAGGGGTCAGGGAGTTCCCTTTCCACAGGTGACAGACGGCACCTGGAAAATCGGGCCACTCCCACCCGAATACTGTGCTTTTCCGACGGGCTTAGGAAACGGTGCCCCAGGAGAGTATAGCCCGCACCTGGCTCAGAGGGTCCTACGCCCATGGAGTCTCGCTGATTGCTAGCACAGCAGTCTGAGATCAAACAGCAAGTCGGCAGCGAGGCTGGGGGAGGGGCGCCCGCCATTGCCCAGGCTCGCTTAGGTAAACAAAGCAGCCTGGAAGCTTGAACTGGGTGGAGCCCACCACAGCTCAAGGAGGCCTGCCTGCCTCTGTAGGCTCCACCTCTGGGGGGCAGGGCACAGACAAACAAAAAGACAGCAGTAACCTCTGCAGACTTAAATGTCCCTGTCTGACAGCTTTGAGGAGAGCAGTGGTTCTCCCAGCACGCAGCTGGAGATCTGAGAACGGGCAGACTGCCCCCTCAAGTGGGTCCCTGACCCCTGACCCCCGAGCAGCCTAACTGGGAGGCACCCCCCAGCAGGGGCAGACTGACACCTCACACGGCCGGCCAGGTACTCCAACAGACCTGCAGCTGAGGGTCTTGTCTGTTAGAAGGAAAACTAACAGAAAGGACATCCACACCAAAAACCCATCTGTACATCACCATCATCAAAGACCAAAAGTAGATAAAACCACAAAGATGGGGAAAAAACAGAGCAGAAAAACTGGAAACTCTAAAAAGCAGAGTACCTCTCCTCCTCCAAAGGAACGCAGTTCCTCACCAGCAACGGAACAAAGCTGGACGGAGAATGACTTTGAGGAGCTGAGAGAAGAAGGCTTCAGACGATCAAATTACTCCAAGCTACGGGATGATATTCAAACCAAAGGCAAAGAAGTTGAAAGCTTTGAAAAAAATTTAGAAGAATGTGTAACTAGAATAACCAATACAGAGAAGTGCTTAAAGGAGCTGATGGAGCTGAAAACCAAGGCTTGAGAACTACGTGAAGAATGCAGAAGCCTCAGGAGCCGATGCAATCAAATGGAAGAAAGGGTATCAGCCCTGGAAGATGAAATGAAGAAAGGGTATCAGCCCTGGAAGATGAAATGAATGAAATGAAGCGAGAAGGGAAGTTTAGAGAAAAAAGAATAAGAAGAAATGAGCAAAGCCTCCAAGAAATGTGGGACTATGTGAAAAGACCAAATCTACGTCTGATTGGTGTACCTGAAAGTGACGGGGAGAATGGAACCAAGTTGGAAAACACCTGCAGGATATTATCCAGGAGAACTTCCCCAATCTAGCAAGGCAGGCCAACATTCAGATTCAGGAAATACAGAGAATGCCACAAAGATACTCCTCTAGAAGAGCAACTCCAAGACACATAATTGTCAGATTCACCAAAGTTGAAATGAAGGGAAAGATATTAAGGGCAGCCAGAGAGAAAGGTCGGGTTACCCTCAAAGGGAAGCCCATCAGACTAACAGCGGATCTCTCGACAGAAACCCTACAAGCCAGAAGAGAGTGGGGGCCAATATTCAACATTCTTAAAGAAAAGAATTTTCAACCCAGAATTTCATATCCAGCCAAACTAAACTTCATAAGTGAAGGAGAAATAAAATACTTTACAGACAAGCAAATGCTGAGAGATTTTGTCACCACCAGGCCTGCCCTAAAAGAGCTCCTGAAGGAAGCACTAAACATGGAAAGGCACAACCGATACCAGCCACTGCAAAATCATGCCAAAATGTAAAGACCATCGAGACTAGGAAGAGACTGCATCAACTAACAAGCAAAATAACCAGCTAAGATCATAATGACAGGATCAAATTCACACATAACAATACTAACCTTCTATGTAAATGGACTAAATGCTCCAATTAAAAGACACAGATGGGCAAATTTGATAAAGACTCAAGACCCATCAGTGTGCTGTATTCAGGAAACCCATCTCACGTGCAGAGACACACATAGGCTCAAAATAAAAGGATGGAGGAAGATCTACCAAGCAAATGGAAAACAAAAAGAGGCAGGGGTTGCAATCCTAGTCTCTGATAAAACAGACTTTAAACCAACAAAGATCAAAACAGACAAAGAGGGCCATTACATAATGCTAAAGGGATTAATTCAGCAAGAAGATCTAACTATCCTAAATATATATGCACCCAATACAGGAGCACCCAGATTCATAAAGCAAGTCCTGAGTGACCTACAAAGAGACTTAGACTCCCACACATTAATAATGGGAGACTTTAACACCCCACTCTCAACATTAGACAGATCAACGAGACAGAAAGTCAACAAGGATACCCAGGAATTGAACTCAGCTCTGCACCAAGCGGACCTAATAGACATCTACAGAACTCTCCACCCCAAATCAACAGAATATACATTTTTTTCAGCACCACACCACACCTATTCCAAAATTGACCACATACTTGGAAGTAAAGCTCTCCTCAATAAATGTAAAAGAACAGAAATTATAAAAAACTATCTCTCAGATCACAGTGCAATCAAGCTAGAACTCAGGCTTAAGAATCTCACTCAAAACCACTCAACTACATGGAAACTGAACAACCTGATCCTGAATGACTACTGGGTACATAACAAAATGAAGGCAGAAATAAAGATGTTCTTTGAAACCAAAGACAACAAAGACACAACATACCAGAATCTCTGGGATGCATTCAAAGCAGTGTGTAGAGGGAAATTTATAGCACTAAATACCCACAAGAGAAAGCAGGAAAGATCCAAAATTGACACCCTAACATCACAATTAAAAGAACTAGAAAAGCAAGAGCAAACACATTCAAAAGCTAGCAGAAGGCAAGAAATAACTAAAATCAGAGCAGAACTGAAGGAAATAGAGACACAAAAATCCCTTCAAAAAATAAATGAATCCAGGAGCTGGTTTTTTGAAAGGATCAACAAAATTGATAGACCGCTAGCAAGATTAATAAAGAAAAAAAGAGAGAAGAATCAAGTAGATGCAATAAAAAATGATAAAGGGGATATCACCACCGATCCCACATAAATACAAACTACCATCAGAGAATACTACAAACACCTCTACGCAAATAAACTAGAAAATCTAGAAGAAATGGATAAATTCCTCAACACATACACCCTCCCAAGACTAAACCAGGAAGAAGTTGAATCTCTGAACAGACCAATAACAGGAGCTGAAATTGTGGCAATAATCAATAGCTTACCAACCAAAAAAAGTCCAGGACCAGATGGGTTCACAGCTGAATTCTACCAGAGGTACAAGGAGGAACTGGTACCATTCCTTCTGAAACTATTCCAATCAACAGAAAAAGAGGGAATCCTCCCTAACTCATTTTATGAGGCCAGCATCATCCTGATACCAAAGCCTGGCAGAGACACAACCCAAAAAGAGAATTTTAGACCAATATCCTTGATGAACATTGATGCAAAAATCCTCAATAAAATACTGGCAAACAGAATCCAGCAGCACATCAAAAAGCTTATCCACCATGATCAAGTGGGCTTCATCCCTGGGATGCAAGGCTGGTTCAATATATGCAAATCAATAAATGTAATCCAGCATATAAACAGAACCAAAGACAAAAACCACATGATTATCTCAATAGATGCAGAAAAGGCCTTTGACCAAATTCAACAACCCTTCATGCTAAAAACTCTCAATAAATTAGGTATTGATGGGACGTATCTCAAAATAATAAGAGCTATCTATGACAAACCCACAGCCAATATCATACTGAATGGGCAAAAACTGGAAGCATTCCCTTTGAAAACTGGCACAAGACAGGGATGCCCTCTCTCACCACTTCTATTCAACATAGTGTTGGAAGTTCTGGCCAGGGCAATTAGGCAGGAGAAGGAAATCAAGGGTATTCAATTAGGAAAAGAGGAAGTCAAATTGTCCCTGTTTGCAGATGACATGATTGTATATCTAGAAAACCCCATCGTCTCAGCCCAAAATCTCCTTAAGCTGATAAGCAACTTCAGCAAAGTCTCAGGATACAAAATCAATGTACAAAAATCACAAGCATTCTTATACACCAATAACAGACAAACAGAGAGCCAAATCATGAGTGAACTCCCATTCACAATTGCTTCAAAGAGAATAAAATACCTAGGAATCCAACTTACAAGGGATGTGAAGGACCTCTTCAAAGAGAACTACAAACCACTGCTCAAGGAAATAAAAGAGGATACAAACAAATGGAAGAACATTCCATGCTCATGGGTAGGAAGAATCAATATCGTGAAAATGGCCATCCTTCCCAAGGTAATTTACAGATTCAATGCCATCCCCATCAAGCTACCAATGACTTTCTTCACAGAATTGGAAAAAACTACTTTAACGTTCATATGGAACCAAAAAAGAGCCCGTATCGCCAAGTCAATCCTAAGCCAAAAGAACAAAGCTGGAGGCATCACACTACCTGACTTCAAACTATACTACAAGGCTACAGTAACCAAAACAGCATGGTACTGGTACCAAAACAGAGATATAGATCAATGGAACAGAACAGAGCCGTCAGAAATAATGCCACATATCTACAACTATCTGATCTTTGACAAACCTGAGAAAAACAAGCAATGGGGAAAGGATTCCCTATTTAATAAATGGTGCTGGGAAAACTGGCTAGCCATATGTAGAAAGCTGAAACTGGATCCCTTCCTTACACCTTATACAAAAATCAATTCAAGATGGATTAAAGACTTAAATGTTAGACCTAAAACCATAAAAACCCTAGAAGAAAACCTAGGCATTACCATTCAGGACATAGGCATGGGCAAGGACTTCATGTCTAAGACACCAAAAGCAATGGCAACAAAAGCCAAAATTGACAAATGGGATCTAATTAAACTAAAGAGCTTCTGCACAGCAAAAGAAACTACCATCAGAGTGAACAGGCAACCTACAAAATGGGAGAAAATTTTCGCAACCTACTCATCTGACAAAGGGCTAATATCCAGAATCTACAATGAACTCCAACAAATTTACAAGAAAAAAACAAACAACCCCATCAAAAAGTGGGCGAAGGACATGAACAGACACTTCTCAAAAGAAGACATTTATGCAGCCAAAAAACACATGAAAAAATGCTCACCATCACTGGCCATCAGAGAAATGCAAATCAAAACCACAATGAGATACCATCTCATACCAGTTAGAATGGCGATCATTAAAAAGTCAGGAAACAACAGGTGCTGGAGAGGATGTGGAGAAATAGGAACACTTTTACACTGTTGGTGGGACTGTCAACTAGTTCAACCCTTGTGGAAGTCAGTGTGGCGATTCCTCAGGGATCTAGAACTAGAAATACCATTTGACCCAGCCATCCCATTACTGGGTATATACCCAAAGGATTATAAATCATGCTGCTATAAAGACACATGCACACGTATGTTTATTGTGGCATTATTCACAATAGCAAAGACTTGGAACCAACCCAAATGTCCAACAATGATAGACTGGATTAAGAAAATGTGGCACATATACACCATGGAATACTATGCAGCCATAAAAAATGATGAGTTCATGTCGTTTGTAGGGACATGGATGAAATTGGAAATCATCATTCTCAGTAAACTCTCGCAAGAACAAAAAACCAAACACCACATAGTCTCACTC
This sequence comes from Pongo abelii, assembly GCF_028885655.2. Lineage (NCBI taxonomy): Eukaryota > Metazoa > Chordata > Mammalia > Primates > Hominidae > Pongo > Pongo abelii. The sequence goes on along the minus strand of NC_071997.2, from coordinate 54,710,326 downwards.
ACAGGTGGGAATTGAACAATGAGAACACATGGACACAGGAAGGGGAACATCACACTTCGGGGACTGTTGTGGGGTGGGGGGAGGGGGGAGGGATAGCATTGGGAGATATACCTAATGCCAGATGACGAGTTAGTGGGTTCAGCGCACCAGCATGGCACATGTATACATATGTAACTTACTTGCACATTGCGCACATGTACCATAAAACCTAAAGTATAATAATAATTATAATAATAATAAAAATAAATAAAGAAATAATAAAATAAAATAAAATTTAGCATTGCTAAAACAGACTAATATCAGACTTTCATATGGCCTTTCACAAAACATGGAACAAAATGACTCAGCTTTATCATTTAAACTTATTGTGTGTTGACTACATGTTAATGATATTCTGATGGATAGCATCTTGTCAATTACCCTTGAAACTTCTATCATGAGTTTTCCCAAAGCATTAGGTTACTAACTAGTCATCTTCCATGTATATTTATTTTATCATTGTAAAATCATATAAATAGCTAATGATTATCAACTTGTACTTTTCAGGCCATCTTCTCTCAATTATATATTATGTAGATATGAATTATATATTATGTAGATATGTACACACTTTTTATAGTTGTAGAATGAACGTGAGGCATAGTCATGAGTTATATACTAATACATACATACAGACAACCACACACTAAAGCATTCTTAACACAATTATTTTTCAGGTCTTCTAACATTGTTTGCAAACACTATCTACTTGTATTTTTGTTGTTGTTGTTTTGCACGAGCTTGCTCTAAACTTAAAAAAATAGTATTTATCTATTGACCAAGATGCATTTAAATTGGCTATTTAATAAAATGATTCTTAATAATTCACTGGCACATTAATCATTTTACTGAAGTTTCTCACATATAATTTTCATCTTCTCCATCTTCAACATGTCAAAATAAACTAACCCTTTAAATTATTACGATTTGCCTCTCATTAAGCAGTATCAATAATTAAAATAATAGTTAACATTTATTGAGTTCTTACAATTTATCAGACATGGCTTTAGATGTTTTAAATGAATTAACTCAATGTTTATAATAACTCAAGAGGATAGAGATAAGTTAGATTGAGTTTCCCAGAAGTAGAGCTTGAAAAGAAGGCTTATGAGGATGTGATTTATTGAAGCAGTACTCTTTGAGTAACAGTAAGACCTGAAAAAAAGACAGATAGGAAAGAGAAAGGAGTTATGCTCATACAAGAATGTGGGTTCAAAAGTGGTCTAACTAAACCTTTTTCTAAAAACAAAACAAAACAAAAACAAAAAACACTTCTGGAAAGTGGTAAATTTATCTAAACTCTACCCTGCTTTGGGTAAAAGAAGCAGGGCTTTTGTTCCTGTCTAGCAATGGCTGCGATCCCAAAGGACAGAGTTTTCAAGTGCAAAGAAGGGGAGAGGAGGCCAGGTAATGTCCGTGCATCTCAGTGCTAGGCAGCCTCAATTTCCCAGGGACTCTCCTTATTAAAATGCTCAGTGAGCTGTTAGGGAAAGTACTCAAGCACCACAGCCACTGAGGCACTATCACACCCACAAAACTGATCATTGTGCTCTGGGAAACCTGGACAGGGCATCATCAATATCTAATATATTCCTTCATTTTGGAACTCAAGGGCACTGAGGTCCAGAAAACTCATATGATTTACCCAAGGGCACACAGGTAGGAAAAGTAGAGTTAGGATGCAAGTCTTCTCAGTTTGGCTATAGACCAAGAAGTCTTATATCCACATATTAAAATGATACAGGTTTTCAAGTTAGCAACCTATTTGTAGAGGTCTTTTAAATCTACTCTGGCAATTACTTATGCATTCATATTGAAAACAAAAGTATCGCAGATGTCAGAAAATGCATTAAAAAACTTTTCTTATAGGTAATTCAGGGCGTTGTTGAAAAAACATTAACTTCTTTTTGAAACATGAATTTCTAGCATAATTGTTTTGCATTTCTTTTCATTTGAGCTTCTTTAAAAGTTTGATTTACTTTCTCATGATATGTTTTATTTTTGTTTTATTATTTGAATCATTTTTAGAATGATCAAAATTAATCTGTACAGATTTGAGTTCCCATTCCAAAATGAACTCTGCCCAGCAAGCTGGTTTAAGAAGGAATCCAACATAAATATGTAATTAAGGCACTCACAGGCACGATTTAAAAATTACCAAGGTAGGAAATATGCAACGGGAAATAAGCACTTTAAGTTAAGTGATATGTGGTCCTGCCAACAGCAAATAAGAATTGACATCCTGCAGACCCAGATATTACACTGACTATAATAATAAACATTCATGAATATAGTGTAATGAGCATGAAATTATGAGTTTTAATAAGGATATGTTACAGCTGAAGTTGGAAATACTTTTTGGGGTAATGGCCCTACATAATTTAAAGATAGCGGTAAACCACAGGCAGTAAAATTCAATTACAGTGACTATAAGATGCATTCAAACATGATCCTATGAAGCATACAATTTCCAGCATCATTTTGCCAATAATGCTTCCTGCAGTTATGGCTGGCCACACTTTTATTCTGATCATGTTATTTATGAACATAAGAGAAGAACTGAATGGTTAATGTGGAGATTTAAAAAATGTAATAGTTTATTATAATGATAAATTATATCTTCAGAAAACTTATATGGACTTTGCAAAAATAATCACATCGTTTAAGAAAAGGAGACATAATGAAAGTTATTAATCAGGATCCAGAATCTAACAGGACATGAAAAGAACATATGTCAGTGGCAGAGGTAATGTTTAAGGAAGGTAAGAACAGGAAGATGGACAAGGCTGGTTAGCATGTAATTCTGATTGGGACCATTCACCTTCAAAATTGTCAGACATATTCAGCAGGGAGAAAAAAATTTTATCTGACATTGTCTCTAAGGAATAGATAGCAACTTAGAGACATTTTGATTTCATTACTTCAATAAGTGTCTCTATATTATGTTTCTTAGAAGGAGTCATTTCTCGCTATGTAGTGGATGTAAACTACATTACAAAATGCTAACATAGCATATCTTTTACAAAGGGAGTAATTTCGTTTAAGAGTACTTCTTCGGCAAGGAAAATAAAATTGTCCACAATGTATGCAAATTGCATGGAAAGTGTTGATCTGAATGAAATGTTCACACCCTTAACTGACAGATTATTAGATACTAAGAAGAGAATATATGGTATTATATTTAGCAAATTTACAGGCCATAAAAGGAAAGCACACATTAAGGCTCTGTTTAGATGATAACATAGCAGGCTATTGAAAAGTTACATAGTAAGTTGTACTACTTTATTTTGCCAGCAAACACTATGCAAGTGAGTGTAAATATTTTTCTATTGCATACCATTGTCTGTGAACTATTTTTTAAAAATTGATCATTGCATAGAAAATGCAGCAAAATATTAATCTTATACTTTTCCTCATTACAACCTCCAACTCCATTCACTAAAATAATAGTCATATAAATAACATCTCAGTTAGAATCACCATCATCTTAGTAGCTGTGACTTCTATCATAGATAATGGTAAGGAAGCTGAAGATAAGGCTTTTATAGTTTTTGAAAATGTACTGAGCTATTATCATTATACATCATTATAATTAAAATTTTTACTAGTATTTTCTAGGTATCTTTAAGACAAAAATGAAGTTAAAAATAAAAAAAACTTTGCCTTATGGCATTAAGATTTGTTGGGAGTCCTGCTTCATTACTTTCTTGTCTCTTGAGTTTTTTAATATTTTTTTCCAAGGTTTAATAGAGTTTATTCTTTAGGATAGTTTTATATTTACAGAAAAAAAAACATCATGCAGAAAGTACCAAGAGTTTCCATATATCCCCTTTGCCTCATATGCCAACACAGTTTATTTTATTATTAACATAATGCCTTAGTGTGATAATGTACATTTTTTACAATTGATGACCAATATTGATGCACTATTATCTTAAGTCTATAGTTCACAATAGAGTTCACTCTTCGTGTTGTACAGTGCTATGGTTTTGACAAACGCATAATGCCATTGATTCACTATCCTGGTATAATAGAGAGTAATTTAACCAACCTAAAAATTCCCCTTGCTTCACATAACTCATTCCTCTCTTCTTCTATCTCTTCAAACACCTGGCAACCACTAGAGTTGTTTTTCTTTCTTTAGAACATCATATAGTTGAAATTGTGCAGTATGTAGCCATGGAAATAGACTTCATTAACTTAACAATTGCATTCTTCCATGTCTTTCACTGACTCAATAGGTCATTTATATTTTTCACTGCATAATATTCATTACTATATTGATGTACCACAGTTTTTCTTTGTGATGCATTTACTTATTGAAGGACATATTGGTTGCTTTCAAGTTTGGCAAATATAAATAAAGCTGCCGTAAATATTTTTATATAGGTTTTGTATGTTCTCAACTCATTGGGTAAATATCTAGGAACATGACTGCTAGATTGTATGGTGAATCTATGATTAGCCTTTTTTTTCCCCCGAGTTGGGGTTTCACTTTTATTGCAGAGGCTGGAATGCAATGGCGCAATCTGGATTCACCGCAACCTTTGCCTCCTGGGTTCAAGCAATTCTCCTACCTCAGCCTCCCAAGTAGCTGAGATTACTGGAATCCGCCACCATGTCCAGCTAGTTTTTTGGATTTTTAGTAGAGACGGGGTTTCATCATGTTGGCCAGGCTTGTCTCGAACTCCTGACCTCAGGTGATCCACCCGCCTCGGCCACCTAAAGCCCTAAGATTACAGGAGTGAGCCACTGTGCCCAGCTATGATGGCTTTATAGGAATTTGCCAAACTGTCTTCCAAGTGAATATACCATTTTGCATTCCTATCAGCAATGAATGAGACTTCCTATCACTCCACATCCTTACCAGCATTTGGTTATTATCAGTGTTTCAGACTTTAACATGTCTGATAGTTGTGTACTGGTATGCCATTGTTATAGGAATGTGTAATTCCTTAATGATGCAAAATGTTGAACATTTTTTCACACGGTTATTTGCCATCTATGTATCTCCTCTGATGAGGTGTTTATGAGATCCTCTGCACATTTTTAATTTTTATTGTTGTTTTATATTGAGTCCTCTGTATATTTTTGATGTCTTTTATTAGATATTTTTTGCAAATATTTTCTACCAGTTTGCAGCTCATCTTTTCATTCTCTTAAAAATTTTTTAGAGTACAAGTTTTTAATTTTGATAAAATCTGACTTTTAGATTTTTTCTTTAACAGATCCTGCTTTTGGTGTACTATCTAAAAGCTCATTGCCGAAATTAGATCACCTAGATTTTCTGCTATTTCCTAGAATTTTTCTAGGTTTGTGTTTCACATTTAAATCTCATACAATCTAATTTTTATGAAATGTGTAAGATTTGTTTCTAGATTCATTTTATTTTTGCGTGTAGATGTCCAGTTTTCCCAGCATTATTTGTTAAAAAGGCTATCCTTTCTCCATTGAATTGATTTTGTTTCTTTGTCAAAGATCAGTTGATATTAGTATAGGTCTAATGACAGACTCCTTATGCTGTTTCATTGAGCTATTTGTCTGTTCTTTTGCCACTACCATACTGTCCTTATCACTGTAGCCTTATAGCCAGTTTTGAAGTCTAGTTATATCAGTCATCCAACTCTGTTCTTCTTCAACATTTTACTGGTTATTGTGGATTTTCCGCCTTTTTATGGAAACCTTAGAATCAGTTTGTCAATATCAACAAAATAATTTGCCATGATTTTAATTGCGATTCCCTTAATTCTATAGATTATGTTAGTAAGAACTGACATCTTAACAATACTGCCCACTTTTCTCTGAATTTTAAATATCTCTTCATTTATTAATAAAATCTTTTGTTTCTTTCATCAAAATTTCATGCTTTTTCTCACATAGGTCTTGTACATATTTTAATAGATTTATATCTAAGTATTTCATTTCTTGTGTGGCAATGTAACTAGAATGTGCTTATATTTTAAAATTCCAAACTGTATTGTTACTATATAAAAAAGCAATTGATTTTTATATCTTACCTTTTATCATATAACCTTGCTATAATAAGTTATTACTTCTTGGTTTTTGTTTGTTCGTTTTGTCAGTTCTTTGGGATTTTCTGCAATAACTTCAGGTCTTTGGGAGAAAGCTCTAGTTTCTCACCATTGAGATTTTAGATGCAGTTTTTATTAACTGTAGATTTTTAAACTAAAGTTGAGGAATTTCACTGTATTTCTTGTTTGCTTAGAGCTTTCTTTTTAAATTATGAATGTGTGTTGGATTTTGTCAAATGCTTTTTTGACATCTGTTGATATTATATGATTTTCTTTTTTAGCGTGTTAATGTAAGGAATATTATTAATTGTTTTTTAATTGTTGAATCAATCTTGGATATCTGGGGAAATCCCTACTGGGCGATGGCGTATAATTTTTTCATATATTATAGTTTAATTTGCTAAGCTTTCATTGAGAATTTTTGCATGTTTTCATGGCACGTATTAACCTACAGTTTTACTTTCTTGTAACATCTTTGGTTTGGTCACTAGAATGTTTTCTGAAGGAAAATTGCTTTTTTTTTTATTAATTGGTAGAATTCACATGGTGCTTTCAGTTTTGAAAGTTTGTTAATCATTGATTCAATTTATTTAATTGATAAAGGTCAATGTAGAACATCTATTTCTTCTTGTGCAAGTTTTGATAGAACATGTCTTTAGAAAAATTGGCCCATTTCATCTAAGTTACAAAATTTTGGGCATAGAGTTGTTCATAATATTCCTATATTATCCTTCAAATGCTATGGAATCGGTAATGATAGCCATGATTTCATATCTGGTATTAGTAAATTATGTCTTCTCTCTTTGTTCCTTGGTTAGCCTGGCTACAGAGAGTTATCATTTTAAAAAATCTTTTCAAAGAACTAGCTTTTGGTTTTCATTGGTTTTCTCTATTGATTTCAATTTCATTGATTTCTACTCTGAATTTTACTGTTTCTTTTCCTCCATTTACTTTGAATTTAACTTGTTTTTCTTCCTCTAGTTTTGTAATGTGGAAGCTTATATTATTGATATTAGATTTTTCTTTTTTGTTATGTATTTATTCAATGCTATATTCCTTCTAAGCATGGCTTTATTTGAATCTCACGCATGTTGGAGTTATTTATCATTTTTATTTTGCTATAGTTTTAAATTTCTCTCTAGACTTCTTCTTTCATCCATGTGTTATTTAGAAATGTACTGTTTAATCTTGAAATATTTTGAGATTTTCCACCTATCTCTCTATTATTGACTTTTAGTTTATTTCCATTGTGGTTTAAGAGCATGCTTTGTATGCATTTTATTCTTTTAAATTTGTTAAGTGTATTTTATGGACCAAACTGTAGTCTAGTTTGGTGACCATTTGATTTGAACTTTAGAAGAATGTATATTCTACTGTTGTTATGGAACGATTCTATGCAGGTCAATTAAATCCAGTTGAATGATGTGTCATTCAGTCCAACTATATCCTTACTGATTTTCTGCCTGTTGTATCTGTCAATTACTGATGGAGGTATATAGAAGTTTCCAGCTATAACAGTAGATTTGTCTTTTTCTCCTTGCAGCTGTTATCACTTATTGCCTCACATATTTTGGCATTCTGCTTTTAGGTGCATAGACATTAGGAATTGTTTTTTCTTCTCAGAAAATAATGTCATACTTTATCAAGAAGAATTTTTTTCTGTTTTTGAGTTTACTTTGTTTGCAACTTTTTTTTATTATTATACTTCACGTTTTAGGGTACATGTGCACAATGTGCAGGTTTGTTACATATGTATACATGTGCCATGTTGGTGCGCTGCACCCATTAACTCGTCATTTAACATTAGGTATGTCTCCTAATGCTATCCCTCCTCACTCCCCCCACCCCACAACAGGCCCCGGTGTGTGATGTTCCCCTTCCTGTGTCCATGTGTTCCCATTGTTCAATTCCCACCTATGAGTGAGAACATGCGGTGTTTGGTTTTCTGTCCTTGCGATAGTTTGCTGAGAATGATGGTTTCCAGCTTCATCCATGTCCCTACAAAGGACATGAACTCATCCTTTTTTATTGCTGCATAGTATTCCATGGTGTATATGTGCCACATTTTCTTCATCCAGTCTATCATTGTTGGACATTTGGGTTGGTTCCAAGTCTTTGCTATTGTGAATAGTGCCGCAATAAACATACGTGTTCATGCGTCTTTATAGCAGCATGATTTATAATCCTTTGGGTATATACCCAGTAATGGGGTGGCTGGGTCAAATGGTATTTCTAGTCCTAGATCCCTGAGGAATCGCCACACTGTCTTCCACAATGGTTGAACTAGTTTACAGTCCCACCAACAGTGTAAAAGTGTTCCTATTTCTCCACATCCTCTCCAGCACCTGTTGTTTCCTGACTTTTTAATGATCGCCATTCTAACTGGTGTGAGATGGTGTCTCATTGTGGTTATACAGGCAAAAGACACATGAAAAAATGCTCATCATCACTGGCCATCAGAGAAATGCAAATCAAAACCACAATGAGAGACATCTTTTCTTGACACATCTATTCAATATTGAACTGCAGGTTTGGTTCCAGCAGCCACAATTAGGAAAGAAAAAGAAATAAAAGTCACCCAGAGTGGAAAGGGTGAAGTATAACTATCTTCATTTTCAAATAACATGATCATGAGCATTTTACAAACTCCAAAGGAACTCACTAAAAACAAACAAAATTTCTAAAATAATAAAGGAATCCAGCAAGGTTGTCAGGTTCAAGATCGGTGATTCAATCTGTGGGAGCTACTGTAACAAAATACCACAAACTGAGTGACTTAAAAAAATAAATTTATACTGTGAAGAAATAAATTTATTTCTCTAAGTCACTCAGTTTGTGGTATTTTGTAAAATTTTTCTTCCAAATTTTTGAATCTATATTCATAATATATAATGGAGTCTGAGAAATCCAAAATCAAGGCACTGGCAGATTTGCCTCTTGGTGATGGCCCAGTTTTTGCTTAACAGATAGTGGCTGATTGCTGTGTCCTTACATGGTAGAAGGGAGTATGAGTATTTCTTGGGCCTCTTTATAGGGGCACTGATCCAATTCATGACGGCTCTGCCCCCATGACCTAATCACCTTCTAAAGTTTCCCATCTCCTAATACCAACACCTTGGGGATAGGTTTCAACATATTAATTTTTGAGGGACATAATCATTCAGACTATAGCAATAGGTGTATGAAAATCTAGTCTATTCTGTCTTGTGGTAACATCCAAGCCAAAAAATGATATTAAGAAACCATTTCCATTTTAAAAAGCACCAAAAAAAATCGTTTAAAGTAAATTTGACAAAAGAACTGCAAAACTAAATAAATAGTAAGAGATCCCATGTTGATGGACCAGAAGACTTAATATCATTAAGATGGCAATACCTCCAAATTGATTTACACATCTGAAACAATCCTCATTAGAGTCTCAGCTATCTTATATGTAGAAATTGAAATGCTGATTCTAATACTTATATGGAATTGCTACTGACCCAATATAGCTAAACAATATTAAAAAGAAAAACAAAGTAGATGGGGTTACACTTCCAGAATTGAAAACTTATTATAAAGCAATAGTAATCAAGACAATGTAGTACTAGCATAAACATACATTTAAACATCAATAGAATAAAATTAAGAATCCAGAAATATAATCATGTGTCTATAGTCAACTGACTTCCAACAAGGGTGCCAAGTCCTTCCATAGGAAAGACTTCTGTTTAAATGGTGGTTCTGGTCAGATAGTCACATGAAAAAGACTGAGGTGTCAATTTTATATTACACCATATATAAAAACTCACTCAAAGTGGTTTAATGACATAAATATAAGAGTTAAATGATGAACCTATTAAAAATATATAGGGAGAAACCTTCATGATGTTGGATTTGATAATAGATTCTTGTGAAATCAAAAGCATGGGAAATAAAAAAAAAACAGATATGTTGGACCTCATCAAAATTATCAACATTCATGTTTCAAAGGACACTATAAAGAAAGTGAAAATAAAACCACAGAATGGGAGAAAATATTTGCGGATCATATATCTGATAAGCTAGTCAGAAGACAGTCACAGAAAGCCACATATTACACAACTCCATTTATACAAAATGCCCAGAATAGGCATTTCTGGCCATAGAACCCACAAGAAGATTATTGTTTGCTTAGGGCTGGGGAGGAATGAGGAGGTAGAGGGGAGATAGATAATGGGTACAGAATTTACTTTTGAAGTTGATGAAAATGCTCTAAAATTGACTGTGTTGGAAGTTCTAGGCAGAGCAATCAGTCAAGAGAAAGAAATAAAAGGCATCCAAATATAAAAAGAAGTCAAACTATCTTTCTTTGCTGACAATATTATTCTGTATCTACAAAATCCTAAAGATTCCACTGAAAGGCTCTTGGAACTGACAAACAACCTCAGACTTCAGCAATGTTGCAGGATACATAATCAACGTATGGAAGTCAGTAGCATTTCTATATGCTGATAATATTCAACCTGAGAGCCAAATCAAGAACACAATCCCATTTACAGTAGCCACACATACACAAAAGTACCTGGGAATACATCTAACTGAGGAAATAAAATATCTCTACAAGAACTGCAAAACATTGCTGAAAGAAATCATGGATAATAAGTAAATGGAAAAACATTCCATGCTTCTGGATTGGAAGGATCAATATTGTTAAAATGACCATATTGCCCAAAGCAATCTATAGATTCAGTGCTACTCCTAGCAAACTGCCAATGTCATTTTTCACAGAAGTAATAAAATCTATTTTAAAATTCATATGAAATGAAAAACAAGCCCAAATAACCAAAGCAATCCTAAGCAAAAAAAAAAAAAAAAAAGCCTGATGCATCACATTACCCAACTTCAAACTATAGTATAAGGCCATAGTAACCAAAACAGCATTCTACTGGTACAAAAATAGACACAAGACCAGTGGAATGAAATAGCTCAGGAAAAAAGCCACACACCTAGAGTTATCTGATCTTTGACAAAGCGGACAAGAAAATGCAATGGAAAAAGGACTTCCTATTGAATAAATGGTGCTGGGACAACTGGCTAACCATATGCAGAAGATTGGAACTGGACCCCCCTCCCTCTTACCATATACAAAAATCAACTCAAGATGGATTAAAGGTTTAAATATAAGACCATAAACTTTAAGAATCCCGTAAAAAACCTTGGAAATATCATTCTGGACATTAGTTTTGGGAAATAATTTATGACTAAGTCCCCAAAAGCAATTGCAACAAAAACATAAATTGACAAGTGTGACCTAATCGAACTACGGAACTTCTTTACAGCAAAAGGCATCCTCAACAGTGTAAAAAGACAACCTACTGAATGGGATAAAACATTTTCAACCTCTGCATCTGACAAAGATTTAATATCAACAATCTGTAAGGAACTTAAACAAATCAACCAGAAAAATGCAAAGAACCCAATTAAAAAGTAACCTGAACAGACATTTCTCAAAAGAAGACATACAAATGGCCAACAAATATGAGAAAAAATGCTCATCATCACTAATCATCAGAGAAATGCAAATCAAAACCATGAGATGCCATTTCACACCAGACAGAATGGCTATTATTAAAAAGCCAAAAAAACAACAGATACTGGCAAGGATGTGTTGGAAAGGATACTTATGCACTGCCGGTGGGAATGTAATTTAGTTCAGTCACTGTGGAAAACAGTTTGGAGATTTCTCAAACACTATGAGGTAAACTATTATTTGACCCAGCAATCCCATTACTGGGTATATATTCAAAAGCAAATACATTGTTCTACCAAAAAGACATATGCACTTGCATGTTTATCACAGCAGTATTCACAACAGGGAAGACATGGAATCAACTTAGGTGTCCATCAGTGGTGGATTGGATAAAGAAAATGTGGCATATATATATATATGCACCATGGAATATTGTGTGCCCATAAAAAGGAATAAAATTATATGCTTTCCAGCAACATGGATGCAGCTGGATGCCATTACTCTAAGCAAATTAACACAGGAACAGAAAACCAAATACTGAATGTTCTCACTTATAAGTGGAAGCTAAACAATGGTTACTCATGGACATAAAGATGGCAATAATACAAACTGGAGACTATAAGGGGGAATGTAGGGGTAGGCAAAAGTTGAAAAACTAACTTCTGGGTACTCTGCTCAGTATCTGGGTGATGGGATCGATTGTACCCCAAACTTCAGCATCACACAGTATACTCTCATAAGAAACCTGCACATGTAACCCCTAAATCTAAGAGAAAAGTTTATTTATTTATAAAATAAAATTGATTGTGGTGATGAGGGCAAATATATGTCAATATACTAAAGTTTGTTGTATACTTTCAATGGGTAAATTATTAATTCCATTGAATTGTATAATTTAAATGGGCAAATTATATTGTTTTTAAGTTACATTTTGATAATGCTGTTTGAAAATAGTAGATAAAGAAAAAATAACATAGCACATTTTTACAGTTTGAAAATTTATACTTGTATCCAAATTTGGTAGGAGCACTAGAAAGAGACAAAATTAATTATAGTTGGTTTAGTAAATTACACCATTGCATGAGGATTACCATTAACAATAATAAAAAGACAAAATGACTGAGAGACAACAAAATTCAAAACTAAATAATATCAGAGTTTATCACAAAAGAGTCATCAAAGGCTTTAAGTGGAATTACTGTGCAGAATTATACTGTGCAATCGAAAAGGATATTAGAGTCCAAAGAGTTTATGTTAGAAGCTTTCACTCTTAAACCCAGGGTGATATCATTCAAACTACTTTTCTGAGCCACAATACCTATGCGGTAAAAGGCATCAGCAAATTTTAAACTATAAAACACTAGAAATGTGAAAGATGTATTAAACCTAAGGGATAGAGTTGAATTCTAAGAAGTGCATATTTCATCAAGTATTTATCCTGGAAAATTACTAACTACATTGGAGTTTTCTAAATCTCACCACAGGATTGCTTCAACTTTAAAATGTTTGGTTAGCATGCCAATAAATGCCAAGCCAAATTTTGCACAAGCTTCTTTTATTTCTTTTCCTTCTGAGTGGGAGAAGCATGTTATTGTGCTGGCATTAACTTGTGACATGCTTGAATTTCAAATAGAATGTCTGTAAACTTAAACTTTACTATCACTTTTCTATTTATTCTGACTCTTCATTACCTTTGTTTGAGCTTTAACCCTGTTGACTTCCTGAGTAAGACACTTTTTATTGCATAGAATTAACATCTTCTTCCTGTTATTTTCAAACTTGTGAGTAGTTATTAAATGTGTAAAATAACCATCAAGGAAAAAATCATAAATAAGAAGAAAGACAGATTGACCATTTATAGCATTTAGGACTCCATGTTAATTTACTAGGCCCTGTGCATACTACAGTAGAATCCCTAGTGATTCTATTGTGATAATAGAGCAACTGCAGAGCCAGGCTAACTCTAATGAAGCTGTATGTTATAATATTACAATTAAAATATTTGACAGAACATAAGTATTTTTCTAATAATTTAATTTTTTCCTCCAGGATATGAGAGTAGTCTATAATATAATTATTCTTGTAACATATTAAAAACTTGTTTTCAAACTCCTGTCATACATTAAGATTTGAAAATATATTTTTGATGCCTTCTTAAAATTAAATCATAGTGAAATGGTTTTGCCCAACTTCTACAAATTTAGGAAATATTAACCAAAGGTTATGCATTCTTTGCAGTGCATGCATTATGTTTGTGGAAGAAGGAGCTTGAATAGGCTTATTATTAACTGGCTTTTGAAGCCTTGTGACTGAGAGTCAGAAAACTTTGATTTAATGAGGCTATATAAATTACATAAGTAAAGTATTAAGAAGCTCTGTCTTTTCTGTCTTTGCTGAGTATGGTGGCATGTGTCTGTAGTCCCAGCTACAGAGGGGCTGAGGCTGGAGGATCCCTGGAGTTCAGGAGTTCAAGGCTGCAGTGAGTTATGATTGAACTGCTGCACAAAACAACAGCAACAACAACCAAAAAAAAAAACAAAAACAAACAAACAAAAAAACAACTGGGGGGGGTATGCTGGCTCATACCTGTAATCCCAGCACTTTGGGAGGCAGACACCAGAGGACCCCATGAGGCCAGAATTTTGAGACCAACCTGGGCAATACAGCAAGACCCAACTCCACAATTTTTTTTTAATAGTTGGTGTGGTGATGTACATTTTAGTTCAAGCTATTTGGGAAGCTGAGGCAAGAGAATCTTGAGCTCAGGTGTTCATGGCTGCAGTCAGCTACAATTGTGCCACTATACCCCATCCTGGATAAAAGAACAAAATAGTGTCTCAAACACAAAAAAAACTCAACAAACAAAGAGACAAAAAAGAAAGTCTTTAACCTATATCTGAGATTATTTTTTAAAAGTTTATCCTCACTGAACACTTCAAGTTATTTCCTTTATACTTCTTCTGAGTGACATGTAGATTTTACTGTATTAACATTTATGTAAGGTGATATTAAATTATATTTAAATTTTCATACTTATATTAATGTAATGAGAAATACTCTAGATTATTACTTTAAAACTTCTCAAGGCCATCAAAGAAAGTGGATATTCAACTAATTCTATTATTCTTCTTTCCCTGTAAAAAATACTTTTTTATAGGTTAGAAGAAAAATGTGTTTGGGCCCCACCTGCTCACATTGTCTCCAGTACCGAAGCAGTAGCAAAATTTTAGAGAAAGAAAAAAAGTGCTATGGATAATCAGATGTTTCCTATTAGTGTTTTTTATGTGTTGAGGAATTTATTTAGCCAATATCATTAAAAAATTTATTGACAAAATATTCTTCAATTGCTTCCCTTCTCATAAAATATTTATTGATTATTATTATTAATTATATTATTCCATGTTCTTGTTGTTTTTTTATTTATCAGGTCACCTCTCAAATAATTCCATTAAGTGCACTTACACTAACACTTTGCCTTCAGCAGAAATCCAGAAGGAAGACACTTCCTTTATTTATGGATAAATAAAAAATTACATTAATACAGACCTTAAAAAAAGTACAACAAGATATTTTGATATATGTATACATTGTGAAATGATTACCACACACAAGTTAATTAACATTTCTGTCACCTCACACAGTTACGTTTATTTATTTATGTATTCATGTTGGTGAGGAAGATTTACTCTCTGAACAAATTTTAAGTATACAATACAGTATTGCTAACTGCAGACATTATGCTGCATATTGAATCTCCAGAACTCATTTTGATGCAGGGCAGATGAGCCCCAAAATTGGGGCTTGGCCTGGGAGGGTTCTTGGCTTTGCTCAGGAAAATATTCAAGGGTGAGCCAATGGTGTTAAACAGCAACTTGTATTGAAGCAGGAGTGTGCAGCAGTAGCAGAGGTACTGATTCTTGCAGAGCAGGGCTACCCCATAGGCAGTGTGCACAGAGTAGCAGCTCAAGGGAAGTACTGCATTCATATTTATATACACTTTTAATTACATGCAAATTAAGGCACAGTTTATTCAGAATTTTCTAGGCAAAGTTTGATATTTCCGGGTTGTTACCATAGAAAGGAGTGGTAACTTCTGGGTGTTGCCATTGCAATTGTAAACTGATATGGCACTGGTTGGCATGTCTTATGCAGAGGTGCTTTCACCTCTTCCATTTCAGCTAGTCTTCAATTTGGTCTGGAGTTTGAGCCCCAACTCCAGAGTCTAGTCCTGCCACCTACCTCAATTTATCTTGTATAACTGAAACTTCTCACCATTTGACCAATATTTTCCCATTAGCACCAACCCCCAACTTCTGATAACCACTCTTCTACTCTATTCCATTACTTTTTTAGATTCCAAATATAAGTGAGATCATGCAGTATTTGTCTTTGTATATCTGTCTTATTTCACTTAGCATAATGTCTTTCAGGTTCATTCATACTGTTGCAAATGGCAAAATTTCCTTCTCTTTTAAGGATGTATATTCCACTGTGTGTGTGTGTATGTTTCTGTGTAATTTTCTTTATGCATTCTTCTGCAGACACACAGTAAGCTTGTTTCTGTATCTTGGCTATTGTGAATAATGCTGAAATGAACATGGTAGTGAAGATAATTCTTCAAGATAGTGATTTCATTTTCTTTGGATATACACACAGAAGTGGGATTGCCAGATCATATGGTAGTTGTATTTTAAATTTGTTGAGGAAGCTTCATGCTATTTTCCATGATGGCTGTACCAATTTACATTTTTATAGACAATGTACAAGGGTTCCCATTTTTCTATATCACTGCCAACATTTATCTTTGTCCTTTTGGTGATAGCCATTTTAACAGATATGAAGTGATATCTCATTGCAGTTTTGATTTGTATTTCCTTATGATTACTGATGTGAGCACCTTTTTATGTACTTTTGTGCCATTTGTAAATCTTCTTTTGAGAAATGTTCATTTAGGTTCTTTACACATTTTTAAATGAGATTAATTTTTTTTTTGCTATTGAGTCACATAAATCCCTTAAACATTTTTGTGTATTAACCCTTATATATGTTTTGCAAATATTTTCTCCCATTTTGTAGATTATCTTCTTACTCTATTAAATGTTTCTTTCACTATGCAGAAGGGTTTTAATTTTATGCAATTTCAGTTGTATATTTTTGCTTTTGTTGTCTGCACTTTTGGTGTAATGGCCAAAAAACTATTGCCAAGACCAATGTCAAGAAGGATTTACCCTACGTTTTCTTCTAGCAGTTTCATAGTTTTAGGTCTTATATTTACATTTTTATGCCACTTTGGGTTAATTTTTGTATATGGCATGATGTAAGGGTCCAATTTTATTTTCTTGCATGTGAATATCAAGTTTTCCTGATACCTTATATTGAAGAGGCCATTCTTTTCCCACTCTGTGCTCATGGCACATGAAGATCAGTTGAAGATAACTGTGTGGATTAATTTCTGGGCTCTGTATTCACTTCCATTAGTCTTATTCTTGTTCTTATGCCCATACCATATTGTTTTAGTTACAATAGTTTTGTAAGATACTTTGAATTCAGAAAGTGTGAAGTCTCTATCTTTGTTCTTGCTCATGATTGCTTGGTATTTTAGGGTGTTAATGGTGTGATACAACTTTTAAGATTGTATTTTTTTATTTCAGTAAAGCATGCATCACTTTAGATAGTAAGAATATTTTACCAATATTAATTCTTCCAGCCCATTAACAAAGGATGGATTTCCATTTTCTGTGTCTTCTTTAATTTCCTTCATCAATGCTTTATAGTTTTAAGTGTACAAATCTTTCATTAAATTTATTCCTATGAATTTTATTACTTATGTTGCTAAACTTTGTAAATTCATTGTTTATTTAATTTACTTTTCATATATCTCATTGTTAGTGTATACAAATGCCACCAATTTTTGTATATTGATTTCACATCCTGCAACTTTACTGCATTTGTTTATTTAAAAGACTAATCAAGGGACTATTATAAATAATTATATGACAACACACTGGAAACCTAGAAGAAAAGAATACATTTCTAGAATCATAAACCTACTAATACTGAATCAAAAAGAAGTAGAAAACCTGGACAGACCAATAACAAACAAAGAGATTAAACAATTAATCAAACCCTCCCCACAAAGCAATACCCAGGATCAGATGGCTTCACAAGTGAATTTGATTGAATATGCAAAAAATTAATACCAGTTCTTCTTAAACTTTTAAAATATATATATAAAAGGGAACACTTCCAAATTCATTCCTGGAGACCACCATCACCCTGATATCAAAGCCAAATATAGACAATAAAAGAAGAGACAACTGTAGGTCAGTATTCCTAATGAACATAGATGCAAAAATCTTCAATATTTTTAGCAAACAGAATTATCATCACATTAAACTGATTATTCACCATGACCAACTGGGATTTATCCCTGACATGAAATGATAATTCAATATATTCTAATCAATCAATGTTATACACATTAACAAAATGAAAGATAAACACCACATAACCATCTCCAGAGATGCCAAAAAAAATCATTTGACAGCATTCCACACTCTTTCATGATAAAAAGTCTCAAAAAATGGATACAGAAAGAAACTTAACACAATAAATGCCATATTTAAAAATCTCACAGCTAATATCCAAAATAATCAATGGTAAAAAACTTAAAGTTTTTTCTCTAAGAACCAGTACAAAGTAAGGATATCCGGTCTTGCCACCCACTTCTATTCAACATAGAACTTCCATGGAAGTCTGGTAGTCCTAGCTAGAGCAAGTAGACAAGAAAAATGAAAAGCAAAGAATCCAAATTAGAAAGAAAGAAGTACAATTATCTTTGTGACATGATCACATATGTAGAAAAGCTTAAATCATGAATCATCATGTTTCTGTAACATGATCAGGTATAAAGAAAAGCTTTAAGATTCAACAAAAAAATCTGAGAGCTACTTTCAAGTTTGAAGTGGAAGAGTGACCTAGTATGATGTAGATATAAGTAACAGAATTACAGTGGGAAAAATTAGAGAGAACAGATGTAGAAGCATGGCCATTGTAGAGGTCTAGACGAGTGTTGGCAGGATCTTGGAAGAGAGACTGGAGAAATGCAGTCAGGTTGGGTGAGTCTAGCTTTCTATTTGGAGGCAGAATCAGTAGAACTTGATACTGGATTAATACTAAAGGTGAGATTAATAGTATACCTCCATATTGTGGCTTATGAAAGTGGAAGGATCATATTTTATTGAGTCAAAGGAAACTATAAGTCAAACATATGGAGAAAAATCAAGAGTTCCATTTTGAACAGTTAAGTTTTAGATGATTAAACCTATGCTGTCCGATACAGTAGCTGTTAACCACATGTAGCTATTGAGCACTCAAAATATGAATGACTAAAATAAAGATAATAGTAAGAGAAAAATACACACTGGGTTTTGAAAACAGTGTAGAAACAAAATAATGTAAAATATCTTAAATATCTCATTAATAATTTATATTGAATATAATTATATTGAATTTTATATTTAATTACAAGTCAACAGAACAATATTTTGGATGTATCAGATTAAGTAAAATTTTAAAATTAATCACTAGAAAATTTAAAATTACATCTGTGGTTCACCTTATAATTCTGTAGGACAGAAGTGGATTCGATCAGGAGTCAGAAAATTATAGCCCGCTTCTATATTACATGTGAACCATTTTTAAAGGGTGGTAAAAAATTGAAGAAGAACATGTGAAGAGGCTCAATATGACCCACAAAGCCTAAAATACTTACTATTTGTTCTTTTCAGAAAAAGTCTGTTCGTCTTTGAATTAGATATCCAAGTGAAGATATGAAATATCCGTTTACATATACGAGCTCAGAGTGAAAACAAACAAAAAAAGAAATCCCAGGTGAACATTTTAATATGGGAGTTATGAGCATGCAGAAGGTATTTTAAAAGTTTGGGCCAGGTGCGGTGGCTCACGCCTGTAATCCCAGCACCTTGGGAGGTAGAGGCGGGTGGATCACTTGAGTTCACAGGAGTTTGAGACCAGCCTGGTCAACATGGCAAAACCCCGTCTCTACTAAAAATACAAAAATTAGCTGGGCATGCAGGCGCTCGCCTGTAATCCCAGCTACTCGGGAGGCTGAGGCACAAGAATTGCTTGAACCTGGGAGGCAGAGGTTGCAGTGAGCTGAGATCATGCCACTATACTCCAGCCTGGGTGACAGAGCAAGGCTCTGGCTAAAAAAAAAAACAAACCAAAAAATGTTTGACATTAACCAGGTGTGTGGTGGCTCGTGCCTGTAATCCCAGCACTTTTGGAGGCTGAGGCAGCGGAACTGCTTGAGGCCAGGAGTTTGAGACCACCTTGGCCAACATAGCGAGACCCATCTCTTAAAAGTGATACTAAAATTAAAATTTGGCATGGAAAAAATCATTTTAAGAGAGAGTTTAGATAAATATTTGGATATTAGCCTCCCCAATAATATTTACTGCCAAATTCAACAATGTAAAATGTCGGGCAGTGTCACCTCTCTCCTCAAAATCTAGTGTGTAAGATTATGTTGCTGTCACATGACTGGATGGTTAAAATGTTAGTTGTATTAGTGTTTTTATTTTAACAAATTTTCTAACTGTTGTATTTTTCACGTGCTTATAGAAGCTTACATAGATTTAGTGATGATATCCACTCCTGCTAACATTATAATATTTATTTAGTTTAGAAAACACTTTTTCACATTATAAATTGTATGTTAGCATTAGAATAGATAACACTTCTCATGTGAAACTGAAAAACATGGTTATATTTTCCTATTTAAAAAATTTAAATTAAAAAAATTAACCTCCATTACTTTATTTTAAAAAATAATTATGTTGGCTGAGCGCAGTGGCTCACGCCTGCAATCCCAGCACTTTGGGGGGCCGAGGTGGACTGATCACAGGAGGTCAGACACTCAAGACCAGCCTGGCCAACATGGCAAAACACCGTCTCTACTAAAAATACAAAAATTAGCCGGGCGTGGCAGCATGCGCCTGTAATCCCAGCTACTCGGAAGGCTGAGGCAGGAGAATCTCTTGAACCCGGGGAGGCAGAGGTTGCAGTGAGCCAAGATAGCACCATTGCACTCCAGCCTGGGCAAAAGAGCAAAACTCCATCTCAAAAAATAATAATAATAATTATTATTATTATTATTATAATGTTGCTAAACAGTATTTTGTTTTGTTATTTGAATTAAATATAAGGGTTTCTTCTAATTTTCTTTACTTTCACCAGGAAAAATGAGCCAAGTTTTTTTGTAATTAGAGTCAAATGTGTAGAGCAAAATTGTTTATACTTACATAATCATACACTTAAAAGTGCTACTTGAAATATGGAAATACTGTGTGCATATGCATACACATGCTAGTGAGGTGCTCAAGAGAACACATCACCAGTATTGGAGAAGAAAATATTTGTGCCTTTTTCAAAGTAATATTTGTGCATAGGCATTGTCGAAACTTGTATTCTGGTATCATATTTAAACCTTAAAAAACATATCTGAATTTTCACAGGAAAAACATAAGGAATGCCATCCAGAATTAAAGGAAGACTACCTTGAGTAAAATTTGGAATGAGTTCAGTTGGGAGACCTTAGCTCTAGTCCTAGTTCAGTTATGTCAAGCTCAGGAGACACTGAGTAAATAAATTAACTTCTTTCATTCTTATTTTGCCTCTTATAAAATAAAATGTTGATATTAATAATTTTTCAGTGTCCTTCTCACTCCATTCCTATTTGGAAATTACACATTTTATTACCAAATAGTTCTGCAAGATAGCAAGCCACAAGTCCACAACTCTAGCTAACATGTGGTAAGAATATATAACACTCCCATATTAAGCTATTATAATTCTGAAATATATCCTCTGACACTATGTCGGTTAATGAAATATGTTTTGCACTTGGTAAAGTATTTATATTTTCTAAAATATACTAAATTTAGTGGTTAAATTTAGTAGTTATATATTTTAGTATAAAATATTGGCCTTTCTCTCGAAGTTCATTTTTTTCCTATTTTATTGCATTGAGCAAAGACGTAGAAAAAAGAATTGATTATGTTTCATATGTACACTCTGAAATCAAATTTACTGCTCTTTTTGATTTGCAGTAGTTTTTTTAACTTTCTAAATTTAAGAGAGATATATAATTCACAGCAAGGTAAAGAACATACATGTAAGTCTTAAACAGAAATCATTTTCTAATTATTTGAGCTTCATAAAATAATTTCAAGGGGGGACAGAATTTATTTGCATGTGGTGTGGTTATCAAAATATATGTCCATTGCTCATAGGAGTGGAAAATTCAAGGAGCTGTAAGCACACATGTGCAAATAGAATCCTGGGAAACAACTCCCAAGAAATAATCACTGTCTTGCAAATATAGAGCTATAAATCAAGACAAATGAACTTGAGGAAAATTCAGTAATTACTTGTAAATCAAAGCACTTTTTCCTAGTGCATTGGGCTTAGGATATTCAATACATTTACTCAAATAGGAGACAAGAAATTCTATACTCCTGATTCCACTCGGTTATGAAGCACACTCACACATCACACTGCCTCCTAACTGAGTTCTGTTCTTTCAGCATTATCTTCCTTTAATCTGTCTTGTACACTTTTGTCAAATTAAGCTTCAAGAAATATCATTTGCAAAATTTCACTGCCTTAATTACAAAAGTTTTAATAGACTTCTTTGGTTATACATTTTGGCAATGAAGGTTTTACACAATCTGACATCTACCTTCCTTTCTATGCCAATATACACAGAAAGAAGCTGTTACCTTAAGTTTCATTTTATTTTCTTTCATTTTTTTCTTCATACTCTTTTCTTTTAAGGAATAGTCAAGATAAGGGACAGGAACCAGGGAAGGACAGGCTTCAGATCATGGTGCCAAAATTAACCCAGGAAACAAAATCTAGGATTGAAAGGAAAACTAAATTTGGATGCAGTACGTAACCAAGACCTAAATATAAAGAAGCAAATCTCAAGTTTGAAAACCAGTCCTAGTAAGAGGGCCTAGGAGAGACAAGATGAAATGAGGAGTCCAGAGGGGGGCCCTTAGCCATCAGAACAAGCAGGTGCATTTTACAATTTTTGCAGGTAGACTGTATATGTGGGCAAATTTTTTTAAGTGCGAAGGCAACTTAAGCCCTTAGTAGTAGGGTTAACTGAAAAAAGAAAGTCAAAGAGACAGACGAACACAGAGAGAGAATGAGAGAAATCAGAGAAAGACAGAGAAATTGAAAAAAATAAAACAATCAAAAACAGAATATACATAGACTATAGGGATTTTGTGGCTCAGAGTATTCAGAGGTAGCTGTGATGCTGATGCCAGGTTTAGGTATTTAAGCACACATTTGAAATGCTTGGTTCTTCAGAATTGTAAGAACATTACATCTAGATGAAAGATAATTTTTCATCATCTTCTTAGATGTCAAATTCCCTTGAGCAATCTGCAACACTCAAAAAGTATATTGACAGATCAGCAAAAAGGAAAGGGCATTTTCATCACCTTGAGAAATGGCAATCAAAGGGAATGTGCCAACCAATTAAAGCATGATCAATGCCTCTATTTCCTTTCTTTTCTGTCATAAACTGTGGCTAAAAAAGAATTAAGTTATTATTTTTTTAAAGCCCGCCTCATGTTGATAATGTCACAGCAGGGTGCTCGTATAAAAAAGTGATTTGAATAAAGAGAGTTTAAATATACTATGTGGTGAATTACATGGCTAGTTTTATGAAGGCAGTATTAATCATGTTTAAAATACATGAAAGTCTGTCTAATAGTTTGGTTCAATGTAAAGTAAAAAAAAAAACTGGCATTGGTCAGCTCAAAGTGCTTTATGGTTTTGTGGAAATACATGTATATAAACAAAATTAGAATGAATTACTAAATTAAGGAACTATGGTCTTTGTTTTCTTTGTTAAATCCAATTACAATAAAGTAAATTTTCTTCCACAATATATCCATTTCCTTATCTTAGTAGTAGACCTTCGTCTTTTAGTCATCTTGGTGATTTGGATATGTAAAACTAGGGAGCACATTTTCTCTATCTGCCATACAGCAAGTATTTAAGATTTTGATTTATGGATGCTGGATAGCTAGGAAAGACAGATATAGGTTTGGCACATGCTCAAGTGTCAATATATTAGGAACTTGGACACATCTGGATAGTTTACAGTTCTAGGGTCATTGATTATAAACTGCCAAAACCTTACTGAGAAGATAAGAAGCCAAATGAGACTCTCAAGGGCGAGTATCTTAAAGTTGACAGTCTGTATGCATGCTTGCTTCTTGCATCTGGCCCTAGGGACATCTGCTATTCTCTTTCTGTTTGTAGGGACAAAACAGAAATCCAGTCCTTCCTGCACCTGATGTGTGCCAATATCCCAGTAGATGGTACCATGCTCTATTCAGAACTGAATCTCTGCATGACATAGGACTACCTAATGAGTCTGTTCTGATACAGTAGTTAGGTCAGTTCCCTAACATACCAGTTGGCATACTTGGGAGAACAAGTTAGAGAAGCTTGCAGTTAGGAAGACCTTTACAGGAATTCATGAGAGAGATTATGGGGGCTGGGTCCAGGTGGTGGATAGGGGATGATGTTGGGGGAGGAGTTTGATTGCTCTTCCCCTGTCTTCAGTTAAGTTTACAGTGAAGCAGAAAGCAAGGGCATCAAAGGAGAATGAAGATAGATAGAGGTATTAGGCTTAAATCACAGGAAAAAAAAGGGTGAGAAATAGTTTGTGAGAGAAAAGAAAGAATGAAGTGTGAGTGGATCAGGGACTCCTAGTGTGGTTGACTGAAGGCATTAAGGGTGACCTAATGTCTCATGATCATAAACTGAAATTGGGTTTAATCATTCTATCTGTGAGTTTTCCCTAGTCATTTCAGCAGGAGAGGACTAAATTATTTATAATTAGAAAAACAGTGTTTGTCAGTTGGAATTTTTTTTATAAGGAGCAAGGTAGTTAAATGAAACAGACAATTTAAAATTATTTTCTACCTTTCCTTTTTGTCATATTGCCATAGTCTTCCTCTAGCATTAATAATTTATTCCCTTTGCCAAATGCATACATTTTATAATATTTGTTTTGTAGTTAGCTAATATATGTGCCTTTCAAATTAAATAGTAATTATATTAATGAGAGGTGGCAGTGTGCTGGCAGCCCTTGCAGCCCTCGCTTGCTCTTGGTGCCTCCTCGGCCTCAGTGCCCACTCTGGCCACACTTGAGGAGCCCTTCAGCCCACCGCTGCACTGTGGGAGCCCCTTCCTGGGATGGCCGAGGCCAGAGCTGGCTCCCTCAGCCTGCCGGGAGATGTGGAGGGAGAGACAAGGGTGGGAACCGGGGGCGCCAGCTAGAGTTCCAGGTGGGTGTGGGCTTTGCAGGCCCCATACTCAGAGTGGCCGGCTGGCCCTGCCAGCCTGGGCAGTGAGGGGTTTAGTACCCAGGCCAGCAGCTGCGGAGGGTGCACCGGGTCCCCCAGCAGTGCCGGCCCACTGGCGCTGCACTCGATTTCTTGCCGGGCCTTAGCTGCCTCCCCACGGGGCAGGGCTCGGGACCTGCAGCCTGCCATGCCTGAGCACCCACCCCCCCATGGGCTCCTGTGCAGCCCTAGCCTCCCCCATGAGTGCCACCCCCTGCTCCATGGCGCCGGTCCCATGGACTGCCCAAGGGCTGAGGAGTGCACGCACAAGGCGCGGGACTGGCAGGCAGCTCCACCTGCAGCCTGCCTGTGGGATCCACTGGGTGAAGCCAGCTGGGCTCCTGAGTCTAGTGGGGACTTGGAGAAACCTTTATGTCTAGCTAAGGGATTGTAAATGCACCAATCAGCACTCTGCCAAACCTTACTGAGAAGTTAAGAAGCCAAATGAGACTCTCAAGGGCAAGTATCTTAAAGTTGACAGTATGTATGCATGCTTGCTTCTTGCATCTGGCCCTAGGGACATCTGCTATTCTCTTTCTGTTTGTAGGGACAAAACAGAAATCCTAGCTCAAGGTTTGTAAACACACCAATCAGCACCCTGTGTCTAGCTCAGGGTTTGTGGATGCACCAATGGGCACTCTGTATCTAGCTAATCTGGTGGGGACTTGGGGGACCTTTATGTCTAGCTAAGGGATTGTAAATATACCAGTTAGCACTCTATGTCTAGCTCAAGGTTTGTAAATGCACCAATCAGCGCTCTGTGTCTAACTAATCTAGTGGGGACTTGGAGAACTTTTGTATCTAGCTCAGGGATTGTAAACACACCAATCAGCACCCTGTCAAAATGGACCAATCAGCTCTCTGTAAAACAGACCAATCAGCTCTCTGTAAAATGGACCAATCAGCAGGATGTGGGTGGGGCCAGATAAGGGAATAAAAGCAAGCTGCAGAGCCAGCAGTAGCAACCCACTCTGATCCCTTTCCACTCTGTGGAAGCTTTGTTCTTTTGCTTTTTGCAATAAATCTTGCTGCTGCTCACTCTTTGGGTCCACACTGCCTTTATGAGCTGTAACACTCACCCCAAAAGTCTACAGCCTCACTCCTGAGCCAGCAAGACCATGGACCCACCAGAAGGAAGAAACTCCGAACACATCCGAACATCAGAAGGAACAAACTCCGGACACGCCACCTTTAAGAACTGTAACACTCACCGCAAGGGTCCGTGGCTTCATTCTTGAAGTCAGTGAGACCAAGAACCCACCAATTCCGGACACAGTAAGTTATTTGGAAGGGATTTTCATTATAAAATTAGTATATTTTAAAATA
Source organism: Pongo abelii (assembly GCF_028885655.2). Lineage (NCBI taxonomy): Eukaryota > Metazoa > Chordata > Mammalia > Primates > Hominidae > Pongo > Pongo abelii. Next base: position 54,683,981 of record NC_071997.2, on the reverse strand, counting down.
AATTCAGAAATTTGGGAAGAATTTTATTTTATAAATAAAGCTGTTTCACCAAAGCTACATAATTTTGCTTCTATTAGTGAGTTATTGGTAAAAATTATTCATAAGCATACTTTAAAAAAAGCAGAGAATTGACTATAGCCCTGTAAAGCCAGAATTGTCAGCTGGGCGCAGAGGCTCACGCCTGTAATCCTAGCACTTTGGGAGGCCAAGGCCGGCGGATCACGAGGTCAGATTGAGACCATTCTGGCTAACACGGTGAAACCCTGTCTCTACAAAAAATACAAAAAATTAGCGGAGTGTGGTGGCGGGCGCCTGTGGTCCCAGCCACTCAGGAGAATGGCGTGATCCCGGGAGGTGGAGCTTGCAGTGAGCTGAGATCACGCCACTGCACTCCAGCCTGGGTGACAGAGCAAGACTCCGTCTCAAAAAAAAAAAAAAAAGAAAGAAAGAATTGTCTATATACAGGAAATCTCTAGTAGTTACATTGTTAGAGTGATAATCACATTCGTGGATTGACTCCAAGTGTTTTGCCTTTTGATGCCCAGAAGAATTTTCAGCTCCAGGGAAGAAAGAGGCTGCAGTTTCCTGGGTGCAAAGTTGCAGGATGGATGGGCAGCTGTAGATGCAGAGATGTGTGTGTGTGTGTGTGTGTGTGTGTGTGTGAGACAATGAATGAAAGCCTCACAAAAGCAAAGCACATGCTTTCTCTAAAAATAGCATAACAAAGCCTCTAAATGTTGTAACAATCTAATATTTCTGAAAGTAATAAGATGGAAGGTTAAAAATAATACAGTCCATATAAATAGTTTAAACCAGAAAAAATATTTAAATTATTATCATTGAGGTTGCTCTTCTTATTATTGTTGAGAAATCTATAAACAAAATTCATTACATCAACATGTAAAGAAACTAGAAAATATATAAAATCTTCTTAAAATGTGAAATAGATATTTGATACAATAAAAAATAGCTACTAGTATTTTATGGAAAAGTAACAGAGAAGCACTTATTTATAATAATGATATATATTTTTAAAATAGTGAATACCCTAAGGATAGAATATTATAAATTGTGCTTCTATTAAAAATAATACCTACATTACTCCTAATATTATTCCAGAATTAGTTCATGCAATAGGAAGAAATAATAGCACTAATATTTAAAAGGCTATACCAAAGAGCCTGCAAAGATATTCAGATAAAATATACATAAATACATATGTACACACAATAACATACATATATATCTATATATACATACATATATACCTATATATACATACATATACACATGTATCAGAAAGCTACAACTACTTTAAAATTTTAGTAAATTTTTAGTAAGAAAAGTAAAATACTGTTTATTTGTGTTTTTTTAGGGGAGTGGGCAACATTTCTAGTCTATAATAATCTAGACTAGAGTTTCTCATATGGTGACAACCTGTTACACTATGTATTACATTCTGCTTAATGTCACATAAATGATACTCAGAAATATTTGATTCTTTTTACTAGTAAATATTTTCAGAATATTGATTTATAATATATATTCATTACCATTTTATTGTACTTATCTTTTGTTATAAGTATAAATTAAGTTCAAAATACACATTAGGTTGTGCTATATCGTTCTTATTTTGTGTATTTTTAGAATAATCTGTTTTCTAAAAATTTACATGAAGTAAGTGAAACCATTAATTCGGGAGTCCCATTGTCTTATAATGTTTTTGTAACTATTTTCAATACTTTTTATTCTTATTTAAATTTTTCTTTGTATTTCATACCATTTTGAATTTTTTTGTTTTATAAAGTTATTGCACATGCACTACAGGGATTTTAGAAAATATATAAAAATAAAACTAAGCTTTAAAATTCACTGTAACCGCACAAACAACAAATAAACTCTGTGAACATTTTAGTGTATAGAAAATTTTCCGTGTCCCATCATTCTCCATTTGCCCACCATTTTTTTGTCTTGGTAATTTATCTTTCTTCCTTTTCTTTTCACCCTTTTCCTCTGGTGACTTTCTGAACCACTTTTATGGAGTTGATCTCACGTTGCACCTAGAAAGCCTATCAATTACATCAAAGTTTTCCTCTGGAAACTGAAGTGGTTCATTTTCAACAATTTAAAGTCTTTTCAATACTAATCTTTTCCTTCCTCCTCTTTCTGATTTCTATGGTACTTAATACACCACCTCCTAATTTCTGTATTTGAACAAGGTAAAATAAATCCGGACCAAGCACTGCCAAAACAGGTGTGTGACTTGAACATTGACTTGTCTCTGTTCATGTGAGTGACAGCAGTGTTTTTGTTTACACTGCATTTTTTATTAAAGAGAACAAAATAATTTGTAAAAGTAAGTTACCAGATTTGGCAGAATGACTAAAGGACTAAATCATTGCTTTGTTAACAACCTGCTTCTATTAACTGTTATGGAATTCATAAACTTTTGTACTTTGGAAAATGAAATGCATTAAGTAGATTTCCTGCATGTTTTCATCTAGATGATTACCTTTCTTACTTCTGCTAAGGAAAAGACTTGTTTTCTCAAGAGGTTGAGAAAGGGACTTTGGCAGAACACAAGATGTTCTGGATGTGTTGGGGGAAGGGTTTTAATACCCTCCTCATAGCCATGCATGCACTCACAAACATGTCTTTTTATCACAGGCTACAAAGAGACAGGATTGCACCTGTCTCTCTACCCATTAGGGAGGAACTGACTTGTTTTTATTCCTTTCTTTAGCATAAGCACACTATACTTACATATACTCAAGCCCTTCTCATTCCAGAACATCACTAGGATTAAAGTTCTAAATGCCTGGCTACATATTCCTTCAGGAACTGCTGTCTCCTGCATGCATCTTAATTTCCTCAGGTAATTGCAAGAAAAAGGTAGCTGGATAAGAACTTAAGATAGTGGCCTAATATCTTAGTCCAAGCTATACTCTTATTTCTATGCAAAACCCTCTTTTCACATGACTTGCATTTCCAATTATTTTGGTGTACCTTCGGGCAAATATATGTGTATGAAGGTAATTATCGAGCATGGCTCATAAAACAAAAATTGAGTAGTAACTTTCATTAAATAACCATTTTTTTCCAATTTATTTAATATTGCCAAGGAATTTTTTGTTGCTACTAGAACTTGACTTGTGTTTGACTCGTGTTTCAGGTATTATTAATTACCCAAAAGAATAAAGATAAGGAAAACTACTTTTCACATTTTTCCATAATACATGCACATGATGGATGAAATGAACATGTCGTTATTCCTAGGTTCAAAAGGTTTAGACCTGGTTGTTTCTGTTTTTGGGTTTTCATAGATATAGAAATAAATAATGCCACAAATTGTCCTAGTTTTCTCCATCTGCAAGAATATAAGATATTACCTTTATGTTGATTACATATTATGATATATAATCATATATTATTAAATGTTTACTATGCATATTAAAACTGTAGTATTGTGGATATATAGGTTGAATGAAAATTAAATTAAAATTAAAAAGTAATTTTACTTATTTCTCTTATTTTTTTTAATGTGATCACTAGAAAATTTAAATTCATATTTACCTTGCATTTGTGACTCACATATTTCTACTAGACAGCACTGTCTTGGATATTGAGATGATAGAATATATATATATAATGTAGGGCACTATATATTATATGTATACATATATATACGCAAATGGGTGGCTGCAGTATGTGTGTATGTACATTTGCATGGAACACAAAAATCTGTAAAGACTTACCTCCCAATGACTCTCGCTAAGTGATGAAATGTTTTCATGATGGTCTTAATAAGTTTTGCAGAGATGTATGGAGAAATCTACTTGGCTTTGTTTTTTTTGTTTTTCTTTGTCTTTCTTTCCTTGACTTCCTCCTAGAAGGAAGAGCCATGTTCATTGCTCCTTATAAAAATGTCATTTCCATTTTCCCAGGGTTTATTTTAACATTGTGCGACTTGGAATTCAATGGAGTTAACTCCATTCTCCTGATTCTGAGCTTGCATTTGTTTGTGAAGCTTACTACCCTCATCAGATGCTCTGACTTCCATTCCAGGGCTTAGTGCACAAGAGATCATCACCTCTGATACAAGGTTTGGTGTTCTCTTTTACAGACTCCGTGTTTGTGAAGCAAGCCCTTCCTGAGTCTGCAAGAGACTCAGAGTTTTATCTTGTAGGCAAGAGTTAAATCTTAGAATGCAGAAAAGTTTATTTTAAAAACGTATTTTAATAAAAGCATATATCACTATTTTATGGGAAATATTTCTAGGTACCTAGTGGAAACATTTCCCTTCCTATAATTAAAGTTATACAATAAATGTGAAATACTTTTTTTCATAATACCTGGGCTCCTCTTCATACAAATGCTTTACTTATTATCTTATAAATATTCTCTCTGTATCACAGAGGCCTTAGTTTAAGGAAGGCAACTTCTTTTAGCAATATTAAGATATTGACTCTGGAATCAGTCAGGGAATGAAAAATGAAGTTATGCATATTTAATCTACTCAGCAAGGATTTGGGGCTGCCTCTGAGAATAACAGAGAAAATTAATAACTCCCCACCCTCCTTCACAAGGATATTTATGAGGACAAAATTATATCAAAACATATGGGGAAGCATTTAGAAATTGTAACAGGATATAAAATGTAGGGTACTTTATGATTGATAATTATATTATTTAAACTTTAGAAGAAATATTCATTTGACTTTTGTGAGTTTAACATTTCCTTTCTGCCATCAGGGCCAATTCCTTTTTTTTCTCTAAATAAAAATATCTATTTCACATCAATAATAGAATGTATATTTTCCTATTTTTTTAACCTTTCAAAAATTCTACTTTATCTTGAATAGTGTTTAGCCTTGACCACCTTTCCTTAACAGTCTGTGCCAAGGGGCCCCTTCTACATCATCCCTCTCAGCAAAATAAATAATGTAAAGAATACAGCTTCTTTCAGAGGTATAGAAGAAAAGAACAAACTAGAGAGAAAAAAGATTTTAAAAATTTTTCCCAAAATGGCCAGTGTATATAGTCTTGTAAAATATAATATACTCATTCGGTTACAGTGTCCGTTTGTATGCATGGGGGATTGTTTCCAGGACCTCCTGAAGATGCCAAAATCTGCAGATGTTCAAGTCTGTCATTTAAAATAGCACAGTATTTGCATGTAACCTGTGCACATTCTCCTGTATACTTCAAACAATCTCTAGTGAGTTACATCCTCACCTTTAAATCATTACTTATAATCACTTAGATTATTGCTTATAATACCTAACACAATGTAAATGCTATGTAAATAGTTGTTGTATTGTTTAGGGAATAATGACAAGAAAAACATCTGTACATGTTCAAGGCAGACAAAATTATTTTTTCTACATATTTTTGATTCATGTTTATTAAATCTATGGATGCAGAAGTCATGGATATGGACAGTTGACTGTCCTCATTTTATTGATACTCAAGTGCTTAAAGATGATGGAGTTATTTTTAGACTAGGCAGTATCCAGAACATTTTAAGAAACAGAAAAGAGAGAGAAGGAAGCAGAGAGAGAGAGAGAGAAAAGAAGAAGAAGAAGAAGAAGAGTAGGAGGAGGAGGAGGAGGAGGAACAAGAACAAGAAGAAGAAAGAAAGGATAAATTAGGCCCTGAGTTGAAGTATTTAGTAAGGAATCAATTGAAACTTTAATTTCAGCTGAAAAATGGCCTACTGTATTGAAGGAGTCTCTAGTTTTTAATTTGAAGATTGGAATCATTCTGGGAAATATTCTCACTTATTTCTGGGATAGACAACATCAGAGTGGACTTTTCAAGTCATAAAGAAGGATGACAAGACCTACTCATAGTTGTTCTTATTGCACCTGTGAATAGCAAAATAACTGAGACAGGTACTCAGGCTGAAATGCTACCTTTAGTTCTCATAAGAAAATAATGTGTGCTCCGTGAGAATACTTTTCCGCCTAAGGCTGCCAATTGGGCAAAAATAATTGTTTATTTTGTGCTGTTGCACAATAATTGTGATATGAGTATGTAAAGTAGACAAGGAAGGGATCATGAACTCACAGGGGCTGCCATCTCTTAGAAAATCCACTTTCAATAATTGTACTCCTCTAGCCAGTTTACTGAATTTTTTCTTTTCTTTTTTTCTTTTTTTTTTTTTGAGACAGGGTCTCACTCTGTTGCCCAGGCTGGAGTCCAGTGACGTGATCTCAGCTCACTGCAGCCTTCACCTCCTGGGTTCAAGCAATTGTCCTGCCTCAGCCTCCTGAGTAGCTGGGACTACAGGCACCCGCCACAAAGCCTGACTAATTTTTTTTTTTTTTTTTTTTTGGATTTTTGGTAGAGGCGGGGTTTCACCATGTTGGCCAGGCTGGTCTCAAACTCCTGACCTCAGGTGATGCTCCCACCTTGGCCCCCCAAAATGCTGGGATTACAGGCATGAGCCACTGCACTCGGCCTGAATTTCTTTTTATGCAATGAATTCGCCAAGATCTTCAGATTTTAGTTGGATTATGGTCAGATTTGAAGAGCATTCAGCTTTTTCCCAGAGCAAAGGATGCATGTAATTTTTTTCTGTTATTATTGTGCACCATCAGTGTCCAGTTGAGTGACAATATCACAAAAGTCCTCTGTAGCAGAAGGTTACAAAAAACAGGACCAAAAGAGAAGGGTCTAAGGATTTAGTCTGTGGCTATGTAATCATTAAGCTGCTGACACTACAATCAAATGTGCAAAAATGTGTAACATTTTTGTCACTTCTGTATCATTTTTATAAGTTCCCACCCTTCTTGGGTAGCAGCTACACTTAGACTTGTCAATGAACAGTATCTCATTTATTTCTAGTTTGATCAGTTTTATTTCAGCTTAGATATTAATTTGATCCAAAGTTCTTCTCTTTAGGACTGGCTGAAATCCTATTTGATGAATTCTGTCTTGGAGCTTTTCAGGTTTGAGGTCTCTTTCCCAAGCTCTTCAAATTTCCAGGGTTCTCCTATTTATATGACGGCTGTGTGGATGAGGATCTTATTGTGTTTTAATTGTCATGGTGAAAAACAGTCCTGAGCTGGGAACCTAGTGATTCAAGCTTGTTTATTTGCTTAGGAATAATTGACTAGGTTAGATCCTAAACTGATAGGGAGTTAGGATAAATATTCCCAGTGCAAGGTACTATTTGTTTTGGTACTTACTTGTTTGCTAATTTGTTTAATTTCTGCCATTCTTCTCCTCCTGCCTTACTTCCTTCCCACTGCTTAAACACAAACACACCACACACCCACACACGCACACACACACACACACACACCTTTATATGCCAACTTATCTCTGCAAGGGGGAGGTCTAGACTAATCATTAAACTAGTGATTGTGAAATGAACTTTGCAAAATGATGACAATAAGATAAATCTGACATAGTTGACTCCATCTTGCTTCTGATCTCCAAGCTGTCCTTAGCCATTCCTTTTTTTTTTTTTTTTTTTGAGATGGACTCTCGCTCTGTCGCCCAGGCTGGAGTGCAGTGGCGCGATCTCGGCTCACTGCAAGCTCCGCCTCCCGGGTTCACGCCATTCTCCCGCCTCAGCCTCCGGAGTAGCTGGGACTACAGGCGCCGGCCACCGCGCCCGGCTAATTTTTTTTTGTATTTTTAGTAGAGACGGGGTTTCACCATGTTAGCCAGGATGGTCTCGATCTCCTGACCTCGTAATCCGCCCGCCTCGGCCTCCCAAAGTGCTGGGATTACAGGAGTGAGCCACCGCGCCCGGCCCTTAGCCATTCTTGAGAGTAGGCCAAGGTAAGTTTGGGAGAAATTCAGTTTATAGTTTAACTTTTAAACAAGAATGATATTTGTCCCTCTTTAAAACTGATCCCTTCCCTGTTTGGGGGCTGAAACCACCTTTGTAAGACTAATGAGTGGTCACAAGGTAAGTGTAGTTTCTACAATCCCTTATTGCTCAGGAGTCATGTGGCCAGAGTTCACAAATCTCACGTGGCCGGAGGTCACAAGATTTGTAAGTTTCTCAGTTGCATCTATAGATAACATCACTATTGTAGAACCTAAGAATTTTTAGATGTTTTTCAGACTGACCTCATCCAGACCCAAGACTCATGACTCAACTGGTCCTGTGACCCCACCCAGAGGCAGACACAGTGCCTGAGGACTATTTTCCACACCCATATGATTTCATTCCCAACAAATCAGCACCACCCGTTCTCCAGTCCCCTGCTCATAAAATTGTCCATAAAAACCCTAGCCTCTGAGCCTTCAGGGTGACAGATTTGAGTGACAAATCCAGTTTTCCTGAGTGGGCTGGCCTCATGTCAATTAAACGCCTTCTCTACTGCAATGCTGCAATCTCAGTGAAGTGATTTTGCCTGTGCAGTGAGCAGGACGAACCCATCAGGCAATTACAATTGTTTTAATTCAGCTGACTCATTTGGTCCATCAGGACAAAGTTATGGCACCTGATATTGGAATCTATGTTGTTGTATGATTTATGTCAGGCAGGACAATCAGACCTAAGTGGACCAGAAAGATCTCTGGGGTGCCTAGTATTTTCTTTGCTCAATTCAGTGTGTTATATTTGCTAAAGAATAACTCAAGCTTGTTTATTTGAATAAATGGCTTAGTTAGCTTCTAAACTGATAATAGGAGTTGTGGTAAATAGTCCCATTGCAGGATACCCTTTGTTTAGGTTCTTATTTATTTGCTAACTTGTTTAATTTCTACCATTCTACTCTTCTCCTGCCCTGCTCTCCTCCTACAGCTTAAGCACACACACACACACACACACACACACACACACACATGCATACACACACACACACACAAATATAAGATCTATAAAACCCATGAGAACAGGAACTTGACTTATTTATTCATGGCTGTATTTTTGCACTTAGAAAATTGCCTAGTACACAGGAAGAGTCAATAAATATTTGTTGCATTCATGCATGTATGAATCTTCATTTATACAGGCCAAAAAACAACTTCTCCATGAGAAATGGTTTAATTGATTAGGAAACATTTATCACGTTCATACCCAAAGTGCAGCCTGTGAACTAGAAGCATCCTCATCACTTTACAGGTAATTAAAAATACGTAATCTTGGGTCCCACCCCAGAATTTAGGAAATATAATCTGCATTTCAACAAGTCCCCCAAGTGCTTTCTATTGCTTATGACAGTTTGAGATGTCCAGTCTTTTGTTAGGTAATCGTACATGTTTCCATACTCTCACCTTCACCATAATTACTCAAGGCAAACTTTTCCACTGAATCCCATTCAATCAAGACACGCATCAAGACACTCACTAACAAACTACACATAGCATTGCCCAAACAACTGGAATTGACATATGGAGGGTTATAGATTTGCAGGTGTTTATATAATAATATTAGTTTCTTCCTTCTTATTATTTATTTATTTGAGATGGAGCTTGCTCTGTTGCCAGGCTGGAGTGCAGTGGCATGATCTTGGCTCACTGCAACCTCTGCTTCCTGGGTTCAAGCAATTATCCTGCCTCAGCCTCCCAAGTAGCTGGGACTACAGGTGCATACCACCACACTCAGCTAATTTTTGAATTTTTAGTAGAGAAAGGGTTTCACCATATTGGCCAGGGTGGTCTCGATCTCTTGACCTTGTGATCTGGCTGCCTCAGCCTCCCAAAGTGCTGAAATTACAGGCATGAGCCACCGCACCTGGTCCTTTCTTATCTTTTAAATCTGAGAAATTTGTAAAACTGTGGCAGTTGAAAAACTTAGGTACAACTACCAATTAATAAAGGAGTACTTATAGAATGCTAAATAAGTGATTAGCTCTGAATTATGCAGTTTAGAAGATAGCAATTTAGCTTAAAGAATAATCTCTTGAGTTTACAATTTTGTACCTAAGCCAAAGGAAAAAAAAAGAAGCAGAAATGCAAGAATTAGAAACTAAATAATTCTGTAATACTGATTACCAGGCAGGCATAGAAAATAGTATTTTTAAGTCTTATAACTGGTATCATAGTAATTATCTAAGGTAAATACACAAAGGAACATGGAATAAAATATTAGTTTAATCTTAAATATATAAAACTGATGCTCAAGGAGAATAAAATACTTAGCTGAAAGGCTAAGGAAGAATATTATTGAACAATTTTTGTGTCATCTCTTCCTAAAAGTCAAAAACATATTCAAATAAATAGAAAGGTAAGAGGAACTGGCACCATCCTAATAAGAGAGACAACATCTCAAGTGTCTGCTGGTCACTGGCCTTTTGATACTATGAGACACTCAGTATACTTTCAACAAAATCTTTTGTTTTTCTTCAGTTAACTAGATTTGGGTTTTGTTACTTACAAATAAATGTCTTTGATTAAAAAGAAGTATGTAGGCAAAAGACTTTAAGTGTAGGATATAATTCGTAATTATTAGAAAGAAATGGGATTATTTGAATAATATAAAATATAATGCTATCCCATAGTGAATATATATACAAATCTTGCTGCATTCAGACTGTTCACTTGTATTCAGCAAGATTTGTATATATATTCTCTATGGGACAGCATTGTACAGAATGTATTGGGAAATTAGATACTCAAATATTTACAATGATCACTGAGAATGAAGACTGTGATTAATGGATCAATATGGGGATAGATCAATTTAAAGATGAATAATGACAATTGTAATAAAGGCTACTTTTTGTTCCCCTTTATCCATGTGATTCTATTCCTTTAGAAAGAGAACCACAAGATTTTGGGGGATACCTGTTTGCCAACCCCAGACTACATATGTCTGATTACCTGTAGTTACGTATGATCATGTACCTGAGGACCAGCCAATGGAATATAAATGAATGTATTTATAAAAGCTGAGTCACACCATTAATAAAAAGAGACATGCTCTTCACTTTTTCTTCCAACTTTTCCCATGAGTAGAAAATAATCTTGTTGAAAGGTGCTGAAGCAACAATTTTAGGCCACAATATGGAATCCAAGAGTTTAGGATGTTATGTCCACACTGAAAATGTTCATAGCAGCCCTAGGCTACTTATATTTGGACTGCAGTGTGAGCAAACATTAAAATTTTGTCTTGCTCAACCATTGCTATTTTGGCCTTTGTTGGGAAACTTGATCATTATCTTTCCTATTACACCAAAGGAGAACACTGCTCATAGCAGCATGAAGAATGAGAGACTGACGAGCACTAACTTAAATTCTTGCTTCAAGGAATAAAGGAAAATGCAAGGACTTTAAGCAGAAAAACTATCTTAGTGCATAATCCTGTAGAGAACTTTAATCTCAACAAGTGATTTCACAGAATTTGGGATATTCAACAAGAGTTGAATACATACTCTTGCAAGGCTTTTTTATTTTCCTTTTTTTTTTTTTTTTTGCTGAAACTTAGGTTATAGACAGAATGATCAGAATCTTAACAATAAGAATAGAATTTCTGAGTACTCAGAGATCCTGAACAATTTGACCTCCCAAAACTTTGGGAAAAAAGTAGAGATACAATATTATTTGCCTGAAATATGTGTTAATTTTAAAAGTAAAAAGTTAGAAAGCTAATATTTTCCTTCATTTACTCAATTTTTAAAAAATTAAAAAATGATGTGAAAGTTCGCTAACTAGAAGTAGCTGATTTGTGCCACTCTTCTGGAGAGAACAAAGAGTTGCGAGTAAACACGAGCTCTTCAACTAGACCATGCAAGTGGGCACATTGGGATTCACCAAGGAAGCAATACAACCTAGTAGAATGGAGAGGAGTGAGACAGAACAGCTGCCCACCAGGGAGTGTCATGGAACCATGGCAGGACCCCCACCTTGGGGAAGCAGTAAGTGAGTGAGAGTCTCCAGGACCCCACCCTCAGTCCTTTGCAACCCTGGGCTCAAGAGATCCACTGTGACCTACCCTTAACCAGGACCTCCAGACTAACAGAGAGAGCTATGTGGAGGCTGGGCAGAGCTGCCACTTAGGCACACACAGAGTTCTGGGAGCCCTGGGTTGCCAGTACCCTGGCACCAGGCTAGGCTCCCTGGTACACCCTTAACATAGGGGCCGAATCCATGAGGTTAATCAGAGGACAAACTGCAGGCCTCACCTCCACCGCATCTTGTGAGACAAGGTCTACTAGGCTGGGACCGGTAGCATGGCCACCCCAATCCTGCCTGAGCTCTGGGGCCAGAAGCAGCTGTGCTCTTCTCTGGGATGAGTTCCCAGAGGGAGCAGACAGGATGCCATTTTTACTGTTCCACAGCCGTCACTCAGGTTGCCCAGAGGCTCTGGAGGAGGCACCGTGATTAGGGACTAATGTGGACCCCTGGCACAGCGCAACTGCCTTATGAAAAAGGAACCAGACTATTTTCCACGTGGGTCCCTGACCCTGCTACTACTCACTGGGCAGGGCCTCCCAACCTAGGACCCCAGCCATCACTTGCCTGGACTCTCAGGCCAGTAGCATCCCTGCATTTCCCAGAGATGGAGCTCCCAGAAGGAGCAGGCAGGCTGCCATTTTTGTTGCTCTGCAGCCATTGCTCCTGTTGCCCTCAGGCTCTGGAGAGAGCAGTGTAATTAGGGACTAATGTGGGCCCCCAGCACAAAACAACTGTCTTAGGGAAAAGTGGCCAGACGGTTCTCCATGCAAGTCCCCATCCTTGCTTCTCCTCACTGGGCAGTGCCTCTCAACATGGGCCCCCAGTACAAACACCCTGCCTCACCTGAACACCTCAGACTGGGGAAGAAACAAGGAACCTGAGCGCTTCGCTCGTGCTTCCAGCATACCACATTTACCATATAGAGAGGAGCCCAGTCTCTCCTTTCTGTGAGCGCATGAACTTCCATTCTTCACTGAGTGGGTCTGTATCAGCTTGTTCTCATGCTGCTAAAAAAGACATACCCAAGGCTGAGTAATTTTTAAAGGAAAAGAGGTTTAATGGACTCAGTTCCACGTGGCTGGGGAGGCCTCACAATCATGGCAGAAGGTGAAAGGCGCATCTTACATGGCAGCAGGCAAGAGAGAAATGAGAGCAAAGTGAAAGGGGAAACCCTTTATAAAATCGTTAGATATCATGAGACTTATTCATTGCTATGAGAACAGTATGAGGGAAACTACCCCCATGATTAATTATCTCCCACTGGGTCCTTCCCACAATTATGGGAGCTACAATCCAAGATAAGATTTGGGTGGGGACACAGCCAAATCATATCAGGGTCCCCAGCTTGGCCAAGTAGCAAAGCCACCCACCTGGCTGAGCATTCCCTGTAGCAAAGACTCTGTGTTTCTCTGAGGTGGAGCTCCCTGAGGCAGCTAAAAGCCCCTCTGCCACTGCCAATGCAGTGGTACTGTCCTTGCTGCACTCAGACTGGTGAAAGAGCAAAGACCCTGAGTGTTTTACCCACACTTCCAGCAAACCATAGCACCCTAAGGAGGAAAGGTCAGTTTGTCTCCACTATAAGCCCTTTGGTCCTGCTGCTCATCACCAGGCAGGGCCCCCCAGCTTGGGCCCACGATGCAGCCACCCCACTCCTGGGCCAATTGCTGAGTGGTGGTGGCTCTGCGTTTCTCTGTAGTGAAGCCCCAAGAGACAAATGAAAGGCCTCTGCCACAACCACTGTCAAGGTTCCTTCCCCTGCTCCTTCCAAGCTGGGAAGGGAACATAAAGCCTGAGCTCACCCCAGGGCCATGGTGTGCAGCCTGGGAGGGCCAAACCAAGATCTGCAGCTAGCACTCAAGTAGGAGAGGAACCCACAGTGTCCAAACACTAAGAAGGAGTACACCTCCCTTTGTGAGGAAATACAGAGGAGCCACATGGCTAAAGTGCCCACTTAGCCATTATGCTTAAATGTCATCTGCAGGATAACAGCCAAAACCTCAATACCAAAAGTATTTTGCTAACACATGCCCCATAAAACCAAGGACAAAAATTCAGCTACAAATAAAGGCCTCACACAAAGCTGCAGCCCTTTGAAAACATCCAGAAAAAAAGTCAGCTAACTGTTCTCAAAACATAGCTAAAAGAACATCAGCCCATACAAATGAGAAAGAACCAGAACAAGAACTCTGATAACTTAAAAAAGATGGGGCATCCGAGATGGCCGAATGGAAACAGCTCCGGTCTGTGGCTCTCACAAAGAAGAATGAAAATGGAGTGAATTCTGCATCATCAATTGAGGTACCCAGGTTCTCTCATTGGGACTGACTAGGCAATTGGCACAACCCACAGAGAGTGAGGAAAAGCAAAGTGGAGCGAGGAACCACCCGGGAGTTTATGGGACAAAGGGAGCTCCCTCCCCCAGCCAAGGAGCCTGGGAGGGATTGTCCTATCCTGCCCTGGAAACCATGCTTTTCTCATAGATTTTTGCAACCTTTGGATCAGGAGCACATGGGCGCCACTTGAGCAGACACTGAGACACAGGAGTCTTTGCATACTCCAGCTCTGGGAACTGTGGTGAGGTAGAAGATCCATCCACTCTCGTGGAAAGGGGGCTGAAACCAGGGAGCCAAGCAGCCTCGCTCAGTGGGCTCCTTCCCATGGAACCCCACAAGCTAAAACCCACTGGCTTGGAATCCCCACTGGCCAGCACAGCAGGCTGGAGACCACCTAAGAAGACAGAGTTCTGGTGGGAGGTGGGGTAGCTGCCATCACTGCAGTTCCAGTCAGCTGTTTGCCCCGGACACTGGTACCATTGAGACTGAGTGGTTTGGGCCAGGAGCAATTCACCACAGCTGCAGCACAGTAGCTGTGATAGTTCGTGGCCAGACTGTTTCTTTAACCAGTTTCCCAACCCATTCCTCCTCACCAGCCAGGGCCTCCCTGTGGGATTTTCAGCATCCCCATCCAGAGATTTATGAACAGAACTTTGATATCCCTGGGATGAGCCCCTAGAATAAGGGGCAGCTGTGATATCTGGGGTCAGCAGTCTTAGTCTTTTCTGCCTGCCAGCTTGGGAGAGTCAGGGCAGCTCAGATGAGGGGTATTCTTCCAGTAACGCACACCTGCTCCACCAAGGGGCAGCCAGACTGCTTATTTAAGTGCATTCCTGATCTCATTCCTCCTGACTGGGTGAGAACTCCCAGTGTGGGTCTCCAGACACCTCATGCAGGAGTGTTCCAGCTGGCATCAGGTTGGTTCCCCTCTGGAACAGAGCTCCCAGAGGAAGAAGCAGGTTGCCATCTTGGCTATTCTGTGGCCTCCACTGGTGATACCTCCAGGTGCAGGAGGGACCCAGGAGATAGAATCTGGAGTGGTCCCTCAGCAAACCACAGCAGCCATACAGAACAGTGGCCTGACTGCTGAAAGAAAAACAAACAGAAAGCAACAACAACAACAATGAAAAAATCACACAAAAAACAAAATCCAATGGTCAGCAGTCTCAAAGATCAAAGGTAAATAAACCCATGAAGATGAGAAAGAATCAGTGCAAAACCCTGAAAACTCAAAAAGCCAGAGTGTCACTTCTCCAAATGATTGCAACAAATCTCCAGCGAGTGCACAGAACTGGGTTAAGGCTAAGATGGATGGATTGGCAGAAGCAAGCTTCAGAAACTGGGTTACAACAAACTTTGCTGAGCTAAAGGAGTATGTTCTAACCCAATGCAAAGAAGCTAAGAACCATGATAAAAGATTACAGGAATTGTTAGCCAGAATAACTAGTTTAGAGAGGAACATAAATGACCTGATGGAGCTGAAAAACACACCATAAGAACTTCACAATGTAAACACAAGTATCAATAGCTAAATAGACCAAGTGGAAGAAAGGACATCAGAGCTCAGAGACAATCTTGCTGAAATAAGGCAAGCAGACTAGATTAGAGAAACAAGAATGAAAAGGAATGAACAAAACCTCTGTGAACTATGGGACTATGTAAAAAAAAAAACCTACAACTAACCAGGGTATCTTAACAAGATGGGGAGAATGGAACAAACTTGAAAAATATACTTTAGGATATCATCCAGAACTTCCCCAACCTAGCAAGACAGACCAACGTCCAAATTCAGGAAATCCAGAGAACCGCAGTAAGATACTCCATGAGACGACCAACCCAAAACATAATCATCAGATTCTCCATGTCAAAATGAAGGAAAAAATTTTAAGGGCAGCCAGAGAGAAAGACCGAGTCACCTACAAAGGGAAGCCCATCAGACTAACAGCAGACCTCTCAGCAGAAACCCTACAAACAGAAGAGATTAGGGACGAATATTTAACATTCTTAAAGAAAAGAATTTCCAACCCAAAATTTCATATCTGGCCAAACTAAGCTTTATAAGCAAAGACAAATAAAATCTTTTTCAGACAAGCAAATGCTGAGGGAATTCATCATCATCAGGCCTGCCTTGCAAGAGCTCCTGAAGGAAGCACTAAATGTGGAAAGGAAAAATAGTCCAGCCACTATAAAAACACATTGAAGTACACAGACCAATGACACTATGAAGCAACTACCTAAACAAGTCTGCAAAATAACCAGCTAGCATCATGACAACAGGATTAAATTCAAACATAATAATATTAACCTTAAATGTAAATGGACTAAATGACCCAATTAAAAGATACAGGATGACAATCTGGATAAGGGGTCAAGAACCATCGGTGTGATGTATTCAAAAGACCAGTCTCAAAAACAAAGACACACATTGACTCAAAATAAAGGAATGGAGGAAAATTTATCAAGCAAATGGAAAACAGAAAAAAAAAAAAACAGGTGTTGCATCATTAGTTTCTGACAAAACAGACTTTAAACCAACAAAGATCAAAAAAGACAAAGATGGGCTTTACATAATGGTAAAGCAGTCAATTCAACAGGAAGAGCTAACTATCATAAATATATATGCACCCAATGCAGTAGCACCCAGATTTACAAAACAAGTTCTTAGAGACCTACAAAGAGACTTAGAATCCCACACAATAATAATGGGAGACTTTAACACCCCACTGTCAATATTAGAAAATTAACAAAGATATTCAAAACTTGAACTCGGCTCTGGGTCAAGTGGAGCTAATAGGTGTCTACAGAACTCTGCATCCCAAAACAGCAGAATACACATTCTTCTTGGCACCATATGGAACTTACTCTAAAATTGATCACATAATTGGAAGTTAATCACTCCTCAGCAAATGAAAAGGAACTGAAATAATAATGAACAGTCTCTCATACCACAGTGCAATCAAATTAGAACTCAACATTAAGAAACTCACTCAAAACCATACAGCTACATGAAAATGAACAACCTGCTGCTCAGTCCCTCCTGGGTAAATAATGAAATTAAGGCAGAAATCAAGAAGTTATTTGAAACTAAGGAGAACAAAGAGATAACACACCAGAATCTCTGGGACACAGATAAAGCATTGCTAACAGGAAAATTTGTAGGACTAAATGCCCACATCAAAAAGCTAGAAAGATCTCAAATCAACATCTTAACATCACAACTAAAAGAACTCGAGAATCAAGAGCAAAGAAACCCTAAATCTAGCAAAAGGCAAGAAATAACCAAGATCAAAATAGAACTGAAGGAGATAGAGAAACACACACACACAAAGAAGCTTTAAAAGAATCAATGAATGCTGGGACTGTTTTTGGAGACAATTAATAAAATCGATAGACTGCTAGCTAGACTAATAAAGAAGAAAAGACAGAAGAACCAATAGATAAAGTAAAAAATAATAAAGTGGCTATCACGATTGATCCCACAGAAATGCAAATGCCTATCAGAGAATACTAGAAGCACTCTACACAAATAAACTAGAAAATCTAGAAGAAATGGATAAATTTCTGGACACATACACCCTCCCAAGACTGAAGAAGTTGAATCCCTGAATAGACCAATATCAATTACTGAAATTGAGGGAGTAATAAATAGCTTACCAACCAAAAGAAGCCCAGGACCAGATGAATTTACAGCAGAATTCTACCAGAAATACAAAGAGGAGCCAATACCCTTTCTTTGTAAATGATTCCAAACAACTGAAAAGGAGGGACTCATCCCTAACTTATTTTATGAGGCCAGCATTTTTCTGATACCCAAAGTGGACAGAGAAACAACAAAAAAAGGAACACTTCAGGCCAATATCCCTGATGAATATTGATGCAAAAATTCTCAACAAAATACTGGTAAACTGAATCCAAAAGCACATCAAAAAGCTTATTTACCACAATCAAGTAGGCTGCATCCCTGGGATACAAGGTTGTTTCAACATATACAAATTGATAAATGTAATTCTTCACATAAACAGAACTAAAGACAAAACCCACATGATTATCTCAATAGATGCAGAAAGACCTTTGGTAAAATTCAACATTCCTTCATGTTAAAAACTCTCAATAAACTAGGTATTGAAAGAACGTACCTCAAAATAATAAGAGACATTTATGACAAACCCACAGTCAATATCATACTGAATAGGCAAAAGCTCAAAGCATTCCCTTTGAAAACCAGCACAAGACAAGGATGACCTGCCTCACCCCTCCTATGCAGCATAGTATTGGAAGTTCTGGCCAGGGCAACCAGGCAAGAGAAAGAAACAAAGTGTATTCAAATAGGAAGTGAGAAGTCAATTTGTCCTTGTTTGCAGATGACATAATCCTATATCTAGATAAGCCCTTCATCTCAGCCCAAAAGCTTCTTAAGCTGATAAGCAACTTCAGCAAAATCTCAGGATACAATATCAATTTGTAAAAGTCACAAGCATTCCTATACCCTATACACAAACAACAGACAAGTGGAGAGCCAAATCATGAATGGACTCCCATTCACAATTGCTACAAAGAGAATATAATACCTAGGAATACAGCTAACAAGGAAAGTGAAGGACCTCTTTAAAAAGAACTACAAACTACTCCTCAAGGAAATCAGAGAGGACACAAAGAAATGAAAAAACTTTCTATGCTTATGGATAGGAAGAATCAATATCATGAAAATGGCCATACTGCCCAAAGTAATTTATAGATTCAATGCTACTTCCATTAAACTACCATTGACATACTTCACAGAAGTAGCAGAAACTATTTTAAAATTCATATGGAACCACAAAAGAGCCCATATAGCCAAGACAATCCTAAGCAAAAAGAACAAAGCTAAAGGCATCACATTACCTGACTTCAAACTATAATACAAGGCTCCAGTAGCCAAAACAGCATGGTGCTGGTACAAAAACAGACACATAGGCCAACGGAACAGAACAGAAAACTCAGAAATAAGACTGCATATCTACAAGCATCTGATCTTTGACAAACCTGACAAAAACAAGCAATGGGGGAAAGGATTTCCTATTTAATAAATGGTGCTGGGAGAACTGGCTAACCATATGCAAAAAAATTGAAACTGGACCCCTTCCTTACACCTTCTACAAAAATTAACCCAAGATGGAGAAAAGGCTTAAATGTAAAATCCAAAACTATAAAAACCCTAGAAGAAAATGTAGGCAATACCATTCAGGATATAGGCATGGGCAAAAATTTCATGATGAAATTGCCAGAAGCAATTTCAATGAAAACAAAAACTGACAAATGAGGCCTAATTAAACTAAGGAGCTTCTGCACAGCAAAATAAACTATCAACAGAGTGAACAGGCAAGTTACAGAGTGGGACAAATTTTTCCAATGTATCCACCTGACAAAGGTCTAATATCCAGAATCTACAAGGAACTTAAACAAATTTACAAGAAAAAACTCCATTAAAAGTGAGCAAAAGACATGAACAGATATTCTCAAAAGAAGACATTCATGTGGCCAATAAACATGAAAAAAACCTCAACATCACTGATCATTAGAGCAATGCAAATTAAAACCACAATGAGATACCATCTCATGCCATTCAGAATGGTGATTATTAAAAAGTTAAGAAACAATAGATGCTGGAGAGTTTCAGAGAAATAGGAATGCTTATACACTGTTGGTAGGAATATAAATTAGTTCAACCACTGTGGAAAACAGTGTGGCTATTCCTCAAAGACCTAGAACCAGAAATACCATTTGACCCAGCAATCCCATTACTGGGTATATACCCAAAGAAATATAAATCATTCTATTGTAAAGACACATGCACAGATATATTCATTGTAGCACTATTCACAATATCAAATATATGAATTCAATTCAAATGCCTGTCAATAATAGACTTAATAAAGAAAAAGTAGTATATATTATGAGGGGAAAATAAATCTTAGGACCCCAAAATCACTAAACTAAAGGAAAAAGTCATGCTGGGAACTGATTAGAGCAAACCTGCCTCCAATTCTTCTCAAAGTCACCCCTCTGCTCACTGAGATAAATGTATATCTGATTGCTTCCTTTGAAAAGGCTAATCTGAAATTCAAAAGAGTACAATCATTTGTCTCTTATCTACCTATGACCTGGAAGCCCCCTCCCAGCTTTGAGTCATCCTGTCTTTGCTTCAAGTTGTCTCGCCTTTCCAGACTGAACCAATGTTCATCTGACATATGTTAATTGGCATCTCATGTCTCCCTAAAATGTATAAAACCAAACTCTTCTCTGACCACCTTGGGCACATATCACCAGGACCTCCTGAGGCTGTGACACAGGTGAATGTCCTCAACTTTGGCAAAATAAACTTTCTAAATTAAATGAGACCTCCCTTAGATTTTGGGGGTTCACAATATACACCATGTAATACTATGCAGCCATAAAAAAGAATGAGATCATGTCATTTGCAGGAACATAGATGAAGCTGAAAGCCATTATCCTCAGCAAACTAACACAGGGACAGAAAACCAAACACCACATGTTCTCACTTATAAGTGGGAGCTGAATGATGAGAACACATGGGCACATGGAGGGAAACAACACACACTGGGGCCTGACATGGCGTGTGGGGAAGGGAGAATATTAGGAAAAATAGCTAATGCATGCTGGGCTTAATACCAAGGTGATGGGTTGATAGATTCAGCTAACCACTATGGCACACAATTACCTGTGTAATAAACCTGCACATCCTGCAAATGTACTCCAGAACTTAAAATTAAAAAAAATAATAATAAAAATAAAAGAAAATTCTGATAACTCAAAACCCAGAGTGTCTTCTTTCTTCCAAATGACCACACTAGTTCACCAAAAACGGCTTTTAACCAGGCTGAAATGGCTGAAATTACAGAAATAGAATTCTGAATGTGGATAGGAAATGAAGATAACCAAGATTCAGGAGAAAGTCAAAATCCAATCCAAGAAATCTAAGGATTGCAATAAAACAATACAAGAGCTGAAAGAAAAGACCAATAGTATACTGTCTTCAGGAGACCCATCTCACATGCAAGGGCACCCATAGGCTCAGAGTAAAGGGATAGAGACAAATCTACCAAACAAACGGAAAACAGAAACAGGCGGGATTGTTATTTTAATTTCAGACAAAACAGACCGTAAACCAACAATGATCAAAAAAGACAAAGAAGGGCATTACATAATGGGAAAGAATTCAATTCAATAAGACCTAACTATCCTAACCATATATGCACATATAACACAGAAGCACCCAGATTTATAAAGTTCTTAGAGACCTATGAAGAGATGTAATAACCACACAATAATAGTGAGAGACTTCAACACCCTACTTACAATTAGGTCATCAAGGCAAAAAACAAAGATATTAAGGACCTGAACTCAACACATGACCAAATGAAACTAATAGACATCTATGGAACTCTCCACCTAAAAGCAACAGAATATACACTCTTCTAATCTGCACAGGGCACATGATTTAAAATTGACCACACAATTGGCCATAAAACTATCCAAAGCAAATTCAAAAAACAAAACAAAAACAAAAATTATATTATCCACACTCTCAGACCACAACACAACAAAAATAGAAATCAAAACTAAGAAAACTGCTGAAAACCATACGATTACATGGAAATTAAACAACATGTTCTTGAATCATCTTTAGATAAATAATGAAATTATGGCAGAAATCAAGAAACTTTTTGAAAATAATGAGAACAAAAATATAACATACCAGAATCACTGAGACACAGCTAAAACAGTGGTAAGAGGGAAGTGTATAGTGCTAAACACCCAATTCTAAATGTTAGAAAGATCTAAAGTCCACAAATTAACATGATACCTGGAAGAACTAGAGAAACAAGAGCAAACCAATCCCAGAGGTAGCAGAAGACAAGAAATAACCAATATCAGAGCTGAACTGAAAGAGATAGAGATGCAAAAAAAATTAGAAAACAAAGTCACGAACTTAGTTTTTGAAGAATAAATAAGATAGATAGACTGCTAGCTAGAGTAATAAAGAAAAAAATAGAGAAGATCCAAATAAACACAATGAGAAATTACAAAGGGGATGTTACCAGTGACCTCATAGAAATATAAAAAGCCCTAAGAGACTACTGTGAACATTTCCATGCACACAAATTAGAAAACTTAGAAGAAACTGACACATTCCTGGAAACATACAACCTCCCAAGACTGAAAAAGGAAGAAATCGAATCTCTGAACAGAAGAATAATTGTTCCAAAGCTGAATCAGTAGGAAAAAGCCTACCAAGCAGAAAAACCCCAGGACTTGATGGATTCACAGCTGAATTCTACCAGATGTATAAAAAAGAGCTGGTACCATCCCTACTAAAACTATTCCAAAAAATTGAACAGAAAGAACTCCCTAACTCATTCAATGATGTCAGCATCATCCTGATACCAAAATCTGGCAGAGATGCAACAAAAAAGAAAATATCCTTGATGAACATAGATGCAAAAATCTTCAACAAAATATGAACAAACAGAATCCAGCAGCATATCAAAAAACAAATCCACCATAATTAAGCAGGCTTTATCACTGGGATGCAAGGAGGGTTCAACATACACAAATCAACAAATGTAATTAATTATATCAACAGAACTGAAAACAAAAGTCACATGATCATCTCAATAGATGACGAAAATACTTTCAATAAAATTCAACATCACTTCTTGTTAAAAACCCTCAGCACCCTAGGCTTTGAAGAAACATACTTCAAAATAAAAAAGGCATCGAGGGAAAAACACAGCCAACAACCTACTAAATGAGCAAAAGCTGGAAGTATTCCCCTTGAAATCTGGAAAAACACAAAGATGCCCTCTCTCACCACTCCTGTTCAACATAGTACTGGAAGTCCTAGCCAGAGCAATTAGACAAGAGAAACATAAATGGCATCAAAATACGAAGTGAGGACGTCAAACTATCCCTTTTTGCAGAGGATATGATTCTGTACGCAGAAAACCCCGTAGTTTCTGCCCCAAAGCTCCTTGATCTGATAAGCAAGCTCAGCAAAGTTTCAAGATACAAAATCAATGTACAAAAATTAGTAGCATTCCCATACACCAACAATATCTAAGCTGAGAGTCAACTCAAGAACCCAATCCCACTCACAGCAGTCACAAAAAGAATAAAATACTAGGAATATAGCTAAACAGGGAGGTGAAAGATCTCTACAATGAGAATTACAAAACACTGCTCAAAGAAATCAGAGATTACTCAAACAAATTGAAAAAACAGTCCATGCTAATGGATAGGAAGAATCAATATTACTAAGATGGCCATATTACCTAAAGAAATTTATAGATTCAATGCTATTCCTATCAAACAAATAATGCAATTCTTCACAGAACTAGAAAAAAAACTATTTAAAAATTTATATAAAACCAGAAAAGTACCTGAATCGCCAAGGCAATCCTAAGCAAAACAAACAAACAAAAAAACAAACAAACAAAAAAACAAAGCTGGAAGCATTACATTACCCAACTTCAAACTGTAATACAAAGCTGTGGTAACCAAAACACCACAATACCTGTATAAAAACAGACACATAGACCAGCACAACAGAACAGAAAACTCAGAAATAAAGAGACTTTCTTTGTTGTGAATATGAGCTCTGGGGCTACTGATTTTCCTCTAAGCACTGCTCTACCTGTAGCCAACACATTTTTACATATGATGGGTTTCAGTTTAAATTCAAATTAAAACGTTTTCAAATTTCACTCCATTTGCTATCTGAGTTATGGTAGTTAAAGATTATATTGTTTTACTTCCAAATATCTGGGAATTCTCTTCTATTGATGTTTTGGTTTAATTCCCTTTCCCAGAGAACATGCTTTTATTATTTATTCTTTTAATTGTTTTAAGTTTGTTGGTAGTTTTTCTATGGTCCAGAATATTTTCTATCTAGCTGAAGGTTCTGTGTACCTGAAGATAACAAGCAATCTATTTTGAATGGAAATGTTCAATCTATTTTGAATGGAAATATAAGTAAGGTTATGTTAGTTGATAGTTCTATTCAGATAATTTAGACTCTTACTGACCTTATCTCTATTTATCTTATTTAGTATCGAAAGAGGATTGGTAAATCTCCAAAAATAATTCAAGAATTGGCTGTTTCTATCAGTTTTTCCTTTGTGTATTTTGATGTTCCTGTAAATTGGCAATTTTATGTATTTTTTTCATTTCTGATAAGATTAATTTTGCTGGGTTCTACTTTTTCTAATAATAATATGTAATAGCATAAGTACTTTAGCTGTCTTTTAACTAATTATGGCATGATACATATTTTTCCATTTACTTCCAATTTATCCATATTTTCTTTCTATTTAAAGTGGTTTTAAAGCATAACATTAGACCTTGTTATTTTATATGATCTACCAATCCCTGCACTTTATTTGGATTTTTAGACCATTTGCTTTAATGCAATAATTGATATTATTAGATTTAAATAAACTATAATCTTAGTTGTTTTCTACTGTTCTTTTTGTTCCTTTTTCCTGTTTGCTGTTTGTATTAGGGTTCTCTAGAGGGACAGAACTAACGAAATAGATAAATAGACATATAAAGTGGGGTTTATCAGGTATTAACTCACATGATCATAAGATCCCACAAAAGGCCATTTACAGGCTGAGGAGCAAGGAGAGCTAGTCCAAGTTCCAAAACTGAAGAACTTGGAGTCTGATGTTCCAGGGCAGGAAGCATCCAGCATGGGAGAAAGATGTAGGCTGGGAGGCTAGGCCAATCTCTCTTTTCACATTTTTCTGACTGCTTTTCATTCTAGCCACGCTGGCAGCTGATTAGATGGTGCTCACCCAGATTAAGGCTGGGTCTGCCTTTTCCAGCCCACTGACTCAAATGTTAATCTCCTTTGGCAACACCCTCACAGACACACCCAGGATCAATACTTTGTATCCTTCAATCCAATCAAGTTGACACTCAGTGTTAACTATCACAAGTCCACCTCTTGTCAACTTGAACATATACACATCTTCTGAGATCATGCATAATCAATCTTCAAATAAAGACAACAATAAGGTCATAATTATGCCTAACGTAATACAACTATCCTTCATACAATCAGAAACACACTAATCCCCAACCCAAATACTATTACATAAACAATACTTAAATGCTGATATGAAGTCAATAAATCTTATGTCACATGATAAAGGAGAAAGGAGATAAAATGAGCATATTTTCTTAGTACCAGTTTATACATGCACAAACATGTTTTTAACAAAAGAAGGAGGAAATACTCATGACAGTTACAATCCTTGTTCTGCAGCCTAGTGGGAAAAACCAGGGAGGCAGGTAGTGCTCACATAAAAACAAACCAACAGCATCTTTTATAATTTGTTATTAGGTGCCATTGAAATACATGTCTTCTGATTTTCATTACAATTTTCATCAGGCATAAATTAAAAGGTGTGGGGAATATAATTTATTACTATAAAATAAGTAAAAAAGACAATAAAGTATTTAAACTGGAAAAATAAGATTTGAAGACTAATTGAGACTGAAATGATCATTTTTATTGATAAAATATACAGTCATTTGAGAACGGGTGGCTGAATTAGGGAAGAAATACTTCTTAGAACTAACACAAAAATGAGTGACCAAATCATATAATTTAATGTACTGGAATCATAGAAAAGCCCCACAAAAATTAGAAATCATACACACACACTCAGGAATAAGTTTAGATATTTAGGCAGATGTTGAAATCTTAAATGAACTAGTAGGAGAGAAAGAGCCATTGTTTAAAAGACAATGAACCAAACAGAGTCAAAGAGATACTGACAGTGTGTGCACACACACATGCACACATGCCTCTATATGCACACATATACATATACTTATATATGTACACATATAATATTTTTACTAACACATATGTATATGTATTTACTATATATATGTGTGAATATATATCAATATATTAATTACATTAATAAATATATAATGTGTATATATACATTATATATAATGACAAGTAATACATTATATATAGGTATTTCTTTTTTTCAGGAGAAGTTGGAGTAGTTGTTTGAAAGGAGCAAGCAGAAATCACTACTTTCTCAGGATATTATGGATATGAGGAAAACATATAAAAGGCACAATTTTATAATTTGTATTGTTTTCCTAAGGGAAACTTACCAAGATTTTGTTTTCTGTTATGTGCCTTCATTGTTTGAAGTAATACTAAAAAAAGTACATTAAAATATTTAAACTAAATCTACCCCCAAGGAAGAAAATTTTCTCAAGTCAGAAAAAAATCTGGAAACTTCTATTACAGAATGGCAGTGAGAAGTGACATTTTTGTTGAATGTTTAATATGTTTGAGAAACTCTTCTAAGAACTTACATACATTAACTAATTTAATCTACACACAAAAACTTATAACTATGCTTATGCTATTTTTTGATTGTTTATATGAGACAACTGAGGCCATAGATTTGAAGCAAGTTTTCTAATGTTACTTCACTCATTATTGGTAGATGCTAAATTCAAATGCAAACATAATAGTTCTTAAGTTCTTTAACACTTTGTACAGTTGACTGTCAGTATCTGTGTGGTGTTGGTTCCAGGGCTCCCTGTGGATATAACAATTCGTGGATGCTCAACTCCTTTATATAAAATGGTGTAATATTTGCATATAACCTATGTACATTCTTGCATATACATTAAATCATCTCTAGATTACTTATAGTACCTAATACTATGTACATGCTATATAAGTAGTTGTTATGCTTCATTGTTTAGAGAATAATTATAAAGAAAAAAGTCTGTACATATTCTGTGTAGATGCAATCATCCTTTTTTTCCGCCAAA
This sequence comes from Pongo abelii, assembly GCF_028885655.2. NCBI lineage: Eukaryota > Metazoa > Chordata > Mammalia > Primates > Hominidae > Pongo > Pongo abelii. Next base: position 54,656,910 of record NC_071997.2, on the reverse strand, counting down.
TATTTTCAATCCACACTTGGTTGAATCCATAGATGTAGGACTCACGTTTACAGAGGGCCGACTATATATACTACCATTCGTATAGTTGTCACGTGAATCTTCCTCAAGGTAGTATTAGAATTTTAGATTATTCATATCTGCATAGTTGGAATAGTGTATGTTTTAGCCTCCAGAGTAGCTGGAACCACAGGTACACACCACTACATCCAGCTAATTTTTGTATTTTTTGTCGAGAAGGGTTTTCGCCATGTTGCCTAGACTCGAACTCCTGGGTTCAAGAGATCCTCCCAGGCCTCAGCCTCCCAAAGTGCTGAGATTACAGGGGGGAGCCACAGTGCCCCGCTTCTAAAGTTAAATTTAAAATATTCCTACGCCTTAACTCTCAGTTGTGGAACTTTTAGGTATACATCTTTTATTAATCCCTGTTCAACATTTTTTTTTCTTTTTTCACAACACAGGAAAGAAATGTGACTATGCTTTTTGGGAGGCTATTAGGTTTTCTAACTGGGATTTTAAAAAATAAATTGAACAAATATGAAACAAGAGCCATAATGGAATGTAGGTATTGTCTAGTCTATAATTTCATTTGATAGTGACAAAAATTAAGATCTCAACAGGTTAAATATTTACTTATAAGCATATAAGCTAATTAAATAGGAGTAGAATGTAATATTCTGTTGTCTACTTAAGTAATGAAGCTTTGTATTCCACAGACGTTTTGTTGTTCATGTTATTTTGTAGACATTATTTGTGTGATTCTGCAGATGTTTTATTATTCATGAAAAATAATCATGCAATTTGTCCCACAGTTTTAGGAATCTTTAGTTCTTTTCAAATTCCAGCTCTTCAAAATATATACATGCCAAGTTAATCTATTGTAATGAACATGAAGAGATAAAGACTTTGCCTCAGGCAGCTAAACAGATTATATTTGAAATTATTATTTTAGAGTTATTTTTAGAAACATATGAAATAAATACTCTTCAAAACCCCTGCCAATGCATATTAAACCTCAAAATAAATTGTCATCATATAGCAATAGTACAATCCACAAAAGAAAAGCTGTTTCTTTGATATTTTAGAAAATTAATATTATAATTATTATTGTTAAAATATCCAAATAGTACTCGTTTATGCATTCTATATTAAAATGTCTCCACAAAGTACCATGACACACCTCAGAAACTACTGTCCTCACAGATATTTCTCTAAGTACCACATACTCATATTTTTATCCTGGATTTTGATTTTACATAAATTGAATTATATTTTGGAACTCTTCCACTGTATGAAAAATAGGTCTATCATTTTTTTAAGCACGGCAGAATATTCCTGAAAATTTTTCCTCATAATAGATATTACTCTGTTCCAAATATTCTCTATTTTATAAAATGCTGCAATGGATGTTCTTGAACACATAATTTTATATTTTGGTGCTAGTGTTTCTGATAAATAGAACACATGTAATTGGTGGATAAAATGATATGCATTTTATATTTGGTAGCCAAGTCATCTGTAAGGGCTATTCCATGTAAACCTTCAGCAATTGTCTATGGAATGAGTGTTTTCTCATAACCTTGCCAATTATCAAGTATTTTTTAATTGGTTTAATGGTATTTCACAGGTTTCTTAATTTGAATTTCAGAGATCATTTGAGATATTGAACACTTTTACTGTGTTTGTTTAGTTTATGGGTCATTGTGTTACTTCTTATATTAACTGACTCATGTCCATAGTTAATGACAGTTCATAACACCTGCCCCAATTTATTCTGTGGGACTGAGCCCTTATTGTTTTGAAATAAAAATTTATATAATTGTGTTCCAATTTATTATTTGTAATATATATTGCAAATAAACTATTCCAGTCTTTTTTTTTCAGGATATCTTGTCTTTCTAAATGCTTTCATTATCTTTACTACCTAAATGTTGATTTAATTTATATAATTAAACCCATCAATCCTTTCTTTATAAATTCTGGATGGTTTGTCTTCTTGTTTATCAAGGCCAAAAATATTGTTTAAATGTCTGTATCTATACTATATATTAATATCTTCAATTCTGTATATCTACAAACATAGACTAGTGTATATGTAAGTGCTGGTGTCTGTGTATGTGTGTATACTCTTGTGAGCTGTTTCATTCACCTGGAATTGATTTTTGTATATAAAAAGTATATATAAAAACTTTATTTTTTCCTCAAATTGTGAGTCATGGTTTTAATATAATTTAATATAGCCCATAATATTTACCTGTAATATATATAAATCCTCATATATATATGAATTTTCTATCCAGTTTAGTTTTTGGCTAATTTTATTATACAAATTGAAAGCAGAATGCTGCAATAAAAGATTCCACCTAAAAAGCCTGCAGGGGATTTTTAGCCTACTTCCTGCCAGTTTAGGCTTTTGTATTTAGAGTATAGGTTAAATTATCACAAGTATATTTAGGCTAGGATTGCAGATTTCTTGGTAGTGAATTTTCTGTTAAAACTTTAAAAGAATCCAGTTGATTTGTTTCAGGTAAGTTCTATGGTAAAATAAGCACAGCCAAAACGTCTGATCATAATTTTTAAACCTAAATATTCTTTTTTATTTAAAGGTGTCTTTTCTTGGCCTTTCAATCTCTGTCCTCTTGAGTCCATCTGAGACCATAGGCCTTGAGAAGATTTAAAAAAATCATGACAAAATTATAAGAAGGCAAATAAATAATAGGATCTTTGCCTCTTTGCTTGCATCTGTTATAGCCAAGAATATTGCTTTGGAGGTCCTCCCAGAAGGCTCTAAAATATTTTCTTTTCCTACTTATTATTTTTTTTAATCAATTGCCTTTTCCAAGCCTTTGATGTACCAATTAGTGGACTCCTAGTCAGTTTAGATAATAGCCCACATGCAGAGAGCTACCGTTCACAGAACTGTATTCCTTTCCGTTTTCTCTGCAATTGTCTAATTCTTCTCAGAGGTCCTCTCTGTTACCAAAAGCTGTAGATACAGTCACTATGTCCCAATATTCTGGTGGTTAGATAACAAGGTCCACTGCTCCAGTCATTTAGTCTGATTTCCAAATCATAACAGATGAGTGTTATATGTACCAAAAGTTTTGCCAAGGCATAACCAGAGCCATTACTTTTTAGCATGCAGTAACTTCCGTCACTGTCATGTTCAACTAAATTCTCATTGTTTTGTCAATGCTTTAAAAATTAGTAGCTTATAAAATAAATCTGTAAGAATATTCTATTGCCATTTCAATAGAACAGTAAGGTAAACAAATACATGTTATCCAATATTGCTATGTCCACAAGGAAATATATCATTTAGAAAGATAACACTGCACATCTATATTAGTTAAAAAAAATTACAGTTTTAGACTACAAAGCCTTTTGAGGTCATTTTCTCCTTATCTCTTATTTCAGATATGATCAATTTGAGACCTTGTGCTATTAACCAGAAACCTTAAATCATGTAGTGATCATGACATGATTGGCCTAAATTTAAGTCTTTGTATCATTAAAGAAGTTTGTGTTTACATAAAATATTCAGCTTACCACTTTCAAATTAATTTCACATGGCCAAGTAAATAGAGTTCAGAGAATTAATATTTTCTGTTCAGCCCAAAGACTGGAAGAAAACCTAAGAATGAACCCTGGATTACCAAATAATATGAAAAAATATACAATGCTATTTATAATGAAACAAACTATTCCTATACCAAGAAGTCATGCTTTTGAAGAGGCTATGCTTCTTTCAGAATAAAAAATATTGATTCCAGCTGGGTGCAGTGGCTCACATCTGTAATCCCAGTACTTTGGGAGGCCGAGGCAGGAGGATCACTTGAACCTGGGAGTTTGAGATGAGCTTGGGCAGCATAGTGTGACCCTGTATCTATTTTTAAAAAAAGAAAAGAAAAGAAAGTACTGATAGCTGGTTGGACTGTATTGTTCATCATCCTTGTCCAAATTCACTGCCGATGCCTAAGAACTATGTCATCTTTAATCAATTTATGAAAAGATTAAATATCACAAAGAAAAATAAAAATTACACTTCTGCAAAGGAAGTGAAAAAGTATATAAAGGTACAATTGCAGTTGAGAAGTATTATGAAGTTGCTTATCAAAGGGAGGATTCACTGCAGAATGTTGCATTCTACAGTGTAAAATAAAGTCTAATGTATTCTTTTCCTTGGTAATTCATATTGGATTATATCCTGTCACAATCTTTTTTAGAAAGATTTAATAAGGATTTATAACAGGGAAAAAAGATTTTAATTACTATCTCTCAGATGAGAGATTTCTTCCATTTTAAGACAGATAATTTTAGGTCAAACTATATAATATAGTGTGTTTTAATTCCATTCCTATAAATAGTGTTATTTCAATATTTCACTATTCATGGTTAAAACTATTCATGGGTAAAATTTCTTCCCCTTGTAAGTAGAGTGAGCTACCACAGAGGTATAGAATAAAAAGAGAGAGAGACAGAGACGAGAGAGAGAAGAGTACTTACATTACTGTCTGGGATGTTTTACTGATAAAGAACAGAAATACTGTACCTCCTCTCTGAAAAAAATCGCAATTATAGTATTTCCTCAATATTAGTAGTAATTGGCTTGTTTATAGCTTTAGTAACATAATCAGTGAAGAAACAAACAAATTGCATTATGCCAATATTTTCTTAATATAAATAATTAAAATTAGAGGCCAAACCAAAATAGAAACTTTATTTTATATTCTTAACAAACAAAAATGTAAATGGGTAAATATTTAAAAGATTTGTTAGTAAATATTGCAATAAAAAACCCCCACCACAAAATTTGTACTCACTGAGTGCATTTTCAGTAAATGAAGGAATGAACTGAACATTAAAATATTTGACTGGTTTTTCAGCCTAGTGATTTTCAGACGTTAAAGAATTTCAGTTGAAATTGTAGTATTTAGATCTGGTTGTGTTTGGCTCAGGAAATATTCATAGCTTCATAGAAATCCAGTGCACTTCCTCAAACACCACCAGCTCATGGTTCACATGTCAATCAACTGGAGTCGGAGATAAAGAGGGAATTTGTAAAGGCCCCATTGAATGTTGCTGGCAGCCGCAAACACATAACTACAAAGAGTATTAGGAACCATTCTGTTTACAGCAATTAACTGGACCCAAAGCCCTGTCAGCAGTTCCGGTAGTGTGGTCCTTCTTTGTGTCTGTTCTTTAATATTCAAAACTTGTTCAAATAGTGTGAAAAATTGAGTACATCCCCCTGCTGCAACTGATACATACGATAAACTCAGAAGCTACAGCTAGAATGATGCATATTAATGCATCCAGTAGCTATCAGCAAATGGAATGTGTGACAGAAAGCAGTGGCTTCATGGAAATTTAGTGCTTACAAATTTATTTATCTTCAGGTTGAAACATATAAATTTTAATAAAAATCCTCAAGCCAGCAACTAACTGGCCACCCAGCTGATAGCATTTAACAGTGCTAAACTCATTCTCTTAATAATACAGTGAACGTTGGCTCTCAGTTTTAACATTAAAAGCCATATGACTGAGCCCTATTTTGACTTTTTTTTTTTTTTTTTTTTTATTATTATTATTATACTTTAGGTTTTATGGTACATGTGTGCAATGTGCAGGTAAGTTACATATGTATACATGTGCCATGCTGGTGTGCTGCACCCACCAACTCGTCATCTAGCATTAGGTATATCTCCCAATGCTATCCCTCCCCCCTCCCCCCACCCCACAACAGTCCCCAGAGTGTGATGTTCCCCTTCCTGTGTCCATGTGTTCTCATTGTTCAATTCCCACCTATGAGTGAGAATATGCGGTGTTTGGTTTTTTGTTCTTGCGATAGTTTACTGAGAATGATGATTTCCAATTTCATCCATGTCCCTACAAAGGATGTGAACTCATCATTTTTTATGGCTGCATAGTATTCCATGGTGTATATGTGCCACATTTTCTTAATCCAGTCTATCATTGTTGGACATTTGGGTTGGTTCCAAGTCTTTGCTATTGTGAATAATGCCGCAATAAACATACGTGTGCATGTGTCTTTATAGCAGCATGATTTATAGTCCTTTGGGTATATACCCAGTAATGGGATGGCTGGGTCGAATGGAATTTCTAGTTCTAGATCCCTGAGGAATCGCCACACTGACTTCCACAAGGGTTGAACTAGTTTACAGTCCCACCAACAGTGTAAAAGTGTTCCTATTTCTCCACATCCTCTCCAGCACCTGTTGTTTCCTGACTTTTTAATGATTGCCATTCTAACTGGTGTGAGATGGTATCTCATTGTGGTTTTGATTTGCATTTCTCTGATGGCCAGTGATGGTGAGCATTTTTTCATGTGTTTTTTGGCTGCATAAATGTCTTCTTTTGAGAAGTGTCTCTTCATGTCCTTCGCCCACTTTTTGATGGGGTTGTTTGTTTTTTTCTTGTAAATTTGTTGGAGTTCATTGTAGATTCTGGATATTAGCCCTTTGTCAGATGAGTAGGTTGCGAAAATTTTCTCCCATTTTGTAGGTTGCCTGTTCACTCTGATGGTAGTTTCTTTTGCTGTGCAGAAGCTCTTGAGTTTAATTAGATCCCATTTGTCAATTTTGGCTTTTGTTGCCATTGCTTTTGGTGTTTTAGACATGAAGTCCTTGCCCATGCCTATGTCCTGAATGGTAATGCCTAGGTTTTCTTCTAGGGTTTTTATGGTTTTAGGTCTAACATTTAAGTCTTTAATCCATCTTGAATTGATTTTTGTATAAGGTGTAAGGAAGGGATCCAGTTTCAGCTTTCTACATATGGCTAACCAGTTTTCCCAGCACCATTTATTAAATAGGGAATCCTTTCCCCATTTCTTGTTTTTGTCAGGTTTGTCAAAGATCAGATAGTTGTAGATATGTGGCATTATTTCTGACGGCTCTGTTCTGTTCCATTGATCTATATCTCTGTTTTGGTACCAGTACCATGCTGTTTTGGTTACTGTAGCCTTGTAGTATAGTTTGAAGTCAGGTAGTGTGATGCCTCCAGCTTTGTTCTTTTGGCTTAGGATTGACTTGGCGATGCGGGCTCTTTTTTGGTTCCATATGAACTTTAAAGTAGTTTTTTCCAATTCTTTGAAGAAAGTCATTGGTAGCTTGATGGGGATGGCATTGAATCTGTAAATTACCTTGGGAAGGATGGCCATTTTCATGATATTGATTCTTCCTACCCATGAGCATGGAATGTTCTTCCATTTGTTTGTATCCTCTTTTATTTCCTTGAGCAGTGGTTTGTAGTTCTCCTTGAAGAGGTCTTTCACATCCCTTGTAAGTTGGATTCCTAGGTATTTTATTCTCTTTGAAGCAATTGTGAATGGGAGTTCACTCATGATTTGGCTCTCTGTTTGTCTGTTATTGATGTATAAGAATGCTTGTGATTTTTGCACATTGATTTTGTATCCTGAGACTTTGCTGAAGTTGCTTATCAGCTTAAGGAGATTTTGGGCTGAGACAATGGGGTTTTCTAGATATACTATCATGTCATCTGCAAACAGGGACAATTTGACTTCCTCTTTTCCTAATTGAATACCCTTGATTTCCTTCTCCTGCCTAATTGCCCTGGCCAGAACTTCCAACACTATGTTGAATAGAAGTGGTGAGAGAGGGCATCCCTGTCTCGTGCCAGTTTTCAAAGGGAATGCTTCCAGTTTTTGGCCATTCAGTATGATATTGGCTGTGGGTTTGTCATAAATAGCTCTTATTATTTTGAGATATGTCCCATCAATTCCTAATTTATTGAGAGTTTTTAGCATGAAGGGTTGTTGAATTTTGTCAAAGGCCTTTTCTGCATCTATTGAGATAATCATGTGGTTTTTGTCTTTGGTTCTGTTTATATGCTGGATTACATTTATTGATTTGCGTATATTGAACCAGCCTTGCATCCCAGGGATGAAGCCCACTTGATCATGGTGGATAAGCTTTTTGATGTGCTGCTGGATTCTGTTTGCCAGTATTTTATTGAGGATTTTTGCATCAATGTTCATCAAGGATATTGGTCTAAAATTCTCTTTTTTTGTTGTGTCTCTGCCAGGCTTTGGTATCAGGATGATGCTGGCCTCATAAAATGAGTTAGGGAGGATTCCCTCTTTTTCTATTGATTGGAATAGTTTCAGAAGGAATGGTACCAGCTCCTCCTTGTACCTCTGGTAGAATTCGGCTGTGAATCCATCTGGACCTGGACTTTTTTTGGTTGGTAAGCTATTGATTATTGCCACAATTTCAGCTCCTGTTATTGGTCTATTCAGAGATTCAACTTCTTCCTGGTTTAGTCTTGGGAGGGTGTATGTGTTGAGGAATTTATCCATTTCTTCTAGATTTTCTAGTTTATTTGCATAGAGGTGTTTGTAATATTCTCTGATGGTAGTTTGTATTTCTGTGGGATCGGTGGTGATATCCCCTTTATCATTTTTTATTGCATCTATTTGATTCTTCTCTCTTTTTTTCTTTATTAATCTTGCTAGCGGTCTATCAATTTTGTTGATCCTTTCAAAAAACCAGCTCCTGGATTCATTTATTTTTTGAAGGGTTTTTTGTGTCTCTATTTCCTTCAGTTCTGCTCTGATTTTAGTTATTTCTTGCCTTCTGCTAGCTTTTGAATGTGTTTGCTCTTGCTTTTCTAGTTCTTTTAATTGTGATGTTAGGGTGTCAATTTTGGATCTTTCCTGCTTTCTCTTGTGGGCATTTAGTGCTATAAATTTCCCTCTACACACTGCTTTGAATGCATCCCAGAGATTCTGGTATGTTGTGTCTTGGTTCTCGTTGGTTTCAAAGAACATCTTTATTTCTGCCTTCATTTCGTTATGTACCCAGTAGTCATTCAGGAGCAGGTTGTTCAGTTTCCACGTAGTTGAGCGGTTTTGAGTGAGTTTCTTAATCCTGAGTTCTAGCTTGATTGCACTGTGATCGGAGAGACAGTTTGTTACAATTTCTGTTCTTTTACATTTATTGAGGAGAGCTTTACTTCCAAGTATATGGTCAATTTTGGAATAGGTGTGGTGTGGTGCTGAAAAAAATGTATATTCTGTTGATTTGGGGTGGAGAGTTCTGTAGATGTCTATTAGGTCTGCTTGGTGCAGAGCTGAGTTCAATTCCTGGGTATCCTTGTTGACTTTCTGTCTCGTTGATCTGTCTAATGTTGATAGTGGGGTGTTAAAGTCTCCCATTATTAATGTGTGGGAGTCTAAGTCTCTTTGTAGGTCACTCAGGACTTGCTTTATGAATCTGGGTGCTCCTGTATTGGGTGCATATATATTTAGGATAGTTAGCTCTTCTTGTTGAATTAATCCCTTTACCATTATGTAATGGCCTTCTTTGTCTCTTTTGATCTTTGTTGGTTTAAAGTCTGTTTTATCAGAGACTAGGATTGCAACCCCTGCCTTTTTTTGTTTTCCATTTGCTTGGTAGATCTTCCTCCATCCTTTTATTTTGAGCCTATGTGTGTCTCTGCACGTGAGATGGGTTTCCTGAATACAGCACACTGATGGGTCTTGAGTCTTTATCCAGTTTGCCAGTCTGTGTCTTTTAATTGGAGCATTTAGTCCATTTACATTTAAAGTTAATATTGTTATGTGTGAATTTGATCCTGTCATTATGATGTTAGCTGGATATTTTGCCTATTTTGTACTTTTTAAGACCAAGTGACCATGTAAGGGAGCAGGGAAGGTGTTAGCTATGTGTGCCAATATCAAATAATTGGCAGAGCACTCCAGTGCTGCCTACGGTTAGTGTGAATTAGTGGATGTTTTTCACTTGAAATCCCCAAGATCATCCTCTTTGCACATGCAGTTCCTCTCCTCCTTGCAGCTTAAACCCACCACATACCACCTCAAAAAATTGCCACAGGGACCCCAAACTGCTCCCTGCCATTAACATATTTGTTTTCTAAAATATCTTAGATCTTTATTTAGTCTACCAAATCTTCATTTGATATTTAACATAATATACAGGAAGAAAATTATCCTTTTATTGATTTACGGGATCACAAGAATATTAAGAACTGGTTCAATATTCCAAAGAAGATACTTATCATAGAGCAGGAATTGATAAACTAGTGTGAGAAACAGTCTCACTTTACCCTAACAGGTACGGTGACTTCATTTTCCTAGAAAAAGAATGAAGTGCAATTCCTATGCTCTTAGTTTATTTGTATGTTTCGAAATATTTGATTAAATTATTTATAGTTTATTCACAAAGTTGTGTAATCATCACCGTGGAAAGAAATACTGCATCCATTATCAATTACTCCTTATTCCCTCCTGCCTACAACTCCTGGCAACCACTATTCTAGTTTCTGTCTCTATGCGTTTACCTAGTCTGGACACTTCATATAAATGAAATCATATCTTGTGGTATTTCATGTCTGGATTCTTCCAATTAGTTTAATATTTTCATGGTCAGCCATGTTATAGAATGTATCAATACTTCATTGTATTTTATGGCTGAAAAATATTTCACTGTGTGGAGAGACATGACTTAGTTTATGAATTTATTAGTTAATGGGCATTTTGGGTTGTTTCCATCTTTTTGCTATTAATGAATAATTCTGCCATAAACATGTGTAACAATGTTTATAAATATACATTTTCATTTTTCTTGGGTATATACCTATGTCTGGAATTGCTGAGTCATATGATAATTCCATATTTAAGGTTTTTGTAGAACTAACAGAGCATTTTCCAAAGATGTTGCTCCATTTTACATTCTCACTAAAAATATATGAGCGTTCCAAGTTCTCCACATACTTTTCATCACTTTTTATTCTCTGATTTAAAGAAAAAATCTTAGTCATCCCTTGGGTTTGAAGTGGTGTTTCATTGTGGTTTTGATTTGCCTTTTCTTGGATAACTAATAATATTGTGCATCTTTTCATGTGATCTGATTATTGACCATTGATATATCTTCTTTGTAGAAATCTCTGTTTCGGGTCCTGTGTCCATTTTTTTGTATTTATTACTTTTTATTTTTGTGGGTACATTGTAGGTGTATATATATATGGATTAGATGAGATATTTTGATACAGGCATGCAATGTGTAACAATCACATCAGGTTAAATGGGGTATCCATCATCTCAAGCATTTATTCTGTGTTACAATCGACATACTCTTCTAGTTGTTGTTCTTTTTTCTTTTTTTTGAGATGGAGTCTTGCTCTGTCGCCCAGACTGGAATGCAATGGCACGATCTTGGCTCACTGCAACCTCCGGGTTCAAGCAATTCTCCTGTCTCAGCCTCCCGAGTAGCTGGGATTACAGGCATGTGCTACCACGCCCGGCTAATTTTGTATTTTTAGTAGAGACGGAATTTCTCCATGTTGATTAGGCTGATCTCAAACTCCTGACCTTAGGTGATCCACCCGCCTCGGCCTCCCAAAGTGCTGGGATTACAGGCGTAAGCCATTGTGCCTGGCCTCTTCTGGTTGTTTTCAAATGTACAACTAAATTATTTTGAATATAGTTACCCTGTTGTGTTAGCAAATACTAGGTCTTATTTATTCTTTCTAACTATTTTTTGTACCCATTAACCATCCCCACTTCTACCAACTTCCCACTTCTCTAACCCAGCCTCCAGTAACAATCCTTATACTGTCTATCTCTCTGAGTTGAGTTATTTCAACTTTTAGCTCCTACAAATAAGTGAGAATATGCAAAGTTTACCTTTCTGTGCCTGGCTTATTTCACTTAACATATTGACTTCCAGTTCTATCCATGTTGCTGCAAATGACAGGATTTCATTTTTATGGCTGAATAGTACTCCATTGTATATATTTATTATTATAATTTCTTACTCATTCATCTATTAATGGACACTTAGGTTGCTTCCAATTCTTGGTTGTTGTGAATAGTGCTGGAAGAAATATGGGAGTGCAGATACCTCTTCAGGATAGTATTTTTTTTTCCTTTGTGTTATATACCTGGAATTGGGATTGCTGAATTTTACAGTATATCTATTTTTAATTTTTTGAAGAATCTCCAAACTGTTCTCCATAGCGTCTGTACTAATTTACATTTCCACCAACAGAGTATTAGGGTGCCCTTTCAGCTTTTGTTTGTCTGAGAAAGTCTTTATTTCTCCCTCACGTTTGAAGGATTTTTTTTTCAGATATACTCTTCTAGGGTAAAATTTGTTTTCTTTGCAGTGTGTTAAGCATGTCATGCCACTCTCTGCTGGCCTTTAAGTTTTCCATTGAAAAGTCTGCTGCCAGATGTATTGGAATTCCATTAAATGTTATCTGTTTCTTTTCTCATGCTGCTTTTAGGATCCTTTCTTTATCCTTGACTTTTGGGAGTGTATTAGTCCATTTTCAGGCTGCCAATAACGACAAACAGAAGACTGGGCAATTTACAAAAGGAAAACGTTTATTGAATTTACAGTTCCACATGGCTGGGGAGGCCAAACAATCACGTTGGAAGGCAAGGAGGATTAAGTTACATCTTACGTGGATAATGGCAGGCAAAGAGAGGATTGGGCAGGGAAACTCCCTCTTATAATACCATCAGATCTCGTGAAACTTTGTTATCACGAGAATAGCATGGGAAAGACCTATCTCCATGATTCAATTATTTCTCACTGAGTCCCTCCCACAACACGTAGAAATTCAAGATGAGATTTGGGTGGGGACACAGGCAAACCATATAATGGGATTTGGCTCTAAATATCATGAGGTAGTCTCCTTTGGTTTAAATCTACTGGGTATTCTATAACCTTCTTGTGATTGGATTTTGATATTTTTCTTTAGGTTTGGGAAATTTTTTGTTATTATTGCTTCGAATAAACTTTCTACACATATCCCTTTCTCTACTTTCTTTTTAAAGCCGACAACTCTTAGATTTGCCCTTTGGGGTTATTTTCTAGTTCCTGTAGGTATGCTTCATTATTTTTTATTCTTTATTCTTTTTTTCTCCTTTGACTATGTATTGTCATGCAGCCTGTCTTCAGTCTCACTAATTCTTCTGCTTGATCAATTCTGCTATTAAAAGACTCTGATGCATTCTTCAGTATGTCAGTTGCATTTTTCACCTCCCGGATTTTGACTTGATTCTTTTTAATTATTTCAATTTCTGTGTTAAATTTATGTAATAGAATTCTGAATTCCTTCTCTGCATTATCATGAATTTCTTTGAATTTCCTGAACACAGCTATTTTGAATTTTCTGTCTGAAAGGTCACATATCTCTGTTTCTCCAGAATTGGTCCCTGGTGCCTTGTTGACCTCACTTGGTGACGTCATATTTTCTTGAATTGTCTTGATAATTGTGGATGTTCATCTGTGTCTAGACATTGAAGAGTCAGATATTTGTTGTAGTCTTTGCGGTCTGGGCTTATTTGCACCTGTCCTACTTTGGAAAGTTTTCCAGGTATCCAAAAGGACTTAGCTGTTGTAATCCAACTCACGTCTGCATTAGGGGGCATCCCAAGCTGAGTAATGCTGTAGCACTTAAAGACTTGTAGAGGCACAACCTTGGTGGTCTTGAATAAGATCTTGATGAACTCTCTGGATTATCAGGCAGAGACTCTCTCTTCCCTTACTTCCTTTCAAGCAAATGGAGTGTCTCTCACTTTTCTCAGCTGCATGGAGCTGGTAGTAGGCTGACACAAGCATCCCTGTGGCCACCACCACTGGGGCTGTGATGGATCAGACCTGAAGCCAGCAGAGCACTGAGTCTTGCCCAAGGCCTAAAGTAACTACTACCTGGCTACCACCTAAGTTTTCTCAAATCCATGATCTTTGCTCATTTTTAAATTGGGCTATTTTTCTTTGTATTATTGAGTTGTTGAGCTCCTAATATTCTCTGCACAAGTCTCTTGTCAGACATATAATTTGAAAATATTTTTTCTCACTTCTTAATTTGTTTTTTTACTTTAGCAATGGTGACCTTTAAACAGCAAAACTTTTTCAAAAAACTGTTATGAACTACATGTCTATTTTTATCTTGTTTTTGGTGTCATATCTAAGAAACTATTATCTAATCTAAGGTAATGAAATGTATAACAATGTTTTATGTAAGAGTTTTATGGTTTTAGCTCTTATAATTGGGTCTTTGGTCTATTTCAAGTCTATTTTTATATATTGTGCAATGTAGGATTCCACTTCATTCTTTCACATGTGGCCATCCAGTAGTCCCAGCATCATTTATTGAAAAGACTATTCTTTTTTTTGAGACAGAGTCTCGCTCTGTCTCTCAGTCAAGAGTGCAGTGGCACAATCTCGGCTCACTGCAACCTCCACCTCCCAGGTTCAAGTGATTCTCCTGCCTCAACCTCCTGAGTAGCTGGGATTACAGGCATGCACAATTGCGCCTAGCTAATTTTTGTATTTTTAGTAGAGACAGGGTTCCCATGTTGGCCAGGCTGTTCTTGAACTCCTGACCTCAGGTGATCCTCCACCTGCCTTGGCTTCCCAAAATGTAGGGATTACTGGCTTGAGCCACCAGGCCCAGCCAGACTATTCTTTTATACATTGAATTGTTTTGTACCCTTGTTGAAAATCAATTGACCAAATATTAATAGGTTTATCTTGCACTGCCACTCCTATTCTATTGATTGATACATGTTTATCCATCAATCTCACTGTCATTTTTATGGCATGCCAGCATCTCACTGTCATGTTTATGGCTAATTAATATTTGTGAAAAAGAAGGTGTGCATCCTTTGACCTTGTTCCTTTTCAAACATTTTTGTCTATTGTGTTTTCCTTGTGTTTCTATCTATACTTTAGGATCAGTTTGTCAACTTCTCCCAAAAAAGCAAAAATAATTTTGATATGGATTGTGCTGAATCTTTAACTCAATTTATGGAGCGTTGCCATCTTAATAATATCTGGTTTTCTGATCCGTTAACACAGAATGTCCTTCTATTTATTTAAGTCTTCTTTACTTTTTTTAGTAATATTTTGTAGTTTCTGTTGCATGTATTATTTCCTTTTTAAATTAAATTTATTTCTAGATATTCTATTTGATGCTGTTTTAAGTTGCAGTGTTTAATTTTATTTTGCACAGTTCACTGTTAGTGTATATAAACATAATTAATTTTTGTGTATTTATCATGTATTCTGTAACTTCTGGCTCATTTATTAGTTCTAACAATTTTCTATTTTTTTATTTATTTTTTTAGAATTTGTTATATACAAGATTATGTCATCTGTAAATAGTTTTACTTATTTCATTCTAATATTAATGTTATTTATCTGTATTTGCTGCATAGTTCTCTGGATAAACCTTTAGTAAAATATTGAACAGAAGTGTCCAAAGCAGATAACGTAGTTTTGTTTCTGATCTTAGAAGGAATGCTTTAAGTCTTTCAGTGATGTTAGGTCAGAGTTTATCATAGATGCCTTTTGTCATAGTGAGAAAATTCCCTTCTTCCTAGGTTCTTAAGTACTTTTTAGCATGGATGTGTTTAGATTTTGTCAAATACATTTTCTGCACCTATTGACATGATCATATGGGTTTGATCTGTCTTTTATTATATTTATATGGTATTTTAAACAGATTGATTTTCATATGTACTTGGCCATAGTATAAAATTAATATGGCTGGATTTGGGGGGTTTTTTATATTGCTTTTTGGTAAGTTTTAAGAATTTGATATATATGCATTTATATATAAAATGCATAATGATCAAATCAGGGTATTTAGGATATCCATCACCTCAAGTATTTATTTCTATGTGTTAGGAACATTTCAAGTCATCTCCTCCAGCTGTTTTGAATATGCAAAACATTGCTGTTAACTGTAGTTATAGTTCACTATTCTGGTAGTGAACATTGGAACTTATTATTTCTATTTAACTTTTCATTTATACCCATTAACCAGCCTCTCTTCATCCCTTCCCCATGACACACACACCCTTTCTATCCTCTGGTAACTCTCCATCTGTTCTCTACCTCCAAAAGAAAATTTTTTTTTTTTAGTTCCCACATATGAGTAAGAACATGAGATATTTGTCTTTATGCACCTGGCTTATTTCACTTGACATAATGACCTCCACTTTCATTCATGTTGCTGTAAGTGACAGTATTTTATTCTCCTTAATGGCTGAGTAGTATTAGATTGTCTATAAATACCACATTTTCTTTATTCATTTATCCATTGATGGTCATGTAGATTAATCACACATCTTTACTATTGTAAATAGTGCTGCAATAAATATGGTGATGCAGTTATTCCTTTGATGTACTGATTTTCTTCTTTTGTATAAATATCCAGTAGTGGGAATACTGGATCATATGGTAGTTCTCTTTTCAGGTGTTTTTGTTTTTTGCCTTTTTGTTTTGTTTTGTTTGGAGAAATCTCCATACTGGCTCTACTAATTTGCATTCCCACCAACAGTGTATAAGAATTCCCTTTTACCACATCTTCTAGAATCTGTTTGTGTGTGTGTGTGTATTTTTGATAATGGTCATTCTAACTAGAGTAAGATGATATCTCATTACAGTTTTCATTTACATTTCCCCAATGATTAGTGATACTGAGCATTTTTAAATATGCATGTTAGCTATTTGCATGCTTTTTTTGAGAAATGCTTCTGTCTTGTGCCCATTTTTAATGGGATTATTAGTTATTTTGCTGTGGAGTTCTTCTGAGTTCCTTGTACATTCTGGATATTAGTTCCTTGATGAATATATAGTTTGAAAATATTTTCTTTCACTCAACAGGTTATCTCTTTACTCTATTGGTTGTTTGTTTTGCTGTACAGAAGCTTTCTAGTTTAATGTATTCCCGTCTGTATAGTTTTGCTTTTATTGCTTGTGCTTTGATGTTTTAGCCATAAATTTTCCTAGACCAATATTCTGAAATGTTTTCTCTATTTTCTTCTAGTAGTCATTTGATAGTTTTAGATCTTATGTTTACATCATTATATCATTTTGAGTTGATTTTGTATATGTGAGAGATAAGAGTCTGGTTTCTTTCTTCTGTATATGAATATTCTGTTTTCTCAGCACTATTTATTGAAGAAGATACCAGAAGAAGGTATCTATTCTACAATGAGTGTTCTTGGTGCCTATTTAGAAAATCAGTCAGCTCTAAATACATGTATTTATTTCTGGATTCTCTATTTTGTTCCATTGGTCTAGGTATCTATTTTTATACCAATAGCATGTTGTTTTGGTGAATATAACCTTGTAATATATTTTGAAGTCAGGTAGCATGATGCTTCTAGCTTTGTTCTTTTTTGCTCAAGATTTCCGGCTATTTGGACTCTTTTTTGGTTTCATACACATTTCAGAATGTTTTATTTCTATTTCTGTGAAAAATGGCATTGGTATTTTCTTAGGGATTCTACTGAATCTGTAGATTCATTCAGGTAGTATGGGCATTTTAACAATATTAATTCTTCTGATATATGAGCATGATATGTTTTTCCAGTTGTTTGTGTCATGTTCAATTTTTTTCATCAGTGTTTTGTAGTTTTCCTTTTAGAAGTTTTATTTTATTTTATTTTTTTATTTTTTTAATTTACCTCTGATAGAGTTTGGATATTTGTCCCCTCCAAATCTCATGTTGAAATTTGATCCCCAGTGTTGGAGGTGGAACCTGATGAGTGGTGTTTGGGTCACGGCTGTGGACCCCTCATGAATGGCTTGGTGCCATTATCATGACAGTGGGTGAGTTCTCAGTCTTAGTTTTTGCAAAGTCTCACTGTAAAAAAAAAATAAAAAATAAAAAATATAAAAATAAAATGAGAGAGAGAGCCTGGCAACTCCCTCCTCCCCCTCTTTCTCCCTCTCTCACTATGTAATGCCTGTCCCCCTCCCCCTTCTCCCAAGAGTGGAAGAGTGGAAACTTCCTGATTCCCTCACCAGAAGCTAGTACTGGCACTATGCTTCTTGTACGGCCTGAAGAACCAAATGAACATTTTTTTCTTTATAAATTATTCAAGCTCAGGTAGCACCTTATAGCAATGCAAACATACTAACCCCACTTCCTTGGTTAAATTTATTTATAGATTTTTATAGCTACACAGAATGCCTTCCTGATATCAGCTAATTCATTATTGGTTTATAGAAACCCTTCTGATTTTTCTATGCTGATTTTGTATCCCTCAACTTTATTGAATTTGTTTATGATTACTAAGATATTATCATGGAGTCTTCAGATCTTTCTAAATATAAGATCATGTTGTCTGCTGAGAAACAATGTGACTTCCTCTTTTCCAATTTGGATGTCTTTTATTTCTTTATCTTGCCTGGTTGCTCTGACTAGGAATTCCAGTACTATGTCAGATAAGAGCTGTGAAAGTGAGCAGCCTTGTCTTTTCCCGTTATTAGAGAAAAGGCTTTCAGCTTTTCTCCATTTAGCATCTTATTAGCTGTAGGTTTATCATTTATGGCCTTTATTATTTTGAGGTATGTTTCTTCTATGTCTAGTTTCTTGGAACTTCTTATCATATAGAGATGTGATCGTATGGTTTTTGTCTATCATTCTATTGATGTGATGTATCACATTTATGTATTTGAATATGTTTAACAAGTCTTGCATCATTGAGATAAATATTATTTCATCATGGTCTATTATCTTTTTGACATGTTGTTAGATTTGGTCTGCATGTATTTTGCTGAGGATTTTTGTGTCTGTGTTAATTAGGGATACTAGCTTGTAGTTTTTAAAGTTTTTTTTTTTTCTATTGTGTTCTTGTCTGCTTTTGATTTCAAGGTAATGCTGGCCTCATAGCACAGGCTAGGAAGAACTGCCTCCTTTTCAATTTTGTTTGAATAGTTTGAGAAAAGTTGTTGATAATTTTTATTTGTAGTTTTGTAGAATTTGTCAGCGTAGCCATCCGATACTAGGCTTTTCTTTGTTGGAAAACATTTTATTACTGATTCAGTCTTGTTACTGGTTTGTTCAGGTTTTCTATTTCTTCTCAATTCAGTCTTGATAGGCTGTATGTGTTCAGAAATTTATTCATTTCCTCTAGGTTTTCCAGTTTGTTAGTATATAGTTGTTTATAATAGTCTATGATTATCATTTGTATTTCTGTGGTATCAGTTGTTATATCTAGTGTTTCATTTCTGATTTTGTTTATTTGAGTCTTCTTCCTTTTTTCCTTTGTTAGTCTAGCAACATTATCTTTAAAAAAAAACAATTTTTCATTTTGTCATTTCTATTTTTTACTCTTTAATTTATTTAGTTCTGCTCTGATTATTATTATTTTTTAATTCTACTAATTTGGGGTTTGGTTTCATTTTGCCTTTCCAGTTCCTTGAGGTGCATTGTTATATTCTTTATTTGAAATGTTTCTACTTTTTTGATGTATGCATTTATTGCTATAAACTTTTCTCTTACAACGGCTTTTGCAGTATTTCACAGGTTTGTTTCCATTTTCATTTGTTTCAAAAGATTTTTCATCTTTTCATTTACCAGTAACTGTTCAAGACTATTTTTTAAAATTTCATATATTTGTACAGTTTCCAAAATCCCTCTTGTTATCGATTTCTAGTTTTATTCCACTGTGGTCTGAGAAGATATTTGATATGGTTTTGAGTTTTAGAAATGTGTCCAGACTTGTTTTGCTTCCTAATATAAGATTCTATCCTGAATAATTTTTCATGTACTGATAAGAAGAATGCGTATTCTGCAGCTTTGGAGAAAACATTCTGTATATGCCTGTTACGCCCATTTGTTCTAAAATGTGGCTGAAATTTAATGTTTCTTTGCTTATTTTCTGTCTAGATGATTTTTCTCTTGTTAAGCATAGAGTGTTGAAGTCCTCAACCTTTATTGTATTGAGTCTATTTCTCCCTTTAGATCTACTAATATTCTTTATAGATCTATGTGCTCCAGTGCTGGGTGCATACATATTTATAATTATTATACCCTCTTGTTGAATTTCTCCCTTATAGGCCAAAACATTATTATATAATAACCTTCATTATCTTTTTTTTTTTTACTATTTTTAACTTAAAGTATGTTTTTCTTCTGGTATAAATATAGCTAGTTTTGCTCACTTTTGGTTTCTCTTTATGTGGAAGTACATATGTCCCTTTTCTTGCAGTCTAAATGTATTCTTATAGATTACATGAGTTTCTTATTGGCAGCATATAATTGGGCCCTGTGAGTTTTGTGTGTGTGTGTGTTTTTTTTTTTTTTTTGCTGTTGTTTTTTGCTTTTTAAATCCATTCAGCTAGTCTGTGTATTTTAAGTGGAAAATTTAGTCCATTTAAACCCAAGGTTATTATTAATATGTTAACATATTATTAACATGTTAGGATTTATTCCTGTCATTATGTTCATTGTTGCCTGATTGAATTGTATATCCTTTGTTGCTTTCTTTGTCTCTTATTCTTTATTATTGTGGCTTTCTGTAGCAGGAACATATAAATCCTGTCACTTCTTCATTTCTGTGTTTGCTGTATCAGTGAGTTTTATACTTTCAAGTGTTTTTATGATGATAGATATTCTTTTACCTCCAGGTGTAGGACACCCTTAAGAATTTCTTATAGGGCCAGTCTAGTGGTTATAAATTGCTTAGCTTTTGCTTGTCTAAGAAAAACTTTATTTCCCTTTTGTTTCTGAAGTAAAACTTTGTTGGGTATAGTATTCTTGGCTGTCAGGTTTTTTTTTCTGGCATTTTGAAAATATCATTCCATTCTCTCCTATCCTGTAAGATTTTTACTGACAATTCCACTATTAAACTGAATTGGGTTCCCTTATATGTGACTAAACAGTTTTCTCTTGTTTTCTGTTAGAATTCTCTCACTCTCCATCTCTCTTTCTCTCTCTCTCACTCAATCTATCTGTTCCTCTCTTTCTTATTTTGAACAGCTTGAGTATAATGTGCCATGGAGAAGAGATTTTTGGGTTGTGTGTATTTTGAGATCTCTGAGCTTCCAGTATCTGGATGGCTAAATCTCATGGTAGACTTGGGAACTTTTTGGCTATTATTTCATTAAGTAGGTTTTTTATCTTCCTTTAGTTCTTTCACTTTCTGGAACAAAATTTGTATATTTAATTGCTTTGTGGTGTTGTGTATGTCATATAGGTTTTGTTCATCCTTTTTAATTATTTTTCTTTATATCTTATTGGGTCATTTCAAAAGATCTGTCTTCAAGTTCTAAAATTTGTTCTTTTGCTTGTTGTAGTCTATTGTTGAAGTCCTGTAATGAGTTTGCTCATTTTACTTTTTGAATTCTTCAGTTCTAGATTTTATATTTTTTAATGATCTCTAGCTCCCTGGTGAATTCCTCAGTAATACCTTCTATTGTTTTTCTGATTTATTTTTATTGGTGGTGTATTTGTCTCACTGAACTTCTTTAATAACATTATTTTGAATTCTTTTTCTGGGATCTATAAATTTCTTTTTCATTGGCATCTGCTGCTAGATAATTATTCTGTTTCTTTGGAGGTATTATATTTCCTTTATTTCGTGTTTGTTGTGTTCTTGCATTAATACCTGTGCCTCTGGTATAACAGTTACTTCTTCAAATTTTTTGCATTGGCTTTCATAAGGGAAGAATTTTTTCTAAATATGCATCTTGGTGTTTATTGGGTAGGACATTTTAGTTTTGGTTCTAGTGCATGCAGTAGTCCCTGAACTGTATGCTCAGGCACTCAATGAAGGTCAATGTCAGGCCAGGCAGGCTGTGATGGGGAGGGCAGGGTGATATCTCAGCCCCCTGGAGGAGTGCTTAAGTGGCTGCAGCAGCAGCAGTGGTGGGCAAGGGAAGCCTATCCACAGGGCACATGCAAGTGAGCTGTGGCTCTGCCCCCTGATTGGAGAGTAAAATTGCTGACAATAACTGCAGCCACAGGCATATAATTGTAAAGCTCTGGGGTGTATACTTCAGCTCTCAGTGGTAGCAGTAGTGGCTGTGAAGGGTAGCAGCAGAGCATGATCTCAGAGTGTGTGTGTGATACCACTCCTGCTGGGAGTGCAGGTTGCTGTCTGTGCCAGCTGTCCCAGGTAACTATTCTCAGGTTCTAGGACACACTTTGGCTCCTTTTGTCCTAGTGTAAGCCTCCTTTGTGCATTGCACTGCCCATTTCTCAGGATACAGTACCCTGTGTTTACTAGAGTGCTGAAGACCTTGCCATTCTGCCTGGTCTAACTAGTGTCACACAATTGCAGCCTGTTGGGTGAATTTGAGAGAAATGTCAGTGGGGCTCCAGGGATGTGGAGATGTAAGGGTTATTTGGCCCCATGGAAGAATGCCGTCTCATTCAGACTGGTTTTCAAAATGGCAGTGTGTTACAACTGCTTAGGCCCTGGGAAGTATGTGAGACCTGGTGCGAGCTCCTTCTCTGGAGCAAAGCCATAATACAGTCTACAGGTTATTCTCAGGGCCTCCTAGGGATTAGTTTACGGCTAGGGTTGCAGGAGTCCATGGTGGGAATGTAAAGTGCTAGGTATCGCTCAATTTCCCTTTCTTTGCATGGGGAACCTCTCTAGGCTCCCAGCCAATTACAGCGAAGTTGGCTACCTACCTTCTTTCTCCTTCCATGATTCAGGTGTTTCCTGTCAATTTTCTGTTAAATTCCAGTGTTCTTTTAGATGCTTTCTTTGAAGTGTGATTATTTACTTGCTGTTTTGGTTCTTCTTTGTGAAGGAGGTGAGTATTGTATGCCTCCAGTCAACCATCTGAAGTCCCTTTCTCTTCTGTTTTTGGGGAACAGTGTGCATAATTTTTTGTTTCATTCCTCTTTAAATGTTTGGTACAATTAACAAATAAAGACATCTTGACCTTGGATTTTCTTTTTGAATAGTTTTTTTTTCTTAAATACTAATTCAATCTATTTGCTTGTTATATTTTACTCAGCGGCAATACACTGTTACATCTTATTGGGCTCAGTAGTTTATGTCTATAAATTTGTCAATTTCCTCTAGGTTGCCTATTTTATTAGCACACAATTGGTATGTTAATGGTATTCCTTTATAGTCTTTTTTAATTCTCTAAGATCAGTAGTAATTACCCCTTTTTTACTGCTGTATTTATTTATTTAGCCTTCATTCCGAGCACTGCTGATTTTAGTAATTTGAATTCCCTGTCTTTTTGTGTTGGGGGTGAGCAGGATCGTGCTCTGTTGCCCAGGCTGGAGAAACAATCATGGCTCACTGCAGCCTAAACCTCCTGGGCTCATGTGATCCTCCTATTTCAGCCTCCCAAGTAGCTGGGGTCAAAGGTGCACATCACCTGTGTGCACCTGGCTAATGTTTTAATTAACATAACTGGCTAATGTTTTTAAAGTGTTTTTGTAAAGATAGAGTCTCATTATGTTGCTCAGGCCAGTCTCAAACACCTGGGTTCAAGTGATCCACCGACCTTGGCCTCTTAAAACGCTGGGATTACAGGTGTGAGCCACCATGCCTGGCCTCCTGTCTTTTTAACTTGATCAATCTAGCTATAAGTTTGTCAATTTATGAATACTTTAAAATATACTTTAAATATTTGTTGATGTTCTTTATTTTGACAAATTCTCTATTTTTCTATTTTTTATTTTCAAGTTCTTTCTATCCTTTCTTTCATTAAATACACTCTAATTATTTTTATTTTCTTCCTTCTGCTTGCTTTGGTTTACTTTGTTCTTTTTCTAGTTCCCTAAGTTGGAAGTTTTTCTTATTTATTTGAGATATGTTTTTAAAATGCAACTATTTCCAGCTAGCAAATCATATCAAGGCATTGAGTTAAATGAATTAAATAAAATTTGGTATGTTGTGTTTTTCTTTTTTATGTATCTTTTATAATTTTTTCTGTGATCTCATTTTTGTTCTATTAGTTATTTGGGGGCAGAGTGTTGTTTAATTTCCATATATTGGTAACTTTCCCAAATGTTATTTTTCTATTATTAATAACCAGTTTCATTTCATTGTTGTTAGAGAATATATTTCATGTGATTTTTATTCCTTAAATTTATTGAGACTTGTTTTATATACGATCATTTGGCCTATTCTAAAATATTTTTAATGTGCCCTTGAGAAGAATGTGTATTCTGCTATTGTGAATGTAATATTTTTTAGATGTCTGTTAGATGTACTAGGTTTATGATATTGATCAAGGCTTCTATTTTCTTTTCTCTTTTATTTATTTATTTATTTTTTGAGATGGAGTTTTGCTTTCGTCACCCAGGCTGGAGTGCAGTGGTGCAGTCTCAGCTCACTGCAACCTCCGCCTCCCAGGTTCAAGCAATTCTCCTGTCTCAGCCTCCTGAGTAGCTGGGATTACAGGCACCTCCACTACTCCTGGGTATTTTTTTTTTTTTGTATATTTTAATAGAGACAGGGTTTCACCACATTGGCCAGGATGGTCCTGAACTCCTGATCTCAGGTAATCCATCCAACTTGGCCTCCCAAAGTGCTGAGATTACAGGTGTGAGCCACTGAGCCTGGCCAAGGCTTCTATTTTCTAGCTGATCACCTGAATAGTCATTCTATCAATTGTTGAAAGTAAGTGAAGTTTCTAACTACTATTGTTGAATAATCTATTATGTCTTTCAATTCTCCCACTTTATGCTTTATTTATTTTGGAGCTCTGTTGAGAGATGCATTTTTTTATAACTGTTAATCTTCTTGATAGATTGACAATTTTATCACTGTAGAATGTCTTATCTTTAGTGTCAATTTTCCATATTTGGAGTTCATTGAACTTCTAAGATCTCATTATGTGAATGTTGGTAGACTTGATGTTATTTCACAGGCCTTTGAGAATTTGTTCATTTTTCTGTATTCTTTTCCCATTGGCTGCTTACAGCGGATAATGTCAATGGTTCCTTTTTCAAATTTGCTAATACTTTCTTCTACCAGATCAAATCTTCCGTTGAACCACTCTAGTGAATTTTCATTTGAGTTATTCTAATTTTCAACCCTAGAATTTATTATTTGTGTTGTATTATATGTATATGTAATTTATTATATTTATACATATACACATATACATACACACATATACATACACACACATACACACACATTCTACTTTTTTTGTATTCTATTTGGTTAGACATTGTTCTCACACTATGCCTTAATTCCATAGACATGGCAATGGTTACTTTCAATTTTATGTCTATATCTCTAAAGATTCTCTAGAGAAACAGAACTGATAGCATATAAGGATATAAAAAGAAATGCACTGTAACTGTAGGGGCTGATGAGGTTGAAATTTGTAGGACAAATTGGCAGGCTGGAAACTCAGGCGGGAGTTAATGTTGCAGTCTAGAGGTGCAACTTTGCTCTTAAGAATTTTCAACTGAATAGAAGAGTTTCACGCACATTATTAAGGATAATCTCCTTTACTTAAAGTCAATTGATTGTCAATATTAGCTACATTTACAAAATAGCTTAAGATTAGTGTTGATCAAATAACTTATATTAGAACCTAGCCAACTGGATACATAAACTAACCATCACAATGGTCATATTTGTAATAGCTGATTGAAAGTGTTTGTCTAGCAATTATAATGTCTAGGATTTTTTAGAAACAAATTCTAGTAGTATACTTTCCTATACCTTTGCATATAATTTTTAATTAAAAAATTGGACTTTGAAAATAATATACAAAAAACTCTGGAAGTCATTTCACTTCATTCCCAGGGCTTGTTTTTGTTATTGTTGTTGTTATTGTGACTGTTTGTTTAGTGTCTTTTCTAAACGAATTATTTAGAACACATATTTTTTGTCAGATAAGGCCACTAATGTACATGCTTGGTTAGCTGCAGGTTTAAACAATTGCTGCTGATTATTTTTTATAAATGCCATAGGGAAAAGTTGTTCTCCATGAGTAAGTTCTGAGTCAGGCTAAATAAAGAAAAGCCTAATAGAGAGATTTCCCAGAGAACTGCCAAACAGGTCAAATACTCACAGTTCTTTAGGGATGGGGTTTATAGGTAGCTTCAAATCTATTATGCTCTTTTAAGTAACTGCTAGCCCACAACCTTTCATAGTTACTTTAATTGTGAAACTGTTGGTTTTTAAAATTATCATAAAGCTGAGGAAAGAAGGATGGTAATAAGATTAAACCTTCACAAAGTTTTTTGTTCTTACCAAGATTCACCTTTTTTTTTTTTCTCATGAAAGTAAGGAGATTTATTGCAAAGCAAAAAATACACGCTCAAGAAAAGGGAGTGTAGACACACTTAAGAGAGAGTCGTGCTCAGCTATGTTTTTTTTTAAGTCCTCATCAGATTTCCTAAGTCTTTGGTTAATTATCTAAGCTCTGAAAAACCTTGATAATTTTTGCCAGTGTTTTTATTGCCTTGGTGGTGGGATGAATTTTCAGATTATTCCTTCACCATTCTGTAAGGGGCTACCGTATATTTTGTGCTGGAATTTGGAAGTATGGTAGGTCTTACTGGGCTCTTCATAGGTTTGCCAGTGGTATTCTGCTGTTGTTTGTTACTTGAGATTTTTTAGCTTGGTTGGTGTCATGAGAGGTGTAAGGTTAGAGACAACCAGGTCTATGCATGTTTGTGTCTTTTTACAATGTCAGACTTTTACTGATGTTAGTTTAATCACAAAAGCCACAAGCTACATATAGTTCCCAAGGAGGAAATTTTTTCTTAGTACTTTTTGTTCACTTGGTAGTCAGAGCTGTGGGCACACAGGTCAAGCCACTCCACAAGTAAATCAATATTGTGAACCATACATAGTATTACACTTAATCAATATACAAATGTTGTAGATTAAACATTCCACAACAAACAAAGTAAGAATTAACATCAAGAGAAAAAGAGATAGGAGAAAGGATTAACAAACTAGTCCATGGAAAGTGAAGACAAAAGGAGTCCTGGTCTGGGCCAGGGCTGTCCTTAGGTCTTGCAAGGAAGATTCCAGAGTCTTTGATGTGGCAGAGCCTTTGGCAGCAGATGCTGAAGAGTTCTTATCACAAGTGACTGTAAGATGGTGTCAGTTAAGATGGTCATTTTGAGCTGTTGAAAGGCTTGCTCTTTTATGGTTATGGAGTCTTCTGGTGAGAACTGATAGTTGCAGAGTGTACTTGTTTGTGACCTTATCTGGTTAGATGTAGTCTTTATTTATTCTATTTGTTTATTAAGCAAAATATCTTATCCTTGTTGGGAAAGTCCCCTATGAAATATAAAATAGGGTATTTCTCTAAGATGGAGTTAGTTATGTCAAGAATGCTTTATACAGTTGGTGGAATGTATTTTTTAGCTATTCTGATTAAGGATCAGCCTTAGGCAGGTACTTCTCTCTGGGTATCAGTGGATATAATGTTTGCTATTTGCCTGCTCTGCTTCCATATATAGTTTTGGATTCAGGACTTACTCCTGTCTCTGTGTCCCTGTTCTCTTCTCCCGGCTTCAAAAAGTGTTCACCAATACCTTCCAGCAATTCCTTTAACCCATCCCTATTCATGCATGGATTAAGCACTTTTGTATTTTGCACTCATCCCTTTAAAAATTTTATGTATAGCAAATGCTTTGTATGTGCCCTGAAAAAAGGGGAGAGTGATAAAGAGGAAGCATTCCTTGCTGCCTTTTCCACCATAGGTTAAAGTTTTAGTTCACAAGAGATACAGGAAAGACAGATTCAGGTAGTTTCCTGCCCCTCCTGCACAGCTGCTATTATCCTTCTGTAGTTGTGTTCCATGATGAACACTTCTTAGGGTTTTTCCAGTATTTTCTGTGAGTGTGAAGTGAGGTTTGTGCATGGAGAAACAGCCTGCAACAATGTGTAGAAAGTGGGAGAAAATTCATTATCCACACTCTCAAGTATTTTTATACTGTTTTGCCAGTCCACACTTAGCCTTCAACAAATTATCAACTTTTCTAGCTGATCTCTTCTTACCAGTGTCTGGTTGCACTGAACCCAAATGTGCACATGTTGTGCAACTTTCTTTTTCCATTTAAAAATACATATATTTGTATAAAGAGGCATTAATTTCCTTTCTAACTACCTAGTATTCCCTTTGTATACATACTACAGTTTATTTCAATCAGTTTCAAGTAATGGCTATTTGGATGGTTTTCAGTCTTTTACAAACAGGGTTGAAATTAACAGCTTATTCACAATATAATATAGATGATAGATAGATAGATAGATAGATAGATAGATAGATAGATAGATAGATAGATGTAGATCAATATTTTCCAGTGTAAACTTTAGATAGATTCTAGAAGAAAATATATCTTGTTATATATATTTGACTTTGGGAAGGAATAATTTATTTATCTTTAAAACAAACTAAAATTAATCACAAACAAAAAATGCATTTCCTAAAATTTAAATACTAACTGGAAATATATAGACCTCACTTTGTATAAAAGTTACCACACACATGCACATGTCTGTATCTATATTTCTGTTTGTCTATGTATCTATTATCTATCTATCTATCTATCTAATCTATCTGTTTACCTATCCACATAGCTATATGCAAATATTCATTGACTATCTCTTTAACAATGAAAATATATTCATATGGGAAATAGCCAGAAATATAAACTAAATGAGTCATAGAGGAACACTTGTTCTTTAAGTGACTGATACATGTTACTGGCTTTAATAATTAAAACTTTCTGATACTCAGGTTCAAAATGAATTTTATAAGAGACAAAAATAATTTCAGAAATAGAGATCCAGGAAATCATCCAAATGCAGACTGAGATAATGTTAAAGTTTTAAAATAAGTGGTAAATATTAGATTATACAGTAAGTGCTGTTACTTGAGCTGTTTACCATTAGCAGAAATGATTGCTGCATACTCTGCAAGAATGTAATTTCAATAGATAAAACGTATAGATGGGAAATAAACATTGAGAACTAATTGTTTGTTATTACCATTATAGGTATTTTTTAGGTTATATTTTTTATTTCCTAACTTTTCTGTGAAAACTTAAGTTACTATCAAAAGGATTCTTTTAAAAACCTAACAGTAATAACCTTCATAAATATAAAATAGGAATAATGGAAAAACTCAGTAATGATTCTGTAGAAGCTATACTTTAGAAATATCAGGTTGTCTCTGTGGAGTAGGATAAATTGAATTTAGTGAGATAATTAATGTGAAAGCATTTTAAATATAGAGCCTTATATAAATGTTGGTTATTAGTTTACTAGCATATTAATGGGTTAGGTAGAAAAAGTGCAGAAGCAGCTAGTTTAGATCAGAGGAACACTAGAGCAATCCAGCTAAATACAAACCAAGTATAAAATTTTTTAAAAAATTTAATAGCATTGTAAAGTACCAGGGAAATTTGTTTATTTTATTTGGGCAAGATGGATAAAAGCCATCAGAAATGACATCAAGTGATCTCTCCAGTGTTGTATTTCTGTCCCTATGTTTTCTTGCTTTACACACCACATCCCCACAGTCACGCACGTCCAGTGTGATCAAGGTCTGGTATGCCTGGGTTGTGCCTGGATATTCAGATGACCTAGGCAGGAGAAATATAAATAATTACTCGATAGATCTTGGAGTTTGTGCTGTTAATCTAGACTCACAGAAACTTAGATCATCATTGTCATCATCATCAACATCATCATAGATCCTAACTCATTTCTTTCTTGAAACAACTTTTTCATCTGGACCAATATTATCCCCATTACAGAAGAAATAGAAATAAGATGCACAAGAATTACTTAAATTATTCAAAATAACATTGCTACTATGTGAAAAGTTCAGGCAGACTGACTCTAAAGTCAGGTGCTTTATGACTGAGCTCTTCTTCTTGAGAAGATTAATGCAATTGCCTTACTAGAACTACTTTTTTTTCTGACAGTTCCAAAACTAGTTGATCCAACACCCAGTACCCTCCAAATTCCATTTTACTTAGACTTATTTCCCTACCTCCTGCTTCTTTCTTACTTTCTCTCCCTCTGTAATCAGACTTTGCATTGCATGTTCTTGAATGTGGAATACTGATGTTTGACATTTTTGTTGAATATATGAAAAATAATTTTTCATTTTTATTCCTTTCTCAAGCATTCAAAAGGCTAACAAAGGAAAACATTACTGTACCATATTTAAAATAAAAAATCAAGATTAGTTTGGTCAAGCCTATCATGATTCAAAATTAACTACTGAAATAGCTAATGCCAAAATCTATAGTGTACTGGTAAAGATCATCTCAGTCCAAACCAATGCTTGGTACAATAAAAGCCACCATCTCATCTGTCCATTACATAGCATGACTTAGAGCAAAAGGCAATATACAGACTATTGGCATTACTGGCATGAAACTTTGTAGGTGTGATATCCAGTCACCTACAATATATATTTCTGCTTCAGGGCAAGATGAAAAAATGATTGTATCAAGGTGTAGAAAAAATAGTCTTTTTTAAATATGTCAATAAATAAGTGAACAGAAATTTACAGCATAAGGCATTTTATCAATATAATAGCCAGGTCTTTTTCAATGTAATAGCATTCAATTTGAAATAGATTGGCAAGCAGGTAGGAAGAAACATGAAAAGTTGAAGAAAAATCAGTAAAATGAAGTATGTAATACCGTTTTTTAACCACTAATAAAAACTTGCCTAAATTTTAAGAGCCTATTAAAGTCTTGAAGTCATTATTTATGATTTTAGTTTAATACCTTGTATAATTAAATTTAAATTAATAATTTAATAAGAAAATATTTTATTAATATATTTACAATTATCTTTGAAACTGAACACTGTAAATTATCTTGTACACCATTTGCAGAATGCATTCAAATCTTCTCTATGAATTTTAAAATACAAAGTAGAGATATGTGCTTTTACAATGGAGGGCAAAGGGGGTCTAAACTGAGACATGGAAAAACTATATTTGGAAAATCAAAACCAAACCAAAATAAAACTGTATTATAAGCACTTTAAATTTAAAGTACAGTTTTAATGGATTTATAATGCATACTTATGATTAACTTAAATATGTTGAAGCTCAAGCATTTCATAATGGGGTGTTTGCCAATGCGTAAGTAGATTTATGTGAGGAAAATAACCAATGTAATCTTTAAAGACAATTTTATAATTTGCTCTCTGGAATTTTTGTAATGATAAAAATAAGAATATTTGAGTTTTGTAATCAAACCAATCTCCCAAATTTAAATGTAGATGCACATATTTTATATGAATATTAATGCTCTTTTAAGAGAAGTCTCTATTTTACATCTTTAAAATTACCTTCATAATCCCTTCTATTTAGTTTTCTTTAGAACACAGTAATAAATTCACTCAGAAAGAGCTGAAATCGACAGGGTGAGGTGGCTCATGCCTGTAATCCCAGGACTTTAGGAGGATGAGGCAGGTGGATCATGAGGTCAGGAGTTCGAGACCAGTCTGGCCAACATGGTGAAACCCCATCTCTACTAAAAATACAAAATTTAGCTGAGCGTGGTGGCAGTCACCTGTAATCCTAGCTACTTGGGAGTCTGAGGCAGGAGAATCGCTTGATCCCAAAAGGCAGAGGTTGCAGTGAGCTGAGATTGCACCATTGCACTCCAGCCTGGGCAACAAGAGTGAAATTCCATCTAAAAAAAAAATAAAAGAGCTGAAATCATGGTAAACAAGGTAATAAAACAAATAGACTCTGTTAAACTACAATTTATTTTCTCTACCAACAAAAGTAATTTTCCCATACACTAAATCATAAAGTCAGAAAAGGTATATATAGAAATTACTAATTTCTGACATTCATAGGAAGAGTAAATGACTTTCCATGGGTCAGCACCTGCTCTAATAATCTCTCCTCATAATTAGTTTATGCCTATCAGATTGAGAAGAAGGGCCTGCATTCTTACTGACATTGAAAAATATGGTTAATTACCTAATTTCTTAATTGCAAAATTAACATCTTACTTGACTAATATAACTCATTTCAAAGTTAGGTAATTCACTTGAAGACAAAAAAATTATCCATGGAAAAGCTCAGAGGAAACAATGATATATAGTATTTTGTTTCTATTTGCACTTCAATTTTTAAAAAAATGACTCTTAAGGAAACCTTGTCTCCAAGGAATTTATCTATACACATACCCAAAGAGGTTTTGGAAGAGAACTGTGTCATTGGTTTTAGGGAGAAAAAAAAAAATCCCAGCACTTTTTGACAAGAATTTCTCTACTTTTCTCAGTGAATTATTTTCATAAGGCTTTCTTTTATTTATTTTTTATTCACCACTGTTATTGTTTGACTGTGTCCCCACCCAAATCTCATCTTGAATTGTAGTTCCCATAATCCCCATGTGTTGTGGGAAGGACCTGGTAGGAGGTAATCGAATCATGGTGGTGTTTCCCCCATGCTGTTCTCGAGATAATGAGTTCTCATGAGATCTGATGGTTTTATAAGGAGCTTTTCCCTTCTCTTGGCTCTCATTTATCTCTGCTTCTCTGTGAAGAGGAGCATTCTGCCATGATTGTAAGTTTCCTGAGGCCCCCCCAGCCACACAGAACTGTGAGTCAATTAAACCTCTTTTCTTTATAAATTACCAGTCTTGGGTATTTCTTCATAGCAGAATGATAACAGACTAATACCCCAGCAACAACTGTAGCAACATATAACTTAAAAATAGTCAGTAAAGTATGCTCACAAGAGTAGTCATTCCATGCGCTACTTATCTAGATAAGCTTAGGCCTTTGATTCCTCATTTCTAGCCCCATGCTGCCCTCACTACTCCTAGCAGTTCATTAAGGTGCTTTTCCAGCTTTATCTGCAGCACATTTCTAATGAGCATGTTCCTCTGCTGAATCACCATCCTAACCCTAGTCCAAATCACCATCATCTCTTGCCTAAGATTACTACAGTGATTTTCTTTCTTACTATTCCAACTTCATACACTCTTTTACCTCTTCTGCAATGTGTTCTTTATGCTGCAACCAAAGTTATACTTTTGAAATACAAATCTGATGCCATCCCTCTTTTCTCCATATGCTGCCCTTAAACAGTTTACTACCATAGCAACTACACTTGTGAAAAGATCAGTTCCCATTCCTTGCTTGTTTACCTCTTAATCCAAGCCTCAAAAATGCATGCTGGATTGGTAGAACTAATTTACAGGAATGCACTAGTGTTTTAAGAAAAATCTAAGGATATTGGGTTCTATTTGGGAAAGACTGACTCATTTTGATGAAAATGTTGTAAATAAAAAGCAATTATTCAAAAATGGCCTTAAATAATGTGTCCCTTTTTACTATACAAATGAATACAAATACTTTTAAAAAGTCATAAAGGTAGATCCTACAGCCTTTGTTTCTTCAAGTGGTCCTAAGGCTATTATTGGTTTTTTTACTGTTTTCTTCTACTATCTACTATAGGTTTTCTTCTCATTCAATGAAATTATTTCACTGGGATTCTTTACCTAGTGGGTATAGTCAAAGCTTCAGTTTTCCAAGATCTAATCCTTAATGATACTGTTTTACTATAGTCTCCCTGACACTTTGGCTCCTAGATACAATAATGCACCCTAGATGTGTACTAGGACTCATCCATAGTTCTGTTATTTACTCTTAATAATGCAAATAAAACACCTCAGGTAGTATAGTAATTTCTTTAGTTGCCTTTTCTGTCAGTGGTATGAGAGATTAAAGTGACAAGGGGCAGCCTCAGCTTCCAACTTAATGGAATCAGTGGGACTCCTGGTGGAATCAGAGTCTACCACTCTTTGTTTGTTTCATTTACATTAATATTGCTTTAGTTGATCTTTCTCTGAGTTTCCTGATTCTATCTATTCTCAATTCTTTAATAAAACTAAATATTCCAAATAATATTAATATTTAATATTGATTTAACACTATACATGTGCCACTTTTCTAAGCATCAAACTAATTCATTTCAGTCTCCAAATGATTCTATGAGAGGTATTGTTACAACTCTCTAATTTTACAATAAGCAAATGGAGGCAGGCAGAGGTTGTTACTTGCCATAAATGAACAAATCCCAATGTTAATTCTGAGACTGGAATCCATGCTAGCTGGTTCCAAAGTCAAGAATCCTAATGTCATGCTTTGAGTTTAATCATAAAAATACCTCTGATGCAGACTTTTCACTGGTGCACCATTTCCTCCTGGATAACGTCCAAATGTGTCCGGAATTGGTTCCTTCCAGTGCATTCTTGGTCTCGCTAACTTCAAGAATGAAGCCACAGAGCCTCGCGGTGAGTGTTACAGTTCTTAAAGATGGTGTGTCTGGAGTTTGTTCCTTCAGATGTTCAGATGTGTCCTGAGTTTGTTCCTTCCGGTGGGTTCGTGGTCTTGCTAACTTCAGGACTGAATCTGCAGACCTTCGTAGTGAGTGTTACAGCTCTTAAAGGTGGTGCATCCGGAGTTGTTCGTTCCTCCAGGTGGGTTCGTGGTCTTGCTGACTTCAGGAGTGAAGCTGCAGAGCTTCCCAGTGAGTGTTACAGCTCATAAAGGTAGGGGGGACCCAAAGAGTGAGCAGCAGCAAGATTTATTGTGAAGAGTGAAAGAACAAAGCTTTAGCTAGACACAGAGCACTGATTGGTGCATTTTTACAGACTGCTGATTGGTACATTTACAAACCTTTAGCTAGACACAGAGCGCTGATTGGTGTGTTTTTACAGAGTGCTGATTGGTGCGTTTACAAACCTTTAGCTAGACACAGAGCACTGATTGGTGCGTTTTTGCAGAGTGCTGATTGGTGCGTTTACAAACCTTTAGCTAGATACAGAGTACTGATTGGTGTGTTTACAAATCTTTGGCTAGACAGAAAAGTTCTCCAAGTCCCCACCTGACCCAGAAGCCCAGCTGGCTTCACCTCTCACAAATACCTTAACATCACTTACAAAGATGCTTCTCCAGTCACATATTTCTACCTCCCCCACACATTTTAGTTACAGACCTACTAAATTATTTTTCACAAAGTTTCTAAGAGTCTTGGTGGATTCTGAGTCTTTACATAGCTGATTCTCTCTTCCAAGGTCTAATTTCTTTACATCTTAGCTCAAATGGCTTACTTGAGGAGATCATCAACCTCAGACATACCAGGGTAAACTATGGGTTATTAAAGCATCTCAAGCATCTTATCTTGTAGCACCCACCAAGTTCTACTGTGATTGTGTCTGTTTTTCTTCATATGCTGTAAGGTTTGTGGATGTAGGCATCTCATCTCTCTCATTTTATTTTTACAGTTTAATAGAGGCCTTGGCACATAGTAAGTATATAATCTGCAGATATTAATTAAATAGCTCAATGAATAAATCAATGAAGAAATAAGAGGATGTGTCCACTGAATATCATAGGTTGTATCTAGTGTTAAGCCACAGGAAAAATTTACTAAATTTATTTACTATCAAATTCACAACAAAAGGCTTAGAAAACAATAAAAGAGAATTACAAGCTCCTTCATTTGTTTATTGTAGTTCTCTCAGCTTTGTAGAAATATGCTGATTTTCAAAGAGCAAAATAGGTATTAATAATGTCATATGTAGCTCATTATTTTAAAAATTTTAGGAAGAAAAATAAGGATTTTTATTATATTTTTGTAGAGATATATAGTGGTAGCATTTACGAATGTGACTTAATTATTTACAGCTGTATATGTACTAGAGGTTGTAAAATAAGCCAAACTCAAAGGCGCTATGTTTAATGAAAAATGCTAGTTTTAAATCTTACTAATTTACTTTTGATATTTTATGAGCCTCATATGCATGTAGAACTGGGCTAGGTGTCACGATGGATAAAAAGTATAAATCACAATCTCTATATTTTTCATATTTGCCTGGAAAGCTGTGATAAAAAGAAACAGAATGCAGAGTCACATTGAATCTCAACAAATGAAGGTGATAGAAGATAAATGCAGGTAAATTTAAGAGAACTGAAAGAAAGACCTGCAACTAACAGGAAAGCCTTTACAAGGAGATGAATTTAGGTGGAACTGGAGAGTGATAAAGATGTATATAGTTAGTGAGGAAGTAGTAAGATAAATTAAGTATGGAAAATAAGTAGCTTATCAAGGTTTCTAAATATTCTGTAGAGAATGGACCATTTTAGACCAGAAACAAATACATGGACACATGTCATAGATTTGAGAGGAAAACAGTTCACCTTGCATGGCAATGGACCATGCAACATCCTTTAAAAGTCTTATGATTTTCTCACCACAAAGATGACTGAGGCAGCCTCCAATTAACTGGACAAATCAGATTATTCCATCTTGTGTCATATTTGTTATGATTAATTAGATGCAGCCACAAAGTCATTTGAAAGAATTGGCTAAAATAAAATTCTTACTTTACTAACAGATCATGGCTATTTCTGACTTTTTTTATCACAGATAAGCATAAAAGGGCTTCCATCTTGGTAATGCCATTTCATTACATGGGATAATTGAGCGTTATTTCCTAAAACAAGTAAATTTCGTAGGACAACATTTAGCCTATGTCAATTTTTATGTGCATGAGAATTAATTAATTCACTCATTTGACATTTCTAACTAAGGAAAATTCAGAGCAGCTATGGGCTAGAATCACAACTTTGTGTTGTTCTTTTTCTGGTCAACTTTAGCCCTTTTCTTCTCATGTACATATAAAATGGAATAATGATAAATTGTCTGGAGGTGCTTAGTGAGAAGAATCAATTTTTGTATCCTTGCAAACATTGACCAGCTAAATCCATATATCCTCTCTCTTCCTCAGATGCCTCAGAAAATATTTAATTTAAATGATACAAATGAAATTAATTGAGATATCTGCTTCAGTAAAACTATTTACCCTTTAGTGAATAATATGTTTCTTAGGACTCTTTAATAAGTAATGTTTAAGTTACATATAATTGTAGAGATAGAAAGAAAATATATTTTTATTTGTTCTATTACTGTAAGCCTTTCCAGGAACATTTTTGTTTTTTGTGGAAAACAATACTTTTTTATACTTTACCAGCATTCTTTATAATATTTTCTAGAAGGAATAGTTTTAAATTAGATTCTTTGTCAGCTTTAATATGAGTTTCAAAAAATCATTTGATAAGAATCAAAACGATTAGAATAAGGCAGGAGACCACCCCTCATATTGTCTTATGCCCAATTTCTGCCTCCAAAGAAAGAAGAAGTAAAAACTAAAAGGCAGAAATGAAATCCACAGGCAGATAGCCCAATGCCACACCATGGGCCTGGTTAAAGTTCGACCCCTGGCCTAACCGGTTATGTTATCTATAGATACCAGACATTGTATGGAAAACCACTGTGAAAATCCCTGTCCTGTTCTGTTCCATTCTGATTACCGTTGCATGCAGCCCCTAGTCATGTAACCCCTGCTTGCTCAATTGATCACAACCCTCTCACACGGACCCTCTTAGAGTTGTAAGCCCTTAAAAGGAACAGGAATTGCTCACTTGGAGAGCTTGGTTTTTAGAGATGTGAGTCCACCGATGCTCCCAGCTGAATAAAGCCCTTTCTTTCCACAACTTGGTGTCCGAGGG
Organism: Pongo abelii; assembly: GCF_028885655.2. NCBI lineage: Eukaryota > Metazoa > Chordata > Mammalia > Primates > Hominidae > Pongo > Pongo abelii. The sequence goes on along the minus strand of NC_071997.2, from coordinate 54,619,580 downwards.
CTTCTTGTCTGTGGCTTATCCTGCTACAAGAAGAAATAAAATACAAAAGTTTATATTGTTATATAGCAACTCATCACAATCTTGCTTGCTGCTCTAAATGTGTATACCCAAATGAAAATAAATTAACTTAAGTCAGTCAGCTAGCTTACTTTTCTCCCAAGAAGATTCCCACAGCTGGGTTTCTAATGCAAAATACAAATTAGAATATTTAAACACAGTGAATTTCAATTAAATATGGAGAAATAAACTCATGTCTCAACTTCCAATCACTGCATTTACTTTTTGTAAAGCAAGGTAAGGGAAAGTAATTCACATAAGCAAGAAGCAGTGATGGTGAGCCATAATAGACAAGAGATTTCAGCATATTTATGAGAAAGAGCAAGCAGACGAGAAAGAATGGCCCAGACTGGAGGAAGTTCCAGCCTAAAATTGGTTAGGGAATGCCGTTGAGATGGAAACACCTCCATAATCAACGAGGAAACCAAAAACTAAACAAATTGTAAAGTTTAGTGACAGGCAAAAAACAAGTTAAAGAGATGGACAGGACAACTGAATATTATCATAAACCTTTTTTTATATTTAGATATTTAAAGATCAAATTCTCTTCATCACCACAAATTTGATCACCTTTGGAGTTTGAGAATATAAGAATGATGCAGAGCCAACAATGAAAATCTTAATTTAAAAGAATAGTGGCTAATTTACATTGGCTACCATTAAACCACTTTGAAACCATAATCATTACAACAGTTTGATACAATCTCAGAAATGGTCGGATCAATTATTGGAAGAGAATATACAGCAAGAATCAGTCTTCAGCATGAAAAGTGCTATAGTGAACACTAAAGATATTTCATTTCGTTGGCAAGTTCAATTGCCACATTCTCATATGTCAAAATTTGTCCATGTACGCTTATACCTTTCTTAATTTCTATAGGTGCCCTAACTTCATTTTCTTGACTTAGTTTACCTGTATCTGAAAGTGGGTTTGTTAAATATGCCCACTGAGATTATCTGTTGTCCTTTTATATTGAATAGTTTCAACATTATGATTTAATATTATCATTCAGGGTGCATAAAGAATTTTGTTGTTAATCTGTTGGATTTTATGTAATCTTGTTAAAATGCTATTATAATTTGTTTAATGCTATTATGTGTGATTTTGTTTTTAATTTTAATATTATAGATTCTGCTTTTGCTGATATTGAAATTTGCTTAAAATATTCTTAGCCACAGTTTTCATTAAAATTCCCTTGGCCTTTTTTGTTTCTTCTGTTTGCATATTTTAGGGGGAATAGGGGAAGTTTATTCACTTAAACATTATTATTTTTTCTATTTTGGGAATCCTTAATAGTTGCTTTAAATTTCTCAAGTGAATTCTCTGCAATTTAGTCTTAATTATATGTTTTAGTACTTACTTTTCTCATCACATTTCTTATATCCATGTCTTCTCCTTTCTTAGATTTAAGTAATTATTTTTTTAGAATGAATATATGGGATATAAACTTTATGAGTCCTCACTTGCGAAAAGTGTTTATTTTGCCTTGTCTTGACCAAGTTTGTCCAGCTATGGGATACTAAGTTAAAATATTTACTCTTAGAATTTGAAGGCAGTGATCCACCGTTTTCATATGGTGTATTTCAGGTAAATAGTCTACAAACTGCCATCACTTCATTCTCATGTAAATGCGGTCTCCTATTGTAGGACATCTAGTACTTCCTGATTATCTTTTGAGTTTAATATTTTTAGTGTACATATTAATGTGTTTATTTCAAATTAATGTTAATAATTTTGAAAGATACTTTGGTGTCTTTCCATATTTTTTATAAGCTTTGGCATATGTTTTTTAATTATGCACTTGTATTTGTGCATGGATGTTGTCTTATATCCCTCTTGTTGGATTTTCCCATAAATAATAAATGGATATTAAAACATTGGATTAATTATTAACCCCTCAAGTTTTTCATAATTTTTATCTTTGTTGTACTGAACTATTTTCTAAAAGAACTCCTCAGGTTTTTTATATAATTAATATGGTAACTAATTATGCAGTTATACTTGTCAATTCTTGTCTATTTATTTTCAAGGAACAGCTTCAAGAGCATCCTCCCCTCTCGCTTTCTCTCTATCTCCTCTTCTCGCTACTGGTTCTTCTTGTTCAAATGCATAAAATCTCTTAGCTTTCTGTGAGGCTAGTATTTTAAATCTGATTATTTTCTTTTAAAAATATATTTTATTTTTCTTGCTTTTTGGCTTCAGGACAGTTAATTCCTCTTCAATTTCCTGTACACAATACTGTTGATTTTATTGACTTTTTTTAACCATAAAGTAATTTTTCCATACAAAACAAGCACGTACACCGAATTTTACAGGTCAATGAATTATCACAACATGGACATGTATGTATCCATAAGGCAGGTCAAGACAGCATTGTCAGCACCCCAAAACTCCCCACTTCATGTTTTCCTCCAAAATTCATTCCTGTCTATATAATCCAAGATAATTACTATCTTGACATTTTAATTAAGATAGATTTTTTCATCTAATATGTAAATATCTAAAGATCTTCATTTAGATTCGTTCTTTGAAGTTGATATATTAATAGATGTAATTATGTACTATGGATTGTTGTAGGTGTGTCATCTTTCACTCAATGTTATATTTATGTGATCCATCCATGCTATTGCATGCTGTTCCATTTAGTTTATTTTATAGCTGTGTAACAATCCATTTTATTAATATACCACAATGTATTTATTAATCTATTGATGATGGAAATTTGGGTTATTTCCAGTTTTTGACAGTAATAAACTGTGCAGACATAAACATCATTAAACGTGTCTCTAGAGAAAGCTGGGAGTCATGTGCAAGTATTGCCATGTTTATCTCTTATCCATAGGGTCAGCAAAGGAATTTCCCAATGGCTTATTCTCATCATAGAAAGAGAAGGTTTTCTGGATTTAATCTAGGTTCAACATCACAACATGTGAGGAGACAATTTTTCCCAAATTGTGTAATGAATTAGCCTACTGGCTGCTCTGTGGGCTTCTCTTACTCTCCTCTTCTTCTGAAACTGAATTGGGAATCTGAGCTATTATTTTGGGAAAACTCACTGTGACTTGTACAGTATATGGCATTGTACTTTTGTCAGCTGTTAATGGCATTTCTTTTATATCAGCAATTTTTCAAATATTCTTATTCTTCAATAACATCCTTCCTAGCATTTTAATTCTGCTATGAGTTTTGTCATATGTGTGTGTGTGTGTATGCATGTATGTATATTTATTCTTTTTTTATGAATCATTCACTGGGTAACAGAAGAGGCAAATAAATTGACTGTCACAGTAATTTTGAAGCAGAATTAAGGGATTTTTAAAAACCAGTGAAGAAGCGATGAAAAGAAAACAATAGCAACAATCAACAATAATAGTAATATACCAACATTTTCTTTAGATGTTCCAATCTAAAGTCTCACTGGAGTTTGCAATATAAATTAATGGAATAATATGCCCCCTTAGGAATACCCAGCAAATGGGATATATGGTTGAATGGCTGTCAGAGTCTGTTCCACCCTTCCTCCAGTGTCCGTCTATACTGCAGGAGGAGGATAACTCAAAAATGGATTTTTCCAGACAATCTTATAGCTAGAAGCTTGGATATGATTAAGGAGGAGGCTTTGTTTTTTTGCAGATATTTATCTTCTGCTGCACTGTTGAGGAAGTAATGAATTTTCCTGAGTTCCAAAAGTAGGACACAAAGATCCTCCCTAGACCTAAATGGTGGTTTTGCTACTTACAATAGTAGCAGATAACTTGATATTTAGATCATGGATAAAATTGTGTGTTTTTGGGTCAATATATTCAGAGAGAGCTTCCTTATTTCCATCTTTTTAGTTGTCGCAAAGTAACAACAGCCCTCTTGGATCAGGCTGGCAATGTTAATCTGAAAGTCATTTCAAGATAGAGAGTATTTATCCAGCTCTTCTAAAGATTGTGTAAAAAATCTGGTATTTGGTATTAAATTGCTTTCTACTTTAATATACTAGCATTGTTTCTATTTTTTGCAACTTAACCTTGACTTAAAAAGTATTTGAAACTTTATGAAATGATTGCAAGCAACAAACCCTCAAGGAGACAAATTAAGAACTTCTATCATCTGATAGAATTTGTAGGTAGTGATAACTTGTTTCAATTAGAAAATAAGATTGCTGTTTAAAAAAAGGAAGAAACATGAAGATATAGAAGATATAAAGATCTTGAATAAATTTCACTTATATGATTGACTCCCTCATCCTTACTCACCATGGCATTCAGAGGGAAAAAGATAACTTAAAATATTTCCTCTAACTAACTAGAATGAAGTGCCTTTCGACACTAAGGCAATGAAAAATATATACATTCAAGAGTAAATTAGTTGTGTTTATCTCTGCTGTACAGCTTAAGTGAATAAAATAAGATAATAGCTTGGCTCTATGTGTGATTAAAGGGCAAACAAGTTTCTATTACTTCCTTAAACCAACCTTTTTTTTATCTTAAAGGCATAAGACTGAAGTGGTCAACTACAGTCAAAGTTACAGCCTGTGGGTTGTTGAATTACGATGATGAATTCACAATCCTTTCAGATCTCCTATGTAAAAGTTAGATATTACTTGAGAATGATTAAGACTCACAAAACTGAAATAGGAATGCTTGAGCAATTATATGATTTTAAGTACTTAAGTCCAAAATTCCCTGAGCTCTTTTGTCTGGAGACATAGTTTCTCCTTCACTGTCTGATGAATCACACTCTCCCTTTTTCAGAGATAATCATATCTGAGGAAGGGGATGCTTATTTCCTTGCATGTCTCACATCTACTACCTTTCATTGCCATCAGACCTCTAAACACAAATCAAATGACTCGTTAAATAAAAATTAAGCCAAGGAGAAAAAATCCACATACTATAAGAATTATATTTTGATGAATTTTATCGAGTACCCAAATAATATACATGCAAAATAAAATTTAAATGTGCTAAAGTTGGGCTGAAAAAGAAAATTTTGAATCAAGTCAAATTTGTCAAGAAGGTACTAAATTTATTAGAGATACTGCATTACGTGTTTCAACTCAACTATCTGGAAATATTTCTGTATCCTTGCTCAGTTGGGAAAGTCCAACCTAGATTCAATAGTGGACAAGGACAACATTAAAAAGGGTTGAGATACCAGGAATTCAAGTTTAATGTTGAGGAACGCATCCAAAACCTTTAGAGGTGTCAGATTTGATTTATACTTTAACCCATTAACTCAATCTCAGGTAAGCTGCGCCAAAGGGGATGGAGGACAATTTATTCCTGAGGTTTTACTGAGGGAAAACTGTAGGGATTGCAATTTGTCAGCTGTGGATTAAGTGGGAGATTATATAACATAAATACTTATTATCATTTCTCAAGGGATGATGTGAATGTAGAATTTGAAAGATTAAAGGCCAGAATTTTAGCAGTTAGCATACAATATAGTAGGTTCCAGGGATTAAACTGATTTTATCCAAGTGATCACTGGCAATTATTAATTGATTCTTGTGCTACTAGGACAGAAAATACATTAAAATAAATTACAGTCTAATTTTATTTCTATAATTGGAAGCAACAACAACTACAACAATAACAACAAAAAACTGTTTTTGGCAATGGGAGCTTAATCTGAGAGGTAAGACAGACATTCATTATCTTTCATTTAGTTCCAAGTCTGATTCAATTTTCAGCCCTTGATACTCTCAGATTAAGATGGAAATTGATAGTAATGAGGGTCTCTAAAATATTCCACAACTGTTTACTCTAAATATTCTTAGGATGCCTAAAGGTATAAACAAAGGTTATTTATAAGATGACTGGACTCATGGAGTAAAAAAAATTCCCAGAGCTTCAAAAATTATTAGACACTAGCTCTTTGTTAACGCAATTCTTGGGTGACTCAGAGCATCTTTCTAATCCATCAGTTAAAGTAGAAGTCAAGGGGGTTGAATAATAAATGAACGTTTGTTTGGATTAATCTTACAGCGACTCCAGTTCATGACCAAGCTCTAGTAATTTGCTCCAAAATTAAATATTCAACCATCATACAAAGAACAAGAACTACACTACTCACACACAAAAATTTTTTTTAAAGCTTTGGTAAATATGTTATGCTGCATGCTTTCTTATGGGGCATAACTAGATTCATTCAGTGAATCCTTGGTAAATCATCCAACATTTCTACTCCCTAAATCACTGGATTCATCCTTCTACATTATATGAAGGAATTTCTGGCATTTCAACTCCATTCAGTTTTGGCCACCTGACCATCTGAGAGAATACCCACAATGGCTCCTGTCTTGTGTAAGTAAGATTGTAATGGGAGGTGGTGACAACTTGAGTGCCAGGAACTGATCATTCCTCATAGTTAATTAAGAACAATACCATTGCCTGTAGGAAATTCCTGAGGTTAATGGAAAACTTCAAAATTTTAAAAGAGGAAAGTGTGCTGATTTCTGTAAAATCTCTGTTTAATTTCACTCTTTTGATAATAAAAAGATCAAAGATTTTTTGATAATTATTTTTATTTATTTTTGGATAATTATTTAATTATTTTTGATAAATACTTTTGAAAATAATGAAGAAAAACTAACTAAATCTTGGTTAACAAATGGACAGACATCCAGATTCAAGAAGCCAAATGGGCAAAAATCAGAATGAAGGCAAAGAAATACATAGAGAGATACATAATCAAGTGGCCGAAAATCAAACATTTTTTTTTTTTGCAAGTAGCAAGAAATAATTTTAATGTACAGGGAATCTCCCTAAGACTATTATCAGATTTCTTAGCAGAAACTTTCCAGGCCACCAAGGAGTGGAACGGTATTTTCAGAGAGCTGAAAAGAAAAAACAAAAACAAAAACCAAAACCTGTCAGCCAAAAATACTATATTCATTAAACTATCTCTCAATTTAAAGAGAAATACTTTCATAGATAAACGAAAGTGAATTCATCATGATTAGATCTGCCTTACAAGAATCCTAAATGGAGAATTTCAGGTTGAAATAAAAAAAATGCTTGTAAGTGACAGAAAAGCATATGACATATAAAGCTCACTGCTAAAGGTAGAGACATAAGCAAATACAGATATGATAATACTGAAATGGTGGTGCATAAGTCACTTTTAATATTGGTACAGAATTAAAACACAGAAATGTAAAAAATAGCTATAACTACAAAAATGTGCTGTTGGAGATAATATAAAGATATATAACTAGTGATATCAATATTTTAAGGTATGAGTGGGGAGTAAAAAGTAGAGTTTTTGATTTATTTAAAATTAAGTTATAAGCTAAAATATCATGTTATTAACTATGATATGTTTTAAGTCAGCCAGTTGGTAACCACAAAAAAAAGGTATAAAAATTACACAAAGAAAATGAGAAAGATATCATAGGATGTCAGTAAAGATTACCAGGGAAGTACACAGGAGGACTGCAAAACAAGAAAAGGGGAACTAAAATGTTTATAAAACAAGGTCTCACCTTGTTTTCCTGGCTGGAGTACAGTGGTGCAATCATAGCTCACTGCAGCCTTAAATTTCTGGGCTCAAGCAATGCTCTCGACTCAACTACCGTAGCAGCTAGGACTATAGGTACACATCACCACACTCAGCTGTTTTTCTTTCTTTCTTCCTTCCTTTCTCTCTTTCTTTCTTCTTTTTCTTTCTTTCTTTTTCTTTTCTGTCTTTCATCTTTCTTTTTTTTTTTTGGTACAGATGAGGTCTCGCTATGTTGCCTAGGCTGGTCTCAAAGTTTTGGCCTAGAGTTATCCTGCCTTGGCCTAAGTGGACAGATTTAACTCTCCAAAAAAAATTCATAGAATGGTTGACTGTATTTAAAAATATGTATATGAAACAACATCCAACTATAAACTATAAGTCTCTCTACAAGAGACTCACTTCATTTTTGTGTGTTCTTTTGTTTGTTTTTTGTTTTGATACAGGTCTCACTCTGTCATCCAGGTGGGAGTGCAGTGGTGCAATCATGGCTTACTGCAGCCTTGACCTCCAAGCTCAAGTCATCCTCCTACTTCAGCAACCCGAGTAGCTGAGGTCACAGGTGTTCGTCACCATGCCTGGCTAATTTTCATATTTTTTTGTAGAGATGGGGTTTTGTCATGTTGCCCAGGCTGGTCTCAAACCCCTGAGCTCAGATGATCCACCTGCCTCAGCCACCCAAAGAATGGGATTACAGGCATGAATAATCGCACCTGGCCTTGGCTCACTTTGTTTTTAAAATCACACATAGCCTAACTATGAAAGAATGAAAAAATATATATTCAGTAAGCAAAAACAGCCAGAATAGCCATAGTGATATCAGACAAAAAAGACTTTAAGCCAAAACATGTCACAAGAGACAAGAAGAACATTATATAATGATAAATGGGCCAATTCACAAGAAAGATATAACTTATAAATATACATGCATCGAACATCAGAGCACAAAAATATATAAAGCAAACATTGATAAAACTAAAAAAAGAAATAGCAAGACAACAATAGTGGCATATTTCAATATTCCATTCTTAATAATGGATAAAATAACCAGACAGAAAAACAAAAAAGTAACATTTAACTTGAACAAAACTCTAGATCAAATTAACCAAAGACACATATAGAGAACATGCCACCCAACAACAGCAGAATACACAATCTTTTCAAATGCACATAGAACATTATTTAGAATATATCACATTTGGTAACAAAATATGTTTTAACACATTTAAGAAGATAGTAATCATACCAAGTAAATTTTCTAATACATATGGAATGAAACTAGAGATTGATAGCAGAAGAAAGACTGGAAGATTCACGAATACATTGCAATTGACAACACATTCTTGAACAACCAGAGTCAAAAAGAAATCCAATGGGAAATTAAAAAACATCTTGAGACAAACTAAAACTGAAACACAATTCACCAAAACTTATGAGATGCAGCAAAAGTAGTAGTAAGAGAAATGTTTATGGTAATAAATCTCTATGTTAAAAACGAACAGAGTTATCGAACCAGTAACCTAACTTTACACCTCAAGGAACTAGAAAAACAAAATAAGTCCAAGACAAAAGAAGAAGGAAATATTAAAGATTAGTATAGCAATAAATAAAATAGAGACAAATAAAATGATAAAAAAATGAAAATTAGTTTTTTTTAAAAGACTAACAAAATTGACACACCTTTGGCTAGACTAAAAAAAATAGATAAGGCTCAAATGAATAAAAGCAGAGTTGAAAGAGAAGACATAATTGATGCCACAGAAATAAAATATGACAGTAAGAGACTGCTATGAAAAATTATATGCCAACAAATTGAGTAACCGAAAAATAAAATGGAATAAATTTCTGAAGCAAAAAACCTACCATTTGTAATAGCATTAAAACCTGAAATATATGAAACCAGATTTATCAAAATATGTGCAAGATATTTACATTAAAAACTACACAATATTGCTCATAGATATTAAAGAAGACCAAAGTAAATAGACACCATGCTCCTTGGTTGAAACAGAATATTCTTAATATTCCAATTCTCCCCAAAATGATCTATAGAGCTAAGGCAATCCCAATCAAAATCTAAGCTGGCTGTAAAATAGAAACTGAAAAGCCATTAAGAAGTTCTTGTGAGTGTTTCTGGTTGGTCTAGGGGTATGATTCTCACTTAGGGTGCAAGAGGTCCTGGGTTCAAATCCCAAAGGAGCCCAACTTGTGGTTCAAAAGTTCTTGTGAAAACAAAAATAATCTAGCCAAAAATATTTTTGAAAGAGGAATAAATTTGAAGATACGCACAGTCTGCAATCAGACACAAAAAAAATTACATATTGGATTTTTCCTTTTTATGAAATGTCCAGAAAAGAAAAATACATAAAGAATACATAGGCCTGTGATTTCCTGGTCTGGGAGTAGAAAGGATACTGACTGTAAATAGGCATTAAGATATTTGTTTAAAGTGAAGAAAGTACTCTAAAACTGGATTGTAGTTATCATTGTATAACAAATATTTGTGAAAACAATTGAGCTGTTTGCTTATAATAGGTGAATTTTATAGTATTTACATTATACATTTATAAACTGTTTTTAAAAGTATTTTTAATAAAGCTATGTCATTAAAAAGACCAATAATCTGCCATTCCTAACATGTTTAGTAAAAAAACATGAAACATGCAGCATAAGGACTTTAAAAAGTTACTTATTTGTCAGGTTAATTATTTTATTTTAAAAGCGAAGACTATTTTTTTCAAATTAAGTTAGAGAATCACCCAACATTATAATTCTCTAGGAAAATGTGAAGCTGTGACTTAATAAGTAAAAAAACCTGAAGACCATAACTCCAGAAAAAGAAAATCTAATGCAAAGAAATTCTCCTTACTCCAAATTTTGAGTCCCACACATTTTAAAGATTTTTTTCAAATCCTTTTATATTAACTAATTTATGATACTTAATGGGTCCCAGATTATATAAAACTTCTTATTCTATTTGATTCCAAAATCTGATGGAGCACAGAAAACAATCACCACAATATCAATGAGAAGAAAACACAGCAAGATGTTATTTAGGAATATTGGGGGAACCTTTATTACGAAGCTGGGAAATTGAATTCATTTTATATTAAGAATTTAATAAGCTCTTCTGAAGATGAATTTATTTCAGGAATATTTCAGCTTATAAATATAAATACAATTATTCTGTGAATGGTACAGAGTGAAAAATTTAATGGTTGTCTTGATAGTGATTTAAAAATTGTATAAAATGTTTATAAACATCTATATAGATATATACGTATACCACACAAGCGTCGAGATTATTTTACTGTGAGGCATCCACATTAACATTTAAAATTCAAAAAACAATGTTTTCGAGCGTATAAACGGCTTAACATTTGTTTCCGGAAATTCTGACAACTGAAACTTGACAAGAAAACAAAAATAAGTATTGTGATTATTGAAAGAAAATCAACATATACTTCCATTTGTTGGTGATATGATTATTCTGTTGAAGAGAACAATGTTCACATTTAAATGAATAGCATTAATGTGATATGCACAAAATAGTAAGCTTATGGCACAGAACTTTTTTGAGAGGCAAATATAGAAAACAAAATGTTATTACCCTGATGATATTTTTATAAGAGAAAACCCACTAATGTGTTGATTGAACAGAATATCTATCAAAATCTCAATATATATTTTGATTTAATAATTCAAAAAATATTTACAAATACTCAATTAGAGGAGACAAAAATAGATTATTCACTGAATGAATGACTTTGATGCAAGTTTCTAAAGATTCAGGGAAATTTAAAGTTAGATTCCTCCCCCACATTTACTGAAAACTAAATTTATTCCATAGCAAGTATATATATATGTGGTAAGAGAATTATTACAAATATAGAATATTGTATGTAAATATGTATAAAAGTTTGGCTGGAGAAGAACTGCCTAGCTGTGACACTAAAAGTGGAGACAATTTAGGAACCTATTTAAATATGTAACAATTAATATTAAAAAGCAAATAATTTTTAAAAAATTATAATAAATGCAAATAAAAAGCATTACTATTTCATAAAGAGCTCTTACAAGTCAATGAAAATTTAACTGGTAGAAAAATGGATAAAAGTTCACTGAAAGTAATCTCTAAAATGAATAATTTGAATAATTAATAAGCATCTAAAGAAGTGTTGCACATCAATGCATTGTCAAATTAATACATTTTTTAAAATGACAAGCTGTCACATTTTTCTGTTCAATAACCAAAACCAAAAATATATTGCAATATCCAGCAGTGACTACAATGAACTGATATAGGCACTATCCTACACATTTTTAAAAAATAAAAACTGGCAAATTTTCTGGATGTCTACTTGGTAACTTTTAAAAACATTTAGTAAATAGAATGTGCATTTGTTTTACTAAACTATTCCTTTCAGTGAATTAATCCTAAATAAATAATAAAAGTATGACACAGTTACAGGGATCTTTATAAGCTATGTTTATAAGAGCAAAAATTAGAACTATATGAGATGCTAACCCTCTATTAAAGAGTCGTATCTCCTCCATACAATGGAGAACTGTGAGCCTATTAAAACATGATAGAATATGTCATGATCTCTAATACGTAGTCAAGTGTAAAAATAGGTAGCAAATCACAATTATCTTCTCTCAATGTACGTCTGTGCAAGTCTGTATATGCTCACATGTGTGTGCATAAATCAGTATTTCATATTAATATAAAATATCTAGGTGAACCACATGTTGACCATGGCTTTGCATTGGGTTTATTTTTATTTTTGTGTGTGTTTTGTTACAATAGAATTTGTATAACAAGAAAGAAAAAAGTAAATATGTTAAAGTTAAAATATCAACAAAGTACAAGAAATATGAATTAAGGAAAAGTACAGAAATGGAATCCTGAGACTTATAAAGAATAACAATAATAATATCTATTGTGACCCAAACTTAAGAATTTCCCTCTTTTGACCAATTTCTCACCCTGTGTGTTATTAGTCTTCTTTTGATATCCACCTCTAATTTATGTTGGATTAACTGAGGTAAAGACACAGACACATTTATCTGTGTCATTTGTATTCTGGCACCTCTCTCTATTTGGCTCAACATTAGACTGTCATTTTCATTTTCTCAGGTAATTAGTGATAACCATGTACCAAATATTAAATATATAATTCGTGACAATTACAGAACAATTTCCTGGGGATACAAAGTATCTGAAATATAATTTACCCTCTCTGAGAGTTGCCAGTTGAATAAAAGAGTTTAAAGTTATTATGTTGCCTTGGCTATGTCCTTATTTCTGTCTTGCAATGCAATTCACTTTTGGATTCTTGCCTGTATTCCCCCAACAGATCAAGCAACACCTAACTAATAGCTTGAGAATCTGGGCCTCTAATTCAATTCTTGTACATTTTCTGAAAATTAAACTTGAGAAATTGACTTTTATTATAGACTTGATCATAGATTACTGTCCGTGATCTCTGGAGTTTTTACACTTGCCACTGGGATCCCAAATTTGTCCCCTTCCTAGTCTATCAGAAAAGTACACCCAGCACATTGGGGAATAATAACAATTAATTAAAGACAGAAGATACAGCCTATTGAGACATAATACTTCCTCTATATTAATGACTTGGGAAATGTATTTTTATGTAATCAATAGAAGCATTGAGTCTCTATTACCTAAGTTATCTTTATTTGATTAGAGACCTTACTAAGAACCTTATGCTTTGTAATAATTGAACCCAATATTTTCAATATGTGAAAAGTGACTTTAGTCCTTGAATATTATTTATTTTTGTTACGGCTACACAAGTGTATGCCAAAACTTTTCTAACAGATATTGTGGTAATTATTTGATAACAATTACAAATTGAATGGTTTTCATTTAGGAATTTTAAAGCCAGATGAGAGTGAAAATGTCCTCATCCTCTCTGGGACAGGTAAAGAAGTAACCAGTAAGTTTGAAAAATATTTGGAAAGTTACATTTAATTTTGTAATCAGCATATTATTTCCTTTATGTTTAGCAAAATTTGTTGGTTCTTGTAATAAGTTTGGGATCTTCCCTCAACTCCATAAAGATACATCATAAACTGGGATTTTTGCTGACTCAAGAAACCTTAGCCAAATTTCATTGATATTTCTTCACCATTTCTCAATTAACAAAGTTTAAAAAAAAATAAGGAATAAGATCTCAAAGTATACTTTTATGAATTACTATTTTTTAAAATCATCTATTTTTATGACTTTGCTTTATTGAAACACTGAATCACTTCAGGTATCTGCCTAGTGACTCAAAAAGTGTTATTACAATTCGCTGTAAATGAAAGTGCCACTCACAATCTTGACAATTAATGCAGGTAACCGGCTGTGTGAGAAAGTTAACATCAGCCTTAACCTCATGCACTGAACTGTTTTTCACATGTCAGATAGGCATTTCATTTTGAGGAAAGCCATGTTTTTGTTCCTTTTGTGATTGAAATTTATAATTAATTATACAACATGGAGATGCTGTATTTTAATTATAAAACATTTTAATGTGGAACACATGAGACCCAGGATACAGAATGTAGCAATCAAGTTGTACAACAAATAATCAAACCTCTAATTATGAAAGCTACAGTGGTTCCTGAAATCTAAAAGCAAAAGTCACGGGATGGTTTATTTAACAATAGAATTTATTATATTTTATATCTTCTTCAAAACTTACTTGGTTTTTCTTGTATAGGAAATCTTTTTCCCTACATAGAAAAGTTACGTTATTGGAATTTATGTCCCTTCTCCATAAGAAAAAGACATTATCTTCTCTTAGAAATGTCCACCATGCTAATTTTATCTCTTTCTTATTATATTTAACTTTAAACATCTTGATCATTATAATTGCTTTGGGTCATATCTTCACTGTGAATAGTCTGTGAGAGATGACAGTTTTATTCTTAATACCCTGTATATTAAGAATCGCCATGCCTTTTACATGGTTAGTGTTCAATCCACATGTTAAAATAATGAAAGACGCATTACTGAATTATCTTATATTACTCTTTTTTCAGAATCATTCTTTGTAGTGTTAGTGAAATATGCCGAATATTAAAATAGGAACCAATCTTTTTATAAAATGCTGCCTCTGCTGTCTCACAATCCCTAATGCTACCTCTAAATGATAGTTATTATTCTTTTCTGTCATATAAAGAAACATTGTCATGCCAATTGGTTTTTTGCCACTATATATCCAGTGGGAATCACACAGAGAATCAATTCATTACAATGACAAATTACACCATTAAATAGTGTATTATGCCAGAATAATCTGGAAGGTCATGAAAGAAAGATTGAGAGATGACAAGAGAATCTGCAATGTGTAAGAAAGTGCATGATACATGAAAAAATAGGTTGTGGTTTGATATCTACAAATATGTTAAATGAATATATAACCCTGTAAAAACTGAAAAATTACATACTTACAAAATAAAAATAAATCTTGAGTTACTCATCTTTTGTATAACTTACATGAAATTGTACCAAGTGATGACTTTTTAAATACAATTCTAGTTATTTCATATTTCTATTCAAGTAATGTGGTTTGCTCCATAGAAGTTATTTGAAAATAAACCTCTTTTCAAATGTTCAAATCTATTATTGTTCTGTCAGTTGTGCAACTCATATATACTCTTTCCTATTCTCTTCAAAACACAGAAGTAATATTAAAATCAGTGGGAAATATTCTTAAACAAGTCATTGATACAAAATATTAAACATATATAAAAAGTAAACTTTAATATTCACCATGTATGTTATTTTTATTTTATATTCAATTTTATAACTTGTTAACACACAAAAGTATTATGTGTAGAACAAAGCTCCTTTCATGAAAAATTGAACTCACATTTCTGCAGTGTAATCACACATTCTATCTGGATTTATTGTTCAATTGTTTTCTATTGTCAAACATGTCTAAGTTACTGACATCAGAACAAAGAAACTTCAACGGAGAAAGGGAGCACAGCTACATTTTTTTCTTAAAGATTATATACTATTTTTTTACATGGATGTCTTGATTGATTTAGTTTTTGATTCATATTAAAATGGAAGGCTGAATCAACTTATACTGCTTTGAATTAACTGTATACCTTCTATTGAAGAGTGAATAAATAGTTTTTTAACATTCACCAGAAATCATATAAACATTAAAAATTTTGTGATATTTTAAATAAAATGTGCAAGAAATTTTAAATTTGGAATTAGGATTTATTTTGTAGAACATATGATGAAATACTTTTTAAATTAGTAATCAGAAAAAAAGATAATTAAATAGTAAAAACAATCATTTGTATTTTTACCAGATATCATTACTTTTAAAAGTTTGGTTTATATTCTCTTCCAGATAGAACAATATACTAAAATAATATAAATAGGTTATTATGTCAACAAATATTTATATATATTTTTACAGCTGGTTACCCCATGCAAAAACGTGCTGTATTTAATTTTTCTAATATATTCGAAAATGTATGTTATTTAAAATTTTTCCTATTGTAAACAATACTGCAATGAACATTATTAAAGACAGTCTTAAGTTAGCAAAGACTGAAAGGACATGTTCTCTAGTTTAGAGTGTATGAAATTCAATCAAGACCTAGAAGACTTATTCCATCCCCCAACAATGTACTAAAAATCATCTGAGATTACAGAAGGAATTCAGGGAACCCTATCTGCAAGATTATTTACATGCCAGATTCAGTAATTTATGATCTTCTTGGTGTCTGTAAAGTCATAAAAGTCACATGATTACACCATAGTCATATGCTTGAAATTGCATTCAAAATATCTGCTTTCCATTCCTTAGATGCTTTCCAAAATAATAAAATATCTGGCAAGATTCTGTGTGGAATCTCAAGCTTCCTATGTGGGATGATCACATGTAGCATCCTTAGTGACAAACCTAATAAAACAAGCTTAGCGTTTTTGTTTTTGGTTTTGGCTTTTTTTTTTTGGAGCATGGTTGAAAAAACCTATGATTCACACTAGTTAGAATGGCAATCATTAAAAAGTCAGGAAACAACAGGTGCTGGAGAGGATGTGGAGAAATAGGAAAACTTTTACACTGTTGGTGGGACTGTAAACTAGTTGAACCATTGTGGAAGTCGGTGTGGCGATTCCTCAGGGATCTAGAACTAGAAATACCATTTGACCCAGCCATCCCATTACTGGGTATATACCCAAAGGACTATAAATCATGTTGCTATAAAATCACATGCACACGTATGTTTATAGCGGCATTATTCACAATAGCAAAGACTTGGAACCAACCCAAATGTCCAACAATGATAGACTGGATGAAGAAAATGTGGCACATATAAACCATGGAAAACTATGCAGCCATAAAAAACGATGAGTTCATGTCCTTTGTAGGGACATGGATGAAATTGGAAATCATCATTCTCAGTAAACTATTGCAAGGACAAAAAACCAAACACCGCATGTTCTCACTCATAGGTGGGAATTGAACAATGAGAACACATGGACACAGGAAGGGGAACATCACACTCTGGGGACTATTGTGGGGTGGGGGGAGGGGAGAGGGATAGCATTGGGAGATATACCTAATGCTAGATGACGAGTTAGTGGGTGCAGCGCACCAGCAGGGCACATGTATACGTATGTAACTAACCTGCACATTGCGCACATGTACCCTAAATCCTAAAGTATAATAATAATAAATAAATAAATAAATAAAAAAGAAAAAACCTATGATACCCAGAACAGGTTTAATAAACTTTTCTAAACTGGATCTTGATTATCAAAGTCAATTACATGCCTCTAATATGTTGATTTGGAGAATTTAGAAAAAGAAATATTTCAAATATATCAGAAATCCAAATGCTAATAAATTTAAATGAACAAATTTCTATTAACTAATGTATGTTAGCAGCTTTTATCGACAAACTCATTTTATTTTTCCAAAGACATATGAAGTAGTTTCTATAATAAACCAGGCAAAAATAGATATCTAGCTAGCATTAGCACAATAATACAAATAAAATCAAATCTTGAAAAAAATGGATCTTTTTACCATTCCAGATAGTATAATAAATGTAATAGTATAATAAATTCACATAGCTCTATAATATGGATTTGGCTAAATATGACTCTAAAAAATGACATTTAAAAGAACAGTGTTGTATACAGGATATGCATGACATACTTTCTTACAATTTTATAGTAAAATAATAATTACCTGAATGAGGTAACATCAATCACATTCATTTAAAATAGTTGATTTATGGGGGGAGGAGCCAAGATGGCCGAATAGGAACAGCTCCGGTCTACAGCTCCCAGCGCAAGCGACGCAGAAGACGGATGATTTCTGCATTTCCATCTGAGGTACCGTGTTCATCTCACTAGGGAGTGCCAGACAGTGGGCGCAGGTCAGTGGGTGAGTGCACCGTGCGCCAGCCTAAGCAGGGGCGAGGCATTGCCTCACTCGGGAAGCACAAGGGGTCAGGGAGTTCCCTTTCCAGGGGTGACAGACGGCACCTGGAAAGTCGGGCCACTCCCACCCAAATACTGTGTTCTTCTGACGGGCTTAGGAAATGGTGCCCCAGGAGAGTATAGCCCGCACCTGGCTAGAGGGTCCTACGCCCACGGAGTCTCGCTGATTGCTAGCACAGCAGTCTGAGATCAAACAGCAAGTCTGCAGCGAGGCTGGGGGAGGGGCGCCCGCCATTGCCCAGGCTCGCTTAGGTAAACAAAGCAGCCAGGAAGCTTGAACTGGGTGGAGCCCACCACAGCTCAAGGAGGCCTGCCTGTCTCTGTAGGCTCCACCTCTGGGGGCAGGGCACAGACAAACAAAAAGACAGCAGTAACCTCTGCAGACTTAAATGTCCCTGTCTGACAGCTTTGAGGAGAGCAGTGGTTCTCCCAGCACGCAGCTGGAGATCTGAGAACGGGCTGACTGCCTCCTCAAGTGGGTCCCTGACCCCTGACCCCCGAGCAGCCTAACTGGGAGGCACCCCCCAGCAGGGGCAGACTGACACCTCACACGGCCGGCCAGGTACTCCAACAGACCTGCAGCTGAGGGTCCTGTCTGTTAGAAGGAAAACTAACAGAAAGGACATCCACACCAAAAACCCATCTGTACATCACCATCATCAAAGACCAAAAGTAGATAAAACCACAAAGATGGGGAAAAAACAGAGCAGAAAAACTGGAAACTCTAAAAAGCAGAGCGCCTCTCCTCCTCCAAAGGAACGCAGTTCCTCACCAGCAACGGAACAAAGCTGGACGGAGAATGACTTTGACGAGTTGAGAGAAGAAGGCTTCAGACGATCAAATTACTCCGAGCTACGGGAGGATATTCAAACCAAAGGCAAAGAAGTTGAAAACTTTGAAAAAAATTTAGAAGAATGTATAACTAGAATAACCAATACAGAGAAGTGCTTAAAGGAGCTGATGGAGCTGAAAACCAAGGCTCGAGAACTACGTGAAGAATGCAGAAGCCTCAGGAGCCGATGCGATCAAATGGAAGAAAGGGTATCAGCCCTGGAAGATGAAATGAATGACATGAAGCGAGAAGGGAAGTTTAGAGAAAAAAGAATAAAAAGAAACGAGCAAAGCCTCCAAGAAATGTGGGACTATGTGAAAAGACCAAATCTACGTCTGATTGGTGTACCTGAAAGTGACGGGGAGAATGGAAACAAGTTGGAAAACACTCTGCAGGATATTATCCAGGAGAACTTCCCTGATCTAGCAAGACAGGCCAACATTCAGATTCAGGAAATACAGAGAACGCCACAGAGATACTCCTCGAGAAGAGCAACTCCAAGACACATAATTGTCAGATTCACCAAAGTTGAAATGAAGGAAAAAATGTTAAGGGCAGCCAGAGAGAAAGGTCGGGTTACCATCAAAGGGAAGCCATTCAGACTAACAGCGGATCTCTCGGCAGAAACCCTACAAGCCAGAAGAGAGTGGGGGCCAATATTCAACATTCTTAAAGAAAAGAACTTTCAACCCAGAATTTCATATCCTGCCAAACTAAGCTTCATAAGTGAAGGAGAAATAAAATACTTTACAGACAAGCAAATGCTGAGAGATTTTGTCACCACCAGGCCTGCCCTAAAAGAGCTCCTGAAGGAAGCACTAAACATGGAAAGGCACAACCGGTACCAGCCAACTGCAAAATCATACCGAATTGTAAAGACCATTGAGACTAGGAAGAGACTGCATCAACTAACGAGCAAAATAACCAGCTAACATCATAATGACAGGATCAGATTCACACATAACAATATTAACTTTAAATGTAAATGGACTAAATGCTCCAATTAAAAGACACAGACTGGCAAATTGGATAAAGACTCAAGACCCATCAGTGTGCTGTATTCAGGAAACCCATCTCACGTGCGGAGACACACATAGGCTCAAAATAAAAGGATGGAGGAAGATCTACCAAGCAAATGGAAAACAAAAAAAGGCAGGGGTTGCAATCCTAGTCTCTGATAAAACAGACTTTAAACCAACAAAGATCAAAAGAGACAAAGAAGGCCATTACATAATGGTAAAGGGATTAATTCAACAAGAAGAGTTAACTATCCTAAATATATATGCACCCAATACAAGAGCACCCAGATTCATAAAGCAAGTCCTGAGTGACCTACAAAGAGACTTAGACTCCCACACATTAACAATGGGAGACGTTAACACCCCACTGTCAACATTAGACAGATCAACGAAACAGAAAATCAACGAGGATACCCAGGAATTGAACTCAGCTCTGCACCAAGCAGACCTAATAGACATCTACAGAACTCTCCACCCCAAATCAACAGAATATACATTTTTTTCAGCACCACACCACACCTATTCCAAAATTGACCATATACCTGGAAGTAAAGCTCACCTCAATAAATGTAAAAGAACAGAAATTATAACAAACTATCTCTCAGATCACAGTGCAATCAAGCTAGAACTCAGGATTAAGAATCTCACTCAAAACTGCTCAACTACATGGAAACTGAACAACCTGCTCCTGAATGACTACTGGGTACATAACGAAATGAAGGCAGAAATAAAGATGTTCTTTGAAACCAACAAGAACCAAGACAAAACATACCAGAATCTCTGGGATGCATTCAAAGCAGTGTGTAGAGGGAAATTTATAGCACTAAATGCCCACAAGAGAAAGCAGGAAAGATCCAAAATTGACACCCTAACATCACAATTTAAAGAACTAGAAAAGCAAGAGCAAACACATTCAAAAGCTAGCAGAAGGCAAAAAATAACTAAAATCAGAGCAGAACTGAAGGAAATAGAGACACAAAAAACCCTTCAAAAAATCAATGAATCCAGGAGCTGGTTTTTTGAAAGGATCAACAAAATTGATAGACTGCTAGCAAGATTAATAAAGAAAAAAATAGAGAAGAATCAAATAGATGCAATAAAAAATGATAAAGGGGATATCACCACCGATCCCACAGAAATACAAACTACCATCAGAGAATATTACAAACACCTCTACGCAAATAAACTAGAAAATCTAGAAGAAATGGATAAATTCCTCAACACATACACCCTCCCAAGACTAAACCAGGAAAAAGTTGAATCTCTGAATAGACCAATAACAGGAGCTGAAATTGTGGCAATAATCAATAGCTTACCAACCAAAAAAAGTCCAGGACCAGATGGGTTCACAGCCGAATTCTACCAGAGGTACAAGGAGGAGCTGGTACCATTCCTTCTGAAACTATTCCAATCAATAGAAAAAGAGGGAATCCTCCCTAACTCATTTTATGAGGCCAGCATCATCCTGATACCAAAGCCTGGCAGAGACACAACAAAAAAAGAGAATTTTAGACCAATATCCTTGATGAACATTGATGCAAAAATCCTCAATAAAATACTGGCAAACAGAATCCAGCAGCACATCAAAAAGCTTATCCACCATGATCAAGTGGGCTTCATCCCTGGGATGCAAGGCTGGTTCAATATACGCAAATCAATAAATGTAATCCAGCATATAAACAGAACCAAAGTCAAAAACCACATGATTATCTCAATAGATGCAGAAAAGGCCTTTGACAAAATTCAACAACCCTTCATGCTAAAAACTCTCAATAAATTAGGTATTGATGGGACGTATCTCAAAATAATAAGAGCTATCTATGACAAACCCACAGCCAATATCATACTGAATGGGCAAAAAGTGGAAGGATTCCCTTTGAAAACTGGCACAAGACAGGGATGCCCTCTCTCACCACTTCTATTCAACATAGTGTTGGAAGTTCTGGCCAGGGCAATTAGGCAAGAGAAGGAAATCAAGGGTATTCAATTAGGAAAAGAGGAAGTCAAATTGTCCCTGTTTGCAGATGACATGATAGTATATCTAGAAAACCCCATTGTCTCAGCCCAAAATCTCCTTAAGCTGATAAGCAACTTCAGCAAAGTCTCAAGATACAAAATCAATGTACAAAAATCACAAGCATTCTTATACATCAATAACAGACAAACAGAGAGCCCAATCATGAGTGAACTCCCATTCACAATTGCTTCAAAGAGAATAAAATACCTAGGAATCCAACTTACAAGGGATGTGAAGGACCTCTTCAAGGAGAACTACAAACCACTGCTCAAGGAAATAAAAGAGGATACAAACAAATGGAAGAACATTCCATGCTCATGGGTAGGAAGAATCAATATCGTGAAAATGGCCATCCTTCCCAAGGTAATTTACAGATTCAATGCCATCCCCGTCAAGTTACCAATGAGTTTCTCCACAGAATTGGAAAAAACTACTTTAAAGTTCATATGGA
The DNA here is from genome assembly GCF_028885655.2 of Pongo abelii. NCBI lineage: Eukaryota > Metazoa > Chordata > Mammalia > Primates > Hominidae > Pongo > Pongo abelii. Next base: position 54,597,214 of record NC_071997.2, on the reverse strand, counting down.
ACCAAAAAAGAGCCCGCATCGCCAAGTCAATCCTAAGCCAAAAGAACAAAGCTGGAGGCATCACGCTACCTGACTTCAAACTATACTACAAGGCTACAGTAACCAAAACAGCATGGTACTGGTACCAAAACAGAGATATAGATCAATGGAACAGAACAGAGCCGTCAGAAATAATGCCACATATCTACAACTATCTGATCTTTGACAAACCTGACAAAAACAAGCAATGGTGAAAGGATTCCCTATTTAATAAATGGTGCTGGGAAAACTGGCTAGCCATATGTAGAAAGCTGAAACTGGATCCCTTCCTTACACCTTATACAAAAATTAAGTCAAGATGGATTAAAGACTTAAATGTTAGACCTAAAACCATAAAAACTCTAGAAGAAAACCTAGGCAATAGCATTCAGGACATAGGCATGGGCAAGGACTTCATGTCTAAAACACCAAAAGCAATGGCAACAAAAGCCAAAATTGACAAATGGGATCTAATTAAAGTAAAGAGCTTCTGCACAGCAAAGGAAACTACCATCAGAGTGAACAGGCAACCTACAAAATGGGAGAAAATTTTCGCAACCTACTCATCTGACAAAGGGCTAATATCCAGAATCTACAATGAACTCCAACAAATTTACAAGAAAAAAACAAACAACCCCATCAAAAAGTGGGCGAAGGACATGAAGAGACACTTCTCAAAAGAAGACATTTATGCAGCCAAAAAACACATGAAAAAATGCTCACCATCACTGGCCATCAGAGAAATGCAAATCAAAACCACAATGAGATACCATCTCACACCAGTTAGAATGGCAATCATTAAAAAGTCAGGAAACAACAGGTGCTGGAGAGGATGTGGAGAAATAGGAACACTTTTACACTGTTGGTGGGACTGTAAACTAGTTCAACCCTTGTGGAAGTCAGTGTGGCGATTCCTCAGGGATCTAGAACTAGAAATTCCATTTGACCCAGCCATCCCATTACTGGGTATATACCCAAAGGACTATAAATCATGCTGCTATAAAGACACATGCACACGTATGTTTATTGCGGCATTATTCACAATAGCAAAGACTTGGAACCAACCCAAATGTCCAACAATGATAGACTGGATGAAGAAAATGTGGCACATATACACCATGGAATACTATGCAGCCATAAAAAATGATGAGTTCACGTCCTTTGTAGGGACATGGATGAAATTGGAAATCATCATTCTCAGTAAACTATCACAAGAACAAAAAACCAAACACCGCATATTCTCACTCATAGGTGGGAATTGAACAATGAGAACACATGGACACAGGAAGGGGAACATCACACTTCGGGGACTGTTTTGGGGTGGGGGAAGGGGGGAGGGATAGCATTGGGAGATATACCTAATGCTAGATGACGAGTAAAATAGTTGATTTATAAACTAGCTTGATTTTAAAACAAATAAAAGAAACTATCTATAAGGTGACAATGAGTATTGATTAGAGTGTCGCTTCACAAACTTTTATGTTCATACATATGATGGCATCTTGTTAAAACAGAGGCTCTGTTTCAGTAGTTCTGCACTGACCTGAGAAGCTATGCTTCTCACGAGCTTCAAGATGAGATTGATGTTGTTCTTCTATGAACTATACTTTGAGTAACAATAGATTATGAGATTATTAATAATTCAAAAAATAAGCTTATTTTTTAGGAGGAAGTATAAAAAAATCTGGCATTCAAAATCCACAAAAATACTTTTTAAACCATGTTACAAATAGAAGCTTTAAAATACATTTTTTTCTCTGCATGGTTTATGAATCTTCATTTATAGAACTGGCTAACATTGATACAAAGTTCACAGTGAGTATTATATCCATATATCTACATAAGATGTTCAGCTTCTCTCATTCTCAGCAGGTATGGTTTCTTTAACACCTGTGATTTTAAAAGCCTGAGTTTCTCCCAGCTAGATGTAGTTTTATTAATATGTGTTATATTTATATATCTCTCATTTTGCTATGTTATTATGTGGAACCAAATCTATAGCTATTGCTCTAGTATCTGTTTACTTCATAAATATTGACTGATAGAGGTGTGAATCCTACTAAGTTCTTTTGCATAATTATATGAGGGTAAGGAGTAAACAAAAATGACTGAAGAATAAATGAAAATAATAACTTAGCTTAAATGTAAAGTAAGATGACAAGAATACCATGAAATAAGAGACACAGAAAGAATATGTTTGCTAGTTGTTATTTGAATATAAATGTCTTTATTTTTGAAGAAATAAATATGTATACATCTATCTCTTTCAGAAGAATTGTGAATTGTTTACAAATGTATTTTCTGAAATATCTTTTTTTTCCTTAGTACTGAGGTGTGATGGTAAATGTTTAGTAACTAGCTTTGTATAATAAAAAGTCAGATTTATGGTATTTTCAGATTCTCATGGTGTAAAAATTCCCAATGGCCAGTTTCAAGCTACTGACATAGTAGCTTGAACATAGCATTAGGAAAAGAACATAGCATTGGGAAAAGAACATAGCATTAGGAAAAGATGCAGAAATGGGCTTTCTTAGAAGCCAGTGCATAATACTTCCAACACAACAGTGACTTAGCAGACTAAGCATCACTTTGCTTTAATGATTAATCACAATAATTGTCAATTGACATTTTTTATTTAATGACTTATAACATGGTTCCAATGATAAAATGTGGAAAATGTAAGTAAAATAAAGACAAAATTAACAATAAATCTAACACTCCCAAAATTATTATTACACATATGTATATATCCTTTGAGAGCTTTCATTAAAATATTTATACCTGTATTTGTTACAAAATTGAAAACGTGTTTTATTTCACTTTGGCATTCTACCCAAACTGACAACATACTATAATTTTCTACAATTATTAGTTATTCCTTTAAAAGTACATACAAAACTGAATGAAACTCTATGCTCTCAATATACTAAAATCAAATGATTTTATTCTCTATAGTTGAATCATTCTAAACATATTTAGAATGTTTTGAAAATTATTGGTCAATGAACATTCTGATGCAGAAATCCTTGTAAGTATTACCTCTGCTTCTTTAGGGTAAACACCTAAAAGAGGAATTATTGAGCCAAAAAGTGCAATTACTTTGAGGGTTTCTGATAAGTGTCCCTAAATTGCACTCAGGAAAATTTGTGTAAGTTTAAACTCTTAAGTGGAGTGGCTGGAGACCCACTTTCACCTGGTTCATAAAACAATCTTAATTAGAAAGAAGAAACAATCCAAATATCTTTGAAGTTCAAGTACACCACATACTATCTTATTTAATTTTTATAGTCTTTACTTTTATTAGTTCAATTTTTCATTTTTGAATTGCCTGTTAGCATTCTTTTTCTTTTAATTTGTGAGGACTATTTATATAATAATGCCATCAATCATTTTTTATGTGTGTCAAATTTATCTTTTATTGAATAATTTATCTTTATAATTTTGTTCATAATATTTATTGAAATTAAAATGCATAAATATTAAACTTAAAATTATGTTATATAGTATACCATGCATGATTATAAATATTATGTCAAATGTATAAAGTGGTTTTTGCTGTCAGTTTCTGATTTCTCCACCCCAATATAATTATTTTATATTACCTCTAACACAACAGATACAATTCTGGATAATTTGGGGAACAACATAAGAACAGTAATAATCAAAACTAAATAAAATAACTACATGCAGTTTACAAAAAAAGTCCACATCCTATGAATATATTTAAATTATACTTCACTTAATCATTTCACTATGCATTTTCTATTGATTTCATAATCATATTCCTTTATTTCATTTTTTTCCTCTGCTGGCAGAAAGTTTCTATTTTCTGTTGGCATTTAGAGTATCCTAACATTTACAACATGCATTCATGATGTATTAAACTATAACATGAATTAATATTTGCCTCAATTTAGAGCAAAATGAAGGCCTTCTAAAATTGTAACTCCATTTAAATCCCTTCCAATTTCCATGCTATTTTTATAATACATTTTAGTATATGCTATGACTCCCAAAAACATTGTTATTGCTATTATTGTGCTACATTGTAAATATTCATTTAAATTTACCCACTGGAATACAACTTTGTGTTTCTTATTACTTCTTGAATCTATAAACTACCACTTAATACCATTTCATTTTTGTTTCAAAGGTAACCGTGAGTGTGGGTTCTGTCTTAGTGAATTACTTCAGTTTTCAGTGATCTAAAAAGGTTTTTGTATTATCTTCACTTGTGAAGTTTTAACTGTTTATGGGATTGAAGATTAGAAATTATTTTCTTTTAGTGCATAGAAGTTATAATTCTATTGTCTTTTCACTTACATTGTTTCATTTAGCAAGTTAAGAGTCTAAAGGTGCTCTTTTAAAGGAAACATGTTTTTCCCCTGACTGTCCATGATATTTTTCTCTTTTACTCTATGTTTCTGCAATTCTTCTCTGTGTCATCAGGTTTTGAATTGCTTTCTGTGTTTTTCTGCTTTGGATTGATTTTCCCCTTTCAATTAATAATTTAATTCATTTAGAAGCACATCTTCCTTGTTCTTGCTCTACTTTCTTGAGCCCGTAATTATATGTAAGACTTTTCATTAACCTTTGCACTCTACAATATATTCTATCCTTTTCGTTACTATGTTTGATTCTACATATTTTATTCTAACATACTTGCTAGATCATTAATTTCCTTATCAACTGTTCTCAAACCTATCTTTTCTGTTTTTTTATATTGTTTCCTTTTCACATCTGAAATGCCCATTTTAAGCATTCCAATTATTTAATAAAATGTTTATATTTTGTTTTTTATCTTCAGAATAATTCCACTACCTGGGATAATTATACTAGTGATGCACAATTTTTGTTCCTTAGCTCAGCTAGTTCAGATTCTTGTCTCACAACCAGGAAGAATTAGACAAGTGGACATCAAAGAGTGAGTGGAGTAGAATTCATTAAGTGAAAAGAAAGCTCTCAGCAAAAAAGAGAGGATGTGGGGGTTAGTTCTCCCACCCAAAGACAGGAAAGTTCCCCAATATGGCTGAGCCCAGGGTTTTTTATAGGCTGAATAGGGAGTGTGTGCTGACTGGTTTGTGAGTATGCAAAAAAGGTTAAAGCAAAGACACCACTCAAAGGTGGGCATGACAGCATAGAAACCCAATTAGGTGGCTGGGTGCAGTGGCTCATGCCTGTAATCCCAGCATTTTGAGAGGCCAAGGATAGTGGATTATCAGAGGTCAGGAGTTCGAGGCTACCCTGGCAAACACGGTGAAACCTCATCTCTACTAAAAATAAAAAAAATTAGCTAGGCCTGTTGGCAAGTGCCTGTAATCCCAGCTACTTGGGAGGCTGAGGCATGAGAATCGCTTGAACCCGGAAGTGGAGGTTGCAGTGAGCCGAGGTCCCACCACTGCACTCCAACCTGGGCCACACAGTGAGTCTCTATCTGAAAAAAAAGAAAAAAATAGGTAAAATAGGTGAAAAATGGGAATCAATCAGAGGAAAGCATACCGAACAGGAAGGTCGGTCCTCAATCCAATCCAAAGATTTACGCAGCACAGTTTCCAGCTTGAAGGTTGGATTTCCCGGGAAACTCATCCCTATCTGCCTTGGGATTTGTTTGCCTCCTGTCTCTATCAATCACTAGCTGGTCTTTTCTGTTATTTTGCTTTTTTTCCTTGTTTTCATTCATTTTGTTTTGCCTCCTTCTGTGCTAGGTTGTCTTTTATTTTATGCTGGATATTATATTTGAAAAAATTTATCCTGTTCACTGGCAATACTCACTACAGTTACAAACAATGGCATTGTTTTATATTTTTATAATTTATTTAATGCCTGACTTAATATAAGACATACTGATTTATTAGATCTACTTCCGCTTTTGGTATGTTGTGATATCATACATTATGTAGTCTCTGGAAAACTGTACTTACTTTACACATGAGAGAGAAAGAGAGAAAGAATGAAATAATCAAATAAGATCTTAATATTGTTATATTATCTCAGGACCTCATCCCTTTGCCTCTTGAGAGTGGGATGTTAATGGCTTCACATTGCTCCTGATTCACTATTTTTTGTTTGTGCCATTAAGTTTGTCAAAACTATTGAAAATAGTAGAGATCTCACTTATAGAGCCATTGACATTTATTCCTCTTTTTGTAACATTATGAGTGTTAATCTCAAAAGCACAAAGTTCATAAGATCATTGCTTTTATCTTTAAATTACCTGGGTCTTCAATCTTCCATCCCTTTGGACAAGCGGAAAATTCCATACTGGTTGTTTGTGCTGGTAAAGTATCTGAAACTACCCTGTGGTAGGCACCCTCTGAGATGAACCCTAATAATTCCCGCCTCCTAGTATTCACAGCCTTAGGTCATCCCATCTTTACCTTAAGTGTGATGTGGACTGGCTTCAAAATAATTCTGAGAAACTATTTCACTTTCAAAATTATAGGCTATGAAAAGACTGTGATTTACATCTTGGGTATTCTCTCTCAGATGGTCTCTTAAATGGCTCACTCTGTGGATAGCCAGCTTTCATGATGTGAGGTAGTCTCAGATGGTCTCTTGAATGGCTCACTCTGCAGATAGCCAGCTTTCATGATGTGAGGCAGAGTCTTGTGGAGTAATCCACAGGGTGGTGGTGTTGAGGTCCACCAAAAAGCACATAAGTGAGTTTAGAAGAAGGTCCCTCCACCACCTCCTTTGAAATGAATCTTCAGATAAGATCACAACCCCAACTGGCAACTGCACAGCAATTTCAGGAGAGCCCTTGAGCCAAAGGTGCCTAAAAGCTATGCCTAAATTCCTGATCCTCAGAAATTGAGATAATAAATTCTTGTTTCTTTAAGATACAAAGATTTGTGATAATAAGCTACACAGTAGTAGATAGTTAACACAGTCTTCTCTCTCCTGGTTTATCACGTTTGTGCCGAATATTCTCTTTGCTCAAACTCAAGCCCCTACTTCTAAAAATACAAAACATTGCATCTCTTCTCTGAATCTTTCTTGAGGCAGGTTCTTAAATTTCAATACCTCCTTATGCACACAAAACACCTATTCCTTCTGACATCTTTCTATCTTTCAGAACAGTTGCTGGTGAAAAGAGTGAAGGTCCTCTGTGTACTTTTTTCCTGAATTCTCATGGACCGCTCTGCCTTTTCCAAATAAGGGCAATCTCCTTTCCTTGAGTCATTGTTTTCCCACAAATCTTCTACCTGACTGGTGTTCAGGGCACATAGGATGACTTCAATATGCCTGAATTTACAAAAGACTTTTACGTTGTTTTTTATTTTTGATTCTATTACATTATCTGAGGAAAGGAGTCAAGAGCTTGCCTTTCTGTGTTATATGAGTTGAGAGAAAATTCTGTTACACACACATAAATTAATAATTTAATTTTTCACCTCAAATCTTTTCTTAAAACCAATTGACTATAATTTTCTAATCACAAAACAACTTCTTACCTCAGAAAATGGCTCTACATTTCTACTCAGAACTCTCTCAGTTTAGGACTAATCTTACTAACTCATTAAAAGCTTACTAATTCATTATTAAAATGCTCTGGTTTCCCTTTTTGTAAGTTGTTCCTTACAGTCCATGTCCAAATGGAATGGACCTTTCTTTGTAATTCTTTACACAGTGTCTTAGTCCAGTTGGGCTGCTATAACAAAAATGGCATATACTGGATGGTTTATAAGCAACACATATTTATTTCTCACAGTTCTGGAGGCTGAGAAGTCAAAGATTGAGGCACTGGCAGATTCAGTGTCTGGGAGCACCCATTTCTCATAGATGGCATTCTTCTTACTGCACACTTACATGGTGAAGGGCCTAGTTACTTCTCTGTGTTCTCTTTTATAGGGGCACTAATCACAGTCATGAGGACTTGACCCTTATGACCTAATATCCACCCAAAGTCTTCACCTCCTATTATCATCACACTGGGGGTTCAAATTTCAGAATATGAATTTGGTGTCAGGGGGCACAAATGTGTTGTGGGGGACAGACCATAACACATATATCTGTATTTGTTTTATTTTTCAGAAAGTGATTGTATTATTTCTGTGACATGTTATGCCAGAAAATAATACTACCTTTACATTTGAATCACAGTGTAGCTATCAAATATACCTTTTCCTATAAAACTCCATTATATAGCATTTAATATTTAAAAGTGATATTTGAGGCAAATTATATTATTTTTATTACTATCATTTGTAAGTAAGCTATCACCAAGGACTAATGGAAGAAACACACTTCAGTCTACCTGGTATTTTCAAAACTCCTTTCACCAGGCATGGGATTGGCCTCACAGCTTAATCTTTTCATTCTACATTCAAAGCATTTCCCATGATTTTCCTCATAACAACAATCTGTCTGCGCACAAGTGGATTAATTCTTATCTATTTTATTCTTTAAACACTTACACTTCTAAGTGTTTTCTATATACTTCTAATTAGACTGCAATTACTTCTGCACCAACCTAATACAAAATAACTTGTGTTATTTTTTTACTTTGATCCCGCAGGCCTTAATTTGTATCAATCACTTTTAAGAAAAGTGAGGTTAAGTAATATTTTTTGAGTCTCTACAATTTATTTAGTGGCACATACACTGCAGATTTCATTCTCTTATCTTTCACATTAGCAATGCAGTTATATATTAGAGCAGGACCTTATTAAGATAATAATGAAGATATTTTTCACTGCTCCAGTGGTCACAATTGGATTTTCGTCATTCAGATACCTAAGAACAGTGGTCCACAGCCTTTTTGGCACCAGGGACCAGTTTTGTGGAAGACAATTTTTCCACAGATGGGGTGGGGAGTACAGTTTGGGGATGAAACTCTTCCACCTCAGATCAACAGGAATTATATTCTCATAAGGACCACCCAACCTAGATACCTCATATGCAAGGTTCACAATAGGGTTCACGCTCCTGTGAGACTCTGATGCCACCACTGATCTGAGAGGAGTCAGAGCTCAGGCAGTAATGCTTGCTCCCCATTGCTCACCTCCAGCTTTGCGGCCCCGTTCCTAACAGGCCATGGACTGGTACAGGTCCCTGGCCCAGGGGTTGGGGACCGCTGCCTAAGAACATAAATATGGAAATATTTTTGCTCAAATGCACCTAACCATTAGATGGCTAAAAACCTTTTAGCACCCGGGGTGTAGGATTGAGAGTGGAGATTACTGGCTGAGAGAAACAGCAAAAAACATTCCTCCCACTGAGATTAAATCACTCTACAATTGGGTTTAATTGCTGGACCTACCTGGTAACTAACAAAAATACTAAACATAATTGATTGCCTCATCATTTGAAAACAAGAGGTCACCGAATCAAATAAATGGTAAGTAAATTTAGAACCAATAAAACAAAACATTTTGGATACAAGTTATTTCACTCTTAGACCTGTTGCTATGAGAGTCCCATAAATGGACCAGATTTATAGTTAGCAGACTTTCTCAGTCAATTATAAATAATGACCACTGACACATAAAATGCATTCACAAGTAGATGCTTAGATTACCACAAGGGCCTTAAGAGCTAAAAGATCAATAATGTAATGAGCTTTGTTTTTTGCTACAGACCAACAAAAAATACACCCTGCGATTTTATAAAAAATTCAGGATTAAAGATTTATATACGCTTATGACTCAAATGTAACCATTACTGTAAGAGTGCATGGTAAGCATGACATTGTTTCACTAGTCTTGCTACATCTTAAAATTAATTCGTTCATTCATCTGTCCATCCAGAAAGGATGTTACTATGACATACAGCTTCTAAATGGCCCCCGACCAATCCCCGAATCTTGTCATTGTGGAATCCCTTCCTCTTGAGCATGGACTAGACCACGTAACTCACTTCAAATGAACACAATATGAAAAAAGAGATGTTACTTCCAAGACTGTTTATAAAGGGATTATGACTTTTTCTCTACTAGGCCCAATTTTACTCTCTCTCTTTCTTTCTTTCTCTCTCCCTTTCTCTCTCTCTATCTGTCTCTCTCTCTGTTCATCTGTCTCTCACTCTTTCTCTCTGTCAAAGCCCTGATTCTGAGGAAAACAGGAAGGTATTTTTTAGTGAATTCTCATAATTTTATTTTGGCCCAGTATCCATTTTGAATATAAATCTAACTTTCTCATACTAGAAGCAGGACTCAGTCACACTTGACACAGTTTCCAGTTCTTTAACCACATCCCCCCTCAGTTCCCAAATGTGATTGGTCCACATATTTGCCTGATACAACTGTTCCCTGGTGGCCACTTCTACTTCCCTATGTGACAGCTAGATATACCCTACCTGACTGACCCCACTGATCTTCAGACCTCACACATGGACTGTACAGATATGTCACAGTGACTACCTCTCAGTCACAGCACTATGGCCTGGAACTCTAAAACTTATGTTTGCTTGCTTTAAACCCACCAATTAGAACTCCCTGTGGGTAACCTATTTAGATAAGGTCCTGGATCCAATAAAGGCATTGGCTGATAGGGCTCTCGCTCTCTCTCTCTCTCTTTCTCTCTCTCTCTCTCTCTCTCTCTCTTTCTCTCTCTCTGCACACTCCCTGATCTCTTTGAGTGGCCTCCAGCATGCAGTGTAAATCTCAAGACCTCTAAGTAACAAAATTTTTATTTTCATCATGTGTCTTGCCAAATCGTTGAAAGAATACTCTCTATCTTAAGGATCCTAAATTAAAATACATGCTATAAACAGCCCTACAGAGAGGCATATGTGCCAAAAAGCTTATCTTTCTGGCTAACTGCCAGTGACAACTGGAGGGCAGCCAACAGCCAAACAAGTGACCTTATAAGAGAATTCTACCCCCAGTGGAGCCTTTAAATAATCACAACCCTGGCAAAGACCTTAATTGTAGCTTTATGAGAATTCTGAATTACAGGTGCGCAGCTAAATAGTGCCTGGATTCTTAATTCACACAAATTGTGGTATAACAAATGCTTGTTGAATAAGTTCTTAAGTTTGGGGGTTATTTTTTATGAAACAATACATAAATAAAGCAGTTAAGTATTAATACATAGACTCTATAATCAAATGACCTGTGATGAATTTCTGGCTCCATAATTCTTAGCTTCTTTATCTTAGTCAATTTATACATTTTTTATATATCAATGTCCTTGTTTATAAAGCAGGTATAATAATAGTACCTCTCACATCAAGTTCTTTCAAGTTTAAAACCCAAATTTACATACAAAGATCTTAGAGCAGTGCCTGATTCACAGTAGGCACTTAATTTTTAGCTATTGAAGCTCATTTATTTGAACAATAATATTAAGACTATAAAAAGTTACTAATACACTTTGCAAAATTGAGCAGGTGACATAATCACTTTGGGTCTCGGTATTCTTTCATTCATTCAAAAATATTTAATAAGCACCGATTCTGCATCAATCTGCATATATATATTTATAATAAGAGGGAGAGAAAGCAACAGGAATAATAGTGCTGCCACTAAATGAAAGAGGAAGACTGCAGGAGAAACAGATTTGAGGGAGAATATAAGGGGCAGTCAAATACCAAGAGTGAAGTTGTATGAGCTGTCAATGCTTGTGCAGTTAATATGTTATCATTATCTAAGGAGCATTATCTAAGGAGCAGTCATTCTCAAACATTTATGAGCATCTGATATAGGGCCCAAGAAGTTGCATTTCAACAAAATGATAAATAATGCTACAGCTGCTGCTCCAGGAATCGCACTAGAGTCCATTAATGTGGAATATGTTAAAACAATAAAAAAAGTGAGTTTGATTATTATTATCATTTATAATCATTGGGGAAAAAAATGCTTGTCCCCCTAAATGTAAAACCAGTTCTTGGTTTAATTGAGAAACAATTGCTATGGTTACTGTGGAATTTAGTAAATTTTATAAGTATAAAATATAACCTTCCAATCAACACATTTTTCCTACATAAATTTAATAAACATTGTATTGCACATGGAAATTAATAAGTGGAAATCTTAGTTACACTGTCAGTTCCAAAATAAACAGACTTAGCTTGAACATTTGTTTCAGGTTTAAGTTACTAGTGACATAGAAGTTATCCCTATCTATTTAATGTTGTGTAATGTTCATTAAAATTGTATTTTTAAAATTTTTTTTCAAAGGTTTATTCCTATTGTGTATTGACTTTGTATTGGAGGCTGTATCAAATTTCCATATTTGCTCTTAAATTTTTAACATCTTTCTTAGGATTTTCTACATAAATAGTCATTTGTAAACAAATGTGTTATACTCCTTTATTTCCAATCAGTATATTTTTAAACGTTTTTTCTTGCTTAAATATATTAGCTAGGGTGTCTAGTAGAATGTTAATTGGAAGTATTGAAGGCAAATGTATTTTCGTTCTTCAAAAATTAGGAAGGAATAATCAATTTTCTACCATTATGTATGATCCTTACTGTAGAATTTTTATAGATAGCCTTTATACAGCTATTTATATTTTTCTGAAAATATTTATAATGAATAAATTTTTAATTTTGTCAAAAGCTTTTTCTGCACTTCTTGAGATGACTAGAGTTTTTTTTTAATTATAGCAATGTGGAGAAAATACCTTAATTGATTTTGAATGCTAAACCAACATTTCATTCCTGGAATAAAATATTTTTTATGTTGCCGGATTTGATTGTTAAACTTCTATAAAAAATCTTTGCATTATGTTTAAGGGGTACTCATCTGTATTTTTAAAGTTTTGACATAATATGGTCTATAATGATGAATTCCTAAAATGAGTTTTAGGTATTTTCCACTAATTTTTTGGAAAAATTTTGTGTAAAATATTATTTTTTCTTGAAATATTTCATATAATTTACCAATGAAGGTAATTAGCCCAGGATTTTTCTTTATTGGAAGATTTTTATTTATTAATTTAATTTATTTAACAGACATAGTGTTATTCTGGTTTTATGTTTCTTCAGTTATACTGTAGTTTATATTATTTAAAGCCTTTGCACATTTCATCAAGAATGTCAAATTTGATAAAGATTTATTGATACTTTTTCCTTTTTATTGTTGTAATACTTGTAGTAGAGGCTAGCAAACTTTTCTTCTGTAAGAGGCCAGATTGGAAATATTTTAGGCTTCTCAGTTAGTGTGGTCTCTGACATAACTCTTCAAATCTGTTGTAATGTGAAAGTAGCCATAGAGAACACAAAAATAAATGGATGTGGCTATGTCCTAGTACAATTTTTTTTTTTCATAAAAACAGGCTATAGGCAATACTTGGTTTTGAGAACTTAATATGCTGATTCTAATTTAGAGATATCTAGATGTATAAATAGGATCAACTACAATGTGCCCTGTTGTATTACAGATATTGTCAATTTGTGTTTTTTCTTTCTTTTTTCCTCATCAGATTATCTAGTGGCTTTTCCTTTTATCTATCCAAAGAGCAAAATTTTGGTTTGATACATTTTCTCTATTTTTTTGGATATAACTTTCTTTTCTAAAAGTTTGGGTGAATATTTAAGGTATGTGTTTTAAGCCTTTCTTCTTTTCTAACACAAGCACTCAAGATTTATAATTTTTCTAAGCATATAGAAGGAATTTGTACCCCACACATTTTAATAAGATATTTAAAAATCTTTTTCAGTTTGAAATATTTTCTAAATATCCTTCTGATTTCTTCTTTGATTAGTTAGTTATGTAAAAGCGTGTTTCGTATTTTTCAAATTGTTCTGAAATTTTCCAGATATATTTTTGTTATTGGTTTCTATTTAAATTCCTGGTAATGAGAAACCAAACTCTATATAACTTCAAATCTTTGATATTTCCTGAGACTTTTAAAAGAATCACTCAACATATGTTCCATCTCATTAAATGATCCATGTATGCTTGAAAAAAATGTTTATCTATTGCACCACCATAATTCAGCCTGGATGACAGAGCAAAATTCTGTCTCCAAAAAAAAAAAAAAATCCTTTGATCTTATCCTTTTTGAGTATAGTTTTTATAAATATCTGTTAGGTTATAAAGTTGTTTAAATCAGTTTTGTCTTTATTTTTGTCTATTATATCAATTACTGAGAAATAGATGTTAAAAATCTCTAAATATATTTGTGAGTTTCTGCCTCATGGATTCTGAATACTTTATTGGTTTTGTCTTCATTGGCATTGTCATATCTTTTAAACAAATTTACTATTTTTAAATTATGAAGCACTACCTTAAGACGGTGAGTGGCAGCACTCACCGTCTTAAAGTGTATTTTGTCAGATATTAATGTGAAGACATTAGCTTTCTATAAGTGGTGTTTGCATAGTGCATCTTAAATTTTAATTTTAACTATAAAGTGAATATCTTATGATCAGCATATAATTGTCTTATCATCCAGATAAGCTCTCATTTTAATTGGATTGTTTGGTATCTTTATATTTTGTGTGATTTGTTATATGTTTTCTATTATGCCTACCATATTGTTACTTGACTTCCACTGTTTTCTGGTTCATAACTTTTCTAAAAGGAAGTCAGTAATAATTCATGATGCTGTTTTCTTTATTCAGTGTCATATTTTTCTAGCTGCCTATAAGATTTTTTCAACGTACCTTAAATGTTCAGTTATACTATATGTGCCTGGGTTCTCTAAACTTATTATGTCTATAAGTTAATATCTTTTAGCATGTTTGGAAATTTTTGCCTTTTTAAATCTTCTTAAAAAAAGTCATCAAATATGTTGTTATTCCACAAATGTCTCTTCTCTTTCTCTAGGATATCAAGTACACTGCTCTTAAATTGATATGATAAACCTCTTAAACCCTTAAAATGATATGATAAACTTCTTGATATAGTCCCACAGATCACAAAGATTCATCATTTTTCTCCCTAATGGTCCCTCTATGCTCTTAAATCAGATATTTCTATTAATTTGTCTTTACATTTCTGACTCTTCTTTCTATCATGTTTATTATGATGATCAGTTCATTCAGTATTTGTTTTTAATTTTAGAAATTTTGTTTTTTAAATATAATTTGCTTTTGGTATAAAAAATCTTATTTTGGCTAAATTATATATTTTCATTTATTATGAACATGTTTTCATTTATGTCATTTATCATTACTATAGTAGCTACTTTATAATTTTTTCTGTTAAGCCAATATTTAATTCATCTCAATGTATATTGCAGTTGATTGCCCCTATTTTTTGCAATGTAGGTCTGCTACAGTCTAGATATTTATGATTCCCAAAACTCATATGTTGCAATTCTAACCCCAGGGTGATAGCATTAGGAGGTGGGACCTTGGCATGTGATTAGGTCATGAGAACGGAGCCCTGAAGAATGGGATTGCTCTCCTTGTAAAGGAGACCTCAGGGAGATTTCTTGCTCCTTCACCCAGTGAAGTCACAGAAACAAAATCTAGCTCTGAACCAGAAAGCAGGCCTTCTCCAGACACTGATTCTGCTGCTATGATGACATTGGACTTCCTAGCCTTTAGATATGTGAGAAAGACATTTCTTCTGCTTATAAGCTACCCAGTTGATGGTCTTTTGCTATAGCAACACAAATGGACTAAGATAGGGTTATATTTTTCCCTGCACATCTAATACTTTTAGATTTTTCCTAGGCATTGTAAATGATACATTGTAGAAACTGGATTCTGTTTTGCTCTTCTGAGGTGACCTGTTTCTATTTTTTTAATGTTGTTTGTTTTAATAGGAAGATAACTTGTCAGTACTTGAAATAAGATATCTGTCTCTCCTGTGTTGGAAAGCAGCAGAAATCTTTTCTGTTCTTTTAGCCTTAGCTGTGTTACTTGGAGTATTCTCTGGGAATTTGAATTTTGCAGACCTGACCAATATTTAGATCTAGTTTATAGGTAAGAAAGAAGTGGCCTTCTGTTGCTCTGTTTCTAAAGAAATTTTCCTCCTCCTTTTCCAGTTGTGGCAGTTATCTGGATTTACATACTCTGGTTATTCAAGTCTGTTGAGACAATAGCTTTTCTACTGGAGTCTTAACCACCCCTTATAGCACTGGGTGAGGACTTTTCTTGAGTAAAAATTCATAAAAATTGGAAAGGTATCCAATATATCTTCATTTTTCTGCTTTCTGCATTAGTTAATTATTTCTATAATAGCTGATCATGTTATCCATTTTATCTCATTTGTTACACAGGTGGGAACTTCTCTCCACTAAAATTTATAAAAATGGGAAAGGTATCCAATATTTCTTCATTTTCCTGCTTTTTCTATTATTTGATTATTTTTATAATAGCTGATTATGTTATTCATTTTACATATTTATCTCTATTTTGGATTGTTGTAAGGATTGTATATGCATGTTTAACTTATTACTGTCTATAATTAAATAGTATCATATAATTCTATATATATGTGGAAAAGACTTTATGAAAATATACTTTTTTTAAACTCCTTTTCTCTATCTTGGGATATTATTTTCATAGATTTTATTTCTAAATGCATCTTATACCTCACAGTGTATCATTGTTATTATTTTTGGTTTGAAACATTCAATTATCTTTTAAATAAATTAGATATTTTTAAAAAAGTTTTTACCCACATATTCATCATTTCTACTGCTCATAATTCCTTCATGTGTATCTTAGTCCTCATCTAGTATTATTTTCCTTTTGTGTCATAAACTTTCTTTAATAGTTTGAATCACATGCAGTAAACTTCTATGCCAGAATAAATATATCTCCTAGATTTTCTTCCAGCCAAGTATCAACATATAAGCAAGATCTAGACAATATACAACTTGTGATTATGCCTTTGAATGGTCACTGCTTGACTTTCCTTTATGCTTACTGGTTGGAATGGTAGCAAACACTGCAACAGTCATCATGTATGTGAAATGGAAGCCACAAATTGAGAATAGAAAAAAGCAACAAGCTACAGGGAGCCTAGGACCATGTCAAATTTCAACATAAAAATTCAATCTACAAGCTTCAACTATATGTGAAAATCATATAAATGCATATTTTTACATCATTGTTAATTTTGTGTTTCTTCTATATCAATTGAAATGCTGTCTTATCCTACACAGAATTTAATGTCTAGAAGTGTGATATGACCTAGCAAAATCTTAAATATTTAAATATGTGACATGGCTTAGCAGTGAAGTACTGGACATCAAGGACTAAATAACACAGTCTAGAATTCTGGTGGTTTCTGTAGAGCGTACAATACCTTCTAAGGTAAACTATATAGCAATAGAGCTTAAAATTCTAGAGGAAATAACTTTTTTAAATGAGAATTTTAATGCATATGGCTACTATTATCTCTGCTTTTACAAAAGTAAATTAATAATTTTTAAATAAGAATCTAATGCATATGGGTACTATTTTCTCTGCTTTTACAAAAGTCTTATAAAACAGAATGAATTTAATTTAAATGTAGGCATTAGGTAAGTTTTTCCTGCACACACCTCTGTTAGGGATGCTCTTTGGCTATAGCTTGAACTTCAAGATGACTGAACTCTATAAAAATGGGAAAAAACCTATCCCTAAAATAAAGCTGTTATAGGAGATGGCTCTCAAAAAATAAGATTGTGCCCTTAAGCCTTTTCGAAACATCTCCCAGTAATTGTTTTCTACCAGATAATGAGAGCCAGCCAAGCAGGATAGATGAAAAGAACGTCTTTTTCTCTTCACTGAAACCTATTGTTTCAGATGGCCCCAAGTTGTGTGTGATTAAGTTCAGAGAGACTCTGATGGACAGAGCACAAGACAAGTATATAAAAGACTAGATATTTTAGGCTTAGAAACTATTTCTAAATATCATTGCCCCAGAATTATTCGGAATCCAATAGACAGAAACCTACTAAAGTTTTGAAGAGATTATATTGCCTCCAATACTAGTTTGCTTGAGCAATCCTATGGTTGTTAGACCCCTGAAATAACCTCAGCGAGATCCCCAAACTGACTACTAGATTGCAAGTTGGAAAATCTGATTCCACGAAGGTTATGTTCTTTTAATGCCTCCTTCAGGTGGGCCAAAGAAGATAATGTAAAAGGAAAAACTTTGCACTAGGTTAAGGTTGACCACGTAGCACTCAGAAAGCATAATCAGTGGTATCAAGGTGGGCTATCCAAGGAACTTAGAACATATTCTACTTCTGGAGTATGGGACTCCTAGCAATTTCTTCATTACAAGATTTGGTCATTTTATTCAATGGTGACAGTGACGTGTTTCTCATTCTCCTTGATGGGAAATTGAATTGCAATTATTCTGCTCCTACTCAACTACTGTATATTGAATATGTATTTAATTTATGGACATCTTCATCATGAAGGAATTATATATAGACATAAAGGGAACAGTATATAACTCAGAGATCCAAAACTTTAGATTGTAAGCGATAATTTGTTTGTATATTGGATGATATCTCTTAGGGTATGATTGAGTGTATTCTTTGCATGGGAACAAATACATACACAAGTGTTTGGCTGTAATGAAGTGCGGGTCTGGGGGCTCACATTTTGTATAAAAATATACATTTGGATTGACGATACCCAACCAGAAAAACAAAATACATTGCCTAGTCTTTGTTTTATGAAAGTATTGCCATGTGACCAATTGCTTATTAGACTGACTATACAAGTAGACAATGGCCTGTCAATATATGACAATAGAACTCTGAAGCACCAAATCTGCATTTGAGAAGCTGAACCACAAAATCTGGAGCAATTGTCTGAGAACTATCAGGACTGGGTCATCAATTGTTCGCTTGCATAATTGTGCCCCTGAATCCAACTCAGGGCCAATCAAAGAAAACCAAATACGGTTTTCAAATAAATCACGAGACACTCAGTTCTAGTTAGCCTGGCTCCAACCAAACAAATCACATAAGACACTCACTTCTGGTTAGCCTGGCTCCAACTTTCCTATAGCAAAAAATATACAAACAGATTATATCTGAATCCTCTCCATTGTTTTCTTTTAACTGTAAAGTTTTCTCCTAGTCTACCTGCCGTTGGCTCTGTGCCAAATGCAGGCATCAGTGGCTGACTCCCTTGCAAACTCTAAATATATAGTTTGTGTTTTGTTCTCCTTTGGGTTATCTTTGTTTATTTACACATCAGGTCAATAGGAAATGTCAAATACAATTCTGATAGATGCCTAAAATAAACGGGTATGGTTCCTAAAATAAATAGGCTTAGTTTTTTTCCTCCTTTTTGCTACTCATTGAATTTGGGCATAAGCTAGCATAGTCATATTCAACCCTCCGAGGTTGAGAGTAGCAGGTGTGACTGCCTTTGTTGGCTTTGTTAAAGAGAAACATTATACCAACTCAAACTTTACAGGAGACAAAATAAATATCTATTTAAGATATTGAAAATTTGGAGATATTTGTAATAATATCGAAAATGACAATAACAGAATTTTTTAAAAAACCAATTATTTGAAATTGAATATTAATAGCATAAAATAATTCATCTTTTTAAATGATACCACTCAATGAATATTGACATATGTGTACAGTTGTATAACCATAACCAAATTCAAAACATAAAACATTTCATCACCTCAAATATTTTCAGTACGCCTCTTTATAGTTAATCACCTTCCATCTCCCAGACAGTATCAAATACCAATCTGTTTTCTGGCCTTTGTATAGTTTTGCCATTCTTTAAATGTCATATAAATAAAATAATAAAGTATTTAGTCTTTTGTATCTGGGTTGATTCACTTAGCATGATGCTTTTGAGATTCATGTTATGTTATTACATGCAAAATGATGTGAAAATAAAGGGAAAGCCATGGATAATCAATAAACAGTGGCACTAATTCCAGAAAAAAGTGAATAAGAGTCCTATAGCCACAGCTGATCTACAGATCGTAGAGTTCCCTGGAAGAGAGTCTGCAGGGCAAAAAAAAGATAGCAATGGATAGAACAAATCATCAATATTAAATGGACAATTGATAATTAATGAAGATGAACATTAACAAATATTATAAACCATTATTTAGAGATACAGGTTTATTCACCAGTTTCAATAAAATTAAAAATACCTCTCACTGTTTGTGTGGAGGATGACTGCAGTGACCAAGCTGCGATCTTGGAACAATTTTTTCTTTTCTAATAATTTTTTGTGTGTGCATTTTTATTCTAAAAAAAAGACTAATAATAATAATAACAAATAATTTGGCAAAGAATTGTAGATATAATGAATAAGCAAAAGCTGAGAAAATGAATAAATAAAGATAAAAATAAGAGCTTAAAGAATTCTGGGAAAATGTGGAGTAGGATATACCAGGAATCCATCTCTCAACTCAGACAACAATTACACTGGCAGGATTGTCTGATGTGACTATTTTTGAACTTTGGAATCTATTGAAGGCATTCAATGTCCAGAAGGAGGCTTGGACAGTAAATTTTGGCTAATTTTGGTCAATTTTAGTTTTAGCTTGGCAACAGCCACCCAACCTCCGCCTCCCACCCCTATGGTAGGCAACTATGTACATATTCCTGGAGCAGTATACATGCATCTTGTAGGATCAAAAGTAAGTAATAAGGACACTGCTCTCCAAATGTCAGCCATCCGTGCTTTGCTCACTGATTTCTGCTTCTAATCCTGGAGGGGCAGAAACAGAAGGAGTCAGTCATTGCTGTTGCACCTCTTCATATTGTTGCAAGCCACTCCCTCTGAAGCTGAAATAACTTCCAGGGGATTTAAAGGACCAGTGCCTTTTCACCTTCCTCATTTTTCTCTTTTTCCTCTTTTGGGAGGCAGGCATTAAAGAGTAGGACATACAAAAGCAATCACATATATAGGGAAAATTAGAAAGTCACAGTGCAAAGGCACAGGATCAGAAAATACTTGAAAAAAAATGTTAAGATTACATGTGAGCCAAGAGAGCTGTCTTTAAAAAAGAAAAAAAAAAAGAGACAGAGAGAGAATGAAAAGGAATTAATGCTCTGGAAATTGGAAGAGAGCACATGATATTGTCTCAACTGAAATCAAGGCACAAGGAAGATCAATGGGTGAGAGTCAAAGAAATTTTCAAATTTGAAGGAAAATAGAGTAGACAAATCTATGCCTGCTGTCTGCTTATTTAGGCCACTAGTTAACAGGTCTTGAAACCACTTGTATCAAACAGGGTAATAAACTCAGCTGTTACCATTAGTAGATGCCCACTTTCACCAGCACTTCACTTGCTCATTCCTCTAATGGCATTCTTTCACCACAGCACATAATCACAGACAATGACTGAGGAGAGGGTTTATTAACAGAAATTTACGGGAATGGAAAAAGCATTTCTGACATTAAGGCAATGAGCAGAACCTAGTATCTGAAGGAATGCAGCAAGGACAGTTCTACTCTAGGCCAAGCATTAAGAATCACAGAGAATGATTAGGCCTCACGGCTTTCAATGCAGAGGAGAGCTCTGAAAGTGGGTATTCTTTCAGTTCTAGTCTTGGAAAAATTTCAGTTGTAGAACAGAAAAAGTATTGATTGTAAGGATTCACACTAGAAATTGTAGAAAAGAAAATGTATCTTGGTGAACAGGTTCAGTTTGTTGATCTAGTTGGACGTGTTGATCTCAGGTTTGTTAATCAAGTCCTGATTCTTTTCTCACTACTTGAAAAATTCTAGGCCAATAACTTCTTTCTGTGCTTTAGTTTTGTCTTAGGCTGCTTGGATAAAAATAAAGACAAGATTAGCAAAATTAACAACAATAATGATATATACAAATATACATCCATTTTATATATTCATTCATCATGTGTTAAGCACTGTTTATAACTTATTTTATTTATAAAATTAGGTAGTTTTAAGCCCTTGCAGCTCTTTAATACTGATTTTATGATGTAAAACTGAAGATTTGAAAAGTGGTAGCATGAAGAAGTGACTGAAGATTGAATAGTTTTGAGATAAGTGTCCTAGCCCTAGCCTCGCCCTATCCTAGTTTTGAGATAACCATCCTAGGCTGTTGCAATTAAGTTCCTCCAATACAGCTATACTCTATTTGGCAGATTCAGATGCCTTCAGGATCCAAGGGGGCTAAAATAAAAATGTGTGGGGTAAATGAGTATAATACCATAGGAATTTAGAAAGCAGTGCCTGGTCACATCTAGTCTATAAACATTCTGATTCAGATAAATTTAAATCAAAATGCTAATTAGGCAAAAATAAAGCTTCATACTGTAATTAGACTATAGGCATCAAATATTTTTCTTATATGTATATAATTACTGTAAATATATATGTTTATTAGTTAATTTTCTTCTAAATCTCTCTAATGCTTTCTCTTGATGGCCCATTTAGACTCCCTTTTATCCTGCTGGTGCACCCATCCTCTAGACCCCATGGGTGTTGCATACTAGCAATTAACAGCTGCCCTTCTTCAAAAAATCATTCTTGGGCAATTACAACCTATAGTACACAGCCAGTGATTCATTAATTAACTTGGGAGTAGAAAGGGAGTCTTTCTGACTCAAAGAGAAGACTGACTCCATGAATATAAGTCATGCTCCAGAGTTTCACCACATGAGAAGGCTGAGGAAAGTCTAGATGCTTACTTAGCTTTCACCTTTCCCCTTTTCTTTGGAGAACTGCTTTAATGAATCACTTGATTAGAATTCATATCTCAGGCTCTTGTAGTTTTTCTGACTTCAGACAACCTCATATTTTCCTCACAGAACATATCTTTCTATTACGGAGGTTAAGAACCTACAGTGAAATATACCTAAAAGTAAAACAAAGCTAAATAGAACATATTATCTGCATACTGACTTACTAAAAACCAACCTTAGAAGTGAGAAAACAGTTATTTATCATAATAGGTTATGCCAACATTGAAAGGATAACTTTACATTTCCTTCCTATTTTGAAGATAAGTTCCAAATATCACAGGAGTGTGATATGCTATCTTGGTCTGAACTTGAGCTTGAGATTCTCCCAAAAATGAAGTGTTTAATTAATCTTTCTACAAAATGGAGTAACCTATACAAGACATCAACAATCATAAGAGAAAGTATGGAGGAATAAAAATGTATGTAAATGTGAAGGTAAGAAAAGAATACCAAAGTCTGGAGAACGTTACTTTAGTGAAGATTCTGATTCTTATAATTGACTTTTAATCCACCTGTAATTCTCTTCAGAGTGCTTCAAACTACATTGATTTTTACTAAACATAAATAACTATTTTACTGACAGTTCTCATTTCTGAGGCAAGTGCCGGAGTCCCTGCCACATTTTGAATAATGTTTTATTGCTAGGGAAAAGATTAGGTGGCAAATTGATTTCTTAGTTCACTTACTAAAATTTTCAGTTCACTCATAGTGATATACCCAACAGTAGAATCTGCACAAAATAATTTGGCTTTTTTAGAAACAGAGTTTATAAAGCATTGCAAAATTCAAGAACCTATAGAATATACAATACCAAGAGTGAAGACTAATGTAAAATATGGACTTTGGGTGATGATGTGTCAACTTAGACTCATTAGTTCTAACAAATGGACCACTCTATTGATAATGGATGAGGTTATGCATTTGTGGAGAAAGATAGTATATGGGAAATCTCTGTGCCTTCTGCTCAATATTGTTGTGAACCGAAAACTGTCTAAAAAATGTCTATTAAAAAAGAAATATCTTGATGGCATCCACAGGAAGAGAATAGACTACATGCTCTAATAGAAAAAAAGTCCATCTACTAAAATACAGCATTTGAACAAGACAGATCTTCAAATGTCTTACACCTCAAGATAATATATTTTTCCAAAGAAATGATAACAGCATAAATTGCATTAAGAACTCTATCCACAGAGGACACAGCAGGCAGTTTGCCATAAGCTCTTACTTCCACAGCTATACAGTGATTTTCTTTCTTTTACCCTCTAGTCTGAAAAAAAAACCCCTTAACTTTTCACTGTATGTTGGTAATATACATTTTTTATATCCATCTTAGTAGACAGAAAACCCCTATATATGAACTCCCTCTTAATGCAGCAATAGAACTCTAGCTAGCATAAAGATCGATGTGTTCTGTACTTGGTTATGAAGCTGTCAGTAGAGTCCCCATTGTTGATTCATGATTTTGATACTTTATTACACACTGGTCTTTTCATTGAATTTCAGCATTAGGACAAAGTTATTGTTTGTAGTGGAAGTTTGCCATGAAGAGTGGAGAAGTAAAAGAAAAGGCATTGCTATAGATCAACAATGATCCAGTGGCAATCTAACGAAAATTTATTTTCCATTACATGTTGGGTATTAAATTATACTTGTACAGAGAAAATTATTCAGCTTGAGGAAAAACAAAATCACATTGATAAAAGAAAAATATGTTAATTATTTCAAAATAAATGCTTTATATTAATGGTTTCAAGAATTATTCACAATGTCTCAAGTTGTTCTTGTCTTACCTAAAAAAAGTGGAGGCCGGGCATGGTGGCTCACGCCTGTAATCCCAGCACTTTTGGAGGCGGAGGCAGGTGGATCACGAGGTCAGGAGATCGAGGCCATCCTGGCTAACACGGTGAAACCCCATGTCTACTAAAAATACAAAAAATTAGCCAGGCGTGGTGGTGGGCACCTATAGTCCCATCTACTCAGGAGGCTGAGGCAGGAGAATGGCATGAACCTGGGAGGCAGAGCTTGCAGTGAGCTGAGATGGAGCCACTGCACCCCAGCCTGTGGGACAGAGTGAGACTCTGTCTCAAAAAAAAAAAAAAAAAGTGGAACAGTTTCTTCAGTGATTCTCAGGCAGGGGAAAGGGCTAACTGCATATACTGTGGCCTTCAGCTGTCCCTAGAAAAAGAGGCTTCAGACCTTCCCTCTAAAAGGGCTGATGTCCCTTGTGGTGGAGCATAATAATGAAGTTAACATAGGTAAGAATTCGGTTTTTTGGGCCTCCTAGACAAATGTATGTCACCAATACTTTTGAAATTTTTTGACACAATCCATGAGCGTAACAGCCATGTTTAACAACTAATGCTTCTAAAAACAACAACAAAGCCTTGATTTATAGTGCCTGCCAGTATCTGTGGTGTAAATATTTCCAACAATATCTATTTCAAGTTAATGGCATGATATCAATGAACACTGGGAAAATGATGTGAAGTATCACACCATTGTATTTATAAATATACTGAAACAACAGAATAATAACCTCGAGTATAGTTAATAGTGAAATAGATTAAGCTAATTAAAAAGTGATGAATTAGAGTATTTTAAGCATTTATCTCTTTAAAAAGATTTACAAAATGTACATTATGCAATTTAATTTTTAAAACTGGCTGTGTTTAACAACCACTTTCAAAAACTTTTCTGAAAATTTAAAAATTGGTTCTAATGAGCCATTTGAAGCTGGATCCAAAATATCATTAAATATAACCACACCTTTGTGTGTGTGTGTGTGTGTGTGTGTGTGTGTGTGCATCTTAAGTTGTTCTATTATAATCAAAATGTAGTAGTCAGCCTTATATCTAAGGTCAACTAAGTAAATGTCAACTACTTTAGTGATAATCTGTTGGCTGAGATAAAGAAAGGGACCATTACAAATAATATTTGCTTTGGGAGCCTTGCTTAAGAGTTTTGGGGACTTGTTCTTAAGCCTCAGAACACTAAATTTCCACTTGAAACAAAATTTAGGATTCTCGAGTAGGCATGACATAGCTGTCATTAGTCAAAATAATGCTCTTAATTCTTAGATAGCCCTTCTGTCCCAAATTCCTAGCTGGCATTCTACCTTGGGGTCCTGTGGGAAAAGTCTTAGCAAGAATCCCATTTACCCCAATCAAATTTTGGCTGTGAAACAAGAACCACCTTTCTTGATCCCTTTCCAATTCTTGAATTCCCTATTCTGGATTCAAATACCCATGGGAAGGAGAGGGTTTCCTAAATAGGTAGAATATTCTTCTCCATAAAAGATAACACATACAGACAATAAACAAATGAAAAGAATTTTGACAGCGCCTTCCTTCTTTCCTTCCTTCCTTCCCTCCCTCCCTCCTTTCTTTCTTTCTTCTTTTTCTTTCTTTCTTTCTCCTCTCTCTCATTCTTTTCTCTTTTATAACTGAAGACTTCACTATAAAGTGTAATCGCTCTAGTGTTCTTTGTAACCTGAATGTGTACTATGAAGTTATATTTAGGGGAGGAACACTGCATAAAAATCAAACTCTGAAAAACATAATCTTCATTTTAGATATAGAAAGGTGGAGATCAGAAAAATGAAATAATTTGTCTTGGGTTAAACAAAATATAAGTGCCAATATTTGAATCCAGATATTCCCAGTTCTAAAACTCATTTTCCCACCAACTCCCCTTAGCTTAGTTTAGAATTAAACCTCAGTATTAAATGAGCACTGGACTCAGGAGTTTAACTATTCTTGTTTGCAACATTAGTCCCTAAACACTCCTTTGTTTCAAAGAGTCTTAATCTAATCTCAAAGAAAGAAATGGCAGTCACTTTCAAGGGCGAAACACTATGAAAGAAGACTACTAAAATGGAATTATGGTAATTGTAAATAAAAGTAATTAAAATTAATTTATTGACAAAAATTAGGCAATTGGCCACTTATTTACAATAATATTACTTTTATTCTCATTATCCAATGCAATCAAAATTAGGTAAAATATATATGGAATCATGGTCTCAGACAGTATTTTTAAAAAGTTTTAGAACATGGTTCACAGTGAAAAGCACACTTTATGTCATTACAGGGTACTTGCACGTGTGTGTGTGTGTGTGCATGTACATACACATAGAGATGTTCAAACAAAAGATTTGCAAAGCAATATTGATCCTTGTTGTATGAAATTTAATTTTTGCAATTTTACCTCTTTTACCTAATTTATTTGAAAATGCTCTTCTTAGCTGCTAAATTGGTTCCTTACCTATGAACAGGTTACAAACTACAGATTAAAAATCATGTAAAATGAAAACTTATATAAGGTACACAACACTCAATTGTTCTGACAGCATTTTCCACCACAGTTTAAAAATCAACCTTAAATAAATGAGGCCTGTAATTTTGAGTATATCATTTAACCAAATAGCATAAAGAGGGATTAGAACATTCTAGAAGTTGCCTAGTGTTATTCTCTAATTGTTGCTTCATTCTCTCCTTAAGGTCCAAACATAATATTGTGTGCTTATACCCTTACTATGGCATTCGCCATAGGTGCATCTTGTTTTTGATAGCTTTTATTAGTATGCAGTTTTTCCTTTGATTGAGGAGAAACATTTTTCTCTGAAGCTTCCACTCTTTCATCCTTACTATGACTCTGGAGTCACATAGGACCCTTCTTTTCAAGCATTTGAGGAAATATTTCTTGTGCCATTTTATGGATCTCTTCCAAAACATAAACACCCTGGTTAAATAATACCTTGCACATGTCATAGCTTTGGGTGTCTTCACTGTCTCCCAGCTCTCTATTTGGAATTCACTCTGATTTATTTATGTCCCAATTAAAGCACTTTGCAAAGAATGCAACACAATTCCTAGGAGTTATTTCTCACTCACGCTAATTCTAACTCTCTTAGGAGCCAAAACTTTTAATCACAGATTCTTTACATATCCTCTTTAGCCCCATTTTTACTTTTGACAAATTTATTATGGACCATAAAATTCAGGCTTCAACTATGAATTTAGAATTGTTTTTGTTTTTTTTTCTAATATTGCATATATAAAAGAATTCCTGGCTAGTCATGGTTGATAAATAGAACATGTTAGCCAACATTCGTTCTTTCTCCAAAACACATGTCTCAACAGAAACTATTAAAGGCCCACTTAAATTGTCTTTTGTAGTTTTTAAAGTTGAAACTAAAACTGATAACGTAAAGCAGAATCTTCTACTGTTTATTGAATTTTTTTACTATAAGTGAAGATCCAGACTAACGACCTCCTATTCTCGCATCTTTACATATATATTTTTTAAATGGCAGCAACTCTCATCCACTTAACAATCCAAGTTTTGGATGGGAAAGCATTTGAAGGAAGTGGGCCTGTTAGGGCTAGATAGTGGGATACTGTCTGTTTTCTTATCTAGTAAATCAGAAAGAGGTCTATTAAATGTTTGCTTTGAATGTGTTAATCAAGAAGCATGTAGGCAATTTGAAAATTATAAATTGTTTTTAAAAGTTAAGACAGTGTGCAGCCATATGAAAGACAAAATCACGTCCTTTGCAGCAATGAGGAGGCAGCTGAGGACCATAATGCTAAGCAAATTAACACAGGAACAGAGAGTCAAATATCACATATTCTCACTTATAAGCGGAAGCTAAATATCAGGTACTCATGGACATAAAAACGGCAACAGTAAACACTGAGGACTACTAGAAAGAGAAGGGAGAGCAGGAGGGGCCAAGGGTTGAAAAACTAACTGTTGGGTATTATGTTTACTACCTGGCCGATGAAATCATTCGTACCTCAAACCTCAGCATCATGCAATATACTCATTTGACAAATTTGCACATGTACCCCCACTTAACCTAGAATAAAATTTGAAATTATTTTAAAAAAACATTAAGACAGTCATATAATTAAGTATTCACAAGAGAAGAAATTCCTTGATCTGGACATCTATCCCTGTGCTGCTTAATCCTTCTGAAAGAAGTAAAATAAGCAATATTATACTCCATAAAGAAAATTTTTATGTGCTATTATTAAAAATATGTCCTTGGTAATTCTTTAATTTTGTGATCTTTCTTGTCTGCATGATGATTCTTAAACTTCTTAACCTTTATATGTCTATATTGTTCAACACTACTTTTCAAACTCCATCAAAATTCAAGACAATCATTTGATAAATGTTTTATAAAATGCATTTAATTTATACTGCTTTGACTAGGCACAGTGGCTCACACCTGTAATCCCAGCACTTTGGGAGGCCAAAGAGGGCAGATTACTTGAGCTCAGGAGTTCGATACCAACTTGGGCAAACATGGTGAAACCTCGTCTCCACTAAAAATACAAAAATTAGCCAGGTGTGTTGGGGCATGCCTGTAGTCACAGCTACTTGGGAAGCTGAGGTGAAGAATTTCTTGAGCCTGGGAAGCAGAGGTTGCAGCCACCACTACACTCCAGCCCTGGTGACAGAGTAAGACCCTCTCTCAAAAAAAAAAAAAAAAAGATTACACTGCTTTTTACACTAAGTTCATAGACCCAATAAAGTTAATTCTTCTCTAAGAATAATTTCATTAACCAGGACAGAAAAAAGTCTCCACCAGAATTTAGGTATGTAAAATATATCCAGTGCATTATACCTAGTATGGTACTGGACACATAGTGGATAACTCAACTAAATATTAGGATTATATACAGATACGTTTTACCCAAATTAATAATTTGGAAGATACATAAGTAAACTTCTCACACAATGTTCTATTAATAATTCTTATACCAGCTGATTGGACACATATTTTAAGATGTGACCCTTTGAATGTCTCCAGTGACATCAATTTCCAAAAAAGTGTTTCTGAGTGTGTCCCAGTCACTTCAAGTTTATTGTAGTTAAATTCAACTGAAGTGTCTCTGCTTCTAATCTGGGAAAGCCTTGATCCCGTGCTGTATGTCTAGACCAACAGTTGGAGTTTGGGTGCCCTTTTTTGGCCACCTCAGTGGTCTACATATTGGTAAACAAGAAAACAACAGTTTGGGTGGCGGATTACAATGTTTATGACACATGATTTTTGAGGCTTACAGGAAAAAAATATATATTTTATTTCTATTTTTGACTTTAATATCCCCGATTGCCAAATAGCTAAAGAAATGTATGTGGTTTCTGACACTTTCTAATACCCCATTTCTAGAATCTGTTCCCTTCAAGCGACCCTGTAATTGTGCATTTTGTTTTTCTGTAACAGAATACCTGAGACTGGGTAGTTGATAAAGAAAAGAGGTTTATTTTGGCTCACAGTTCTGCAGACTGTATAAAAAGCATGACCTCAGCATCTGCTTCTAGTCAGGGCCTCAGGAATCTTCTGATCATAGCAGAAGGCAAAGTGGGAGCTGGTGTGTCACATGGCAAGAAAGGGAGCAGGAGAGCAAGCGAGGCTGTCCCAGACTCTTTTTAACAACCAGATGTCATGCATACTCATTGCTGTGGGGAAGGCACCAAGCCATTCATGAAAGATCCATCTCCATGACCTAAACACTTCCCACCAGGCCCAGCCTCTAGCATTGGGGATTACATTTCAACATGAGATTTGGAGGGGACAAATATCCAAACTATATTTGATCCTCTTTTTTGACCATCATATACCACTGTGTTCTGATCCTACGTACCACTACAAAATGCACCACTAACGAACTCTGTCTTGTTAGTGAGGCCATCTTATCCAAAACACTTTGGACTCGGAAGCTGAAATTTGCATGGTGATTTGTCAACTTCTCCATCGTCTAGTTTTGCTTTCATAAAGACAATACAAATTACAACTCAAAAATATTAGGCCTTTAAGTAAAATTTACAAAATTACATTATTATTAACAAAGAACAGATGAAATGCATAACCTAGCTGTAACCAAGCTCTACAACTATGGGTCCTGCTTAGGAAAGAAATTCTTTCTTTAAAAAATGAATTGGCTACAGTTTCCAAGCAGCAGATGAGTAGGTTTGAATCTAATTTTCTGCTACTGCTGAGTTTAATCTCATGATATCTTAATTTACCTCTTCACTCTCTCCTTCCATTATGTCTTTCAGATTCACCATGACAACTGCTTTTCTATTCACTTCTTTTCTAGTTTCTTCTACCTCATAATTTGGAAACCTTTCTGCTTTGCCCAAAAATGTTCTCATCCTCCAGAGGAAAGGTTAGGTATTTAATCTTATGAATTCCTTCGATTCCTAGAAGTGCCATCAGGACTTTACTCCCAGAAACTATTATTTTTTCAAAAGTTTCTCAATGTTAGAAACACAAAGCTATTTATTTATCTAGGATGTCCTGGATAGGAGCTAGACATAAAGGATCAAACACAGCTGTGGCATATTAAACATGGTCTCAAATACACTGACAATCATCCTACTGAGAGGTGAGGTTTAATGCCCCTTTCCTTGATTTGGGCTGGCCTTAGAGACATGCTTGACCAGTGTAATGTGGCAGTAATGTTACTTTGAGATTTCCGAGGTTGAGTCATATAAAGGTTTACAGCTCCTGGCTGACTTTCTAGAAACACTTGCTCTTGGTTCCCTCAGCTACCATGTGAGAAGGACAGCAACCCTACTGTACAGATCATGTCAGGGTTCCAGAGACTGAATGGAGAAAAAGAAGGGCCTAACTGAGCCCAGTCTTCCATCCGTCCCTACTAAAGTGCCATACATATGAGTGAAGCCATCTGGGACCATCCAGACCACAAGCTAAACACCATTCAGTGACCCCTACCAATGCTGTGTTGGAACAAAAAGATTCCCCTGAGATCTATACCCTAATTCTTCACCACAAAATAATGAAATAAAATAATATGTTTGTTGATTAAGGCCACAAAGTTTTGGAGACACCTGTAAAGCCATAGGTAACTGGAACATAATTCAACATCTAATGCATTTACAAAGCTCATTGTTCAGATGGACAATGACAGTAGTAAGACTGCTATCACAGCACCTGTTCCTATAACCATGATGCAGTTTATATTTTGTATTTAATGATACAAAATATTGTGGGGTTTGAAACAAATTATCTTGAAGTACGCAAATGACTATGATTTAAGTTAAAGACCATATTATATTCATTCCATTCTATTTTATAGTCACTGTGATTTTTTTAAACCTGTTTTAAAATCAATAAGAAGCTATTTTGAAATCAAATTAAGCGTGGTAGATCAGTATTGAGGGAAAAGTATGTTTAGAATGAAAGTAACACTATTCAAAAACTTCTAAATCTCCTTAAGGAACAAATATGGTGTGTGTGTATTTGTTATATGTGTAATGAATATATTTATTTATTTGTTGACTTTGTGAGTTAATTTGAAGCCAAAACTCAGTGTCAATCTCACTAATTCTTAGCTTCTTTAGACTTGCAAAAAAATCACTTTCTTTACTTTTATGTTTATTACTGTGTCTGCCGGTTAAACAGAATCTGCTGGCATATATTCTGAGTCTCTGACTGTTAGACTGTTAGGCAGCAGAAATGATGATGAGAGAACAGCAGTCAGTGCCTAGGCAACCCTCTTTCATCCTGAGGACATCACTGATGCTTCTTTTTGTTTTTCTTTTATTTTGAATACACATACACCTACATAAATACTTGTCTGTCATTGTACTTGTCTGTCAAATACTTGTCTGTCATTGTACAGTTAAAAATGCCTTAATTCAATCATCAGAACCTGTATGAAATCTGGCAAAAGAGAATAAAGGAAGAGTACTTGTGCTAAATGTGTTTGGTACAAATCAAAATTGAATTGTAAATGGGGATGACAGCATTGTAGCAAAGAAACGTTAATGCCTTTTCATTCCACCGTCTACAGCTTTGCTCTCCCTTTCCACCATTTTTACCACTTGTGTACTTAGAAGTCCCCCAAAACAAAACCAAACAAACCGTGTTTTGCAGAACAGTACAGCTCTAATTTTACATATTTACTTTTTACTCAATAAAATAAAAAGTTCTAAATAAGTTAAATATAAAATATCATATTATTTTACCTTAAAAAATTTACCTTAAAATTTCTGACTATGATTCCTGTGGCATTAGAAAACACCCCTGGCATGGATTTTCCACAAAAATGTATTCAGTCCTTTTATATTAACTTTTTAAGAGTTGATTATTTGACTCCTAAATATGAAAAATAAATGACCTTTTAAAACACAAGCCATTTAAAAAATTCAAATATTATAATAATAGAAGACATAGTTATTAGATAGAAGTTTAAATAAAAACAGGTCTATGATTTCTAATCCCCTAATGAATCAGTTAGATTCTAAAGCAAAGATCAGGTATATCTGCACAAAAGAAATAGAATTATGACTTCTCTGCAAAGGAGATCTGAACAGTTGTCCCTAGTGTAGTTGATTTCATTTTCTAATGACAATATCTGTAAAGAGATTAGGAATATAAAATAATCTTTGCAACAACTCATCAAACCACCCCCAAATTATAATTCATTAGCAAGAGCTTGAAGAAACTCCATACTCAAAATATACCAATTAAGAAGAAGCTGTTCTGTAAACATCTGATAAAGCAGATCACTGGCAAAAGTGAGAATTACTTCTATCTCCGGCACTGCCTATATACACAGTGAAGAATCCAGGAAACCTGGTACAACACTACTAAGGAAACAGCTTCTGAGCCTCTTCAATGAGGAGCCAGGATTTGATAGCTTTCTGCCTGTACCACAACTAGCATATATGATCTCTTGCTTCAAGAGATAGTGTCTCCTCAAACTCACAGATTTAAAGAACCCAAAGGTACTGTTTTGGAAGCTCTGGGAGGAGCAAGCATAGTAAAGTACATGGTTTTGATTACTATTTTTGAAACATTTGATTTATTCAGAGTATTAAAATAACAACAACAAAACAGGCAGTGGAAGTATAGAACTTTCCATTTCTGGAAAATAGAGGGTCACTAGGAGAAAACTATTCGAAAACTGAAAATTAACCTGAGGATTGTAATCATTAAGTTGCTGCTTTGCAAGGTAAGATCAAGATAACAGTAGAAGATTAATTTAAAGAATTAAAAGAACAACCATAACAAATTATATTTTAGGGTCATGGGAACGAACACTGCAGAACAAGAAAAAGAAACTCTTCTGGAAAGATACAGAAGAATATGTCTTGGAAAATAATCTTCTAAAAGATGACACGGAAATTTTACAGACTGCATTTGTTTATTTTGTGACAAAAGAATAGACGCAGTGAAAAATCTAAACAATGGCTCACGTGAGGGTATGTGTTATAGCACAGGTAAAATATTTTTTAAAGGAATATTGGTCTAGATGATATGAAAACACAAGTGAGCAACCACTGAAGAAAATAGAAAATAAGAAATTATATTTTTAAATTAGCAGTTATTGAAGGAAATAGTTGGTTAGAGATGAAGAAATCATAAATAGAAGAAATGGATGAGAGAATAAAGTCCCTAGCATGACAAACTTAGATTTTCAGATTAAAAAGTTTGAGTGTCAGATATACTAACTTAAAAAAAATTCACTTGTATCTTGCTGGAATTTATGAATTCATATGATAAAGAAAAATATATAAGAGAGGAGAGTTTATAAAAAAGAGTTATGTATAAAAGAAAAAAAATACCAACATAGGACTCAACTTCTTATCCGCAATACAAAAAGTTAGACATAAGTGGGATTTACAGACCTAAGAAAAATAGCAGACTATATATTCTGAAAATTTCTCCAGCTACAGATCACCTGAAAATGCTTGATAAAATATAACATTCTCTCTCTTTTCACACAAACACACAGACTTAAGTCTTAAGAAAATAAGAGAAAATTAGTCAGTACAAACTTGGGATGAAACTAGAGCTGCCCAGAAGATATTTGCTGACAAAATTCCTTAGGCCAACAATAGCTAGGGAGATGAAAGTGACATTCCTAAGGACATTGCAATGCCTTCAGAACGCTACACTTAAAAAATGAGAGCAGAGGCAAAATGGTAGGCAATATAAAATAATGAAGAAATGAAAACAAATTTATAAACCCCATAGAATATAGAGAAGAGAGATAGCCGTGACACTGTGTGCATAATAGCTACCTCAGAAGAAGAGAAATATAAATTAAAATGGGGAATATCTGAAGATATAGTGACACTTTTTTCCGAATTAAAAACAGATGGAAAATTACAGATTGAATGTGCTCATAGAATTACAAATAGGAGGGATAAGGCAAAATTTGACCTATATACATTGTATTATTGTAAAAGACTACAACAGACAAATTTAATTCCAAGTTTAAAGAGACAATATACATCAACTACAGAATAACAGTATCCAGATTTATAAAAGAATTTTGAACACTATGCTAGATGTAAAAAAATAATGATAGTTTTAAAGTATTCAAGAAATGCACATTATTCTGTAGTTCTGTATTTAGTCAAATCACCATTCAAATGTTATTGTATACCCCAAATGTGCACAAAAATTCAAGACCTCAGAGTCTTTACCACACAAAGACCCACATTAAAAAATCTAGGATAAGATACTCAAAGATTAAAAGCATAAAATAATCCAGGATACAGTAAAAGTTTTGGGTGGGGAATAAAGCTAAACTCTGGTAAGTTTATTTTTGTTAAAAAGAAAGAAGAGAAATGGAGCGGGAGTGGGAGCTAGTAAAAGGATATTAAGATAATGAGAGATTGCGGAGGGGCATTAAAATATGCCCAATAATTTTAGTCCAACTAAAATATTGTACTACCTAAAAGCCTAGCATTAGACTTCCCTTCAGTGTTGCCGTTAATTATCATTGAGTCATTCTCCTTAATTTTTCAAGAATTTGTTTCTGGATCACTGTCTTTCCAATATGACTCCTACCTTTATTCTCAGTGGTTTTGATAATACACATGGGTGATCCTCCCAACACTCTAGTCTCTCATTTCCTTCAACTCTCCTTAAATGGTGGTGTCCATCAACCACTTTCGACCATATGTTCTGAAGGTCATATCACAGAATTTTCGTTCTCCAGTAACTATAATCCTTCCACAAATTTCATTTGGTGCATCTCACTCATGTCCGCAAACCCATATATATTTTTCTCACACCTTCTACTGCCTTAACAAAATTCTTTTCCCACTAACACAATCAATCTATTTATCACACTACCTTTTCACTATCCTGATTCTTTTCTATGTACTGAACTTAACTTCCATGGTCCAGCACCATAATCACTTCCATGAAAACACCCTCCATTTCACCACTCTCAGATTGGCTCATGCATCATCATGCTCACTTCCTAAAATCACAACTCTGATTAAATATAATTCAGCCTACTCCACACCCACACCCATGCAACTGAATGTGGCTATGGGAAAAAAAAGTCATATTGACATTCCCACTTTAACTCGTGACCATGATCATGAAGTGGTCTCTAAATGTACACTATACCATATTTTTCTAACCATATATTTTATCATTTCCCTAGATAATTATTTTACCTTTTCCATATCTTAAAATCCTATAATACATGTTCCCCATGCTTACTCTCAGCTGATGAACTGTTCTTACTTTACTGAAAAAAAATGAAATAATCAGAAGAAAACTTCCACAAACTCCCACAACTTCATTTACGAACCCTCCACCATCTGTACCCAAATTATCTACCTTCCCACCTGTTACTATAGTGAACCATCTGTGCTCTATATGAAGCCAATATCTCCACTTATATACTAGATCTCATCCCTTCTCAGTAACTTAAAGAAGTGGCTCCAAAGATTCTTTCCTCTCTCATACTTTGTTAATTTTTCCTCTTTATTATATAATTTCCATCAAAATAGAACTATGCTGATATTTTTCCAATTTTATACAGTATTAATATGGCAATATTTTTCTACCTTTCTACCAGGTTATGTTCCACTTCTATACTCCTGTCCGCAGGAAAATTTTAAGGATAAATTTCTTTACTCATTGTTTCTAATACTTGTATTCTAATTTTCTCCTAAACCCATTCAAATCAGGCTTTTCTTCTACCATTCCATTGTTCATACCCAGGTCATCAATAACCTTACAATTGCTACATCAAATGGTTAATTTTAAGTAGTCTTATTTGAAGCATTGCTAAAATGTTATCCTGCTTTCCTCATTTTTATATCTGATTTCTAATATGCCACACTCATGTGGTTGTGTTTCTATTTTACTTATTTTTTCTTCTTAAACAACTTTTCTTCTTTGTCAATGTTAAGGATTCTGTCTCAAGATTCACTCCCATGATTCAGTCCTTGATTCTCTTCTCTGATTTAACTACGATAACTCCTTCTGTGATCTTTAAAAACTACCTAAATTCTGGTCACTCCCTAATTTATACTGAAAGCTCATGTTTATTTTCTAACCCTAGATTTGTACCCAGCTTTCTCCTCAACATCTCCAGTTGGAAACCTAACAAACAGTGCCATTTCAAATCCAAGTTGAACTTTCTGTTTTTGCCTCTCAAATTTATTCCATGTATGATCTTCTTATCTGAGCTTATGACAACACATATTCTAAGTGTCCTATCTTAATATCTGATCATTTTTCATCACATAACAAATCCACTATTCCGGGAAATCCTGGTTCATCTACCTCACAATATAATCATATTATTTGTTAGACACTGAATTAACATCTTGGTACTTCCCACACATCATCATCTCTCAGGTAATGTTTATTCTTGCAATAAATTCTTGGTTGCTTATTTCTAACAATTTCCTCTTCAGTCTGTACCTAAAAATAACAGAATGATCCTTTTAACATATAAGCCTGATTTTGCTTTTCCTTCATTTAAAATCATCTAATGGTTCTGCATCTTGCTCAAGTTAAAAGACAAAATACACACAGTAGCACACAAGAACTTGTGCAAGACTCCACCGCCCTTATTTTCTTAGAGCTTACATTTTACTACTCCCCATTACATGCTCACTACTCACACACTTTGTCTCTGCTTCTTTTCAAACACACTATGCACCACCTTGTCTATAGACCTGCATATTTCCCCAGTCTAGTATAATTTTACTCCAGATATCATCATGGAAAATTTCCTAGCCTCCTTAAATCTTTGCTAAAATGTTACCTCCTCAGTGGGCTTATTCTGATCAACATATTTTACACGGCATTCTATGAGTTCTACATCCCTGTATTATTTTCCATAACTCTGATAATTCTAATATTTTATGATTCAGTTATTAATGATGATTATTGTTTGTGTCTGCTTTATGCATTGACATTTCTAAGTAAAATTATTGTGCCTGGAATTTGGCAGGCTTTCAAGACTTATTTATTAAATGAATGAATAAATATAAGATTGAAAATAAAAAGATGGAAAACAATTATACCAGCTGAAAAAGAACTGAAATTCAATCCAAGATGAACACACAGGAAAAAATATATATTATGATAAATTGTCAGGACAAAAAAATAGAAAAAGCTGTAGATCACACACATACAATGGAAACTAATTCTATTGATTGTTAATTTCAGCTGCAGATATTTTTATGATAGAAAATTATCATTCTATTTCTATTTTCCCAAGGTCCCTAACATTTGAGATAGATATCTCATCTTCCAAAGTCCTTTCAGTATTGTTTCTTAGATTTTATCTATCAATGTTCTTACCTTTATTCTTATCAAATTGAGCAATATGAATAATTTCAATCTCTC
This sequence comes from Pongo abelii, assembly GCF_028885655.2. Lineage (NCBI taxonomy): Eukaryota > Metazoa > Chordata > Mammalia > Primates > Hominidae > Pongo > Pongo abelii. The sequence continues at coordinate 54,558,993 of NC_071997.2, read as the reverse complement.
ATTCTCTTCTATTTTTTGAAAGCACTTATCTCCTTCTAACCTACTAAACAAGTTGAATATTGTGCTAAATATCATTTTCCCTCTCCTTTATGTAAAATGCAGGTTTCATGAGGGTAGGTAATTTTGTACCTATTTTATCCCATAGACTTTTTTTTCTTTTTGAGATGGAGTCTCACTCTGTCACCTTGGCTGGAGTGAAATGGCACGGTCTTGGCTCACTGCAACCTTCAGCTCCCAGGTTCAAGCAATTCTCCTGCCTCAGACTCCTGGGTAGCTGAGACTACAGGTGCATGCCACCACGCCCAGCTAATTTTCGTATTTTCAGTAGAGACAGGGTTTCACTATGTTGGCCAGACTGGTCTTGTACTCCTGACCTCGTAATCTGCCCACCTCAGCCCCCATAGGCATTTAATTGTGCTAGGCACATAGTAGGTGCTGAATAAAAATATGCTGACTAAGTAAATTATGTGTTATATTTTCAGTTATTGAACCTTGAATTTCTAGGATATTTCATTCTTTGAGGATGATAACTTATTTTGTTAATGTACTGTTTAATAACATTTACTCACATACATTGCTATTTAAAAATCAATATTTTTATAAATTATAGGTCTATTGCTTTCATTCACAGCACTATCATTATTAGAATGTTGTATTACAACTATTAATAATACTGAATGTTTTGAGAACTTCTTTCTATTCTCTGATTAATTTTAAGTTTAGGAACTTGTTTCCATGCATGAAACTTTTAGTGGCTTAATAATTCAAACTTACGATATCTCATCACAAACATTTTAGGGCTAATAAACTTGCTAATGGCCTCGCAACATGAAACTTAGAAAACATAATTTTCACTTGTATAATAAGATCTAAACTTAATTATCAAATTGAATTCAGCTGATTATATGGAGTTAAAATATTGTATGTCAATAAGCATTATTTATTTTAGTATGATTTAACAACAACAAAATGAATTAAGTATATAATAACAGTGTAAACCAAAAATAAAATTCTAAGCTGCCCAGACATTGGAAAGGCCCTCTTTTCTCCTCAAAGGGCATTCCAAAGTTAACCTGAAAAACTAGTTCAGGACATAATGGCAAAGGGGAGCTGGACATGCCTTATTACAACCTCCTTTCATTTAGAATTACTGATAGAACAGAGTTTTTAAGTCTGATAAAAAAATATTTACAATCTATTCTCTGAAGTCAGCTACCTGGATGCTTCATCTGCATGATAAAACCTTGGTCTCCACAACCCCTTTATCTTAACACAGACATTCCTTTCTATTGAATCTAAGTCTTTAGGCAGTTACTTGACTCTTTCAACCAACTGCCAATGAGAAAATCTTTGAATCTACCTATGACCTGAAATCCCCCCACTTCCAGTTGTCCTGCCTTTCCAGACCAAACCAAGGTACACCTTACATGTATTGATTGATGTCTTTTGTCTCCCTAAAATGTATAAATCTAGGCTGTACTTGCCCCAGTCACCTGGGGCACATGTTCTCCGGGTCTCCGAAGGGCTGTGTCATGGGTCGTGGGTCATTCATATTTGGCTTAGAATAAAGATCTTCAAATATTTTACAGAGTATGACTCTTCTCATCAACACTCTTTTTCTATTTCTTGAATAGAAAAACATTTTTGTGAAGAAGAAACTAGACACATAATTTATTTTTATTATAAAGCACCTGAACTTAGGAGTTATTAAATCTAAAGTATTTGTGTGTGTGTATGTGTGTAGGTATGACACACATATTCGTATGTGTGGGTGACTACATTTGTAGCTACATTTGAAAACAATGAGGAAATATTCATAGTTTCTTTTATTCTAGCATTGAAACTAGATTAAGGGACAAAGTGTAAAGTCATCTGCTAAATCACATGTAATGAACTGGGGCCTGGTAACAGGAACGAGTATGGCATGATAAAAGAGCATGAGGAAAGTCAATGAGTCCAGGGCACAGTGAGATAATGTGAGTGTTGCATAAGATTTTAAAGGTAAGTTGGGGTCAGATTATACAGGGACTTGGAGACCATGACAAACCCTTCTACTGTTCCTTCAAGTGTTATTTATCATTTCAATTACAGATTTTTTTCATATAATTAACAAACAAAATAAGTGTACAGTTACACATATTTAAAATATATATTCAGTTATTTTTACCTTGAGATTTCCTAGGTAAGTATAAATACTTATTAAAATTTTATAATATATTGACTTATAATATCACTCTTACATCAAAGCAAAATGAAACACTTTTCTACAACTCAGCTACATTCAAGTAGTAATAAACTTGCTGTATATCAAAAGAGGCAGTTCTCAAGAAAACAGATTGTTTTTACTAAAATATGGTTCAAATTCAAATTTTATTTTTATTCCAAAAATTCTATATATTTTATAATTTTGAATAAGTTTTAAGCAATTAAATACCAGGTGATGTAGTAAATGATATGCTATCCCTTGTTTCAATTGTGCTTATAGTAAACCATTAACATATAGAAGTAAAATTTTATAATGGTGCATATTTTGTATTGCTTAGTCCCTTGTATGACTAACAAAAACCTTTAGGAAAAGATGGAAGGCAGTGAATACAAAACAAATGTAGTGTCTATGATCCAGGAAGATGAATTAAATCTCAGTTGTAAAATGCTCATTATTTACATGTCAAATAATTTGTTTCTCCAGAAAACTCTAATTAATTAAAACTTTATAATTTAAAGATGACCTATTGAACATATATTTGCCTTACATGTAAAAGCAAGGTGAAATATAAAATGTCATAATCTTTTTATATTTTTTAAGCATGTAGATAAATAAATTTATATCTCACTTCTAATGTGGTAACAGCAGAGATTTATAATATCAGGAAAGTGAGATCTAATTCAATTCCTTTCCCAAAATATGTATAGATGAATCATGAGTCAAGACAATATAGAAAATGTACAAATAATATAATTTTTAAATTTATATTTCAAAATTCTATATTCTAAAAATGCCAAATTATCTAAGAAATAAAAATAATTACAATTTTTATGTTTCCAAAATGAGCCATCTGTCCGGGTAGTTTTTTGGATTTAAAAGTATTCCTTTCTGCCCCAGTGAAATGTTGTGGCATTCCTTCTTTTAACATCAATAAAGAAAAAATTTAATAATGATATTAAAAGATTAAATTTTAATATGGATAAAGATTCTATTTGAGAACTAAGATTTATTTCATTTCATGTATCTCACAACTTCCAGTGAAAATACTGCTCTTGACTCTAGCAAGAGAAAAAAGCACAAAAAACTAAATTTTTTCTATAGTAAAACATATTGGAAGAAACTAGCAATAACTTATACTATGTCTTAAGTTGCAAAGTTGAAGTATATATGTGCTGTCTCTTCTTTAAAATTTTTTTAGCAAAGATTGTGATTATACAAACACATTTTATTAACAGCTCTTTAGAATGAACAATGCTTAAGTGTCCTGAGCAAATGAGTATCTAATTTATTTTTAACAATAATCAGAAATTCTGAATTATTTCACACAGTTCAATTATGATATTATTGAATCAAATATTCATCATAGATTTAAGTTTTAATCTAGTTCTATAGCCCTATTTTCAAATAAGATATCTCCATTTGGATACATCATTAAAATAATAAAACCTGGTGTGATAAAACATGAATATATTACCTTAATGTCCCCTTCCCCAAGCTTACATCTTCTCACTATTATGGAAAATAAGACCATAGACTCAGAATTCAAAATATTTTATGGATAATTTTAATCATTTTTTTAAACCTGCACTGCAGAAAGGAAAAATACTTCTCACTATTTGGGAGTTGGGGGTATCACACCCCTTACATAAAATTAAAGGCTGTCTTTTGCCCAGAGCACCACTCAAGACCATTTTTGAGAGAGAGTTTGTGAGCATCATGGGAAGAAAGCTTCATGATAGCCAGGTTGGGTGGAGTTTAACGCGTGCAGGAGGTGAGAGGAGACTCCCTGGCATTCAGGCAGAGAGATGCATGTGATATCCTGGAGGGAAGATGTCTTTGCAATAGTAAGTTAAGGAACTTCTCAAAAGCTCTTTAAAAGATATACTGATAAAAAACTTTTGGGAAGGGTTGCAGTTTTTCTACATAAAACCTTCAGAAAACTTTTATTCCCATAAAAATATTATTTCCTCAATACCACTGCCTGTCAATATAGTCATTACTAAGGCTGCCTATGTCCTTCTCTTTCTTTTTTACTTTTCATAACCAAACTTCTGCTTTTTCCTTAATAAAACCATATAGCACTGAGAATGTGTTAATTTTTTCCTTGTTTCTCTATCTTCAAGTCAACCAGGAATAAGCTTGTAACTGCACAGTTCTGTCTTGCTAAATCCCTTTAAATATACAGGATTTATATACACATAGATAGATAGATAGCCCTTAAAAATATGTGTACAGCTGAATCTCTGAAATTATAAAATCCGAATTATATAGGCTTTTAAGTTTTGTATAAACAAAATTGCCAAATTCAAATTGAAGCGTGTATGATATTTAATGTGTAGTGTTTTCAACATGTTGTTAATATATATTTTTTAATTTTACGAAGATAATTTCTTCTTGTCACTTGCTGAAGGCTTCAAATCTAAGTACAGTAATTATGTTTTATGTGTTGAGATCACAGACTTCTCATCAACCCCATTTAAACTGTAATCCCCATCATCATCAACACACACCAAACGAAACAACTTCTTTGTTAAATATGTGTCTGATAATTTATTTTCTCAGTTTTGGGGAGTGAGTGAGAGAAGAAAAGGGAGGGAGAGGAAGGGAGAAAATGAAGGTAGGAGGAGGTAATATATGAATCTGCTTCCTTTGTCCCTCCATCCTAGGGTTGTAGTGACTCCTGCTCTTGTCAACCTTTTAATTTTAATTTTAATTAAACACAGTGGTGCAGCCTCCTGCTGCCTATCTGAGTGGGTTCCTAAAGCAGCTGTCTTCTGGCTGGTTTGATAAAGGAGACTTTGGAAGGCAGGAAAAAGAGAGAGGGTATTCTTTATTTTTCTCTGCCTTGAGTGATATCTCTGGTATCAGCTTCATCTTCTCTGAGGCTCCAGCTCCCACTGAAAAACCTCACCATGGTTCTTGCTTTTACCAAATGATGTCAATTTCTGTGTACTGAGCCTGCTTCCTTTGTTCCTTCATCCTAGAGTAGGGGAGACTCCTGCTCTTGTCAACCTTATATTAACAATTCTCCAACTGACATCTCAGCTCTTCCATTACTTGTGTAGCCAATTCTTTCTATTAAATCCACTCTATTTTGCTTATTGGAACTGATTGATAAGTGAGCATATCCCTGTTTAAATCTTGGCACACCCCTGCTATTATTTTTGTGTATAAACTCCTACAAGTTAATTGCTTCAAGGTCGTGCTTTGATATATATAACCAAACTATCATCCAGAAGTTTTGTATTCAATAATAGTTTTAAGAGCATGCTCTAAGAATTTCTACACGCTTTCACTGGTGAAAAAATTAGCATCAAAAAATGAATGAAACATTGTAATTTAATAGCTCAAACACGGCATTTCCTTCTTAATTTGTATTTATTTGGTTACTGGGAAGCTTACAAGAAATACCTGATACACTTTTGTTAGATAATTTAAGGTTTTCAATAAATCTTTACACATATACTAACTCTAAATTAAAGGTGGCAACATGTATCATAATTATATCAGAGGTGCCTTCTCTCATTTGAGGTTAATTATATCTCCTTGGCCTGCCCTTATGATTTTAGTGTACTATTATTTAGTGGTAGCAAGGGGGTTTCAAATTTGTCATTAGCTCCACTTTAAAATTATAAATGGATATTTAAAGACTAAAACCTTAAAACATTTAATACATTTAATAAAGAGGAGAAAAATCAGTAATCTGATAGACTATTGTAATAGACTGAGGTGCATAACTGTTTAAAATTGTATCTTATTAAAGAAGTAACATGACTATTTTAGACTCCAGAAAACACAGTTAAAGAAATAAATCGGCCAGTTCTAAGTAGAAGAAATCCATTCCTAACAATGTTGTTATCTGAGTTTTGTGGGGTCATTTTCACTCATTATATGAAGAAAAATTTTGAGAAAATTATATGTGTGTGTACATCTACTTATATTAAAACATGCATATTACCTATGATATTTTACATATATGTGTTATATGTATAATATATATGGCAGCTTCTTTGACCAGCTAAATAATCCATTAACTTATTTTTAATTATTCTAACGTTTATTCTTGCCTTAGATCTGAGTAGGCTACTCATTAGAACATTATTTTACTAAAATAAATAAATACATAAAGGAATTGTCCTTTGTTATGTGATATCATCAACTTATAATGTAATGCTCTAAAGTTTCTTCTTCTTGCTACAGCATGAATGAGGTGGAGGGGGCTCTCAATCACTCAGAGTCCTCTTTATGAAGCCTCCTAAGGAAATCCCTGCCTGGCTTTGTACTAAGTAAGAACATTCACGCTTCTGGGCAATGAATCTATTTCAGCTTGTGAAGAAGAAACTCTATGACTGAGGAAACTTCCCATTCTATGTTGCCCGGGCGAAATCTTAATCAACTTTATGGCCCATCTATAGGAATGTTGTAGACTCATGAATAGAGTATTGAACTCTTCCCTGGTTCAATTTGATCTATCCAACGTTATTAGTTTGATCAACCTTTGGTGTATTGCTGTGTGCCAGGTATCTGCATAATCCACTTGTTGAAAGATAATACATTTACATTGCTTAATCACATATATTGTAACTATACAATCAAATTATACACAAGCAAAACAATGGTTCAACAACTTTCATCATAAAGGGTTTGCATGGAAGACGTTAAATTTCTAGGTTATTTATTTAATTTTAAAATATCTATATACCTTTCTCTTTTTCTGCTTTTTTAAAAATAAGTATAACTCAAATATTCATACAGTTTCTCTAGTTCTGGAATCCCATCTGTTTTTTATTCAGAAAGGGATTCAGAAGAAAGGCCAGAAAATGAAAGTATCATAACAGACAGACACAGAGCTTATTTAAGCTTGAATTGTAATAAAAATATTTTTAACTAAATAAAAATGACTGTTGAAATAGCTTACCAAAATGTAACAGGAATCAAAGTTTTGCATCTGTTGACATATTCTTCCACCTGTGAATTTAAACTGGCTGTGTAACAACTCAATCCTAGGAAATATCTTTTTTCTTTATAAAAGTAAGACTATGTTTTTAAGAAATTGTCGGCCTATAAACTGTTCTCTGGACTAACCTACACAGGGTGAGTTGAAAAACAGTTGTATAAAGTAGGGTTAAGCAAACTTTTTTCTGTAAGGGGCCAGATAATAAGTATTTGAAGATTTGCTGGCCATATGGTCTCTTTAACAACTACTCAAATTTGTTTTTATAGTATGAAAACACCCTTAGACGGTGGGTAAACAAATAGGCATAAATGGGCATACCTGTACTTTAATAAAGCTTTATTTACAAAACAAGCGGTGGTCTATATTTGGTTCTAGGTCCACAGTTTTCTGAGCATAAATAAATAAAAGTCTCTCATAATTCATATTAAATCTTCTTTTAATTTATTGGAAGATACGGGGAAATACAAAAAGCACAAACAATGAAAATGAAATAGATTATACCCCTAAGAAATAATTGATGTCAATGTCTTGGTATTTTTAGTTTATGGACGCTTAGTTTTTCTATCATGCAGAAATGTAATATTATAATATGTATTTGTTGATATGCATATATTCAATCAGTTACTGTTTTAAAAAATATATATCATTACGTTTTGACTCAATAAAGAAAGAGAATCATATTTGTGTTTTGAAAATGCCCGCCCAAGTTACCTTGGTAACTTCAAGCCCTTTTTTCCCAAGAGTTGAAATAGGTTCTTATAGGGTCTTATATTTCTACTTCATTTTAATCAACATCATCATAACCATGATGAAATTGCTTATCAGTTTATGCTAAAACACATTCCACAGAGCAGTTTATGAGCATAGATTTTTAATGTGGTAACAGATCAATTACCAAGCAAGAGATATTAGCTGGCCATTATAAACATAGCTACAAAACAACTTATCCCTGTAATTCTCAAGTCTCAGAGGTATGGGATGTGAAGTTCATATGCTCAGCTATTTCAGAAAGGATAAATATAGTGTTCTCAAGGACATAGCTACCAGAAATATTTTAAATGCTTGTAATATTCCCTTTAATTCAGTACTCTTTACAGAAGTTATAAAATTGCTGTTTATTATTTATGAGGTTTCGATTTTATTTCTCATTCATCCTTCTATCTAGGTAGGAAAATACAGGGTGAAGAGTTGACATCTTTACTCCTCACCTGTGTGAACACAGCCTAATCCCCTGTTTCAAGGGGTCTGGAGAGCTGTCAATTACTGGGCCTTGACAATGGACGTAGTCTGGAAGTCTGTTGTAAGTTCTATTTGCACAGATTTTCATGGAAGTAGTATTCAAGATTTGATAATTTTTAAGATCCATAAACTAGTCAGGGTCTGTTCAACAATGGTAAAATTAAAAATCAAGTGTAACAGTAAGCCTAAATCAGCGGAATATCTTTTGCCACCAAAAATAAAAAGGTTTGAAGTGGTTCTACAAAATACTTTGGAACTTTTCATTAGAAGATAAAATAGTATTTCATTGCTTCATCAATATATGGAAAATGTCTCTCACAACACCCACCCAAAGGAGCAGTTACGGTCCTTATCTGTGTTTTTCTAACTGCTAAGAGAAAGTAAAAACATTCTGGAGGAAAAAAAACAAAAATTTTGCAATGGATAGATCTAGAATTGGTTATATAGTGGATATCCGGGAGGAACTGTAGTGAGCACATGGTCATATAGAAGGAAATAGCCTTCCATATAGAAGGAAATAGCCTACAGTTAAATATTTCTGCCACCTAAATCCCAGAGTAGCCATGAGTTAACAGCAAAGCTCCTGACTCTGATGGTATCTCCAGAACATGTAATATCTTTCTATTTTCAGTCAATTTTGCTCTGGGTCTAATGCAATCAATCTCACCTTGATAATTTAGGTTTAAGAGTTTTCCTGGCTGAGTTATAAACTGTGTAATAGCCTCTCTAAAAGATGCATTCTGGTATATTACCCTAAATCACTCCTTGATTTTATTCAGTTCCAAATGTTAATTGTTCCTGCTATGGGCATGGTATGCTTTGTAGAGGATGTAGAAATTTTTAAGTGTAGACCCTGCCCTCAGAGAACTTACAAGAATGTGGGAAGAAGATAGATTCGACAACAATCCTAACATAAAGCAGAGTGTGGGCAGTGCCTTAATGAAAATTCAAAGACCTAGAGACCTGGGAAGAATGAGCTCACATTTGGCACAACAGATCAGGAAAGAACATGAGAATGGAGATGACAATGGAGGATGGAAAGATATTGACATGGTAAATATTGTGTTGAACAAATTTGCTGAGGCAGGGAAACCTATGCTATGTTCAAACCCTATAAGCAATTCAGTTTTCTGTGCAGAAGTTCTTTAGTTTAATTTGATCCCATTTGTCAATTTTTGCTTTTGTTGCAATTGCTTTTGGCATCTTTGTCATGAAATCTTTGCCCAAGCCTATATCTTGAATGGTATCTGCTAGGTTGTTTTCCAGAATTTTTATAGTTTTGGCTTTTACATTTCAGACTTTAATCCATCTTGAGTTAATTTTCGTATATGGTGTAAGGAAGGAGTCCAGTTTCAATTTTCCGCATATGGCTAGCCAGTTATCCCATGACCATTTACTGAAAAGGGAATCCTTTCCCCATTGCTTGTTTTTGTAAGGTTTGTCAAAGGTCAAATTGTTGTAGGTGTGCAGTCTTATTTCTGAGTTCTCTCTTCTGTTCCATTGGTCTATTTGTCTGTTATCGTATCAATACCATGCTGTTTTGGTTTCTGTAGTTCAAAGTCTGGTAGCATGATGCCTATAACATCATGTTCTTTTTGCTCAAAATTGCCTTGGCTGTTTGGTCTTCTTTTTTGGTTTCATATGAATTTTAAAATAGTTTTTTTTCTAGTTCTGTAAAGAGTGTCAATTGTAGTTTAATAGAAATAACTTTAAATCTATAAATTGCTTTGGGCAGTATGGCCATTTGAACGATATTAATTTTTCCTATCTGTGAGTGTGTGTGGCAATTCCTCAAAGACCTGAAGACAGAAATACCACTTGACACAGCAATCCCATTACTGGGTATATACACAAAAGAATATAAGTTGTTGTTTTATAAAGACACATGCACGCATATGTTCATTGAGCACTATTCACAATAACAAAGATATGAAATCAACCCAAATGCCCATCAATGATAGACTGGATAAAGAAAATGTGATACATATATACCATTAAATACTATGCTACCATAAAAAAAATAACAAGATCTTGTCCTTTGCAGGAACATGGATGGAGCTGGAAGCCATTATACTTAGCAAACAGAAAACCAAATACTGCATGTTCTCACTTATAAGTGGGAGATAAATGATGAGAAACATGGACACATAGAGGAACAACACACACTGGGGTCTATCAGAGGGTGAAGGGTTGGAGGAGGGACAAGATCACAAAAAATAACTAATGGGTACTAGGCTTCATACTTGGGTGATGAAATAATCTGTACAGAAAATCCCCGTGACACACGTTTACCTATATAACAAGACTGCACATGTATCCCTGAACTTAAAAATATTTAAAAAATCAGTTTGATGGGAGTCAATATGATGTCATAAGAGCATAGTTTGGAATAAATGTGAGAATATAGTCTGATGAAAGTGATCAAGAACTGGGGAATAATTTGTCCCACTAATTTTGAATCTGGGAGCTGTTTACATACTAACTTTATCACTACTTTTAACCCAGGTCAGATTTTTTATTTTATTTTATTGTGAAACAGAGATATAGAAAAGCTATATCAAAGGCATTGTAGGAGACATGAATGAGATAATAAAGCAAAATTTAGAAAATATTTGTATAAAAATTACAATAATATAAAAATGGGAAGTATATTTGAAGATTAATATAAAAACTATTTCTATATCTTTGTGATTTAAGGAATAGGAAGTACTCACACAGACGTTATTATATTCAGCCACCAACTATACTCTATGTAAAGAAGAAGACACACAATTATTCTATAATGAAGAAACCAAGCATCAAATTATGAGGAGTGGGCTGGTGGGGTAGGAAGGGATAGCACTATCTAAAAAGCCTAACTTTTCCCAAGCAGGATGACTAATGAAACAAGATTGCTTGGCACTAAGAAGTGGGTTGTGATTGTCCCAGGTTGGTATGGTTAAAAGAAATTCTATTGAAACTTAGAGGTAAAGAATCAAAGACAAGACTATTTACTCAAAGAAATAGGTCTTGTTTCAGTTTTGAATTAGGAAAAATAGTTCAACTGAGGGACATCAGATAGAGTTAACCAGGGAGAGTTAATGCAAAGTTTATCCTGAATAGAAAGAGAAAATAGAAAGCAGTAAAAATCGAATTGATGCAAGCGTTTGTAATGAAGGAAAAGCACACTGTGACTACTCTTAATTTCCCTTGTGTAGCAAGTGAGAGCTTGTCATGTAGGGTCATCCAAAGCATGTGACAAGTGCAAAGCAATTTAGCAGACTGACAGTGGTAGAAACCAACTAAAAGTTTAATAAAGGAATACATTTGTACTACCTGCCACTCAAATGTTTCCTGTTTCAAAAGAATACTATTACAGTGGACCCTTGTCTAATTCTGCTTTGGCATGAGGACTGCACTGGTGGGACCAGAATGTTGTGCAGTTATTTAGAGAGGCTGCTGGGAACTAAACTACATATGGATCTTTTAGATAGTCCTTATGGGGCTCAAGGTTATAACTTTGCCTACATTCTTAATACCACCTGCATACTATTGGGGCTCAGGTCAAACATATCTTCAACTATTGTAATATTTTTCAATTTTAAAATAATAATTACCTACATAGACTACCTGTTTATTTCTACATTATATTAGCCATTGTTGAATATATCTACAGACAAAACCATTCCAACGATAATTTTAGCTTAACTTTGCATCTTTCATTTAAATGCCACTCATTGTTATTTGTCTTTCTTGAATCTTCCTAAGTTTCCCAAAATCATGAAGCCTATTTTGATTGCCAATAACGGAGAATGGTCATTGAAATGCTTTGAAGAGGTCTGTAGCTCATTCCCACACTGTGTTTCTCAGGAAGTGCTGAAGATAGTATTTTTTGCATTTTTTGTAGTGATGCTGCAGGATGATTGTAACATGACAAATTATTGACAGTATCCTGCTTACCAAAGTTTTGGCTTCTTTTCCTCTTAAATTATAACAGAATTAATGGTACTTTAAATTTCATTTTCTGAAAACAACTACTAACAACAGTCCATCAAATATATTGAATCTGGCTTTGATAGTTGTGTAAGTATTAACAAAATTATACCAGCCCAATATAGAGTTGTTGAATTTTTATGTGAAATAAATTTAATATTTATTAATTTAAATTTAAGTGAATAAAATAAATTTAAGTGAAAAAAGAAGAAACAATGAAGTAAGAGAAGGCAGGGGAAGGGGAGCGGAGGGGAGGGAAGAGAAGGGAAGGGAAGGGAAGGGAAGGGAAGGGAAGGGAAGGCAAGAGGGAAAGGAAGGGAAGAGGGAAAGGAAGGAAGGGAGGGAAGGGAAGGAATGGAGGGAAGGCAAGGGAAGAGGAAAGGCAAGGGAAGAGGGAACGAATGAAGGGAAGGGAAAGGAAGGGAAAAAAGGAAGATGGAAGGGCAGGGAGAAGGGAAAGGAAGAAAGGAAGGGGAAAAGGGGAGAAAAGGGAAGGGAAAAGAGAAAAAAGGGATTTATAAATACATTAATTAGCTCACATAATCATATTTCAAATCCAATGAATGTGAGCACCAAAAGAAACAAAGCCAAGCTAAAATTCGATTACAAGAAATGCTGATTAGGTTTTGTGCATTGTTCAAGCTGCCACACCCATTTACTGCCATGTCATTCGGCCCTTATTTCTGTCACATTTGCCACAAATGATCTTTGACCAGCATTCTCAGAAGGTAAGGTGATGTAAAATCTAATCCATAATGGCTTTTACAGAGAAAGGCCAGACTCCAACCACCTGTTCCCTGCCTTTTTAGGTAATTTTTTCTTCAATACAAAGAGGTTGGAAAGCCAAAAAGGACAAATATATGTTTTTTGGCTTAAGATCTTTACTGGGATATTTAGTAATTGGACTAAATTGGTCCCCTTTTACCAAACCTCATTAAAATTTCCTCTTACCAGTAAGATATCTCCATGGCTAAGTGATGGGCCAGTGAACAGCTGATGATAGAATAAGGAAGCAATCTATGGTATATGAGCTCTATTTCAAAGTAATTAAGAACATATACCTTTGTGTCCACGAATTTTGGTTCAAATGCTGATTCTTCAACTTTCTGGCTCTGTGAGACTGAATAATAATTTAATTGTTCACACTTAGTTTTCTTTTTTTTATTATTATATTTTAAGTTCAGGGTACACGTGCACAACGTGCAGGTTTGATACATAGGTACACATGTGCCATGTTGGTTTGCTGCACCCATCAACTTGTCATTTACATTAGGTATTTATCCTAATGCTATCCCTCCCCCAGTCCCCTACTCCCCAACAGTCCGTGATGTGTGATGTTGCCTGCCAAGTATTCTCATTGTTCAATTCCCACCTATGAGTGAGAACATGCGGTGTTTGGTTTTCTCTCTTTGTGGTAGTTTGCTGAGAATTATGGTTTCCAGCTTCATCCATGTCCCTGAAAAGGACATGAACTCATCCTTTTTTATGGCTGCATAATATTCCATGGTGTATATGTGCCACGTTTTCTTAATCCACTCTATCACTGACGGATTTTTGGGTTGGTTCCAAGTTTTTGCTATTGTGAATAGTGCCACAATAAACATATGTGTGCATGTGTCTTTGTAGTAGCATGATTTATAATCCTTTGGGTATATACCCAGTAATGGGATGGCTGGGTCAAATGGTATTTCTAGTTCTGGATCCTTGAGGAATCGTCATGCTGTCTTCCACAATGGTTTCTTATCTGACTTGGCAAAGGTAGCATATCTGCCACAGTGGGTTTAATTGGGGTTACTTCTTGGTTGATTTTGTATTATTCCATTTTTTTTAGCATCCATACTGGTAAATTAAATGGAGTTATAATGGAGACCATGACTCCTAATCCCTTGAGTCTTTAAATATGTCCTTATTCTCTGTCATTACCCTTATGTACTACTGATTCTGATCTACTACCATTGCTGGGAGCAGTGAGGGCATCCTTATGTTAGAAGATTCTATTTGGCTTTTCTCACTATGGCAGCCCTTACAGGTTACAAAACCAATTTGATTAATTATTGATTAAACTGTGAAATATATCTATTTCAAATATACAATTCAAGACCAGGGAAATGACCCATGATGGGTCTGTGAACATAGTAAACCCAGTAAGCACAATGTTAACCACACCTTGGCCAGAACTCCATCTGTAACCTATCTCATATAATCCTGCTCTATCAAGGAACTATAATGATGTTTTCTCTCCTCAAATGTCCATGTCTATATGCACTCTCTATTTAACAGTTCTCAAAATATCTGAGTATTCCCCTTTCCTTGTGTATGATTGCCTGAATAGGATTCTTTAAGGAAGGGCTTGGGGAATTATTACTAAATAATCATTTTATATTGTTGCAAGGGAACCCCACCTCATCTTCCCATGGGAATCCGCCCTCTCTTTCAGTCAATAGCTTTGGAGTCTGAGATTTCACTCAAGACAGTGATTTTAATTTTTAATTGGCATGGTTGATAACCCTCAGCATTCTGATTATTCACCTTTATTTTAATTATATAGATTAAGGAATACTATTGTTAGTTACCAATTAAGGAAGCAGGATTGGTCAGAGGAAAAAATTGTGTTACAGAATTTTGATACAGTTCTAACATAGACCTCAGCAAATCCCAGTGGGAGTTTTGGGACTGAGATGGCCCTATCGAAATGTCCTAATATGGGGCAAGGGGCCATCCCTTCCTGTCACCACAATGACAAGTTGATATACACAATATGCCTCAAAGGAAGAAAGAAAACTCTAGTGGAGACGGTTTTTGGTATGGTTTGGCTCTGTGTCCCCACCCAAATCATATCTCAAAGTGTAACCTTCATGTGTCAAGGAAGGAAAGTGATTTGATCATGGAGGCAGTTTCACCCATGCTGTTCTCACGATAGTGAGTTAGTTCCCAGATTTGATGGTTTTTATAAGTGTTTTGAAGTTCCTCCTTCAATCTTCTCTTTCCTGCCAACCTGTGAAGAAGGTACCTGCTTCCCCTTCTGCCATGATTATAAGTTTCCTGAGGCCTCCCCAACCATGTGGAACTGTGAGTCAATTAAACCTCTTTGCTTTAAAAATTACTCAGTCTCAGGGAAGTTATTTATACCACCTTGAGAAAGGACTAATACTGTTTTCTTCACCCAACAAAAAACTCCATGCAGTGTGGGTGGTGGAGGCCGTGGGGGAGGGAAAGTGGAGATTCAGCTGAGTGACCTGTCATCTGTCAAGATTTTTAGAAGCTGAAGGAAAAATGCTCTGGTCTTTCTTCCTGAAGGGAGAAGGGTCTAAATTATTCTAAATAAAACGCAGTTAGTACAAACTATAAAGGAAATGATTGATCATTCAAACACCTTAAAATTAAGGTCTCAGATGTTAAAGAAAATAAATAAGGAATCCATAAACTGAGATAAGTTAACAGCACATAAACATGACAAAGAATGTATTTCCTGAATATTTTTAAAGGCGTGAAAAGTAGGCAAAAAGCTTGACTGTGTGCTTTATAGAAAGATACATGAACTGACAGAAAATGCATTAAAAAATTAACCATTAACATATAGAGAAATACAAATAAACAAATAAGATACTATTTATATTCACAAGATTGGGAAATACTAAAACATTTAACAATGAATGTCGAGTATTGGTACTTATGTCTACACTATGGCTGCTGAAATTGTAAATTGCTCCATTACAGTAATAATTTGCCATTATTTTACAAAACCAAATATATCCATATTCTATGACCCTCAGGAATTCTACTGTTATTAATATACTTCTGAAAAATTTGGTATATATGTTCTAGGATACACAAAGTGTTCATAATAGAAAACTTTCACTATATATATGAATAAATATGTGAAAAAAATCAAAATTATGGAATTTTTATACAAATGGCACTAAAAATGAAGAAACACAAAATCATGCCTGAACTTTATTAATATGATGTTGAATAAATATAAACTTGCAGAATACATTTGGCATTATTTAATGTATATAAATTTTCAAAGGCTGCAGTAATAAATAATACGTATACTAAAAATATATACATATTCATTTGAACTTTAAAGGGAAAAAAAGGAGAGTGATAAGCAAATAATTTCAGATAAGAGTATTGTTGGCTTGAATATGAAGTGAGCCCAGAAAAGATGGGGAAAGAGGACATGGAGGAGTCAATTTCTACAATTAGGCCCTTGATCTGTGATTAGTCTTATTTAAAGTGAAATTCATGTGTGTTATAAATATCTTTTTTTCAGATTTGATTTTTGATAAAAGTATTTTTAAAGGAAGGTAAAGGGAGATCTATCCTTAAGTTGGTGCTACATGTTTCTATAGCTAAATTTTATCAAACTTTTTAAAACCAGATAATTTGTATGGTATATAAGTCACTATCAAGTAGAGAGAAAGGAAATCACTTTTTAAAGTTTCCCTTTTCCCTTAGTACGAGTTTTCCATATGTAAGTTGTAAAAGAAGACAGGACGCTTCT
Organism: Pongo abelii; assembly: GCF_028885655.2. NCBI lineage: Eukaryota > Metazoa > Chordata > Mammalia > Primates > Hominidae > Pongo > Pongo abelii. The sequence goes on along the minus strand of NC_071997.2, from coordinate 54,542,112 downwards.
GATTCCCTAGGTCATCCAGGGACTCAGATTTCTTTGTTTCTTACTCTTCCATCTCCTAAGTTACTTTGCACAAATGGTCAGTAATAAGTCACTACCATGACTATATCCAAATTCCAAAGCAGGAGAACTAGGAATAAAGTCAGGAAGAGTGAGCAGCTTCCTTCAAAGGCCATAACCTGTGTGCACATACCGCTTCTCCTCTATCATTTGCTAAAACACAGTCACCTGACCAATATTAGTTACATAGAAGGGTGAGAGATGCAGTCTCCACGTATGTGTCATCCTCAGCTAAAGTGTTAGGTTTTATTATTGAACCGATAATGATAAAATAGATATTAAAGAAAAAACAGCACTCTCAGTCACCCTATAGATCTAAGTATCCAAAATAATACATTAGAATACTTACTCCAGGTGAGCAGAAGAACACATCACGACCAGAAGTTGAAGGGTGATTCAACATTAGAAAACCTATCAACTCAATTCATTATGTTAAACCATTAAAGGGAAAAAAGTAAACAACTGATGGTTAGATAGATAATAGAAGTTTAATAACAGTGGATGCATATCCATGACAAAAACTTACCTAAAGTGAATAATAAGAATAAACTATCTTAAACTAATATAGGAAATTAGCTTATACACTAGATCACATACTTACAGGGGAACAGAATCTTGAATGCATGATTTTTCTCCCAATTTTAGGGCTTTTGGATATGACTTACAGAATTGCTCATAATCAGCTTCTGCACATTGTTTCTAACTATAATGAATGTCCAGTCACACTAACCTAATGTCCATTCTTTTAACTTACCAAATGACTTCTTAAGTTGAGTCTTTGCAAATATTATTAACATTACTTGAGCTAAATCAGATACCTCATTAATTTGGTCAAAATATGTCTAGTGATCCAAACTAAATTTCTCTAAAAGACTTTAGCTCAAGATAATAATTTTCTTGCAAGTACATTTTTTACCATTACATTTTTTTACCATGTCCCTCCATTTTTTATAGATACATTTCTCTGATAGATTATGCTTCTTTAGATCATCCATTGCAAATCCACAGGACCTGACACATGGTATAAATGACAGCAAGAAACTTTTCTGTTTCATATACAATGCCTGTTTTAAGATACCTAACATTTTCATTACTCAATATTAGAGAAAACTGTGATTTATATCCAGGAAAGCCAGGAAGGTTATTGGACTGCCTTTTCACCATCTATACCATCTCATTCTACCTTCAATATTTAAAAATAAGTGAAGTGGTGCTTTATTTTCATATATTTCCAGAGCACTAGCTTGCTGCCGAACATGAGGTCATCCTATAAAGCTCAAATTGATTTGACTATTAGTTCCTAGAAATTTTATTGCTGTAACATTTAGAAAGGCAAGACTTCGGGAGTCTTGCCTTTCTATCATATATATGATATCATATATACGATAATATCATATATATATATGATAATTTATTGGCATGGTTCTTTGGTTGGGATTTTAAGTAGATATAAAGTTAGAAATAAATAGGATGAATTTTGATGTGTAGTTACCCATTGGTAATCAAGCACCATAATGTATCATCAGTTGATAAAAGTTTGGGTCTACATATTGTACAAAGTGTTTCAGGTATAGTTTTACATATTTTTGTTTATTTCCCCTCACTCCACTTCCACATCCTCACACTGTTCTTTTTACATCATTGTAGTTTTACTTCTTTTTTTATATTTCTACCTTGTTTTTATACTTTTTGAATGAGGGCCTGTGGGTGGCTTGGCACCAAACGGCAACCTACAAAGCATGTTATATTAAAATTAAAGGCCCTTCTACGTACTTTGTGATTCATAGCTCTAATCATATTGTTAACATTTTTGGAAGTTAATCCACCACAAAAAGTGTGTGTTTATGCATGTGGGTGTATATATTTGTGAATTATGTACTTGTGTAATGAATCATGGGAGATATGGGAGAGTATGGGAGAGTCATCTGTGATTATCATCTAAATTGGAAATGTGAAGAATTAGAAATAAAAGAACAGTGAGAATAGTGATACAAAATGTTAGCTGGGATGGAGGAACAATAAACAGCAAGACACAGCAAAGGAAGAGTCATGCTTTTCCACCTCACATTTATAATTATTCTATTATAAAGTCTATGATTAGATAAAATTATTGACTTTACATTATAAAAGGAAGAAGGCTCAACTCACCTAAGTGCTTCATGTAAAAAAAAAAATGGAGAAGCTCATTTCCCAACCATAAAAAAAGAAAGGAAAAGAAAAGAATCTGAGACAACCTTGAATCCTTTTGCAAATTGATGAAGTCATGGAGGAGTCTTTTGTAGGTCTAGCTTAAGAATAGGATTCTGAAATCGTGTGTAGTTACACAGCTAAAAAATGTAGAATTCATTTATTTTTCTCCTGACTTATGGGATATCTGCAGAATTCAAGGCTACATTCAAAATCAGTCAGCATTTACTTAAATATCTTTTCATGTGTTACCTGGGTCCCAGAGGTGGTTAATGATGAACTCTGGAATGTATGAGGTTTGTGAAAAGTGTGTGTGTGTGTGTGTGTGTGTGTGTGTGTGTGTATATATAATATATATGTATATTAATCACGGAGGCAGACATCATTACCCAGGAAGAGCTATTTTAAATCCATTCATTTATCATTTATTCTTTCTTTTTAAGGAAATGTAGATATTGGTGTGTGTGTGTGTGTGTTTATATATATATGAGATATATATGTATCATATATATAATATGATATATAATTATATGTACATATATAACATATGATATATATAATTATATGTACATATATAACAAATAATATATATCATATATATAATTTCACCTCACATTTATATCATATATAATTATATGATAATTTATCGTCATGGTTCTTTGGTTGGGATTTTTAGTAGATATAAAGTTAGAAGTAAATAGGATGAATTTTGATGTGTAGTTACCCATTGGTAATCAAGACAATAATCAAATGATCAATATGAACTATTCTATAAATGAGTTGCTACAGATTTTAATGATTTGTCTACTCTCTTGACAAGGCATTTCAGGGCACAATTGATGAAAATATTGCATAATTTCATAAACGTCTGGTTTGCTCATAATTTTAGATTGCTCTACAACTCAAGAAACAAACTTTACTGTTGCAATTTGTGTGTTTTCCCCATTCACTGTACTTGATTAAGGTGCATGCTTCACTGATTGAACTGAATAACTTTACAGAATAAAATGTTTATGGTTTTTATCAATGGGAAATGTATTGCCATGTCTCAATTTTCCAAGTATAAGAGTCAAAGTATGCAAAAACACCTCTTTGGAATGCAACCTCTGTTATTAATATGATTACCATTTTTATTTGCTGTTATTTTCATTATGTTGTTTAAAGAGTTCCCCAGCTTCTAAACATTCTCAAAATGTTAGTCCTTAAATGCAAAAGCAGGAACTGCATTCAGAACAACATTCTGCCTGTGTTAGAGCTCCCATTTAAGCTTCAGGTAGGAGTGAATATATGGGCGTTAAAGTGAAAATACTTGCCTTTTTTGACAGTGTCTTCTCTTCACTATACATGAAACAGGTTGTTTGGCATACATTTTCTTAATTGGAATAATGTTTTTAAAAGTTTTTTAAAGAAACAAAAAAAGTAAAATGGTAATCATTTTCTTTAAATAAACACCAGCATTCTTATGTTATACTCTTGTTTCTTTAAGATTTTTGGAACATCACAACAAAGTTTCAGATTGGTAGAAAGAAACCATAGATATACTTGGCAAGACTAATTTAAGTTCCTAATTTATACATTAAAGCATGTAGAAACTTAGCTGAAGCTCTTTGGCAAGATGGAGAAAGAAAAAATACAAGCTTGTCTTAGCACAGATTTCTCAGGAATGAAAAAGCCCCTTAACTGGCAAGTAGCTACTAGTGACATTAGCTGAACTATGTAACCTTCTGTCTAATCGAAAGAACCTAATTTCATGCTGTGAAGTGGCACTTTTCATCACTGATGGTGACATCATTATCCAAGAAAAGCTTTTTAAAATCCATTCGTTTATTCTTTCCTTTTGAGGAAATGTAGAGAGCAGAACTTCCCTGGTTCTCAGCCCAAGCTCAATATCACCTAAAAGCCTGTTTTCATCATGAAGACACATTGAGAAATGGTCAGGAGTCCCTGATAATTCTATGTGGTTCTGCACAATCAACAACTCAGGATACTTTCCTCAATTGTTGTTTTAAAAATGTAGTGCATTTCTTTTCTCATTCTGCTATTAGTCCACTTCTTCCAGATTACTTGCTGGATGTACTTCCACTTCCATGTATGAGAAAAGAAAGTAAATGAAGCTCTAGTAGTAAGTGAAGTCGTGAGCCCTTGTAGCAGATGACTGGGCACTAAGTCTGAGCTAGACTCTCTCAATGAAATCCAGACTGCATCATTTATCATCCACAAAACAAGGATGAGATTTAAAGTTTATTGCCTCTATTTCCTCATCTATAAAATGGCATTAATTTATACTATAAATAGTATAAACTTCTTAGGGCTGATATTAATATGTCAGCAATTGGTGGGTTCTTGGTCTCACTGACTTCAAGAATGAAGCTGCGGACCCTCGTGGTGAGTGTTACAGTTTTTAAAGGTGGCGTGTCCGGAGTTTGTTCCTTCTGATGTTCAGATGTGTTTGGAGTTGCTTCCTTCTCTTGGGTTCGTGGTCTCACTGGCTCAGGAGTGAAGCTGCAGACCTTCCGAGTGAGTGTAACAGCTCTTAAGGCAGCACGTCTGGAGTTGTTCCTTCCTCCTGGTGGGTTTGTGGTCTCGCTGGCTTCAGGAGTGAAGCTGCAGACCTTTGCAGTGAGTGTTACAGCTCATAAAGGCAGTGTGGACCCAAAGAGTGAGCAGTAGCAAGATTTATTGCAAAGAGCAAAAGAACAAAGCTTCCGGTGTGTGGAAGGGCACCGCAGCAGGTTGCCACTGCTTGCACCTGCTGCCTGCTTTTATTCTCTTATCTGGCCCCACCCACATCCTGCTGATTGGTCCATTTTACAGAGATCTGATTGGTCCGTTTTGACAGGGTGCTGATTGGTGCGTTTACAATCCCTGAGCTAGACACAAAAGTTCTCCATGTCCCCACTAGATTAGCTAGATACAGAGTGTCAATTGGTATATTTACAGACCCTGAGCTAGACACAGTGCTGTTTGGTGCATTTACAAACCTTGAGCTAGATACAGAATGCCGACTGGTGCATTCACAAACCATGAGCTAGACACAGGGTGCTGACTGGTGTGTCCGCAAACCTTGAGCTAGATACAGAGTGCTGATTGGTGTACTTACAATCCCTTAGCTAGACATAGAGATTCTCCAAGTCCCCACCAGACTCAGGAGCCCAGCTGGCTTCACCCAGTGGATCCGGCACCGGGGCCACAGGTGGAGCTGCCTGCCAGTCCTGCACCATGCACCAGCACTCCTCAGCCCTTGGGTGGTCGATGGGACTGGGTGCTGTGGCCCTGGAGCAGGGAGCGGCGCTGGTCGGGGAGGCTCCGGCCGCACAGGAACCCACAGCGTGGGGAGGCTCAGGCATGGCGGGCTGTAGGTCCCAAGCCCTGCCCCGTGGGGAGGCAGCTAAGGCGAGGCGAGAAATCCAGCACAGCAGCTGCTGGCCCAGGTGCTAAGCCCGTCACTGACCAGGGCTTGCAGGCCGGCAGGCGGCTCGGAGTGCGGGGCACTCAAGAGTGCGGGGCTGCCGATCCCACGCCCACTGGGAACTCGCGCTGGCCCCAAGCGCCAAGCAAGCAGCCCCGGTTCCCGCTCGCGCCTCTCCCTCCACACCTTCCTGCAAGCTGAGGGAGCCGGCTCCGGCCTTGGCCAGCCCAGAAAGGGGCTCCCACATTGCAGCGGTGGGCTGAAGGGCTCCTCAAGAGTAGCCAGAGTGGGTGCCAAGGCAGAGGAGGCACCGAGAGAGCAAGGGAGGGCTGCAAGGGCTGCCAGCACTCTGTCACCTCTCATTAACAATAAATGTATTAATATATGCAAAGTACTTAGAGCAGTGCCTGTTACTGTATGGTAACTATTGTATAAGTACTGCTTATGATTAGGATGATGGTGATGATTTTACATCATCATTTATTATTTAAAAACCAAATTAAAATTAAGTCTTGGGAAAGCTATACATAATCCATATACAATCATCCTTCTTTATAAATGGAAAACTGGTCTCAGAACACTTGCATATCCCAAAATTCATATATATTCAATGTTCACAGGCCCCCTTAGAGAACCTGTATCTAAATGGTTGGTTCTCCATACAGGCAGATTTTGCATCCCGCTAATACTGTATTTTCTATCAGTGTTTGGTGGCAGATGTGAAACCTGTGGATACAGGATGCATTGGTCTGTTTTCACACGGCTATAAAGAACTTCCCTGAGACTGCGTAATTTATAAACAAAGGATGTTTAATTGACTCACAGTTCCCTGTTGCTGGCGAGGCCTCAGAAAACTTACAATCATGGAGGAAGCAGAAGCAGGCACCTTCCTCACCTTCTTCACAAGGTGGCAGGCAAGAGAGTGAGAAGGAGAAACTTCCCAACACTTATAAAAACATCAGATATCATGAGAACTCACTATCATAAGAACAGCCTGAGGGAACAACCCCAGTAATCCAATCACTGCCCTTCCTCAACACTTGGTGATTACAGGCCCCTCCCTTGACATGTAAGGATTACAATTCTAGATGAGATTTGGTTGGGGAAACAGAGCCAAAATATATCACAGGGCAAACACTTTATTTTTAAAAATCCACATGTAAGTGGACCTCATAGTTCAAACCCATGTTGCCCAAGGGTCAACTGTATATATATAGATTAAATTCACAAACACACACACACACACACACATTCTCAGTGTGTGACTGAGAATGACAGTTTTTATAAATGGTAAAACATGCAACAAAATTCTATATTTATTTTAAAGCTCATGTAAACTAAAAATGCAAAACTTGCGTTTTTGATTCACATTCACACATACTTTATTTAAGGTAAGGCCTCTTTGGAGAAAAGGAGAAAAAAATATGAGGTGGAGTGGAAACTTAGCAATATTTTTTTTAACAGAAAAGTTTATCAGAAGTAAATTGTAGCATTTCTTTTATTCCAGTATAGGGTACTTAGATACAGGTTATAATTGCCTATTTTCTTCTGTATGTTCAAAGTAATAAATATAAATTAAAAAATAAATGAAGCATAAAATCCAAAGAAACAATGCCACCTTTTGACCTTGCAAGATACCCCAGATATTTTCTAGCTCATACTACCTTTGAATAGACAATGTTCTCACTCAAATGGAGAGTTTCCTCCTTTCTGTCTTTCAGTCTTTCTCCACCAATCAATGTGCTCTTTAACTCAATGTGGTATGATTACTATTACAACATTACATAAAATGTCTTTGCAGGAAGTCACTAGTATGCTACCCACTGTTAAATTTAATGGATATAAGTGGCCTCTTAACAGCATTTAATCGAAGTTAATACTTTTCTGACATTAAACTTTTGGCCACCCTTATCAGTGCCTACATGAAACTAAGTTAATATTTCACAGATTCTTACCTGTGCTTTACCATTCTGCACTCTCTCTGTACACATCAATCTCATTTACTCCCAACTCTTTACAAAAATAACCAAATGCCAGGGACATGGATGAAATTGGAAATCATCATTCTCAGTAAACTATCGCAAGGACAAAAAACCAAACACCGCATGTTTTCACTCATAGATGGGAATTGAACAATGAGAACACATGGACACAGGAAGGGGAACATCACACTCTGGGGACTGTTGTGGGGTGGAGGGAGGGGGAGGGATAGCATTAGGAGATATACCTAATGCTAAATGGCAAGTTAATGGGTGCAGCACACCAGCATGGCACATGTATACATATGTAACAAACCTGCACATTGTGCACATGTACCCTAAAACTTAAAGTATAATAATAAAAAAAAAAAACAAGGTCAACTCAGCTCAGTGCTGTGGCCAAGCATATCTTGGGAAACTAATATCTTACTCCCCCCACCCAGCATCACTTCCATCCTTTACCCTCATATCTCTTAGTTTTTGTTTAAATTGTGGTTTGTGCCTAAGTTGGCAGTGGTCTCTACCAGCAATGAATCCCAGCTGATCTCTAAGAAGTTTCAACTAAGAGATGAAGAGTGTCATCAAGACATGAAGAGCTTGTACTTGGCAACCTTCTGGTCATTGAGAATGAAAAAATAGGTCAATAATGCCTTTTGGCAGAAATAAAATACCTTAGTTGCAATGAAAATGAGCAGGGAGCACTATACAACTAGCTAAAAGTGGGGGATCTTGTTTTAAGACAAATGAAACTGAACTAGAAGAATAGAAAACTTTTTGTTTTTCAGTTATTCTCTACAGAGTTAGGTTGTATGATGGAGACTCAGGCACATTCCTATATTGGTAATATATTTATTCATTAATTTGTTTACTTAAAAACTGTTTGTTGAGAATGAATAACTGCAAGAAACCAAGTGAAATAAAACTAGATCTTCCTCTCAAAAAATAAAAAATAAAAATAACCAAATGCAGATATTTCTCAAATTTCACATCAAGCCCAGACCTCTCTTTTCAAGCATCTATATTCAGATGCTTTACTTATATATTCCTATATGTGTTATACATTTTTCTCATACTTAGAAAGTCCAAAATTAATTTTTTTCTCTCATCACAAACATTTCACTCCCTTGGTATTCTCACAGGGTAAATTCTACTTGTTATACCTGATTAAAATGTTAGAGATCTTGACACATCATTTTCCTTCATCCTCCTACATGAAAATACACATCCAGGATATATTCTGCATTGAGCCATCTCTCCTGTCTTTTATTAACACCATCTATTGCACAGATTAGTATGGTCTTTTCTTTAAATTTTGAGCAGCCCACCAACTGGGCTTGTGTTTCCTGCCTTGGGTCTCTCCAGATTCATTTGCTGCATAGCAGCCAGGATGATCTTTCATGAAATGTAGCTGATTATGTTATACAGCTTTAAACTCTGCAATCACATCTTGTTGCATTTGCTATCATAGCTAAATTCACGGTCCAAAAGATTTGCCTGGAGGAGATCCCTTCTTTCTCTTGTGAACGTCGTCAGAATCAAAGTAGAGTCACCACTTTTTTAAAAACCCTGAAAAATGTTGCCAGGGAAGGCTATGAAGAGAATGGTTTACATGCAGAAATGCCTGACAACAAGAATTATCAAAAAACACTTTACAAAAACTGGAACCTTGTACAAAGGCCATCTCAACCTGCACAAAAAGAAATACTTCAGCAAGAACATCTGCCCAACAACTACCTATCAAACCTTGAACTGGTGCCACCTATGCACTTGATCCTTGAAGCCAAGAATAATTATCTCAAAAAACTTTATAATCCTCATTTTTCCTTTAAAAACCTTTGTCTTTCTTTACCTTCCTGAATATGCACATGGTTTACTATGGCACATGTATTCCCATTGCAATGTCCATTCCTGAATAAATATCATTTTATTTTAGGGAGTCTCTCTCAGTTTGTTGTCTAGGTAGACCCTCTTATTACTCATTTCAAACCAATTTTCCTTTTCCTCACTATGCTTTAGCTCCCGATCCTTATTCAGTTCCTTGAACACACCATGTTCCTTCAATCCTGTCACAGAGGTTTGCTCTTTTGGTTTCTTTTGGTGGAATGCTTGCCCCCATCTCTGGACCCAGTTAAATCTTAATCACATATCAAATTGCAACTCTACTGACATAGTCCATGGTTGGATTAGCTGACCCCTATTTTAAACTGTCATAGCACCCTGTTCTTTCCTTTACAACACATATAACTGTTTATAACCATCTTTTACTTCCAGAATATTACAGCTTTTATTACTATTTTAGTGTCACAGGATGACACCGGTGTTATTAATGTTATAAAAACAGAACCATAAGCAGAATTTACAGTTCCTTCTGAATAAGACGGGGATACTATGAAACTCTGTTTTACCCTGTAGAGACCCTCTGGCTATGTTTTAGGTAAGAGCTGTCAAATATAAATTGCTTAAATATATTTTTATCTGTATGTTCAGATTGCTTAAATTCTTAAATACTGTTCATCTAATTATTTGTAGCATTTATTAATATTCAGAGGCATATTCTGGCCTCAAATATTGGTTCTGCCATTACCCGTCTCTGTGACCTTGTCCAAAAATTATTTAACCTTTGGGATCTTTCCTTTACAGAGCGTAAGAATAAAGCATAACTAACTAGGTTGAAAAATTAAGTAAGGTTATATATTTTTTATATATATAATATATATTTATATATATATTTATATATGTATATAGTATATAGCATGCCCATTGGTCCTTAGTAAGTACTTAATAACTGTGAGCAATCCATATCTGTTCCTACACAATATTTATAACTCTGAAGTGCATGGTTTGCATATCTTTTGTTCACTATTTACCTCCAGGTGCTTACCAAAAAAATTGCCACATGATAAAACATTTTTAAAACATGAATAGATAAATAAAGATAAATGTGAATATTTGCTAATTTATTTTACACAAATAATTGCCAAGCCTGCAGTTAAATTTAGAGTAAAATTCTATATAAGATGGGGACATGTTAGAACTACCCAAGATCAATAGTTATAAGAGTAAGTATATTATATTACAAGAGTAAATATCTAGGGAGATTTCATTTTCTGATATTTAGAAATGATCCACAACACTTAAAGAGGAACAAAATCTTTTGAAATACAAGCATTCAGAATTCTGTAAGTTTTCGATTTAAAGTTATATTCCTAAAATATAAATAGGTATTACATGAAAAGTAAGTTCTGCAATAGAATCATTTTGGAGAATTCTATTTAAAGAAAATCAATATATATACATTCTAATTACAGTAGAACTTCTTATACTTTTAGCATTTTAGGCATATTTTTTCTAAATAACATTGAACATTTTATTATACATTATCTTGTGGAAAGTATGTTCTGCAGAACATTTATGAAGGAACATTGATGAAAATGATCTTTGAAGAGAAAGGAGAAGGAGATAGTGGTTTGACATAGACATTCACTTGGCTATATTAACTTAGAAAAATAAATCTCCTTTTCTTAATCTAATCTATAAATTAGAAGCAATAATCTCTTTTTATTAGGCTGCTATGAGAATCAAGTTGAATCATAATTACAGAAACACTTAGAAAAGTAAGAGGAATACAAATATAGAAATTATAATAGTAATCCCACATAAGATTGTAAGAGGCTTAAAGCCATATTAGTTGTTAATTAGATACAATTAATTTTAAACTACCTTTTTCTACTTATCATGTCCAATTTCAAAAACAAAAATGTGTGAAAGGTACTCAGGATGCCTGTAAGTAATAATTATTTTCAATTTCAAGTTATTAAAATGTCATAGCTGGGGTGGCTCACGCCTTTAATCCAATGCACTTTGGGAGGCCGAGCGGGGCAGATCACTTGACGCCAGGAGTTCAAGACCAGCTGGCCAAGATGGTGAAACCCTGTCTCTACTAAAACTACAAAAATTAGCCGAGCATGGTGGTGGACGCCTGTAATCCCCGGTACTCAGGTGGCTGAAGCAGGAGAATTGCTTGAACTCAGGAGGCGGAGGCTGCAGTGAGCCAAGATTGTGCCACTGCACTCCAGCCTGGCAACAAAGTGAGATTCTGTCTCTAAATAAATAAATAAATAAATATTTTTAAAAAGTCATAGCTACTCAATGTGTGCCAGAGATTATTTCTGTATATGATATTTCCCCAAATTGGTTTGAGGTTGGATTTCTAAAAGTGTGTTCTCATGGATGTTTGCATATACAAATGCCTTGACAATGCCAGCTCACATTGAAGGTTGGTGTAAACGATCATGCACAGACACTCTGAAGGGCACTTTTTCTTCTATAGCAAGAAAACCCAGGGCCATGGAAGGTTAATATATTACTCTAAAGATGGTTGTTCAAATGCTGAGTATTATAGAAAAATCGGATTTTTGAATAGTTTTAGGAAATGTAGTCCAGGCATAGTGGCTCATGCCTGTAATCCCAGCACTTTGGGAGACTGAGACGGGAGAATCTCCTGAGGCCAGGAGTTCTAGACCAGCCTGGGAAACACAACGAGACCCTGTTTCTATAAACAGTTTCAAAAAAGTAGCCAGGCATGGTGGTGCTTGCCTGTAGTCCAGCTACTTGGGAGGCTGAGGTAGGAGGATTACTTGAGCCTGGGAAGTCAAGGCTGCAGTGAGCCATTTTCATGCCATTGCACTCCAGCCTGGGTGACAGAGTAAGGCCCTGTCTCAAAAAAAAAAAATGTATATATATAATATATATTTATATACGAATAATAAAATAATAAAAATATATATTATATATATTAGTATATATGTTACATAACATTTATTAATATAATTCCTTACCATACAAAATATCCTCATGCATTAATAAGAAAAAGATAGTAAGCACCAGAAGAGAAAGAACTAATAAAGAACTGGTAAAGTTAAGGGGAGGAAAGACCAATCACATAATGTTATAATTCCAGGTAGGAATATTACACGCTACAACCATTCTTGAGAAAAATTTACCATTGTACATTTTTAAAAATCATGTTTAATCCAGGAATCTCCCTTTTCATAATGTTTCTTAGTGGTTTGATTGGATTATTTTTGGCAAATTGAGAGCACACCCTCTTCCACTTCAGTGTTCTTGCATACTCTCCCACGGGAGATCTCAATCGGAGAGAGTCATTTGCCTCTTTTGACATCACTATTTTACCTGCTGCTACATCTCACTAATTTTATATAAGTAATGTATTAGTTAAAATATATTTGTTATTGTAACACACAGGCCAAAAACTGTGTAATGGCTCAAATGGGATGGAAATTTATGTTTTGATCATACAGAGTAAAAATAAATGTCTCTGATTGATGTTTCTCAAAGCAATGGTGATATTTGTATCCAGGCTTCCTTCATTTGGAGTTCTGCCATCTATTACAAAGGGCTTCCAAGAGTTCAGTGATCATTAGTATCAAGCAAAATAAATTAAAAAGAGTTTAGAGGAAAACATATGGAGGATTTTATGGACAGACTGGAAGTAAAGCACATACCTTCCGATCACTTTTTGTTGTCTAAAGCTTGATCATATAACCTCCTCCCCCAAAGCTCTGTGGTAGGCTGGTAAATGTTGTTTAGCTCCCTGTGAGAAAGAAGAAACAGTCTTGATGATTACCTTGACTGTTTCAGCCAGAAGGTACACGATAAATTATGCTTCCAGGACAATATTTTTAACAACATGTATTAGTGTTTTTATTTGAGAGTTACAAATTTACGTTTTTGCTGTGTAGCACCCACTACAGACTATAATTTATTTGAAAACCTAAAAATTCAAATTGTTCATGCTTTAAGGTTTCCGTTTCTTTGCTGTGCTTTATTCTGCTTCTGCTCTGTTACGGACATCTGCTTCTTTAAAAGCAACTTTAGGCCAGGTGCAATGGGTCACACCTATAATCCCAACACTTTCAGGGACTGAGGGAGGAGGATCGCTGGAGACCAGGAGTTTGAGACCAGCCTAAGCAATACAACAAGACCCCATCTCTACCAAAACAAAAATCTTTAAAAATTAGCCAGGTTTGGTGGCCTGTGCCTGTAGTCCCAGCTACTTGGGAGGCTGAAGCTGGAGGATCACTTCAGCCCACCAGTTTGGGGCTGCAGTAAGCTATGACTGTGCCACTGCAGTCTGGCCTGGGCAAGAGAGCAAGACCCTATCTTTAAAAAAGCAACTTTATTTTACCTGTTTACTTTTAACTTCTTTCACTTTCACCAAAAGTATTTTAACTCATTACTTTTTTTATCTTTCAACTTTTTTCTATTGTCCAAAGTCCTGTTATGTAAATGGTATAAAAAGGGTTTCATATTTTTCTGATAATATGTCTTATTCAAATAATTAATTCAATCATATAGGTATTTAAATATGCATGATTTTATGAATGATCAACAAAGGCAAGCTATAAATGAAGCAAACAATTGAAGGGAACAATTGGTAAACTAATGTTTGTCTTATCTCTGAATTCCTAAATATTATTTTTAAAAATACTTTGTTAAAGTAGTGTAAGCCCATAATTTAAAAAGATAAAATAAAGCCTAAAAATACTTACAATGAAAAACAACTTGCCAATGCCTCTATATCTACTTCAACCCCAATTCTCAAAATTAACCCCTTTAAATTGTTTGTTTTTCCTGCAGTTATTTCTTTTTATTTTTTTCTAGATAAGGTTTCTACTTCTATTTTATTCCAAATGCTGTAATAGATCGGCCATATATGTGTCAAAAATGTTACCAAAGGTACACCCTCCAAACATATAGCTATTTAATGTTCTTCACACTTCTCCCGTTCATACATGGAGATCTTCTTTCAGAACTCAATCCTCAAGGATCACAGTAAACTTGTCGGTGCCTTGCGCTGGTGACCTTTTGTGTACCTGGGAATTTCTTTTGCCTCTCTCTTGTTTATAGGGTATAAACCCACCCATTTGCTTTGCAAAAGCTGGACCCAGAAAAAGGTAAACGTGCCACAGTTGATGCGTAAGTTTTTAAATCAATCTTTCAGTTTTCAACAGGTAACTTACTCCGGACTTCCCGAGTGGCCTGTGCTTCTGCATCTGAAGTACCTCACATTCAAATTACTCACAGACTATACCATGTTCTCTACCATGTAGAAAATGGGTATTGCTGGATGACTCCCAATGATAAATAGTATCTGGCGATTCTAACTGCACTGTACTCAGATTTTTGACAAGTCTTTCTTTCCAGTCCCAGCCTTTTGCCGTACTCAATTTCTTCCCATAAGACTATAGAAGGCTCTGTGACACAATCGGCTTTTAGCTCATTGGCATTCCACACTGCAGTCACTCAGATAATAACTTTGCTTCCTAAATCAGTTTACCGCTCTTCTACTTCCCTTTTAGTCTTCAAATTTTGTTGAAATATCAGATCCACTGTGGCCTTCCCTCCAGTTCTCTTTGTCCTTGGGAATATAAACTCTTTTATTTTATTATTAAATTGAGAAGATGTAAATATATGAGGTCAACCTCCAATAATTAATTTAATTTCTAATTAAGTTTTTAGGGCTCTAGCAGAGTATCATATATGCCTGAACTGTTGGTTTTCAGACTTATTTATTCCTGAAATCTGTGTTTTAATGCTCTAGAGAGCTAAGCTAATCAGGCTACAAATATAAAAGAAAATGATTTCTACTCTTAAGCCTAGACTGAAGCTAGACTTATGCAGTAGTCCATGCTTTCTTCCCCTGGAAAACATGTTCTCTTTCACTTAGTCTTGTCATGCGAGGACTGTATTCCAATAAAGAAAGCAAATGCAGCTCATTTTTATCAGTTCAGGAACCATAAAGAAGGGGAAAGAAAGATTCTAAGGAGGAGGATGAAGAAAACAGGTGTTCAGAAGGAAAAAGTTTCATACTTAGCTCAGCTTTAACCCTAAAATATGACACTACACTTTCCCCAATATTTGTCTATCTTTATATTAAATGTGTAATGTTAAACACCCTGTTTGTATAAAAAATTATAAATTTCACTTAAGCCTCATAGTATAAGGATATTTCTATTAAATCAAAAATAGCAATGAAATTATTTAGCTCTTATAATAAATTAATTACAAAACTGTACACTAACATCAAAAATGCTTAAGATTTTTTATTGGTGACAGACAGTAAACTGCTGAAGAGTATTTATAGAAAGACCTCATTTCTAAAAAGTAAATGATATATTCAATAGAAGATAGCATACCAACAGAAAACTAACTATAAATTAATATGTGTAACTGTTTATAAATTATTCCTTTGAAGAATGGGAATACAGTAGATTTTCTGAATTTTATGCTTCTATAATGTTTTCATTTTCTTATAGTATATGCATATAACTAGTTTAATGATAAAAATGTCATATTAATATAATATATGTCATTTGTCTAACATAATGCCAGGGTTCAAAGAGATTATGAAGAAGAATAAGGTGCTGACCACAATATCATGAACTTGTATTATCAAGACAAGATATGTGGTCACAAACTGCACAATTATAGAAAAAGGTATATGGATAATTGTTAAAATTAGTGGCTTTATTTTAGTTCAATGAGACAAAGTTCAGAGTAGCATAGAAGAGAAAAATGATTTACCTCAAGATTCATATTAACGGTGAAATTCTCTTTGGATAAGCCAACTAGAATTGTAGAGTGTATTAGAGGCAGAGGTTATTTGGGCTACGTGGACTCAAATACTTAGAGAGAAGTTGATATTAGCAAATTATTTTAAACCCCCTTATTCTTAATCTAAAAATATTCAGATTTATGAATGAGGTAGTGTAGGCATCATGCCCAATTGTGATTTACATAGAAAAAAAGACATGTAGGTAGAGGAGAACTAGCACTTGCCCAAGAAAACATGGAGGGCATCTGAGGACATTTTTCCCACCCTCTCTCACTTGTCCCCACTACCACCATCCTGCTTGGGATAGAGTTTAGCCCCTGTGAGTATTTATTTTATTTAAGATACTGGTAAAGGATCTGTAAAATGAAACCAAAATTTACCGTGTATTATATGAGTTATATTTTAATTTTTTAAAAAGTCAATTTTTCAGGTTTATGATCTAAGGGCAATTATGATTTGGGGAGCTTAGTTTTTTTCAATTTATGGCTATGCAGTATCTCAGCATGAGTCTTCTAACTTTTGATCCAATGTTAATGCTCTAGCTTCCAATGTCATAATTTTTGTTCAGTTAACAGGTAAGAGAGACAAGGGTAGAGAGTTTACCAAACCATAATGAAGCGAAACCAACAACCAAGTGAAGTAGTAGAACTCAACCTTGACAGCTCATTGAAGAGCATCTCACCGGGACAATTGCACGCTCTACAAGCCCTTTTGGAAGCCAATAAAGTGTAACTTCAAAAACACCACAGTTGATTCCAATGTGCAGCCAATGTTGAGTACTGCTGAACTTAGGTGAATGCAGGTCACCAAGAAAAAGATGAAGCTGAATATAAAGAACAGGAGTTCCCACTGAAGTAGAACTTGGAAATCCACATGGGAAATTTAAATACAAAGAATAATAAAGAGGTTTTTAAGAAGATTAAATTAACAGATAAAATATTTTCAAGAACCTGAATCAAGAATTTTGATTATATATATATCAAAAAATATGTATTTTTTTATTTGGTAAAGATTAGGGTTTGTCCATGTTGCCCAGGGTGGTATTGAACTCTTGGACTCGAGAGATCTGTTCATCTTGGGCTCCCAAAGTGCTGGGATTACAGGCATGAGCCGTTAAGCCTGGTCTATTGAATTTAAAAATTTAATACACAAAGTAGAAGTTTGCGGGTAACTACTAAGAACCAATTAATCTTCTGGAATTTCTTGTGGAAGAAATAATTTAATATTCATAGCAAAACTGAAAAGATATGAAAAAATGAGCAAAAGATAGCAACTTGATGTAAATTTACATGAATTGTAACATGGAGCACATAGGCTTTCCATAAAACAGAAAATTAGAGAGACAGATTGACTCAATTAGTAGAGAAAAATATTCATTATGTAAATAAGTAATTGAGTCTGCAGACTGGAGGGCTTCTGTAAGGCCTGGGAAAGACTAAAAGAAAAACGAAATTCAGTATCAATATTGAGTAACAAAATTAAAATTCAATATTAATATTAATAATTGTCAATAGTGAAATTCTTGAATTCTGAGATTAAAGAAAATGATCTTATTAGTAGAGGATAAATATCTTAATAGAGAAAGAAAATTTAACAATAGACTTATCCTTTAGAAGAAGACTAAAAGTGAAGAGCAACATATAAACTATTCAAAGTAAGGTACAGAGACCCAAAAATCTTCTTTCCAGTTATAATAGTTTCACCTGTCAGGGAAAAAGAAAGAATTTGTAGTTATGGAAGAATTTAAAGAGGTAGCATCCATACAATTAACATAAGGAAAATTCTTGAAAAAAAGTTCTAACCAACAAATAAAAATTCCTTTTTTTAAAATAAAAAAAGCAGGCAATATGATGAGGGTAACAAGAATTAATACTAGAAAATTATAATAAAATATGTGTATTATTAAATGTAATGCTGTAAAGAAATTTCAAATATATGTATAGAACTAAAAGTTGAAAAATATATCATCTAAAACCAGGAGTTGAAAAAAATCAGGAGAAGGATGGGAAATATGAATACTCGAATACTCTAAAGCAGAGTTGGCAAATGTTTTTCTGTAAACGGCAGGACAGCAAATATGTTGGCTTTGTGGCCATGTGGCTTTTGTTATAACGGCTTATCTCTGATGTAGTGATACAAACCTAACAAAGGCAGGCATAGACTATATATAAGCACATGGTGATGACTGTACTACAATAAATATTTACAAAATCAGGCAGTGGGACAGATTTCATGTATACGAAGTAATTTGATGACCTCTGTTTTAAAGGATATACTTATTTGGGGGGAAGCAGATAGGCAACAATATAAATGCATAAATGAACAGAAAGAAAAAAATTTGAAAGACAACTTGCAGAATGACAGCATGAGGCCCTCTGTGGATATGCTCCCTAGTGAAGCAATCATAACTGGAAAAATTAGTATACATATATAAATTTTGTTGTAGGTTTATGTCTATATACAATATACATATATAAAAGTCTTTGGAAATTTTGTCCTAATTTAGACAGGAGGTAGGAGTTAGAGACAGGAGACCTGGCCTCTTCAATTCCTAATTGTAAAGACAGGTGATCTAATGATAGAGTTTGAGAGACCTAGCCTCTTCAATTCTTAATTGTAAAGACAGGCAATCTAATGATAGAGTTTGAGAGACCTGGCCTCTACAATTCCTAATTGTAAAGACAGGCGATCTAATGATAGAGTTTGAGAGACCTGGCCTCTTCAATTCCTGTGTGGTGACCTTGGATTCAATCTGTGAGGTGGAGGGCCTACTAGGAGGACTCCATCTCACTTTGCTGCGTTTTTTTTTTCCTTTTGCCCAACAAATTATGCTCCTCACCCTTCTATGTGTCCGTGAGTCTAATCTTTCCCAGTCATGTGACAAGAACCCGGTTTTAGCTGAACTAAGGAGAAAGTCCTGCAACACTAAGGGCATATATCAAATGAAGAAACATTTGTTCAAGGAAATCTACTAAATCTTAGAAAGAGGAGTGAGAGTCTGTGGCACTTGAGCCATACCCATTTTTGCCTCCTACCCTCAGGTCAGTGTGATCAAAGCCCCACTCTGAGTGGGTATGGCTAAGAAGCTTAGGTTCCCTTCACCCCCCAGTTCCCAGTCAAGGGCTGTGGAATCTCCCAGGAAAGGGCAAGACACTGGCATTTCTTATTCCCTCAAGCTCCATGTTCCAAGTGAGTGTAGTCTGGAGACTGTGAGCTCCCTCCCTCTACCTAAGAATAGTGGGGCATTCATCTCCCTCACCCCAACTCCCCCATAGGGATGCTGCTCTGCACCAGGAGAAGCAAGCCAAAAAGACCAGCACTACTGCCCTTGCCTAGCATTTGGCTGGTAAAGCATCAGTGTCATTCTAGGAAAAGCAAGCTTCTGTCACTGATGTTTGTTTGATGATTAAGGATTCTCAAAAGCTTAAACTATAAGCATTCTTCATGATTTAAAATTAAATTGGAAACAAAATTAAAGAAATTTCAGTGTATGTATTCCATATCCTTCTAACATAAAAAAGAATACCTAAGGAAATTCTCCAAAATCTTGGAAAAACAAAAAACAAAAAGCAAAAACAAAGGCACAACACAGAGGATTAAGAAAACTAGAGTCAGTTCCAAGAGATCCAAAAATTAATAAAATAAATGACAAGAATGATCACAAAAAGGAAAGTAAACAAATTATTCATGAAAGGAATTAGAATATCCACCTAGTTGCAGCAGATACTAAACCACTAAAAATGCATATTATGAAAATATTTATGCCAATAAAATTGAAAATGTAAGTGGAATAGCAATATGCTAGAAAAATATAACTTATCAATACTGACAAATAAACAAACTAGGCCTAAAAAACATGAATGAACCTCACAAACATAATTCTGAGCAAAAGAAACCAGAAACAAAAATAATGCACACTGTTTAATTTCAAGTTTGCGTGTTTCAAAAATTCGGCGAAGATAAACTGTGTGTAAAACTCTAAAGGAAAACAAACACATTTATGTTTGTTTGTTTTACCATAATGATCAGGCTAATGATTCTCTTTTAAAAGGTAGGCAGGAATGTCATTTCAAGTGACAATGATGAAGGTTTCTCTGGTTCTAACAGATTCTTTTGTGGATTTAGTGTTCAAGGATGTTATTGTGTTATAATCTGTACAACTTTTTTCCCCAATTTTCACAATTATATTCAATTTAACATTTATTGTGGTACTATTCACGATAGCAAAGACTTGGAACCGACCCAAATATCCATCAAAAATAGACTGGATAAAGAAAATGTGGCACATATGTGGCACCATGGAATACTATGCAGACATAAAACAGGATGAGGTCATGTCCTTTGCAGGGACATGGATGAAACTGAAACCATCATTCTCAGCAAAATATCAGAAGGACAGAAAACAAAACACCTCATGTTCTCACTCATAAGTGGGAGTTGAATGATGAGAACACATAGACACGGATTGGAGGGACATCATACACCGGGGCCTGTTGGGGAGTGGGGGGATGGGGGAGGGATAGCGTTTGGAGAAATACCTAATGTAAATGACAAGTTAATGGGTGCAGCATATCAACATGGCACATGTATACCTACGTAACAAATCTGCATGTTGTGCACATGTACCCTAGAACTTAAAGTATAATAATAATAATAATAAAATTACAGTGGTTATCTTTGTGTGGCAGGATTATAGATGAGCCTTATATTCTTCTTAATTTTCTGCATTATTCATATTTTCTATGAATAACATGTATTCTTTTCATAATCAGTAAAATAATAAAGGTTATTAAAAAACAGTAAAAAAGGGTATTAATGCATATGATACACCCTCACTATGGAGTACAAT
The DNA here is from genome assembly GCF_028885655.2 of Pongo abelii. NCBI lineage: Eukaryota > Metazoa > Chordata > Mammalia > Primates > Hominidae > Pongo > Pongo abelii. The sequence continues at coordinate 54,520,993 of NC_071997.2, read as the reverse complement.
GAGGTTAGAAGGAACAAATTTGAAAAGTCACAGCAGATCTGGTTCAAATAAGAGTCCAAAATTCCTTCCTTCTTTTTATTTAACAAGAGTGAACAACAGAAGTATCTTTTTCAAATATCATTTGCCCATATATGTGTGAGTCTGTTTCTGGAATCTTCATTCTGTTCCACTGATCTATTTTACAGAACTTGGCATGCTACCACACTGTCTTGTTTACCGCAACTTTATGATAACTATTGACATCACACAGCCTGAGTTCTCCAACTTTGTTCTATGTTTTCAAAGTTGTTTTTGTTATTCTAGGTCCACTGTATTTCTATATGGATTTTAGAATTCATCAATTAAAAAAATGTATCTGCTAACATTTTGATTTGGATTACATTGAACTTATAGAAAACTTTGGAGAGAAGGAACAACTTGACAATATTGGATCTTCTTACCCGTGAATATAATACCTCCCTCTATTTAGTTAGGTATTATTTAATCTCATCAAATGTTTTGTAGTTGTCACTGTACAGGTCTTCCATATCTTTTGTCAGATTTATCTCTATTTCACATTTTAATGCTATTTTAAATAGTATTTTTAATGTCAATTTTTTTTTTTTTTTTTTTTTTGAGACGGAGTCTGGCTCCATCGCCCAGGCTGGAGTGCAGTGGCGCCATCTAGGCTCACTGCAAGCTCCACCTCCCGGGTTCACGCCATTCTCCTGCCTCAGCCTCCCGAGCAGCTGGGACTACAGGCGTATTGCTCTTCAAAAAACCAACTTGTGCTATAATAGTTTGTCTCTATTTTTTTATTGTTGTTTATTTTGTATATCCCTGATTTTCTCTCTGACCTTTTTTTCCTTTTTCTGTTTACTTTGGTTACATTTGTTCTTTTTTAAATTTCTTCAGGTAGATGCTGATTTGAAACCTTTGTTCTTTTCTAATAATGGTTTTCAGTGGCATGAATTCCACATTACTACTGTTCTATTGGCAATTCACAAATTTCGATATGTTGTAGCTTTTTTTCTTTCAGTTCAAAGAATTTCTAATTTCCACTTTTATTTCGTCTTTCATTTATGGGTGTGTTAGTTTCCAAATAGTTGCAGATTTTCCTGCAATCTTTCTGTTTTTGATTTCTAATTTTATTCCATTGTTGCCAGGGAACATTATTCATATAATGCTATTTATTCTAAATATACTTAGAAATTTTCAACGGTCCAGAATATGGTCTTCTCTGTAAATGTTCCATGTGATCTTCAAAAGAATGTATACTACCCTTATTGTTGAGTGTGGTATCCTATAAATGGCAATTAGGTCATATTTGTTGAGTGTTGTTCAGATCATTTATATTCTTACTGTTTTTTATTTACTTTTTATATCATTTATCAAGAGAAAAGTATTCAAACTTCCAACTATAAGTGTGGATTTATCTATTTATCTTTGAGTTCTGTAAGCTCTTATATTTTGAATCTCACTTATTTGGTATATAAATATTTAGGATTGGTATGTCCTCTTGGATTGAACCTTTAGTATTATGAAATAAACTTTTTTGTCTTCAGTAATATTCTTTGCTATGAAATTTACTTTGATATTAATATAGTCATTACAGATTTTTTAAAATTTGTGTTAGTGTCGTTTCTGTATACTTAATGTGTGTTTGTTTTAGGAGGCATAAAGTGGGATTTTGCTTTTTCTAACAAATGCAATCTCATATTCTGTTTTTATTTAAGGTAGTCAGATTACTTACATTTAATGTGATGATTGATATCCCTAGGTTTAAGTTAATCATCTTCCTATTTGTTCTGCAGTTTCCCCATCTTACTTTGTTCCCCTATCCTCTTCATCTGCCTTATTTTAAATAAATTTCTTTCTGGGATTCCATTTCACCTCCCGTGTTAGCTGTAATTCTTTTTTTGTTATTTCAGTGCATGTTTTGTGGTTTATAATAAACATTTGTCACTTTTTACATTCTACCTTCAAGTGATATTACATCACTTCACATATAGTGTAAGAACCTCACAATGATATACTCCCATTTTGTTCTCCTGTCCTTTGTGCCATTGTTGTCATATATTTTATTTTTATGGATATAAACTCCCTATTGCATTGTCATTAATTTTGTTTAAAGGATCACTTAACTTTAAGATATTTAAACTGTAAGAAAAAAATCTTGTATATTTACTTAGGTAGCCACCACTTCCAGCACTCTTTATTTCTTTGTGTAAATCAATATTTTTATTTAGTGACATTTTCCTTCTGTTTAAAGGACTTCCTTTAACATTTCATGTAGTACAGTTCTCTGGTTGATAAATACTTGTATTCCTGGAGATGGTACTGTATTCCTATTTTGGGGTTTTTTTTCTAATATGCAGTAGTTACTTGAAAACAGTTTCATCCTTCTGGGTTTTACTTTTAAAATTTGTCAGGACCTGAGCAAGGATTCAATTTGAGTCTGATTATTCCCCTCATTTCCCACTGCTAAGGTACAGCCAGTCTGCACTCTACACAATTTCCTGTGAATCATGAAGTTTCTCACTTTATGGTGGGGAGAGGCACTATTCTTGGACCTGTGTGAGTACGGGGCACTGTTACCTCTCATCTTTTCAGGTAGGTTCTTTCTCCATCCATGGCTAATTTTCTCACATAATTGCACTCATCAGTAGTCAGCTAAATACTCAAAGGGGAACCTCTGCAGATCTCTGGAATCCTCTCTCTGTACAGCACTATTTTATCCAGTCCTCCATCCCGTGAATTTTTGCCACCTAAGTCTCTTGGACTCTCAGATCTATCTCTTCAATTTCAGGGGTCCACCAGTATCCTCCTGTGCACCTCAATCCTCAGCCTAGAAACGTTCTCAAGCTGCATTTATCATAGGCTCACCTTATTTGTTTGCCATCTCTCAGAAATCACTGTTCCTTGTGGCCTGATTTCCAGTGTCTTATAAGCCATTGTTTTATAATTTCATCTGTCTTCCACATTTCAGAATAAACTTATCCATATTATTCCATCTTGACAGAAAGTAGAATTCCTGAGGGTTGTAATTGCCCAAAGTATGTAGTTTAAATAACAATCGAATGATTTGAAAGGCACAATCATTCAGTTAAATCTAAGGTATATTTATATTTCAAACTTCTTTATAAAAGTAGATAAATATGAGCCTATAATTTAAAAATAGCTTTATGATTTGAATGATGATTTCCAAAACACCTAAAACAAAGTAGATTCTGCATCCTGATGTTTTTATCATTTTAAGTGAAATATTTATATGGTACAAGTCAGTCTATGACTCAAAAGCACTAGCAAACCAATTCCATATTTGTTAAATCTATGAAGATTAAATTTGTAGATTATTGGATTTTCTCTAACACGATTCAAAAAATTGACATTGTGTTAATTTGGGAATATTTCACAGGGTTGGAGAATTTTAGAACTTGTTTTTTTAGCTTCAAATCAAAACCAAAAACTTTACATTGAGGAAGCCATTCTAGAAAGTAAGAATAACCTGACACTCTGTGCATGTGTGATGTGTGTTTTTTCCATTTTTAAGTACTTAATAATTTCTTATATTTTATATGCCTTTACAATATAAATGTTTTCTTCAAATAAAATTTGAAGACCACACGAAATTTTTTTTTTCAAAAGTCTCTCAAAAGGTCACTACAGGAGCCTACTACATAGAACCTAAAATTTTTAACTATGAATATGTGAGATTGAAGGGAAAGTAAATAAGTTTAAATGTCTTTCAGTGAATGCTCTAACCATGAAATTATGACTGAAGCGATCATTTAATATTAAAAATATTTTAACAAGAAGCTTTATCACAAAAGTTAAACTCACTCACCAATAAACATAATTTTGAAGTAAAAAAAAAAAGACATCTAAAAATTTACCAAAGTATATGACTTAAATGGACAATGTGAACAGCAAAAGCATATCATCAAAAGCAAAATACATTGTTTTAGATTCTAGAGATTCCTCTTGCCATGCTTGTGATGTACTTATATACCATAGGGTGAATACTAAAATGGTAAATTGCCATGAGCTGTTTCAGTACAGTTCAGCCTTACAGGCTCTCAGAAGGACCTAATTTTGATTCCATCTCTAAGTAAATGCAGACGTCTACATTTCCTATGATCTTATTCTTTTTTACATTTACGGAATTGGAGATTCATCTTCCATTTAAGTACAAAGCAAATTGCTATTTAATATTAAAATACCTAAAGCAAATTGCTATTTAATATTAAAATACCTAATGTACCTAGACAGGTTTTGTTTTTATGGTGGTGGTGGTGGTGGTGGTGTAATGCTGAAAAATTTACAGCATGGGAAATTTTCTTTTATTCAAAATTGGAGGAAAATTTACCTCATGAAAATATGGTTAAATGAACTTGAATCATGTTTAAGTAAGCAATCTTTATTCATCGCTTTATTCTAGTCATCATTTGATGGACTAACAAATAGTAGGCTCTCGATAAAAAAATTTCTCTAATTGAATTTGAATCAATTTGAGGACATCAGAAGAACTGGAACAAAAAGAAAGAGTAAAGTACAAGTAAACTGAAAAAGAAAATGTTCTTCCAAAACTGTCAATTTATTTGCAAAATAGCTCACATTTCTTTTTCTTTCTGTTTTTTAGAGATGGGATCTTGCTCTTTTGCCCAGGCTGGAGTGCAATGGTGTGATTATGGCTTACTGCAGCCTTGAACTCCTGGGCTCAGGTGATTCTCCCACTTCAGCTTCCCTGGTAGCTGGAACTACGGGTGTGTACCACCATGCCTGGCTAATTGTTTAAATTTTCTGTAGAGACAGGGTTTTGCTACGTTGCCCGGGCTGGTCTCAAACTCCTGACCTCAAGAAATTGTCCTGCCTTGGCCTCCCAAAATGTTGAGATTACTGGAGTGAGCCTTTCCTAATTTTTCATTTGAATTTTAGCTTTATTACTTGTGCCTCTTTAATATTTTTATTAAATATTAATTTAATAAATTTGTTAAATTTATAAGTTAACATAATTTTAAAATATGTTGTTAGTAATACATATTTACTGGAGAAAATTTAGAATTAGTAAATAATAAGATAATTGAAAACAATGACCACAAACAAAAGCCCAGGCCCAGATGGCTGCACTGGTGAATTTTAGCAAATACTAAGTTAATAATAATCCCCCTCTTTCATTTGTAATTTGAATACATTTTCTACTCATTTGCTACAAATTTGGAAAGTTTATTATAATAAAAAAGTATACTCAGCTTCTTTCTGGATTAATACTTTCTCAATTTTCAATGTGAGTTAATGAAATACTGTTTTACTGTTGACTAATTGATAACAAGTTATGAATAACATTTGTGTAATTATGAATCATATGATAATTCTTTTTATATCATAATATTCTTCCCATTGATTTCTAAGTTAAAATTGTTTTAAACTTTCAAACTATGGATGAACATTATGATCTATTGATATGATATAGAAACATAAGGGAAACTGACCAGAAATAGATTAAACGAAAGATCTCTGAAACTATTTAGTCATCTATTTCTCTGGTCATTTTTTAATGCATACATAGATATTTGTAGGAAGTACATAGTACTATATCATAAGCTGTATTATCATCAGAGAGGCTTTTTAAAGTCAACAAATTATTTTTAGCATCATACTTTATAGAAACTACATTTGCAATGCACTGTAATTTATTTCATCAATCTCTTATCACTAAGCATTTATAGTGGTTTAAAAACTTCTTTGAAGAACATCTGATAAACATTTATCTGTGGAATTTTATCATAAAAATAAATGTCTGAAGATGGAATTGCTGCATCAAGTATATTTAAATTTGATAAATATTGACACATTACCTTTCAGAAAACTGGAAGTTACATTTTTTTCTTAGTGCTCAAAACTCAGAAACAGAAACTATTTTTCTACTACAATTTCGAAGTTAACCCAAATTTTTTTTTCTGATGGTAACACACAGTTTCTCTTTTAATTACTAAACTCCAATAGGATGACTGCTATGGTTTGGATGTCGCCTCCAAAATTCATATGGAAACTTATCTCCCAATGTGGCAGTGTTGAGAGGTGGGGCCTTTAAGAGGTGATCATGAAAGCTCTGAATGAATTATTCCATTTGTGGATTAATGGATTAATGAGTTAATGAATTAAACAGTTATCACAAGAGAAGAATTGGTAGCTTTAAAGGATGGGGAAGAGAGCCCTGAGCTAACATGTTAGCACATGCAGCCCCCTTGCCATGTGATGCCCTGCACCTGCTCGGAACCCCTTGAGTCTCCACCAGCAAAAAGGCTCTCAGCAGGGGTAGCCCCTCAAACTTGGACTTTGAGCCTCAAAACTGTAAAAATACATTTATTTTCTACAGAAATTACCTTTTCAGATATTCTATTACAAGCAACAAAAATTGGATTAATACAATGATCCTTTTATAATGTTTTTACTATTCTTTCCCTCATCTTCCTATTTATGCCTCTCGGTAGGCCTTTAGAATGCTTTCAGTTTTGCTTCTGATCTCTGACAACATAAGGTTTTGTTGGTGTTTCCTTATGGAATTCAACAGATGTTTTCACTATTTCATGCATTTTTTGGTGGGTTTACTGATTCCACTACTTCCTCTTCAGTTTTTTTTTTTTTGTATTAATGTCACATTCTTGTTCTTTTTTAAAAAGATTAATTTTTAAAGTATTTCTTTAGATGTTTTTGTGGATGATAGCGTTTTTTAAATTCTTGCATGTCCCCAAATACCTATGTCTATCTTGCTTTGTGTCCGGGGTCACAAGGCTCTTTTTTCCCGTGCTATAGCATCTACTCCATAGTTTTTCAATATCTCATTTTGCAGATGAGTCCAAAGCAGCAGATGCTTTACCTATGGAAATCATGCATCTTTCTTTCAAGAGGCATGCAAAACTTTTAATTTTCACAAGACTTAAGGGATTTTACAGACAATACTGAGATACATGTCTTTTCTCATAATTTTTCCTGGCGTAGGTGAGGCAATTCAGGCTGCAGTTTCGGGGCTTTTTATAACTCAGGGAACATTTCTCTGCTTTTGTATAATCTCGTCTATTCTATTATCTTCCTTCATATTTATTATTATATATGTGCTAAGTCCCCTGGATGTTACTTCCAATCTCTGATCTTTCCTCACACTTTCATATTTTTTGTTTTGTACTTTTATCTATTTTTTGCATTTAAGCTTTTAGGCAACTAAATCTAGTCTCACCAGTGATTTGCCCTTGAATAGTTTGTAGATTTCATTTGTTAGTTCCCATAAAACACTGGTTGTGTTATTGGGAATGTCCTTCAATAATGTAACTTTTAAAAATTCAAGTTGCTTTTTATCTTGTCTTTGGTGTATATTCCTTGCTTATTCTGGATGGCATTACTCTTTCCAGATGCAGGTTTAGTTTTTCAGAGAAGTTTGGAAAAATATGAAAAAAAGAGACATTTATTCATTTCTTACTAGAAGTTTCAGAAGGAGAAAAAAATAAAGTGGCAAAAGACAATATTCAACATAATGATGCTTATAAATTCTTAGTGATAATCAAAAGAAGGTTTCTTAGTGGTGGCATAACTGTAACAGAATACGGAACACACACACACACACACACACACATGCATATACACACATATGGCTAAAAATTATTGAAAGCAGCTGGAAAGATACATGTAAACACAAATTCCACAAGAGAAAGAAGACAATTAGCTTGAAGGATAATTTCTCAGTAGACACAAGAGAAACCCAAAACTATTGGGTTTCTACATTCACATTGAGGAAAATAAATGATAGAAATAATTTAAAAATCAGTTGAATAAAGACATTTTTAGATAAATTAAAAAACAGAATTTCCCATCAATGAGTCTCTCTTAAAATAATTTCCAAAGGACAGACTCTGGAAAGAAGAAAATTATCCCAGAAGAAAAGCCCAAGATGAACAGGGAAATACTGAATGAAGAAGTTGAGAAACATGTTGGTAAATTTAAATAAACATTAACTTTATAAGATAATAATAATTATGTCTAGCTTGTTTGAGAGACAAAAATAAAATAGAACTAAAATATTCTGATTACTCATTTAACCTAAAGAATTAGGGTTTATCTTAAAGTGCTGCACTGTTATGATACAGTTTGGGACAAGAATAAAGTTATTGAATTAATAATTGCATTAAAACATTTGATGTGCTTTTGTAAGTGTCTGCTGTTGAAACCTGCAAAAGAAAACTGAATATAGAATTAAAGATACATAAGTAATATTTGGATAATGCAAACAACAAAGCGAAACAAAACTTTGATTCTGCTTTGAACAGTGGAAATAAATTGGTTTGAAAATTATTTCTGGAAGCAAAGTGTACTACTGAAAACCTCCTTTTTTAACTTTTAAGTTCAGGGTACATGCACAGGCTTGTTATATAGGTAAACTTGTGTCATGGGTGTTTGTTGTACAGATTATTTCATCACCCAGGTATTAAGCCTAGTACCCATTAGTTATTTTTTCTGATCCTCTCCCTCCTCCCACTCTCCAATGTGTTGTTTCTCTCTATGTGTCTATGTGTTCTCATCATTTAGTTCCTACATACAAGTGAGAACATGTGAAAAACCACTTTTTTGACCCTACAAAATCATTTAAATATATTTAAATAACACAATTTTGACATCAGGTACCATATTATTAATAAAATATATGTTTATTAAATAATTCTCCAGCATTGCTTAGTTTAGTTTGGTTTGGTTTGGTTTTTCTTCTCCAGCAGACACCTCTTTCCAGCTAATAGTGATGTCATGTGCACAGCATAAAACTTCTGTATCCACCATTCTTTATCCACCCAGAGATAGAGCATATACTTAAGAATAAGAATATCTGCTTCCTTATTTGTATTGCTTCTTAATTTTCACTGGATACCACTTTCTATTTCATTGAAGCAGAATCAATTTTCCCATATAATTTCAATATGAAAATATGTTTCATTGAATTTTTTTTTGTTGTTTTGAGACAAAGTCTCGTTCTGTTGCCTAGACGGGAGCGCAGTGGCATGATCTCAGTTCACTGCAACCTCCACCTCCTGGATTCAAGCAATTCTCCTGTCTCAGCCTCCAGAGTAGCTGGGACTACAGGCGCCTGCCACCATGTCTGGCTAATTTTTTTGTGTTTTTAGTAGAGACAGAGTTTCACCGTATCGGTCAGGCTGGTCTTGAACGCCTGACCTCGGGTATCTGCCTGCCTTGGCCTCCCAAAGTGCTGGGCTTACAGGTGTGAGCCACTGTGCCTGGCCATTTTATTAAATTTTTGAAATTCTAACTTACACACACTTAGCAAATCTTTCTCCTAAACAATTAAGAAAATTAAACCTATATTTTAAAAATTCCATGTAGAAAACACATCTATCTGGTTTATACAGGTGAGTTCTATAGTACATCCAAGGAAATTGTCATTCTAATCTTACATAAACTTTATCAGATATTAGGAGAAATAAAACATACCCACATCATTTTATAAGTCTAGTATAATTGAGATATCACAACTGGGCAAGGAGAGTTTATGAAAAGAAAAATATACCATTCTTTTTGTTTAGGACAATTTAAAACTCACTATATAGTTTTAGGAAACTGTGTACAATATGCTAACACATAGAATTATTATATACAATTAGATTTTACTTATATATACCTATATATACATGTAAATATAAGTATATACAGTGTGTGTGAAAATGTGTCATATCTATCATGAAACATATTAATATGATGTATACACACATATGTTTGAATGGTTTCAATACATACATGCACATTACATGCATATTATATGACATGACTGAATATGTTCTATTCATGCTGTGTATTATTAACATAGGCACAGAGATGTTTTTCCTTGTTTTAATAAAATTTATCAGTCAAAAACCCACAGCAAGCATCATACTTAATATAGATACATTAGACATAATATCTTTGTAATAAAACCTACAATACTTTGTAATAAAACCTAGTATTTAAATATCTGTGTCTATTACACAGATATGTAATGCTGTATAATGGACAGATATTTTAATACTGTATAATTTTTAATACTACAGTAGCAATCCTTGCAGAGTGGACAATTAAAAGAAAATACTGCAATGGGACAAAAGTATTTATATGCATATTTATTTATATATAGTCCACCAAAGTATTTACTTATTATTTCTTAAATCTTTTAAATACACAGAAAAAATATATTTGAAAACAAGAAAGGGTTAATTTTAGCCTTTCTGTTGTAAATAAATTTTTCTGAAGTATTTTAGAAATAGCTAAAGTTTTTCATATTTTAAAAAATATATTAATATTTTATATAATTATTCACTAGGAACATGCTATTATTTTTTATTTTTCTTTTCCTTTGTAACTTAATTACATTCAAATAATTTTACTCTTGCTAGGAAAGATTAATTGCCCTCGGTTTTCTAAGTCATTGTTTATTATTTTTACATAATTTACCCTGATAATAAAAGTATAAAAATCACACTTCATTTTTTATTAATTTCACTACACGTTGTAGAAACATGTTTATTTATTCATTCAAAAATAGTCTGCTATTTTTTTAACCAAGCAATAGGTTAGGTATTAAAATTTCAGTGGTGAATAAAATAGTAAGCCTCCATTTTCGTAGAATCTTTAGGGGTAACAAAAATTATGGAAAAAAATCAGGCAGGGCGCAGTGACTCACACCTGTTATCTCAGCACTTTGGGAGGCCGAGGAGGGTGGATCACGTGATGTCAGGAGTTCGAGACCAGCCTGGCCAACATGGTGAAACCCTATCTCTACTAAAAATGCAAAAATTAGCCAGGCATGGTGGCGGGCGTCTGTAATCCCAGCTACTCAGGAGGTTGAGGCAGGAGAATCACTTGAACCCAGGAGACAGAGGTTGCAGTGAGCAGAGATTGCACCATTGCATTACAGCCTGGGTGACAAGAGTGAAACTCTATCTCAAAAAAAAATTTTAAAAAGTATGGAAAAAAATCAGTCAAAAGTATTTTGATAGGTGTTAGGAAAAAATTAATCAGAAGTTAGATTGAAGAGCATATAAAATGAGACCTGACCTTGTTTAGAAGCCTAAGAATTGTTTCATCAAGAATGTACTATTTGAACTAAGACCTTGTTTTAATAATTATCCTATAACTAGATAAAGGAGATTAAGGATAGCAGATCTAGACACATGTGGAATCACATGAGGGTTTGGAAGGCAGCCATAGGCTGTCTGGAATGGCCACTGCTGCTGTGCTGGATACAGTGAAGGGGTGCAAGTGGTGGGGGCAGGAGCAGCTACAGGAGCAGCCAGTTGCCCCACCCTCACCCTCACAGGGCCAGGCAGGAACTGCCTCCAGGCCCAGAGCCTCTGCTGATCTGGACCCTGGCCACGCATGGAGGTTCTTGCCTGCTGCTGCTGCGAGGAGGGTGCAGGAAGGAGGTGGTGCCGGAAGGAGGTGGAGATGGACCCTGTGGGGTGCCACACTCCATGAAGCCAGTGAGAGCCAAGCACAAGCAGGAGCCATCTTGGAGCCCACCACCCTGTTGGCTGCCAAAATGGGGCTAAGGACAAGTCACCTGCTGGCAGGGGAGCAGCACAGTAAGGCACAAAACGGTGGGCAGGGAGGAGCCCAGTGAGCACCTGGAGCCCTCTCATTCCCTGAAGCTGCGAGGAGGCACCTCGCAGGTGCAGGACCCAGGTCTCTCTGCAGTCTGCTCCCTTGGGAGCCTGGGAAGCCCCCCACCCTGCCCCACAGGCTTGGGGGTTTCTCCTACTGCTGCTTGGCCTCTTCCTGCTCCTGGCACCCACTTCAATCTTGGAGCAGGGTTGGGGCTAAGCCCAGGCACTGTCACACCCCAGCTAGGTGTGTGCACACTCAGGGCAGTGCTGACACATTGGCCCCCTGCTGCCTTGGTCTCCTCTGGACTTTGGGTGCCAACAAGCACAAGTGTTTGGGGAACAGAAGGGGTTCTGAGGGCAGCTTGCTGCTGGCCTGCAGGTGTCCCTAGGCACGAGCAGCCTGGGCATCATCGATGGTGGTAAGAGGCAGACAGGCTCCTGGGCAAAAAGGGTGTGCCCCCAAGAGGGCCTGAAGGCTGGGGACTGGGCTGCCAATCCTGCAGAGTGGAGTCCCTTTGTCCTGCCATTTTCTCACCCACCCATGGCTGCCCATGAACCGGTCAGCATGTTTTTTCTCCTCTCTGAGGCCCATAAAAACCTCAGGCTTGGTCGGGTGTGGTGGCTCACACCTGTAACCCCAGAACTTTGGGAAGCTGAGGTGGATGGTTCAAGAGATCAGGAGTTCAAGACCAGCCTGGCCAACATAGTGAGACCCCTACTAACAATACAAAAATTAGCCGGGCCTGATGGTGTGCACCTGTATTCCCAGCTACTTGGGAGGCTGAGGCAAGAGAATCGCTTGAACCAGGGAGGCAGAGGTTGTGGTGAGCTGAGATCACACCAATACACTCCAGTCTGGGCAACAGAGTGAGACTCCATCTCAGAAACAACAAAACAAAAAAAACCCAGGCTCAGCTGCAGAGAGGAACTACCCTCTCCACTGAGAGCTGAACACTCATTGGGACAGCCAACTGCAGAGAGGAGCTGCCCTCTCTGCTAGGAGCTGAACATTTGACGGTGTATCCTGGCTATGGAAAGGAGCTCCCCACTGCGGGCCTCCTCTAAGCGGTTCCATTGCTCAACAAAGTTCCTCTTTGTCTTGCTCAACCTTCCTTGTCTATGTACCTCATTCTTCGTGATCACAGGACAAGAACACAGGACCCACCAAATGGTGAGGCTAAAAGAGCTGTAACAGAAACAGGCCTGAAACATGCCTCTTGGTCACCACAGACAGACAAGGAGAAAAAGAGAAGAGCTGCAGCCCTTTGGAGAGCCCAGACCTGGGAGCTCCCCGAGCAAGGGCTGTGACTCCGTCTTTGGGGCCCTGTGGTTCCTGATGTCTCCAAACTTCTGGGTGCCACTGTGTTTCCCAGTGCTGGGTCCAGCTGTAGCCTTGGAGAGAGCCGGCGCCCATGCTGGCACCTGGAGCTGCCTGCCCTGCTAAAACAGCTGGCATGTCTGACTGTGTACAGTGGTGTGGCATGTCTGATTATGTGTAGTGTGCACACTCACAGTGTGTGGCATGTCTGACTGGGTGCAGTGTGCACATGCTCGCTCACACACCCCTTGCCATTCCACACCTAATTCTCCCTTGTCAGGTGTGGAATCCAGGCTGGTAGCATGAGCTGAGCACAGCCTGCTAGGCTGAGTGGGTGAAATGAATCTAGTGGGCCTGAGCAGACAGGAAAAGCTGTCAGAAGCCACAAAGGTTTTGACCAGAAAAGCAACCCAAGGATCCCATAACAGTTGTACATGATGTATGTACAACAAATGAATACAGGCTTGAAAGAGGACACATAAAAATAAGAATATCAGGCAGCAAAGTTAGAGAAGTTAATAAAAAAGAAGAGGGAGCTGGAGGCCATGGCAGTTAGTACGCATCTCTAAAGACCAATAGGAACATAATGAGAAGCTTTAAGAAAATAATGTGGCTGGGCACGATGGCTCATGCCTGTAATCCAAACACATTGGGAGGCCGAGGCAGCCAGATCATGAGGTCAGGAGATCAAGACCATCCTGGCTAACATGGTGAAACCCCATCTCCAGCAAAAATACAAAAAATTAGTTGGGCATGGTGGCAGGCAACTGTAGTCCCTGCTACTCGGGAGACTGAGGCAGGAGAATCACTTGAACCTAGAAGATGGAGGTTGCAGTGAGCAGAGATCACACCACTGCACTTCAGCCTGGGTGACAGAGCAGGAACTCTGTTTCAAAAAAAAAAAAAGAAAAGATTCTACACGGTCAGATTTGCTTTTTGTATGTTACTTGAGTATGATGCTGTGAATGAATAAAGATTACTGCTAAATTAAGAAGAAATCGAGAAGACTGGGCTGTGTGGGTGTCAATCATATATTCAGTTACTGACATGTTCAATGTGAGGTACCTTTCAGATATTAAAAAAAAAAATTAGGTAGACAGTTACACCTGTAATAGCAATGCATGGCTTAAAATTATAATACTGGACACATTATCTTATAAATGCTAACTGAGTTAATTGGATGAGATTCTGTAGAGAAAATGGACACTATAAGAAATAATAGTGTCCAGGACTGAGTTATAATGACCTCTAATATTTAATGATAAATCAAAGAGGAGGAACTGACGACTGAACCTGAGAAGAAACCAATAAACTTGTAATATCAGAAGAACAAACCCAGGTGGTACTAAAGAAATCGTAGTTCATCAAAAAGGAAGGACAAGTGGACTTGCCTTGTTAAAGATGGACTGCCTTATCAAATATGACAAATATTAAAATATGTTTAGATTTCAATGATGACCAAAGATGTAAATAAGACACTGGAATTTATTCATCAAATTCCTGATAATATTAAATGTTACATGAGCAATTGGATGTTAAAGCACAACTTTTCGGCTGGGTGCGGTGCCTCATACCTGTAACCCCAGCACTTTGGGAGGCCGAGGTGGGTGGATCACAAGGTCAGGAGATGGAGACCATCCTGGCTAATACGGTGAAACCCCATCTCTACTAAAAATACAAAAAATTAGCCAGGCGTGGTGGTGGGCACCTGTAGTCTCAGCTACTTGGGAGGCTGAGGCAGGAGAATGGCATGAACCTGGGAGGCTGAGCTTGCAGTGAGCGAAGATTGTACTACTGCACTCCAGCCTGGGCAACAGAGCGAGACTCCATCTCAAAAAAAAAAAACACAACTTTTCCGATTTCATTTCTGGTATATAAGCCTTGCCATCCACAGCAGCCCAAGTAGTGTCATTCGCAGACTCTAAAGTTTTGCTGTGCACAGATTTCACTACCTTTCAAAGGCTCAGCCCTGTGCCTGGGTCACCAAAGCAATAAGTGCCACAATCCAAGGTGAGCAGAAAAGTCAGGATGTAAAATTTATAAAGGATGTAATCAAGCTAATTTCAAAGCTCTTCAATTTTACTGCCAAAAAACTATAGTGAATTGGAATTTGTTGGCAAGGAAAGAGAATATTTTAATATTTTCGAAGTTGTTGATGTTTCCTCCTTTTCCCAAGTGCAAAAAGTGATGCTGTAATGAGACCTCCTCCAACTTGGAGAAGTTTTAAATGATCTCTTCATATTAGAGGGAATAAGAGACTGTGTGTTTCACATGGTCTAGAGTCTAGAAAGTAAGAGTTGGTCAGCCTGACTTAACTGTGGGGCCAGGTAGAGGTGGGTGTGTGGGGATTGGTCTGATCTCCCAAAGTATGTCAGAAAAAAAATAAGTGATTCCCATGGACCAGATATGGACCAGGGGTTCAGGGTATGGTCATCACCTAGAATGGGGGATATACCTCACCAGAATGAAAGTCAACCTCTGATGCCAAAAGGCTTAGAAAACAGAGGTAATCAACAAAATTGTGGATACAGTATTCTCTTCCACGCTTCACAGGAACGTCACATTTGAAATCTCCAGCTGACAGGTTAGATTTCTATTTCTTCCCTACAGAAAAAAAAAAAAATAGATTAAATACCTCTCATACCCAAAGAACTTAATGCTACCTCATGAGAATATTAGTCAAGTAAGAACTTTTCTGCCCACTTTCTCACCTTGCTCTCTATTTAGCATAGCTGGATGGTATGGAAATCATGAGTCCACTGTGTGGGAGTTGGGCACATTCTTTTGTTCTACAGAAGACCAACCTGCTTCCAGTCCAAGCTAAGCAAGGATGGCAGCTACAACTTAAAGTAAAGTCTAAAGGCCTTATAATTATATTAGATTTGACATATTATTAATTAATTAAGATTGCAATTTTATCTGACAAAAAAAGTAAGAGGATAATGATAGTACAACATAAAACCATTTCTGATTACAGCCTGTATTAGTCCATTTTCACTCTGCTGATAAAGACATACCCGAAACTGGGCAATTTACAAAAGAAGGAGGTTTAATGAACTTATGGTTGTACATACCTGGGGAGGCCCCATAATCATGGCAGAAGGTAAAAGGCATGTCTCACATGGTGGCAGACAAGAGAAGAGAGCTTGTGCAGGGAAACTCTCATTTTTAAAAACATCAGATCTTGTGAGACTAATTTACTATCATGAGAACAGCACAGAAAAGACCCATCCCCATGATTCAGTTAGCTCCCACATGACATACGGGAATTATGGAAGATACAATTCAAGATGAGATTTGGGTGGGGGCACAGCCAAACCATGTCATTCTGCCTTGGGCCCTCCCAAATCTCATGTCCTCACATTTCAAAACCATTAATGTCTTCCCCTCCCAAATCTCATGTCCTCACATTTCAAAACCATTAACGGGAAGACATTAATGCTTAACTTATTTCAGCATTAACTCAAAAGTCCACAGTCCAAAGTCACATCTGAGACAAGGCAAGTCTCTTCCACCTCTGAGCCTGTAAAATTTAAAGCAAGTTAGTTACTTCGTAGATACAATGGGGGTACAGGTATTGGGTAAATACAGCCATCCCCAAAACAAAGGGGCTATGGACCCAATGGAGGTCTGATATCCAGCAGGGCAGGCAAATTTTAAAGCTCCAAAATTATCTGCTTTGACTCCATGTCTCACATTCAATAACACTGATGCAAGAGGTAAGTTCCCATGGTCTTGGACAGCTCCGCCCCTGTGGCTTTGCAGGGTACAGCCTCCCTCCCGGATGCTTTCATGGGCTGGCATTGAGTGTCTGTGGCTTTTCCAGGGACATGGTACAAGCTGGCAGTGCATCTACCATTCTGGGATCTGGAGGACGGAGGCCCTCTTCTCATAGCTCCACAAGGTGGTTTCCCAGTAAGGACTCTGTGTGGGGATTCCAACCCCATAGTTCCCTTTTTCACTGCCATAGCAGATGTTCTCCATGAGATCCCTGCCCCTGCAGCAAACTTTAGCCTGGGCATCCAGGCATTTCCATTCATCTTCTGAAATCTAGGTAGAGGTTTCCAAACCTCAATTCTTGACTTCTGTGCCCTCGCAGTCTCAACACTACGTGGAAGCTGCCAAGGCCTGAGGCTTCCACCCTCTGAAGCCATGGCCTGAGCTCTACATTGGCCCCTTTAAGCCGTGGCTGAAGCTGCTGGGATGCAGGACACAAGTCCCTAGGCTGCACACAGCACAGGGACTCTGGACTCAGCCCACAAAACAACTTTTTCCTTCTAAACCTTCAGGCCTATGATGGGACGGGCTGCCATAAAGGTCTCTGACATGCCTGGAGACATTTTCTCCATTGTCTTGGTGATTAATATTCTGCTCCTTGTTACTTATGTAAATTTCTGCAGTCACCTTGAATTTCTTCTCAGAAAATGGGATTTTCTTTTCTGCCACATTGTCAGGCTATAAATTTTCCAATATTTTATGGTCTGTTTCTCTTTTAAAACCTTTAACAGCACCCAAGTAACCTCTTGAATGCTTTTTTGCTTAGAAATTTCTTCCTTCAGATACCCTAAATCATCTCTCTCAAGTTCAAAGTTCCACAATTCTCTATGGCAGGGGCAAAATGCCACCAGTATTTTTGTAAAACATAACAAGAGTCACCTTTGCTCCACTTCCCAACAAGTTCCTCATCTTCATCTGAAACCAACTTAGCCTGGATTTCATTGTCCATATCATTATCAGCATTTTGGGCAAAGTCATTCACAAGACTCTAGGAAGTTTGAAACTTTCCCACATTTTCCTGTCTTTTTCTGAGCCCTCCAAACTGTTCCAACCTCTGCCTATTACCTAGTTCCAAAGTTACTCCCACATTTTTAGGTGTCTTTTCAGCAGCACCTCATTCCTGACATCAGTTTAGTCTGTTTTCATGCTGCTGAT
The DNA here is from genome assembly GCF_028885655.2 of Pongo abelii. Classification (NCBI taxonomy): domain Eukaryota; kingdom Metazoa; phylum Chordata; class Mammalia; order Primates; family Hominidae; genus Pongo; species Pongo abelii. The sequence continues at coordinate 54,503,128 of NC_071997.2, read as the reverse complement.
AAAGACATACCCAAGACTGGGCAATTACAAAAGAAAGAGATTCAATGGACTTACAGTTCCACATGGCTGGGGAGGCCTCACAATCATGGAAGAAGGTGAAGGCATGACTCACATGGTGGAAGACAAGAGAAGAGAGCTTGTGCAGGAAAACTCACGTTTTTAATACTGTCAAATCTCGTGATACTTATTTACTATCCTGAGAACAGCACAGGAAAAACCTGCTTCCATGATTCAGCTACCTCCCACTGGGTTTCTCCCACAACATGTGGGAATTGTGGGAGTTACAATTCAAGATGAGATTTGAGAGGGGACACAGCCAAACAATATCATAGCCCTCGAGTACTGTTTCATTAACATAACTGTGACATTTATACCTATTATAAAAATAATTATCTCCATTATGTGTTATAAACTATATCAGTATTTTAATACTTTATAATTTTAACAAATTAATATTTATATAAGTTAAAAGCTTCCTATAATTTGTTTCTTCTCTTCCATTGCTTCATCTAAAGCAGAAGTTTGTAAACTATAGCTTGTAGGTAAAATCTAACTCTCCACCTGTTTTTGTAAATTAAGCTCTATTGGAACATAGTTATCATCATTTGTTTATGTATTGTCTAAAGCTACTTTTTTGATATAACAGAAAACTTAACTAATTGCAACACAGTCTATATGCCCAATAAAACTAAACTATTTAATATACAGAAAAATTTTGCCAACCTCTGATTTAGAGCAATGTTCTGTGTAACTTCCAGAATCTGATGCAAGAGCAGCTTCTTCATATTAAAAGTTGTTTCACTCAGCTGATTTTCAAATTGATAGTAACAGATTGATTTTAAATGGAAACCAAACATGCTAATGTGTCTATGTGTATAGCATGTTTTCATGAAATCCTGAAAACTGTCAAAGTTGTGCATCTTACTTACAAATTTTAATGTCAATTTCTCTCATTTATTTGTGGCAGGGATATGTCAGTGTAGTTCCTCTACTCAATTATACTCATATTTAGAATAAAAGAGGTGATGTTTAAGACTTACTCCATTAGTAAGCTGCAATTCATGTAATCTACATATAATTGACAGAACCTGGAAATTTTTCTTTACAATTTTTAATAACCCTTCTGTAATATGAATTGAAATTAATTTCAAAATAGAGTAAAAAGGAAATTGAAAATATAAAAATAAAAATATCATCTCTAAAACACAAACAATGGGATGGAGACAGATCTACTAACCGATACTGATAGCTGATATCATGATAAGTATATGCTAAATAAACTAAAGCACCACCAACATCAACCTTGCAATTGAAGTGATATATTTACAAATATCTAAAAGAAACGTGAAGTTCAATTTGAAATATGAGATCAAAATCAAGTCTGGAGACATGTTTTATTTGGTCCTGAAAACTGCTCACATATTGCTATAATTAGTATGAAAATATCACTAGTAGTATAAGTGCCATAACTATGTTTTTAAAAAGCCCTGAAGTAAAAAGATGTAATGAGAGAAAAGATGGGAGAATAAAACAGGAGAAAATAATTCCCTATATATTCTCCAACATGAATATATCTTGTTACATATGGTAAGAGTCAAATTAAGGACTGGCCAGCTGGGCAGTTGCCCATGACACTTAAATATAAAATATAGAATTTTCAAAATGAAACAATTTGGAAACATATAAATCAGCCCTGCTTTCACTTAGAGAGTGGTGTCTTTTTTTCATTTTCCCAGTTCTATCAAGACACAACTGACAAATGAAAATGGCATATATTTAAGGCATACAATGTGATATTTTGATATATGTATACATTGTGAAATGATTACCATAATCCAGCTAATTAACATATCCATCACCTCACATAGTTACCATTTTGGAGGATGGGAAAACATTTAAAATTGACTCTCATCAAAGTATACAATACAGTATGATTAAATAATATTTTTAAAACAAAATTTATTTGATATATATATCCATAGCAAAATGGTTACTGGCATCAAGCAAATAAACATATTTATCAGCTCACATAGTTAATGCATTTTATTTTTGTGGCAAGAGCATTTAAAATCTACTTTTAGCAAAATTGTAAATGTTTATTTAAAAAACAAAACAAACAAAAATTATTTAACATAAGATATTGTCCAGTACATTTCATTAAGCCATGTGTACATTCTGTTGCAAAGAATGGGTGAATTTGTCCAGGGTATTCCAGCTGGTGGTGATCTGACTTGGAACTGGAATCTGAAATTCTGTTTGTATAATGTATTCTACATTTGTCCTTCTGTATTTCTGTAGGTGTTACAAGGGTTTTTTGTGTTTTTTTTTTAACTTTTATTTTAAGTTCAGGGGTACATGTGGAGGTTTGTTACTTAGGTAAACTTGTGTCATGGGGGTGTGTTGTACTGATTATTTTATCATCCAGGTATTCAATCTAGTACCCATAGATATTTTTCCTGATTCTCTCCCTCCTCCCACCCTCCATCATCCTATAGGCCCCAGGGTGTGTCTGCCCCTCTATGTGTCCATGTGTTCATCATTTAGCTATTTAGCTGCCACTTAAAAGGAAGAATATATGGTATTTGGCTTTCTGCTCCTGTGTTAGTTTCCTAAGGATAATACCCTCCAGCTCTATCCATCTCCCTGTTAAATACACACACACAATCAATCAAATACAAAAATTACAAACACCAAACTTAATACAGAGTCAACGTCCCAGACATTGTGATAATGTCCCTTTATAAGACTACGTCTCATAATTAGGATAAAATCTCTGACTTCAAAAAGCTTATATTTACTAAAGTTATGATAAACATATGCATATACATACATAAACACAAAGGTGCACACACACCCTGTCACATGTAGACATACATAGGTAGACATACATATATACTAGAGAGAAGGAGGAAAGAGAGTGGAGGAAAAGAGAAAGCTGACCGTGTGGAAATCCAGGAGAAGATTATGAGAGGTGGGTGCAGGAAATATCAATGCCTTGAAGAGTTCCAACTGTGAATTCATTGTTATACATGACTTCAAGCCTTTTACATATTTTAATTCTACATTTTTCTTGCTAAATCAATTTCTGGGTTCACTTACACATCTTGATTAGACTTTATTCCTACAAGACAAAGAACATACCTAAATGACAAAATTATCTTTTGGTATTTAAAGTAAATGCATGATTACATTACAGTACTAACTTCCTGTGAAAATCAGCTTTGCATTAATATATAATGATGTGCTCCCTAAAATACTAGGAAAAGCAATAAACATAAAATAAAATCAGTCATGTAAGTGGAAGACATACATTTTGAGAAATGTATTATTAGGCAATGTTGTTGTATTAGTTTGTTTTCATCCTGCTGATAGAGACATAGCCAAGACTGGACAATTTACAAAAGAAAGAGGTTTGGTGGACTTACAGTCCCACATCCTGGGGAGGCCTCACAATCATGATGGAAGGTGAAAGGCGCATCTCAACATGGCAGCAGACAAGAGAAGAGAGCTTGTGAAGGGAAACTCCGCTTTTTAAAACCATCAGATATCATGAGACTTATTCACTATCATGAGAACAGTATGGAAAAGACTTGCCCCCATGGTTCAATTACCTCCCACCGGATCCCTCCAACAACATGTGGGAATTCAAGATGAGATTTGGGTGGGGACACAGCCAAACCATATCAGTTTTCATTGTACAAACATCATAGAATGTACTTACACAAACCTAGATGGTGTAGGCTACTACACACCTAGGCTATATGGTATATCCTATTGCTCTTGTTAGCGGTGGAGAATCCAGACCGGTCTCCAGCAACCTCAATTCTTGTCTCCTCAGAAGAAAGAATTTGACTGAAGTGCGTAAGACAGAAGAAGACACCGAGACAAGTTTTAAAGCAGGAGTGAAAGTTTATGAAAAAGCTTTAGAGCAGGAGTGAAAGGAAATACAGTACATTTGGAAGAAGGCCAAGTGGGCAACTTAAGAGATCAAGTGCATGGTTTGACCTTTTGACTTGGGATGTTATATGTTGACATACTTCTGGGGTCTTGCATTACTTTTTCCCTGATTCTTCTTTATGGGTTGGCTGTCTCCATGATCAGTGGCTGCTAGCACTTAGGAAGGAGCAGGCACAGTGTGTTTACTGGAGTTGTACTCATGCTCATTTGAGGCATTCTTCTCTTACCAGTGGGGCATTTCTAGAGAAAGTTCATGTGCCAGTTAAACTTTGCCATTTCTTCCCTTTAATGTGCATGCTTGAGCTCACTCACCCAACTCCTGAGATCTTATCGGGAAGTTGCTGATCACCAGACTCTTCTGTTTTCTATCTATTGGAAGATTGTCCTTCCCTGGCACTGGTTGTGACAAATTATTATTTTAAAGAGACAGTTAACAACCATCTGACCATCACCTTATAGTTGCCTGACATTCTGGTGTGGGCTGTGGCAGCAGGTGGGGAGGCTCTGCTGCCCTGCTCATGCCTGACTAGCTACCTACCATAACATTTCACCTCTGTCCTATGGGTTTCTTGTGCCTGCAGCCTTGGGCTGGCCTATATCTTTGTCTCTATGACTTTATAGTGACTCTTACTTAAAGCATTTTAGCAACAAAATGATTTTTTTTTGTCATATTCCCATTTCCCATGTTCTTTAAGTAGATGAGAAGCCTGTTTTTCAGCTAACTGCCACAAGGGGCTGGACTTCCTTCTCCACCCACTTCAAATACGACCTTGAAGGTTTTGATGCATATTGAGACAATGGAAGTAATTAGAGAAAGGGAGGCTACAGGAGGAAGTGAGAGGAATACTCATGAAAAGCCTTCATGTGCTCACAGACAGCAGCCCTTGCATTCAAGAAGGCAATGTTTATTTAACCTCTTGATGTAATGTAGTAACCTCTGAAAGACTTGCAGCTTGGGGTAAAAACTCACAGGTTACAAAGGAAACATTTTCCCTCCTTCCAAAGGGGTGCCAACTCAAAGAAAAGGAAGTAGGTGGGACCTTAAAGGGTCAAAGTGAGGCTCTATGCAAGCAGAGAAGCTGCTTTAAAGGCCACCAGAAAACTTGGCCCTGGGGCAGAACAGGAATGAAAACCACATGGTAAGTCATAAGGAGCTGGCAGAACCAAGGTTACAATTAGTGACTGGCCTGGCAATTTGCCAGCAGACAGGGAAAGGGTTGGAGATCATCTGAGCTGGTAGGATAAAAACAAGTATTAATCTTAGGGATATCCACAAGGAGCCCATGTCTTTGCTGCCTGCAAGTGCAGTAAGAATCATAGGTGCACAAATAACAGAGACTATGTATAAGTCACGTGTCATGTGGAATGAAAGCAAAGGGGCAATTTGCCCATGAGGCAAATGGTCCAGCTGGTGTCCAAGGCCATTTCATCATGTTGGTACAAAAGTAACAGTGGTTTTTGCCATTACTTTCAATGGCAAAGACTGCAGTTACTTTTGCACCCCAACTTAATAGAACAGACACAGAGAAGACAGGTAAATAAGCAGTGAAGTTTCTTGGGAAAGCCGATTTTAATTGAAAAAGCAGAGGAAACCCCAGACATAGCACAGTTTTAGGCTTTAGCACTACCATTCTCACAAGTCTTCTGTCCATCAGGGCCATTAGTGCCTCAGTTCTACTGGGAGTAGACCCCAAACTCCTTCCCACCCCTACAAGCCACCCATCAGTGTGAGCTGAGAGATCAGCCAGTGGGTGTGGGAGCAAGCATCTTGTTCCCAAGAGAAATTGTTCTAAATGTTGGTTAGCAAGCAGGAGAGTGAAAAGACAGAAGAAAACTGCATACAGGCATTGAACACCTCCAGCCAAAGAAGGTGAAGTGTAGAAGTATCTTACCACTGTGGAATGTACCTGAGCCATGTGGAAACTAGGTATGTTATTGGTGGCAGGTGCCCAAGTTACTGGCAATGAATCCATATGAGTCTGCAGCAACCTCAATTCTTGCTTCCCCGGAAGAAAGAATTCGACTGAGGGGCATAAAGCAGAAGACACCAAGGCAAGTTTTAGAGCAGAAGTTAAAGCTTACTAAAAAGCTTTAGAGCAGGAGTGAAAGGAAGTAAAGTACACTTGGAAGAGGGCTAAGTGGGCAACCTAAGAGATCAAATGCATGGTTTGACTGGTTGACGTGTATAGTTGACGTGTTTCTTGGATCTTGCATTCTTCCCATGTTTCTTCCCTTGGGGTGGGCTGTCTGCATGAGTAGTAGCCTGCGAGCACTTGAGAGGGGATCATGTGCTGTGTTTACTGGAGTTCTACACATGCTCACTTGGGACGTTTTTCCCTTCCCAGTGTGGCATTTCTAGAGGAAGGTCATATACCAGTTAAACTCCGCCATTTTGCCTCTTAATGCACATGCTTGAGCCCACTCACCCAACTCCTGAGATCTTATTTGAAAGCTGCTGATCATCAGTTTTAGGTGTTTTCTATAATATCTACTGGGATGCTGCCCTTCCCTGCTGCCAGGTGTGACCAATTTGTTTTTTTTTTTTTTTTTGAGACAGAGTCTAGCTCTGTCACCCAGGCTGGAGTAAGTGGCACGATCTAAGCTCACTGCAAGCTCCGCCTCCTGGGTTCACGCCATTCTCCTGCCTCAGCCTCCCAAGTAGCTGGGACTACAGGTGCCCGTCACCACGCCCAGCTACCTTTTTGTATTTTTAGTAGAGACAAGTTTTCACCATGTTAGCCAGGATGGTCTCGATCTCCTGACCTCGTGATCCGCCTGCCTTGGCCTCCCAAAGTGCTGGGATTACAGGCGTGAGCCACCACACTAGGCCGAGATCTGACAGTTTTATCAGAGGTTTCCACTTTTGCATCTTAATCATTTTCTCTTGCCGCTGCCATGTAAAAAGTACTGTTTGCCTCCCACCGTGATTCTGAGGCCTCCCCAGCAATGTGGAACTGTAAGTCCAATTAAACCTTTTTTTTAATTTTTTCCCCAGTCTCAGGTATGTCTTTATCAGCAGCATGAAAACAGTTTAATACAGTAAATTGGTACCAGTAGAGTGGAGTGCTGCTGTAGATACCCGAAAATGTGGAAGCAACTTTGGAACTGGGTAACAGGCGGAGGTTGTAGCAGTTTGGAGGGCTCAGAAGAAGACCGGAAAGTGTGGGAAAGTTTGGAACTTCCTAGAGATTTGTTGAACGGCTTTGACTAAAATGCTGATATCGATGTGGACAATAACATCCAGGCTGAGGTGGTCTCGGATGGAAATGAGGAACTTTTTGGGAACTGGAGCAAAGGTGACTCTTGTTATGTTTTACCAAAGAGACTGAAGGCATTTTTCCCCAGAGATTTATGGAACGTTGAACTTGAGAGAGATGATTTAAGGTATCTAACAGAAGAAATTTCTAAGCAGCAAAGCATTCAAGAAGTAACTTGGGTGCTGTTAAAGACATTCAGTTTTAAAAGAGAAAAAGAGAATAAAAGGTTGGAAATTTTGCAGCCTGATAATGTGATAGAAAAGAAAATCCCATTTTCTGAGAACTTTTTCAAGTCAGCTGTAGAAATTTGCATAAGTAACAAGTAGAATATTAATCACCAAGATAATGTCTCAGGGGCATGTCAGAGATCTTTGTGCCAGCACCTCCCATCACAGGCATGGAGGTATAGAAGGAGAATTTGGTTTCGTTGTCCTGGCACAGGGTCCCTGTGCTGTGTGCAGCCTAGGGTCTTGGTTCCCTGCATCCCAGCAGCCTCAGCCATGGCTGAAAGAGGCTAACATAGAGCTCCGGACATGGCTTCAGAGGGTGCAAGCCTCAAGCCTTGGCAGCTTCCATGTGGTGTTGAGCCTGCAAATGCACAGAAGTTAAGAACTGAGGTTTGGGAACCTCCAACTAGATTTCAGAAGATGTATGGAAATGCCCGGATGCCCAGGCAGAAGTTTGCTTCAGGGGCAGGGCTCTTATGGAGAACCACTGCTAGGGCAGTGCAATAGGAAAATGTGGGGTTGGATCCACCACACATTGTCTCTACCGGGGGAACACCTAGTGGAGCTATGAGAAGAGGGCCACCGTCCTCCAGACCCCAAAATGGTAGAAATACTGCCAGCTTGTACCTTGTGCCTGGAAAAGCCACAGACTCTCAACGTCAGTCCATGAAAGCAGCCAGGAGTTAGGCTGTACCTTGAAAAGCAACATAGGCAGAGCTGCCTAAGACCATGGGAACCCACTTCTTGCATCAACATGACCTAGATGTGAGACCTGAAGTCAAAGGAGATCATTTTTGAGCTTTAAGATTTGACTGCCCCACTGGATTTCAGACTTGCATGGGGCCTGTAGCCCCTTTGTTTTGGCCAATTTCTCCCATTTGTAATGGCTGTATTTACCCAATACCTGTACCCCCATTGTATCTAGGAAATAACTAGCTTGCTTTTGATTTTACAGGCTCAGGCAGAAGGGACTTGCATTGTCTCAGATGAGACTTTGGACTATGGAATTTTGGACTTTGTGGGACTGTTGGGAAGGCATGATTGATTTTGAAATGTGAAGACGTGAAGCCAGGTGCAGAATGATATGGTTTCGCTCCCTGACACTATTCAAATCTCATCTTGAATTGTACTCCCATAATTCCCAGGTGTTGTGTGAGGGACCTGGTGGGAGATAATTTGAATCAAGGGAACAGTTTCTTCCATACTTTTCTCTTCACAGTGAATAAGTCTACGAGATCTGATGGGTTTATCAGGAATTTCCACTTTTGCATATTCTTCTTTTTCTCTTGCCACCACCAGGTAAGAAGTGCCTTTCACTGCCCCCAGGATTCTGAGGCCTCCCCAGTCATGTGGAACTGTAAGTCCAATTAAACCTCTTTTTCTTTCCAGTCTCAGGTATGTGTTTATTAGCAGCATGAAACGAACTAATACACTTGTGTAACGAAACCCCAAAGATTACCTTTCACAGCCCTTTACAGTGAGTCACAATCTTCCTCATAGTGAAATCAATTTTGTTTTATAGTCCTATAAATGTCAAGAAAGACATTAAATTACTAGGTCATATGATAGCTCTATGATAAACTTACACTCAATTACCAATGAGTTTTGTCCTAGCAATGTTCTAGTTGTTGTGTATCTTCCTCAACATTTGGTTTAGTTTTCACCATTCTAGTAGGTTTCTAGTAATTTCTCACATTGACTTAGTTGCTATTCACTAATCAGTAGTGATATTGGGTAGCTTTTCAAATCCTTGGTAACCATTCATATATCTTATTTTGTGGAATGTCTCTTCAACATTATTTTTATACTTTACCTATTAAAAAATTGGATTTGGAGCTGTTATTTTGTTGTTGTAGTTTTTGTTTCTGAGACAGATTCTCACGCTGTCACCCAGGCTGAAGTTCAGTGGCATGATCACCACTCACTGTAGCTTCGACTTCTACTGGCTCAGGTGATCCTTCCACTTAAACCTCCTGAGTAGCTGGGACTACAGAACGTTCCACCATGCCAGCCTAATTTTTGTATTGTTTGTAGAGATGGGGTCGTGATGTGTTTCCCAGGCTAGTCTCAAACTCCTTGGTTCAAGCAATACACGCATCTTGGCATCCCAAAGTGCTAGGGTTACAGTTATGAGCCACCACACTCAGCCAGGAGTTATTTTATGTATTTTGTTTATGAAGATTTTTGTCAGATATATGTATTATTAATATTTTCTCTAAATCTGAAGCTGGCCTATTCTTCTGATAAAAAGAGGAATCAATTAGTTTATTTTACTTTATTTTCAGTGTTTGTGAGTTCTGTCTGAAAAAAATGTTGTTTTTTTTAATCATGGTAATTAGTGTATTCTATGTTTCCTTTTTGAAGCTATACAGTTTTCACTTTAACATTTAGACTTACAATCATCCCTGTCACCTTTATGTGGTATGAAATATAGCTCAACATTGTTTATTTTTGTTCCTATAGGTTCAGTTTTTCTAGCAAAATGTATGAATATCTATTACCTTTGCTTTTATTGGCACCTTTATAAATAATCATTTATTGTATATATGTATATCTAATTTTGCTCTCTGTTTCACTATTTGTCTAATCTTGCAGAAACTTCATACCATTTTAATTATCATAGGTGTATAGTAGAACTTAAAATATGATAGTATGGAGTCTTCCAAATTTATTCTTCTTGGTCAAGATAATTGTGATAAATCCATAGATTTTATATCACTGTATAAGTCTTACATCATTTTGATGAAATTCTACAAAAAAAATTTGGAATATTAATCAGAATTGCATTGATTCTATAGGTCACTTTGGCTGAAACAACATTTTTATGACATTACATCTAACAACTAGAAGCATTGTATATCTATTTATTTAGATTATAACAATTTTTTCTCACTAATGCTTTGTGTTTATCAGTAAGCATATTTTACACATCTTTTATTAAATCTATTTCTTGTGTTTTATGTTATTTTTCTGCTATTGCCACTGAAAGTTTTATTCAATTTCTAAGGTTTTTTTAATATATGTATATATAGAATTGCACTTGCTTTTTCATTTAAACTTTTTTCATGTACCTTTGTTGATTTCACTTCTTCGATTTAGTAGGCTTAGGGTAGATTCCTTTTTATTTTTATTTAAACAATCGTGTTCAACTGATAAAATCAATTACACTTTCTTAATGCCATTTATAATATTTATTTATTTTTATTGCCTTATTGCGTTGAAAAGACCACCAGTAAAGGCTAAATAGTAGTTATGACAGAAGATATGCTTGACATTTTTCTGACGTTAGGAAGAAATCATATTGTTCCATGAAGTAGAAGATAATTGTTGATTTCTCTAGATGCTCTTTCTTAGTATGAGAAAGTTCCCTTTTGTTGCTACTTTGCTGAGGGGTTTTTATCATGAATGGATAATAATTTTGTAAAATAATTTTTCTGCATCTATTGAGATCATATAATTTCTATCAATTATATTCTGTGACTGTAAGGAAATACCTGGGTTGATTTTGAAATGTCAAATCAACTTTGCATTTCTGAGGTAATCACCTCTTGTTATAATCTATTTTCCTTTTTACAATATTGCAGAAATCAATTTGATAATTTTCTTAAAAGTTTTGGCAACTATGTTTATATCAGTTAATAAATTGTATTTTTATAATGTCCTCAGCAAGGTACAATATTAAGATTACAGTAGGTGATTAAACATGCTAGGACATTTTTCCATCTGCCAATTTTCTAAAATAGTTGTGTACAATTTTTTTTTCCTAAAATGTTTGATAATATTCACCATTTGAGGTTTCTTTTAAAATTTATTATTTCAATTTATTTAACAGATATAGAGCTTGTGAGGTTGTCTACCTCATTTTGTGTCGGATTTGTAGATTGGTTATTTTTAAAAAATGTGCCCCTTTCATCTGTGCTGTCGACTGTGTTGGCCTAAAGTTGTTCATATTATTCTCTTGGTGTCTTTTAAAGTCTGTAAATATATGATGACATTCTTCTATCAACACCAATGTTAATTTATTTGTTCTCTCTTTTTTCCTGGATAAGTCTTGTTACAGATTTATCAATTTTGCCAATTATTTAAATAAACCTTTAACTTTTGATGGCTTTCTCAATTCTTCCTGTTAGGGCAAGAACAATGATCATATTGAGGAAATTACTGCTACATTTTAAACTCTTTCAGACTCTTTTCATTTCTACTTGCCCTCCACTTTTGCTAATAGCTCAGTCAGCAGACTCTCCTCAACCCAGATAATTTTCAACAAGCCATATTATCTGCTTACCTGAACTGACACCATAGATTTGCTCCCAATAACCTATTGCCATTCTCCATTCCTCTATGAATGAACTGAAATTCAACTATTCCATGCTTCCTTGAAAACAATGCTCCTTGATGAGACTATTTTATCCAGATATTTTAGATTTTCATAGAAGGAAAGATCTTCCAATATTATAATCAGAAGTCATCCTCTATAGGTGATTTTTAACTTTTATACACTATTTTTTTTTAGTTTTGAATTTTCTCTGATAGGTGATTTTTAATAGATCTTAAAGAGAAACTGATTTTCTCAGAAACAAAAACAATTACAGACTTCTGAGAGACTCATTTAATATATTTGTCACTCTACTTCAGCTTAAAGAACATCAGACTTATTTACTTTCTTCAAAAGCAGAGCAATAACTAAAGTTGCCTTTGTTTTTTTGTTTTCTCCTCTGTGTCAGACACTGAGAAGTGAAGAAGTTGTAAGGCTTTTATCTTTCTTCATTTCTTCTTTTTAAATATGTATCTTTTAATCTATAATAATTGTGAAGCTAAACTGAGGGAAATATAATTTTATTTGCCTCTCTAACATGACATATTGTGGAGTGATTATATGTCTGATAAATGGTTAACCAAATAGATAAGTCTAGTGAAGTAAAATATAATTTTGTAAACCAGGCAAAATTCATAAGCATCTCTGAAAATTTTATTATATTCTTATCCTGGAGAATTGTGGCCTTATACAATATTCTGTAAGAGTCATACATGTTTTTGTAAAAATAGATGTTGTAATGAAAAGAAAACAACTGTATAAATGCAAGATTTAAGCTTGAAATCCATCTCTGAATTAAGTTAATGTCTGTTTTTTCTGTGTGAAAAATTATGCATATATTAATATCTATCTTCTATGATATAAGAAATAAATGAGATTATAAATGCAAAAGTGCTAAAAAAGCCTGGGAAACACAATATAATTGATTTTACTACTCAGTTGTTAGCCCATTGTACTGCTAGATTTGATGCAGTGGCTAAATAAAAATTTAAAAATCAAAACAAAACAAAACAAAACAGAAAACTTGCAATCTAAATGTCTGTCACCTGAAGGTGAACCATAAAAGAGCTGAATGTTATTTGTCTAGGACCAGCTGGCAGAAAGCCTATGTTGAGTTAGTATTTCAATTTCTTTATGGGTATTTAAAGACCACACACATTCATACACACTCACACACCTGGGCCCCATTTTGTAAATCTATTATGCCAATTGCAGGCTTGGCACAATCACTAAGTAGAGCTGCTATCAAAAGGTCACTTTTACTCATTCCTTTAGAGCCATTAAAGAATAAGCATCAATTACATATCTTGCCTTGACTATTAGAAAGGTCAAAAGTTGTAAAAAGGCATACCTTTAACTTAAACATGTGATTATGCTTCCTGAAAATTACAGCTCTTGCATTTATTTATGAAAGATAACAATATTTTCTCAAAGGGCAAGAACTGCAAAAACCATGAAATTTGTTTTTATAGTTTCACGTTTTTTAGCTGATATACAAATTATCTGTGGTGTTGAGGGAATAATGTTAGGCAAAGAACAAAACAGTGATTTAATTTTTAAAAACGTGTCATTTTAATGATAAAAGTGGTTTATGTTTAGTGTAAACAAGAAGAGGCCAATGTTCTAAAAGCAGACTGGAAAACAAACACACACACAGCATACACACACATATACACAAAAATAGCCCTCTACTTAGTATGCTAAATGAGATATAAGATTATTGCATTTACAAAAATCGCTTTTGTCTATTTAAAATATATTATTTGCCAGCTACTTTAGAGGTTCTCAAATAGTATGTCTTTGAAACTGTATAAAATTCTATGGGCTAGGGGACAGGGTGTTTCAAAGAAAGAGAAGAAAATAAGTAAAAATACCTTTTTTTTTGTAAATCTAGAGAGCATTAATTATCAGCCTAGCAATACCACAAACAACCCAAAAGATCCAGAAACACCCTATTAGATTTTAAAAGTTGATTTTGTTTTTCTTGAATTATTTTATTTAAGTGAGTCCAGTCTCAAAAATAATATCAGACAGGAAATGAAATACAAGAAAATAGATAAACTAAGGGTCAATACCTAGAAAAATTACCTTAAACATTTTACATGTCACGTTATAATTTTCAATAAAGTAAAATAAAACATGCAAAAAAATGGAATCATGTTACAAATACTGTTTTAAGAATGTTTTTAACATATTAAGAATTGTTTTCCATGTACCTATTTCTTTCTGTATGTCATTGTTTTTAGTGGCTGCATTTTATTCTGTTAGACAGCTGTATTTATTTTTTATCAATGAAAAGTGTATTTCCAGGCTTTCATAATCAAAAGCATATTTTTCTTCATATATGTTTATGTTTTCCTGAGTATTTAGTAATAAATTACACATATTGGAATCCTTGGATCCAAAGGTAAGGGAAAGTTTAAGGATTTGAAGCCACACTAACAATTTCCTTCATCTACTTGTACCAATTTATTTGTCCAAACACAATGTGTGAACTTTTAGTATTACATCATTTGTATCTCTTTACTTAATCAGTTTTGAATTCACAAAAATCAGGGAATTTAAAACTAATAATTATTATTTTTTTCCAAAATTAGGCTTTCTCAGATTTCTGTACAACATTACATAGAAAGACAATTAAAGAAAACACATAAAATTTTGAAACTAAACTCTACCAACTGTGAATTCTACATTCAGCAAAAGTACCTTTAATCTGTGAAGACTAAGTCATTCTCACATTTCTGGGAATTAAAGAAATCTAAAATTAATGCATCCATCATTCAATTCTATGAGGTAAGTACAGTATTACATTTTATAGACAAAACATAGTATCTTGTCCAAGAAATTCATTTCAGAAACAATACTGTTAATCACTTCAAATTTTTATTTTTATTTTTTGTCTTTTTAAATAATTTTTATTTTTTAACTTTTGCAGCATATTGTAGATGTATATATTTATGTGGTACATTTCATAACTTTTAGTTTTCAGTGCACCCTCAACTATTATATTTTTGCCATACTGTTATCTGAAATATATAAGAGATGTAGGTAGATTACATCTGAAAGGGGAATCTCTGTCAGTGGAATGAATAAAAACACAGGTCTCTGTCTCCCAAGCATGGTTAGAAATGGGAGAAGTACAGAATATTTTCTTGCTCCCCACAATGATATATTAATTAGGCTTCTGCATTTTTTGAAATTTGGTGCTAAATGCCTTTTAGTGAATGGAGACTTCAAAATCTAAATTAAATTATTTATTAGTCTTAGTTTTCACAGTCTCTTTTCATTTCCATAATTTTTGATTTTCTGTAGACATTTTAGTTTGCAATTGGGCAGATTGCATTAGCTAATAGCCAGTTGCTCTTTTTTGGCTGAAATTTACTCTGATGTTTTAAGAAACCTCTGTGTTCATTAACTAAAAAAGTAAAGAAAGCCAAATGTTATTTTTCCTTTATCTGACCTTAGATTAATTCATTCAAAGGACAAGATATGCCAGAGTCATAAAACACTCCTAAGATTCTATTGTTTTAATAACAGTAGTAGATTATTTCCCTTAATGGGTAATTATAGTTTGACTTTTACTTGTTCATTCCATAAATTCATGAAAATCTGTGTTCCAACACAAGATGCATACATTGAATCATTTTTAAGTTGACCAAAGGAAACTTAAACTACCTTTTAATTCCTACAATAACATATGGGAAAGCTATTTTAATTTTTGTTCTACAGAGGAGGGCTAACTTTTAAAAAGACATTTCTATTGTTGTTCAGCTGGTTAATGACAGAAGTATATTTTGCATCCAGAGCTGTATGACTAAGAAAATATTCTATTCTTACTAAAGCATATAACTGCCTCTCCTCACACTCCACCCCTGTGCCTGAACCCAGAAAATGAATATAACAGTAAGAAGAATGTGAATGAGGATTTTTACACTGAGACACATTATGAGCTTGTCAGTACATAGATTATAAATTTAATTATGTGAATAAACTCCTGTGAGGTATTAGAAAAATGGAAAACTAGTTTTCATTCAATCATGAGCCTTTTATATGCAATCACAGGTCCCAGACAATCACCACCTAAACACTAAAAACATGCATGAAAATTTTGCTGATTTTTACGACTTGAATAGAGAAATGTTTGGAAAGTTGCTAGTCCTTGAGTTTTACTTATTGCCTCTACTTCTAGACATGGAAGTAGAACAGTAAGTGATGTTTGGGCTCATTACACCACTTTCTGAGCCTGGATATCTTCATGAGTACAAGAGCCAATCTTATAATATTAACTAGAAGCAACTAGAAGCTTCCCTAGAAGCAACTGGAAGATTTACATAATAGCTACAAAAATAGCATTTATTGTATGTTTGCTATATTCCAGGCATGGTTCTAAGAACATTATATGTATTCATTCATTTAATTTGCACATGGCCTTACGAGCTAGGTCGTATTATCATTGATGTTTTACAGACAGAATAGAAACGCAGAATTAAGTGTTTACCAAATGCACCCCAAGCAATCCAGACTCCAAGATCTGTGCTATTAATCACTGTGTTCAGCTGCTTTTCATCAACCGAAGGATGGTTTGAAAGTACTTTGTAAACTGCTATTCAGTAGGTAATTTTTACTAATTATTTCAAATATTGTGTTATTTCGTTATATATATGCCTATAATATATATGTATCTACTGAATATTATTTAATCAAAACTGTCATTTACTGTATGTGTTAAATGCTCTGTTATTATAACTATTTCAATAGGCTCAGAGTTAGGCATAAAAATATGTTTTATATATTTACATAGTTCAAATGAGTGATCTTGCTGGATAATACTTCTTTAATTACTTATATGTGGCAGTAATCTCATTTTCAATGTGAAGACATCAACAAAAGATACGAAACTGAAATTGAGTGTCTTTAATCGTAAACTTTCTTGACTCATTGAGGTAGCTTTCTTTTTCTTATGCAGGGTTGTTACGAACGTTAAATTCACACCAAGTGCTTATGGCCACTCCTCAGATAATGCCTGCTTCCTTTCATTCCTCATATATACATGGCAGAGCCAATGAGCTGAGAACAGAAGTTCAGAGTGCCTTCTCCAAGACGAAAGTATACAGCAGTAGGCATTAGTGCACCATGCTCTGTTTCTTCACCTTCAGAGGCATGAGTGGCCATTGTCAGCAGGACAAAACTGCAGCAGCTCAGACCATTGAACAGCTCCATGAAGGTCAGCTGCTTTCTACATTCATGATACCTATAGAGGATTTCATGTAAGCTAGAAATGAACTTGCTTCTGTGTGTATGTGCTTGTGTGCGCATGTGTGTGTGTAATCCAAATGTAACATAAACCTATTTTATCCTGATTAAAACAATATTTCACATAAACTCTGGACCTTTTCAATCATAAATAAATATCAGTTGTTACTGTATTTGGTTATTATTATATTTGCTAATGTTATTATCATCATCGAACTATGACATTCTGCAATCCCATTTATTTGTCCTTTTGTATGACTAGGGTTGTCTTGGAAAAAACTGGAATTATTCATCGTTGTCAAAACGTCTAAATTGGGGCTATACAACTTAGTTACTGATATTGAGAAGTTCACCAGAAACTTTAGCCATTGCATCATGACCAAGATTTTGAAAGCTTCCTGACCCAAAAGTAATGCTAAATGTTAATTGGACAAAATATAATGGTAAAATACAGAAATTAAAATAACTACTGAAAAACAGATGCTTGAGATTTGAATCAGTAGGTCTTGCTAAGGGCTACCATTTTAAATTTTAGCATTTATTTCTTTGTTAATATAAAATTTGCTTATTTGTATCCTGTGAAAGAATAATTAAAATAATGACTGATCTTTCAGAAATAACATCTTTCATAAGTTTGTGCTTATCACATTTCTGACAAGCACATTACTGTTATCATTGGCTTCTCATCTGAAACTGCTGATTAAGGGACATCCATTCCTCAATTGTGCCAATTGATTTTAATGATTGTTCATATGAGATCACTGAGTGTGGGCACCTCTGCACTGAGGCACAAGTTGCATTGCCCCTGATTGTGTTCATTTACCTATCATTGGGATATATTTTCATGGTTATGGGAAGAGCAATTGTAAATGATATTGCCATGTGAAGAAAAACATAACCAAAAGAAATAAAGTTCACTTCTCTAACTGTGGCAGGAGTTAAGCTCAGTTTACTTAATCTCTGACTTTACTATACTATTTCACTGATTTATTGAAGGTCATTACTACTCATGTTTGTGGGTCTGAAATTACAAAGTTTTAGAAATTTTATAATTTTCCCACATTCTCAGGGTATTCCAGCAAACTGAGCATGACTCTAAGGGGAACTTCACGGGACATAAAGGAAAAAATAATAACAAAAGCATAGTACATTAATGGGAGACTTAAATTGGATTCCCTAAGATCCATCACAGAATCTTTTTTTTCAGAACTCTTAACGTATTTCAACAATAACTTATATTTTTCCATTGTAACTGTTTCAACATTTTTGACATTTTTATAAAGCTGCCTTTCCCTTAAGTATACATTATGTGCCTATTTTATTTTTTATTTTTTAATTGTTGTTTTGTTTTGTTTTGTTTTTTGAGACAGGGCCTTGCTCTGTCATCCAGGCTGGAGTGCAGGGGCATGATCATAACTTAATGCAGTCTCTACCTCCTGGGCTTAAATGATCCTCCTACCTTGGCCTCCTAATGTGCTGAGATTACAGACATGAGCCACTGTGCCCAGCCTATGTCTGTTTTATTAACAAATTCATGTCTGACATTCAACAAAATGCCTCACACTTACCAAAATATTAAAATTTCTCACTACTGACGGTAAATGACATGAACTGTTTCAGTCTTTGTGAAGGTCAATTTTGCAAATTTAATTAAAATTCTAAAAATATATTTATTTTCCTTAAATGATTTAATATTTAGAAACTTATCCAATTAAAATAACTTCCATGGATTCAAAAAGTATGTGCATAAACAGAGACTTCACAAAATGATTGTAAAAATTCCTTTTTTTTTTCCCCCGCTTGCTGCTCGCTGTCCCGGTCCGCGCCAGCTCCCAGTTCGCCTCGTCGCCATGCCTCGGAAAATTGAGGAAATCAAGGACTTTCTGCCCACAGCCCAACGAAAGGATGCCAAATCTCTCAAGATCAAGAAAAATAAGGGCAATGTAAAGTTTAAAGTTCGATGCAGCAGATACCTTTACACCCTGGTCATCACTGACAAAGAGAAGGCAGATAAACTGTAGTCCCTGACCCTGGTTTGGCAGTGAAGGAACTGAAATGAACCAGACACACTGATTGGAACTGTATTAAAATACTAAAAATCCTAAAAAAAAAAAAAAATTCCTTTTGGTTTTCCATATGTATGTGCATCTACTTATGTAATATGTTTATTTTACATATGCATACTATTTACATTTTAAAATTCTCAGTGTATTTTAATCATGTATTGATTAAGTAACTACAATGTATCTATAGTTTTAATATTTTACAATCATTTGAAACAGTGTGGTAAATCCTTATGTACTAACATGGAGAGATGCATGATGCATAGTTAAGAAAAAAATGAAAACGTAAAATAAAAAGGCTTGTAATAATGTGTATGCATTCACACATGAATATTCTTTCAATTCTCAAAAATACATTTAGTAGATATTGCCTCTTGGAATAGTATAAAAAGGGACTCTACTTTTTCAGTTTATAATTGAGCACAAATAATTAAAAAGAAGCTACTATATTAACATTATTTCCTAATTATGTGTTTAACTGAGATAGGAAGGAGAAAAATATGACAACACAAAGGGGAAAAGTAAAATCATTACCTACAGTAGAAAATAATAATTATTTTTAAACTGTGTATTAACCATGCCAGGTAATCTCAGTATTCAGCTTTTTATTAGGAAAAAAAATTCAATTTTTAAAACCTCTTTGCTTTACATGTAATTCATGAGTCAGTGTGGAGTGGTCATACACGAAGTTTCCATTTGCTTACTGCACTTTATTAAAAGTTTTGAAGCTGACAAAACTTTTCCAAAAAAACAAGAAAAGGATTTTGGAAATCTATTCAGAAAAAATTCTGATTAGTTCAATATATACTTTTTAAATGTCTCTTTTTACCAAGCAGTTTTGCATGATAATAGTGTGTTTATTTCTTAACATTTCAAATTCTCTAGCTTTTGTATCCTTTTTACACCAAAAGTCATAATTATTTCCATAGCAACAATATTCATTGTCAAAGGTAGAAATTTTTGACTTCTGTTGGGTGTTTTTAAGGAGCAAAGGAACATTTAAGCAACAAAAAGTGGCATTTTACAAAAATTGACAAGAATTGAGAGAGAAAAAAGTACTGGGTGGTTCCTTTAATAACTTACACAGATAACTTATTAAAACTATAAGTTATTGCCAAAACTCAACACGATTTTTCTTTAGTAACTTCGTTTTAAATAATGTATTTTTTTGCAGTCATAATTTCTTCTTGTACTGAGATAAATCAACAACCATAAAATGAAGAATAAATATTTACATATTTAGTTAAGGAATATGATATAAATATCTAATTTTCTGACTTTTTTTATTTAAAAAAATGAATCAAAACTAAATTAAGTCAAAAATTCCATTTAAAAAGTAAAGAATTATTTTTCTCTCAACCCTCTCCAAATTTCTATCAACATGTTACTTAGTGTAGTATTATATATTGTAATTTAGAAAATAAACACAATTTACTTATGCTCTTTTATGAGCAATAGATAATAAGTATTTGCCATAACACATTCATGAATACAAGAATGATGAACTTTGAAGCAAAACTTGTTTTTCTTGCGGCTTTTATTGCTTGAAGTTACTGTTTGGCACCACTGGATGGAGATACGGGGTTAGTAAAGTAGAGGGGAATAGTTTTTATTTTATCATACCTATAGTTTGTTTACAGATGGCAGGTTATTTTAGCTGGATCTTCCTGACAGTTATTACTACTACCAGCAACAAAACATGCTTTATAAGTAGAGAAATTAGGTACAGAATATTAGACTTGCCATGCCCCATGCCACATAGTGAGTTGGTTGAGGATCCCAAGCTACTGGTTTCCCTTCTAATTCATTGTTTAGTAAATCAGCAAGTACAATAAAAGAACAAAAGGATTAAGTTAGCAAACATTTTAAATAGAGGTGCTTTATATGTGCTATCATGTCAGTTTATTGATGAAATTTTAACTTGAAAAAAAGGAACTTTATTTATATAGTTTATTTATATATTAAATCTAAAATGTAACTCATATCTGAAAAGTATGTGTTGTAGCCTTTTCTGTAATAAATGTACACGTCCTTTTGTCTCTACTATTAAGCATAATTTAGTGAAAGTGACAAAAAGCAACAAATTATACAAAAGTTAGAGGAAACACTAGAACTGGACAAACTCTGGAACTAACACTCTCAAGTTTCAAAGTTGGAATATGAGGATTAAGTTGTGCTTCGTTGTAATGTCCCTTTCAGGGGCTGATTGCTCAGCATAAGAATAATAACTCAACCCAGGGCAGATTTGAGCTCCCTCTGAGTTTTCAATGAAATCCCATATTAAGGCTAATTATGTTACTACTCTTCTAGCTGCCTGGTTTGCAACCTCCTTCTGCTTTTCATATCTCTATGACCATATTAAAACAGTTTCTTGTTTATTTCTGTTTTCATCTCCCCCACCATGTGAGCCTCTTTCAGGAGGAATTGTGCCTAGTTTTCCTCTGAATCTCAGACCAATATTTGATAAAGGGTTCAAATTCAATATGTTACTTTTGACTATAAGGATACAATTTGATAAACAAGTCAATGAGGTAAAAAAGACACTACCTTTCTCCCAATTCCTACCTGTCCCCTCAAAATTCTGCATTTATGTCATCAAAATACATTTCCCACTGAAATAATAAATTTTACAATGGAATAGTATATAGTTTGGAGAGTTTACTAGTTTATCATATGAAGTTTCATTTTATCTTTAGAGAGGTATTAAGGAATATTTCAATATTTTTAGGGAATATTTCTACATCAAGCCCTATATAGTTATTATTTTACAGGGAAGGAAACCAAACTTCAAAGTGTTTAAATGAATTGCCCCAAATCAAAGAGGTAACAAAAGGCAGAGCTCAAGTTCAAAGGCAGCATCCCAAATCCTTTTTTCTCAGTCTAGGGACTTTTTTCTTCCTGACACTACACTATGATTCTAGAAGTAAGCTGAACTCTTTAGATGCCTAACCCATTAAGCCATAATTAGACATTCACACTTCAGGTAACTTCTTAGATATACTGTTTTTTAATTATAAGGTAATTACAGTTCTGGTTAATGTTATAAAAAACTCGAATAACATTAGGATGCATCTTTAAAAAAAGGAATTTCATGGATAATTCACCAAGAAAGACAATATCCTGGAGCTTAAAATAAACCTCAACAAATGTTAAAGATTGAAATTATACTCTGGCCTAATGGAATCAAACTACAAATTGAAAGCATAAGATAACATGAAAATCTTGAAATACTTAGAAATAAAAACAAACAAAACAATAACACATGCCTAAAACAGTCTCAGAAATTTTAAAATACATAATTGAGAATGAAAATACAACATACTAAAACATGTAGGATGCAGTTAAATCCATGCTGAGAGACAAATTTATAGTAATAATACTTATGTTAGGAAAAAGAAAAGGTGTCAAATCAATCATCTAATGTCCCACTGACATAAGATGTGACATTGAGTGACTAGTAAGGGAAGATCTATTTTATTGGTTATTTTAGCCCAAAGGGAAAAAAATGAAAGGAAATAATATAGATGAGACCCAAAAATCAAGAGAATGACTGAAAGAGACTCAATAGAGAAAATCAATGAAACTGAATGCTGGTTCTTTGAAAGATTCAATAAAATTGATTAAACTCTATTTAGTAATATTGACAAAAATAGAGAATAAACAAGTCACCAGTATTAAGAATAAAAGGAGTTATCACTACAGATCCTGCAACCATTATAAGGAAAATAAAGGAATAATTTTTTAAATTACATTCATAAATTTGACAACTGAGAAACAAAATAGACCAATTCCTTAAAACCAAAAACTGCAAAAACTCATCAAAGATGAAATAGATAATATGAATGAATCTATAACCAACAAACTGGAATTTTTCATTCAAAATCTTCTCAATAAAAGAAATCTCCAGCTTCTAAATGGTTTAACTGAAGAATCTGTCAAACATTTAAGGAATAATTAATATTAATTTTACACAATTTCTTTCAGGAAATAGAAGATTAGGGAACATTTTATGAAGCAAATATTATCCTGATATTCAATCCAAACAAAGACAATATAAAAAGAAAAATATAGATAAAGTTATCTCAGGAAGTTAGATATCCTAATACTCAACAAAACATAGAAAATTTAATCTAACATATACAAAAAGAATTGCGCGGCATGATTAACTGGGATTTTCTTCAGGTAGGTAAAGTCGGTTTAACACTTGGAAATCAATCAATGTTACCTTCCATGTCAACAGTCTTCAGAATAAAAATTATATTATTTGGTGTAGAAAAAGCATTTGACAAAATTCAATATATTTTATGATAAAAACAGTAAGGCATGAATGAATACTACTTCGACTTGATAAAGAACATCTACAAAATCCCTGTAACTACATTATCTTTAATGTGAAATATTAAATTATTTACCTCTAAGATTGAGAACCAGTCAAGGATATACAGTCTCACTATACTTTTTCAACATAGTACTGAAAGTCTTACCCACTGCAATAAGGTAAAACAAACAAAAAAATTAAAAACCCACATTTATATTTGAAAGGAAAAAATATAACTGTTTTTTCTTGTTTGTTTTTTTTTTCAGAAGACATAGGGATATGCAAAAGAACAAACTCCCAAAACTAATAACAGAGTTCAATAAGGCTGTAGCAAAATATCAACTCATAAAAATAGACTGCGTTTCTATCTACTAAAACAGAACATGTAGAAACCAAAATTAAATGTATAGTACCACTTACAGTTGCTTCAGAGAAATGAAATACATAGAAATAGACCTAATAAACACGTACAGGATATACATATATACTCAAAATTATAAAATGCTCAAGAACTCAAAGAAGACCTAAAGAAATGAAAAGACATACTATGTTCATAGACAGGAAGACTCAAAGATTCACAGTAAAGATGTCAAAGCTCTAAAAATTAATCTACAGTTTTAATGCAATTTTTATCAAAATTCCAGCCAAGTTTTTGTGCATATACAAAAGCTTTTTCTAACCATTATGAAATATACAGATCTTAGAATACCTAAAACAATCTCGACAAAGAATAATAAAAGAAGAAATCCTTCCACTCTATATTAATGCTTATTACATAGCTATATTAATCAAGACAGGGCAATATTGGCAATGATATAAACACATAAGTCAATAAAACAGAATAAAGAACACAGAAGTAGACTCAAATTTGCCCAACTGAATTTTGACAAAGACACACACACACAAAAATATTCAATGCAGGAAGGATATCCTTTTTCACAAATCATTCTGGGGTATTTGGATGTCCATAGGCCAAAAGAATGAATGTAGACTTAAACATCATAGTTTATACCAAAACTAACTCATAATTCATCATGGACTTGCAAGTAAAACATTAAGCTATAAAACTTTTAGAAAAAAAAGAGTAGCATAATATTGTACTATGGGATTGATAATGTGCACAGATGTAATACATATGACAACAGTAGCAAATATCCCTGTAAGAAAGTAATCTATTTAAAATCCACAGATGTTTTCTGTAGATTCCATATGCGAGATAACACAGTAATTGCTTTTTTGTGTCTGGTTTATTCAATTTAGCATAACATCCTCCAGATTCATCCTTGTTGTTGCAAGTGACAAGCTTTCCTTCTTTTTATGGATAAATAATATTTCATTTTGTTCTATTCCAATAATATCCCCCATTTTCTTCATTCATCCATAGATGGCCACTTCATTTCTTCCCATATCTTGGCTATTGTAAATAATTCAGCAATGAACATAACATAAAGCTGTAGATATCTCATATATATATATATATATATATATATATATATATAAAATGGGCTTCGTAGAAGCAGAAATAGAATAGTTGTTTCCAGGGGCTATAGGGTAGAGGAAATGGGAGATGTTGGTCAATGGGTAAAAAGTTTCAGTTATAAGATGAATATATTGCCAGAATGTAGAGTACTGTGATTATAGTTAATATTATTGCATTGTTCACTTGCAAAGAGAATAAATTTTAAATATACTCACTTACAAGCACACACACAAAACTGTAATTAATTGTGATAGATGTGTTAATTAATTTGATTGTGATAATCATTTCAAAATATAGATATGTATCATATCATCACATTGTCTTGAACATATTCCATTTTTATTTGTTAATTATAGCTCATTAAAGCTGAGAAAAAAACCTACATAATATGCTATCTTCTTCATAAAGCTCTTTCGTAGTCTAAACTTGATATTTTATATCTACTAGCACTATGTATTTGCCTTATGTTACTTTTCAAATATTACCTTATTCTACTGATAATTGTTCATATTTTAGATCTTCTAATAAATTTTAATCTTCTTGATAACAAGGCCTGCACATTTTCACTCTAAAATAACTCTTTATATGTAGTGAATACCTAGTATTTGTCCCAAAAAATAAACCATTTCCTTAAAAATGAAGTTGATTAATAAAAGATCATTTGAAATTACTGCACTTGTCATAAACATTGGTTCTACCAATGATATCTGGAAAAAATTACCATTACTTCTACATTATTACATCTATGTTCTCTTTCATAATTTTAATCTATATCCTTAAAGTAGTACTTGTTCAAAGAATAGTGAATACTGTAATAAAATGAGTTTCAGTAACTAAATATTATAGGCAAGGAAACTGTTCAAGAATCCTCCCTGGGCAATGAGAAGAATTCTTCCAGTATGGAACGTGTCCTGGTTGAAGTTGAGTGAGGTTATGGTTAGAAAATTAAAAAAGATCCTTCAGAAAATATTTCCCATTAGGGGCATTTATTGTGAAAGAGTAGTTACTGAAAAGTCCCCAAATATGAAAGAGTCTGTGTGTGCATGTGTGTGTATGTGTGTGTATATAGATATATATATGTGTGTGTGTATATTTAATATTTAATATATATTTAATATTATTTGGAATAGATTATTTCAATCTCACTAATATAAGCTCATTTTAAAAGATATTATAGAGGAAAGCTATGAAATAATATGAACCATTCTATATATATATAATAGTCACTGTATATATATTACTGTATATATATATATCATAGTTACTATATATATATTATAGTTACTGAATAACTTGGAGGGAATATTAATAAATTTCCTTGAAGTGTCCACTTCCTTTTCTGCTGTTGTTTTTAGAGTTTTAAAGGCTTTTTAAAAAATTGTGTGGCAGTTGTGTAGATATGTATTGATGAACTATTGTTTTTTACCACAAGGAGAGTAGTTAAGTACTGTTCCTACTTCTTTTACATAGAGTATGAAAGTGACTGCTAAAATAATGGCTTATATAAGTGAGCTTTATGGATCAGATATATTCTCTCTTTCTACACTTTCATATATGTTCTTAATTATTTGAATGGTTCATATTATTATATAGCTTTCCTCTATAATATCATTTAAAATAAGCTTATATTAGTTAGATTGAAATAATGTATTACAAATAATATTAAAGCATGCATTTTATTGAGAGGCAGAAACTCCTATCCATGCTGGTGGAAATGCACAGCGTACTCCTGGAGAACAATTTGACAATAAATAGTAAAATCTTATCACGTGCACAGCATTGAACTGAGGAATTCTTCTATGTGGGATGAATTCAAAATACACAATTGTAATTGTTCTCAATTTTAGGCTCAAGAACATTTATTGCCCAGTTATATATTATGTCCTAATATTTATAGTGATGTAAATAATCAAAAACATGTGCTTGAATATGGTACCTCTTTATAATGGAGTGTTGTGGAATAATTACAAGTAACATCACAGAAAAATCTTAAATGACAAGAAGAATATACCCGATATGCCATGTAAATGCAAAAGCAAATTTAATGTACCTGATGTATATATAGAGATAAAGTGGTAAATACTAAAAGCATATTTTCCAAATACTGGTAGTAGATATGTCTAAGGTGGTTGTTGAGTTTGCTTTTTCAGTTTTCCAAATTATCCCAGAGAATATACATAAGTTTTATTAAGAAAATAGCAGTAGTTTTTGAAAAGAATAGATTTAAGAAGTAGGAACTGTATTGTGAAATATCCGAAATGACTAATATACTATTTTTATTTATTGCTTTTTTTTTTTTTTGAGGCGGAGTCTCACTCTGTCGCCCAGGCTGGAGTACAGTGGCGCGATCTCAGCTCGCTGCAAGCTCCACCTTCCAGGTTCACGCCATTCTCCTGCCTCAGCCTCCTGAGTAGCTGGGACTACAAGTGCCTACCACTACGCCTGGCTAATTTTTTGTATTTTTAGTAGAGATGGGGTTTCACTGTGTTAGCCAGGATGGTCTTGATCTCCTGACATCGTGATCGCCTGCCTCAGCCTCCCGAAGTGCTGGGATTACAGGTGTGAGCCACTGTGCCAGGCCTATTTATCGCTTTAACTGTACATAGAGTGTCTGCTTTGTGCTGGGCATCATGCTAAGTTAACAACTGATAATGCCAAGATAGAACTAAGTTCAGAAAGAGAATAAGCACAGCAATAACAATACAATTAAGTTAGTGTTATCAAATACGTTTGAATAGAATTCAAATAAAATGTAGAAACACTTTGACTAATTTGAATGTTTCTTTTTATTACACCAATTAGTCTTGGATTTCATGATTTTATTGTTCATACGTGACAAATTTTTATAAGAATTTGTCACCCAGTGTCTTTGAATGATTTAGTTTTTCCTAAATTAACCCTAAATGTTTATAATGCATTTCTTCACACACAGTTGTAAAAGTGATTTACATTTCATAACTTTTCTTTTCATCTACTTCCTGGTAATATTCAGGCATTGTTTTTATTCTCCTTTCTGGAGGATCAATTTAAACAAATTTTGGCAATAAGTTGGTATTTTTTAATACAGTTTTTACCTCCTTATAGGGTCACATGACTTTCAGAAACTCCTAGGTTAAATAAGTACACTTGTACTTCTACAATGCAGGGATGGTTTTAATATATTTATTTAAAATGTCCAACCTTGTTTTTATCCATCCTGGTTGTGCCATTTACCAAAATTCAAAAAAGAAAAAAATCAAAGAAAATATTTATGTTAACCCATAAGAACCTAGAATAACACAATAAAGAGAAACAGTTTCAGAAATTTTTAATTAAAGGGTTATTGAAACAACATTCTTAAATTATTTATTTTCTACACATGACTAAAATTTCAGTCGAGCAAAAATTTTTAAAAGGACAAAAGAAAAGCTTTTGAAAGAGGCATAACTAATGGGCATAGCTAGACAAGGGTGGAGAACTAATTATTTTTGTCTTTTTTTCCTGTATTTTTTTCCAGGGTAGGGTATGCTTTTGGCCTGTGTATTTTCCACCTCCAGATAATACTGCATTTCAGAGGTTCATCCAAACAAGAGTAATACAGTGTAGCAGTAAGTCATCTATTTTCTGTCTGTTAGAGTAAGACTACCTTCTATTTTGATGTTTTTAAGCCTTTTGTGGGAGGGTTCTAATTTTAGACTTACAGAAAATTGCAGAAATAGTAAAGAGAGTTTCCAGAGATCTCTTGCATATTTTCACCAAATGTTAACATCTTGTATAACCACTGTGTAATGATCAAGACCAGAAAATTAAAACCAGTATAATAGTATTAACTAAACTAAAGAACTTATTCAAATTTCACCTGTTTTTTTTTTAACTACGATTATTTCATTTCTGTTCCAGAATCCCACTTAGGATCTCACTTTGCATATACTTTTTTATTTTCTTCAGTCTCCTACAGTCTATAACATTTTCCCCTTTTATTCTTTGTCTTTTATGATCTTGACACTTTTGAAGAGCATTGATCAGTTGCGTTTTTCAATTGTTTCTTAGTTTGAGTTTGCTGTTTCCTCGTGAATGGACGGAATTGTGTTTTCTTGGCAAGAGTACCATAGAAATGGCAGTGTTTCCTCAGTGCATTTGCATTCCAGAGATCATGATATTGATATATCTTATTACTGGTGATGTTGTCTTGGATCACTTATGCAAGGTAGTTTCTCCAGGTTTCACCAATCTAAAGTTAGTATCATTCCCTTTGTAATTAATGAATATATTCAGTACATGCTTTGCGAGTTTGCAATTCTATTTCTCCTTAAAATTTTACTCACTAATTTTAATGTTGGCCAGTGAATGCTGTCTTTATTACTTATTAAAGTGGTACTTTCCAAATGGTGATTTTTCTGTTTCCCTCTTGCATTTTACATTTAAAAATAAGACAGAATCCTTCTCTATTTATTTGTATTCGTATATGTTCATAAATGTTCATTTTATTTGATGGTTATAATCTTGACGAAAAGAGTCAAACTCTGTAAAATATTTGAAGAGATGTTATCTGAGCCAAATATGAGTGACCATGGCCTGTGACACAGCCCTCAGGAGTTCCTGAGAGCATGTGCCCAAGGTGGTCGGGGTACAGCTGGGTTTCATACATTTTAGGATGGCAGGAGACATTAATCAAATACATTTAAGAAACAAATTAGTTTGGTCCAGAAAGGCAGGACAATTTGAAGCTGGCGGGGGTCAGTGAGGGAGAAAGTGAGGAAGGAGTTTCCAGACTATAGGTAAATTTAAATATTTTCTGGTTGACAATTGGTTGAGTTTGTCTAAAAACCTGAGATCAATAGAAGGGAATGTCTGGGTTGCCATGATAGGTTGTGAAGACCAACGTTTCACTACGCAGGTGAAGCTTTTTGCTGGCAGGCTTCAGGGAGAATAGGTTGTAAAATGATTCCTATCAGACAAAGTCTGTGTTGTTAATGCCAAGAGGTATAATGAGGCATATCTGATCCCGTCTTCCCTTCAGGGCTTGAACTGTTCTTTCAGGTTAAATTTTAAGAGCCCTTGCAGAAAAGGAAGTCCATTCAGATGGTTGGGGGCCTTAGAATTTTATTTTTGGTCTACTGTCCAATATTATAAATATTTTATTGCTCAACTTGTGCCAGCTTTAGCCATTTGGAAATCCTTTAGGCTACTTTGGGTTTTTGGTAAGATTTCATCTCTATCTATTTATTAAAAATAATAAGTTTATAATGGTATGTTAGCTTTCAATTCAATACCATTTGGCTAATTTTAGCCCATCCTTTTTTCTTTTTTGTAGCTTCTTTCTTCAGCAGTTATTAGGATCTTAAGCTGAACTTACTGTTCCATTGAAACCTGCCCAATAGTCCCATAGATAGTTTTTTTGGATAAACATAAATATTGACCCTTCTGGTCTTAGTGCTTGAAATCTACATTTGTTTTATCTGAGTGCCTTCCTCAGGAAAGGACACCAAGGTCTCTCAAAAAGTATCAAAGAACTGAAACTCACCAGATCTTTGCATTCAGACAATGAGATTTCAGGCCCCTCATTCATGATGATTGTTTCTGATAGGAGAGGTGTGAGAGCCCTGGCACCAGGAAGTTGTTGACTCACAGGTTGGTAAAAGGAATGTTCTGACAACAGTATAAGTTTGAAAAAGGAGAGTTTATTAGAAAGGAATAATGCTGCAAAAGGGTGCAGTGGGGTGCCTCAGCAAGAGGACTGAGCGCACCTTGGTGGATTTTCCTTAGGAGCATTTACAGACCTTATGGCGGGAGCTTAGGATTGTAAAATTAGTTTCGGCATGGCATTTCAGAGATGTAAGGCCTGAAATCAGATGTCAGCTTTAGATACTAGGGAAGTCTGATTACCTCTAAATTCCCCAGATAAGGAGTTTGGCCTCCGGACGGCTTTTTTTTTTTTTTTTTGAGACTGAGTCTTGATGTTGTCGGGGCCCCCTGGCTGGAGTGCAATGGCATGATCTCGGCTCACTGCAACCTCCGCCTCCCAGGTTCCAGCGATTCTCCTGCCTCAGGCTCCTGAGTAGATGAGATTACAGGCACCTGCCACCACGCCTGGCTAATTTTTGTATTTTTAGTAAAGATGGAGTTCACCATGTTGGCCAGGCTGGTCTTGAACTCCTTACCTCAGGTGATCCACCCTCCTTGGCCTCCCAAAGTGTTGAGATTACAGGCGTGAGCTACCACACCCAGACTGGATGGCCTTTTTGATGGTCACCTGGTGGTCTTTGTTCCCTTTTAAATTGCTCAGATAAGAAGTTTTTGTCTCTGGGACCTGTTCAATCACCAGGTGGTTTTGCTCTCCTCAGCTTCTTTACCCCTCAAGTTTCTGTTTTCTCACACATGGTTACATTTCTTCCCTGCTATATGAACTCTTAATTTTATTCGGTCAGGGAGAGGGGTTTGAGACTGAGCTCTTACGTCCTCAGCTGCAGCACCAGATTAAAGCCTTCTTCTTTCTTGGCAATACTCATCATCACAGTCATTGGCTTTCTGTTCTGCAAGCAGCAGGACGTGGACCAAACATCTGGTGTTTTGGTTAACACTATTATACTGTCTGTCTATTCCATGAACATGCTGTTTTAATTACAGAGGCTTTATAGTGTGTTTTAATGGCTGGTAGGGCTTAGTCATTCTTTGTAGTTTATCTTTTTCAGTAATATCTTGGCAATTCTTGCATGTTTTTTCCCCTCCATATAAACTTCTGTGTCAACTTAGTTCTAACAATATAAAATAGTTTGTTTTATTTTATTGAAATTTCATAGAATGTATAAATTAACTTAAAATTGAAATCTTCATATGTCACTTTACATATGAACCTACCTAAGATCTTTTGATTTCTTCAGATATATTTTTATGTCTTCAGGATCTGGAATATTTTTAAATTTCTCACGGAGAAGTTTGACACATTTTGTTGTTAACTTTATTCCTAAGTATTTAGTGTTCTTTGTTGCTATAAATAGGATTTTATGTATCACTATGTTCTGAGGACTAAGGTCTGATTTTTTATCTTGCCCAAATTTCTATCTAAGGGGTCTGGAGAGTCATGCCCTACTTTCTCATCAGATGGATTTTATTTAACCCTGTATATTGTGACTTACTTTCCAATCTGTCTCTGGAATAACAAGGAAGAAAATCGAAATGTTTTACTCCAAAATATATTTCCTTGACATACCTTGAAATTGCCCCGCAGTCTCCTGTGACAAAATGCACATTCTGTAGAGAATCCTCACTCCCCTTTGTTTTCCTTCCTTCCTTTCCAGATCCAAGAGATAATCAACTAAAAGCCAGGCACCCTTTCAAGTCTGATATAAAACACTTTACAGCCTGCTCTCTCTGAAGTCCGCTGAGAGCTTCCTCGGCACAATAAAACTTGGTCTTCACAATCCTTTATCTTAACCTGAACATTTCCTTTCTATTGATCCCAGGTCTTCAGATAAACTCAACCAATTGTCATCCAGAAAATGTTTAAATTTACCTATAGCCTGGAAGACCTGGCTTTGAGTTGTCCCACCTTTCTGAACCAGACCAATGTATTTCTTAAATGTATTTTCTTGATGACCTGTGGGAAAGAGAGTTTCTGGGGTGCCAGATGAGTTGGTCTCCCCTGTGTGAGACACCCATGGGGAGCCATGGGCGGCCTCTGAGGAGAAAAGTCTCCTTATTTCCTTCATGTCTTTCTGCCCCAAAAGCATAACCGCTCAGCAGCATTCCACAAGTTGCTCAGGGAGATAACACTCCCTTGAAGCAGTGGAGTATAATCAAACATCTTGGCTCCTCCTGAAACCCACTCCCATCTGTTTCAGTCCCAATAAGTTAAAGATCTTGAGTAATTTAGACACATGCCTTTGCTCAAGGAAATTCACAGAAACCGCCACTGCTATACATTTTATTGAATGACTCACGACTTCTCCTTCACTGATTAATCCTTTTCCTCATCCCTTCCTATCCCTCCCATCTGCCCTAAGAACAAAGAGCTTGTAAACCAATAAATTGGGTGGAGCCCGAGAACTCTGGGCTGTGAGCAAGCCTCCAATGCTCCAGTCCCCTGGACCCGCCTTTCAAACACTTATTCTGTCTCTAACTCCTTTGTCTCTGCCAGACTTGGGGTACCCACCGAGTGGTGTGGGGCAGGTTTCCCCAACAATGACTCATGCCTTCCTAAAATATATAAAACCAAGCCTGTACCCCGACCACCTTGGGCACATGTCCTCAGGACCTCCTGAGGGCTGTGTCACGGGCCATCACAGGCTATGGTCACTCATATTTGGCTCAGAATAAATCTCTTCAAACTTCAGAGTTTGACTCTTATCGTCAACAGTTCTCTGTTTTTTTATTTGTATGTATGAAGGCTGTTAATTTTTGTATGCTAATTTCATATCCTGCTTCACTGAATACTTTTATTGTTTGAGTTAGTTATATTATTGATTTTCTAGGGTTTCCCAGGTATACTACTGATGCAGCCTCATTGTCTGGGGTGACACCTGAGGTTTGTCTCACAGCCATGGAGATCAAGAACACAGACACACAAACAGTGAGGTTAAGAGCAGAAATTTAACATGCAAAAGAAAGAGAATAGCTCTTTGCTACAGAGAGGGGTCCTGGAAAAATGGGTTGCCGATCTGCAGCAAAATGCAGGGGGTTTTATAGATGAGTTGATGGCAAGGTTGCGTCTGATCTACATAGGGCATGAAAAACTGCTTAGGACCAGGTGTGACATTTGCATAGGGCGTGAATCTCTGGCAGCCCCCACCCCAGTCTTTTATTATGCAGGCGGGATTTCAGCCTGAGCTTCTCCCTGTTGCCCATTTCTTTCTTACTGTACCTATGCGAACAAAAAGGGAAGATGGGTCCAGACACAGTGGCTCACACCTGTAATCCCAGCACTCTGGGAGGCCAAGGCGGGTGGGTCACTTGAGGTCAGGAGTTTGAGACCAGCCTGGTCAACATGATGAAACCCTGTCTCTACTAAAAATACAAAACTTAGTTGGGCATGGTGTGACACACAATTGTAATCCCAGCTACTCGGGAGCCTGAGGCAGGAGAATCACTTGAATCTGGGAGGTGCAGGTTGCAATGAGCCGAGATTGCACCACCACACTTCAACCTGAGCACAGAATGAGACTCCATCTCAAAAAAAAAAAGGGAAGATGAAGTTTCCATGGTGGACATGATGCCCTTCAAGTAGTTCTTTTCTATTGGCGCAGCTGCCAACATTTGCCTGTGCAAGCTTACAGCTTCCTTATTTATGTTTGCAGCTTGATTTTTCGGGCTGCTTTTTGTTAGAAAAAAAATAATAATAATATCTTGGGCTACTTTTTGTTAGGAGGGAAGTTCTTCTGAGGACTCTTTTGCCCTCACTACCTGCCTAAATAATTTCTTTCTACCTCCTTTATCACTATCATATCCTCTGCAATTAGAAATAAGTTTGTTTCCCCTTTGCCCATTCTTATGCATCTGATTGATTTCTGTTTTTGAATTGCACTGGCGAATACTTTTAGCACAATATTGAATAGTGGCAGAAATAGTGGACATTCTGGCTGTATTCCTAATTTAATCAAAAATGCCTCTAGTGTTTCCTCATAAAATAAGACAATGGCTTTAGGAAAAAGGTATTTTTATCATGTTAAGAATGTAACTTTCAATTCCTGTTTAATGAATGTTTTTTATTAAGAATGGGTGTTGAATTTTGTTATAGGCTTTTTCAGCATGTAGAAAAATAATCATATTTTCCCTTAGGTATATTCATATTGTGTGTGTTGTTATTGGATTTTCTAAAACCAAAGTAACATTGCATTCTTGATATAAATCTCACTTGGTTGTCATTTCTTAATGTGGTGTCAGATTCTGTTCCTAATATTTTCCTTTGAATTTCTCTGTCAGTATTTATTAGTGAAATTGATCCGAAGTTTTCTTCTTTGAATTGTATTTATCCTTGCATCGCAAGAATGATTAGAAAGATTTCATTCCATTTCAATAGTCTGCAATGAACAATAAAGCATTAGGACTGTCTGGTCTTTGAAGAGTTGATAGAATTACACTCTAAAATATCTGGACCTAGTTCATTTTGGGGGAAGGGTAGTTCTAAGTATCTTTACATACTCTATGAGAATTTGTACATTTAAGCTTTTTAACTCCAATAGGGTCAATTTTGGTAACCTGAATTTCCTGCAGAAATTATCCATTTTATTTAGGTTATCAAATATATTTGCATGAAAGTCTACAAATTAATCTATGATTTCTTCTTTTTAATCATTATTTCCTCATTATATTTTTCATGTGTATATTTTTGTTTCTGCTTTGTCTTCTTGATAAAGTTAGCTATTGGCTTATAGAGTACATTTTCTTAACTGATTTATAATAATTTTCTTAACTACACCAGGGATTGAATTTATTAGATCTTTTATTTTAAATTATCTGCTGGAAACGTTCCCTTTGAAAATCGGCAGAAGACCAGGATGCCCTCTCTCACCACTCCTATTCAACATAGTATTGGAAATTCTGGCCCGGGCAATCAGGCAAGAGAAAGAAAGAACGCATATTCAAAAGAGAAGAGAGGAAGTCAAATTGTCTCTGTTTGCAGATGACATGACTGTATATTTAGAAAACCCCATCGTCTCAGCCCCAAAACTCCTGAAGCTGATAAGCAACTTCAGCAAAGTCTCAGGCTACAAAATCAATGTGCAAGGGATGTGAAGGACCTCTTCAAGGGGAACTGCAAATCACTGCTTACGGAAATAAGAGAGGACACAAACAAATGGAAAAACATCCTATGCTCATGGATAGGAAAAATCAATATAGTGAAAATGGCCATACTGCCCAAAGTAATTTATAGATTCAATGCTACTTCCATTAAACTACCATTGACTTTCTTCACAGAAATACAGAAAACTACTTTAAATTTCATGTGGAACCGAAAAAGAGCCCATAGAGCCAAGACAATCCTAAGCAAAAAGAACAAAGCTGGAACCATCACACTACCTGAGTACAAACTATACTACAAGGCTACAGTAACCAAAACAGAATAGTACTACTATCAAAACAGATATATAGACCAATGGAACAGAACAGAGGCCTCATAAATAATGCCACACATCCACAACCATCTAATCTTTGTACAAACCTGACAAAAACAAGCAATGGGGAAAGGATTCCCTATTTCATAAATGGTGTTGGGAAAACTGGTTAGCCATATGCAGAAAACTGAAACTGGACCCATTTCCTTACACCTTATACAAAAAACTAAAACTGGACCCCTTCCTTACACTTTATACAAAAATTAACTCAAGATGGATTAAAGGCTTAAATGTAAAACCTAATACCAAAAAAGCCCTAGAAGAAAACCTAGGCAATACCATTCAGGACATAGGCATAGGCAAAGATTTTATGACTAAAACACCAAAAGCAATGCCAACAAAAGCCAAAATTGACAAATGGGATCTAATTAAATGAAAGAGCTTCTGCACAGCAAAAGAAACTATCATCAGAGTGAACAGGCAACCTACAGAATGGGGGAAGATTTTTGCTATCTATCCATCTGACAAAGGGCTAATATCCAGAATCCACAAGGAACTTACAAAAATTTACAAGAAAAAAACAACCTCATCAAAAAGTAGGCAAAGGATATGAACAGACGCTTCTTAAAAGAAGACATTTATGCAGCCAACAAACATATGAAAATGAGCTTATCATCACTGGTCATTAGAGAAATGCATATCAAAACCACAATGAGATACCATCTCATTCCAGTTAGAATGGTGATCATTAAAAAGTCAGGAAACAACAGATGCTGGAGAGAATGTGGAGAAATCAGAATGCTTTTACACTGTCGGTGGGAGTGTAAATTAATTCAACCATTGTGGAAGACAGTGTGGTGATTCTTCAAGGATCTAGAACCAGAAATACCATTTGACCCAGCAATCCCATTATGGGGTATACACCCAAAGGGTTATAAATCATCCTACTATAAAGACACATGCACACATATGTTTATTGCAGCACTATTCACAATAGCAAAGACTTGGAACCAACTCAAATGCCCATCAATGATAGACTGGATAAAGAAAATGTGGCACATATACAACATGGAATACTACATAGCCATAAAAAAGGATAAGTTCATGTCCTTTGCAGGGACATGGATGAAGCTGGAAACCATCATTTTCAGCAAACTAACAGAGGAACAGAAAACCAAACACTGCATATTCTCACTCATAAGTGGAAGTTGAATAATGAGAACACAGGGACACAGGGAGGGGAACATCACACACCAGGGCCTGCCAGGGGATGGGGAGCTAGGAAGAAATACCAAATGTAGATGACAAATTGATGGGTGCAGCAAACCCCCATGGCACGTGTATACCTATGTAACAAACCTGCACGTTTTGAACATGTATCCCAGAACTTAAAGTAAAATAAAAATAAATAAATAAATAAAATTATCTGCCTTTTTAATATCTGCTTCTTTATCATTTCTTTTTTGTGCTCTCTTTGACTTAATTTGTTGTTATATTCTCATGTTCAGAACTGAGAATATAATTATTTTAATTTTATTATTTTTATCAATATAAATGTTTAGTTCAACAAATTTTATTATCACAAATGCTTTACATGCATTTTATAGATTCAGTTATGTAATATTTTTCTTTTCTTATTTTTATGTGTATAATTTCAGTTTGTATGCCCTTTTTCAAGTAGAAGTTGATTTAAGGAAGTTTGGAATTTATTTTCTTATTTCAAAATGAATAGACCTTTCTGTTTTATTGTTGTTGCTATTATTATTTAATTCTAGTTTTTGCATTGTTA
The DNA here is from genome assembly GCF_028885655.2 of Pongo abelii. NCBI lineage: Eukaryota > Metazoa > Chordata > Mammalia > Primates > Hominidae > Pongo > Pongo abelii. The sequence goes on along the minus strand of NC_071997.2, from coordinate 54,465,439 downwards.
CCAGAAATTGTTGTTGTAAATACTTATTTTTACCTTATGAAACCTTTTTTTGTAATCTAATATATGAACAATAACAAAGTTTTGACCACACACTGGGACTCATGCCTATAATCTCGGCACTTTGGGAAGCTGAAGCAGGAGTATCACTTGAGGCCAGAAGTTTCAGAGCAGCCTGGGCAACACAGCAAGACCCCATCTCTATAAAATATGTTTCACAAAATAGGCAGGCATGGTAGTGTACACATGTAGTCCCAGCTACTTGGGATCCTGAAGAGGGAGGATAGCTTAAGAACAGGAATTCACAGTTAGTGAGCTATGATTGTGCCAATGCACTCCAGCCTGGATGACAGAGTGACACTCTGTCTCTAAGACAATTTAAAAAATAAAAATAAAAAATTGGTTGACATTTTCTTCAGTGACTCAAAAAAAAAAAAATGCTACCTTGCTTGGGTTTTTTGAAAAGCATGCTAGTGTAAATTTTTTTTTGCCATTGTTAGTGATTTGATCTTCTTACCTCAAGTTCTTAGGATCTTATTCTCACCTTTGAAATCTAATAGTTTTACTATGATATTTTTTGGAGTTTATCACTCGGTGTCAACGTAAAATAATGAAAAGAGTCAGAATCTAATTTTTAAAGTTTATTCATGTGCAAATTGCAAAGATGGACCACCCAGAAATGTCAGATTCAAAGGAATGGAGTCAGAGTTCCAGTTAAGATTTCATTTATACAGGCAGAGATAAGGAATTTTTCACAGGATTACAGTATTATTCATACAAGGTTAACACATAGTTATGGCAACTTGATTGGTTACAGGCAGTATTTCTTTCTGGAAAGGGTACATTTAACAATTTTTCTTACTCATAGGTTTTCTGTCATCTGATCTAAGCAAAGCAGGACAACAAAGGGGAATTAACATACCTAAAAAGGGCCATTAATTAAAAAGGCAGGTTGTTGTCCCTGACATCATTTGCTTCTCTCTAGTCATTGCCCAGAACAAGAAAAATGAGAAAGTTAGTTAATCTATAATCTGAGAACAGAAGTTATAACCAAATATGACTGAGATTACGGTTATTACTATCTCAAGGCTTAAAGTGTTTTAGGAGCCTACAACAGCTTTTAAATTGTATTTATTCTCACACTAGTAATTTTTCCAAATATCCACTGAGCCCTTTCAATTTGTACATATTAATATTTTTCTATTTCTGGTATATGTTCTTGGGATATAGTTTTAAATATTAGCTCTGTTCCATTGTTCTCTTTTTCTTTGTCAAAAACTCCCATAAGACAGATATTATCTCTTCTTTGACTTCTTTTTCACTATTTTCTCTGCTGATCCTTTTTTCTTCTTTCTTCGTGGCATCTTTTATTCTAGGTTTGCTTAATTGTCTTCCATGCCCATTATTAAGTTTTAATTTAGTTAGATTCTCCCCTGGGAAGCTTGTAAGTTATTCTTTCAATTCTGAGATTATTTTGTCTTTTTTCATTGGTTTTATTCCTGAGTTCAGCTCTTTTATATTTTTCCTGAGGGGTGTGTGTGTGTGTGTGTGTGTGTGTGTGTGTATGTTGGAATTTCTGTTTGAAAGTCATTTTTCATATTCTAATATATTTTTGAGTATATTTAATTGTTTAAAATGTAGATTACAGTTTTCTTCTGTTTTGTGATTATTTTTCTTATTTTAACTTATTTTTCCTGCTTTTCTGCAATAGTTCTCTGCAGGACTTGACTTTGGTTTTGTTAATTTTTAATATAACAAAGTGTTTTAAATAATTGCTGACACTCTTCTGTCAGTCTAGCAAAGTCCATGTATTTTAGTAGGGTTTATTTGCTTTTTTGTATAGTAAGGAGGAAGCTGTGGATCCTCTAACTCTGTGGTCTTGTCTTACTAGTGGCCTAAATCTCCCTATTCTTCTCTTCTTCATACACTGGCCAATGACATTTCTTCCTTCCTCTTGGTTTTTGATCACCTCCAGACTATATGGACTGAGGCTGTCCCCCTAAATTGTGCTTGTCCTTTTAAATCAGCTTTATTGTGATTAAATCTAACATACCTGGTTACTGTTTTTAGGATTTTCTTATTTAGGGTGTAGTTAATCTATCTTTCTGGTGGGTGCTGCACCTCACACTCAGGCCTCTTTCCTAATGTTCCAATTTTCTCTCCTCAGTTTTTCTTGTTCTGAGACTAAGCTTTTTGGCTAGTAAGAACAGATGAAAGCACCTGAGAATTTGGCATTTGTATTTATTGTTTCTTTTTACTTTTTCTTCATAATTTTTGTTTTTTTAGTTTTGACATGCTTTGTTTCCAGATAATGCCAGGGGTATGGTATCTCATGAAATTTTGCCATGTTTTTATCTCATATTGTGTCCAGAATTGGTTCCTTCCAGTGGGTTCTTGGTCTCGCTGACTTTAAGAATGAAGCCGCGGACGCTTGCGGTATGTGTTACAGTTCTTAAAGATGGTGTGTCCGGAGCTTGCTCCTTCAGATGTTCAGATGTGTCCAGAGTTTCTTCCTTCCAGTGGGTTCATGGTCTTGCTGACTTCAGGAGTGAAGCCGCAGACCTTTGCAGTGAGTGTTACAGCTCTTAAAGGTGGCGCGTCCAGAGTTGTTTGTTCCTCCCAATGGGTTAGTTGTCTCGCTGACTTCAAGAATGAAGCTGCAGACCCTTGTGGTGAGTGTTACAGCTCATAAAGGTAGTGTGGACCCAAAGAATGAGCAGCAGCAAGATTTATTGTGAAGAGTGAAAGAACAAAGCTTCCACAGTGTAGAAGGGGACCCCAGCAGGTTGCCGCTGCTGGCTCTGGTGGCCAGCTTTTATTCCCTTACTTGGCCCCACCCAGGTCCTGCTGATTGGTCCATTTTACAGAGTGCTGATTGGTGTGTTTACAATCCTTTAGCTAGACAGAAAAGTTCACCAAGTCCCCACCTGACCCAGAAGCCCAGCCAGCTTCACCTCTCAATATTAGGGAGGGTTTTTTTTTTTTTTTTCTGGCTTATATTCTCCTAAAATCACTCAAACAATTAAATGCTTAATTGTTCTTCACTCAACAACTTTTACTAGTAGATCAGAGTTCAAATAACAATAGAGAATTCAAATATTTGGCTAAGCATGGTGGCTCACGATTGTAATCCCAGCATTTTGAGAGGCCAAAGCGGGTGGATCACAAGGTCAAGAGTTCAAGACCAGCCTGTCCAAGATGGTGAAACCTCGTCTCTACTAAAAATACAAAAATTAGCTGGGCGTGGTGGTGGGCACTTGTAATCTCAGCTACTTGGGAGACTGAGGCAGAGCATTGCTTGAACCCAGGAGGCAGAGTTTGCAGTGAGCCGAGATCGCGCCACTGCACTCCAGCCTGGGCGACAGAGTGAGACTGCATCTCAAAAAAAAAAAAAAAACAAAGTTTCTCTGAAATTTCAATACTGGGCAATACAAAGCTATTTCTCTTGCATATAAAAGCAAACCATCTCAAAATGCTGTTTACTTATATATTCAAGTCAAGATAGAATGAAATTCTTTAGAAAGTGTCTCACTCACAGGCTGACACTGCTCTTCCTTTTTTTAATCCCTCAAAGGTGATATAAACAAAGGTGCCAAAATTATTTTAAAGATTGTAATTTAGTGCTATGAAATAATAAAGCATTTTATAGACACTTTGCACTTCTTGTCAAGAAGATATTTAAGGGAAAATAATAGATCATGCAGTTTTTCTTTAAAGCGTTTCCCAGGAAACAAATCATAAGGTAAATTTCCAAACTAACACTTTAATAAAAGGTACAATCCTGGGTAGACAGACTGAGGGAAAAATAAAAGTAGTGGAAGCCTGGGCAAAGTGAAGAAGGAAAACACACAGAAGGAGAGGCATTACAGATGCATCTTCTTTTTCAGATGAATTGCATGGTCTGCTCACTAATAACACTCTCATTTTCATGCTGAGTCACATCAGCAAAGGCCATTATGACCTTGGGAACGACCTCTAACCCAGAACCAAAGCAAGTAGCATAGACCAGAGGTCAGGTAAGGCTGAGTTCATCTGGGGTAATGTAAAATGGAGATCTGTTTATACAGCCAGATGAAAGACCTATATATGCCAGTATTTATATGTTAACCTGTAATTTAATAAAAGATGCAATATATAGAAGTGGCTCTTTTAACATTCTATTGCTTTGGACTTTGTTATGTGTAATTGATTTTGTTTTTCAGTTACATGTAAAATGCAATTCTTCCTTAATCAGGCATGAGAAAATACAATGAAACAATAATTGCATGTCTTTCCCAGTAATATTCTAGTTAGAAAACATAGACAATAAAATATTGCTATTTTGTTTTTATATATCAAGGTTTTTAAAAAAATATTTTATTACAATTTAACATATATGTTACTTATTTTATTTCAAGGCATATGAAAGTAATAACCTCATTTTTGTTTTAATGATAATTTTCTTTTGAAAGACTGAACAAGATGCTGAGCAGATCATTATTTTCTTCTGAGGAGTTACTGAGGAATTTTACTTAGCATCTTCTTCAATAGGAAACATATTAACTTGATGCACACAATAATTTTGGAGCTGTTTTATTCTCTTATATTTTTATATTCATTTATAGACTTCGTATAGACTGACCTTTTCCCCTACACAACATAGAGTGTTATCAAGTTAAAATTGAGCACTAGCGTAATAAAATGAATTCTAATATCATACTTTATTATTTGTATGATTCCATTCACATCATACTCCAGATGTAGTGGAAACTGAAAGTATTCTTTTCCACAAGCCCTCAATATTATGACTGAAAAATATTTTAGTCTTAAGTGGCACTGATTAGTGAAGAAGTCAATATGATATTATTATTTATTCAGAAGGTGAAGTAGAGCCAAACTCCTTGTAAATAGGTTTATACTAAAAATCAGAACAAAACGTTTAAAGTAAATATGCTTCAATTGAAATAATCACAGTGTAATTCTCAGTACCATAGAAACCAATAAACTTAGAAGAAAATGAAGTTCAGGAGACTTCTAAAAAATAGAAATAGGAAAGAAAGTCTAAGACTAAGTAGTCTAAGAAATCTGAATGGAATATATAGTAATAATGGTCATGAGAATAATTATTAGAACTAACTTTGTGTTTATTTTTTCCAACATGAGCATATACTTTGCAAAATAAAGAGCAAAGTAAGTACTCATAGTCTGTATGAATTTTCACAAATAAATAAGTAAAAAAATTAGGTTACCTATCCAAGTTCCCTCAGTTTCCTCCTCTCTCTTTCAGTAGAAGTGGCAAAAGAAATATAAAAGTGGTTACAATCTGCACCTGTACTTTAAAGATAAAGCCAGCTTCTTCCTTCCTTCCTTCCTTCCTTCCTTCCTTCCTTCCTTCCTTCCTTCCTTCTTTCCTTCCTTCCTCCCTCCCTCTCTCCCTCCCTCCCTTTCTTTCTTTCTCTTTCTTTCTTTTTCTTCCTTTCTTCCTTTCTTTTCTTCTGTCTTTCTTTTCTTTCCTCCCTCCCTTCCTCCCTCCCTTCCTTCCTTCCTCCCCCACTCTGTCCTTTTCTTTCTTTCTTTCTTTCTTCTTTCTTTCTACTTTCCTTCCTTCCTTCCTTCTCTCCCTCCCTTCCTCTCCTCTCCTCTTTCTTTCTTTTTTCTTTCTTTCTTTCTTTTCTTTCTTTCCTTCCATGCCTGCCTGCCTTCTTTTCTTTTCTTTTTTCCTTTTCTTGACTTGCCTTGCCTTGCCTTTTCCTTTCTTTTGTTTTTTCTTTTTGAAACAGGGTCCATTCTGTTGCCTAGGTGGAGTGCAGTGGCACAGTCATAGCTCACTGCATCTTTGAACTCCTTGGCTCAAGTGATACTCCTGCTTCAGGCTCCCAAGCAGCTCAGACAACAGGCATGTTCCACAATGTCCAGGTAATTTTTTTGTTTTTAGTAGAGGCTGGGCCTCACTCTGTTGTGCAGACTTGTCTGAAACACTCGGGCTCAGTGATCCTCCCATCTCAGCCTCCCAAAGTGCTGGGATTACAGGTGTAAGCCACTGCTCCCAGCCAGCCAAGCTTCTTTATGGTAATGTCCTACCATTTTCAGATGTCTTTCATGTCATCTGTAACAGCTAAAATTCTAAGAGATTGCTATCCTTGCTGCTAAATTTAGTTTGTATGCCTCTTGTCAACAAAGTAAATGCATAGTGTGCTCATACAAATTTACTCCAGAAAAATTAGTCTTATATGGCCTGGACAAAAATTCTTTAACTGCGTTCTGCAAAGTTGTTCTCATTAGCTTAATGTCTTGTGTTAGAATAAATTCTACTACCCAATGTAGGCATTGTAGAATTATCAGCAGAAATACCTGTTTTGAGTACCCTCTCTTTTTTTAATCTTCTAGTTCCCAGGATTGGTGTTACAAATTTAAGATCTGAAGGCTACACTTTACATTTAAATCTCTGAATTATGTAAGTAAGATATTCTCTAATGACAACTTGTGAAGAATGAATCTTAGTAACATCTTTTCTGCCTATTTGTGCCTTCGACAGTGTGATGGTTAATATTGAGTGTCAACTTGATTGGATTGAAGGATGCAAAGTTTCGTTCCTGGATGTATCTGTGAGGGTGTTGCCAAAGAAGATTAACTTTGAGTCAGTGGACTGGGAGAGGCAGACCCACCTTCACTATGGGTGGGCACCATCTAACCAGGTGCCAGTGCTGCTAGGAGAAAGCAGGTGGAAGAACATGAAAGGACTAGACTTGCTGAGTCTTCCAGCCTTCATCTTTCTCCCATGCTGGATGCTTCCTGCTCTTGAATATCAGACTTCAAATTCTTCAGCTTTTGGACTCTTGGACTTACATCACTGGTTTGCCAGGGGCTCTCGGGCCTTTGGCCATAAACTAAAGGCTACAGTGTTGGTTTCCCCACTTTTGAGGTTTTGGGACTCAGACGGATCCACCACTGGCTTCCTTGCTCCTCAACTTGCAGACGGCCTATCGTGGGACTTTACCTTATGACTCTGTGAGTCAATTCTCCTTAATAAACTCCCTTTCATATATACCTATATCCTACTAGCTCTGTACCTCTAGAGAACCCTGACTAATACAAACAGGAACCTTTATAAGTACTATTCTTACCTCCTGTTAGACATGGAAGCTTTTTTTTTTTCCTGTATCACAATAGGTATTTTTTTTTTAAGCCCTCAAATGACCCTTTGAGTCCCTCTACTCCTGATTTTCCATTCATTTTTTTTCCCAAAATTTTGGCTCTGGTTTCAAAAGCATTGTTAATATTAATATAAAAAAAAAAAGTGACCTAAGGAGTGAACTCTTTAATCACGATTGCTTTCCTCTTCCATTTGAAATACTGCTACCTTTGAAACATCTCCACATTGTTCTCCAAGTACCATTCAAAAGCCTCTTCTCTTGTTTGTGCATATACTGCTCAGCAAATCTCCCTTAATCCCCCTCAAGATTCTCATTGAAAATAGCACAGAATATACAAATCAAAGAAAAGAAACAATCAAACAAACAAATCACTGTAGGAGCAATTGAAAAGTGAACACTCATCATATGAAATAATAATTTTACTGAAAATCTTATTTAAGAAAACTCATAAAACTACATCATAAAATTATTTGTATTTTCAGATGCCTTTGCTCTGCCTCTAGAAAATAGTTTCCTGGGTGGAGGTGAAAAGATGGAGGATTGGGAAATGAAAGAAAACCTAAACCTCCTTACTTTTCCTGAGATATAACTTGCTCTGCTTAACTAATCCAGCCTTAGAAATAATTCCTGACATTCAGGTTTTATTTTCAAATTCTGTCCTAATACAAACGCCAGTTTGTTTTTTATAATCTATAGACTTTACCTACAGAATTGTAGTTGTAACTAAAATTAGTCTTTAACTTAGTGGATCCGATATGATTTGCCTCTCAGATCCCTTGTCTCATTGCATGTACTTATGCCAACCTGTTGAAGGCAATAATGAATCTAAGACACACAGAGTGAGAGACAGAGATAAAAAGGGAAAGAGAGGTCTGTTCTGAAGGCCCAAAGCAGAGCTGATCTAAATTGCCAATCTATAGAAATTTTCAGTTGAGAACCTTAGCAAAACCATTGTTATACACCAGGAAAATGGGAGGAAACATTTTATTGGAGAGTCAACTTGATAATAAAAAAACACAAGCACACAAGGCTACTACAGTTCAGAATCCAGCTTTTGACTCACAAAATCACTTTCTTAGACTTGACTTAAATTTAGTGCTTTCTTGAAGCTAGAATGAGTTGGAAACAGCCTTCTTCTTTTTCTATAATAATAAATGTTATCAACATTAGAAAGCAGGACAAAAATACATTGGATAATGTGATCAGGATTGAATTACTAAGTTTTCTAAGTGATATAGTTCTGATATCTGCATTTGCTCTATAGAAGCCTTTTATAGTTTTTTTATTTATTACCCCCAAATTACAATTAAGTTCATTGCAACTTGAGGCCCTCCCCAATTTGACCTCAAACAAACTTTTATTTTACTGGTTCAGTATTTTATATTGCTTTAAAATTATTGTACAAGGTAAAACTTCTTAAAATTTAGTTTAGCGTCTTTTTATTTGTTTAATTTTCCAGACTGAAAATAAACTTTTTTCACCATTTCCTCATACACGTCTTTGTCTCTCTTCTAGGTTTAAATGATACTGGTTTCTGAAGCCAACACAATTTTTCTTCCTGTCTTTGCTCTGCATATTGATTACTTATAACATTTTGCCTTGCCTTGGTGGTAATCATTTTTATGCTATATCTCTCATAGTATATTTAAAGTGGGAAGACTCAGGTACTGCTCCAATTACCTGCTCAGTTAGAATTGGTGCAGGAATTGGAATAGTTTCTAAAACTGTGGGGCATATATTTATTTACTCAACTGAACAGAACTAGAGAAAGCAAAGCTGGAGCTGACCATCCCGTCATGCTGACTATCAGAGTACCTTGTGCATAAGGGGCCTGCTATAAACATTTATTCAATACATGTTAAACACTCTTCATTTAAAAAATACAAGCTATTAGGAAAAAGAAAAGAAATTGTTTAAATTTTGAACTCAGCAGGCCCAGTTCACTATCTCTTTACACTGTCATTAAAAAGACTTATAAAACTGCAAATCCTTTCCCCTACAGGAAATTGCAGCCACTAAGACTATTTTACTTTATATTTTATTATAAAAGACAATTAGGTTTTCTAACAGAGATCAATTTCAAAATTCCTCTTTAAAAACTTTTTGGGGGGGAGGAGCCAACATGGCCGAATAGGAACAGCTCCGGTCTACAGCTCCCAGCGCGAGCCACGCAGAAGACGGGTGATTTCTGCATTTCCATCTGAGGTACCGTGTTCATCTCACTAGGGAGTGCCAGACAGTGGGCGCAGGTCAGTGGGTGAGCGCACCGTGCGCCAGCCAAAGCAGGGGCGAGGCATTGCCTCACTCGGGAAGCGCAAGGGGTCAGGGAGTTCCCTTTCCAGGGGTGACAGACGGCACCTGGAAAATCGGGCCACTCCCACCCGAATACTGTGCTTTTCCGACGGGCTTAGGAAACGGTGCCCCAGGAGAGTATAGCCCGCACCTGGCTCAGAGGGTCCTACGCCCACGGAGTCTCGCTGATTGCTAGCACAGCAGTCTGAGATCAAACAGCAAGTCCGCAGCGAGGCTGGGGGAGGGGCGCCCGCCATTGCCCAGGCTCGCTTAGGTAAACAAAGCAGCCTGGAAGCTTGAACTGGGTGGAGCCCACCACAGCTCAAGGAGGCCTGCCTGCCTCTGTAGGCTCCACCTCTGGGGGCAGGGCACAGACAAACAAAAAGACAGCAGTAACCTCTGCAGACTTAAATGTCCCTGTCTGACAGATGTGAGGAGAGCAGTGGTTCTCCCAGCACGCAGCTGGAGATCTGAGAACGGGCTGACTGCCTCCTCAAGTGGGTCCCTGACCCCTGACCCCCGAGCAGCCTAACTGGGAGGCACCCCCCAGCAGGGGCAGACTGACACCTCACACGGCCGGCCAGGTACTCCAACAGACCTGCAGCTGAGGGTTCTGTCTGTTAGAAGGAAAACTAACAGAAAGGACATCCACACCAAAAACCCATCTGTACACCACCATCATCAAAGATCAAAAGTAGATAAAACCACAAAGATGGGGAAAAAACAGAGCAGAAAAACTGGAAACTCTAAAAAGCAGAGTACCTCTCCTCCTCCAAAGGAACGCAGTTCCTCACCAGCAACGGAACAAAGCTGGACGGAGAATGACTTTGACGAGCTGAGAGAAGAAGGCTTCAGACGATCAAATTACTCCGAGCTACGGGAGGATATTCAAACCAAAGGCAAAGAAGTTGAAAACTTTGAAAAAAATTTAGAAGAATGTATAACTAGAATAACCAATACAGAGAAGTGCTTAAAGGAGCTGATGGAGCTGAAAACCAAGGCTCGAGAACTACGTGAAGAATGCAGAAGCCTCAGGAGCCAATGCGATCAAATGGAAGAAAGGGTATCAGCCCTGGAAGATGAAATGAATGAAATGAAGCGAGAAGGGAAGTTTAGAGAAAAAAGAATAAAAAGAAACGAGCAAAGTCTCCAAGAAATGTGCGACTATGTGAAAAGACCAAATCTACGTCTGATTGGTGTACCTGAAAGTGATGGGGAGAATGGAAACAAGTTGGAAAACACTCTGCAGGATATTATCCAGGAGAACTTCCCCAATCTAGCAAGGCAGGCCAACATTCAGATTCAGGAAATACAGAGAACGCCACAAAGATAATCCTCGAGAAGAGCAACTCCAAGACACATAATTGTCAGATTCACCAAAGTTGAAATGAAGGAAAAAATGTTAAGGGCAGCCAGAGAGAAAGGACGGGTTACCATCAAAGGGAAGCCCATCAGACTAACAGTGGATCTCTCAGCAGAAACCCTACAAGCCAGAAGAGAGTGGGGGCCAATGTTCAACATTCTTAAAGAAAAGAATTTTCAACCCAGAATTTCATATCCTGCCAAACTAAGCTTCATAAGTGAAGGAGAAATAAAATACTTTACAGACAAGCAAATGCTGAGAGATTTTGTCACCACCAGGCCTGCCCTAAAAGAGCTCCTGAAGGAAGCGCTAAACATGGAAAGGCACAACCGGTACCAGCCACTGCAAAATCATACCGAAATGTAAAGACCATTGAGACTAGGAAGAGACTGCATCAACTAATGAGCAAAATATCCAGCTAACATCATAATGACAGGATCAAATTCACACATAACAATATTAACTTTAAATGTAAATGGACTACATGCTCCAATTAAAAGACACAGACTGGCAAATTGGATAAAGACTCAAGACCCATCAGTGTGCTGTATTCAGGAAACCCATCTCACGTGCAGAGACACACATAGGCTCAAAATAAAAGGATGGAGGAAGATCTACCAAGCAAATGGAAAACAAAAAAAGGCAGGGGTTGCAATCCTAGTCTCTGATAAAACAGACTTTAAGCCAACAAAGATCAAAAGAGACAAAGAAGGCCATTACATAATGGTAAAGGGATTAATTCAACAAGAAGAGCTAACTATCCTAAATATATATGCACCCAATACAGGAGCACCCAGATTCATAAAGCAAGTCCTGAGTGACCTACAAAGAGACTTAGACTCCCACACATTAATAATGGGAGACTTTAACACCCCACTGTCAACATTAGACAGATCAACGAGACAGAAAGTCAACAAGGATACCCAGGAATTGAATTCAGCTCTGCACCAAGCGGACCTAATAGACATCTACAGAACTCTCCACCCCAAATCAACAGAATGTACATTTTTTTCAGCACCACACCACACCTATTCCAAAATTGACCATATACTTGGAAGTAAAGCTCTCCTCAATAAATGTAAAAGAACAGAAATTGTAACAAACTGTCTCTCAGATCACAGTGCAATCAAGCTAGAACTCAGGATTAAGAATCTCACTCAAAACCGCTCAACTACATGGAAACTGAACAACCTGCTCCTGAATGACTACTGGGTACATAACGAAATGAAGGCAGAAATAAAGATGTTCTTTGAAACCAACGAGAACCAAGACACAACATACCAGAATCTCTGGGATGCATTCAAAGCAGTGTGTAGAGGGAAATTTATAGCACTAAATGCCCACAAGAGAAAGCAGAAAAGATCCAAAATTGACACCCTAACATCACAATTAAAAGAACTAGAAAAGCAAGAGCAAACACATTCAAAAGCTAGCAGAAGGCAAGAAATAACTAAAATCAGAGCAGAACTGAAGGAAATAGAGACACAAAAAACCCTTCAAAAAATAAATGAATCCAGGAGCTGGTTTTTTGAAAGGATCAACAAAATTGATAGACCGCTAGCAAGATTAATAAAGAAAAAAAGAGAGAAGAATCAAATAGATGCAATAAAAAATGATAAAGGGGATATCACCACCGATCCCACAGAAATACAAACTACCATCAGAGAATATTACAAACACCTCTACGCAAATAAACTAGAAAATCTAGAAGAAATGGATAAATTCCTCAACACATACACCCTCCCAAGACTAAACCAAGAAGAAGTTGAATCTCTGAATAGACCAATAACAGGAGCTGAAATTGTGGTAATAATCAATAGCTTACCAACCAAATAAAGTCCAGGACCAGATGGGTTCACAGCCGAATTCTACCAGAGGTACAAGGAGGAGCTGGTACCATTCCTTCTGAAACTATTCCAATCAATAGAAAAAGAGGGAATCCTCCCTAACTCATTTTATGAGGCCAGCATCATCCTGATACCAAAGCCTGGCAGAGACACAACAAAAAAAGAGAATTTTAGACCAATATCCTTGATGAACATTGATGCAAAAATCCTCAATAAAATACTGGCAAACAGAATCCAGCAACATATCAAAAAGCTTATCCACCATGATCAAGTGGGCTTCATCCCTGGGATGCAAGGCTGGTTCAATATACGCAAATCAATAAATGTAATCCAGCATATAAACAGAACCAAAGACAAAAACCACATGATTATCTCAATAGATGCAGAAAAGGCCTTTGACAAAATTCAACAACCCTTCATGCTAAAAACTCTCAATAAATTAGGAATTGATGGGACGTATCTCAAAATAATAAGAGCTATTTATGACAAACCCACAGCCAATATCATACTGAATGGGCAAAAACTGGAAGCATTCCCTTTGAAAACTGGCACAAGACAGGGATGCCCTCTCTCACCACTTCTATTCAACATAGTGTTGGAAGTTCTGGCCAGGGCAATTAGGCAGGAGAAGGAAATCAAGGGTATTCAATTAGGAAAAGAGGAAGTCAAATTGTCCCTGTTTGCAGATGACATGATAGTATATCTAGAAAACACCATTGTCTCAGCCCAAAATCTCCTTAAGCTGATAAGCAACTTCAGCAAAGTCTCAGGATACAAAATCAATGTGCAAAAATCACAAGCATTCTTATACATCAATAACAGACAAACAGAGAGCCAAATCATGAGTGAACTCTCATTCACAATTGCTTCAAAGAGAATAAAATACCTAGGAATCCAACTTACAAGAGATGTGAAAGACCTCTTCAAGGAGAACTACAAACCACTGCTCAAGGAAATAAAAGAGGATACAAACAAATGGAAGAACATTCCATGCTCATGGGTAGGAAGAATCAATATCATGAAAATGGCCATCCTTCCCAAGGTAATTTACAGATTCAATGCCATCCCCATCAAGCTACCAATGACTTTCTTCACAGAATTGGAAAAAACTACTTTCAAGTTCATATGGAACCAAAAAAGAGCCCGCATCGCCAAGTCAATCCTAAGCCAAAAGAACAAAGCTGGAGGCATCACGCTACCTGACTTCAAACTATACTACAAGGCTACAGTAACCAAAACAGCATGGTACTGGTACCAAAACAGAGATATAGATCAATGGAACAGAACAGAGCCATCAGAAATAATGCCACATATCTACAACCATCTGATCTTTGACAAACCTGAGAAAAACAAGAAATGTGGAAAGGATTCCCTATTTAATAAATGGTGCTGGGAAAACTGGCTAGCCGTATGTAGAAAGCTGAAACTGGATCCCTTCCTTACACCTTATACAAAAATCAATTCAAGATGGATTAAAGACTTAAATGTTAGACCTAAAACCATAAAAACCCTAGAAGAAAACCTAGGCAATACCGTTCAGGACATAGGCATGGGCAAGGACTTCATGTCTAAAACACCAAAAGCAATGGCAACAAAAGCCAAAATTGACAAATGGGATCTAATTAAACTAAAGAGCTTCTGCACAGCAAAGGAAACTACCATCAGAGTGAACAGGCAACCTACAAAATGGGAGAAAATTTTCGCAACCTACTCATCTGACAAAGGGCTAATATCCAGAATCTACAATGAACTCCAACAAATTTACAAGAAAAAAACAAACAACCCCATCAAAAAGTGGGCGAAGGATATGAACAGACACTTCTCAAAAGAAGACATTTATGCAGCCAAAAAACACATGAAAAAATGCTCACCATCACTGGCCATCAGAGAAATGCAAATCAAAACCACAATGAGATACCATCTCACACCAGTTAGAATGGCAATCATTAAAAAGTCAGGAAACAACAGGTGCTGGAGAGGATGTGGAGAAATAGGAACACTTTTACACTGTTGGTGGGACTGTAAACTAGTTCAACCCTTGTGGAAGTCAGTGTGGCGATTCCTCAGGGATCTAGAACTAGAAATTCCATTTGACCCAGCCATCCCATTACTGGGTATATACCCAAAGGACTATAAATCATGCTGCTATAAAGACACATGCACACGTATGTTTATTGCCGCATTATTCACAATAGCAAAGACTTGGAACCAACCCAAATGTCCAACAATGATAGACTGGATGAAGAAAATGTGGCACATATACACCATGGAATACTATGCAGCCATAAAAAATGATGAGTTCATGTCCTTTGTAGGGACATGGATGAAATTGGAAATCATCATTCTCAGTAAACTATCGCAAGAACAAAAAACCAAACACCACATATTCTCACTCATAGGTGGTAATTGAACAATGAGAACACATGGACACAGGAAGGGGAACATCACACTTCGGGGACTGTTGTGGGTTGGGGGGAGGGGGGAGGGATAGCATTGGGAGATATACCTAATGCTAGGTGACGAGTTGGTGGGTGCAGCGCACCAGCATGGCACATGTATACATATGTAACTTACCTGCACATTGGGCACATGTACCATAAAACCTAAAGTATAATAATAATAATAATAATAATAATAATAATAATTAAAAAAAAAAACTTTTTGATGTGTTATTAGTAAATCCGTACCCCATCCGCAAAAAGATTTACGTATTTTTCTTGTGCTTCTGTCTTTTTTATCCCCTCCCAAAGACCAACCTCCTGTACTTGGATATTAATGCCAAGTCATGTAGTGGAATAAACAGGCCATTAGCATTAAAAAACACACACATCTTTTTTATTGAAAAATCCTTTTTATGACAAAAAGAACCTAAAATTTGCATGTAAATGGAGACTATTCAAGTAATATACTGTATGAGATTACTAGATTTTTAAATATGTGATCTTTATAAGGTTGATAAATACTGCCACTGTCATAGAATTTTTTGGAAAGATGTCAAGAAGTAAAAGACTATTTCCAAAGCTGGAAAATTTAAACATTTGTAATCTCTACATTCAGGAATTTTGATCTGCATTAAGTTCTCTATTAAAAAAGAGTCATTTTTCAATATTTAAAGTATTTAAAAGTTTAAAATGAAACATTAGATGGCATGCTTAGATTCTTCTTTGTGCAAAATCAGTTAAATCCTCGACGTGACTATCCCATTTTAAAATCATTTACTGTCAGTCACCTCCTGGGGTATACAATATTACAAATTTCTCTCTTAGTGAATCCTGTTACTCTACAGTATCTGGCATATAAAGTTTCTGGTACAAACTAAATTTTGGATGAAACCATTACAAACCAACTGAAGTAGATTTAAAAATGCAGCCCATGATAGCAGTTATAAAACTTTATGGAGCTTATTAATTGCTTGAGATCTTGCAAAACAATTTTTGAAATCTAGGAATTGTGATTTTGATTTGGGTGGGACATTGAAAGAGTATTTCAACTGTGATCCATGTCCACATGAATATGGATGGTGAATATTAATCAATGATGCTAAAGTAACAAATATGTTGTAACCCTCTGTGTTAACACAAAGGGTTAAATTGTTAAAGCAGGCTCATAGAAACGATAATTCTTACCTGATACCACACTTGATTAATAATTCACAGATTCACACAAAAACCAAGCAAAATATATGCTCTGGAGGAGCAGGCAATTATTAACCACAGTTCCCAATAAATTTTTTTTCTTACATTAGGACACTGCTTGTTATTGGATTAACAGATTAAGTTTCCGAATGATGTATTCACAAAAACATAGTTCACAAAAGAAGCTGTTTCAATTTCGGGACTTACTAGTTTTACACTCTGTTAGTTATATGACTGTAAAGTGCATGCTGGATAATTTCCCATTCTCCAGACAGCTATGTTCTATACATCTATAAATCCAGGATCGTTTATAATAAGTAATCTACAGAGGCAAAGTATGCCCTTCTCAAATATTTACTTTGTAAAAATAAAAACTCTGCTTCTTATCATAAGCAAGTTGATGCAGGACATAAGCACGTCTATGAGAAAGTCTACTGGAAATTCATCACTTCTCTTTGATCTTCTCAAGGAAGATTCTCATCATCAAGAAGAAAATAACAACATTGCTATTAAATTATTTCTTCCCACTTCTACTCCTAAACTGTTCATAAGAAAAATCTTTACTTTAGACAAAACATTGTCTTTCTGATATTCTCTCTTTGCAAACATTCATACTATAACCAAGTCTTATTTCCTGAATAAATTCTTTGTCTTTTGATCAATGGATTATTCCCTAATTAAGGGAGATATTTCACCTTCTCTTTGAGGATGACCACCTGTTCTCTGTAGGAGTCCTGATTTTTTTAATTTTTATTTTTAATTTTTGTGAGTACATACTAGTTGTGCATGTTTATGGGTAACATGAGATATTTTGATACAGTTGTGCTGCATAATAATCATGTCAGCATAAATGGGGTACCCAACACCTCAAGCATTTATCCTTTTTGTTACAGACAATCTAATTATATCTTCTATTTATTTTTAAATTTACAATTAAATTATTTTTAAGTGCAGTCACCCTGTTGTGCTAGAAAATACTAGGTCTTTATTCTTTCTAATTATTTGAATAAAGTCTTAAAAGAATAATTCTCTTTGCATATCTTAGACATTATATATATATAATTTTATATATATATATATATATACACACAATTGCTTAAAGTAAATACTGTTACTAGCTAGTAGAAACTTTCATGAGTATAGATTTGTACCTCTTTTATTGTACTTGAATACTGCTGCGGCTTGAATGTGTCCCCAATCCTCTTAATCCCCAATGTAACAGTGTTAAGAGGTGGGAACTTTAAAGAGGTGATTAAGTCATAAGGGTTCTGCCCTTATGAATGGAATAATGCCATTATTACAGGACAGAAGTGGATTAGTTATGGCAGAGTGTATTCCTGATAAAAGGATGAATTTGGCCCCCTTCTCTTCTTCCTTTTGTCCCCTCTTGCCCTTTGGATTTCCACCATGGAATGACAAAGCAATTTGGCCCTTACAAGATGCCACCACATTGATAATGGACTTCCCAGCCTCTAGAACTGTAAGAAATATATTTTTAATTGTTTGTTTATTTTTTCTAACGTTTTACTTTTAATCTTTGTGGGTATATAGGTATATATATTTATGAGGCACGGGAGATATTTTGATACAAGCATACAATGCATAATAACTACATTTTGGGAAATGGTGTATCCTCCTCTCAAACATTTATTATTTGTGTTAAAAACAAGCTAATTATACTCTGTTAGTTATTTTAGAATGTACAATTAAGTTACTATTGACTATAGTAAACATGTGCTATCAAATACTAAGTTTTATTCATTCTTTCTAAACATTTTTATGTACCGATTAACCATTCTCACCTCCCCCTCACTGCCCCTGACTGCCCTTCCCAGCTTCTGATAACCATCCTTCTACTATATCTTAAGGAGTTCAATTGTTTTGAGTTTTAGATTGCACAAATAAGTGAGTACATGCAATGTTTGTCTTTCTCTGCCTGGCTTATTTCACCAAACACAATGACCTCCACTTCCTTCCATGTTTTTGTAAATGACAGGATCTCATTCTTTTTTATGGCTGAATACTACTCCATTGTATATATGTACAACGTTTTCTTTATTCATTCATCTGTTCACAGACACTTAGGTTCTTCCACATCTTTGCTATCATGAACAGTGCTGCAACAAATATGAGTGTGCAGCTGTATCTTTGATATGCTGATTTTCTTGCTTTTTGGTATGTACTCAGCAGTAGGATTGCTGGACCATATAGTAGCTATATTTTTAGTTTTTTGAAGAACCTCCAAACTGTTCTCCATTCCCACCAACAGTATATGAGGGTTCCCTTTCTCCACGTCCTTTCCAGCATTTGTTATTGTCTGTCTTTTCAATAAAAGCCATTTTAACTGAGGTGAGACAATATCTCATTGTAGTTTAGTTTGCACTTCTGTGATAATCAATGATTTTAACTGTTTTCCATTTGCATGTTTTCTTTTGAGAAAGGTCTATTCAAATCTTTTGCCCATTTTAAATCAGACTATTAGATGTTTTGGTTATTAACCTCTTGTCAAATGGTTAATTTGGAAACATTTTCTCCCATTATGTGGATTGTCTCTTCACTTTCTTGATTGTTTACTTTGTTGTGCAGAAGGTTTTTTAACTTAGTGTGATCCCATTTGTCCATTTTTACTTTGGTTGCTTATGCTTTTGGGTTATTACTCAAGAAAGCTATGCCCAGTCAAATGTCCTGGAGAGTTTCTCCAATGTTTTTCTTTAATAGTTTTATAGGTTGAGGTCTTAGATTTAAGTCTTCTATCTAGTTTTATTTGATTTTTGCATATGACAAGAGATAAGGGGCTAGTTTCATTCTTCTGCATATGGATATACAGTTTTCTCAGCATCATTTATTGAAGAGACTGTCTTTACCCCATTATATCTTCTTGACACCCTTTTTAAACATGAGATCACTGTAGTTGTGTGGATTTGTTTCAGGGTTTTCCATTCTCTTCCACTGGTCTGAGTTGGCCTTTATGCCAGTACCATGGTGTTTTGGTTACTATAGCACTGTAGTATAATTTGAAGTCAGGTAATGTGATTCCCCCAAATTTGTTCTTTTTGCTTAGGATACTTTTGGTTATTCTGAATCTTTTATGGTTTCATATAAATTTTAGGGTTGTTTTTATATTTATGTGAAAAATGTCATTGGTATTTTGATAGGGATTGCATTGAATCTGTAAATTGTTTTGGGTAGTATGGACATTTTAACAATATTAATTCTTCCAATCCATGAACATGGAATTTTTTTTATTTTTTAGTGTGTTTTCTTAAGATTTTTTAAATCAGTAATTGATTGAGTAGGATTGCTGTTAGTTCCTCTTTAAATGTTCGGTAAAATTCAGCAGTGAAGTTATTGGGTCTCAGGATTTCTTCCTGGTTCAGTTCGGTAGGTTGTACGTGTCTAGAAGTTAGTCCATTTCTTCTAGATATTCCAATTTATTGGCATATAGTTCCTTATAGTAGCCACTAATGATTCTTTACATTTCTGTAGTATCAGTTGTAGCTATAATGTGCCTTTTTTCATCTCTGATTTTATTTAGTTTTATCTTCTCTATTTTTTTCTTCATTAGTCTGGCTAAGGGTTTATCAATTTTATTTAACTTTTCAAAAGACCAACGTGTTGTTTCATTAATCTTGTGTATTTTCATTTCAATTTCATGTATTATTACTCTGATCTTTATTATTTCTTTTCTCCTACTAATTTTGGATTTAATATGCTCTTGCTCTTCTAGTTCTTTAAGATGCATCATTAGATTAAGTTTTTCCCTTTTTTGATGGAGGCACTTACAGCTATACACTTCCCTCTTACTACTGCTTTTGCTGTATCCCATAAGTTCTTTTTGTCATGTTTCCATTATCATTTATTTTGAGAAAATTTTTAGGTTCCTTCTTAATTTCTTCATTGACTCACTGGTCACTCAGGAGCATATTATTTAATTTCCATGTATTTGTATAGTTTCCAAAATTACTCTTGTTTTGGGTTTCTAATTTCATTGCATTGTGGCCAGAGAAGATGCTTGCTATTTTTTCAATATTTTTTATTTTATTTGTATTTTTTATTTTATTTGTATTTTTTATTTTATTTTATTTTATTTTATTTATTTATTTTTTTTTTTGAGTTGGAGCCTCACTCTGTCACCCAGGCTGGAGTGCAGTGGCACGATCTCGGCTCACTGCAAGCTCTGCCTCCTGGGTTCACACTATTCTCCTGCCTCAGCCTCCTGAATAGCTGGGACTACAGGCACCCGCCACCACACCCAGCTAATTTTTTTGTATTTTTAGTAGAGACAGGGTTTCACTGTGTTAGCCAGAATGGTCTTGATCTCCTGACCTCGTGATCTGCCTGCCTCAGCCTCCCAAAGTGCTGGGATTACAGACATGAGCCACCACGCCCAGCCTATTTCAGTATTTTTTGATGTTTTAGGATTCACTTTTGACCTACCATATGGTCTGCTTTTGAGAATGATTTATGTGTTCAGAAGCATGTGTATTCTGCAGCCATAGGAAGTAATGTTCTGTAAATATCTATTAGATCAATTTATTCTATAGTGCAGATTAAATCCAGTTGTTCTTTCTTGATTTTCTGTCTGAGAAATCTGTCCAATGCTGAAAGTGGGGTGTTGAAGTCTCCAGCTGTTATTTTTATTAAAGTCTCTTTAGCTCTAATAATATTTGCTGTATATTCTGGGTGCTTCAGTGCTGGATGCATTTATATTTATAATCATTTTATCTTCTTGCTGAATTGACCTTTTTATTATTATGTAGTGATCTTCTTTGTTTTCTCTTACAATTTTTGTCTTGAAATCTATGTTGCCTGATAGAAGAATATTTACTCTTGCTTTTTGTTTGTTTGTTTGTTTGTTTCCATTGACATGGAACATCTTTTCTCTTTATTTTCAGTCCATGTACACCATTATAGGTGAAATGTGTTTCTTGTAGGCAACAGAGCATTGGGTGTTTTGTGTGTGTGTGTGTGTGTGTGTGTGTGTGTGTGTGTGTGTTTTCCATTCATCCATTCTATGTCTTTTGATTGGAGTTTAATTCCTTTACATTTAATGTTATTATCAGTAAAGACTTTTTTCTGCCACTTTGTTATTTGTTTTCTAGTTGTTTTGTGGTCTTCTCTTCCTTCTTTTCTTCCTGTCTTCCTTTTAGTGAAGGTGATTTTCTCTTGTGGTATGATTTAGTTTCTCACTTTTAATTTTTTGTATATACATTGTATGTTTACCATGAGGTTACCATGAGGCTTTAAAATACTATCTATAACCCATTATATTAAAATGATGACAAATTAGCACTGATTACATAAAAAACTAGTACAAATTTGTTCCCCCACTTTTTAATTTTTTGTTGTTTCTCTTTATGTCTTATCGTACTATGTCTTGAAAAGTTATCATAGTTATTATTTTTTATTAAATCACCCTTTAGTCTTTCTACTTGAGTAGCTGACACACAACAATTACAGTGTTATAATATTTTGTGCATTCTCACGTGCTTACAATTACCAGTGAGTTGTTTTTTTTTTTTAACCATCAAATGATTTCTTCTAGCTCATTAACATTCTTTTCTTTCAGACTGAAAAACTCCCATCAGCATTGCTTGTAGGACAGCTTTTGTTTGTCTAAGAAGGTCTTTATTAATCCTTCATGATCAAAGAATATTTTTGGAAGATATATTATTCTAGGCTAAAAGGATTTTTCCTTCAGTACTTTAAATATGTCTTGCCACTCTCTCCTGGCCTGGAACATTTCCACTTAAAAGTCTACTGCCAAATGTATTGGAGCTCCATTGTATGTTATTTTTCTCTTTCCTTTTGTGGCTTTTAGGATCCTTCCTTTTCCTTGACCTTCAGGAGGTTGATTATCAAATTCTTTGAAGGAGCCTTCTTTGTGTTAAATGTGCTTCGTGTAGAAATTAGACTGACACCTATGACCATCTAATCTTCATCAAAACTGACAAAAGCAAGCAATGGGGAAAAGATTCCCTATGCAATAAATCCTATTGAGATAACTGGCTAGCAATATGCAGAAGATTTAAAATGGACCCTTTCCTTACACTATAAACAAAAATCAACTCAAGATGGATTAAAGACTTAAATATTAAAGTCAAAACTACAAAAACTCTGGAAGACAACCTAGGTGATACCATCCTGGACACAGGAGCAGGAAAAGATGTCCTGACAAAGATATCAAAAGCAATTGCAACAAAAGCAAAAATTGACAAGTGGAATCTAATTAAATGTAAGAGCTTCTGCACAGCAAAGAAACTAACAACAGAGTAAATAGACAACCTACAGAATGGAAGAAAGTATTTGCAAACTATGCACCTGATGAAGATCTAATATTCAGCATCTATAAGGAACTAAAACAAATTTACGAGAAAAAAACAAACAACCCCATTAAAAAGTGAGCAAAGAACATGAACAGCCTAGAAGGTCGAGGCTGCAGTGAGCTATGGAATGCCACTGCATTTCAGCCTGGGATATGGAGTAAACCTCTGTCTCACACACACAGAAGACATCTCTCTCTCTCTGCATAACGGAGAAGACGGTGGCTTTAAGCTTACATAGCTAGCCTCACCTTTAAGATATTTTTCTTGGCAATCTTGTTTTGTCTAAGCCTTTACCTAAGCCCTATTTTGTCTCAGCAAATAATGGTGTTGGGACCTAAGTTCTGTTCTTTTGGGATGTAAATATCACCTGAGTCATGTTTTTGAAAGTGCAAATTTAAGAGTTGACTAGCTAACAATTGTTTAGGACTTGATAGAGTAAGGGGAAAAGAAACTATTTGAAATCTGGCAGAGGAAGGATTTATGAAGCTATAAAATTTGCTTCTATCTGAGTGTCTCTGTCTAAATGTTTATATATGTCATGTGTATGTGATATTTCACTATAAAAATATATGAAAGACTTCTAATTAATTGTCTTAAAGAAAAAGTAAGCACTTAAGTATTTTATCAAAAAAATAGAAACTAGCTCAAATGCCTTTTAGTTCATATGACTTGGCTACATCTTCCACAAATAATACTAGTTGAATATTGTTGGTTTAATAAAAACAACTATGTCTTCTAAGTTATAAAAGAAAAAACCACAAGTATTTAACTTTATGGATTTTGCTTTTATGATACTTGCCTAACACACAGTAATATAAAAATTATGAAGAGAAAAATTAACTTGAGATGATGGCTAGCTTTGTTTAATGAACTATTCAAGTATAATTGTTAAGAATAAATTAAGTGAATGTAAATGTGATAAAATGTCGTAAGTGAACTTTTCATAGTTTCAAAATTCTTTTCAGTAATTTAAAATCTTAAAGTCATGTTATGGTAAATTAACTAATACGTAGTCATGAAATTTCTGAGTCATTTCTAAGTAAGTTAAAATACTGAAACATTATTAAATAAAAGTTTAAGTTTATATATTTTGGCATCTTACATTTATATGGTACAGGAAAGCTAAATATATTTAGATCTGTTAATAAACAAAAAAATTGAGAACACATCTCTAAAAATCATGAAATGGTTTTTATCTACACTGGTATAAAATAGTTCAAAATTATTTACTTCCTAAGTTTTTCACTGAAAATTAGGATTACTAAGAATTAATATTAAAATTAATATATGTAATTGAGATTGTAAATATAAGAAAAACAATTCTATATATTAATTGTATGAGAAAAGTGGGATTGTTAGAGTAGGTAGACAGGCAGACATGTGCAAGGCAGGAGAGGGCCTCCCTCATCACCCACAGGAATGTCAGGTAACCATCAGGTGATGGTCAGTTGGTTGATAAATTGTGTCTCTAAAAAAATACTTGCTTGTAGCCAGTGCCAGGAAAAAGCAGTCTCACGATAGATGGAAAATACCTGAGGTTGGTGATCAGCAGCTTCCTGATAAGATCTCAGGAGTTGGGTGAGTGGTCTTAAGTGTGCACACAAAGAAGCAAAATTGTGGTGTTTAACTGGTATATGACCTTCCTCTAGGAACACTTGACTGGTAAGGGAAAAATGCCTCAAATGAGCATGCATACAACTTCAATAAACACACTGTGTATGTGGCCCCTCCGAAGTGCTGGCAGGCCACTGTGCATGGCCCACCCCTAAGGAAACATCAAAGGAGGAGAAACACAAACTTTGGAACCATGACAATATATAAAAACCCCAAGTCAGGGGTCAGAAAGGGCACTTGGATTTCTCAAGTTGCCTGGTTGGCCTTCTTCCAGGTATACATTATTTTCTTTCATTCCTGCTCTAAAACTTTTTAATAAACTTTCATTCCTGCTCTAAAACTTCCCTTGGTTTCTCACCCTGCCTTAGGTACCTCAGATGACTTCTTTTCTCTGAGGAGGTAAGAATCAAGTTTGCTGCAGACTCTTTGGACTTACTGCTGCTAAAATACTTTGGTACTGTGACATGGATACATTCCCTTGTGGCAAGAAACTTCTATGTCTTGCCTTCTTCAGCTGGAAGCGTTCAACCCCGTAACATGTTTTTTTTCTGTCCTTTTGCTCTCCTGCTTACTGACCAACTCCCAGAATGATTCATCTCTGCCACAGTGGCTCTTCTCTGGCCAGCTGATCTATCCGCTCACCATGATGGGTGTCTTGTGGGAATGGGAAGGACCTTGGAGTCTACACTGAGGAGACCTGAGATGTTAATGTCTCTCTTAGATGGCAGGCTCACAAGTGTTATAGGGCTAAAGCCTAAGACCATGAAATGTCTGGGGTTTCCTCTGCTTTTTCAACTAAAATCAGCTCTTTCCCAAAACCCACACCACCTATTCTCTTGTTTTCTTTATCTGTATTCTAAAATGGACTTACATACCCATCAGACCGTCCACCTTTGGGGCAAGTCTGCCTTTCCTCTGCTTTTACTTTGTGTGCCACATGACTTCCTTCTCTGCCTTAAACACACACTCTCTTGTTTGTTATTTGTGTTCCTATGGCTCTTGCTGTTTGCCTGGCAGCCAAGAGACAAGCTCTCTTGCTGATGTGCCCAGAGATTTATACTTGCTTTTACTTTATTAGCTCAGATGACCTCCAACCCTTCGCCTGTCTGTTGGCTCACTACTAGGACAGACACTACTTGGAATCCTGGCTTTTCCAGTTTCTTGTGACTTACCATGTGCTTTTTGTCCACTGTGTTCCAGGACTAAGGTTTTTGATGGCTTTTGAAGCAGTTTGTCCACCTGCATAGGGCCTCACTCTGTGGATCTTTAAGGAGCACACCTACTTGCTTTTTTTGATTCAGTACCCTTCTTGAAGGAAGGAAAATTCTTCATTTGCCACTTGCAAACCCTTATTCCAAGCCCCAAGTCCTCCAGAGGTCCTCATTTATGTCAAGAGAGCAAATAAATGTTATCTTATGGAATCCAAGGGCTGCTGTGTTTGTGAGCATATGAAAGCTTTCTATGAGTATCTCTCTCGCTTCCTCCCACTATCTTCTGCAGCAAAGTGATTGTCCTGTCCATTTAAACATTTGTTCTGCATGTTACCCCAGGAGGAAAAGGAACCCCAAATACAAATTTTCCTCCATTCCTCTAATCACTTTCATGCTTTTCTCAATACACTTCTAGACCATCAAGGTCATATTCAAAAGGAGGAAAGTCCTGCTCATTTGTGGCACCTACCTGAAAAACAGGTTTCTCATCTACTTAAATAAAATGGGTTATGGGAATCTGAGAAAAAGAGATAATCATTTTGTTGCTAGGATGCTCTGAACAAGAGTCACTTTAACGTCATGGAGACAAGGACATAGGCTGGCTCAAGATCACAGGCAGAAGAAACAAAAGTACCCATAGGACAGAGATGAAGGCTGATCCCAGACTATAGGCACAGAACAGATTACCATTAGAACAGAGATGAAGGCAAAGTTAGGGGTATTGGGTAAGACAAGTTCATTCTGGAACACCAAGGGTGAATAGGGGGCCCCCTGTTCATTCTGGTATTTCCTCTGTTCTCAAGTGGACAATTGTGATGAAATGGGACCTTTAAGCATATCTGGTGAGATCAGTTCATTCTGGAACCCTAAGGATGAATGGAGGATGCTCTGTTCAAGAAAGGATAATAAGGAATAAGAGGAGATATCCCTTTTTTTCTCCTCTGCTTTCTCTTTGCAGATGGGTAATAGTATCTCCATACCACAAGACATGCCCCTCAAATATAGCCTTAAAAACTGAGAAAAGTTTGATTCCCCCAAACCTTGAAACCAACAATTAGGTTTCCTTTGTAATACTGTGTGTCCTAAATACAAACTGGGAGAAAATTACAAAAGTCAGCCTTAGAACCCAGTCAGTGCCCTTATACAGAAAATCCTCAAATTAACCTCCTCAGTGTTTTTATAAGACAGTAGAATAAAGCATAAATAAAGGCTAAGAAGAAGAAGAAACATGGACAAGAGGCAGGCTCAACTATTGACTGGTTTACCAGCCCTGAAGCCACTTCAAGTTGTCTTCAGAATACCCTCCAAGGTAACTGTCATCATCAGTGTGAGAAGCCAGGCCACTGGAAGGCAAACTTCCCCAGTGGGATAAATGGAAAAAAGCCCTGCATGACTTGGCCCCTCTGCCACAAGCTTGGCCACTGGAAATAGGACAGCCCTGAGGTCTGAAGGGCCCTGGGACAGAATCCCAACCCCTGATGGCCTTGAGCTGAAGGGGCTCTCTCCTCTAGCTGGCTTCCAAATCAGACATCATTATCAACAGAACAAAGCCTAGGGAAACCCAACAGGTAGGAAGTAAAATTATAAATTTCTCTTTGGGGTTCAAGAGCTGCCTACTCTGTGCTAATCTTCTCTGAGCCACTGTCCTCCAAATTCTGTTGGGTAATGGCACAAATGGCACCCCGTACCTCCAAAAGAAAAGAATCATACTCCTTTGAGGCAAAAACATACTTTCCAAAATGGGTGCCTGCTTAATATTTCCCCAAGCTCTAAATTGATCTGTTATTTATATCCAAATCCTTAACCAATAACCACAACCTGGAAAGTCCAATCTCAGGGGTTTAGAAACAGCCCACACTTATCTTGACAAGTCCTAGCAAAAATTTACCTGAGAAATCTTTTGATTGGGTATAACTTCTACAGTAGGTAGATAACCTTGTCTGCTCCCCTCTTTACTGGACTCACACAGCAACATGTAGTAAAATTATAACTTCCTAACATAAAAAAAAGACTTTTATCTAATTAAAAGGTTATAAAAGTAAATAAGGATTTTTGGTAAGGAAGGTAATAAAAAAAAGAGATTTTGTATAAAAGGAGATCTCATATGGTAAGTTCTTGTCCTGAATTAAAATGAATGGTTGTTTAAAAAGAGGAATGTTTAGGACAAGTCAAAAACTCCAAACATGTCATAAATGGTCTGTGTAAGTCACAAGAAGATGCATAAAATGGAGTTTATGAAAGTAATGCAGTACAATTTTAAAGGGTCTTAGGAGTACTGAATGCTTTAAGGTCATAAACCGATACTATGACTTTTAATAACTGTACAACTTGCCTGCTTTAAAGTCATTACATTCTAGGCAAAGACTGGGGACATAAGGAGTCAGCCATGTCCCCTAGCTATCCTGGAAAAAGTCAGGCTTTTATTTTGTTTTGACATCTTCACCTGTCTTAAAATGCAAGGAACCTTCTATGTTTGTGGCCAGTTAGCTTGCCAATGCCTCCCTACTAACTCTATTGGAACTTATACCATAGGCTATGTATTCCTGCATATCTTCACAGCCCTTGGCAATCTCTCTCTTTCAGTACCAATCTATAGGCATTCCATTTTGCCCATGGTAAGGAGGGCTATCCAGTTAATTCCCCTTCTCACAGGACTTGGCATTATAGCTGGTACACGACCTGGAATTGCAGAAATTACAAAAGCCTTCTTGACCTATAGCCAACTCTCAAAGAAAGTAGCCAACAACATTGACACCATGGCTAAAACTTTATTAACTGTGCAAGAACAAATTGGCTCTTTAGCAACCATGGCCTTCCAAAATTGTTGAGGACTAGATATGTTAATGGCAGCACATGAAGGAATTTGTTTAGCCTTAGATGAAGAATGTTGCTTTTAGGTAAATCAATCAGCAGATGTACACGACAACATCAAACAACTCCTAAATGAAGCCTCTTTACAGGAACAAGCCTCTTAGTGTTGGTCAAATTGGGAAAGAACCTGGAAATGGTTCTCCCAGTTTCTTCCCTTTTTCGGCCTACTTGTTAGTCTCTTATTCTTGCTCCTTTTTGGTCCATGTCTTCTAAATCTAATAATGTGATCTGTCTCTTCTCATCTTTAGGCCATCAAGCTCCAGATAATCCTCAATGAGGGATACTGGCCTCTCAATATTTAACAGCCACCCTTCTATAGAGGACCCCTAGAATACCCAGTAGTGGGACACAACAGAGGTGAAATTCTGCCCCTGTCTCCCTTGAACCTGGCTGAATACTGCTTTCACCAATTCACAGAGCCACACTGCCCTGACAGCTAGCAAGAGGTCAAGACCCATGGAAAAACCGCCACTGTGCCTCTGTCAGCAGGAAGCAGTTACAGAAGACTGACCTCTGTCTATTTTCCCAAAGAATTGGGTCACAGACTCTTGATGGGGGAAATGTTAGGTAGCTAGGCAGGCATGACTTGGGCAGGACAGTGCCCCCATACTCAGGAATGTCAGGTGCCCATCAGGTGATTGTTAAAGTCGCTCTTTAAAATAATAATTGGTTGCAGCCCACACCAGGGAAAGGCAGTCTCCAAATAGACAGAAAACATCTGAACCTGGTGATCAGCAGATTTCTGATAAGATTTCAGGAGTTAGGCAAGTAGGCTCAACCATGGATACTAAGAGGAAAAATGGTGGAATTTAACTGATATACGACCTTCCTCTAAAAACACTCAACTGGTAAGGGAAAAACGCCTCAAATGAGCAGGTACCCAACTTCGGTAAACACAGTGCATGTGGCCCCTCCCAAGAGCTGGCAGATTACTGTGCTTGTAGACACCCTGCCTCAAGGAAACAACAAGGGAGGAGAAATGCAAACCTCCCAAGCATGCCAATGTGTAAGTACCCCAAGTCAAAGTGTAGATGAGGCACTTGGAGCTCTCAAGTTGCCTGCTTTTCCCTTCTCCGAGTGTACTTTACTTCCTTTCATTCCTGCTCTAAAACTTGCCTTGGTCTCTCCCTCTGCCTTATGCCCCCCTCAGACAAATTCTTTCCATTGAGGAGGCAAGTACCAAGTTTGCTGCAAACCTGTTGGATTTGCCGCAGCTAACGGAATGTTTTTTTCAAGCTTATAAAAAAGAGATTAAAATATATTTTTATTAGAGACAATATAAATTTATCTGCTTTAAAGGTTAAAGTTTGTTTCAAAATGAAGGAAAAATTATATATATGTTATGTATAACTAAATGAATTTAGGTTCAGCATGGTGACCCATACCAGTAATCTGAGCACTTTGGGAGGTGGAAGCAGGTGGGTCACTGGAGCCCAGGAGTTTGATGCCAGCCTGGACAACACAGTGAGATGAAAGAGAAAAAAAAAGAAAGAAAAGAAAGAAAGAAAGAAAGAGAGAGAGAGAGAAAGAAAGAGAGAGAGAAGGAAGGAACGAAGGAAGGAAGGGAGGGAGGGAGGGAAGAAGGAAGGAGAGAGAGAAGGAAGGAAGGAAGGGAGGGAAGGAAGGAAAGGAGGGAGGGAGGGAGGTGAGGGAGGGAGGGAGGGAAGGGAGGGAAGGGAGGGAGGAAGGAAGGAGAGAGAGAAGGAAGGAAGAAAGGAAGGAAGGAAGGAAGGGAGGGAGGGAGGGAGGAAGGAAGGAAGGAGAGAGAGAAGGAAGGAAGGAAAGAAGGAAGGAAGGGAGGGAGGAAGGGAGGGAAGGAAGGGAGGGAGGAAGGGAGGGAAGGGAAGGAGGGAGGGAAGGGAGGGAAGGAAGGAAGGAAGAAGAGAGGGAGGGAGGGAGGAAGGCAGGAGAGAGAGAAGGAAGGAAGGAAGGGTGGGAAGGGAAGGAAGGAAGGAAGAAAAGAGGGAGGGAGGAAGGAAGAAGAGAGAGAAGGAAGGGAAGGAGGGAGGGAGAGAGGGAAGGAAGGAAGGAAGGAAGGAAGGATGGAAGGAAGGAAGGAAGAGAGGGAGGGCATAAATTGAACTGATATGTTGGAGGGAGAAAAAAATACAAAAGTTTTGTAAGAGGTTATAAAAGGTTTGTGGAAATCTTATGTGGTCAAAGCTCATTGAGATTAGATGCATTTGTTTATAAGATTTTATTAAAATTAGCCTTAGTACTGATAACACACTAATATAAAATGAAATTCAGCTTTCTCCTTTGAACAAGAATTTCATGTACTATTAATAAGTGAAAGTAAAAGATTTGCGGGTTTTTGTCAGTAAACTGACAAAAATAATGGAGGGAGAGATAGATTCTGTTGGGCTCATATTATTTCATTGGATCTTTTGATTTTGGGGGAACAGTCTCCTCTCTAAAAGGGTACAGGATTTTTCTTTTCAAAATATTTGAAATATCACTTTGGCTAAATGAATTGACCTGTGGTTCTATTTTGATATTAAACATTTTAAATTTTTGATATTTCACTTACTTCCCCAAATCAAATTTCAAATTCTAAAGTTAAGTTTATATTTAAATGTGACATTAATATGTGCTCCAAAATTGTATGATATTCCTAAATTCTCATATGTTTTGGTATATATTATCAGTCATAATTATGATTGTTATGTTAAATTGTTGTATGCCACATAAATAACCAAATTTTCTTGTCAATTGTATCTTTAGCCATGGCTATCTTAAGTCTTTTGTCATCCCCAGACAAACATTGATTTACTCTGATTTTTCTCAAAAAGTGGTTTGCAATTGGCTACAGTCCAAATTTTGCCTCTTTAAGATAGAAATTTATTTAAAAAGACATTGACAAGTACTCTTAAATACAGAAGATCAAATAATTGAACTGTTTAAAAAGTTTCATGATTTAATTAAATAGCTGATGCATTCATAAGAATTGGTAACCCAACATCAAACAGAACAATAATTAATTACATGTAATTGAACTAATAGTGGACTAAAATAATGTCTATGACTTGTTTTTTTTTAGAGTGGTGATTCTTTTTATATTATGTTTTCCAGAGTCAAGAAAACCTTTCTTCTTTTGATCTATAGCTCACAGAAATTGGGTAAAGCACACATTTGTGAGGAAAATTAAAACATTTGCTTTTCTCTTCAACTGACTTCTCCAGAATTTTGAGACTGTTTGTGAATATTTTTGATTTATGGAAATATAGTCATTTGTATAAATTCAATAAGAATATGTTTTCTTTTGAAACAGCACACACTTGAAGACACTTTTTTTGTTGTTGTTTGTTTTTTTGTTTGTTTTATTTACCAAGGCTTTGACCGGAATGGTGTATTTTAAGATCTGACTACATTACTTTGAGGAATTACAATTGACCTTATAGAGCTGATAAAAAAAGCCCTTCAGAAAGACTGGCCTGGTAACTTGTCTACATAGTTCTCTTAAAGGTTCCTGACCTTGTGGTAAGTAAAGAATGTCACTTTCTGACAGGCCCAGGAACCTCAAGATATTTTGGGATAGCAAAATAAGATCATTTCACCCAATTTGTATAGGCACAGTCTCATTGTGAATCATTGTCTTTGCTTCTTGACCTAGAAAGGCTTTTAAAAGTCTAGTAAGTGATACCTTATGAAAAATTTTCCATCAAAGCCAATTTTAAAGTGCCTGTATGGCCATTCACTATTTCTGTTGCACTTTATGAAAATAATCATGCCAAGTATAACACCAAAACTTGCTTTGCAAGTAAATTGGTCTTACTAAGATTTATATTTGGTAAAAATTGGGGACTAAAGAGGGAAATATTTTGCTTCAGAGGAAAACTATAAGATATCTGTTATTAGATTCCAGCCCTGACCATTGTTTTTGAGTTTTTATTAGTTTCCTAGTTAGAATCTGAACTCTGGATTGTAGAATCTGAACTCTGGCGTGATGTGAGATTTTGCCCTAAATACGTGATTCTTTTGCAATGCTTTCTATGAAAAATTTTAAGAATAGGAGAAAATGTAAAAGAAAATATTGTAGGACTCTTTAAATGTATTATGACAAAGTGGAAGTTAAGCCCTAGAGACTGAGTCACATAGCATGTTTGCAATTGTGCTTCTTAGATTATAGGTTAACTGTCTTCCTCAGTTCTTATTCTGTAAATGACTAGGACAGACCGAAGACCAGACCTCCCCTTCTTTTTAATCACTGATCTTTGTTGTAGATTAACTGCCTTCTTCATTGTCCTCTACATAACTCAGACCAAATGGCATCTAAGACCCTGTGAAGGTTATATCTTCATTGTGGAATGTTAAATATACCCTTCCAAAAGAAAAAAAAAGCACTTTGACTGGGTGAAGGGCTCACACCTGTAATCCCAGTATTTTGGGAGGCTGAGGCAGGAGGATTGCTTGAGGACCAGAGTTTGAGACCAGCCTGGGCAGCATACGGACATGCTGTTTCTACAATTTTTTTTTTTTCTTTTCAGTAGAGACGGGGTTTCACTGTATTAGCCAGGATGGTCTTGATCTCCTGGCCTCAAGATCTGCCCGTCTCAGCCTCCCAAAGTGCTGGGATTACAGGCTTGAGCCACTGGGCCTGGCCTGTTTCTATAATTTTTTTCAAAAAAGTTTGCCAGGCTTGGTGGCACATACCTGTAGTCCCGGCTACTCCGGAAGCTGAGGTGGGAGAATCACTTGAGCCTGGGAATTCAAGGCTGCCGTGAGCCAGGATCACACCACTGCACTCCAGCCTGGGTGACAGAGCAAGAAA
The DNA here is from genome assembly GCF_028885655.2 of Pongo abelii. Classification (NCBI taxonomy): domain Eukaryota; kingdom Metazoa; phylum Chordata; class Mammalia; order Primates; family Hominidae; genus Pongo; species Pongo abelii. The sequence goes on along the minus strand of NC_071997.2, from coordinate 54,432,379 downwards.
CTGTCTGGAAAAAAAAATAATAATAAAAAAAATAAATTTTGAAAAGACCAACTAAATTAATCAAATTATTGTAACTAGGCATTAAGCATTAAATAGAAAGATATTGAACATCTTTTAAACTTCCCTAAACTTCATCTTTATAACTGAATCCAATCTTCTACAGTTCAGAACACTGACTTCCATTCTTTGGAATCTTAGCTTCCTGGGCAGCCTGCCCTTACATTTTGTGCTCGAATAAACTCTCTTTAAACTAAATACTGATCTTTTAGATTATTTTTGGTTGACAAGACAAAGAAATTAAAATGAACTTTTCAATTGCACTTTAAAGTTTATCAAGATTCTAAGCCTATGTATTTATTTAATCCTCACAACAAGTCTGTAAGTATAGTTACCAACCTTATTTTAGAGATGAGAAACTGAATCTTCAAGAATTTAATTAATTTTTCTAAGCTAATACAGTTAGCAAATAATGAAAGCAGGATTGATTTGGGGTCTCTTAATGCCTAAACCAGCCCTCTTTTCATTACAACGGCATTTTCCAATGTGTGTTCTCTGGAACTGTATTATGAGCAGAGTGAAAAAGAGACCCTGTACTAAATTAAGTTCTACAAGTGTTGAAATAAATAAAATTTTCTATATTTTCTAACCAGACAACTCCTCATAATTTGTAATATGCTATCAAATAATTTGAATCAATTTTATTTTTTATTTTTCTTAATTTTTATTTATTTTATTATTATTTTATTATTATTATTGTTATTTTGAGATAGAGCTTAGCTCTTGTTGCCCAGGCTGGAGTGCAATGGCATGATGGAGATGCAAATGGCATTTTAAATAAAAAGTTCTCTTTTTTATTTGAAAACAATTACTGCAGTGTATTATGCTGAATTACATCTAAAAATCCAAACCATTTCTGCAGCAAATTCTATTTAACTGTCCTAATATTCTCTTTTAATATGGGTTTCACTAGAGAGATAAAAAGTCAAATGTTTGCCAGAGTGATGCATTAATAACTCAAAACCCTTAATTATAGCAGTGCCCAATTTAATTAAACCCTACATTACAAACTGTCGGCCTTCATATCATGGACCCCAAGTTGAATGGTTTATTGCTGAGCTATTAAAAAAAGTTATTTCATATTTCAGAATATGATACAAGTTCTTCACTTATGAGAGAGTAATCTTTGTTTTCAACTGGAAAAAAAATACTCTGTACAAACCCAACATTGACAATGTAAGCATAGCTTTTATTTCATTAAAAATATTCCTGCACACTTCTTTGATAATTTCTGCTACCCTAAATTAGTAATTGTTTTAGAAATGAAACAAAAGAAACCAGAAAGACAGATGAATAAGGTGTCTCATGTAAATTTTCTTGACATAAATATAAAGAACTTCATTTAAATTTTAAGAACTAAATGAATAGTAATCTGTGTATTCAAATACTACTTATTTTTAAAGTGATATTGCTTCTCTGAAAAAGCTCTTAAACTCTACTCTTTTTTCTCCCCTATCACATGATTATTATGGGTCTCAGGATTAGAATAATGGATTACAAACTTGAGCATGAATGAGAATCACCTAGAGGGCTTGTTAAAAACAGATTTCTGGGCCTCTTTCACATAGTTTCTGATGCAGTAGACTGGGAAAGGCTCGGGAATTTTATTTCCTACAAGTTTCAAGGTAATACAGATTTTCCCGGTCCTTTTTTATTCCTGGTGGGCTCCTCTGACAACTGACAGTTTATGCTAAGGAGAAGACTCAGAGTTTCCACAGCCCCACATGATAGTCAGTGTGGGGGCTGATCATTACAGAAAGACAACCATGGATTTAGGGTGGGGATCTGAGTCAGAAGGTTTTAGCTGTATAGCGACTGCGTTTAGCCATGTGGGCAATAAATCAATTGTGGCTACATAATGAAGTCTCCATAAGACTGGACCTAAAACTCAAGTGAACTTCTGGGTTGGTAATATTCCAGGCATATTTTCACACATGAATATCAGGAGGTAATAGTTTCTGATAAAACAGACTTTAAGCCAACAAAGATCAAAAGAGACAAAGAAGGTCATTATATAATGGTGAAGGGATCAATTCCACGAGAAGAGCTAATTATCCTAAATATATAGGCACCCAATACAGGAGCATCCAGATTCATAAAGCAAGTCCTTAGAGACCTAGAAAGAGACTTAGACTCCCACACAATAAAAATGGGAGAATTTAACACCCCACTGTCAACATTAGATAGATCAACAAGACAAAAAGTTTAAAAGGATATCCAGGAATTGAACTCAGCTCTGCACCAAGCAGACCTAATAGACATCCACAGAACTCTCCACCCATATCAACAGAACATACATTCCTCTCAGCACCACATTGCACTTATTCCAAAATTGACCACATAGTTGGAAGTAAAGCACTCCTCAGCAAATGTAAAAGAACAGAAATTATAACAAACTGTCTCTCAGACCACAGTGCAATCAAACTAGAACTCAGGATTAAGAATCTCATTCAAAGCCGCTCAACTACATGGAAACTGAACAACCTGCTCCTGAACGACTGCTGGGTACATAACGAAATGAAGGCAGAAATAAAGATGTTCTTTGAAACCAACGAGAACAAAGATACAACATACCAGAATCTCTGGGACACATTTAAAGCAGTGTGTAGAGGGAAATTTATAGCACTAAATGCCCACAAGAGAAAGCACGAAAGATCTAAGATTGATACCCTAACATCACAATTAAAAGAACTAGAGAAGCAAGAGCAAACACATTCAAAAGCTAGCAGAAGGCACGAAATAACTCAGATCAGAGCAGAACTGAAGGAAATAGAGACACAAAAAACCCTTCAAAAAATCAATGAATCCAGGAGCTGGTTTTTTGAAAGGATCAACAAAATTGATAGACCGCTAGCAAGACTAATAAAGAAGAAAAGAGAGAAGAATCAAATAGATGCAATAAAAAATGATAAAGGGGATATCACCACCGATCCCACAGAAATACAAACTACCATCAGAATACTATAAACACCTCTATGCAAATAAACTAGAAAATCAAGAAGAAATGGATAAATTTCTGGACACATACACCCTCCCAAGACTAAACCAGGAAGAAGTTGAATCCCTGAATAGACCAATAACAGGCTCTGAAATTGAGGCAATAATTAATATCCTACCAACCAAAAAAAGTCCAGGACCAGTTGGATTCACGCTGAATTCTACCAGAGGTACAAGGAGGAGCTGGTACTGTTCCTTCTGAAACTATTCCAATCGATAGAAAAAGAGGGAATCCTCCCTAACTCATTGTATGAGGCCAGCATCATCCTGATACCAAAGCCTGACAGAGACACAACAAAAAAAGAGAATTTTAGACCAATATCCCTGATGAACATCAATTCAAAAATCCTCAATAAAATACTGGCAAACTGAATCCAGCAGCACATTAAAAAGCTTATCCACAATGATTAAGTGGGCTTCATCCCTGGGATGCAAGGCTGGTTCAACATATGCAAATCAATAAATGTAATCCAACATATAAACAGAACCAAAGACAAAAACCACATGATTATCTCAATAGATGCAGAAAAGGCCTTTGACAAAATTCAACAGCTCTTCATGCTAAAAACTCTCAATAAATTAGGTATTGATGGGATGGATCTCAAATAATAAGAGCTATTTATGACAAACCCACAGCCAATGTCATACTGAATGGGCAAAGACTGGAAGCATTCCCTTTGAAAACTGGCACAAGACAGGGATGCCCTCTCTCACCACTCGTATTCAGCATAGTGTTGGAAGTTCTGGCCAGGGCAATCAGGCAGGAGAAGGAAATCAAGGGTACTCAATTAGGAAAAGAGGAGGTCAAATTGTTCCTGTTTGCAGATGACATGATTGTATATTAAGAAAACCCCAGCGTCTCAGCACAAAATCTCCTTAAGCTGATAAGCAACTTCAGCAAAGTCTCAGGAGACAAAATCAATATGCAAAAATCACAAGCATTCTTATACACCAATAACAGACAAACAGAGAGCCAAATCATGAGTGAACTCCCATTCACAATTGCTTCAAAGAGAATAAAATACCTAGGAATCCAACTTACAAGGGATATGAAGGACCTCTTCAAAGAGAACTACAAACCACTGCTCAATGAAATAAAAGAGGACAAAACAAATGGAAGAACATTCCATGCTCATGGATAGGAAGAATCAATATCATGAAAATGGCCATACTGCCCAAGGTAATTTATAGATTCAATGCCATCAGCATCAAGCTACCAATGACTTTCTGCACAGAATTGGAAAAAACTACTTTAAAGTTCATATAGAACCAAAATAGAGCCCGCATTGCCAAGTCAATCCTAAGCCAAAAGAACAAAGCTGGAGGCATCACGCTACCTGACTTCAAACTATACTACAAGGCTACAGTAACCAAAACAGCATGGTACTGGTACCAAAACAGAGATATAGACCAATGGAACAGAACAGAGCCCTCAGAAATAATACCACACATCTACAACCATCTGCTCTTTGACAAACCTGACAAAAACAAGAAATAGGGAAAGGATTCCCTATTTAATAAATGGTGCTGGGAAAACTGGCTAGCCATATATAGAAAGCTGAAACTGGATCCCTTCCTTACACCTTATACAAAAATTAATTCAAGATGGATTAAAGACTTAAATATCAGACCAAAAACCATAAAAACCCTAGAAGAAACCCTAGGCAATACCATTCAGTACATAGGCATGGGCAAGGACTTCATGTCTAAAACACCAAAAGCAATGGCAACAAAAGCCAAAATTGACAAATGGGATCTTATTAAACTAAAGAGCTTCTGCACAGCAAAAGAAACTACCATCAGAGTGAACAGGCAACCTACAGAATGGGAGAAAATTTTTGCAACCTACTCATCTGACAAAGGGCTAATATCCAGAATCTACAAAGAACTCAAACAAATTTACAAGAAGAAAACAACCCCATCATAAAGTGGGCAAAAGAGATGAATAGACACTTCTCAAAAGAAGACATTTATGCAGCCAAAAGACACATGAAAAAATGCTCATCATCACTGGCCACCAGAGAAATACAAATCAAAACCACAATGAGATACCATCTCACACCAGTTAGAATGGTGATCATTAAAAAGTCAGGAAACAACAGGTGCTGGAGAGAATGTGGAGAAATAGGAATGCTTTTACCCTTTTGGTGGGACTGTAAACTAGTTCAGCCATTGTGGAAGACAATGTGGTGATTCCTGAAGGATCTAGAACTAGAAATACCATTTGACCCAGCCATCCCATTACTGGGTATATATACCCAAAGGATTATAAAGCATGCTGCTATAAAGACACATGCACACGTATGTTTATTGCAGCACTATTCACAATAGCAAAGACTTGGAACCAACTCAAATGTCCACCAGTGATAGACTGGATTAAGAAAATGTGGCAGATATACACCATGAAGCTGGAAACCATCATTCTCAGCAAACTATCACAAGGACAAAAAACCAAACACCGCATATTCTCACTCATAGGTGGGAACTGAACAATGAGAACACTTGGACACAGGAAGGGGAACATCACACTGGGGCCTGTCATGGGGTGGGAGGAGGGGGGAGGGATAGCATTAGGAGATATACCTCATGTAAATGACAAGTTAACAGGTGCAGCACACCAACATGGCACATGTATACATATGTAACAAACCTGCATGTTGTGCACATGTACCCTAGAGCTTAAAGTATTAAAAAAAAAAAAGAATATCAGGAAGTAATAAATCCTGAGGACAACGCAAATTTCAAATTTGGAACTCTCCTCCAGTCTGCCGTATGAATCTGTCTCTTTAGCTGATTTTAGTTTGTATCCTTTCCCCTTAATAAGTACATCCATGAGTATAAATGTCCATAAGTATAGTAGCTCTGAATGCTTTCCGTGGGTCTTTTTAGTCAATTATTAAACATGAATGTGGTTTTGAAAGTTGTCTTGTAGGACTCTTCTTTTTTAACTTTAGACTCTTCCCTATAACCCTAATTTCTTGCAGTTGGGGTCATAAGTTTTGGGCAGACTTGACATTCTGGAGAACTGTGCCTTAAACCTCAAAGTCCAGTTTACTCTAGGTTTGGGGGTGGAAAAATGAAAGAGGGGAAGTGAGTAAAAGAAAGATGGTGAGGAGAGAGAGGGAGAGAAAAAAGTGGCTACAGGACACCATGAATGAGAGTAAAACCACTTTATCTGTGCCTCAGAGGATACTTTTACCCTCAGCACAGGTGTCCCTCAACATCTGTGGGTGATGGGCTCCAGAACCCCTGAAGACATCAAAATTTACTTAGGCTTAAGTCCCTGATATAAAATGGTGTAGTGTTTTCATGTAACCTACGCATATCTTCCCTTCTATTTTTTCGTCTTTACTTATTATACCTAATAGCATATAAATACTATGTGAATAGTTGTTATACCATGTTGTTTAGAAAATAATGACAAGAAGAAAAGTCTGTACCTGTTCAGTAGAGATATACCCATCTGTTTTCTTTTTAAAAATATTTTCAATCTGTAGTTAGTGCAATCTAGGGATGTAGAGACCACGAGTATGTACGAACCACTGTATTAGCTTTTCGCCATATACCACTAATCTCCGTATCACCGTAGCTAGTTACACCTCCTAGGAGACAAAGGAAAACTTGAGTGAAGGCTTTTGGTGTTGCCATCTTCAGTATGCTAATCTAATCTGTCTCCTAGATTTCTATGTATCTCAAAAGCTACGATACTACATCATATAAATTCCTATGCTTTAGACATCCTATGGTTTCTGGAATATTTAAAGTATTGAAGGATCCAGAAACATTATATCAAAAAACTTAGATAGCATCCATTTTATGTATTAAAAGGGAAAGAAAGTCATCTGTTTTTCTTTTATTTGCTTGTCACAAGAGCCCGCACTAGCTCCAAACAAGATATAAAAATGCCAGCAGAATACTTCTTTGAGATAGAGAGAGCTTTTATAAAGGGAGAAAAAGTCAGCTGAGTACTCTTCAGTTCTTCAGGGGTTGTGTCAGGGGGCGTCAGGGGTGGGAGAAGGTCCACTTGACTGAGGAATTTAGAGAGGAAAAATAGTGTTAATTTAAATTTCTTCTTTCTCCTCAGTAAAGTTTACTCTAATACTGTTAAGTATCTCTAGAGCAATATTAAGAATCTCTCAAATGAATTCACTGAGATGTGACAAATAATTGCCATTGATGGCAACTCTGTGGCACTTTAGAGTACAACTATGTGATGTGTTATATTTTTCTGAATATTTTATATATTCATTACTTTAAATTTGTTTATTCTTTTCAATTACAGATTTTCAGTGCGGTTGTAAATTGTATGTACAAGTTCAAGAAAGAATTGGACACTCTCTATATGCAGAACTCTGTGCCAGGCTTTGTGCTGGATAAAAAATGAAGGAAAAATGACAAAAAGTGTCTACTCAGAAGGCATTAGAAAAGAACAACTGTGGCTGCAATGGTTTCTATTTAGCATGGTAACAAAGTAATTACAATTCTTCCTTTATATTTGCATCCTCTACACTCTTTGCATATACTTGGTCCTCAAAAATATTCATTGAATGCTTAAACTTTTTATAGCTTTACAGTTTTAAAAAATGCATATATTTATAAGCATCCCATTTAGGTGGACTAATTCTAAGGGGAACATAAAGGAGAGAGCTCTGTGTTCCAAAAATAACTGAAAAAATTACTTCTGCAATTATTTAATTCCATAAAATAAAAAATACAAAAAATGCATGCATTTTCATCTCAAGGAAAGATGGATATTGACACAGAATTTTTACAGATGCACACAATGAAGAATAAATATTATTTATTACTCACATTTTCTGAAACTGTGTTTGATAGTAATATTCGGCCTCCCCTTCTTCAAAATTTATTCTGCTGCTTTTGTATTTTATATGTATTTAATCATTTCAATTAAATTGGAGATCACTGAGGTTTTAAAATTAGATCTGCTTTTATACAAAGATCTTTCAAAGCTCTTAGTAGAATTGAAATATGGAGTAGTAAGAAAATGTGGTTTGAAGTGGGTTTATTTTTCTTTTTCTTTATAATCATGCATTTTAATAACTTTTTAATGTCAAAAATATATGTCTCATCATCATCTAATATAATCATCTATATACCTAGAAAAATGAGTACAAGATCTACATGAGGAAAACTACAAAACTTTCAAGAAAAAATATCAAAAAAACTAAGTGGAGATATTCTATATTCACATGTAGAAAGACTGAATGTTGTCAAGATGTTAGTTCTTTTCAATTTGATCTACAGAATTAATGCAATCCCAGTAAAAATACCAGTGAATTACTTTGTGGATATCAATAAACTGATTCTGAAGTTTGTATGGAGAGGCAGAAGATCAGAATAGCCAATGCAATACTTAAGGAGAAAAACAAAGTTGGAAGACTGATACTACCCAACTTTAAGACTTACTATACAGGTATAGTAATCAAGCTAATGTGTTATTGGTAAAAGAATGATCACATAGATTAATGGACTAGAATAAAAATCTTCAAAATAGATCAACATATAGTCAACCGATCTTTGACAGAGGATTATGTGCAATACAATGAAGAAAAGATGGTCTTTTTCAATAAAATGATGTTGGAACAACTGTCATCCTACATGTAACAAAAATGAATCTAAATAGATTTTATACTCTTCACAAAATTTAACAACAACAACAAAAAATGGATCACAGACCTAAACATAAAACACAAACCTACAAAACTCCTGGACCATAATGTAGGAGAAAATCTTGGGTTTGGTGATAGCTATTTTTTTGGGGGGAGGCAGGGGGTGGGGGGGTGGGATGGAGTCTCGTTCTGTCACCCAGGCTGGAGTGCAGTGGCATGATCTCAGCTCACTGCAACCTCCACCACCCGGGTTCAAGTGATTCTTCTGCCTCAGCCTCCCGAGTAGGTGGGATTACAGGCGCACACCAACATACTCGGCTAATTTTTGTATTTTTAGTAGAGACGGGGTTTCACCATGTTGGTCAGGCTGGGTCTCGAACTCCTGACCTCGTGATACACCCACCTCGCCCTCCCAAAGTGCTGGGATTACAGGCATGAGCCACTGTGCCCAGACAGCTTTTTAGATATACCACTAATTAAAATATAAAATTAAATTAAATTAAAATTAATTAAATAAAATTAATTAAAAAATAAAATTTCTGCTCTGTGAAAGACACTGTCAAAAGGACAAGAAGACAAGGCACAGCCTGGGAGAAAATAATATTTGCAAAAGACACATCTGATAAAGACTGTTATTTAAAATACCCAAAGAACACTTAAAACTCAACAATTAAAAAAATGAACAACTCAGTCACAAAATGTAGCAAGGACCTTAACAAACACCTCATCAAAGAAGATATTTTGATGGCAAATACGCATATGATCTTCCACAGCATATGACATTAGAGAAATGAAAGTTAAAATAACAATAACATATATTACTACAACTCTATTAGAATGGCCAAAATCCAGAACACTGAGAACACCAAATGCTGGTAAGGATGGACAGCAACAGGAACTCTCATTCAATGCTGGTGGAAGTGCAAAACGGTCCAACTACTTTGGGAGAAATTTGGTTGTTTCTTACAAATTAAATATACTGGTACCTTACAATCCAAAAATTGTGCCCTTTATATTTACCAAAAGAAGTAAAAAATTTATGTCCATGTAAAAATCTGCACTCTGATGATTAGAGTACCTTAATTTGTAATTGTCAAAACTAAGAAACAATCAGGATTTCCTTCATCAGGTAAATGGATAAACTGTGTTACATGCAGACAATGGCACATTAATTATTGCCAAAGAGATATGAGCTATAAAGCCATGAAAGTGTTCTTTAATGCATATTACTGAGTGAAAGAAACAAGCCTGAACAGATTGCATATCATTTAATTCCCAATATAAGGGAGATATTCTGGAAAAGCAAAACTACGAAGACAGTAAAAAAATCAATGATTGATAAGAATTGGGGAGGAAGGAATGAATATGTGTAGCATACAGGATTTTTAGGGTAATGACACTACTCTGTATGATACTATTATGATGGATTCATGTCATTGGAATGTATAACACAAAGAGTGAACTCTAATGTAAAATATAGACTGGTTGATAATGATATATCAATGTAGGCTTCATCAAGTATAATGAAGGTAAAATGGTGGTGGGGCATATTGATATTGGGGGAGAATATGCTTGTGGGAGACTGGGGGTATATGGGAAATCTCTGTACCTTCTAATCAGTTTTGTGGTGAATCTAAACTCCTGTGAAACATAGTCTGCATGTATGCATGTATTTTTGTATCTATCTATCTATCTATCTATCTATCCATCCATTATGATTTCAATAGTTATAGTATTCTATTGTATGACTGGAGCCTAATAGACTTAATCCTAACCTATATTGTATTACTGACTTGAGCTGTTTCAAAACTTTCAAGATAAAAATTTAGTAACAGGAAAGAAAGCTTGTTATAATATAATGGTAACTAATACATGTAAAAGAGATGATGAAGTTAGAAACCCAATATTGAGTGCTAAAACTAGTCTCAAGGTGTCTGTCTAAAAATTACTGTTACGTTACAAAGGGGAAAAAAATACAGTGAAGAAAATTGGAGAATACCATATTAATTATATCATCAAAACTAATATCACCATTATTGAAGCAAACTCCATGTTCCTGCTAATACAATGCACTGAAATGGGCACATTGTTTCTGTTGTGTACCTGCCAAGAGTATATATATTTAATCCCTAATGAGTAAACATCCAGCAGAATTAAACAGAGAGATATTCAACAAAATAACTGGCCAGTGATGTAAGGTACAGAAACAAATGTAAAGGCTCAGGATTTTCTCTGAATTAAAGTTGACTAAAAACACATGTTAAGTAAATGCAATGTGAATCCTGGATGGGAAAAAAAAAATCATCAGTCGTTAATGGCATTATTAAACAGTTGAAACAATTCAAGTATGAATATGAGGCAATAGTGTTGTATTTATATTCCTTCATTTTTGGCAAAGAAATGAAAATTATTTAACCGGATTTTCTTCTTCTTGTGATATTAGGATTAAATTATTTAGAGGCAAGGGACAGAATTTCTATTTTCTTATTTTCAAAAGAAGATAAAAATATATATCATACACATACACAAAAGTATACATGTATATGCAAACATATTTTAGATACCGAGAAAATATCTAAAAGAAGATAAATAAGAAAGAGGAATAAGAAAGAGAATGAGAAGGAGAGGGAGAAGAAAAAAAAAGAGAAAATGGGAGCAAAATGTGAACAAATCAAATAGGGGCATACATGGAAAATCCTGGTGAAAGTTATATGGGATTTCATCACATTAATCCTTGTAAATGTTATAAATGTGAAATTACATAAATTTACACACAAAGAAGAAATTACATGCACAGTTATGACAAACATAAAACAGTTTTCTTATATTATTCACAGGAAAAATTCCTACAAGAATCTTATTTATTAAAGCATATAAATAAACTTATGAATATAGAATTTTATTATATTTGATTTAAAATTATAAACTAATTATGAAAGTATTTCAGGAGTTGCCATCCAGAATTATGGTCTATTTCTCAATTTGTACCTATATTTCTCTTTTTATTTCACAATAATGGTTGGTAGTGTTTGTGTGTGTATATGTGGGTGGGGGTGTGGGGGGCGGAGTAGTTTATTGAGAGACCTGGTCATTTCTTGTTGATAAATAGGCATGCAGATCAAATATAGTTTTATCTGTCTCTGTCATCTCTGCCTCTGTCTTTCTCTGTCAATTTTAAATAAACAAATAGATATTACCAATGCAATATTAAATAAAATAAACTTTTGCTTGTATATCATTTCTAGTTTCTGCAAGTATACAGATATACAGAGATTTTAGGATTTTCTAAACTAAAACTCTCTATTCCTGAATTAGAGGTGATTTCCCTTTTTTTAAATTTAATTTTTATTTCTATCTTTTGTACAGACATGGTCTTGCTTTGTTGTTCAGGCTGGTCTAAAATTCCTGGCTTCAGGCAATTCTCCTGCCTCAGCCTCCCAAAATGCTCGCTGAGATTATAGGCATAAGTCACCACCCCCAGCCTAGAGATGATTTTCTACAAAAATTTTTATAGCATTTAAAAACACAGGAATTGCAAAAAATCTAAGTAATTTTATTGAACTATATCACAACCTCCTAGCTGGATTGAATGCACCATGAGTTGCTCAGGAGTAGTAATTTGCAGCATAACATGAATGCTCTGACATTAATGCAGTATAACTTTGCCCTTCCCTTTGTGTATTGGCTCCCTCTGTGCTCTTTTAACAACTATTGAAGAGATTATTTACCCTCCATGCCATGTCTTTCTTTAGTTTCTTCAACTTCACTCTATCAAATGGCCTTTTTGCATCCATGAATTGACTCATTAGAGGAGCTGCAAATGTGGTAAATTCCATGAGAAGAGCACATCATCGTCTAGAACCTGAGTAATACTGCTTTTGGTTTGAAAATCGATTTGGATAATATAAGGCTTTTAACACCATGGTCTTCTAATTTGCTCAAAAATTTTATCTCGCTTACTAAACTTTAATAATTTTCTCTATACTTTCATTCATTTTTATGCTATTTTTCTAAATATTTAACATTTTGCTATTTTAAACATTCATCAATTTTCAGTTATATTTTCTACCCAATTATTACTTATGCAATAAAAAACAATTGTTGGCTGTGCACTGTGGCTCACGCCTGAATTCCTAGCACTTTGCGAGGCCAAGGTGGGTGGATTGCTTGATATCAGGAGTTTGAGACCAGCCTGGGCAACAGAGTGAAACCTCGGGCAACAGAGTGAAACCTCGTCTCTACTAAAATACAAAAAAGTTAGCTGGGCATGGCGGTGTGCACCTGTAATCCCAGTTACTTGAGAGGCTGAGGCAGAAGAATTGCTTGAACCTGCAAGACAGAGGTTGCAGTGAGCTGAGATTGTGCCATTGCACTCCAGCCTGGGCAACAGAGCAAGACTCCACCTCAAAGAAAAAAAAAAAAAACCAAGAAAAAGGAAACGAAAAAGCTATTTTTTTAGAATTCCATCACATGAAAATTTATCTTGAGTGTCTTACATTATTTTCATTGTTGACTTAAATAATTTGGGTCTTTGTTTAAAACAGTTATTCTTTAGTAGATAAAGAAAGTATGTTTGTATTCTTAACTGGGTTTAAGTTTATATACAAAATGAATGTTGTATTTTTTCAGAATTCTTTTTTTGTCTATCCAGGTAATGGTAATTTCTTATTTTCTTATTGATGTCATTCATTATATAAATTTATTCACTTGTATTGGATAAATTTTATGTTTTTATTATAGTTCATTTATGATAATGCTCTGTTATTTTTCAAGTACTCTATAGAAATAGCTTTTTAAATAATAATGAGAAAACCTTGATATGTGCCAGATATATTCAAGACTTTGGGGTACCCACATAAATCAGGCAACATTTCTATGTCCAATTAAAGACATAACCTGCTACTTCAAAAGATTCGCTTGGCTAACATATTAAACCCAGGCATTTCTGACTTTAAAGCCTGAACTCTTGCTTTTTTTTTGTTTTTTTTTTTGTTTGTTTTTTTCTCATCACACTTAACTGCCTTTTTCAATATTGTGATGTCACTTAGGTATCCTCTAGTGAAGCTAAAGGCCTCCAAAATTTACCAAATAAGGTTAAGAGATAATTCCTATGTTATTTTAAATATTACTGAGCTAAGAAAAAAAAATCTAATTTTTTAAATGTACTCAGTACTTATAACAAACATTGGTATACAGACATAAATGTTGAACAACTACAACACGAATACAGACTCTATATGTCAAAATATCATATTGTACACCTTAAATACAGATAATATTTCTGTCAATTAAAAAATACTATAGCACCTATAAAAAGAAATAATTTGGAAAATATTGAAAACAAATGAGTTGTATCAAGAAAGACTTTCCAATTATTAATATTATTAATATTAATGACAGAAGGATACATGGACTATAATAATTTTTTTAATATTAAAACTAGATTGGTTTTTGTATGAGTTAGACAACTACCTCATATTTTACACAAAAATAATTATAGGCAGATTAAATATTTAAATGTGAGACATAGCAAAAAATTGCAACACATTAAAAATAAACTGATACTAAAAATTAATTACTATGTCAAAACAAAAATATTTCCACAGATTATGGAAAAATGTCAATATGAGGTAAAACGTGTTTACCATGTATGCTAATAGATATACTTTCATCAGTTTAAAAGTAAATTTAAGAAAAAATTTTTTTAGAGACATGATCTCGCTCTGCTGCCCAGACATGATCACTGGATGGATTACAGAGGCACAATCATAGCTCACTGCAGCCTTGAATTTCTGGGCTCAGGAGATCCTCCTATCTCAGCCTCCCAACGTGCTGAGATTATAGGTGTGAGCCACTGTGCCTTAATTTTAAATGAATCTTTAAAATTAAGTTTAATAAAATCATGCAAATCTCAGTTTTTACATGTACAAATGTCTTTAAAAAGTTATTGTTAAAGAAAAAATCTATAAACATATGCAATGTTTAATTTTATTATTAATAAAAAAACACAATAACAGGAACTTTTTATTGTAAACTGGTGAAAGTAGAAATGATGGCAATGCCCAGTGTTATTAAGACCTTTGGAAAATGGTTAAATTCATAAACTTTTAAAGGAAGGGTAAATTTGAAGAGAAAAATCTCAAGGGAGATGGACCAAAATGCAGACAACATCATAAAATTCTTTGAAAAATTACATATACTTGTTCCAGCTCACCTTTTTAAAGCAAACAACATACTTCCAGAGGTCTATATTCATGTTATATTCATTATGCATGTTATATAGAAATCAATAAATTGTAAAAACATTTAAATATCCAATACAATGTGATTGGGTAAACAAAATATGGTACATTAATAGAAGGAAAAACTCAAGTAGTATCTCCTAAGAGGAGATAAATAATAAAATTGAAATAGTTAATAAAAAAATACATTTAGTATTTTGTTAGTCTTGAATATGATTGCAGCCTTTTTTTAAACAACCTTTAGACTTCACTTTTTAATCAAAATGTAATGTGGATTAATAATAGATATTTTACAAATCACAAGTCATATGGTTTTGATCTATGTCCCCACCAAAATCTCATGTTGAAATGTAATTCTCAGCGTTGGAGGTGGGGCCTGGTGGGAGGTGATTGGATCATAAGAGTGGTTTCTCATGATTTAACACCACCACTCCTCACTCCTCTCTGTTGTCCTCAGAATAGTGAGTTCTCAAGGTAGCTGGATGTTTAAAAGTGTGTGCACCTCCCCCGTCTCTCTTCCTTCTGCTCTGGCCACTTCAAACCTGCTTGCTTTCCCTTCAGCTTCTGCCATAATTGTAAGTTTTCTGAACCCTCCCCAGAACCAGATGCTGCCATGTTTCTTGTAGAGCCTGCAGAACCATGAGCCAATTAAGCCTCTTTTCTTTATAAATTACCAAGTCTCAGGTTTTTCTTTATAGCAGTGGGAGAATAGACTAATGCAGAAAACTGGTACCAAGGAGTAGAGCATTGCAATCAAGATACTTGAAAATGTGGAAGCAGCTTTAAAACTGGGTAATGGGCAGGGACTGGAACAGTTTGGAGGGCTCAGAAGAAGACAGGAAGATAAGGGAAAGTTTGGAACTCCCTAGAAACTGGTTACATTGTTGTGACCAAAATGCTGATAGTGATATGAACAGTGAAGTCCAGGCTGAGGAGGTCTCAGATGGAGATGAGGAACTTATTGGAAATGGAAGTAAAGGTCACTTTTCTTATGTCTTAGCAAAGAGCTTGGCTATATTGCACCCCTGCTCTAGGGATCTGTGGAACTTTGAACTTGAAAGTGATGATTTAGGGTATTTGGCAGAAAAAATTTCTAAGCAGCAAGGCATTCAAAAAGTTGCCTGGTTGGTTGCTTCTAACTACCTATACTCATATGTGTGAGCAAATAAATGACCTGAAACAGGAACTCATATTTTAAAAGGAAGCAGAGCATGTTTGGGAAATTTGCAGCCTGGCCATGCAGTAGAAAAGAAAAACCCATTTTCTGGGGAGGAATTCAAACTGGCTACAGAAATTTGCATAAGTAAAGAGGAGCCAAGTGCTGATATCCAAGACAATGGGTTAAAGGCCTCAGAGGCATTTCAGAGACCTTCTTGGCATGCCCCTTCCATCACAGGCCCAGAGGGCTAGTGGGGCTGAATGATTCTGTGTGTCAGGCCCAGGACTCCACTGCTCTGTGGAGCCTCAGGACACTGTCTTCTGTATTCTGGTGGCTCCAGTTCCAGATGTGTCTCCTACTCCAGTTTTGGATTAAAGGGGCCAAGGAACAGCTCAGCTTGATGCTCCAGCTGGTGTAAGCCAGAAGTCTTGGTGGCTATCCCAAAATGTTAAGCCTGCTGGTGTGCAGAGTGCAAGAGTTGAGGCTTGGGAGCCTCCAACTAGATTTCAGAGGATGTATGGAAATGTCTGGATGTGCAGGCAGAAGTCTGGTGCAGAAGCAGATCCCTCAGGAAGAAGCTCTGCTAGGGCAGAGCAGAAGGGAAATGTGGGGTTGGAACCCCCACACAGAGTCCCCACTGAGGCACTGTCTAGGTGAACTATGAGAAGAATGCCTCCATCTTCCAAACCCCAGAAAGGTAGATCCACTGACAGCTTGTGCCACAAGCCTGGAAAAGCTGGAGGCACTCAATGCCATCCCATGAAAGAGCCACAGGGGCTATACCCTGCAGAGCCACAGGGGCAGAGATGCCCAAGGCTCTGGGAGCCCATCTCTTGCATTAGCTTGCCCTCAATGTGAGGCATGGAATCAAATGAGATTTTGGAGCTCTAAGATTTAATGACTGCCCAGCTGTGTTTTGGACTTGCATGGGGCCTGTGGCCCTTTTTTTTGGCCAATCTCTCTCATTTGGAATGGGAACATTTACCCAACACCAGTAACCCCATTCTATCTTGGAAGTAACTAGCTTATTTTTTATTTTACAGGCTCAAAGGCAGAAGGGGTTTGCCTTGTCTCAGATGAGACTCTGGACTGGGACTTTTGAGTTAATGCTGGAATGAGTTAAGAGTTTGGGGGACTGTTGTGAAGGGATGATTGTGAGACAGCCAGGTGAGAGCGGGTCCCTGGCAAAACTCCTGCCAGCCTGCACACTGCAGTGGAGCCTCAGGAAGTTTGCAATGTTTGCAGCAGGGAGGAGCCTGACACTTTCTCTTCCTGTGTGGAACCTGGGATTCCAACTTCAAGGCAGGAGCACTCTAACAGGGACTCTGGCCTTGCAGAGAGTCCCTGTTTCCCCCTTTCCTTCATCTTTACTCCATAAAACTCACCATTTAAATTGTCTATAACCCTGAATTTTCATGGCCATGGAACAAAAAACCCATATTTAGCTGAACTAAGAAAGAGCCCTGCAACAATTTTATTTTAAAATGTGAGAAGGAAATGAGATTTGGAAGCGGCCAGGTGCAGAATGATATTGTTTGAATCTGTGTCCCCACCCTAATCTCATGTTGAAATGTAATTCCCAATGTTAGGAGGTGGGATCTGGTGAGAAGGGAGGTGATTGAATCATGAGAGCAGTTTCTCATGGTTTAAACACCATTCCTATGACAATGCCGTCATAGGGATCGTGAGTTCTCGTGGGACCTAGTTGTTTAAAAGTGTGTGCACTTTCCCCCTCTCTCTTCCTTTTGCTCTTGCCATGTAAGACCTGCCTGCTTCTCCTCCACCTTCTTCCATGATCATAAGTTTTCTGAGGCCTCCCCAGAACCAGATGCTGCCATGCTTTCTGTACAGCCTGAAGAACCATAAGCCAATTAAACTTCTTTGCTTTATAAATTACCCAGTCACTCACAGGTATTTCTTTACAGCAGTATGAGAAGGAATACAACAAGTAAAGCTAAAGAAAATAATTTAAATCAATCTGAAGTAAACAACCACAAATATTTATATATGCATACATATATTTTTTAAAAAACAAATAAATTATAATTAGAGTTCAGCTATGGCACTTGTTAGAAGACTGTGCAAAGCACAAATTCCAATTATTTGAAAGAAATATTTAATCCTAAAATATTATGTGATAACATAATTGTTACCATTGCTTTTTGAAGAATAATTTTTTTGTGTGTGTGTAGAATTATTGAAGAGCTAGTGAGGTAACAGGGAGTTTCCATTTTAAAAAGTTTATAGAATTTTGTCTTCCTAAACTCTAATTAAATTCTTATTAAATAAATTAGGAAAATAATGTAGTTTAAAAATACATTTGATTGCTTATTTTTGACTTGTTGACTTAAGAGAAAAAGGCTGAAGCACAAAATATAATTTTAAGAGTTTACATGAACCAAAGTGAGGTCTGCTGCATGGGGGACACTTCCAAGTAGTTTTGGGGAGTGCTCCATCAACCCTTGTTAAAAACTGGTTTTTAAAGGCAAAGAAAACAAGGAGTGAGCGATACAAGGTTATCTAATAGGAATTCTCATTGACTACAGAGATATCATTGATAGTGATTGGCTATACATTATTGAACTAATGGTTTGAGTTATGGTGTCCATCACATGGCATTTAAAGGCTTCTTGGCATCTGTTAATCTAGAGCCCACATAGCAAGTGCCTTTAAGAGATAATTGTTTTACTCTAATGGTAGACATGTGACTGCTATTTTATTCAAATGCCTCTCTGGGCCTGATAATTTACAGGAGCTCACATTCCTCAGATAAAAATTTGCTTTTTTTCTTCGCCGATTAAACTGCCATTTATTTTAAATCATAGTATCGAAAGGATTGCATGTTACAGTTAAAAATAATACAAGTTCAGAGTAGTCATAAGGCTGTGTTATTTGTGAATATATCAGAGCCATTCAAACCAGAGTGACCCATCCTGAAGAGGGACTGGCTGGGTAAAATGAGACTGACCTGCTGGGCTGCATTCCCAGGAGCTTAGGCATTCATAATCACAATTTGTTAATGGTCAAGGAAACAGATTAATAATGTTTACTAAACAGACCCAGGACTTAACAGACCCAGAAAGTGTCCTGATGTCCCCATATCTTAAAGACAAAAGCATTCTTAGTTTAAGAATATTTTGCTTTAAGATAACTATGGAGATTTTTGCAAAATCAGTAGAGTTACACAAAGATTAACAATCCTTTGTTATGAGCCCTAGTGGTATAGCACACCTCCTCTCTCTCTCTCTCTCTATATATATATATATTCACACACGCATATGTGTATACATATATACACACTCATACGTGTGTGTATATGTATATATGTATATGTATGTGTATACACACACACACACACACACATATATGATATGGTTTGGCTGTGTGCCCACCGAAATCTCATCCTGAATTGTAACTCCCACAATTCCCACGTGTCATGAGAGGGACCCAGTGAGAGGTAATTGAATCATGGGGGTGAGCCTTTTTCATGCTGTTCTCATAACAGTGAATAAGTCTCACAAGATCTGATGGTTGCATAAAGAGGAGTTTCCCTGTACAAGCTTTCTCTCTTTGGCTGCCATCATCCACGTAAGACATGGCATGCTCCTCCTTGTCTTCCGCCATGATTGTGAGGCCTACTCAGCCACGTGGAACTGTAAGTCCATTAAAACTCTTTTTCTTTCCAATCTCAGATGTCTTTATCAGCAGCATGAAAACAGACTAATACAATATATTTTTTTTTTTGGTTTTTTGCTTTTTTAACTTCTATATAAACAAGCATTCTGCCTAAGGTAGGCATGTTTCTCCTCTTGCTTTCAGGAATGCCCTTCTCTATGGAGTAGCCCTTGTTTTTGTTTCTTTATTTCTCTAATAAACTTGCTTTCACTTAACTTTGCAGCCCAGCCCCAAATTCTTTCTTGTGTAAGATCCAAGAATCCTCTTTTGGGACCCCTTTCCAGTGACAGTTATGGTAAATACTTAGCATGACAGTTGTGCCAGGGCAGCAAAAAAATTTACTATGGCAGGAAAATTATGAAAAGCACTAACTCCAATTACTTGGAAAAAACCCATCTAATCCTATAATATTATGTGATAACATAATTGCTACAATTGCTTTTCAAAGAATAATTTTGTGTGTGTGTGTAGAATTATTGAAGAGTTAGTGAGGTAACAGGGTGTTTTCATTTAAGAAAGTTTATAGAATTTTGTTTTCCTAGAGGAATGAAAATTTGTCCAGTAGAAAATGGCATTGTGCAGGACAGTAGAGGAATGATGACTGGAACTAACTTAGAGGCTCTAATAAATAGTAAGCTTGTGTGCCATCTATGCAACTCCTAGCAATCACATAATGTTTCATTGTTTATTGTCTTAGAATTGGTTGTGTTAGATTTTTTAAAATGTAATTTCTTCTTTTATACTTCTGTAATTTGATTCTATCTTCTAGTTCCATGAAATGAACAGTTTACTCAGTTCATTTTTTTCATATATATGTGTTATTATAGCTTATTGGACATTTGCAAAAAATGTGCAGCATGTTCTAAATTTTTGAATAGTAAATGAGATGTGTGTGTGTATATATATATATACATAAAACTATTAACAATGACTTTCTGATGGTATAGTTATTAATAATTTTTTCTTTTAATTTATTTTTTAAGAATTTAAAATTATTCTGTACTGCTTTCTTGAAAAGAAAATACATATTTACATGGTAAACCTATATATTGAAAACTTAAGTAAAATATTAAATAAATGACATCAGTTTATGATAAAATGTTAATAAAATTTGAAAAGAAATTGTATTAGGCCGTTTTCACACTGCTATGAAGAACTACCTGAGAATGGGTAGTTTATAAAAAGAGGTTTAATTGACTCACAGTTCACATGGCTGGGGAGGCCTCAGGAAACTTACAGTCATGGCAGAAGGCAAAGGAGAAACAACGTATGTCTTACATGACCGAAGAAGAGAGAGGGCGAAGGGGGAAGTGCCAGTTTAATGCCATCAGATCTCGTGAGAACTCACTCACTATCATGAGAAAAGCATGAGGAAAACTACCCCCATTATCCAATCACCTCCCACCTGGTCCCTTCCTCTACACACATGGGGATTACAATTCATGATGAGATTTCGGTAGAGACACAGAGCCAAATCTTATCAGGAACCCATTAAATTCACACTGTATGCTGCATTCACTCAGCATGTTAAAAAATACAAGTTAGTATCCTTCACGTTTTACTCTTTTGCATTAAAAAGGTTATATATGTATGTTTATCTGCAATTTTAAAGACTATAGATTAGACACTTTTACTCTTTTGTAACTGTTTTGGGTCTAAGGAAGTTTTTTTTTTTAGTTAAAAGGTCATCGTTGCCAATAGAGAAATAATTAGATTGCAATGCATTATCTGAAATGCTTTTTGCTTTATAAAACATTTTCCAGCAAAGTCTCTATAAAAAATGGAATTTCTCCCCCTTAGGTTATATTTCACAAGGATTATGAGTATTAGGTGTCTTTCTTTTGATACCTGCCATGAAAGCTCTGCCTGGATAAAACCAGCCAAACTGGCTAATCTCCTAGAGCTATTTGTGATAGTCACTATGCATGAGAATGGTAAGCGAGAGATGCAACTCAAGTGTTCCCACTGGGAAGAAAGTCTATCATCATCTGTCTAACATTGCTATGGCTCCTTAAATGAAGGATTCAATACCTGGAATCATTCTGAAAATATGCCAAAGCCATCTTTGCTCACTAATCCCTCTGACAGTTGAAATGCTATAATGAAAATATTACAAAAGTGGCTCTTACAAGAGACATTCATATGTTTTCCCTAAAGTTTAGGGGACTGTTTTCAACACCTTTCTCTCAATTAGTATTTCTTCTTAGAAGACTAATGTTTGGTTTGCACATGTATATTTTTAATAATTATATTTATTGAATAATTAATGACCAACTATTAGTTATCCTTTATTAGGTTATAAACTGATATTAAGAATTAAAAGATGAATAAAAATCAGATGTAGCAATATAGCACATCAAAATCTGAGTATAATAAACCATCTTTCAGGTAATTTCCAAATCCAAGTAAAAATATAATCAGTGGGAGTAAATACAGAAACATCTAAATTAATGTCAACTTCACTGAGAGCTATTTGACAACATGTATTGAGGGCTGAAATCAATGTGATTCCCTGTCCTTATATTGAACAATACTGGACAATTTCTGTGTCTTTGTCATAAAATGCTAGGGACAATCAAATATTTGCTTCTGGAAGATATGACGGTGAGCCAACTAAAATTGCTTTCTCTTTTTTTTTTTTGAAACGGAGTCTCGCTCTGTCGCCCAGGCTGGAGTGCGGTGGCGTGATCCCGACTCACTTTAAGCTCCGCCTCCCGGGTTCACGCCATTCTCCTGCCTCAGCCTCCCCAGTAGTTGGGACAACAGATGCCTGCCACCACGCCCGGCTAAATTTTTGTATTTTTTTGGTAGAGACGGGGTTTCACCATGTTAGCCAGGATGGTTTCGATCCCAAAGTGCTGGGATTACAGGCATGAGCCACTGCACCCGGCCTAAAATAGCTTTCTTATCAAGACTAACAGATTGCTCAAGACTTACTTCAAGACCCTTATTCACATTGCCAATCAATTCAAAGCCACTTTATCATAAATTGTTCCTAATCTTAGGCGTTTACACAGACTACAAGTCCTACCTTAATATTACACAAATCAGGTCATCAAACTCTGTAACTATCCTCCAATTTTTTCATACTGAGACACTACTAATACTATTTCAAGTTGATATTCCCTCCTTATTGCAGTAAGTCTAATCAACTTAAATTTGCTTAATCAACAGCTCTTTCAGGTGGTCTTTGTGGAGGGCAACTGTCAATAGTTTCAAAGCACTTGAAGAAACAAATATTCAATAATAGAGAGATATTCATTTGAATTAGCATATGCTCATAAGGTAGAATGCCGTAACATAATGAAAAATCAAGGATTTAAAAAAATAGATGGACATCTTGTATTATATTCAAAGGGAGTGAAAACAAATGATAATCAAAATGATTTTTGTCTTCTACTCCACCCAAATCTGTTACTTCTCAATTTTATTCACTTCAGTAAAGAACTTTAACACCTATCTTGTTGCTCCAGCCAAAAATCATGAGGATTATTTTGGTTACACTTTTTGTCCCTATGTAGATATATTGTATTGACCTTTACATTTTGCTTTAATTACAAAGTATATACGTCCCCTTTTATTATTTGCATTTCCTAATATTGAAGTTGTTGGGACTCAGGACACACTACCCCAAAATGGGACTATAAGAGACTAAAATATGCTCTCACAAAATATACTTCTTGGCATATTTTGAGATAGCTATTCAGAGAAGCTGCAGACACAGGAATAGATCTGAAAAGCTGTCCTTTTGTAAAAGAAATTTACATCTATCTACATTAGTAAACAGCAAATGCAAGAATAGGCTTTCTCTGAGCCTCTTCATCTGCCTAAAACAGATCTAGAAAAGATCATATCAATGCTTAGCCCAGAAAGAATTTTGCATAGCCCATCACCTATTCTTCTGAAGGCTGCCTGAGAAACTTGATCTGTATAGTAAAACAACCTTTGTTCATCATGGATGTCCTCCCCTCAGCCTCCATGGCCTGTGTTGCCACCTCTCCACAACAAGCCCCTATTTCTTTCTCTAGCTCAAAATGCTATTTAAGCTTCAACCATCTGGCCCCTCTTTGAGTCTTATATTTTGTGGGATTCCTGTGCATACGCACATAATAAATGTGTATGCCTTTTCTCTCTCTCTCTCTTTCTTTTTTTTAAGAGATAGAGTCTTGCTCTTTTTTTATTTTTTAAGAGAGAGTCTTGCCACACTGGAATGCAGTGGCCTGGGATGGATCATAGCTCACCGTAGCCACAAACTCCTGGGCTCAAGGGATCATCCTGCCTCAGCCTCCTGAATAGCTGGACTACAGGCATGAGCCAGAGCATCCAGATTTGTCTTACTAATCTGTCTACTGTCAAGATCATTACAGAGCTCAGACCTTCAGAGGCTGGAAGGAAAGTTTTCTTCACCTTTAGAAAGTCATTATTATGTCTTTCCAGGGATACCATAATACCAGCTGCCCTTCTTCTATTCTTAGCTTTTAAACTAATTCTCAACATAGTAGCCGATTGGGTCATTTATGAATGCAAATTAGATACAGTGTAAATCACTATAACATCTATTTATTGCAATTAGAATAAAATGTAAACTCTTATTATGGCATATCCTTAATAATATAGGTAAATATATATTCTTACCTCTCCAACTTCACCTCTTATTATTCTCTTTCTAGCTCACAAAAGTCAGCTTCACTGACTTTCTGTGTTATTTTTTAACTAAGTCAAACTCTCACCACTTTGGGCCTTTATCGCTGTTAATTTCATTGGAATTTGCTTCTCTAGCATTTCCTTATTTTTTGAATATTATTGGGAAATATAATTTTAAGATAATCTTCCCCAACCCAAAACTGTTCTTCAAAAAGGTGGTAGAGAAAGAAAACACATATGTTGGTTTGGGTATTTTGGCAACATTATCATTTTACAATTTTATTTTAGAAAAATGGTCTCACATGCACACACACACACACACACACACACACACACACACACACACACACACATAATTTCTAAAAAATTTCACAGAGGAACCCTCCACAAATTGTTCAGGCCAAAAAAGAGGAGACAATGTTACTTCCCATTCTCTGAACATGACTGATGCTGGGCAGCTATTCAGGAGATAAATGGTCTCTTTACATAAAGAGTCATATGAATTTGATATTTTTCAAGTTCTTGAGAGTATTAGTGTTTTTTCTCAAAAAGATAGGTCAATCATTTGTGAGGAATTTAAAAGGAAGAGAGTATTTAAAATAATAACCATACAATACCAAAAACAAACAAACAAACAAAAACTCTATTCACATCACAATTAGGTTTTGGGCCATGTCTTCTAACACCGTGAAGCCAAAGTAATAATAAATCTGGTTAGATCAGGGATCAAGGTGGGGCATACTTTGAAAGCTGACATATTTTGCGCATGATCTCTTAAGTTGTACTCCTCTAGGAAAACTTCCCTCCTGCCTTCTCCACTGCATCTTTCCTAAATTCTGATCTCTTTTCTGAACAATATGACATTTATTCTTATTTATAATTTTTAAATGTATTTAAATTATTTTTTCACAGAGACAGGATCTCCCTACATTGCCCAGACTGGTCTTGAACTCCTGGACTCAAGTGATCTTCCTACCTTAGCCTTCCAAAGTGCTGGGATTACAGATGTGAGCTACCATGTCCAGACGACATAATATAACATTTATTATGCAGCCACTTTTTAAAACAATTTCATAGATGATTAACTGTGTGCATGTTTGGAAGGTTTATTCACATTGTCAACAAAGGCCATGAGATCTGTGGAGAAAAAAATGGAAAACTTATTTTCTATTATAAAATAATCCATAGATTGAGGAGGCATAACATTCAATAGAAATAAAAGTATGCTCTCCACAGAACAAAGGGAGGGACTGGCTTAAATAGGGAAAGTTCTCACCTAGGTTATCAACCAGGTCCACTTACACAAATGAAAGTTTCAAACTTGTTCATTTCTGATTGGTCAAAATAGTTGAGCCCTGATTAGGTGGTCTTCTAGACCCAAAATTAGCCAAGTCTCTGTCAGATGTTTCTTTCAAACAGCCAGTGAGTGGCACGGGGAGTTTCTGGTCACAGTTAATATTGGCACTGACAACGGGAACTTTTTGGCTTGGTTGTAAAAAGGGAGGTCCTGTGACACTTAGATCTTTCTAAGAATGCAGAGTACGTGATTGTTCCCTCTCTTAACTATGATGGCCTGGTTCTGCTTTAACTTTGAGAAGCTCAGTTAGCCAAGGAGAGTCCATTTTGTCTGTTAGTGGGGGCAAATTTCAACAACACATAGATAATAATGTCTTAAATTCTTAAAGAGCTAATTTCTCATTATTCTATATATCTCTCCACACATATCTACTAGTTGAGAACATCTGAAATACTTACTAAGTTGATTTTTTTTTACATGGAAACTCTACAAACTTATATTTTTGCCATGACATTATTTTTTCTGTGTCCCAGATGTTCAATGCCATGATGTTTTATTGAACATTTAAAAGCCATATATTGTATAAAATGTTAGTATTTAGAAGACTCTCAAGAAGTTTCATATCTTTGTGTATCTGAGGACATTTCATTAAGCAAAGAGCCTAAAGATGTTTCTCTAAAAGTTTGGCAGTGTGGAACTTCTCTCAGAATATTTCATCACGGGGATTTCCTTGGATTGGCTTTGCTCATGTATCATTTAGCAGTTAGCAGTTCACTTACTTATTTTGTGCTTCTCCTTGGCCATTCTTTGCCAGAACAATTAGATTCCACAACAGGAATTTGGTCCTAAACATTTTTTAATTATTTCCTTTACTCTTGGATATGTGTTTAAAATTTATTCTAAATATGTCAAATATAAAATAAGATTAGCTGTTACTGTTGGAAAACAACAGTTTTATATTGAAATTACTTTTTAGCAACTTTATATTTCAAGGGAAAGCATATTTCTACTTGCAATACTTAGATGAGTGATTTGGAATGAGCCACTGAGGATCAGAGAACTTGCCTTCAAGTTTTCATGACACCACTTGTGAACAGAGTTCTGGGCAATCTATTTTTTTTTTTTTTTTTCCCACATTGGAGTTTTGTATAGCAGGTAGGCTGGAGCAGTGGTCTCCCATCAATCAGACATTCATAACATAAGTTTACATATGTGTTTGTTGAAACTGAGAAGATAGATTTTTGGTTAATAAGGAAAAATGTGTTATTTATTTTCAAAAATCCTTTTTTATGTATGTTAAAGATAATAAGTCTTTACCTTTGTGAAAAAGTATTTTTGATATTATTCCATTGATCAAACTTAGACACCACTGATCTTTCACATTCTTTAATGAGTTAAGTTAAAGAAACAAAAATAAATTCAGGGTCATGGTTAAAACAAATTTGATAAGTGCTATATTTTTAAAATTTCTATTAAAGCATATTATATTTTTGCTCTTCTTTAGTTTTCTATAATGTTTAATTCTCAATTTCTTTTTTTTCTGATTTTTCCAATGTAGAAAAATATGTGATCAATAGGGTAAGTTCCAAATTCCAAGTTAATATGCCTTTAGCATGTATTTTCTAGGCTTAAAATTATAGTTTTACTCTCATATTTAACTTGAGAGAAGTGAACTGACTATTCTCATCTCTGGTGGTATTTACTATAGTTGCATTTGCACTTTGCAAAAGTACTCAAAAAAGATATATCTTTGCCCCAAGAAGTGTTTTTCTTTAATTTCTAATAGACTGAAGTTTTCCCCACTTAGGTGGAACAGGACTCACGAGATGTCACCAGTAAGCTGTGACACTACCGTGGCACTTAGTGGAGATCTATTCGGAATGTCAATATAATCATCATTTGAATGCAAATATCATCAGCTTCTCTTCAATGACTTCTTCATTCTATTTATTTTGTACGCATATAACAATTTTCTGCCAAACTACAATTCCCAGACATTGGAAACTAGCAGACTTTAATAACTATAAAAATTAGAATAATATACACATATTGTGAATGACATTCAGAAAATAAAACAATGCCATTTAGTTTGCTAGACACAAGAAATTCAATAATTTCAGAATAAAGGACTGTTCTCTAAACTTAATAAATCTAACTTTATAAACAGTTGATTATGTTGTTCTTATTTATCAGATTTCACTATTTACAATTTTGAGTTCTGTCACAGACAGCACCTGGACTGAAAACAGCCCTCTATGGATTGTTGATTTAGGGTCATGGTCTCTGAAGTCACATGAAAGTCAATCAAACGGTATGTAAGAGAATGCCTCAGTGCGTCAGAAAAAAATATTAGAATTGAATTTATAATTAGTTTTAAAATCTCACCCTTTAAAAATGTGAATGTTTTGATTCAAACATTGTATATTGTGTATGATATAAAATACACTAGTACGGTAGTGTGTAACTATAACTTATAAACACATAAACAGAAATGTATTAGGTATGAAGACTTCAGCTTTTTAACTGATAGAATATAGAATCATATATTTGGGGTCCATTAATTTAGTGAATTAGTTTTTATAATATCTATGTTTTAGTCCAGTGATTTTATACTATGCTGATAGGAAATTCAAGAACATTAAATAATTCATTGTAAGGAGACATACAGGGAAGAAGGAAGAAGCCTTTCAAGGTTCTCTTTACCTCTATTTAGTTTCATACCAGGACATCTCTAGTTTTGTCTGTTTTACATAATGTGCTTTAATATTATAATTTATCTGTCAGAAACATAATTTCCACCAATAATTTTATTTTATTTATTTATTTAGAGACAGAGACTCGCTCTGTCACCCAGGCTGGAGTGCAATGGCCCAATCTCGGCTCACTGCAACCTCCACCTCCCAGGTTCAAGATATTCTCATGCCCCAGCCTCCCAAGTAGCTGAGATTACAGGCGTGGGTCACCAAGCTCAGCTAATTTTTGTATTTTTAGTAGAGATGGAATTTCACCATGTTGGCCAGGCTGGTATTGAACTCCTGGCCTCAAGTAATCTGCCCATCTCAGCCTCCCAAAGTGCTAGGATTACAGGTGTAAGCCACAACGCCCAGCCTTTTTTATTTTTTTAATTGACACATTATAATTGTACATGTTTATGGTGTACAATTTAATGTTTTAATATGTATGTATGCCGTTTATTTATCAAATCAGGGGTATTTCAACATATCTATCATCTCGTGCATTTATCATTTCTTTGTATTGAAAACATTCAAAAGCCTCTCTTCTAGCTATTTTGTAATACACAATATTTCAATGGCACTAATGACTTTTAAATATTCGTTGAAAACCACTAATAAGGGGTAGGATGGCATTGTCATTTTGAGCCAGTAGAAACCATGTTAGTTACATATGTATATATATCTGAATACAACTGCAATTATTGTTTTATTTTTTTCCTCCCTAAAGCCTCCTTTAGTTTTTCTCATTGTTTTCAAAGGCTGCATGATAGTCTATTAAGTGGTTCCATAGTAAATCATTTTGAACAATTTCAACTGGCAAAATATTCTCTTCTTCCAATTTTCAACATTTATTTATATTCCTTAACAGTATTTTTAGAGAAAAAATAATTTTAGAGAAATCTGAAGAAGAAATGCATGCTGATTTTAGAGTTGATAAAATAAGAAAATTTTAAGGAAGAGACACTTGAGCAGAGAGCTGAGTAACCATCGGTAATGAAATAAGCAAAGACAGGGGAAAGACAACGCAAAGCTAAGTATATGTTCTAAGGGCTATAATATGTCAGAGGCCTGTAAGCTGTTACCCCAGGTGCTGGGTTTTATGTCATACAGCTCAATTATTGAAACTGGTTTTTAACAATCTATTTTTGGGACAATTTTAGATTAACAGAATTATTACAAAGATAACCCAGATATTCCTATATGATCCACATTTGGTTTTCTCCATTATTAAAACTATATCAATTTCCTATTCCTACTCTAACAAATGTCAACATACTTAGAGGCTTGCAACAACACAAATGTCTTGTCTTAAAGCAGGTTAGAAGCAGTAAAATCAATTTGTCTGCTGGGTTGTGTTTCTTCTGGAGGCTCTGGGGCAGCAGTCCCCAACATTTTCAGCACCAGGGATGGGTTTTGTGGAAGACAATTTTTCCACAGATGGATGGGGATGGAGTTGTAGGGGGATGTTTTGGGGATGAAACTTTTTCTACTTCAGACCAACAGGCATTAGTGAGGTTCTTTATTTTTATTTATTTATTTTTTTATTATACTTTAAGTTCTAGGGTACACGTGCACAACGTGCAGGTTTGTTACACATGTATACATGCACCATGTGGGTGTGCTGCACCCATTAACTCGTCATTTACATTAGGTATATTTCCTAATGCTATCCCTCCCCCCACACCCCACAACAGGCCCCGGTGCATGATGTTCCCCTTTCTGTGTCCAAGTGTTCTCATTGTTCAATTCCCACCTATGAGTGAGAACACGCAGTATTTGGTTTTTTGTCCTTGCTATAGTTTGCTGAGAATGATGGTTTCCAGCTTCATCCATGTCCCTACAAAAGGACATGAACTCATCATTTTTTATGGCTGTATAGTATTCCATGGTGTATATGTGCCACATTTTCTTAATCCAGTCTATCATTTATGGACATTTGGGTTGGTTCCAAGTCTTGGCTATTGTAAATAGTGCCGCAATAAATATACGTGTGCACGTGTCTTTATAGCAGCATGATTTATAACCCTTTGGGTATATACCCAGTAATGGGATGGCTGGGTCAAATGGTATTTCTAGTTCTAGATCCTTGAGGAATCGCCACACTGTCTTCCACAATAGTTGAACTAGTTTACAGTCCCACCAACAGTGTAAAAGTGTTCCTATTTCTCCACATCCTCTCCAGCACTTATTGTTTCCTGATTTTTTAATGATCGCCATTCTAACTGGTATGAGATAGTGAGGTTCTTATAAGGAGCACTTACCCTAGATTCCTCGCATGTTCAGTTCACAGTAGGGTTCGGGCTCCTATGAGAATCTAATGTTGCTGCTGATCTGACAGGAACTGGAGCTCAGGCAGTAATGCTGGGTCGCTGCCACTCACCTCCTGCTGGGCAGCCAGGTTCCTAACAGGCCACGGACTGGTACCAGTCTGCCACCCGGGGACTGGGGACCCTTGCTGTAGGAGATAATCCACTTCCTTGCCCTTTTCAGCTTCTAGAGGCTATCTCTATTTCTTAGCTTATATCTCCCTTCTTCCACCTCCAAGGCCAACAGAGTAGCACTTTCCAATCTCTCTTACACACACTCACACACATCTCAATTTCATCATCACATCGATAACTCTGAGCATCCTGCCTCTCTTATAATGACTCTTGTAATTAGGCACATCTGGGTAATCCAGAATAATCACTCCATCTCAAGACCCTTAATTTATATCTGTAGGTTTCCTGTTTTCATGTAGGGTAACAGTTTCACAGATTTATGGGATTGGGAGGTAGACATTTTTGGGGGATGGAAGGACATTATATCTTACACTGATAAGGTGTATTTGTCACAAATATATTGATATACTATTGATATACTGTATTGATATACTATTATTTTTTACACAGATATTCATGCTTTCCTTTTCATTCTCTTCCACTCTGGACCTCCTAACTCTAAGTTGCCTGTGCCTCATCCTAATTTAATTTCCTTACTATTACCACCAGCCTCACATTTTATGTAATGTACCATTATGAGCATTTAAGTTACTACAAATCCCTCCTTTTTAATTCATTTTCAGTCAGCTTCCAAGGTATCACAAAATTCTTTTCTCCTCCTACTTTACCAGTCTCTCCTTTTTAGGGCTATTTGCTGAATTCTTTTTCTGTTTCCAACCTCTTAGCGTTGTAGATACTAGAGATCAGTCTTTGGCCTTCTCTTTTCTGCCCACATTCACTGAATCCTCATTTTATTCAGTTAGATGGCTGTATAGTCAAATGTGTGCCTAGAATTTCAAAGCTTTATCTTCAGGCTGGTCACTCTCCTTAAGTCCAGATGCATATATTCAACTTGCTACATTTCCATTAAGATACCTAATAGATATCCCAAATATGCACAGATACACCCCCACACATACTCACACACACGAAGCATAATCTTCTCTACTTCAGCAGATGACAACTTCTTTTGTTTAATGGCTCAGACTAAAGCTTTCAGTCATTGTTGACTATTTTTCTATCATATTAAATCGAATCTGTCAAGAATTTCTCTTGGCTTTACTAAAAAAATACATTATAATTCAACCGTTATCTACACACTACAATTCTGATCCAAGCCATCTTTGTTTCTGCTATTGATTGATCCAATAGCCTCTAGGTTCATCTCTTTGCCCCTACCAGTCTATTATCAAAACAGAAGTCAGAGTTATCCATTATGACATAAAGGTCAGACCATGCTACTTTCTTGTTCAAGTCATTCAATGCTCTTTTTATTTATTCAGAATTAAATGGAAAGTCCTTAAAACAGCCTATAATGGTCAAAATTGTTTGACTCCTATTAGCTCTGTGGCCTCATTTCCTTCCATGTTGCTTATATAGCTTCTATCATAATGACCTCTCTGTTTTTCCTCAAACACACAAGTCCCATCCCATTTCAAGCATTTTGCACTGGGGTGTTCCCTCTCTCTGTATTGCATTCCCAATATTTGCATGTATATCACCTGATTAGTAAGACCTGAGCCCATAGTCTTATGTAAAATTGCAACCCACTTATCACTCTCATACTCTTGATTCCCTTCAACCAACTCTATTTTTTCCATAACACATACCATACTCTAATCATTATATTTAGTTGTTTTACATTTATATTGTTTAATTTATATTATTCCCTCATCTCAGTCATTTTAATATAAGCTAGACATTAGCAAGCATTATGGTTTGCTTTATTTACCATTCTTTCCAGACACTGTAAACTGTGCCTGGTACATAGCAGAAACTCAATATGTAATTTGTGAATCAATGAATAAGTCATTCCATTTAAGAAAAAATATAATGTCTGGCATAAAACAAAGCATAATTTTTCTATATTTGTTCAAGTAATAAAAAGTGGTTGCCAACTGGATGATTCCCAATTTGGCATTCCAGAAGCAAGAATGAAGTCTGTAAAAAAAATCCTACCTCCAAAAAAAAGAAAAATCCCTGATATATTTTTTGTTTTTTAAAAATAAACATTACCAGTGAAGGATTTGTGATCATATCCAAACATTTCATAAGACCACACAAAAAATTAATAGCCCAGTGATGCCTAAGCCAAAATTTAACCTTCATACACATAAAAAATTCACGAAGACATGCAAGCATTAGATTCAGTTACATCAACAGAGGACAAAAACACAAGATGGCAAATTCTTCTCCTTAAGAACTGAATATACAAAAGTATTTCTTTTTTGTTTTGTTTTGTTTTTTTATTTTTACCTATTAGATTGGCAACAAGTAAAGGGGATTACAAAAATATGGATTTGGCAAGATCTGTAGGAAATGTATAATCACATACTGGTAATGGGAGTATAAATTGGCATAACTTTTTTGAAGGGCAATTTGGTAAAGCATTAATACCTGTTAAAATACCCTTTAATCCAGACATTCCTCTCTAAATAGGTTTTTGTTTGTTTGTTTGCTTTTTTTTTTTTTTTTTTGTCTTTCCAAAGCTACTTTTCTTTTAAGGTGGGGACAGTGAGACACCACAATAGAAAAATAACTGGTTGGTTAACATCAGGTGACTTCAGGCCACATTTTTTGTGTAAGGACTAAAGCAAAGGAACTTCATTATCATGCCTATTGAATATTTTTTTTTTATTAAATATTTATTGATCATTCTTGGGTGTTTCTCGGAGAGGGGGATATGGGAGGGTCATAGGATGATAGTGGAGAGAAGGCCAGGAGATAAACACATGAACAAAGGTCTCTGGTTTTCCTAGGCAGAGGTCCCTGCGGCCTTCTGCAGTGTTTGTGTCCCCGGGTAGTTGAGATTAGGGAGTAGTTATGACTCTTAAAGAGCATGCTGCCTTCAATCATCTGTTTAACAAAGCACATCTGGCACCGCCCTTAATCCATTTAACCCTGAGTTGACACAGCACATGTTTCAGAGAGCAGGGGGCTGGGGGAAAGGCCATAGATCAACAGCATCCCAAGGCAGAAGAATTTCTCCTAGTCAGAACAAAATGGAGTCTCGTATGCCCACCTCTTTCTGCACAGACACAGCAACAATCTGATATCTCCTTCCTTTCCCCACACTTCCTCCTCTTCTTTTCAACAAAACCTCATGGCCCGCTCCCGATGGTCGCTGTCTCTTTGGAGCTGTTGGGTACACCTCCCAGACAGGGCGGCCGGGCAGAGGCGCTCCTCACTTCCCAGACGGGGCGGCCGGGCAGAGGCGCTCCTCACTTCCCAGACAGGGCCGCCGGGCAGAGGCGCTCCTCACTTCCCAGACCGGGCAGCTGGGCAGAGGCGCTCCCCACATCCCAGATGGGGCGGCCAGGCAGAGGCGCTCCTCACCTCCCAGACGATGGGCAGCCGGGTAGAGGCGCTCCTCACCTCCCAGACGCGGCGGCCGGGCAGAGGCGCTCCTCACTTCCTCCCAAATGGGGTGGCAGCCGGGCAGAGGCGCTCTTCACCTCCCAGATGGGGCGGCCGGGCAGAGGCGCTCCTCACCTCCCAGACGGGGCGGCCGGGCAGAGGCGCTCCTCACATCCCAGACGGGGCGGCCGGGCAGAGGTCCTCCTCACTTCCCAGACGGGGCGCCCGGGCAGAGGCACTCCTCACATCCCAGACCATGGGCGGCCAGGCAGAGACGCTCCTCACTTCCTAGATGGGGTGGCGGCGGGGCAGAGGCTGTAATCTTAGCACTTTAGGAGGCCAAGGCAGGCGGTTGGGAGGTGGAGGTTGTAGCCAGCCGAGATCACGCCACTGCACTCCAGCCTGAGCACCATTGAGCATTGAGTGAGCCAGACTCAGTCTGCAATCCCAGCACCTCGGGAGGCGAGGCGGGCAGATCACTCGAGGCCAGGAGCTGGAGACCAGCCCGGTCAACACCGCGAAACCCCATCTCCACCAAAAATACAAAAACCAGTCAGGCGTGTCGGCACGCGCCTGCAATCCCAGGCACTCGGCAGGCAGAGGCAGGAGAATCACAGGAGCCCGAGGCAGGGAGGTTGCAGCCAGCCGAGATCATGGCAGTACAGTCCAGCTTCGGCAACAGAGGGAGACCGAAAAAAGGAGAGGGAGACCGAAGAAAGGGGAGAGGAAAAAAGAAGGAGAGGGAGACCGAAGAAAGGGGAGAGGGAGAGGGAGGGGGAGGGGGAGGGGGAGGGGGAGGAGCTACAAAAGTATTTTAACAGAAGAAAATCTCATAAAGGCAGGATTTCAAGTGAGTGTAAAAAAGTTAATGATTCTTTTGAGATTTTAATTACAGACATTCATGAGTTACATGTCCTCTAGACTCTACAGCTTTAGCAATTGTGATCAAATTCTTTATATGGTTAGGCTACTTTTTTTTTTAAGGGCATATGGAAGAAAAGACAGAAAATAATATTTCAGAGATTTCTGAGGCAAAAACATAGACTTCTAATGCATCACTTCTGTCTAGCAAAACCAGATAGAAAGAGAAAGTACGTGTCTGTAGACATTTTCACATACACACAAATGTACATACACCCACAGTCATAACTTTCTGATAATAAAAGTGTTCTTGTGATTGGTGTCATACATACCTTCTACAGAATTCTGCAAGCTATCAAGATAGTGTACGTATCTGGAATAAGATCTCTTCTCCCTAAACAGGAAGTCAGAATGAACTGACACTCTGGGTGTAAGACCATTACGTGCTCACTATCTACCCAAGTATTATAGTAAAGAGATATCTATTTCTTTCTTTCACCCTGACCCGAACACTGCCTTAAACTCACCAGAATTAATCTCTCTATATATCTATATTTATATATCTATACATATCTATTTTATCTATATATATATCTATATATTTATCTATCTAGATAGATATATAGGTAGATATATTTATCTCATTAATTTAGTCCCAAGAAAATATTTCTCATATTCCTAGTAACATCTTGTATTCTTTACATGAATGATCATATATCTTTATATATCTACTATTCTGTCTCCTTTTTAATGCTTCCTCAAATTCTAAAATTGTTTCCGGATGCCATTTGAAATTTATGCTCCATTAA
This sequence comes from Pongo abelii, assembly GCF_028885655.2. Classification (NCBI taxonomy): domain Eukaryota; kingdom Metazoa; phylum Chordata; class Mammalia; order Primates; family Hominidae; genus Pongo; species Pongo abelii. The sequence goes on along the minus strand of NC_071997.2, from coordinate 54,396,436 downwards.
CAGTTAAATATCTCATACTTGTGTTCAAAATATTTCTTTCATCTTTATGTTTGAATGTAAGTCTGAACCTCTTCTAAGGACCCTAGTTAACACTACTTACCATAGGTTTCATTCCACGGGACCTGGAGCTGATGTCAGTGTCATTCTGTCTCTTCATTACCATTTTCAAACCATTCTCCTTTCCTACATTAAAAAAAAGAGAGAAGAAGAAGAATCAGAATTATATCTAATTTAATGATTATATCACACTGTATTCTTTATTTTGATGCTATGTAGTGTCCTCAGATTAAAATTTGACTTAATGTGATTGCATCTTTTTTTTATCCTTTGGGGAATTATAAAAAACCAAGATATATTGTTTGTGAACATTATTTGTATATTCTATTAACCTGCTTTTCTCACTAAATAATATAACTTGGTAATGTTCTCATATGCCATAAATTCTAATAGTTGCATATTATGCTACTATATGGAATTACATTGATCTATTTAACAATTTCCAGGTAATTTTTATTTCATTTTTATTGGTAAAATAATCTTATACTTTTTAAAAATTAAACATATTATAAATTATGTTTTTTATTTCAAAGGACTTGATAAATATTTATGAAATTCCATTCTACAACTTGCCTTTTTAATTTCCACAGCCTATTTCTAAAAAAAAAAGTAAAATTATACTTTAGATTATAAATAAAATCTCAATGAATTTTTAAAAGAAGATATTCAAAGGCTACCTTTTATGATCATCATGTATTCAATCTAAAATATGGTTTACAAAGGTATAAAGGAAAGAAATAGCCAAATGAAAAACATATTCCATTAAATAATTTTGAGGTCTAAATGTTAATAAAAAACCACAATTACATAAGCTTTAGAAAACAATGAAAATGAGAACATTGTATATGACCACCTATAATACTGATCAAAAGTCAAGTAAGAAAGAACATTATAAATGAGCCATTCTGCTCAAAAAGTTAAAAAGGAAGCATAAAACAAACATGGAAAGCAAGAATGTCCCAGGGGCAGAAAGATTCAGGCTTCAGATCTGCCTGAGTTCTGCTCTTCATAGTTTATAATTAAAACAAAGTAAAAAAAATTGGATTATTACACTGAAAATCATTTGGCCTATTTCAGAGGCTTTCATAAATATTATGCTTTTTATCACTTCTGCCAAATGGCCCATAAGATGCTGACTTCTATAGAACATGACAGTTCTAAACTGTAAAACATTAAATGTTACAGAAAACATGCTGTGGAAGTCCACTTTGTCAAAATATCCTAGTTCTATACAGCAAGGCTTTGGAATAACTTGTAAATGAATAAACAAGCATCATAGGTAAGCCAAATTGAACATTCAAGGAAACATTTTGAGCACCTTGTAAACTATAATCATCCAATCCCTCTTGGACTCTTGCCTCCGTTTTGGCAATTTGGAAGCAAGATGAAAGTAGATAAAGTGTTTACTACAAGAGAGGGTGCTTCTGCGATATACAAAGGGAATTGTAAACTTAGCCCTGTGATCCTGCCATTAGTCTTTTTAATGATTCTGAGCCACAACCTCCCTGAGATAACATCTTTTTCTCTCTATGCTTGAGCTTTGAGAAGCCTAGAGGAATCTTGATTTTTTTTTAGCCTTTTATTAAACTTAAGCCTAGAAATAAGGGAAAGCTAAAGGAAAAGGATTAGAGAGGTTTATTCAGCACTGTCAGAGAAAGAAAATCCCTGCCTTACTGCCAGATATATTAAACTCCTGATCTTGCAATTGCATAAAATTATCACTGGCATTATATCTATGTCAATTAAATCTGGTGCTGCAGAAAATTATTTAACCAGTTATCTCTTTCAATGTCATTCAAGAACTCTAATTAGTGTGAGAGGTGTGTTTCTCTTTTAAGCAGTGCTGTAGTCATCTAGGTATTATTCAAAGGCACCATTGAAACTCATTAATATGAGAGTATCTCAGAGGGGCTTATGAGCTTTCGGGAGAGTACTGTTCAGACAAGTTTGTCCATAAAAGTATTTTGGATTAAAAATGTTAGAGTACAGTGCTTTCTGTCATGAGAAAATATTTCTTTCAGTGTTATAAGCAGATTGGTAATGTTTCTGCTTATTTTTCACAGATCCTCTATTTTTATAAGACTAGATTTTTGTTCCTTATTTTATTCATAACCTTCACAAATAGATATAATTTTATTCAATACACAATTTTTGTAAGAAAAGAGAAAAGCAGTGCATGAAAGTTTAACTTTTCTAAGTTTACATAGTAAAACTTCTTTTACTCTCTGGCTACCCTCCTCTGTTTTACTGTTCATCTTAACTGTGAATAAACTGGTTTGGCAATAATAAAAGATTTGAATATCCATGAGCAATTGAAAATTATAGCTTTGAAAGTACTGCTTTCAGACTCACACTTTTTCCTATCTTTCCTTCCTGATTAGTGCAAAAGCTCATTGACCCACCATTCCATTGAATCCCAATTAGTTTTTGGATAGTTTGCACTATTTTATGGTGGAAGCATGCCTGATTAAACAGATTACTATAACCTGACAGTAGATTGCTCTTCTTATGTATTTTCAAACCCTACCCAGTGCAGTACTGAACATATAGTTAGAAATTCTTTCGTGTTTGTTAATTAACACTTTATTTTCTAAGTAGAGAAGTTCAAAATTAATAATAAAATATCTTTATTGACGTATTTTCACTAAAATAAATTATATGCAAAGTATTTTAACGTTGTTATGTAATCAGAATTTAACAAGTGAATTCTGTATGTCAGATATAGGGCTAAGAAACACGAATATAGAAAGGAGTATAATGTAAACCCAGATCTCAAAAGGCTCAGAATCTAGTATGGGGGACAAATAAGTAAACCAATAATTACAAAATGCAACAATGGGTTTCATAATTGAGAAACACATGAGATAAAAGATTTAGGTAAGTGATTCTTAATTAAGAAAAAGCGAGGTTTGGGGCAAAGTTTGAAGGTTGGGGAAAATTGGGCAGAGCATATTTTCTATAATAGAAAGTACAATGCTAAATCTTGAAGAGTAAGTACAATGTGGCCAAAATGAAAATTTGGGGAAGGATATTTTTAGCAAAGACAAGATCTGCTAATCAGATAAGGGTATGGGACATAAAGAAGTTTATGGTAATTTTGTATTATCAACAGAATATATGAACTAAAATTGAGAAATGAGACTGAAAACAGAGTAAACAAATGATTAATAACTAAGAGAATATTAAAGAATGCTATGGTTTGAATGTGTTCCCTTAAGTTCATATGTTGGGAACCTAATCCTCAGGGTAATAGTATTTAAAGGTGGGACTTTATCAGGTGATTAGATCATGAGAGCTCTGTCCTCATGAAAGGACTAATGCTGTTATCATAGAAGAGATTTAGTTATCACAGATGTGGATTCCTGATGAAAAGGATAAGTTTGGCCTCTTCCTCTCTCACTCTCACACTCTCTTGCTCTGCCACCTTCATCAAGGGATGATGCATTTGGTGCCATGGATGATGGCACCAAACACTGGTGCTACTTTCTTGGACTTCCTAGCCTCCAGAACTACAAGCCAAGTACACTTCTATTGTTTATAAATTACCCACTCTGTGATCTTCCATTACAGCAACAAAATTAAGACAAAGAGTTAATACTTCACTTTAATGGTAATAAAAGAGATACAGAGGAATAACACACAGTGAAAATAAATTAAAAACACAAAATATCAGTTTTAAGTTATAACATCATAGTATTAAGTGTAAGTATTAAGTTATAACAACATAGCATTATCCTTAAATGAAAATAGTATAAAAATACCAATTAAAGTCAGACATTGGTGGAGTGGAGGGAAAAATCACAAATCAACTCTATGGTGTTTTACAAATAATTGATTTCAAATTTTACAGCCTAGGTAATTTAAAGTAAAAGTGTTACAGGGAAGGTGTCCTGATCCAGACCCCAAAAGTGGGTTCTTGGAATTCACACAACAAAGAATTCAGTGCAAAGTAAAAGCAAGTTTATTGAGAAAGTACAGTGGTGAAAGGACTCCATAGACAGAGTCGGACGTTCCTGAAAGCAAGAGGAGGAATGCATCTACCCTATGTACAATGTTTTTAAAAAATGATACACTGGATTTAGTGGGATTTATTAGAAGTTTGCAAAGCTGGTTCTATATTTTAAAAAATCAATGTAATCCAACATATCAGCAGGCTAAGAAGGCAAATCACATGATTGTATCAATTGATGCAGAAAAATCATTTGAGAAAAGCTAGCATCTATTTATAGTAATAATAATAGCTCAGTAAGTTTTCAGTAGAAAAAAATCTCAACTTGATGAGGATATATAAAAAAACCTAGAGGTAATATCATACTTAATGTTGAAATATTTAGTGTTTCCACTTTAAGAACATGGCAAAAAAAAGGCAATTCTCATCACTCTCATTCAACATAAAACTACAGTGAATCAAGTAAAAAAGAAATAAAAGGCACAAATTGGAAAGGAAGGAAAAACTGTCTCTATTTGTTGAAGATACAATTATCTATGTAGAAAATTTCAAGTAATTTGCAAAGTAGAAACGTTTTGTATAACTAATATGAGAGTTAAGCAAGGTTGTAGCGTATGAAAGTAGCACATGCATAGACACACAGACAAACGAATCACATTTCTAAATAGTAACAGTGAACATATCAAAACCAAAATTAAAATCACAATATCATTTATAATTTTTCCAAAAAAATTATAAAATACTTAGGTACAAACTGAACAAAACACGTACATTATCTATACACTAAAATTACAAAATGCTGATAAAAGAAATGAAAGAAGTACCAAATAAATGTAAAGGTATACCATGCTCATAGGAAGAGCCAACATAATAAAGCTGTAATTTCTCTTCAAATTGATTCACAGGTTCAGTGATATTCCTATGAAAATCCCAACAAATTTTGTTGTTGTTGTTGTTTTGTTTCATATTTTTACACTTTGATAAGCTCATTCTAAAATATTTATGGAAAGCCACAGACCCTAGAATATCTAAAACAATTTTGAAAAAGAATAATATTGTCTTACCATATAGCTATATGATCATGAGAGTGTAGTATTGGTGGAAGAATAGGTCATAAATCGATAGAACAGACCAGAGAACCTAACATTAGACTCCCACAAAGGCACAAAAGCTATTCAATGCAGAAAGCATCGCCTTCTGTTTGTTTGTTTGTTTTTGAAGATAGGATCTTACTCTCTCATTCAGGCTGGAGTACAGTGGCACAATCATGGCTCACTGTAGCCTTAAACTCCTGGGCTAAGAGATCCTCTCACTGCAGTCCCCTAAATAGCTGGGACTATAGGTTCATGCCACCACACCTGATTAATTTATTTTTTAAAAAAATTATTGTAGAAATGAGGGTCTCACTATGTTGGCAAGGTTGGTCTTGAAATCTTGGCTTCAAGCAATCCTTCCACTTTGGCTTCCAAAAGTTCTGGGATTACAGGCATAAACCACCACATCCATCCAGCATAGCTTTTCAAACAAATGGTATTGCTGCAATAAGATATCCATAGGCCAAAAAAAAAAAAAAAGTCTTGACCTTAACCTCACTCCTTATGCAAAAGTTAATATAAATAAATGTATCTTGTATTTCAATGCAAAATATAAGACTATCTTTTTGGGAAAATTAGGAAAAAATATTTGTAACTGCAGTTAGGCAAAGACTTCTTAGGCTTGACACCAAAAGCACAAAGCATAAAGGGAAAAAACAGTGATAAATTGGACTTCATCAAAATTAAAAACCCTTGCTCCATGAAAGGCCGTGTTAAGAGAAGTGAAAAGATAAGCTACAGTCTGGGAAAGAAATAAATGCAAACCTCTTATTCAACAAAAATTTTTATCTAAAATATATAAAGAACTCAAAAACCTCACCAGATAAAAATGAACAATCCAATCAGAAAATGGGAAAAAATGAATTGAACATACATGTAACCAAACAGGATATCCAGATGGCAAATAAGCAAGAAAGATGTTGAACTTCATTAATCACTAGAAAATAGCAGGTTAAAATCTCAATGAGCTATTCTAGCACACCTGTCAGAATGGCTAATATTTAAAAATAAAACCATGATAATATCAAATGCTGACAGGAATGTGGAGAAATTGAATCATTCATACATTGCTGGTGAGAACATAAAATGATATAGTCATTCTGAAAATTATTTGGCAATTACTTATAAAATTAAAATGCTCTTACCATATGACCCAGCAATTGCACTTTCAGGCCTTCATCTTAGAGAAATGACAACCTAACCTAACACCAAAACCTAAATAAATGTTCATAGCAGTTTTATTAATATTCATAGTATCCAAAATCTAGCAACAATCCTGTCCTTAAATGGCCAGTGGCTGAATAAACTGTGATTCATATGTACCATGGAACACTACCCAGGGATCAAGAAAACAAACTAGTAACATATGTAACAACCTGGAAAAAGCTCAAGGGCACTATGTTAAGTGAAAAAAAAAAAGCCAGTCTCAAGGGGTCATATACTGCATGATTCCATTTATATAACAGTTTCTAAATGAAAAAAACTTTATTATAGCCCCAAATTAGAAGTAATTTGATGTTCTTCAACATGTGTATAGTAAACCAAGCTATGATACATTCATGCTATAGAATACTACTGAGGAATGAAATGAAAGAAAATATTAATATATGTGAAGCTTAGATGAATTATCATTAAATCATGCTGAATGAAAGAAGCCCAAAAGCTTACCTATTACATAGTCTATATATATATATATATATTTTTTTTTTTTTTTTGAGAAGGAGTTTCAGTCTGTGGCCCAGGCTGGAGTGCAGTGGCTTGATCTCGGCTCACTGCAACCTCTGCCTCCTAGGTTCAAGCTATTCTCATGCCTCAGCCTCCCAAGTACCTGGGATGACAGGCGCCCACCACCAGGCCTGGCTGATTTTGTGTTTTTAGTAGAAACAAGGTTTCACCATGTTGGTCAGGCTGGTTTTGATCTCCCAACTTCAAGTGATCCACCCTCCTCAACCTTCCAAAGTGCTGGGATTACAGGTGTGAGCCACCATGCCCAGCCTTGCATAGTCTGTTCTTATAACATTTTTGAAATGGCAAATTTATAGAAAATGATAACAGATTAGTGGCTGCCAAGGGATAGGGACAGGCCAAGGGTTAGGGACAGATCAAGCACACGGGTATGCTTATAAAAGCTCAATACAAAAGATCCTCTGAAGAATGGAAATATCTCATATCTTGTCTGTACCCATGTCAAAATCCTGGTTGTGATATTGTATTACAGTTTTGCAAGATGTTACTACCAGGAAAAAAATGGGTAAAGCATTTCTAGGATCTCTCTGATATTTTATTACAACAGACTGTGAATCTATAATTAACTCAGTATAAACATATTAATTAAAAAATACAACAGACAGCTAAACAATATATTGCAAAATCACTCTCTCTTGCAAACTTTTAGAAGAAATAAAAGCAATAAAAAAATCAGTTCTAGAAAAATCAAAATCAACCATGCCTAAATTGTAGAGAATACACTTAAAAATATGAAAAATGATTTCACTTAAACTAGACAGAAGAACAGATATAACTTAATAAATGTATTCAAACTTACAGCAATTTTAAAGTTGATGTTTCTTATATTAATAGAATAAAAGTGGCATAGTGTTATATATTAAATTGAAATAGAAAAGGTTGAATTAGCAGACATTTATTACATTTTAAAATAAAGTCTTAGCTTCAAATAAACCTGACTCTGACAAAAATATATTTCCATTTATAGGCAAAACACGAAGTCTGTATACATAATTTTTCAACTCAATTCATTTTTAGTGTATTTTTACATCAGTAAGTGTATTTACATTTTAATTGTTTTTATGATAGTCATCTGTACATTTTAAAATCATTTCATTAAACATTTATATATGTTTTTACCTCATCGAAGCAAACCTGTTTTGTTGAAGGACTTGAAATTTTAACAGGTTTTTAAATATATTTGTCAGATATTTCCCCTATGTGAAGATTGCTGCTTTCCACATTTTTGAGATGCTGGAGGTCTTTCTTTCCCTTCTTCCTTCTTTCCTAACCATCCCTCTATTCCTTCTCCTGCCCTTCCTTTCTTCTTTGTCAATGTTACTGAAACATGACTTACATTTTAAAATGCCATTTTCTTGATTGCTTTTCAGAATGAATGTATCTCCAGAAGACATTTGCTCATTAATATTTTCTTTTATTTTTGCTTAATAACCATGCCTCTCCTTTTTTAATGCTTAAACATAACACATGGGTATGTTAATATTATAAGATACACTAACATATGTTAGTGTGTATGGGTATGTTAATATTATAACCAGGCCACTTCTTTAAACAATCTTTAAATATATATACATTTGAAGTTTTATTTGGAGATTTTTTTAAAGAAGAGGCATGATTAACACTTTGTGGATATACAGCAAATGTCTAGGTGGACTCCACAGGGTCTTTTATGATCTAAGCTACCATTGCCACTTGTGTTGCCAATCTAATATCAATGTGATTGTTGTCATTGTTGTCTTGGAAACATCTCTAAAAGATAACTCTTTTCATATTTCCTTGAATACATAATGAACAGCTTACCTTTGAACAAATACACCTTGCCACCTTCTCAGATCATCTCAGCCAGAAACCTATTTTTTATGATTTTATAGTATTGCATTCATGTCATAACATTCATTCCTTATCATAGAAATTAAGAATGTAAACTGTATTTAATCCCAAATTTGGCAAACTATTATATTTTTGACAAGGGAAACTTAGTCCTTTTGTCTCAGTTTGCTTATATATAATAGTAAAGGCTACCTCATAATGCATTTGGAGGATTAAAAGAGTTAAAATATGGAGAACTTTCAAAATAGGATTGGAACATAGTAAGAGAAAACTAGAGTAACCTTATTTAAGCAAATTCCCTTGTATTAGACCTGTGTGTAAATGCCAGGTCTCTGCTACTATATTTTAAGCTCGTGGAGAGAAGAGACACTGTTGCAGTTTTATAACTCCAGAGTGACTAATATGTACTTTATGCTCCATAGATACTCACTTTCTATGCAGAAAATATGATTCTTTTCTTAGCATAGTATCTGATAGGCAGACTACAGGTCAACTGTCGCTTCTTCAGAAAGTTCAGAAAGTTCTTCCCTAAAGTAAACCAAACTATTATTTTAATCTATGGTTTAATCATACATAACCCAGTTTTATTTTTTTCTTTATATATTTATTATCCTTACACATTCTCTCACATCTTGGATTTGATGTGTACCTAGCACCTGAAGAATATCTCACACATAGTAGATAATTACTTATTGAATAAATGAATATGATATTAGTTAACTTTATCTTTGTTGTTTTAGAGGCATGTATTTTTCAAGATTCATTGTCATTGCTACTAGTCTTTTAAAAAGTCACTTATCTATCCTAATAAATCTGTTTGGATATGCTTAATGTGAATTTTGAATCCTTCTATTTATTTTCTAAATGGTATGCATGTAATTTATTACATTCTATGCTGTAAGGACTATTTTAAATTGATTTCTTCTATCTATTGGTATTTAATAGAGAAGATGATAATAGCAAAAAAGTTAACCATATCTTTTGGTCATAAATTTCTTAATTCATTTAGGACAAAGTTTATTAGGGCAGAATTCCAAAACCTTTTACTGCAACACACTGAAATTAAAGATAAATGCTACAATAATGTTATCTTTCAAAACTTCTTAGAATTATTCTGGGGAAAACTCCTTCACATTTACACAGACATTTAACAGTTCATTTTTAACAGTTCATTTCCACAAATCTCATAGGTACCATTTTACTTTCATGGTATGCTTATTTTGATCAAAGGTAGGTCCTGTATCCTACAAAACAAAGACATGACTGAAGGAAAAAAGGGACTTTTTCTCTGTAAAAAGGGATCAATTATTTTCACTACAAAGCCATTCTATTTCTAGCAAGTGAGCTCCAGGAGAAACTTCCTCTTGCTATTACTCATATAAAGAGAAAAAAGCAACATAGAATTTTTGACAAATTACTAGAAATTCACAGATCATCCTCATTGTGTCTGTGAAGTATGCTAGTTATTAAGATGAGGCAGCACAACTGCTTACCAAGGTCCTGAAAGATGTGCTCACCAACCCAGAATAGGAATGGGGCCAATCTTGGTGAGTTTCTGGCATAAAGAACTGCGGATGATATCCTAGGCCTTTTTTTTAAACTGACACTCAAAATAGTACTTGAAATAATTTAATTTATTTTTCCCAGCTTTATTGAATTAGAGTCTACCAATAAAAATGTATATATTTAAGATGTGAAACATGATGTTTTGACATATGTATATATTGTGACATGATTAAATTCACACTGAAAGAAAATTGTGGACTGGCCTCTATATTAAGGTGGTAGGCATAGATAATACATGGAATTGAATCTGGCAAAATAGAACTGAAAGAGCTTTGAGAGGAAACAAAAAAAATCCAGTGTAGAGTTCCATGAGATCGCTGAGGGGAATCTTTTAAATTCTATTCTCAGTCTCTGTGCAATTTTTGCAAGGAGAGCTTCTAGATAACTAGGCCTCATGGTGGAAACATAAATAATTACAAAATGCGAATGTATTAATTTGGCGTGAGGCAAATATAGTTTGGATACTTTTAGCTTCTCTATTTTGTTTGCATATTTAGTCTCATGTACTTCACTTGCCAGAAATGACTGGAAGAACAGTATTTGGTCACCGGATTTTTCTCAGCAAATGTATGACTTCTGATTAGCACCATACTAGGCATTGATTAATAATCTCAGGATCCAAACATAGAAGAAACTATAAAAAAGAATTCACCTTTTTAAATCATGCAACCAATTGAATAAAATTACCCAAGGTTATTGATAATTGTAATAGATATTTGCCCATTTTTTCTTTAAATTATTCAAAAATAACAAGTTGAGTGCCTACTCTGTGTGTGGCACTGTGCTGAGCACCAGAAACAGAGCAGTTAACATGAAGATTCTTGCTCTCAATCAGCTTAAGGTATAACTATAATGAACTTTTTAAAATAGGAATATTAACAGCAATACATTAATACATTCATTATTTGCTCACGTAGTGTAATCTTAGTATATCTATGACATAGTCTGTTTTGAGTGTTAACTACAGAATTAATAATAAATTAGAAAAACCTTCATACCCCTGCTGTTTTTTTTAGAAAATTACGTCTAAAAATAAAGTAATAATAATGATTAACCTACTTTAAGAAATAAAAAACCACATTTAAAAATAGGAAATGATTTTTTCTTATCTTCCAACAATGAAGGGTGACTTAAAATAACTGAGGTGAATTCAAGCACTAAGAAATGAAAAATAAAACAGAAAGGGAAGAATGAGCCCTAGTAGCCTTAATAGAGGAAGAAACGAGATGGCTACCACAAATATCAAGCCCCAAGTACTGAAATCAGAGTAAGAACTTCTCATTCAACCTAGCTCCTAGTCTAATTTTTAAAATAAAAACAAATGCAAAAAAGAAAAAAAAAATGTAAAAGAAAAGAATAAACTTAAAAATGATTTAAATTTATGATGCCAAGTATGAAGTTAAGCCCTGGAGATTGAGTCATATGGAATGTGTGTAACTTCTGCTTGTTAGATTATAAATTAACTCTCTTCCTCATTATTCTTGTTCTGTAAGAGACTAGGAGAGATCAGAAACAAGACCCCCTACTCCTATTCCTGCTTATAATCACCGATTTTTGTTGCAGATTGTCTCTATACCTAACTCAGACCAGATGGCACAAAAGACACAATGACTGCTACATTTTCAGTGTGTCATGTTAACTCTAACTTTCCAGGAAAAAAAAAAAAAAAGACCTCACCTAATCAGATTTTTTAAAGCAACGCATTAAGCTTTACATAGAGCAATGGTGAAATTCTGTCAAGCTTCTTGAAACTTTGTCTATATAAGTTATCCCAACTTCTATACTTCCTATAGTTCAAAACACACGTTTCCATTCTTTAAAATCCGTGGTTTCCAGGCAGCCATCCTCAAGTTTGGCACTTGAATAAATATTCTTTCTACTAGAATCTGACCCTTTTGATTAATTTAGGTTGACACCACAAAGTATTAATTCCAATTTTAATTGAGGAAAATTTTCTACTAACTGTGAAGCATTTATAGGTTAATTTGAACACACTACCTACCTGCATATTGGTATTTTTGAGCCTTAACTAATTTAAACAAGATCAAATGTTTAACATCAAGATGTATCTCTCCTACTCAGTCGTCTATGTCTGAACTCAGAATCATGAGGTTCTTCCCCATAAAACTATTTGTTTCTGTTCCAGTAATCAGATTACTGAAGTATTTGGCCCACCTTTCTATAATCACTGGAAGTCAGCAATTTACAGGAATGACAATAGCTCAATTCATGAGAAGCCAATGCTATATGTCAGGGGTTATATGGAAGCAGCACTGCATAGTGTTTATTTGCTTTTAAGAACACGATAAAAATATTAAAGACTGTAAAAAAATAAAAAATAAAAAATAAAAATAAAAGCAAACCTTTGGAGAACAAATGTTAAAATCTTAATTTTGCATGTGAGGTTTAAAGGGGTTAGGTGGATGGTGGGGTAACATGGTTACATGATTAGGAAGTGTAACTGAAGGTTACGTGGTTAGGAAGTGATAAAGCCTAGCCACTGTGTCACAGAACACAAATGGAGACTAGTGAAGGAGATAGACTAAGATGGCACATACCTCCTGGGAAATAGAGTTAGCATGAAAAAAAATGTTGTCAGAGATAGAGTCAATTTTCCCAGAATTCTCAGAATCAAGACAGAAAGACAAGAATTTCGGATAGATAAAATGGGTATACAAGGTGTTGGGTCAATTTAACAACGAAAAGTAATTCAAAATGGTAGATCAGAAAATTTGACTAGATAAACACAATGGAAGAAAGAAAACAAAGCCAGAAATGATGACCAAGTCTATGGTATGGTGATACTCACTAGAAACTAACAAGTGAACAGGAACATGAATTTGGATTCTAGCTATGGGGTTAGGACTCACTCCCAGGGGGCACAGAGAAATATCAAATATATAAAGTATATTTTTTCTGCTGCAGCCAATTGAGGCAGGTCAGGTGGAGTGAAGTAGACTTTTATTTTCAAGACTGAGAGGCAATGTCTAAGAATAAAAAATAAAGTACTACAAATTCACAAAAATAAACTTAGGAAAAAAGATTTAAAACACTTACTAGAATATAAAATGCCAGTAGAATGACCTTGATAAATCAAGAGGAGAAGGGCGTGATTAGAGAACAAGAGAGGTGAAGATGAACAGAAGCCACGAGATAAAAATAGGCGAAAATGAAATAAGAAGTGAGACTCGTGACATAAGCAAGCATTTTCCAGAAAGTAAAACACAATTGCCAAGTTGTGAAGTATATTGCAGACAGTAAATAAAATAAAAGTTATAAAATAAAAGTTGCTCTCTCCAAAATCAAATCTAGATGTAGAGGACAAACCCACGACTCTCCACAGAATATAAAAACAGAGAAACTACAACAACAAAAAGAAAGTTGATACATGCGGAGGGGCAAGAACTCAGAACTACTATTAACAGAGACAGGTGTTTCTAAAAAAGAGAAGAACAAATAGAGAACAATAACTTAAGAACTAATCATAAGAAATCATTTTCTGACATGAAATAAAATTTACGTATTAACATCGTGAAACCGCTTTTGCAAAAATTATGACAGTGAGAGAAATCTGACATAGGTGACTCCATCTTTCTTCTAACTTCACAAGCTAACTGCCCTTGTTAAATTTAAAACAAAGGTGATAACATGTTCTTCCCAAAACTAGCCTATTCCTTGGTCTGGGACAGAAGTTACCTTTGTAAGACTAATGAAACCCCACAAGGTTAGGATTATGGGAGGGGCCTGAATTCTGCTAAATGTATACATTGTTAAACAATAACCAGCCACTGTTCCCTAGCTTGCTTTTCTGTAATCCTCTACTGCTCGTGTGTCATGAAGCCAGAGGCCTTTAGTTTTATAACTTCTCCAATTGCTCTTATCACTATTGTCAAAACCTAAGATTGCTCTTTGAGACATTTTTCAGACTTGTGCATTTGGGCAGATGAGCTGATGCCACCCAGACCCATGACTTATACCAGAAAACTGGCTCAACCAGTCCTGTGACTCCCACCCGGAAACTGACTGACTCCGTGCACAAAGACAGTTTGGACCCTGTTATAATTTCATCCCCAACCAACCAGCAGCACCCATTCCCTGCTCCCTCCACTCCAAATTATCCTTAAAAACCCTACCCTCTTAGCTCTAAAGGAGGCAGATTTGAGAAGCAAGTCTTGTCCTACCCGTACTTGGCTTGGTCTCTGATCATTAAACTCTTTCTTTGCTGAAATACCTGCTGTTCTCAGTGCATTGACTTTTCTGGACATTGGGCAAGATAAACCCACCAGGCTGTTACAAATGCAAGTATTAATGATGTTTCAGACAAATGGCTTAAAGTAGGTTCTAACCAAGAAAGATGGTTTGGTTTTGTTGTTGTTTTCGTTACTGTTAGTGCAGGAAGAACAAATTATAGTCCTAAGTACAAATTATAGTCTTAAGACAGTTGAAAATGAAGGTTAAATTTCACACATAAATCAGATTAGATTAAGATTTTTTTTTTGCAACAGTACAAGCCAAGAGACAATGAATAAATGAACACATTTAGGGAAGAGGTATGTTTGAAAAATCTTATACCAAACCAAATTAAATTGTTGTCCATGTGGAAGGCAACCAGGAAATATTCTCAAATAAAAAATGACTCATAAATAGCACTCATAGAACTTATGGAAAGGAATCACTGGAAGATAAATAAGAAAGAGCCAAAAGATAAGTCAATCTTATTTGTTCACATTGGCAAAGCCATACTACAAGGAAATGTAGCAATGATTTCTGGAATTAGAATTAATTAAAATAGCGATAAGCCTAAATTTATGTAACATACTGTAAAACTGATTGTAAATATTGTTATAGACTAAATGTCTTTGTCTCTCCCAAATATAAATATTGAAGTCCTAGCCCCCAGTGTAATGGTATTTGGAAATGACAGCTTTGGAAATTAGGTTTAGATGAGAACATGAGGGTGGGAATGCCATGACAAAATTAGTGCCGTAATAACAAGAGACACCAGCGAGATCACCTTCTTTCTCAAGCAGACTCAGCAAGGCAGCCATTTACAAACCAGGAAGAGAGCCCTCACTATAAACCAAACTTGCAGCCTAATTTTGGACTGCTAGCCTCTAAAACTGAAAAACTGCATGTCTATTGTTTAGTCCACCCAGTCTGTGGTATTTTGCTACGGCAGCTAAAGCTAAGACAAATATCAGTATCATTATCCATAAAAAATTATCCTATACATCATTTGAACAACAGTAATCTGAAAATAAAAGAACTATAGATTTTTTTGACATGTTGATGGGGCATGGAAGACAGAATTAAATTCATGATAATGAAGGAGTGAAGGGGGTTAGAAAGTCTTAATAGATAGCATTAAAAAATATATATATGTGTATGTGTATGTGTGTGTGTGTGTGTGTGTGTGTGTGTGTATATATATATATATGTCATTGGCAATGGACTTGGATAGCCAAACCTTTCTTTATTTTTAAATGGAACTGATAAATGTTGATAAATGCATATATAGTCAATTTATGAAGCAATATGGAAAGCATCCAAATATTAACTCTTCATACTTAAATACTTGTATAGATTTGTAGATAAACATAATTGATTAAAAAGACTGATAAACCAAACTAAGCTAACAAATCAAAGTCACTTCACTAGTGCAAAGGAATTACGGGTGAAAATGAGACCCATAGAAAACATGATATAAATGGACTCTTTGTCTTCTTATGTTTGGCTTATTTCACTTAGTAAAATGTTCTCTAATTCCATCCATGTTTTTGCAAAGAACAGAATTTTCTTTTTTTTTAAGGCATAATAGTATTTCACTGTGTATATGTATCACATTGTACCCATTCATCCATCGATAGACATTTTGGTTGATTCTTTATCTTGGCTATTGTGAATCGTGCTGCCGTGAACATGGAAGTGCCCATACCTCTCTGACATGCTGATTTTAAATCTGTTGGGTATATACTCAGAAGTGGAGTTTCTGGATCATACAGTAATTCTATTTTTAGTTTTTTGAGGGACCTTCATACTGTCTTTCATGATGGTTTTACTGATTTACATTTCTACCATCAGTGTGCATGGATTTGTTATAGAACTATACTCGGGTCCACTCTCTGGTGCACTAAGACCAGATATCCACACCGAGGTTTCTGGAGGAAGAAAGGAAAGCATTTATTTGCAGGGCACCAAGCAAGGAGGATCAGGCAGCTGACACTTAAGTCTCAATCCTTCCAATGGGCTAGCAGGTAAGGGTTTTTAAAAGCAGGGGTAAATTTCAGGAAAGCAGAGTTGCAGGAAAAATTATAAAGCAATACATAGAGGCTATTGTTTTCGTCCTGAAAGACTGGGATGTCTTGAAGCAGGAGCTTACAGACCATAGGTAGATTCAAAGATTTCCTCACTGGCAATTGGTTAAGGAAGATAAGCTTTGATTGAAAATTTAAGGTCAGCAGACATGTTTGGCTCATGGCCGTGGCTTTCTCCAGGCCCTGGAGGAGAAAATTTAGAACACTGGTGATCAGAGTTTGGTCTTCAGTTACCTCTTACCTGAGGTCTACATGCTGGTGGACTGCTTGGTGGGGGTCCAGGTTTCTGAAAAACAACTCAGAGAGGAATGGTAAAATGTTATCTTTAGTTTCTATAGGGAACCAAACATCCCACAATTCTAGCTTCCTTCACTATTGTTTTAGGCTATTATTACATTCTTGTTTATCAGGTTGCTTATTTACTTTTCAGGGATAGCTAGTTGACAGCAATTTCCCTTGAAAGAACTCAAAAATTTCCTCTACTTTCAAGTTTGGTGGAAGCCCACAGGCCCCTAAGACAAGGTCCCTGCTCCATCTCAGGTTCCCTTTACTCCACACCCTTACCAATATTTGTTATCTTTTGCTTTTTACAGTCACTCTGAGAGAAGTGAGCTGATATCACATTGTAGTTTTAATGCACATCACATCTTCCTAATGGTTAGTGATTTTGAGAATTCCTTCATGTATCTGTTATCCATTCATATGTGTTCTTTTGAGAAATGTTTATCCAAGTTGTTTTCCCATTTCTTAACTGGATTTTTTTTTTACTCTCTATGAAGTTATTTGAGATTTTTATATATTTTTGTTATTAAATTCCTTATCAGATATATACATTGCAATATTTTACCCAATCTAAGATTGTTCACTCTTAATTATTTCCTTTGTTGTTAATTATTTCCTTTGTTGTATATATGAAATCTAAAATAATTAAACTGATAGAAGCAGAGAGTAGAATGGTAGTTGCCAAAGGCTAAGGAGTGAGGGTAATGGTGAGATGATAGTCAAAGGGTACAGGGCTTAGGTTAGACAGGAGAAATAAATTTAATTTTTTTTGGATATCTATTGTACATCATGGTAAGTATAGCTAATAATTGATTTCTATACATTTCAAAATCACTAAAAGAGTAGGTCTGAAATATTCCTATTACAAAAAATGTTAAATACTTGTGATGAATATTTGAATGTTTGATTTAATTATTTCACGTTATATTTAAAAAGCATAACATCTCTGTGTAACCCATAAATATATACAACTGTAATTTGTCGATGTACAATTAAAAAATAAAATATGGAAATGGAAACCTATTTTCTGATAGTGATTTCATGACTTGTATGCTGAGATCAGGTGTACCAATATCAGTTATTTTATTAAGTAAAAAATGGCTTTGAAAAAGTGCTCAGAGTCTTTGAGCAAAGGGTATAACACATGAATATGTGTCTACCTACCTGCCCGTGACTCTACCAGTCCTAGAGCTGGACATTTGCTATGAGGGCTGCAAAAATTAGCATTTTCCATATTTGTTTTATTGTTTATTCTATCTCAAAAGACTGGTTATCTATCTTTGGTGTTCCCTCTCTTTTTCATATTTTTAGGATTTATAAGAACATCTCCTGTGACATCAGGAGTCTAGACACAAAATATGAAAATTGATGTGACTAAAGATATAGCATTTACATCTTGCAATACGACAACAATTAACAGATGTTTGCCAACTGTGTGTTATTGAGTGTTAAGAACTATAGTAGCTATCAAGTAGGATGGATGAACATTAACCCAGACAGTTATTGTCTCAAAGGAGCTCTCAAATATGGAGAGTGCTGCAATAGCAGCACGTGCCTAGTGTTGTAGCACATGGGAGAGAGTGATGGCTAAGTGTATATGTGAACTTACAATGGTAGAGGAAGGGTGATGCTGTGGAAAGTGTTGGGCTTAATGACATAGCCTTACACTGATGCAAGGGAGAAAGGAAGAGCAGAACTGGTAGAGGGAGTAGTAACAACCAAGGGTATAACAAAATACGTTCTCTTACCCAAACACAATGTCCTTTTGAACTAAACCAGAATGACTACATTGAACTCCGAGAAAAACCAAGTGAATGATCAATGGTTCATGGCTAAATCCAAGCTAAGGGGATATTGTCTAAGTGAACAGTGGTGGCCCGAAAAGATTATGAAATTAAGCAGGATCTAAATCAATGTTTACAAGTCAAAAGACATGCACTGTTTAGAAGCATAGACTACTGGGGAATTGAGGGGAAGGGGACTGGGGAAGTGGAAAATGAGCAAGAAGCTGGATACAGTTAATTTCTCAGAGAAGCAAATAGTTGAAATGTCATTCTGAAAGCTAGTGGCATTTTCACCTTTTACACATCTCTATGAGAAGACATGACATACACCTAGGAGATTTCTCTTTTGCTATTTACTTTTCTACTCTGAAACTACAAGAAAGCCAAAGCAAAGGGACGGTTGTCTGGAGAGTTAACCTTTTAAGTTTTCTGTACAAACTACTTTCATTCCCCATCAGTTCTGTGTTGGGCTTTAATTTCACCCTGAGTTACTAATGGTGAGCTTCTATCTTTTGCTTCTCAGACAATGGTAACCGTATAATCAGCTTCTAAAAAAAACTCTGGCCCCCAAAACACAATAAATGACAAATAGTTTTGCTGCTTTCTTTTCCTCATTTCTGGTGGATTTAGTCTTGAGGGAAAACACTTCTTTTAAAGTGAAAAAAAATGATTTTCCACCTTATAATGTAGGAAGAAAAACACTGATATTGATCATGACTCATATTAATCATGAGAATTTAAATCCTCCAACAAATTTAAACTGATTTCCTAAGAGTGTTTATTTATAAGACTTCAACAACAAAAAAGACCTCTTCTTTCTGATCCATAATTTCTTCCTGGTAGATTGCGCATATTCCTACAGCTTCTTCTAATGTCTAAATGGTGATGATTCTATAAATTTTCTCCCTGTCATTTATTTGCAGAATTATAGTTGTCTACAGGATATTTCCACTTATATGTCTCATAATTATTTCAAACATTAAAAAATACTCAAAAGGTATGCATTTTAGGTCTTGTAAAATCCTCAGCCCCAGCTTCCTATTTATACTACCTGTCAATACCATGTTTTGAATTATGCTGTTCAGCTATAACACTGAGACCAAGCTATAAACACAAAAATATATTTCACTTTTTTTCTCTGGCTTTCTCCTCTCATCACATCAATCTATCTCTTCACAAGACTACATGAATTGTATTTAAAAAAATCTGTAAAATTTTGCCTCTCCTCTTTAGACCCTGCTTTTGACAATGTATGAAGTCTTCATCAGTTTTGACTTCCTGCAGTAGCCTCCACTGCACCATGCCATTCTTTATCAACTTCTGAAAAACTGTCAACTATTTCACTTTTCTGCTTAACATCCACAGTCTCTAATTGTCATGGAATAAACCCAAGTTTTGTAGAGTTATCCTCTACAGGCTTGCCCAAGATGCTCACGATATTAACTGTTTAGGAATAGGGGTGGAAAGAGTCACTATATTAGTCTGTTTTCATGCTACTAATAAAGACATACCTGAGACTGAGTAATTTATAAAGAAAAGAGGTTTAATTGACTCACAGTTCCACATGGCTGGGGACGCCTTAGGAAACTTACAATCATGGCAAAAAGAGAAGTAAATATGTCCTTCTTCACATGATAGCAGGAAGGAGAAGTGCCAAGAAAAGGGGGAAAGGCCCCTTATAAAACCATCAGATCTCATGAGAACTCACTCACTATCACAAGAACGGCATAAGATTAACCATCCCCATGATTCAGTTACCTCCACTGGGTCCCTCCCATGACATGTGAGGATTATGACAATTCAAGATGAGATTTGGGTGGGGACACAGCCAAACCATGTCAGTCACTCATTCATACCTGTGTGACTTTCACACTGCTCCATAACTCTCCTATACCCAGCTCTCTATCTCTTTTCCTGTCACCCCTCATAATCTCATGTGTGAATATCTTTATATATTAACATCTCAAAATGCCACATTTTATTTAAAATAATTTGTTTCTCTGGCTTTCATAAAGTGTATGTACCTCAAAACAATTTATAATACTTCCTTTTCTCTTGCAGGGTCTCTGAAATATTTGTAGACTTGAACTCAACTGAATACAATTCACAAAATTCCATGCTTTTTTGCAATCCAGAAAATTATTTGTAAAGGACCTAAGGTTTCCTCAAGCATAGGTTAGGATCTCTAGATTTTGTGCTTAAATATAATTTTGTTCATATGTCTATATATAATTTGAGCTTTGTATTGTAATTTATACATTTACATATTTACTTTTAGTGAACAAAGAGAGGTATTTGTATATATGGACTTGTTAAATAAAACTTCTTTCAATAAACATCACTTGCTAGGCATTAAATAATTTTTTTTTAATCACTGAAATTATACCCTGAAGTTTGTTAATGAAGAGGGCTTGAACATTTAAAATATTAGAATTTATCTCTAAACTCTTTATGCTGATACTGCTATCTTGACTTTTTTTCTCCATTACTTCATGGATGATGTTCCCTAATCTACTCATCTTGCAAACTGCAGGTGTTGATGAAGCATATCCATTTTAATTGAACTGTTAACCCATGGGAGAATTTCACTTATTTTCTTTTAATGGCATTTATGTTTTTAGCTTATTTAGTGCCTTTGATTATTTAGGAGAACCCCTTATGATTTATCAAGTAAAATGACATGATTAATGTTGTACATCATCCTTTCTTTAATATGATTTTACAAGTGGAAAAAAGCATCTGGATTTGATCGCAACATTACATTGAGCATCAGTGGTGCATGCAAAGCAGCTCAGACTAGTGCTAGGTATACAATTTCTCCTGTGAATACAGAAATCTACTGACTATTCAAGTTTTATGAAGACTGTCACCTTCTTTGAAGTCAGTTTGAAGAAATTAACAAAGGTAATTCTTTGTTAATTCAAGAGATCAAGGAATCCTTGTGTCTGTGATTTTATTGTATTTTACTGTAATTATTTTTTACATGTAGTCTTCAATTTTACTAATAGAGAACTTTTCTATAACTGTCTTGGGAAAGAGAAATCCACGGTGTTGTTCTTAACTCACCATAATGTTGGTTGCCCTTCCACTCCCTAACGCACCCAGCCTATTCAGATTCTCCATCTGCAGTCATTTCATTCTTCCTTTTTTATATGTTGCCTGCTTTCCTATTTAAAAACATATATTATTATAGCTAGAAACACCCTAAAAGAAATTGCTAAATGCTAGGTTAAAAATCCCCAGATAAGAAATTTGTTGTACAGGTAAGAAAACAGTATTTAGAGTCAGACTAAGCTTAGCTCATTTACTATACTTATCAACTGTGAGATCATAAGTAAACTTCCTTAGTTCTTTCTTTCAAAAAATTAGCAGAATTATTCACAACCCACATGATTGTTGTGGTGACTAATTAAGATATTCATAAGGTGTATTAACCAACACATCTGGCAAATATTAAGTGCTTAAAACTATTGGTTATATTTACGATTATTGGGGCTAAGCTACTTTGTTTACATTCTGGCACTCTTTCTATTGAAGAAATGTTCATTTAAATAAATATTTAAATTAAAAAAAAGTTTTAACTTAAAAAATACAACTGTTCTGATTAAAAATGAAAGCCAAGGTATATATATATTTATATTCCTCTCACTTTCAAGTGTATTGCACTTTGAATAAATTCCATATGGTAGAATAAACTAATAATAAGAAAAAAACCTTGAAAACTAGAGTGTCAGGCCTCTGAGGCCAAGCTAAGCCATCATATCCCCTGTGACCTGCAGGAATACATCCAGATGGCCTGAAGCAAGTGAAGAATCACAAAAGAAGTGAAAATGGCTGGTTCCTGCCTTAATTTATGACATTACCTTGTGAAATTCCTTCTCCTGGCTCAGAAGCTCCCCCACTGAGCACCTTGTGACCCTCACCCCTGCCTGCCAGAAAACAACCCCCTTTGACTGTAATTTTCTACTACCTACTCAAATCCTATAAAACTGCCCCACCCCTAACTCCCTTTGCTGACTATCTTTTCAGACTCAGCCCGCCTGCACCCAGGTGACTAAAAAGCTTTATTGCTCACACAAAGCCTGTTTGGTGGTCTCTTAACATGGACACGCGTGACATAGAGTTGAAGATTTCAACAGCCCAAAGATATAGATTTATTTCTGAACTGAAAATGTGAGTTATCATTTTAATGGATAAAGTCAATTAGAGGTAACAAAAAGGCAGCCTTGTATTTGACAACTGCAGAGAGCAGAAATCTTAAGTGGGGCAAAGATTGAAGAGATGACTTAAGAGTTGTCTGTGGAAGGAACACTCCCCACATACAATCCTGCTTGCACAGCATTTGCTTTGGCCTACAGGTTAGGGCACATAATAAACCCTTTAAAGAAGTGGAGGGTATATTTGGGAAGGACATAGAATCTCAGAATGCAAATTACCATGCCAAATGATTTTGGTTTACTTTTGCATTGGAGCAAATGCCATTACTACCTCTCCCCTTTTATGCAAATAAAGTTAAGCCTGCCAGTCTATACTCTTCTAATTCTTAGAGAGAGATTAAAGATAAAAAAATTCTTAGAGAGTGATACAAGATAATAAGTTTTTTTAAAAAATCCCCTTTCAGGATCCCCAGAATAAAGACAAAATTTTGAAATATTCCAAACTAATATTAATCCTTTTCCATTCATATTGCTAGTATACAGCATTTTCATGACTATAATTTGTTTTTCTACAGTTCTTATTATAGCTTTTGATAAACAACACTTTATATTATTTTTATTAACTTTTTCAAACTCTTCTTCTACATGTTGCTCAGTCTTGTTTTATTTAAAGAATTTTTCTTTACCAAAAACATGTTACATAATCTCCTACATTTTTTTCCTATAAGCGTTCAATGTTTATTTTTTCTCAGACTATTTACAGAATGTAGACTGGTAATTTTCTCCTCTCATATGAATAACATGTATAACAGGTACTGGTAATAATTCTCTCTTAGATGAAATAAAAGTCTCATGCTCTATAAACATTGGTGAAATTTTGAAATTTTTTGGGAATTACATTGAATTTATAAATATGCTTTTGGATGTTTGTGTCTTTCCATTCATAAACTTCAATTATCTTTCATTGTAGGACATTTCAGATAGATTTCTCAAAAATGTTATAATTTTATCCATGAAGGTCTTAAGCATATTTAGTTCAATTTATTTCTATGTACATCATACTTTTATCTTTATGAATGGGACCTTGAAAAGAGATATACTGTACATTTACTGTTTATAACTAGTATATAGAATATAATTGATTCCTCAAAGTCGATGTTATATCCAAAAACTTGCTAAGTTCTTTAATTAAATCTTATATTTTATAGCTTCCTATAAGATTTTCTTTGATTATAGTTACATCATCTGTGAAAGAGACTGCTTTCTTCTTAATTTATATATATGCTCTTCTTCCTCCACTAATTGTTATTCCCAGTACAAGAAAATTCTTTATTGTTTTCTTGAGTTTAAATGGTCTTTCTAATATTTGCCAATGATAAATATATGTATTACATGTTTGTGTACTCTAAATAAGGAAGTTCTTTGCTATACCGAAATTACTAAAAATGTTTTAAAGTTTCTCACATACATAATATCTGCTAACAGGAAATCTAATGGATTTGCTTTTTGCATCTGTTGATATAAATGTTTTTCTCCTTTAGTGCTTTAATGTAGTACATTGCATCAATTGATATTCTAATTGTAAGTAATTCTCAGTGTGCTGAGAAAACTCATCTTTCTCATGAATTTTAATTTTGCATGTACACGATTTTGTCTAACTTTATTTATGATTTGTGCCTCTCTATCCATAACTGAGTTTGCAGTAAGTTATTTCTGTTGCATATGTCCTCTTCAGCTTGGGTTTCTCAAGAATTATCTAGACCAATAACAGAATTAGACACATTGCCTCGTGACCTAGTCTATTAATATGTAACATTTGTGGAATACAGGCGCATTTTCATTCTTTGATGTTTGTAAAATTTCCCTCTGAGTTGTTTGGCAAGGATGATTTTTGGCATGTAGCTTTTAAGAACCGATTCAAATTTTTTAATGATTTTTTTTTCACACTTCCTTTTACAGTATTTTAATTTATATTTGCAAAGAATTAAGTATTTCAAAAAGTTTTTATACATAGGGCATATGTTTTAAAGTGTTTTACTTATATATTGTTAAATCTACTTGTAGTTGCCTCTTTTATTCCCACATATTATCTATTTAATCATCGTGTTTGTCAGACATTTGGCTATTTTACTTGCTTCTTCAAATTAAACATTATTTTAAAGATTCATTAATTTCTGCTCTTTTAAAATTATTTATATTTTTTATGTTTATTTTGAAATAATTATGATTTAGTGTAATTTACGAAAATAGTCCTGAGAACTGTACACCCTTACTAAACTTCCCGCAAGGGTAACAGTTTATATAACTGTAATGTATACGAAGACTAGGAAATCGACACTGGTATATACTGTGAACTAGACTTCAGATTGTTTTCACCAGTTTTTATGTGTGTGTGTGTGTGTGTGTGTGTGTGTGTGTGTGTGTGTGCAGAGATGTATGTAATGACCACCACAATCAAGACAGAACTGTTTCCTCATTACAAAGAAATTTCCTTTTGATTTTATAGTTCTTTTCACTGACGTCCCTGTGAAGAGACCACCAAACAGGCTTTGTGTGAGCAACAAGGCTGTTTATTTCAGCTGGGTGCAGGCAGGCTGAGTCTGAAAAGAGAGTAAGCGAAGGGAGATAGGAGTGAGGCCATTTTATAGGATTTGGGTAGGTAAAGGAAAATTACAGTCAAAGGGGGTTGTTCTCTGGCGGGAAGGGGCAGGGGTCACAAGGTGCTCAGCGGGTGAGCTTTTGAGCCAGGATGAGCCAGGAGAGGGAATTTCACAAGGTAATGTCATCAGTTAAGGCAGGGACCGTCCATTTTCACTTCTTTTGTGGTGGAATGTCATCAGTTAAGGCAGGAACCGGCCACCTGGATGCGTATGTGCAGGTCACAGGGGATATGATGGCTTAGCTTGGGCTCAGAGGCCTGACAGTTCTACCTTGCCTCCCCACTTTATCCTTTAGGAATCACTAATCTGTTCTTATTCTCCATAGCACTGCCATTTAAAAAATGTTATATAAAGTGAATCATACAGTGTATAACCTTTTGAGATTGGGATTTTTTATTAAAGACAGTGCCTCTTAGATAGACTCAAGTTGTTACATGTATAAATAGTTTGTTTCTTTTTGTTGCTGACTGATATTTCATGGAATGTGCATATCACAGTATATTTAGCCATTCATCTATTGAAGGACAGAGTTGTGTCCAGTTTTTGGCTACTATATATAAACCTTCTGTGAACATTTGTTTATACATTTTAGTGTTAATATAGGTTGTTATATCTCTCAGATAAATATCCAAGACTGCAATTGCTGGAAAATATGGTAACAATATGTTTGGTTTTAAGATAATTACCCAATAATTTGTTAGTGCTTCTGCCATTTTACATTCTTACTTACAATGTATGAGAGACCCAGTTTCTCTGCATTCTTGCCAGCATTTGGTATTATTATTTATTTATTTATGTTTACATTTTAAGCATTCTGATAAGTGTGTAGTAATATCTCATTTTGATTTAATTTGCATTGCTCTACTAGCTAGTGTGTTCAATATATTTTTTATATGCTTATTTGTTACACATATTGCATGTTTAGTGGAAAGTCTATTCATGTCTTTTGTCCATTTTTGATTTTTCTGTTGTACTACTGTTGAGTTTTGAGAGTTTTGAGTTATATTCTAGATGTAAATTATTTGTCAGATATGTGGCTTGCAAATATTTTCTCCCAATCTTCAGCCTTTCCATTTTTTACATATTAACTTTTTTTTGGCAGAGTTCGATTTATCTACTTTTTTTCTTTTATAGATTAGGAAAAGTCCTCATCTTGCCCTAGGCCCCAAGTCCCAAGCCCCAAGCATTTTCTCTTATATTTTTTTCTAAAAGATTTTATAGTTTTACATTTAAATCTATAATCTATTTGAGTTAGTTTTTTTATAAATTGTGAGTTTTAAGTTAAGTTGAGAGTTTCATTTGTTTTGTTTGTTTTTTGCTTATGGATGTCCAGTTACACCATCACTATCCATGGAAAATATTACCCTTCCTTTAATAAGTGGCTTTGCAATAATTAGGAAGCTTTTGCTATCAAATGTAAATATAGACATTTACACTTTGTGTTATGGAAATCAGGCTATGTTTGATTTGTATGCTTTTTTTTTTTTCAAATCTTTACCATTCTGGAATTACCTTTTTAATGGAAAAAATTTTAAAAGTATATCAAAAATAAAGGCAGAATTTAGGAGATACTGTAAAGATACTGTTCATTAACTAAATTCTGACCCTTTAGATATGCTTCAATCACTGACTGTTATAATTTAAATCTAAAATTTAGATGAACAAAAATACTTTGGTGTTCAAGCTGATTTGATCCAAAAGCTTTGAGACAGAACATTTGTAAAATATTAATATGGTTAAAGTAACACAATTCCACTCACTCAAATTTAATATTTTAACTCAGGCATTGCTTTACTGTTTTTTAACAAATTCTTAAATAAATATGCATATCCCCAAAATGTTTCATTGATAAAAAGAAAGCAACTTATGAAGCTTTGAGATTAGTGCCTGAAGCCTAAACAGCAACCATTAAATTAGACAAAAGGCACATAAAGATTAAGAATTGAATGTATCATTAGGATGCTGGTAGCAATGAGGAACTAAAATATTATGTGAAGCTACATATTCTATGCTTCTTTCTTTTTAATGAAATATACTTATATTTCCATTACCTTCTTAGACTCCAATTAATCCAACACAAAAGCCTCTCCAAAAATACCCATGTGAATTTTTCTTATATGTTTAGTTCACTCCCACAATAACATCTAATTACATGAAACTTCAAATGAATAAGGGGAGGCTATTATCTAACAAATACCTTAAAGGAGGCAACTGCTTTTCAAATTAGTTTTGAAACACCGCCGGCATTTTTTTCTGTTACCCCTAAAGGAAACTGCTAACCTTAAGAGTATTTATGGGACCAGATTTTTAATTATATTTGCAAGCTATAGGGGTCTGGTAATATGGTCATTCAAAGGAATTAATGTTTTTTGGTGTTTACTACATTTTAGTTACCATAAGCTATAAAATATTTTTTTAATTCCACTTAATTTTTGCACTAAAATAGTAACATCTGCTCATCTTCTGAAGTAGTAAGGTTTGAAGGTTTTCCTACGCATATCTAATATTCAGTAAAGTGTGAATTAACTACAATTTTTCAAGAATTCTATAATTTAACATTATATGAATAAGAAACTGAGGCAAAGAATATTTGTGGATAGTCCGATGTAAAACAACTTATATCTATAACAAACCTAATGCAGAAATGGAAAGCTAACTGAATTTAGCCCCACAAATGAGGCAGCCCCTTTGTCTATTTTTTTCAAAATGTTTGATAATTCTCCCTCCATTTGATGAAAGCCCATGAAGTTGTTTAAAATGGTAATGTTCTAGGAAAGACCATTTCTGACATTTTCAACACTACATCAAACTCAGAATGCCTAGAATCATCCCAAGCACCTCTTCTTCTTCCACTGTTCCTCTTTTCCAACTTGATAGACACCTCATATTTCCTGACATTTCCAGTTTTTTCCTATCTATTATTAGATAGGAAAATAGATAGGTTGGTCCTCCCCACTGAACAACATTTCAGTGCTGTTCTATCATGTTTTGTAACCTCTTTTCAAAAAATATTCTGTCTTCAATCTCCACACTTGAACACCTCTCCTTAGACCCTCAACAGAGTACAACTCTCTTTTGAGATGAGAGAAGGTCATTAAATGTAAACCTCTTCAAATCTCCCTCCCTACCACATTCTTCTACCTCATTTAAGTTCAAGCCCTAACCCTGGAAAAGAGGGCCCGATCTGGTGCACATGCCAGTAATACCAAAATCTGCTGATGAATCTTGTTCAACAACTCTTTTTTTTTAAATCTTCAATACTACAATATCTTTCTTACTAATTAACCTTTCTCCCTCATTTTTTTTTAAGGAGAATAAAATTCAATCTGGTATTTTATTTATTTATTTATTTATTTATTTATTTATTTATTTATTTATTTGAGATGGAGCCTGGCTCTGTCACCCAGGCTGGAGTGCAATGCCGTGATCTCAGCTCACTGCAACATCTGCCTCCAGGGTTCAAGCTATTCTCCCGCCTCAGCCTTCCAAGTAGCTGGGATTACAGGTGCCTGCCATCATGTCCGGCTAATTTTTGTATTTTTGTAGAGATGGGGTTTCACCATGTTGGCCAGGCTGGTCTTGAACTCCTGACCTCAGGTGATCCACCCGTCTCAGCCTCCCAAAGGGTTGAGATTACAGGCATGAGCCACCATTCCTGGCCTCAATCTGTTATTTTGGATGTCACCTTAGGAGTAATTTCCCTTATATGTAGCCAAATTTCTCAAAAAAGTAGACTATTCTGTATTTTTTTTATTTTTACTTTTTAATCATTTTGCCTATGCATTCATTGGGCACTTGTCTCTTCTGACTTCCCTTCTCTGAGGCATACGATGATACTAATGAATATATCTGTTTTGAAATTATGCCTTTTCTTGGCCTCCAAAGCAAACTTTTAATAATGGAGTCTATTTTGTCTTCCACCGAATATCCAGCCACCCCTATTCTTTTTCTCATAAAGTTTCTGCTTCTCTTTATTCACCATTTAAAAATTCGATTGCTTTTAGGTTTGTCTGCTTGTCTCTCTTCAGTTTTAATACTGAGCATTGGCTCAGAATTATCTCCTACCTTTATTCAATAGTCTTTCATGAACCTTACAAACCACATGGTTTCCCCCCATAAACCTCTATTATAGTATTTGATACCCTTTATTGAAATGATTTGCTTTTTTGTCTATTATTCTATTATTCCCCTATTTGCCTATACATTTTTGTCTATTATTACTCCCATAAAACCATGGAGTGTTCAGATTCAGGGACCATGTCCTCTTCATCTTTGAGCACCTCATGTGCAGCATATCTCAATCTACTGTATCTATTGTATGATTGAGTAAATACAGATCTACTCAATCTATTGTATGAACTCAAGTATTCATTGATTGAACAAATGAGTAAACATACCTTTTGACCTAAAGTAGATTACTCTTTTCTTGTGACAGAAATTCTCATGTTTATCAGACAATGAAGTACAAGCAAGATCAGTTGCTGATGTTAGCCTTCTCTTTCTTCTCTTTTCAGGATTCCAAACAGCTTATCTTCTTTCTGACACATTAATTATTTGCATATATTTGTAATGTTGCATGACTCTTTTTTATATTTATTTTTACTTTTCTCCAATTTTGCCTTAAATTTATTGAGTTCCAGAAAATCTCTCTGTTTCTTATTTTAAAACTGATGGGTATTTGTGAATTTTGATCAGTGTGGCTCTCAGCAGATGAGCTTATTTTTAAATCCCTGGTGGCCCTTATGCACTAAACATAGCAAGTAAATGAAAAAAAGACAGAGTTTTAAACGAGTTTTCTGAATTCAAGTCGATTCATTTGCACATTTGGAACAGTATAGCTAATTCATTCACTCAAGCTACTCATGCTACTCAAAATCTAACATCCTTATATCCCATAAGTGAGTAATCACTTTCACTGTCCTCTCCTTGCTGGAGAGATGGGAAGAGTAACTTACTAATTAATGACCTCACAATATCCTCCAGTTTGAACGGTCTCTTAAATTTGCAGTGAATTCAGATTCATAGTCTTCTTCTGAGCTAGTTTAGTCTCCTTTTGATGATTCAGTTTCTTCCAGGTGATTGCTCAGGTTTCCTATACTGCCTATTCATCTTCTGGATGGCTTACTGAGTTGTTAGGATAGGGGAGAAGGCACCACAATTCTGGCTGAAGAGTAATTCCTCTAGTCTGTGATGTCCTTTGCTACTCTGGTCCCTGGATTTATGACCACTAATTTGCAACCTGTTCAATCTAGTCCTTTGGGCATTGAATAGTACCCATTGCCATAGTTTGATCAGAAATTTGCACCAGTATCAAAGAATCCACTCTCCCTATCTCTTTGTTCTATACCAGGCCACTGCTTGTGGTCCTGCCTTCTCCACCCTTCCATAATCCCTCATTGTGACTTATTGGAATATTTGGAATGCATGCATGCCCTCTGTGGAACTTGCTGAGCCAGGAGCGTTCTGTAAGGCTGTCAATTAGGACAAATTTCCTAGCAAATTGTGTACTCTGTCTCCAAGGACATATTGGGTACAGCTTAAAGGCTTGGAGCCTTTCCAAGCTATTCTTCCCAATCTAAGCATGCCCTTACTCATCACTGGCTGGCCAATTTATTGGAATTTTTAAATATTTTCTCTCTCCTTGAGGTTCCATGGCAAGAGAGAGAAATAGAGAAAAAAGCACAAAGATGGCTATGTCTGTCTCTTGCCTTTACTGTAGTCCCCTGCCCTAGAAATCTTCTGCTTTATTCACTTCCTCCTTCTCCTGGAGAAGACTTCCGTTCCATAAAACACCAAGGTAAAACCCTGCAGTTCTGGCCCCTGGTATGTCTGTGGCATGCCAAATAATTTAGAAACACCTCTTTTATCTTAATGATTATCTTAAAACAATATCATTGCTATGTTCATACAAGAAGTGTTTGTGACATATATGTGAATAATTGCATTTTAGTTCTAGCTGGCATCAAATACCTGTTGATAGGTCAGTATGGAGATATAAGGCAAAAAGACATAGAAGATCCTGAAATAAATGAATAAACATTTGCAAATACATTTAACCACTACACACATTTTAATAGTTTTTATATCCTTGTCATGGACATCATAGTACCCTCAAGACAAAGGTACTCATTCTTACTAGGTGCTGGAAATATTGCCTCATAATGGTGTTGCATCCCTCTCCGTCGACTGACCTTGGCAAAGAGGAGCTGTCTCATCTGAAGTTATGTCCCTTCTTTGAGGCAGGCCTGTTTTCAATAACTGGTTGATGAAGGGTACAAAGGCTAAATCTTTTGACTTCAGAACAACTCTGAATCTCAGCAGCAGCTGCCATACAATCTGCTGAAGCTTTGGAGGCAAATATATCTCAGTTCAACCTCTCCCTCTGTGAAAGTCAGCTCCTTCTATTTCCTTACAGGTGTTGTCCTGAGAGCTCTCCTCAATCAATCTTCTGCAAGTAAATCTCCCTTTAAGACTCTTTCTTAGAAAATCTGACCTCTGATAATTGAATGGAGATTTTGGAGCCAGATGCCCTACTCTGTGAAAACTGCATTATAGTACAATATTCCTCTCTAAGCAATTGTATTTTCCTCACTCACATACATTTTTCTCCAAAGCTCTCCTCAGCAATCACCTCATGCATACAAATCTTCGCCAGAGTCCACTTCTTATGGAAACTCATCTATGATAATCCATCACTATTTTAGGAATAGTAAAGGGAACAAAATATTGTGCAGGTGGAAAACTAAAATAGCAATCCCTTAAATTTTCACAGTAATTTTATATTTTGCCAAGCAAAGTGATATTATAATCTTTGATTTGATCTACTTGAGTAAAATAGTAGGAAAGGGATAACACTGAAAGAAACCAAGTAGCAGTATTTACTGAGGATTAACTTTTAAACCTATACTGTTGACTTGAATTTCTGTGTATTAATCTGTACTTCTGATAGTGACAGGAGGCGGCCAAATGGCTAGGTAGATAAAGATGGGTCCCTAGTGAAACCCCACCTTAAAGACAAAAAACAGTCCAAAGGCTGAAAGACCTAACTGCTAATCCTGCATGAAACCCACAACCCAGAGTGAGAAGTTCTGTTCCTGTTTGCCCACCCTTTCCTGATTTATTCTTTCTAAATAATACCTTTTAACCAAACGAATGTTGCTTTTTCCAATACTGTTATACTACAGCTTGCTCCTCTCCTATGCTGAGCCCATAAAAGCCCCAGACTCAGCCACATTGAGAGGACTTTTTCTGCCTTCTGGTAGGGGGACCACCCCTGCATCCCCTTCCTGCGGAAAGCTGTTTCATCATTCAATAAAACTCCCCAACTTGCTCACTCTTTGATTGCCAGCATATCCTCATTCTTCTTGGATGCTGGACAAGAATTTGGGACCCACCAAGAGCGGATACCCGGAAAGTCTGCCTCACAGGCCTTCTGCCCTCACTGGCAGAGGGCAGCCACCACTCACAAAAGGGCCAGGGGCCGACTGAGTGGCCAACCAGATCCTGCACTCACTTGCTCACATGCTTCTTCCTGCAAGGGGTTGAGTGTAGCAGGCCAAGTAGACATGGCAACCCTGCTGTGAGTCCAGCAAAGGGACCAAGAGAAAAGTCCTGTCACTTTCTCTAGTGGCTGAGAAAGGTTTTGATCTTACTACCATGGAAATAAATAGTAAACAGGCCCAATGAGAATTCAATCTCCCTATATCTTGCAAATAATTTATATGACCACATTAAACACATTGAAAATCACAAAGAAAGAGAAGTATATCTTTGAAAGTACGTGAAACAAGATTCAGGGGAAAACATTTTATATTCTCTAGAACAGGGGTCCCCAGCCCCTGGTCTGCAGAACAGTACCAGTCTGTGTCTTGTTAGGAACCAGATCACACAGCAAGGGATGAGTGGTGGGTGAGTGAGCGAAGCTTCAACTGTATTTACAGCCTCCCCTCATTGCTCAGTTACCACCTGAGCTCTGCCTCCTGTCAGATCAGTGGCAGCATTAGATTCTCATAGGAGAATGAACCCTATTTTGAACTGCACATGTGAGGGATCTAGGTTGTGTGCTCCTTATGATAATCTGACTAATGCCTGTTGATCTGAGGTGGAACAGTTTCATCTTGAAACCATCCCCAACCCATCATCTGTGGAAAAACTGTCTTCTATGAAACCAGTCCCTGGTGCCAAAAAAGGCTGGGGACCACTTCTCTAGAATATAAGAATATCTAGCTTCTGTAAATTAGTAGCAAAAAGTCATGAGGAGATAAAATCTGAGAAAGAAACAGGCATCAGGGAGCAATGAAATAAGTATGCATGAAGTAAAATGTGTAAAGAAATTAAAGCAAATTTACAGCATCCACACTGGCAGCAGTAAAAGGCTGATGTAATAAAGCAAAAAATAAAAGTTGCACCATGGAAGATGAACTCAGGAGCTTTTCCTGTATTAATTTCTTTAAATGGAAAAATAAGTGAAAATAACTAATATGAAGGGAAAACTAAAGACTCAGTAGAAAGATCATTTGCAATGCTGTGTGTAGAAAAAAATGGTAAAAAATATAACCAGTGATAGAACAAATAATCCTTTTTTGTACTAAAGGAAGTCTTTATATGAAGTACTTATGGGACAACAAAAACAATTTTAAAAAACACATAAAGATTTATCATTGCAATTTTTGATAATTATAAGGAGTGGGGGAACAATCAGATTAGAGTTCTTGATGAAACACTCTTTTTTTAAAGTGACCCTTAAAACATTTAACAATCTATGTTGGCTAATATTTGCAAAGATATTCCTGTATATGTTGGTTTTGGAAAACAAATGAGCACACAACTCCTTATTTCAAAAGTTTTATTTCAATGTGCTTCACTATTGGCAAATATAAAACTTAACTATAGAAGAAAAACACAGAAGGCAATAATATTTAATATCACTTAATACACACTGGGGTTATAGCTAAATAATTCCTTTAAATCAGGTTATAAAAACAAAACTGAAGGTTTAAATATACTTTATATAAAAGGATATATATTAAGTAATGATGAAATAATAACCCACAACAATTCTTTATTGAATTACTCTACTACCCAAGCATAATTGATATGTATCTTATATAACTTTCATCATGATATTACCATGTATATATTCCTATTTTACAAGTGAGTAAATAAAACTAATAATTTTTTTTCTTTTTTCCTAATGACCACAAAGTAAAAAAATAAGAAAAGGTTTTAAATCATCGGTTGCCTGACAATAAATTTGACAACTAATTTTATTCATCTGCTATATGAATATACTAATATCTATATACGTTGTTTTTTTTTAAAAAAAAAGAATGATTTTCACATATGAGGAATTAAAAAACATAATTCCCCTCCCCACACTTTCTGGAGGTGTTTTTAAGTTAGTTATTGTTAATATTCACACTGCTTCTAACTTTCCTAATGACACAATCTTACATAATTTTAAATTTGCCATCTTTTCATTCTTCTATCTAATTTATCTTCATTCCTTTCTGCTTAGAGCTTTTTATTCTCTCCCTTTTTGACTTTTTTCAATAATGGCCAATACCATTATTTTTCCAAGGCCTATTGGCTTATTATTTGTTTTTGTTTTTTTTTTAATTTTTTTCTATTTAATATAGATGAGGTCTTACTATGTTGCTCATGTTGGTCTTGAACTTCTGGACTCGTGCAATCTGATCTCCCACTTCTGCCTCCTAAAGTGCTGGGATTATAGGTGTGAGTCACTGTCCGTAGCCCCACTGGCTTATTCTTAACTAATTAGAATGGAGCCATAGGTGCGTAACTCTCCTTGGTTATTTTGTCTCTACATGCTTCTATATATTCCATGTATCCCATAAATAGATGATGAGAACATCTTTTCCAAGCACAACATCCACCTGACATGCTGTTTTATATTTTACAGTCTCCCTTAGTTGGCCTTCAAGGCTGTGATGCATTGGTCTCCTAACCCAATTTAACATCATACTCCTTGCTAGATCTAAGACTCAAAGTAGTGACACACAGGGTAAAATGCATGCACATTGAAAGTAGATAGACTAGAGTTAGAATTCAGGATTCACCATTTACCAGCTGTGAGACATTGAGGTCATTTGAATATTTTCCTCTTTAAGTAATCATATGTTTAATAATAAAAGTAGAATCCACAGGGCAAATTTTTTGTGATGACTACATTTCATACCTTTTTGAAATCAGTTATCCTGTTGTGAGGGCTCAAAAAATGCTAATCAATGTCCAAATTGAATGCATAGTTCAGTTATGAAAGATTTGTTTTCAAAATAATATATTCTCTCTTTCTCTCTCTCTTTTTTCTGTGTGTGTGTCCGTGTTAGAGGTGGGGTGGAATGAGGTGTGTGTGTGAGATTCCCAACTCAGAAAGTGGGGGCTTAAAGTATTTCAAAAATTGTAGGCTGTGTATTAAAATATTTATGAGGATTGTTAAATTACTACTTTTGTGATAATAGTTGTGTTAATTTTATAATGTTATTCAACATACAATGTCTGATTTTTGTTGTATTTCTTGTTTTTTATCTCATGTGTTTAGATGCTGCTAAATCAATAAATAAATGTTCAAAACTTAAATACTAAAAGAAAATATTTGCTGGTACTTTTGCTGTTACTATTGCCTTAGCTTTTGACATTAAGTTACTGTCGGGAAAGAAAGAACATTTACACTACTCTTGATGTAACACATTTATAAGAAAGTAACAGTTAAATGTATACAACTTATTTAAAAGCTATTGGTCAGAGCACAGTTTCATTTTAAAGTTGTCATTTAAGAATACTCAAATGCACATAATAAAAGTTGACATTTCATAGTATCATCTACTATTCAAAAAGGATTATTATTTTTCACTATTGATGTCATGTTGAAAGATAATAAGATTTTAAAATTCTGAACTTTACATGAAAACAGGAACATTTCCTATTGTGTATCAAATGCTAAGAAGTAGTCTTCTTTAAGAGAACAAGGGGAATTGGAACACATTTTCAATAGATCCCCACTCTCTGCATCATGAAATATAGAAAAAGTGTAAAATTTGTATTGTGTTAACTAAGTAATGCATGAAGAGAAATTCAGTATGAGTAAATAAATCTGTAAGAGAAAATCCTGGAGTGTGCACTTCTTTGCAGAAGTCCTTATGGTATATAGACAGGTAGGTAGCTAGACAAACCAGTGGAAAGATAGAGAATATTACTAGCAACACTGCTAATTCCCCTATTGTTTGCCATCAGGATCTTTGGTATTCAGTGAGTAGAATTTTTAATCTTTACTTTGGGAAGAAAAAACAGGAGGCAGACTTCTCTCAATTAACAGAGTATTATGACAAGATCATATTTTAAGAAGTCTTATGCATTTAACACATTTAAATACCTACTTTGTGTTTTAATTATTTTGTGTTTTAAACAATTTTTTCTGTTATTTAGATGAGATTTAGAAATGTCAAAAATCAAGAAAATAGGAAAGAGAAAATTATTCATAACATTAGCATAAAAACCATTTTAAAAGAATATGTCTAATTCTCTTTTTGGTACATGGTGATTAAGAAGTTTCAAAAAATGATAAAAATGTTGCCTCTCCTGAAGGAAAAGATGGATAATTTGGGGATATTAAATCTGTCCCAATGCAAAGCTTTATCTCTTCTAGAAGAGCTATTTCTCGAATAAATCAGGAACAGTATTTTAATTATGTATGGCATCTACTTCAGCATTCCAATCAGTGCAATTCATTGGGCAGCTTTCTTTTGTCAGGCATAACACACAGAGAGATGAAAATTTATCCTGTAACCTCAAAAATCTCACAATTTTTAAGAGAGATATAGAAATATGTCAAAATATGATATTTCAGGTATCATTGGAACTTTTGACAGTCATCATATATGAAACCACAAAAAAGCCTTAATAAATTTATAAAAATATAAACTCATTCTCTTATGGAAATTCAATAAAATTATAAATGAATAACAAAATGTCAGGCAATAGACCTTGTACTTGGAAAATTGTAAACTCTCTTTAAACAATTATGGATTAAATTAAAATCTCAGAATATAGAAAATAAACTACATATCAGAACCTATCATATATAACTATCAAAGAGCTCTGAGGTAAAGTCATTATATCAAACTTTCATAGTACTTGATGAAAAAGAAATAAAGCTAAATGAAACACTTCTATAATTAGCTATCATGGATCCACTTTTATTACACAAACTCTTTTCTTGAGAACAACTATAAAACTAGGTAACATACCAGGAAAATAAAAATCCCAACTGTTTGAAGGCATGAGAAAGTGAGCAATAAATTCAGGACTTGAAGGGGATAGAAGAAATATTCTTTCCCTGAATCTTTTCTCCTTTAAGGTCATTTCTTGATTCTTGATGCAAAAATTTGCAGCCTGGTCAAAAGCAGCAACCTAGAGGTTTTGCAAAAGTATCAAAGGTCTGGGAAGATGAAAACTGGAATCCAGATCAACAAAAGTAGCAAAGTCTTGAAACCAAGATTAGGGAACCAGATATTAGAAGCCAAGAAAAGGAAACTACAGATATGAGCCTGACCTTCTATGTGAATTTAGACCACAATTTATTGCCAAATTCTAAAGGGGTAAGAGACAGCAACCAGCTATAAAGCTGGCTCACAGAGCTGAGGAAAAACAAACAAACAAACAAAAAATATATAATGCACAAGCTTAACAAAAACTGTGTACTTGGCCAGCATGCTAGTATTTCTATTGAGATCCCTGATAAGATATAGCCTAGGAGTAAGGCAAACTAGAATTAGACGTGACTTCTTCCCTTTTAACAGCCACTCCAGGCACAAAGGACTTCAAACAAGTGCAATTGCTAATGGGGTCAGTTGCTTATTCACCCTACTCACACTCTGGTCCATCCAAGAACTATCTTCTATTAGGAGACATGTGGTATCATCCAGAGGCTCTGTGATTTAATATATACAGCATCTAAGATTAAGTATAAAATGTGGTAGCTATGTGGTGCGATAGAAGATAGTGACCAAATGCTAAGATAAAAGGTCAACCTAAAGACACCTGAAATAGTTCAGATTTGGGAGTTATCAGGTACAGACCTTCAGTTTGCTGTGCTTAATATGGTTAAGAAATAGATGACAAAATGGAGCATCCCACAACTGAACCTAATCTTACAAATATATAATTATATAGAAATTCTATAATAAAATACAATAACCAAAATTAAAAACTCAGTAGATGGGTATGATAGTAGAGTAGATGTAACATCCCCAATGAAATGGTACTAAGCATTTCGAAACTAATTAGGTTAAGAAAAGATCATGAGAGTTGGGTCATCATGATAGGGTTACTGTCCTTATAAGAAGACACCAGAGAGCTGGGCTCTCTGTCTGCCGTGTGGGGACACAGGAAGAAAATAGCTGTCTGCAAGCCACAACGGAGACTATTACCAGTTATTAAATAGCTAGCACTCAGACTCTAGGGCTTCCTAGTCTTCAGAACTGTGAGAAATAAACTTTTGTTGTTTAAGCTACCCAGTCTATATCACTAAATTATAGGAGCCCAACCAGAAGAAGACACCAGAATATTTTCTAGATCAGTAGAAAACATTGAGTGAAACAGGAAAGCAGAAAAAGTTTAAAAATACAGATAACAGTATAAAATGATTATGGAAAAATGTACAGTTCTAATATACAGGTGATTAAAATACTAAACAGATTTAGAATAGTTTCACAAGCAATATTTGAATAGATAGTAGAAGAGAGTTTGTCAAATTAATACAAATCCTATGCACAAAAATTCAAGGAGCCATGCAAACCCCAAGCGGGATAACCTCCCTGCCCCACCACACATAGCCCATAGGGTACATTAAATAAAAGTATTAAAAACTAAAGTCAAGGACAGACATTTTAAAACAGCTAAAAGAAAAAAAAATTCATTTCCTTTAAAAATGAAACTTTAGGAATGACAGTTATTTTTATCAGAAATTCTACAAATTAGAAGATGATAAAATGGTGATGAAAACACTATCAACCCAGAATTTAATATCTAATGAAAATATCCCTCCATTTAAAACACTGAATCTGAAATGTCTATTTAATGGGCCCACATCACTAAATCCAAACCGATCTCATTTCTTACTCCTTCCTGCTAAATTCCACATCCTTAATATGCATTTCCAAACATATTTTGCTAATTATGTTGACATAAATTTGAAAATTTATGCAATTCTTTTGGTGTTTACCTCACCTTCTTTTGTAATGTACTCTTCGGCTCCATTGGGACATGAGTCTAGTTATAGGTCTATCAGCAAAAAGAGGTGGATAATATGATTGAACATGTAAATAATATATAAGATTTCTTATATGGGTTTACCTATCACATGTAAGATGCATATCCATGAACATATTTGCATTTTTAAAACTGTGTTTTATAATAATTATGATTATCTCTATAGGTTAGATTTTTGATAAATTTGCTTTTAAAAATTCTTACTTTATTTTGTTTTCCTAAATGAGCATTTATTAGTGGCATAAAAATCCCCAAAATTAAAAATCATATATGTGAATTATTTATGCAACAAAATAATTTTTAATAAATACTACAAACCTAAACATTTGACACAGATTTCTGACTTTCACAACCTCAACACTTGGAGTTAGATCTAGGGCGAAAGAGTGTGTTTTCAGAGATGCACACTCTGAAATTATTCTCTGAATAATTCAATTATTATTCTCTGAATAATTCAATTCAGAGTATTGAATAATAATTCAATTCAGAGAATTGAATTATTAGGAATATTAATTACAATTTCAGTGTCTCAGAATAGAAGGCTCAGCTTAGGAAAAAAGTGGTTTAACACTTAAGAATATTAAAGTAAAGCCCAAC
Organism: Pongo abelii; assembly: GCF_028885655.2. Classification (NCBI taxonomy): domain Eukaryota; kingdom Metazoa; phylum Chordata; class Mammalia; order Primates; family Hominidae; genus Pongo; species Pongo abelii. The sequence continues at coordinate 54,356,111 of NC_071997.2, read as the reverse complement.
ATACTTTTTAAAAATGAACGCCACAGGATGGATCACGGATCCATCTGGAAGAATTTACATGAATGAAATTGGCGGGGGTGGGCTTTTTTCTGTTTTTTGGTATTTCTAAGTTGAGTAATGCTATAACTCCTAGAATTTGAAGGCCGCAGATAATATAGGACCTATTTGGAAAGCATAGCAAACATTTATGTGCAAAAAATAAAAATGAGATGTGGGATGGAAAAGTGAATTTAATCTTGGCAAAAGAGGCAAAATAATGTAAACATTTGGAAATATTTAGGACAGGACAAATTAGGCTGGATCATAATAGGCGAAAATGTCTGCAGAACAATACCACTAGATGTAATATTTCTTTACTGTGTTGTCACACATGGGCTCATAAAATGTACACACCAACACAGTCCAGTTAAATAGCATTTTATTAGTTTTTTTTTTTTTTTTGTAAAATTATGACTGGAGGTCATGGCAGTGAGATTATCATATGCCTTTTATAACTGGTCACATAATAACTTTTGTGTACATTAAATTTCAGGAAATGTTTTATCTCTGCATACAAATTTGTAAATTTTCTACAGTCATAAAAAGAATACAAAAAAAGCAAAAAACAAAACAATCATTCTTGTTATGGAAAGAAGAGGACATATAAAATATATACTATAAAAACTTAATGGGTAGATTTCATCTTTCTTTTGATCAATGTTGAAAAGAACGTATGTCAGACTAATTCTCATCTTTTAGCAATCCCAGTAATGGACACAACTAAGCATATTTCCACCTACTAAAATATTTTCTTGTGTTCAATTCAAATGCTTTTTCTTTGTTTTTTTGCAGTGAAGTTAGGTGTGAAGTTGCCCGACTGTAGGCAACGAGGCCATTTCTTATGGGGAATGTTGGTTCTGTTCAATAATATATGTTCAAAAAGCTCCTTTTCATGATGAAAACACCTGGGATGATATGGCTTTTGAATACTTTCTGATATTGCAAATAAATAAAACTTGAAGCCTTTGCCTAAGGAAAAAAGAGCATACCTCAGGAAACGAGTTAGATGTGTTGGTGTCTTTGCACTTTACTGCTGCTGTGCATCACATTTATGAAGACATAATAAATAGTCATAATAGAAAAAGGGTAGTTAGAATAAAATAAAGTGGCCCATCAAGTATTCAGCCCAAGTTTATTACCACAATGGACTCGGGTTATAATTACCAACAGAGGAGAGAATAACTATAAGTTATTTTGATGTAAAAAGCATATTATACTAAGCCAACATAATAACACAGTTTTTATGAAGCACAATAATTACATTGAAGACTCACAGAAGTGCATTTTTCTAAAAGAAGAAGGTAGGTGTTGATAAGCTTCTACTGAATTTTACAGCTGCAATGAACAAAAATTATTGTCATGGCAAAATAATACGTGTGCTGATTTTTGTTGCAATGCTTGAGAGAGATTAAATTATAAAATTAAAAAAATACTTATTAAATAGTATGAAATGTCTTATGTTTAATGTCTTTATTTTGAAATGACTTTTTTATAGAAATTTTTTGTATATTAAATGTTGTTTGCTGTCCTTCACTAGTAGTATGCAGATTGTTCCTGTTGCTAAGAATGCTTTTCTGTAATACTTTAGTGAATTAATATAGGAGAAAATGGCTTTAAAGTAAGTATTTATTTAAATATCTACTTTATAAAACTCTCATTAAGATTTGATCTCAAGCTACTATGATTTTATCACTATATTTGATTTTACATTTGTAAGCTTAGAGAAAAATCAAATGTTATCACCAGTTACTTAATGTCTGGTAAGTAATTAAGGCTCATTAATACACATTTGAAAGCAAATGACAGGCTGTTAAAAAAAAAAAAAAAACAGGGTCAGGAATAAGTCATGGTAGGACTAAGCTGTTATACTGGGACAGCATGGAAAGAGGTATGAGTTTATACAAAGACTATTTATACAAACCTGACTATAGGCTATATGCTGATGGACCAGATTGATCATGAGGAAAACACCTGATATAAAATAGTTGAATATTTTAAGTTTAGTGATACGCGAGTAGTTTTAGAAATGTAAGCAGAAATAAAAAATATGGTTGGGCACAGTGGCCCATACATGTAATCCCAGCACTTTGGGAGGCCGAGGCGAGTGGATTGCTTGAGTTCGTGAGTTTGAGACCAGTCTGGAAACATAGGAAACCCCATTCTTCCAATAAAAATAAAAATAAATTAGCTGAGTGTGGTGGCGCGTGTCTATAGTCCCAGCTATTGAGGAGGCTGAGGTGACAGGATGGCTTGAGCCTGGGAAGCAGAGGTGGCAGTGAGCGGTGATCATACCACAGTGGAGGCATCCAGTTCAGAGCTGAAAAATTCCTTGAAACATTAATTTCCCATTTTTTCTGAGATACTTTGTATATTTAAAATATAATAAACATGAGAAAATATGTCACATTATACTCTTACTGATTTAACTATTTTCAGATTCTCATATAGAAACAGATTAACAGAAACAGAAACAGCAACACTAGAGAACAGCAAAATGGTAACATTTCAAATAGTAACATTTCAAGAAAATATATACACCTTCACAGTATGTGATGGTATCCACTTACTGTCTACTGCCTCCATAACTCCTAAAGTCTTCTGAAGGTGAGTGGGCAACAAAAATTGTTAAAATAAAATGGTTAAGAGGGGTAAAACATTTTTGAACCATGTTTGTACCACAACAAAACACCTGATGGGTTAGTGAGAGAGAGCACAGAGGAAATAGCTCTGTGCTTTCAGTTCCAAGTAGTATACCAAAAATAATAATCTTATTGCTTTCCACATTTAACAAATAGAAGTTAACTAATTGTCAGTAGGTAGTCCATTTACATTCTCATTTATCATTATTTTTATTCTGATTATATGTTTATTATTTCTCATTTTATCTATTTCCTCATTTCAGATTCATTAATGCTTTGAATATATAAGCCAACATTTCTTTTCACAGCCTTTTCACAACTGGGAATTCTTTAGAGAAAGGCAATCTTACTTCATTTACTTACTTCATCAGTAATGCCATTACTATGCCTACCTAAGAAGAAAATATGTCATGTGGCAGAGGACTAGAAAGAAAAAACAGCAACAACAAAAGGCTGTGAAGATTTGATCATATGCCTATGTGTGTGGTGAATACAATATTTCTTTAATCGCAATCAGGAATATGAATCTTATTTTGATGCTATGACATAATAAAGTGGATTATTTTCCTGAAATTTTCCTCTTATCTCTGTTTTATATTTGCATAAATAATCCACTTAAATGCCAGATTCTGAGATAACATTTGCTATAAGTGGTTTTAATTTTATCAGGAGAAATATATTCAAAGGTGTTGTGAACTTAACTTTATTTTCATCTATCAATTTATAATTTCTACACAACAAGGAATAAAAACAGATTTGCATCTCATGTCAGTATAGACAATAATTGTCTCTTCATTAATTTTACATTTGTCTATACACCTAAAAAAGAAACCAAGGTGTTCATAGTGGAAAAAAAATACTTCTTGACATATTTTAGTAATTATTTCTGCAAATGTTTCTTGAGAATCTACCTTTTGCCGGGCACTTTGTGAAGTTATGGAAATAGCCATGAAAAAAAGGGGCGCAGGGGTGTGGGGATCCCTGCTTCTAGTGAATAAAACATGTAGAAGAATGATAAACAGAATATTCCAGTTACTGACATGGTTTGGGTAGTTGTTCCCTTTAAATCTCATGTTGAAATGTGATTCCCAATGTTGGGGATGGGGCCTGGTAGGAGGTACTTGGGTCATGGGGCCGGGTCCCTTATGAATGGCTCTGTGTGCTTTCCATGGTAGAAAGTGAGTTCTGGCTCCGTTAGTGCACCGGAGAGCTAGTTGTTTAATGAAGTCTCACGTCTCCCTCTGGATAAGCATCCAGGCAAAAGAAACAGTAGGTGTAAAAATAGAAAGAGATTAGCATGCCTGGAAAGGAGAATAAGAAAAACCAAGGTCAATGGACCACCTGAATTCTTGAACAAAAGTTATTTAATGGAAAATTCTAGGTTAAATCTTCAGGAAGTATAAAGATGATGAGACTGAAATAAAACATGCATACTTCAGACTTTGAAAAAATACTTAGCTCCAGCTTTCTCACAGTGGGACCTATTCTAGAGAGGGTTACAGAAATCTCTATTTATTTATTTATTTTTTTTGAGACAGAGTTTCGCTCTGGCACCAGCCTGGTTCAAGTGATTCTCCTGCCTCAGCCTCCCGAGTAGCTGGGATTACAGGCACGCGCCACCACGCCCAGCTAATTTTTGTATTTTTAGTAGAGACGGGGTTTCACCATGTTGGCCAGGATAGTCTCAAACTCCTGACCTCGGGATCTGCCCTCCTTGGCCTCTCAAAGTGCTGGGATTACAAGCGTGAGCCACTGCGCCTGACCAGAAATCTCTAGTCTAACATCACGCCCATCTCACAATCAAATACAACACTGGCTCATGATAACACATACACTGGCACTGATCTGGGGATTATTCCAACAATTACAGTCCTCTATTTTCCTACATTTCATTTTACTTAAATTGTTTTAAGCACAGCATACATAAAAAAATTAACAGTTATATATTTACAGTTCCAAAAAGTTTTACAAAGTAAAAACATATACAACCGCCACTCAGACCAAAAAACAGAAATTGACAGTACCAAAGAAGCCTCTTCTGCCCTCTTCCAGGAATTTTCATCTCCAAATTAACTTTTTTTTTTTTAATTCGAGCAGACAAATTCCGCCTGTGCACATTACGCACATGCTTGCACCCCATATATACTCTTTTATGTCTGTTGTTTTTGCTCAATATTACATCTGTGAGATTTATACTCTCTGGGAGGTCTAAGGTGACACATATATTTTAATTAGTGAATAATCTCTATTGTATGAATACACCACAATTCATTTATTCCTCTACTGTTGATGTTTAGCTATGTGGAATATAGTGTGAAAACAATGATGCATTCATAAACGTTCATCAGCATTTACTCCAGATTTTAAATATCTTGCACACTGGAGTACGTAAAAAATACATCAATGGATATGAAGTAATGAAAATACTGGGCAAAATGTTTGAGGCATAATCAGAGGCCAGGATGCTAATATTAATAGTTCATTGCATTGTGTCCAATGGAATATGCAAACATTCTAGATTGTGACCAAAAATAGACAGGAGCTCTGCTAAGCATCATTAAAGAAAAGCAATTCAACTAAAAGATCAGGTAAGACCAGCATGAAGTTAATTCCTACTGCTTCCATTGATAAGACCAGAAAGCAAAAGGAGCATTTATTTTCTTTTTTAAAAAAATTGTATGTAGGTATACTAACATCTTCAGTTACTGGAGGTTAGTACTAGCAATGATTAAATTATTCTCAAACTGTCAATGTGATTGGGGATCATTTGAGATTCAGGAGACCAGATAGTCAAATATAAGGTAAAACCAGTGGTAAAAAGCTTCACTCTCTTCTAGATGATTATTAGAAGATGCTGTGACAACTGGCTTTATGATGCCAGAGGAGAAACAAAAAAAATAATACTATTTAAAGAACTTAGTATTGACCTACTCAGTATATACCTGGGCCCAATTCACAAATCACATATTCACCTAGCATTATTATCTGCTACAGAAAAATCTTGAAATGCATTAAAAATGTACCAAATTAAAACAGAAGAATAATCTTGATTATCAGTAGTGAGTGGCCTCTTGGGAAAGAGAGCAGAGAAAGCACTCTCTCCGCCTCTCTAAGTAAGTACCTTGGTGTTATATCTCACATTTTGCTTTGAAACAAAAGATACAAAGCTATCTAAATTCTATCCTCATTGACTTCATCAGATGAAGAATTTTATTAGGCAATGGAAGAATATGACTGAAAAGAAATTTTCTTTTGCAAGTGAAGAGAAGTGGGGGTTTTAAACAATGCTATGTAATGCCTTTTAAGACATTTCTGACTAGCATTTCCTTAAAATGCCACAGAAGGCAATTCTGTAGGGTCAAGACCAATAATTATGTATTCAATGAGGTGCTTCTACTAATAAATCCTTAAATTTCCTTGAGGGACAACATCATGAAATCCCACATTTTTGCATTGAGGTATAGAGTATGTTGTCTAATAAACAATTACCTAGTAATAATGTCGAGTGCACCCACATAACACACACATACACACAAATACAATACATACCCATGAAGGGAAAAGTAAATAATATATTACTCCTGGGCTAATAACTTATTGACTGCTCAGACAAAGGGACAGGTTGATGTAAGAAGCAGAGGGGAATTTCTTTGGTTCTTTTCGCAAATAAATCATGGTATGATAAAAGATACCCCGTAGAAAACATATTATGGAAAAAAAAATCATTTACCAGACAACTTGACCATGAATCTACTTGTGATTTAATTGGAACGGTATAGCCTACTGAGCTAACTCAATGAAGGTGAGGAAAGGGAAGAATATTTCTCTTTGGGATTAAAACTACATAATATATTTTTATTATCTAGAATGACGGTGTATATGAAGGATAGTTGGATATCAAAACTATGCCTTCTAAATGTTTGTAACACAGGCAGGAATAATGCATAATTCTTTCTCCAACATCGTATCTAGCATGCTTTATTTTCCTGGCTTTCTCTTTGCGTACATTGATTATTTTATCTACACGGTACTACCCTCAAAGATTGCAGCCCAGAATCTAGACTTGTGTTTGAATAAACATAGCAAAATGTAACAATGACACTAATAAATGCACTTGTACTTCAATTTTACATTTTAAAGTAGTCCAAATCTTGCTCCTAGGTTTCGTTTGGCTACCATACTTTCTTTGACTTTCATTGCTTTTATCTATATCCATAGTGATTCACAGATAGCTTATTTTATAGTCACATTTTGTATGACAGCCTGGTATCTCCTGATATTCTAAATGTTTTTAAAAAATTTTGCATGTGTTAATGTTCACTCTTTGTACGGTAAATTTCTATGAACTTTGTAAAATAAAATATTTAATACTTTATTATTTTGTTGCTCAAATTGTTCTATCTTTGGCCACTGGCAGCTCTTTCTGTGGGCTTCTGTGTCACTTTATATAACCTCATCATTTTGTGTGCATGTGTTTACACTAAAAGATGCACTAGGCTTATTTTGTCTATATTCTGATCTTAAACTCAGTCATTTACTTTTCTTTTTTTTTTTTGAGACAGAGTTTCACTCTTGTTGCCCAGGCTGGAGTACAATGGTGCGATCTCTGCTCACTGCAACCTCGCCTCCGGAGTTCAAGCGATTCTCCTGCCTCAGCCTCCCAAGTAGCTGGGATTACAGACATGCACCACAATGCCTGGCTAATTTTCTATTTTTAGTAGAGACAGGGTTTCTCCATCTTGGTCAGGCTGGTCTCGAACTCCCGACCTCAGGTGATCGGTCCCCCTTGGCCTCCCAAAGTGCTGGGATTACAGATGTGAGCCACTGTGCCCAGCCAAACTCAACCATTTTCTTATAAGTCTGGTTCTTTTTGTTGGAGGATGGTATTAGAAACCGAGATGTTAGTGCTAGGTGTACACTCATTGCTCTGGGTATCATTTCTTCTAGGCCCACTCAGCTGACAAAGAAGGAAATATATGTGTGTTTACCAATCCATATATATACATATAAATATTTCTATATGTCATCAACAACATCTATAATAGTATAAAAATGAGTTCATATCGATATCTCCAATTCTAGTCTATTACCACATGGACTTTTCTAGCAAATTCTGTTTGCTCATCTGTAACTTTCCACTGCAACAGTGAGAAATCAGGCTCCTGCCATCTGTCATCCATTTACTTAACTTTTTAGTTCCAGAATACGCATACAGTTGAATCAGAATTCTTAAACCCTATCCTCATAGCCAATATTTCACCAGTTGGAACACAGTACTTACACAGTTTCTTTGACTTTAGTCTTAGGGAATCCACTTGTTTCCAAAATTACTTAGGTCAGCATTCTTTATACCCACCCCATTCAGTGAGGTTTCATGCATTTATAATATAGTTTTGTCACATTCTGCATTACCTTCTGGGATCTCCTGCTATTCTAAATGCTTTTTAAAATTTTTATATGCATTAATGTTCACTCTTTGTGCTGTAAATTTCTATGTGCTTTATAAATGCATATTGCCATGTAGTCTTCATTACATCAACAAATAGAATAGTTTCACTGCATTAAAAATTATCTACTGGGCTTTACTTTAAACGTTTCTCTTCTTTTACATTTTTCAGAATGTCATATAACTGGAATCACATAGAATGTAGCTTTTTCAGACTGGCTTTTACACTTAGTAGTAGGCATTTACATATAATTATGTTTGTTGTGGCTTGATAGTGCATTTCTTTTTATTAATGGATATTATTTTGTTTTATTGATATACCACAGTTGATCCAATCATCCATTACAGAATGTCTCGGTTGTTTCCATTTTGGAAAATTATAAATAAAGCTACTATAAACATTTGCAGGACACTTTTTGTGTGTGTGGTGTGTGAACATAAGTTTTGAAATTAGTCAGTGGATATCTAGAAACAGGATTGCTGGATTGTATGCTATATTTATGTTTAGCTTTGTAAGAAACTGCCAAACTGTCTTCCAAAGTAGCTGCACCATTTTGTAGCTGTACAGTTTGCATTCCCACCGTCAAAGAATGAGAATTCCTGTTGTCTCTCATCCTCATCAGCAAGTGGAATAGCTGTTCTTTATTGGGCTTTGGTTTTATTTTGCTTTATTTTTGGATTTTAGTCATTCTAATTAGTTGCAACGCGTTTTGTTGTTTTAATGTATAATTCCCTAATGATAAATGATGTTAAATATCTTTTTCTATGCTTATTGGCCATCTGTATATCTTGTTTGCTGAGGCATCTGTTCAGATCATTTGCCAATTTAGGGGTTGTTTTCTTATTGTTAAGCATAAAAGCTGTTTTATATTTTGGATATAAGTTCTTTATGAGATACGCTTTTTTGCAAATGCTTTCTTCTAGTCTATGACTTCTCTTTTTATTCTCTTAACTGTCTTTCACTGAGTAGAAGTTTTTAATTTCAGCAAAGCCTAACTTATCAATTTTTAAATTTCTTATGTCATGCTTTTGATGCTGTGTCTAGAAACTCATTACCAAGCCCAATGTCACATGGAGTTTTATCCTATGTTTTCGTCTAACATTTTTAAATTTTTAAACATTTTATATTTAGGTCTGCAATGCATTTCAATTTTTGTAAAATTGTAAAGTCCGTCTACATTCTTTTTTTGTACATGAACTTAATTTTTCTAGTAACATTTGTTGAAAAGCCTATTCTTTCTTTACTGAATGCCTTTGTTATTTTGTCAAAAATTGTAGAGAATAGATACTATGATCTATTTCTATTCAGAATGATTCTAAGGCCATTTCCCCCACACCAACCTATTCTCCAACTTTTCAGGCACCAACTGGGTGACCTACAATTCAATTCAATTCTGACACTAACTACCTGGACTTACATCAGACCCCACAGGTTAAGGGCTCAGTCCCACAAGAGTGCCCTCATTTCAGATACCAATAGAAAGTCTAAGCCACTCATATTTTTGACTAACCAGCTATAAATTGGATTTCCACAATCCTCTCTCGAGGTTTGGTGATTTGCTAGAACAACTCCCAGAACACAAATAAGCACTTAAGTTACATTTATTAGTTCACTATAAAAGACACAAATAGTCAGGAGAAGGGTACATAAGCAAGACACAGAAGGGTTCTGAGCACAGGAACTTCTGCCTCACTGAGTTAGGGTGGGCTACTCTTTAGGCACATGAATGTCTTCATCATTTTGGTGAACCTGGGGTTTTCTGAACTCCTTCATTTAGGGTTTTTAAGGAAGCTTCAGTATGTAAGCATTATTGATTAAACCAGTAGCCACTGGAGATTGAGCTCAATATTTACCCTTTCTTTACTCCCCAGAGGTAGAGAAGGTGAAGCTGAAAGTCCCAATTCTTTTATCGCTGATTGGTTTCTCCGGCAACCAGCTTTCAGAATATGGTTTATCTTGGTGGAAGTTCTATAAGAGGTAAAGAAGAATGTATCGTCACTGTTGTTGAAAGGATTATTCTATAAATTGAATTCACTAGTTAGAGTGATAGTGCTGTTTAGATAATCTATATCTTTACTGATTTCCTACCAACTTGAACTATTAATTACTGACAAAAGGGTATTGAAGTCAGCAACTATGATACGGAATTTCTCTCCTCCCAGGCTTATCATTTTTTTTATCTCATTGGTTGTGACTCTCTGTTGTTAGATGCATACACTTTCAAGATTAATGTATCTTCTTAAAAATTAATCTCTTTATAATTACAGGAATGCCACAGGTATATTGTAGGTTTGGTTCTAAACTATTGCAATAAAATAAGCAACACATTTTTTTCATTTCCCAGACATATAAAGGTTGTATTTACAATATACTGTAGTTTATTAATTGTGCAGTAGCACTGTGTCTAAGAAACAATGTATATATCTTAATTTTAAAATATTTATTGCTAAAATAATGCTAATGATCTACTAAGCCTTCAGCGAGTCATAATCTTTTTGCTGGTGGAGGTTCTTGCTTCAATGTTGATGGCTGTTGATTGACCAGGGTGGTGGTTGCTGAAGGTTGGGGAAGCTGTGCCAATTTCTTAAATAAGACAACAGTGAAGTTTGCTTCATTTATTGACTCTTTCTTTCATGAAAGACATCCCTGTAGCATGTGATGCTACTTGACAGCATTTTATCCACAGAACTTTTCTCAAAATTAGAGTCAATCTTTTTAAAGTCTACTGCTGCTTTATCAACTTTATGTACTAATCTGTGTTGTCATTTAAACAATTTGTACAGCTTCTTTATCAGGATTAGATTTCATCTCAAAAACCATTTTCTTTGCTCATCCATTAGAAACAACTCCTCATTTTTGAAAGTTTTATTATGTGATTGTAGCAATTCAGTCACATCTCCAGGCTCCACTTTTAATTCTTGTTCTTTTACCATTTCTGCCACAACTTTAGTTACTTCCTCCCCTGAAGTCTTGAATTCCTCAAAGTCCTTCATGAGAATCAACTTCTTTGAAATCCCTGTTAATGTTGATATTTTGACCTCCTCCCATGAAACACAAATGTTCTTTATGTCATATAGAATGGTGAATTCTTTCCAGAAGGTTTTCAATTTACTTTGCTCAGATCACCGGAGGAATAAAATATATTTCTTAACTAACAAGGCTTGAAAGGCAAAATTACTTCTTGATCCATGGGCTACCAAGTTGATGTTATATTAGAAGACATGAAAACAAATTAATCTCCTTGTAAATCTCTGTCAGAGGTCTTGGGTGACCAAGAGCATTGTCAATTAGCAGAAATATTTTGAAAGGAATTTTTTTTTTATTTTGAGCAGTGGATCTTAACAGTGGGCCTGAAATATTCAGTAAACCATATTGTAAGCAGATGTGCTGTCATTAAGGAAACATTGTTGAATTTATTGAAAAATTGAATTCATTGTCATTCATTGAAACATTGTTGTTTTATTGATAAAGCATAGACAGAGGGAATTTAGATTAATTATTAAGGGCCCTAACATTTTTGAAATAGTAAATGAACAATTGCTTCAACTAAAAGTCACCAGCTGCATTAGTCCCTAACTAGCGTCAGCTTGTCATTTGAAGCTTTGAAGCCATACATTGACATTTTCTCTAAAGCTATGAAAGTCTTGGATGGCATCTTCTTCCAATATAAGGCTATTTCATCTACATTGAAAATTTGTTGTTTAGTATAGCCATCTTCATCAATTATCTTGGCTAGATCTTCTGGATAACTTGCTACTGCTTCTACATCAGCACTTGTTGCTTCACCTTACTTTTATATTATGGAGACAGCTTCTTTTCTTAAACCTCATGAGCCAACCTCTTCTGGCTTCAATCGTTTCTTCTATAGCTTCTTTTCCTGTCTCAGCCTTTATAGAGTTGAAGAGAGTTAGGGGCTTGCTCTGGATTAGGCTTTGGCTTGAGGGACTGTTGGGGCTCTTCTATACAGCCCCACTAAAACTTGCTCCAAATCAGCAATAAGTTTGTTTGACTTTCTTATCATTCCTGTGCTCTCTGAAGTAGCTGTTTTGAATTCCTTTAAGGACTCTTAACGTACATTTACAAGCTGGGTAACTGTTTTGTGCAAGAGGCTTCCCTTGCAGCCTATCTCATCTTTAGCCATGCCTTCCTCACTAAGCTTAATTATTTCTAGCTTTAGGTTTAAAGTCAGATAAATGAGATTCTTTCTTCCATTTGAACACTTAGAGGTCACTGTAGGGTTATTAATTGCCATAATTTCAATATTCTTGTGTCTTAGGGAATATGGAATTCTGAGGAGAGAGAAGAGGATGGATGATATGGTTAAGCTTTGTGTCCCCACCCAAATCTCACCTTGAATTACAATCCCTATAATCCTCATAATCTCCACATGTCAAGAGACAGACCAGCTGGAGGTAATTGAATAGCGGGGATGTTTCCTCCATGCTGTTTTTATGACAGTGAGTGAGTTCTCATAAAATCTGATGGTTTTATAAGGGGCTTTTCCCCTTTTTGCTCAGCATTTCTCCTTTCTGCTGCCTTGTGAAGAAGGTATCTTGCTTCCCCTTTGCCTTCTGCCATGATTGTTAGGTTTCCTGAGGTGTGTCCCCAAACATGCTGGAATGAGAGTCAATTAAGCCTCTTTCCCTTATAAATTACCCAGTCTCAGGCAGTTCTTTATAGCAGTATGAAAATGGACCAATACAATGGGAATAGGGCTGTTCCATGGAGCAGTCAGAACACAAACATTTATCAGTTCAGTTCATCGTTTTATATAGTCACTGTTCATGGCAACACAAAACAATTACAGTAATGGCCTCCAGCTCCATACAAGTTTTTCCGAAGGATATAATTTTATTCTTTTTATGGCTATGTAGTGTCCCATAGTATATATGTACCACATTATCTTTAACCAATCCACCATTTATGGGCACTTTGTTGATTCCATGTCTTCTCTATTGTGAATAGTGCTGCAATCAACATATGTGTGCATGTCTTTTGGTAAAATGGTTTATTTTCTTTTGGCTATATACCTAGTAATGGAATTGCTGGGTCAAATGGTAGTTCAATTTTTTTTTTTTTTTTTTTTTTTTGAGACACGTTCTCTCTCTGTCATCCAGGCTGGAGTGCAGTGGAGTGATCATGGCTCACTGCAGCCTCAGCCTCCCAGGCTCAATCAATCCTCCCATCTCAGGCTCTGAGTAACTGGGGATATAGGTGCATGCCACCATGTCTGGTTAATTTTCCTATTTCTTGTAGAGATGAGGTTTCACCATGTTGCCCAGGCTGGTCTCGAACTCCTTTGGCTCGAGATCCACCCACCTCAGCCTCCCCAAGTGCTGGGATTACAGGCATGAGCCACTGTGCCCAATCTGTGTTAAGTTCTTTTAGAATTCTCCAAACTGCTTTCCACAGTAGTCAAACTAGTTTACTGTCCAGCAACAGTGTATAAGTATTTTTCCACAGCCTTGCCAACATCTGTTGTTTTTTGACTTTTTAATAATAACCATTCTGACTGGTATGAGATGCTATCTCATTGTTGTTTTGATTTGCATTTCTCTGATGATTAGTGATATTGAGCATTTTTCATGTTTTTGGCTGCTTGTATGTGTTATATTAAGAAGTGTCTGTTCATGTCTTTTGATAATTTTTTAATGCGACTATTTGTTTATTGCTTGTTCAATGGTTAAAGTTCCTTATAGATTCTGGATATTAGACTTTGCCAGATGCATAGTTTGTAAATATTTTCTTTCATTCTATAGGTTGTCTGCTCACTCTTTTGATAGTTTCTTTTGCTGTGCAGAAGTTAAGCTAATTTGTGTATTCAGTTTTAGATAAGGGTCCAACTTTATTCCTTTGCATGTAAGTATTTGATTTTTATTTCAGTATTGATTTAAAAGACTGATCTTTCCCCATTGAGGGGTTTTGGCATCCTTGCTGAAAATAATTTGACCACCTATGCAAGAGTCTGTTTCTGGGATCTCTTTTCTATTTCATGGTCTATATGTCTGTTTTTATATAAGTATCACACTGTTTTGATAACTGTAGCTTTGCAGTACATATTGAAATTAGGAAATGTGAAAACTCTGACTTTGTTATTCTTTGTCTAAATTGTTTTGGTTATGTGAAACCCCTTGAGATCTCATATTAATTTTAGGATGGGCTTTTCTATTTCTGCAAAAACTTCATTGGCTTCTGATAGTGCTGGCACTGAATCTATAGATCACTCTGGGCAGTATTGACATCTAAACAATATTAAGTTTTTCAACCATGAACACAGAATGCCTGTGTATTTATTAATGTTTTTAATTTTTTTCAGAATGTTTTGTCATTTTCAGTGTGCAAATCTCTTATATCTCTTGTTAACATAATCTCTTTTTCATTTATTTTGATGCAATTATAAATTGAATTATTTTCTTAAGTTCTTTTTTGAATTGTTAATTGTTGGTGCATAGAAACACAATGAATTTTTGTGTGTTGATTTTGTACCCTGAAATTTTATGAATCAACTTATTAGTTCTGTTTTTTTTTTTATATGGGATCTTTAGCATTTTCTGCATACAAGAACACATTATCTGTGAATAGTGATAGTTTTGTTGTTTATTTCTTTTTCTTGCTTATTGCTGTGACTAAAACTTCCAATATTATGTTGAAAAGAAGTGGCAAAAGCAGGCACCCTTCACTTGTTCCTGATCATAAGAAGGAAAGCTTTCAGTCTTTAGCCATTTACTTTGATGCTAGCTGTGTTTTTTTCTTTTATGGTCTTATTGTGTTTAGGTAGTTTCATTGAAGTCCGAGTTTGCTGAGTGCTTTTAATCATGAAGGGTTTTTAATTTTGACATATGTTTTTTCTGCATCTATTGAGATGATCCTGATTATCTAGACCTAACTAGATGACCAACTAGATCTAACAAACATATACAGAATATTCAAGCCAAAGACAGAATAATACGTATTATTCTCAAATGCTTGTAGAAAATTCTGCAGCGGACCAGTTTCACGGAAGACAATTTTTCCAGACTTGGCAAGTGGGGAGGTTTTGGGATGAAAGTGTTCAGCCTCAGATCATCAGGCATTAGCTAGAGTCTCATAAGGAATGCACAACCTAGATCCCTCATCTGCGCTCTTCACAATCGGTGCCAAACTCCTATAAGAATCTAATGCTGCTGCTGATCTGACAGGAGGTGGAGTGGAGGCAGTAATGCTCTCTTGCTTACTGCTCACCTCCTGCTGTGCAGCCCAGTTTCTAACAGGCCATGGACCCATACCTGTCTACAGAGTGGGGGGTTGGGGAACACTGTATTACACAACAAAATAACTCTAAATACATTCCTTATTCAAAAATAATGAAAGTATACAAACTATTTTCTCTGATCAGAATGAAATGAAGCTAGAAATAAGTAACACAAGGTAAGCTAGAAAATACACAGATTTATGAAAATTAAACAATACATCTTTAAACAATCAACAAATCAAAGAATCAAAGGAAAATTAGAAATTATTCTGAGACAAATGAAAACAAAAATACAGCATACAAAAACTTCTAGAATTTAGCAAAAGCAATGTTCAGAGAAAAAAATTACAGTTATAATTATCTCCATTTAAATAAAAAACCTCAAATTAATAACCTAACTTAACACATAAAGGAACTAGAAAAAGAAAAGCAAATTAAATTCAAATATAACAAGGAAGGAAAAAGGGAAAAAAGAAGATTAAAGTGGAGATAAATGAAATAAAAAATAGAAAAACAATAGAGAATCAATGAAACAAAAGCTGTTTACTTAAAAGATCAATAATACAAAACTTTAGTCTGACAAAGAAACAGAGAGAACATGCAAATAACTAAAGTCAGAGAAGTAACTAGGATATTATTTATTATTATAAATAATAAATTTAGCATTTATTCTAAGAACACAATATGAGAAAATCAGTGTATCCAATGCACCACATTAACAGAACAAAAGAAAACAAAAACAAAAACAAAACCATGATCACCCAACCGACACAATAAAAGCATTTGGTAAAAATCCAATATCCTTTCATGATAAAAAAAAATTCAGAAAAAAATATATAATAGAAAATAACTTTTTCAGCATGACGAAAGGCATTGGTTAAAAAAGTCACAGCTAATAATAAACTCAATGGTGAAAAACAAAAAAGAAAATTCCCCTTTAGATAAAAAAGGAGGTCTGAATTCACCACTGACATTTACATTGTACCTGACATTTTAGCCAGAACAATTAGGCAAGAAAAAGAAATAAAACACATCAAAAATGAAAAGGAAGAACAAAAACTATATATATCCACAGATGACATGATCTAATATACAAATATTCCAAAAGAATTCACACATATACACACACAAACTATTATAGCTAAAGATCAAATTCAGCAAAGTTTTAGGACATAAGATTAACGCATTAAAATTACTTGTGTTTCTATACAAAATTGCATGATGCAAAAAAAATAATGATATTGATTCTTCCTATTCAAGAGGATGGAATGTTTTTCCATTTGTTCATGTCCTCTCTTATTTCCTTGAGCAGTCGTTTGTAGTTCTCTTGGAAGAGGTCCTTCATACCCCTTGTTAGCTGTATTCCTAGGTATTTTATTCTGTTTGTAGCAATTGTGAATGGGAGTTCATTTATGATTTGGCTTCCTGCTTGTCTATTTTTGGTATATAGGAATGCTTGTGATTTTCACACATTGATTTTGTATCCTGAGATTTTGCTGAAGTTGCTTATCAGTGTAAGGAGTTTTTTGGCTGAGACGATAGGGTTTTCTAAATATAAGATTATGTCGCCTGCAAACAGAGACAATTTGACTTCCTCTCTTGCTATTTGAATACCTTTTTTTTTTTTCTGTTGCCTGACTGCCCTGGCCAGAACTTCCAATACTATGGCCATACTGCCCAAAGTAATTTATAGATTCTATTTGATGCTATTCCCATCAAACTACCATTGACATTCTTCACAAAACTAGAAAAAATTACTTTAAAATTCATATGGAACCAAAAAAGAGCCTGTATAACTAAGACAATCCAAAGCAAAAAGAACAAAGCTGGAGGCTTCATGCTATCCAATTTCATACTATACTACATGGCTATAGTAACCAAAGCAGCATGGTACTGGTACCAAAAAAAAGACATAGACCAATGGAACCCAAAAGATATCTCAGAAATAAGACCACACATCTACAACCATCTAATCTTCAACAAACCTGACACAAACAAGCAATGAGGAAAGGATTCCTTATTTAATAAATGACGATGGGAAAACTGGCTAGCGATATGCGGAAAACTGAAACTGGACCCCTTCCTTACCCATTATACAAAAATTAACCCAAAATCATAAAAACCCTAGAAGAAGACCTAGGCAATACCATTCCTGAAATAGGCATAGGCAACGATTTTATGACAAAATCACCAAAAGCAATTGCAATGAAAGCAAAAATTGACAAATAGGATCTAATTAAACTAAAGAGCTTCTGCACAGCAAAAGAAACTATCATCAGAGCGAACAGGCAACCTAGAGAATGGGAGAAAATTTTTCTAATCTACCCATCTGACAAAGGTCTAAATCCAGAATTTACAAGGAACTTAAACAAATTTACAAGAAAAAAACAACAAACTCATCAAAAAGTGAGCAAAGGATACGATCAGATGCTTCTCAATAGAAGACATTTATGCAGCCAAGAAACTTATGAAAAAAACTCATCATCACTGATCATTAGAGGAATGCAAATCAAAACCACAAGAATCTCATGCCAGTCAGAATGGTGATTATTAAAAAGTCAAGAAACAACAGATGCTGGTGAGGCTGTGGAGAACTAGGAATGCTTTTACATAGTTGGTGGGAATGTAAATTAGTTCAACCATTGTGGAAGACAGTGTTGTGATTCCTCAGGGATCCAGAACCAAAAATACCATTAGACTTAGCAATCCCATTACTGAGTATATACCCAAAGGAATACACCTCATTCTATTATAAAGATACGTACACCTGTATGTTTATTGCAGCACTATACACAATAGCAAAGACATGGAACCAACCCAAATGTCCATCAATGATAGACCAGATAAAGAAAATGTGGTATATATACACCATGGAATACTATGCAGCCACAAAAAGGGATGAGATCATGTCCTTTGCAGGGACATGGATGAAGCTGGAAGCCATCATCCTCAGCAAAATAACACAGGAACAGAAAACCAAACACTGCATGTTTTCATTCATAAGTAGGAGTTGAACAATGAGAACACATGGACACGAGGAGAGGAACAACACACACCAGGGCCTGTTAAGGAGGGAGGGTAGTGAGGGGAGGGGGGAGCATCAGTACAAATAGCTAATGCATGTGGGGCTAAAACCTAGGTGATGGGTTGATATTTGCAGCAAATCACCATGGCACATGTATACCTGTGTAAAAAACCTGCACATTCTGCACATGCATACTGTAACTTAAAGTTAAACAAAAAAAGAAAGAAAAGAATTCCATTTTAAAAGAACATTCAAAAGAATAAAATAGCTAGTTGTAAATTTAATTTAACGAACGAGGTGCAAAATTTGTACGCTAAAAATTATAAAACATTGCTAAAGGAAATTAAGGAAGGACTAAAGAATGGGAAAGACACCCTGTGTTCATGGATTACATGACCTGCTATTCAGATTCCAGTATTATTCAAAGCTGTCTATAGTTTCAATGCAATCCCTGTTAAAATGAATGGCCTTTTTTTTTTTTTTTACAGAATGGAAAAAACAATTATTAAATTTATATAGATTTGTAAGTTTCCCCAAATCGCCAAGTCAATCCTGAAAAAGAACATTGTTGAATGACACACTTCTTGATTTCAAATTTTCCTACAAATGTACAGTAATCAAAACAGTGTGGTACTAGCATTATGATAAACCAATAGAATAGACTTGAGAGTCCAGAAATAAATCCTCACATCTAGATGGTCAATTGATTTTTGACAGGGATGCCAAGGTTATCAATAAGAAAATAAAATCTCTCCAACAATTATTGCTGGGACACACTGATATTTACATGTAAAGAAATGAAATTGAATCCCCACCCGCACCATTTAAAAAAGTTAACTCAAAATGGATCAATGACCTAAATGTAAGAGCTAAAACCATATAAGTCTTAGAAGAAGAGATAGGTGTAAATCTTCATGGATTTGGACTTGGAAGTTAATTCTTAGATATAAAAACAAAAATACAGGCAGTGATACAACAAAAAAATGTTATATTTCATCAAAATGAAAAACCTTTGGGCATCTAAAAATATTATCAAGAAAATGAAAGCCTACAGAATGAAAGAAAATACTTGTAAATTACAGATCTCACAAGGATCTAATATGCAGAATGTCTAAAGAACTCATATTGCAACTACAAACTACTAATTAAAAAATAGGCAAACGACTTGATTAGACATTTCTCCAAAGATATACAGTGTCTAACAAGCACATGGAAATATGCTCAACAATGTTAGTAACTAGGACTAGGGAGATAAAAATCAAATACAAATAATATCACTTCAAACCTCCTAGGATGGCTATAACAATACTTTAAAAAGCAAAACAGAAAGTAACAAATGTTGATAAGGGTGTAGGGAAATTGGAACCCTCTTATTTTGCTTGTGGGAATGTAAAACAGTGCAGCTACTGTGGAACACATTTGGACAATTCCTCAAAACCTTAAACAGTATTATCGTATTAACCAGAAATTACATATGTATGTAATTATATATACATATATAAAATTAATTGAAACATGTACTCAAATAAATGCTTACACTTGGATGCTCATAGAATATTCACAGCAGCTAAAAGATAGAAACAATGCAAATGTTCATCAACAGATAAATAAACAAAAAATGGTATGTATAGGAGACCATATTCATCCATAAAAAGAAATGAAGTACTTACACATGGTACAATGCAGATGAGCCTCAAAAATATTACACTAAATGAGAGAAGCCAGATATAAAAGGTCACATATTGTATGACTTCATTTATATAAAATCTCCAGATTAAATAGATTAATAAAGACAGCCTACTGGTGTTTGCCAGTGGTTCAGAAGAGGGAGGATGGGGAGTAACTGCTTAATGAGTATAGGGGTTCTTTTCGGGGCAATAAAAATATTTGAGAACTAGACAGTGGTGGTGGTTGTGTAACACTACCATGCTAAATGACACTGAATTTTTCACTTTAAAATGGCAATTTTTTATGTTATGTAAATTTTATCTCAATAAAAACCTTATTAAAATAATGTTGAATTATTAATCCTATTTTATCTTTCAATTTTTTTATTTTTACACAATTAAATATGCCTATATCTTATGGTATCATTATTAATAAGACGATATTACTTAACAGTATAATAGAATAAGAAGATTAAGGTTTACAGAAACACATGGATTAACATCTCAGACCATTTTTACTTTATAAATAAAAATTTATCAGCTGAATTTTTATTTTTCCTTTAGTGTCACTTTAGGGGCATAGGGATTTTTTCTCACTTACAGAGTTCATAGAATCTAATTAATATATTTCCTAAATAACTGTAGCTTAGATGTTCATAATATCTACTTAGAAATTTTATATATTTTGATGTCTATAACAAGCCAATAAAAAACCATATAATTGTAATACTGAGTGGGAAAATAAACTTCTAATAATTTGTTCAAACTATTCTTTTTGCATATTAAAAACTATAACTAATTAATATAAATTAGAGAAACTAGATAACAGCTAAGTATTTGTTTTATTATTATATATAACTTTATGATGGAATGGGAAAAGCAATATGGGCAATAATCATTCTAGAATACAGTGATCAGGGAGACATCTTAAACAGGATAGTTCTGATTTTAAGCTTTTTTAAATCCCAGGATGAAAATTCATTTTACTGATAACACCAGAGCTAGATTTGTAATATGGAAGAAGTAAAAAATTCATGGGAAAATTTCTTCATTCCTGAGAAACTGGTAGTTTAGACATAGACTCAAATTAGGAAAATATGAGAATTGCAAAAATCCAAATCATTGTTTTATTTCATTTGGAAATTTAATACAGCAGGCTTTTTCTTTTACTGGGTATTAAGAAATCATATCATAGTATCTATATTTTGCAAGATGTAAAATTATATCATAAATTTATAGTGTCAATTGTCCTTTTTGACAATTAAAAGATGCAATATATTACACATTTTAAAATAATTTTATGAGTTTTTGAAGATATTATTGAGAAAACAAAACAATTTTGAGATACAATAATTCTTTCTAATGACTTCTGGTACAGAGGAAATATTTTCTCAATTTTGAAACAGTAAAATTACATAGTTGTGTCGGTGTGTGAGAGTGTTTTTCCATACAAAGAGTGGGAAGGGAGAGAGGGAAAGAGCAGGGAGAGAGACAGACTTCATATATGCATTATATATTTTCATATTATACATAATTTTAACTGTGGTTGCCATTTGAAGCTACCATAGTAAATCCAGAGACAGAAACTTTTTTTCAGTTTGTGCCATAGAAACCACTGAAGCATAAAATGTGAAAGTATCATTGCTATTCCTGCTCTGGCTTGAAGACTTCTATTATTATTTATTATTACTATTATTTCAAGAAAACGTTAACTGGTTTACTGGTTTCCTGTGAAAAACAACTGAAATCCATAGAAGCTAATTCCTTTAAAATACTGCCACCTTTGTCAGTTACCCTAGGCTCTAGATATCAAACATAGCTTTAGAGACTGAAGCTCCTGTCAGTCTTCACTATTAGATATAGCAGAGTTTTTCCATCATTTTATTCAATCATGTCTTTTTTTTTTTTTTTTTTTTTTTTTTGACAGGGTCTCTCACTCTGTCACCCAGGCAGGAGTGCGGTGGTGTGATTAAGCTAACAGCACCCTGTGTCTCCTAGGCTCAAGCGATCCTCCCACCTCAACCTCTACTAAGTAGCTGGGACTACAGTCTCCTGCCGTCAGGCTTGGCTAATATTTTTTTATTTTTAGTAGAGAGGAGGTCTCACTATGTTGCCCAGGCTGGTCTCGAACTCCTGAGATTAAAGTGATCCTCTCGCTTAGGCCTCTCAAAGTGATGGGATTACAGGTGAGAGCTACAGCCCCTGGCCTCAATCACGTCTTTTAAAATTCTCTTTACCTTTCAACCTATAGGTGGAAACTACCGCACTGGTCATTAAAATTAGTCATTTTATTCTGGAATGCAGTTACCAGAAAAATTTTAAAATTACCAAGTGACAAAGACAATGACTATTCCCAATAGTAATTGTGAGTATTAATTATTAGACACCCTCAAATGTTCAGAACTAGCATAGTTTCCTTTTCTTTTTTTGTTTTAGCTCTAGTCATCTTAAGAATTGTCACCAAAGATATTTTAGGTTGTGATGCAGTAAAATTACTAAAAGGTCAGAGGCTTAAAAAATAAAGGCTTACTTATTGCTTGTTCTACATGTCCATCGAGGGTTGCTTGGATTGTTCTCTGTGTTGTCCTCTCTCTGGGACATGGAATAGCTACTACACATAACATTCCTTGCCGTTAGCACAGAGGGAAAGACAACGTTTGCTGATCTGGTTACAGCAATTAAATTCCCCTGCCCAAAGAAACAGCTCTTGACTCACAACTTATTGGCGGCACAAGTCACCTGGCTCCACCCAACCCATAGAAGTGAAAAAGTGCAATAATATCATGTGCTCAAAAAAGGAAAGATCAGATATATTTGGTCACCAGCATTAATGATTACAGTGACATTCCATTCCAACAGGTTAACCATTTTATTACCTATTTTTGCATATGAGAAAATGAATGTTCAGAAATGTTTTGCTAAAGATCACTTATATAAAAAATGCCAGAAACTAAAAAGAAACTCAGATATTTCTCGGTCTGAATTAGGTTTCTTCACAGTAAACCATGTTATATCACACAGTTCTAGTCAAACAGGCAGTTGTGACATAGAATCTAATCCAAATTTACTTAGCAAATAAAACAACCTCCTCAACAATCAACATTCTAAACCTAATACCTGGATACTTAATTCTTCAAAACTACTGGTGTTCACTTTATTCTGAGTCTGTAATGGTTTATAAATAAGCACAAATATTTAATGGCTATGAGCTACCCACTTAAGATTAATGAACATGAAAATCCTTAATTTAATCAGCCCATTTAACATTTCCAAAGGGAAAAGAAAATATTAGTAGAATTTTTGACTCAGGCATGTGAGTTGCTTCCTTGGTTCTCAGACTCACTCTTTTTACAAATATAATGAAATATTCTGCAACTATAATATTAATTTATATTAGAACAGATAGAATTATAATACAGATAGATGAAGTTCCTGTAGAATAACTTTCTGCTTTTTAAAATAGATTGTGGTGGCTATTTTCAGAATTCCGGCTGAGGTTGTAACCTCAGATTCTGCATTTAGAACATACTAAGACTCTAAGGGATAAAATCTCTGAAGATAAATGAGCCAGAAATATCACTTCTAACTAATACTACTATCATATCGCTTGGGACCAAAACACTGTATATACTTAGAGCAAGTTATTTAGGTAGACAAATGGATGATACAGGTAGGATGGTGGACTGCCTTCCCAGACTACTTATAGGTGTCATTATTTTGGTGGCTCTTTATAAAGTATATTTGAGATTCTGATGTGTCAGTACTAAGTATGTATATTTCTCATGAGTAACAAATCGGGGATATTTGGGGCAACAAGTTATAGAATCTTACTCTCAGTGTCATAATAAAATCAGGTTTGTTTTTTCTCATATGATGAGATGTCTAGAAAACAGCTGTCGCTGAATTTGGCAAACTTGCTCTATGATGTCAAGCTGTCATTGCTTTTCTCTGGTATCTATAACATGGCTGCTGTGGCTCTGCTCATCCACCGTTAAAATCAAAGAACAGGAGGGAAGGACATCACTCATTTATTGTGATTATGATTATGATTATTTTATATCTTTAGGAAAGTAAAGCCTTCTCATACCCACCCTAAATGTCCGTTAACCCTGTGGCAGAAGAGGGTTACATAAGCCTTTCAAATGAAGCTGATAAAATGAGCAAAGAATGCTAAAGATTACCTTAGAACTGCCACAACTCTTCAACTGGTTCTGGACACAAATATCATTTTGTTAGTCTGTAAAAAGGAGATGGAGATGTGATAAAAAAAACTGCCACATACAAGATGAGTGGCATTGTCATGTCCCAGATCTACCCAGTGAAGATTAATATATTTATTTCAAAGCAAAACAAAACTTCAAGTGAAAGTGACATACCATCACTTCTGTCATCTTTTATTTTATAGAAGTCATCAAAGCCAGCCCATCTGCAAGGGGAAGAAATTAGACAATAGCATGAATACCTGGAGGCAGGGATTATCTGGGGCCATTTCAAGGCTGCCTATCACACTGGAAAAAGAGAGAAAACACCTTGTTTGAAAAATAACATCTTGAAAATGGCATATAGCTGAATCTAAGCAATATGCTGAAATTTGCTACCTTTTAACAGGGCATCTAGCCCTCTTCACAACTATAGTGATCCCTTGTTCTTATTTTAGGTAATAATCTTGTCATTCTATTCATTGAGTTTTCTTCTGTTTTTGCTGGGTTTATTAAATTTTCATTCTTGCACTGAAAAAAATATTCTGTGTCCTATTTGTAGACACATTGTACTAATAATTGTTTAAAAATTTTACCAAACTGATTTTAATTTATATTATAATGATTACGAATGGGTCAGGTGTGGTGGCTCATGCCTATAATACCATCTTGAGAGGCCAAGGAAAAGGGATCCCTGGAGCCTAAGAGTTTGAGACCAGCCTGGGCAACACAGTGAGACCCCATCTCTAAAAAAATTAAGAAAAATTTAGCCTGGCATGGTGTTGCACAATTGTAGTCCAAGCTAATCAGAGGCTGAGGTGAAAGGATTGAGTCCAGAAGGTCGAGATTACAGCAAGCCATGATCATTCCACTATACTCCAAACTGACGAACAGAGCAAGACCCAGTCTCTAAATAAATAAATAGGAATGAACAATTTATATTACAACCCCAAACAAAATATACCATTTTTTTCTCCGTCATTTCATCCCATTCCATAGCTCCATTGCCGAATCAGAATTTAACTTGAATTATTTAATACTTTATCAGTCATTATTATTTTATTATTGAGCTTTGGCTATTGTTTTCTTCTACTTTAAAAACCCTTTCCTTATAAGTATATCAAACTTCACAGCCACCTTTTCAACAAGTATTATTCAATCTAAGATAAAGCTAACACTCATATAGATTTTACCAAATTAACTTCTACTCATCCACAAAATCTCACATATAAACACATATAATCTTCTCAGTGGCCAGTGGCTCACGCTGGCAATCCCAGCACTTTGGGAGGCCAAGGCGGGCGGATCACCTGAGGTCAGAAGTTGGAAACCAGCCTCACCAACATGGTGAAAACGCAGCTCTACTAAAAATACAAAACATTAGCTAGGCGCCTGTAATCTCAGCTACTCGGGAGGCTGAGGCAGGAGAATCACTTGAACCTGGGAGGTGGAGGTTGTAGTGAGCTGAGATCGCACCATTGCACTCAAGCCTGGGCAACAAGAGCGAAACTCCATCTCAAAACAAACAAACAAACAAAAAAACACAAACGAACAAAAAAACTTCTCAGATAGAAATTTCCTTCCCAGTAAGTAAAATTAGTTTTGTCTATTACAAGATTTTATGGAACTATGTCCTTTCCTTTCATAGAACTTATGCCCATTTATATTTATGGGTATATTTTATACTTGTTTAATTAATTTTTGTTCTTCCCACTGGACTGTAGGCCTGAACTGTGCCTGTTTTTGTTCACAATAATATCTGCAGTATCTATTACAGTGTTTGGGAATGTGAAGATGCTCATAAACATTCTGAATAAATAAGTACATGAATTTTGATTATCAAAAAAACTAAAACTAAGCCACTTTACAGTTACATGTGGAAAAAGATTTATTTCAAGGAATTGGATAAATTTCACAAATAGATGCTTGAAAAGTGCATTGATTCTTCAAAACACAACAGAGTTCATTTTTTTTTAGAATAGAAATGGAACTCAAAATGTAGGCAGGGAATTACTATCACTATCCTGTTTTCTACAAAAAAAGAGCAGGTATGTGGATTACTTGGACCATTTGAATTACTGTGGTAGTATATTATTTTTTTTCTTTGTTCTGTTTTAGTTCCAACTTAAAATTATTCTTAGGACATTTTAGTTTATTTTCTTTTATTCTCCTTTTTCAGTGGAGAACAATGACACTGTATTACAAATCCTGCATATGTACATTATTACTGTCATTTCACAGATTATCTAATCATAATACACGGGAAATTGTTATCTTTCTTCTTTGAAGACCTATTTTATATAACCTCGAGCAGTTATTTTCATTTTATCTTTCATGCATATCACATTCATCAAATATGTGCCCTGAAGCAAGATCAATTCAAATATTTAAATATTATTTTATACCCTTTGCATATTTGATGCTATTTCATTTAGCTGCAATGTTATTCCAATACTGCATATAAGCTTTATTATTCCTTCTCTCATTCATGCACTTATCTATTCATTTTTTTCATACATTTGTAAATTCATAGATCCAGCTAATAATATACATTGAATCCTTTTCCCTACCACTTTGTATCAGACACGTTGCTAATAATAACAGATGGAGAAATGATTAGGGCACAGACCTCCTTATGAAGAATTTCTCAATCTTGTAGGAGAGCCAGATGTGTAATTTCTGATGCAAATGACAGAAAACAATTTGTATGGTCAAGTATGGCCATTATAGTGCTTACATGAGAGGAGTAGGTCATCCCTCTTTTAGAGTTAAAGGAGAGTACAGAGGGTAAGTGAAATTCAAGCTAATAATTAGAGAAAAGGACTATTTAGCAAGTGATAAAGTTCACAGAAAGCACTTAAGAAATAGAAAAATATTCATGATATATTTATCTAACATTGATAGGTCATGTTAGAAAACCAATGGAAATTAGAGTGTAGTTCATAAGTGCATTTAATTATAAGCATGATTTGTGAGGTATTTTTGGACTAGGGTATAAATATCTTAGAGTCATGATACCTTTGGACTTTGTCCTTAAGGGGTGTAAAGTTACCAATTTGCTTTCTGGTAATTAAGGTAATTTTATGAGTTTCCCAGGCTGTTGAAACAAATTGCCACAAACTTAGTAGCTTAAAACAACATGAATTTGTCTTATATTTCTGGAGATCAGAGGTCTAAAATCATGATGTTTGCAGGATTTCATTCCTTTTGGACATTTTATGGGAGAAACCCTGACTTTGTTTTTTCCAGTGTCCAGAGCCCATCTACATTCCATTATTCATGAACTTTCCTCTATCTTCAAAGTGCATTGCTCCAATCTCTGGTTCCCTCAACACATCATTATTCTGCAGTTAAATCTCCCTTTACCTTTCTATTATAAGGATACTTGTCATTGTATTAGATGCATCAGTCCTATCTGGTAGAATCTCCCCATCTCAAGATATTTAATCACATCTGTAAAGTTCCTATTGCTACTTAAAGTAATATATTGATAGATTATGAGGATTAGTTCATGGATATGTTGGGGGTCACTAATTAGCCTAATAGAGTCTGTCCACTGGTCCAAAAAAATTCAGATCCATTCCTAATGCAAAATACATTCATTCCATCCCAACATCCCTGAACAGTTCAACCAATTATAACATCAACTCAAGGTCCAAAACTTCACCTACATCATTTCAAGAGTCCCAAATCTCATTATCCATCTTTTCTAAATCAGGTATGGGTGAGAATCTGGGTATGAACAAATGTCAAGCAAAATTCCTCACAATTTCTGGACCTGTGAAGCTGTAAAACAGGTTTCTGCTCCCAAAATACAATAATGGGGCAGTAATAATCTAAGAGTTATAGACATCCCCATTCAAAAAGGGGAAAATGGAAGAAAGGAGTCACCAGTCCCAAACAAATTTAAAATCTAACCAGATAAACTCTATTAGGTTTTAAGGCCTAGAAATAATCTGTAGCTCTCATTTTCATCCCGTGTCCAAGTTTCACCCACCAAGATTCACCGCTGTGGCCCTTAGCTTAATCCTCTGACCTCTGAGTCTCTGACCTCTGAGTCATTCTTTTTTTTTTTTTTTTTTCATAAAGGTTAGCATCTGTTTGCAGCTGAGTAGTTTTATCAACCTGTTTCCTGACTGGAGAATTTTGGTAATCTGATGACCTCCATTCATTTTGCCCCCTGTCTGTTTCTTTCGATTGATGCTGATAATATTTCTGCTGCTATCCTCAAGAACATTGTAAAGTCCCCATGTATGTCCTAGGGATTCCTGGCATTAGACAAGAAGCTTCTCCACAGGTTTTTCCTAGATTATATCATTTCTACTTTTGGCTTCTGCTGAGCTGGCTGAGGGCATCCATGTGTTATATGATTCCTTTAAAGAGTCTTCTGTGGTACTGAATATTGTGACCTTTTGTCCTTCTCAGGCATTAAAAAGGTTGTCAATCACCCTCTTGGCTTTCTTTCCTGAAGGTGCTTTTCTGACAGTACATTTCCCAATGTTATTGTCTTTTGCAATTTAAATCAGCTGAGGACTTCCCAAATAATCAAGTCCTGATTCCCCTTTACATAGCATGTTTTCCTCAATTTATCTTTCCTCTCCCATTTTACCATAAGCATCAGGAAGAAACTAGGGCACATCTTTAATATTTTCCTAGGAAATCTCAGCTTACAAATTCTGCTTTCCTTGTAACTAGGAAGCAATTCAGCTAAGATTCTGACATTTTTCCCACTGTGTTTTTGAAAATTCTTCTAGACTCTACCCATTGCCCAATCCCAAAGCCACTTCTACATTTTTGGGTAATTATTATAGCAACATTCCAATTCCAGGTACTAAAATCTGTACCAGGTTCCTGTTGCCACCATAACAAAATACCCCAAACTTACTAGCTTACTCCAAACAACATAAATTGATTCTTTTTCATTTCCAGGGTTTGTAAGTCAAAAATTATGATGTTGGTAGGTTTGCATTCCTTCTGGAGAGTTCAGGGAAGAATCTATTTCCTTGTCTTTCCAGCCTCAAAATACCACCTGCATTTCTTGGCCCAGGTGTTCTTCCACTACCTTCAAAGCGTGTTACATCAACCTTTGGTTCCAGCATCACATTTTATTTATTTATTTATTTATTCATTCATTCATTCATTGTAGTGAAGTCTTCCTCTGACTCTCTCTTATAATGACACCTGTGAATACATTGAGCCCACTGAATAATCTAGAATGATCTCCCCACCTCAAGATCCTTAACATAATCATATCTGAAAAGTTCATTTTGTCATGTAAAAGAAGGTACCCACAAATTGTAAAGATGAGGGCATGGGTATTGGGGGGGAGGTGAAGAGTTGTATTCAGCCTAACATAGTAAGGTATGAGCAATCTCAGTATTGAGAATGACAACTTTGGTTACAAAGTAGAGAGTAGATTGGAATTTCAAGAATGTGGCAGGGAAATATATTAGGGTGCTGTTTGTATACCTCAGAAAGAGAGATTATCTATTATTCAACAAATATGTGCCTCAATGGAACCCTATTTAGGATAAAAATTATCTCTATTAGGAACTTCTTTTCTGTTAACGTTCACAAAATATGGTGAAGTAATGAATACATGAGTAACAAAGGGAGAGGAATAAAATATGACACTAGAATTTTTAGCTTTAGATACAAGTAAATGGTTATCATTTACTAGCGACTAGATTTTTGGTGTACTATGCCATATTATTTAAAAAAACATTAAAATGAACATGTTAATATGATTAAAATAGGTTATTCAAACAGGACAGGAACTACGTTAATTTTACTAGACAGTAAAATACTGAGGTTGGCACAAGAGACTCTGCCCATCAGCTTGCAGTTCCCTCTAGATTTTTGTTTTTCTTTCATTTATGTTGCTGAGGTATTCTAATATTCTAGTTAGTGAAGCATTGTTTAACCACTGTGCATATCCTTACTATTCTCATGTACACGTGTGTATGTGTGTCTGTGCATATTATTGAACAAAGTTAGATTTTCAATACTTTACCTTTACCAAAATTGTCATGCAGGTTATATTTAATGTTCTGTTTGCTTAATTTTGATGTATTATTGATGCTGGATATTGAGGAGAATAAATACAGTAGTATCCTGGCTCCAGGGTCCAGGATTGCTCACATATAATGAGGGACTTGTGAATGCTAATTGCACATTGCTATATTTCATAAATTCTAGGGTTTGGCAAAGACAAGGTTATTGCATTTTATCTATCAGAGGAGATTAAGATGACCGAATTCCACTTGAGATTCCTGAAGCATGAGCTTCTTTAGTTACTTATGGCAAACAACACTACTGCCAGATATGGGTAATGCCATATCTGTGAAGATACTATTACTTTTCTCTCAGCAGTGTAACTGCTCACCTTAATGTGAAAGGTGGGTTGTTAAGGTGATAATAATTGGCTGAACTGGGAGACAATTGTGGGAGATCTTTCATTCTTGAAGCGTGAGTGACTGCATTATTTTTGCATAAATGTACTCATATTTTTTAGCTTGCAGTATCCCTTGTGGTATCTATTTCTAAAGTTTTACTCTGCAACACATAGTCAAAAAACTCTTAAAATTATGCATATAAAACTAGCATCTGATTCAGTAGTTCTGAACTTCCTAGACTGTAATCATAGATTTTTCAAAGATAACAGGAGAACATTGGTCTGAAACATATATGAAATATGTTTCCATGTTAGGTTCTTACTGTTGTTGAAATTTAAAGATCACAACACTTGATAAAACTCCCAATTTTCCTCCATTTTTGGAAAAGTACTATTAAATAAAGTATTTTTCAATTCAGACCCATAAAGCACAGTCTCATTTATTTGGGCGTTGCAATAAAAATATAGGTAGTTTGGAGTAGGCTTCTTTTTTTCTCTATTCCTTATTAATTGTAGAGTGGAGTAAATACAATATAAACTCCACAAGGACCAATTTCCATAGGACCTAATGTTCATTAGACCCCATTATTTTGGGAGCAATACAAAAGGATGCTATTCGATCTCACTACATGCTTTGGAATCATCAAAAGTTCACCACAGCAAATATCTAGTGTGACACCTTAAAGGGATTAGTTTAACACCTTTTGCTATTGGAGTTGGAGTGAGAGTTCGCAACTACTCAGTTCCTTGTACAGACTGCATTGATGTGGCCACATTTAGCTATGTGGAGCTTTTCTATCACTTTTGTTTAGAATCCCTTTTATTTTTACCTATGGAAATTATTTGTTCCTTGTGATATTTATATATATTATGTGTTCTTTGTGAAATCCTTAGGTGGCCAACCATGAGACCATGGCTGCTTCTATGTTCCTCATTTCTTCATATTAAGCTTACAGGGGACCCCTGAATTCCCATTGTGTTGTCATCACAGGGTTTTGAAGCAACTTGTACTTCTTTTATCATATTTATATAACATAAATATCCATTTTTGGTCCACATTTTAAGATTAAAAATCTATTATAATTCCAATGAGCAGTACACACAAACACAGGACATTCAGAGTGCAAACGGTTAAGGCATATATGGAAAACAAATATGGTGGTTAGCACAATTATTTGAAAGCTAGATGAACATCAATATTGGTAATACTCCACCATTCAATTGTCCATTTGTTTAGGCAATAAATAGTTATTGGGTCATTACAATAAAAGGGAAGCATTTTCTCCTTAGGTAGCAGACGAGTTCTTATATCTGTATTTTTTAAAGAAACATTGTAATTCTTACAAAAACTGCTATTTTAATGAACTATGTGAATCTAGCTTCCAAAAATGCAAGAGAAAGGCGGACTAAAGCCAAGACCTGTAATTAACTGCATGCTTATTTGCTAAAATAAATTTGCAATTCTCATTTCTTTCTCTGAATGGAGTTACTGGGACTACTATCATTAAACTGCCATTTCAGTCCTATCATTATAGAAATAATAAGAAACAAGTTCTGGAATCCGCTTTTCTCTTCATTTTAGGGTAATTTATTGGTGGAAGCAGAAGTTATTTTTAGATGCACTAAATTCTTACATAGTGATACATACATATATTTTTAAGTACACGTAATATGTGGTCATTTCGAATAATAGCTTAGGTAAAAATAATAATTTACACGTGATTAACATGCTTTATCAGACAACATAATCAATTTTTATTTTAAGTTCAGTAATAATGCAGTAAAAATTGATTTACTATTTCTGTTTATATAATTTACTCATTTTCCTATAATGGTGAACATTGAATATTTTTGAGCATTTCTTACAGCCTAATACTGTTTTCTAAACAGTGCACACCTCTTGCAGGCTACTGGTTCCTAGGCCTCTCTTCTTTGTCTTTGTTGTTTCTTATTCTACATGATTTATCTTCCATTCTAACGGAACTGCCACCTAAGAGTTGTGCAATGCCCAATGGTATTATCAACCAAGGCTTTTCTGCTATCCAACTATTCTTGGGTAATCCAGAGTCACATCAAAATGTACAAACATTTATCATATGCTATCCATTTAGCTGGGATCTCTAATGGAACAAGGGATATACCTTAATAAATATGCAAAATAGCTCCAAGACAGAGCTTATCCTACAGAGATAAAGATTTACGCACATATATTTTAAACTAAACTCAAAATATTCTAAAATAAACTTACTATTATTCTGGCTTACGTGCTATTCTTTTATTCTTGTTTCACGTTTCAAACAAACAAAAAAAGGAAATGACTATATTTTTCAGGTGTTGCTCAGAGGAACTAACATGAGAACTAAAGACTGGATTTGGCAACTGGGAATCTCATTGGTGATCTTTGAACACAGAATAAAAAATACACTGTGGAGACAAAAGTTTGACTGATATGACTATTAAACAGAGTGGGAAATAAGATAGTAGAGACAGAAAAACACTAAGTATTTAAGCTGCTTCACCATAGAAGAAAGCATAAAAGTAAGAAACCAACTGGTAAAGAATCTAGGTTCAAAAGACTGGTTTTTCTTCTTTAAGACCGTAAATATTACCATTATTATTATACTGATTTTAAAAAGTGGAAAGAAAAATATAGGTTATACTGTAAAGTGGGATATTATTACAGAGGAAATGTAATTTAGTGAATATATGAGAATTATATTCTCATATACAGGAAGGGGTAGAAAGATGCTATATGGAACAAGGACAACAACTGCCTCACTTCTAGACATGGTTGTGTGTAGAGTGCATATAAAATAGTATTTTCTTGAGAGAGTCATTAAAAGCAGTGTAGTTGGGGGAAAACAAATTTTCACAGATGGGACTAAAGATATTACAGGATCGTTTGATCATGAATTACAAATTGGAGTATTTGGGGGTTCATAAGAGGTTAGTGATTGAGTCACATGATCCACTGTAAAGAGCCAGAGATAAACAGTCTGAAAGATAAAATAGAAGTGAAGATGATTCTTCCTAGGAAGATTGGGGTGATCAGAAATGTTTGTGATGGCATTCATCAGACCAGAAGGCTTCCTTGGGGGAGTGAATAATTAATGGTAAATGTAGCTTACTTTAGGGACACATCTCTTTGTCTGTTTATAGCAGTGGTGCTAACCGTTGGGGATAGGTGTTGCATTTGCTTTTTCTACATTTTTGCTCATCTTTCCAAATGGCAAGAGGCTATCTGACCCCATCTTTGGCTGAAATGGGGAAGGAGGAGAGTTACAAAATAGTACATAATTGTTTTTCATTGGCACCCGTTACCCTGACTTCTTCATGCTCTATGGATTAAGAAGATTCTTAATTTCATAGGGCACTTTCTTGAATTTCTTGGCATTAAAAAAAATCTTCAGCTGAATTAAATTTAAAGGAGTTTGAGCAATGAACAATTCACAAATTGGGCAGTCCCCAGAATCACAGCAGATTCAGAGAGACTCCAACACAGCCACATGGTGGGAAGAAGATTTGTAGAAAAAAAAAGTGAAATTATGTACAAAAATATGAAGTGAGGTACAGAAACAGCTGGATTGGTTACAGGTTGGCATTTGCCTTATTTGAACATGGTGCAAACAGTTGGCTACATTTCATTGGCCAAAACTCAGTGATTGGCACAGGTGTAGGCTATGATTGATTTACACCTCCACTTGTTATAGTCCATCATGTACAGAAAAACCTTCAGGCCAACTTAAATATGTAAGGAGGCAGCTTGAGGCTAAACTTGATTAACAATTCCCCTGCTTTTGGTCATTTTCTCAGTTTTCAGAGATTGACCAAAACTTTAGTTATTGATGTTATCATTGGTCTTGAAACCCACTGGGAAACAGTAGAACAGTAGGTTATGTAAGTTGGGAGTGAGGACTGAGTAGAGGGTACCTCTTTATGCTGGAACATCCTGTTTTCAGGAGAAAAACACAACTTTTCCTTTTCTGATCTAGGATCTATGTATTTTCTTAAAGTCTTAGTTTGAATATGTGACATTTAACACGAGCGAATTTATTTTGGTTTGATTTGGTCTTTTGGGGTCTAGTGCCTGAGCTCAGCCCAAAACAATAGCCTCTCATATATATATATTTTTTAATTCTTCCTTTTTGGCCAGGTTCTCACTTAGGTGAGAGTGTGACCAAAACTTAGGGCCTTAGTGCCACTCTGTTACCATCATTTTGAGTTTCTGGTCTCAGCATATCATTTATAGGGTATGGTATCCTCATGATTGTACATTTCTTTCAGCTCTTGTCATTTCAATTGAAGAGAGACCATTTGACTTTCTAGAGATGTCTGTATGCAAACATGTAAAACATTTGAGAGAATGTAGAGCACCAGAAAGACTACTATTATGACTATCAAGAGGATAACACCAAGAGTTTGGAGTATGCTCCTTACCCAGGGTTCCCATAAACCAAACCACCTAAAATCAAATAGATCAAAGAATGAGTTAGATAAAGGGTCTACTCGCTTAACTAGGTGGTCTTTTTGTTAATCTCCTACACCCGAATCTCTATAATATCCGATGTTTTCACCACAGGCCATAAGTGCCAGCAGCTACACAGATATTTTTCTGTTTAGCCAATTCCATTATTTAGCAACATTTTACAAGATAACTTAAATTTGATTGTGAAATCATAGCCTTTACAGTAGAATCTGCTATAGAGCCTATCATAAGGGATACATTTTTAATCATTGCCTCTTCTACTTTAAACCATGGAAAAAGAACCTAACAAATGATGCCGTGCCCTTCTAGAAGAGTGAAGGCCTCCTGGCAATGTTCTCTTTATCCCATAATGTGGGTTAAGAGGAATGAATCAATGTTCTGTTTTTTACTGACTATGAGGCAAACCACTAAAGTTTCTTACCTGCATTGGGTCTTTGTCTTTTATTTCTTAAACTATAAGGTCATCCATGTATAAGGCTGGCTGAAAAGTCCTTCACACATAAAAGTATACTCCATAAGTGCACACAA
Organism: Pongo abelii; assembly: GCF_028885655.2. Taxonomy (NCBI): domain Eukaryota; kingdom Metazoa; phylum Chordata; class Mammalia; order Primates; family Hominidae; genus Pongo; species Pongo abelii. The sequence goes on along the minus strand of NC_071997.2, from coordinate 54,320,456 downwards.
CAGACTCCCTTTTCATGTCTATTGTTCACAGAAGCATAAGCAAGGGAAAATATTCAAAGATAAGAGTCTCATGATTGTAGAGAAGTTTCAATTCGTGATTTTCGGAAAAGGTGTTCACATTAAGGGTGTTATCTTCTTCTGGGGAGAACCTTTCCTGGTGAGCCTAACCTTCAGAGTTCCAATGGGTGCACTGTTCCAAGAGTGTGGAAGGATCCTTCTCAGTTGTGAGATTATGAACCTGAAGTTCAAGGTCCCAAAGTTTTGCTGTATTGTAGATTGCAAGGACAGTCTTTCTCTGATGTTCTCAGAAGATCTGATCATAGGCAGCCCTCTAGCAGTACTTGCCTTGGGCTTGTGATGGTGGTGGACATGGGGAGGGACTCCTCTTCCTGCCAAAAGGGAAGGGAAAAATAGGAAGGAATTTTTCTGGTGGTTTTGGCACTAGCTCAATATCAGTAGAATAGAGCACAGGGTAGATTTCTAAGATTTCCAACTCCAGGCCCTGGCTTTCAAATGGCATCTCTGTATGTGTCTAGGGTCTGAGGAAACTCACCACCCTTAAGTGAAGTACACAAGCTTCACTGGCTTCATTCAACTCTTCAGTGCCCAGACACTGATAAACATTCACAACAATCAAGACCATACAGAAAAACATGACCTCGTCAAATGAACTAAATAAGACACCAGAGACCAATTTCAGAGAAACAGTTATGTGACCTTTCAGACAGAATATTCAAAATAGTTGTTTTGAGGAAACTCAAAGAAATTCAAGATAACACAGGGAAATCATTTAGAATCCTATCAGATAAACTTAACAAAGAAATTTAAATAATTTAAAATAAAGCAGAAATTCTGAAGTTGAGAAGTACAATTGACATACTGAAGAATGCATCACAGTCTCTTAATGGCAGAACTGATGAAGCCGAAAAAGAATTAGTGAGTTTCAAGACAGGCTATTTGAAAAGAAGAGACAAAAGAACAAAAAATACAAAATAATGAAGCATGCCAATGGTATCTAAAAATAGCCTCAAAAGGGCAAATCTAAGAGTTCTTGACCTTAATTTAAAAGCAGATAGATAGGGGTAAAAATTTATTCAAAGGGATAATAACAGAGAACTTTACAACCCTAAAGAAAGATATAAATATTCATGTATAAGAAAGTTATGAAACACCAAGCAGATTCAACCAAAAGAAGTACTTCAAGGCATTTAATAATCAAACTCCCAAAGTCAAAGATATAGAAAAGATCCTAAAAGCAGCAGGAGCAAATAAACAAATAACATAAAATGGAGCTCCAACATATCTGGCAGCAGTTTTTTTTCATTGAAAACCTTACACACCAGAGGACATTGGCATAAAATATTTAAAGGGCTAAAGGAAAAACATTTTACCCTAGAAGAGCATATCTGGGGAAAATATCTTTCAGACATGAAGGAGAAAAAAGGACTTTCCCAGCAAAGGCTGAGGAATCTTATTAACACTGGATCTGTCCTACAAGAAATACTAAAAGGGATTATTTATCTAAAAGAAAAAGACATAATGAACTAGAAGAAATCATCTGAAGGTAAAAAACTCATTGGTAACAACAAGTACACAGAAAAACATAGAATATTATAACATTGTAATAGTAAATTAGTCATATCTTAAGTAGAGAAATGAAAAGATGAACTGATCACAAATAATAACTGCAACAATTTTACAAGACTTTGTACAGTAAGATATACATAGAAACAACAAAAAGTTATAAAGTGGGGAGATGAAGTTAAAGTGTAGAGTTTCTATTAGTTTTCTCTGCCTATTTGTTAGTTGGCAGTGTTATCAGTTTAAAATAATGGCATAGAAGATATTATTTGCAAGCTTTATGGTAACCTCAAATCTAAATAATACAATGGCTACACAAAATGAAAAGCAAGAAATTAAAACATATCACTGGAGAAAATAACCTTCATTAAAAGGAAGACAGGAAGAAAGAAAAGAAAAAAGAAAAGAACACAAAAAGACCAGAAAAAAAAAATAATAAAATGGCAGGAGTAAGATCTTACTTATCAATAATAACATTGAATGTAAATGGACTAACCTCTAATAAAAATAAATAGAATGGCTTAGTGGATTTTAAGAAATAAGACCCAATGATCCACTGGTACAGAAAACATGACTCACCTATAAAGGCACACATAGACTGAAAAAAAAGGAATGAAAAAAGATGTTCCATGCCAATGGAAGTTTAAAAAAGAGCAGGAGTAGCTATACTTATATCAGACAAGATAGATTTCAAGACAAAAACTGTAATAAGAGACAAAAAAGATCATTATACAATAATAAAGAGGTCAATTCGGCAAGAGGATAAAATGCCTATAAATACACTTTCACCTAACAATGGAGCACTCAGATATATAAATTAAATATTATTATGGCTAAATAGGGAGACAGACTTCAATACTATAATAGCTGGATACTTCAGTAACTCATTTCAGCACTGGAAACCTCATTCAGACAGAAAATCAACAACAAAAAAATTGGACTTAATATGCACTATAGGCCAGTAGGACATAATAGATATTTACAAAACATCTCATCCAATGACGGCAGAATACACATTCTTCTCCTCAGCACATGAATCATTATCAATTGTAGACCACACATTAGGCAACAATGCAGGTCTTAAAGCATAAAAATATTGAAATATTATCAAGTATCTTCTCTAGCCACAATGGAATAACACTAAAAATCAATAACAAGTAGAATTTTGGAAACTATACAAATAAATGAAAAATAAACAATATGCTCGTGAATGACAAGTGGGTCACTGAAGAGAATAAGAAGAACATTTAAAAATGTATTGAAGCAAACAATAATGGAAACAGCATACCAAAACCTTTGGGACATAGAGGAAGCAATACTAAGAAGGAAGCTTATAGGTATAAATGCCTACATAAAAAATGAAAAAAAAAAAAACCTTCAACTAAGCAACGTAATAATGTGTCATAATGAACTAGAAAAGCAAGAGCAAACCAAACCCAAAGTTGATAGAGGAAAAGACATAATAAAGATCAGAGTAGAAATAAATGAAATTGAAGTGAGGAAAATAGAATATTATAACAAAAAGATACAGAAGATTAATGGAAAAAATATCAATTTTTGAAAAAATAAACAAAATTGACAAACCTTTAGCCACACTAACAATAAAAGAAAAGATCCAAATAAATAAAATCAGAGATGAAAAAGGAGAAATCACAAGTGGTAACTTCAGAAATTCAAAGAATCATTAGTAGCTATTATGCACAAATATATGCAAATAAACTGGAGAATTTAGAAGAAATGGATAAATTTCTAGACACATGCAATCTACCAAAATTGAACGATGAATAAATCTAAAACCTAAACAAATCAATAACAAGTAATAAGATTGAAGCTGAAATAAAATGTCTCCCAGGAAAAAAAGGAATCCAGTGCCTTCATTGCTGAATTTTCTGAAGCATTTTAAAAAACTAATACTAATCCTACACAAACTAGTCCAAAAAATAGGGGAGGAAGGAATACTTCCAAACTCATTCTATGAGGCCAGTAATACTATCCTGATGCTAAAACTGGATAGAGACACATTCAAAAAAAGAAAAACTACAGGCCAGTATACCTAATGAATATTGACACAAAAATTATCAACAATATACCAGCAATCCAAATTCACCAATACATTAAAAAGATCATCATGATGAAGTGGGATGTATCCCAGGGATTCAAGAGTGGTTCAACATATGCAAACCAATCAATGTGATACATCATATAAACAGAATGAAGGACAAGAACCTTAGGGTCATTTCAATCGGTGCTAAAAAGCATTTGAGAAAATTGAATATCATTTCACAATCAAAAAAATAAAAACCTAAAAAAACTGGGTGTATTAGTCAGGGCTCTCCACAAGGACAGAACTAATAAGACAGATGTATATATAAATTGAAGTTTTAAGGACTATTGACTCACACTATCACAAGTTGAAGCCCCGCACTAGGCTGTCTGTCAGCTGAGGAGCAAGGAAGCTAGTTCAAGTCCCAAAACCTCAAAAATAGGGAAAATGACAGTGCAGTCTTCAGTCTGTGACTGAAGGCCTGCAAGCCCTTGGCAAACCATTGGTGTAATTCCAAGAGTCCAAAAGCTGAACAACTTGGAGTCCAATGTCAGAGGGCAGAAAGCATCCAGTACAGGAGAAAGGTGAAGACTGGAAGACTCAGCAAGTCTGCTGTTCCATCATCTCCTGCCTGCTTTATTCTAGTTGTGCTGGCAGCTGATTAGATGGTGCCCACCCAGATTGAGGGTAGGCCTCTCTCATTCCACTGACTCAAATGTTAATCTCCTTTGGCAACACCCTCACAGACACACCCAGGAACAATACTTTGGATCCTTCAATACAATCAACTTGACACTCAATATTAACCATCACACTGGGCATGGAAGGAGTATATCTCAATATAATAAAAGCCATACACTAGAGATTGACAGTATCACACTGTATGGTGAAAAATAAAAAGCCTTTTCTCTAAGACCTGGAACATGACAAAGATGCCGACTTTCACCACTGTTATTTTACATAATACTGGAAGTCCTGGGTAAAGCAATGAGGCAAGAAAAAGAAAGAAAGGGCATCCAAACTGGAAAAGAAGAAATCAAATTATCCTTGTTTTCAGATGATGTAATCTTACATTTGGAATAACCTAAAGACTCCACCAAAAACCTATTAGAAAAGAGAAACAAATTCAATAAAGTTGCAAGCTGCAAAATCCATGTACAGAAATCAGTAGCATTTTTGTTTGTTTGTTTGTTTGTTTGTTTAGAGATGGCGTTTCACTCTGTTACCCAGGCTGCAGTGCAGTGAAGCGATCTTGGCTCACTGCAACCTCCGCCTCCCAGGTTCAAGTGATTCTCCTGCTTCAGCCTCCCAAGTAGCTGGGACTACAGGGCGCATCACCATGCCCGGCTAATACTTGTATTTTTAGTTGAGATGTGGTTTCACCATGTTGGCCAGGCTGGTCTCAAACTCCTAACCTCAAGTGATCTGCCTGTCTCGGCCTCCCAAAGTGCTGGGATTACAGGCATGAATCACCATGCCTGGCCATCAGTAGCATTTCTATATGTCAACAGTGAACAATCTGAAAAAGAAAGAAAAAATGTGATAGTCACAAACATGATTAAATTCCTAGAAATTAATTTAACCTAAGAAGTGAAAGATCTCTACAATAAAAAGTATAAATCATTGATGAAGGAATTTGAAGAGGACACATATAAAAGGAAAGATATTCTATGTTCATTGAATAAAAGAATCAATATTGTTAAAATGTCTATACTACCCAAAGCAATCTACAGATTTAACGAAATTCCTATTGAAATAGGAGATAAGGGAACAGTTGTGCACTGTTGATGGGAATGGAAATTAGTACAAACACAATAAAAAACAGTTTGGAGGTTGGTTCCTCAAAAAAGCTAAAAACAGAACTACTATATCATCCAGCAATCCCACTGCTAGATGTATACCCAAAAGAAAGGAAATCAGTATGTTGAAGAGATATCTACCCTCACATGTTTATTGCAACACTATTCACAGCAGCCAAGATTTGGAAGCAACCTAAGTGATCATTAACAGATGAATGGATAAAGAAAATTCAGCCATAAAAAAAGAAGATACTGTCATTTGCAACAACATGGAAGGAAGAAGAGGTCATTATGTTAAGTAAAACAAGCCAGGTACAGAAAGACAAACTTCACATGGTCTCGATTATTTATGAAAGCTAAACATTAAAACAATTGAACTCATGAAGTTAGAGAGTAGAATAATGGTTACCAGAAGCTGGGGAGAGTAGTAGGGAGTGTGGGGGTGTAAAAGGCGGGATAGTTAATGGGTACAAAAAATAGGATAAATAAGATCTAGTATTTGATAACAAAATAGGGTGATTATAGTCAATAATAATTCAATTGTACATTTTAAAATAACTGAAAGAGTATTATTGGATTGTTTGTAACACAAAGGATAAATGCTTGAGGTGATGGATACCTCATTTAGCCTAATTTGTTTATTAAACATTGTATGCCTGTACCAAAATATACCATATACCCTGCAAATATAAATATCAACTGTGTACCCACAAAAATTAAAAATAAGAATTACAAAAATATATTTTCCTTATGTAAAATTTCATTTTTTAAAATTTTTGGATTTGGCTTAAATCTTTTTTCAACTAAGCTCTGAAAGCATTCACTTTATGTAATGGGAAGAGAAAATGCAGATTCTTCATTTTCTGGTAGAAGTGGTAAGAGGTAAAGAGAAAAAGAAACCCTCATGGACTAATTCAGTCATTGTGTAAAATAACTGAAGGCAACGATAATGTCCATCCTTTATCTAGACTTATTTGAATAATTAACTTATGGTGTTTAGAGAAAACTTCATGGAACAAGTGAATCTTCAAGCTGAATAATATATAATATTTGAAATAAAGAATTTACTACAAAATTATAGGTTGATTTACAGAGCATGAGAGATGTTCTTTTCAACAACCAGCTCCTCAAATTTATAGCTGCAAATTAAAAACTCTGCTTTATTCTAAAAACAAAGAAGTAGTCCCTTTTCATTTTTATATCACTTTTGCTCAGTAAAATTTTGCCAAGAGAGGGTGTGATGCAATAATATCAATTTAGATGTATTTTTGATAGAGGTTTTGGATGAACCATACTCTTTCTTATTGATCTACAGCTGATTGAAAACATACTAAGAAGCCAGCATAGAGCCATCAAATCAGTGTTCGTGCTTAGGTATGTTGACAACACTCATTTTTCCTGTCCTGGAATATTTGCCTTTCATTTACTTTGATTCACAATGCTTGGGTTCACGCCAAAGGATGATCTTTTAACACGACACTAAATTCCATTACTCTCTATTGCTTCATTACCCTCCATCCATAGATAAACTCAATTATTCCATTTCTTCATGGATACATCCAAAGAGACTGAGACATGCATCATACTTTTATAGAAATGCACAAGCATGACGAATTGGTTCAACTTCAAATCCATAATCAAAATGTCAAAGCTTGGTAATCAAGTGAGTACACTTATTAACTTACTCTGTTTTTATGCACAATGATCAATTTATTCTTTTTTTATTGTTTATTCTTTTTTTTTTTTTTTGAGACAGAGTTTTGCTCTTGTTGCCCAGACTGGAGTGCAATGGCACTGCAACCTCCACCTTCTGGGTTCAATAGATTCTCCTGTCTCAGTCTCCCAAGTAGCTAGGATTACAGGTGTGTGCCACCACGCCCAGCTAATTTTTGTATTTTTAGTAGAGATGGGGTTTCACCATGTTGGCCAGGCTGATCTCGAACTCCAGACCTCAGTTGATCCGCCTGCCTTGACCTCCCAAAGTCCTGGGATTACAGGCATGAGCCACTGTGTGCAATTTATTGCTTATTTTCCCCCCATGTCTCCCCATAAGTCATATTGATCATAAAACATATTCTTATTTAAACAAAACAACTCCATTTCACTGTTTATTTTCACCCAGTTACATATTTATTTCTCTCAGTATACTATGTAAAAATATTTGGCCAGGTGCAGTGGCTCAGGCCTGTAATCCCAGCACTTTGGGAGGCCAAGGTGGGTGGATCACAAGGTCAGGAGATCAAGACCATCCTGGCTAACACGGTGAAATCCCGTCTCTACTAAAAATTCAAAAAATTAGCCAGGCGTGGTGGCAACGTGCCTATAATCCCACCTGCTCAGGAGACTGAGGCAGGAGAATCGCTTGAACCCGGGTGGTGGAGATTGCAATGAGGCGAGATCACTGCCACTGCACTCCAGCCTGGGTGACAGAGCAAGACTCCATCTCAAAACATAAAAAATAAATAAATAAATAAATAGTTTATCAGACAACACCTCTTCTCCTTTTCATTATCTTCACTGACTTTATGTCGGGCTTGCCATACCAGGGGTTTTCTAGTGTCTCATTTTAGTTTTATAATTAGTGTCTGATCAGTCATTGTCCATGATAGACAATTGCTAACTCTTCAGATGATCTTTTCGGTCAAAGACCTTAATTTCATAAACACAAAGTACACATTTCAACACATTAAGATATTTGGCTTCTAGAAACTTTCCTTATGGCTCCCCTTCTTGAAAATATTTTTTTCTTCAATATCATGACTCAGTACGTTCCTTATTTTTTGCTTTGTATTTTTGGTTCGTCTCTTTTTACTTTGAGAATTCAACTTCTTAAAAAGTGTTGTACTTAACCATAGGCCCTATTCTTTTTCAACTCTCTGGCTTCCTAGGTATATTTATTTATATCGATAGCTTTAATGGCCACATATAAATAGATAATTCACAAATTTACATCTTTAGCGTAGCAGTTTCATTTAAGCTTTAGACTCATATATTCAATTGTTATATTAAAATCTCTGCTTGGCTGTTACAAAGGAATCTGAAACTCAACATGTCCAAAATGGAAGTCACAATTCCTCCCTCTTAGCCAAACCTGCTCCAATTTCCCATCTGCAAATAGGGTTCTACTCATTCAAGAAATAAACTGTTTTTTTAATTGATATCTCCTCTCTTAAACACATATCTTGAATCTCTCTTGAATCTGTTTACTATTTTCAGTATCTACCATTTCCATCCCAGTCTTAGATTATCTAAGACTGCAGGTTGTGTTCCTAAACTATTTATACAGTCTTCTAACTGATCTAGCTACTTCACTTCCCACTAACTGCCATGCAAAATCCTAATTCCAAAATCAGCCAAATTCAACTTTGTTAACATCCCAAAGGCCTCCTATTGATCTTACAATAACAATAACTTCATAATATAGCAATTCTTGTATATTCAGCCCTACCCTTTTTGCTAGCCTCAATTTACACCCTGTTCACCTTCATGATCATCAATATAGGCATACTTATCTTCCTGTAACTCTTGAACTCACTCTGTTTTCTTAAGCTACAGGACTGTGACACATGCTATACTCATCATTCAAAACTCCTTTTTAAAAATTACTATTATTATTTTTTGAGACAGGGTCTCACTCCATCACCCAGGCTGGAGTGCAGTGGTGTGATCACAGCTCACTGAAGACTCCACTTCCTGGGCTCAGGTGATCCTCCCACTCAGCCTCCTGAGTAGCTGGGACTACAGGAGTGCACCACCATGCCTAGCTAATTTTTTGTATTTTTTTTTTGTAAAGATGAGGTTTTGCCATGTTGCTCAGCCTGGTCTTGAACTACTGGGCTTAAGTGATATGCCCGCCTCAGCCTCCCAAAGTGTTGGGATTACAGGTGTGAACCCCAGCACCCGGCCTCAAAACTATTTTTTACATAATCTTCCCAAATTCCACTCAAGTGATTTGCCTAGCTAATTCCTATCTTTTAGGCTTTAGCTAAATTATCTTTGAATTCCTAAGTCTATTCTATTAGCATAATTTCTTGACACCATGTAATTCTCCATCACAATTATCAAATTATGATGTTATAACAATTTAAACTCTGGCATGCATGGAGGAAACATCAAATAGCTAAACTCACAGTACATAATAGTAAGGAGCACATAAGCTGTGTATCACCAACAATGCCATGAATGGTTTGGGACAGCATGCTGTAATTAAAGCCATCAATTATACTTTTGCAGATAAATATATAAATTCATTCCAACTAACATCAGTGAAGGTCACATATCCCCTACAACCACATATCAGTTCAAATAATATTTTGCCAACAAATAACATAACATTTAGACTTAAAATTATCAATTTAAAAAAAAGTAAGAAAGTAGGTTGGAGGTTGTTACAACTCTTGAGATTTATATATATTAGATAGGACCTCAAACTCATGTATCTATATATTGTAATTTATTTTTCTAAAATAATATGAAAACACATAGGCTGAAAGTTGGATATAAAATTATTTATAAAGCACTTTTGAGATTAATTTATGTCTGCATTGATATACATATTAAATTATAATTTAATCCTATGCTATCAATTTGCTATAATGTAATCAAGTTAATAAATTGGAAAATTGTATATGATATATAAATTTTCTCTTGCTATTTATTACAACTCTGAAAGTATTTTTGAAATGGAATATATTCTATTTAATATTCTTACCATTAGAAAGGCTTATTTTAATACAGTTAAATTTAATTTACCCAATCCTATTTTTTTCTATCCATGAGAAATAATATTGTATATAATTGTCCTTTTATTCTTTCACTAGTTTGCTCATATTTTAAAATAAGTGAATTCCTGGAATGTGGATAAATAGTTAAGTTTTTCTTATTGGGGGTGTCATCCTTTGCAGTAAAATAATAAGGCTATTACTGTAAAAATAAAAAGAAGTCAATTATTTTTAGTAAGAACATCATTCTAGAGGGTATGTTAATGATAACAGCTTGTGCTTCAGCTCATGTTTTTTTTCAGAAATCCCTACTGAATTCTGAAATTAACAACATTATTCTCATGGCTTATAAATTTATAAAACACAATGACTTACAGAAAGAAGCGTTATAGTCACTGTGTGGAAAAGAAATGTTCCTTAATAAATGAGTAATGAGAAGAATTAAGTTTAATATAAACAAAAAACGGCTTTTAAAACTATCTAAATTGATTCCAGAAACAGGAAGTTTATGCTTATTCATTTGGTAGAATGTGTGCGTGTGTGTGTGTGTCCTTTATCTTCATGTCAATTCAAATTAGATTTTGCTATCAAATAAATTTTTAGAGCCAAATTTATCAATGAAGAAGAATGGAAGAAGAAGGAATGAAGGAATGAAGGAAGAAAATAAATTAATAATGGATAAAAAGTTTATTATTTAGAGCAAAAATCTACATGAAACAGATACTTGAAACTGTGACCCGCATTCTAGTCAAAACCCACACCATTTGCCACTAAATATAAGTTTTTATTTACAAGTACAATAAATGATAGAAATTATTTAATAAATCAAAGGCTCATAAGAAGGAAATAGCATTAGAGGTTCAATATCATCAATAGTTACAATCAGAAAAAGAGAAAAAAATACATTTAGAATATTTAATTTAAATATATAGTTGGACCTTAATAAGACACAGAAATACTAAATAGCAAACAGTTTAATAATTTGGGGAAGAGAACATATTGGTGATCACGAAATTCTCTTAAATACAATACAAACCTGCTAAACTTTTTAATGTAATGAGTGACAGCTTCAACAGAGAAGTTACTGTAGAAAATTGACTTAAAGATAGAATTCTTACAAAAATAAAATGAAAATAATTAAATTAGTGGGTGTTATGAGGAAATTCAAGAGAATTAACACACTTAACATGATAATTCCAGGAGGAAAGAATCAAGTCTAGAAAAAGTAACTCAGGAGGCTGAGGCAGGAGAATCGCTTGAACCCGGGAGGCGGAAGTTGCAGTGAGATGGCGCCACTGCACTCCAGCCTGGGCAACAGAGTGAGACTGTCTCAAAAAAAAAAAAAAAAAAAGAAAAAGAAAAAGTAGCTCAAGAAATAGTAGTATATACTTCTCATGTGAATGAAAAAATGGAGGCTCATCAAGTACCAGGAAAAATTAATAAAATAAGAGCAGGGGAAAACAGTAATTTTAAAAACATAATTCTCTCTCAAAAAAATTTAAAGCATGAAACATACATTGATTCCATCATAGTCTGACAAATAGAGAATTTAGGAAACATATTTAAGGTCATTCAGCAGTCCTCTGAAAATACCAGAAATAAAAGTAAGGTCTCATAATTGCCTTACACACAAGAAAATTATATAATAATGATAATAAATCTTTCTTTTATAGAATATTTCTTCACTAAGTGTAAACTGTCATTATAAAAATTATTTGTTCTCCTATGATTATTATTACAGGAGAAAGTCATTATTTCCACTGCTATTACCAATTGAAAAGAAAGGTCAAGTGAATTGTTGAGAGATTGACAGTGGCACTGGAAATAAAAGCAAGGGCTTTTAAAACTGAATTCCAGTCACTGTGCTTAAAATGAAAAGTACAAGTCTAAATGAGAAAAAACTAGGATATTTGTTCTGAATTAATTCATCAAGGAAACAGGAATAGTGGAGTTAATAATTAAAATATATCTAAAAGATTTTGCTTTCTCTTTTTTTACACAAAGAACCTAAAACATTAAAATTAATTTTTTTAAAAACTTTATCATTTGTAAAAGAAGATAGATATGCTCTAGTCATACTGCTATAATATCTGAAATTCCTAGCTATTTAGCACATATTTCCTATTCTTATTGAAATAAAATTGCTAACAATCCTAATATAAACTCAGCTTCATCTTTATTAGTGATAGATTTCTCTGTGGTGACTAAGGAAATTTACAGATATAGTTTACATCACCTTCAACTACTGTAAATGAAACAAAAGTCATAATCCTTATTTCACCATGTTTAAAGCCCAATTTTAATGTAAAGTGTATACATATCTACATATATGAATTTATAACTATATCAAAATTTTGAATTTAAAAGTCGACAAGCAACCTGACAAGGGAAAACAATAATAGGAGTATTTTTGTAGAAAAAAAGCATAATCTTAGTCTTTTTCCATAAAAAACTTACAAGTCAAAAATTATTGGAAAAATAGCTACAACATTTTGAGAGAAGAAATTATAATTTTAGAATTTTATCACCAGAAAATTTATGTGTGTAATCAAAGCAATATCATGCTTAAATGCTCAAGGAATTTTAAAATACAGCAATTATATAACCCTCCTAAAAAACTACTACAATACATAAATTAAAACAAAAATGTAAAAAATGTAAAAAAAAGGATATTGTATGAAAACTACAATAATGAATATTAAATCCACAGATAAGAAAAATAAGAACCAATTATTTTTAAAGTATTATTTTAAAAGAAATGCTAATGATGAGAACACTTTTTGAAAGTAAAATTTTCAGCATAATTTATTTGTAATTATAAATATATATTGATATTTAAATTGCTATTAAAATAATAGATACAGTAAGAGGTTGAGAAGAAAAATATTTAAATTTTTATATTTGCATCAAAAGTGCTTAATAGGCTATTTTATTATCAATGGTAAGTTTTTCAAGTAAAAATATAAAAATATATAAGAGAGAGAGAAAAACAAAGAATTGAAATGGAAATGTTAAAGAAAATAATAGTTCGTATGAAAAAATTATGAGGTAAAATTTTCAAACTTTGCCAGAGCACTTAAGAAAGAATAAATAAGGATAATTAGGATTGTAATAAAATATATAAAATTTATTACAAAAAAGAAAATAACTTTTTGTCAATTAAGGAAATGCCTAAATTCATAACCAGAATAGTGCAACAATAGAGAAACAAATAAAACTTAAATGTATAGAGAAAAATGATTTTGCCACAAAGCAAGGCATATATATATGTATATATTTTGCCTAGATAAATTTGGCATAAAATTTGAAGCAATAATTATTACCAGTGGAGGGTTCTGACTACTAGCCATCCAGGTTCTTGGTGTTTTGAACAGAGAATTGGACAAAACACACAAACAAAGCAATTAAAGAACGAAACAATGAAAGTACAGATCTATTGAAACAAAAGTACACTCCACACACTTTGGGAGGTCAACATAGGCAGATCATTTGGGGTCAGGAGTTCAGACCAGCCTGGGCAACATGGTGAAACTCCATCTCTACTAAAAATACAAAAATGTAGCTGGGTGTGGTAGCACATGCCTATAATCCCAGCTACTCAGTAGGCTGAGGCAGAATTGCATGAACCAGAGATACGGTGGTTGCAGTGAGCAGAGATTGCACCATTGCATTCCATCCTGGGCAACAGAGTGAGACTCTATCTCAAAAAAAAAAAAAAAAAGTACACTCCACGGAGTGGGATTGGGCTTGAGCAAACAACTGAAGAGCACTGGTAACAGATTTTTTGGGGCGATTAAATACCCTCTAGAAGTTTCCCATTGGTGACTTAGTTATACCCTATTGTAAATCAAGACCTGGCTGGCAACCAGTCTGATCAGTTGCAGGAGGTGAAAAATCAGAGGTACTTTCCATTTTTCATCTGTGAAGCCATGGAAAAGGTGGGACTACAAAGGGAGTAGCCTTTGATCCTTTGGGTGTGGAGAGGTGGAGTTTTCCTTCTGATTCAGTTCTAGGAAGTCAACACATGTTGGCCTTAGGTTCCCTGCCTCCAGACCCTATTCTCCTGCCTCGCAGTGACAAGAGATCTGCTTAAGAAGTGATGCTTTCACAATGATGAAGCAAAAGTAAATCACCCCAAACGTAAAACTGTTTGTCTATTTCTGGCCACATTATCGTTCATGAGAAAATGGTAACAAAATACATTTCTAGAAATAAAATCACTGAAAAAAATTTACTGCCTATAAAAATTGCTTGTGTTAACCAAAATTTGAAGGCCTCCCCAAAACCATCTTAATGGACTTCCTCCTCAGCCAGGGCACCCCAAAATTTAACCTGAAGAACTGGTTCAGGCCATGACAGGAAGTGGGCATTGGACATGCCTCATTACACCCCTCCGGGATTACCATCAACACACATTTTAAGTCTTACTAGAAACATTTACAGTCTATTCTTTCTAAAGCCTGCTACTTGGAGGCTTCATCTGCATAATAAAAGCTAAATCTCCTCAACCCTTTATCATAACCCAGACATTCCTTTCCATAGATAATAACTGTGTACCGATCAGAATATGTTTAAATCTACCTATGACCTGAAAGCTCCCCGACTTCAAGTTGCCCTCCCCTTCCAGATAGAACCAGTGTAAATGTGACATGTATTGATTGATGTAGTATGTCTCCCTAAACTGTGTAAAAGCAAGCTGTACCCTGACCTACTTGGACACACTTCATCAGGACCTCCTGAGGCTGTGTCACAGATGTGTTCTTAACCTTGGCATGATAAACTTTATAAATTGATTGAGACTTGCTTCAGATACTTTTTGGTTTATACTTCAGAACTTCATGAAGAGAATTGCCCAATAACTTAGTTGAGTTGAACCTGTGCCATTTTAGATACAAGCAGTGAGAAGCAAAAAAGAAAGGAGGAAAACAGTTACTAACTACTTCTTGAATATTTAACACACATTTTTTAAAAAATTGTGTGATTTGCAATTTCTTAATGATATTGAAGGAAATTACAATATTCTACCCCAAAATATATATATTTGACATATTTTGAGATGGCTGAAACAGGACCAGCCAACTTAAGTGACTCTGCAAAGCTGTCTTTTGTGGGGGAAATTTGCATCTGTAGATATTCTTGCATTGATGCAGCCAGTCCTTCGCTTTTCTGAATCTAAAAATAATGAGAGTCTGATACATATAAAGGTCTGAAAGAAACATTTAGCATCTATTTTCTCTGAAGGCTGCTACCTGTGAGGTTTTATTTACATAACAAGAATGTTTTTGCTAGCAAGACCACATCTTCTCTCCCTCCTGTAACCTAGTTTGACATGATCCAAATCTCTATTCTTTCTGTAACCTCAAGATGGTTTTGCAAATTTCTGTGTCCCATTAGTGGGTTGAGTAATCATTTAGTGATGCTTCCCATGTACATATTAATACAATTTGTATGCCTTTTTGCTAATTAATCTGTCTTTTGTGAGTTCATTTTTCAGCAAACTTTCAGAGGATGAAAGGGAAGTTTTCCTTTGGTCGCTACAATGTATTTCTGAAAGTCTCTATACCAAAAATTAAACTTTTCATTTGATTTTGTGTGTGTGTTCTGTTTTTAAAGTTTAATATCATATTTTATTCACTGAAATATTTTAAGAAATAATTATAGAAGTTCAAATATTTTCAAATATAAAAAGACAGCTTAAAATAATTGTTCTAAATCATTCTATAAGGTGAACGTTACCTTTTACCACAACTAGACAAAGATACAACTAAGAAAACTATTGACCAATATCCCTGATGAGCATAGATGCAAAATTTCTCTAAAAAAAAAGAACTAGCAAACCAAATTCAAGAACACAGTAAAAGGATCATTCACCATGATCAAGTGGCATTCATTACAGGGATGCAATAATGGTTATGCATGCACAGATCAATACATTTTATACATCACAGCAACAGAATCAAGGTCAAAAACCATATTATCATTTCAATAAAGGATAAAAATGTCATTCAATAAATTTCAACTTGCCTTCATAACAAAAAATTTCAACAAATTGGATATAGAAGGAACTTTAAACCAAAATTAAATTCTAAGCCCTCCAGCTGACTGAATGAAAACCCCTCTTTGCCTAGGGAACCCAAAGAAACCTGGAAATATAGTTCAGGCCATGACAGGGAAGTGGAGGATCAGACATGCCTTATCATTCTCTACTTTCTTTGGGTTCAAGCACAAATTACCAGCATTAACATTAAAACAAAGATGTTAAGACTGACCAAACAGACTCTTTGTAACAATAACTTACCAAATTATAACCTGATTCTAGTATAATATCACATGATAGATAAAAAAAAGAAATCAAAATATTTTACACCAAAACATGTTTCTTTGCCATATTTTGAAACGGCCCTGAAAAGCTGTCTTTAGTGGAGAAAAATTTGCATCCGCAAAGAATGTCTGTTAACATAGCTCTTTCTCCTTTGAAGCCCTCCCAATTCCAAAGATGTTAACTGAGAATCTAGCACCTTGGAGAGCTCTACATAGGCAACATTGCCATCTATCGTCTCTAAGGGCAGCCAACTCTTAGACTTCATCTACATAATAAGAAAGTTGGCTTCTACAACCACTTGTCTTAACCTAGACACTCCTTTCTGTTGATTCCAGGTGTTGGGTAACAACTCTTCCTACAAATTGCCAATCAGAAAATCCACTTATGATGTGTAACCCTTGCTTTGAGTTGTCTTATCTTTCTGAACCAAATTAATGTATAATTTATATGAATTGATTGATGTCTTATGTCTCCCTAAAATACATGAAACAAAGTTGTAACCCAAACACCTTCGATACATGTTCTCAGGACCTCCTGAGAATGTAATTTGGGCCCTGGTCACTCAAAGTTGACTCAGTATAAAACTCTCTAAATAATTGGCAGAGTTTGTTTTTTTCATCAAGTGAAGACACATCACACAATAAAGGCCATATATGACAATCCTACAGTTAATATACTGAATGGAAAATAAAAATTGAAAACTAAGATCTGAAGCAAACCAAGGATATCCACTTTCATTACTTTTAGACCATATAGTACTAGAAATTCTAGTTAGAGCAATTAGGCAAGAAAAAGAAATAAAGGGCATCCAAATTGGAAAGGAAGAAGTCAAATTATCCTTATTTGTAGATGACATGATCTCAAATTTTGAAAAATCTAAAGATTCCAATAATCTCTGAGAACAATAAGAAAATTGAACAAAGTTTCAGGATATGAAATTAACATACAATAATCAGTAGCATTTTTATATATCAACAATCGACAATCTAAAATAGAAATCAAGAAAGCAATTTCATGTACAATAGCCATACACAAAAAAATATAAGAATAAATTTAACAAAGAAGTGAAAGATGTCTACAAAGAAAACTAACTGTAAAACACTGGCAAAGAAATTAAAGGAGGCACAAGAAAATAAAAAGATATCTCTTGCTCATGGATTAGAATAATTACTAATGTTAAAATGTCTATACTACCCACAGCAACTTACAGATTCAATGCAATCCCAATCAAAATGTTAATGACAGTGGAGGAACCAAGATAGCTGACTAGAAGCAGCTGGTGTGTGCCATACTTAGAGAAGAAAGAACAGTGAGTAAATACCAGTTTTTCCACTGGAACATTCAAGTGTGCACATTAGAATTCATCAAGGAAACAACTTGATTCACAGATAACAGAAAGGAGCATGACATGGAGCCCAGAGAGGCTCCCCCACCATGGGAAAATGGTGTGTGAAAGTCTGAGGAGAACCACATGTCTGCCACAGACCTTTGCAACTCTGGGCCCAGGAGATTCCTCCATTTGCTTCCCACTCCCTACTAGAGCCTCGAGACTAACATGAAGAGCTACATAGAGTCTGGGCAGAGCCATCACTCAGGCATACATGAAGTCCCAGGAGCCTTGTATGTCATAATGCTGGGCAACCTGGCATCAGCAACTACAGCTCCAGCAGTGGAGGAGATCAGGCTCCTTTGCATGTCCCCAGGAAAGGGGATGAATCCAGAGGGCTGCACAGTAGCAAATGCAGGCCTAGCCTCCACTGCACCTTGCAAGTGGCCTAGGACCCTAGTGTAGCCACACCAGCCATACCAGGGCTCTTTGGCCAGCAGCAGCCCTGTACTTCTTTGGAACAGAGCTCCTAATGGGAGAGACAGGCCCCCATTTTTGCTACCCCAGTCCTCACAGCTGTTGCCCTCAGGCTCTGGAGGGATCACAGTGATTAGGGACTTGGGCAGACCCCTAGCACAGGGAAGCTGTCTCATGGAAAAGAAGCCAGACTGTTCTCCACATGGGCTCCTGTTCCTGTTTTTCCTTACCGTGTGGGACCTCCCAACCTGGGACTCCACCACAACTACACTGCTCCTGCCTGAACACTTCAGTCAGAGGTCACTCTGCATTTTTTTGAAAATCCCAGGAACAGCCTATTACAGCTTCAGTGGAATCTCCCTGACCGCCCTTGGGCTGAGGAAGCAAAAAAAGGGCCTGGTCGCTATGCTGACATCTCCAGCAAACTACAGCCACCACACAGAGAGGAACCCAATCTCTGTTTCCTGTAAGCCCTTACTCTCTACTCTTCACCAGGCAGGGGCCACTGCTTGGGATCACACAACAGCTGCCCCACCTCTGGCTGAGGATGTTCACTGGTCGTGGTTACAGAGCAGCCCTTTGGCCACTACCATGGCAGTCTGAGCAGGCTGGGGAAGAAACAAAGAGCTTGAAGGCTTCACTCACACTCATGACTGTAGCATGCCACAGTCACCATATGGAGAGGTGCCCAGTCTCTTCCCCCTCTGAGCCCTCCAACCCCTGTTCTTCATCAAGCTTGGGCCAGTAGCACAGACACCCCACCCCCTGGCTGAGCATTTCCAGTAGCAGAGGATCTGAGTTTCTCTGAGGTAGAGTTCTCAGAAGCAACCAAAAGCCCCTCTGCCACTGCCATAGCAGAGGTACTGTCCTTGTTGCCCAGGAACTGGGAAAGGAACAAAGATTCTGAGCATTTTAAACACAACTCCAGCATGCTGCAGTTGCCCTACAGAGAAGAGACCAATATGTCTCCCCTGTAAACTCCTCATCTCCCACTCATAACCAAGGATGCCCCACCCCTGACTTGGGTGCAGAGTGTACAGCTCCACCCCAGGCCGATCACACTGATTGGTAGTGGTTCTGCATATCTCTGGGGTGGAGCCCCAGGAGACCAGTGAAAGGCCCTGTGATGCAACCACTGATAATGTCCCTTCTCCTGCTGCCTCTAAGTTGGGTAGGAAATATGAAGCCTGAGTTTATCTCAGAGCTGCACACTGCAGCCCAGGACTGTCAAGCTGAGACCTGCAGACAGCACATTAGCAAAAAAGGAACCCACACTTTCACAGTACTGAGAAGGTGCACGACTGAAATCATGAAGAAATACAGGGGAGCCATGAGGTTGAACAAGAGCCTACTTACAGGCCATTATACTTAAGTGCCATCTACTGGATCACTGCCCAAACTTCAACACCAAAAATACTTTCCTAATACACCCACCTATGAAATTAAAGACAATAATTCAGTTAAAAATAAAAGCCCTGCACAAAGCCAAGGCCCTCTGAAAACATCCAGAAGACAGTCTACTGACTACTCAAATTACACAGCAGGTAAAGAAGCATCAGCTCACAGAGATGAGAAAGAACCAGCACAAGAATATTGGCAACCCAAATAGCCAGAATGTCTTCTTTTCTCTCTAAACGATGGCAGTAGTGCCCCAGCAAGGGTTTTTTATTTTTGTTTTTTGTTTTCAAGACAGGGTTTCACTCCGTTGCTCAAGCAGGAATGCAATGTCACAATCACAGCTCACTGCTGCCTCAGCCTCCCCGGGCTCAGGTGATCTTCCCACCTCAGCCTCCCAAGTAGCTGAGACTACAGGTGTGTGCCACTATACCCGGCTAATTTTTGTATATTTTGTATAGACAGGGTTTTGACATGTTGCCCAGATCAGTCTTGAACTCCTTGGCTCAAGAAAACCACATGACTTGGCCTCAGCCTCCCACAGTGCTAGGATTACAGATGTGAGCCACTGCGTACAGCCAGAAAGGGTTCTTAAGCAGGCTGATATGGCTGAAATGAAAGAAATACAATTCAGAATATGGAAAGGAATGAAGATCATTGAGATTCAGGAGAAAGTTGAAAACCAATGCAAGGAATTTAAGGATTACAATAAAGTGATACAGGAACTGATAGACAAAATTGCCATTATAAGAAAGAAGCGGCTGGGTGCAGTGGCTCATGCCTGTAATCCCAGCACTTTGGGAGGCCGAGGCAGGTGGATCACTTAAGTCAGGAGTTCAAGACCAGCCTGTCCAACATGGTGAAACCCCGTCTCTACTAAAAATACAAAAAAATAAGCCAGGTGTGGTGGCATGCACCTGTAATCCCAGCTATTCAGAAGGCTAAGGTAGGAGAACCCAGGAGCCAGAGGTTGCAGTGAGCCAAGATCATGCCATTGCACTCCAGTTTGGGTGACAGAGTGAGACTCCGTCTCAAAAAAAAAAAAGGAAACTGATATGCTAAGCTGTTGAGTGCTATGCTTATTACCTAGGTGATGAGATAATCTGAATACCAAACCCCTGAGACATGCAGTTTACCTATATGACAAACCTACATATGTTCCCTGAACCTAAAATAAAAGTTAAAAATATTTTAAAAAGAATAAAGCTGGAAGCATTATACTACCTGAATTCAAAATATACTACAAAGCTATGATAACCAAAATAACATGGTACTGGCATATAAACAGACACATAGACCAACAGAATTGAAAGGAGAACTCAAAAATAAATTGAAATATTTACAGCCAACTTATTTTTGACAAAGTTACCAAGAATATAACACTGGGTAGATGATAGTGTGTTCAATAAATGGTGCTGGATAGACTAAATATCCATATGCAGAAGAATAAAACCAGACTACTATCTCTCATCATATACAAAAATAAAATCTATTAAAAATTTACAGGTAAGATCTGAAACCTTGAAACTACAGGAAGAAAACATTGGAGAAATGCTTCAGAACATGGGTCTAGACAAAGACCTATTGTGTAACACCTCAAAAGCACAGACAGCACAAGTATAATTGGTAAGTGAGATTATATATACCTAAAAACTTGTGCACAACAAAGGAAACAATCGACAGAGTGAAGAGAGAACCTATGGAATTAAAGAAAATATTTGCAAACTCTCCATCTGAGAAGGTAATAACACCCAACAGAATGAATCAGTAACTCAATAGTAAAACCACAAATAATCTGATTAAAAAATGTGCAAATCATCTGAAGAGTCATTTCTCCAAAGAAGATATTTATTTAAGTGGCTAACGGGTATATAAAAAATACTCAAAATAATTAATCATCAGGAAATGCAAATCAAAACTACAATGAGATATCATCTCATGCCAATTAGAAGACAAAAAATAGAAAATTGTGTCAAGGATGTGGAGAACACTGTTGTGTTGTACACTGCTGATGGAAATGTAAAATAGTACAGCCATTATGGAAAAAAGTATGTAGATTCCTAAAAAAACTAAAAATAGAACTACCATTTGATGTAGCAATCCCACTGCTGGATATACAACCAAAAGAAAGGAAATCAGTATATCAAAGAGATATTTGCACTGTTGCAGCAGCACTAGTCACACTAGCCATGGTATGAAATCACCTTAAGCATCCATCAATGAACGAATGGGTAAATAAAATGTGGTATATACACACAATGAAATATTATTCAGCCATAAAGAAGAATGAAATCCTGTCAGTGGCAGCAACATGAATGGAACTTGAAGTCCATTCTATGAACATACCAAGATACCACAGGTACACCCGAAATACATACAACTGTGATATATCAATAAAAAGTACAATAAAAGAGACAGTTCTCATAAAAAAGTCAGGTATAAATCATTAAAAATAAGACAATGCAATGGCCTCAAGGCAGTTAGGTAATAACATTACTCATAGTTTTCTCAAATATAAGGAAAGTTACTTTGTTATTAATAATTTTATTAAAAATCTTTACATCTATAGGAAATTCTCAATATAGGGAATATGGGGAATTCTCAACATGTCTAAAGTTCACAGAACACATTTATGAAGCACAATTTGATTCTAAAACAAAAGCATGTACATACACATATATATGCAAACCTGGGAACTATATATATAAATATGTTTAGTTTTTTGGTTGTTTTTGTTGTTTTATTTTTTGAGATAGATTTTCACTCTTGTTGCCCAGGCTGGAGTGCAGTGGTGCAATCTTGGCTCACCACAACCTCCACCTCCCAGGTTCAAGTGATTCTCCTGTCTCAGCCTCCCGAGTTGCTGGGATTACAGGCATGAGCGAACACGCCTGGCTAATTTTGTATTTTTAGTAGAGACAGGGTTTCTCCATGTTGGTCAGGCTGGTCTCCAACTCCCGACCTCAGGTGATCCACCTGCCTTGGTCTCCTAAAGGGCTGGGATTACAGGCTTGAGCCACTGCACCTGGCCTAAATATGCTTAGTTTTTAAATGTGTTAGATTACTTTTGGATTTGATTATCATGTTTTACATTTCTAAATTATGAAACATTTGATATTTACAAGTTGTTTTTAGTATGATAGAAAACATATATCAATCTACCACTTAAACCAAGAAATATAACATCGCACTTCTAAAATATTTATTCTTACTTCTTTATGTTGCTTAAAATTATAACTGACACTACTACTTTTTGTAGTAATAACTATTTCTTTCTGGTATTTTCCATGTTTTCATTTTCAATAATTTTGTTAATATTTTTAATTGTTCTTATTGCAAATGCCCTAGAGCTGTTTTTCCCCAAAATCTGAGAATTTATGTCTTTTGTAGGGAAATTAAACACATTGCATTTAATATAAAAATAGACTCAATTTAAACTTACCTATATATATTATTGAATTCTTTTTTATGACTCCTTTCTGTATCCTACATATTACTTTGTGGATTTAGTTTTATTTTGCTGATTTTATTTCGTTTTCTTTCAGATGTGTTCTACAAGTGTTAAAATTCTTCAGTATTTAAATCATTGAGCATAATTTTATTTTTTCCTGTTTGGATGATATTTTGACCGTTTGTAGATTTGAAATTCAAAATGATTTTTTTTCTGCAAAAAAAAAAAGATTTTGCTCTGTAGTCCTCTTAAACCCGTTTTGCCAATATATTAGCTAATAAAAATCTGTTTATTTGTTGTTAGTAGCTATTTTTCTGTTTTTATTAATTATTGGTATATCTTTGACATTGTAAATTTATTGCAACATATCAACAAGATGTTCTTTTTGTTTTTCTGCTTTTTGTTACAGGTATGTTTATTTGCTTCATTTCCAGAAAATGTTTTCCTATTATTTAATAGATTATCCAGTCTCTCTTCTAACTTCGTTTACTACTCTGAAATATTAGACAAATCTTGAAACTTGTATTTAATTTGATGATGAAAAAAAGTTACTTTAAACCAAGATTATGTAATAACCATGAACCTGTTATGTTCTAAAAATCAGGTTTCAAAATATATAACAGTTAACAAATGCTACTTCACAAAAATTAACTCAAAATGGATCACACATTTAAATGTAAAACACGGAACTACAAAATAATAGAATATAACATAGGAGAAAATCTAGATTTGGTGAGATTTTTAATACAACACCAAGATACGATACAGGAAAGAAATAATCGATAAGCTGTACTTTATTAAAATTAAATTTTTCTGCTTTATGAAAGATGCTGTCAAAGGAATAAGAAGACAAGCCACTGAGGGAATATATTTGCAAAACATATGTCTGATAAAAACTGTTATCCAAAATAAACAAAAATTTGTTCAAAAGCAACAATAAAAAAAAAGTTGATTAAAAAAATGTGCAAAACACCCAAACATATATCTCACCAAAGAAGATATACATTTGGTAAATAAGCATAAGAAAATCTCACATCATGTGTCATTAGGGAAATGCAAATTAAAACGATGAGGTACCTCTACAATGTACCTGTTGGGATCACCAAAATGCAAAACACTGGAAACACCAAATGCTGGCAAGGATGTGGAACAAGAACTATCACACAATGCTGGTGGAAATGCAAATTGTGCAGCCACTTTGGAAGACAGTTTGGCAGTTTCTTCGAAAGCTGAAGATACTCTTACCATATGGTCCATGAATTGTACCTCTTGGAATTTACCTAAATGAGTTCAAAACTTATGTTCACACAAAAACCTGTACATTGATGTTTATAGCAGCTTTATTCATGGTTGCCAAAACTTGGAAGCAGCCAAGATGTCCTTCAGTAAGTGAATGGTAAAATAAATTGTCATACGTTTAAACTACAGAATATTTTTCAGCATTAAATAGAAATGCCCTATTAATCCATGAAAAGACAAACAATCCTTAAATATATATTATTAAATGAAAAAAGCCAAGCTGAAAAAGCTACATAACATATGATTTCAACTACAGGGTCATTCTGAAAAAGGCAAAACTATGGAGACCATATACAGATCAATGGTTGCCTAGTGTTAATGGAAAGGGAAGGCTGACTTGCTGGATTACAGAGATTTTTAGGACAGTGGAACTATTCTGTATGATACTATGATGGTGGATACATGTCATTCCAAACACATAGAATGTACAACATCAAGAGCGAAGCCTAATGTAAACTATGGTATTTGGTGATGATGATGTATTATCAGTGTAATAAATGTACCACTGTGGCACTGGATGTAGGTGGTGGGAAAGGCCGTGCATACACGTGTGGGACAGGCGGGGGCTATATGGCAAATCCCTGAACCTTCTGCTCACTTTTGCTGTAAACCTAAAACTGCTCTAAAAATAAATCCTGGAGGAGATTTTGAAACACATCCTGGGCCAGAATGGAACTCACTGCCTTCAAGGAAAGGACCCAATTTTTGCAGATTCATCATGAGCTAACTATAGTGCCCTTGGGCCCTCAACAAGCAGCAATGGTAGCTGGGCAGTATTCACTGTGGGCCTTGGGTGACACTCAAAACCACGCTGACTTCAAGTGTGAACCAGCACATAACCAGCCGCAGTGCCTATGGGGAGAGACCCCTTCCACTTGGGCAAAGGAGAGAGAAGAGTAAAGGAAACTTTCTTTTGAGCTTGAGTAACAGCTCAGCCACACTGGGGTCTTAGCTCCTTGATGACTTTTCTGGACCTATCCTGGGACAGAGGAGAACCCTGAAAAGGGAGACTTAGTGAGGCAGGAGAATAGGACCTGGAGGCCGAAAACCTAAGGACTTCCTAGAACTCAATCAAATGGTAACACATCAGCTATGACTGGAAATATCCTCTTCATTTACATAGGGCATACACCAAGTAACCAATGGAAACCTCTAGAGGGTATTTAAACCCCAGAACATTCTTTAACCACGCTCTTGAGCTGCTTGCCTGGGCTTGCTCGCACCCAGTGGAGTGTGCTTTCATTTTCAATAAATATCTGCTTTTGTTGCTTCAAAAAATAAATAAAAATAAATAAATAATAAATAAATCCTATTCAAATTATGAAGACATATAGGAAAGACATACAAATGTCTGGAAATTTAAAACCTTGTAATGCAAATGAGAGAATTCAATAAGAACAACAACA
The DNA here is from genome assembly GCF_028885655.2 of Pongo abelii. Classification (NCBI taxonomy): domain Eukaryota; kingdom Metazoa; phylum Chordata; class Mammalia; order Primates; family Hominidae; genus Pongo; species Pongo abelii. The sequence continues at coordinate 54,294,634 of NC_071997.2, read as the reverse complement.
ACAAATCTCTCAAAACTTCAGATGACTTAGAAAAACTAACAAAGCATACAGGGGATTTTCAAACTGAATTTGCAACCTTCTCTAACAATTTGTACTCCTTGCAAGACACGTGTTTTAAACACACAAAGAGCAATGACAAAAATTAACCATGTAATAAGTCACAAAATAAATTTCCACAAACCTCAAAATGTTGAAATTATAATATCATTATAAAACTAACTAAATAAGATAAAACTTTAAAAAAATGGACAATTCCCTGCTTAATTGAAATTTAGGAACATTCTTTTTTTTTTTTTATTATTATTATACTTTAAGTTCTAGGGTACATGTGCACAACGTGCAGGTTTTTTACATATGTATACCTGTGCCATGTTGGTGTGCTGCACACATTAACTTGTCATTTACATTAGGTATATCTCCTAAAGCTATCCCTCCCCCCTCCCCCCACCCCATGACAGGCCCCGGTGTATGGTGTTCCCCATCCTGTGTCCAAGTGTTCTCATTAGGAACATTCTTTTTAAAAAGTAGGTATAACTTGTTCATTGTTATTTGAATCCCTAAAGTGCTTGTCTTTCTGATCCTATTCACTTCTCCCTCTTCACTAACCAGGTATACTGACATTTTCAAAATTATTACCTTGTTTTTTAATAATGTCTTGAACACATGCATGTATCTATAAAACTATATTATATATGTTTTGTTACTTTTTTACAGTTGTGCATGTTTTCTGTCCGTGTATTTTCCTCTGAATCTTTCTTTTTAATGTAAACTTTTGTTTTTAGGTTTGATTCATTTTCTTGTATTCACACGCTATATATAGGTATTGGTTTATATATACACTATGTATATAGGTTTATATAGTATATATATATATATATATACTAGTTTTTTAGTTGCATTTTTATTATTTTTAATTTTAATTTTAATTTTTTGTGGGTATAGAGTAGGTGTATATATTAATCCAGTATATAAGATGTTTTGATAAAGACATGCAATGTGAACTAAGCACATCATGGAAAATCAGGTATCCATCCCCTCAAGTATTTATCCTTTGAGTTACAAAGAATCCAATTATATTTTTTAAGTTATTTTAAAATGTCTAATTAAGTTATTATTGACTATAGTCACCCTGTTGTGCTATCAAATAGTAGATCTTATTAATTTTACTTTTTATGTGCCCATTAGGATACTTAGACACTACTCCATTTATCTGTTCTCCAAAGAGTGGACACTGTTATCCGATACAAGTGGATACTCCATTTATCTGTTCTCCAAATAGTGGACACTTGTATCCAACAGTGGATACTCGTGTCTTTCTTCTGGTGCATACTGAATGCAGGCAAGGGAAAGTTAAAGGTAATTTAGGAGACAGATTGTTGGGATTTAGGGTCTGTACACATTTAATTTTACAAGAATATGACAATTTTTCCCCAAATCAGTTTTTTTCAACTTTTACTCCCAACAATATGAGCTTCTCTTGTTTTTTAAATAATTCAAAAATTAAGTTTTCAGAGTTAAATTTGCCATCTTAATGGGTGTGAATTGTATTTTTGTGTTTTTTAATTTACTTAATTATTTAATGTCAGTTAAATTTTCACTAACGTTACTAATCATTTCACATTTATTCATTATGGGTGGTTCATATCTTCTGAAATGCCTGTTTATTTCTTTTGCCTATAAATTTGTACATTGTATTATTTTTTATTTGTAGGAGATTATATGCATGTAAGTATGTAGTTATATGTTTGCATGTTTTAAGTAATAACACTTTGGTAATTATACGTGTAGCAGGTGTAAACTGCCAATGGCATTATTTGGTGTTTTCTTATGGAATCTTTGAAACATTAGAACATTTTATTTTTATTTTATTTTATTTGCATTATAGAAAATTTTATTTATTTATTCATTTAACCTTTATTTTAGGATAGGGGTACATGTGCAGGTTTGTTCTTTATCCTGTCACAGGGATTTATTGTACAGATTATTTTGTCACCCAGGAACTAAGCCTAGTACCCAATAGTTATTTTTTCTGATTCTCTCCCTCCTCCCACCCTCCATTCTTAAGGGGGCACCCTTAAGTAGGCCGCAGTGTCTGTTGCATTTGAACATTTTATAATTATAATGCATCATTTTATTTAAGGTTATCCTATTTTTTTAGTTAAAAAATTGTTTTCTATCCTGAATTATACAATAACTTTTTTACATTTTCTTGTAAATAATTATTTTATTTGACTTAAAATATTTCACTGTTTTAGAATTATTTTTGTGACATTGGGTATGAATCAATTTTTAAAACATTTTTTAAATATGAAAAAATATATTTATATTGAATAGTCATTTCTTTTCATCTTCTCAGATGGTACCTTTATGATCATTAAAGTTCCACATGTATGAGTGTGCATCTAGGCTCCCTACTGAGTGCCACTGGTCAATTTGTCTAGGTCTTAAATTTACATTTACTCCATCTTCTTTCAAGAGGGTCTTCATGATTATTGGCCTTTTTCCCTGCCACATAAATTTTATGTTGAATTCCATTCAAAACTCCACCAGAATTCAATGATCTAGCATAAATTTGTGTGTCATTTTGATGTTTTTTACTTTGTTAAAATATTAGCTTTTTGTATTTATGAAGAAATTATATTTCTGTTTACCTATGCACTATGTAATGTATTCCTACAGTTAAATATTTTCCTCTGATAGGTTGCAAGTGTTTTATTTGATGAATTCCTTGAGTTCTTATTTATGTGGTTAAAAATTTTATTCTTTTATTCCATTTTTTAATGCTTTGTCTCTAAGCATAGAGACATAATTGATATTTGAATGTTTGTACACTGATCTTTTTATCTCTGTATTTGTTATTTTATTTAACTTTAATAGCTTGGTTTATTCCTTTCCAATTCTTACAAGTGTTATATTTGATTTTAATTCTTCCTAAGCACTTTAGGACCTCCCATATAATGATGAATGGAAGTAGTCATAGCGCCTATTTAAATCTTGTTTCTGATTTTAAAAATAAAATTTTTACATTTCAGTATTAATGATACTGATATTTATTTTTTGATTTTTCCAGATGCCCTTTATTAGGATAAGGAAGTTTCTTTCTATGCACCATTTGTGAAGAGTGTTTTAAAATCAGAAATAGTATTGAATTTTTTCACATGTATTCTCTGGAAATTCTATATTGATCAATATTTTTCCCTATATTCTTGTAATCTATTAATGTAAGGAACTATGTTGATTTAGTTTACACAGGTAAACCACCTTGCATTCTTGAAAAATCCAACTTTATGCATATATATATATAATGCTTGATTCAATTTGCTAATATTTTGTTTAGTATTTTAGAATTTATTTTTACAGGACAATTTTGATTATAGTTTTACATTCTTTTACTGTGTCTAGTTTCATTTTGTGTTTATTTATATGATGATAAATATGAGAAAATTAGTGCTTCAATAATTAAATCTGTGGTGGCAATTCTCATTTTTTCATAAGATTGTTCAAAAGCCCAAATGTAAATTATTTAAGTTGCGTGTTATAAATAATCCACAATTAAAATCTAAGTTGGAAGAGTCAGCATCAAAGGATGCCTACCATGAGACTTTCTTAACACAAACAACTGATCCTTGATTTACCTGGTTTAAGATTGGATACTTAAATTTTTCTTCTCACAGGAGAGTGAATCCTTTGAATTTTACATTTATATGCAACCTTCTGGAAGAAGTATATTCCTGTCAGAGATTTTAAGATTAATAATAAATTATACCTTAATTTTAATAAAGTTCATTTAAAAGTGAACCAAATGACTACTTTTGAAGATTTTATATATAAATAAAATTGTTGAAAATGTATATTTGCTTTATGCCAAAGGTTTTATCATATAAACATATGGTTGATGGTAAATGGCTGCATTTCATAGTGAATTATTCTCAAGCCCTGGATACTTTATGTATTGTGTCCATTATATTAAGATACTTAGCTTTGTGATTTTATCCAAACAAACTGGAATAAGACATATTCTATTTGTATTACTCATTTCTGACATTATCCTAAGCTACTTTTTGATCTCAGGAAGGATAATTAAAGACTGCTTTATATTACCAAATTCTGTCTCCATCCTATCCTAGTCACAAAGCTCCATTATATTTTCCAAGATTCTTTCTATTTAGGGAAACAATATGCCAACATTGTGTGGAGAAAAGTGATGAATCCTGGCCCGTAATAATTTTTGCATACTCCACTCACTATCTTCTTCCAAAGTCTGGCCCATGAAAATTTTCCAGGCTAGCTTTCATACTTTTTATTTTCCTTTTCTTTAATTACCGCATTCTTTGTTTGTGAGGACATTTTTATTCAAAGTCCAGTGACACCCATGATTTATTTCAGGAACAATATCATTCAAGATTGTGTAAGGCTGTGGCATTCCCTTCCCGGAATCACTACAATCTAACCATGCACTAGTAGGTATTTCCACCTTTGAAGTAACATTTTCATCTTTATTCTTATATTCTGTTGTGTCCATAAACTGGCTGCTTACCAGGAATAGATAAAAAATGAGCAAGCTGTTTTTATTTTGAGTTATATTCTATATCCTCCCATGAAACTTACCAAACTAGACAACCAAACAAATTGCTCTGTAACCATAAGTGAGAAAAATATACTTATAAAACTACCTGGATGATAAAGTGTAGGCAATTATCCTTATCATCTGTACAATGTTGGATGTTAATTTTTAAAATCAATAATAAATAGATTTTTACAATAATATGACACATACCAAAGGTATATCATTTTTAATCCTACTGTCACTAAATACTATGATTGCATCATTTCATTTTCCCATTTAAAGCCTAAATTTAAAAATAGGTATAGAATTATTTTCACTTAGGAATCATGATTTAACGTACATAAGTCAACTTTTACATTCAAACAGAATATCCCTTTTCCCCTCACTTAATGATGAATAACAACTCCCTGTAAATGGTGATATGAGAAGGGTGTGCAGGAGATGAGGCTGATTTTGCTCACTCGCATTATCTTTCGGTTTGACTCATTAAGATCAGGTAGACCATTAGTCCATCAAATCTTCTTAAACACCGATGAACATATCATTCTTTGTTTTTGTTTTTTTTTTTTTGAGATGGAGTTTCACTCTTGTGGCTTAGGCTGGAGTACAGTGGCACAGTCTCGGCTCACTGCAACCTCCACCTCCTGGGTTCAAGCAATTCTCCTGCCTCAGCCTCCCGAGTAGCTGGGATTACAGGTATGTGTCACCAAACTCGGCTAATTTTTGTATTTTTAGTAGAGACAGGGAACATTTTGGTCAGGTTGGTCTCAAACTCCTGACCTCAGGTGCTCCATCCGCCTTGGCCTCCTGATCATATAATTCTTAGTACTGTTTTCGTGTGTATTTATTTTGTTGGAATGATCTCTGTTTCTTGTTTGTTTACACAAATGTTACCCAATATTCCACTCATACACCCTTAGGAATTCTTCTATTTCTAATAAAATACACAGTAAACTTCCTTTTCCTTGATAATACTATTGAACTAAATAGAATTATTCTTCAAATTACTGACATATTTTATGATAAATGTATTGCAAATATTGTGATTTAGATGATGTAAATATTTATAGTGTACTGATATTAAATTTTCAATTTAATAATTCCTCCTTGCTGGCGAAAGTCATATTTTTCATTTATTCTAGATTACTCTTAACTCCTGCTGCAGAGCTAACAGTATAAAAAATGTAATAGATCCTTCATTGATTAAATAATTGATTGATTTTTGACTATCCAATACAGATGAGAGAATTCCACTTACATGGTGATCATAAGTCACCTTGTAAAAAATGAAACATTAAACTAGGCATGAAAACTATATTTAACTGGTGCCAAATTTTCTCACTCAAAAAATGAGAATCTGCAAAGAATGGTGTTTGAATCAAAGCTAATTGTTAACTTGCTTACCTGTTTTGTTTTGTGTTTTTATTATTACAGTGGGGATTGCTTCCATTCAATAATGCCATTAGACAGATAATTGATTCTATATAAATTTGTAAATCTTTATTTCATCATTTACAGAGACTGTACTTTGTAACCTGGGAATTCATTATGACTTTAAGACCTACAAAATTTCCAAGAAAAATAGATTCAGTATAAAAATATTATATCTAAGCAAATTCATTAAAACTCCTATTCATCTCAACCTTACTGTAAATTAGTTAGTTTTATTCTAAGCTTCCCCAAGGGTAGAATTAAATATGCTCATTGCTACTCTAACTCTCGCTGACTCCATTCCATTCCAGATGAGGAAATGACTTTTCTCATAACAGTATCATCAACTGATCTATTATTTTGTTACTGATGAAACCAGAGTTGGCTTTTTATTATTTTTAATGTAGAAGTTTTATATTTTATGCAAATGTATAAGTATTTTCAATATAGCTTATAAATGCATTGAGGCTTATTAAGAAAAAAATTAGAAATACAAATAGTACTATCCACAATATATACGAGGGATAAAATATGTCTATTTTTATGTTTTATGTCTATTTTATGTGTGTATGTTTATGCTTGTGAATGTGTCTATATCTAAATATGTTTAAATATAGATATAGCTCTATAACTACATAAAAGGTGACAAAATTTGGAAAGAAAGTTTTGACAATGATAACTTCTGCAGTGAATACAAATGGAGATATTTATATTTTACTAAATGTATTTCCATAGTTTAAAATATTTCACAAGAATATCTGAATACATTATCATACAGTATATGAAAAAATAACTAAATGGAGCTTTTACCTTGTTTAGAAAAATATTTGTTTCTACTTCTATGATTTTATTTTTAAAAATCATATAAACCTGCTGAATCATATTTTATAATTATTTTGGTAGAGATGTAGTTCTTTAAAATTAATCATTAATCTGTTGTCATAAAATTATTGTATTGTTAAATGATTTCTGTTCCCAGTTTTAATTTGCTATATGAATCAAACACTAAGCACATGGATATGCAACTGAACTCTTAATACCATTTGGTACATCAATGAATGAATCCAGGGCCCTTACATTATTTTAGATATAGTAACATTATTGAATATTTGAATGCTTTTGCAGTGACGAAATTCTTTCCTATTACTTCAGGCATAGCTAAATACTTGCCATTATGTATACAAATGCACTGACGTCATCCTGTCCTTTCTATCTGTTCTACCTTCAACTTGTCCATTGGATTCACTGCCTACAGAACAACTCAGAGAAACAATATTGCTGCTACTAGCTGCTATGAAAATATCTGTGACATGGAAACGGTGCAATTTTGGAATGCCCATGCTGCTTCCAACATTCATGATGCCAGAGCATCGCTGTGTTATAGACATACATGGTAATACCTTCTCCTCCCAAAATCTATAAGAAGCTTTTTCACCTGGGTTCCAAAGAAGACTTTCTTTTTCCACAAGTGTCACAAAGTCTTATTTTATCATATATTTTAACCACTAATGAGCACGATTTGATCAAATTTTTATCAAGCTACTTGTGAAACAGATTTATAAATGTATTGGTTTCTGGTCCTTTCTCCACTACTCATTCAACACAATTCAAGTCAGGTTCCTAACAGGAAATAGATCCATGTCAGTGTTCTATTTCCCTCCATGTTCTCATGATCTTGCACCAATCAAAATTAAAATTTCCTATATTAGTCGCAAAATAAAATCTACGAACATTGACCAAGAGAAATACATATTGGAAAAGTAGAAATCTGAGAAGAGGTTTAGAAAGAAGGTAACATAGCATGCATCTGGGTCTCATCTCAGCCTTTCAAAATTCCTCAATGTAATTGTTATATTTCTTTAATGCTGGGAAAAGCACATACATATAACAAATATCTAATACATTTACATACACTTAAAATATATAACATATAAAGGTGTGCATATGTATGTATGTGTGTATATGTATGTATGTGTGTGTATATATATATATAAAATGTTAGAACTATTCTCTCTCAGGATATAAATAACGTGGGTCTTTCAAAAGAATCAACAATATAAACCAAGATAAAAAACTGTGAATTTAAGAAATACATTCTTTTAAAATTATATTTCTAATAACAATAATAATAAACAAGCCTTAGATAGCAGTATTTGTTCTAAGGCTATTACAGAAAAATAGTGAAATGTTAAAATATTCATATATGTAGAAAATCCAGAATAATTTATAGGCAAACTACTAAAATCAATAGGAAATTATCATTGCTGGATTCAAGTTTAATATTTTAAAAAAATAATTGTAGGCCAGGTGCAGTGGCTCACACCTATAATTCCAGCACTTTGGGAGGCCAAAGGTGGGTGGATTGCTTGAGCCCAGGAGTTCAAGACCAGCTTAGGCAACATATTAGGTTAGTGCAAAAGTAATTGTGGTCTTTGCTATTACTTTAATGGCAAAAAAGGCAATTACTTTTGCACCAACCTAATAATGAGTTCCCGCTTGTTAAAAAAAAAATGTATATTTACAAGTCAGCAACAACAGAAAATAAAAACTAAAGTAAAACAACAGTAGCATCATTAATGAAAATCATGAAATTAACTCTCCATACATTAATTATGTAACAAAAATATATAAAAACCTATAAATTAAAACAAGCAAATATTGCTGGGACAAATTGATTCCTTAATGAATGATTTAAAGAAATACTCAATATTGTAAAGTATAGAATTTTCTCAATTGAATATACAGATTAAACATAATTCTAATTAAAATCCCAAGGAAAATAGAAATTGATAAAGAAAAAGCACATTTATAGAATGAATGATATAGTTTCATTACTTGATATCTACATTACATAGGCATAAATTAGATATGCAAGAAAAATACAAAGTAGATAGGGTTCTAAGGAAATGTCAATAACTTATTCATAGATACCAATATCCAGTTTATGGCAGCCATGCTGAACTAGGCAAAAATAGAGATGATGAGCAAGTTATGTTAAATGAATTTTTAAATCATATGGTGTAACTTTTAATATAATAATTATATTAGTAATGACACTATAATTGATGTAGACATGATTTGATTAGATATATTTGATTAGATATATCAAATGATTTTTAATAAGATGTTTAAAGAAATAAAATTCTCTCAAAGTTGAGAGGCCAATTTAAATACAAAATGAGGCCGTATTATAGCAATTAATAAAATAAAATAAACATTTACTCTGAAGAAGTCATGCAATCAGAGAGTGCAAAATTTCCTTAATTTCTGGGTAAGGAATAATAATTTTATACACAGCACAAAAATTAAAGTTTTCAAATGAATCAACCAAACAACCAATTAATCAGTCAACTTAGAAGTCCTATCCTATGCATTATTTTCCTTTTGAGGATTCCTGTGAAAGATCCTAAGTGAAGAAATCAGAGAGAAGAGAGATCTGAGTTAATATCTTTGTCAAATCTAGCTTTGTGATTGTTGGCAAATAATTTAAAAGCATTGAATATAGTTTCTTTATCCATAGGTGTGTATATTTAATTCTGAATGTATTAAATTTTCTCTGTACATACACATACACACACAAAAATAGTTCATGTTATAAAAGACAAGATGATATATTGAAATCAAATATACACTAAATTTTGGCCAATAAAATGTAATTATAGTTATTATTAAAGTGGTTGTAATTGAAAAAAATACCAAAAATAGGCCATGAAAACATGATAATAGCTAAAATATATTGAGTTCACCATATGTCACTACTGGTTTCTTCCCGATAGAGGTACTATAATCCTGACACTTCCTTTACAGAAGCACAGGCAAGTTATGTAAACTTACCACAGAGATACAACTCTCAGGATGAGGAGTATGCATTCTAATCCTTTCAGGTGGTAGATTTCTAGCTTAAAGAAGAATTTTCAAATTGGAACATAACTGCAAACATTAAAATGTACAGATCCGAACTTTTCAATGAGCTTTGACAGTTATATACACTAGGGTAAACACCGCTCCATCCACATTATAGAACAGCTCTTAACATCTCAGAGGCTTTCCACAGTCAGTCCCTATTGCTGAGAAAATAACCAATGTTCTTACCTAGCTTTGCCTATTCTTGAATTTCATATAAATGAAAAGATGGTACATAATATTTTGTCTTGGCATCTTTCATGCAACATAAAGTTTTAAAGTTTGATCCATATTGTTGCCTATTTAATTGCCTATTTTTTATTGTGAACTAGTATTCCCTTGTATAATATGCCACAGACTCCTCATCCAGTCTTGTATTGATAAACATGTGAGTAGTTTCTACTTTGGGGGAAGGAGGATAATACATAAAACTTCTCTAACTATTCTTGTACAAGTCTCTTTTTATGGACCTATGTTTCTCTTTAGAAAGTAAATAACTTGGAGTAGAATTGCTGAGTCAGAAGGTAGAGGCCAACTTTTCAAGAAACTGGCAAACAGTTCTGCAAATGGTTATACCATTGCACACTCCCATTAGCAATAAGTGAGTTATGACTGTCCCACATTTTCCTCCAATTTTCGTGTTTTCAGTCTTTTTAATTTTAGTCATTCTTGGGGGGTGTCTCATGGTTTTAGAAATCCAGCTGTTAACCACCGGGTTGTTTGTCCTTATATATAATGCTCAAAACCATTCTAATTTCAGTGAATGTATTCCAAACCACAATAAATTCAGGAAGATAGCAGTCAGGTTAAAAGGCATGGTATAATTTCAGTAGAATATTAAGATAAAGTATTAAAATGTTCTCTAAACAAAACATGGTATTGCAGTTACAGAAGATGAGTGCCTAAGTTCAAATTTGGCTTTTCCCCTTCAGACCAAAATAGTAATTTCTTTCATATTATGTATGATTCAGTTCCTGAGAGGATAGCTTAACTGAATGAAGCCCAGATCCTTTTAATTTGACCCCAAAAGCTAGCTTTATTTTCTTTTTTTAGGTGTTTGTCCTCAGGGTTCCTGTCAAAAAACCTGACTATGAGACTGCTAAGAGAAAAAGATGGAAGAGACAGGTACCGTAGGTAAAGAGAGTAACGCTGTGTGATAAATCCTCCAGGGCCCAATTACCAGCTGCAAAATTGAGTAAGTCATATTCATTTTTGACTTCAGACATTCTATTTTCAATTTATTTTTCTGTCATATCACAAATATTAGAAAAACATTTATCTACAACTTGAATTAATGTTTTCATTGAAGATAGCATATTATATAGTAAGTTATTCATTCCTTTTATTAACTGCAGATAATTATAATTTTAATTCGTTGTTTGCCCTAACTTTTGGTACTAAAAATCAGAGGGAATGTCTACAAAATGTATGCCTTAAAAATAGTATAAGAACATCTGAACCAGAGAATACTTTCTAAGAAAGAAAGCAAAAATGAAAAAAAAAACAACTCTATCTATATCAACTTTTACGAAGTTTTTTACCCCTGTTTAAAACTGGTTCTCATCACAATTTGGTAAGAAAAATTAATGTAATCATTTTTCTAAAAAATAATCACTTGAAAACTTTTTTTGGTAGTTTATGAATAGACAATTTTATCACGATTTGAAGAGATGAGGTGAATCTGCTGTTCTATTTGTCTCCTTAGACCAAGGTATTATTGATTCTGACTTTATTAAAAAAATAAAAAAAGAAACCAAACAGAGTGAGTTATTTTCTCAAATGGGTATGTGGAAGAATTTCAAAGAAAACAGATTAATTTACACGTATCAAAAGAGAGAAAGATAGTGTTTAATATGGTCTATTTTTTAGTAAATGTAAAAACTGTAGAAATAACACAGAAGGCATTGAATTCCAAACACAAATCAAAATAATAGAGAATAATGATTATGATTGAGAATTATGATTATGATTGAGAATAATGATTATATTAAATATGTGATAGTATATATATCTGAAATAAATGAAGAAAGCTCATCAGTTTTAATGTGAGAAACTAAACTGTACTACAAATTATTTCAAAATAATTTGATACATTAATATCTCAGTAGATAGTAGATACTTCATACTTCTGTGTAAACCAAATTCTATCAACAATTTACAGAATTTACTATTTATTTGAAGATAACAGACAACTAAACATATCAATTTACACCAACAGGCTGTGAGTGTCATTTGGTTGCAGATGTCTTGCCATCATTATTTGTCTTGATTAGTCAGCATTCACTAGGTAGGCTGATGCCTTTTTCTTTCCCTCCCAACCACACATACCTACATACACTTTCTCAGTATAGTAAAGACAAGTTTTCCCATAAAGAAAAAAATTAAATAACTCTCGGTGTTAAAGATCAATTAAAATAATTTTAAATATTATTGAATATAGATTATTTAAAAATTATCTTCCTAACATTTGACAACTCTAACAACTGTCATAAAATAGTTAAAGAGCGGACACATCAACATTTTTTATTGTGACTATTTACCTGAAAGTAATTAAATCGTTGACTCTTGGAACTATTAGTGGCACTTAATTATCAGGTCATTAATATTTAAGAAGATGAAATAATTAAAAGATATGTTTGTATGTGCTATTGTTGCTTAATCATATGATAGGACCTCCATAAACTCACTCAGTAACACACAGATTCTGTAAGCTAAAATAGCTGTTTATTCTCAGAAGAGGAGATCCTGTGCTAAAAGAAAAATGAATACCTATATTGAATGGTTTCATTCCATGTTTGGGTCTAGTCTTTTTACACAAAGGCAAGTTTCACTGGGCACAGTAGCTCACGTTTGTAATCCCAACAGGATGGGAGGCCAAGGTAGGCTGATCACTTGAGGCCAAGAGTTCAAGACCAGTCTGGCCAATATGATAAAACCCCGTCTCTACTTAAAATACAAAAATTAGCAGGGCATGGTGGCACATACCTGTCATCCCAGCTACTTGAGAGGCTAAGGCAAGAGAATTGCTTGAACCTGGGGTTGGGCGCAGAGTTAACAGTAAGCAGAGCTCACACCACTACACTCCAGCCTGGGCAACACAGCCAAACTCCGTCTCTAAAAATCGAAAAGACAAATTATGTGTGCTGTGTCTTTGAGTAATATTTTAGCCTAAAATATTGATACTTGATACTTTTTGTAACCCAAATTTGTAAAGATTTAAAAATTTAGAGATAACACTTATTTTCTATGCCTTCCATGAAATTTTTACTTAAGTTTACACAATATTATACTCTGAGTTTTCAGTGAGTTTTTCACTATTGAAAGCAGATTGGATGCAGGTAAAGGGATGTTGATTATAGCGAGTTTGTGTTGTTAACTAGCTATTTTATGCTGTGTCAGTGTAATCTGAATCATCTAAGAGTAAAATGACTCAATCAAATACAATCATTTGAGATGTAAAAACAAAATCAGAATTTATGACTTCTCAAAAATGTAATTCAGAGAATTATGACTACTGTGGTTTCTCAGAGTTAAATGAAAACAAGACAGTGTAATTTAGGTCAAATTCCATTTTATATGGAAATGAATCATTTTATAAAACATTGGTTTAAAACATAAATAAAGCAAAACAAAACTATGTATTGCCTCATAAAATTGCTAAGTTGCTGTAATTTTTAGTGAATACTAAACATGCATCTTTTCTTTTATAAATAAACAGAACTTTGCCAATGTGGTTATGAGAAAGCCAGAATGTAAGATAAAAATTTGCTCAGATTTTTTTCCTATCATTATTTACAGCAAGAAAATAAAGACTGTCATTTCCCTCTTGGTTTTTGAGGTTGCTGATAATATTATCATAAAAATGATCACAGGCCTCAAAAGGATTTACTGTGAATTTTTTGTTTGAGGGTTGTCTTGGAGAAGAAATAAAACAGAAAATGAATTTCAAAGCTCTAAGCTAGTGCTGGATATATTAATACATATAAAATTTAAAAAATATATCTGAGGCCAGGTGTGGTGGCTCACACGTGTAATCCCAGCACTTTTGGAGGCCGAGGCAGGTGGATCACCTGAGGTCACGAGTTCGAGACCAGCACGGCCAACATGGCAAAACCCCGTCTCTACTAAAAAAAATACAAAAATTAGCAGGGTGGGGTGTTGGGTGTCTGTAATCCTAGCTAATTGGGAGGCTGAGGCAAGAGAATCGCTTGAACTCCAGAAGCAGAGCTTGCAGTGAGCAAGATCGCACCACTGCACTCCAGCCTGGCGACAGATCGAGACTCTGCCTCAAAAAACAAAAACAAAAAACAATATCAATAGCCTTCAAAGCAGCCTTTCTGAAGTTTGCAAGAAAATAATTAATGAATACACAAAAATAGAGAAGTAAACATAAAAAGAAACTAACCATGAAAAAGGCAACATCTGGGAGGTATTAATAATAATTTTAATTTAGAAGGAGTCAGATTAATAAGCAAACTTGGTGGTTTTTATGTCTTTCTTTTTTTTAATTGAGACGGGGTCTCGCTTTGCCATCCAGGATGGAGTACAGTGGTGTGAGCATGGCTCACTGCAGCCTCAACCTCATGGACCCAAGCGATCCTCCCAACTTAGACCTCCAAGTTGCTGAGACTACAGGCACATGCCACCACGCTCAGCTAATTTTTGTATTTTTTTGAAGAGACAGGGTTTCTCCATGTTGCCTAGGCTCCTCTAGAACTCCTGAGTTCAGGCAATCTGTCAGTTTTAGCTTTTGAAAGCTGGGATTACAGTCATGGGCCATTATGACTGGCCTAGTGGGTTTGTTTTTTAATATTGCAAGTGAGCTTTATTAAAGAGACGATGCCTGAGACCCACCTATCTACCTTTTCTTTTTTTTTTTCCCTAGGACATTAGTAAACAGGACATAGGGCATCTGCCCCTTTCTGTGTTATAGATTTTTTTTAAGTTGGTGAAATACTATTATATAGGGACTTTAAAAAATGGAAAACACTGGCTCTAGACAAATATCATTTTGTTCAAAAAATGAATAAATTAGCAGAAATGCAAAGAAAATGATAACATGAAGCCAATAGAGAGAAAATGTAGAATGGGGAAAGAGGAAGAGCATTTGGGAATCTCAGGAGTTATAACACTGTTGTAAATAGCAGAAAATTGATTAGCACCTTCAAATATATTAGAAGCAAATATAGCCTTTTAGAAAGAGAAAAGAAATATTATAAGGTGAAAAACAATTTGAGACCAAAAACACTAGGTGAATTCCTGGTGAAGATGGTTTCTGATCCAATTTTGCTCTTCATAAACTACCACTAATGCTATAGTAAAGCAATTGTCTCCTAAATAGGCATAAATTCATGAGTGTAATGAAAGTAAAAAAAGAAGCAACAGCAACATAATGAGGGAATTCAGATGGAATAGTAATAATTTACGTAACAGAGCTAAGAAAGCCAAATACTATTTGAACGGAAGGAAAATCCAAGAAACAACTCAACTTATTCCATAGAATTATCAAATGACTTAGATTTTGGCAGTGCCATGTACCTCAAAATTAGGGTGACAGTAGGAAGAAGACCTAAAATACTATGAACCATTATAAGCTTATATAATAGACTAATATAAGCTGTTTAGAAACAGATCCATAAATTCCCCTCTGCACCTTACATTCTCAACAACTAATTCACTCTCCTTTTCCAGACACATTGGAAAGAACTCCTTCCAGTCCTTCTGACTAGAGGAAACCAGGCACAGGTGAGGGCTGGAGCCAGATCTTCAATCTCTTGGTAAGAAATTTAAAATGGTTTCTTTAGGAAATGTGAAAAACAGTTTGAGGGGAAAGATCAAAAGGCGATGACATAAGGCCTCCTTCAACAAATGGCCAGAAAAGCTCCCAATTGATACACCCATTTATTTACTTGGAGAGTATGATTAACTCTTTAGTCATCTACTACCAAATGTTAAAGGAAATTATAAAGATGACGCAAATAAGTCACACTTCACCATATCAACTCTCTTTGTAATTTATTGCTTAATATTTGACAATGCACTGAGAATGTGTCTTAATGTTATTAATTAGTGGCCTTTGGTTTCAGCTTCAATAACTCCCTTTAGTAATTTCTGTAACGCAAGCCTAGTGGTGATGAACTTTCTTAGCTTTTGTTTGTCTAAGAATGATTTTATTTCTCCCTTGTTTCTGAAACACAGCTTTACTGGGTAAAGTAATATTGATAGACATTTTTTTTCCCTTCAGAACTTTAAATATATGATCCTACATTTTCCCGGCCAGCAGAGCTCTTGCTAATAAATCTTTAATAATTGTTTTAGACTCCCACATACTTGATATGTTTTAAACTTTTGTGGCTTTCAGAGTTCTTTGTCTTTTATTTTTGATAGTTTCACTGTTATGTGTCTTGGTGAATTAACTTCAGGTTGAATATACTAGTAGATCTGTGCACATCTTTCATCTGGATGTTGGCATCTTTCCTCAGATTTGGGAAGTTTCCAGCCATTATTTCTTTACATATACTTCCTGGCTCTTTCCCCTGCCCCCATCTTTTTTTTTTTCCAGAAACTCCTATTCTGTGACTATTAGGTATCTTGATGATGTCTGATAATACCTGAAGGCTTTCTTCCTTTTTAATTTTTTTACTTTTTTCATTTCTGACTAAATAATTTCATGTTTTGTTTTCAAGCTCATTCTTTCTTTTGCTTGATCCACTCTGCTTTTGAAGCTCTCTACTGAATTTTTAAGTTAAATCATTGTGTTCTTAATCTCTAGGATTTCTATTTTTTATTATTTCTATTTCTTGGTCAAATTTCTCAATGACTTCATGTATTATTTTTCAATTTCATTTAATTTTCTTTCATACATTCTTGTAGTACACTGAACTTCTTTAAGAGGGCTATTCTGAATTCTTTGTCAGATCTCTATTTCTTTAAGTCCATTGTTAGAGCTTTATTAGTTCTTTTGGAGGTGTCATAATTCTTCATAATCCTTGTGTCTGTACATTGGTGTCTGTGCATTTAAGAACACAGCCACTTCTTTTCATCTTTACAGGTATTCTTTGACAGTGATAGACCTTCACAGAAGGTACCATTACTTGAGTTCTGGAATTGAGCGGTATTGCATATTGGGTTCTGGGGTTAGATAAAGTCCTTGCTCAGGATGCTTGGAACCAGGTAGTATGCTTAGTAGAAATACATGGTTGATGCTTAGCCTCCTGCATTGGTGAAGCATAGGGGTAGGGTTTGAGGCTGAATTGAGGCACTGTCTGAAAGCCAACTGGCTCAAGCCCAGTCCCTGTGCTTTGCCAAAAGGTGCTGCGGTGGGCATTTCCTTCCTTGGGAAAGGTGTTGAGTGGGCATTGAGATTGAGTCAACATGCTGTTTGAATGATCAGGTGGCTGAAGTCTAGCCTCTGCACTTTGCCAAATGCACTGTGGTGGGTGACTTTCTCTTTGGGTGAGCTCTTGAGGTAAGCTTTGAGGTTGAGCTTAGCCACTCTTTGAACTCCCAGGTGGTGTACATCTAGACTGTGTGTCTTGATGAAAGATACTTTGACGGGCATCTCTTTCTCTCTAAGTCAGGTCTTCAGATTGGCTTTAAGGTTGATCTGCTATTTGAATGTCTGGTGGCACAAGTATAGCACCTGTGCTTTTCTGAAATAAAAGTATCTCCCTCACAGGTATCTCCCTTACAGGCCTTGGGATGGTGTCTAAGGTTGGGTTTGGAGGTTAGCTGTCTCAGGACTTAAGCCAGATTAAATTTCCAGGAGGCTTCTAGAAGTGACCAATTTGGCTTTACTGGTGAGTAATGTCACTGGTGCCTCTTATTGGGTACTTCATGGGCAGTAGTAACAGAGAACTACAACCAAGATCCTGGTTTCTATGAGAAATGCTTCCTTCCTTTGTTTCTGTCTCACCCAGGTGGTCTAGCAATGCTGTTACCCTCTGTACTCCCCATGAGGTGAATCCAAATTGGACTTCCTGAGAAGTGTCTTGGAATGCTCAGGAAATAGATGTCCATCTCTGGTTTTATTTTTCATCTATAGGAACTAAGGGCCTCAAAAGGAATCCTCTCTGTGTGACACTGTGAAAACTTGGGGGATGGGAAGGGACTGTGTGTTCAAAGTGAGAGGAATGGTCTCCTATCCATATAAAGCAGGTTTTATTCAGTTCTATGGTTCACAAAGGTATCTCAGGCTTATTTCCAAGTTTTTGGAAACTTGAAACTCCTATTCTGCCATCTTGCTGATGTGCTCCCTGAATAACCTTTTTTAAAATGAGCTTTTTTAGAAAATGAAAAGCGCTCTTGGAACCTATAAGTATAAAAAATAAAAAAGATATGAACAATTTAATATAAATTTTATAAGACAGAGTTGAAGAATTTTCTGAGAAAATATGAAAAAGACAAAGTTTACTGAAGACAGGCCTTTAAAAATTAGATGACCAGTCCAAGAGGTTTTTACAAATAAAAAAGGAGGTTCAGAACTATTACAGAATGAAAAAAAGTACAAAAAAATTTAAAAAATAATAAAAGTTTAAAAATATTAAAATATTTAAATTTTTTTTAAATTTAAATAATAATTAAAAATTTAACAAATAATAAAATTTCCTCCTTCAAAAAAACAACACAAATGAAAAGCCTGCAAAGAATATTGAGCAAAGTAGTTGAAAATACACTCATTCAAGTCACTTGTGAAATTTCATAAAAGAGATAAAATCATTCACATATGAACAATGAGAAATTATTATTCATTTAAATTTCTAATTAAATGCTGAATGGTCTAAACAATTAGATATACCTTTTCAATTATGAAGCAAAACTGTACCAGACTATAATTCTCTCTCCAACAAAATCATCATTTAAGGGTGAGCACAGAATGAAGATATTTTCAGACATGGAATGGTTCAATAAATTTATTTTCCCTATGCCTTTTTTCAAGAGCCCATTAGAAATGTTTCTCAGTCGAATGAGGGAAAAATTAAAAAGGAAATAGGAGGTACCAAACAAAAGAGATTCCCGAAACCACAGATAGTATCAAGCCCTATATAAAGAGAATTTCCAGAGAGACAGTTGAATGCTATTCATAAAATGCAAACACTTCAGATAAGTGCCAAAAATCTAGGCCAAAAAAGGCTAAAAACTAAAAATCTTAATTTTGAGTCTATGGAAAACTGATATTTGTGCAAATAGGATAGAAGTAGTTATAATTTGTTATGTAGCTTATCTCTGATTATCATACATAGTTATTATTTAAACCTTTAATATTGAATGAAACATTATTATTAAAACCTTTAATATTGAGTGAAACATTACTATATAACTATATTATATAATAACTATATAACTATATTAATATAATATAAAAAAAAGATTGAGTGGCCGAAAGGAAAGAGAAAGAAATAAAGCGAAAATCTTACCTTTTAAAATGCCTGGGAGGGAGGAGCCAAGATGGCCGAATAGGAACAGCTCCAGTCTACAGCTCCCAGCGTGAGTGACGCAGAAGACGGGTGATTTCTGCATTTCCATCTGAGGTACCGTGTTCATCTCACTAGGGAGTGACAGACAGTGGGCGCAGGTCAGTGGGTGAGTGCACCGTGCGCCAGCCGAAGCAGGGACGAGGCATTGCCTCACTCGGGAAGCGCAAGGGGTCAGGGAGTTCCCTTTCCAGGGGTGACAGACGGCACCTGGAAAATCGGGCCACTCCCACCTGAATACTGTGCTTTTCCGACGGGCTTAGGAAACGGTGCCCCAGGAGATTGTAGCCCGCACCTGGCTCAGAGGGTCCTACGCCCACGGAGTCTCGCTGATTGCTAGCACAGCAGTCTGAGATCAAACAGCAAGTGGGCAGCGAGGCTGGGGGAGGGGTGCCCGCCATTGCCCAGGCTCGCTTAGGTAAACAAAGCAGCCGGGAAGCTTGAACTGGGTGGAGCCCACCACAGCTCAAGGAGGCCTGCCTGCCTCTGTAGGCTCCACCTCTGGGGGCAGGGCACAGACAAACAAAAAGACAGCAGTAACCTCTGCAGACTTAAATGTCCCTGTCTGACAGCTTTGAGGAGAGCAGTGGTTCTCCCAGCACGCAGCTGGAGATCTGAGAACGGGCAGACTGCCTCCTCAAGTGTGTCCCTGACCCCTGACCCCTGAGCAGCCTAACTGGGAGGCACCCCCCAGCAGGGGCAGACTGGCACCTCACACGGCCGGCCAGGTACTCCAACAGACCTGCAGCTGAGGGTCCTGTCTGTTAGAAGCAAAACTAACAGAAAGGACATCCACACCAAAAACCCATCTGTACATCACCATCATCAAAGATCAAAAGTAGATAAAACCACAAAGATGGGGAAAAAACAGAGCAGAAAAACTGGAAACTCTAAAAAGCAGAGTACCTCTCCTCCTCCAAAGGAACGCGGTTCCTCACCAGCAACGGAACAAAGCTGGACGGAGAATGACTTTGACGAGCTGAGAGAAGAAGGCTTCAGACGATCAAATTACTCCGAGCTATGGGAGGATATTCAAACCAAAGGCAAAGAAGTTGAAAACTTTGAAAAAAATTTAGAAGAATGTATAACTAGAATAACCAATACAGAGAAGTGCTTAAAGGAGCCGATGGAGCTGAAAACCAAGGCTCGAGAACTACGTGAAGAATGCAGAAGCCTCAGGAGCCGATGCGATCAAATGGAAGAAAGGGTATCAGCCCTGGAAGATGAAATGAATGAAATGAAGCAAGAAGGGAAGTTTAGAGAAAAAAGAATAAAAAGAAACGAGCAAAGCCTCCAAGAAATGTGGGACTATGTGAAAAGACCAAAATCTACGTCTGATTGGTGTACCTGAAAGTGACAGGGAGGATGGAAACAAGTTGGAAAACACTCTGCAGGATATTATCCAGGAGAACTTCCCCAATCTAGGAAGGCAGGCCAACATTCAGATTGATGAAATACAGAGAACGCCACAAAGATACTCCTCGAGAAGAGCAACTCCAAGACACATAATTGTCAGATTCACCAAAGTTGAAATGAAGGAAAAAATGTTAAGGGCAGCCAGAGAGAAAGGTCGGGTTACCATCAAAGGGAAGCCCATCAGACTAACAGCGGATCTCTCGGCAGAAACCCTACAAGCCAGAAGAGAGTGGGGGCCAATATTCAACATTCTTAAAGAAAAGAATTTTCAACCCAGAATTTAATATCCAGCCAAACTAAGCTTCATAAGTGAAGGAGAAATAAAATACTTTACAGACAAGCAAATGCTGAGAGTTTTTGTCACCACCAGGCCTGCCCTAAAGGAGCTCCTGAAGGAAGCAGTAAATATGGAAAGGCACAACCAGTACCAGCCACTGCAAAATCATGCGAAAATGTAAAGACCATCGAGACTAGGAAGAGACTGCATCAACTAACGAGCAAAATAACCAGCTAACATCATAATGACAGGATCAGATTCACACATAACAATATTAACTTCAAATGTAAATGGACTAAATGCTCCAATTAAAAGACACAGACTGGCAAATTGGATAAAGACTCAAGACCCATCAGTGTGCTGTATTCAGGAAACCCATCTCACGTGCAGAGACACACATAGGCTCAAAATAAAACGATGGAGGAAGATCTACCAAGAAATGGAAAACAAAAAAAGGCAGGGGTTGCAATCCTAGTCTCTGATAAAACAGACTTTAAACCAACAAAGATCAAAAGAGACAAGGCAGGCCATTACATAATGGTAAAGGGATCAATTCAACAAGAAGAGCTAACTATCCTAAATATATATGCACCCAATACAGGAGCATCCAGATTCATAAAGCAAGTCCTGAGTTACCTACAAAGAGACTTAGACTCCCACACATTAATAATGGGAGAATTTAACACCCCACTGTGAACATTAGACAGATCAACGAGACAGAAAGTCAATGAGGATACCCAGGAATTGAACTCAGCTCTGCACCAAGTGGACCTAATAGACATCTACAGAACTCTCCACCCCAAATCAACAGAATATACATTTTTTTCAGCACCACACCACACCTATTCCAAAATTGACCACATACTTGGAAGTAAAGCTCCCCTCAATAAATGTAAAAGAACAGAAATTATAACAAACTATCTCTCAGATCACAGTGCAATCAAGCTAGGACTCAGGATTAAGAATCTCACTCAAAACCGCTCAACTACGTGGAAACTGAACAACCTGCTCCTGAATGACTACTGGGTACATAACGAAATGAAGGCAGAAATAAAGAAGTTCTTTGAAACCAACGAGAACCAAGACACAACATACCAGAATCTCTGGGAGGCATTCAAAGCAGTATGTAGAGGGAAATTTATAGCACTAAATGCCCACAAGAGAAAGCAGGAAAGATCCAAAATTGACACCCTAACATCACAATTCAAAGAACTAGAAAAGCAAGAGCAAACACATTCAAAAGCTAGCAGAAGGCAAGAAATAACTAAAATCAGAGCAGAACTGAAGGAAATAGAGACACAAAAAACCCTTCAAAAAATTAATGAATCCAGGAGCTGGTTTTTTGAAAGGATCAACAAAATTGGTAGACCACTAGCAAGATTAATAAAGAAAAAAAGAGAGACGAATCAAATAGATGCAATAAAAAATGATAAAGGGGATATCACCACCGATCCCACAGAAATACAAACTACCATCAAAGAATATTACAAACACCTCTATGCAAATAAACTAGAAAATCTAAAAGAAATGGATAAATTCCTCAACACATACACCCTCCCAAGACTAAACCAGGAAGAAGTTGAATCTCTGAATAGACCAATAACAGGAGCTGAAATTGTGGCGATAATCAATAGCTTACCAACCAAAAAAAGTCCAGGACCAGATGGGTTCACAGCCGAATTCTACCAGAGGTACAAGGAGGAGCTGGTACCACTCCTTCTGAAACTATTCCAATCAATAGAAAAAGAGCGAATCCTCCCTAACTCATTTTATGAGGCCAGCATCATCCTGATACCAAAGACTGTCAGAGACACAACAAAAAAAGAGAATTTTAGACCAATATCCTTGATGAACATTGATGCAAAAATCCTCAATAAAATACTGGCAAACAGAATCCAGCAGCACATCAAAAAGCTTATCCACCATGATCAAGTGGGCTTCATCCCTGGGATGCAAGGCTGGTTCAATATACGCAAATCAATAAATGTAATCCAGCATATAAACAGAACCAAAGACAAAAACCACATGATTATCTCAATAGATGCAGAAAAGGCCTTTGACAAAATTCAACAACCCTTCATGCTAAAAACTCTGAATAAATTAGGTATTGATGGGACATATCTCAAAATAATAAGAGCTATCTATGACAAACCCACAGCCAATATCACACTGAATGGGCAAAAACTGGAAACATTCCCTTTGAAAACTGGCACAAGACAGGGATGCCCTCTCTCACCACTTCTATTCAACATAGTGTTGGAAGTTCTGGCCAGGGCAATTAGGCAGGAGAAAGAAATAAAGGGTATTCAATTAGGAAAAGAGGAAGTCAAATTGTCCCTGTTTGCAGATGACATGATTGTATATCTAGAAAACCCCATTGTCTCAGCCCAAAATCTCCTTAAGCTGATAAGCAACTTCAGCAAAGTCTCAGGATACAAAATCAATGTACAAAAATCACAAGCATTCTTATACATCAATAACAGACAAACAGAGAGCCAAATCATGAGTGAACTCCCATTCACAATTGCTTCAAAGAGAATAAAATACCTAGGAAGTATCTGATCTTTGACAAACCTGAGAAAAACAAGCAATGGTGAAAGGATTCCCTATTTAATAAATGGTCCCGGGAAAACTGGCTAGCCATATGTAGAAAGCTGAAAGTGGATCCCTTCCTTACACCTTATACAAAAATTAATTCAAGATGGATTAAAGACTTAAATGTTAGACCTAAAACCATAAAAACCCTAGAACAAAACCTAGGCATTACCATTCAGGACATAGGCATGGGCAAAGACTTCATGTCTAAAACACCAAAAGCAATGGCAACAAAAGCCAAAATTGACAAATGGGATCTAATTAAAGTAAAGAGCTTCTGCACAGCAAAGGAAACTACCATGAGAGTGAACAGGCAACCTATAAAATGGGAGAAAATTTTTGCAACCTACTCATCTGACAAAGGGCTAATATCCAGAATCTACAATGAACTCCAACAAATTTACAAGAAAAACAAACAACCCCATCAAAAAGTGGGCAAAGGACATGAACAGACACTTCTCAAAAGAAGACATTTATGCAGCCAAAAAACACATGAAAAAATGCTCACCATCACTGGCCATCAGAGAAACGCAAATCAAAACCACAATGAGATACCATCTCACACCAGTTAGAATGGCAATCATTAAAAAGTCAGGAAACAACAGGTGCTGGAGAGGATGTGGAGAAATAGGAACACTTTTCCACTGTTGGTGGGACTGTAAACTAGTTCAACCCTTGTGGAAGTCAGTGTGGCGATTCCTCAGGGATCTAGAACTAGAAATTCCATTCGACCCAGCCATCCCATTACTGGGTATATACCCAAAGGACTATAAATCATGCTGCTATAAAGACACATGCACACGTATGTTTATTGCGGCATTATTCACAATAGCAAAGACTTGGAACCAACCCAAATGTCCAACAATGATAGACTGGATTAAGAAAATGTGGCACATATACACCATGGAATACTATGCAGCCATAAAAAATGATGAGTTCATGTCCTTTGTAGGGACATGGATGAAATTGAAAATCATCATTCTCAGTAAACTATCGCAAGAACAAAAACCAAACACCGCATATTCTCACTCATAGGTGGGAATTGAACAATGAGAACACATGGACACAGGAAGGGGAACATCACACTTCGGGGACTGTTGTGAGGTGGGGGGAGGGGGGAGGGATAGCATTGGGAGATATACCTAACGCTAGATGACGAGTTAGTGGGTGCAGCGCACCAGCATGGCACATGTATACATATGTAACTTACCTGCACGTTGTGCACATGTACCATAAAACCTAAAGTATAATAATAATAATAATCATAAAAATAAAAAAAAGAAAAAAATATTCAATTGAACGAAAACAGAATGTCAGTAGGAAAATAGAAGGGTTAAATAAAATAGATGTACATAGAACGCTATTCAAAAATAAATAAATAAATAAAATAAACTAAAATAAAACTCCTGAAATTTAATATAAATGTAATATAGTTATATAGTTATTATATAATATAGTTATAATATACTATATATACTGTATTATAACTATATTATGTAATAACTGTATTATATAGTTGTATAATAATGTTTCACTCAATATTAAAGGTTTAAATTTATTAATATTTAATATATAGTTAATATATAATTAATATTTATTATATAATTAATATATTAACTATCCCACCTAGAATATTACATCACCCCACCAACCATGAGAAACATGAGTGAGAAAGTGGTGATAGGATAAGAGTTTTATATTAATGAGCATATCTCTGGATACAAACATAAATCAATAAGAAAAGAAATACTCAATCTCTTCTTGCCAATACCTACCTTTTAGTTACTTAGTAGCCATCTCCATTATCAGATCAACTGTCACAGTATTGCAGTACTTGTGTTCAAGCAACCCTATGTTACTTAACAATGGTCCCAAAGAACAAGAGTAGTGATGCTGGCATATTGTTACAATTATTCTATTATATTATTAGTTATTGTTGGTAATCTCTTACTATGCCTAATTATAAATTAAACTTTATCTTAGGTATGTACATATAGAATAAAACAGTATATATAGGGCTTGATACTATCCATGGCCTCAGGCATCTACTAGCCATCTTGGAACATATCCTCTGTGACTAAGAAGGGACTATTACATAAAATTGCAGACAGGAAAAAAAAGGTTGAGTGGCCGAAAGGAAAGAGAAAGAAATAAAGTGAAAATCTTACCTTTTAAGATGCCTGAAACTTAATCATTGTAATCATAATAATAACAATGATAGTAACAAGCATAAGTAAAAGTGAAAGTAGTTATAAATATAAAAATATGCCATGTTTTCCTAGATATAGAATTAAATACGTAAATAATTATCTACATTATCTGGAGACTATGAAGTTGTAGGTGAATTGGGCTGCACAAGATATATTATAGTGACAAACCTTGTAGAAATAAATTTTTCTAAAGTGTGCACATACATGTTTGACAAAATTAAAATAAAAACGAGAAAAAAACAATAAAAAAGGGAACAAAAGGAACACGATGATCTCAAAAAAGCAGAAAAATGAAAAAATCTAATATAAGTACTTAAAAGAAACTAAAAGCACTTCAGAAGAAATAGAATTTGCATTGGAGTCAGTAAACATTTAGGATGAAATAGAAATAATCTTTTCTAGAATTCACAGAAAATTATGAAGTGATAACAAAATGAGTCTGTGAGAGATAATATGACAAGAGGATAGAATAAATACAGTATAATTCTTTCAACACATGTATAAATGGTATTTTTGAAGTATTGATTATAAATAGAAGTAATACTAAAGTTGTAATAAATACAACTTTCCTGAGCTAAAGACTTTCATGTGCATTTCAATAGTAGTATCAGCTGTAGGGTCAAATCAATGAAACTTAGAATACTAAGGAAACTAATAGCAAATTTTCTAAAACCTTAAAAAAATTATTAAATGTTCACCCATAAAACAGTCTACCTACAAAGAAAACAGACATAAAGTCACTGACTATAACAATGAAAATAAGACAAAAGGGAATGGATATACATTCTGTTTTAGATATTTTTAAGGTAAAAGGACTCACCTTTTGAGAGCTTTAATTAAAGAGCCATGAGTTAAACACACATTTGAATTTAGAAAAAAATGGAGAAATAGACAATTTATTCAGGTATACAGATACAAAATGTTACCTTTATACGGATAAAAGCTTGAGTTTGGGCACAGTCCTTAGATATGCAGGAACAATGGGTTTCTTGAAAGTTAAATCTAAAAATTGGATTTACTAATCCAAACCCATGAAGGGCTGAACCAATTGCAAGCCTTCTTCAGTGGGTGTCTGACCCTGAACATTTAAATACAGAAAAGTAGGCAAGAATTGCACACTTTTGAGAACTGTCTGACTCTAAAGAGAAAAGAGAAGGAAGAGGCTCAACTACCCTGATTGTATTTCAACCCCAAGATGTTACTCTATTACATCACTCCACTACATCACATATGAGAAATATAAGTGAGAAAGTGGAGACAGGATAAGAATGTTACATTAATGAGCGTATCTCCACATATAAACGTAAACCAATAAAAAAAGAAATCCTCAATCTCTTTCCCTCATCACTAACACCCACCATTTTTATCTAAGTAAGTAACCTCTATAAGTGAGGGAAAAACAAAGACATTCACAGTTATTAATTTGCATACAGTTGTATAGTGCTGTGTTTAATAGCTTGGGTTTTCTAGGCTTCAGACTTGGGTTTGAAACTGAGCTCTCTCATCTTCTATCTTTGTATCTTTGGCAATCTATTTACCTGAGCTTCTTCATTATAATATCTACCTTGGAGGTTTAATGAGCAGATTAATTAAGATGTAGATCTAAGAATGTTAGGAAGTATGAGGAACACAGAAATAGCTCAATTCAATGTTCATCATTATCAATAACAAGGGTTGAAAAATAAAACTTAAAAAAACTTCTTAAAAATAAGTATTTAAAAGCATACATTTTTTCAATCTAAGAAATAAACGAAGAAGCTGATGAGAAGAACTCGCCAAAGGGGCACATAGCTTGCAATAGGGACTGAGACATAAAACTGTTGAAAAGAGATTTGAACGTAGTTTTTTAAAATAAAATGTGACAGTTTTGTAAATATAACCAAAATACTGACAGTGAATGTGAAAAATATAAAGAAAAAATATAAAATAAAAGTCGAATATGTCAAAACTTAGGAAAGTCCACTCTCTAGGCAAATCTAGGCTTTGATATTCTGAACAGCATAAAACAGAAATTGGAGAATACTAAAATACATAAAACAATCTACATATTTATTCTCTCCATACCCCTAATTAATCACAAGACTTATTTTTATTCAGATGTTTCTGATATAGCTTTTTGCCCTTTAAGTTGGGCTTCTAAAATCAAAGGAACAGCTTATAATCATTCTGGAAGAGAAGTCCTTCCATTCCAATAAAAGTTTTCCCTGTGACTTACAGCTCTACTTTTATAAGCAAGTGAGGCCAGAAGATTGTTTGAAAAAGGAAAATGAGGAGAAGGGTTGATTCCCACTTACTTTTTTCACAAAGGGCAAAACATGGGGCTTGTGGAAATATCCAAAGAAAAAATTATTTTCTTTGATATGCTGTATTTTAAGCTTTGCTAACTTTTTGTAAAATTGTCATCTAACAAGCCAGATAGCAAGCAAGCATTAGGCTCAAACAGAAGCTGGCCTTTTGGGAGGAATAAAACCTTAACAAAGTACTTTACTTATTGCCTTAATCTGTTTTTCTTACTAACTATGGACAAAAGTTTTTTGGACTAAGCTGGGAGACTTTGATGTTTCTTAGTGATGAACATTAGGAGTCTCCTCTTCTTGTTTGCTTCTCATCTGATGGAAAAATACATATAGCTTGGCAATGGCATTGGTACATCAGATTTTATCATTTATCTTAATAATTACTTTAGTGCTTACTATGTATTTGTATTGCTGTAATACATGGAATCAATTCATATAATGTTGAACTAACCTGTGGGATGATCAGATAATTTGCTAGTGGTCCACAATTACAAGATGGTAAGGCTTGGATTTTAATTTAGGGAGTCTAGTGCTAGAGTTCATAGTCTTAACAACTAGAGGATACCATCTGTATTTTTAGATGATTTTCCCAAGTAGAAAAAAATATAGTGGAAGATAAATGTCTATATTTAAGCCAAAATAATCTTACCAAAGTCTAAGCAATAAAGTATGCTTGTATTTGAGTGTGAGGACACAAAGAAATAATGGTTTTTCAGAGACAGTTGAAAAATTGCTAAGTAAATGATGCAGAAATGAAAATAATAAGATAGCTTTACTTATGACATTCAGGAAAAAAATATTTTTAAATTGCATAAAGGAAACTGGTGGATTAAACATACTTATTTCTTATTTATTTATTACTTACTTATTTCTCACCACTTTATTCTGAAAGTTACTACAATGCAATAACAAATTAACATGACAGAAAACTACAAGCATACAAGACGACAGGAGGCCATGACAAAAAGAAGTTAGGAGGTTAACCACAGGGTTAGGAGCTAGAAAACACATGAATGTATGGTAACTAAATTAGTAGGGCTAAAAGAGCCGAAAGCCAAACCAAGAAGTAAACTCAATCACCCCATAGCACCTCGGAAGGGCTCAGATCTGTGAAACTAGGTGCCAATGAAGGTGGTGATGTAATTGAAGTGGAACTCAGAAGTACTTTTTAAAGCCTGTCCTCTATTTCATGCCCTAGGTTGTATACCTTAATTATTGACCCAATCTCTTAGGCACAGTAATAGATGTCTACTTCCTTGCAATAGTGGGCCAGAGAAAATCTGGTCTTGTGACACTAGATGTAGCTGATGGAAAATGTATCATAAAGGTCTTATGGTGATATTTAGAAAATTAAGTAATGTCTACATTGTGAACAGTGGCATCTCAGCTCCCTTCTACTTGGCTCTAAACAGGCTAGTAGGCCTGCAGCCTTTGTACATAAGTGTCTAAAGAGTTGCCCTCTAGGAGAATTGACCCAAGATAAAAGGCCAAAAATGTTAACAATTAGCTGAGCCTTACACAGGTAGTAATATTTTTGCTGGTGGAGGTTCTTGCTTCTGTGTTAATGGCTTCTGACTGATCAGGGTGGTGGTTGTGGAAGGCTGGAGTGGCTGTGACAATATCTTAAAATAAGACAGCAATGGTGTTTGCCACATCATTTGACTCTTCCTCTCATAAATGATTTATCTATACCATGTGATGCTGTTGATAACATTTTACACACAATAGAACCTCTTTGAAAATTAAAATCAATCCTCTTAAATTCTGCTGCTGATATATCAAAAGTTTTTGTACTATTCTAAATTCTGTGTTGTTTAAAAATTTTTTCACAGCTTCTTCACCAGGATAAGATTCCATCTCAAGAAACCACTTTCTTTGCTCATCCATAAGAAGCAACTCCTTGTTCATTCACGTTTTATCATAAAATTGCAGCAATTCAGTCACATGTTAAGGCTCCAATTCCATTATAGTTCTCTCGCTATTTCTACCACATCTGTAGTTCTTCCCTTCACTGAAGTCTCTGAACACTCAAAGTCACCCATGTGGATTGGAATCAACTTCCTTCAAACTCCTGTACATGTTGATATTTTGACCTTCTCCCATGAATCATGAACGTCCTTAATGACATCTAGAATAATGAATCTTTTCCATAAGGCTTTAATTTTATGTTGCTCAGATCCATCAGAAGAGTTGCTATCTATGGCAGCCATATCCTTACAAAAGGTATTTCTTAAATTATAAGACTTGAAAGTCAAAATTACTTATGACCCATGGGATGCAGAATAGATGTTGTGTTATCAGGTATGGAAACAAAATTAAACTTCTTGCACATCTTTATTGGAGTTCTTGGGTGACTAGGTGCATTATTAATGAGCAGTAATATTTTGAAAAGAATATTTTTGAGCAGATCTCAATAATGGGCTTAAAATAGTCAGTAACCCATGCTGTAAACAGACAGGCTGTCATTCAGGTTTTGTTTTTCCATTTATAGAACACAAGCAGAATAGATTTAGCATAATTATTAAGGGCCCTAGGATTTTGAGAAAGATAAATGAGCATTGGCTTCAACTTAAAATGACCAGCGGTATTAGCCCCTAACAGGAGATTCAGGCTGCCCTTTGAAGCTTGGAAGCTAGTTATTGATTTCTCTCTAGCTATGAAAGTCCTAGATGGCATCTTTTTCCATAAACAGATGTTTTGTCTGCATTGAAAATCCATTGTGTAGTGTAGCCATCTTCATCCATTATCTTGTTTAGATCTTCTGGATAACTTGCTGCAGCTTCTATATCAGCACTTGCTGCTTCACCTTGTGCTTTTATATGACAAAGACAGCTTCTTTCCTTAAACCTCATAAACCAACCCCTGCTAGCTTCAAACTTTTCTTCTATAGCTTATTCACCTCTCCCAGTCTTCACAGAATTAAAGAGAGTTAGAGGTCTCGCTCTGGATTAGGCTTTGGCTTGAGGGACTGTTGTGGCCGGTTTGGTCTTCTATCCAGCCCACAAAAGCTTTCTTCATATTTGCAGTAAGTCTGTTTTACTTGTTTAATCACTCATATTTTCATTGAAGTAGCACTTTTAATACTCTTCAGAACTTTTTGTTTGCATTCACTAGTTGGCTAACAGCTTGGGGCAAGAGGCCTAACTTTTGGTCTATCTTAGCCTTTAACATGCCTTCTTCACTATGCTTAATCATTCCTAGCTTCCGGTTTAAAGAGATGTGGGAACAGTTAGAGATCATTGTAGGGTTGTCAACTGACCTGATTTCAATATTCTTGTTTCTCAGGGAACAGAGAAGCCTAAAGAGATGGAAATAGTTTGGAGAAATGGCCAGCTGGTAGAGCAGTCAGAACACACATAGCATTTATTGATCAAATTTGCCCTCTTATATGGGTGCAGATTGTGGTGTCCCCAAACCATTACAATAGTAACATAAAAATCACTGATCGCCATAACAAATATAGTAATCATGAAAATGTTTGAAACATTGTAAGAATTACCAAAATGTGACATCAAGACACCAAGGGAGCACATGCTGTTGGAAAAATAGCACCAATAGACTTGTTTGATTCAGGGTTGCCACAACCTTCATTTTGTAAAAAATACAGTATCTGCAAAGTGCCATAAAGAGAAGCACAGTTAAAAAAATACTCATACAAATTACATGGCTTAAATAATAAAATACAATTGTCTCTCATTTCTGGAGGTTAGAAGTCTGAAATGAAGGTGTTGACACTGTTCCTTCTGTTGGCTATCAGGTCATGATCTGTTCCAGGCCTCTCTTCTTGGCTTACAGATGGCGGTTTTCATGTTCATATGGCATTTTCTCTATATGCCTGTCTGTGTCAATGTCTCCTTTTTATAAAGGTAGCAATCATATTGCATTAGGGTCCACACCAATGACTTTAACTGAATTATCTCTATAAAGAGCTTATTTTCAAATAAGGTCACATTCTGAGGGACTGGGGGTTCTGATTTTAACATATGAATTTGGGGTGGGGAACAAAATAAAATTTATACCAACTACCAATAAATATTTATTATTGGAAAGAAGTCTGCAAGTAATCTCTTTTATAAGTTCTACTTTTATATGTATAACTGAATTAATATGAGAAATCATAAGGATGTTTATGGGTTTGAGGTATTCTAATTTGATGGCAGTATTATTATTGTTATTTTATTTAATACTTAATGAATTCTTGCTATCTGAAGACTCAGGTTTTATTTACCTCTGGAAAATGATGTTCTATTTTTTTTTAACCCATACTTTTCTATCTACTATGTACTTGCTTCCTAAGATATTAATCCAGTTTATCATTTCCTGATTTTTTTTACCATAGTCGTTATATCCTCTTAAATCTTATTGAAAATACAAGTTAGAAATTTGTTTATATTTTCTCTCTTACATGCAGCAACTTTAAGAAAATAAAGACTATAATTTTATCACAATAATGATATATATGTATATATATATCAATATAGATAGATAGACAGATAGATAGATAGATAGATAGATAGATAGATATTCTTTATTATGCAACTAATTTAGCCAAAGTCCATTACCAGCAGTCTTACATTTTGACACACAGAGGTCAGATGTGGTACATAATTATTTTTTACTTTTCTGCTAGAACCACTTATCCAAGCACAAGAGGTCCACCTTAGAGGAAACCCGAGAGTCTCCCTTCTCTGACCTCTTCTTCCCCTCTCTTGGGTATAGTTACTTTAGCTTTTAAACCAAATGCCTTTCCTGCAGGGTCTGTTCTGCTTCTTCACTCAACTTCTTGTTCAAAGTGCCAGTCACTTGGTTTTTCTTTATTGTTCCTTTTCCATCCTCAGAGCCTGCAGACTTAAGGAGCAGACAAGCAAGGAGAGGATTTCAGTACATATGGGCAATTCCAGACTGAAATTATAGAAAGACCTTAACACACGAGCAACATTTTTTCTCCACTCATAGGCTAAAAGGATTGAAATAGAATAAGCTCTCTATGGGAGGAGTCAAGATGGCTGAATAGGAACAGCTCCGGTCTACAGCTCCCAGCGTGAGCGACGCAGAAGACGGGTGATTTCTGCATTTCCATCTGAGCTTTGAAGAGAGCAGTGGTTCTCCCAGCACGCAGCTGGAGATCTGAGAACGGGCTGACTGCCTCCTCAAGTGGGTCCCTGACCTCTGACCCTGGAGCAGCCTAACTGGGAGGCACCCCCCAGCAGGGGCAGACTGACACCTCACATGGCCGGGTACTCCAACAGACCTGCAGCTGAGGGTCCTGTCTGTTAGAAACAAAAGTAACAAACAGAAATGACATCCATACCAAAAACCCATCTGTACATCACCATCATCAAAGACCAAAAGTAGATAAAACCACAAAGATGGGGAAAAAACAGAGCAGAAAAACTGGAAACTCTAAAAAGCAGAGTGCCTCTCCTCCTCCAAAGGAACGCAGTTCCTCACCAGCAACGGAAAAAAGCTGGACGGAGAATGACTTTGACGAGTTGAGAGAAGAAGGCTTCAGACGATCAAATTACTCCAAGCTACGGGAGGATATTCAAACCAAAGGCAAAGAAGTTGAAAACTTTGAAAAAAATTTAGAAGAATATATAACTAGAATAACCAATACAGAGAAGTGCTTAAAGGAGCTGATGGAGCTGAAAACCAAGGCTCGAGAACTACGTGAAGAATGCAGAAGCCTCAGAAGCCGATGCAATCAAATGGAAGAAAGGGTATTAGCGATAGAAGATGAAATGAATGAAATGAAGCAAGAAGGGAAGTTTAGAGAAAAAAGAATAAAAAGAAATGAGCAAAGCCTCCAAGAAATACGGGACTATGTGAAAAGACCAAATCTACATCTGATTGGTGTACCTGAAAGTGACGGGGAGAATGGAAACAAGTTGGAAAACACTCTGTAGGATATTATCCAGGAGAACTTCCCCAATCTAGCAAGGCAGGCCAACATTCAGATTCAGGAAATACAGAGAACACCACAAAGATACTCCTCGAGAAGAGCAACTCCAAGACACATAATTGTCAGATTCACCAAAGTGGAAATGAAGGAAAAAATGTTAAAGGCAGCCAGAGAGAAAGGTCAGGTTACCCTCAAAGGGAAGCCCATCAGACTAACAGCTGATCTCTTGGCAGAAACTCTACAAGCCAGAAGAGAGTGGGGGCCAATATTCAACATTCTTAAAGAAAAGAATTTTCAACCCAGAATTTCATATCCAGCCAAACTAAGCTTCATAAGTGAAGGAGAAATAAAATACTTTACAGACAAGCAAATGCTGAGAGATTTTGTCACCACCAGGCCTGCCCTAAAAGAGCTCCTGAAGGAAGCGCTAAACATGGAAAGGCACAACCGGTACCAGCCACTGCAAAATCATGAGAAAATGTAAAGACCGTCGAGACTAGGAAGAGACTGCATCAACTAACGAGCAAAATAACCAGCTAACATCATAATGACAGGATCAAATTCACACATAACAACATTAACTTTAAATGTAAATGGACTAAATGCTCCAATTAAAAGACACAGACTGGCAAATTGGATAAAGACTCAAGACCCATCAGTGTGCTATATTCAGGAAACCCATCTCACGTGCAGAGACACACATAGGCTCAAAATAAAAGGATGGAGGAAGATCTACCAAGCAAATGGAAAGCAAAAAAACGCAGGGGTTGCAATCCTAGTCTCTGATAAAATAGACTTTAAACCAACAAAGATCAAAAGAGACAAGGAAGGCCATTACATAATGGTAAAGGGATCAATTCAACAAGAAGAGCTAACTATCCTAAATATATATGCACCCAATACAGGAGCACCCAGATTCATAAAGCAAGTCCTGAGTGACCTACAAAGAGACTTAGACTCCCACACATTAATAATGGGAGACTTTAACACCCCACTGTCAACATTAGACAGATCAACGAGACAGAAAGTTAACAAGGATACCCAGGAATTGAACTCAGCTCTGCACCATGTGGACCTAATAGACATCTACAGAACTCTCCACCCCAAATCAACAGAATATACATTTTTTTCAGCACCACACCA
Organism: Pongo abelii; assembly: GCF_028885655.2. Classification (NCBI taxonomy): domain Eukaryota; kingdom Metazoa; phylum Chordata; class Mammalia; order Primates; family Hominidae; genus Pongo; species Pongo abelii. Next base: position 54,259,420 of record NC_071997.2, on the reverse strand, counting down.
CACCTATTCCAAAATTGACCACATAGTTGGGAGTAAAGCTCTCCTCAGCAAATGTAAAAGAACAGAAAGTATAACAAACTATCTCTCAGATCACAGTGCAATCAAGCTAGAACTCAGGATTAAGAATCTCACTCAAAATGACTCAACTACATGGAAACTGAACAACCTGCTCCTGAATGACTACTGGGTACATAATGAAATGAAGGCAGAAATAAAGATGTTCTTTGAAACCAACGAGAACCAAGACACAACATACCAGAATCTCTGGGATGCATTCACAGCAGTGTGTAGAGGGAAATTTATAGCACTAAATGCCCACAAGAGAAAGCAGGAAAGATCCAACATTGACACCCTAACATCACAATTAAAAGAACTAGAAAAGCAAGAGCAAACACATTCAAAAGCTAGCAGAAGGCAAGAAATAACTAAAATCAGAGCAGAACTGAAGGAAATAGAGACACAAAAAACCCTTCAAAAAATTAATGAATCCAGGATCTGGTGTTTTGAAAGGATCAACAAAATTGATAGACCGCTAGCAAGATTAATAAAGAAAAAAAGAGAGAAGAATCAAATAGTTACAATAAAAAATGATAAAGGGGATATCACCACCGATCCCACAGAAATACAAACTACCATCAGAGAATATTACAAACACCTCTATGCAAATAAACTAGAAAATCTAGAAGAAATGGATAAATTCCTCAACACATACACCCTCCCAAGACTAAACCAGGAAGAAGTTGAATCTCTGAATAGATCAATAACAGGAGCTGAAATTGTGGCAATAATCAATAGCTTACCAACCAAAAAAAGTCCAGGACCAGATGGATTCACAGCCGAATTCTACCAGAGGTACAAGGAGGAACTGGTACCATTCCTTCTGAAACTATTCCAATCAATAGAAAAAGAGGGAATCCTCCCTAACTCATTTTATGAGGCCAGCATAATCCTGATACCAAAGCCTGTCAGAGACACAACAAAAAAAGAGAATTTTAGACCAATATCCTTGATGAACATTGATGCAAAAATCCTCACTAAAATACTGGCAAACAGAATCCAGCAGCACATCAAAAAGCTTATCCACCATGATCAAGTGGGCTTCATCCCTGGGATGCAAGGCTGGTTCAATATACGCAAATCAATAAATGTAATCCAACATATAAACAGAACCAAAGACAAAAACCACATGATTATCTCAATAGATGCAGAAAAGGCCTTTGACAAAATTCAACAACCCTTCATGCTAAAAACTCTCAATAAATTAGGTATTGATTGGACGTATCTCAAAATAATAAGAGCTATCTATGGCAAACCCACAGCCAATATCATACTGAATGGGCAAAAACTGGAAACATTCCCTTTGAAAACTGGCATAAGACAGGGATGCCCTCTCTCACCACTCCTATTCAACATAGGAGTTGGAAGTTCTGGCCAGGGCAATCAGGCAGGAGAAGGAAATAATGGGTATTCAATTAGGAAAAGAGGAAGTCAAATTGTCCCTGTTTGCAGATGACATGACGGTATATCTAGAAAACCCCATTGTCTCAGCCCAAAATGTCCTTAAGCTGATAAGCAACTTCAGCAAAGTCTCAGGATACAAAATCAATGTGCAAAAATCACAAGCATTCTTATACACCAACAACAGACCATCAGAAAGCCAAATCATGAGTGAACTCCCATGCAAAATTGCTTCAAAGAGAATAAAATACCTAGGAATCCAACTTACAAGGGACGTGAAGGACTTCTTCAAGGAGAACTACAAATCACTGCTCAAGGAAATAAAAGAGGATACAAACAAATGGAAGAACATTCCATGCTCATGGGTAGGAAGAATCAATATCGTGAAAATGGCCATCCTTCCCAAGATAATTTACAGATTCAATGCCATCCCCATCAAGCTGCCAATGACTTTCTTCACAGAATTGGAAAAAACTACTTTAAAGTTCATATGGAACCAAAAAAGAGCCTGCATCGCCAAGTCAATCCTAAGCCAAAAGAACAAAGCTGGAGGCATCACACTACCTGACTTCACACTATACTACAAGGCTACAGTAACTAAAACAGCATGGTACTGGTACCAAAACAGAGATATAGATCAATGGAACAGAACAGAGCCCTCAGAAATAACACCGCATATCTACAACTATCTGATCTTTGACAAACCTGAGAAAAACAAGCAATGGTGAAAGGATTCCCTATTTAATAAATGGTGCTGGGAAAACTGGCTAGCCATATGTAGAAAGCTGAAACTGGATCCCTTCCTTACACCTTATACAAAAATTAATTCAAGATGGATTAAAGACTTAAAACATTAGACCTAAAACCATAAAAACCCTAGAAGAAAACCTAGGAAATACCATTCAGGACATAGGTATGGGCAAGGACTTCATGTCTAAAAGAACAAAAGCAATGGCAACAAAAGCCAAAATTGACAAATGGGATCTCATTAAACTAAAGAGCTTCTGCACAGCAAAAGAAACTACCATCAGAGTGAACAGGCAACCTACAGAATGGGAGAAAATTTTCGCAACCTACTCATCTGACAAAGGGCTAATATCCAGAATCTACAATGAACTCCAACAAATTTACAAGAAAAAAACAAACAACCCCATCAAAAAGTGGGCAAAGGAGATGAACAGACACTTCTCAAAAGAAGACATTTATGCAGCCAAAAAACACATGAAAAAATGCTCACCATCACTGGCCATCAGAGAAATGCAAATCAAAACCACAGTGAGATACCATCTCACACCAGTTAGAATGGCAATCATTAAAAAATCAGGAAACAACAGGTGCTGGAGAGGATGTGGAGAAATAGGAACACTTTTCCACTGTTGGTGGGACTGTAAAATAGTTCAACCCTTGTGGAAGTCAGTGTGGCAATTCCTCAGGGATCTAGAACTAGAAATACCATTTGACCCAGCCATCCCATTACTGGGTATATACCCAAAGGACTGTAAATCATGGTGCTATAAAGACACATGCACACGTATGTTTATTGTGGCATTATTCACAACAGCAAAGACTTGGAACCAACCCAAATGTCCAACAATGATAGACTGGATTAAGAAAATGTGGCACATATACACCATGGAATACTATGCAGCCATAAAAAATGATGAGTTCATGTCCTTTGTAGGGACATGGAGAAAATTGGAAATCATCATTCTCAGTAAACTATCGCAAGAACAAAAAACCAAACACCGCATATTCTCACTCATAGGTGGGAAGTGAACAATGAGAACACATGGACACAGGAAGGGGAACATCACACTCTGGGACTGTTGTGGGGTGGGGGGAGGGGAGAGGGATAGCATTGGGAGATATACCTAAAGTATAAAAAAAAAAAAAAAAAGAAAAAGCTCTCTATAAGCTCGTCATTATGTGTCTTTGTTTATTCATTTTGTATATTACTTAAGAAAATTTCATTTGCCATCACAAGAATTTTGCACATATCTTTCAAAATTTATTCCTAGGCAGTCTATGGATTTGATTTATCAGAAATGGATTTATAATTGTTTTATAGAAAAATATTTATTTTGTATATTATCCCTGATAGCCTCTTTATTATGGCCCTTTAGTAATTATAATAATGATAATAAAATAATTACTAATATTATGGAATACTGACTCTATGCCAGAAAAAGCTTCTCATATTTTCTCATTTTATTCTATACTGAAATAATAAAGTAATAGTAGCTGTTTTTATTTGTGTTTATTTTGTATTAGGAGTGATCAGTATGTTAGCTGTGTATCAATATTATATTACTTTTGCAGAAGAGGAAAATGATGATCAATGAGGTTAAGTAACATACTCAAGCACTAAAGCTATTTACTTTATGTTAGAGCTAGGATTTTAAGTGATGCTTTTTGATCCTAAATCTCTTTAAATAGCATTTTTCTTATTAATAATTTTTCCAAGATTTAAAGTTTTATTTAATTTCCCAAAGATTTCCAAATAGTTTTCAAGATAAACATGATATCAGTCATTCTTGCTTTTTTCTTCCTTTGGTTCAATGGTCATGCCAAACATCAAAATTAACTTTGTTTTACTTACAATTAATTCAATTTCTTATTTAATATCTAGTTTTTGGCACCAAAATAATATTGATATATGCAAAAGCAGGATGTAGTTTCTAGAGTCTCAGATTCCCACTGGGCAACCCTACATATGTAGCCTTTGAATTTCCTGCCCTTGGAGAAGAAACAGCATTTCATGTGATTATGGGAGTTGAGATTTTTGCCAAAATGCCTGTAAACTTCACACATTTGTGAAAACCAGAGGTTAGGGTATGGCCAGTTTGGGCCAAGAACAGCTGATCAAAGATGACTATCTTTCCTTTACACCTCACCTCACTTCTCTATGTTGCTAATTCTCTAATGTTGCTCTAGCTCATTGCTCTGATGCAGCACACACATCTTCCATTTCTGTTTCAGAAAGTATCAGAGTGCAGAGTTGTCCTGAAACTTCATCTCTCCAAAATCATGGCCATTTTGTTTTCTAGCCAGGATGTTTCATCTTCTGCATCCATCAAGAAAGGACAGGAGCTACTGGCTGGTAAGGTTTCTGAACAGACTTTTCAATAGGACCTAGTTCAAAGTGGAGTTGGTCCTTCTTGTAAGAAATTGTACATCTTTACCAAAAGTGTCAAGCAGGTGTCCTGGCTCTTGTGATGATTGACTCCTATGATTAAATATTCTACTAAGTTGGGTCTGCAGAGCACAGCTAAATTTTAAGAAAGTATTGGGTTGTGTAAGACAACAGTTCTCATATTTAATGACTTATCAGACAAAAATGAAAAATAAGCTAGCATGCAGAATTCAATAAAGAAAGGTATAACTTATGAGAGGCAATGATTATCAGTAGCAGAAGGTGGATGGCAGTTAAATCTAAATAATTCTTGATTATTATGTATTCTATAGATTTCTAAAAATCAGATATAATATGAAAAAATCTATCAGAAAACACATTTTATTTTATTGCACAAGTCCTAGAAAGTGAAGGGGGCTATGGACAAGAGGAAATTTCACATTACGGGTGATGACTGGAGAGGTTATAAAGACATTAATGCTTAATAATATTATTTATTAATTATTAATATTTACTTTAATCTTAGCTGGGAATCTCACAGGGATTAACCTATACTCTGACTTTTTAGTATGAATATCTCAAATCCCACTCTTAATGCAATGAGAAGCTGTATATGGCATTCATAAGTGTCAAGTGCTTTTCCTAGTTTTCTAGGCACCTCTAACACAGAGATTTTCTTACCAATGAATTGTCAACTCTATCTGTAGTTCTATAATCTGAATAGGATGTCCCTTCTCTAGGAATGCTGACCTATTGAATATCATCCTACCCCTTTCATTCACCAAAGAACAATCACTTCAATATAGTATGCAACAGATTTGAGAAAGAGGCATTGGGGAAAAATGACAAAAAATATTCTAGCAAGAATTTAAAATTAGTTGTTAGCCCTGTAAGAGAATTTACAGCTTGACTCTTATAATTAGGCTCAAACCTGTTATCATGTGTATTGTTCTCTCCTTTTTATTCACAAATCTTTAATCTCTCTTTCCTTTTCTTGTTCTGCTTCCTCTAATTTTCATAATTGCCAATATTTAGTATGCATAGCAGTTGAACTGTGACACTTCTATCCTGAAGTGGCCTAGATCAAAATATTTTATATAAATTTTATGTGCTAAAATAAAGGGAGTTCAGTCTCTTAAGAAAATATTTTCTGTTGGTTCCAGAACTAAATTTTATTTTTCCAGTATTAATATCTGTTGATTTTTTTAAGGGATAATCCAATATAAAAAGATGTAGGGCCTCAAATCATTATAAGAAAAAACAGACTACATATATTTCTGAGAAAATATAAGCAAAATAGCAAAGAGGCAACTTTAATACCACATATACCTAAGAGCAAAAATATGAAATATAAAAGCAGGGATATTTATACATATAAACATAATTATAAGCCCTGAATCTTTTTATTTAAAAACTACAAATTGTTTATAAATGTAGAGATATTTATTTTCTTAACACATAGTCAGCTTGTGGAGCATTAGGACTTTGTTTACCTCTTCTTTGCTTAATAGCTCTGCATATCTAATGAGGGTTGGTTATAACCTAATACATCATAGAATATGTTTGATATCTGTGATAGGCAGTTCAGAGGTAAGGTAGAAGTAATGGAAGGAGGAGGATATGAAGAAAAGAAAAGAAAAAAGTAAAAGCTAAAAAAAAAATTTATACACAAGCATATCTTGTGCATTATATGGGCTAGTTTTAGAAGCACCAAACTAGTTTCATTTAGAAGTAAAGGCATTTGTATGTAAATTAATCCATGCAGCTGAACATATACTTTATTAACCTTTCCTGCATATTCAGATATGGAACTGTGTCTCTCCTACTTTTGGACAAGAATCTCCACCTTACTGAAAAGGCTTAGTTCAAGAGTCTTTGTTAATTTAGTCTTCGTGGCTTGACCAACTATATTCTATCCCGTAGGTAGTCCCAAAAAGACCCATAAAAAATGATGGGTGATTTGAAGTCTTACTGCTCTCCCATCTGCTCCTGGGAGCTGCTCAACTTAAAGTCCTATTTTTATGTCATCAAGTTGACTGCACTAATCTGCCAGATGATTGATTCACAAACATTTACTTGTCAGAGTCCTTAGCAAAAGATCAAAACAAATCTTACATGTTACATACAATTAAATGTTCTTAGTTCTTCATAATGTTAGGTGGCACATGCTCTATCATGAGTGGTTCACTAAAAAATGTATGTAAATAAGTACATGCAAATTGCTTTAGAGCATATTTACATAAGTATTCCAAGGAAGATTAAATATCTGACCACTTGTCTAACAGTTCTGCCCCTCTTTTGTGTCTGTCCAAATGCATGAGAACTGATAAAATTACTAAGTAAATTTACATATAAACCATTGTGGCTGACTGGAAAAGTGGATGGGCAAATCTATTAATGTATAAAATGAAAGAAAACAAAATATTTTTCAATTGTTTAGGGCACACTGCTTTTCAGGAAGGAATTATTTAAGTTGCATATATTCTTAAAATTTAAACTATGTACTTTTCTGAAATCTTTTTCTTTGCCTTATATTTTCCCCTTGTTACTTATTAATCCTCTCGGATATTATTTCGTAAAACTTAAAATATTTCTAATTTACTAAGGGGAAATTGGAGAGAAAATAGGTTTAGTGCAGCTGATCTAATCCTAAGTAAAGATTCATGGTAAAGTTTCCTTTATTTATTTATTTTTTTGTGATGAAATTTCATGGTAAAGTTTTCAACAACTTAAAGCAAAATTAATTTTGGAAAGTGATTGTTCGGTGAATTTCTCCTACAACCAAATTTATTCCATTAGTTGATGTGTCTTTTAACTCTTAAGACTGTGTTGTTTTTATATTTTCATTGGAATATATTCTTTCTCTTATAAAATGATGGTAATAGGGATTAGGTTTTATGTTAATTTTTAAAATGGACTTAGTTGAACAAATAACTTGCTTTATCCTATATTGGTCCTCTTTGTCATTCATACTTACTTTATTTTACCTATGTTTCTTATCTAACAACATAAAACCAACTGACTATCTGTCAAATATCATAAAATTTGTTGAGGTGATTGAAAAATTCAGTTATTTCTTATTCTAGTCCAGTATATTTTTCCAATGCACAGGACTTCCTTTATATAATATTATAAAGGAAGAATAGACTTCAATTTATAGTTACATATTTATTTGATCAATGCAATAAAAATATTCAAAATATTCAAAATGACATGAGTAGAATATATTTCTATATACTATATTGTACTATATTATAATATATATTTAGTTGCCATATACAGTTGAGATTATGATAGTCATAGAAGTAATTCAACAATGTGTAAATGTTCTCCTTTCTCTGTATCCTCACCAGCATCTGCTATTGTTTGTCTTTTTAATAAGTCATTCTAACTGGGGTGAGATTATATCTCATTGTAGTTTTGATTTGTATTTGACTTATGATTAGTGATGTTGGGTAGTTTTTCATGTTTGTTGGTCATTTGTATGTCTTCTTTTGAGAAATGTCTATTCATGTCCTTTGCCTGCTTTTAATGTCATTATTTAATTATTATTGAATTGTTTGAGTTCCTTGCATATTCTGCATATTATTCCTCTGTCAAATTAGTAATTCACAAGTAATTTCTCCCATTCAAGAGGTTATCTCTTCATTCTGTTGATTGTTTCTGTTTCTGTGCAGAAGCTTTACAGTTTAATATAGCTCCATTTGTCTATTTTTGTTTTTGTTGCCCGTGCTTTTGAGATCTTAACCATATCATCTTTGTCAAGATTAATGTCTTGAAGAATTTTCTCCATGTTTTCCTCTAGTAGTTTTATAGTTTTGAGTATTATGTTTAACTCTTTAATCCCTCTTTAGTTAACTTTTGTATGTGGTGAGAGATAGGGGTCCATTTTCATTCTTCTACATATAGTTATTCAGTTTTCCCAGCACCATTTACTAACGAGGGTACCCTTTTTCCAAAGTATGTTCTTGGTGGCTTTGTGAAAGATCAGTTAGCTGTAAACATGTAGATTTATTTCTGGGTTCTCCATTCTGTTCCATTGGTCTTGGTCTAGTTGTGTATTTTTATACCAATAACATGCTGTTTTTGTTACTATAGCCTTGCAATATGTTTTTAAGTCAGGTAATGTGATGCCTGCAACTTTGTTCTTGTTCTTAGGATTACTTTGGCTATTCAGGCTCTTTTTTCTTTCAGAAAAATTTTAGAATTATTTTTTCTAATTCTGTGAGAAAATGGCGTTGCTATTTTGTTAGGTATTGCATTGAATTTGTAGATTTCTTCGGGCAGTATGGTCATTTTCATGATATTGATTCTTCCAATCCATGAGCATGGGATGTCTTTCCATTTGTTTGTGTCCTCTTTAATTTCTCTCATCAGTGTCTAGTACCTTTCCCTCTAGATATCTTTCACTTCCTTGGTTAAATTTATTCCTAGGTAATTTTTTGTAGCTATTGTAAATGGAGCTTCTTTCCTGATTTCTTTCTCAGCTATTTCATTATTGATGTATAGAAAAGCTACTGGATTTTGTATGTTGATTTTGTATCTTGCAACTTCACTGAATGTTTTTATCAGTTCCAAGAGTTTTTTCATGGATTGTTTTTTTTTTTTTTTCTAAACGTAAGATCAAGTCAGTTTGCAGAAAGAAACAATCCGACTTCCTCTTTTCCAATTTGGATGCCTTTTATTTCTTTGGGTCCTCAGCAGTGTGTGCTGGTGTTGGCAGTGGCTGTGATGTGGGATCACTACCTATGGCCCCAGAGAACCCTAGGCAGCATTTAGACTTACCAGCCCTTAGTGGCAGTAGTGCAACAGCACCATGCAAGGGAGGGAGGGATCTTGCCCTTCACACTTGAGCCTGAGGTTGGAGATCATGCTGACAGAGGAGACAAGGTTGCCACTGACAGCCCCAGACTGGCAGCATTTTGCTCACCTGCCCCGGCCCCTGGTGGCAGCAGCAGTGGCTACAGCTGCAGCACTCTGCAGATGGGGGAAAGGTGTCTTGTGTTCTATGATCTTTATGTGAGCCAGAGCACAGAGGTTGCTCCACTGGTGGGGGTGGGGGTCACTCTACCCAACCCGACAGTCTGTTGTCAGGCTCACCAGTGGCAGCAACTGCTGAAGCAGTATTTGTAGGAGTTCTCACTTTCTTCTTAGGAGCCCAAGCACAGAATTTGTGCCACTACTAGGGTCATGGTTGTTTCTTACAGCTCTGGAAAAATGCAACCTTTGGGTTCCTTTGTCCCTGGGCTACCTTTTGGGTGTGCTGCACCATCCTTTCCTCAGTGAGTAGGCTTCAGTATTGGGGACCCACAGTACTTTGGCTCTGGTTAGTGCTGTGCTGCTGTAGCTCTCTAGATGGACACAAGGGTATGTGTGGGGGGGTTCCTGGGATGTGGAGATATGGGGGCTGTGGTTCCTAAGGCAGGATGCAGTTTCATAATGTCAGTGTTCTTAAAATGATGTCCTGCTGCAATGCTTAGGTCTTAAAGGTGTGAGCGACCCAGCCAAGGTCCCTGTCTGGTGTGATGCCCTCATAGAGTCTCTAGATCTCTGCTCACACTTTTGTCAGCATTCACGTGGGCAGAGGAGCTCTCCTGTATTTCAGATTTCAGCAGTCCATGTTGGGATGTGGGCCAATGAAGTTCCTTCACTTACTGTATCCCCACAATGCCAAGCCCGGAGGTGGGTTCCTGGCCCACCTTTGCTAAGCTGGTCTCTTGCTCCCTTCTCCTCTATGTCTCAGGTGTTTCCTGTGATTTCTCTGTTAGACTAGTATTCTTTCCTAGATATTCTATTTGAACGGTTATTATCTATTCATAATTTTGGTTCTTTTCTGGAGAGGGAGAGTGTCCAATGTCTCTAGTCAGCCATTTTGAACCAGAATTCCATCTTTGATTCTCGATATCTAAATATATTAGTAAGCCATGGGAAAAAAAAAACCTAAAACATAAATCAAAATAAACAAACAGAAAACAAAGTTAATTGACAAGAAGCTAAAAGCAAACAGAAAGCAACAGAAGAAAAAATAATCTATTGGAAAAAATCAGTTGGAGACTTTAAAAGAGCAATGGTTAATAAAGAAAGTTTAAAAAGAGAATGGAAAACTTCAAAAAAATTAAAATTTAAATAGAGAGTAGAGTAAAAAGTCAAACTGAAAGCACAAGTGAAATGAAGGAATTTTTTAATACAACACACAGGTTTAATAATATATTAGAAAAAGAATAGAAAATAAATTCATTAGTCATGGCATTTTGAATACTTTCCTCTTAATTTTGAGACTAAAGCATGGTGTTTACTGTCATCATTTCATTCCCACATTTTAATGAAGATCTACCTATTATAATAAGGCCAGAAAAATAAAATAAAGCATAATGGTTTAAAAAAGAAAAGGAGTAAAACCTTCTTTACTTTCAGATGACATGAGGGTTTAGTTAGAAAACCTTAAGGCATCTACAAAAAACCTATTTGAACTAATAATTAAACTGAGCAAGACCACACTATAAAAAGACAATACTTGGCTGGGCATGGTCGCCCGTGCCTGCAATCCCAGCACTGCGAGAGGCAAAGTAAAAAGATTGTTTGCGCCCAGGAGTCTTGAGCCCAGGAGTTACAGGACAACCTGGGCAGCAAAGTGAGACTACATCTCTACAAAAAAAAAAAAATTTTAAACATTAACTGGACATTGTGGCACCTAGCTGTAGTTCCAGCTACTCAGGAGGCTGAGCTTCGAGGATTGCTTGAGCCCAGGTAGATGAAGATGCATTGAGCTATAATCACGCCATTGCATTCCAGCCTGGGTGACAGAGAAACCATGTCTCTAAATAAATAAATAAATAAATACTTTTTTAAAAGATAATACTTAAAAATGAATTGTAATTCTGCCTACTGACAAATAATACCACTTTCAAGTATCAATAATATTGATAGTATTAATGAGAAATTTAACAAAGATATATAAAATGCATAAATACATACAATCAGAAGGTAAAATATTTTCTGAAATAAGTAAAAATGGCTTAAATAATTGGAGAGATATGTCATGTCCACGGTGTTGAAACCTCAGTAGTGTTAAGATTCAATTATCTTCATTATGTAGATACAACAAAATCCAAATCATAAGCCCCAGTTAGCACTTTTTATTAGAAATATAAATGTAGATGTACAAGACACAGATTATCCAAAGCAATCCTAAAAAACAAAGTACAAATTTGAAGCACTTTCACTATGTGACTTCAAGTTGAACTATAAAAAGCTTCAGGATTCAAGACAGTGGGTTACTGCCAAAGATCAATCAATTAGCAGAACAGAATATACATCCAAGAAATAAAATCAAAGCAAAAAGCACAAAACAATTCAATGGATGATGAAAGTCTTTTCATAAAATATTTTATAACAACTGGATAGTTATATGGAGAAAACACAGAGCATATATAGTAACTGGACTGTGGGGCCATATGGATAGATAAAATATAGAAAAAACAAAAGTAACATTGAGCAAATGGAGAGCCACATGGCATATATATATACATATGTATATATGCACATACATATATATGTATACATATGCATACATATATGTATATATGTATATATGCACATACATATATATGTATATATACACGTACATATATGTGTCTATATATACACATACATATATGTGTCTATATATACACATACATATATGTATATACATATATGTATATATACAAACATATATGTATATACATATATACACAAACATATATGTATATACATATATACACAAACATATATGTATATACATATATATACACATACATACACAAACATATATATGTATGTGTATATATATACACACACACACACACACATATACCTTGACTCTCTATCGGAGATTGATCTTAGCTTAAAATCCAAACTAAAGAGCTTTCCAAAAGAAAATAAGGACTATATTTTTATCACCTGAGATAGTTAAAGTTATTTAGGCAGTACACAGAAAGCATCAGCCATCAATAAATTTTACCTGATTAAAATTCTGTTTATATAAAACTTTGTCAAAAATAAATAGGCAAGGAATAATCACGGAGAAAATATTCACAAAGATATCTGAAAAACACTAGTACATTGGTAATAAAGAAAAATTATACCTCAACATTAAAAGACCAAAAAAACATATCTTGAGTGGGGTAATGATTTAACAGGCACTTAACAGGAAAAAACATGAATGACCAATACACACATTAGAGAGTACTTAAAGACATTTGCCATTAGGTAATTGCAAATTAAATCTAGAGTGAAATATCACTCTATAGCCACCAGGGAACTTCATGTTGAGGAGTGGAGCAACCAGAACACTTTTGATGTGTGTAAAGTACCACAAGCACTAAGGAAAGACAATCTTTCAGTTTCTTATAAAACTAAACATGTACCTATTCTATAACATAGCAGTGTCACACTGAGATCAATAAAAATGCTGCCAATAAAATGGAAATAGTAGCTCAATTAGTGATATCTTAAACCTGGAAAAAGTGTCCATGACCCAAGGAATATATACAAACTGTAAGATAAATTCATGCTGTGGAATATTTCTAGTAATATAATGGAGTGAATTTCTGATCTGCAATATGAAATGGATTAATTTCAAGATGCTTATCCTGGGCAAAGTACAGTGGCTCATGCCTATAATCCCAACATTTGGGTGGTCAAGATGGGAGGCTTCCTTGAGCTCAGGAGTTTGAGACAAGCCTGGGCAACACAGCAAGACCTCATCTCTCCTAAAAATAATAATAATAATAAAAAAATTAGCTGGACTTGGTGGCACATGCCTGTAGTCCTATGTACTCAAGAGGCTGAGGTGGGAGGAGGGCTTGAGCCCAGGAGATTGAGGCTATAGTGAGCCATGATTGTGCTACTGCACTCCAGCCTGGGAGGGAGTTGGGCCCTGACTCAAAAACAAAAACAAAAACAAAAAGATGCTTATCCTGAGTAAAACAAATAAGATACAAAGAGTACATAATTCTGATTCAATTAGTATGAATATTTAGGGGAAGTTACATTAATCTCTGGTGGGAAAATAATGAGGACTTTTTTATATTTATAGTATGAGAAAAAGTAGTTGAATGAGAATAAGCATAAGGAAATGTCCTGGGATGATAATAAAGTTCTTTATTTGGGTGAGTTTGCTTTACACAAGTGTACATACTATCAAATTCATCAAGTGGTGCAATAAAGATTTATAGATTTTCCCATAAGCAAATTTTCCTACAAAAGAAATTTTGTAAGAAAACATTATATTAAAAAATGTGCATAATAATATTTTAGGAAGAAATGTATGAAGTCAGAAAATTACTCTGAAATGCATTTTTATTTAAAAAAAGAAACACAATTTATTGATGGATATGTAGAGGTATAGATAAATAGACAGATATGTGATAAAGTATATGTAGTAAAAATATAATTATAGAATAGAAATAATATGGTGTATGCTCTTACACACCAATGGAATTAAACTAGAAAAATTGCAAAATACATAGAGACTAAACAACATGCTTCTAAGTAATGCACGGACCAAAGATGAAATCTCAAGAGAATTTTTTTTTTAGTTCTTTAAAGTAAGTTAAAACAGAAATATGACATTAAATTTGTGGAATGCAGTGAAAGCAGTGCTTACTGAAAAATGTTTAGCATTGAAAGTAAAAAAGCCTAATTTCAATAATCTTACTGTCTCCCTTTAAAACCAGGAAAAGAAAAGCAAATTACATTCAAAATAAGCAGGATAAAATAATAATAATAATAATTAGAACATAAATCAATGACATCAAAAACAGAAAATTAGTAGGAAAAATCAAAAGAACCAAAAGCTGTTTTTTTGAAAAAACAAATAAAATAGATAAGCCTCTACCCAAGCTAACTCAGAGAGAAGAGACAATTACTAATAACAGAAATGAAAGAGGGAACATCATTACAGATCCCATGGATATCAAAAGGAAAATAGAGAAATAGTAAGAACAACTCAATGCCTACACATTCAATAACCTTGATGAAATTGACCAATTTCTTAAAAGACACAATCTGCTAATACATAGTAAGAAATAGAGAATGTGAATAGGGCTTGATATGGTTTGGCTCTGTGTCCCCACCCAAATCTCATTTTGAATTGTAATCCCCATATGTTGAGTGAGAGACCTGGTGGGAGGTGATGATTGAATCATAGGGGTAGTTTCTCCCATGCTATTCTCATTATAGTGAGTTCTCACAAAATCTGATGGTTTTATAAGTGTTTGACAGTTTCTCCTTCACAAGTACTTACTCTCCTGTCTCCTGGTGAAGAAGGTGACTGCCTCTCCTTCTGCCATGATTGTAAGTTTCCTGAGGTCTCCTCGGCCATGCAGAACAGTGAGTCAATTAAGCCTTTTTTGTTTATAAATTACCCAGTCTCAAGTAGTATCTTTATAGCAATGTGAAAACAGACTAATACAGGGCTATATTTATTAGAGTAATTAAATCAATATTTATTAACCTGCTAAACCAGAAAGCACCAGAACAGATGGGTCGCTGGTGAATCCTATAAAACATTTAATGAAGAAATTATAAAAATCCTCTATAATCTCTTTTATAGTATAGAAGCAGAGGGATTATTTCTAACTGATTCTATGAGGCCAGCGTTGCCCCAATACCAAAACTGGACAAAGACCTTAAAAGAAAAGAAAAACAAAAAAACTACATACCAGTGTCTTTCAGTATCTGTTAAGATGCAAAATTCTTAACAAGATATTAGCAAACTGAATTCAACAATTTAGAAAAAGAATTATACACGGTTGCAGGAATCAGGAGACCGGAGAGACTGATAGGTGGGACAGGAGGACTTCACTGAGTGCACTCAGATCCAGCAGATTAACATCCAAACACTGGGCCCAGAACAAAGATGGCACTTGACTTTTATACACACTTCTCAAAGGGGGTGGGCTAGCTTGAAACAAGCTTACAGTGACGCGAAGCATAGTGGCATGAAAGTAAGGATACAGAGACAGAATCAAATTGTAAAAGGTGCATAACTCAGGATTACATGTGACTCTTGCTATGCGGCCCAGATGGCTGCTATCTAGGCTTGCTCTAGTGCCTTGCATGGGCTTATCTTATAACCTTTGCCATGGCACCTATATGGCTGCAATCCAGGCCTGCTCAGGCATGTCTTATAACCTTCACTGTACTACTCAGATAAAAACAGAATACTTGAAGTTACTAATTACAGAAAACAGGAATCTATAACCTTATAACACTTGCAAAGCAAGGGACAATCACACAGAGGGGGGTGGGATTCGAGTGGGAACTTACTAAAGGAGAGAGGAAAATTTATTTTTTTCTTATCCTTATGTTGTGGGAGTGCTGGGAGAGTCTCCAGAGCACATTCTTTTGAGCCTTAGCTTCTTAGATAATGTTATCAAGACATCAGCTGGGTCCAGGCTTTGCCTGTTACTGCCTTTGGTATGAGTCAGCCTAATATAGAAAACTTGTTTTCCTTTTTTTAAAAAAATTTATTTTTCTTTCTTTCTTTAATTTCCTGCCCCAACACCATTACCAAATGAGACTTATTCCAGGCATTTAAGGCTAGTTCAACATTGAAAATTTGATTAATGTAATCCATCACATCAACAGAGTGAAAAAGAAATGTCACATGATCATATCAACAGAACCAGAAAAAGCACTTAACAAAATTCAAAACCAATTTCTGATAAAAACAATTAGCAAATTAGAAATAGAGGGTGAATTCCTCAAGTTGATAAGCACATCTACAAAAAACCCCACAGTTAACACTATAATTAATGGTGAGAAACTAAAATATTTCTCCCTAAACTCAGAAACATGACAAGGATGTTCTCTCACCACTTATTCTCAACATATACTTAAAGTCTTAGCTAACAATTAGAGAAGAAAGGAAATTAAATGAATACTGATTGAAAAAGAAGAAATAATGCTGTCTTTGTTTGCAGATGATATGATTATCTATGTAGAAAATCTAAAAGGATTGACAAAAAAATTGTGAAACTATAAAGCAATTATAGTAAGTTGCAGAATACAAGGTTCATGTATTAAAGAAAAGCCAATCTCTTTTCTCTATACCAGTAATAAACAAGTAGAATTTGAAATTAAAAACAAAATATCATTTACATTGGCACCCTAAGAAATAAAATAGTTATAAATCAAACAAAAGATGTGCAAGATCTATATAAAGAACACTACGAAATTCTGATGAAAGAAATCAAAGAAGAAATGCATAGTGAGATATTTCAAGTTCATGAATAAAGATTCAATATCACCAAGATGTTAGTTCATCCCATTTTAATCTATAAATTTAACTAAATTCCAACCAAAGTTTTAGCAAATTATTTTGTGGATATTGGCAAACTAATTTTGAGGTTTGTATGGAAAGGGAAAAGACCCAAATTAGCCAATATAATATTGAACGAGAAAGAAAAGTTAAAGGACTGACATTACCTGTCTTCAAGACTTAATATAGGACTGTAGTAGTGAAGACAGTGTGGTACTGGTGAAATAATAGACATATTATATTAATGGAATGGAATAGTGAGCTCAGAAATTGACTAACGTTAATTTAGTTAACCAATCTTTGACAAGGAACAAATGCAATGCAATGGATAAAAGGTGTTCTTCTTTACAAATGATCCTGGGACAAATCAACAGCCATATGCAAAAGAAAATAAAACAGAAGGGAAGGGAAGGGGAGGGGAGGAGAGGGGGAAGAGAAGAAAAGAAGGAAGGAAGGAGAGAGAAAGAAAAGAGAGGTAGGAAGGAAGGAAGGAAAAAGAAAAAAGAGGGAGAGAGAGGAAAAAAAGAAACTAGACCTTACACACTTCTCAAAAATTAACTCAAAATTAATCATAGACCTAATTCTAAAACATAAAATTATACAAATACTTGAAGGTAACATAGAAGAATTGGTATTCTGATGCCTTTTCAGATATAACTCCAAAAGTACAATCCATGGAATAAATTATCAATAAGCTGAAATTCATTAAAATTAAAATCTTCTGCTTTGTGAAAGACACTGCCAAGGAAATGAGAAGACAAGCCACAAACTCAAAGAAAATATTTGCAAAAGATATATTGATAAAGGATTGTTATACCAAATACATACGGAAACTTTAAATAGCAACAATAAGAACACAAACAAATGAATAAAAAATGCAAATAAAAAATGAAAAATATATACAGATGGAAAGTAAGCATATTGAAAGATGCTCCACATCCTATGTCATCATGGAAATGCAACTTAAGACAAGAATGAGACCCACTACACATATGATAGAACAGGCACAATCTAAAGCACTAACAACAACCAATGGTGGTAAGGATGTAGAGCAATATGAACTCTCATTCATTGCCAGTGGGAATATAGAATGGTTCTTGTTTTAAGAACCATTTGTTCTTAAATGGTGGACAGAAAGCAAGCAAGATTTTTTTTGTGTCTCTTCTTATAAGGGCACTAATCCCATCATGAGGGTCCAACCCTTATGCCGTCATCTAAACATAATTATCTGTCAAAGACCGCACCTCTAAATACCATCACATTGGGGTTTAGCCCTTCAGTATATGAATTTTGGGGGGACAAAGTTGAATCCATAGCAGCTACTTGAGAAGACAGTTGGCATTTACCTAAACATGCTGTTGTTACAATCCAACAATTGTGCTTTTTGGTATTTGTCCAAATGAATTAAAAACTTATTTCCACACGAAATTCTGCACAAAGATGTTTATAACAGTTTTATACACAATTGCCAAAACTTTGCAGCAATCAAAATGTCCTTCAAGATGAATGAATAAATAAACTGTGGCTCATCTAGACAATAGAATATTCTTCAGTACTGAAAAGAAGTGAACTCTCAAGCCAATGAAAAGACATAGAGGAAACTTAAATGAATAACACTAAGTGAAAGAAGGCCATTTGAAAATGCTACATACTGCATTATTCCAACTATATGATATTCTGGAAACCCCAGCATTTTTTTTGCCTATGGTTTATTGTCCTTTCTCTTCCTCCCTCCTTACCACTTCTCCATTCACATCTGGAGACAAAATACCATCTCTCGCATCAGGGGTTTCTCAGAATTCTGGTCTTAGGTTTTCAGATATTTCATTTTTGAACTCATTTTTGTGTTATCTTTAGGCGTGACTTCCAGGAAGGAGAAAAATAGGGGCCTATTATTTTTTATGCCATGTCTTCATGAAATGAAAGTTTCTAAATTTGGTTTATTTTTAATGCTATTTAAATAAATTTTCTATTGTCAATATAATACCATCTACTACCAGATCTCTCCTCCTCCTTTGAAAATTTTGCCCAGAACCAAATTTGTTACACTGTTCTTATTTTTTCAATTTCAAATATTTACCAACAGTGCTTCTCCAAGTATTGGACAAATAGAATTCATTTGAACTTACAGATTTTTACATGGTTGTTTACAACTATCTTTTCAATTTGAATGTCATTCTAGTTTATGGGGGAAGTATGAAATGAAAAGTATTCTTAAAAATGTTTTATTGGCTCATGCCTGTAATCCCAGTACTTTCAGAGGCCAAGGCAGGCAGATCATTTAAGGTCAGGAGTCCGAGACCGGCCTGGCCAACAGGGTGAAACCCTGTCTCTACTAAAAATACAAAAAAAAAAAAAAAAATTGCCAGACGTGGTGGTGCATGCCTGTAGTCCCAGCTACTCGGGAGGCTGAGGCAAGAGAATGGCTTGAACCTGGGAGGCAGAGGTTCCAGTGAGCCAAGATGGCGCCACTGCACTCCAGCCTAGGCGACACAGCAAGACTCCATCTCAAAAAAAAAAAAAAAAGTTTTATTAATACCACCTGCAAAATACACTTCTCATTCTTTTTTTGTGATATGCATTTTTAGTTATCAAAATTTTATGACTTATATATGCAAAGATTGTGGTCTTCTTGTGTAGAAACCTAATGATCCTGTGACTTTGTTCAGAATTGCTGCAAACTGTTATGTATCATCATATATTTCTCTGATAACAAAACACTTCTAGATTTCCCAAGGACTTTATTCAATGTAAAGTCCCAATGACTTTATATATATAAAATGATAGTGACAGGAGCATCTACTTCATTGGCAATTGTGAAGATTAAAAGGGATATTAGATTTAAAGTATACAACACTGTGTGCAAGGGCTTAAAAATTAGTTATTTTTATCAGCATTTAACTTTGCATTTTAAATTTGTTTTTCTTTAAAGTTAATAGATATATTTTATTGATCATAGAGAAAAACACAGTTTTCATATATCTCCATATTAGGTTCAAATTATTGTGTATCCCTGCACTGTTTGCCTTTTCTATATTGAATACAAGATAAACTGTAAATAAGGATTTTGAATGAACTCTTTTTGAAAATTGCCCAACATTTTTAATATTCCTTGTAATTTTCTAGAATCTACTTTCAAAATCATATTTAAAATTACAGTTTCAGAATGAAAAATTCTACTGTCTTTCATGTTAAAAATAGTGTCAATT
This sequence comes from Pongo abelii, assembly GCF_028885655.2. Taxonomy (NCBI): domain Eukaryota; kingdom Metazoa; phylum Chordata; class Mammalia; order Primates; family Hominidae; genus Pongo; species Pongo abelii. The sequence continues at coordinate 54,239,313 of NC_071997.2, read as the reverse complement.
AAAGCTCTATGTGGATTAAAGACAAGTATGAAAAATATTAGGTGATGACAGGCATAGTTTAAGAACCTTTCTATAATGCAGTATTGTTATACATTTTATTTTTTAACATTAACAATTAAAGTTTACCCATTTTCCCAAGAATAGGTTAATCAAATACATCAAGTCATGCTGCTGATAGATTCAATCCCACTAAAATATTTCATTTTTTAAGAGTCAGAAAGAAATATGTTCGTTCTTATAAAGAAGAATAAAACAAATATTAGCAAAAGGTATCATAAACAAGGAAGATCAAATATGATCCCTGCCAACTCCACTAAAATCCCTCACACAAATGACACATTGATTTTACAGAGGAATGACTGCCAAGTGGATAAACATTATATTCACATTTATTGTACTGATGTTAGAGTTGCCAGCCAAGATAAGATTGCAAAAACAATTTTTTAAAGTGGCATATTTTATTCCATCTAAATATTTATACACACACACACCACACACACACATATGTATGTATTTTTTCCCCCTCTGGTGATTTTTCATAGCCAAATACTCTTCAATCTGGTGCCCTTCCAGCATTCTTAGACCTCCACACTCTTAAAGTCCGTTGCATATGACTGGGAGCAAGGGACTAGATCACTGGCCAAACAGATGGTGAGGAATAGTTAATTGGCTCACTTGAGAAGACGATGAGTTACCCAGACTATGGCTTTGTCAGGGAAATGAAAAATAGATTACATCTGTTTTAACAATTAAAAAATTCTCAATTGCTTATTTCAAATAATATAATAAAGGTTTTTGAAGATACTAAGCAGCTTACATATATTAATCTCTTAATTCTGATGACGGTTTTAGGGGGGTACCAATATTAGTATTCTTATAGATGAGAAATCTGAGACACTGAATAATTAAGAAAGTCACCCAGGATCACTCAGAATATGAGGTAAGCCAAGAATCAAAACTAAGCAGATTTTCTCCAAAGTCATTAGATAACTACACTATGTCTCTGCTTTGAGTTCTAGAATGTTTCCAAATATATTTGTAATTATAAAAGTAAAATATGGTCACTGAACACAATTTAGAAAATACAGAATGTAAAAAGCAGACCACCAACTGTAACCCTCCCACCGAAAGAAAAGCATTTTAAACTGTTAGTAGATTTAACAGGGTTGCGATAATTTCTGTACATTCTGCATTTTGATCTGTTTTCTTTCTTTAAAAATAAAACATGGTTTTCTTCAAACATTATATTGTAAGCATTTGACTTTAGCTATAGCTCTAATAGGTAAAGAGCATAGTGGTCATTAACTATTTTTTTTTTTAATGAGAAAACCAGAACACCCTAAATATCAATGGATTTTCTAGGACCAATCAAATAATTGAGATAGTGGAGTAAACTGGTACCCTGAAATCTGGGGACACTGCCCAAAACAGAGTCACTGATCTCACAAAAAACTGAGATCAACTAACCTGGAACAGAAGCTGCTGAAGCCATGAACTGGTAGAAGCACCTAAAGAGTAATTTTGACAAATGGCTGGAAGTGGAGTGTGAAATAGCATGAGGAATAAACTCCTGAGGTTTGCAGTCTTTGAAGTCCCTAGCGTGTTTATGGGTTTTACCTGCAGTAAGCTCTCATGATAAAGAGCCAGGAAATTCCATGGTGCTTCTGGCCTGGGGAGCAGTAGAGAAACCAACTTGAAATATACCCAGAGCATTCTCCATAACAAAAACCTGGCTGGCAGGTAGGAGAAAAGACCTTATCAGATCATTATCACACCCAGGAATAGGGCAATTATCTAACAGTAGCATCCTCTGGACTTTCTGTCTCACCCACTGGAGAAAGAAACACTTGTCAAGGTCACAGCCAAGAGATGCAAGGCCACTAAAAGATTGATTCAATTATAATATTATAAAAAGCTTCCCTTCCCCCACAAAACCACCAAATCAACAAGGTTTCAGCTTAATAACTGTGGATTACAGCTGAAAGAGCTGCAAGTCTCAAGCTTTAAGAAGTTCATAGGAGAACACAAAATCAACAGAGGAAAGAAAGTAGATGCTAGCAGAATTTGAATCTACTGACACCTACAGCTGTGACAAAGATGAAACACAATACAACTCACAGTCAGATTAACATAAAGCCTCACAGTAAAGGTGTGTTTGCATCGGTTCCTATTATCTGATAACAATATGCTCACCTTCCAACAAAAAAATTGTAAGACATTAAACAACTCAGGAAATAACAGTCTGAAGAGACAAAGCAAGCATTTGAATATGACTCAGAAGTAACACAAAAATTGAAATTATCACACACACATATGTATATTTATAATGGTCAATATGTTACAGGTAGAATTAGACAACATTCAAGGATAGGTGGGTAATGTAAGCAGAGAGATGGAAACTAAAAAAGGATCAGAAGAAAATGCTGGAAATAAAAAGCTAATAACAATTAAAAATATCTTTGATGGACTCATCAGCTGACTGGATATGGCTGAGGAAATAATTAGTGATCTTGAGGATGCATGAATACAAATTCAAACTAAAATGCAAAGAGAAAATAAGATGAAGAAGTTGATTTTGAGCTGCTGAACTCAAATGATCCTCCTTCTTCAGCCTCCCAAGGTGCTGAGATTACAGGTGTGAGCAACCATGTTTGGCCTTTTTTTTTTAATCTTTGTAAATCTAAATGGTGTAACAAGATGATATACTCACCATTGTTTTAGATTTTATTTTATGTATTGCTAACACCATTACTGAAATATAGTGATAATGAATATGTGTGATTTTTCGTTCTAAGGCTTTACCTATATTAAATTCATTTAATTTCCTTATCTGTATTAACTCATTTATTTCTCATATAGCTCTGAAGTAGGTACTATTAATATGTTCATTTGTGGATAAGGTAATAGTCACAAAAAGTGATTAAATAACTTTGTCCTCACAACAGGGACCATTAGAGTTGATGTTTATTTGAACATGATCATTATTGTTACAGAGTTCATATAACCTCAATGTTTGAGCACTTCTCTGCTTGAGAAGAAACATATTGTTTTGTGTAGTCATTCCTGATTGAAATGTATTTTCAAGCTTTAGTTCTTTATTGCATCTTAATAGAAAAAAAGCCTAAATCTTGAAAATACTTGAATATGACATGAATGAATAAATTTGTCATGAATAATTGAATGTGGCAGTCATTATTTATAATATGTCTTTTTATCCAAAGGTATTTATGGCATTTTATGATAAATAACATTTTTATTTTTATAGATAAACCTACCTTTCATTTAGTTGATTTTCTGACTTTGATATTCAGCTTTGAAAAGGTGATCTCCTGTAGTCCCAGCCACTCAGGAGGCCAAGGTGGAAGATCTCTTGACCTAGGAATTTGAGTCCAACCTGGGCAACATAGTGAGACTCATCTCAAAACAAAACAAGAAGGTGATCCCCAACTCCATTACTACACAATTAAAATGAGATGTTTCTCAACAGGCAAGTACTCTTTATCCACAAGTTTCTTCACTTCATTTTAATTGTATATTCTGAATGTCATGAATTATTTTGTTGGTATTGTATTAGGTTTCTCCAAAGAAACAGAGCTATTAGTATATAGATATAGAAGATTTATTATGGAAACTAACACACAATTATAGAGGCTGACAAGTCCCACAATCTGTCATATGGATGCTGGAAACTAGTGAAAATTAGTGAACTAGGAAACCAAATGATGTAATTCAGTTCAAGGCTGAAGACCTGAAAACATGGCGGGGGTGGGGAGAACTCCCATAAGTTCCTCTGCCCTGGAGTCTAAAGGCCTGACAACCAGGATTTCCTTTGCCTGAGGGGAAGATGTGTGTCCCAGCTCAAGGAAAGATACAGATAATTTGTCCTTCTTCAACCTTTTTGTTCTATTCAGGGCCCCAATGAATTGGACAATGCCTGGCCACATTGGGAAGAGTAAATCTTCTTTACTGATCCAAATGGCAATTTCTTTCAGAATGACATGCCCAGAAGTATTTTTAGCCAGTTATCTGAGCATCTCTTAGCCCCACCAAGTTGACAAATAAAATTAATCTTCTCAGATATATACTAAGAAAATATGCCACCTTATAGTTTAATTGTGTCATTTTAGTGGACTTTCATTGTAAACACTTGTTCTTTTGATAAGTATAACTTATTTATTCCAGCTCTTATTTTTTACTCTGAACTAATCAAGCTCATAGAAACCACAATTCCTAGTATGTACTATTGGTAATTATTTGTGTGGATGTGAGTATCTGGTGCTATCTGTGTCACTGTACTTTTGAGTGCCCAATGCGCTGAAATGTCATTTATGCATTTATTTAACATATATTACTTGGGACTTTACTATGTGCTAAGAGGGTGAGCAAATTTTCTGTAAATGGACAGACAGTAAATATTTTAGACTTTGTGGACCACACACATTTTGCTTTCCATGGTGTCCTCCCCCTTTTCTTCCTCCTCCTACTTCTTCTTCCCCTAATTTTTCTACAACCCTTTGAAAAAGTGAAAACTGTTATTAGTTCAAAAGCCATACATAAGATATTTGTTGATTCCTGTTAGTATCAGAGTTACAGTGGTAGGTGATGAGTGATGCTGATAATGTCTACACGTTGACAGAGCTCACAAAACTTACACCTGATTGAAAAGCACTCCAGAAGAATACAGGCCACTATAATGCAACCTATAAGTTGAGAGATTCAGGGAAGACCATTCAGTAGCATTGAACTGAGACCCAAAGTGCACCTGTGAATTACTATCTTGTCCTATTAGTGTGAAATTTGCAGTCTCTCAAAAACTGTAAATCCTAGGAAGACAGGGTCATCATGAACCTTCACCACTATATCTTTAGATCCTAGCTCTATGCCATTAATGAATATATAAATATTTGCTGAATAGATAAAGATCAGATTTTGAACAAAACTAGGGTGGAAAAGATATGTCTCAGGGTCCCTTCACATTTCTCACTTTTCTCACTTGAACGCAAGGTAGACAGCGGCTTGCTCTTTTGGTTGGTAGAGAACCAATCTGTGTGGGAAGTTGATCACTATCATTTTGTTGGCGTGCACCCTATTTCATAAGGTGAAGTAAGGATAAGCTTAAGATGAAGACTGGGTAGTGATTTACCAATCAACTGTCACTTTTTAATTAATTGGAAAGTTCTTTCAGGTTTTGACAAGAGGCTGTCATTCTCACTTTTCATGGGTTATTTTAAAATTTTATCCCTGTCTATGCCTTTCTAAGTATTTTAGGGAGAGGTGAAAAATTCACCATCTGAGTTTTGTAGGTAAATCAGAAATGGAATCACAGATTTTAGAGGCAAATAGGTCTTTTATCCCAGATTTAATGTATATACCTCACATCTTTAATGAAGGATAAAGTGGAAAGTGCTATTCACATGACACATGGGGTTTACCTGGGTCTGGCAAAGTTAGAAAGCAGGTAACTTGACTTTAAGTGCTATCTCTCTGGGGGTTCCTCTGCCTTAGTCTTTATGGGTGACTAAGTTTTTTTCTCCTGGTTTCATAGATGTTCAAGTTTTTTTTTTTTTTTTAAAGTATAGGTATATTTTATTTTTAGGTAAAATTTAAAACTTAGAAGTCTTCATCATCCTCACTAGAACCTCATATTGAACTACTGAGACTGTACCTCGATAATAGATCTCCATTTCTTTGGCTGTGACTTTTGTCTATAATACCATCTCTGATCCCTATGACTGCTGTAATAGCTTTCTGACTATTTTACTTCCATCCATGTTTTTCCACTACGGTTTTCTTGTGATTTGCATCCTGGGTTATAATTCAGAAATTCAAATCTGATCATGCTAGGAACTTGCTTAAAACCCTTCAGTAACTTTCCATAGCTGAGAAGGCTGTCTTTAGCATCAACTGTCCAAAAGTAGCTGTTCGAGCTAACTGCTGCCTGCTGGCCTAGCTGCATCATAAACCAGAAACGTTAGCTTTTCATATCAACTAGATTGGCCTTATTTCTATACCAGAAATCACATAGTTCTTTCTCACCTCCAAGCACTCAAAAATCCTGAAAGCCATACTTTCTTTCTTTTCTTTTCTTTTTTTTTTTTTTTTTTTGAGACAGAGTCTCGTTCTGCCACCCAGTCTGGAGTGCACTGGCACAATCTCCACTCACTGCAAGCTCTGCCACCCCGGTTTACGCCATTCTCCTGCCTCAGCCTCCCGAGTAGCTGGGACTACAGGCGCCCGACACCACACCCGGCTGATTTTTTGTATTTTTTAGTAGAGACAGGGTTTCACCGTGTTAGCCAGGATGGTCTCGATCTACTGACCTCGTGATCCGCCTGCCTCGGCCTCCCAAGGTGCTGGGATTACAGGCGTCAGCCACCGCGCCCGGCCCGCCATACTTCCACAATCCTTCCCAAGCTTGAGTTACTTAATCTCCATTTTCAAGTCCATATGAAATGTCTTTTTATCCAGGGAGATACTCATGATTTTCTTGCATTGGTTAGATTTCCCCACTGACCAGGACTTATACAGCCCCGTTACTCTCTTCCTTAATAGTTGTCAGAAATATAGAAACAGCTCAACTTGGAGCTAAAGAAGAGAGAAAGAAGAAAACTGTTGGAGATATGTTAATAATTACAATTAGCGCACAAAAATATTTTTTAAAATTACTTTAGGAAATTGGAATTAAGGAATGGGTATGATTATTTGTGTCATGTATTTATTTGTGTATGCATGTGCTTTTAAATTTAAAAAATATCTTACATGTAATTTTCCCAATTACCGTGTATTACTTTTAGAATCAAAGAATGGTCATTGTTTTTGTTTGTCTCATTAATCAGAACGCATGCTTAAAGAGTTCTGAAACTGTTGTTTTTATTCTAAGGACACTTGTAATTTTAGCACAGTGTTTTGAACCAAGTTGTCACTTTTATATACTTGGTAAATATAATAAAGAAAGAAACTAAAAAGAATTATTTAATAAATAAATTTAATACCTTTGCCATACTCCCATGTGGCTTAATTAAAATTTATTTTTCTTCTTTTTTTTAGTTCTGTAGGGCAATTGCCTTGTTTTTCTAGATAAAAATATAGTGATAGATTAACCCACCAAATTTTCTAAAGCCGTTTCTCCTCAAGTAACATGCCTTTAAATATTTTGAAGACAAGGCCGTAAGAAGTGGGAAACCAGGGTACTGGTGAAATAGCAGGAACAACATTTTATGTGTAAGAGTCAATTTTAATACTCAGTTCACACTATATAGAGATTATCTTGTTCTAACACAAAATGTATCAAAACCTAGTGTCAGATTCTTAGACTCCAAGGAGTAGAATTGACTCTACATGATTTTAAATTTTAAGCAGCATTTCTGAGATTGAAAAAAAAAAATCTCTCAGTAGATATTTCTTCCCTATAATTCTTTAATTATACTGAAGGAATATTCTCAAAATGCAGTATCTACCCAGTTTAAAAAAATAAAATATTTCTCTAACTAGGAAAGTAGTGTCACTAGGGACTTCAATAATCTGTCTGAAGTACATATAGCAGCATCTGGATTATTTGCAATCTATTAGCTTCAGATCCAAAATAGCTTTTCTATTCCTAAGTTATCAGCCCTGTGCATTTCCTTACAGCTCTGAAGATCACACTGAAAAACAAGTGCCAATTTTCTTTAAGGAAATAAATTTAAATAATCATGGAGAATTAATTTCTCTTCAACCCAGCTAATTTTCTCCTACTACTGCTGCTGCCATGGTCGTTTTTACTAGATAATGTAGATATGGGTATAATATCATGAACTAAAAAGTGGACATAATTGCAGATTTTGGGCAAAAATGTGTTTGGGTTGGGGTGTTGATAACAAACAATGTGATATTCTCATGTTCTCAGACTTAAGAAGTCAAATGTCTCTGTAGGATAAGATATTCAAGGTAATATTTTCCTGTAAAGAAACAAAGATGTTAATGTCTATAATCGTACTGGTAGAAAGTAGATTTCAGATATTATGTAAAATTAATTTTTAGAAAACAATTTATACAGAGAACTATATTATACAGAGAACTAAGCTAAGGCAAGTGTTTGAAAGGGGAAGAAAAGTGTTTATTTAAATATAGTTGTTCTGTTTTGTTCTGTTTTTGGTGTGTTTGCCAAAGTTCTCTGTTAATGGAACAATCTGAAAAAAATATGTAAAAGGGTCAATGAAATAAAAAGCAGCATATTTAATTTATATTTGAATTTAAACCTATGGTTTTTAAACTTAGGGAAATCACAGACCTTTCTGATGATCTAAAGAAAAACATAAACATTATCCATAGGAAAAAATGCAAATGCAAATAAAAACAACACACATTTCTACTACAACCCTTTAATTTCCCTTGATCCTCCCTTCCACAACACCTCCCACCCCCATCCTTCCATCTAGGCCAAGGATTCTGGTGAACCTTGCCTTAGAGTATGATCCCCTTCATGACTTCAGGTAGCAAGTGTTACTGGCATATAAATTATATTATGCAGATAAATAATAATAAGGCCAAAAATAATACACAGCAGAAATAGATTAAGAAGAGTGAAAACATCCTGAAACCAACATCTGTACTATTTAATTAAAGATGATTTTTGGAGGTTGCCGGGGCTGGGGGATGGAGGAAATGGGAGACACTGGTCCAAGGATACAGAGTGAAAGTTAAAAATGAGATGATTTTTATTTCCATCTTTAAACTCTTCATTAAAAAGTTAAAATCCAAAATAAATGCATATAATTTTATTTCTCACTTAATTTAAAATAGACCCAACTTGAAAACTTTTATTTTTAATGTATGGTGAAAATGGCTTTTCTTCCTAGTACTTATTTATAGTAATAAAAACACTAGACTGTGAATTCCTTTGGCATAAGAACAATGTCTGATTTTCTTCTTCATATTCAGCACCTTGTAAAGGATCTACCATACTTTACAAGGGAAGTAAATATTTGTGAAGGGAGAGACCAAAGGAGGAAAAAAAATAGAAGAAAGGAAGAAATTTAAGAAGTGAGAAGGAAACAAACAAAGGAATAAATAAAGGACTGAAGAAAAAATAAAAAACAGCAGTATAGCCAATTACCAACTTATTTATCAATGCACCACAAAGATCTCCCTCTTTCTGGCTTTGAGTTCTTCCTGCTGAAATGACAACTTTCTTAGTAGTATGAATATGTGAAAAAGTTGCAGAAGAAATAAGATTTTATGCTAAAGAGAGCTTCCTCAAACTCAGTCAGGCTCTGTTAGACTCTTCATGGTACTGTGAATAAGACAGGATACTTTGGGCACTGGAAAAAAACATATTGAAAATGCCCCAGTTTGTGCTTCCCTACCTCTCTCCATTCTGTCTGTAGCTTTCATAATTTCCCATATTCAAACCCTTCACTTCAATATTCTAAAATTATCTCTTTCTACTCATTAGTCCATTAACTTTACTCTCCCTTTCCTTCACAGTTGATCCTTATTTATCATTGAAATGGACCTTCTTACCTACATTACTGGTGATTAAGTCATAAAAAGGTAAAGCATTTGCACTGTAAAAGAAATGCTGCTAAATCAAAGGGTTTTAATTCTAGCAATGTGATGTTTCTCTGTGTGGCATCTATAATCTTTTTTTTGAGAAATATTTTCCCAACAGTCCAATGTTCCTAAATATCACATAGTTCAGCCTATCCTTTCTTTGCTTTTGCACTTCACTTTGTTTTCATTTGTCTGGGTCTGTAGTAGAAGGAAGCAGTAACAGTTGGGAGGCTCTAAGGAATCCCACCAGGCTTCAAGGAGTACTGAGAAGGATTAATCTCCCCTACTGCAATTTCTAGATTTAGATTGTCTTATGTGACAGCCCATCTTGCACGACATGCTGCCAGTTGATAATGGGTACCACTTGCATAATGGATTAGTCTAATGAAAAAGGAAGGGGTTAACTGCCAGAAAAATCCAGATTTGAACTCTAAAACTACTTCATCCAGGTTTAGTGGCTTTTCTAACTTTTCTGAACCCTTGAAATGTTCTGATAGTAATAATAACTAGAAAGCCTTATAAAGATTTTATGAGATTGATTGTATAAAGCACAGTGTGACATATGCATGTTCTAAGTGCTCAGAAAATGTGGATTTCCATCTCTTTTCCAACTTACTTTTATTAGCCTTGTGTTACTAGGAGGAAAAAGACATGGTTTAATTGTTAAACTCAGATAAATATATGATAATAAATACATAAATATAGGTAATAAATATATGTTAAAATATAGGACTGTATTGTTAGAGTTTCTCTTACTCCCAACAACATCATTTTTCAAGTATTTGTGACATGTTCTTGAATGTCATTTGACTATCTGACTTTAATAGCCACATAGTATTCCATTTTAGCAACAAACCATAAATAAAATTTTTAATTCTGTATTTTTTCTATTTTTGTTTTACATACTCAGTCTTACCATTAAAGAAACAATGAGCTAAAATAATATATGTAAAATTTTATATCTAACATGACACTTGACATGGTTTGGCTCTGTGTCCCCACCCAACTTTCTCCTTGACTTGTAATAATCCCCATATGTCATGGGAGGGACCCTGCGGGAGTTAATTTAATCATGGGGGCAGGTTTTTCCCATGCTGTTCTTGTGACAGTGAATAAGTCTTGTGAGATCTGATGGTTTTATAAAAGGGAGTTCCCCTGCACATGCTCTCTTGCCTGCCACCATGTAAGACATGAGTTTGCTCCTCCTTCGCCTTTTGCCATAATTATGAGGCCTCCCCAGCCATGTGGAACTGTGAGTCAATTAAACCTCTTTCCTTCAGAAATTACCCAGTCTTGGGTAAGTCTTTATTAGCAGTGTGAGAACAGGCTAATACAGTAAATTGGTACCAGGTAGTGGGGTGCTGCTGTAAAAATACCTGAAAATGTGGAAACACCTTTGGAATTGGGTGACAAGCAGAAGCTGGAACAGTTTGGAATGCTCAGAAGAAAACAGTGAGATGTGGAAAAGTTTAGAACTTCCTAGGGACTTGGAGGACTCAGAAGACAGGAAAATGTGGGAAAATTTGGAACTTCCTAGAGACTTGTGAATGGCTTTGACCAAAATGTTGATAGTGACATGGAGAATAAATTCCAGGCTGAGGTGCTCTTAGACAGAGATGGGGAACTTGTTCGGAACTGGAGCAAAGGTGACTCTTATTATATGTTAGCAAAGAGGCTGGCGGCATTTTGCCCCTGCCCTAGAGACTTGTGGGACTTTGAACTTAAGAGATGATTTAGGGCATCTAGAAGAAGAAATTTCTAAGCAGCAAAGTGTTCAAGAAGTGACTTGGGTGCTGTTAAAAGCATTCAGTTTTATGTATTTACAAAGATGTGGTTTAGAATTGGAACTCATGTTTAAAAGGGAAGCAGAGCATAGAAGTTCAAAAAATTTGTAGACTGCTGATGTGATAAAAAAGAAAAACCTATTTTCTGAGGAGGAATTCAATCTGGCTGCAGAAATTTGCATAAGTAATGAGGAACCTAATGTTAATCACTAAGACAATGGGGAAAATGTCTCCAGAGAAGGTCAAAGACCTTTATGGCAGCCCCTCCCATAACGGACCTGGAGGCCTAAAAGGAAAAAAATAATTTGCTGGGCTGAGCCCAGGGTCCCCCTGCTGTGTACAGCCTAGGGACTTGGTGCTCTGTGTCCAAGCTGCTCCAGCCATGGCTAAAAGGTGCCAAGGTACAGCTCAGGCCATGGCTTCAGAGAGTGTAAGCCCCAAGCCTTGATGTCTTCCACGTGGTTGTTGGGCCTGCAGGTACACAGAAGAAAAGAGTTGAGCTTTGGGAACCTCCACCTAGATATTATAGGATGTATGGAAATACCTGGATGTCCAGGCAGAAGTCTGCTGCAGTGGTATAGCCCACATAGAACCTCTGCTAAAGCAGTGCAAGGGGGAAATGCAGGGTTGGAGCCCCCACAAAGAGTCCCCATTGGGGCACTGCCAAGTGGAGCTGTGAGAATAGGGCTACCATCCTCTAAATCCCACAATGGTAGATCCACCAGCAACTTGCACCATGCATCTAAAAAAGCTGCAGATAATGAATAAAAACCTGTAAAAGCAGCTGGGAGTGGGGCTTTTACCCTGCAATGCCACAGGGGTGGAGCTGCCCAAGGCCATGGGAGCCCACCTCTTGCATCAGTGTGACCTAGATGTGAGACCTGTAGTCAAAGGAGATCATTTTGGAGCTTTAAGATTTGGCTGCTCCAGTGGATTTCAGACTTGTGTGGGGCGTGTAGCACCTTTGTTTTGGCCAGTTTCTTCCATTTGGGGAAATGGACCCAATGCCTCTACCCCCAATTGTATCTAGAAAGTAACTAATTTGCTTTTGATTTTACAGGCTCATAGGCAGAAAGTACTTTGTCTCAGATGAGACTTTGGATTTAGATGTTTGAGTTAATGCTGAAATGAGTTAAGACTTTGGGGGACTTTTGGAAGGCATGATTGGTTTTGAAATGTGGGGACATGAGATTTGGGAGAGGCCATAGATGGAATGATATGCTTTGGCTCCATATCCCTACCTAATTCTCACCTTGACTTGTAATAATCCCCACGGGTCATGGGAGGGATGTGGTGGGAAGTAGTTGAATCATAGGGGCAGGTTTTTCTCTTACTGTTCTCATGATAGTAAATAATTCTCATGAGATCTGCTGGTTTTATAAAGGGGAGTTCCCCTGCACATGCTCTCTTGCCTGCTACCGTGTAAGACATGACTTCTCTCCCCATTTGCCTTCAGCCATGACTGTGAGGCCTCCGCAGCCATGTGGAACTGTGAGTCAATTAAACCTCTTTCCTTTATAAATTACCCAATCTCGGGTACGTCTTTATTAGCAGCATGAGAACAGACTAATAAAACACTTTTAGAGTAGAAAGTCTCAGGATGGTTATATATATTTTTAAGGCTCTTATAATGAAGTTTTTTCCTCTCTCTCTTCCTTTTTTTTTAACTTTTATTTTGAGTTCAGGGGTACATGTGCAAGTTTGTTATTTAGGTAAACTTTTGTCATGGAGATTTGTTGTACAGATTATTTCATCACTCAAGTATTAAGCCTAGTACCCATTAGTTATTTTTCCTGATCCTTTCCATCTTCTCATTGTCTACTTTGTGTTAGGCCTCAGTGTCTGTTCCTTTCTATGTGTCCATGTTTTCTTATCATTTAGCTCTCGCTTATAAGTGAGAATATGTGGTATTTGGTTTTCTTTTGCTGCATTAGTTTGCTAAGGATAATGGCCTGCAGCTCCATCCATGTGCCTGCAAAGGTCATAATCTCATTCTCTGTTATGGTTGCATAGTTTCCTATGGTGTATATATACCACATTTTTAAAATTCAATCTATCATTGATGGGCATATAGGTTGATTCTGTGTCTTTGTTATTGTGATTAGTGCTGCAATGAACATATGTATGTGTGCATCTTTATGACAGAATGATTTATATTTCTTTGGAATTACTGGGTCAAATGGTAGTTCTGTGCTTAGGTCTTTTAGGCCTTTTTAGGGTTTTTTAGGTCTTTGATAAATTGTCAGCCAGGTGTGCTGGCTTATGCCTGTAATCCCAGCACTTTGGGAGGCCAAGGTGGGAGGATCATTTGAGGTCAGGAGTTTGAGAACAGCTTGGCCAACATGGTGAAACCCTGTCTCTACAAAAAATACAAAAATTAGCCAGGCATGATGGTGGGTGCCTGTAATCGCAGCTACTTTTGCAGGCTGAGGTGGGAGAAGTGCTTGAACCTGGGAGGCAGAGGTTGCTGTCAGCTGAGATCGCACCATTGCACTCCAGCCTGGATGACAGAGCAAGACTCCATCTCAAAAAAAAAAAAAAAGTGTAATTGCCACATTGTTTTTCATAATGGTTGAACTAATTTACACTCCCACCAACAGTGTACAAGGATTCCTTTTTCCCTGCAATCTCACCAGCATGTATTTTTTATTTAATTTTATTTTTTTCTATTGTTTTTGGGGAACAGGTATATTTTTGTTACATGATTAAGTTCCTTACTGGTGATTTCTGAGATTTTGGTGTACCCATCCCCCAAGCAGTGTGCACTGTATCCAATGTGTAGTCTTATATCTGTCACCCACCTCTCACCCTTTCCCCTGAATACTCCCAAAGTCTGTTATATGGTTCTTATGCCTTTGCCTTCACATAGTTTAGCTCCTATTTGTAAGTGAGAACATACAATATTTGGATTTTCATTCCTGAGTTATTTCATATAGAATAATGGTTCCCAACTCCATCCAGGTTGCTCCAGATGCCACTATTTTGTTCTTTTTTATGGCTGAGGAGTATTCCATGGTGTATATATATCACATTTTCTTTATCCACTTGTTGGTTGATGGGCATTTAGGCTGGTTTTATATTTTTGCAACCTCAAATTTTGCTGCTATAAACATGTGTGTGAAAATGTTTTTTTCATATAATGATTTATTTTCCTTTGGGGAGATACCCAGTAGTGGAATTGCTGGGTGGAATGGTAGTTCTAATTTTAGTTCTTTTTTTAAATTTTTATTTTAGGGTTGGGGGTACATGTGAAGGTTTGTTACATAGATAAACATGGGTCATGGAGATTTGTTGTACATATTATTACATCACCAGGGTATTAAGCTCACTCTCAGGTCACAGCACAATAACAACAGAAGTCAACAGGAGGTTGGCTAGTCATCTTTTCTGCTTCTCTCCCTTTTCCCACTCTCCCTCATCAAATGGACCCCAGTGTCTGTCGTTTTCTTTTTTTGTATTCATAATTTTTTATCATTTAGCTCCCACTTATAATAATATGTGGTATTTGGTTTTCTATTCCTGCATTAGTTTGCTAAGGATGATAGCCTCCAGCTCCATTCATGTTCCTGCAAAAAACATGATCTCATTCTTTTTTATGGCTGCATAATATTTCATGGTATATATGTACCACACATTTATTTTTATCCAGGCTGTTATGGATGGACATTTAGGTTTATTCCATGTCTTTGCTATTGTGAACAGTGCTGAAATGAACATTCATGTACATGTGTCTTTAGGGTAGAATGTTTTTTATTTCTTATTATATACCCAGTAATGGGATTGCTGGGTCGAATGGTAGTTCTGCTTTTAGCTATTTGAGGAATCACCATACTGCTTTTCACAATGTTTGAACTAATTTACATTTTCACCAATAGTGTATAAGTGCTCCCTTTTCTCCTCAACCTCACCAGCATCTATTATTTTTTGACTTTTGAATAGCCATTCTGACTGGTGTGAGATAGTATCTCATAGTGTTTTTTATTTTCATTTCTCTAATGATCATTGATATTGGGCTTTTCTCATTTGCTTGTTGGCTGCATGTATATCTTCTTTTGAGAAGTGTCTATTCATGCTCTTTGCCTACTTTTTAATGGGGTTGTTTGTTTTTCTCTTGTAAATTTGTTTAAGTTCCTTAGAGATGCTGGACATTAGACCTTTGTCAGATGCATAGTTTGCAAGTATTTTCTCCCATTCTGTATGTTGTCTTTTTCTCTGTTGATAGTTTATTTTGCTGTGTGGAAACTCTAATTAGATCCCACTTGTCAATTTTTGCTTTTGTTGTGATTGCTTTCGGTGTCCTTGTCATAAAATCTTTGCCTGTCCCTAGATCCAGGATGGTATTGCATAGGTTATCTTTCAGGATTTTTACAGTTTTGGGTTTTACATTTAAGTCTTTAATCTATCTTGAGTTGATTTTTGTATATGTTGTAAAGAAGAGGTCCAGTGTGAATCTTCTGCATATGGCTAGTCAGTTATCCCACACCATTTATTGAATAGGGAGTCTTTTCCCCATTGCTTATTTTTGTCAGCTTTGTAAAAGATAAGATGGTAATAGATGTGCAGCCTTATATCTTGGCTCTTTATTCTGTTACATTGGCCTATGTGCCTGTTTTTGTAGCACTACCATGCTGTTTTGGTTACTGTAGCCTTGCAGTATAGTTTGAAGTCAGGTAATGTGATTCTTTCAGCTTTGTTCTTTTTGCTTAGAATTGCCTTGCCTATTTGGGCTATAGTTTGGTTCCATGTAAATTTTGAAATATTTTTTCTAGTTCTGTGAAGAATGTCATTGGTAGTTTGATGGGAATAGCACTGAATCCATAAATTGCTTTGGGGAGTATAGTCATTTTAATGATATTGATTCTTTCTATCCTTGAGTATGGAGTATTTATAATTAGTTTGTGTCTTCTCTGATTTTTTTGAACAATATTTTGTAATTCTCATTATAGTGATATTTCACCTTCCTACTTGGCAGTATTCATAGGTATTTTATTCTCTTTGTGGCAATTGTGACTAGGACAGCTTTCTCATTTGGCACTTGGTTTGCCTTTTATTGGTGTCTAGGAATGCTTGTGATTTTTGTACATTGATTTTTTATCCTGCAGATTTGCTGAAGTAATTTATTAGCTGAAGGGGCTTTTGGCCAAAGACTATTGTGTTTTCTAGATAAAGAATCATATTGCCTGCAAACAGAAATAGTGTGACTTTCTCTTTTCTTATTTAGGTGCCCTTTATTTTCTTCTCTTGCCTGATTGCTCTGGTTATTACTTTCAATATTATGTTGAATAGAAGTGAGCTGTCTTACAGTGACACTGGTTTTTGTGTTTAATTGTGTGTGGTTTTTTTTTTTTTTTTTGGTCTTAGCTGGTAGCAGTCTTTCTTTTCTATTTTAATGCTCTTTTCAAGATCTCTTGTAAGGCAGATCTGGTGGTAATGAAGTCCCTCAACATTTGCTAATCAGAGAAGAATCTTATTTCTACTTCATTTAGGGAGCTTAATTTGGCTGGATATAAAATTCTTGGTTAAATTTTTTTTTTCTTTAAGAATGTTGAATATAGGTCCCCAATCTATTCAGGCTTTAGTGTTTTAGCTAACAGGTCTGCTGTTAGTCTAATGGGGATTCCTTTGTAGGTGACCTGCCCTTTCTCTCTAGCTGACTTTAACATTATTTTATTTTGACCTTGGAAAATCTGATGATTATGTGTCTTGGGGATGACCTTGCGTAGAATCTTGCAGGAGTTCTCTGTATTTTCTGAATTTGACTGTTGGCCTCTCTAGCAAGATTGGGGAAGTTTTTATGGACAATATCCTGAAATAAATTTACCAAGTTCTTTGCTTCCTCTCTTTCCCTTTCCGGGATTCCAATGATTCACAGATTTGGACTCTTTACATAATTCCATAATTCATGGAGGTTTTGTTCATTTGTATTTATTCTTTTTTCTTCATTTTCATCTGACTGTCTTATTTCAGAGAACCAGACTTCAAGTTCCGAGATTCATTCCTCAGCGTGATTTATTCTGCTGTTAATACTTGTGATTGTATTGTGCAATCCTTTTGTTGTGTTATTCAGCTCTGTCAGACTCGTTAAGTTCTTTATTACACCAGTTATTTAGTCCTTCATCTCCTGTATCACTTTATTGTGATTCTTATTTTCCTTGGATTGGGTTTTGCCATCCTCCTGAATCTTGATGATCTTTGTTTCTATCCATAATCCAGATAATATTTCTGTCATTCCAGCCAGTTCATTCTTGTTAAAACTCTTGTTGGAGAACAGGTGCAGTCATATGAAGGACATATGTCACTTTGGCCATTTGATTTACTGGAGCTCTTGTGTTGCTTCTTTCTCATCTCTGCATGTGAGTGCTTGTTTAACTGCATTGTAGATTGAATACAGTCAATAGACTTATTTTCTGGATGTTTTCACCAGGCCAAAGATTTGTGGAAGTTCTTTCTTTAAAGCTGATTTTTTGTCTCTGATTTCAGAAAAGAGTATGTTAGTGAGCTATTTTTGGTGTTCAGGCTTTGGGGTGTAACCTAGCGGGTAACACTTAAGCTTCTTGGTCAGTCAGTAGACTCTTGCTTAGTTGTGTGGCTCCCCCATGTTTCCTCACAATTACTGTTGTGTTCCCTCTTAGTGCTGTAAAACTGTGGGTTCCTTTCCTCCTTGAGGGCTGGCCATGATATATGACTTGGCACTCCTGGGCTGGCCACTGCAGTTCTGGGCAATCTCAGTTTTTATGTTTCTTCCCCAGCTTAGAGGCAGCAGAGGAAGAGATTTTAGTAGTGGTTGTGACCAAGGGTTATGTTCTTGACTCCTGGGGGCTCCACCCCAGAGAGATGCAGGGCAGCAGTCACTCAGTGCAGTCAGCTCAAGATGGAGAGTTTGTCCTATAGACCCAAGCCAGGGGTTCCCTCTCTGGTGATGAGCTGTGAGAGGGTGTGTGGGACCTGTGGGAGATGGACTGGCTTCCTCTTCTTGGGTCAATTGCAGCTTGTTGGAGGTGTAAATAAGGCATTTAGGGTCTTTTCTCCTTTGTTAGTCCAAGGGTGGCAATGGTGGCAGAGGCAGTGGCAGAAAATCTTTCAGTTCCCCCTGGATGCTCTGTCCAGGGCATTGCCTAATTGGTACCGGCTCAATAGCTCTGGTGTGAGAGGTGCTGGAGGCCCAGGCCTGGAGGACCTGCCCAGTGATAAGATAAGGGAATAGGCACCCACACAACTGTCTGGCCAATTTTCCATAGGCCTCCTATGCTTGGGGACTGCTCCAGTCCCTAGTCACCTTGGATTTTCCAGAACCTAGAAGTGTTATCAGTGAAGGCAGTGAAACAGCAAAGATGACAGCCTGTCTCTCCCTCTGGGAGTTTTGTCCCAGAGGGGTACAGACCTGGTGTCAGCCCAAAGGCACCTGTAGGACGTGGCTAGAGAGGATGTGGCTGGAGAACCCGGGTGAGAGGTCCCACCCAGTGAGAGGGAATGGAATCAGGACTCACTCAAAAAAGCAATCTGGCCACGTTTTGGTAGACTAGCTGTCCTGTGCTTGGTTTCCACTTCAGCCCCTGGTCATCTCAGACACTCTGAAGCCCAAACGCTAGAATGGCTGTTGCTAAGCAGCAAAGTTGCCCAAACTTCCTCCTTCTGGGAATGCTGTCCCAGGGGAATTCAGATCTTTGTGGCTGGAGAGCTCAGGCAGGGTTGGCTAGAGGCCCTGGTTGGGAGGTCCTGCCCAGTAAGGAGGAATGGGTAGCTGGGTGGAATTCCAAGACAATGGGTCTTATTTTGTGAGGTGCTGTGGAAGTGAGACCTGTGGGCTGTTGCTGCTCAGCCCCCTGGATTCAGCCTCTTTCCTAGGGGTATGTACAGGAGTCTACCCTCTCACTTTGCAGAAGCTGAAGCTACTTTTTCTGGCAATCCCAAGTATCTAAGTCTCTAGGGTCTATAGGCATGCCTGAGCAGCTGTACTGCTGACACACTGTGTAGTTCTGTCTGTCTGATGGGAGACTGAAGTCCCTCATGGTGTGGGTCCACAAAACAGTCTTCTGACCTGAGGGTTGCAAATATCAATGGGAGAAGCAGGGTTTCCTGGGGTCACTCATTCACTCACCACTTCTCTGGGCTGGGGAGGATCCCCTGGCTCCATGTCGCTCCCAGGTGGGCCATTGTCCTGTCTTGCTTTTCTCTCTTCTCTATGGGTCACGTTGTTTCCTTGATTAATCCCAATGCACGTACCTGCTTATTTCAGTTCAAAGTGTTGTATTTACTAGCCCTTTCTGTTTCTCTCCATGTGAGCCACACACACTAGCTGCTCCGGGGTGAGAATCTTGGCTACTCCCTACTTTTAGTTCTTTAAGGAATCCCCATACTGTTTTCCATAGTGGTTGTGCTACTTTACATTCTCATCAGCAGTGTAAAAGTGTTCCTTTTCCACCACATCCGTGCCAATGTCTATTTTTTTATTATTAAATTATAGCCATTAACACAGGAGTAAAACGGTATCTCATTGTGGTTTTAATTTGTATTTCTCTGATTATTAATGATGTAGAGCATTTTTCGTATGTTTCTTGGCCATTTATATATCTTCTATTAAGAACTGTCTATTCATGTATTTGACCACTGTTTGATGAGATTGTTTTATTCTTGCTGATTTGTTCGAGGTCCTTTTAGATTCTGGATATTAGCCTTTTGTCAGATGCATAGTTTGTGAAGATTTTCATCCACTCTGTGGGTTGTCTGTATGCTCTGCAGTTTCTTTTGCTGTGCAGAAGCTTTTTAGTTTAATTAAATCCCATCTATTTATCTTTGTTTTTGCTGCATTTGCTTTTGGGTTCTTGGTTATGAAGTCTTTGTCTAAGGCAATGTCTAGAAGAGATTTTTTGATATTATGTCTTACAGTTATGGTTTCAGGTCTTAGATTTCAGTCTTTGATTCATCTTGAATTGATTTTTGTATAAGGTGAGATAAGAGGATCCAGTTTCATTCTTCTACATGTGGTTTGCCAATTATCCAAGCACCATTTGTTGAATAGGGTGCTCTTCCACCACTTAATGTTTTTATCTGCTTTGTCAAAGATCAGTTGGTCGTAAGTATTTGGCTTTATTTCTGGGTTCTCTTCTATTCCATTCATCTATGTGCCTATTTTTATTCCATGCTGTTTTGGTAACTATAGCCTTGTAGTACAGTTTGAAGTCAGGTAATGTGATGTCTCCAGATTTGTTCTTTTGTTTAGTCTTGCTTTGGCTAGTGGGCTCTTTTTGGCTTCAGTATAAATTTTAGGATTGTTTTTCTAGTTTGGTCAAGAATGATAATGGCATTTTGATGGAAATTGCAATGAATCTGTAGATGGCTTTTGTGAGTCTGGTCATTTTTACAATATTAATATTACCTATCTATGAGTATGGAATATGTTTCCATTTGTTTGTGTCATCTCTGATTTCTTTCAGCAGTGTTTCACAGTTTTCCCTGTACAGATCTTTCAACTACTTGGTTAATTATATTTCTAAGTATTATATTTTATTTTTACAGCTGTTGTGAAGGGGATTGAGTTCTTGATTGGATTCTTAGCTTGGTCATTCTTGGTGTAGAGCAGTGCTACTGATTTGTGTACATTGATTCTGTATCTTGAAACTTTACTCAATTCATTTACCAGACCTAGGAGCTCTTTAGATGAGTCGTTAGGATTTTCTATGTATAAGGTCATATCATCAGCAAACAACAACAGTTTGATTACTGATTTACATGCCCTTTTTATTTTTTTCTTGTGTGACCTTTTTTTTTTTTTTTGGCTAGGACTTCCAGTACTATGGTAAATAGAAGTGGTAAAAGTGGACATTCTTGTCTTATTCCAGTTCTCAAAGGGAATGATTTCAACTTTTCCCCATTCAGGATTATGTTGGCTGTGGGATTGTAATTGATGGCTTTTATTACATTAAGGTATATCCCTTCTATGCCAATTTTGCTGAGGGTTTTAATCATAAACAGATGCTGGATTTTGTTGAATGCTTTTTTTGTGTCTATTGATCTATGGTTTTTGTTTTTAATTTTGTTTATATAAGGAATCACATTTATTGACTTGCATATATTAAACCATCTCTGCATCTCTGGTATGAAACCCACTGGCTCATGATGTACTATCTTTTTGATATGCTGTTGGATTAGATTAGCTGGTATTTTGTTGAGAATTTTTGTTTCTATGTTCATCAGGGATATTGGTCTCTAGTTATTTGTTGTTGTTGTTGTTGTTGTTGTTATATCCTTTCCTGATTTTGTTATTAGGGTGACACTGGCTTCATAGAAAAATGCAGGGAGGATTCCTTCTTAATCTTTCAGCATACTTTCAGCAGGATTGGTACCAAATCATCTTTGAATGTCTGATATAATTCAGCTGTGAATCAATTTCCTTTTGAAGTTAATCTTTGCTTTCAGTCCACTGTGGTGTTAAGAGGGTACTTTATATTATTTTGATTTTTTAAAATTTATTGAGACTTGTTTTGTGGGCTATCATATGGTCTATGTTGAAGAATGTTCCATGTGCTGATGAAAACAATGTATATTCTGCAGTTGTTGAGTAGAATGTTCTCTAAATATCTGTTAAATCCATTTGCTCTCAGGTATAGGTAAAAGCCATCATTTCTTTGTTGACTTTCTGTCTTGATGACCTGTCTAGTCCTGTCAGTGGAGTATTGAAGTCACCCAACATTATTGTGTTGCCATCTATCTCATTTCTTAGGCATAGCAGTAAGGTTTTATGAATTTGGGAGCTCCAGTGGTAGGTACATATATATTTAAGATTGTGATATTTTCCTGTTAAGTTAATCCTTTTATTATTATCATATAATGTTCTTCTTTGTCTTTTTTTACCCTGTTGTTGTTTTACAATCTGTTTTGTCTGATACAAGAAGAGCAAATCCTGCTGGCTTATAGTTTTCATTTTCATGGAATATCTTTTTCCACCCTTTTACCTTAAGTTTATGTGAGTCCTTATGTGTTAGGTGAGTCTCTTGGAGACTCTTGGAGACAGCAGATACTTGGTTGGTAAATTTTTATCCATTCTGCCATTCAGTATCTTTTAAGTGGAGCATTTAACCCATTTAAATTCAATGTTAGTGTTAAGATGTGAGGTACTGTTCTATTCATCATGCTAGTTGTTGCGTAAATATCATGTTTATTTTTCACTGTCTTATTGTTTCATTGGGCCTGTGAGATTTCTGCTTTAAGGCGGTTCTATTTTGATGCATTTTGAGGGTTTCTTTCAAGACTTAGAACTCCTTTTAATATTTCTTGTAGTGCTGGCTTGGCAGTGTTAAATTTGTCTAAAAAATGCTTTATTCTTCATTTATGGAGCTTTGTTTTGCTGGATACAAAATTCTTGGCTGACAATTATTTTGTTTAAGGAGACTAAAGACAGGACCCCAGTTTCTTCTGGCATGTAAGGTTTCTGCTGAGAAATCAGCTGTTAATCTGATAGGTTTTCCTTTACAAGTTACCTGATGCTTTTGTCTCACAGCTTTTAAGATTCTTTCCTTTATCTTGACTTTAGATAAGCTGATGACTATGTGCCTGGATAACGATCTCTTGGTGAAGAATTTCCCAGGAGTTCTATAGGATTCTTGTGCTTGGATGTCTAGATCTCTAGCAAGGCCAGGTAAGTTATCCTCAATTATTCCTTCAAATAAAGTTTTCAAGCTTTTAGGTTCTTTTCTTTCCTAGGAACACTAATTATTCTTAGGTTTGGCTAATAATTTAACATAATCCCAAATTTCTTGGAGATTTTGTTCATTTTTAAAAATTCTTTTTTTCTTTGTCTTTGTGTGATTGGGTTTATTTAAAAGCCTTGTCTTCAACCTCCATGGTTCTTTTTTCTACGTGTTCTAGTTTATTGTTGAAACTTCCCAGTGCATTTTATATTTCTCTAAGTGTGATTTTGATTTCCAGAAGTTGTGATTGTTTTTTCTTCATATTTATTTTTCTGTAGAATTTTTCATCCATATTCTGTATTGTTTTCAAAATTTCTTTTTTCTGGTACCTTCTTGAACAGCTTAATAATCAGCCATCCGAATTTTTTTACCTGGTAATTTGGAGATTTCTTTTTGATTTGGATCCATAGTTGGGAAGCTGGTGTGATATTTTGGGGGTGTTATAGAACCCTGTTTTGTCATATTACCAGAATTACTTTTCTGATTTCCTCTCATTTGGGTAGACTATTTCAAAAAATTATTCCTGAATTTATTTCTGATTGGCCTTTTTTTTTTAGTTTTTGTTTTTTCCTCTTAAGGATTAGACTTTAACATTTATTTTAGCCTAATTTGAATTTTGGTGCTTGTGTGGGTGAAGACTGTATAAGATTCTTAGTTACAGAGTCTTTGTGTGCTGACTTTCTCCAATGCCTGTTGTAGTAGTTGTATTTTTGGTGTGTAGGCGAGTTCTCTGTATGGAGTTGAGATGGTAGGTATCTCTTGAAATTTATCTTGTTCTCTTGTGGTGTATAGTTTATTTATCTATTTATTTAATATTTTCCTGGTGTTTTATTTACTGAGTTGATGGTAGGTAATCCTGGGTAGGCACCTGTTGTGGCTAAGGCAGGTGGGTAGATGTAATCCTCATTGGTCAGCCAATGTCCCAGCCTTGATGAAAGTTGCTACAGGAGCTTTTTATTAGATGTGTTGAGGTTTTATCAGGGTGAAGATTAGGAGCTACCTCAGTTCCCCTGCCAGATCAGCAGGAAAGCCATCCACCTCACAGCCTCACTTTTGTCCCAGTGTTGTGGTTATTCAGATCGTACAGGCACCTCCTTTTGTATATAGGAATGTTGATGTTCCGAGTAGGGAGGAATTATGACTCTGCCTCTAGTGCAGGGCTAAATCTGGAATTCACTACTCCTGTGGAGCTGTACTCACCCTGGATTGTTCCAGAAAGGCTGTCTATAGGTGCATCCATGCTGCATTCCTGTGGGGGAAGCCCCAGCTGTGTCTGTGGTGGTATGCCAGTGGAGAACAAGGACCCCTGCTCCAAGGCCCTTTATGATTATAGGGGCTGCCTGCCTGTTGGGGAATAAAGGCAGACATTCCCTACTTCACCTAGCACTGCAATTGTGTCTCTGCTGTGAGAAAGAAAGTGCCCAAGAGTGGAAAGATCTGGAATTCAAGGCCTGCTGTTCAGATTCTTATTCCATGGGGCAATACCTTGATGTGGGCTCTCCTGCTTCCCTTAGTGGGGCTTCCTGAGAGCCAGACTGCAGTAATTGTTATTGCTTTTCTGGGTCTAGTCACCCAGCAGTGCTCCATGCTGGTGCTGAGGAATATCTGCAAAGAGTCTTGTGATGTGATCCATCTTCAGGTCTCCCAGACAGCCATGTATACCAGCACCTGCTCTAGTGGATGTGGCAGGGGAGTAGAGTAGACTTGGTGAGAATCCTGGTTGAAGACATGTTTAGTGCTCTGGCTTTCTTGAATGCTGGCTATGCTAGCAGTGAAGTTGTCCATGACTGCTAGCAACTTCACTGCTAGAATAGCCAGCATTCGAGAAAGGTAACCAGGACCTCTGGTTAGCCAGGATTTTTCAGGTGGTAGAATTAGCTGTTGTGTTTTCCTTCCTAGGAGCAGAGTTATTCTGTTATGAGTTGCTGTAATGGCAAGAGTTGGTTGGCCTCCAGCCAGGAGGTGGTGCTTTCAAGAGAGCATCAGCTATGGCAGTAGCAGTGGAATATAAGCTTGGCGTAAGTTGACCAGGGTAGATATTCCGGTATCTCAGGTGATGGGTGGGGCCATAAAGCTCTCAAGAATTTTTGTCTTTTGTGTTCAGCTACCAGCGTGGGTAGAGAAACGTCATCAGATGGAAAAGGGTTAGGTGATCAGACTCTCCTTGGGTGGGCCTTGTCACAGCCACTGCAGCAGACGGGGTTTGGCTCTCAAGCCAGTGAGGTTATACACCTTAGAGGAGATTATTGCTGTCTTTGCTGTGCCATATAGCTCACCACAGAAGTAGGAGATAGCTTGTAGCAAAAGATCTCACCCAGCTTCCACACAGTTGGTGAGGCTGGTCGTGCTCCCTGCCCTGCTAACAGCACAAAGTTTAGATCCAGACAGCCTGCCTGCAGAACTCTGATCTTGTTCCAGGCCATAAACTTCCCAGTTGAGAAAGCATGCTTGGCTTTCAGGCCTCTCCCCTTCCAGTCTTCCCAAAATATCGTCGGTGGCTCCCATGCTTGTCTCTGCAGCAGTTCCTGTTTGCTCCCCAGATTCTACTCAAAAAAGCCTGTGCCCAGTCAAAATTATTACAAAATTTATTCAGAAGTTTCTTATACTCTGTAACTCCTCCCTAATTCTGGTGGCTGCCTTCCCCAAGGGCTCCTGTGAGATATACTCAGGGATGGCTTTCCTGGGCTCAAACTTTGGAGACTGGGAGTGCCTATAAGGTCTTCCCACTGCTACTTTTACATTTCACGTGGCTCCCTAAATCTGTTCCAGCTCTAGGTCAAGTTATGTCCTTCTCTAGTGATCTGGATTTTCAGATTCCCCAGTGGGGATATGTGTTTGAAGGTAGGTTTTTCCCCTCTCAGATTTCAGGAACACACAATTTTTCACCTGTCTGGTGGAATTTGCAGTGGTGTGCCACTTCTTTCAAAGGATTAGTGAATTCTTTTAGTTTTCCTGGTATGTTCCCGCAGTGGCTCTTGAAACAAAAGTTCACTGTGTGAGTCTCCACACACTGTTCTGTCCATTCAAGTGGGAGCTGCACACCCTGTCTCCTATCTGCTATCTTCCTTCCTTCTGTTTTATAATTATGTTTTAATTAAAATTTTCATTCAGAAATATCATAGCAATTTATCCATTTATCAGCATTTGTACTTCAATTCATTTACCAATGTAGATTTCCCAGGTCACACAGATCATAGCCCATGTTCTTAATTATTATGTTCTTCTTACTGGCTTATATAGTTTGTTAGGTGAATATGTTCACATTTAAAACTTCTTTTATGTTGAAATATGGCATACATTTAAAAGAAAAACATATTCCATCCATATTTTTTCATATGAACATTTGCAAAAATAATTATTAAATGATTCCCTTACTGAAAATAACAAAGATATTAAAAATCTTTTTAGATTTTATATTTGTCTTTATAATATTTAAATCACTAGAGTTCTTTTTGTGGTTCATACGTGATATGGAGACCTTACTTTCCTGCTTTGGTGGGAATAACAGAGGTAAGTATTTTTTTTCAAACATTAACTGTTGAATAACCAATTTTTTCAGCAATTATAAATGTTAACCTATTTATATGGCAAACCAAAATGCCTTCATCTAGGCCTTTTATTATGCTTTTTCATTTATTAACTATAAGTGTATAGAGGAAGGAGGCAAAGCAAGATGGCTGAATAGAACTCTGCAACATTTGTGCCCATGCAGGAACACCAAATTGAACCAACCAGCCATGCAAAAAAGCATCTTTATCAGAAATAAAAATCAGGTGAGTAGTGACAGCACCTGGTTCTAACATAATATCTAGGAAAGAGACATTGAAGACTCTTGCATTACCTACATTATCCCTCCCCCATTCCTCATGTCATAGGGAGAGAGAATCTGTGTCCTGGGAGAGGGACAGTGAAGTGAGTGTGGAAATTTGCACTGGAACTCAGTACTGCTCTGTCACAGAGGAACATGACACATGGCTGAATTCTGCTGGTGCCTGTAGAGGGACCATCTTTATTAGCCCTGGGCCAAAAAGGAATTCCCCATCCCTGTAGGAGGAATCTGAGTTTAGCTGGCTTCACTATCACTGAATAAAGTGGCCTGGAATCTGGAACAAATTTGAACAGGAGTCAGGCTACAAGAACTGCAGTCATTGTACAAGCTCTAATGTTTTTCTGGTCCCAAAGGCAGTAGACTTGGGGTATGTGTAACCTAGCATGACACCAACTGAGGTAGCCAAGGGAGTGCTTGCATCATTCCTCCTCCAACTCTAGACAATGCAGCTCAGTGAGAGACTCCTTTTGCTTGTGGTAATAAGAGTAAAGAGTACAGGGAACTTAGTATTGCAACTTGTGTACTAGCTCAGCCACAGTAAAATAAGGCATGAGGCAGATTCCTGAAGCCTCCAATTTCAGGCCTTAGCTTCTGGATGGCATTTCCAGATGCACCCCAGGCCAGAAGAAAATCAATTGCCTTTAAAGAAAGAATGTAGACCTGGCAGAATTCACCACCACATATAAAAAAGCCCCTTGGCTTTGAATAAACATCAGTGATAGTCAGGCAGTAGTTGCCATGGGCCTTGGGCAAGACCCAGTACTGTGCTGGCTTCAGGTATGACCCAGTGCAGTGCCAGCTACAGCATCCATGGGAATGCTAACATAACCTCTTCTCTAATTCCAGGCAGCACAGTGCATAGAAACTCCTTCAGTTAGGGAAAGAAAGAGGAAAAGCGTGAGACACTTTGCCTGGTTACTATGGGAATTCTCACTTATCTTACCTGAGTCCACCAAGGTGGCACCCCCAGGAGTCAGCAAGAGTTGCAGCATTACTGGGCTTGGCGTGCCCCCAATGCCAATATGGTTGCAGTGACTACAGGCTTAGCGCATAACACTCAATTCCCTTTGAATACTTAGAAAGCTTTCTCAAGAAGGATGGCTACAAACAAGTCAATACTGGAATACCTAACTCTTCGATGCCTAGACATCAGCAAACATCCTCAAGTATCAAGAACATTCAGAAAATCATGACCTCGCTGAGAAAACTAAATAAGCACCAGTCACAAATCTCAGAGTGTTGGAGATATGTGACTATTGAGACAGATAATTCAATATAGCTGTCTTAAGAAAGCTCAACAAACTTGAAGATAACACAGAGAAGGAACGCAGAGTTCTGTCAGAGAAATTTAACAAATAGATTGAAAAAATTTTTAAAAAGTAAGCAGAAATTCCGGAGCTAAAATATCCAATTGAAAAGCTGAAAACTGCATCAGAGTCTCTCAACAGCAGAACTGACAAAGCAGAAGAAAAAATGAGTCAGCTTGAAGACAGACTATATGAAAATACACAATCAGAGGAGAATAAATAATAAAAAATAGATCAGGGTAAACATTTTAATCAAAGAAATAATAATAGAGAACTTTTCACACCTACAGAAAGATATAAATATCCAGGTAAAAGAAGGCCATAAAACACCAAGCAGATTCAACCCAAACAAGACTACCTCTTATTTGGCATGTAATAATCAAACTCTCAAAGGTCATAGATAAAGAAAGGACTCTAAAAGCAGCAAGAGAAGAGAGTGGGATGACATATTGAAAGTGCTGAAGGAAAATAAAAGTCCAATCTAGAATATTATGACAGCAAAATTATTCTACAGTTATGACAGAAATAAAGACTTTCCCAGAAAAACAAAAGCTGAGGGATTTCATCAACACTAGATTTGTCTTACAAAAACTGCTAAAGGGAGCTCTACAATCCAAAAAAAAAAAAAGGATGCTAACAACAAGAAATCATTTGAAAGTATAAAATTCAGTGGTAATAGTAAGTACACAGACAAATACAGAATAACACTATAATAGTGGTGGTATAAACCACTCGTATCATTAGTAGGAAGACAAAAAGACAAACCTATGAAAAAAAAACTCCAGCAATTTTTAGGAGATAGGCCATATAAATAATTAAATAGGGAAAGCAAAAAGTCAGAACGCAGGGGAGAATGAGGTTAAAATGTAGAGTTTCTTAGGTTTTCTTTTTTTGCTTTTCTCTTTTCTTATAATAAAAGTTGAGTTGTCATCAGTTTAAAATAATTGGCTATAGTATGTTGTTTGCAAGCCTCATGGTAGCCACAAGCCAAAAAACCTATAACCAATACACACACAAAAAAAGCAAGAAATTAAAATGTAGTACAAGAGAAAATCACTTTTATACAAAAGACAGGAAGGAAGGAAGGAAGAAAGGATGGAGGGAGGGAGGGAGGGAAGGAAGGAAGGAAGGAAGGGCCAATGAAACAACTAGGAAACAAATTACAAAATGGCAGAAGTAAGACTTTACCTATTAATAATAACATTGAAAGTAAATGAGCTAAATTACCCAATTCAAAGACAAAGAGTGGGTGAATGTATTAAGAATATTTGCAAAGAACCCATTTGACAAGAGATTAATAACTAAAATATATAAGGAGCGCAGATATCTCAACAGGAACAAAACTGATAATCTGATTGAAAAGTAGACAAAAGCTCTGAATAAACATTTCTCAAAAGAATACATACAAATGACCCTTAGGTACATTACAAATTGCTCAATGTTATTAATTATCAGAAAATGCACTCCAAAACCACAATGAGATATATCACCCCAGTTAAAATGACTCTTATCCAAAAGAGATGCAATAACGAATGCTGATAAGGATTTGGAGAAAGGGGAACGCTTGTACACTGTTGGTGGAAAAGTAAATCAGTACAGCCACTACGAATAACCTTATAAAGATACCTCAAAAAACTAAAAATAGAACTACCGTATAATCCATCGATCCCACTGCTGAGTGTATATTCAGAAGAAAGAAATTCATTATATCAGAGTTATCTGCACTGCCATGTTTCTTGCAGCACTATTCACAGTAGTCAAAATACGGAAGCAACCCATGTGTTCATCAGTGGATTATTGGATGAAAAAGAAGTGTGTGTGTGTGTGTCTGTGTCTGTGTCTGTGTGTATGAACAATAGAATATTATTCATCCATAAAAATGAATGAAATCCTGTCATTTGCAAGAATATAGACGGGCTGGAAA
The DNA here is from genome assembly GCF_028885655.2 of Pongo abelii. Lineage (NCBI taxonomy): Eukaryota > Metazoa > Chordata > Mammalia > Primates > Hominidae > Pongo > Pongo abelii. Next base: position 54,209,251 of record NC_071997.2, on the reverse strand, counting down.
ACATTATGTTGTTTGAAATAAGCCAGGCACAGAAAGACAAATATCACATAGTGTCAATTGCATGTGAGAGCTAAAAAAGAAAATTTAACTCATGGAGATATAATGTGAAATAATGTTTGCCAGAGGAGGGGAAGTGTAATGAGGAGGAATGGATAAATTGTGGATGGCTAGTGGGTGCAAAAATATAGTTAGTAGAATGAAGAAAATCTAGTATTCAGTAGTACTATAGGGTGACTATAGTTAACAGTCATTTACTGAATATTTTACAATAACTATAAGTGTGGAATTGGAATGTTGTTCACACAAAGAAGTGATAAAGACTTGAGGTGATGGATACCTTAATTACCCTTATCTGATTATTATGCATTGTATGCCTTTATGAAAAAATTACATGTACCCTATGTATACAACTATTATGTGCTCATAATAATTGTAAATAAGCTTATGGAGTTTTAAAATATCTGCTGGAATATTTCATCTATATAATGTATAATACATTTTATATTATAGATTTGTGTGTGTACGTCTATACATAGAGATGTACACACACATATGGATGTACCTTATCAAGTATATATTGGTAATATATCATAAAGACCCAGCCAAGTATATTATGTTTTTATATTATAGATGTGTGTGTGTACATCTTACATATAGATGTACACACACACACATGGATATACCTTATTAAGTATATATTGGTAGTATATCATAAAGACCCAGCCAAGTATATTATGTTTTTATACTAATAAAAACTAGATATCTCCAAAATGTCAAACATACAAAAAAGTGGGTAAATAAATCACAGTAAAACCATACAATAAAATGTAGCATTTACAAAGCATGTGGGTACATACTATCAAAGAAAAATTAGAAAGATGGACAGCAGTTAAAGTGGTAAAAACAGATTTTATTCAGGAATATTGCAATATGGAAAAAGATATTTTAGCACAGAATTTGCCTCAGTTCTAAAAACAGCATGGGAATTGAAAATTTGTAGGCAAGTAACATGATAGGGGTCAGTGTGGATGGTAAATTACTAAGAGGAAACCTCAGGGAGAGGGGAAATCTGGCCAATTCCACCTAACAGGATTATTGCTGAAGACAGGCTAATCAGACATCATTTGGGGGTGGTCAAGGATGACAACCTGATTAGGTATTGAGGACGATCAGATAAGGAGAATGAGAGGTTCTTGTTAGATTGACTTAGCAGGGGGCCGAGTCAAATAAATGTTCAGTAGGATAAATAACATTTGGAAAAGAATCCTTGTCAGTACCTATTGATGTCTTTGTTCATATTCGTGTTATGAACATTCATGATGCATATTTTTATTAGAAATGTTCCACTCTTTAAATGACCATATTGGTAATATTTTATTTTTCTTCTCATACAGTAACTTTTTAAATATGAAATTTGTATTTTAACTCCTACTTATTTTGTGCACATTTTGCTTTATCTCTTTCTGATTCATTTAGCTTTAGGTTAGTTATCATTTTATACTGCATATTGTAAACTTTGATTTGTTTCCTAGATCTGAGAGACTGTCAGTTTACAACAAGCGATGGAATTTTTTCATTTCTTTTTTCTCCAATTTGCCTTTCCCCTCCTCTTGTCCCATCTTTTAACAAACCTCAATCCCATTTTGCCAACAAGAAATCCGTTGCTTTATGAGACTAAATAACTTTCCCAGGTCACACAGATATAAGTATTAAGATTCTGATTCTGTTTGACATCAGAGTATTTACTCTTCATTACTGAGTTTATGAATTTTCAAACATCCTATTATCCCTTACCAGTAAAGTAATAGTGATAGCTGAGAACTTAGAAAGCAGATGCCCTTTAGGACACAGGCAAGTTTCAGAGACAGTAAATATTGAACTTTAAATGTCCATCATAACTGAGGATTTGTTAGACATTTACAATATTTCCAACTGTGAACTATTAATTATCATTTACAAGGTTAAGTTTTACAATGACTTTCTATTCTGATAAAAAAAAGTAATGAGTTTTATTTTACTATAGGCACTAATTATAGGTCCTGATTTAAATATCTTAAAAAATTTTATAGCCTCTTTATTTCTGGCTCAAATAATGTAGATAATGAGTTTCTCTGAGCCAAGATTTTTTGTTTATATATAAGGTGTTCTAACATTTTCCCTTGTGGGAAAATTTCTTCAACATACTTCTTTCTCTTACCATGATTTATTTTTAGTTTACAACAAAATTAGCCAAATAGCTGAATCTGTTGATAACGTTCTTTAATTGAGAAATCCTAGGTCTACATAGAGAACACTCTGGGCTTTGTCTTCTAGTGATATAAATGGGTACTTCTCAAGAGGCAAGTTTAGTTCTCATGTACTGTTTACAGTGATTTATAAGTGGAAATCTCCCTAGAAATAATTTCTAGAAAAAAATCAACCTAGAGTCATTGTAACAACAAAGAGATCAAAGCATACTAAAACCTCATTAGGTAGTATCACCAAATCACAATTATAAAACAGTTTATTCCTTTCTTTCCTTCATTTAACAGAGATTTGAAAAATATTTTATTAAGCTTCTATTATGCGTCAGGCTCTGTAATATTTGGTTGAGAAGCAGAATCCTTTTGAATCCGTCATCCCATACAATATTTCAGGCCGCCATTTTTAATTAATATGAATAGATACGCAAAATGAAAATTACTTATCCTTCTCTGACCATGGATGCTTCACCGGAATCATCTGGAAACATACTTTAAATGGTAAGTATCTCTTTCAACTAACTCTATACCTAATTGTGAACACGTACGTTATTCTTACTAATTATTCGTAAGTTTCAGAAAAACAGTCTTACATGCACTGTAAGTGTGTGTTTTAGTGTTAGATTCGCTAAGGAGCAGATCCAAGTATTTTAATACAAGTGATTTAGTGAAAACTCTTCTCAGGGCAATGGAGTGGAGGAAGCAAGCTAGGAAAAGGGAAGAAATCAAATGAGTGTGTAATTACAGGTGATGTCCCAGGCTCAGCCTGATCTCTTATGGAACTGTAGAATATAAACTCAACTCAGTAACAAAAGGCATGAGCTGTGTATTACCCACAGGTCAGTCACTGGCCATGGGCTGTCCCAGGGTCCATGAAGTTCCCAGGAAATTCTTGTTTTCCTTGATAATTTAGCAGATCCAGTGGCCAAGGGCATCCTTTAATGTCCCTAAGTGCAGAAGGCAACTTTTGTCAGGGACAACACTGAAGAAAGCACCTGCTCAAAGAAAGTTAAATGTATCTCCCTTTTTCTTGAAATTCCCATAGCCCATTTAACTTCACAATGGCCTTTCCACTGCTTGGTAATGGATTGCTTCTTTGTTCCAAATCTAGCAATATCCCATGACCTTAAAAATTGCTCCACAAGAAAGACTCATAGTCTGACATTAAATCAGTCTATTACCTACAAGTAAAAAAAAAAAAATCCCCATTTTTTTCATATATGATACCTGCAATGACTTGGGTAAATTACTAAGTGATGTATATTTTTTCATTTTTGTATCTTCCCTGAAAACCTGATGCCTCACACGGGAAAGATGCTTAACAACTTTAATTTAAAATAAAATATCCTTTATGTCTAAAACAATTTAAATTCCAGCTACAGAGAAACATAAACACAAATGAAAAATAAGAACAAATTCTTTAAATTTGTGGTCCTTGACATTTAATAATCTTAACATTGACCAACCTGCATAAACAGAAATGTAAGGCAGTGGGCAGGAAATCCCGTCTGGGGAAGTTTCTTCAATGAAACTCTGCAAGTAGCAATCAAATTAGTCTCTCTATTAGACTCCTGGAAGGAGGCACCAAGATGATCTATAATTAAATTCCTAGAATCCAATTTTCACTAGCCGCTCCTAGAATAAACATCATTAAACTACACATTGCTCATCAAAGCAATGCATAAATGCTTTCTAGAGCACTAGAAAGGGATGAGCAAAGGCACACATTATGTGTAATATTTGGATTCCTCAATCTAGCAAACAGAAGCAGAATACAGGGCAAAAAGATGTTATAAAATTACTCTCTCGGAGAGCTTGATGTTTAATAGATCATGTGACATTTTATTTATTTGGCTGTTTTTGGTATAATAAATTCCCATCTTTGCATGCATAGCCCTATACTTTACCTCTTATTTCAAACATAAATGTTCAAAACCAATATGTACCTAAAGAGTTAAGCTATAAGGTTTGAAGGTTAATTTTTTCTATATTTAAAAATTAAATGGGCATGTAACTTGAATTTTCTTTGTATTGCATATGGTGTAGCATAGGGCATATTATAAAATTAATATTCTGTATTGTATATATATACATACACACAGATACATACATACACACACATATACATATATATATGTACACTCACATATATTCATGGTTCACAAGACAAATCTTCTATAATTGGTGACTTTAAAGGCCATAATCAATTATCTTATCTCACAGAAACAAATACACTTTATTTCATTTCAATGTGTTCTCAATGGGAAGTTGTTTTTGAAGGGAGGCAGTAATTAGAACTGCAGTGAACCATTTGATAGTTGAAAGGTTGGACAGATTATTCTCCTGGGATACTTCTGCCTGAGAGTTTTTCTGGGTACAAGCCAGGTACAATAATCTTTATACTCACTTGAATTATTTCACCTTAAAACTTGGCCAAATATTACCATTAACAGAAGCTTTAACTTCAATCATAGAAAGCAAAAAAAAAAAAAAAAGAAATGTATAAACTTACACATGTTTTATGCTAAAACGTACAAATAAAATATCAAAGTAACATTATTTGAAATATTTTTGAAATGAAGTGACCAAAATATTTTCATACTTACTTTGTAAGAGTAGTAATAAATATTTTAAGGAATCAACTGGATACAAATTCAAGGGAGTATAATGATGTTTTAAATTGATTTACAATTATTAGTAAATAATTATTTTAATTTTACAAAAAATGTTTTAATAAGATTTTCAAAATTTGAAAAAAGTCAGGAGAAACACAAAAATAAAATGACAGAAATGACCTAGAGCAGGAATTAACAAATCTTTTCCATAAAGGGCCAGACAGTAAACTTTTTTGGCTTCCTGAGTCATATGGTCTCTGTCTCAACTACTCAACTCTGTAGTTAGAACAAAAGTAGCCAAAAACAATATGTAAATAAATGAGCATGGCTGTGTTTCAATAAACTATATTTATGGATGCTGAAATCCGGATTTCAAATAACATTTATACATCATAAAATATTATTCTTCTTTTGCCCTTTTTAAATCACTTAAAATGTAAATACTTTTCTTAGCTCAGAGAAAAACAGGCTACAGTAAAACAGAAGGTGAGCTGGATTTGGTCTGTGGTTCTTAGTGTGCAGACTTCTGATCTATAGTTCTAGAGTATAACCTTCATATAAATTGGCACAGCTGACATTGTGATTTTTGCTTTTTTCCCTTCTATTTTTATAATAATGTACCTTTACAAATGTCTATTTTAATATGGTATTTCAGTATATATACAGTGTATATATATAAATATAAACCTCTTTTGTAAAAAGATTATGAATTGTATCTCATTAACATACTATCATGTTAATAAGAAATATTATATATTAATATAATTGGTTTATACAATATCAGCATCATTATTGACATAATTTTCTTCATTTTATGGATAAGAAACCTCAGACTCAAAGACTATCTAGAGGTTCCAAGTTCAGGTCCTCTGTTTTGAAGATAGAAAGACTGAAGCAGAAAAATATAATTTAAATTGCAGTAACATAAATGGACCCTTCTGATCCTGAAACAACACTTGGGAACCAGTATGCTAGGTAAATAGCAGTTTAAAATACATTAACAAAGAAAGTAATAGCAAACACCATTTTATCCAAACGATGGAGCAGACTCATAGATTATTCTTTTTTCTCAGAAAAAAAAATACAGCTCACCAGTGTGACAACAATAATGATTACTGATTATTTTCCAGTCTCAAAATTATTCATATGGACAGTGCTGAGTAAACACTCTCAAACTCTGTTTATTCTTCGTTTCTTAATTCATGTTAACTATCAACATTTCCTTAGTAAATATTTTCCATTAAGTACAATAAATTCAATTTAATTTCTTTTGTATTACTATTTTCCAGTTCTGAGTTTAGCCCATGTCATCTTGACTGAACATGGTTGTGATGTTTTCCTTTACAGACAATTTACAATTTTTGCTATCAGTGTGTATCATTTATTACTATCACATACTATTAGCGTAATTAATTAGTCTAATTGTCAGAAAACCATCTTAGCCCGCCCCTGCGCCCAAACACCATTTTTTTTCTAATTTCTTTGGAGACACCTTAAGGTGTTTTCTGAGTGTTTTCTATGTTACATGGTTGTTGAAACTGATTGAATGAGGTTTGACTCACAGTAGCTGCTAAATGCATTTTTGTGGTTTCTTACTTTCTTACCTCTCTCACATGTAATGTATTATGGCAGAGAAAAAAAAAAGCTCCATTCTTCAGCTTACTATAAGTGTCTTCAGAAAAGCTCATTTTTTCTTTCTCAGTTCATTATGTAAAATATTTAACGCAGTTGGAAATTACAGCCCAAATCTCAATTATGGGAGAGTGTGTGCATGTGTGTGTGTGTGTGTGTGTTTGCACGCACACATGTATATGTGTGCACAATCTGTAAGCCACATTTTCTGAGGTAATAGTTTATCTTTAAATTCTTAAAAGTTTTCTATTTTATGCATATTTTCTCTGAGATCCCAGTTTCAAAATCATGGTTTTACAGAGGGAAAATGCCTACTCTTTTTTCACAGCAAGGCTATTATTTACTCTCCTAAAATATTTATAAAGAGTTTTAAAGTATTAACCTAAATACTTTTTAAATTTTTGCTTAAATATATTTTTCATTCTGTTTTGGGAAGTTCTACGCTATAAGAACTGTAAATTGATGGGCATTGTAGAAGATTGAAGATAAATAAGCAGTTTTTAAAATATGACAACAAATTGGCAGTCATGTTAGCAATACATGAAAGTGACATTATTAAAATATGTTGATTTGTAATTGTTTTGACATTTTACCACTGAGTTTTCAAAACAGTATTATAAGTACAATCAACTCCATATTTTAAGAAGTATTAGCAGATAGCTATTAAGTACCTCTTTTGGTGCCAGACAGCAAATCAATGGAATGATCAATATCACAATCCACAGGCCCTGAATCAGCTACAAAATAAGTGAATTTTGTCCAAATATTAATGTTCACACAAAACAATCATTAAGGTTTTTAGTGAGATCACTTGCAATCATTAATACTGTCAATTATTTCAAAGTTTTTGGTTTTTTTTTCTATCCCCAAAAATGTATTTTTTAGTAAATATATTATCCTGATCTCCTGAATTCGGATGTTGGGCTTATATTTTTAAAAGGTTGGAAGGGTTATTTGACTCTAAGTGTTATGACTTTAGCCAAAGAGCAAAACAAAATGCCAGTAAATGTGAGCTGCCCTTAAAGAAACTAATCTAAACAGTTCCAGAGATTTGTTGTTCATTGGATATATTTTTAACTGCTGGTAAAAAACTGATATCATCATTAATTACACAAATATTCATCTTGAATTTTAGAGGAACTCTATATTAAATATATCTCAAATAAATAATCTATTATGCCTTTCTAATATACTCTGAAAGACCTCAGGTAACTTAATATTTAGTCACTGGGGAAATGAAGGAAGAGCATACATAAAGCTCTATGGCATCCTTAATCATTTTATTAAAAACAGCAATAACTATTCTTTTTTAAGAAAGGAAAAGCAAGCTGGGCGCGGTGGCTCATGCCTGTAATCCTAGCACTTTGGGAGGCCGAGGCAGAAAGATCACAAGGCCAGGAGTTCAAGACCAGCCTGGCCAACATGATGAAGCCCTGCCTCTACTAAAAAATAGAAAAGTTAGCTTGGGCATGGTGGTGTGCATCTGTAATCCCAGCTACTCTGGAGGCTGAGGCAGGAGAATCTCTTGAACCCGGGAGGTGGAGGTTGTAGTGAGCCAAGATCACGCCACGGCACTCCAGCCTGGGCGGCAGAGCAAGACTCCATCTCGAAAAAAAAAAAAAAAGCAAAAACAGACACACACACACAAACTGAATAGGAGAGGATGTAAGCTGGGGATATGGAACTAGTGGAAATAAAATATATCCAGAAAGTGTATTTCTTATATATTTCAGAGACAGGAAGAGCTCTGGTTACTTCACTTTTAAGGTTGCAGGTTCCGAGAAGAAATGGTAGATACAAGGCATTATTTTCACTAAAGTTTCAATAATACTTCTCAGTACATATCTGTATGTATTAAGAATGCCATATAATAAAAATACACATAATAGAAATGATCAAAAGCTGATAAATAATAAGCATTTCCTAAATCTATTATTCTACTGCAATAATTATTGAAAGCCATTTAGCAATACTAACTAAAACGTATTAGATTTTTATCTTGAACTATGACCTAAAAATTCTACTCTTCTTCAAAACACTTATGTGAAGGAAACACACAGATCTATTGTAAAGTTGAACTGTCAGGATTTCCATCACAGTCTTCATTACAATAGAAAGATTAGGAACACTATAACTATCTAATGTAGGGCTTTGATTAAATAAATTATAATGTAATAAAATGCAATATAAAAAGTAAAATATTTACTAGAAATATTATCTGCATTAATTTGTTTATGATTTACTGATAAATAATTACAGCAGATTTATTATTATACAATTTATATTGATAAAGGATTACAAAACTAACTATATATTCGACCTCACTGTATTTAAAAGAGAGGCCTAATATAAAGTGCTGAAAGTAAAGTAAATAAATGCTACAATTTATGGAGTGAGATTTAGGTCATAAAATGTGTTTTGGCTGCTTGTCTGCATTTTAAAATTTATCATCAATTATTTTTGTAATCTGCATATTTAAAAAGATGTACATATTTGTTTCCGAAACAATATTAAATGTTGAAATTTTGAGAGGTCTAAGCTTCATCGATTTTTCTTCTTCATTCTTTCCTTGATAAAAAAATGAGGAAAAAAAAACTTTTTTTCAATGGTTTTCCTTACAAAATAAATTGCCACAAATTAAACTGTCAACAAATATCAAAGGGAAAGCAAATCTTTCTGATAACTGCCTAGCAAAATGTCACTTTGGGATATTTGACATTTTGATACAATCATTGATAATTGTGAAAAGCTCAGTAAATTCGTAAACCAGGTGCAAATAATGTGGCATAAAATGATCATTACGCAAATTAAATGGTTTAAATCTTCACATGTAGCTTATGTGTTTATGCTGAAGTTGAAGGCATTTATTTTCTTCTCACCTAGCAGAACCAACTGCAAGCACATCCTTCTAATTGTCTACATGTTGAGAAAATTACTTATATTACTACGTAAAGAAGCCCACCAAAGACACGCTACATAAAATGGGATCATTTTAGGCCTTCTATCCAAGTGGTATAATAGGAGAAAAAGGTTTCAAGATAAAATGACTTACACACAGTTGTTATAGGAAAGAAACTTAATAATCATAGGTTCTTGTTCTCAATCAGTGAGGAAATTGTAAACTAAAGTAATTGAATTTCTCCCTTAAAACTTAACAATTAGTGGAATAACGGTAGTGTAACTCTAGTCTAGTTATAAGTTTACCTACATATTAGATTATATGTGAAAAGAAAAGCTATTTCCTTTATTTCCTTGTTGCTGATTTTATCTCCCTTACTCTGCTTGGTGCATGAGGAATTGGGAGTGTCATAATAGTCAGTTCCAGTAATCCATGCCCAAACTAACGACTGTGTCTTTTTGCAACTCTTCACGCGAAGAGGCTTCTGTTTCTCTGTATGTTTCTCTGAATAAGGGGCAGGTATGATGAGATAGATATTCTGAGGGAATTAGAGACTATTATAAATACTTAAAATGATGAGGTAAATGCAGAATGATACATGGGCAGCATAATACCACCAGTCTTACTTAATAAATATGTGCAATCATTATTTGTCAATTAAGAATACAATAAAACTTAAAATAAAGTTGTTCTTTTTTCCAGTAGCTTTTGAAAGCTAGATGGAAAAGCTGAGAAGCCAATATTTAGACTTTTACAAAATCACAGTTTAACTGGCAGCATGTAATATGCATGCAAATAAGGAAAAGAATTTGAGATGTTGGCAAGAGAATGATTAAAATGATGCAGCAGAGAATTTAGATAAAAGGGGAAGATAGATAATTCAGTAGTGGGGATATGGCTAGGAGGCTAATCAATAAAGAGATGATATTACAGACTAGGCACGCGGTGGCTCACACCTGTAATCCCAGCACTTTGGGAGGCTGGGGCAGGCGGATCACAAGGTCAGGAGATCGAGACCAACCTGGCGAACACGGTGAAACCCCGTCTCTACTAAAAATACAAAAAAATTAGCCAGGCGTGGTGGCGGGCACCTGTAGTCCCAGCTACTTGGGAGGCTGAGGCAGGAGAATGGTCTGAACCCGGGAGGCAGAGCTTTCAGTGACCCGAGATCATGCCACCGCACTCCAGCCTGGGTGACAAAGAGAGACTCTGTCTCAAAAAAATAAAATAAAATAAAATAAAATAAAATAAAACAAAATAATATAAAATAAATAAAGGGATATTACAGAAGTAATAGGCCTAGAGTTCTTGGTAAGAATGCAAGACAGGTGTAGGGGGCAGTCACATGTGAAAGCTGCAAGGGTAGGTTAGGATGGAAAAAGTGGGAGAGTTGATTTCACAAGTTCAGAATTTCAGTGAGTTTAGATAAGTATGGAAATCAGTGGCTGAAATAGAGTCAAAGTGAAGATCCCAGAAGTTGAGAACGTTATGGAATTAAGAAGTTTACATGTTGGATGCCTGTCTGGATGCCTAATTAACTTTGCAGAATCTATTACTGAACTTGAGTGAAGAGAATAACAAAGAGTCAGGTGATACAATCTTTAACTAATACTAAAATGTTGCCAAGAAGTCTATAGGTGGGAGCAACTAGAAAGAATAATGGATGGTATAAATATATGACACAAGTGAGTTGGCCAATGTGGGCAGCATAGAACAAATACACCAAAAACAACGTCAAGTCTAAACCCAGATTATTCTCAAGACATGTGAGGATTAAATGCAAGAATGTTTTAGAAATACATAGGGCTGGCCAGGCGTGGTAGCTCATGCTTGTAACCCCAGCACTTTGGGAGGGCGAGGTGGGTGGATCACGAGGTCAAGAGTTCAAGACCAGCCTGGCCAACATGGTGAAACCCCGTCTCTACTAAAAATACAAAAATTAGCTGGGCGTGGAGGTGCGTGCCTGTAATCTCAGCCACTTGGGAGCCTGCGGCGGGAGAATTGCTTGACCCCGGGAAGTGGAGGTTGCAGTGAGCCAAGATCATGCCATTGCACTCCAGCTTGGGCAATAGGGCAAGACTCCATCTCAAAAAAAAAAAAGAAAGAAAGAAAAGAAGAAAAGAAATACATAGGGCTAAAGTAACTTTCCTTCAGAGCTTGATTATAAAATGATCAACTGACAGACAAGCCTCAAAAATCAATGCCTAATGTATATTATTTATTATTTGTAGAAGTAATTCACTCAAAGATATTTTCTGCAAATATGTGGTTGACAATACATTGAAATCTAATCAAGACAACTGCTAAGTAATCTTTGACCTAGCCAAAAATTAAGGGAAGTTTAATGTATGTAACTTTATGAATAGTGGAATTAGTTGAATGAAGTGAGTTTTTGTTTAGAGCAACTATTTATTGATGTGTCTTGAGCTCTCTCCAGAGGACCTTGTGCTCACACAAAGGTGAGTGTTTTGACATGGCAAATATGTCTTTATAGCAGTAATGGTAATTATAGGTCCCAGAGCTTGTTCCTGTGAAGAGTCTTCAGGTAACTTTCTTCACTCTGATTCTGTGTAGAGGAAAAGAAATCCTAGTTTATACATTTTTGTTTTTGTTTTTGTTTTTGTTTTTTTAAGTTAGGGTCTGTATTAGCCAAGGTTCTCTAGAGGGACAGGAGTAATAGGATAGATGTATGGATGAAAGGGAATTTATTAAGGAGTTTTAAAGAGTATTGACTCACATGATCACATGGTGAAGTCCCACAAGACGCCCTCTGCAAGCTAAGGAGCAAGGAAGCCATTTCCCAAAACCTTGAAAGTAGGGAAGCCAATAGTGCAGCCTTCATTCTGTGGCCAAAGGCCAGAGAGCTCCTGGTAAACCACTGGTGTAGGTCCCCAAGAGTCCAAAAGCTGAAGAACTTGGAGTCTGATGTTCAAGAGCAGGAGGCATCCGGCACGGAGAAAGATGGAAGCCAGAAAACTCAGGCAGTCTAGTTCTTCCACATTCTTCTGCCTGCTTTTATTCTAGCCATGCTGGCAGCTGTTTAGATTGTACCTTTCCGGATTGAGGGTGGGTCTGCCTCTCCCAGTCCACTGACTCACATGTTAATCTCCTTTGGCAACACCTCACAGACACACCCAGGAACAATACTTTGCATCCTTCAATACAATAAAGTTGACACTCAACATTAACCATCACAGGATCTCACTCTGTCATCCAGCCTGTATTGCAGTGGCACAATCATAGCTCACTGCAGCCTCCAACTCCTGGGCTCTAGTGATCTTCCCGCCTCACACTCCCAAATTGCTGAGACATCCAATGCACATGGCTAATTTTTTTGTTTGTTTTTTGTAGAGATGGAGTCCCACTATTTTGCCTAGGCTAGTCTCAAACTCCTGGGCTCAAGCTACCCTCCCACTTCAGCCTCCCAAAGTGTTGGGATTATAAAATAAGTGTGAGCCACTGTGCCTGGCATATATAATTTTTTTGGAAAATTTAGGGAAAATAAACATGAAAAAAAATATGTTTAAAATTACACATTAGATTCTAATATTCTGTTTCTACTTGTGAAGCCCTGTCTTAGCAAGCAGGCTTCCTCCTTTTTTATAATTTCTACCCAATCACCTTCAACATTTATGCAAAAATGAGTTTCAAAGTATAATGTACAAAATAGAAGAAACATGAAAGCACTAGGCTTATTATCTACAGCATTTGTAGGCATAGATAAGGTCAAATCTGTAAATTGTTAAACACTTCGGATATTAATACTAAGCTGAGTGATAGATGGCAGGATGGTGATTTACATGTTGGCAGGATCAGTGTGCTGAGTGTGATGTGTGTGGAAGTGGCTTTGTCTCTCCTTTTCATACTACCGTGGTGCTGTAAACCATAGCCTCGTCCATGAGATGAGATCCAGGCATGCTTTGGAAGCTCTCCTTTCTGCCTTGCACATATGCCATATAAGCATAATGGGCCCCAAGGTACGCTTCCTGTGTGCAGGCCCAGCTGTCTGCTGTGTTTTCCCTCCTCCCATCTGACAGCCAGCAGGATGCTAACCAGCAGTAGTCTAGCAACCTGAGCCAGATCATCCCCAGGCACGTGAGACAAGTGATAAGTTCTGGGCTTTTTTGTTGTCTTTCTCTCATTGAAGATACTTTCCTGCAATTGTTAAGTGTGTGGTTTGGTGTGAAGTTGTTTAGTCCAAATTAGCTTACCAAAATCACGTTGCTGCCTGTAATTCAGTTCAGCTTCTCCCAACTGTAGGTTTGGGCATCAATATAGATTTTTTTAAATATGTTCCTTTGTTTTCATTTCTTGTTGCCCTCTGTGGCTATATCATCTTCAGATACCTTGACTGAATGTCCCTGAGTTCAGATGAGTTTATGGCAGAGGCAATGTTCAAAATCTTTAACAATTGGTGTAGCACGAATTCTTCAGCATAGATGCTGCTCTTACAGCTAGAGCAGGATCCTAGATAAACCAGTTAGGCCAGTAATTCTTATTTAATTGCTGGATCAAAGAGATTTCTCCAGGACCAGCTGGGTATCTGAGTGGTAGCAGCTTTCAGGTGGGCTGATTGTGGCAGAATTCTACCCACAACCAGTATAGCAAAATACAGTGTTTTCCAGGTAACTAAAAACACTGATTTAGTGAAGATTTTTCTTGTATTACATTCAATGGCTATCAAGCTATTTTAATAGTATAAATAACCAATGATTATGTCTAACAACATTCAAAATATTGTGTTGACTATTTTAGGAAATAACATTGTGACTCAAGATCTGTTTGTTTAATTGGTTGGACTGGATTAAGGAAATTAGTAGCGACTGCACTTAGGTTAACGACGACACAGTAGTCAGAGTTGGTAGTAAGAATTTTTCTGCATTTTGTTTTGCTCTTTAATCAATTTAACTACATATACTTGACTGTCTGTTACTTCTGGATCAAAGAGTATCTTAGTAAATTTTTATTTAGGTGTGAATTCTGAACTATCAAAGTCATTAAAAAACGTTGCTTGTGTTTCAGCCCACATATCTATGCATAGAAAAGGCCACTGTAACACTTTACAGTTATAATCTCACATCTCACTCCTCCTTTAAAAAAGGGACATGTCAGGGATCTTTCATATATTGAAAATATCCAGAGATCTGAAGCAGCTTGAACAAACTTAATCCTCAGTGCCTTACCTTCTATGTTTTAGTAAGCCTACTACCAAAACAGACAATAAAGACTATGCACATGTAATACTCTACATATACACACTTACATTCTTTCCGTCTTTGTCTCTCCCTCCCTCACACACAGAGGCAAAAATATGAGGAGGCTTTTGATTGGGGTCTAGTGTAGTCTGAAATTCTGCAATACAGTTCATTCAAATCCCTCTTTGCAATTTTAACTCTGTTTGAATGAGATCAATTAACTAATTGTTTCAGCCTATTCTTTGTTTTCTATCTGGAGAACTCTAATATTGAGGAATTAAAACATGAAGAATGAAAGAAAAGCTCTCCAAAGCTGGCATTGCTATTTAAAACACACCTTTCATTGCGCACTTTTCAATGACTTGGTGGTCCCTAGGTTTGTGTTTCATATTATTTTCTGTTTGGTTAAATGCTTTATAAGTGCATGTTCTCCTCTGTTGTACATAATTACTCAAACCATCTCGTGTTTCCTTTATGCAAAACTGTTTCCACATTGGATGCACTTCCTTCCACACAAGAGACAACTGAAAATGTAAGATCATGCTAATACCTATGGGTGCTTCATTTAAAAGTTAAATGGATCTGCCTCTGAATTCCTGAATTTCTGTAACTCTTCCAGATGAAGTCATGGCTATCAAACTCTTGAGGTTCAGTTTTACTTGTTCCTGATCTAATTATGTATAAGAAAGGAATCATATAATGAACTTCCTCACAGAAGTAAATGAAGTAGGGAAATAACTCTAGCTTTTGTCTTGTGGTATTCAGAATGCCTTGATGTTGGTCCTTCATGGGCTCATGATGTCAACTCTTCCCAGGCTTTTCCTGTTTCTTGCCATGTTCCAGAGGTGAAAATGTCTCAGTGTGATTCTTCCTAAATATTTGTCTCACTTCCTTTAAATAAAAGCTAAATACCATGCCAGAATTTTTGTTTTACCAATTGACTCCCTGATGGTAAAGATGGGTGGTGATGATAGCACGAGAAAGGTGAATTAAAGTATTTTAAATGTTCTGGAATATTCAACATTCCTATATATCAAAGATTGGTGACATTAATAATAAATTTGTCAAGGCTATTTGATTGAGACATATGGAAAGAACCAGTGGCTGCGCTATAGAACTCAGCATTGCATTTGAGGTTTTACCATTGATCTCTGATTCTTTGGTTCTTAACTTTCACTATGTATACATGCATTGTTTACTCCAGCTTGTCACCTGATTCAGACTAGCAAATATCAGCAAGGAAGCTCATACTTGTGGCAACATATACTTATTTGATGCATTAAGGAAATAATACTTCATTTTATTTACTCTCTTCATTCCAACATTTTTCATCAATGTCTAAGGTTTCACTGTTTTAAAATTCTACTCTCACTATCTTTTAATTCCCAAACTCCAGTTAACTTCACTTCAGCTTCTGCCATGTCCTTAGTGATCGCAATTATTATTTTTCAACTGTTGTTACAATCATCTGGGTCTATGTTAACAATAATGATCCCCAGGCAGCACCCTCAGAGAACTGGGTCTGGAACAGGGCTCTAGAATGTGCATAATCATAAAAACCCCAAGCAATTCTGATTCAGGTAGTGCTCCTGCTTACACTTTGGGAAACACTGACCTAGATATTCTAATCCACAAAGTTACTTCACCATATAAATAATAAAATTAAATACTATAGTCTTTGGACACAACCTCATAACTTTTTATCTCTTTCTCACTCCCCTTCATAAATTCTAGACCTCATAGAATTATGCTTTCGTGATAGGCAGTGTTTCTCAGACTACACATCAGCTAAGCTAACTTACCTTCTGCATCCTATTATTTACATTTAAATATTTTCTTGTCAGCATCTTAATCCCCCTTCATGCCTTACTCCAGTCACAAAGATCCTCCCCGGAAAAGAGAAAGATAAACAGAAAAATGGAAAAAAATTAAATAACTATAATAATCCTATATCTGCATCGCTGTGTGCAACTGGAGAAAATCATTCAACTAGTTGGTCACCAATAACAATTCTGAATTTTAAATTAAAATGTCCTCAGTACTATTTATCAATCACTTATTTTACCTCTATACCCTACTTCACCCATTTTAAAAAACATTATTCCAAATGCAAAGACCAATAGAAATCCCAGCTGTACCTTCAAAAAAAAATGTGTTGCTTTCTTCCATAATTTCTCATTAAATTGTTGTGTCTTTCACAAACTTAGAAACATCTGCATACAGGTCTTGTTTATCTAGTCTCATTTGTTGAAACGATTAGTCCTTCTTTTCCTAATCTGGGCCATTGTTGTTCTCCTTGACCACATAACTTATGAACTTTCATCATTGAACATATCCTCTCTCTTTTGTATATTCACTCTGTTGGACAGTTAGTCCCTTGTCTTTAGCCAATAATATGTATTTATTGTTCCAATTTTATAAAAATATATTTTGAACTTTATTTTTATCTAGCTATTGCAGTATTTTAAAACCTTTTTAAAGTTGTAGAAAGAGTTCTCTTTTGTTAACTCATGTTGATTATGGCCCAGATGTTATCCAACCATTATTATCTACTTTCTATACCCATATCTTCTCTTATCTCCTTGACATAATGTTGGTTGGATAATTTTCTCTAACTGCTAAGTAGCTTCACCTTGTTCTCTTGAAATACATATTATCTTTCTTAGAATTTGCAATCATTTAGTCAAAAACCTAAGCTAAGTCTTTTGCTGCTATTTTCAACAAACTATTGCAATTCATTTCTTGCTATGTTTTCCATGATTTAGATTTTCATTTTACAGAGCTCACAATACACAGTAGCTAGATATATTGAATCTATCCTTCCTTGCCTTTTTACTTTTACTTTATAATTTTTATTTCTTTACATATTTGCATTTTTCTCTGGTACAGAGTCACTACATATTGTTTTAAATTTTAGGGTATTCTTTTATTTTGTCCCAAATACTTTTAAAAATAAGCAAAAATTTGATTAAAAGTTTTAAATAATTATTAAGTTTCATAATAATAAGTTTATCAATTAGCTTTGTTTTGTTTATCTTTCTCAAATTTTCTATCTTTCTGATAATATTTAGCATCCTAAATAATTATAAATAAGTATTTACATGGCTCAAAATGTAACTTGATGTTAGGAGTGGAGAATCACTTTCATTTCTTTAGAATTAAACAACTTTATTTTTAAGACGGATTTAGATTTACAGAAAATTGAGTAAATAGTACAGAGAGTTCCCAAAATATTCCCTTTCTTTCCTGTTCACAGTCTCCCCTATTATTAACATCTTGCATTAGTGTGGTACATATATTGTAGTTGATAAACTTATGTTGATACATTATTATGAACTAAATTTTACAGTTTGCGTTCGGGTTCACTCTGTGTGTTATATAATTCTATGAGTTCTGACAAATGCATAATATCATGTTTCCATAATTACAGTATCATAGAGAGTAGTTTCACTTCCTAAAGACTAGCCAGTGCTCCATCAATTCATCCCTCCTCCTTCTCCCAAAGCCCTGGTAACCACTGAACTTGTTCACTGTTTCTACATCTTTGAGATGTGCCTTTGACAGATGTCATATGGTTAGATATGTAGCATGCACTTTTTTTAGACTGAGTTCTTTCCGTAAGCAATATGCATTTAATAGTCCTCCACATCTATTTGTGATTCAATAGCTCATTTCTTTTTATGAATGAATACTATTCCATTGTATGGATGTGCCACAGTTTGCTTATTCATTCACCCTTTGAAGAATATTCGGTTGCCTCATGTTTTTGAAGATTATGAATAAAGCTGCTATAAATATTTGCAAGGAGATTTTTGTGTAGATATGACTTTTTAACTCATATAGGTAGATATGTACGAGCATGATTGCTAGATAATATATAAAGATTATGCATAGCTTTGTAAGAAACTGACAGTCTTTCAAAGTTGCTGTACCAGTTTATCCAATTTCTATGCTTATCCATCAAGTAGTCTTTAAATTTTTGATATGATAAACAATGATATAGCATACATCATTTTAATGACAAATTTGCTCACATGCTTAAATATGTTCTTATGACATCAACATGTTTTCAGACATGAACTACTAGTCAAAGATTACACACATCTTAAGATTATTTATATGTATTTAAGAATCATCATATAATAAGCTTACACCAGTTTTTATCTGTGCTCATATTTATAGCTTAGAAAAAATTGCCTTTGATCAAGGAATTTTGGAGGATTTCATGATAATAGCTTTTAAAGAAGGGAATTATAATAAAAGTAATAAATCAGCTTCTATAGCATGAGAATGAGTATTGCCCAAAAGCTCAAACATGTACTGGTGGGATAAATGAAGTGGGTTATGATGGAGCATTTCTTATTCAAGATGACTGCAAATTCATAAGGTAAAGTAGAACTCCTAATATAAACAATAAAAAATCTGGAAGCTGAGGTAAATAGAAAATTTCTCAGAGATATGATGTACTTCTATCCTATTTTCTCATGGTCATGAGATTAGAACGACCTTGAGGTTATGGTCATAAGATAAATATGAACACATTGGTATGCTCTGAACTGTGCCTAACAAAGCCATGTTTTGCCATAATGTTCTGTGCTTTAGAGACACTTGTGGAATAGTATGGCATTAAGAGGTTGATTTGCTGTGAAACTGTTTCAATGGAAAGCACACATTCACACACCTACACCAAGATGAAGTTAAGTTCATTTCCCGGTGACATGGAGAACAGCTCTTGCTAAAACAACAAATCTAAGGGTTGAGAACTGGCACTGATAATGTCCAGGTCTCAGATAAACCTTCTCATGTGGAATAAGGTTGTGCCTCTTAGTGCGTTCCATAAAATGATCAGACTTTCAAGGGAGCAATTCTGAGGTTCGGTAACATCAAACAGGACTTTCTTATGTTATAGATGAACACTAGAGCATAGTAACGTTATGCTGGGTTTTGCCTCCAATTATTTGGAGCTAGATAGTCCCAGAGTCTTAGTTGATTAAATGAATGACTTGGAATTGTTTGTGTGTGTGTGTGTGTGTGTGTGTGTGCATGCTAGTGTGTTACATACGTACATTAATGCACATACATATGTATTTACATATTTAACACATTTAAAGCGTGTGAGACTCCCATAATATATAACTCATTACTCTATGAAACTCAATGATAAAAAAGAATATCTAACTTTCTGCATAAAATTTAAAGTTCAAAACCAAGACTAAAATAATGGCCATTATGTATTAAAACAAAGTAAATGAGATAATACAAAAAGTGGTGATAAAACTTTTTTAATTTCAGCTATTCTTCGAGGAGAGTGATGAATAAAGAAGGAGGAGCATAGGTACTAATCATAAAGTCTTCACGAAGTAACTTCTGGTTTTTTTGTGATATTTCACCTATTTTATACACTTGAAAATGCCTCTGGGAATTAATTCTGATTCTTCAACATTTCACCTGAATATATAAAATTAGAAAAAGCCAGAATTGGCGATTTATGAGAGAATTAGGTAACATCTCTTGTTGTCGACTGAATATCTAAGCAGAAAGAGATAAGATACATGTTTTAAAAGTATATGTAACGTTGAAAATATATACTCTAAGTGAAGTCCAGGTGTATCTGCTAGATATTCTGGACAGGACATAGATTAATTGAATTCTATTAAATGGAGGTTAAAAAATTGTGGAAGATTAACTTGAATTGGAAAATGATAAATAAAAGTGATAATGAAGGTTACATTAGTTGTTTTTATAAACAATTTTAAATAGAGCATTAAATGTGGTATGGACTGAATTGTGCTCCCTTAAAGTTCATGCTGGAGCCCTGTTCGCCAATGTGATCATATTTGGAGGGGAGATTGGGAGTTAATTAGGTTTAGATGAGCTCATGAAGTTGTGGTTTTAATGATGGTATTAGTACCCTTACAAAAAAAAGATACCAGAATGCTTGCTCTCTCTCACTCTTTCTCTCTCTCTCTTTCACCCTCTTTCTCCCCTTTCTCTTTTTCTGCATGTGAGGACACAGTGAGAAGGCATCTGTGTACAAGGAAGGAAGCAAGACCTCACCAGAAACCAACCATACTAGCACCTTGATCTTGAACTTCTAGCCTCCAGAGCTGTGAGAAAATAAATTCCTCTTGCTTAAGACACCTGATCTATGGTGATTTGTTATGGCAGCCTGAGCTGAGTAAGACTATATGCTATACATAATTGCAATACATGAGAAAGTTGAGGTGTGTATGTATGTGTTTGTGTGAGCACATGTACAAATATGTTGAGATAGAGACAGCAGGCAATGAGAGAGAGAGAGAGAGAGAGAGAAAGAGAGAGAGAAAGTAGCAAGCAAGCCATGAAAAATAATTTTTTTCCCAGTATTTCCTGAGGTAGTGCCTCTGATACCTGTATATTTTAAAGTGGAATAAAAATAGAATTTTAGTCAGGGTTCTTCACAACAACCACAAATCCATTGTTCTGGCCTGCTCTATGCAAGAGTTTGGTGTTTGGCCTAGTAAATTCACTACATTGTGTTAAGAAGGAAGCATAAAATGAAGATTTCCTGTCCTGTGTAGCAAAAGAATCTTGTGTTATATCATTTATCACACTGTAATATATGCAAAATGCTATTTAGAAGCCTATCTTTTTTTTCAACTTTTATTTTAGATTCAGGGGATACATGTGCATTTTCGTTACCTGGGTATATTGTGTGATGCTGAGGTTTGGAATATGAAAAATCCCATAACCAAGGTTCTGAGCATATACCCAATAGTTTTTCAACTGTTTCTCCCCTCACTTCCCCCAAGTAGTCCCCAGTTTCTATTGTTGCCGTATTTATGTCCATAAGTACCCAATGTTTAGCTTTCACTTATAAGTGAGAAGATGTAATATTTGGTTTTCTGTTCCTACATTAATTTGCTTAGGATCATGGCCTCTAGCTGCATCCATGCTGCTGCAAAGGACATCATTTCATTTTTTATGGCTGTATAATATTCCATGGCATATATGTACCACATTTTCTTTATCCAGTCCACCACTGATGGACATCAGGATGGTTCCTTGTTTTTGCTATTTTGAGTAGTGCTGCGATGAACATGTGAGTGCATACATCTTTTTGATAGAATGATTTGTTTTCTTTTGGATATATATCCAGTAATGGGATTGCTGGGTCTAATGGTAGCTCTGTTTTAAGTTCTTTCAGAAATCTCCAAATTGCTTTCCAGAGAGAAGAAGCCTGTCTTTTAGATAATTTTCATTTTTCCCTACTTTAGTATCCTGATTGATATCTGTATTAGGTTTTAGATAGGTAATTTGATTTGAAACCAACAAACAAGAGTATGCCTTTTCCATAATGCATGTTCTATCATGCCAGAATGAGGTCTTTTAAAACATCACTTTTCAAAAGGCCATACTTTTGAAGGGTTATGGAAGAAATGTTCTGTACTGTTGACCTCTAAC
Organism: Pongo abelii; assembly: GCF_028885655.2. Lineage (NCBI taxonomy): Eukaryota > Metazoa > Chordata > Mammalia > Primates > Hominidae > Pongo > Pongo abelii. The sequence continues at coordinate 54,187,227 of NC_071997.2, read as the reverse complement.
ATGTATCTATTTGGGATCTCAACCACTTACTACTTTTATGCTCAGCATACATTATTATAAGGTGCCAAAATTAAAAACAAAATTCCTTCATATAAATTAGTGACTAAATACCATAGTTCCAAGTTTAGCATGTGCTAAGGTGACAAATTGCTGAAGTACTGTAGAATAAATGATAAAGAACTATGTCTTTGGAGGCAAATATATCTACATTGGAATGCTGTCTCTGTGTCACCTACTTATGTGATCTTCATTAGCTTAATGAAAAATGTACATAGGTACTTAGCCCAATGACTGGCATTTAGTCACTGACCACTTAATGTTAGCAGATGCAGAAGTCTTTTAGCCTTAGAAATTGGAAGGATATTTATTGTTTCTATTTGCTGCAATGCACTTTTTCCCTCAACATATGCAGAAATTTATTTCCAAAATTAAGGGAGATAAGGAGGGAAGGGGAAGGTAGTGGTACTAACCAAAGTCATCAAACCCAAGCTGCAACAAGAACAAGTCACTTTGGTTCCTGCAACCAAACCTGAAGAGGAAATAGGCAGAAAGGAAAACACAATTGTAAGAATATATAGTCAGTGGGATTTTTTTTCTATCTGAATGATTTAGTTATAAATATAGATGTCTTCCCTCTATGCATGTAACAAATACAAAGTTCACTACCGTGAAATTTTAAAAATGAACTTTTTCACATTTGTTAAAAAAAGTAAAAATCACATAGTTTTCTTCCCTTCAGTTTCTGAACTATTACATGGAATAATAGCTAGTCCTAACTTCTATACACAGTTAAGCTAGATTAAACTTCTTTGACAATATAAGGAGCTACATAATTTCTATCACACTTGCCTTGAATTTAGGCATGAGAAAAATTGCTTGAAGCAGCTAAAAAGGAGCAAGTCAAGAAAAAGGAAAGCTATAAAGGGACAAAAGAAGACTACCAGATGAAACAATTACCCTGAAAAACTCATATCTTCTATTCAAGTAGTACAAATACCCCACAAATGGCAATAAATGTAATCTATTACAACAAAGTCAGCAAAATAAAGTGCACATCTCAAGCATGATACATGGCCCTAATAGGCTATCTGCTGAAAGATGTAAGGCTCGAGATTAAGTCCACCAAAAGGTCCAAATTCCTTTTAGACCCTAAAGAAAAGGTTCAGCAATGCACTTTTATTTTTATTCTTTTAGTCTTTAAATTGTTGCATTGCACTTTTAATATACAAACGTATGTATATGATATTTCTCATGTATGCATTTAAGAAATATTCATTGTGAACCTACTATTCCAGATACTGTTATAGGCATTAGATTTATACACACACACACACACACACAAATCAGCAAATTTTCAGAATCATTCTGGGCGGCACCCACTGGATGGATTACCAATGCTTCCTACATACTATTTGAATGGTCTTTATTTTCCATAAAATAAAGAGAAATGCATAGCTCAAAACATATCTTTACAATAATAAGCTTCAAGATTTTCCTAGATAGTTGCAAATTTGAATATTATGTGTGATCAGACCATAATTCATATGTTGCATTGTCAATTTATATCTTATGGTTACCATTCTTTTATAGTACAAACACAATACAAATTTGAAATAATTCCTTTGTTAAAAAAATTAAAACCTAAAGCAATATTTAATTATGTAAAAGCAAAAACTGCAGCAACTCCAATATCAATATTCTGTTATAAATATTAGAAATCACATTCTTCTCTTGGTCAGGGTGACCTGAGTATTTTTTTCTCCACATTTAGTATCAAATAATCTTATTGGCCTGGTATAGGGCATACATGTGTATTTATATCTGTGTGTATTTGGACACATACATAAATATGTGTATATATTAATCATTATACACATACACACACACATATATATATGTGTATATATATATATGCATTTAAGATGAGGACATTGAGACTTAAGGTGATAGGTGTTATGGTAATAGTTGAATGGTATGTCCTTTATTAAATAATCATTTTTCAGCTCCAATCCCTCTACTTTCCACTCTGTTTGGCAACGACGGGCTTGGAACTTCGCAAATCACACTTCAACATCACCAGCTGCTCACATTCTTCCAAGAGAGACCAAGTTTCCAAGAAGGGAAACTGGGAAGCTGGAGGAGAAGGGGAGAGGACTATGCCTTCCCTGTGTGTTTCCTGTTAGTGTTAGCAGCATCTCAGTTTCTCTCTCTGTGTGTGTGTGTGTGTGTGTGTGTGTGTGTGTGTGTGTGTGTGTGTGTGTGTGTGTTTTGTGGCAGTTTATTTCCATCGCATTAGTTGCAGTGTATTTTCTAAAAGTCTCCTGCAGTTTTTTGTACCTGGGGTCTGGAGAAGGCTAGACATAAGAGCTAGGAATAAAAATATATGGAGTACTAAGTCAGAGTGGAGAGAAGGGTCCTCAAGGTCCCCCTGCCTCTTCTTCTACCCCCATAAGGAAGTGTTTGCAGAGGTGCCTGAGGAAGGCCTCAGACAAGGGGGCCTCCAAATGAAGGCACCTGGGATAAGAATGCAGCTATTTGTCAGGGCACAGCTGACCATATGGGTCTGAGTTTTTTGCTGCAATGCATTGGCTATATGCTAAATTCGATGTCAGGTATACAGCTTTGCTCCATGAGGCCTGCCAGGCCAAGCCTTTGTGATTGCCTATGGTCAGGCCTGAAAGATCACCCATGGGATTTTACCTGTACTGCTAGTTCCCTCATGTCATTTTTGAGTGGATTTATAGACCAAACCTCTCCCAAAATCCTGCAACCAGTGTGCATATTTTTCTTCACTGTAGATTAGCTTTGCCTTTCCTAGAACTTGATGTGAATATAATACTAATGTCGATAGATATGGATAAATTGTAATTACAGGATAGGAGAGTAGAAATAAAATGAATGAGCAAAGTTCATGAGAAAGTAAAAAGAGAAGGCATCGAGAGCTCAGATTGAGGGATTGGAATAGTTATTTTATTAACAGCAAAATTGGAAGAGAAGACAGATGGAGTTGAAGATAATTTCTAAAAAGAAAATATCACCTGAGATTATCATTCATATAATCCCTTTGATGTTCAATATATTATATTTTATTAATGATTTTCTGATTGCAATCCATCCTGTTGTACCCTATTTAGTAACTATTATTATTTTACCCTTCAACTTTAAATGATAAAGGTTGATGCAGAAATGCTCTTCTGAACCATATTGTAGAGAAAAAAATTAAATCCTCAATGAATTGAGAGCATGTAAAAATTAGGAGGAAAGAAAAATATCCTAGGAAAAAACTAATCACATGAGAAAAGCTGGACGTATTTTAAAATAATTAGTTAATACATGTAATTTAGACGTCTGAGTAGTTAATGGTAGAGATGTTGAAACTGTCACCCACATTCATATGGGTGAAAATCACCATGTTTACTAGCAACCTATGGATGCACAAATTGAATGAACGAATGAATACAAATGAGTATTATTTATGTATATATGTGTGTGTGTTTGGCCCTTTTGGTAAAGCAACTTCACATTTAGGAATTTATCATACAGGAGGGACAAGAGTCTGCTCATGTTTTCACCTGCAAGAATGTTGATTCACATGCATATTTAAATTAGTAACACAACTAAAAATCTCTCCTGAGTTCAACAATGAAAACATAGTTAATAGTATAATAATACAGATAACTAAGTGATTGTGATGAATAGATCTTTGCAGCCTATTGTTAAATGAAAAAACTCTAAAAATTATGTATAATATAAACCCATTGGTATAAATGTAAATATAGAAAGATTTTGAAATGTTATAGCCAAATATTTACAATCACCATCTCTTAATTGGTGAGATTACATGTGAGTTTTAGATTTTTCTTCTTGTTTTATTTTGGATAAGGTTATTTAAATTTTCCTCAGTAAATATATATTACTTTAGCAATAAAAATAATTTGCATTTCTGATAGTTTATAGTTTGTTTCTTCCCATGTTTCAGTTGTTATTTTGTGTTGTAACTATCACTCAGAGCCCTTTGAGACTCCAGTTATAGCAGAACAATTTTGCAACTGCTTTTCACAGTGTTAAAGTCTCTCTGGTTATTCTGCTTTATTGCTCTAATAGTTTAATGTCAACTCTTTTTCATAAGAAATATCTATCTTGGGTATTTCAATCATCTTGCAAAAAAGGAAAAGCATTTTTTTTCATGAAAGATTGAAAATAAATACTGGCTTATATAAGATCATAAACTTGTTATCTTTTTTTCTTTTTTTTGTGTGGGAAAATGTCAGAAAATTGCAATGGTAGGACTAAAGTAATAAATTAAAATATAACTAGTAGAATAATATAAAATGTTAAATATATTATTTAAAGCAGAATAACATAGTGAGAGCTACCATATAAGAAAAACTTGGATTTAAATTCTTACCTTTCATCTGATAATCATGTGATCTTAAAGTGATTACTTAACATATGAATACACCACAATAACCTCTAAAATATACAAATTTTCCTGCCTTTTTTGTAGGATGAGAATGAAACTTAAATTAGTGAAGTGTAAGGACTGATACATGGTAAGGATGCAATTACTATTACCTATACTTAAATTTTTTATTGTTCAACCAGAAAATATGTATTGCCAGATGGTAATATGTTCTATGAAGAAAATAAACTGGACAACATAATAGATAGTGAATGAGAATTAGCATTGGAAAAGATTTGAAGAGGCTGACTTAGATTACTTGAGTTCATCAGAATTTAAATATGCTCATACCTACCATCAAGTGTGATCCCACCAAGTGTCAAATACTTCCACATTGTGACAAGTAGTATTAATAACAAAAGACAATATATTACAAAGGTTTTCTATGTGCCAAACTGTAAGATTATTTGCTTTAATCCTATATTAGCACCAAAATTGAAGCATAATATTGACACCACAGACTTCTGGACAAAACCAAATGGAAAAGTCAATTTCATGGAAATGAAGAGTAGAAAGGTGACCACCAGAGGCTGAAAGGGAGGCAGAGAGAGGGAAAAGGGCGAATGCTGATCAAAGGTGTTATATTACATTTAGCCTAAAGCTGCTTCCGTAGGTATTTTAAATTTGACTTAAAGTTTCTCTGTACATTGTGAACTGTAGCCTAATTGGATATATAAACAGATTGTAACTTACTCTTGTACCTATTACCAAGTTTCAGCCAACCAAAGGCAGTCAGCTGTTCAAGCCATATTTAAATAAAGCAAATGCCATGCTGTAACCATTCCAACTGTTTCTTTAACTCACTTCTATTTACTGTACGTCTCTTTCCTCTTTCTGTCCATAAATCCTCTTGGACCACAAGGCAGTACAGAGTGGCTTTGAGTCTCCCCTGGTTCTGGTCTGCTTGATTCACAAATCATACTTTGCTAAATTAAACTCTGTCAAATTTTATTTGTCTTAAGATTTCCTTTTAATAAAGTTTCAGTTAAGCTGGAGGACAAAGGGTGATCCTTTGCACTGCATCGTGACCAAATTTAACAATAAAGTATTGTATATTTCAAAATTGCAAAAGAATAGATTTTTAATGCTTTCACCATACAAAAAATAATAGGTTGATGAGGCGAGGAATATGTTAATTAGCTTTATTAACTCTTTGGACAATGAATACATTAGTCAAAATTTTATACCCCATAAATATACACAACTATTTTTTTGTCAATTGAAAATAAGTTAATAAATATATTTCAGTTCCTACTGCTTCATTTTCATCACATTTGACATGAAATTACAAAGTGGCAAAATTTATTTTGTGGCAGTGGACTATAAGTAAGCTCTCTACCTATACCCAATTAAGCCATGGCTAAGTAAAGAGAAAGTGCACAAAGAGTTGGCCTGAAGTTTAAGACATATGAGAGTAGTCTAACAATGTTTAAACCAGCACTGAAGGAATATGAGAACATAGATTTTTTAAATTTAAATTCCATTTAATTTTTTAAATTTTAATTTTAATTTTTTAATTAAAATTTTTTATTACAAAAAAATTATGTATACATAAATATCTTCCCGATCTATATTTTCTAAAATTTAAGGTTTATTGTCCACTAGATGATGACAGAATTCTTGTCTCAAATTTAAGTTGGGGGTCAGGTTGATAGGCATGGTTCTTGGCCTAATTTTTTAATTTCTCAGAAAGTTTTTCAATGCAAGACTACCGCACTAAACTGTTACTTCTAAGTTTAAAACTTGGCTCTATAATACACTATACTAGTGTAAAAATAAAAGGTAAAGATTACACCATAAACGACAAGGAGGAGAACTTTTGCTGTAGTTGCTTCTGCATAGAATAGTTTATTTATGGTGAAACCATCCCATAGAAAAATGTGACATATGAAACTTACTCACTCTTCCAGTCTCCTTCTTTCTTCACTTTTCTTCTCTGGAGGTTGCTGTATTTGAATAGTTTATAAAGGTTAAGGGTTGAGGGTGAATGGGATGACTGGACTTCACCTCTAAAAGAAACATCCAGTGCAGTGCAGGATAGCTGTCCCATTATCTCAATGCAGTTTCTAAACTGAGGGACCTATAGTGGAGGAGGGGCTTTCTTTCTTATACGGGATCTATTTTATGTATCAAGGTGTGAATTGGGCTTGAGGTGAAAACAGTTTCACATAATATAACTCCATTAGCATTATTAATAGCCTATTACCTCCACAGCCCCTCACACACTTTTTGTAGGTTGACTATCAGTTTGAATTTCTTGGTAGGATTGTGTTTTCATCGTGCCGTACTTATCAGTATTTTAAAGGACACTTTGCCATAGCTACATATGGGTCTGTTGGTCATTCTGCAAGTAAATCTGGAATCCTTTTGGAGATTACAACATAATATACTTAAAGTACTATTTTTTTTTTCAAATTACAAAGAGACAAAAGACAAAGCCTTTTGCTTCTACTATAAATAGGGTACCTGAGTCAATTATGTCCCTCAGAAAAGCTGGAACTTCTAATTCTTCCAGTGATGGAACTCAGCATATTTCTAAGGAGCAGAGAATTCAGAAGCTCCCATGGGCCTCCCACAGCTGGAATCTCAGTAAGAAAATGAATTCCATCCCTCACATGTTTTAAAAATGCAAAAGGATGCTGACATTCTAGTTATAAAAGTTATCCAGGCTGTCAATTTTGCGACTTTAATGTATTCAGTATTCCAAGAAAATGCTTCTTGGAGTCTGGCACCTGCAAATACTGATTTCTTAAATCTATGTTTTGATGCTGTGTTACAGAAATTGTAATTGCAACAATTTCAAGCAAGTAGTTGTACTGAATGATATGTTCACTACCCTTTACATTTAGAAAGAAAATATTTCTGAGTAGGTAAATATTGCTGTTCAATCCTATTGACAGTTTGCTTTATGAATTTGAGGTGGCTTATGAAAATGTCCCTGAATTTTGAAAGTTCTTTTATAGCCTCTGGATAACTTTTACTTTCACAGAGCTTTCTACCTAAACTGCTAAGTCCATGATACAATATGTTAAAAATAAACATTAGTGAAATATTGAATTTCAAAATTATTATATATAGTTACTAAAATATTATCATTTTAAAATATAATCCTTTTGTACAACTTTTGCATTAGTTACTACATTTGCTTCTATTTATAGCTCCTAGCCATGTAAAGCTTTCTTCACACTGGTTTTTCACACAAGAATTTCTTCATTTATATTTGCTTTAAGTGACACCTTTTTTTAAAAAATTTCAAACGTTATCACTTATTGTTATATACTTATTTGTCTTCAAAGTTTCACTTCTTGGTCAAATGATGGACTGTAATTTGGTTTTATATTCATCACTAATATTTGGATTTTATCTGTCAATCTATTTATATATGTGGTTTAATCAATAAAATGCAAAAGACTGGTCATTACTCATCTTTCTAGTAGATAAGTTGAATAAATAAAAACTTAGAATCTCAGAAGTTAACTTTAGCAAATTTTCTTCAGATTCAAGAGGACATCTAATTAGAAGTTCATAACACACCCTATCAATTTTTTTTCACTAGAACAACCACAGAGGTCTCAGAAAAGAGAATATAAAAGCATACAACAAAATAAAGGACTCATAAGAGTACAGAGATCACATACACGAAGTTGAACAATGTTCGGTTTTAATTCTTCACAATTATCATTTGTAAGACTGTAGGTGAGTTTATTTTTCTAATACTGGGTTTGTCTTTTTTAAAAATGCAGATAAGTGGCTGGGTGCGGTGGCTCACACCTGTAATCCCAGCTTTTTGGGAGGCCAAGGTAGGCGGATCACGAGGTCAGGAAATAGAGATGATCCTGTCTAACATGGCGAAACCCTGTCATTACTAAAAATACAAAAAAAAAAAATTAGTGGGGCGTGGTGGTGGGCACCTGTAGTCCCAGGTACTCAGGAGGCAGAGGCAGGAGAATGGCATGAACCCAGGAGGCGGAGCTTGCAGTGAGCTGGGATCGTGCCACTGTACTTTAGCCTGGGCGACAGAGCGAGACTCCATCTCAAACAAAACAAAACAAAACAAAACCAACCAACAAACAAAAGCAGATAAGTAAATATCCACTACATTAGGCATTGTGAAGAACAAATCAAATATTATGTAAAACTTTTTTGAAACAGTGCCTAACATGTACAGCACATCAATAAATAAGGATTTTATTGATTATTTTAAATTAATCTTGCAGCAATAAAAACGAAGAGATTAGAAGACAAACTTCTATCAAATCTGGCGGTAAATTTCCTTACTTAACCACTATAATTAAAATTGAATTTACAGTTGAAAACTGATATTGCTAAATTCAGTCTTACATGTGAAAAAGCAAGTCTAACATGCTAAAGAGTGGTAAAGGGTTGCCTCTTCTGATACCTACATTATGTTTCGCTGATCCCAGTCTTACAGTTTTTATAACCCCAAATCTGAGGTGCCTTTTATTTATCTATATTTATATGTATATCTACGTACCTAGATCTATAGTATATTTTTTTTGAGGTCACCATACTACAGTTTTTCTATCTAGCATATCTCTTTCTATTTATATGCAAGACAACAGATCACATGTGGGAGATGCTTGAAGTGGAGAAGTGTGTCTCCAAGAGTGTGATATCTACAATGAATCATTTGGAAAGAGTCCTCAACCGGGTGTGGTGTCTTATGCCTGTAATCCCAGCAGTTTGGGAGGTCGATGTGGGCGGATCGCTTGTGCCTAGGAATTCAAGATCACCCTGGCCGACATGGTGAAACCCTGTTTCTACAAAAAATACAAAAATTAGCTGGGCATGGTGGCGTATACCTGTAGTCCCATCTCCTCAAGAGAGGCTGAGGTAAGAGGATCACTTGAGCTTGGAGGTTGAGGCTGCAGTGAGCCATGATTGCACCACTGCACTCCAGCATGGGGTTCAGAGTATGACCCTATCTCAAAGAAGAAAAAAAAAGAGTCTTGATGCAAAGAGCACTGATGGTGCTTTAAGTTTTGGATTTTGGATTTTCATGTACCTATTGATTTATCATAACAATCAAATTAGCCATGGAGTCAGGAGAACATTAAGCCTCAATTTGGCAGAGCTAGTCATCATCAATTGTACTAGGCAACAAAGTGTAACTGTCCTTTGGCATTAGGGCTAACAAAGAGATTCATACACACACACACACACACACACACAATATATATATATGTGTGTGTGTATATATATAGTGTATACAATATATATTGCTATATAGAGAGAGTATATAATAATACCTTTGTTAGCCCTAATCATGCCTTTTGTTAGCCCATATATATACAAAATGCTCAACAGCACTAATCATCAGGGAAATGAAAATCAAAATGAGATATCACCACACCCCGCTTAGAATGGCTATTATCAAAAAGACAAAAGATATCAAATGCTGGTGATGATGAAAAAAAGAGAACTCATCCGGGCGCGGTGGCTCAAGCCTGTAATCCCAGCACTTTGGGAGGCTGAGGCAGGCAGATCACGAGGTCTGGAGATAGAGACTATCCTGACTAACAAGGTGAAACCCCATCTCTACTAAAAATACAAAAATTAGCCGGCCATGATGGCACGCACCTATAATCCTAGCTACTTGGGAGGCTGAGGCAGGAGAATCACTCGAACCTGGGAGGCAGAGGTTGCAGTGAGCAGAGATCGCACCACTTCACTCCAGCCTGGGCGACACAGTCAGACTAAATCTCCAAAACAAAACACACACACACACACACACACACACACACACACACAAAACTACTCATCAATAAAAGGAAAATGCTTCTAATTTATTAAATACAACAGTCCAACTTAAATATATAGTAAATGCAACATAAATGACAAAGCTTTTTTAATCAAGCTTACATTGTAGTTGTTTTAATATTTTTACGTTATCTAATTATACAATTTTGAAGCCCATGCCCCTGCATGTAGCATACTGTAGATCTTATGTACATATTTCATGTATCAGCATAATGATATATATATAACATAGAATATAGAATAATGCCCAGTGCTTTTATGTACACAGGCATGTAGTTTGCATGTAATGTGCAAAGATTATTTATGTAAACTACAAATGAAAATTAGTGGCATTATTTTTTAACATGTTCTACAAAAAATAGTTCTTTTGTGTTTTGTTTTAATTTAAAAGCAGAGTAATGTCAAACCAAAAAGGTGTGTTTTTCAAATTAACAAGTATTTTCTATACATGGACAAAGAAGAATATTTGTTAATTACAATTAATTATTAATTACACAGTCAGGTTAAACATAAATGTCCTTGGTATAATAAAAATCAAACATTCCAAAATTTTACCCACATTTAAATATAGCTGTGATGAATGGAAAAAGACACAAGGTATAAACAAGATTTTTAGAGCGAGGAAGAAAACATCTAAGTTTACAGGTTTCACCCCAATAGCAAAAGGATTCTTTTTGCCAGGGTTAGCTGACACAAGCAAAAAGCAATGCAATAGCCATCAATCTGACTTGAACAAGATCTATTGTCTCTTTTGGTTGTTATATTTTAGTAGACTTTTTCAAAACTGAATTTTTCAGGAAACCTGAACATACACGTTAAATTTACATATTTTCCTCCTTGTTGTTTTCATATGTTAAAAGACTTTGACTAAGACCCCAAAAACAATTTTTCAAAAACCCTGGCTAATTTTCACTGATTTTCCAAAAATGAAAATTTTCTATCATCTTCACCCCATATTTTCTTCCAAGACAAAGGGTTTCACTAAGTGAATGAATCTAACATATATCATTTAACATTTTTATTATATCATGCCACCCAACCTCACTCATTATTCTCTTTGCATGATATAAACATTCAGCTCCCCAAAATTAAAGCCACTGCCTGAAAAATACTGTCTTTTGAGAAGTACAATTAATGAAATGTTTTTTAAATGAATATATGTCCATTTATGGAAATGGGCCTTTTCTTAGAAATAGTTTGTTGCTTGAGAAGTATTCAGGATTCTTTTGTGAATGAATTGTGCACACAGATGGAATGTGAATAAAAAAAGATAGCTGTTGATAATCATTTATATTAGAACCTGACTGCCTGAAATAATGAAGTGAATTAAGAAAATAAATTGTACAAAATACAAAATTAAAGAAGTATAAATACCCTCCATGTGTCTCTACTACTGTCAAATATAGAGGGCACCTTCCCTGAAAAACTAGCCTTAATATTCTGGTTAACTTGGGAGGTGTGCACTGAGAGAGCAGACATGGCGGGGTGGCCTATTGGCTTGATTACTGAGGTCACTTTACTCCTTACCTCTGATCTGAAGAGGTGCAAACAACTTTCTGAACATAAAATGACCAAGTATTTGGATTTTCTGCAGAGGAGAGAATTCAATCAAAATTCAGTGAATGTCTTTTTATTTCTATGATAGGTAAAGTGAAAAGTGCTAAGTTTTTAAAGACAAATTGGTTCCATTACTGGCCTTAAAAAAATGTTCACAAATCGTTGCTAGCTAAGGGCAGTCTGGAATGTAGCTAAAAATGTGATAAGTGCTTATGAATAGGTGCTGTGGGAGCACAGAAGCAACAGCAATTAATTCTGCTTCGAGTAAAGAGAAATATTTTACAAATAAACTGGGACCTAGCTAATGAGAAGAATTTTGCCAGGAAGGTAAAGGGAAGCTTTCTAAATAAGAGAAAGACAATACAGTATCATCTTTAATCATCACAGCTTGTATTATCCCCAGTTTGCAGGCCAATTTATTGAGGCTCAAAGACCTTGTTCAAGTTCCCTTTTTAAGTTACAATGAAAAATGAGATTGTAATGAAATGCTGTTGATCCCAAATATAATTTTCTCAGCACTTCTTTCTGCAGTTTCGGTTAATAATACCAAACAGACAAATGACAATAGGTATGAAAATTAAAAGACAGATTAATATACATTTATTTTCATGGAAGTGGAATGGCTCCAGAAGAGCAAAGTCACAATAGAAAACTCTGCTCTGGGTAAAACAGCAAAAAGTTTCTGAGTTCAGGAGTTAAAATTGTCTGGGATCAAAATGAAGTGGTAGAGAAAACATGGACCCTGGTTTGGAGACCATGGAAGAAACAGAAAATGCCATGATCGGTTTAGTGTTGAATGTAGAAAGAAAAGGCAGTAAAGCTACATTTCTGTAAATGTTAGAACTTACTACTAGGAAAATACGAACTCAAGAGGCAAGTTGCTAAGGAAATGAGAACAGCCAATGGATGCCACTAATACTTAACATAGCCCTTGTAAAATTCCATAATAAAATTGATAAAGAATTATAAACATTGAAAAAGAGAAAAATTATCATTCCTCTCCAGAACACAAGGGTGCCTTTCTAGAATGGCAACAAAGTGATATTTTAGCTTATAAATGAGTAAATAGGAGTCTATAATACATAAAACCACATCTGTCTGCCACAAAGTATATGTTTCACTTTCCCAGTATCCCTCCTTTTATAAGCCAATAAATTTCCTTCTTTCTTTCTCTCTTTCTCTTTAATTTTTTCCCTGGTGATCTTACTCTAACACCCTTGATACGATATATTTGTTTACCAAGAATAACTTTTATAAGAGTAAATGTGCATAAATATTTTTGGCTATATCAGTATCTGTAAAGTATGCCTATAAAGATAAAACCTATAATTCAATAATACAATTAATATTGTTTTCTTGAACTTAAATTCAATTCATAAACATAATAATTATTTTATATCTTTTAGTTGATAATTATACATTATGAAATATATGGTGTAATTAAATTATAGCAATCTCTCCAAATGGAGTTCTCTTTGAGGCCTCACATAATTAAAATCTGCTCTTAACTTTAAAAGTACCACAAAGGCCAAAATTCTTCATCCCCAGATGTAAGATTAACTGGAGATTTGTCTTCATGCACAAATATCTCTCTTATTACAACTTCTATTTTGATATTTCCTGACAATAAGAAAATATCTTTACCAGTATTCTGAGCTTAGTAGGTGTGCACTATGTGTTAGGTTCTTTATTTCTTCACTTTCACTTCTTGCACACACATTGCCTACCTTCTAGTCTATACACAGAACACCTCTTCATGTGATGACATGCATTTGAGGATGTGAACTGTAGACTTTGGTTAATAATAACGTATCAGTATTGGTGTATCAGTTGTTAAAAAAAAAAGTACCACAGTGATGCAAGATGTTAATAGAGGAAACTGGCTGGGAGTGAGAGGGTATAAGGGAACTCTTTGTATTCTCCACTCAAATTTTCTGTAAACTTAAAGTTGCTTTAAAAAGTATGTGTGTGTGTATACACACCACACACTTTATTGTATAGGTAATATATACTTTGTAATATATACTTTATTTTTTATATGTACTTTTATATATACTGATTTATATATACTAATTTGTATGTAATATATATGTGTTATATATAATATATAATTATATATGTAAATATAATGATTTTAACCCATTCTGCCAATTTACATTTAATGTGTGTGTGTGTGTGGAAATGAGAATAGAATTAAAATGGTTGCTACACAAAATCAACTCAACAAAAGAAAGACAATAATGGAGGGAAGGAGGAAATAGTTGACAAAAAGGTAAAAGACATACAGAAATCAAAGCAAAATTGAAGTTTTGTCTTTCATTATCAGTAATTATTCTAAATGCAAATGGATTGAACTCTAATCAAAAGGGAGAAATTGCCTAAATGAAAAATAGAAAACAAATATGATTACACTGTGTGCCATCTACAGACTCATTTCAAATCTAAAGACATATATAGATTGCAAGTGAATGGATGGGAAAAGACATCCCATGCACATGGTAACAAAATAAGAGTTTGAGGTCACTCTACTGTTATCAGACATAAAAGACTTTTAGTCAAAAACTGTTACAAAACACATAGAAAGACATGCTGAAAATCATACCAATTCATTAAGACAATATGACTATTTTTCAGCTTTATTGCAGTGTAATTGCCAAAGAAAACTGTACATATTTACGATGTTTTGATATATACATACACTCTGAAATGATTAAATCAAGCTAATTAACCTATTGATCACTTCACATATTTATCATGTTTTGTATTAAAAGTATTTAAGGTCTACTATCTGAGAAGTTTTCAAGTTTACAATGTATATTATTAAATATAACCACAATGCTCTTCAAGCTTATTCCTCCTCACGGGAAACTTTTATTCTTTGACGAACATCTCACCCTTTCTATCCCACTACCCACACAATTTTCTTTCAACCATATTTCTACTCCCCTTCTATGAGATTGAAGTTCTTTAAGATATTTTAATACACAAACATTCCCTAGGATAGAACATACGTTTCCAGAATAGATCATATGTTAGACACCAAACAAGTCTCAATAAACTTATTAATAAAAAGACTGAAATCATACAAGTATCTTTTCTGATTATAAGAAAACGAAAGAGGAAAACAGTAACAGAAGGAAAACTTAAACATTAACAAATACATGGAAATGAACAACTCTCTAAAACAACCAATATGTCAAAAAAGAAATAATGATGGGAATTAGAAAATAAGATGAATAAAAACAAAAAATGCAACATGCCAAAATTTAATAAATGTAGAGAAGGCAGTGCCCAGAGGAAAATTTATGTATACAAATAACTACATTAAAAAAGAAGAAAAAGTTTAAATTAATCACCAAACTTTATATCTTGAGCCACCAGAAACAAACAGAAAATTATACCTCAAAGTGGCCAAAAAACAAATAAAAAAACAAAAATAAGAATACAGTGGGGATAAAAAGAAAGAACATAAATGCAATATAAGAAACCAAAGTTGGTTCTTTGAAAATACTTTTTAAATAATTAACAAGCCTTTAGCTAGACTGACAAATCAAAAAAGACAAAAATAACTAAAATCAGAAATGAAAGTGGGGTATAGTTATTGACTTTATAAAATAAAAAGGATTATAAGAATATATTATGAATAATTGTATATCAAAAAATGGATAATCTAGATGAAATAGAAACTATCTTATAAGCACACAAATTGTCCAAACTGACTCAGAATAAATAGAGAACAACAGATCTATAATAAGAGATTGAATCAGTTATTGAAAACCTCCCAGTAAAGTCCAGGATCAAAAGATTTTACTGTGACCCTTATTAAACATTTTTAAAGTAACACTAATATTCCTGAAACGCTTACACAAAATAGAAGAGAAAACACAACCTAACTCATTCCATGAGTCCAACGTTATTCTGATACCACTGACGAGTACAAAATATTGCAGAAAGTAAAACACTCAATTAAATGGAAAGATATGTTATGTTCATTGGTAGAAAAACAATATTTTTGTGTTAATACCACCCTAAGCAAGCTCTGGCCTCATGCACTCTCTATCAAAAATTTAACAGCCATTTAGGCCTAAATTAAAAAGCTTGTCCCCAAATTCATATGGAACTGCAAAAAGCTTCAAAAACCCACAACAATTTTGAAAAAGAAAACAAATGAGGATTCATATTTCTCAATTTCAAAACTTATTACAGAGCAACAGTAATCAAAGCAGTGTGATACTGGCACAAATATTAGAAACAATATATTAACTCATTAGAATTAAAAGTCTTGAAATAAACCCTCACATATACGGACAACTGATTTTTTTTAAAAGATAGTTATGTTTCCCAGTGGGAAGGAGAACTATCCTCAACAAATAATACCAAGATAACTGGATTTCCACAAGCAAAAGATTTAAGTTGAACCCCACTTTACACCTTTTACAAAAATCAACAAATGTATCAGCTAAACCAATAAAACCCTCAGAAGAAAACCTAGGCATAAAACTTTATGTCCCTGGATAAAACAACAGATTTGTTGATATATCACCAAAAAACAAGCAACATTAGTGCAAATAGATGAATTAAGATTCATGAAAATTGAAAACTTTTGTGCATCAAATAAAATTATCAAGAAAGTGAAAATAAAACCTATTAAGGATTTAAAATATTTATACATTGTATATTTTTTGAGAGCTTAATATATTGAATAAAGTACTCTTACAGGTCAAGAACAAAATGACAAAAAAAACCCAATGAATATCAGGCAAAGGACTGTATAGACATTTTTCCATACAAGACAAACAAATGCTTAATAAGAACATGAAAATTTTCAACATCTTTAGTCATTACAGAAATGCAAATTAAAACCTCAATGAGAAACCACTCACACCTCATCTCCTAAGATGGTTATTGATAGCAATGCAGGCAGGAGGTAGACAAATCCTAGGCAGACAGGGGTGTGTCCCAGTGAAACCCAACCTTCAAGTTGAAGGCAGTTTGAAGCCTAACTTCAAGTCTTGCGTAAATCCACAGACCAGACTGAGCACCTCTATCCCCAATTGGTGCACTTTTTTTTTATTGCTCCCCACCCTTCACCTATTTTACATATACCTATCCTTCCCTAATTGTTTTTCTACACTGTCATGTGCACCTTTGAATGATGGCTTTCTTTTAGCCTCTTTTGCATACTTATAAACCAATCAGCACAGAACACTCGCCTTCTGAGCCCATAAAAGCCCTGGACCCAGCCACACTAAGGGAGAGACCACCTGACAACATTCCCTCTTCACTAAGAGCTGTTTCATCACTCAGTGAAACTTTCATCCTCTCTCCTCACCCTTCGATTGTCAGCATGAGCTCATTCTTCTTGGACTCAGAACAAGAACTTGGGACCATGCTGAACACAGGTACAAAGAAAGCAGTAACCCTGTGGCCCTCCACCCTCCACCAGCAGAAGGGGGCTGCCCCACTCCATGGAAAGCAGTGCTGGGGCTGAGCCAACCCGGGTGCCTCAGGCCAGAGCGGGGTGATGGGACTGACAGAGCTGTTAACTTGCCACTGTGCCTTGGGCTGTGGACAGTGGGACTAAAAGAGTTATTATTCATACTGTAACACCCACTCTGGGACTTCTGGGTCATGGGCTTCCCTGCTTGAGTGCCTTCATGTTCCCCTTGTCTAGATGCTAGAGTCCACCGTGGAAGTCACTTGCAACATACTTGGTCAAGCTGTAAGCCCTACATGGAACCCACTCCTGTGCCAGCACTTGAAGCAGCTGGCCAGACCCTTCACTCACTTGCTCACACACCCTCTTCATCTGGGGGCTGAGCTCATAATTATGGTGGCTGCAGGATTCATGCCAGAGTGCAAGCCAGGTGTGGCCCAGTGGCTGAGTGGTTGGGGCACCTCCTGTGGAGAATGTGGGCCAAGCAGGGGCATTGCTGGCTGGAAATCTCCAGCTGGAGGTCTCAAGCTGGCAAAATGGCTGAGAAAAATCCTGCATCATTTCAACAACTTAAAAAAATTAAAAAAACATAAAAGGAAAATATCAAGTTTGGGCAAGTCCATGAAGATACTGTGTTAGTGTTAATATAAAATGGAGAAGCCCCTATGTGGAATAGTTTAGAGGTTTTTCTTAAAAAACCTAAACACAGAATTACTATATGACTAAACAATTCCACTTCTAGTATATACCCAAAGAATTTGAAAACAGGAACTCACGCAGTTACTTGTATGCCAGTGTTGATGAGGATATGGAGAAATTGGAAACTTTGTGCACTGTGGTTGAGAATGTAAAATGGTTGCAGCCACTACAGAAAACAGTGTGCTAGTCCTCAAAATAAACAAACAAAAAAAAATTAACACATGATACAGCAATTCACTTCTGGGTATATATCTAAAATAATTTTTTTTTATTAGAGCTTTAATTTTTTCTTCCATTTATCTTTAAGCAGCTTTTTTAAATTTTTTTTTATTTTTTATTATACTTTAAGTTTTAGGGTACATGTGCACAATGTGCAGGTTAGTTACATACGTAGACATGTAGGTTCTCAAAGAGATTTATGACACTGATGTTCTTAGCAGCATTATTTACAATAGCCACAAAATTGAAATAACCCAAGTATTCAGCAACAGATAAATATATAAATATAAGGTGGTATATATAAATGATGTGTTATTTAGGCTTAAAAAGGAGTGAAACATCCTATAATATGTATGATCCTTGGAAATATTATGCTAAGTAAAATAAGCCAAACACAAAAAGAAAAATATCATATGATGCCACTCATGAAATATCTAGAACAGGCAAATTTGTAAAGACAGAAAGTAGATGAGAGGTTACCAAGGGCCATGGGATTGGAGATTGGGGGGTTTTGCTCAATGGTTATGAAGTTTCTGTTTGGGATAATGAAAACATTTTATAAACAGATAGTGGTGGTGGTTGTATAAGATTCTGAGCGCACTTAATACCACCGAATTGTATACTTAAAATGGTTGCAATGCTAATTTCATGTTATATATATTTTGCCACACAAAAAAATCACAATACATAAAGGGACTAAGAATAGATTAACATGCTATTGTTAAAAAGAGAATGGGCATTAAGCATCTGTGGTTTCAAATAATAAAAAGAAAATTTTTCCATAGATGAATTGTTTATGGGTAAGTAATGGGCAGATTAGTCTGAAAATATAAACATGGACTTGAGGGTGAAACGTCTTGAAGGTTAAATATGGTCTTCAGGGTTCAGTCAGTGAGAAGACAATGAAGGTTCTCAGGATGGAGGGTGCCAGGTTCTAACTG
This sequence comes from Pongo abelii, assembly GCF_028885655.2. Lineage (NCBI taxonomy): Eukaryota > Metazoa > Chordata > Mammalia > Primates > Hominidae > Pongo > Pongo abelii. The sequence continues at coordinate 54,168,131 of NC_071997.2, read as the reverse complement.
AGTGGGTAAGTGGCAGGTAGCTGGAAAAACACTCAAGGAATCATAGACAGTTTTGACATGGATTTACTCTCTCCCTGGGCACAAGCAAGCCATATATACGGTGTTATCAGGATAATTATACCTTTTACAGACAATAATGGCTCCAAGCCCAGCAAGAGCTAAAATTGGTGATCATCTAATGTGCCTCACATAGCATGGTTACATAATGTGTGGGGTTGTATGCCTGCACTCCAAACTTGCTGAGTTATGCTGCGTTGGAAGGCTGCTTCAGCCTACTCCTGACTAAAGCACAGCCATTCCCTTACACTCCACCCTCTAGGCTGAGGTTTTCCTCTGGGCAGGGACACGAGCCAATAGGGTGAAGCCCTGAATCCATAACCCACAACAACAATACAGACAGCAACAGCTCACTACTAGGATCCAACCTATGCAACTTATGACTATTAAGGCCTAGCACAGGTCAGAGCCTAGGGATTCCCGCCATCTCTGCAGGGAGTTGTCAGTAAGGCTCTTGACCACCTTAATCTCCCATGAGTCCCCTTGCAAGGCTACTGTTATATTCTGCCAATTGTCAGGGATAAAGGTACAACATTGTGTTCCTAAAAGTGCACAGGTACCTTCTTGGGCAGCAATTATTATGTCTAAGGCCATTCAGTTTTGCAACATAACTTTTCTGACCTGATCAACCTCATCTTTTAACAGGAGGAGGACCACTCAGGTGTAATTTAGAACCTGAGCGGTATGCTCTGCAAGAGCAGTAACTTGTGCTTCTACTATTATGGCACCTGCGCCAGGGATAGTCATTGCCAAGGGGTAGAATCGCAAAGGGGCTCATCGCACTCACAAAAACCAAGAGCATTGTACCTCCTCCCAGTTATGTGGGCATCTGGGCAACATGGGGAGGACAGTGGCAGGTGCATAAGGCCACCCTCAGGTACATCATCCAGTTCAATCCACTGGTAAGTAAGTAAGCCACCCTTTGTCCCAAAAGACCCATAAACTCCCAGGGGGCACAAAATCTATCAGGGCCTGACCTTGGTGGGGCCACTCGTTCTACCATACCTTCAGCGTGGCGACATCTGTTATGTTTACACAGGCCGCGATGGGTACCCGCCCCACAGTGGTGTTGCCCCAGTGTTACTCTATGCACTGTGGTGCCTGGGCTGGGGGTACCACATGTTTCTCAACTAGCTAGCCCCACACATCATAAATGCTGTGGGCCAGCCAGGGGGCAGGCATGCATGGGTCTTGTGGCATCCTTTGTCCAAAGCTTGTCACATTGCATTACAGGCATTGGCCATGGAACCCCAAGTCTCCAGCCATCTCCAGTTCTCTGCAGGCACTGAATGTATGTGCTAAGGCAAGCCATCTGCAGCTGCTGCTGGAAGCGAGGAACAGATCCAACAGTTGGAAACCTTGGTCACCATAGCATAGGTGTGGGGCCAATCCACAATGCAGGTGGAGCATGTTAACTTATGGATGAAATGACAGAGAAGACACAGGTACTAATGGAGATAAATCACATCCCTCAGGCAAAATACAGGCTAACCTTTCATCCCTGGATAACAATGCAGTCTCTAAGGGCTTCGCCCTGGGCAATGGTACCACACTTTCTCAGCTCCCATGGTTCCTTTAAGTCCTGTATCTATGCCAAAGTCATGGGGGAAATCATAATAAGCCACACAGACAGTACATATGTCTCCTAGAGGAGGGTTCCTTCCCTGGCTATTCCCTATAAACAGTCAACCATGGGGGCCGTGCATTGAACACCCAAGGAGTGACATGAAAGTCATACTGTAGATCCTCCCCACAGGCAGCTACAATGGCCAACCACCGGCAGCGGGGGCTTGGAGGGTCCATGGCCACAGCCAGGTTTTCTATTCCCATATCTGCAAGGGCATTGGGGCAGGCAACAACAGGTTACCATTCATCCCCATACCTGGTTGGAGGAGCCATCCTTGGTGTGTATCTAAAACTAAATGTGGGTGGCAGCCAGGTGTAACAAAGCCTCCACTGCGGATGGGCCACCTTTCCATGGCCATTCATTCAAGGTTTGGAGCACCCGGTCCAGCCTGAAACTCCAGCCCCACAAAGACAGAATGTGACATGCAAATGTAACCCATTCTTCAAGAGCCTGTTACATCACTCAATCCTACCTGCAGCTTGCGGGTTGTATAACACATAGAATCCCCACTTTTTGTCCATGTATTGTACTTATTGTTGTACCTGTTTTCCAGTAAAATGTGTTTCCCTATCATTCTCAGCAGCCAGAGGGTGAATAAGTGTTGCAGGGCCTGGATGGTGTGTTGTTGGTTGGCCACCCCTGCATTTGGCAGGGGCCCAATACTTGCCACCTGGTCAAGGCCACTCACCTTATTGTTACTTGTTGTGTAACACTGGGCACCTGCCTCCATCTAGGGTATGCCTGAGCACATGCCAGGCATTTCTGACAAGCCTTCCAAATGTCTTGTGTGGGCAGGGACAGACCCCAACGCTTATTGACCTGTTGCATCAGTTTCCCCCACTCATGTCCCAGTTTCTGCTGTAGCCACAAGGCCACATCTTGTCTAGGTACTTACTCTAACCATCAAACCTTGGCCAAGGCATCTGCCTCATCATTGCCGGGGTGGCCAAAGGCATATGGTGTGACATGTGATAAATAGTTGCCTCTTTCTGATGTCCAATTTCCCAGAAGTCTTGCCACATGGCTTGGCCCCGAATATGTTGGTGGCCGACTAGCCACTTCTGTATTTTCCAGGTAGTTAACCATAAGGCTAAGCCTCAGTAGACTGCCCAGCTGTTGGTACAGATTGCCATAGTTGTCACCTCCTGGGTGATCACCCTCCATAGGCTCTAAGTTCAGCCCATTGGCTACTTTGTCCACACCTGGTTTCAAATCATATGGTGTCACTAGTAGGTTGGGCTGCAACAGTGATACAGGCAGCAGTAGCACCCCAGCTAGACCCATCTGTGTACCATGCCCTATCAGGAATGGGGGGATGCCCTTCCTTAATGGTGAAGTCTCAGGGTCTAGGGGTGCCTCAGGCCCCATGGACTTATCTTGCATTAAGACTACTGGTCCCAAGATCTCTTGCAACTCTTCTACCAAGGGGCTTGTACTCAGCATACTCCACTACTCCAAGTAGGCGCCCCACTTTGCCAAAGTGGATGTCTGTGCCATTCCAGTCCAGGGGGTCATTACCCATGAACTCACCCATCCTGCTATTGAATAAGTCATCCACATGATGATGGCAGCCCATCCTGTCACACTCTCACAAGCCTGAAGGGTGCCAAACAGAGCTGTTTCTCTATCAAGGAATAGTGGAGGTCAGCTCTCTTCCATAGTTTCAAAAGCCTACTGGCATTCTCAAATGCTCTGTGAGCTGCCACAGGCCCCAACCAAAACCATCTGTGCTCACATGCACATCCAGCTCAGACGGGCACCTCTGGTAAACTACCCATGGAGCTTGTGCCTTCTGAAGAGCCTGCTTGCCTGCCAGGAAGTTGGTCTCAGCTGCATCATACCAATCACAGGTAGCTCTCTTCTTTGTTAACATATGAAACAGTTTTATCATTTGAACTAAATAGGGCACAAATGCCTGCCAATATCCCAGGAGGCCCACAGAAGTTTGTAGCTGCTTCACTGTGGTGGACTGGGGATATGCCTGAATCTTATCAATGATAGCCTCTGGATGGGCCTTTGTCTTACCCAACCAGATAACTCCCAAGAATTTGGCAGATAATCCAGGCCCTTGGACCTTGGATTTGTTGATGGCCCAACAACATGCTGCCAAATGTTGCTGCAAGAGGGGCGCTGCCTCTTTTAAATCTACAAGAGAAACAGAGGTTAACATAATTACCATCAATATGATGTAATAGGCAGACCGCTTCTGGACATAGCCAGGTGGCTAAATCCGTGACAACTAGACCATGACATTTCGTGGAGCTATGCACATAGCCCTGCAGCAACACTGTAAAAGTCCATTGTTGCCAGTCCCACGTGAAGGGGAACTGTTCTTGACTTTGGGGCGATGTCTATGGAGAAAAATGCACTGTCCAAGTCCACTACATAGTGGTGCTCTCCCAGTTCCTTTGTCAAATGGTCCATCAAATCCATGACTGACAGTACAGCTGCATGCAAAGGGGGTGTTACTTTATTCAGTTCCTGATAGTCCACCGTCATCCACCAAGTTTCATCAGGCTTTCTAACCGGCCACACTGGAGAACTGTAGGGGCTGTGGGTGCCACGCACTATTTGCATCTCCCCCAGCTTTTTAATTGTCTCAGTTATCTCCATATGCCAACCCAGCAAATGATATTGATTGGGGTTGTGGCAGGACCTAAGGCTAGTGATGTATATGCCCTCGCAGCACTGGCTTCACCACATGCACTCAGAGTCTGAATTCCCTGGCCATGGTTTGTAATGCCAGGTTGTGCAAGATATCCACCTGCAGAATGTATTCCAGTATTGGAGAGAAATGCACAGTATATAAATGGAGAGCCAAATGGACGATGCCAAGGAGCAGAGATACAGGTTTCACTTTCACTGACTGGCCTCCATAGTCATAAATGTAAGCAGGATTGACAGGAAACTTATCCGGGTTCCCATAAACAAGGCTGCAATCTGCACCAGCATCCACCAGTGCCAGCATCCACTGTACATTGGTGGGGGAACCACTGGATCGCTAATTCTATACGTGGCCTCCAGTCATCTGGTGTCCCCCCAAGCTGGGCACCTCAGCCAGCTCCCTAATCAAACAGAAAAAGCCTTATATTTTCACCCGGCTGCAGAAAGTAGTCACCGAGCTACAGCACCTGGGTGGGACTGGATCACACAGCAATGTCCTTTTTCCCCTTAGGCATTTTCTGGGACTGCTCCTCCAGAGACAACCGTCTCCTCAAAGTTAAGAGTACTTTATTAGGTTGCTTATCAATTTGCTCATAGTCAACCCTGGCCAAAATCAAATCTATCCACACATGTGAGTGTGTCACTCATTGGGGCCCCTTTTTCTTCCATTGTGGGGACCCCTGAAGGAGGGATATCCTCCCCTTATTTACAGTGTGGACCCCTCTGTTTCACTGACAGCCTTCTGCTTCCCCAAAAGCTGCCGTAGCAGTGGTCACTTCACGTTTGCAGCGCCATAGGTATGGGATGAGATGAGGACAGCAGCTAGGGAGCCAAAGGCACTTGGGGGTGCAGAATCCAACACGATATTCCTCATGTGGGAGGTGAAATGTTCATCATCTGGCCCCTGGTTATTCAGGTCAAACATAGCCTATCGCATACCCATCTCTGGGATGTTTTGTGCCAAATCGGCATACAACTGCCATTTACTCATGGTTTTGGGTATTTCACTGGTGTCATTCCACAGTCTGTATGGCTGCCCATAGTCACTCAGTCAGGGTGTGGTTACCTTGCCCTTGAACCAACCACCTGCTCATCTGCAACCACTGATGGAGGGAAGGGTGAGTCATGATAGAGGCCAGCTTTTCCATCTCAGAGGCAGAACAGGAGATACTATCTGCACCCTCTTCCCACAAATGAAGCACTCAGGCAAGCAGAGGTTCCCCTGGATGATGACAGCAATGCTTGCCTCATTCCCCCAACTCAGTTGGGGTACAGGCAGTATATGAGGTATGTTGCCTTACCTTGGAGAGTCCCTGAGTTTGCCTTCAGGGCCCCAATGGCTGTTCATGATCTACCTTCTGATGGACCACTGGGCAAGCACACAACGGGGGTTCTTCCTCCTTGGTATCAGACCAAGTGGGGGTGTCTGGCTGAGATGAGAGACCCAGGCCTGCATTCACAGCAGCCTCTAATTCCTTTTCCAAGCTCTGTAGCCAGGCCTGCAGGTGCCCTGCTTGCACCTGGAGGTCTCCATTCATGGCAGCTTCTATCTCTTTTTGTGAGATGTGTAGCACGGCCTCCAGGTGCCCTGCCTGTGTCTGGAGGTGTCCATTCATGGCAGCATCTATCTCTTTTTCTAAGCTGTGTAGCTAGGCCTCTAGGTGCCCTGCCTGCACCTGGAGGGCCCTGAACTGCACTGCGTCTCTCAGGGACTGGGTGTGCACTTCTTGTAACACAGTCAAAAATTCCTATTCAACTCTTCTGGCAAAAGCTCACTCCCTCTCCATGCTCTGTACTTCCAGCTGCTTCAGCACCCTCTCCATGTTTGCAGGAAACCATCTACCACCACTCAGGTTTCCACCGGAGCCCATCTGAGCAGCACAGCTGCCACCGGGTACCACAACCCATGTTGCAGTCACATGGCTGACCAAGAAGCAGCAGGGAATGAAGGCTCACTCACCTTGGGATCCTGTTCGTAATGCCAATCGTCGGTTCTAACTGAGGTCCGACGGGAGTTGGTGGGCGAGTGGCAGGTAACTTGGAAAACACTTGAAGAATTGTAGACAGTTTTCACATGGATTTACTCTCTCTATGGGCATGAGTGAGCCATATGTACAGCTTTTATTATACCTTTTACAGACAATAGTGGCTCAGAGCCAATCACAAGCTCATGTGGGTGATCACCTAATGCAGCTCACATGGCGTGGTTACATAATGTACAGGGTTATGTGCCTGCACTCAAAACCCACTGAGCCGCCACAGCCTACTCCTAATTAAAGTGCAGTCATTTTCCTTATAGAAGGTGACAAAACAATACTATATTACAAATATTTAGCCTAGTAGTAGATGGGCCATAATGGAGAAATATTGCTGGGCACAGTAAGCTGTTCGGTATGTTCACAATCATCCATATAAGATATGCAGTATTTCAGAACCATCTATGGAATAGGAAGAAAATGATAACTCCACCATATGTTAAGTTCTTTGATGAGAAATATAAGTTTGGGTTCATCTATATATACCCTAAGTAGCATAGTGATTGGGATATTTGACGTACTCTTAAAATATTAAATACTTTAAAATGTTGTATAAATGTGAGTACATATCAAATAGCTTAGATGAGTAATTTCGAGTTGGGGAGATGGAAGTATTAAAGATTCCTTTTGAGAATTTGAGCTGGAGTAGAAGGACGTCATTTACCACAGAAAGGTCCTATTGCAATTTGTCAGATTTTTCTATTGGACTGATATAATTAAATATTTCCAACCCATGCTCATACACATAAGTAAAGAAATTATTCTTTTTCTGTGCAGCTATAATTCTGACTCTAAAGGAACAATAAAAATGGCAAACAACTCTTATGTGGCTGAATTAAATTGGTAAAACCATGGAGAACCATGCTCTTCAGTGGGTCTTCTGGTAGAAGCTTATGAGACCTTAGACAAGCAGCTCTGGCTGATGCTGCAGCCTGAGGAAATATCTCCCATTATGTCCATGTGTTCATTTCACGTCTGGCTTTTGAATTGTATTCTAGGTTTATGTATCATTTTCTCATGTTTGGATCTTCCTCCCCATGAATCCTTTATAGTTGATTCCTTAATCAAGTTATACTTTTGAATTACTTTAAATTTTTACCTCTGTCCAATGTCTTACTAATTCTCTGTGGATCAGTGCTCTTAATATCAGTCCTACTTATCCTGCTCCCATCTTCAGCTCCCAGGAGCCCCCTTTCTTATGTGTCTAGTACCCCTGAGTGAAATGAGTCCAGATTTTCCACCTGGAAGTGCATTGCTCCTTATTAGAACAGGTGGTTCTTAAGATATTGTACATCTTTACTCTGCACTGTATTGATATTTAAAATTTAAGAAGTATCATCTATTTTACACATATTCTAAGATTACTACCTTTTAAAAGCAATCAATTTTTTATAAATAATCTTAATCAGGGATTAAACGGTACTAAAAAAACTTTTTGTCCTGAAATTGTGCCAGAAACTCTACTAAATATTTTAAATTGCCTATTCTAAATATATTTTTAATGTTTTATGTTATTCAAAACTCAGACTGAGAATAATTTTTTAAGTCAATTTATGGAATTAAGTAATTATCCTGACATAATTCATTGTAACATTCAGTATATTTTTCTTGCATTATATCTTAGAGTTCTTGTAAAAGAATAATGCAATTATATATATTCATATAGAAACTTGCAATTATACTCTATCACTAAATAATTACTCAACAGTTATCACTTCAATGCTTAGAACATCAAAGAAACTTTGAAATGAAGATAATACTTATGAGATCAAGTTCACAAAGTAGTTGCGTCATTTATAAGAGGGATAATTAAACACAGTTTACGAATTGGGGATGGGATCTAGATTGGGCCAAATTCTGCATCCTTTGCAGAGTTGAAAATTGATCATTTATGTCTAATGAGAAAATGAAGAGATTCTTTCACTTAGTAGGGAGAAATCCTAAGGGAAGTTGCTGCTAGACAGAACAAATTTGTCCACATACACTTTCCCATTGGAACAGTGGCTTCTAGCTTTCATCACAGTAAAATATTTTTACTCAGTTTTCACTTACTGGTCAGCTTCAGTTTCTTGTTGTGATAGATTGTAAAAGGGAAGTATCTACGTTTTAAAAATTACTTTTTTAAAGCCATGAGAGACTGAAGTATAAGAGAGCATCCCCAAAATAGGAAAGAGGCATTTCTCCTGAACTCATCAATCAACAGCCTTTAGTTGTAGCATCTCCTTAGGTGCAGGGCCAAAAATGTGTAAGTGGCATGCAGCAAACATAGTAATACTCACCAAAGAAGTACCTGTACCCAGAGGAAGAGATAGTGGGGCCCACCAGCAATGGTCTTTCTGGCAGAAACAGTAGTAAAACAGAAATGGCAGTAGTTTGAAACAAAGATGGTGATACCCAGGTGTACTCATGACCCATAACAGATTAGGCAGAGGTGTGCTTTGAAAGTAGAAATGTGTGGGGCCACAATACATGGCTGCCCTCTACATCTGGTGCTGAGGAATAGAAACGAAGGACAAGTGTCACTTGATAAGCAGGAAACAAGTTATATTTATGAATTTATTTGACATTCTACACCTGGCAATATGTTTAATTCTCATAGCAATTTCTGTATCAGTAGGCGAGAGTAAATACCAGGGTGATATATTCACTTCTCTCAAAGTGACCTTGTAAGCTAAAGAAAAGAATTGCGTATTATTATATATTTCTGGAAAAAAATTGGCTCTTGATACCACCTAAATTGATTACTTTTTAGTATTTCCTCAGTAGTACTTATGTATCTAGTCAGCACTATATTATTTTTACCTCTGCTAATCTGCACTTTGAAATTGGTTCCACCAGTTCACTTTATAAATATCTATTGAGTTCAAGGAATGTGGCCCAGTATTATAGTGGAGACATAAAAATGAATAAGATAGCTCTTGCTCTCAGAGAGTTTGCAGTTAGGCAAAAATACAAAATAAAAATAAGGATCATATAGTCAGCAATATATGTAGTAGTCTCTGATATGATACAGAAGAAATTTACTTTCATAATTAGACTATTATACAGAATAAGTTCCACTAATTTATTTATTCCATAAATATTAAATAATCTACTATATATTGAATGCTAGGTACTTAGTATATGGCAGTGAAGCATATAGACAAAACCCCTTGCTGTTATGTAGCTTATAGTCTAGTGAGAAGACAAAGAAAACAAATAAATAAATGAATAAAGAAAGGAACAATTGAATGAATGAATGAATGAATGAATGGCAAAGAGAAAATGTGCTATGAAGTAGACTTAAGCTATAATTATACATGTGATTTCTGGGCTTGGGGAGGTTAGTTTCAATTTCATTTCAATAACACGATTAGTTAAAGCATCTTTGAATAACTGAGTAAGAACCTGAAAGTGATGAGCCATACATGTACTTGGAGAAGACAAATAGTGATAGGATAGTGCTTAAATGAAAAATTTTGAGGCAGGAACATCCCTTTCCAATGGAAAGAACGGGATACAATCCAGTTTAGCTGAAGCAGAAAATCTAAAGGAGACTAACAAACGGATGACTCAAGAAAGATGTCAGGAGCCTGGAACATGTAGAACTTTGTAAGCCATCGTGAAGACTTTGGTATTTTTCACCGAGAGAGATAGGAAGCCATTGGAGAGTTTGAGTAGATGAGTGACTAGATTTGACTTACAGCTTAAGAGAATTATTCTGGCTGCTGTGTCCAAAATAGACACCAGGGAAGCAAGTTTAGAAGAAAAGACACTAGGTAGGCAGTTGCTCCAGATAAGACATTATCATGGCTTGATGCACAGTGGGATAAAGACACACACTCAGATGCTTGAAATGCTTTGCAGATATAGCTTACAGTACTAACTGATGTATTGGTTATGAGATTTGAGAAAAAGAAAGTAAACACAGTCTCCAGGATACCTGCCTTGAGTAGAAAGAGATTGGTGTATCCACTTATACATGTGGGAAAGACTGTGGAAAGAGAAAATTTAGAGATAAAATTGGTACATTTTTCTATGTGTGAATCTTGAAATGTCAATTACATATTTGTGTGGAATTTAATACACAAACATTTACAGCTCAGTGGAGAGGTCTGTAATGAAGAGGTCAAAAGTATTAGAAACCCTAATACTGGATGATGATACAGAAAGAGAGGTATAAATAGAGAGAATAAATTAGGAAGAGAAACAGTAACAAAGAGAGAAATAAGAGAAGAAAATAAGGCATGACAGCATTTGGAGACAGAGAAAGTGAGCTAAAATAGTGAAGTACACTAAATGAAGTAATCAATGAGGTAGAAAAACTAGAATTTTCTTTCTTTCTTTCTTTTTTTTTTTTTTTGAGACAGAGTCTCACTCTGTCGCCCAGTCTGGAGTGCAGTGGTGCGATCTCCGTTCACTGCAAGTTCCACCTCCGGGGTTCAAGCCATTCTCCTGCCTCAGCCTCCCAAGTAGCTGGTACTACAGGCACCTGCCACCATGCCAGGCTATTTTTTTGTGTGTGTGTATTTTTAGTAGAGACGGGGTTTCACTGTCTTAGCCAGGATGGTATCCATCTCCTGACCTCGTGATCTGCCCGCCTCGGCCTCCCAAAGTGCTGGGATTACAGGCATGAGCCACCACCCCCGGCCTAGAATTTTCTTTTTTAAGTGAAGCCAACTGAAGAAAGTATTTCGATGAGAAGATAGGGAATCCATAAATTCCCATTAATAAATTGAATAACTGGAAAAATCCATAGATTATGAGTGCATAGTCATGAATTATTACATGCATTAGATAATCTATAATGTGTTGCATACAGAGTAGGCAAAGTGGTAGGAATTTGTACCCTACAATATAGCTAGATGCATACCGTATTTTTTATTATTCATAAATTATCTACAATAATAATTTTATCTTTCTGTCTTCTTTAATGGAAATACAATATTTTTATGTTTTACAGGTCACAATACATTCATTTAAATACATTTAAATTATAATTTTTAAATGAACAACTATAATAAATATCACAAAATGTTTTAATAAACATTCATCGTCCAACTTTTTTTCTGTAGAGTTCTACTATACACAAATATAATGAGTGATGGTGAGATCTATTCCCTATGGAGAAATAGCTATGCACCAAATTTTAGTCATATTCTGTTATTGAACACACAAATGTGTATAGGTAAATGAAGAAAATCTACATTTTCTTGGCTTTATTAACCCATCTTTGCTGCACGTATTTAACTTAAACTTGCAAGAAACAGAAATAGCATCTTTTCCTTAAGGTTATAATGATAGTCTACATCTGCTAGAAAGTACAATGCAGACAAGGAATTGTCAGAAATATATTTATGCAACAACATCAATGTGAATGTAGTTATAATATTTATTGCTGCAAATAAAATATAATAAAGTATACAAAAACACATAAATCTTAAATAATTTGGTATTTACAAGTTATTTTATAAGATTAAAAATTTGAATGGTAAAATATTTTGTAAATTAAACAAAAACCAAATAAAATGTAAAAATGTGTTTGTCCAAAGGATTATACGTATATTTCTATTAATTGTGCCAATTATCTCTATAGATTTCCTTAGAAACTTCTGAGAAAAAAAATATAACCTTACAAGTCATAGAACATACTATGATAAACTCACAAGATGATGTATTAAATGGTACTCAAATAATCCTAAGAAGTAAAATTGGTTATATTTCTTAAGTTTCTGAAATTATTCCTGAGAGATTTTATAAATAAAAATGTAAAAATCCATCATCATGAAAAAACTCCAGTGGCATAAATAACATTTCATGATTAAATTAAATAGATTGAAAAAGGATGTAGAAAATTTTTTCCATTATGATGTTGCTGTTTGGTGGATAAAATTTTTTATTGTAATTTATAAGAAAAACAATCTTAGGAAATAGATATATTTCCTGTCTCATCCAGAAACACATGCTTTTCATATTCACATTTCAAACTAACCAAAGAGTGTATTTTACAAAGGTTCATAAAGAGAGCTAGCAGGAAAATCAACTTGTCCTTAGTCATACCAACTGTTGCCAATCTTAAGTAATTCTGGGAGAGGTTTCCTGTCACACAGGCAACAGCTGCAGGACTCTGATGAGCCTCCAGAGTGGCCTTGTGTGCCCAACATTTTTGTTTTCTACTTAAAAACCAACTGACCAGGATGTGCCTGAGTACACGCAGTTCTAACCAAATGCCTAATGCTATTTTATGATGCCTTGAATTTTATTACCGAGCATCCTTTGAAATACGACGCATGCCATTTTTCTTTAATATCTAATTCTAAAAGCAAAGGAAGATAGCTTATTTCCTTGTATGTTTCATAAGTAAGGCAAAGAATCATGTCTGAAACATAAAGCAATGCACTCCTAGGTAACAAGGTATCACTTAGCAAATTATCATGAAAAGAAATGCCAAATTGGCATAAGGTAAAACAAAACCAGCAAGAGAAAGTTAAATTAAAAACTCATGGTCAATTCATTTTCTATTAGAAAAGACACAATTTCATTATACAATTCTATTTTCATACTTAATCTTTGTGGAAAACATAATTAGAATAAACAATGATGAAAGAGAAAAGATTCATAATCTTAACATCTATGGTTAGCATCTTGATCACAATCCTTTCTGATACACTCACAAATTAGGATTTGTGAGTCAATCCTCACAAATCAAACATGGTGCTTATAAATTCACTTTTTCACATTAGCGTTCTATCCTCACTTAAATTTTTCTTCTTCTTCTTTTTTTTTTTTTAACTTTTACTTTAGATGTAGAGGTACATGTACAGGATAGTTGCATAGGTAAATTGTGTGTCATGGGGGTTTGTTGCACAGGTTAGCCGCTCAGGTAATAAGCATGGTACCTAATAGGTATTTTTAAAAAATTCTCTCTCTCCTGCCACCCTTCACCCTCAAGTAGACCATGGTGTCTATTGTTCCCTTCTTTGTGCCCATGTGTTCTCCTTTTTTAGACCCCACTTATAAATGAGAACATACAGTATTTGGTTTTCTGTTCTTGTGTTAGTTTGCTTAGGATAATGGTCTTCAGCTCTGTTCATGTTGCTGCAAAGGATATTATCTTACTCTTTTCTTGTGGGGGATGTATAGCATTCCATAGTGTATATGTACCACATTTTTTTTGTATTTTTTAATCCAGTCTACTGTTTGATGAGTGTTTAAGTTGATTCCATGTCTTGGCTATTGTGAATAGTGCTACAATACACTTATGTGTACATGAGTCTTTATGGTAGAATGAATTATATTCCTTTGGGTGTATACCCGATAATAGGGTTGCTGCATCAAATGGTAATTCTATTGGAAGTTCTTAAAGAAATTGCCATACTGTTTGCCACAATGGCTGAAACTAATCTGCATTTTCACCAGCAGTGTATTAGCATTCCCTTTTCTCTACAACCTCTTCAGCGTCTGTTATTTTTTGACTTTTTAATAGTAGCCATTCTGACTGGTGTGAGAAGGTATCTCATTGTGGTTTTAATTTGTATTTATCTAATAATTAGTGAAGTTCAGCATTTTCTCATATGCTTGTTCGCTGCATATATGCCTTCTTTTGAAAAGCGTCTCTTCATGTCCTTTGCCTGCATTTTAATAGGATTGTTTGCTTTTACTTGTAAATTAGTTTAAGCTCGGGTGGGGCACGGTGGCTCACACCTGTAATCCCAGCACTTTGGGAGGCCAAGGTGGGTGGATCACAAGGTCAGGAGATCAAGACCATCCTGGCTAACACGGTGAAACCCAGTCTCTACTAAAAATACAAAAAATTAGCTGGGCATGGTGCGGGGCGCCTGTAGTCCCAGCGACTCTGGAGGTTGAGGCAGGAGAATGGCGTGAACCTGGAGGTGGAGCGTGCAGTGAGCCGTGATCGTGCCACTGCACTCCAGCCTGGGTGACAGAGCGACACTCTGTCTCAAAAAAAAAAAAAAAAAAAATTAGTTTAAGCTCCTTACAGATTCTAGATAATAAACCTTTATCAGACTCATAATTTGCAAATATTTTCTCTCATTCTGTAGGTTGTCTGTTACTCTATTGATAGTTTATTTTGCTATGCAAAAGCACTTTAGGTTAATTAGTTCTCATTTGTCAATTTTTGCTTTCATTGCAATTTTTTTTGGCACCTTCGTCATGAAATCTTTGCCATGACTATGTCCAGAATGGTAAAACCTAGATTTTCTTCCATGGTTTTTATAGTTTTGGGCTTTACAATTAAATTTTTAATCTATCTTGAGGTGATTTTTGTATATGGTGTAAGGAAGTGGTCCAGTTTCATTCTTCTGAATGTGACTAGTCAGTTATCCCACCACCATTTATTGAATAAGGAGTCCCTTCCCCATCGCTTGTTTTTGTTGGTTTTGTCATATTTCAAATGGTTGTAGTTCTGCAGCATTATTTCTGGGCTCTGCATTATGTTCCATTGGTCATGTGTCTGTTTTTCTACTATTACCATGCTGTTTTGGTTACTGTCACCTTGTAATATAGTTTGAAGTTGGGAAACACTATGCCTCCAGCTTTGCTATTTTGCTTAGGATATCTTGGCTATTTGGGCTATATTTTTGGTTTCATGAATTTTAAATTAGTTTTTTTTCCTAATTATGTGAAAAATGTCATTGGTAGTTTGATAGGAATCACATGTATCTGTAAATTGCTTTGGTCAGCATAGCCATTTTAAAGATATTGATTTTTCTTATCCATGAGCATAGGATGATTTTCCATTTGTTTGTGTCTTCCTTGATTTATTTGTGCAGTGTTTTATAATTCTTGTGGTAGAGATCATTAACCCACCTGGTTAACTGTATCCTTAGGCATTTTAGTCTTTATGTGGTAACTGCAAATGAGATTGCATTTCAGATTTGGCTCTCAGCTTGGATGTTGTTGATATATAGTGCACATTGATTTTGCAATCAACATAATTTGAAACTGTTGTTCAACAAATTGAAACTTTGTTGAAGTTGTTTATAAGATCAAGTAGATTTTTGGGCTAAGCCTATAGGATTTTCTAGGTATAGAATTGTCATCTGCAAACAGAGATAGTTTGACTTTCTCTCTTCCTGTTTGGATAGCCTGAGTGCTCTGGACAGGAATTTCAGTACTATGTTGAATAAGAGTGGTGAGAGAGAGCATCCTTTTCTTGTTCTGGTTTTCCAAGGGAATGCTTCCAGCTTTTGCCCATTCAGTAAGATGATGGCTGTAGGTTTGTCATAGATGGCTCTTATTTGTTTGAAGTATGTTCCTTAAATGCCCAGCTTACTGAGTGGTTTTAACATGAAGGATGTTACATTTTATAAGGAGCCCTTTCTGTATCTATTGAGATAATCATATGGTTTTTGTTCTGTTTATGTGATTAATCACATTTATTGATTTGTGTATGTTGATCCAACCTTGCATCCTGGGGATGAAGGCTAATTGATTATAGTGGATTGGCTTTCGATGTACTGCTGGATTTGATTTCCAAATATTTTGTTAAGGATTTTAGTGTCTATGTTCATCAAAAATATTGACCTAAAGATTTTTGTTGTTATTGTTATGTCTCTGCTAGCTTTTGGTATCAGGATGATATTGGCTTCATCCTGATGACTGAGTTAGGAAGGAGTCCTTTTTTCACCAATTTTTTGGAATAGTTAAAATGGAATGGGTTCCAGCTCTTCTTTATGCATCTGGTAAAATTTGCCTGTAAATCCATATGGTTCTGTGCTTTTTTTGCTTAGTAGGCTTTTTATGAAGAATTTAATTTCAAAGCTCATTATTGGTCTGTTCTGGAATTTAATTTCTTCCTGGTTCAGTCTTGGGAGGCTGTATGTGTCCAGGAATTTATCCATTTCCCCCGGGCTTCAAGTTTGTGTACCTAGATGCATTTGTAGTTGTCTCTGGGTTTTTTTCTCCCACTGTGGGGTTGGTGATAATGTCTCCTATGTCATTTCTGATTGTGTTTATTTGGATCTTCTCCCTTTTTCTTTCTTTATTAGTCTAGCTAACAGTTTATCTTATTAGTTTTTTCAAAGAACCAACTCCTGGATTTGTTAATCTCTTGTATAATTTTTTGCATCTGAATTTTCTTTAGTTCAGCTCTAATATTGGTTATTTCTTGACTTCTGCTAGTCTTGGGTTGGTTTGCTCTTGTTTCTTTAGTTCCTCTGGGTATGACGTTAGGTTGCTAATTCGAGTCTTAAAAAAATTAGTTTTCAATAGATAAAAAACATTTCATTGTTTGCAGTGGTGAGGGATTCAATATACTTAACAAACAGCATGGGAGAGTCTATACTATGTGCTAACTGAGGGCAGACATCAACTGCAACCAACCAATATGCTTCTTCAGCTAACCAACTAAATACCAGCAAGCATTATAATGCTATAAATATATTAATATTAATATATTCCAGCCACATTTGATGTTTTAAAATTGTTTGAATGTTGAAAAGAATGTAGATACACATTTCAGATCATCAGTTTGTCACTACTGAGACATAGATATTGAGTATAGATATGACCAATTGATATAACTTAAACATACTTAACGTTTAATTTTGTGTTTCTATTTATTTTATTTGTAAAATGTAGCTAATAGTGCAAACATCACAGGAATCGTATAAGAAATGAGGTAGTTTCATATGTGATCCTTATGCTGACATTATACATAATAATGAGAAACTAGGTGTTTTCCTCCTAATATGGAGGACATATCAAAGAATGGCTTTTTCAACATTATGAGGAAGTCCTAGTCAGTACAATAACACAAGAAAATGAAATACATTTCAGAATAAATTTCTAAATAAATTTTAGAAGGAAGAAATAATTGTCTTTGAGATGACATGATTGTCTCTACAGAAAATCTAAAAGAATCAACGAATTAACTTTTGAAATATAGAAACATTGCAGGATATAATTTCAATATGTATAAAAATCATTTTCTATTACCAGGAATAAACTATTATAATTTAATTATTGAAATTATCAAAAGCTATGTCTTCTTTTTAAATATTTTGGAACACAACCAACCATTAAAGTAATATATTATTTAAATAATTGGTGAAGGTTAACAGTGGAACTCTAGAAATTAAGTTTTTTGAAGGGAAATGAATGGCATTCTTCAATTTTTTTTCCTTATAGTAAGTGACTTATATTCTATATATACTGATCTTACTGCATATATCTTTTTTTGCTTTCTGTAGAGTTGAGGATTAAATTTCCTGTAACATAAGATTAACCATTTTAGAATGTACAAGTCAGTGGCATTTAGTAAATTTGCTATGTTCTGTAACCAATACCTCTATTTAGTGACAAGACATTTTCATTACCCTCAAAAAGAACTCATACCCATTAAGCAATGAATTCTCATTCCTCTTACAGCCAAGCTTCTGGTATCTACTAATCTGTTTTCTGTCTCTATAGATTTACCCATTCAAGATATATAATATAAATGAAATCATGCAATCTGTAACTTTTTGTGTCACTCTTCTTTCTCTCAGCATAATGCTTCTGAGATTCATCCAAGTTGTACCATGTTTCAGGACATTGTTCTTTTTTATGGCTAAACAATACTGTGTTGTGTATATATACACCAAAAGTTGTTTATTCATTTGTCTATTAATGGACATTTGAGTGGATTGCCATTTTGAGCTATTGTGAATAGTGTTATTATGAACATTTGTGTACACTTATTTGTCTAAATGTCTCTTCTCAATTATTTTGAGTATGTATCATAATTCCATGTTAAGCTGGTTGAAGAATCACTATTTTCCGTAGTAGGTGCAGCATTTTATATTCCCACTATCAATGCATGAGAGTTCCAATTTGTCCACATTCTTATCAACATTTGGTATTTTTCTTTTTTTAAAAAAATCACCATCCTAGTGTTTGTGAAGTGGTATCTCAATATGATTTTGATACATATTTTCTTAATGACTAATGGTTCTGAGCAGCATTTTGTGCGTTGGTTGGCCATTGTAATACGTTCTTTGGAGAAATGTCTATTTAAGTATTTTGCCCATTTCTAAATTGGGCTTTTTTTGTGGTTGTTGTTGAATTTTAAGTGTTCCTTATATATTCTGGATATTAAACACTTATTAGCATATGACTTACCAAAATTTTCTCCCGCCGTGTTGGTTGTCTTTTCACTTTTTTATATTTTCCTTTAATACACAAACATTTGCATTTTTAATAAAGTCAAATTTAGCTTTTTAAAAATTATTTTGTTGTTCATGCTTTTCGTTTCTGATCTAAAAATCCATTGTCTGAACAAGATCAATAAAATGTAACTTACCCCTGTGTTTTACTCTGAAAGCTTTACTGTTTAGATATAACCCACTTTAAGTTACTTTTTGTGTATGGTGTAAAGCGGGGGTCGAACTTCACACTTTTGCATTTGAATATCATTTTTTGAGCGGTATTTGTTGAAGATATTATTTTTTGCTTATTGATTAATCTTGGCACCCTTGCCAAAAATTAATTTGTCAAAAATACATGGGTTTATTTCTGGGCTCTATATGCTAGTATCACACTGTTTCAATTATGGTAGATTTGTAGTATATTTTAAAATTGGGAAGTGTGAGTCCTCAAACTTTGTTTCTCTTTCTCAAGATTTTTTTGACTACATGAGGTACCTGGTGTTCTATATGAATTTCAGGATCAGTTTTTCCTTTTCTGAAAAGAAAAAGAAAAAAGAAAAAATGGCTGTTGGGATTTTGATAGGGATTTCAAAGAGTGTATAGATTACTTTGAGGAGTATTGACATATTTACCATAGTAAGCCTTCCAATCCGTGAATGCAGGAAGTCTTTTTATTTACTTAGGCTTTCCTTAATTTACTTAAGGAATGTTTCATAGCTTTCAGTGTACAGTTCTTGCACTTCCTTAGGTATTTTATTTTTTAGATTTTATTATAAATAAAATTGATCTTAACTTCTGTTTTGATTGTTAATTGCTACTATATAACAACACAATCAATTTTTTATGTTAACTTTGTGCCTTGCAAGTTTGCTGAATTAATTTTTTCCGGCACTAATAGTTGTGTGTACTTGTGTATACGTATGGGGGTTCTTCAGGATTTTCCATATATATGTATGTATATATACATCTCTGTGTGTATATATATGCATGTATATACACATCTCTGTGTATATATGCATGTATATACACATCTCTGTGTATATATGCAGGTATATACACATCTCTGTGTATATATGCAGGTATATACACATCCCTGTGTATATATATGCATGTATATGTGTATATATGTACATACATATACATCCATGTGTATATATGTGTACGTGCATATACATCCGTGTATATATATGTACGTGCATATACATCCATGTGTATACATATGTACGTGCATATACATCCGTGTATACATATGTACATGCATATACATCCGTGTGTATATATGTACGTGCATATACATCCGTGTGTATATATGTACGTGCATATACATCCGTGTGTATATATGTACGTGCATATACATCCGTGTGTATATATGTACGTGCATATACATCCGTGTGTATATATATGTACGTGCATATACATCCGTGTGTATATATGTACGTGCATATACATCCATGTGTATATATGTACGTGCATATACATCCATGTGTGTGTATATATGTACGTGCATATACATCCATGTGTGTGTATATATATATGTACATGCATATACATCCATGTGTGTGTATATATTTACGTGCATATACATCCATGTGTGTGTATATATATATGTACATGCATATACATCCATGTGTATATATATGTACATGCATATACATCCATGTGTATATATATGTACGTGCATATACATCCATGTGTATATATGTACATACATATACATCCATGTGTATATGTATATATAATCATTTTCCATTAAAATAAAGATAGTTTCACTTCTTTCTTTACAATTTGGATGACTTTCATTTTGTTCTCTTGCCTAATTGTTCTGGCTAGCATTTCTGGTAGAAAGTTGAGTAGCAATGGTGAAAGTGGCTATCATTCTCTTGTTACTGATTTTAGGAGGTAATAATCCTTTATTCTTTCACCCTCTAGTGTGATGTTAGCTGTGGGTTTTTTATAATTCCCTTTGGTAGGTTGAAGACATTTCTTGTACTCCTGTTTGCTAAGTATTTGTAATATAAAAACATGTTGAATTTTGTCAAATAGCTTTCTGCATTGAGATGGTCTTTTTTTTATTCCTTCATGTCAGTAATGTATTAGGTTATTAGTTTTTATATGTATTCATTTTTATATAATGTATTAGTTTTTATATGTTGAAATATCCTTATGCTTCTGGGATAAATATCTCATAGTCATGGTGTATAATTTATTTGAGTGATGAAGTCAGTCTGCTAGTTTCATTTTTATTTATACATAAAAATTATCCATATGTATAGAGAACACATGATATTTTGATACATGCATACAATGTGTGATAATCAAATCAGGACACTTAGAATATCCATCGATTCAAGAATTTATCATTGTTGGGGGTTGAAGGCATTCTAAATTTTCTTTTCTAACTATTTTGAAATACACAATAAATTACTGATGACTATAATCACCCTACTGTGCTATCACACATTAGAACTTGTTTTTTCTATCTAACTGTATTTTTGTACTCATTAACCAATTTCTCTTCATTCCCACTTTCTTCCGTACCCTTTCCAGCCTCTGGCAACCACCATTCTACTTTCTTCCTCCGTAGTTCAACATTTTTAGCTCCCATATATCAGTGAGAGAATACAATATTTGTCCTTCTGTGCCAGCCTTATTTTGTTTAACACAATTTCCTCCAGGCTCATCTATGTTTCTCCAAATGACAAGATTGTATTCTTTTTCTGGCTGAATATTTAATATTTCATGTGGAGTGCAGTGGTGCAAACTTGGCTCACAGAAGCCTCTGCCTCTAGGATTGAAGTGATTCTCCTGCCCTATCTTCCTGAGTAGCTCAGAATACATGTGTGCACCATCACACCCAGCAAATTTTTGTATTTTTAGTAGAGAAGGGGTTTTGCCATGTTGTCCAGGCTGATCTTGAACTCCTGGGCTCAAGCAATCCTCCGACCTTGGCCTCCCTAAGTGCTGGGATTAAGGCTTGAGCCACCACACCTGGCGATCTCTATTTCATTTAGTTCTCCTCTGATCTTTATTTCTTTCCTTCTACTTATTTTGGGTTTTGTTTGTTCTTGCTTTTCTAATTCCTTGAGAAGCATAATTAGGTTGTTCATTTGAAATATTTCTACTTTTTTGATGTAAGCATTTATTGCTATAAACTTTCCTCTTAGTACTGCTTTTGCTGTATTCCATGGGTTTGGGTATTTTGTATTTCCATTTTTATTTGTTTCAAGAAATCTTTTGATTTTCTGCTTAGTTTTCTCCTTAATTTTTTTCTTGACCCAGTGGTAATTCAGGAACATTTTATTTAATTTTCATGCATGTGTACAGTTTTGAAACCTCCTTATTTTATTGATTTCTAGTTTTATTCTATTGTGGTCTGAGGAGATATTTGATATAATTTTGATTTTTAAATATTTGTTGATAGTTGCTTTGTAGCCCAACAAGTGGTCTATTTTGGAGAATGTTCTATGTGCTGATACGAATGAATGTCTATTCTGCAGCTTCTGGATGAAATGTTCTCCAAATGTCTGTTAGGTCCATTTGATCTGTAGTGCAGTTTAAATTAGATTCCCCTGTATGAATTTGCTGTCACAATGACCTGTCTAATGTTGAGAGTACGGTGTTGAAGTCCATTACTCTTAGTGTTTTGGAGTCTATCACTCCCTTTATCTCTAATAATATTTGCTTTATGTATCTGGGTGCTCCAGTTATGAATACATATATATTTATATTATTATATATTTTTGTTTAATTGACTGCTTTATCATTACATAACTTTGTTTTTTTTCTATTTTGCTTACTTAAAGTTTATTTTGTGTAATGAAAATATAGCTACTTTTGCACACCTCTGGTTTTCGTTTGTGTGGATTATCATTGTCCATTTCTTCATTTTCAGTCTATGTGTGTCTTCTCATGACAGTAGCTTCCCATAAGGAGTGTACAATTTGGTCTTTTTTTTTTTTTAATTCAGCTAGGCTATAGCATTTATTTGGGGAATTTAAACTGTTTACATACAAGGTTGTTATTGATTGGTGAGGATTACTCCTTTCATTTTATTCATTGTTGTCTGATTGTTTTGTGTATTTTTTGTTCCTTTCTTCCTTTTTCATTGCTTATTTTTCTATTTGGTGCTTTTTGTAGTGATAACATTGGCTTTATTTCCCTTTCTCATTTAAATACCTGCTTTTCCAGTAAGTTTTATACTGTATGCCCCTCTCTATTTTAAAACTGAATGTTACTTTGAAGGCCAACATGATTATTTTCTCCTATAACTGACTGGATCTTTTTTTTATATAGTTGCTTCAAGGATTCTATTCTTTTTTTTTTTTTTTTTTTTTTTTTTTTTTTTTTTTTTGAGACAGAGTCTTGCTCTGTTGCCAGGGTAGAGTGCAGTGGCACAATCTTGGCTCACTGCAACCTCTGCCTCCCAGGTTCAAGCGATTCTCCTGCGTCAGCCTCCCAAGTAGCTGGGACTACAGGTGCGTGCCACCACGCCAGCTAATTTTTGTATTTTTAGTAGAGACAGGGTTTTACCATGTTGGCCAGGATGGTCTTGATCTCTTGACCTCGTGATCCACCCGTCTCGGCCTCCCAAGGTGCTGGGATTAGAGGCGTGTGCCACCGCACCCAGCTGCCTCAAGGATTCCTTCTGTATCTCTGAATTTCATTAACTTGACAAGCATATGTTTCTTCTATATACTATTTATGGATTTTTAAAATTGTGATAAATGCATATAATATAAAATATACCAACTTAACCATTTTGTAGTGTGTGGTACAATAGTGTCAACTACATGCACATTGTGGTGTATCAGATTTCTAAAACTTTTCTTCTTGCAAATATGAACAACTTCCATTGAACAACTCCCATCCCCCACTTCCCTCCAGATTCTGACAATTTTCATTTTACTTCCTATTTCTAAAAATTTAACTATTTTAGAATCCACATGTAAGTAGAATCATGCAATATTTTTCTCTTTGTAACTGACTTATTTCACTTATCAAAATGTCTTCAAGGTTTATCCATTTTACAGAAAATGACAGGATTTCTTTTTTAAGGCTGAATAATATTTCATTACATGTACATATACCACATTTTCCTTATCCATTCCTCAGTCTATGGACATTTAGGTGACATCAACCTCTTCGCTATCGTGAATAAGGCTTCAATGAACATTGACAGGCATATATGTCTTTGAAATCCTGTTTTTAAGTTTTTGGATATATACTCAGAGATGGGATTGCAGGATCATATAGTATTTCTATTTTTAATTTTTTGAGGAACTTCTACACTATTTTCCCTAGTGGCTATACCATTTTACATTCCCACCAGTAGTTTATAAGAATCTCAGTTTCTCAACATACTAGGAAAAACTTCTTATTTTCTGTGTTCTTGTTATTGTTGTTTCACACTTACCATCCTAACAGTATGAGATGATATCTCATTGTGGTTTTCATTTGCATTTCCATGATAATCAGTGTTGTTGATGATCTTTTCATATACCTATTGGCTATCTGTATATCTTCTTTGGAGAAAAGTCTAGTCTATCCAAGTCCTTTGCCTACTTATAATTTAGGTTATTAGTGTTTTGTTTTTGAGTTGTAAGACTTTTTAATACAAGTGTAAGCTCTAATTCAAAAATACAATATTTGAAATACTCCAACTGAAACTTATTGAGCACCAACATAATGCTCAAAGGAAATGCTCATTAAAACTTTTTGTATTTCAGAATTTTGGATAAGGGATGCTAAAACTGTATATTCTATACATTAACTCCTCTTCGGATATGTGGTTTGCAAATATTTTTCCCTTTCTGTAGAATGCATTTTCATTCTGATATTGTTTCCTATGTTGTGCAGAAGTTTTTAAGTTTGATGTACTTTTATTTGTCTATTATTGCTTTACTTTCCTGTGATTTTGGGGTGATATCCAAAAATTGTTGTCACATTCAGTGTCATGAAGTTTTCCCCACTTATTTAGGCCTAGAAATTGTATAGTTTTGGGTCTTACATTTGGATTCTTAATTGATTTTTAGTTAATTTTTGTATGTGGTATAAAATAAGGATCCAATTTTACTATTTTGTGAGTGGATATCTAGTGTTCCCAACACAATGTGTTGAAAAGATCATTCTTTCTTCATTGTGTGGCTTGGCACCCTTGAAAAATTATTTGACCATGTATGCAAGAATTTACTTTTGGACTCTATTTTCTGTTCCATTGGTCTATTTGTCTTTATGACAATACTACACTATTTTGGTTACTACAGTTTTACGATATATTTTGATATCATGAAGTGTGAAACCTCTGGTTTTTTCTTTTTCAAAATTGCTTTTATTATTGAGAGTACTTTGAGGTTCCATAGAATTTTAGTTTTTTTTTCTATTTCTGCAAAAAAAAAATGTCATTTGGATTTTGATGGCCATTACATTGAATCTGTAGATCAATCTGGATAGTATAGATATTTTAACAAGACCATTTTCAAATCCATGGAAAATCCAGGGACATGTAATGTCTTCCAGTTTACCTGTATCTTCTTTAATTTTCCTCAACAATATTTTGAAATTTTTGGTGTATAAGTCATTTGTCTCCTTGCTTAAATTTATTCCTTATTATTTTGTTCTATTGACGCAATTGTAAATGACGTTGTTTTCTTACTTTCCTTTTTGGATAGTTTATTGTTAGTGTATAGAAATGCAGCTATTTGTATTGATTTTTGTATCATCCAACGTTTCTGGATTCATTTATTAGTTCCAACTGGTTTATGTGTGTGAGTGTGTGTATGTATGTTCTTTAGAATTTTCTGTGAATAACATAATGTCTTTTGAAGATACCATTTTATGGTAATTTATTTTTTTTCTATTGGTTGCATTTTATTTATTTATTTTTTATCTAATTGCTCTGGCTAGGACTTTCTGTACTATATTAAATAGAAGTGCTGATTTCTGTGTTGATCTTCTGTCTGGTTGTTCTTGATTTATGCATTTTTAATGGTACTTGATGTAATCTTTGAGTCAACTGCTTCAATTTTATTTTTACCCAGGAATCTTTTACTTAATAATGTTTATAAATGCTTTCAGTTTTATTCTTTTGGTTCATTTAAAGCACACACACACACACAATCATGGCAAAGGAAAAGACCTCTTTTCTCCTTCTGTCCTCAGCAATTTTCTCTCCCCAATTCCCTCTTTACTGTATTCAACCAAAAAATTGTTTATGTCTGATTCTGTCAGGAGTAAGTAGGTGAACTCTGGTCAAATTCAATCATATGGGGTAAAAAACAATCGCTGCACATACAAGGCAAGAGATTCAAATTAGAAATATTACATGAAACGCTAGTTGAGTAACAAAGACATCTTTAAAGGTTTTAAAAAAGTTGCAGTATTTTTTAAATCCTGTTTATTATTAGGCTATCTTTGTGTCTGTCAGTTCCTTCAAACGTCTTTATCCACTCCCCTATGATGAGGAATTTTGATCCTTGTAGCCACACCGAATGCAGCTCCCTGACATCAACATTAGTTTAAAAACTGGTTGGCAGTAGGCCTGGGGCTTCTGTGTTCTTACCATTTATGGATTTGGTTTCTCTTTCACATTATGAGAGGCATTTGTTTTTCTTTTTGAAGAAAAGATATGTATTTTAGATATTTTAAAAATATCTCTCCCATGTTTTGTTATGAACCACATGAAGGAGGTATTCTGTGATAATACTTAAAATGTGAAACTATCTTAATTGGTAACTCTGATTAATGTTTCTTATCAAGCACACAGATATTGTACATTTATCTATGGTAAGATAAATTGCTTGGACTTTGGTGTCTGATTTTGTCATTGCGAGATTTTCAAATGCCGAAAATATTTCATAAAGAAATGATTATTATTCACTTAGATTTTTATGCTCTACTGCATATACAGTTAAGTAATGCAAAATATCATGGCAAAGAAGAATATTAACTGTCATTTTATGCTTTTTTGTATTTTGTTTACCATGGTTATATATCTAGAATTGTAATATTGTTATAGATCATATTCTTAAGTGTCTTAGACAATGGATTATCACAGTTGATAAATTATCCCATTTAAATAAACTATTTGAATCTTTCATGATTATACATCACAGCCACCAACTAAATAATTTTAATCTATTTTTGTAGGTTAGATATTTTTAAGATTTAAGATAATTCCACCCCCTGCCCCCCATCCCAGGATTTTATAGCACAGTAAAAACATGCTCTTTAAGATAAGCTTAATCTGTATTTTTAATTTTCAACTATATTATTTAATATGTGGCTTTGTAAAAGTAACTTATAAATGTCTTTTCCAGTTTCTCCTGTGATACCTACCCCAAGGTTGTGATGAACTTGTTAGTATGTTTCAGGAAGGTATCAGGCACATTCTAAGTGTTCAATAGGTATTTTTATTTGTTTATTTTTTAGTTATTCTCAAGGTCAACTTTAATCCTAATGAAAAAAATAAGTTATGCTTACTTGATATGAGTTTTAAAATTTTATATTATAATTTCTTTCCTTAACCTGCCTTTCATATGATTACTACCACTTTCTGACTTATTTTAAAAAGAGCTCATGAACTTGAGAAATCCTCAGAATGTCGTAAAAATAACTAAAACTAAAGCTATTCCTATATTTTGATTTATTTGAGACGGATTTGCTTATATAAGGGAAATAAACAAGATAGCTGAAGATCATGCATTAAACGTTTTGATGTTCCCTAACACTATACAGTGTATAAAGGAGACAATTAAAATATAACAGAAAGACAACTACAGGTGAAAAATATCTGATGGAAACATTGCTCTTAAAGCATATAAAATGAAATGCTATTATGAATTAACTATCTCCAAAAATCTTTTTCTGCATTCAATTATAATTTAAGCATTTAAAATTATTTAAATTACTGTTCATACTGTTTTTATTATTAACTACCAGGGTAACTTAAAATTATTCATCTTTTATCTAGTAGTTTTACATTCATTCATTATTTCATTGAGAATTTATGTTTGTTCTTTAACCATTATGAAGTTTCCATATTTTCTAAAGGAGAAATGGAAGGAAATATTGTTGCAATGTCAAGTGATTATCTCACTTAAGAATGTGGTTGCAATGAGCCAGTGAATATTCTGAGTGTTGAGTTTTCTGTATCAGAATAATTTGTGTGTGTGTTTTTTTTTAAATGCACATGTATGCGGTTATTCCAATATATGTTGAATT
The DNA here is from genome assembly GCF_028885655.2 of Pongo abelii. NCBI lineage: Eukaryota > Metazoa > Chordata > Mammalia > Primates > Hominidae > Pongo > Pongo abelii. The sequence goes on along the minus strand of NC_071997.2, from coordinate 54,140,397 downwards.
AGAACTTGGGAGTAGAGCCCATGAATTGGAATCTTAAAGTCAGCCTCCCACACGCTTTTTCTGCACAATCACATTGAGAAGCTCTAGATCTATTCCAATCCATAAACGGAACAATTGATTGCTTCTAATACATGGCATTACTATTATTATTATTTTCCTAAAATATCCCACGACAGGACTATAGCTATTCTTGCAGTTTTCACTATTTTGGAGTGGGTTTTAATACATGCACAATCATTTAACACAAAATCAGAAGTTTAAATTGGAACCCATAACCCCACATTCTTTTCAATAGATATTTATGCTAATGAAGAATATAAAAAGCTCACACTTCTTTTAGAATTTTATTGTCTGCCCCTATGATAGTCTGTACTTTGAAACATCTCATTTAATTGATAGATTCACTAATTATTTGGCATTTAAGATACAGAGGGGCAGATTGCATAGTGTCTCATCTCAGTATTTCAATTGGGAAATCAAATACCCCTAGTTCTTAAAATAGTAACTGTGCCATTCAACATATGTGTGATTTTCTAAAAGATACATAACTTCTTTATATCTCACTTTACTCATCTAGAAAATGGGGAAAGCGATAATAGTCTTATTTTAAGAAATAGTGATTGATGTAATACATGTAACCTAACAACAGAGCTTACATAAGTAACCACTCAGAAAGGACTCACATATAAATTTACACAAAAAGTGGTAGGTGTTACGGAAAATACATGATTCAAAATAAACCTTACTATTCCTAAGGACTTCACAAAATATTTGGGTGAAAATATGTTACGAAGTTTCAAGACAAAAGTAAAACACTGGGCCAGGCACGGTGGCTCAGGCCTGTAATCTCAGCACTTTGGGAGGCCGAGGCGGGCGGCTCACGAGGTCAGGAGATCGAGACCATCCTGGCTAACAGAGTGAAATAAAAAAAGATTCGGGCGTGGTGGCGGCGCCTGTAGTCCCAGCTACTCCGGAGGCTGAGGCAGGAGAACGGCGTGAACCCAGGAGGCGGAGCTTGCAGTGAGCCGAGATCGCGCCACTGCACTCCAGCCTGGGCAACAGAGCGAGACTCCGTCTCAAAACAAAAACAAAAACAAAAAACAAAAGTAAAACACTGTTTGATATAGACAGTGATTCATCATGTGACCCACAGAGAAGCCCTGTGAGGGATTCCACGTGCAACACAATCAAGGCCAGGCCAGGGAGGTGGACACAGTAACCTAAAATCATTTTAGTATCATTCTAAGAATGTTTCTTTTCAGATCCAGGAAGCTTTTTATTTTACCATGGGCTTACAAATAATTGTAGCAAATAAGCATGATCATGATTCTGTTGTTTTAAAAAATCAGAGCTGTTTATGTAGCTGATTTTTTTTTAATGGGACACAGTGTTATAAAATTTCAGTACTTTTATCAGCAACTCCTCAGCCATTGAGTATTTCTTAATGAACTAACCATTAGGAATACAAAAATGTTTTCTTCTTACTTTAAGGGTTGCATTCTTCAACTAGGCAGGCATAATCATGTTTGGGCACATTGATTATGCTTTTTTGTAGTGAAACTTGAGTCAATTAAAGACCAGAATTTTATAGCAAGCAATGATAATCTCTCTTTTAAAGCATGTTTTCTGAAAATCTGAAGGAAGAGGAGGGAGAGAATAAGGAGGAAGGAGAGGGAGAGAAAGAGAGAGGGTAAATTAAAATAAAACAAGTAATGTTAGCAATATTAGCCACTATGCGATATCCTTTAGGTCTTGCTTTCTCTAAACCAAACAAAACAATTAAAACCATCATACATATTTCTCTCTAAATACATACTATATTTAGAGAGAAATATAAATATAGTATGGAACATATTTAAATTCTGGCTAAAACATAATTTACTTCTGGAAAGTCTACAGCAGCCTATTAAAATGGAGAGTGAAGTTTTATGGGTACCCACTCCTTTGCTAATCCTTTATTTCACCATACATTGATTATGAGGGTCAAAATAGTGAGTTATTTCTTCAAGTTGCATGTGGCTTTTCTGGATCTTTTTGTTTCACATTACGCTTCCTCTACTTTATTTTCCACTCTTGGCATTAGGCATTCCCTAGATACTCATTATGCCACTAAGAAAAATGAATATAATTGAGAAATCAAGTTAGAATCTGCAGCTGCTTCCTTCCCATCTATCAACTCTACCCTCTACTTCTGTACATGGCCAAAGAGCTTAATTTGTCATGATTCTCAAGTTCTCCAGCAACCCAATGAACCTTACATAATATACTAATCTAACTAAATATATTTGACATCTTTGTCTTTTTAGTAACACGTCTGATTATAAACTTACATAGTAACATAAACTCATGATCACAGGAGAAATAGAAAAAAAGTACCTGCAACAAAGATTCCTATAAATTATCTCTTCACATCATTTTTGCTGTCAATATGTTTTTTAAAAATTACTCAAATGCCAAGCTTCTGAGTGACAATTCACAGTATAAATGAGCAGTTACATGATTTTTTTTGTGAAATTAATCACATTTTTCCTAAATAGTGTTGACAGATAAAATGCAGAGTGCCTAGGTAAATTTGAACTTCAGATAAAACAGTGAATATTTGTTTTCATATAAGAATATCCCAATTATTGTATGGAACATAAGTATCAAACATATTTCTTATCTATATGATATTCAAATTTTACTGGGTATCCAATGTATGTTTATGTTCTGGAATCCTTTAATAGAGGTTAGCTAAAATCAGTGTGTTTTCTCTACTTTAGAGAGATGAAATTAGTTCTCCCTCTCCTCCCAGGTGTTGTTTCTGGACCATTTTCCTCGTCTCCAAAATCAAATAAATAAGAGAGAGAGAAAAAAATCACTTTAAATACATTCCCTTTAGGCACACCTATTTTCTTCCTTACTAATAAAATATAATCTTCTGACCTCTAACAATCATTTTAGATTCAAAACCTTATAATCTTACCACATTTCATTCTTCAATTTGGTTGCTTGCCTTACAACCTCAGTTTTCTGATTAGTTCAAGGAAATTTATTATTTGCAGAGTGGTTTAGAGTGATGTCTTTCAAAATGAGGGTTTTGAAACTGGGGTTTTATTATTTTTAGTTTACAATAGCAATGTTTCAAGCAACTATATTCTTGTAGAATTTTGAAGAGAGTATGTCATCAAACTTTTGGATATTGCCCATCTGATAGGTGAAAATAACTCATAGTATTTTTGTTAGCATTACATTAAATGTATAAATAAACAAACACACACATTTTCTTTATCTTTCCTTTGATGGACCCTTAGGTTAACTGGACAAGAGTGGACATCCTTGTCTTGTTTCTGATCTTGGAGAAAAAACTTTCAACTTTTCATCATTGTGTGTAATGTTATCTATGGATTTGTCATATATGGCCTTTATTGGGTTGAGGTATATTCCTTTTATTCCTAATTTGTTGAGTTTTATAATAAAAAGATATGAAGTTTTTAAAATGCTTTTTCTGCATCCACCGAGATAATCCTATTATTTTTCCCTTCATTCTCTAAATGTGATATATCACATTTATTTATTTGCATATGTCATATCTTCCTTGCAACAAGGGGATAAATCCTAGTTGATCATGGTGTTTGATCTTTCTAATGTGCTATTGAATTCAGATTTATAAAAATTTGTTGAGAATGTTTGCATCAATGTTAACAGAGATGTTGGCCTGTAGTTTTCTTTTCTTGTAGTGTTCTTGTTTGGCTTTTGTGAGAGAGTAATGGCGATCTTCTAAAATGACTTTAGTAGTTTTTCCTTCTCTTCAGGTTTTTCAAGTGTTTGAGAATAGGTATTAGTTGTTACTTAAATGTTTAGTAGAATTCAGCATTGAAGCCATCAGGTTCTGAGGGTTTTTTTGGTTGTTGTTGTGAGGTTTCTGATTACTGATTTAATATCCTCACTTGTTATTGAACTGTTAGGTTTTCTATTTCCTCATTGTTCAGTCTTGGCAGGGTGCATATTTCTTGAAATTTCTTCATTGCTTCTGGGTTATCCTATTTGCCCACATATAATTCTCATCAGTAGTCTCTTAAATTATTTGCATTTCTTTTACATGAGTTGGAATGTCTCTTCTTTGATTAATAATTTTATTTATTCAAGCACTCTCTCTTTTTGTCTTGGTGGGTCAAGCTAAAATTTGTCAATTTTATTTATCTTTTCAAAAAACCAACTGAGTTTTGTTGATTATTTATATTTTTTCTACTTCCAATTTTATTTGTATTTTCCCAGATATTTGTTATTTCTTTTATTCTGCTAACTTTTGACTTAATTTTTTAAGTTGCTTCTTGGAGGTTTAAAGTTAGATAGTTTATTTGAGATCTTTCATTTTTCTTAGTGTAAGAATTTATCATTCTAAAGTTCCTTCTTAGAATTGCTTTTGCTGCATTTAATATGTTGCGCTTCCATTTTCAGTTCTATCAATAATTTTTAAAATTTTGCTTTGATTTCCTCTATAACCCACTGGTTGCCCAATAATATGTTGTTTATTTTTCACATATTTATAAATTTTTAAATTTTCACCTGTTACTGATTCTAGTTTCATTGTACTGTGGTTGACTGAGATATTTGGTATGATTTTGATATTCTTAACTTTATTGGGACTTGTTCTGTTGCCTAACATATGATGTATCATGGAGGTTGTTACATATGTGCTTAAGAAGAATGTGTCGTCTTCTGCTGCTGTTGTCCCCAGGTTTTCTGTGGTAGGCCTGAAGCTGGGTTTATGATGAAATCAGATACTCAATTCACTCTCCTTTATTTATGCAAAGGATATCTCTCTCCATACTGTACTTTCCAGGCTTGTGAGAGGAATGATGCAGATAATTTGAAACTGTCCTTTCTAACATTTTTAATACATCAATTTTAATTTCCATGTTAATCTTAGGTACTGTAACATCTTATCTGCATCCTTTCGTTTTGTGAAGGTATTTTTGTGGATGGATAATTGTTCAAACTGACGTTTTTGTGAGGAGATAATTGCTGAAAAGTTTTAATCCATCATTTTGCTGACGTCACTCTCCTGCCAATTTTGTTTTAGATATTGTCTATTATTATCAGTTTTTTATTCTATTTACTCAATCATCTTTAGATACAATTTAAAAATCCAATAAAATTATTTACATTTTCCCACAGTTATAACATTGTTGTGTTCTTCATTTACTTTCATAAATTTTGTTTTTTATAAGGTATCATAATTTTATGCCTGATGAAGTGCCTTCAACAATACTTATAGTATATGTCTTCTGTCAGTAAATACCCACTTCTTGTTTATCTGAAAATGAATTATTTGCCTTCATGTTTAAAAGGCAAATTTTAAACATATTTCACTGGGAACGTAATTCCCAGTGAAAACAAATTTCACTGGGAACGTAATTCCCAGTGAAAACAAATTTCACTGGGAACGTAATTCTAGGTTAACACTTCTTTTTTTTCCCCTGTGCTTTAGAGATTATCCATGATTTACTTCTCCGACTTGCATAGTTTCTGAAGAAAAGTCTGCTCTCATTTTAATCCTAGTTAGATAATATGTGATATTTCTTTTTTCTCTAGCTGCCTTCAAAGTTTTCTTTTTATCTTCAGTCTTCAGAAATTAGACTATAATACACTAGGTTATTATTATCATTTTATCCTACTTGTGTTTCTCTGAGCTTCAGGTACACCTAGGTTTTTTACTTTTGTGAAACCTGGAAAATTCTAATTCTTTCATATTGATTATGTATCTCTCTCCCTCTCACTCTCTTTGCACTGCTTTCAGTATTTCAATTACACGTATGTATCATACAGACCATTTATGTTATTAAATATTGTACAGAGCATTTATATTCTTACACAGGTGCTGGATACTTTGTTCTTTTTTCATTTATGTTTCAATTTGGAGAATTTATATTTGTTTATCTTCACATCAACTGATATACTAGTCTTCTTGGTCAGTTCTGGTAATAATCCCATCAAAAGAATTCTTCACCTTTGATAATTGTGTTTTTCATTTCTGCCATTTCAGTTTTACTCTGTCTTACAGTTCTGAAATTCCTAGTCTCTTCCAAATATGTTGTCTTATTTTTCAAGATTATTTAACTTTTCATAGCTATTTTTGTTTTCATTCTGATAGAACATGTGGTCCATCTCCGTGTCTCTCTTTGTTCTATTATATCTGTTAATAATAGGTTGTAGTTCTTTTGCATTTTTATGAATAGCCTTATTTCCATTTTAATTCTAAACACTGTGTGCAAAAGAACAGATACTGGAAATAATATTTCTGTTTGACATGTGTTTTCTTCTGTCTGAATATCAGTGTTGGGAGTGGAATCTTGTAAATCTGTAGCTGATCTGGAATTGGTTTATATTGTATAGTCAGTAATCATTATCTGTAGTAGTTATGTTCTAAAATGTTTCCAGACACCGAACCATTGCTTCTAGGAAAAATATAGATCTAGGTTCCTAAGAGCTTCTGGTCACAACATTTTTATTAACCAATCAATATATGACTTTGTTTCATTTGTTTTCCTGTGTAAAGACAACTTATTTAATATAACAAAGAGAATCTAACACAGGCATTTTCTCTGTAAGGCACATCCTAGACTTCTTGTGCTTCCAAACACTAAACACACTTTAGCACAATCCTTAGGGGCCAAAATAAAAATAAGAATAAAAAAAACTGTATTATTAAGTAATCCTTGGAAAGGATGCATTTACAATACAAGGTCTGAAGCAAGAAAGTAGAATATTTCCCTGTTTCACTTCATCTGGGAATGTGTGCATCAAGAAACTCAAATTTTTCACTCCTCTGTGCATTCACAAATAACTATAAAAGTGCTACAAGCATGGACTTCGAAATGACAAATAAATTTTAGCAGGGAGGTGAATTTGCAAATAATCCACAAATAGTGAGGTTTGACTATGTTTGTGTGGTGACTTTCAATGTACCATATGCTTCAAGGTCATGAATTTGCAAATAAAGAAGCCACAAATAGTGAGGACTGACTATGTTAGTGTGATGGCTTTCAATGTACCATATGCTTCAAGGTCATTCTGTGCAGAGCAGTAACTTCAAAAAAAAATGGGGTTAGGTTGCTTGCTTGTGCTTGATATGAGGCCTAGAGGGCTTGAAGAGTTTTTCTCAGTATTCCGCTTCATCCCCAGTTGCAGTGGACTATGCACACCTGCATCACAAAAGAAATCTCTCTTCCCCATTGGTGCTTGTTACTTGATTCAATGTTCATAGTGAGTTCATAGGAGTTTCTCAGTTCTCTTTTCTTTAGACTCAGTCTTAGGTAGGCACTGTATAACCATGACTTGGAAACAACACTTATACAACACTCCTGCCTATTTCCCAGGGGCAAACAAAAAATGCTTACTATTCATTATAGGCTGTAAATCAAGGCTATAAAACATTTTCCATAAATAATCAGATAGTAAGTAATTTAAGCTTTTAGTCATATATGCTAATTAAAAAATACTTTATAGAATGTAAAAAAACATTCTCAGCTCACGGACCTGCCAAAAATAGACTGAGGCATGGAATGAGCTCCAGACTCTAGCCAGCCCACGGGCACTTAGCACAGGTTGTTAGTACTTAGCACAGGTTATTTTCCTGTGCGTCCCACCTGTGGCAGGTTAACTCTGCCTTGAATCAGCAGGGATTCTGGGACATGAGCAAGCATGTTTCTGCTACACAAGCAGTAGAGTCTTGTAATCTAGTGTCAATAAAAAGTTCTGATGGAGTGAGTACATTTTCTACACTTCCTCAAAAGCAGCACACAATTAATTGTTATCATGTAGAGGACAAGGGCGCAGGCAGGTTTTATGCCTGTAAATCAGTGGTTGTCAATCTTCACCTTACATACAAGCAGATTATGGACGCAAGTTTTCGAAGTATATGGTCTCTACCCTCAAACATTGGAAAGTCCTGAATATCTGTACCATGAAGGGAGCCTTAGATCTCTTTCCTTGCCCCTGTATTTTCCAGGAGGATGCTACAAAAGCCTATGGAAATTCCTGGCAGGTAGATACATGCTGTCCTGTGTCTGGGACACAAAGAAATTCTAAATTGCGATGTTAGACTTTGCCCAGCTTTTGAAAAGTTTTTCTTAACAGTTCTGTTCCTTTTTCTTACCCACTTTTAAGGCTTCCATTTGTTTTCTCCCATGCTAAAAATAAATAATATGACTTGTCTCTCCTTAGAGTAACTTGTTACTCATTGGAATTCAGTTTATAAGACTGCCTTGGGATCACAGCTTTCTGTTGGACTGAAATTGTTATGTACATTTTTTTCATCTTTCACATTTTTTCTTATTGTTTGAATAGCCTTCCCTTGTGGCCTTCTGTATTCAGAGTGGAAGCAGATCTTTCAAAGATATTTAATTAATATTTTTATATGTATTTTGATTTACATATTTTATACGTATTTTGTTTTACTTTATTGATCCCATATTTCACTTTATCTATTTTACTTTGAGAATGAACTAAACTGCACGGAACCTCATTTGAGTACCCTTAATAATAAGACCAAGAACATCACCTTCTCAGTCAAGGAACTTCTGCTGTTGTATATTCACATAGACATTATTGGCTTTTTTCCTACAAACATATTGAACATTATGAAGGTATGACTTCTGGAATGCTAACTGTGTTGGATTCAGTAACATTCTTTCCAGAAGAAGCACACTTCTTTTGTCACACCAAGAATTAAAGAGGTTGTGGACACTATTCTACTTCTGTGCCCGTAAGAATAACAATCAAAACTATTTTATATCTTTACTATATGTTACAAGAGGGATGTATCCATGAACTCTCACCATGATTGTCTTTAAACCAGGGACTTACGACTTTATTCATCATCCAAATATCCTTTTTTGTTCCATTTATTCTGTTTTTCTTCTTTTAAAAATTCATTTATTAAAAATTCATTTATGTAAATCTATTTTTCATGTTTTATTTTTATTATATTTATTGTTTATTTTATTTCAAATTCATTTTTCACTTCTTATTTTTCTTTCTGTGCCAATTTTCTGTACTCTGTCTTCTTGGCCCACCCCAGGATTAAAAGGAGTAGTTAATCTAATGGAGGTATGTGAACACATTTGGCACGCGCAACCCAGCATTAGAGTGTCGGAAGTTTATCAGAATTCACAATGAGTTGAGTCTTCAGTTTTTTAGTGATACCAGAAACATATGAGTTAAGCTAGCCTAATAAAGGGGTGAAACATAATAGAACTAAGTTAGCCCATAACTAAAGCTTGCATTTCAGTGACTATTTCTTCTCTTTCTTTCAGTTGGCTTAGAATTACAATCAGGAGAAAGGAATGTTCTTTTGCTAATGAATGAGGAGAAATTGGCAACATTCCAGTCCCAAGTCTAGGCCTTGGGAGGCTTGCATTTTGCCAAATTATGATCCCCTTCTCAGCTGCTGCTCTTTCAGCATGGACGCTATCACGAACACATGGAAAATGGTCTTCCCTACTTAATCCCAGCCAAACCAAACCCAGGTGCAAACTAGAGCCACACAGCCAAACCCACCCTACAACAACCATTCTCAACTGATCTGTATCCATGAGAATAAATTATTGTGGTTTTCAGCCATGTGGTGGCATGTAGCATTTTTGTAGTAATAACTAGCTGATACAAGGGATGTTATTTAATTGCCCTTTTAAATCCAATATATGAAGCATGGGCGAGAAATCATGAAATACAGATAAAGGCTGTTATTAGGCATCGAATGCTGAAATCAGGTCATAGAGCATCAGCTTTGGCATAGAAAGATAGAAAGAATATATTGAGTTTTTTCTTTTTAATATTAGAATAAATGCAAAATAATGCACAAAATATAAGTATGTAACTCAAAGAATTAGCATCATATAAAGAAATTACTAGTGTCCACAAACCCATTCTCTCCCAGAACTTCATGAAGGGGAGGAACTGGGAGTTGTGATATCTTAGTAATTAAAATGTCTTCAGGTTCAGATTTGAACACTTGCAGATTTAAACAGAAAGGTAATAGTAAGCTAAGAAATGAAGTACTATCTTTGTAAGCAACATTCCTAAAATGACATTCATCTAAATGTTTTTAATTCCCTGTCATAAAATAGGAAAAGAGAGTGCCAATTAAGGGCTATTTGCTAGGTTCACTATCCTGTGCCCTGTATGGTGACAGATTGTCTTTCTATATTTAAAAAACTAAGCAAACTGTTATAAGAATCCACGATTTTAATAGTATTGGTACAGATCAAGTGAATAGTACATTTAGATTAATAAATATAACACACAATGGAGAAGAACACAACCTGAAATTTTGTTTCAAAGAGTCAAGCTGCAAATGTTGATAAAATAAATTAAATTTCAACTTATGTGACATTTTTCAAAATCAAGCAACAATAAAGCATTTAAATGTCAGCACAATTTTTGTATTCAGTTAAATCTTTTTCAAACTAAATCATATTTCTTTACTTCCATTTTAAATATCAGCTAATTAATATGTTCTTAGTGGAATTCAGAGTAAAATAAATTTGGGAACTCACACAATGAATGTGTAGATAAGTAACTTGGAAAAAAGAATCAATAAAATTCTTTGTTACGAGGTTACCACATTAAATTTATAGCAGCTGGTTAAACAATACACATCCTCCTCCATACTTCTAAGTTTTGCTCCAGGATCTTTTTTACAGACTGTATTATTTCATGGTAGAATTGTAAAGAGTCAGTTAAAATAATGTTTCTGAACATTCAGTGCACCTTCAAGAAAGGTTCTATTTTGAAGATTTCTCCAAATAATAGCTTACTTAAATATCTCAGAAAGTTTTTCTTTAGGGCACATGTAGGTTTTCACCATGGGTAATTCTAAAATAGAATGTTTTTACCCAGAAAGGGAGCTTCCCACAGGGAATGTTAACCTTTTAAAGATATAATCAAGAACAAACTTTACATAGGAGAATCATGAGCTTTGACATCTATTTTAAATTATTTCCTTTTTCATCTATCCTACTTCCTCAAAAATTATTTTTGTTTTAGTGCTAGTTTATCTTATTGGTCATAGGTATTTTATGTTTTCAAATATTAAAATACATACTATTATTTTATGGCCGTGGAATGTATTAGACCACATAATAAAACCTGCCACTGTTCATAAAAAGCAATTCTGAAAAGATGTCACTTGTCACACTTTACAGGGTCCTCTCTAAATAGACAAAAAGAGAAAAAGATACTAAACTTTCACCTCCTGCAAAACTTGTGTTTTTTCTGACCTGCCAATTTAGTAATTCTATTATTAACTATGTGTTTTGATGTGTAAAGAAGAATCAGATTCATGGTTCATCTCTAGCAGTTGTACAACCATATATATATCCATTTCTGTTTTCTAAAATCACAATTGATTATTATTATTACTTACTTGTATTAATGTTCTAATTTTATATTTATTCTCACTCAAATTGTTATAAATATTTTGTTCATATATATTAAAATCACATATAACTATTTTCTCATGTGAAACTTGCATGATCAATAGAGGGTAAAGAACAAAAATAGTAGAAGAATGAATAATCCCATTACCTAAAGCAAGAATATACCAAGTACTGTAGCTAAATTATATGTGTTTCTAAATCTAGCTCTAGTCCCCTGGATGGGCCTATAAATGCATACATAATTATATACATTGTATATGTTGCTTGCAAATTCTATGTTCTATGAATTGGCTGTAGATACATATATATAGTATATATATTCAAAAATATACGGAAAAAATTGCTTTTGCAAATGATATAATACTGTATTTATTTAAAATATCTTTTACTTTATTTTTAAAAAATGAGCATTTGAAATAAATGCTTTATGGCAAGCCTATAAATCACTTAATTTACTATAGAAGTAAATTAATTTACATAAACATTTCTCAATTGCTTGATAGAACTTATACAACAAGTTTTTCTGTACATAGATAATTGAACACATGTTTTATAACTTTCTAGATGTAGAATTTCTGAGTCAAAATATTTACAAAATTCTAAAGCATGTGATGTGCCCTGGGAATAAAGAAAAGTGAGCATGTAGCAAAGATTCTTAGTTTGAAGAGGGATAAATCAAAGATGATGCTGAGATTTCTGGCTTATGCAATTTAATTATCAATATGATTGTCAGTGAATTAAATACTATATAATACTGTAATCTCTTTATCATTGAACAACTTATACCATAATTTAGTTTGAATATGTGTTCCCTCCAAATCTCATGTTGAATTGTAATCTCCAATGCTGGAGGTGGGGCGTGGTGCGAGGTGTTTGGATCACGGGGGCCGATCCTTCATGACTCTCTGCTGGCTTCATGACAGTGAGTTCTCATGACAGCTGGTTGTTTAAAAGTGTGTGCACCTCCTCACCCACTCTCTCTCTCCTCTGCCTCTGCCACATGATGTGCCTGCTCCAACTTCACCTTCCACCATGAGTAAAAGCTCCCTGAGACTTACCCCAAAGCTGAGCAGATGCTGGTGCCATTCTTGCATAATCTACAGAACTGTGAGCCAATGCAATCACTTTTCTTTACCCGGTCTCAGGTATTTCTTTATAGCAAATGCAAGAAAAGCCCAATACACCCCCTTATTATTCAATCTGACACAAATACAGATAAATTTAATTATACTTAAAATATTATTAAATTATCTGTAAAATGACCTGTAAATAGAATGAAGCAGTACATATTTTTCTATACAAACTCAAAGTAGATCTATAAAAAGACATATTAACAAATGAAAAGATGTGCAACCTCATTAATTTTTAAAAGAATTAATAAAAAATTACTATAGTGTTTTCATGTATCCAAAGGACAAATGTAGTATTCTTCATAAATGGAGTAAAACAAGGATCTGGGTCAACAAGTCATTTCAAACTCTTTGTTGTCATGGAAATGAATGAGGGCTCTTTGGAGAGTATTAAGACAATAACTTTAACAGTGCACATTTTCTTTGACAAAACAATAATACGTCTAGTGATACGTCCGAAACACAGATTACATGTAACTATAAAGTTATGAACCAATAAGATAAATGCGTGTTCGTTTTTTGTATTTTCCTATTTTCTGTACCAATTTGTCATTATTCTCATGCTCTAAATCCAGCTACTTCACACTAACCAAGAAAAGTTGTATGATTTTATTGAGTAATTCATGGAGCCACTAATGAGGATAACTTGAGAAAGAATTTAAGAATATTTCAGCACACTGCTTTATTCCACATTTTCCCCATGTGAGACAGAAAGGAATTACCACTTTTCTCAAGCCAAGTGATGGGCCTTCAATAAACTTCCGAGATTGCTTGATGTGTTTAACCTGCGGTTTAAAAAATATTCAGCATTCAGTGTCTCACTCTCATCCAAAAAGAAAGATGCTGGCATTGCAGCTGCCCCTGCCTATGGGATGGCACAAGCACAGAGGTATACTGAGGCTGTAGTTGCAGAAGTATGCAAGTTTCCCATGGAACAGATACTGACTCCATAATAACTACTTCTGGAATTCTGAGATGCCATTTACAAAGGGCTGTGCTGCTGGAACTCAAATGGGAAGGAAGATTTTTCAGTTGCCAATTGAAGATTGCATTGCCCATGGCAAATATACTGTAGATGAAAGATCCTCAGCAACTTGAGGTGAAGGACTAGTTAAGGAATTCAAACATGCTAATAGGAGGGAAAGAATAAATAATGGATTCTTTCACATCCAGAAGCCAACAGCATTAGATTAAAATCTTACCAGCCAAAATTCTTGCAAGTTATTTCTACCTGTCAAATGAGATATTTCTGACGCTTTCTCTTTCCTCCATTACTCGATACTCCAGACCTACAAGGGCCCCAAACTGCAGTTATGGAATGGAAAAATAAGAACAAGAAAGACAGACAAGCTTATCTTATTATCTACTTCACTGCAGATTTCACAGTCGGGGCAGGCCCAAATTGGAGAGGAAAAACAAATGAAAACTCATTACTTTGATATGACATTTATTAGGCTGTCTTACCATAAATGATTGAAAAACATTTTATTACTTGAGCCTGACTGAGAAACTGAAGGACTTGCACAAGTGTTTACATACCATGGAGAAGATATGAGCTCACAGAGCACACTTAAAGGCACAGTCCTTAAAACAGATGAAAGTAAGTTTACCTAGTAAACTGTATTAAAATTTTACAAAGATTTTCATTGCAGCCTTGTTAATATTAATAAAACTTACATTAAAACCTTGTTTCAACTAGAAAACTGGTTAAAGAAAGTATAAACAGCTTTAAAATGCAATACTATAAATCTTTCAAGAAAAGATGGTAGGTTTCACTTGTAATAATAGGTATGACTCAAAAGACAGTGTTAAATGCCGGAAGCTACAGACATAACTTAAGAGCATGGTAGACCCTTAAACAGTGTGGAGGTTAGAGATGCCAACACCCCTCACAGTTGAAAATCCACATATATGTTTTAACTCCACAAAAAAAAAACTACGAATAGCCTACTCTTGAAGCTTACCAATAACACAGTTGATTAGCACGTACTTTGTACAAGTATTATATACTGTATTGTTACTATAAAGTAAGAGACAAGGTTATTAAGAAAATTATAAGGAAGTGAAAACATACTTACAGTACTGTACTGTATGTATTGATACTGTAAGTATATGTCATCTGTTTACAAAATAAACCTCTTCCTGAAATGGCAGGGAACTGAAGCTGCAGACCTCAGTCCTCTGTACATATCAAGCAATTCAGTTTTCTCCTGTAATATCATGATTTTTCTCTGCTTCCTGGGAGCACATCCAGCATCACTAGTGGCACTTCGTATGGGAGCCATGATGTTATTCAAAGTTTACAAGAGTTTGCAACATTGAAATAAACAGAAAGAAAGATACTCAAGAACTGCAAGATCATTTACTGCAATATGCAATTTACTGAAGACATGATTGGTCACACAATGATTAGCATAGCACAGCATTGTAAATAGATTCTCACATTTGAGATCCCCACAATAGCAACAGGAGGTGGCTGTAAAATTATTACAGCAGTGCAGTTTGTACTAGAGTTAATTTATGCAGTTAGAGTTTAATATTGCTTATTTACATTTATTTCTCTACTGTATTTACTTCGCTACTGCAAATGGCACCAACAAACACTGCAAGTGTTTATGTCCATGTTTTGATGCATTTTAACTTCTTATAAATTTGTGTATTTTATGGTAATAAATGATAAAATAGACTAATATCTACATATATTTTTTGATTTATGATATACTTCTTTTTTTAATATTCTAGGCTACACGGTATATTTGCAAGTTTTTTGAAACTGTAACAAATTTCTGATAAATTTTCCAGCATATTTATTGAAAAAACATCTGCACATAAGTGGATATAGGCAGTTCAAATCCTCGTTGTTTGTGAGTCAACTGTACAGTTAATTATATGTTCTTCATTCCATAATTTGTTTTTTTTTTTAAATTAGGTGTTTCTGAAACTCCCTATACAAACTAATTTCCTCGGATGTTAGCTTATTTTCTTCTTCATCAGGTGAATTTATTTCATGTTCCATTAATAAAAGACTCCTGGATGCATGTGCTGTGCCACTTAGAAGATAGGCAAAGATAGATGCACAAAACACTGAATTTTCCTTTTGCTGGGATCTTTCCTTGGCTTTAATTTGGCCAGGCCACTGTAGCTCTCAGCTGGTCTCTCAGAGGTATTTTAGTCTGAATATTGCTGTTAACTTGATGTCTTCTGAGGGGAGATACGGTCTGGGGCTTCCTAGTTTTCCATCTTGCTTATGTCACCTCTGAGAACTTTGTGAGATATATATCATCCTCAGAAACCATACATTGAAGTTGATGATATAATGTGCCACCCAGCTCCTCTTTTTAGAACTCAGTCATTCATTCCTCCAGTCTTCAGGAGTCTTGGCAACTGATAGGTCAGAGTGGAGTCTCTTCCTGAGAATTGCCTTTGCCCTTAAAGAACTGCTTTGCCCAAGTTTACGGATTCATCAGCAGCAGCCCACCTCCAGTGACTAGTCTACATAGTGCTTCTAAGATTCCTTGATGCCTCATTGGGCAATGATTCTGAAGGGTTTTGCCAGTTTCAGAGCTCCTGATGGAACCAGCTGAAGGTGATTAGTTGTTTTTTTCTTTTTTTGTAAGTTCTGCTTCCCTTGCTCTCTCACAGATGTTATTCCTGACAACACTGCTCAATAACCCTTCTAGTCTGCAAATTCCTTTTTCAGTTTTTCCTAGGGAATCTGGATGAAGACATTCAGTTACATTCCTGTCTCTACTGAAATATCTCTATCTTGTTTTCTGTGAATCTCAAAACTCCACTGAATCATTATATTCTGCATGTGTGTGTATATATGTTTGTATGTTTACATGTGTGTACATGGTGGGTATTGCCCTTCCTACTCTACACAGGAATGCCTTTTATCTCTGATCAATCTAAGGATGTTGTTGCAAGAGGATGTTGCCACATTATTTATATCCTTACTCTTTCTTAATGTAATGACTGTCATTAAGGTATGAAAGAAGACCTTCAAAATACCCTTAATCACATCAATTTTTGTACTTTTTTCCTGCTAATTTCTAGTTGCTCAAATGGGATTATTTTTTCTCACTCATGAAATCTATTAAAGTCTTAATAATGCAAATCACTGATGCTTTGATAAACATTACATGTGGTTGAAAGTATAAAGTTGAATAGATTAAGCAAAGTTTGAGATAAATTATATACCTTTCTATCATACATTTGACAGAAACCCTATGTTTTATCATGTCTTATCAAAGAGGAAACAAATGGAAGGATGCATAAATGTCATCCCTTTTTATACTCTTTCAGATTATATGATATTTGAATAGTTTTTATGTTTCTCTAAGAAGAAACCTTTAAATAATGGATATATAACTTATTGATATGGTTTGGCTCTTTGTCCCCACACAAATCTCACTTCAAACTGTAATCTCTTGAACCGTGTCCAGGTGTCCAGGGAAGGACCTGGTGGAAGGTGATTGGACCATGGAGGCACTTTCCCCCATGGTGTTCTCATGATAGTGAGTGAGTTGTCACAAGATCTGGTTGTTTGATAAGTGTCCGGTGCTTCCCCCCTTTTACTCCCCCTTTTTCCTGCTGCCTTGTGAAGAAGGTACTTGCTTCTCCTTCACCTTCCACCATGATTGTGAGTTTTCTGTGGCCTCCCCAGCCATGCAGAACCGTGAGTCAATTAAACCTCTTTTCTTTATAATTTACCCAGTCGTGGGTAGTTCCTTATAGCAGGGTGAAAATGGACTAATACAGGAAATTGGTACCTGTAGAGTGGGGTACTGCTAAAAAGATGACCTGAAAATGTGGAAGCGACTTTGGAACTGGTTAATGGGCAGAGACTGGAATGGTTTAGAGGGTTCATAAGAAGACAGGAAGATGTAGGAAAGTTTGGAACTTCCTAGAGACTTGTTGAATGGTTTTGACCAAAATGATAATAGTGATATGGACAATGGAGTCCAGGCTGAGGTGGTCTCAAATGGAGAGGAGAAACTTACTGGGAACTGTAGCAAAGGTTACTCTTGCTATTGTTTAGCAAAGAGACTGGTGGCATTTTGCCCCTGCCTTAGAGATCTGTGGAACTTTGACCTCGAGAGAAATGATTTAGGATAACTGGTGGAAGAAATTTCTAATCAGCAAAGTGTTCTAAAGAGATGACAGAGCATAAAAGTTTGGAAAATTTGCAGTGTGTCCATGTGGAAAAGAAAAACCCATTTTCTGGGGAGAAATTCAAGCCAGCTGTGGAAATTTGCATAAGTAATAAGGAGTCAATGTTAATCACCAAGACAATGGGAAAAATGTCTCCAGGTCATGTCAGAGATCTTTGTGGCAGCCCCTCCCATCACAAACCTAGAATCCTAGAAGTTAAAAATGGTTTTGTGGGCCAGCGACAGGTCCCTGCTGTTCTGTGCACTTCAGGATTGGTACCCATCCCATCTGCTTCAGCTCCAGCCATGGTTAAAAGGGGCCAAGGTACAACTGAGGCCATTGCTTCACAGGGTGCAAGCCCCAAGCCTTGATGGTTTCCTTGTGGGTGTTGGGCCTGCAGGTGTACAAGAGTTGAGCTTTGGGAACCTCCACCTATATTTCAGAGGATGCATGGAAACGCCTGGATGTCCAGGCAAAAGTCTGCTTCAGGGGCAGAGCCCACATGGAGAACCTCTGCTAGAGCAGTGCAAAGGAGAAATGTGGGGTTGGAACCCCCACACAGAGTCCCCACTGGAGCATTGCCTAGTGGAGCTGTGAGAAGAAGGTCATTGTTTTCCAGAACCCAGAATGGTAGATCCACTGACAGCTTGCACCATGTGCCTGGAAAAGCCACAGGCACTCAGTGAAAGTCCCTGAGAACTGCCCAAGGCCATGGGAGCCCACCCCTTTTATCAGCATGCCTTGGATGTGAAACATGAATTCAAGCCTTATTGGGTTTTAGACTTGGATGGTGCTTGTTGCCCCTTTGTTTTGGCCAATTTCTCCCATTTGGAAAGGAAACATTTACACAGTTACACAGTGCCTGTACCCCCACTGTATCTTGGAAGTTAACTAACTTGCTTTTGATTTTACTGGCTCGTAAGTGAGAGAAACTTGTCTTGTCTCAGATGAGACTTTGGACCTGAACTTTTGGGTTAATGATGGAATAAGTTAAGACTCTGGGGTACTGTTGGGAAGGTATGATTGGCTTTGAAGTATGAAAAGGGCATGAGATTTGGTAGGGGCCAGAGGAGGAATAATATTGTTTGGCTCTTTGTCCACACCCAAATTTCATCTCAAATTATAATCCCTATATTTTAGGGACAGACCTGGTAGGAGGTGATTGCATCATGGGGGCAGTTTCCCCCATTCTGTTCTCAAGATAGTTGTCATGAGATCTGGTTGATAAGTGTCTGGTACTTCCCCCTTTTCTCTCTTTTTCTTGCCATTTTGTGAAGAAAGTACTTGCTTCCCCATGATTTTGTTTCCTAAGGCCCAGATATGCAGAACTGTGAGTCAATTAAAAGTTTTTTCTTTATAAATTTCCCTGTCTTGGGCAGTTCTTTATAGCAGTGTGAAAATGCACTAAGACACTTATTAAGAATTCTTTCCATCACAGTATTCTGTTTCCTTATTTAACTACAAAATCACGAAATTTAGTTCCTAAAACCAGCCCCATGAGAATGACATTCATTTCTGCATGACAATTTTTAAGACTACAAACATATCAATTTATTCAAAATTATGATGAAGAAGAAACCAGGCAAAAATGCAAATTGGAATTAGAATATCCATTTGAAATATACTTATTAATAATCTTAACACTGCATACAGTTTTCAAGAATCCATACTGTAATTAAATTAGCACTCTTTATGCTTTTCATATTTAAAGTCTAAAACTGCAAGCAATAACCATAAAATAAAGTAGTAAATAATGATAATAACCAATTACCACAGAAATTGAACCAAACATTGTAATAATCAGTTTTTTATTGACAACAGCTTCTTTATGGCACTCCAAAATCAGTGGATAATTCTACAAAGATTACTCTTATTATCAGCAAAACTTTTGGTTCCACCTATTAAATAAAACAAAGATTTTCTCTGCTTACATGAGAGAGCTACCTTATTGTTTACGTTTTTAAAATTTTGTGAAGTAGTGCCCCCTCACATTTTGTGACCTAAATTGTAGGTTATAGGAGATAAACTAACTGAAGACCACTTCAAATAATTACATTTAAAGAGTTGAATGCATTACTAATGGAATAATTTTGACTGGTTATAATTACAAAAGAGTCATCATCCAATACAAACACCCCTCCACACACACACATACACACACACACACATACACTTGCAAACACACATATATATATTTCTTGTTTATTCCTTCTTATCTACCACCAATGTTACACTATTGAATTCTGGAAATCCAAAACTCATGAAGATTATAAAAACTTTCTAGAAGTGAGGGAAGTGTGGACTAAAACTACTCGAATAGATGATTCAGATGATACTTGATTAATGGAAGGCTCTACATAATTTTTAATGAGCTACACTTACTTCTGTGATACACTTATTTATAAAGCAGCAAGGTATCCTAGCGTATAAAGTACTACATTGAAAATGAACTACAGATACACATAACATGGAGTCAAATCTCACAATGATACACTTTTGAGTGAAAGAGGCTAGAGACAACACTATTAGACTCTAACGATATAAATTTTAAAAAATATATAGCAAATTGATGTGTTGCAGGCCCAGGCAATTTTTAACCTTCATGAGGAAGAAAGAATGAAGTGATCTAGAAGGAGTATCAGGAGGACTTCTGTCTGTTCTTATTTTTGGACCTGGATGGTATTTCTGGTAATTTTTTCTTGATAATTTTTAGCTGTATACTTAAGGTTTAGGCATCTTTTTCTTTTATATTTTTAAATATATGTGTATGAATATATGTAGACTATATGAAGAGATTTTGAAACACATTCTCTAAAAATATCTTACTTTGTGACACCCAAGCAATTCAAAAACCGCAATAAAACTACTATATTAGCCTCAAACATTCAATAAAATTCAACAGCATATATTGTATAGGCTCCATATACCGAGGATGATATAACTTTAGAAATATATAGCAAAAACATATGTTTAAAATGCATTACATTTGTCAGATAATTTTATGATGAAAGGTATTTTAAATAAAAAAGCTGTAATTCCCGTATAAAAATTAGATAAATTCCATTATTAAAATTAGAAAAACATTTTAATAAAAATTTCTATCTAAATATTGAAAATAAAATTCAAAAAATTATGACACTTTATTTTGAAAGGTATACATGAAACAGTGTCCATTAACATACTATTTTATCCTTTGTGAACTAAATCTTGAAATTTTTAAATTATAAAATAAGTTTTTACCATGTGTAGAAATGCATGCAACATGCTTATGGCAGCCTTTTTCATTGTAGTAAATATTGACAGCAAAATTAATTTACACAAATAGGGAAATGAACAAATTATTTAGTATTCCAGTTGGCAAAATGCATGAGTTGAATCTACAAGAAGGATTTAGGAGGATTTCCACTGTGTGTTACTAAGTAAGGAGTAAAAACAAGGTGGCAAGAGTATACATGAGACTTTTAAAAATTTATAAAAACGCTATGTATGGTTTCAATGACATTAATTCTATTTGAGTCTGTGGATGAATATATTGGGGCATATATTGGGCATAAATAGATGGCCAAGAAAATGTACATTTCTATTTCATGATGGTTGGATTTTAGGTGAATTTTGTATTTTTGTTTTGATTTTATGTCTTATTCAATTTGTGTCAAAGGAAATATGTTATTTATATAAATAATTTAATATTTTAAAAGGTATTGTTATTATAAAAATATTCAACTACAAATAACAGATTTTAATGCATGAGATATTTAAAATATGTGAAATATAAACAAATTCATCTTTGTAATTTCTACTTTTCTGATTTTCTGCTTTCTCTACATGTTTTAACTTTGTGGATTTTTCTTTTTCGTAGTTCAGTTATGTATTTAAAAATTTTTTTAAAGAATCCAAATTTCTTCTCAATATTTACTGTTCCATGTTTCCAGAAATAGGTGTAAATGAATTACATTTTTACTAAATATTTTGAGTTAACAAACTTAAAAATATATATCTTTTAGATTAATTTTATCTTCTTCTCATATAATTTGTGATGAAGCTCCAATAAAACCCTACTCTCATTTTGCATTTAAAGACCTTTGGGATTAGGCAGATTAAATAAAACACTTTTCCTCCTTTTTTCTCCTCTAAGAAACTTTTTGAATTTTGTCCACAAAGCCACAAGCAAATCAAATGTCACTTCTACACTGGCATAATTAATGATAAACCTTTTAATGGGGGTCTTTTGAGGTTGGAAGAGCTTACATCTTACCCAGCTGATTGATTACTTTTATGCTACTCTCTATCTGTAATTTCTGGGGCAACACAGGACTGAGACCAATGGTAAAAGGATATTTCCATCTACAATTCTAACAAGTTTGATTTTACTCTTATGTCTATCATATATTGATTGTACAATTTTTTCATGATGACAAATCATCTATATCAGTTGTTCTCAAACATGGGCTATTTTGCTCCCCTAAGAACATTTGAAAATGTTCAGAGACATTTTTATATTTCACAGCTAGTGTGCTGCTACTGACAGTGGCTGGAGGTCAGGACACTGCTAAACATTCTACATTGATTTTATTAATGAATATTCTAAATTCATTTTATTTTGTTTAGAATCATATTTGCAAAAAATATACTATCTGCTCTACTTTATACTACAAACATCTGTATAGAAAACAGTTACTTGAAATAAATTTTTGCAATAACTTTTAATATTGAGCAACCATATCATTAATACCAGGTGCCAAACACCATGGTAACCATTATAAAATATAAGATTATATAGAAACTTTAATAATATATCAGGGGCAATCACTGTCAACTTTTTTAAAGAAGAGTAAATGAAGATTCAAAGGTATTAGGTGAGTTTCTCACATAACATAGGTATTAAGTGGAAGTATTAAACCCTTTTTCCATAAATTCTGACTCCAAGATCAATACAAATTTGTTTCTAAGAACAAGAATAAACTAACCAGCATTTATCATATATTTTCCAAAGTAAAGAATAGTATATATCATATACTTTCTAAATGCTACATGTAGGACAGAAATCATAAAGTAATTTAATATAAATCATACTGGATGCTCATTAGCTCATTGCCCTACAGGAGGAATACAAGCTGTGTCTTATATGTGAGCATGCCAGACTCTCTAGTTATCTACCCATAAAAACAGCTGGAGAGATTATGAAATTTAATAGTTTAGTGAACTGCCAATGACATTTGCAGAGGAATGGAAGCTACTGTATGAAATTAGTACATATACATAATTTCAGCTTTTGTTTCGTTGTGAATCCTCCAGTGAATGTTCATCTTGACCCTGGTCATGACCACTGGCATGACTACCTCTAGATTTGGGGATGTTGTCATTAGATTCTTTTTTCTTTAATTAAGTATGCTATTAAAATGCACTTTAAAGTATTGGGTTTCTATACATTAACTTTTACAAGTTTTAATAGAACCCACACCCTTTCATCCCAATATTATTGGAATAAATAATCACTTTTTCCTCTGGGATTTATAAGGTAAGCATAAAACTACCTGGCTTCCAGAAGCCTAAAAATTAAATGACTTCATAATGTAAATTTGGAAGTGTAACATCTCAGAATTGCTCAAAATTTTAAAAATTAATGACACTTTTATGAAATGCTAATACTCTCTCCCCAGGAATTCTTACAACTTGTGATTATTTCTTCACATCTGTATCACCTATCCCCTCACCCAATCTTGTGTTTGTCATAGTTTTTATTACTACTTAATATTAAAGTCTCTCAACATTCGATTATCTGGTAAACGACAGCAGAGTGTTGACTCTTCTATTAGATTCTTATAGATAAGCCTGACATACAAGAACATCTCGATAAATATTTGTTGAAAAATGTATATAAGAGGAGGCCATACTCACATTTCCAATTTCTGTATTCAGACACCTCCCATTAACTTCCCACCTCCCAGTTAACAATATCCCTCAGAATAGCTTCTGTGAACTTGATGTTTCTCTTTATTTGTTCCATAGAAGACTTTCTGCAATAGTTAATGTCATTTTCCAGCAGACAGTGCTATATAGTAAATATGTAGCCAAATAAATTCTAAATAAGTGTAAAATAACTTAGATGAATGGATTAA
Source organism: Pongo abelii (assembly GCF_028885655.2). Lineage (NCBI taxonomy): Eukaryota > Metazoa > Chordata > Mammalia > Primates > Hominidae > Pongo > Pongo abelii. The sequence continues at coordinate 54,116,571 of NC_071997.2, read as the reverse complement.
CTCTATAATATTCTCTCTGTATATAAGATTTTTTTTTATATTTTGACAACTTTTTCCTTGGAATTTTGTATATTTTATTTCATTTATTTAAAATTTCTTTCTGAGAAGTGATCTCTAGGCATCATCAAACTGCCAAAGGATACACACACATATAAGTTTGACAACCCCGGATCTAAGTTTCATACCTAAGAGTGAAACTGCCAGTTCCCTGGATGTAATTATCTTCAATCTTAGTAAATGTGTAAATATTTTCTGAAGTGCTATTACCAATGTATTCTCACAAAGGCATGGTGTAAAGTTTGCCCATTGCTCCACATCTTCAGTGTCTCAGTCCATTCAGGCTACTATAATAAAATACCATAGACTGTGTAGCTTATGAGCAACAGAAATTTCTCACAGTTCTGGAGTCTGGAAAGTCCAAGATCAATAGGCCTGCCGACATGGTATCTGGTGAAGGCATATCCTGGTTTGTAGATAGTGTCTCCTTACTGTGTTCTTACATGGTGGAAAAGGCAAAAACCCTCCTTTGGATTTATTTCATAAGAGTATTAATTCCATTCATGAGAGTTCTTTCCCCACGACCTAATCATCTCCCAAAAGGCCCCACCTCCAAATACCATCCCTTGGAAGTTACGATTTCAACATATAAATTTAGGGGTTTATGGACACAAACATTGAGACCATAGTATTTTGTATCCCCTGGTATTTTCAGACTTTCAAAATTTGTCCTATCTGGCGGATATATGCCTTAATTTGATTTTTTTTATTTTAATGAAGCTTTAAACATTTGCAAATTTATATTTGCTAATTGAATTTACATTTTATAAAGTGTTGTTTAAATGTTTTACTTATTATTTTATTTTATTGCTTTTATATTTATCTCTAAGCTTTTAAGATAGTAGCATTCTGTTATTAATTTGCATGTCAAACACTACAGTAAAATCTATACATTGCCGATACTACCTACTATTTTAAGACTTCTAAAACATTCTACTATATGGCTTGACTTAGGTTAAATATCACATTATTAATATATATTTTTAATTTTTTTTTACTTTTCCAGTGTTTTCCTTATTTACCAACATTTCAGATAAATATTTAGCTTATTATTAATCTTCAGATATTTCTCTTTTTAAATAAAGCCAGAAATTTTCTGTTCAGTATTTCCTTGGATGGACATTTAATTATCCTTTGGTTCTAAATTTTGTTTTTATTATTGTATTGTAATCCAAAAAAGTGTTTTCTTTCTTAATTTCCAAACATATGGGGGTATTCTGCTTTATTTCAGATTTCCAAATAATTATTGTAAGGCAACATGATATTTAAACCTTAGCATATGTTCAGTATTGTGATCTATGTGTGTGTGGAAAATGTACATTCTACAATTGTTAAGTGTATTCTTCTATAAATGTTCATTTAATGTTCAAATTTTCCTATATATTTGATTGTTTCTGTTTTTCTCTCTCTCGTTTCTCGTTTTCTAATAATTTTTTGTCAACTATAAAAATAAGACAAAATGGATATATCTAATTCTAACAGTTTTTGTTGTGTACTCAAGCTATAGTCTAGATGCATAAAGCTCTATCATTCTGGGAAAGTAATATTTAATAATTATTGAATAAATATATTTAATTCTTAATAACCCAGCTCTCTTTGGTTATAATTTGCGTGCTCTATATTTGTATTGATGGCAGCTGGCGGGCCATGCAGAATGGTAACTGCCATCACATTGGCTGCAGTAGGGAGGTGCAAGTGGTGACATCAGGAGCAGCTGCAGGAACGGCAGTGGTGGCAGTGGGACCCCTGTGCCCCACAGCCCCTGTGCCCCACAGCCCCTGTGCACCACATCCCCAAGGCAACCAACTGCACCGCCACAATCCTCATGCAGCCAGGCAGAACCTGCCCCTGGAAGCCTGGAGCTTCCACCACTGCAGACCCTGGCCCCACACCATTGCTCTCTCCTGCCATGTGGGGAAGAGGTAGACAGTCCCCAGAGTCTGCCCCTGGGAGCCCCCGGGAGCCCACTGCTCTGGGGGCTGCTGCATTGGAACCTGGCCGAGTTGCCCACCAGCAGAGGAGAAGCATGGTAGGCATGGAGGGACATATAGAAAGGGGCCCTGAGGTGGAGCTGGGCCTGGGGCAGTGCTGCACTTGCACATGGAGTGTGGGTGCTAGACCCAGGGTATGAAGCTGGGGCTGTGATTCTGGATCCTGGGGTAGGAAGTGGAAGCAGTACCCACTTTGGGGACCTGGCTAGCAGTGAGGCCACCATGTGCCCACTCTGCTGATGGCATTTGGTTCCTGGGCCTCAGGAGGAGCATCCACAAGGGGCCGACCTGGGCTACATCCCCAGGGTTTGCTCCGCATTGTGGCGACCACTGGGCCTGACACTCCCAGTGACTGGGCCCAGGGCCACGATCTGCTCCTGGAGAAGCCCCACCATGGTCAGGTCCTTGAACGAAGTGAAGGGGAGCCCTGGGCCATCCCTGAGCACCAGGGTCACATGATGAACTTGTGGTGACATCACCCTGCCCCAGACACCAGCCCAGGCCCAGTGAGGACCTGGAGCCTTGCCCCAGGCTGTGAGGAGGCAAGGCCAGGGTGGCCTGCACACTCCACAGAGATGGTGGGACCCCCGCCTACAAAGGTGCAGGCCCCAGGCATCTCTGCACTCTGCACCCTTAGGGATCTAGGACAGTCCTCCATATCCCCTGCAGGCTCAGGGGTGTCTGCTCCCACTGCCTGGCCTGTACCCACTCCCAGTGCCCACTGTGATCTTGCAGAAGGGTTGGGGGTGAGCATGGGTGCTGTCACAGACCAGCTGGGTGTGCGCACATTTGGGGCAGGACTGACATACAAGCCCCCTGTGGCCTCAGGCCCCTCCAGGCTTTGGCCATCAACAAGCACAGTGGGGAGGCCTAGGGGGAGCTGAGAGCAACTCAGCACTGGCCTACAGGTGCCCCTTGGCATGAACAGCCTGGGTGGATGGACATCAGCAAGAGGCAGACAGGCTCTTGGGAAGAAGAGGGCAGGTCCCTGGTGAAGCCCCACCTGCAGGCAAGGGAGGGCCTGAGGGCTGGAGGTTGGGCTACCAGTCCCACAGATGAGAGTGGGAACTTGTGGTGCCTTTTCTGGGCTGTCCATGGGTGCTCATGTACCAACTGGGGCATACCTCCTCCCCTCTGAGGCCCATAAAATCCTTGGACTCAACTAGAGGAGAGCCAACTACTGGAGGACCAGCTGCAGAGTGAAGCTACCCCCTCTGCTTATAGTTGGAGAGATGGGACGACTAGCTGCAGAGAGGAGCTACCCTCTCTGATGAGAGATGCAAAGGCAATGGGATGACCTGCCTGCAGAGAAGAGCTTTCCACCGTAGGGAGATGAACACTCAATGGGACAACCTGCCTGCAGACAGGAGCTTACCACTCCAGGGTTTCCTCTCTGCTAGGAGCTGAACATTTGTCCAGAAAACCTGGCTGCAGAAAGGTTCTACTCACTGTGGGTCTCTTCTGAGCTGTTCTATCACTCAATGAAGCTCTTTTCAGTCTTGCTCATCCTACATTTTTCTATGTAACTCATTCTTCCTGGTGGCAGGATAAGAACTCGGGACCTGCCAAATGGTGAGGCTAAAAGAGCTGTAACACAAACGGGCTGAAATATGTCCCTTATTCACCATGTTGCAGGTTCAGAGAAGGAAAGAAAAGCTGCGGTCCTTCAAGGAGCCGAGACCTTGGAGCTGCCCGAACCAGAGCTGTGACTCCCTCTTTGGGGCCCTGAGGTTCCTGGCATCTACAAGCTTCCAGGAGCAACCACATTACCTGGTGCTAGCCAGGGAAGCTCTGTGTGGTGTGCCTGGTCCAGCTGCAGTCTTGAAGAGAGCCAGCACCCATGCTGACACCTGGAGCTGCCCACCCCACGGCAGCAGCTGGCATGTCTGACTGCATAGTGGCCAGACACCATGCTCTCTCATACACTTCTCACTGCTCCATGCCTGACTCACAGTCTCCCTTGGAGGCATGGGATCCAGGCTGGTAGCATGAGCCAAGCACAACCTGCCAGACCCGGTGGGAATAATGAGCCCAGCGGACCTGAGCAAAACTCAGGCAAAGGTGCCACCAGCTACAGGTTTCCCACCAGAACAGCAACACTCCAAAGATCCCATGACTTTTGTGTCATCACTGATTCAAAGCCTCAGTATGTTCTTGCTTGAAAATTACTTCACAGCAAAAGATATTTGGGAGATATTTTTCCTGTCTTTCTAGATTCTCATGTTTTCCCAAATTTGGTTGGCAATTTTTGGCTCTCTACCCTGCTCCTCAATACTTTTAAGAAATTGGAAAAATTAATTATAAGTTTTTTTTTTTTACTGATTATAACCAGATATTTGTCTGAGTAAATAAACCAGCATTCCTACAAACAAGTATCTTATGGAGGCATTATTTGTAATATATGCACCAAATATTGGGAATAAAATAAGCAGAGGTAATTAGGTAAATAATTTGGTAGCAAACTATACTCCTTCTGGTAGATTTAAACTTCCTAAACCCTTGGCCACAAATTTGGCCAACAAGCATTAATGCCTTATTAGTAACCCCATTTAAATAGAACCTAAAAAATTAAAGAGTTAAGGTTTAATGACTAGATAGGTGTTTTGAGTAATGTACTCATTATAAATTAGACATATTGAAAATGTAAATAGTAAAAGTATTTCAGGGACTTTGTTATTCAGGTCAAATATAGTATAAAATAATAATAAACTAGAAGTCCAAACCTAACCATTATACCATATATCCACGTAACAAAACTTCACATGTACCCTTTCAATCTGTTAAAAAAAAAAAATAAGATAACAAACACCAAAGAGAGCTATTATTTCTTCAAAAATCAAGACTGATGTACTCTATAATAAACCAAAGTTAGTAAACCATAACAGGCTAGTTTTAGAATTCTAAAAAAATAAATAACGTAACTTAAAATTATAGTCTATACTCACAATTGTGACTACCTGCACACACACACACTTATGCATACCCACTTATTTGACAAAAGTTAAGTATCCATATTCTTTCCAATCATTATTTTAAGCTCTCAAATAAAATTTGAGATTTAGACATAATACTCTTATTTTAAAAAAAAGCATTGAAGAGAGAAATTGAAAGTAAACCTATAATAATAGCAATGATAGATAAACCAAAAGTAAATTATGGGTGAATCATACTTAGGGCCGTGTCATTCCTAAAGAGAGCTGAAGAAACTGATAGAGGCATGAGAGACCACACCCTTCCCAACTACTACATGGTAGGTGTACTTTCTTGGTGGAAATATTGGGGGAAGGAGAACCACAAAGAAAACTAAACTTGTTTCTGTATTAAAGGCTTAATGCACATAAATTATTTTATAATACATCTAGGTAAAAAGTAATAGCATCTACAAAGGCAACAGGCTTTTTAGAGCCTAGAGATCTTTTCCCTTTTTCAAAAAACCCAATATGATTTTTTGGAGACAACTTTCTTGACCTACACACAGATCATTTTACTGTTTATACTTAAATATTTAAAGACCTATTTATGGTGTGCAGTTGTGACTAATTAAAATATGAGATAATGCCATCTGAACTTAGATCAGATGGCCACATATGTACAACCATCTGATCTTTGACAAACCTGACAAAAACAAGAAATGGGGAAAGGATTCCCTATTTAATAAATGGTGCTGGGAAAACTGGCTAGCCATATGTAGAAAGCTGAAACTGGATCCCTGCCTTACATCTTATACAAAAATTAATTCCAGATGGATTAAAGACTTACATGTTAGATCTAAAACCATAAAAACCCTGGAAGAAAACCTAGGCAATACCATTCAGGACACAGGCATGGGCAAGGACTTCATGACTAAAACACCAAAAGCAATGGCAACAAAAGCCAAAATTGACAAATGGGATCTAATTAAACTAAAGAGCTTCTGCATAGCAAAAGAAACTACCATCAGAGTGAACAGGCAACCTATAGGATGGGAGAAAATTTTTGCAATCTACTCATCTGACAAAGGGCTAATATCCAGAATCTACAATGAACTCCAACAAATTTACAAGAAAAAAACAAACAGCCCCATCAAAAAGTGGGCGAAGGATATGAACAGACACTTTTCAAAAGAAGACATTTATGCAGCCAAAAGACACATGAAAAAATGCTCACCATCACTGGCCATCAGAGAAATGCAAATCAAAACCACAATGAGATACCATCTCACACCAGTTAGAATGGTGATCATTAAAAAGTCAGGAAACAACAGGTGCTGGAGAGAACGTGGAGAAATAGGAACACTTTTACACTGTTGGTGGGACTATAAACTAGTTCAACCATTGTGGAAGTCAGTGTGGCGATTACTCAGGGATCTTGAACTAGAAATACCACTTGACCCAGCCATCCCATTACTGGGTATATACCCAAAGGATTATAAATCATGCTGCTATAAAGACACATGCACACGTATGTTTATTGCGGCACTATTCACAATAGCAAAGACTTGGAACGAACCCAAATGTCCAACAATGATAGACTGGATTAAGAAAATGTGGCACATATATACCATGGAATACTATGTAGCCTAAAAAATGATGAGTTCATGTCCTTTGTAGGGACATGGATGAAGCTGGAAACCATCATTCTCAGCAAACTATTGCAAGGACAAAAAACCAAACACCGCATGTTCTCACTCTTAGGTGGAAGTTGAACAATGAGAACACATGGACACAGGAAGGGGAATATCACACACCGGGGCCTGTTGTGGGGTGGGGGGAGGGGGGTAGGATAGCATTAGGAGATATACCTAATGTTAAATGACGAGTTGATGGGTGCAGCACACCAACATGGCTCATATATACATACGTAACTAACCTCCACGTTGTGCACATGTACCCTAAAACTTAAAGTATAATTAAAAATAAATAAATAAAAAATAAAATATGAGATAATACATGACTCTCATAATTGAAATGGAATAGTATATCATTTTTATTTAGTTCTAATGTATACCAGGCATTATATGAATCTGACGATTTTAGGAATAAAAATAAATTACATCCAGCATTTAAAAGGATGTGCGAGCATGCTTTGGTTACACTAGTGGAATTTAACTTAACTCATCAACCTCTTACACTTTTCTTCTCTGAATTACTAAAAGAATGGGTGATTATTTTAAAAATTGCAACTAGAAGAGTATAAAGAAGACTGAAATCACTTTGGCTCTTTAATCTCATAGCTATTATAAATAAACATATATTTATTTCTAGAATGGATGTATCTATCAGTCCTCTGCAGAATGGTTTAAATCTCATACATAAATGGGAGTACAATGAATTTTTCACATCCTGTAGTTACCTTTTTATTGGCTCTCTGAAATTAAAAACATTGTTCTTAATTTGTTCTTTTAACAAATACCAGTTGAATTTCTAGTATGTGACAGAAACTGGGAATACAGAAAAAGGCTCAACAGGCAAAAACATTTACCTTCACAGAGATTATACTTTAATGGTGAGAAGGGCCCAGGGAAGGGAAAATACATGGGCTCTTATGGCATGGCTGTGATTTTGAGTGCCTCCTTAAGTTGTGTGCCTGAGGTCACTTATTCATTTCACCTCAGTCAAGCCTTGAATAGAACAAAACTTCTGTGACTTTGTGTTAGACTAAAATTTCTATGATGTAACTACAAAAATCCATAAAATGACATATTGCTAAATTGGATTTCAAATTAAAATATTTTCCCCTTTAAATCAGACTGTAAGAGAACGAAAACCCACAGATTGGTTGAAAATATGTGCAAGTTATATCTCATAACAGCATATGAAGAATTGTCAAAACCCAATAAGAAAACAACCCTATTAAAAATGTTACACTTGGCCAGGCGCGGTGGCTCATGCCTGTAATCCCAGCACTTTGAGAGGCTGAGGCAGGCAGATCACAAGGTCAGGAGATTGAGACCATCTTGCTAACATGGTGGAACCCAGCATCTACTAAAAATACAAAAAAAAATTAGCCAGGTGTGTTGTCAGGCACCTGTAGTCCCAGCTACTCGGGAGGCTGAGGCAGGAGAATGGCGCGAACCCGGGAGACGGAGCTTGCAGTGAGCCGATATCGTGCCACTGCACTCCAGCCTAGGTGACAGAACGAGACTCAGTCTCAAAAAATGAAATAAAATAAAATAAAATAAAATAAATGGTACACTTGACCAAAAAAACATATAGTGATGGGCAAAAAGATGCTCAATATTATTATTCATTAAGAAAATATAAAGTTAAATCACAACAAAATACTAGTACATGTGATAAGAATAATTAAAATTAAAAGAATTGATAAGGTCAATTGTTTCTCCAGTACAATATTGGAGAAGTTGTATAATAGGACATCCAATTTATATATGGTTACATGTGATTTTCCCTGGGTATCTGTATTTACTGCTTAACAAACTTCCATAAAACAGTAATTTATAACAACTGTTTTTCCCCCAACAATTTAGCAGTTTGAGATAGGTGGTTTTGGTTTAGGCCAGCTAGGAGCTGAGTGATCTTGAATGGCATTGTTCATATGCCTAGTGTCTGGCATACTGGATGATCTAGAAGGCCTGAGGTGGATTATGTTATTTCTCCTCCTTATGGTTGTTATCCAATGGCTTTAAATATCATCTTTTTTAAAGTCAGATTTTATCATTGTTATGAGCTATATGTATTCTTAGTCCAATACAAACTTCTATGGCATCCGAAGAACAGAAATTACAATCTCAAACATTTAACTACTGAACTTTAGTATACAGATATTGGCATTTCTTTCTGTATCTTCCATGTACTTTAAATTTTCCTTTCTATTTCCCATTTTTTATCATGTTTTTCTGTGAAGAAAAGTGTTAATCAGATTATTCAGCTCAATAATTATTTTTTCAATTTTGTTCCATTTTTAAATTTTTTTAACTTAAAATATATTTTTTACATTTAGTGTTTCCATATGATTTTTCACATTGTAAATACTAATATCAAGCCCTCGATAGCTTTATTTTATCTATTATAAATCTATTCAGCTTGTCATCTTTATTTTAACAGTGATTGTACTCCTCAATTATCTAATTATTTTTCCATTAGTGCATTTCCCTTGATAACATCAGCCACTTTGGCAGTTATTAAATAATATGTACCTGGGGAGAGAGGCAGATGTCCTGCTCCTCCTTATGCTCTTCTGTGAATGTAAGATGGTTTGTGCCATAAAGCAGATAGTCTCAGTGCCACAGCCTGGGACTGGCCACTTCCATTTGCTGCATACCACATCCTTCCATGGCCTGAGCCTGGGCACTGATTTTTTTTTCCCTGTGTCATCATCTGGGACTGGTACTGGATAGGAGTTTCTTATCACATAGGCACTAATATTTCATTAATATGTCTATTTCCCAATTTTGACACCTGGATCAGATTCTCCACACTGCACTGCCATTTCCCTCCCACAGCAAGTCAAAGCTGCTATTCTTTCTCTCCATGGGTGAATTTCTCTTTAAAAATCATGATTAATGTATCATATTCATATATTTTTCCATGGCTTTCGTGTTACCACTATTGATAGGCTTGCAACAAAAGTCTGCTAGCAGACCTAGTTCTAGTTTTTTACCTGTCATTTACTGAAAATGTACATCATCAATAGGCTATACTTTTAAAAACTTTTTTAACTAAATTTTTAACTTAATATTTTCTTATGTTAAACTTTTATATTAAGTTCAAGGGTACAAGTGCATATAGACTATACTTAAATGGTATGATGATCTTGATTTCTTACTGTAATCACAAAATAAGTAATATAATAATAAATACAAAACTAGCATTATGTTAAAAATATATTCGATTTTCTATTTTACTAATTATCCCTGATTTTCAAACTCCAGTATGCATTATTATTACTCAGAAACTTGTCTAAAACACAGGCTGCTAAGCCTTAACAATAAAATTTCTGATTCTGTACACCTGGGGTGGTGCCAGGGAATTTGCATTTCTAACAATTTCCCAGGTGATAATGATGTGACTTTTTCATTGCTATAAAATTATTAGGTTTGACTTTGGACACTTGCATTAACACAGTAGAAAGGTAGCTTTATCTAAGGTCAAGGTTTACATATTGTCAATCAGGTAACTTCCAAAAGTTTTGTTTATCCTTTTAGTATTCCCTGGAAAATTTCAAATTGTTTTCATTATAGCCAGTATTATACTAGTTCCCCCTTATCCATGGTTTTGTTTTCCATGGTTTCAGTTTCCTGCAGTCAATCACATCTGAAAATAGATGAGTACAGCACGGGAATATATTTTGAGAAAGAGAGTCCGAATTCACATAACTTATTACAGTGGATTATTATAATTGTTTTATTTTATTATTATTACTATTTTTTGTTTGTTTGAGACAGAGTCTCGCTCTGTTGCCCAACCTGGAGTGCAGTGGCACGATCTTGCCTCACTGCAGCCTCTGCCTCCCGGGTTCAAGCAATTCAACTGGCATGCACTGTCACGCCCAGCTAATTTTTGTATTTTTTTTAGTAGTGACGGTGTTTCACCATGTTGGCCAGGATGGTCTTGATCTCCTGACCTCCTGATCCACTGCCTTGGCCTCCCAAAGGGCTGGGATTACAGGCATGAGCCACCGCGCCTGGCCAACTGTTCTAGTTTATTATTAGTTATTATTGTTAATCCCCAACTGTGCCTAATTTATAAATTATACTTTATTACATATGTATGTATGGGAAAGAAACAGTGTATACATGGTTTGGTATCCACGGTTTCAGACATTTACTAGGGTTCTTGGAACATATTCCTCAGAGATAGGGAAGGACTACTGTATCTGTATGCAAAAATGTGTACACAGATACTGTACTTACAAATTTGATTGGTGATCATGCTGGATTGTTTTTATTCATCTCAATTTGTCTTTTCTTCCCCCTTTTCCACCCTACTCTTTTTTCAAGAGGCTGATATATATAAATACATATACTATTTCAGTGAGTTGTCTTTCTCTCTCTCTGAGTCACAGTTCCCTAGAGAAACAGAAATAAAGGAAGTCATCTATCTATCTATCTATCTATCTATCTATCTATCTATCTATCTAGAATAACATTTTTAAGACGTTGGGATATGTGATTGTGAGGACTGGCAAGTTCAAAATCTGCAAGGCTGGCCAACAGCTGGAAATTCTGGCAAGAATGGGTGTTGCAGTCTTTCTTGGGTTAAAGGCAGTCTGGATGATGAATTCTATTCTTTTCTCCCAGATTTCTTTTTTTAAGGATTTCAACTGATTGGATGGAGTCTATGCATATTGTGGAGGGTAATCTGCTTTTCTCAAGGACTACTAATATACATGTTAATCACGTCTCTAAAACTACCTTCACAGTGATACAGGAACTAAAAAGAAATTAGGCAGTTGGTGAGGGTAAGAGAGTCCTTGGTAAGCCTTCCCTTTTAACAAAAAAGCAGCCCCCAAATCGTTTCTTTTCTAACAAAGAGCAGCCTGAAAAATCAAACTGCAGACGTAGAAAAGCAAGCTAGAAGCTTGCAAGGGTGAATGTCAGCAGCTGTGTCAATAAGGAAAGGTTACCTAGGGGCCAGCCATGTTCAACATGGAAGCTTCATCTTCTCTTATCTTTGTCAACCACGTGTACAGTAAAGAAACAGGCAACATGGCGCCGTCTAGGTAGATAACCCATCTGTATAATAAAATATTAAGGTGGGGCGACCAGCTTCTTCCCGCGCTATACAAATGGCACATCTGGTCCAAGCAATCTCTCGTGCCCTATGTAAATCAGACATGGCCTCCTCAAACTCATCTATAAAACCCGTGCATTTCACCAGGGAAACCGAAGACCCGCTCAGTAGCTCGTCTTTCTCTGCAGAAGGAAGAGCTTTTCTCTTTCTACGCCTATTAACCCTCGCTCTTAACCTTACTCCACGTGTGTCTGTGTCCTTCATTTCCTCAGCGTGAGGCAACGAACCTCGGGTATTACCCCCGACGAACGACATGGCTTCAACAGCAACACCTAGAATGGTGTTTGACTAAAAACTGCGTATTATAACACAACCTAACTGACACCTAAAATTAACCTTCATACTCCCTAACATCTAGGCTTATTCAATGGTGAATTCTAGCAGGAGATATGAGGGAGGGAGAAGCATGACATCCAAAAAGTCAGCCCTTTGGTTTCTTATTGGATGTGTTACCATGGACTTCACAGCTCGGGCCAAGGAGACCCTGTACATGTGACTCTGTCTTTCCAGTTCCAGTAGTTACTCTCCTCTTATCTGACCCATTTCCAGAGAGCAGTGGTGACAGACTCCTCTCCTCCTCTTACCAGCTTCCTGGTACTGCACCATTCTTTATATTTTGTTTAAATTCTCATATCTTTAAAAATACCCCCTTTATTAAAATCTCCTTAAATCATCCACTTTGACCATGGGTTATTTTTCCTGCCATAGCTGGACAGTAAAAACAAACTATGGGTTTGGAAATTAGCAGATTACTCCTGTGGATACTCGAATCTCTAAAGCAAAGCCACAGATATTTCTTCTACTCTTTCAGAATTTCCCTTACACTCTTAGAGATTTCAACCGTTCAATCTAATTCCCAGTTTTACTTTTGGACCCCCTTTGTTTGCAAGGATATCATTTCCCAATGCTCAATTTGCTAACATCATGAAACCGGCTTGATGTTTGGAAGTACATCAAATACTGAAATTAAGGTGACTAATACTACAGAAAACAGAAAATAATCTTCACTATCAAACTGCTTCAATCATACTTTGCTATGTTGGAAGCAAAAGACAGGCATTCTTTCAGGTCAGCAGTTGGTGCCATTTCTGCATCTGTGCTGAGGAAATATAGCACTTTTATTCACTTTCTTTCACATCCATCACTTGACTCTTCTAAACAGCAAATATATTTCTTCTTGCATTGTTGACAGAATTGGTGAAGCCAGCACTGCATCTGAGCCTTTTTTAAAGACGAAGAGCAATGTACTGTCCTTGTGCTTACTGCTCATCTTGCTTCTCCCGACCATATGATACAGCCTGCTCTCTTGCCTCAGTGGCTCAGCAGTTACTAATATGATTTTTACAAGACATTGATCCAAAAACTATGAAAAATACTTTGCAAGCTTCCAGTAGAGGTAAGGTTAAAGCTGGTAATGTGGTACACAAAAACTACAACACAAGAAGAGGCTTTGCAGTTATTTTCTATTGCTTGTGTACTTATTTTTCCAAAGGTAGTTTCTAGAACCAGTTAGCACAGAAAGTTATAAACATTGTATAATTATTCATCTAAATGAATTGTAATAATAACTACAAAAAATTATGTCTACTGGCTGTAACATAACTTAATAATTATTCTGTTTGTATGTACTTAGATAGCTTCCAGAGGTTTATGGCTAAATGATCCCTAATAATTATTCTTATTTTCAAATTTAAATGTCAATTGCTGAATATATACATACAATAAAGGCTTTATAACTATGTGTATTAGTTTGCTAGGAATGTCATAACAAAATTCCATACACTATGTGGTTTAAACAGCAGAAATGCATTTTCTCATGGCTTCAAAAAGGCTCTAAGTCTGGTATCAAGGCGTTAGCAAATGTGGTTTTTCCTAAGGTCTATCTCCTTTTCTTTCAGATGGCAGCCTTCTTCCTGTGTCCTCACTTGGTCTTTTCTCTGTGCATATGCATCCTGTGTCTCTATGTCCAAATTTTCTTTTTAAAATAATGACCCAGTCATACTGAATGAAGGTCCACTCATATGATTTCATCTAAGCTTAATTACCACTTTAGAGGCCCTATTTCTAAATATGGTCATATTCTGTGGAACTGAGAATTAGCTCTTCAACATATGAATTTTGGGGGAACAAAATTCCGCATATATTTCCTGATATATAGAGCAAAATTCCTGATATATAGCAAAATTCCTGATATATAGAGCACATAACTCTATATATCAGGAAAAATAAAGTATATACCCATATCTGCTCATCTCTGTAAAAGGAGTAGAGAAAGAATAAATTTTAAAATTCATGAGATGCTTTCTTACAGGGGTGTGTGATAACGGATGGGCAAGGATGAAGATAGACTAGAATAGAAGGAATAAGACAGGAGTAAAATTTCCAAGATTGCCATGTTTTACAGTACATATGTTTAGAAACAGATTAATATTTCAGATACATTATAGATAGATATATGTATATTTTATATATACATATACAAAAACATAATAAAATCATCAATGATAGAGGAAAATGTAGAATAAAAAATAGAAATAAGTAAAGTATATTTCAAATAACTTTATACACGTTATGTTCATATGCATTTATTCATCTGTATACTTATTGAAACTTTATTAGTAGAACTTTATAAAATGTGAAATGAGATAGTTTATATATATTATATAATTTAATATTTTTGTTATTTATATTCTCAATAATTATGTTTTATCAATTCTTATTGCTTCTTATATTTGCACTTACAAAAGCAGCACTTCAAGTGTAATATTTTTATGCAAATTAAACTCCTTTTTTCCTTTTTATTTTTCATTACTTTTATTCAAATAAAAGCCTCCCTCTTTTTTTTTTTTTTTTTTGAGACAAAGTTTCTCGTGTTTCCCAGGCTGGAGTGCAATGGTGCAATCTCAGCTCACCACAACCTCTACCTCCTGGGTACAAGAGATTCTCCTGCCTCAGCCTCCCAAGTAGCTGGGATTACAGGCATGCGCCACCACACCTGGTTAATTTTGTACTTTCAGTAAAGACGGGGTTTCTCTATGTTGGTCGAGCTGGTCTCGAACTCCTGACCTCAGGTGATCCACCCGCTTCAGCCTCCCAAAGTGCCTGGATTACATGCACCATTAGACATATGTGGGTATTTTCATGGTCTTACATGTACAGAGGTGCCAACAAGCACTTTGCAAGACACTTAAGGAAAATCCACTTATTTGAACAACATACCAGAGTAAATGTCATTTGTTTATATATCAATGATTGGTAACTTTCTGTTTCTTCTGTGAGAAACAATTGAAAAATTTTCATTACCTTGGCATTCAAAATGTATTTTTATCTTATAGGACCAGAAGACCAGAGACTGTATACTTCTTCACTAACCCCATCTGTTTGAGTCTAGTCTTAAACATCCAAAAATCGTCCATAGACACGTATATGTTACTCTGGACATTTAATGGAATAAATAGTCCTTTCATCCAGGTGTTAAAGTCCATAATTTATTATTAATATTGATATTGGAAACATAATACCATTAGTGATGAATATGTGAGCATTTAAAACTTAAATATTTTAAACTAGCTGATTATTTTGTCTGTTAGTTAATGCAGTTCCTTCATAGTGTTGAAGGTCTTTACAATTTGGTATGTTTTTGCAGTGGCTGGTACCAGTTGTTCCTTTCTATGTTTAGTGCTTCCTTCAGGAGCTCTTGTAAGGCAGGGCTGGTGGTGAGAGAATCTCTCAGCATTTGCCTGTCTATAAAGTATTTTATTTCTCCTTCACTTATGAAGATTAGTTTGGCTGGAGATGAAATTCTAGGTTGAAATTCTTTTCTTTAAGAATGTTGAATATTGGCCCTCACTCTCTTCTGGCTTGTCGGGTTTCTGCTGAGAGATCCGCTGTTAATCTGATGGGCTTCCCTTTGTGGGTAACCCGACCTTTCTCTCTGGCTGCCCTTAACATTTTTTCCTTCATTTCAACCTTAGTGAATTTGACAATTATGTGTCTTGGGGTTGCTCTTCTTGAGGGGTATCTTTGTGGTATTCTTTGTATTTCCTGAATTTGAATGTTGGCCTGCCTTGCTAGGTTGGGGAAGTTCTCCTGGATAATATCCTGAAGAGTGTTTTCCAACTTGGTTCCATTCTCCCCATCACTTTCGGGTACACCAATCAGATGTAGATTTGGTCTTTTCACATAGTCCCATATTTCTTGGAGGCTGTCTTCATTTCTTTTCACTCTTTTTTTCTCTAATTTTGTCTTCTCACTTTATTTCCTTTAGTCGATCTTTAATCTCTAATATCCCTTCTTCCACTTGATCGATTCAGCTATTGATACTTATGTATGCTTCACGAAGTTCTCGTGCTGTGTTTTTCAGCTCCATCAGGTCACTTATGTTCCTCTCTAAACTGGTTATTCTAGTTAGCAATTCATCTAACCTTTTTTCAAGATTCTTACCTTCCTTGCGATGGGTTAGAACACGCTCCTTTAGCTCGGAGGAGTTTGTTATTACCCACCTTCTGCAGCCTACTCCTGTCAGTTTGCCAAACTCATTCTCTATCCAATTTTGTTCCCTTGCTGGTGAGGAGTTGTGATCCTTTGGAGGAGGAGAAGAGGTGTTATGGTTTTTGAAATTTTCAGCCTTTTTGTGCTGGTTTCTCCCCATCTTCATGGATTTATCTTCGTTTGGTCTTTGAAATCGGTGATCTTTGGATGAGGTCTCTGAGTGGACGTCCTTTTTGTTGATGTTGATACTATTCCTTTCTGTTTGTTAGTTTTCCTTCTAACAGTCAGGCGCTTCTGCTGCAGGTCTGTTGGAGTTTGCTGGAGGTCCACTTCAGACCCTGTTTGCCTGGGTATCATCGGCAGAGCCTGCAGAAGAGCAAAAATGGCTCCCTGTTCCTTCCTCTGGAAGCTTTGTCCCACAGGGGCACCCACCAGATGCCAGCCAGAGCTCTCCTGTATGAGGTGTCTACTGGGAGGTGTCTCCCAGTCAGGATACACAGGTGTCAGGGACCCACTTGAGGAGGCAGTCTGTCCCTTATCAAAGACAAACATAGGGTCAAGATAAAGGGATTGGAGGAATATTTACCAAGCAAATGAAAGCAAAAAAAAAAAAAAAAAAAAAAAGCAGGGGTTGCAATCCTAGTCTCTGATAAAACAGTCTTTAAAACAACAAAGATCAAAAAGAGACAAACAAGGGCATTACCTAATGGTAAACGGATCAATGCAACAAGAAGAGATAACTATCCCAAATATATATGTACCCAGTACAGGAGCACCCAAATTCATAAAGCAAGTTCTCAGACACCTACAAAGAGACTTAGACTCCCACACAATAATAGTGGGAGATTTTAACACCCCACTGTCAATATTAGATCAACGAGACAGAAAATTAACAAGGATATCCAGGACTTGAACTCAGCTCTGGACCAAGCGGATCTAATAGACATCCATAGAACTCTCCACCCCAAATCAACAGAATATACATTCTTCTCAGCACCACATCGCACTTATTCTAAAATTGACCACATAATTAGAAGCAAAACACTCCTCAGCAAATGGAAAAGAACAGAAATCACAACAAACTATCTCTCAGATCACAGTGGAATTAACTTATAACTCAGGATTAAGAAACTCACTTAAAACTGCACCACTACATGGAAACTGAACAACATGCTCCTGAATGACTACTGGGTAAATAACAAAATGAAGGCAGAAATAAAGATGTTCTTTGAAAGCAATGAGAACAAAGACACAATGTACCAGAATCTCTAGGACACATTTAAAGCAGTGTGTAGAGGGAAATTTATAGCACTAAATGCCCAAGAGAGAAAGCAGGAAATATCTATAATCAACATCCTAACATCACAATTAAAAGAACTAGAGAAGCAAGAGCAAACAAATTCAAAAGCTAGCAAAAGGCAAGAAATAACTAAGATCACAACAGATCTGAAGGAGACAGAGACACGAAAAACCCTTCAAAAAAATCAATGAATCCAGGAGCTAGTTTTTTGAAAAGATCAACAAAATAGATAGACTGCTAGCAAGACTAATAATGAAGAAAGAGAGAATAATCAAATAGATGCAATAAAAAATGATAAAGGGAATATCCCCACTGATCCCACAGAAATACAAACAACCATCAGAGAATACTATAAACACCTCCACGCAAATAAATTAGAAAATCTAGAAGAAATGGATAAGTTCCTGGATACATACACCCTCCCAAGACTAAACCAGGAAGAAGTTGAATCCCTGAATAGAGCTATAACAAGTTCTGAAAATGAGGCATCAATTAATATCCTACCAACCAAAAAAAGTCCAGGACCAGACAGATTCACAGCCGAATTCTGCCAGAGGTACAAAGAGGAGCTGGTAGCACGTTTTATGAGGGCGGCATCATCCTGATACCAAAACCTGGCAGAGATACAACAAAAAAAGAAAATTTCAGGTCAATATCCCTGATGAACATCGATGCGAAAATCCTCAATAAAATACTAGCAAACAAAATCCAGCAGCACATCAAAAAGCTTATCCACCACGATCAAGTCAGCTTCAGCCCTGGGATGAAAGGCTGCTTCAACATATGCAAATTAATAAATGAAATCCATCACATAGAACCAATGACAAAAACCACATGATGATCTCAATAGATGCAGAAAAGGCCTTTGACAAAATTCAACAGCCTTTCATGCTAAAAACGCTCAAAAAGCTAGGTATTGATGAAACGTATCTCAAAATAATAAGAGCTATTTACAACAAACCCACAGCCAATATCATACTAAATGGGCAAAAACTAGAAGCATTCCCTTTGAAAACCGGTACAAGACAAGGATGCCCTCTCTCACCACTCCTATTCAACCTAGTATTGGAAATTCTGGCCAGGGCAACCAGGCAAGAGAAAGAAATAAAGGCTATTCAATTAGGAAAGAGGAAATCAAATTGTCTTCGTTTGCAGATGACATAATTGTATATTTAGAAAATCTCCTCGTCTCAGCCTAAAATCTCTTTAAGCTGATAAGCAACTTTAGCAAAGTCTCAGGATACAAAATCAATGTACAAAAATCACAAGCATTCCTATACACCAATAACAGACAAACAGAGAGCCAAATCATGAGTGAACTCCCATTCACAATTGCTACAAAGAGAATGAAATACCTAGGAATACAACTTACAAGGGATGTGAAAGACTTCTTCAAGGAGAACTACAAACCACTGCTCAAGGAAATAAGAGAGGACACAAACAAATGGAAAAACATTCCATGCTCATGGATAGGAAGAATCAATATCGTGAAAATGGCCATACTGCCCAAAGTAATTTACAGATTCAATGCTATCCCCATTAAGCTACCATGGATTTTCTTCACAAAATTGGAAAAAAAAAAAAAACTACTTTAAATTTCATATGGAACCAAAAAAGAGCCTGCATAGCCACGACAATCCTAAGCAAAAAGAACAAAGCTGGAGGCAATCATGCTACCTGACTTCAAACTATACTAAAGGCTACAGTAACATAAATAGAATGGTAATGGTACCAAAATAGATATATAGACCAATGGAACAGAATAGAGGCCTCATAAATAATGCCACACTTCTGCAATCATCTGATCTTTGACAAACCTGACAAAAACAGGCAATGTGGAAAGGATTCCCTATTTAATAATTGTGTTGGAAAAACTGGCTAGCCATATGTAGAAAGCTGTAACTGGATTCATTCCATACACCTTATACAAAAATTAACTCAAGATGGATTAAAGACTTAAACATAAGACCTAAAACCATAAAAACCCTAGAAGAAAACCTAGGCAATACCATTCAGGACATAGGCATGGACAAAGACTTCATGACTAAAACACCAAAAGCAATGGCAACAAAAGCCAAAATAGACAAATGGGATATAATTAAACTAAAGAGCTTCTGCACAGCAAAATAAACTATTGTTAGAGTGAACAGGCAACCTACAGAATGGGAGAAAATTTTTGCAATCTATTTACCTGCAAAGGGCTAATATCCAGAATCTACAAAGAACTTAAATTTAAAAGAAAAAAAAAACAACCCCATCAAAAAGTGGGTGAAGGATATGAACAGACACTTCTCAAAAGAAGACATTTATGCAGCCAACAAACAGATGAAAAAAAGCTCATCATTACTGGTCATTAGAGAAATGCAAATCAAAACCACAATGAGATACCATCTCACACCAGTTAGAATGGTGATCATTAAAAAGTCAGGAAACAACAGATGCTGGAGAGAATGTGGAGAAATAGGAATGCTTTTACGCTTTTGGTGGGAGTGTAAATTAGTTCAACCATTGTGGAAGACAGTGTGCCGTTTTCTCAAGGATCTAGAACTAGAAATACCATTTGACCCAGCAATCCCATTACTGTGTATATACCCAAAGGATTATAAATCATTCCACTATAAAGACACATGCACACCTATGTTTATTGTGGCACTGTTCACAATAGCAAAGACTTGGAACCAACCCAAATGCCCATCAATGATAGACTGGATAAAGAAAATGTGGCACATATACACCATTAAATACTATGCAGCCATAAAAAAGGATGAGTTCATGTCCTTTGGAGAGACGTGGATGGAGCTGGAAACCATCATTCTCAGCAAACTAACACAAGAAGAGAAATCCAAACACCGCATGTTCTCCCTCATAAGTGGGAGCTGAACAATGAGAACACATGGACACAGGGAGGGGAACTTCACACACTGGAGCCTGTTGGGGGTGGGGAGCTAAGGGAGGGATAGCATTAGGAGAAATACCTAATGTAGATGACGGGCTGATGGGGTGCAACAAACCACCATGGCACGTGTATATGTACCTAACAAACCTGCACGTTCTGCACCTGTACTCAAGAACTTAAAGTATAAAGGAAAAAAAAAAATACTTTAAACTAGATATCCTAGTTTCAGGGCAAATGTCACCATTAAGTTGTAACTATAATTTGAGTAAGCCAGACTTGTACTTCTGTTTTGACATTGACTGTACTCTGACCCGCTCATCAATTTTCTTACCTTGAACAATACTCTACTCTTGTATAAAATAGATATGGGGCTATCGATATAATATGTAGTGTCTTGGAGCTTCAGATTTTTCACCTCTAAAGAAGGAATAGATAAAACAACTGCACAGGGAAGAAAGGCTGTGAGGACTTTAAAATTTCTTTTTACTTGCCTCAATTTGGATTCTCCACTAATAATAGAGATAAAGCTGAAGAGAAGCACTGAAGAATACAGTAGAAAGAAACTACATGCATGTCTAAGATAGGAAGAGTGTAGATAATAAACAAATCATTTACAGAATTGCTGATATCCTGGAGCTTTTCATGTTAACACCAGCATCATTCCTTTCTTTAGAAATTTGTAGGACAATATACTATATGTGTACTACATGTATACTATAGTACATAGTTTTGATCATCCATTTTGTTGTGTCTTATTTAGTAAAGAAAGTTATCTTTTAGCTTCTCTAGTTGATCACTTTCTTTTTTTTTTAAATGCATCCTCCCTTAGCTATATAGAACACTGTTCCTTCTATTAATCACCCTTTAGATAACTTGGCAATGTCCAATATCCATGGGCTGTTTTATATATTGTCAGTTAAGATGTCAGCCAGAATTGTAGGTTGCATAGAATATAAACCTAAACAATTATATTTTAAAAAATAAACTATTATAGCTATTAATCTAGCTGGGAAGTGACATGAGCAATTTTGTATTTTAGAAAGTCAACTGCAGCTCAGAGAAGAGAAAGGATTTAAAAAGGGTCATATTAGGAAAAAGTTTTTCATGGCAGCTGTAGTAATTGAAATGAGATATGATGATATTAATGAAGGGAAAGGCAATAGAAATAAAAATTACAATATAAACTCAAGTGATAATAAAGGGAAAGATTTGACAGAATATAGTGACTTATTGGTAGGAGTGTGTGAGCAAAAAAAATAGGAATGAAGGTAATGTTATTGATTGGGAAGGTCATTGTAGCATTAACAGATATAAAATACAGGAGGAGGATAAGACTTTGTAAAGAGTATGCTTGTCTTTGTTTGGACACAGTGATATTTGAAGCATATGTTCTTGGAAACTTTGATATTTTTTCCCAAGAATTTTCTGCCATATCCGCAGTTTAGCATCATTACTTACACAGACCTTTAAATGTTGTGGCTGATTTTTACTGAAGAAAAAGAACACATGTATATTTGAACATTGGTAAGTTATTCATATATATGTAAAGAATTTATATATATAACAAATACATATTTATATAATACATATATGATAGATAATTCTTACACATTTCTAAATATATATCAAAATATATATAAATATATATCAAATGCATATATTTGATACATATAAATTCTTCCCATATATATGAACTTCTCAATCTCCACATTGTGTTCTGTTTCTGGGATCAGAAACTCATATACCTCTATACGTTTTTTAACTTAAGTGTATAACTACATGCAAAATAATTTGGTTAGACTGCTATCTCATACCACATAAAAATTAATTCAAAATGGATCAATGCCCTACTCATAGAAACTAAAACCATACAACACTTAGAAGGCAGCATAAGGATAAATACACACAACCTTGGGTTTGGCAATGGATTATTAGATATAAAACCATAAGTATCAGCAACAACAACAACAAAAAATCGATAAATTGGACTTAATAAAAATGGGAAATATTTTGTGCATCAAAGAACATTATCAAGAAAGTGAAAAGAAAATCTATGGAATGGTAGATAATATTTGCAAATATTAACATCATTAGTCATTAGGGAAATGTAAATGCAAATCACATTGCAAATGTAAATGCTAATTCACACCCACTAGGATGGCCATGATCAAGAAGACACATAATAACAAGCATTGCTGAGGACATGGAAAAATTGGAATTCTTTCACTTTGCTTCAGGAATGTAAAATGGTACAGCTTCTGTGGAAAGCAGTTTTGTGAGTCCTCAAGTTAAACAGGATTACCACATAACCCAGCAATTTCACTCCTAGGTGTACACCCAAAAGAATTGAACATAGTTACTCCAACAAATACATGTACATGCATGTTCATAGCAGCACTATTTACAAAGCCAAAAAGTGAAACAACCCAAATATTCATCAATGGATGATATATAATTTTAGCCATAAATAGGAATGAAGTGAATGCTACAGTGTGGATCAGCCCCCAAAATATTATGATAAGGTAAAGAAGACTGAGACGAAAGGACACACGTATCTATGATATGATTCAATTTATATGAAATATTTTGAAGAGGTAAATCAGTTGAGACAGAATGCAGATTGGTAGTTCCCAATTGTGTGGGATTGGGGATGGGGAGAAGGAAGAATTGGAAGTAACTGCTTAATGTGTATGGTGATTCCTTTTGGGGTGAGGAAGATATTTTGGAAATAAATAGAAATAGTGTTTTTACAACATTGCGAAGGTATTACATGCCATTGAATTTTCACTTTATTATGTTATGTGAATTTCACCTCAATTACAAAAACAAAAAAATTAAAAACATTTAAGTCAGGTATTGGTCTTTCTCCTCTCTCTGCCATTCTTTTTATCCTATTTCTTATAAGCAGCCAACTTTTTTTTGCAAATCTGAGCAGGTATGTTCATATATATTTCTTTCTCGTTATTTCCTACACAAAGCCAATAAATTAGACCTATTCAGTGGCATTTTTTTTTCACCTAATGCATTAAGCAAAACTCCAGGGTTAATTCTGAGAAGTGTAATTTATGAACCAAATGGTAAGTACATATGTAGTTTTGATAGATATTGCCAAATTGTTCTACATCAGGGTTGTATCATTTTACAGTCCTAAAAGCAGTGATAAGTCATTTTCCCACAACTTGGCCAACAGTATATGTTGTCATGTCTTTGAGTTTTGTCAGTCCGATAGGTGAGACATTGTGACTAAGTATAGTTATAATTTGTATTTCACTCATAAGTGATTTTTAGTATCTTTTCATATATATATATAGACCTTTTTAATATATTTTTGAACATCTTAAAAATTAATTTCAGGCCTTGTTTATCATCACGAGTTTTTAGTCTTCCCTCAAGGTTTTTAGAAATTTTGTTCTATACATTAAGGTTAATGGCCCTTTTATTTTGCAGCACATGTTGCAAATATTTGTACCCAGTTAGTTATTTATCTTTGTCATTGCTAACTCTTTTACTCTCCAAAATGAAATGATTTAAAAATTTTATATATTCAATTATTAATCATTACTATTGAATCTGAATTTAGAAATGTAATTGAAAATGTTTTTCTCCATATAGAATTTAAAGGAATGGGCCTGGTGCGGTGGCTCACGCCTGTAATCCCAGCACTTTAGGAGGCCGAGGCATGCTGATCACAAGTTCAGGAGATCGAGACCATCCTGGTTAACACAGTGAAACCCGTCTCTATTAAAAATACAAAAAATTAGCCAGGCATAGTGGCGGGCCCCTGTAGCCCCAGCTACTGGGAAGGCTGAGGCAGGAGAATGGCGTGAATCCTGGAGGCGGAGCTTGCAGTGAGCCCAGATCGCACCACTGCACTCCAGTCTGGGCGACAGAAAAAAAAAAAAAAAAAAAAAGAATTTAAAGGAATCCTGTCCTGTTTTCTTCTGCTACATTTATAATGTTCATTTTTACATAATATCTTATCCACTAAGGTTTACTGGTATTCTTAAAAATGGATGCTATTTTATCCCTTACTAAGTGTCTATCCAGTTGTCCTAACATCATTTATTAACAACATTATTTTGGCCCCAGCAATTTAGGACATTGCCTTTATTATATACTAAAGTTCTACATTTCTTTATTTCATTACATTACTATTTTATATTGATACAAATATTTGCACATATATATGGCATGCATTTGATGTTTTGTTAAGTGAGGAAGTCAGGGTATTAGGTGTGTCCATCACCTCAAGTTGTTATTATTTCTAAGTGTTGGGAACATTTCAAATCCTCTCTTCTATCTGTTTTGAAATATACAATACATTATTTTTAACTATAGTCACACTATTCTGCTAGCGAACATTATCATTAAATGTATTCTTTATATCTAATTGTAGGTTTCTACCTGTTAGCCAACCTCTCTCTATCCCTCCACCTCCCCACATGCCTTTTTTAGCTTCTGGTATCTACCATTCTATCCTCACATGAGATCAGTTTTTTAACTTCCACATATAAATGAGAACATTCTATATTTATCTCTCTATACCTGTTTATCTCACCTAACATAAGGACCTTCAGTTCCACCTACATTGCTGCAAATGACATGATTTTATTTATTTCTATGGCTAAATAATATTTCACTGTTTATATATGCCACATTTGCTTTATCCATTCATCTCCTGCTGGAAACTTAAGTTGATTTCCTGTGTTTGCTATTGTTAACAGTGTTGCAATAAACATGGGAATGCAGGTATCCCTTTGATATATTGATTACTTTTTCTCTGGATAAATCCTGAGTAGTGTGATTGTTGGATGGTATGGTAGTTTAATTTTTTCACTTTTCAAGAAATCTCCAGACCATTCTTTCATAGTGACTGTAATAATCACCATGGCCCCCAGTGGTGTATACATGTTCCCTTTTCTCTGCATCCTTGCCAAAGTTTGTTTTTTTGTTGTTATTTTTGTTATTCTTATTTTTTTGAGACAGGTTCTTACTCTGTCACTCAGGCTAAAGTGTAGTGGCAGTGGTCATGGCTCATTGCAGTCTCAGCCTTCCAGGCTCAAGCAATCCTCCTACCTGAGCTGCTCAAGTAGGTAGGACTGCAGGCATGCACCACCATGCCTAGCTAATTTTGTTGGTTGTTTTTTGTAGAGATGGCATCTCACTATGTTGCCCAGGCTGGTCTGGAACTCCTGGCCTCAAGCAGTCTTCCCACCTTAGCCTCCCAATGTGTTAGGATTACAGGCATGAGCCACTGTACCCCACTATTTTTTATCTTTTAATAACAGCCATTCTAATTGTGTAAGACGCTGTCTTATTGTGGTTTTGATTTGCATTTCCCTGATGATTAGTGAGTAATGTTGAGCATTTTTTTATATATTTGTTGGCCCTTTGTACATCTTCTTTTGAGAAATATCTATTCATGTCCTTACTTCACTTTTTAATGGGATTATAAGTCTTTTCTTTTTGTTGTGGAGTTGTTTGAAGGCCTTGTGTTTTCTGGATATTAGCCCCCAGTCAGATGCAAATATTTTCTCTTATTTAACATGTTGTCTCTTCATTCTGTTGCCTGTTTCCTTTGCTGTGCAGAAGCTTTTTAGTTTAATATAATTTCATCTATTTTTATTTTTGTTGCCTGGCTTTTGGAGTCTTAGCTATACAATCTTTGTCTAGACCAATGTCCTGAAGTGTTTCCCCAATGTCTTCTTCTAGCAGTTTTATAGTTTGTTTCTCACATTTGGCTTTAATTTATCTTAACTTTATTCTTGTCTACGGTGAGAGGCAGGGGTCCAGTTTCATTCCTCTGCATATAAAATTCAATTTTTTCCAGCACCATTTATTGAAGAGGGTGTCTTTTCCTCAGTGTGTATCCTTGATGCCTTTGTCGAAAATCAGTTGGCTGTAAAAAGGTAGAATTACTTCTGGATTTTCTATTCTGTCCCATTGATCTATGTGTCTGTTTCTATATCAATACCATGAAGTTTTGTTTACCATAGTTTTGTAGTAGATTCTGAAGTCAGGTAGTATGATGCCTCCAGCTTTGTTCTTTTTTGCTCAAGATTGCTTTGGCTAATTGGGATCTTTTGTGCTTCCACAGAAATTTTAAAATGATTTTTACTATTTCTATAAAGAATGTCATTGGTATTCTAATAGAATTTCATGCCTATGGTAAATAAGCTCTTTTCTTTCACTATAATTTTAAACTTTCTGTTTTTTGAGTTCTTTAGTTTTGTCTGTTGATTTTGCATCCTGTATATATATATAATATATGTAATATATATATCACATATATATAATTTTTTGCTTTGAGTTAATCTACATGAGCAACACAAAGGAATTGGTGATGGAAATCATGTCATCCATATAGATAATAACATTTGTTCTTTTACAAACCTTATGCCTGCATATTACCCTTTTCCTAATTTCATAGGCTAATATTTCCAATAAGTTGTTAAATAAAAATGAAAACTGTGGGCTTTCTTGACTTATTACTAACTTTGGTGAAGATGACTCTAGTGTTTTCCCATTAAATAAGAAGCTAACTTTAGGACATATATGTATTTAAAGTTATTATGACATAGAACTCACTTTTTATACATTTTAATACCTGACATCGTTCAGCAGGAAATCTTTTTCTCTTAATAATCATCTTTATTTTGTCTATCCATTTATATTTTTAACTCCTGGACATTAAAAAAACAATTATTTTTGCAGTTTCTGTCTAACACATGGACCATATTTTCATGTTACAAGCTCTTTAAATGATTTATATTTATTACTCACAAATTGTATGATTCAAAACAAAGAAAAACAGGTGAAATAATACATAAAAAGTATAAAGTTTACTATAGGAATTAAAATGAAATCCTTCCTCATTAGTGAAAGAAAAATGTAATCATTTAAAAATATTTTTTATGGATTATGAATTCACAAATGTAACTTCTCCCTCCTGTTAATTCTTCCATCTACCTCTAGGAAAGAAAATGCATACATAGAGAGAAGCACAACAAATAATACATGGAGAGCAATTTTAAAAAATAGAAAAGAAAATTGTTTATGTGTTTAGAGGTTAGACAGTTGAAAGGTCAGTTGTGTATTAGAAAATTCATTTCAACACTAGAAAGGTTAGTAACCTGGAAAAATTCCCTGTTGAAATAAATAGCCACATTCGTCGGAACAGCAGCCTGTCAAAAGTGAATGGCAATTTACATTCACAAATCACAGAAGCCTTGGGAGGAGGGGATGCTCCTTGACACTTGCAACTAGAAAATGAACCAAAGGAATCCCAGCTGGTTTTAAGCCTCCTTTCTTTTAAAGACACACGAAGGATTTATATATATATTTATTATTCTGAAACAAAATTTTTAGCATCCTGGGAAGACAAATATCCAATTAATAAATTAGCCAACAATTTAATGACAGTGACAATCTATAGACATACCACCTATAGAATTATTATTCAGTTTATATTTAAAACTGGTAGTAAAGCCAAATGGTCTTTCTGTTTTCCTCTATATTAATCTGAATGAATATTAAAAGAATACACATTTTTTGTATAATTATAATCATAAAATCACTTATTGAGTTCATCAAATCACTTTGTATAAATACATATCACAATCCAAATATGTCTTTAAACTTAATCTTGTTTACATTGTATATTAGATAACTATTTCTTTTTTAATATTCAAAATTATTAATAATGTAATTACATTTAAACCCACCATTCTTAATACACTGGTCACTATTATTTTTCTGCTGTGATTAATAAAACTGAAATAAATAGGAAAATAAATTCAACTTTTACATTATTGAATATGTTGACATTAGAAGAATTCCTAAATATAATGAAAAGTATACATTTTAAAATATCAAATATCTTTATAGGTAAAAGAAATATAATGTCTCTTTTCCGTAAACAGTGTTTTCACTTGAAGATATTATTTTCTTTACTGAAAATTAAAACAAACATGTCATTTTTATTAAGTAATCTTAAATTTGTTTCTTAATAATGTTACCCCTTTTCCCTATGTTTTCTAAATTTGTAAAAAAAAATACGTGTTAAATATTGGCTTTTTATCTTTCTTTTGCAATTCAGAGGCTTTTCTAAATTATTCATAAAGGAGTAGTATATTTTATATATCTCAGTTTAAGTAGTGAAAAAAAAATCTCACTAAAACAAATAATCTAGTGGATTTACAGAAATAATGTGAGTGAGGGAAAAGGGAATAATTCATGCTTTAGACTGGTATATTTTATACCAAGGTATACTTGCTGTTCAGTTTCCTTTTGATTTCATAATCAATATAATATTAAATATAATGCAATTACCTAAAATCACCAGTATTTCTTTTTCCTAACGTCTGACACCTGTCTTGAAACATGTATGGCCATGATTGATGGACTAGACACTTTACTCAGGAGATTCAGGAATTTGGATGGTGACTGTGTCTTAACATCATCAAGAGTAAATACAAGCAGATGGAAGACATGTGTTCTAGAGCTTTCATGTCATGTATCAGTGTGAATATATTTTCCCAAATAATCCTTTGAGCTCAAGATCATTTTGGTCTGATCATGAATTATTCCTTTTTCTTTCACTTGTATTACTTCTATAAATCAACTAGAGTATTTATTTTAGTGAGATATGTTTGTTGCTACTTAAACTGAAGAAGATTGCCTGAAAAATCCTAGCATTACACAAGAGGTATAAATCCTGCTTTTAGTAGTACTACAGAATGTGTTACTTACCCTTGATAAGCAAATGATATTTAAATAGCTCAAAATTAGCAATTATGAAATTGCCAAGTGCTGATTATTGAAAGTGATTGAAATTTGTTCATTAGATCTCATATATTTTGCATTTCATAGTAAAAACTGATGTCTTTTCCAGAGGATTTTAAATTGTCCCACTAACTGCATATTTTAAGTTGTATAGAACTTTATTATAATATATTTTTATTCATTTCTGATTTAAATTGTAGCCTGGGATAATTAACAAACTGCCCATTTTAAGGGATTTTGAAAGAGCTTGTTAAATCATACTGTACATTGATCATTTAAATTGCTAAAGAAAGTAAAACTAAGAGTGTGCATTTTTAATTGTATTGTGAATAATTCATCTACCCTCCATGAATATAAAGGATAATGTCACAAATAACACAACTTGAGTTATGATATAAAACTTACCTGAGGGTTGCTGTTCTTGTTCTTCTTACTTGGATTAATGGCTGTTGTCAGCTCTAATATCATAAACATTCTCTATCCTCCACAATTATGTATATGAACTGAGGGTCAACACTCATACTCCTTTGGACACACTTTTCAACAGGCAGAAGGGGGGTAACTGGCCTGACAGAATCTAGTAAATAATAATAGAGGTAAAACAGGAAGAACCTTTTCTGCATTTGCAGAGTGGGGTTAAGGATCACTACAAGCACTAGATTTATGTTCAAAATCAGAGCTTTAAGTAAAAGCTCAGAGAATGAATAATGGCAAATGCAAGTGAAAAATCCAATAGGTACAATCATGCAAAGATATGCTTAATTAACAAGATGGTAGCATCAAAATTTGTATTCCTTTTTCTTAAATAATTCAAACATGATGACAAAAATATGATGAAACTTTTCTAAAAAGGCAAAGAAAATTACCCAGGAGTCTACCCTCCAAACAATTATTTCATATTTTCCTGTTATACATTTCCTTTTCAATTTTTCACATCGATCATAAACAATATTTTGCTATATAGTCTAAGCTTTTATTTAACAAGGCTTAAATATAAAGATTATGATCTTCATCATAACCACTTCCACGCTTTTACAGTCTTTATGTTTAACTTTCAAGGCCAGAAGATGTTTTTAATGCGGATGTCTCTGTACTTATCTAGACAGCACATAATTGTTATTTTTATTGATACAGATTTAGTTCTACACATTTGGTAATTTTTTAATAATATCTGCAAGTCCTTATTTTAATATATAATAAATGCACATATCATTAGCAAAACATATCCAAATATCATATGATTATTAAATGCTGTTGCTCATAGTATATGCAATCATGTTAACATTGAGGTTGTATTTTTAAAGTAAGTTAACCTTCTCTGTTTGTAAATTGAGAGGTCCTTTTTAATGAGCCAGGGATTCTTGGCTTATTATACACAAAGGTGTTGCTTAAAAAAAAGAAAATAAATTTTATAACAGAAGAAAACCCAGATTCAAATATTTAGCTGTTTACTCGCTAACTCTGTGACCTAAGAAAATAGAGGTTGTTACCTTATTTGTACCTCTGAGTTATAGGAACCAAGTAGAAAGGATTATGTGAAGGGCTTTGTAAATTAATGAGAACTAAATAAAAATTAAATATTCATAATAGAAATGTAAACATTTTCTTTAAAATAAATATAGAAGCATTAACCATCATTATAATTATTCTCACTAGGTTCTACCTTCATTTTCACTGTTTTTCGTTACTCATATATGCTTTTGAAACTTGTGCCTTAACTTTAGGAGAAAATATCTTAGTGAAATTCCTCTAAAATTTTTACTACTTTGCCTCCTTTATGGACTCTCATTTCCATTTAGGTCTATAATTTCTTAGGGTAATTCAATTACTTACTCTTTTCCAAACCAAGAACTCTTCCTCTGTATCTCTGGCATGCATTTTCAGTCATTAGTACAATAACTTATATTTTTAAGCTCTTCTCTGAAGATGTTTTATAGTGAAGCTTGTTTTCTGTTGGTTTTCATTCTTGTTTCTGTAGGTTTTCATTTTTGTTTCTGTAGTCAATACTCCACAGAGCCTGGAAGTGGGGTAGGTATTCTCCTTATCCCTTTTTGACACTTTCATATTTACTCTCCAGTTTTATATCCTAAACCTCCAGCTCATTTACAGTTCATGCCAACAAGCTTATTCAAGCTGCTTCTTCTCTTCATTTTAGACTTCTACAGAATTCGGGTTTCTTTCAACCTCATTTCTTGAAGATTTTACCATTCAGCTCACTTTTTCTTCTCCACCACTATGGTGATCATTTATTTCCTTCAACTAATTTTAACTATTTTTCTCTGAATACTACATCTTTGCTATTTTCCCCTCTTGGGAAACAATTGCATAACTTCTGTTTAATCTCACTCTGCCCATGGTTTTAGATGAGACAGTAAACAAAAATATTTCAGTTGTAATATTTTCCCTATTGATACTTGTATTAGTCAATTTTCATGCTGCTGATAAAGACACACCTGAGACTGGGCAATTTCCAAAAGAAAGAGGTTTAATGACTTGCAGTTCCACATGGCTGGGGAGGCCTCACAATCATGGCAACAGGAAAGGAGGAGCAAGTCACATATTGGCAGCAAAGAGATGCCATATAGATGGCAGCAAAGAGAGAGATTGGCCAGGGAAACTCCCCCTTATAATAAGGCCAGATCTCGTGAGACTCATTCGCTATCACAAGAACAGCATGGGAAAGACCTGACCTCATGATTCAACTACCTCCCACCAGGTCCCTCCCACAACATGTGGGAATTCAAGATGAGATTTGGGTGGAGACAAAGAAAAACCATATCAATACTTCTGAGGCAGAGATGCATTAGCTGATGAATAAGAACCTATAAACCCCTGTAATTAATATAAATTTGGTGGCTTGCCCAAGGTTGACACACACAAAAATACTAAAAATAAATTATATTCAACTATAATTTAGTTAAATATGAAAGATTATTTAATACTAAAAGGAAGTTACTGGAATTTCCTAATTTAATTAAAAATTTTATGTTATAAAGCTTTAAAAAATTAATGAACTGAACTAATTTGTAAGATTGAGTTAAAACTGTTACTATTGTAATAGAAAATAATATGTTGCTGGAGTATTTCTCATGCCAGTGATAGATATATTTTAAACCAGATAGATATGGTTTAAATCATCTTTTAAACCAGGCTAATGATCTTTGATTTTTCTAATATCACTATAGAATGTTTGACTCATTTATACATTGTGAGCAAGAAACATTATGAAAACTGCTTGTGAAAATACAATTGCAAAATTAGTGGAAACTAGTCATGAATCATTTCTGTGTGATACAAAATACACAAAATGAATAGATGGCAGTTGTTAAATCTCAAACTATATTTTATTTAATATACATGAATTCCAATTTCCATTTGATCATACACACATATATATATACACACACATATATACACACACACACACATATATATATATACACACACACACATTCACACACAAACCAATCAAACACACAAAACACATATACATATATGGGAAGAGACTGAGAAAGAGCTAGAGAGAAAAAGAGTGATTTTGAAATAAAAGTAGTATACAATTAAAAAACGTAATAGTTTCATGAATACTTCAGGGGTTAAGTGTATTGCTAAAGTGACCAGAGTGTTAGTATCAGAACATGGAACTCATCCTAAGTTTTTGGTCTTATTACTGGAGGTCGATAGATTACATCACTGTTATCAATCCTAGCATTCCTTTTTGTGTGACTTTACAGCTTTCTTTTTTATGCATATGAGTCAGTTGATTAGCCCCAAAGTCAGCTTCAATCTTGCAACAGAGGGTGTGATACTCATGACATTTACAGGAAGCATAATAAAAGTCAGAGCCACCATCATATTTGTGCTTAGATTTAATAAGGCTGCTAACTTGACCTTATGTCTGTAATGGTAAAAATGAATCCTGATGGACTTCAAACAATCAAAATCCCTTGACTATGGACACTCTTAACAGGACTTCTCTTCTGGAGTTAACTCTGACCTCACTGTCTAATATGTTTCTATAGTCCAGTTGGAGATTTTCCCACTGTTTTCTCAATTGTAGAATGAAATTACTAGGTATTTTATAAATAGAAGTAAATTCCATAAGTATTATATATGTATATATTTCTCATACTATGTATTATATATGTATATATTTCTCTCTCAATTGATACTCGCAAACTATGCATCTGACAAAGGTCTAATAACCAGAATCTACAATGAACTTAAACAAATCAACAATTAAGAAACAAATAATCCCATTTAAAAATGAACAAAGGGCATGAACAGACACTTCTTAAAAGACATACAAGCGACTAGTAAACATATGGAAAAATGTTCATCATTACTAATCATCAGAGAAATGCAAATCAAAACCATAATGAGATACTATCTCACAACAGTCAGAATGGCTGCTATTAAAAGTCAAAAAATAGCAGATGCTGGCAAAGCTGTGGAGAAAAGGGAACACTTATACACTGCTGGTGGGAATGTAAACTAGTCCAGCCACTGTGGAAAGAAGTTTGGAGATTTCTTAAAGAACTAAAAACAGAGCTACCATGTGACACAGCAATATTATTATTGGGTATAAACCCAAAGGAAAATAGATTATTTTACCATAAAGACACACACTCGATAGTCATTGCCATGCTATTCACAATAACACATATATGAAATCAACATAGTTTCCCAGCAATGAGGGATTAAATAAAAAAACTGTGGTATATACACGTCGTGAAATACTACACAGCCAAAAAAAGGATGCGATCATGTCCTATGTAGAAACATGGATGGGGCTGGAGGCTACAATCCTAAGAAATTAACACAGAAACAGAAAACCAAATACTGCATGTTCTCATTTAAAAGTGGGAGCTAAACACTGAGCACCCCTGAACATAAACATGGGAATAATACACACTGCAGACTACTAGAGGGAGGAGGGAGATAGGGGATTATGGGTCAAAAAACTACATATTGCGCATCCTGCTGACTGCCTGAGAGCAATATACCTAAGTAACAAACCTGCACATGTACTCCCTGTATCTAAAGTTTAAAAAAAAGTTTTTAAAAACCATGGTAGATAAGATTTTTTGGTCTTCAAAGACATTATCAAATTTTTCCTAGCTACACACTCCCACACATACATATATCCATATACTTATGCATATATTGGTGTCTGTGCATAGATATTAATATTATTGATATGTGTATAGATGGATAGGTATTATTTTACACTTCTATTAGCATCAAAAAGTACCCATTTTGCTTTCTCTTATCATCAAGAATATTATATTTTAAGATCAAAGTATTACAGATCAATGTATAGGCCTAAATTTCTATCACTTTTTAGTTTACTTAGCTATTCCATTAGTCACTACTAAAGAGCCCACACCTCGCCCCACCCCTTACGTTGGCATTTTACATTTCTTTTTAACAGAATCATTCGTATTATTTTCTTAACTGATATTTTTGGAGGGGTGTTAGTTAATATCTCAGTGATTTAAGAATATTCTTAATATTGTGATGTTTATACTTGAGTTGTCACACATATTTGGAATGATTATTTGTTTGTTTTTCCTCTGATAGAGTCAGCTTTCCTCCATTCTGGGTTACAGTACCCCTATTTTTTCCCATCACCATCCATCTACATGTAAGTTGTAGCATGTGGCTGAGACTTAACTTCATCGGTATAACCATTTTGAGGCCATAATGATAACTCTGTTGATTAGTAAGTGCCATAAAAAGAACCAATCAGACCCTAACCTTGGGATTTTGTTTAATGTTTTGGAGAAAGTGCTGCTGTTAACTATCTGTCTTAAAGATGGTGGCCAGGTAAATTGCCCACATCTCTTTATCATGAAGTCAGTGACGAAAAGAATCCATCACATACAGAAAGAACAAAAGAAACACACACACACACACACACACACACAGAGTGATCATTTTTACTCCATTTATATGCCAAATGAGCCTTAGTGATACTATAAATAAAATGTTTTTAAATCAAGCAACATTGTGCCCTTTTTCACTGGCACTTTTAAACTTTCATAGTTTATTTGAATGTTTGAATATCAATTTGATTTGCAAAACAGCTTTATAAACCCAAAGATATTTGGGTATTAGTAAGGTAATTTAGGGAATATATTTAGCATGTAGCAATGGCCAACAAATATTAACTTTATTTTATTACTACCAATATGAAAAAATATTCTTTCTTTAATAGGAGTATGAGATAAAGGTATAGTTATCAATTTATTAAATTTTTTTATATATTTCTTTTTTTTTTTATTTTGAGCCAGAGTCTTGCTCTGTCACCAAGGCTGGAGTTCAGTGGCATAATCATAGCTCACTGCAGCCTCGATCTTCTTGGCTTAAGTGATCCTCCCACCTCTGCCTCTTGAATAATTGGGACGACAAGCACATACCACTATATCTGATTTATCACCTCAGACTCCCAAAGTATTGAAACTAAAGGCATGAGCCACCACTGCACCCAGGCTACATTTATTGAATATTCTGTTCTTACTACCAAATTTGGAAAGCTACCTTAATTATATTCCCAATATCTATTTTCAAACACTTTCTTGACTTTCTTCTATGTTCAACTAATTTATTTTGGGAAAGTGTCATTATTTTTTAATTTTTGTAATCTTAATGTAAATCTATCTAGGGAAATCACTGGCTTTCTTGGTTAAACAAGGTTTCAAAAAATGTCTCCACTTTTGAATCATGCATATATTTACAGTATTAAATTCTACCTTCATTTTCTTATCTGATTTATTTGTATTTATTTGCATGCATTTGTAATTTCTAATAATTTTAAATATTTAGATTTAGAATTTTTGATTCAGATTTACCTTAAAATATGTTCTCATCCTTTTTGAACCTTTGTCTAGCTATTCCACTTTATGGTCATATCATGATTTGTTTAACTATTCTCTATTGCTGAATATATCACTTGTTCAGAGCAATTTTCAATTACAAATAAGACTAATAAACAATGCTAAGAAATTGCTTAAATATATAATGAGTTTATAGAAATAGAATTGCTAGGTCAATGTCTTTACATATCTAAAATTTCGGTAGGTATAACAACAGATTTGATTGCCACAAATAATGTTTTGTATGCTGGTTTCCCCACATCCTTGCCAAGAAAGTGTGGTCAAACTTTTAAATTCTGGCAATTTTTAATGAAAGCGGTATCACTGTAATTTTACTTTGTGCTTCTTTTAATATATATGGTTGATTATGTTTCCCTATGTTTAAAGATCATTTTAAATTATTCATCTGTATCATGTGACTTGATGCATTTTTCTACAAGGTTGATATTCTTTTCTTATAAATCTTTTATTATCAAAGGTTTTTATATATTGTGGAGATTTAAATGTTATGGAGCTTATCTCTGATACCAACTGGAAGTACTATTCCTAGTTTTCTTTTATATATAATTTATTCTTTAGTTTCAAAGTATGCATGTGTGTTTGCATGTTATTTTTATAATATATAATTTTGAGTCATTTTTGTAAATAGTTTATTTAATTTATGGTATATTATATTTGAAAGTATTATTCAAAGTTTTTTTGTAATATATTTTTTAATGGTTTTAGTTAAAATTCTTTTTTTTTTCTTTTTTAATTTATTTTTTATTTTTTTATTTTTTTATTCTTTTATTATTATTATTATTATTATTATTATTATACTTTAGGCTCTATGGTACATGTGTGCAACGTGCAGGTAAATTACATATGTATACATGTGCCATGCTGGTGCGCTGCACCCACCAACTCGTCATCTAGCATTAGGTATATCTCCCAATGCTATCCCTCCCCCCTCCCCCCACCCCACAACAGTCCCGGAAGTGTGATGTTCCCCTTCCTGTGTCCATGTGTTCTCATTGTTCAATTCCCACCTATGAGTGAGAATATCCGGTGTTTGGTTTTTTGTCCTTGCGATAGTTTACTGAGAATGATGATTTCCAATTTCATCCATGTCCCTACAAAGGACATGAACTCATCATTTTTTATGGCTGCATAGTATTCCATGGTGTATATGTGCCACATTTTCTTAATCCAGTCTATCATTGTTGGACATTTGGGTTGGTTCCAAGTCTTTGATATTGTGAATAATGCTGCAATAAACATACGTGTGCATGTGTCTTTATAGCAGCATGATTTACAGTCCTTTGGGTATATACCCAGTAATGGGATGGCTGGGTCGAATGGAATTTCTAGTTCTAGATCCCTGAGGAATCGCCACACTGACTTCCACAAGGGTTGAACTAGTTTACAGTCCCACCAACAGTGTAAAAGTGTTCCTATTTCTCCACATCCTCTCCAGCACCTGTTGTTTCCTGACTTTTTAATGATTGCCATTCTAACTGGTGTGAGATGGTATCTCATTGTGGTTTTGATTTGCATTTCTCTGATGGCCAGTGATGGTGAGCATTTTTTCATGTGTTTTTTGGCTGCATAAATGTCTTCTTTTGAGAAGTGTCTGTTCATGTCCTTCGCCCACTTTTTGATGGGGTTGTTTGTTTTTTTCTTGTAAATTTGTTGGAGTTCATTGTAGATTCTGGATATTAGCCCTTTGTCAGATGAGTAGGTTGCAAAAATTTTCTCCCATTTTGTAGGTTGCCTGTTCACTCTGATGGTAGTTTCTTTTGCTGTGCAGAAGCTCTTTAGTTTAATTAGATCCCATTTGTCAATTTTGGCTTTTGTTGCCATTGCTTTTGGTGTTTTAGACATGAAGTCCTTGCCCATGCCTATGTCCTGAATGGTAATGCCTAGGTTTTCTTCTAGGGTTTTTATGGTTTTAGGTCTAACATTTAAGTCTTTAATCCATCTTGAATTAATTTTTGTATAAGGTGTAAGGAAGGGATCCAGTTTCAGCTTTCTACATATGGCTAGCCAGTTTTCCCAGAACCATTTATTAAATAGGGAATCCTTTCCCCATTGCTTGTTTTTCTCAGGTTTGTCAAAGATCAGATAGTTGTAGATATGTGGCATTATTTCTGACGGCTCTGTTCTGTTCCATTGATCTATATCTCTGTTTTGGTACCAGTACCATGCTGTTTTGGTTACTGTAGCCTTGTAGTATAGTTTGAAGTCAGGTAGTGTGATGCCTCCAGCTTTGTTCTTTTGGCTTAGGATTGACTTGGCGATGCAGGCTCTTTTTTGGTTCCATATGAACTTTAAAGTAGTTTTTTCCAATTCTGTGAAGAAAGTCATTGGTAACTTGATGGGGATGGCATTGAATCTGTAAATTACCTTGGGAAGGATGGCCATTTTCATGATATTGATTCTTCCTACCCATGAGCATGGAATGTTCTTCCATTTGTTTGTATCCTCTTTTATTTCCTTGAGAAGTGGTTTGTAGTTCTCCTTGAAGAGGTCCTTCACATCCCTTGTAAGTTGGATTCCTAGGTATTTTATTCTCTTTGAAGCAATTGTGAATGGGAGTTCACTCATGATTTGGCTCTCTGTTTGTCTGTTATTGATGTATAAGAATGCTTGTGATTTTTGTACATTGATTTTGTATCCTGAGACTTTGCTGAAGTTGCTTATCAGCTTAAGGAGATTTTGGGCTGAGACAAGGGGGTTTTCTAGATATACTATCATGTCATCTGCAAACAGGGACAATTTGACTTCCTCTTTTCCTAATTGAATACCCTTGATTTCCTTCTCCTGCCTAATTGCCTTGGCCAGAACTTCCAACACTATGTTGAATAGAAGTGGTGAGAGAGGGCATCCCTGTCTTGTGCCAGTTTTCAAAGGGAATGCTTCCAGTTTTTGCCCATTCAGTATGATATTGGCTGTGGGTTTGTCATAGATAGCTCTTATTATTTTGAGATACGTCCCATCAATACCTAATTTATTGAGAGTTTTTAGCATGAAGGGTTGTTGAATTTTGTCAAAGGCCTTTTCTGCATCTATTGAGATAATCATGTGGTTTTTGTCTTTGGTTCTGTTTATATGCTGGATTACATTTATTGATTTGCGTATATTGAACCAGACTTGCATCCCAGGGATGAAGCCCACTTGATCATGGTGGATAAGCTTTTTGATGTGCTGCTGGATTCTGTTTGCCAGTATTTTATTGAGGATTTTTGCATCAATGTTCATCAAGGATATTGGTCTAAAATTCTCTTTTTTTGTTGTGTCTGTGCCAGGCTTTGGTATCAGGATGATGCTGGCCTCATAAAATGAGTTAGGGAGGATTCCCTCTTTTTCTATTGATTGGAATAGTTTCAGAAGGAATGGTACCAGCTCCTCCTTGTACCTCTGGTAGAATTCGGCTGTGAACCCATCTGGTCCTGGACTTTTTTTGGTTGGTAAGCTATTGATTATTGCCACAATTTCAGCTCCTGTTATTGGTCTATTCAGAGATTCAACTTCTTCCTGGTTTAGTTTTGGGAGGGTGTATGTGTTGAGGAATTTATCCATTTCTTCTAGATTTTCTAGTTTATTTGCGTAGAGGTGTTTGTAGTATTCTCTGATGGTAGTTTGTATTTCTGTGGGATCGGTGGTGATATCCCCTTTATCATTTTTTATTGCATCTATTTGATTTTTCTCTCTTTTTTTCTTTATTAATCTTGTTAGCGTTCTATCAATTTTGTTGATCCTTTCAAAAAACCAGCTCCTGGATTCATTTATTTTTTGAAGGGTTTTTTGTGTCTCTATTTCCTTCAGTTCTGCTCTGATTTTAGTTATTTCTTGCCTTCTGCTAGCTTTTGAATGTGTTTGCTCTTGCTTTTCTAGTTCTTTTAATTGTGATGTTAGGGTGTCAATTTTGGATATTTCCTGCTTTCTCTTGTGGGCCTTTAGTGCTATAAATTTCCTTCTACACACTGCTTTTAATGCATCCCAGAGATTCTGGTATGTTGTGTCTTGGTTCTCATTGGTTTCAAAGAACATCTTTATTTCTGCCTTCATTTCATTATGTACCCAGTAGTCATTCAGGAGCAGGTTGTTCAGTTTCCATGTAGATGAGCGGTTCTGAGTGAGATTCTTAATCCTGAGTTCTAGCTTGATTGCACTGTGATCTGAGAGATAGTTTGTTATAATTTCTGTTCTTTTACATTTATTGAGGAGAGCTTTACTTCCAAGTATATGGTCAATTTTGGAATAGGTGTGGTGTGGTGCTGAAAAAAATGTATATTCTGTTGATTTGGGGTGGAGAGTTCTGTAGATGTCTATTAGGTCCACTTGGTGCAGAGCTGAGTTCAATTCCTGGGTATCCTTGTTGACTTTCTGTCTCGTTGATCTGTCTAATGTTGACAGTGGGGTGTTAAAGTCTCCCATTATTAATGTGTGGGAGTCTAGGTCTCTTTGTAGGTCACTCAGGACTTGCTTTATGAATCTGGGTGCTCCTGTATTGGGTGCATATATATTTAGGATAGTTAGCTCTTCTTGTTGAATTAATCCCTTTACCATTATGTAATGTCCTTCTTTGTCTCTTTTGATCTTTGTTGGTTTAAAGTCTGTTTTATCAGAGACTAGGATTGCAACCCCTGCCTTTTTTTGTTTTCCATTTGCTTGGTAGATCTTCCTCCATCCTTTTATTTTGAGCCTATGTGTGTCTCTGCACGTGAGATGGGTTTCCTGAATATGGCACACTGATGGGTCTTGAGTCTTTATCCAATTTGCCAGTCTGTGTCTTTTAACTGGAGCATTTAGTCCATTTACATTTAAAGTTAATATTGTTATGTGTGAATCTGATCCTGTCATTATGATGTTAGCTGGTTATTTTGCTCGTTAGTTGATGCAGTCTCTTCCTAGTCTCGATGGTCTTTACATTTCGGTATGATTTTGCAGTGGCTGGTACCGGTTGTGCCTTTCCATGTTTAGCGCTTCCTTCAGGAGCTCTTTTAGGGCAGGCCTGGTGGTGACAAAATCTCTCAGCATTTGCTTGTCTGTAAAGTATTTTATTTCTCCTTCACTTATGAAGCTTAGTTTGGCTGGATATGAAATTCTGGGTTGAAAATTCTTTTCTTTAAGAATGTTGAATATTGGCCCCCACTCTCTTCTGGCTTGTAGGGTTTCTGCTGAGAGATCTGCTGTTAGTCTGATGGGCTTCCCTTTGATGGTAACCCGACCTTTCTCTCTGGCTGCCCTTAACATTTTTTCCTTCATTTCAACTTTGGTGAATCTGACAATTATGTGTCTTGGAGTTGCTCTTCTCGAGGAGTATCTTTGTGGCATTCTCTGTATTTCCTGAATCTGAATGTTGGCCTGCCTTGCTAGATTGGGGAAGTTCTCCTGGATAATATCCTGCAGAGTGTTTTCCAACTTGTTTCCATTCTCCCCGTCACTTTCAGGTACACCAATCAGACGTAGATTTGGTCTTTTCACATAGTCCCACATTTCTTGGAGGCTTTGCTCGTTTCTTTTTATTCTTTTTTCTCTAAACTTCCCTTCTCGCTTCATTTCATTCATTTCGTCTTCCAGGGCTGATACCCTTTCTTCCATTTGATCGCATCGGCTCCTGAGGCTTCTGCATTCTTCACGTAGTTCTCGAGCCTTGGTTTTCAGCTCCATCAGCTCCTTTAAGCACTTCTCTGTATTGGTTATTCTAGTTATACATTCTTCTAAATTTTTTTCAAAGTTTTCAACTTCTTTGCCTTTGGTTTGAATATCCTCCCGTAGCTCGGAGTAATTTGATCGTCTGAAGCCTTCTTCTCTCAGCTCGTCGAAGTCATTCTCCGTCCAGCTTTGTTCCGTTGCTGGTGAGGAACTGCATTCCTTTGGAGGAGTAGAGGTACTCTGCTTTTTAGAGTTTCCAGTTTTTCTGCTCTGTTTTTTCCCCATCTTTGTGGTTTTATCTACTTTTGGTCTTTGATGATGGTGATGTACACACGGGTTTTTGGTGTGGGTGTCCTTTCTGTTAGTTTTCCTTCTAACAGACAGGACCCTCAGCTGCAGGACTGTTGGAGTACCTGGCCGGCCGTGTGAGGTGTCAGTCTGCCCCTGCTGGGGGGTGCCTCCCAGTTAGGCTGCTCGGGGGTCAGGGGTCAGGGACCCACTTGAGGAGGCAGTCTGCCCATTCTCAGATCTCCAGCTGCGTGCTGGGAGAACCACTGCTCTCCTCAAAGCTCAGATGGAAATGCAGAAATCACCCGTCTTCTGCGTCGCTCGTGCTGGGAGCTGTAGACCGGAGCTGTTCCTATTCGGCCATCTTGGCTCCTCCCCGCTAGTTAAAATTCTTGATTCATTTTGAACTTATGGTAGTATATGATGTGAGTAAAATTCTAAATGTGGTTGTCCAGATGGCTATAAGCTTATTTCAACACTATTTATTGTTTCTTTT
This sequence comes from Pongo abelii, assembly GCF_028885655.2. Taxonomy (NCBI): domain Eukaryota; kingdom Metazoa; phylum Chordata; class Mammalia; order Primates; family Hominidae; genus Pongo; species Pongo abelii. Next base: position 54,074,019 of record NC_071997.2, on the reverse strand, counting down.
TGTTTTGTTGATCTTTTTAAATACAGAATTGGGATGTCATGTTGTCATGCATTAATTTATTTTTTTAATTTTATTTGATATTTACATTAATCTTTCTACTTTGGCACCAATTTTGTTGATGTTTAATATGTTTTAATAGCTGAAAAGACAAGTTAGTTCACATTGATCTTCTATTTTACTTCTATATTACTGATCTTACATATTCCTTATTCACCTGAATTGTGACGGGCTTCTCCATCTCCACATTGCCATAAAAATAATTGCTATATTTATTGGATATCCCTAAATATGTAATACTAACTTAATTGCCTATTTTCCTCAAATTAATTCTGAGTGTCCTTTGTATATAAATCAATGTCATAATGGCTTATATTTCCCATTATTCTTATGAATAAAATTTTATGCTAATTTTTTTCTGGATATTGGTGATAATTGTGAATACTAATTGTTTCTAGTAGAAGTAGTTTTAATTTATTGCTATTGTTTTATTTTTTAAAATTATATGATATGCATCAGATTTTAGCGTGATCATTATGTATTTGAAATAATTCACCTTATAATGTTCTAGGATTACTGCCTTTCATATTGTAATTTTTGAAAAAAAAATCCAATGTATTTTAAGTTTATTGGTATAGTTACATTTTTCTGGCTTTAAGATAATATTTTATGTTTTGTAGAAATCATTCATATTATCTTTTTTCAAACTTATTTTCATAATGCTAAATTGCATTTTGCTATAATTTTTCTTTCTTCTTTTGTTTAATATTCCCAGTGATGGTACATGTACAGTGGAATTGGCTCAATTCTTACACTTTTAGAGGAACTATAAATTTATTCACACTTTTTTTTCTAAACAGTTCATCTGAAATCATAAATATATTCATATTATTTGAAAAAGTAATACCATTTCTGGGAAGTGATCCCAAAGCAATAAACAATTGTAAGCAAAAAGCCTTCAAAATGGAGATATTCATTTTCCCAGTATGTATTATACAGAAAAGTCAGAAATAATATAAAAATTTCACTGACCATCATAAAATTTGGAGCATGTTTATATATCAACTAAATGGTATGGTCTTCACATTAGGGACTGAGGACTAATCAGGGAGATAATTCATTATAGAAGAAAAAGTAGATAAAATGTTCCAGCCCCATGAAGGACCCTAATCATTAGATGAGAGATGAAACTCTGAGAATAACAAAGTGATCATTTTTTGGACATGTCTCTCAGCTGAGGCCCCTTTGGATACACACCTAAGTCACAACACTAAAAGATTTTCACTACAATCCCTTTCAGACTTTGTAACATAGGTAGCTTTGTTTAAGTACATTTCAAATAAAATATTCTTACAAAGGGAGTTGTCCTTCATTTTGCAAAACTCCACTAAGCAATGTAGTCATATTTGGGCCTTCAGTGTCTGTAGGAACTGGGTAGAGGTCAGTAGAGAGGCTGTAACCAGGACATTCATAGAAGGTATCAACAGGACCTGAGCATTCATAGAATATATCAACAGGACCTGAGCATCTAAGCTCTACCCTTCACACCCCTTTACTTTTCTTTAAAGAGAGTCATGGAACTGAATTAAAACACAGTGTCAAACAATTTGCAATATAAGCTAATGCTATCATAGACATTGTAACTCAAGTATTAGAATTTAACTAACTTGTCCAGGTTATAGAACAAGTAAAAAGTAAAATAATATTTGAATCTATGTTCAACAGAGGTTGCAAATCCATGTTTACTACATTTCCATAGATTATACTCAGTACAGGCAAAAGTACAGTTATATCACTGCAGAGAAGGTAGCAGATAGCTATTTACACATTGCTCTGAAATTTCCCCAAAGAAGCCAGACAAATTCCTGTGCTCATAAAAACCCAATGGCATTATCTCACTCACACTAAGGAGCCTGATTGATGCTAGTCATTTCTATTGTGGTAGGTTAGTTAAAGTTTTCTCAAATTATTTAAGGGTATGACAAAAGTAGAGCTTAATTCTTTCCCCAATGTATTCTCTTCCAAAGGCAATACAATCTCCCATTCAATGAGTTCATAGTTTATAACTGTTTTTGTAACCCCTATGCGTTTTTCATAATTTTTATTTCATTTCTTATATCCAAACTCACCTATGACTTTTGTATTTTCTCCAGAGCTGATTTTGGAGAAAACAAATAGCAGCCATTCTAATTTGTCAAGAATCTTTAATATCTTTTGCAGTTTTCCCTAATTTTTAAAAGCCCCCACTGAACTTGATTCCTTCAACTGATTGTTTGGGAGTTCAGTCCTTTAATCCTCAAATCACCAGGAACACATTTCAGAATTGTTTAATTGTATAAATTAGAATGCATTAGTATTATTTGTATTATTTCCATGTTTCTCAGTAGACAATTTGTAGGATTGCTTTTGCATTTCCTTGTTTTCAGAGGCTTTGAAAATTGTAATTTTCAATTCAGTATTTCAATTGAAATATTCAATTCAACAATTCAACTGAAATATTGTAATCAATATATATTTCAGAAATGATTATAACCTGATTATTTAAAAGATAAAGCAACCCATTACTTAAAATTGAGATGGTAAAGTATTATTGAGAGGAATTCAATGCATAAATAGTTCCTATCCTTCACTATGAAATGCAGATATTTATGTAGGCAGCCTGGGCTAGAAGTCTTTGAAAAAGAAAGCAAATGTGAAAAAGTGATTTAATGCCTGTCCCAGAGCATGTATCTTCATTAGTATGCAAATAATATATTCTGCTGATGAAATGCTCAGAGTACCAGATAATGCATAGCTACCTAGTTATAACCTTTCATTAAACAGTGCTGAATTGGAGATGACATGCCTCCAGCACATCTTACATTTTCTTCACATATTTAAATAATGTGTTTTATTCTAATAGTGCTATAAATGGTCTTGATAATAATAATATACTTTTAAATGCAGGTAGAGGTTATAACCAACTGAAAGATAAGATAGTATTATGTAGAATGTAATCCTAAATATTCAACATGGTTAGTAAATTCAGTTTTCCAATTAATTACATACTTTAACAATGAATAACTAATGATTTAACACCCACTCTAAAAGTATACAGAATAACCGATAAAAATAAAGCATAAGGCAGGGTGCTGACTAAATACTTAAGGGTTTAAGATCCATTTAAGTATAAATACTTTCTTTCCTGAAAACAATAAATTAAATGTACAATGTGTGTTATCATTTGAATAATAAATAGTAAGTGTAAAGAGTGTAATTATTTAGATACTATATAAAGATAAAAGGTTTTGAATCAAAACACAATGTGAATGTCGTTTAATAAAAACAGTGGTACATTGACCAGGTGCAGTGGCTCATGCCTGTAATCCCAGCACTTTGGGAGGCTGAGGAGGGTGGATCACCTGAGGTCAGGAGTTCCAGACAAGCTTGGCCAACATGGAGGAACCCCATCTCTACTCAAAATATAAAAATTAGCCTAGCGTGTTGGTGGGCACCTCTAATCCCAGCTACTTGGGAGGCTGAGACAGGAGAATCACTTGAACCCAGGAGGCGAAGGTTGCAGCGAGCCGAGATCGCACCACTGCACTCCAGCCTGGGCAACAAGCAAGATTCCATCTCAAAAAAATAAACGAAACAACAACAACAAAAAACCAGCGGTATATCAAACTGGAGTCCAGAGAGTATCTTCTCCAACTCCAGCTTCTTTGTAAGTGTTTAATGAGTAGAGTGGTTGTCTGGTGGAATATTAACAGCCAATAGTGACTATGAGTAGTTTTCTATGTCTTCTGCCTCAACCCATTCAAAGGGCTTCAAAGTTTCATATGATCTAAATATTTTCCATTACATATTACCAGACAGGAGAAGTGATACTGTCAGCCACGTAACTTATTTGCTAAAATAACTAGACACATCATAATTTCTACTCCTAAAAAAGAAAGACATCAATCAAGTTACATGTACAACATGAACCAGAATAACTAGAATAGAAAAATCTAGAAGTTAACATAATTATTATAATAATATCTCCCATAAGGTAATATGAGACATTAGTAATATGAAGCAAGAAGAGGAAGTCATAAAAAGAAACATATGGAAGAAGGAAGAATGAAGATTGTAAATTGTTAGCAAAAATAAAGGAATAAATAGCAGGAAAAGTAAAATAAAGAATAAATTAGAAAGAAGTTCAGACTAGATGGAAAAAAATCTGTGAAACCAGGGAGGAAGGACAATGGCATAGAAAATATAAAAGGATAGGGAAGATAAAATATATGGAGTGTAAAAATAGAGGTTCCAACATCAGCAAATAGGCAGCATCCTCATACAAGCTGTGTACACTGTGTGTTGCATGGCCTGCACTGGGACCATTTATATCCACACTCATCAGGTGTTTATAAATGTATTACAACTGTTTCCTTGCAGATAACAGTATATCATCTTAAAAACTTCCCTATGCAGAAAGGTTTTCTAATTTTTAGAAAAGCTTCATTTGCTTTTTGTGTCTTCCCAGATAGAGCAGGTCCCCTAAAGTTTATAGCTTTCATAGCTTACAACTAACTTTCTAAACAAAATACAAAAAGCAACTACTTGAGGGCTGTGACAAATAACTTGTATCAAACAGATAAGGCAAAGAAATCAAAACTTGAAAAAGTACCAATAACCCTTTAATTATTTATTTTGTTTTGGTGTTTCCCCTTGTATCTCCCTGCTTTGGCCTGAAGATGGCCCAGTTTGCAGAACTGCATAGTAGATAAGTAACAACAGCAAAAACCCATAAGATGGCATCTCTTTCTGGCAAGAGGACAAAAAAGTGGGCTTCTGTGAAGTGGAGAGTAGGGTTGGTGGGAAGGAGTAAAGCCTTATTTTGTTTTGTTTTACTTTTTTTCTTTGATTGTTCCTCTCCTCTTCTGGCCTTCATCCAAAGGAAGCCCCCAGTAATGGAGCTGTGATATAGCTGAATCAGCATCACATTATGCAAAAGTCTAAGAAATTCCCATTCCACTGCTCAGAGGAACAAGAGAATAGCCCACAGTGGTTCAAAGAATGTGGTAAGAATTGTTTTTAATTTTTTCTTTGTCCCTCTTCTCCCTCTCCTTTGCCTAGAGGGTGGTCCAAACTGTGCTGAACTATATATGCAACAAACCAAGGGACTGAAAATCTGAGGGAAACACATCATTCTTATCAGATAAATAAGAAGAAATATTCTTGGGAGTTAGAGAGTGGAGAAAATCCTCCAGGAGAGGACTGAAGAAAGGAGATCGTTAATTCTAAGTAAACCAAAAAATATCCTGGGTGGAAACTCTATCTGCATATGTGCAAACAGGCTCCAAGATGTATAGCAAAGATTTTAAGAACTAAACTACAATATAAACTGCTGTTCAAGTTTAAACTACTGGGTGGTGCAAGGATATGTCAAATCTAACGCATAGCAAAATTATGTCAGCAAGATGGCAGGGTAAGAGGTGTTGGAATAAACTCCTCCACAATGGAAGTTTAGCAAGCAACTATCTGCAGACTAGAACATTCTTTTGAATAACCTAACATCTGGAAATGAGCCCGAGACATCCACATGGTACACAGAACTGAATGAAATCTACATTAGAAGGTTAAGATGAACAGTCTTATTACAACTGTGCAACCCTACCTTTCACCTCCAAGTTAGCATTGTTCCAGACTGAGAGATTTTTTCTATGCTCACAGTTTTTTCATGGGTAAAAGAGAACCGTAAGCTGTGATTCTGGTTCCCTAGCATTCTGAGATGCTTCTTAGGAAGGCTGCTCTGATGTAACTTCCCAGGGAACACTAGGGGACATGGAATGGCTTGATCATCTGGGGTACAGGCAGGAACAGAAAAAGTGATCAGCATGTGAATCTTGGTGTTCCTGGTAGATTGGCACTCGATCAGAGATAATGTCATATCACATCTGCAAAGCTGAGCTGGTCTCCTTTAGAAGCACAATAAGAAGCACAATCTAACTTCAGCCCCTAGACTACTAGTCTCCCTACACAGACATAAAACCTGCCCCAAAGTCCCAGCCCAGGTAGGGAGATTTCCACCTCCACAGATCTCAGAGAATTAAAGAGGCTTCACCAACTTGAACCAGCAAAGCAAGCAGAGACTCTACTCAGCTAAAAATCCTGTTCATCAACCCAACCTAGTTGGGGACACACCCAACTGTTTACATTTTGAAAAAATAACAGGGTTTAGTTCTGCTTAATTCAGAAGGTCAAACTGCCCCTCAATTCTGTCAAAAGATTCAGCTGTACCCAGAACGCCACCCAGACAGGGAGGCAGTCTCCAACCATGCATTTTAAAATAGCACTGCCTTGGTTCCTGCCTTTCTTGAGCAATTCCACCAAACCTCACAGCACAATCTTCTTGAGCAATTCCACCAAACCTCACAGCACAATCTGCACTCCTGTCAAACTGCAGATTTTAAATAGCAGAATTGCCCAGGAAATACATCATGTGATCAACTTGACCAGAAGTCATTGCAATACCCAGCAAACAGCAATTCCTGGTAGTAGACTGCAATCAGTGGTCTCACAGGCCAGTGAGACCCAGCTAGTGTACCCATTTGACATGAGAGCAAAGGCAGTGGCCCAGCCAACTAGAGAAATCACAACAGACTCTGCCTCAGGTTTATTAACAAGCTAGACAAAATAGTGAAATTTTATCCCAGCGAACAAGCACCTGTAAAGGCCGCAAGAGGGGTTATCTCTTCAAACGCACAGACAGTAATGCAAGGACACAAAGATTACAAAGAATCAGGAAATCAAGAAATCACAAAGATAAATTTATAAGGCTCTAATAACAGACCCCACCAATGGAGATCATGAAATGCCTGAAAAAAATTGGACTACTATATATATTGGACTATATATATATATACACTATATATACATATATATAGTATTGGACTACTCTCTCTATATATATGTATAAGGCAAACAAAAATTGAACTATTTTGGATAATCCAAAAGTTAGATTTTATATATATATCTATATATCTATATATACACACACACACACGCCATATATATTTATATAAAGAAAATATGTAAATATATTTTAACTATTAAAATAATAATTTATATATATCTAGGAACTAGATAAATATACAGGTAGAAAATTCAATGAAATCTGGAAAACAATACACAAAAAATGAAATCACCAAATAAATAGAAACAGTAACAATTAGAAATAAGTCTTAGAGATGATAAATACAATGACTGAACTGAAAAAAAAAATAGAAACCTTTAACAACAGAGTCAAAAGAATTAATACACTAGGTGACAGAGCATTTAAAATTATCTAGTCATCTGTACCTCTGGATCTAAAAATTTTAAAAAGTTAAAAAGTAAAAATAATAGAGGAGAAAAAAGACAAAATAATTTTTTAAATGAAGAACGCCTACAAAAATGTATGGGATAATATCAAGAGACCAAACCTTTGCATAATAGGTGTTGTAGAAGGAGAAGAAAAAGAAAAAGGGTAAGAAAGAATATTTAAAGAGATGATGGTTGAAAACTACCCTGATCTAGGGATAGATGCCAACATCCAAGTACAAGAAGCACAGAGGTTTCTAATAAAATTCAACCCAAAGAGTATTACACCAAGACATATAATGACCAAACTATCAAAAATAATAAATGAAGAAAAAAATTCTGAAAATAACAAGAGATAAGAAACACATCACATGCAAAGGAGTGTCAAGTATGAGTGAACTTCTTGGCAGAAACCCCACAAACCAGGAGAGAGTGTGATGATATATATAAAGTGTTGAAGGTAAAAGCCAAAAATAAATAAATAAATAAGCAAACATAAAAAAACCTGTCAACCAAAAATACTACATCCGGCAGATCTGTCCATCAAAAATGAAAGAGAGATAAATATTTTTCTCACACACAAAAGCTGAGGGAGTTCCTCACCACCATATATCTTACAAAAAATGCTAAAAGGCGTTCTTAAAGCTGAAAGGAAAGGACAATAGTGAGTATCATGAAAACATTTGAAAGTGAAACTCATAGATAAAATATACAAATTTAATATACTCTAGTTGTATAATGAAGTCTTGTAATTACTTACATTTGTAGTATGAAGGTTAAAAAACAAAACTATTAAAATAATAATAATTACCAATAATTTTAAAGATATATGCAATACAAAAATATGTAAATTGGGACATCAAAAATCCAAAATGGGGATGGTATAATTAAAACATAAAGTCTTTTTTAATTGTAATAAGTTGTTTCTAATAGCTTAAAAAAACTTGTTATGTCTATAAGATGTTTTTTGTAGTTTCATGGTATGCACAAAGCAAAAATTTAAAATAGGTACACAAAATATACAAAGCAAGGAATCGAAACATATAACCATAGAAAATTATTTAGCCACAAATAAAGGCAGCAAGAGAGAAAAAAAAAGGTAGAAAGCATTCACACCGAGGCAGACAGATCACGAGGCCAACAGATCAAGACCACCCTGGCCAACATGGTGAAACCCTGTCTCTATTAAAAATACAAAAATTAGTTGGGTGTGGTGGCATATGCCTGTAGTCCCAGCTACTCAGGAGGCTGAGGCAGGAGAATTGCTTGAACCTGGGAGGTGGAGGTTGCAGTGAGCTGAGATTGCACCACTGCACTCCAGCCTGGCGAAAGAGCAAGACTCCATCTCAAAAAAAAAAAAAGGATTAATAAAACAACAGAAAACAATTAACAAAATGGCAGTAAAAAGTTTTTATGTATAAATAATCACCTTTAATGTAAATGGATTAAATTCTCCAATTAAAAGACACAGGATAGTTGAATGGATTAAAGAAAAACAAGAACCAACTATGTGTTGCCAACAAAACACCTACGTTAATATTAAGGGCACACATAGACTAAACATAAAGGGATAGAAAAAGACTCCCCATGCCAATGGAAACAAAAAATGAGCAAGAGTAGCTATACTCACATCAGTTAAAATAAACTTTGCATAATAAAAGGATAAAAAGAGACAAAGGTCATTACACAATGATAACGGGATGATTTAGCAAGGGGATATAATGGTCTTAAATATATAGGACTAACATCGGAAGACCTAAATATATACAGCAAATATTAATAGATATAAAAGGAAAAAATAGGTGTAATAAAATAACGTTAGGGAGCTTCAATACTACTCATACATTAATGAACAGATTATCAAAACCAAAAATCAACAAAGAAACATATTTAAACTGCACTCTACACTAAATAGACCTAACAGACATTTACAGAACATTCTATTCAAGAACTGCAGAATATACATTCTTTTCAATTGCACCAGGAAGACTCTTCAGAGTAGATTGCATGCTGGGCTACAAAACAAGTCTTATCAAATTTAAGAGAATAAGAACTATATCAAATATCTTTTCTGACCACAATAGTATAAAACTAGAAATCAATGACAGGAGAAAGTTCAGAAATTTTACAAATACATGGAAATTCAACATTTTCCTTAACGGCTAATGAGCCAAAGAAGAAATTAAAAGGGAAATTAAAAACTTCTTGAGACAAATGTAAATAAAAATACAACATACCGAAACCTATGAGACACAGCAAAAGCAATTCTAAGAGGGAAGTTTATTGCAATAAAGCCTGCATCAAAATGGAACAGAGATCTGAAATAAACAACCAAATATTGTACCTCAAGAAACAAGAATAATAAAGATAAAGTACATCAAAAATCAAAAATTGAAGGAAATAATAAAGATCAAAACAAAAATAAATGAAATACAGACTAAAAAATAATACAAAAGTTCAACAAAATGAAGAGCTGGCTTTTTGAAAAGATATACAAAATTAACAACTTTGGTCACACTAAATGAGAAAAAAAGACTCCAATAAATAAATCATAGATGAAAAAGAAAAGCCATTACAACTGATACGACAGAGATGCAAGGATCATAAGATACTATTAGGAACAATTATGTGCCACTAAATTGGATAACCTGGAAAAAATGGATGAATTCCTGGACACATACAACCAAAGAAGAATACAGCATGAAGAAAATAAAAATATGAACACATCAAAAATGAGTAATAAGATTGAATCAATAGTAAAAATTCTCCCATCAAAGAAAAGCTGAGGACCTGATGACTTCACCAGGGAATTCTACATTTCAGGAATACCAATTTTACTCAAACTGTCCTAAAGCTTGAAGGGAAGAAAATACTTCTAATCTCATTCTACAAAATTAATGTTACCATGATGCCAGAACCAGACAACAAAACAAAAGCAGAAAATAACTTGGCATTATTCTTGATAAATATAGATGCAAAAATTATCAAAAAAAATCCTAGCAAATAAAATTCCACAGCACATTAAAAAGAGCATTCATCACAATGAAGTGAGATTCATCTCAGGGATGCAAGGTTGGTTCAACATACAAAATAAATAAACCTGCATCATATCAAGAGAATAAAGGACAAAAATCACATGATTATTTCAATAAATGCATAAAAGAATCTAATGACATTCCTTCATGATAAAAACTCTTAACAGATATAAAAGAAATATACTTCAACACATTAAAGGCCATATATGACAAGTCCACAGCTAATTATTATACTGCATGAGAAAATGTTATAAGTTTTTCTTCTAAGATCTGGAACAAGACAAGAATATTAACTTTCATAACTTCTGTTCAATATAGTATTGGAAGTCATAACCAGAGCAATTAGGCAACAGACAGAAATAAAGCCATCTAAGTTGGAGAAGGAAGAAGTTAAATTGTTCATGTTTGCAGACAATATATTTTCTTATATAGAAAAAACTAACTCCACTAAAAATTTGTTAGCTCTAATACAAAATTCAGTAAAGTTGCAAAATACAAAATCAACATACAAAAGTCAGTAGCATTTCTATACAGTAATAGCAAACTATGTGGAAAAAAAGAAATAAAGAAAACAATCACAGTTACAATAGCTTCCAAAAATAAAATACTTAGAACAAAATTTCACCAAGGAGGTGAAAAACTTCTATCCTGAAAACCAGAAAACATTGGTGAAAGAAAATAAATAAGAGACAAGTAAATGGAAGGATATTTTGTGAGAATATATTGGAAGAATAAATATTGGTAAAATGTCCATCCTAACCAAAGTGTTCTACATATTCAGTGTAATCCCTATCAAAATACTAATGACATACTTCATAGAAATAGAAAAACCATCACAAATTTCATATAGAGCCACAATAGCTCAAATAGCCAAAGCAACCTTGAGCAAAATAACAAAGCTGGAGACATCACACTACCTGACTTCAGAATAAACGACAGCTATAATAACCAAAACTGTACTACCATAAAAATAGACACATGGACAAATGGCACAGAAATGAGAACACAGAAATAAATTTAGGCAGTTAAAACTGATTTTTGACAAAGTTCCCAAAAACACACAATGAAGGAAAGAGAGCCTTTTCAATAAACGGTTGGAAATCTGGATAGCTACATACTAAATACAAATAAACTCAAATAGATTAAAAAGTTAAAGGTAAAACCTGGAATTATGAAACTATTAGAAGAAAACATGGGGGAAATACTTCATGACATTAGTCTGGGCAAGAATTTTTCAGATAAGGCCCCCAAAGCAGAGGCAACAAAACAAAAACAGATAAATAAGATCGTATAAGTAAAAATATTTTGTACTGCGAAGGAAACAATCAACAGAGTGAAGAGGCAACCTACGTAATTGGAGGAAATATTTGTAAACTATGCATCTGACAAGGGATTATAATGAGATTATATATCAAAAAAAAAAAAAAAACCCCAAACAACTCAATAGCGAAAAAAAAAAACCTGATTTTTTTTAACTGGGCAAAAGATGTGAATAGGCATTTCTCAAAAAAAAAAAAAAATACAAATGGCCATTAGGCATATGAAAAAAATGCTCAACACCAATAATCGTCAGGGAAATGCAAATCAAAACCAAAATGAAATATCACCACACCCTGCTTAGAATGGCTATTATCAAAATGACAGAAGATATCAAATGCTGGTGATGATAAAAAACAGATAACTCATACACTGTGTCAGTGGGAATGTAATATAAATTAGTACAGCCATTATGGAAAACAGTATAATGCTTCTTCAACAATTAAAACTAAAACTACCCATGATCCAGCAATCCCGCTACTGGGATCATATATATATGCAGTGGAATGCTATCCAATCATAAAATAATGAAATCCTCTCATCTGCAGCAACATAGATGAACCTGGATGACATTATATCACATGAAATAAGCCAGGCACAGAAAAATAAATACCACATGATCTCACTCATATGTGGAATCTAAAAACATTGACCTCATAGAAGTCGAGAGTAAAATAGTGGCTACCAGAAGCTGGAAAGGTTAGAAGGTATGGGGTCATAGGAACAGATTGGCCAATAGGTAAAAAGTGACAATTAGATAAAATGAATAAGTTTTGGTGTTCTATTGCATACCAGAGTGACTATGGTTAACAGTGTTTTATTGTGTATTTCAAAATAGCTGGAAGAAAATCGGCATGCAAGGGACATATCTTAATGTAATAAAAGCCATCTATAACAAACCCAGAACCAACATAATACTGAATGAAAAAAAGTTTAAAGTATTCCCTCTGAGAACTGGACAAGACAAGGATGCCCACTCTTACCACTCCTCTTCCACATAATGCTGGAAGTCTTAGCCAGAGCAATCAGACAAGAAAAAGAAATAAAGGGCATCCAAATCAATAAAGAGGAAGTCAAACTGTTACTGTTTGCTGGTGATATGATTGTTTACCTTGAAAACCCTAAGGACTCCTCCAGAAAGCTCCTAGAACTGATAAAAGGATTCAGTAAAGTTTCTGGATACAAGATTAATGTACAAAAATCAATAGCTCTTCTACACAATCAACACAGACCAAGCAGAGAATCAAATCAAGAACTCAACTCCTTTTACAATAGCTGCAAAAAAAAAAAAAAACAACTTAGGAATATATCTAACCAAGGATTTGAAAGACCTCAACAAGGAAAACTACAAAACACTGCTGAAAGAAATAATAGACAACAAGAACAAATGGAAACACATCCCATGCTCATGAATGGGTAGAATCAATATTGTGAAAAGTTTATAACTGATTTTCAAAAGATTTTTACACATACACATGCTATTTTATAAATTCAGTTAAATTTATCAGTCCTTTAACTGATTTTAGCATGTTGTTTGTAAATACATCACAACTTAAAATATATTCTTATTTATGTTTGTAAAAGATTTAGACTTTACAGTTCCTATTAAATCTTTAATCCACGGGGGTTTTTGTAAATACATTATATGAGATAAATGTTCTATTAATTATATTCTATATTCAGAGCATATGTTCCCAAAGTCTATACAAGATTTTATCCCATTTACACTGACCATTAACAGTCCTTGATATAATAATGAATATAAGAAACCTAAAAATTAGTACATAATTCTCCATGGGTTTATTATATTTCTTTAAATCATCTCGGCAGAGGTACTGACAACTTTTTTTCTATCTTTTCAGGAATCTTAATGGCAAACAACCTTAGAAAATACACATAGTGCATTCCTCTGGGGAACAGGTCAGCATTGTTGTGGTTGTAGTTACCGTTGCTGTCTAGAACATTAATGAAAATATCTCCCTCCTCCAGGGCAAAATGGAGGATGTTTGCTAACATTCTCCTTTAAATGTTAAGTTTCTTCAGCTGTGACACAAACCACTGAGTGTACAGCATTCAATATGCCCTCTTGCACATCACTTTGATAATAATTGGGGACAAGGAGAACACATGTGTGTGTGCAGCTCATGCTGGCTTCTGTGCCATGAGTAATAAAGGATTTTGTCCTTGACCAAGGAGTCTCATGTCTTTTGCTTGACTTATAAAAAATATGACAGGCTTACACAGTTCTCGACACTAAGTAGCTACCAAAAGCAGATGATAATTAGAAGGAATAAAGTTCTGGAACCCTTTACAAGCTAAAAAGGAAAATAAAACAAATACCATGAAATCAACAGTAATCTCATGCATCTCAAAATAAAATGTCCAGTGGTGATTATACATAACATTTTAATTTCTGGTTAGGTATGTCATTAAAATTGAACACTATTACAGATCACAAAACCATCTGATTAGGTTGTCAATGCTTACGTCCAAGTTCTCAGCATTTCAACAGAGTTACTTTGATTAGTTGTTGTAGAATTGTCTCCTCAAGTGTTAACCAAAAATAGACCATTTCTGTGGTCTGCATTTGCTGCATTTGCATGGTGCTTCTCAGAAGGTATGCCTTTTTAAATTTAAAAAGTGTTAAAAAGTTGGCATTAAGACCTAATACGCTGCAGTGTAAAGCCAATAGCAGAAGAGTCTGAGAATGATAAGATGTACCTAAAGGCATAAAGAGGCTGAGAAAGGTAGGCATGAGTAAGTGCAACAATTAATATAAATTTTAAAGAAAAAAATTTTTAAAATACTAATAAAAATTACCAGCAAAATATAGTAATAATTATCATCTTGTGGAAGGTCCTACTTTCTACTTTGTGCAAACATTGTATATGCGTGTGTGAATGGCTAGATAGATGGATGGATAGCATATCTGTTATTAATGCATATTATATAATTAACAAATATAATAATATGTACAGATATGCATATATTGCATAATATTTATATATGTAAGACAAATAGGTTGAAGGTACAGAAATTATTCCCTTATTTAGTAATTTGAATGATATGAACCTAATGAGTTTTTAACGTACATTAAAACATTCATTTGCCATAATAACTCATTTGGAAGATGGTAAAATTGTGCTTACTTTAAATATAAAAAAATAAGGTATAAAGGTTTTAAGTTACTTGTCTATATCAGACAGTGTTTGATCCAGAATTTCAATCTAAGCACCTTGACCACAGAGTTTACAATTTATATTTTTATATCTACAATAATACAGCAATATTTGCAATTTTTTTGTATAAGAAATTCATGAAATTTTTTTCTATGTAACTGGTTATTTCAAAGTGTCTTTTTTATGGTTCTACTCCACATCTGCATATAGAGATGCCTGAGTTTACCCATTTGAAAAGATAAAAATAAAAATAAAATGAAGTAGAAAATTTGTCAGACTATTATTGATTTATTTGAAAGTGATATCAAACTTTCCGCTTAGAAAATGGTTTTATGTGCTATGTTGGTTACTTTGCAAAGAAAGAGCACTTCTGTCAACATCAGAGAGCTAATTTAATTTGGATATACTACAAAGATATTAATGAGTTTGTAGACTGAAATAAATTTATGTCTAGAAAACTCATTAAAAGTAATTTGTTATTTTTAATCTTAATGAATTGTATTAATAGCAATAATTATATATCCTACAGTGCTATGATCAGTTCATTTTTTCTATAAAATAATTTAAGAAAATACAGCAGATCAAAATATTCATATTGATGCAAAATTTTTTTTAGTACTATGTTGTGTATATGCGTGAAAATATATGGCCTTATATTGCCATTTGTAAAGTAAAGAATAAAAATACCAGAATGTGTTTTTTTCACCTACTGGCTTAGTCTTTCAAGTTTTCAATAAAATAAAAAAAAAGAAAATGACTAAAAATATTTTTCAGCAATATAGACTATTTTGCTCACAAATTTAACATTAAAAATTACTCCTAAATAAAATACAGACAAAATTAGCTTGAATAATTAAGAAATACAAAATGTCTAAATAGAAGTGAGCACATAAGACTCTCAGAATGACTATAGCAGTGGCCACTCACATCACACTAGCTGAAAAGGCAAACTATTCACATCTAGTGAGGAAAAATCTCAATCTTGTAGAAACCCCTACAAGTGCACAAGGAATCAGTGTATTCAGGATAGAATCTCACTGAAATACTTTAGTCTTACGTTTGCTTACATGACTGTGTAGGGCACAATGGGAGCTTTCTCAAGGGTCTTTGGTAATATGGGCAACTGTGCTGTTAATTTCACTTGTGGCTTTATGCTAACTTTATCGGCTTTGTCATTCGGGAAAAGTTGCTTTTAATGCAGAGTGAATTTTTCAGCTATGACTGCATTAACATGCAGTATCTTCCCTACTGTCCACCAGGCATGAACCTCATCTAAGGGTAAGACAAATTAAATGCACTCATGATGACAGAGAAGAAAGATGAAAAGTAGGTTTCTGTTGACATCATTGGGTGGCTGAACTTTCTAAATTTGTTGTTCCTGTCTCTAAATATCTTATATGCAATGATTAATATATATACTATTTAATGGAAATTGTTTTGGGACTTTCTTTTATTTGAACTCAGAACATCTGACTGTGTATGTATTGGTCTTTTATGCTTTCTTCTCTGGAAAGTTTCCTGAGTGCCTGACCACACTGACAATGTTGTTTTTAAGATGTAGAAGGTTTATATCTACCATCTGACTTTTATAAACTGTAACCTGAGGATTAAAATCTGTATCTTCATAACATTTTAATTTTTATTCTCAATACAACAAAATGTGCAGTATCAAGACGTACCTTTCTATTTTTTGTACCTTCTTTTCCCTAATGTTTATTAAATGCCTACTTTGTGAGAGGAGCAAAAAAAAGAAAAAAGAAAAAGTCCGTTTTAATGCCTTTAACATTATACATTGCATAACCAAGTAAAATAATCAATTGAGGTTTAAGACTTCAGGTTAATCATTAAAAAAAACTCCAAGTTTCCTAAATAAAATTCTAAACCTTGCTATTCAGCAGTCTTAGATAGATTTATTACGATTATTTTTGTAGTTATGCATTTTTTCTATAAACAACTTCTTATATTTAAAGATAGGGACTGTCTCTTTGCTCTTGTTCAAACTGACACCTAGAGCTAGGAGATAAAAAGTCCAGAGCTTCATATATGTTTTATAATGTGGATATATTCCTACTTTAAATATATTCCCAAAGTTGTGTCATATTTCTAGAGAAAAGTATAGACTTTCTGTGGGACTCTGAAATTGGTCTGATTCCTTCATCAGAGAGATCTTTCATATCAGGTTGGCTGGGCACTCCAGAAATTGTCAACATCATTGATTCTTTGTCTTTTCCTGTGAGGATAAATGAATATGTAATCAGATGAAGCAACCAGCCTACATCCTTTAGCTTGACCCTGATAATTGCACAGTTGAACAGATTTCTTCAAACTATATTCACTTGCTTTCCTTTGTCAATAGAGCAAGAGAATAACAAATACTACAATACTGACTGTCTTTGTAAGACAGATTTTGGCAGGCAAAATTTATGTACTGCTTCTTCATTTATGCCTTTCTGTTACAGAACAGAATCTAAATACCTTATGAACAATATCAAAGTGTGAAAACAAAAAACTTGTTAGAACTGAAAATGCTGACACAGGAGAAGCCAAGGACAAAAAGGCATTAAGAAAACCTTTAAACTAATGAAGAAAACAGAGATGAAGTAGAGTCCCACATGCTGATAAGCCTGTCATGTGGAGAAAAACGACTCTATAGGGAATGCATTATACTATTAAGGGTATTCGCCCTAAAGTTATTTGTTGTTCCCTGATCCAAGATGCATGCTTCAGAATTTTTACTGAGGCACCCGGATTTTAACTTGTGAAATAACATCTCCAACCCCCCTTTTTACTTGAAGGTTTCTGCGGTGTTGACTCACCATAAACTCCATTAAGAACTCCCATTCTCCTACCCACATAAATCAGTTCAGAGCTGATCATGAGACCCAATTTATGTCATGAGGCATTTGGAACATTTTACTAGGGCATTGAAGAAAGTATCTTTGTTTAGTTACTTAGATCTAATGGAATATTGGAATAGATAGAGATAATTCTGGGACTTACAAGGGAAGTGGTGAGACCCACAGGCACAAAGGTAAAGCCCATACACACACACAAAGCAGCAGTCTTACCATATCGGAGAATAGGGAAGCCATAAGGCTATCTTTACTGGGCCGAGTGAGGAGGTTCTTCTTCAAAACCACTCCCACAAAGAGTCACAAGATAGGCATTTCCCATGGCTCTCAGCCACATTGATATCTGGGAATAAACTACAGTGTGCATCCAGGCAGGCAGTCATGAGTGCTAGGACAGGAGTTTGAGAGGGAAGACATCATGTTTCTGCCTATCTAAGACATGAAGCCAGTGCAGCCCCCTCGAACCTTACACACACCTCAGTAAATTTCACCAGGAGCTCCCCACAGCCACCCTTGTCAGGGTTGGCACCTACAGTCACCATTTGGGTTTCCATGGGCAAGCAAGGGGACCCAGCTCCACCCAGAAGTGTACCCCCACATCCATGAAACAGGTAGCTCAGGGCACTAGACACTCCATTGTCCAGTCCATCACCTAAAACAACAGAGTACCTCATAGTAAACATAGTAAACAGAGAGCATCTCATAGTAAAACGTAGTAAACAAAGACCTTATGGTAAACTTGGCACTATGAGTAGCTCGTAGTGCCAAGTATATACACATCTGCTTGTGTCACAGCTGGCTCTTACCCATAAGCATCATCTGCTGGCCTATAGGTTGAACCCTGTAGCCCAAAATAAAACCTGCCAACAGAATTGCATAGGAATATTGAGGCAGAGCCAAAAGATCCAAACTAACATACTCTACAGTCACACTCTCTGGAAATGGAGGAAAGGGAAAGAAAAAAATAAAGAAAAAAAGAAAAAAAATCCTACCCACATGAACATCATTTGAAAAATTAGAAGTGGCAGTCTCTTCAGATGAGAAGGAGCTAGCATAAGAATTCTGGCACCATGAACAATCTGAATGTTGTGACAACACCGAAGGATCGTGTCAGCTCTCTAGTGTTGTACCCTAACTAAAATGGAAACTCAGAAATGACAGATAAATAATTCAAAATATGGATTAAAAGGAAGCTCAATGAGATCAAAGACAAGATTGAAAATCAATATAAAAAAAACACTAAAGCAATTTAAGAAATAAAGGAAGAAATAAATACCCATAGAAAAATCAATCAGAACTTTGGGAAATAAAACATTCACTTAAGGAATTTCAAAATAACATTGAAAGCTTTATCAATAGACTAAACCAAACAGAATAAAGAATTTCAGAACTTGAAGGTTGTTTTTTCAAACTAATCCAGTCAGATAAAAATAAAGAAAAAAAATTGTTAAATGAACAAAACCTTCAAGGAATAAAGGATTAACCAAACCTATGAATTATTGGCATTCCTGAGAAAGATGAAAAAAAAAACCTGGAAAACTTATTTGAGGGAATAATTTAAGAACATTTTCCTAATCTTGTTAAGGAGGTTGACATCCAGATATAAGAAATCCAGGGAATACTTGTGAGATACTATAAGACGAACATCACCAAGGCATATAGTCACCAGACTACCCAAGGTCAATGCTAAAGAAAAAATCTTAAGGCAGCTAAAGAAAAGGGTCAAATTACCTACAAAGGAAAACAAATCAGACTAAAAGCAGACTTCTAAACAAAAATTTTATAAGTCAGAAGATATTGGGGACCCATTTTTAGCCTCCTTAAAGGAAAAAAAAAGCCAGCCAAGAATTTTATATCCTGACAATTTAAGCTTCATAAATTAAAGGAAATAAAGCCTTCCCCAGACAAGCAGTGACTGAGAGAATTTGTCAGTACTACGCTGGTTCTACAAGAAATGAAAGAGTTCCAAACATGGAAACAAAAGGGTTATACTTACCATCAGAAAAGGACACATAAGTACTAAGCTCACAGATCCTATAAGCAATGACACAATCAAAACTCCAAAACAAATGGATAACAAAACTATGTTAGGAATAAAACCTCACAGATAAATTTTAACCTTCAATGTAAATGGCCTAAATACTCCACTTAAATGATACACTGTGACATATTGGATTAAAAAGACCTAACCACTTGCTCGCTACAAGACACTCACCTACTGGCTAAAGTCACATTCAGATACAAAGTCAAAGGGTGAAAAAAAAAAATGGAAAACAAAAGTGAGCAGGAATAGCCATTCTCCTATCAGATAAAATGGACTTTAAACTAACAATCATACAAATAAAGATAAAGAGGGGCCTTATATAATGACAAAGAATTCAATGTAACAAGAAAATTTAACTATTCTAAATATATATGAACCCAATACTGGGGCACTCAGATTCACAAGAGAAATGCTACTAAACCTAAGAAAACAGATTGATAGCCATATGATAATAGTGGGGGACTTCAACACCCCACTGGTATCACTAAGCAGATCATCAAAGCAGAAAATCAGCAAAGGAATTCTGGAATTAAAATGGACTATAGACCAAATAGACTTAATATACTTCTACGGGATATTTTACCTAACAACTATAGAATATAAATTTTTCTCATTTGCACAGGGGATATCCTCCAAAATCAACCATATGCCTGTTCATATGGCAAGTCTCAGTAAATTCAAAAAAATATTATATCATGTATCTTCTTGGACCACAATGGAATAAACTTAGAAATCAATACAAAGAGGAACTCCTAAAACTATACACGTACATGGAAACAACTAACTCCTGAATGACTTTTGGGTAAACAACAAAATCAAGACAAAAATTAAAAAGATTATTTGAAATGAATGAAGATAGAGACAAAGATACCAAAACCTCTAGGATACAGCAAAAGCAGTGCTAGGCAGAAAATGTATAGCATTAAATGCCTACATCAAAAAGATAGGTCTCAAATTAGAATCTAACATCATGGCTCAAGGAACTAGAGAAATAAAAGCAAACCGAACCCAAATCTAGCAGATGGAAATATAGATCAGAGCAAAACCAAATGAGATTGAGACCAAAAAATGACACAAAATGTCAATGTAATAAAAGGTTGATGTTTTGAAGAGATAAACAAAATTTCCAGACTGACAGTTAGACTAAGAAAACAGGAGAGACGATTGTAATAAGTACAGTCAGAAATGATAAAAATGACATCACAGGTTATATCAGAGAAATAGAAAAGATTGTCAGAGAATACTATTAATATATCTATGAGGACCAACTAGAAAACCTAGAGAAAATGAAACCTTAAACATATCAATAATGAATAATAAAATCAAATCATTAATTTAAAAATCTTCCAATGAAAAATCCCAGTATAAGATGAATTCACAGTGGAATTTGCACAGATGTGCATAGAAAAGCTGTTACCTATCCTACTGAAACTATTCCAAAATATCGAGAAGGAATCCCTTCCTAACTCATTCTATGAATCCAGTATCACTCTGATACAAAATTAGCCAAGAACACAACAAAAAAGGAAATTACAGATCAATATCCATTATGAACATAGATGCAAAAAAATTCAACAAAATACAAGCAAACCAAATTAAACAGCACATCCAAAAGATAATTGACCATAATCAAGTGGGCTTTATTCCAGGGAGGCAAGGATGGTTCATCATGTGCAAATCAATGAATATAATCCATCACCCGAACAGAATTAAGAACAAAAACCTATGGTCATCTCAATAGATGCAGAAAAAGCATTACATAATATCCAACATCCCTTTTATGATAAGAACCCTCAACAAAGTAGTCATAGTTAAAACGTATCTTAAAATAATAGGAAACATATATGACAAACCTACAGCTAACATCATACTGAATGGGGAAAAGTGGACACCATTTTCTCTAAGAACTGGAAAAAAAGATAAGGATGTCCACTCTCACCACTACAAATCAATACAGTACTAGAAGTTCTAGCCAGAGCTCTCAGGCAAGAAAAATATATAAAAGACATTTGAACTGAAAAAAATGAAAGTCAAATTATCTCTGTTTGCTGATGACATACCAAGAAAACCTTAAAGACTCATCTAGAAGATTCTTAGACCTGATTATCGACTTTACTAAAGTCTCTGGATTCTGAATCAGTGTAGAAAAATTAGCGGCATTTCTAAACACTGATAACATTCAAGCTAGAATAAAATTAAGAATTCAATTTTATTTACAATGGCCACAAAAAAAAACCCTAGGAATACATTTTACCAATGAGGTGAAGGATAACTACAAGAATTACAAAATACAGATGAAAGAAATTGTAGATGACAGAAATAAATGGAAATACATTTCATGATAATTAATTGGAAGAATGAATATTGTTAAAATGCCCACTGTGTCCAAAGCAATCTACACATTTAATGTTATTCCTATCAAACTACAAACATTACTTTTACAGAATTAAAAAAAATTCTAAAGTTCATGTGCAACATAAAAATTCCAAATAGACAAAGTATTCTTGTGCAAAAAGAACAAATCCTGAGGAATCATATTGCCTGACATCAAATTATACTACTTGGCTATAGTAAAAAAAATTCACGCATGATACTGATACAAAAATAGACTCATAGAGCAATAGAACTGAATAGAGATCACAGAAATAAAGTCCCATACTATACCCAACTGATATTCAATAAAGTCAATAAAAATAAACATTATGGAATGGACATCCGATTCAATAAATGGTACTGAGAAAACTGGCTAGCCATAATGCAGAAAACTGAAACTGGAATTCTGTCTCTCATGATAAACAAAAATTAAATCAAGATGAATTAAAGGCCGAAGTGTAAGACAAGAAGCTATAAAAAATCCTAGAGGAAAACCTAGGAAAAACTCTTCTGGACTTCAGTCTAGGCAAAAAATTAATGATGAAGACTGCAAAAGCAAATGCCAAAAAAAAATGGGATTTAATAAAAGTAAAAAGCTTCTGTGCATTAAAAGAAATAATGAACAGAATAAACAACCTACAGATTAAAAAAATTTACATATTATGCCTCTGAGAAAAAAAATCATTTCCAGAATCTGCAAAGAACTCAAACAACTCAACAAGAAATGAACAAAGTCTCATTAAAAAGTGGACGGACAAAGGAAAGGAACAGATATTTCTCCAAAGAAGAAATACAAGAAGCACATAAAAAACTTTCAACATTACTAATTATCAGATAAATTCAAGTTAAAACCACACAGACATCATGATATACCTGACAGAATGACTTTTATTCAAAAGTCAAAAAACAATGGATGTTTACGTGCATGTAAAAAAACGGGAATGTTCATACACTGTTGGTGTGAATGTAAATTAGTTCAACCTTGATGGAAAACATTACGTAAATATCTTAGAGAATTAAAAATAGAATTTTCTTTCTCTTTTTCTTTTATTTATTTATTTATTCTTAAAAAGAAAAAGGTGGGGGATACATGTGTAGAACATGCAGGTTTGTTACATAGGTATATACTATGGGCCATGGCAGTTTGCTGCACCAGAGCTATCTTTTGACCCATCAATCCCACTACTGTGTGTCCATCTAGAGACAAAAAAAATCATTCTATTAAGAAGACTCCTGAACTTGTTTGTTTATTGTAGCATTATATACAATAGCAAAACCATGGAAACAATCTAAGTGTTAACCAACAATTGATTGGATAAAGATAATATGGTACACCATGAAATGCTATACAGGCATCAAAAAGAATAAAATCATATTTTTTTGCAGCAACATTGTGGAAGCTGGAGGCCATTATCCTAAGTGAACTAAGACAGAAGCAGAAAATCAAATATCACATGCTTTCACTTATAAGTGAGAGCAAAGGATACATATGAACATAAAGATGAAAAAAATAGACTCTGGATACTCCAAAGAGAGAAGAGTTGGAAGGGGGTGAGGGTCAAAAAATTA
The DNA here is from genome assembly GCF_028885655.2 of Pongo abelii. Lineage (NCBI taxonomy): Eukaryota > Metazoa > Chordata > Mammalia > Primates > Hominidae > Pongo > Pongo abelii. Next base: position 54,050,327 of record NC_071997.2, on the reverse strand, counting down.
ACTACTAGGTACAATGTTCAATATTTGGGTGATGAGCACACTAGAAGCCAAACCCCCACCATTATTCATCTGGTGCCCATGTAACAAACAAGCACATGTACCCCCTAGATTTAAAATTCAAAAAAAATAGAAAATCTACCAATAATGAGAAAGGAAATTGAATCAGTAATACAAAGTCTCCCATCAAGGAAAAGCCCAGGATCAGGTACCTTCAGTGCTGAATTCTACAAATATTTAAAGAAGAATTAGTACCAATTTTCTTAGTCCATTTTGTATTGTTATATCAAAACACCCCAGGCTGGGGAATTTATAATGAATAGAGGTTTATTTAGCTCTTTGTTCTCAGGGTTGTAAAAAAGCACGGCACTGGGATCTTCTTGCTTCTGGCAAGGGCTCTTGTGCTGCATCCGAATGCAGTGGAGAAGGTCAATGGGGAAGCAAGGATTTGTGAAGAGGGGGAAAACCCATAGGACATCCTGGCTTTATAACAATTCACTCTCTCAGAGGAATTAATTTATTCTCCCAAGAATCAATCCAGTCTCATGAGAGCAAGAAGTCGCACACTACTGTGAAAACAGTGCCAGGCCATTGAAGAGGAATTTGCCTCCATGACCCAAACAATCTCCACTAAGTCCCACCTCCCAATACCATCAAATTAGGAATCAAATTTTAACATGATATTTGATGAGAAAAAACTATACCTAAATCATAGTATCAAACCTTCTCAAACTCATCTCAAAATCTTAGAAATTGGTATAACTATTACTATGATACCATATAATCATGTTATATATGCAGAAAGAGCATTTTTACAAAATCCAACATTCTTTCATGATGAAAAGTCTCAACAAATTACATATAGAAAGAATGTAGCTCAACACAATGTATGACAAGCTCATAGCTGACACCATACTTAACGCTCTGAAGTTTAAAGTTTTTCTCCAAAACCAGGAGAAAGACAAAGATGCCTATTTGCATCACTTCTATTCAATTTAGTATTCAAATCTGAGCCAGAGTAATTAGGGAAAATAAAGGAACAAAAGGCATTGAAATTAGAAAAGAAGTAAAATTGTCCCTGCTTACAAATAATATAAACTTATATTTAGAAAGCCTCATGTTTGCCTACAAAACTGTTCAAACTAATAGGGGAATTCAGTAAAGATGCAGAATAAAAAAATCACTAAACAAAATTAATAACATTTCTATAAACTTAGCAATTAACATCTGAAATAAAACAACTAAGACAACAATGCTATTCAGAATAATTACGAAAGTTATAATATATTTAGGAATAAATATAACCAAGGAGGTGAAAGAGCTGTATAAAAGGGGTTTTTCTTCAACTTGAGGAGAGGAGCGAGAAAAGGAAAGAGGAGTTTGACTTACAAGTTGGATATCAGCTCAGCCACAGTAGGATAGGGCACGAGGCAGAGTTGTGAGGCCACAATTTTAGGCCCTAGCTCCTAGATGACATTTCTAGATACACCCTGGGCAGGAAGAAAACCCCCTATCTTGAAGGGAAGGACCCAGTCCTGGCAGGATTCATCAACTGCTGACTAAGGAGTCTTTGGGCCCTGAAAAATCAGCAGCAGTAACCAGGTGGCGCATGCCAGAGGCCTTGGTTGAGATTCTAAGACGTACAGGCTTCAGTTGTGACCTAGCACATTTACCGCTGTGGTGACAAAGGAGAGAGATGTGTTCTGATTCAGAAAAGCAGAGGGAAGAGTGAAAGAGACTTTATCTTACAGCTTAGGTACCAGCTCAGCCACAGTGGGGAAGAGAACCAAGTGGGCTCTTGGGGTTTCTGATTCCAGGCCTTGGCTCTTGGAAGGCATTTCTGGACCTACTGTGGCCCAGAAGGGAGTTTATGGCTGTGAAGGCTGAGTCTCAGGCCTGGAAGCATTCAACATGAGCTGACTAAAGAGTCCTTGGGCATTAAGTGAACATCGGTCATATCCTGGCACTAGTCACCATGGACCTTGGTTGTGATGGACATGATGGAAAATGGAGAGGGAAGAGTGGCAAAGACTTTGTTTTGTGGTTTCTGTGTTAGCACAGCCACAGTAAAATAGGGCACTAGTACATTTCTAAGTTTTCACCTCCAGATCTGGCTCCTACACAGTAACTCTGGACCTCCCTGAAGCCCACAGGAAATTGCTGCTCTTCAGGCAATTTACAAGCGTGTCTGGCTTTGCAACTTGCTGACTGTAGAGCCCTAGGGTCTTCAGTAAACATAGGCTGTAGCAAGGTAGCGATTACAGTGGGCCTTGGGCAAGATTCAATGCTATGCTCACTTCATGTATGACCCAGCAAAATCCCAGTGGTGGTGGCCACAGGGGTGCTTGTGTCACTTCTCTCCCAGCACCAGGCAGTTTAGAACAAAGAAAGAGAGAAACTCCATTTGCTTGGGAGAAAATAAGGAGAAAAAAGCAATAGTCTCTGCCTGGTAAACCAGATAATTATTCTGAATATTTTCCAAGACCACCAAGGTGGTACCTGTACAAGTCTGCAAGAATCACAGCACTACTGGGCTTGGAGTGGTCCCTAATGCAGATAGGGCAGCAATGACCAAAAACTTAGAACATCTGAGTCCTTTTGAAGACTTGGAAAGATGTCTTACGAAGAATGTGTACAAATAGCTCACACTGTGAAGACTACAATAAATAGATAACTCTTCAATTCCCAGACACGGATGAACATCCACAAAAATCAAGGTCACGTAGGAAAATGTGACCTCACCAAATGAACAAAATAAGGCATTAGGTCATCAGGTACCAATCCTGGAGGGACAGAAATGTGTGACCTTTCAGATAGATAATACAAAACAGCTATTTTGAGAGAAGTCAAAGAAATTCAAGATAACACAAAGAAGGAATTCAGAATCCTGTCAGATTAATTTCACAAAGAAATTAAAATAATGTAAAAGAATCAAGCATAAATTCTGGAGTTCAAAAATGCAGTTGGCATACTGAAGAATGCATCAGAGTCTCTTCATAGCAGAATTGATCAAGCAGAAGAAACTGATGAGCTTCAAGACAGGCTGTCTGGAAATACATGGTCAGAGAAAATAAAAGAAAAAATAATAAAAAAGAATGAAGCATGCCAACGAGATTTAGAAAATAGCCTCTGAAGGATGAATCTAAGTATTATAGGGTTTAACGAGGAGGTAGAGAGAGAGACAGGGCAGAAAGTTTATTCAAAATGATAATAACAGAGAACTTCCCAAACCTAGAGAAAAATATTAACATTCAAGTGTAAGAAGGTCACAGAACACCCAGCAGATTTAACCCAAAGAAGTTTATCTCAAGGCATTTAATAATAAAACTCCCAAAAGTCAAGGGTAAAGAAAGGTTCCTAACAGCAACATGATAAAAGAAAAATAACAATATACAATGGAGCTCCAATATGTCTGGCAGCAGACATTCCAGTGGAATCCTTACAGGCCAGGACAGAATGTCATAACATATTTAAAGTGCTTAAGGAAAAGAATTTTTCACCCAAGGAGAATATATCTGGTGAAAATATTCTTCAAACATGAAGGAGAAATAAAGACTTTCCCAGACAAACAAAATCTGAGGAAATTCATCAACACTATACCTGTCCTACAGGAAATGACCAAAGGAGTTGTTGAATCTGAGGGAAAAAAAAAGGATATAAATGAGCAAGAAGAAATTGTCTGAAAGTACAAGCTCACTGGTAAGCTTGTGAGCTTCAGGTTAGGGTTAGGGTTAGGGTCAGGATTAGGGTTAGAAAAAACACACTGTAATTGTGGTGGGTAAACTACACATATCCTAAGTATAAAGATGAAAATATAAACTGGTAAAAATAATAACTACAGTAATTTTTAAGAGATAAACCATACAATTAGATATAAATATAAACAACAAAACATTAAAAAGTGGGGAGACAAAGTTAGAGTTTTTAATAGTTTTCTTTTGGCTTGTTAGTTTGTTTATACAATCAGTGTTAAATTTGTATCAGTTTAAAATAATGGGTTATAAGACATTGTTTGCAAGACTCATGGTCATCTCAAATCTAAAAATATACACTGTATATACAAAAAATAAGAAGTAGGAAATTAAAACACCCCACCAGAGAAAATCACCTTAATTATAAGGACAACAGAAAGGAAGGAAAAAAGAAAGAGAAGACTACTAAAAAGCAGATAACAAATGACAACATTGCAGGAGTAAGTTCTTACTTATTGATAATAACATTGAATGTAAATGGACTAAGTGCTCCAATCAAAAAACAAAGTAGCTGAATGGATGAAAAAACAAGACTAAATGATCTCCTGCCTACAAGAAACACACATCACTTATACGGACACACATACACTGAAAATAAAGAGATTAAAAAAGATATACAATGCAAATGAAAACCAAAAAAAAAGAACAGGAGTAGCTATAATTACATCAGATGACATAGATTTCAACAGAAATAAAACTGCAAAAAAAGATGAAAAATGTTATTATATAATGACAAAGGGGTCAATTCAGTGAGAGAATACAAAAATTATAAATATATACGCAACCAAAACTGGATCACCCAGATATATAAAGTAATTTTATTAGAGCTAAAGAGAGAGATAGACTGCAATAGAATAAGACTTGGATAATTCAACATCCCACTTTCAGCACTAAACAGATCATCCACACGGAAAATCAACAAAGAAACATTAAACTTAATCTTTATTATAGACCAAATGGACCTAATAGATAGTTGAAGAACATTTTATTCAATGGCCAAGGAATGTATATTTTTCTTCTCAGCACATATGGTATCAAAGAAAGTCCATATGGTAGGCCAGAAAGCAAGTCTGAAAATTAAAAAAAAATTAAAACCATAATACGTATCTTCTCTGACCACGATGGAACACAACAAGAGATCAATAACAACAGGAATTTTGGAAACTATAGAAAAAATTAAACAATGTGCTTTCAAATGACCAGTGGGTTAATGAAGAGATTAAGAAGGAAATTGATAACAATTTTAAAAGAAATCATAATGGAAACATAACATACCAAAACTTCTGAGATATACCAAAAACAATATTAAGAGATAATTTTACAGCAATATGGGCCTATGTGAACAAAGAGGAAAAGCTTCGAATAAACAACCTAATAATGCATATTAAGAACTTGAACAGCAAGAGCAAATGAAACCTAAAGTTAGTTGGAAAGAAATAATAAACATCAGAGCAAAAATTAATAAAATCAAAATGAAGAAAAATATACAGATCAACAAAATGAAAACCTGGTTTTTGAAAATGTTAAGAAAATTGACAAACCTGTAGCCAGACTAAGAAAAGAAGAGAGACAACCCGAATAAATCAAATCAGAAAGAAGACACAACATATCTGTAGAAATTCAAAGAGGATAATTCGATGCTACCATGAGCAACAATATGCTAGTAAATTTAAAAATTTAGAATAAACTCCTAGACACTTACAACCTACAAAGATTGAACTATGAAGAAATAAAAAACCTGAGCAGACCAATAACAAGTAATGAAATTTAAGCCATAATAAACATCTCCCAGCAAAGAAAAGCCCAGGACTCAATGGCTTCATTGCTGAATTTTACCAAAGATTTTAACAGAATCAATAGTAATCCTATTTAAATGATTCCAAAAGATAAAGGAGGAGAAAAATATTTCCAAACTCATTTTACAAGAACAGTATTGCCCTATAAAAACCAGACAGACACATCAATAAAAGAAAACTACAGACTTATATCTTTGATGGATACTGATGCAAAAATCCTCAACAAAATATAAGCAAACCGAACTCAACAATACATTACAAGGATCATTCACCATGACCATCTGTGATTTATTCCAGACATACAAAGATTGTTCAACATCTGCAAATTAATCAATGTAATATATCATATCAATAAAATAAGGGACAAAATCCATCTGATCATTTCAAAGGACACTGAAAAAGCATTTGATAAAATTCAACATCCTTTCATGATGAAAACCCTTGAAAACCCTTGAAAAACTTATAGAAGAAACATACCTCAAAATGATAAAACCATATATGTCAGACCCCCGCTAGTATCATAATGAATGGGCAAAACTGAAAGTCTTTACTCTAAGATTGTTAACATGACAAGAATGCTCACTTAAACCATTGTTATTCAACATAGTACCAGAAGTCCTAGCTAGAGCAATTAGGCAAAAGAAAGAAATAAAAGATACATAAATTGGAAAGGAAGAAGCCAAATTATTCATTTGCAGATGATGTAATCTTATATTTGGAAAAACCTAAAGACATCACCAAATAAAGACTAGAACTGAGGAACAAATTCAGTAAAGTTGCAGGATAAAAAAACTAACATACAGAAATCAGTAGCATCTCTACATACTAACGGTAAGCAATATGAAAAGGAAATCAAGAATGTAATTCCATTTACAATAGCTACAAATAAAATTAAATACCTCTACAATGAAATTTTACATCTTCAATGAAACTATACAAATAGATAAAACAAATTGAAGAGGATACAAAAAAATGGAAAGATAATCCGTGTTCATGGTTTGAAAGAATCAATATTGTTTACATGTCTATACTACCAAAAGCAATCTACAGATTCAATGTAATCCGTATCAAAATACCAATGATATTCTTCACAGCAATAAAAAAACTAACCTAAAATTTATATGAAACCATAAAAGATTTAAAATTGCTAAAGTTATCCTCAGCAAAAAGAAGAAAAGTAGAGAAATCACATTACCTGACTTCAAATTGTACTAGAGAGCTATAGTAACTAAAATTGTATGGTACTGACATAAAAACAGACACATAGACCAATGAAACAAAAAGAGAACCCAGAAACAAATTCATACACCTACACAGTAAACTCATTTTTGACAAAGGTGCCAGGAACATACATTGGGGAAAGGATAGTCTCTTCAATGAATGGTGGTGGGAAAACTGGATATCCATATGCAAAATAATGAAACTTGACCACTATCTCTTGCCATATACACAAATCAAATCAAAATGGACTAAAGACCTTCACGTGAGACCTCAAGCTATGAGACTACTACAAGAAAACTTTGGGAAACTCTCCAGGGTATGGTCTGGGCAAAAAAATCTTGAGTTGTACTCCACAATCAAGGACACACAATCAAAGCAAAAATGCATACATGGGATCACATTATGTTAAAAAGCTTCTGCACTGCAAAGGAAACAATCAACAAAATGAACACAAAAACCCCAGAATGGGAAAAAATGCTTGCAAACTATCCATCTGACAAGAAATTAATAACCAGAATACATAAGGAACTCAAACAACTCTATAAGAAAAAAATATAATAATATGATTAATAAGTGGGCAAAAGATTGAAATAGACATTTCTTGAAAAAGACACACAAATAGCAAACAGGCCTATAAAGAGGTGCCCGACATTACTGATCATCAGGGAAATGCAAATGAAAACTACAATGAGGTATCTAACCCCAGTTAAAATGACATTTATTCAACAATCAGACAATAACAAATGCTAGCAAGGATGTGGAGAAAAGGGCACCCTTACACACTGATGGTAGGAGTGTAAATTAGTACAAACACTATAGAGAATAATTTGGAAGTTCCTCAAAAAACTAAAAATAGAGCTACTATTCTAGCAGTAATCCCACTGCTAGATCAGTAGATTGAAGAGATACACTCTCATATTTATTGCAGCACCATTTGCAATAGCCAAGATTTGGAAGCAATCTAAGTGTCCATCAACAGGTGAATGGATAAAGAAAACATGGTACATATACACAGTGAAGTAGTATTTAGTCATAAAAAAGAATGAGAGTCTATCATTTGCAACAAAATGGATAGAACTGGAGGTCATTATGTTAAGTGAAATAAGGCCATCAGAGAAAAACAAACTTCTCATGTTCTCACTTATTTGTGGGAGCTAAAAATTAAAACAATTGAACTAACAGAGATAGAGGGTAAAATGATGGTTACCAGAGGCTGGGAAGGGTAGTGGGGCATTGGAGGGGAAGTGAAAATAGTCAATGGGTACCAAAAAAAAATAGTTAGAAAGAATGAATAATATTCAGTATTTGAGAATATAACAGGGTGACTATAGTCAATGGAAATGTAATTGTACATTTTAAAATAACTAAAAGTGTATAATTGGATTGTTTGTAACACAAAGGATAAATGCTTGAGGTGATGAATACCTGATTTACCCTGATGTGATTATTACACATCATATGCCTGTATCAAAATATCCCATACACCCCATAAATACATACACCTATTATGTACCCACAAACATTAAAAACAAAAAAATAAAAAAATAATGTAACAAAATCTGTAGAGGAAGGAAGAAAAATCTTAACTTCTATAATAGTCACATTATATTATATTAAATGTTAAGTTTTTAGAAAAAAAAATTGAGGTACTCAGAGAATCAGAAAAGTGTGGTACATACAAAGAAAAAAAGAGTAAAGAAACTGTCCCTGTGAAAACTTATGTTTTGCATTTACTTTTAAAAGACTTTATTTCAGCTTTTATAAATATGTTCCAAGTAATAAACTATTTCTCATGAACTAAAAACAAAAAAAACAAAAAAAACAAGAATTGTGTTTTGTCAAGTAGAGAATGTTAGTAAAGAGAGAAAAATTATAAACAAAATTAAAAACTATAGAGTCAAAAATTACAGTAATTGGAATAAGATATTCACTAGCACGACAAAAACAGCTGAATTGTCCTTAAAGACAAAAAAAAAGAAAACTTAAGGATAGGTCAGATATGATCATCCAGGTAAAGAAAGAGAAATAAAAAAAGAATAAAAAAAATTAACCTAGCCTCAAGAACAATGGTACCACATCAAGAATACCAATTTTTGCATAATGGAAATTCCAGAAGAGGAAAGGAACAAGGAGCAAAAAATAATAATTGACAGCAAAGATAACTTGGTGGACATCCAGCAGACCATCCAGAGTCAAATCTCCTTATCTAAGGAATTCGGAAGTAATTAGCCTTTCCTATTATCTAAAGCAGGCATCTGGTTCCAGGGTCTTTTCCTCAAATTTATAAGTAATTAGAATTTCTATACATCTCTGGAATGCATGTATATCAAAACTCATTGTGCAATCCTTGCTGACATTAAGGCACCAAAATGACCAATGTGGCTAATGTGGTTCAAATTACCCTCAAAATCTCACTTTAAGGTCTATAAATATCCCTAAGGAAAAATCCACTGTGGGCTCAGTTATCTCTTGTTGAGGCACCCTGCTGTAAAATGTGGCAGCAATATTTCTATCCAATAAAAATTTCCTTTTCAAAGCTATACTGTTGACAGCAAATTCTTCTTACTACCATACGACCCGTGAGCGGAACACTTTGATGCTGGGGCTCTGATACCTCACCTGGCAAAAATGTCTAAAAACTTACCAAATTCTGAAGTTTAGCAAGGTTTTGGGATACAAAATAAATGTAAAATATCAATTGTATTTCTAATTGTAGCTATGAACAATCAAAAAGAAAATTAAGAAAACAATTCTGTGTGCCAGAGCATCACAAAGAATAAAATGTTTAAAAATAAATTTATCAAAGCAAGTGCAAAACTTGTACACAGAAAACTGTAAAACACCTTTGAAAATAATTGAGGAAGATCTAAATAAATAAAATGCATCTCATATATGTGAATAGGATGACTTAACATTGCTAAATGTCAATAGACCACCACAGATTGACTTGCAAATTCAAGGCGTTCTCTATCAAATTCTACTTTTTTTTTGCAGATATTTACAAGCTTGCTTCAACACTCATACGGAAATTTAAGACACTCAGAATAACCATAATAATCTTGAAAAAAAAGTTGGAAGATGTATGTTTCTTAATTTCAAAGCTCACTACAAATTACATTATTCAAGACAGGGTGGCACTGTCATAAGGATAGAGATATAGTTAACTTACTCCATCTGTTGATAAACAATCTTGGAAAGATTGCAATTCAAATGATATTAAAAGGAAAAATAAACATACTGACAACTTGTAACTTATGGAAATATAATGCAGAATCAAATATATTGAATGATGTATAAAAACTCAAAGAATAATATTAATTCTGAAAATGATCTATGGCATTGATCTAAAAAATGTTTTGGAAATAGTACTGGATTCTCAGAAGAATAAAATAAGTTATTGACTAGATAATATACGGAAAAATTTGAAATACTTTCCCAGAATACACAGGACACAGATGAAAATTAAAAGAGAAAAGATGTAGTGTAGTGTAGTTATGGAAACCGCAAACTGGTAATTTAAAATGCAGATTATTGGTGATTACTTATAGAACACAACAAATAGGGTAGAAGTGGTAGCCATAATTATATATTTCACTGCATGTATAGTAAAATAGTCTATACAACATCATTCTAAAAACACCTACATGTAAACAAATGGGGTTGTAGGAGAAATTTCATCTCATAAAATGTCAAAAGCAAAGTAAAAAATGAAGATCAGCTTTATACAGATAGTAAAAAATAAACAAACTAATCACCCTCACCTTTTCTGTTAAAACTAAAAATGATGGAAGAAAAATATAAAAAGTAAAACAGCATAAGTAATTTAATGTTAAAAAATAAAAGTTTGTGACAAGATAATTTTCTGTGCAGTCATACTTTTAATATAAAAAATACTCAAAGTAAATAGGGTTCAAAAAATATAAATCTGTTTGCTTTCTTTTAAAATATTTTATACAGACATAATCTTATAAATTGTGAAAAAAATAAAAATTAATACTCCTAAACGCCAAGCCTGGTAAAATGTATAACAATTAGAAAGCCTTAGGGATAATACAGAGTTAATATAAATAATTAGAAATTTTGTTAGAACGTGAAATCAAATTATAATTAATAAGGTAATGTCTATGGCACATTATACCTCTGAAGCTAAAATAAATTATAGTTTCTAGCTATACATTCTTTTCTCATCTTCTGGTAACAAACACAGTCTCCCACACATCTGTTATCCTCCCTGGTGAGAATTTCTATCAAGGTGTGTCATCTATCCTTCCCAAAGTTAGTCACATTGAAATTGTTTTAAATACATCCTGGAATACTTTAAGCCCCCTCTCAAACAGTCCTTGAAACATGGACTAGCTTACCGACTCAATTCTAATGCATAGAAAGTATCAGAAGTGCCAGAGTTTTGACTTCCAATGATAAGTCAGAAGAAGACAATACAACTTCTATCTGACGCTCTCCCTACAGCTCTGAGGTGACATGTAAAATTACGGCTACCCTAAAGCTTTCATACTGGGAGATCAGGTGAACAGAACACCTAGAGCAAGAAACAGATTCCTGAGGATTCTTCTCTATCCTATTCCTATGCTCCTCAAAACCATCTAGCATCAACCTCCAGATACGTAAGTGAGCAAGACTTTAGACAATTCCAGGCTACAGCCTCTGAGGCTCCCCTGGTAAGCACTAAGTGAAGCAAACAAGGCTCCCCCACTGAGCCTGATGTGAATTCCCGATATACAAAATCCACCAGCAAAATGAATAATTATTTTTATTGATTGTTTTTTAAGACTAGGCTTTTGAGTAACTTGTTTAGAAATAATAATCGCTGCAACTCACATTGACCAACTTTTTAATTAGAATACTCCTTCCACTTAGACATGTAACTGGTTTAAGAATGACCACCCTGGTTCAAACTGAGCCAGTCAGAATTATGATTGATTATTTGATTGATTGTTTTGATTTGTTGTGATGTGAATTATTCTTTTTTCAGAGTGATTGAAAGAGAGATAGGTGAAGATATTGATATGGAAGCTAAGAAAAAGGTTTTCCCTGCATGTAAGATCATAAAAAACAGGTGCTTAATTACACTGAAGCTTGGGGAGCCACATTTATGATGATGAAAAGAGTATGTCTAGAAAAGGAATCAGAAACAAGAGAGGCAGAAAATGACAGATTGCAAGTAGCATATTTGAACCCTGGGATTCATCTTTACCTTAAATTAGCACTGCTAGTTAGCCTTCCCAGTATGTGGACCAATGAGTTCTTCTTGTGGCTTAATTTAGTTTGAACTGGTATCACATGTAATCAAAAGATTACTGAATAATAGTGGTACAATGTGTTTTGTTATTATCTTACAAATCTGATTTCCATAGATTTTTTTCTAATCAGCAAACACGCTATTTTTATCAGCATAGTTCCTAAGTCTCCGAAGAGTCAGGAAGCCCTCCAAGGACTTTCCTCTATCAAAATAATGATGATGATAATCATCATCATCATTTTAGTTTAATGTAATGTAATGATAATCATCATCATCATTATTTTAGTTTATTTGGTAATTATTTTAGTGAATAAAAATTTAGGGACTTTTTATAGGAAGTTGCTTTTTTGAGATCAGCTGGAATTGTGAGCCTACAAGTAAAAAATCACAGCCTGAAAATGTCAAAAGTTTGAGCAACTGACAGCAGAATTCTGATCTGCCTAAAATAATTGAAAAGAGTGATTTGACAATACCTGATTTACATATTCTTAAAGAAAGGCAAGTAGGACTGAAGATATAGTTTATTTTTGAGTGGTATTATACCATTGTTCAGATCCTAATAACTCTGATGCATCTAGAAGCTATTTTAAGATAACAAAATTATTTAATTTTTGTAAGTTTATTGAAGGAGCAAAGCAACCATGTTTTCCTTCTTTAAAATATTAAAATGTGTTTGAGAATTAACATTTAAGGGACTGGTTTTATTCTCCATTTCAAACTTAGGAAATATAAAGAAATAGAATAAATCATAATATTCTTAGAATCTTAGAGAGAAATATAGATTCCCATAATATATGTTGTATTATTCTCCCTTCTACCTTTCTTGCTTTAGACCTATAGTAGCCAATTATGTTTGTCCACAGGACACAAAATTTTATGATGTTATTCCTTCCAAAATGCAGTTTTTCTTCTAAGGAGAAAAAGTTTACATTTTCCAAAAGGACATATACTTCTCAACAGAAAAAAACAACCTTGTGAGAAGAGAATAGGACAGGAATGTCCTCTCTATCTTTCTCCTTCTCTCAGATACAGACATTCATCAGATGCATGGCAAATTCATAGAATACAAAAAGACAGTTTCAAGAAGAATAAAGCATGACAACATTAGCAACAGAGCAGTATCCACTATTCTGATTGTGCATGTGTGTGTGTGTCATTTCCCTGTCATATTGTCATTTTTGTTTTCTTGTGCTATGTAACAGAGTAGTTTGGCCACGAGTCTGAGTTTTCTTTCTCAGAAAAAAAAAAAAAGAAAAAGAAAGGACTGTAAAGGAAAAGATCATAAGAGAGAATTGAAAGAATGTTGCCAAAAACCTGCTATCATAAATATGAAGCACATAGGAAGCAGAGGCAAGGTAGCAGGGTGAGACTCAAGAAAGGGAGTAGTTGGCTTAAGATACAGGAGAAATAAAAGAACCAAGAGCAGTACTGAAACACAGCAAGTAGGTTGTACTATTACAAATTTGACAGGATTGTTTAATGGAAGCTGATTTCTCTTTTATTCTTGCAACTGTACTCTAAACACTAAAGAGTGAGAGGCAGGGCCGGGTGCAGTTGATCACGCCTGTAATCCCAGCACTTTGGAAGGCCGGGGTGAGTGGATCACCTGAGCTCAGGAGTTGGAGACCAGCCTGGCCAACATGATGAAACCCATGTCTACTAAAAATACAAAAATCAGCCAGGTGTAGTGGTACATGCCTTTAATCCCAGCTACTTGGGAGGCTGAGGCAGGAGGATCACTTGAACTCAGGAGGCGAATGTTGCAGGGAGCCGAGATGACACCACTGCACTCCAGCCTGGGTGACAGAGCAAGACTCCATTGCAAAAAAAAATGAATGAGAGGCATCTGTTATCTTTCCCCTCAAAGTCAGATAAATTTCATGTCCTAGGAATTGTGGCATCTCTGGATTTGAAGGGACAACAGTAAAATCCCAACAATATTTTGAAAAATATTCAAATTTTAGAAGAGCAATGTTTCAATACATGGAAACATAAAAAAGACATAACTGAAAAAAGCTATATACCCTCAAAGACAGTTTTACCAGAGTATTTTCCGAAAAAAATGTCCCTATGGCCAGTCCTACTTTCAACACCTTGTGTGGCTATGTGCCTCCTATGGGTCTTCTCAAGAGCCTAGCTGAGCTGGGGAGATATCAGCTGCCAGATGTCCAGTCAGTGAATTATGGCAAGTCAAATGAATGTAATGGTCAAACCTTTAATCCTTTACTGCAGTAGTATGAATAAGAGGCTACACAGGAGAAAGTGCTGGTTCTGACAATGTTCCATTTTAACCCCTGAAATTGCCCTAGTTGATGGTCAGGGAGATTCCTGAAGATATGGGGTTTGTCTCACTGTAGAGAAATCTGGGAACAAAATGTTTCTGCCATTTTATAGTCCCAAGGGATGAGGGAAGAGAGATGGGAAGTGCTAAGAACAGAGTACAGAAATATATTTTTAAAAACCCTGATAAGTGATATGGACAGAGGAGCCTGAGACAGGCCTTTGCAACAGGCTCTGATAAAGAAGCCTCAAACTGGAGGCACTTGGACTAAGAATTCAGATATATGTAAGAACATGAACAACTAAGGGATCCTGAGTCCTTCACTGTAACTTTTTCCAGAGAGTGCAATTCACTGGCTGTGTACCAAGTCTGGTGTGGGCGGTGTGGTATCCCCTTGTGAGTCTTGTCAGAGCAAAGCCTTTACAATTGCCTATGATTGAATGTGAAAAATGACACATAGGATTTTGGTCTGAAACCAGACAACTAGGTCTGTCTATGTGAATGATAGTAGAAACAAGATAGTAGCCAACTAAGCTGGAAGCTTTTAATGAGCACAGGTCTTGGTTCCATGTATTGAACAGATCATAAGGGGGAGCAAGTGTGGGCATGGGGAAGTGCTTTACCCCAATTTTCTGGTCAGTGTAAATCTCCATGGAGCAATTGTAAAATTCCAGTGAGGAGGAAACAGCTCCCAAACCGTGACCATGATTGAGTGAGATAAATATTTCTCACCCCGAAAAGACAAGATATTAAAGAACAATTAAATGGGATTAGAAAAATTAAAGTAATGTAACATTTCTTAAACTGGAATGTATAGAGCAAAAATTATACAGCTATAAAAATTATACAGCTATAAATTTATACTAGTTAGGATTGCATTCAGGAGAAAGTAACAAACTAAAACTGGTTGAAAATATAAGGCCATTTTAAATTACGTAACAAGACAGCAAGGTATAGGCAATTTTAGGTTTTGTGTAATGACTCAGTTGTGAGTTCAACCCAGGATCTGTGTCATAATCCCTATAGGGCAGGTTGTTTGTTTTTGTGCTAAATGCCTCAGGATCATTGGAAGAAGGTAGTGCTGTAGATGCCACGTCCATTATTGAGTCAGGAAGAAGGGATACAGGGGCAAGTTAAGCAAGTTTCTTTCATGCTTGATATTTTAAAAGAAAGCAAGACTTTTCCAACGAGCCCTCCAGATGACATCTGCATATATACCATTGGTTACAATTGACTCATACGACTACTCTTATCTGCAAAGTAAGCTGGAAAACCAAGTATCTCTCTAACAACTATGTAGACTTGAAGTCAATTTGTAGTCTACTATGTAGACTTGAAGTCAATTAATTTGTGTATACAAATTAAAGCTCTGTTTTTAGAAATTATTCTAATTCTTAGCAGTATCAGTATTTTCACTCACTATTCTACATTGAATAATAATTGGCACCAGGTCTATAAATGCATTGTTTAAAAAACGTTCTTGGGATTTAACTGCCTTGGGATTGTTATTGTGTCTCTGTCAAAATTGAATAAATATTTAGTTTACCCATGGATAGCTGATCATACAGCGAACTGACAAAATTTTTTTAAAAGTTAGACTTCAAATGATAAGTATATTTCTTGAGACCTTTAATTTTTGCATTCATATTGCATCTTCCAGGGATTCTTATACTGTACTCAGAAAACGTACACAAAATAATCATGGCTTTTAATTGCTAAACAAAGGCAGTGCATCAAATTAATTTTATGTTTGTCTTATAAGAAATTGTCTTATTTTGATGTCCTTGGTATGATTTAGGAAGGGGATGAGCAAATACGTTTACCCTAATACAAAATGCCATTAAGAAGTTTGCCCTAATATAAAATGCCATCAAGACAGGTTAATTCTCTTGGTATTAAAGATATATTTTTTTGTGAAAATATTCTCCATTTCAAATGTATATATTCAGCCATTTTTCTATAAGGTTGAGAGTGGTACTACTGAAAAATACCTGATAGTCTTGTCAAAGAAGACAGATTATGTAAAAAAAATCTAAATTAATATAAAATACCATTCCAACCTAGAAGAATAATGTAAAAGTGTAATTCCATTATGCATTTCGTATTAAGAAAAATATTAAATAACCAATTTATATTATTTGAGCAAATATTTGTAAAATATAAGTATGTGTGTGTCAATTTCAAAATGCAAAGACAAGAATGTGGAAGATTACAAACCAATGTTAAAAGTTAATTGACAGAAAGCAAACATTATGGCTGGCTACTTATGTATTATTCTAAACGTAAAAATAAGCACATTTTTGTAACAAATGACTGAAGTAAATGCATTATGCAGATAAAATATAAATATTTCTGAAAGGCAAGTAAGCCCTCATTTGTGAATTACTGAAGTATGTAACAGTGCCACATTTATTTTTAGCTTAGACTTTATTAGTTTTTGAGCTAGGAAAAAGTATATGAGTGTATTAGTCCATTCTCATGCTGCTAATAAAGACATATCCAAGACTGGGTAATTTATTAAAAAAAAAAAAAAGAGATTTAATGGATTCACAAGTCCACATGGCTGGGGAGGCCTCAAAATCATGACAGAAAGCGAAGAAGGAGCAAAGGCATGTCTTACATGGAGACAGGCAAAAGAACATGTGTAGGGGAACTGCACTTTTTACAGCCATCAGATCTCATGAAACTTATTCACTATCATGAGAATATCACAGAGAAATCTGCTCCAATGATTCAATTACCTGCCACTGAGTCCCTTCCATGACACATGGGGATTATGGGAGCTACAATTCAAGATGAGATTTGGGTGGGGACACAGCCAAACCATATCATTCCATCCCTGACCCCTCCCAAATACCATATCCTCACATTTCAAAACCAATCAATCACGCCTTCCCAACAGTCCTACAGAGTCTTAATTCATTTCAGCATTAACTCAATAGTCCACAGTCCAAAGTCACATCCAAGACAAGGCGATCCCCTCTGCCTATGAGCCTGTAAAATCAAAAACCAATTAGTTACTTCATAGATACAATGTGGGTACAGGCATTAAGTAATTACACCCATTCCAAATGGGAGAAACTGGCCAAAAGGAAGGGGCTATAGGCCCCATGCAAGTCCAAAATCTAACAGGGCAGTCAAATCTTAAAGCTCCAAAATTATCTCTTTTGACTCCATGTCTCACACCCAGGTCATGCTGATGCAAGAGGTGGGTTCCCATGGTCTTGATTTTTGTATATGGTGAAAGGGGTCTAGTTTTATTCTTCTGCATATAAATATCTCATTTTCCTAGCATCATCTAATAAAGAAATTGTCTTTCCTCAATGTATGTTCTTGGCATCATTTTTGAAAATCGGCTGGCTGTAAATATGTGGATTTACTTCTGAGTTCTCTGTTCTGTTTCAATGATACATGTGTCTGCTTTTATGTCAGTACCACATTGTTTTGATTATTATACTTTTGTAGTACATTTTGGAGTCAGGTAGTATGATACTTTGACTAATTGCGTTCTTTTGTGGTTACATACAAATTTTAGGATCTCTTTCTGTGAAAAATGTCATTGACATTTTAATAGCAACTATATTGAATCTGGGTATTGCTTTGTATAGTATAAATATATTAGCAATATTAATTCTTCCAATCCATAAAAATGAGATGACCTTCTACTTTCTTCTACATTCTTCTATTTTTTTCATCAGTGTTCTGTAGTTTTCACTGTAGTACAACCATTATGGAAAAGAGTATGTAAGTTACTCAAAGAACTAAAAATATAAATATCATATGATCCAAAAATCCCACTGCTGGGTATATATAAAAAAATAAAATAAAACCAGTATGTTGAAAAATAACTGCACTCCCACATTTATTGCAGCACCATTTATAATAGCCAAGATATGGAATCAATCTAAGCATTCATCAATAAATGAATGAATGAATGAATGAATGAATGAAGAAAAAGTGGTATGTTTACACAATGAAGTACTATTTAGTCATTAAAAAATGAAATTCTGTTATTTGCAGCAACATGGATGATCCTGGAAGAGATTATATTAAATTAAATCAGCCAGGCATAAAAAGACAGTGACAGCATGTTCCTATTCTGTAAAAGTAAAAAAGTTGATCTCATGGATGTAGAGAATAGAATGATGGTTACCAGTGGTTGAGACAGGTAGGAGGGAGAGGGAGATGAAGAGAGGTTGTTTAATAGATACCTAAATACCGTTAGCTAGAAGAAATAAGTTCTAGTGTCCAATAGAACAACAGGATCATTATTAGGATCACTATAGTTAATAATACATTTCATATTTCAAAATAGCCATATAAAGAAGATTTGGAATGTTCCCAATATAAATAATGATAATGTTTTAGGTGATGGATAACCTGATTACTCTGGTTTGATCATTGTATATTATATGCATGTATTAAAATGTTACATGTATCCAATAAGTATATATAAATATTATGTATCAACAAAAATAGAAGCAATGTGCTAAGAAGAGTAGACATAGAGAAAGAGATTAGGTTCCTAGTATCTGTTGAGCCATGACACCAACCCGCAACTCCTTATTTTTCAATTCTCTTTTTGAAAGAGTCACGTTTGTACTGTTCTGATTAAACCATTTTTATTTAAGGTTTCTAAAATACACAACTGAGTTTAATTGCTACTGAAGCCTAAAGATTTATGCCTGTTTATACATACATGTATATGCATTTTTGTGTGTATATGATAGATTATTGCAGAATTGTTGCATAGAATTAGAAAATTACTGCCAAAAATTGATATATATTGCTAAAAATTATCCAGTATAAGGATCTCTTTATACAGGTTTAGATTTAAGAATAACAAATATGGTTAAATGATTAAAACAATAATTTCTAAGAAAAAATATTACATATTAAGCATCACTAATTCAAAAATCCAAAATCTGAAATGCTCTAAAATTCAAACCTATTTGAGTGTCAACATGACACCACCACATGTGCAAAATTCTACACCTGACACTTTTGCTTTCTGATGACTCAATATCACAGTTTGTTTCATGCACGAAATTATTTAAAATATTCTAAAACATTATTTTCAGTCTATTTGTATAAAAATATATAAAACATAAATAAATTTTGTGTTTAGACTTTGGTTTCAAATAGCTCATTTATGCATATGCAAATATTCCAAAATCTGAAAAAAATAAATCCCAAAAACTTCTGGTTATAAGCATTTCAGTTGAGGGACACTAAAACTGTATTTTATCTATGATGTTTTTAAAAATATTGTTCTTATCTTATGCTGCTTTATCAAAAGAAATTTCCGTACAAGATAAAAAAAGATTTTATTTTCAACAGACACACACACATGCTAAGCAATAAAGAACTGGCTTGAATTAATTCTACTCATTATAATTAACTTTTATCTAAGTATTATGAGTTTTTTAATACATACATGTATTTGAAAAATGTTTACTAGGTTATCTTGTAATGAAAAATATAAAATATACTGAAAAAGAGAGACAGCCATTTTGAATAGGCAAAGAGATAAAAATACATATAAACCATACATACTCCTCAAAAGATAGAGCCAATACCTCCTTGTTAGTGGTATCTTTGCTATAGGTAGAGTGGTCTTGACTTCAGATAAATCTTTATTATGTCAAATGCAATTTTGTAAACATGTGCTTTTTAAACTCTAATCTTACATGGTTTTCTAATTCACAGTGAAGTTATTTTTCATTATCATTAGCTGCTCTATGTAACAAAAAATATAAACTACCACATCTATTGATCTACCTATACAGACATCTACATTTATATCTACATAAATTTCATGTAAACTTCCTTATTATAGGAACTTTTTTGCTAACAGTGTTTAGGCAAGAGCAATTCTCAGGCTAGGCAATTTGATGCTAACTCAAGTAAATATGCTCTGGTAAAGAGTTTGAGTGATTAAAGCATACACTTGGAAATCAGTAAAACATGAACTTGTATGTTGACACCAGGTCATCTACATCCCTAATATTTCTGGTGAACACTGAATGACACTAAATGGATAAAATGTTCAAAAACTAATAGTAAATATTTGTATAAACCTAAGTATTGTTTTGTTGGAGTCAAAAGTTCAAACTATTTAGTAACTAAATTAGGAAGCAAATTTGAGTTGTTATTGGTTTATATTCAATTGAGCTAATAAAGATTAGTTTTAATGGGAAATCTATTGGCTCTGCTTACTTATAGTCCCAAAAATGAGAATTTTTATTAGACTTATAGGATAACAATAGGAAAAAATAGTTGAAATAATAAGTGTTCAAACCTAGAATCTTTTTTTCCATAATTCTGCAATGTTTCAAAACACATAAACCCATGCATATTTGTACACATGTATACAAATAGATAAAATATATCTATAGTTAAAAAAATTGTTTATGTCTCAGGAATTTTGTTATAGGAACATTTCTAATCGAGATGTTGATATTTTATGTCAGTGATAAAATGCATTCCCCTGAAGTTCTCCCTAATGGGCTTGGTATAGGTGTTGAGTGGTCATCAGAGTCTACAGGGGTGCTCCCAGAGGCTACTGCCTCCATTCAGTAAACAAGCACAATTGATCCTATTATCTTGTCTACCTTTTTCAGCTCTCTGAAAATTCCTTCATATTTTGTGTTGGTCTAACTTAGTAATTGATTTGGAACCACATCACAGGATTGATCTCATCTTCTTAGAGTAACCTGTAAGTAAAGTCAGCCAGCATAGCCTGGTAGCAACTGACAGAAAGTGTTTTTATAGCCTCAGTGAATGCAAGGGTAAACCTTGGGCAAAATTTTGAAATGTGTAATACTGGCCACCTGCATCCATCCATACATCTCTTTTCTTCATCCCTCCCTTCTACTAGTGTCTTCTCTCCTTTTTCCTTTCACCCAATCAAGATATATTATCAGAAAATAATAGGATAAAAAGACTGATTGGCAAATAAAAAATAATTCCTGGCCATATCAGCACCTATGGCTTTCAGATGCTGTTACATCTCTAAACTAATCTCATTTTTTAGAGGAACAAAAAAGTCACATTGATAAATTACATATTCTACTGCTAGTTTTGTCTCTGGATTAACTGGATGATTTTAGAGTGGTTGACTTATCCTTGTAGATATCAGTTTCTCAGTTGAAAAATAAATTCAACTCTATCAGAAGTGTTGAAACGGGCCTTAGTGAGCCCTAGGATGCTCTGTAAAGATTCATAGAGCCAGAATTGAAGAAAAAGTCAGGCACAATCAATTAAATATAATTTCACCAAAAAATGCTATTTACCTCAAAACTGATTCTGGAACTCTGCAACATTTTTAATGCAATCATGTTGAAAATCACATTTTACTCCATGATTTCATTGATTGTCAGACTAAACTTTAGGCCATATCAAGATACCCAGAACCTCCAGATTCCTCAGGAGAAACTTCAAGCTTGTTTCCCCCTAGCAGATGACATAAAAGGGGAGAGTTTGTCCATGAGACAAGGAAGTAGAGAGTTTTTGGTTTTGTTTTTCCTGTCAAAGTGGTCACAAACTTCAATTTTTAAAGAAAAGAAATTTTAATATGTATTTCTAGTCAAAGTCAATGTATGTAACTACACTATTCTTTACCTTCTTATAGGTATTAAATGAGGGCAACTACTTGTTTCAACAGTTGAGTAAAGAAAAGGAAAGACTAAAAATGACAAGAAAAACTACCATACTAATGTTTTAAGCTTACTGACACATCACATGGATCTGGTGAAAAAGCAGAAGAATGTGCATTTAAGGATTTTTTTTTAAATAGAGAGACAATTTGGGTCTAGAGGAAGTAAGAAATGTGATAATGAACATGGGACTTTGGGTAAGAGTTTGGTGTTAGAAAGCAAGTCCATTTTGCTGTGAGGAAGCATTGTGCTATTCTCCTCACCACTGCTTCTTAACATCTCATGGGTAAAGTGTAGTAAACTGTTTTTAATGTGGTTGGGAAGCATGTTAGTAAAACATAAAAGTGCTTTATATGCATGACTGTATTTGAATTGTTATAGCTGTGTTGACAATATCAACACAACTTCTTTGTAATGCACCTTCATTTTCCAGCACACAAGATTAAAATCTAAGTTTAAGGAAATTCTAATGTTAATGTTACTCTAAAGACGTACAAATTTTATCACATAAAGTGTAACACATAATTATATTAGAAAACATTCTTCAATGCTCTAAGATAAAAGGGAATTTTGTTCTTGTAACATTGTGTAAATTTTATTTGGACATGTTTTAGAAGCATAAGAAGTTAAAAGGTGATTTTCATTTTTAATGTCTATTTTCTCATTTGTTTTATTCTAAAACTAGAAAAGAAATTAAAATTCTTAGGTCTATCTATGATAGAAAAATCTTATTTAGTTCAGGAGCTGAGCCATAACCCTCACTTTAACAGTTTACTGAGGTGACCCCACCAGTGAGTCCAGCTCAAGACTATTACAGTTAATGTACATTCACTTACTGAATAATAAAAGCTTTGAATCAATAGTTCTAAAGATAAAATTTGTGTCAGCACCCCACAAGTTCATAGTCACATTCCATTTCTTAAATTAGAGGTAGGATAAAATGACTTTGCCCTGTTTGTAGCCTACGATTAAGAAATTTAAAGATCATAATATGAAAATTTTCTAGTTAAAAAATATATTTAATGTGTTTTCTCTGTTCAATGAAAAAGTAGTTACTATTCCAAAGTGCAATACCACCTGCCAGTCAGCCAAAACATATTTTCTCTGAAATTCTTACTAATAAGAAATCAGTGTTACTTGTGTTTTGTGTTTTTCTGCATGTTTATAATAAATCTCCATTAATCAGGTAAACTACATGTCTTTTTTCTGAAATTTTATACCTTTAGTAATCTGTGATGATACAGTTGCTTACTTATAAATCCAAAAAATACCACTAAAATGAAATATTGGAACGAACAAAGAAAACGAGCAGTTATTTTTAATAATCTGTAGTTTTTAGATCATATTTCTCAACTGTCATAATGTATACATACATTAAAACATCTCCTTGTACCTGTCTTGTCAGTTTTGTGGTTATTGTAACAAAATATCTGAGACTGGATAATTTATAAGGAAAAGAGGATTATTTGGCTCATGATTCTGGTGTCAGGGAAGTCCAGAGTCAGGTAACTGGTGATGGCCTCAGACGGTTTTCATTCATGGAGGAAAGCAAAAGGGGACAGGGTGTGTGCAAAATGGGATCAGGGTGTGTGCAAGATAGGATGCAGGGAGAATGAAATTGAAGAAGTCAGACTCTTTAACAATCTAACCAATAACAGTAGATTTGTTTCCCAGAATCTGGGAAACCAATTCTTTCCTATGAGAATGATTCCAGTTTCACCAGAATGACAACTCATTCGCTACCTCAAGTGTGGCACCAAGCCACCATGAGAACAGATCCCTCATGCACAAATACCTCCCATTTGGCCCCACCTTCCAAGACCACCACATTGAGAATCAAGTTGCAATATGAGTTTTCGTGGGAACAAACACACCACATCCAAGCGATAGTAGTACTCCATAAATATATACAACTTTTACTTGTCAATTAAAAAGTTGAACTCAGAGAAATGGAGAGTAGAATGAAGACTATAAGTGGCTAAAGGAAAGGAGGATGCGAAAATATTGGTCAAAGGGTGTAAAGTTTCAGTTTGATAGGATGAAGAGGTTTTTGAGATGAATTGCACAGCATGGTGACTATAGTTAATAATAATATAATGCATACAGTTGACTCTTGAACAACACAGGTTTGAACTCCATGGGTCCACTTAAATGGCGATTGTCCTTCTCTGCCATCCCTGAGACAAGACCAACCCTTCCTCTTCTTTGGCCTATTCAGTGTGAACAGGAAGAGGATGAAGGCCTTTCTGATGATTCACTTCCACTTAACAAGTAATAAATACTTAGTTTAATTTATTTTAAGAATAGAGTATATAATACATATAATATACAAAATATGTGTTAATCAACTGTTTATCAGTAAGGCTTCTAGTCAACACTAAGACATTAGTGTTTCATTTTCTTAGAGAATCAAAAGTTATACATAGATTTTTAACTACGCAGGAGGTCAGCACCCCAACCTCTAGGTTGTCCAAAAGTCAGCTGTATTTCCAAATTACTAAGAAAGTAGATTTTAAATGTTTGCATCACACACACACACACACCCCCCCCCACACACACCCAGTTAGTGTATATGAGGTAATGGACAGGTTAATTAGCTTGATTTAATCATTTCATAATGTATGCATATATACATGAAACATCTCTTTTTACCACATAGGTACATATAATTATAATTTAAGAATGAAAATGAAACAATGACTTAAAATATGTTTTAAAAGAAGCTAAAAAGTCAAGGAAGTATCACGGAAGCAAAGTTGAAGTTGAAAGGAAAGACTAGTCACTGTGGAATGAACAGTTGAAAAACATAGCATATATAAATTAACAAAACAAAACAATGAAACAGTTTTACGATGCCAAGAAAATTAACACAGTCATAATAGGTAAGCAAAGAAGATCTAATAGATTTGTAAATATATTTAGCCGAATAGAATAGTAGATACGCTTAATTGGAGCACAAACATAAGAAAACGAAATAATAAAATGTAAATCTGAGAGTGCGTTCAAGAAGCGAATATACACACACACACAGAGAGAGAGAGAGAGACAGAGAGAGATTGAGAGAGAGAGCGAGGCCCTGTATAAAGGATAACAGGCACAAAAGCATCAACACCACAATAAAACCTAGTAAAAATTCCGATCTTTTAAATATAAAGATTCCTTCTATGGCCAGGATAAAAATATCAAGTAACTTATGAGAGGAAAAAATAAAGTTTGCCTTCAGATTTATTCACAGCAAAATTTAACGTCACAAAAGAATACAGCAATGCCTAAAAACACTCAAAGGAAGACATTGAGCCAAGAATTCTTTATCTAGCCAATCTGTCCTTCACTATAAAACTTACAGAAAACAACTTTGAAAGTGTAAAAATTTTAAGATTTTTTTTCCTTGACACTGTTTTAAGCATTCTAAGAGTTCACTTGAGGAACTATGGCAAAAAACCTGTCAATAAGCTGAAATTTAAAATTTAGACTAAACAAAATACTTGTTTTAGAATGTAAAATAGAATGCCTCAATAATAGGGAAAAATAATTGAATTCAGACATGTGGGAAGAGGGCAGAAGGAAGATAGGAGGTATATGCTATGTATTTTTGCCTCATCTGTTTATCCGTGAATATATCATTTTATTCTTACAAATCAAATAATACAACAGTTTTTACCAATTTCCTTATGTTTCTAAAAACAATGGGTGTCATGAGGTTGTTGAGTAAAGCATTCTACGTGTATACAATAGGTAAATTTAGTTAATAACGTTGTTTGATTCTTACATATTTTTACTGAGTTTTTGTAACATTTTTCTGTTTACTTGATACATTTCTGAGAGAGGTATAGTAAAATCTTTCATTTCAGTCGTTTGCATGGGAAAATTAAGGTATTCCAGCACCATTTCTTGAAGAGACTACTCTTTTCCTATAAATAGTCTTGGCCCTTATGTTGAAAATCAATTAATATTACATGTTTGTTTCTATTTCTGGATTCTCAGTTCTATTCCATTGGTTTATAGCTCTATCACTATGCCAGTACTGTGTCGTTTTGATTGCTGTAGTTTTACAGTAAATTTGGAAAGGCCCCTTACAATTCCACATGAATTTGAGGACTGAAATAAATATTGGCAGAATTTTTGTAAGAGATTACAATGAATCTGGAGATCACTTCGGATAGTAAAGACATCTTAACAAAATTAATTCTTACAACCCATTAACATTTGATGTCTTTCCATTTTTTTAGGACTTTATTTTTTCTGCAATGTTTTATAGTTTTCTGTGTAAAAGTATTTCACCTCCTTAATTAAATTTATTCATAGGTGTTTTATTCTTTAAATGCTTTTGTAAAACCAACTATTTTCTTAATTTTCCTTCAAATTGTCTAATGCTGGTACACAGAAACACAACTGATTTTTGTGTGTTCATATCTTATATAGTTGTAGTTTTTAAATCTGTAATGTTTATATTTTAGTAGTTATTTAAAGATAACAATATGTAGTCTTAAATCACAAAATTTAATGTTAAGTGACATTTTTATTTTCTGCCTGAAAAGGCAAGCATCTTAAAAATTTAATTTTACTTATCTTTCACTAAGTTATATATGTAACATATATATTGTATATGACGTTTTATAAGTATATTTTCTTAAGACTTATATGTTATTGTTGTGTATAGTGTTGATTATTTATTATAATTCTTTTCCTCTTGGATAGTTTTTTATTTTCTCTCAGAATGCTCATTAGTATTTCCTTTAGTGTGGGTCTGCTGGTGACAAATTATCCCATTTTTTATTTATCCAAAAATATTTTTATTCAACCTTAATTCCTGAAGGATATTTCCATAGTTACAGTTTTTTATCCCCTTTCAATACACAAAATACGTATTTTTCTCCATAATTCATTAATTATTTTAAGAGGATAGGATCTCAGATAAATTGTCTTTTAAAATTTTTATAAAATTTATTGTGTTTTAGAGTCAGGTCTTGCTATGTTGCCCAGGCCAGACTTGAATGCATGGGCTCAAGAGATCACTCTGCTTCAGCCTCTTGAGTATCTAGGACCACAGATGCACACCAATATATCTAGCTAAAATTGTCTTTTGAAAGCCTTTATTCTCTCTTTTCCTTCCTTCTTTCTATACTATAGTTTAATAGTCTGCTTTTCCACAGTGCACTGCTTTTGCTGATATATGTAATATTGTATTTTATCTTTTTGAACATAATAAGACTATGATATAATTTGAAATGTTAAATATGTAAGTACAGGTTAAACATTCACAATCCAAAAACTTGAAATCTGAAATGCTCCAAAGTCTAAAACCTTTTAAGGACTGACATGACACCACAAGTGGAAAATCCACACCTGGTTTCATTCGATGGGTCCAGTCGAAACACAGGCACACAACAGTTCATTCAGTGACTCCAAGGTAAAAAGATCCTCTCAGCCTTCTTCAGCTGGAATGTATCTGTATTAGTCCATTCTCACACTGCTAATAAAGACATAGTTGAGACTGGATAATCTATAAAGGAAAGAGGCTTAATTGACTCACAGTTCTGCAGGGCTTGGGAGGCCTCAAGAAACTTACAATTATGGCAAAAGATGAATCAAGTATGCCCCTCTTCACATGGCAGCAGCAAGGAGAAGTGCAGAGCTAAAGTGGCAGGGGGAGCCCCTTATAAATCCATCAGATCTTGTGAGAACTCACTCACTATCATGAGAACAGCATGGAGGTAACTGACCCCATGTTTTAATTACCCCCCACCAGGTCCCTCTCATGACATGTGGAGATTGTGGGAACTACAATTCAAAATGAGATTTGGGTGGAAACACAGCCAACCATACCAGTATCTTTCCCATGCATGCCCAGATTCCCCTATATAAGCATGCCATAAATGTTAACAAAATCACACTTATGAAGGCCATACACATCAGTGGCAGGTTCCTTACAATGCTCTACATGGGGCCAAGACCTATGTCCACTAAGCTTTGATCTGTAACGTAAAGATATTATATTGTTGAAAATGTCAAAAAGACCTGCAGATACCAACATGAGTAACTGATAAAAGGAGGAAACGTTTTTGCTTATGCACAGCACAGAACTCAAGCTACTAGAGACTCTGAACAATGGTGAAAGTTTGAAATATACAGAAGAGTAAGATATTAGAATGTCCACCATGTATGACCTGAAGAAACAAAAAGATAAACTGCTAAACTTATATGCTGAAAGTGATAAATGGAAGGTAATGAAAAATAGAAAACACTGTATGAAGCTAAAAATGAAGATCTCAATTGTGTATTGGAAGAATGAAACTGTTAACATTGTAGTGAACACATGCCACCTAATGGTATGCTGATCGAGAAACAAGCAAACATCTAACACAACAAACAGAAAATTTTAGAAAACTGTGAATATTCAATGGGCTGAAGAAATTCAAGAAAATACATAGCATTAAAATGTTAAAGATCTATGGTGATAAAGCATCTGATAATCATGAAGCCATGGAGAAATTCATTGACAAGGTTGCCAAAGTCATCACCAATGAAAATATGATGTAGAACAAGTCTCTAATGTTGATAAAACATTAGAGTTTTGACATTATTGCCGCAGAAGGACACTAATGAGAAAGGAAATGATGAGGCAGTTTCTACAAAAATTGAGCATGACAAGGACAGAATAACTATACCAGGATGTGCTAATGCAGCAGGCAGGCATAAGTGTAAATTTGCTGCAATAGGCAAAAGCTTGCATCCTCACCATTTTCAAGCAGTGGATTTTTTACGAGTACCTTATGCTAACAAAAACACATGGAAACCAGGAACTTGTTTTCTGATTGGTTCCACAAAGAGTTGGTACTAGTGGTTTATACTCACTGCAAGAAAGCTGGATGGGATAAAAACTGAAAGATTTTTTTTTTGTTTTTTGTTTTTTGACAACTGTTCTTCTCATCTTCAGGCTCAATTTTTCGCCAAAAAACTTTATGCTAGGTACTTTCCTCCAAATTTGACTTTATGGATTAAGCCGTGTGACAAGGGTATCTTTAGATCAATGAAGAGTAAATATAAACAGCATTTCTTAAATGCTTTCTTAAACAGCATTTTAGCAGCAGTAAATGGAGGCACAAGAGTGGAAGGTTTTCAAAAAGGAATTTAGCAGGAAGGCTACTGTATATGCTGTTGTGAATGCTTGGAACTCAGTGACTAAAGATACAGTTGTGCATGCCTGGCACAACCTCTGGCTTATAACTATGTTCTGTGATGATGATGAAGAAACTGCTAGCTTTGAAGGATTCTTTATGTTGAGTGGGGAAAAAAATGGTGTCTGATGTTACATATGCAAAAAAATAAATATGTCTTCAGAGTTTGTCAGTAAGCTGGAAGAAGTAGATATTGAAGATGTTTTAACATCAATGATGTGGCTCTGGTTGTTTATTCATTGGCCACTGGTGTTGATGAAGCAAGGTGATTATGATATCAGCGATGATGAAGATGATGTTGCTAACACTGAGAAAAAATGCCTAGAGACAATGTGATGAAAATGTATGATGGGTTTTTGAAGTATTCGAGCCGTGTAAATTGATAACAACAAGTTTTCATGTTAGTTTATAAAGTCAAAGAAATGTTTCTAAGACAAGAAGGACTATTAATGAGACAGATGACTCTGGAGGAAATATTTTTAAAAGCCTTTCAACAGAAAGCCTCCTCATCACTAGAGGAACTGCTTCCTGGTCCCTTAAGTGCTTCTAATGTTTTTCAACAAAAAAATTAAAAACCAGTATATATTAATATTTTTTTTTGAGCTAGAGTCTCACTCTATCTCCCAGGCTGAAATGCAGTGGCGTGATCTCAGCTCAATGCAACCTCCGCCTCCCAAGTTCCAGTGATTCTCCTTTTTCAGCCTCCCAAGTAGCTGGGACTACAGGCGTATGTCACCACACTCGGCTAATGTTTTTGTCTTTTTAGTAGAGATGGGGCTTCACCCTGTTGGTCAGTCTGGTCTTAAACTCCTGACCTCAAATGATCTGCCCGCATCAGCCTTCCAGAGTGTCAGTATACATTAACTTTTATCAAAACACAGCATCTTAATTGGAGACTGAAAGCCTGCAGTTATTTTTTTTTGCTGTTGTTTCACAGCTGATCCAGGTATTCTCATGATCTTAATGTTCTGCTTAGTTACACTGAACACATTATTTCTTGCTGCATTAACTATATTTTTAAAATGTTAAGTACTTATGTTTGAATAAGTGTAAGAAATGATTGCTTATCAGTAGCATATACATTTTGAGCCAAGGATGATGCCAAACAACCAGAGATTGCCCACATAGGTGGCTGAGAGAGTGACATTCTTGCTTTCTGATGGTTCCATGTACACAAACTTTGTTTCACACACAAAATTATTAAAGATATTGTATGAATTACATACACATTATGTGTATAAGGTATATATGAAACACAAATCAGAATATATTTTAACTAGACATTTATTAATAAATTATGATTTTAGTAATTATTTCACATTCTCTTTTTGTTTATCTTAACTAATTTTTGGCACGTGTGCATCTTCAGCATATTATTTTCTTATTTATTCACATTGCAGTAGAAGTTCATTGTAAGGGAGGAATAAAGTATAATTCATATCTGGCACCATATAATTTTGATGCACTAATAAGTTAATTGTTACACAATTAAATGTTATTTACAAATCCTTCATAATTGTTATACATATTATTAATCACCATTTATTTATATTTAGAAAAATAGGCTAAAGGTTTTTGAATAAGCTGAGAAGGCATTATTATTTTCAACAAAGGACTTGATTCAGAGAATTCACACACAAACACACACACACCCCTGATTAATAATGCAGGCTGTCATAGAAATTAAGGAATAATTGAACTAAGCCTTTTTAAGGACAGGCAAAAAACCATTCTATGTATCTAAATAGAAGATTTAAAGTATATGAGATAGAACTGACAAGATTTAATGCAATAATCTAATATTTGTGTCTCTTGGGGAAGACAAAATGCCTATTCTATCCTAAATTAGGATAAGGGCTCACTTTGATAGTAATCAGCTATGAACCAAGTAGCCAAGTACATGGATGAGATTTAAATGCTATCCCTGTATAGAGAGCCATTCTTGATGAAGAATCTACTACATTAACTAAAAGAATTTAAGTCTAGACTCTTTCATTTTTTAAAGTCTGTCATGATGTTTTGATTAAGGTAAATTTACGTAAAATAAGATAAAATGGAACAGAGACATACCCATTAAACAAAGAATATGGTCCCAATATTCTTTATGCACTAGCTGTGGAAAATCGAATAAGATATTTACTGTCTCTGTTCCTTGATTTCCTCATTTCTAAGTAAGAATAACATTTTTATTAGTGTTATTGTGAGGACTAGATAACATAATGAATGAAAATCCTTGAAATTAAAATAGTGTCTCGTATATAACATAATATGTAATAAAAGTATCTAAAAGTTAAAATATTATTGGTAATATGCCTGCTTTTATTATTATTATTATTTTCACATGATAGAGATTGTTCTTGTGGTAGACAGAATGACAACATTATCATTCTGAACCACAGTGGGCTCTTCACTGGTCTTGACACACTAAGAATTTTACACAAGAAGTTTGGGCTTAACATTGAGCAATTCATTTACTCTCAATACCAATTTAAACATCTCATCATGTTTATCTTGATAAGTGTGACAAAGTCCCAATAACTTTAAGCTTTATCTTGATTAGTGTGACAAAGTAACCAATATCTAGTAATCTAGATAACTATCTGGTAGGGTGATCGACCAGTTCAAAAGAGAAAATGGTGCAAACAATGCGAAGAACACTTAAGGCAAGTATCTATCTAACTACATATTTGGAAACAAGTGAATGAATTTGTTTATGTCCCAGATATAGAAAAAATATTATAACAGTCTACAGGTGTTGCATTAGTGTTGTGTGCTTGTCTTTACAACTAGGCAAATAAATAAAAACAAATATGTTTTTAAAATTCCAAAATGTTGTAGTTTGAAAGTGTGTCTCAGCAAGTGGAATCATAAAATCTGGCTCAACTTTTAGATAAATTTGGACTTAAATACAAACACACACGTGGTTCTAGATGAATTAATATTTTTATTGTAATACGAACAACTACAAAAATAACCAAAAGTGGTATATCAGTGACCAAAACAGAAATTCTTTACCCATCTTTTTCTCTCAGCTCTCTGCTTGGAATAAAATTATTGCCAATGTAGTTAAAGTTTCACTTGGTGTTAGTAAATGAAATAAATTATTATGCCAATATCTTTGACTAAGACAGTTCAGTGATTCATTAGGCAATATTCTGGATGAAACCTCAGACAACACAGACATTGAAGAATGCTTGCCAGCTATTAAAGCCTGAACTAAATCCTCATCATTTTTCCCTTCCCACGGTGGAGGTTAGGCTAAGGAATTACAGAGAAGGAATGTGGTCTGCTGGCTTACTGCCTGTAGTCCTTGGAAGGATTGCCCAGATCTGCTAACCTGGCATGTGCCTCCACAGGTGCAATAGACAGCCCAAATCTGAGTGATTGAAAGAACATAATACTTGCAATGGCAGCAATGTGGGAGCAAAAAGACTTCATCTTGGTATCTCAGCAGAGGGTGACAGTTGTCCAGCTCATTAGATGCCAGGTAATAAAGGACAAATCTTTCCAAGCTTCTACTGCCCATCTGTTTTTTTTCTGCCTAAGCCATCCCAATAGCTTGCTTACCTGTGTACCGAGGTCACATATCAACATGAACAGTCAAATAAAAATTGTAATTCATTTACAATGAATTAGTAATTTGAACAATCAAGACTGAACAGACTGAAAAAATAAACAGAAAAAAATGAACTCTTGGATTTATTATGGTTAATTTGTAGAAGGAGAAAATTTTAATACAATGCATAGAGAATAATCAAGGATACTTAGCATGCAACACCAATAACTCTTTCTCACTGGAATAACATAACATGTTTATTTAAAAATGAATAAATAAACCGAAGACAGAAAATTCACTGAGAACATCAAAGAGATATAAAATGACAAGAAACAAGAGAGGGAGAAAAAGTGATTTTTAAATAATTAATGTGATAAAAAATGGGAAGGGTAGAATCCCTAAAACCTAAAAGTTAGTAATTTCAGACGAGAACATTAAGAAATGGTGAATTAATAATTACAGAAATAATTTAAAAATCAAAATCTCAATATTACTTGTTTTCAGTTTAAAACACCCATTATCAGGAAAAATTAATGAAAAAACATACATATTTAAGATTAATAGGGCATTTCCTGAATTTCAGAAATAACGAGAAAAGTCTTGAGAAAATGAGAAGAAAATGAAACAAAACCACACATATTAAGAGGAAAATAATATAAAAATATAAGCGCATCTGTTATCAAAATAAGTGACAAGTGACAAAATTACTCTTTAAAAAGACACTAACTTTAGAATTGACCTAAAGCAAAATTCATGAATAGAAAAATGTAAACATAAAATGTTGAGTAGTAATGTACAAGGCAAACACAAAGAAAAGTAGAATAACAAAGTAAAATTTAAAGTCAATGTCTTTAAAAAAGCAAAGTGTAAAATATACAGCCATTGAACATTCATTCATAAAAATAAAGACATATACAGGGAGAACTTCATGAAATATATTCATAGCTAAACCTTTTAAAGTAAATTCTTTCAATTAAAACAACTTGTAGTTTTATTTTATTTTATTTTAGGTTTAGGGGTACATGCACAGGTGTGTTATATCGGTAAATTGGGTATCATGGGGCTTTGGTGCATAGGTTGTTTTTTCACCCAGGTAATAGGCATAGTACCTAATAGGCAGTTTTTCTATCCTCACCTTCTTCCCACCCTCCACCCAGTGGTAGCAACTTAAAGAAGATTTTTTTCCAAATTTCAAATAAGATCACAATAATTCCTTCTGAATATTTATATTCCTTTAAAATTTCAGTTTCACTGGATATGATAAGCTGATGTGGCCTGTACAATCTCTGCTTATGGAAATCATTGTAAGTTTAGTTTTTTCTCACTACATAAATTTTCATGTGAAATTTAGAAAATACAAATATGTATATATCCATGGACTATTGGGCAATCCTTTGTGTATATTAATGGAGGCTTGCTATTTGTTAACCAAATATTCTACAGATCTTTGAATATGTAATATGTCACATTTTCATGTAGAAGTATTTTAGATTTATTCCTCAGAATTTCATATTTTTGAATGTTTTTGTAAATAATACTTTTTAATTTTATTTTTTATTTTCTCTTATAAGTAAAAGTACAATTGACCTTTTATCCAGTGATCTTATTATATTTCCCAATTAGTTAAAATTGTTAGTAGATACTTGATATGTACATAATTTATACAATAATAACAAATATGCATAATGTTATTTTTATTTCTTCTTTTCAATATTTATATTTCTATTTTTTCTGTATTGTACTAAGAAGACCTTTAGAACTATGAGAAGACATTATTTAATGTCTTCAAAATGTCAAAAATAAAAGACATAATTTAAATATTCATAGATATTTTTAAGTGAAAAGTATAAACAAGATAAAACAAGAGAAAATAGAAAAACTGCAACTTTTACGGAAAGAAGAAAAGAATGAATGCACTGACCCTGTGTTATAGTCTAAATGACTGTGATTTCCCAAAATTCATATGTTGAAATCCTAACCCCCAATGTGATGGTATAAGGAGGTGGGGCATTTAGCAGGTAGTTAGGTTGGGATGTAGTAAAGCCATGAAGGTAGAACCCTCATGTATGGCATTATTAATCTCATAAAAAGGACTCCAGAGAGCTTTTTTGACCTCTTTTTGCCCTGTGAGGACATACATGGGAAGAATTCAGAAGTCTGCAATCCTGAGAAGGGCCCCCACAGGACTTAGCCATGCTGGCACTCTCATCTTGGACTTTTAGTCTCCAGAACTGTGGGTAATTAATTCATTGTTTATAAGTCACCGAGTCTATGGTACTTAGTTATAGCAGCCCAAACTAAGACACAATGTAAAGGATTCTTTCAAATTACAACAAGACAATATAAACTGAAAATGAGACAAACATTTTAAAATATTAATTTAACAACAACAAATTAAATAACTAGAAGTCTTGGTCAACCTTAGTAATGATCAGTGAACTATTTTAAGGAAAATTATACAAAAATTCATTCAACTGTAGAAAGTTGGGAAAAATTCCCAGTAAGTCCACTTGTCTGAGTTGAACACGGTATGTCATCTTATATTTTATAAATAATAGTAGGATTCTGTTTACAATCACAGAATTGTTTTGGGGGAATGTTAAGGGTTCCCCTAAAATTAATAAGATGAAGTCCTAACCCCAGTACCTCAAAATGAGAATGTTTCTGATTTGGAGTTAAGGCTTTGAAAGAGGTAATTAAGGTAAAATGGGGTCATACAGGTGGCCCCTAATATAATATAACTGGGGTCCTTATAAAAAGAGATTAGGTCAAAGACAGACACCACATAAAGACAGAATAAGAAGGCATCGATCTGCAAGCCAAGCAGAGAGGTTTCAAAAGACCAAATCTACCAACACTTTGATCATGAATTTCTAGCTTTCAAAATGGTGAGAGAATAAATTTCTGTTGTCTAAAGGACCCAGTTTGTAGTATGTGTTTATGGCCTCTCCAGCAAACTAATACAGAAGAAAGAACAAAATGGGACATAGTTTAGACATCTCTTATAGATTAAGATTATGTACATATACACTTTAATGTTAATAGTTACCATTATTTATTTTATTTTATTAGCCAATATTTAAGTAATATTAATCTGAATATTTACCAAATATATATGCATTATGTAAATAGCCTTAAATGATGACTATGTCACTTGGAACATTTTATTTTCATTTATTCATGAATTTTTTCAGGAAGGGCTAAGACATCATTATTGAGGACTAGTCTGCTGATTGTAGTTCCATACTAAATCTCTTGCATAAACCACAACATAATAAAAATTTTAAAATTCCTATTTTGAGTTTATTTAAAAGAAACCATTTTAAGAGAGCTATAAAGAAAAGAGAGTACAGAAACTTTTCAGAGTATATATTTTCTAGAGTTTCAGCCTATTTCACCTGCCTAAAATGATTGCAGTTTTTAAGCAAACTTACAGAATATTTCTCAGTTACCTTAGCTTTCATACAATTTCCTTGTCAAACTCAAATTTTATAGACTTACATACTTATCACATGATATAGTAAGCAGTAGTCTAAATAATGCTTGCTCCATTAGTCAGCTCAGGCTACTGTAACAAAATACCATAGACTGAGTGACTTCAATAATGAAAATTTATTTTCTCATGGTTTTAGGGACTGGAAGGTCAAAGATGAAAGTGCTGACTGGTTCAGTTTATGGTGCAGATACCTACGTTTTTGCTGTGGCTTCACATGATCTCTATTTCATATGGACAGAGAGAAAGAGAGCGAGAGCTCTTTCATTCTTCTTATAAAACCACCAACCCTATAGGACTAGGGCCCTATCTTTACAGCTTCATTTAATGTTAGTTACTTCCAAAAGTCCTATCTCCAAGTACAGTCACATTTGGGTTTTGTGATCCAATATGTGAATTTGGGGAGGACACATGTCACCCCGTAACAGTTGTTAATACCATGGTAATCGCTAGGGAACTAGTTGAAGCAAATGGGTACAGGCATGCTACAGAGTGACCTTTTGTTTGCATTCATTAAACACACCAGGGGTTTTAGTTTTAAGGGATTTATAAGGGAGAAGAGCATTTGTTACTCTTGTGAGCAGGTGACTTGAGTGGCAGCTGAGAGGACTGCTTAATTACAGAAATGGAAGAAGTGCAGGAAGCAAAGTATTCAGAATATTATAAAAGGTATAATCTCATTCTAAAAAAAACAAATAAACACTTTATTTATGTCTCTTGCCTGATTGCCCTGGCCAGAACTTTTAATACTATGTTGAATAGGAGTGGTGAGAGAGGGCATCCTTGTCTAGTACCGTTTTTCAAAGGGAATGCTTCCAGCTTTTGCCCATTCAGTATGATTGTCTCTGTTTGCAGATGACATGATTTCTATATTTATAAAGCCCCATCATCTCAGTCCAAAATCTCGTTAAGCTGATAAGCAACTTCAGCAAAGTCTCAGGATACAAAATCATTATAAAAAAAATCACAAGCATTTCTATACACTAATAATAGAGAGCCAAATCATAAGTGAATTCCCATTCACAATTGCTACAAAGAGAAGAAAATACTTAGGAATACAACTTACAAAGGACGTGAAGGAACTCTTCAAGAAGAACTACAAACCACTGCAAAAGGAAATAAGAGAGGACACAAACAAATGGAAAAACATTCCATACTCATGGATAGGAAGACTCAATATCATGAAAATGGCCATACCGCCCAAAGTAATTTATAGGTTCAGTGCTATCCTCATCAAGTTACCATTGACTTTCTTTACAGAATTAGAAAAAACTGCTTTAAATTTCATATGGAACCAAAAAAAGAGCTCGTATAGCTAAAACAATCATAAGCAAAAAACAAAGCTGGAGGCATCATGCTACCTGACTTCAAATTATACTACAAGGCTACAATCACCAAAACAGCATGGTACTGGTACCAAAACAAATATATAGACCAATGGAACAGAACAGAGGCCTCAGAAATAACACCACACATCTGCAACCATCTGAGCTCTGACAAACCTGACAAAAACAAGCAATGCAGAACAGATTCCCTATTTAATAAATGGTGTTGGGAAAATTGGCTACCCATATGCAGAATACTGAAACTGGACCCCTTCCTTACACCTCATACAAAAATTAACTCAAGATGGATTAAAGACTTACACGTAAGACCCAAAATCATAAAAACCCTAGAAGAAAACCTAGGCAATACCATTCAGGACATAGGCATGGGCAAAGACTTCATGATTAAAACACCAAAGGAAATGGCAACAAAGCCAAAATTGACAAATGGGATCTAATTAAACTAAAGACCTTCTGCACAGCTAAAGAAACTATCATCAGAGTGAACAGGTAACCTTCAGAATGGGAGAAAATTTTTGCAATCTATCCACCTGACAAAGGGCTAATATCCAGAATCTACAAGGAACTTAAGCAAATTTACAAGAAAAAAACAAACAACCCCATCAAAAAGTGGGCAAAAGATATAAACAGACACTTCTCAAAAGAAGACATTTATGTGGCCAACAAACATATGAAAAAAAGCTCATCATCACTGGTCACTAGAGAAATGTAAATCAAAACCACAATGAGATACCATTTCATGCCAGTTAGAATGGCACTCATTAAAAAGTCAAGAAACAACAGATGCTGAAGAGGATGTGGATAAATATGAATGCTTTTACACTGTTGCTGGGAGTGTAAATTAGTTCAACCATTGTAGAAGACAGTGTGGAGATTTCTCAAGGATTTACAACCAGAAATACCATTTGACTCAGCAATCCCATTACTGGGTATATACCAAAAGGATTCCAAAGGATTATAAATCATTCTACTATAAAGACATACACACACATATGTTTATTGAAGCAGTATTCACAATAGCAAAGACTTGGAACCAACTCAAATGCCCATCAATGATAGACTGCATAAAGAAAATGTGACACATATACACCGTGAAATACTATGCAGCCATAAAAAAGGATGAGTTCATGTCCTTTGCAGGGACATAGATGAAGCTGGAAAACATCATTCTCAGCAAACTAACATAGGACCAGAAAACCAAACACTGCATGTTCTCACTCATAAGTGGGAGTTGAACAATGAGAACACGTGGACACAGGGAGGGGAACATCACACATCGGGGCCTGTTGGGGGATGGGGGCTAGGGGAGGGATAGCATTAGGAGAAATACCTAATGTAGATGATGAGTTGATGGGTGCAGCAAACCACTATGACACATGTATACCTATGTAACAAACTTGCACATTCTGCACATGTATCCCAGAACTTAAAGTATAATAATAAATAAATAAAACATCATATATTTATAAAATCTTTTAGACTTTCCAGTGGCCTGACAATAGTCATGGTTATAGAAGCTTTTCTACTTTTGCTTCTTGCTCATTTCCAAGCCTGTTTCTCCAGACTTCTAAGTGAGTCTGTGATTCCCTAATATTGTTCCAGTAATTTCTTTTCGCACTTACGGTAGCTAGAGTTATTAACAGTCAAGTAACATGACTGATACAGAAACTGTTTTCATTTGTGGGTCAAAGACAATGGATCTGGAGCGCAAACATTAGATGATCCTAATAGCAGAGAAAAATCCAGTAACTATTGTGGTTCTGCCTCCAGTATGTCCTTGTGTGTGTGTGTTAAGGATTTTTGCATCTATGAACATCAGCAATATTGATCTGTAGTTTTCTTTTTTTGTTATGTCCTTGTCTGGTTTTGGTATCAGGATAATGCTGGAATCATACAATAAGTAATGGAATTATTCCTCCCTCTTCAGTTTTTTGAAGAATTTCAGTAGGACTGGTATTAGTTCTTCTTTAAATGTTTGGAAGAATTCATCAGTGAAGCCATCAGGTCCTGAACTTTTCTTCAATGGGAGACTTTTTATGGCTTTGATCTTATTACTCATTATTGGTTTGTTAAGCTTTTCCATTTCTCCATAATTCAATCTTGGTAGGTTGTATGTGTTCAGGAATGTATCATTTCTTCTAGACTTTCTATTTTGTTGGCATATAGTTGTTCATAATAGTCTGCAATAATTCTCTGAATTTCAGAGGTCTCATTTATGTCTCCTTTTTAATTTCTAATTTTAGGTCTTCTTTTTTTGGTCTAGCTAAAGATTTGTCAATTTTGGTTAATTTTTCAAATAAATGACTATTTGTTTCATGATCTTTTGCATTTTTAAATCCCAATTTTATTTGTTTCTGCTTTGATATTTATTGTTTCTTTCCCTTTACTAATTATGGGTTTTTTTCTTGGTTTTCGAATTCCTTGAGGTGCATCATTTGGTTGTTTATTTTAAATCTACTTTTTTGATATAAACGTGTATAGCTATAAACTTCCCTCTTAGTACTGTTTTTGCCATATCCTATAGGTTTTGGTATGTGGTATTTTCATTTTTCTTTATTTCAAAAAATGTTTTAATTCCCACCTTAATTTCTTCACTATTTGTCATTCATCAGCATGTTGCTTAATTTTTGTGTGTTTGTGTACTTTCTGAGGTTCCTCTCATTACTGATTTGTAGTTTTATTTTATGATTGTCAGAAAATAGTTGATAAAATTGTATTTCTAAAAAATTGGTTTACTACTTTTGGTGCCCTGTGATATGGTCTATTGTGTAGAATGTACTACGTGCTGATGAAAAGAATGTGTATTTTGAAGCTGTTGAGTAAAATGCTCTGTAATATCACTTAGGCCTCTTAGATTCAATACGTAGCATAACTCAGCTGTTTCTTTGTTGCTATTCTGTTTGGATGATCTACTACTGAGAGTGAGGTATTAAACTCTCCCACTATTATTGTATTGTAGTCTATCGCTTCCTTTAGATCTATTAATTATTGTTTTAAATAATGGGTGCTCTGGTGTTGAGTGCATAAGTACTTATTGTCATATTTTGTGGCTGAATTGAACTCTTTACCATTATGTAGTGACCTTCTTTGTCTCTGTGTATAATCTTAGATTTGCAGTCTATTTTTTCCAATATAAGAAAGCTATTGCTGCTCCTTATTAGTTTCTAGCTGCATGGAATATCTTTTTCTATACCTTCACTTTCAGTCTACGTGTGCCTTTATAGATGAAGTGGGTTTCTTGAAGTTTGCATCTAGTTGGTCCTTGTTTCTTTATCCATTCAGCCATGCCTTATAACTGGAGAACTGTGATCATTTACATTCTGCGTTATTAATGATAAGTAAGAACTTACTACAGCTAATTTGTTGTATTTTTTGGTTGTTCTGAGGTTTCTTTTTTATTTTTTTTTCTTACTGTCTACCTTGTGGTTATGTAATTTTCTCTTGTAGTATGTTTTAATTGGTTGCTTTATATTTGCAGAGACTCTATTATAGGTTTTTGTGTTGTGGTTACCATAAGGCTTACAAAAAACATCTTGTAGATATAGCAAGTTATTTTAAAGAAATGACACCTTATTTTAGATCACAAATAAAAGACTAGAAACATAGGCAAACACACAAAAATTGTACACTTTACATTTTCTTTTCTATATTTTGACTTAGTTGCTCAATTTACATATTTTTAAATTACCTATCTTTTAACGGGCTGCTGTTGCCATTAGTGTTTTGGATAGATTTGTCTCTGTGGTTTCAGAAGAGATTTATAAGTAGACTGCACATCACAATTACAGTATTAGAGTATTATGGGTTTGTCCATGTTCTTAATTTTACCAGTTTTTATCAGGGTTTTATACCAAATAAAGTTGTCTTTTTGCATGTGAGTGTTTTATTTTATTTCAGACTGAAGAAATCCTTTTAGTATTTTGTAGGACGAGTCTGGTGGTGTTGAATTCTCTCAGTTTTTATTTGTCTGGGAAAGACTTTATTTCTCCTTTATATTTAAAAGATAATGTTGTTGCAGGCAATAATTTTGAATGGCAGTATTTTTCTATGAGCACTTTAAAAAGATTTTCCATTCCCTCCTGGCCTGTAATGTTTCCACTGAGGAGTCTGTTCCCAGATGAATTGAATCTCCAGGATATGCTATTTACTTCTTCTTGCTGATTTTAGGAACTTCTCTCTATTTTGATCTTTGAGAATTTGATTATTATATGACTTGAGATAGTCTTACAAGGGTTCAATCTCTGTAGTAGTCTTAGAGCTTCTTGTGCCTGCATATTTACATCTTTCTCAATATTTGAAAAGTTTCCTGTTATTATTTATTTGAATACTCTTTCTACCCATTGCTCTTGAACACCAATATTTCTTAGATTTGGTTTTTTGAAATAATTTTCCATATCCTGTAGGCAGTCTCTGTTACTTTTTGTTTTTTTCTTTTTTCTCTTCTATGTATTTTCAAATAGCCAGTCTTTGAGCTCACTCCTCTACCTGGTACATTCTGCTGTTTAGAGCCTTTATTGAGATTTTCAGTGCAGCAAATGTATTTCTTAGTTCCAAGATTTTTGATTTTTTAAATTATTTCAATCTGTTTGCTAAATTCCTCTGATAAATTTTTGAATTCCTTTCCTGTGTTATCTCAAAGATCATTGGGTTTCCTTAAACTTGCTATTTTGAATTCATGGTCACAAAGCTCACTATCTGCCAACTTCTTAGGGTCAGTCAGCGGATTTTTGCTTTGTCCTTTTGGGGAAGTCATGCTTCCTCATTTGCTACTGTTTCTTGTGGGTATATGTCTATGTCTTTTCATTGAAAGATTAGTTACTTATTTCAGTTTTATCTGTCTGTCTTGATTTGTTTTTTACTGTATATATTTGCTTCAAAAATCTTGACTGTTAGGTCTCGGCCTTTTTTTAAGCTCTACTTGATGTCTTAAGCCCAGTGCTGCCTAGCTCAAATGGTAGAGATGCAAGAATCATCCTGGTAGTGTGGAAAGACTGGCTAGAGTTTTGTGCCCAAGGAACCCATGGGACATATCTTCTACAGTGTGGTACTGCTGAACAACTACTCTGATTTAGCATTTCCTTGGTCTGAGTTAGAGAAGTTTCCAGAGGTAGAAATTATAGTCCCACTTCCCCTTTTTGTCTCTGACTGTCCTTAGGAATATTTCTTCTTCAGACAATCACATGCTTCCCATGGGTTAAGGCAAGGACAGGTCTCCTGCCAGGTAACCCAAGATGGTGGGAAAGCTGGTTAACCACCTCAATCCAACTTTTTTCAGCATAGTACCATGAGGTGGGGGGATGATATTTTGTGTGCTTCTTACAGGAGCAGAATCAGGGTTGAGGCACATTACTGGTGTAGAAGTTTGATTCTCCTACCATCTGCCCAGAAGTTTTTTTGTTTGTTTTTGTTTTTAACTTCTTTGTGTCCTTAGGATCTATCTTACTCTCAGATTTGAGTTGTGGTTTGCTGCTGGTAAAAATCTTGGCACTGTATATTTATTTGGAGTTGTCTTGGGGCAGGCAGGATAGCTTGCTTCTATCCTGCATTTTTCCCAGTAATAGAAATTATTTTTTTAAAAAGAAGAAAATGCCAAAAAAAAAGCAAGCTAAACATTTAAACTTTGAATTGAATTATATTAAAAACAATCAGAAATTATGAATAAATTGAAATATGTCAATACATATGGTAAAATAAGATTTAATTACAGTACAAACAATATTTACCATGAACTGGATAGATAGTATTTGGGAAAAAAATACATAAATGTGATATATCTACTCATCATCCAAAACATTACAGCACTTTTTAAATAGTCATAAACCAATGAAACTTCAGTACTACCCCGGGTTGGAAACAATGACCTCAGAACTGTGTAAAATGTTTGATTAGAAATTAAAGGAAATAAGATTTTGGCAGAACCAAATTTATCTTCAGGATGTTGCCTTCAAAATTATAGCTATGTCTTATCTCCATTATCTTCTGCTTTCATTATGGAGACAATGGTAGTATGAACAAAAACATCTATATCTTATTATCTAATACCTATTAAATTTATCTGTAGTGAAAAATAAGTTTATCTTCTCCAGGAAACAGTATCCTTGATGTTTTTGGGCTGCAGGACCACTGGGAAGCT
Source organism: Pongo abelii (assembly GCF_028885655.2). Classification (NCBI taxonomy): domain Eukaryota; kingdom Metazoa; phylum Chordata; class Mammalia; order Primates; family Hominidae; genus Pongo; species Pongo abelii. Next base: position 54,006,659 of record NC_071997.2, on the reverse strand, counting down.
AAAGAATGTTGAGCCTTTTCTTATAATTGTATGAGATCACTTTTGCTTGCAGGTTACAAAAACTCAATCTGATCTACTTGGGCAAAAATTATTTGGCTCAGAGAATAAAACCACATGAAGAGTTTGAATGAAGTTGAACCCTAGAGGCAGGGCTTCAGGGGGATATGCCAGCCTCCATTCTATCTAAATATCTGCCTGTGTCTGCATGCTGATTTTATTCTTTTCATTTATCCCACATCATCACATCCTTGCCATCAGACAGAAGGACTTGCTTTCATTGGTTCCAGTTAAAAATTCCCAGGAATGGAATTTCACTGATGTGGAGGGGGGAAGATAACATTTCCACCTTTGGTTGGTGCCATGGAAGTTGAGTGAAGTCATTGACAGTCCCCACAAAAGCCACATGGCATATAGTCAGACAACATAGAGTTCTTCCAAAAAGGAGGGCAGCTGGGAAAAATTAATTATTTTTTAAAACAATACATTTCTATCAAATATAATATTTAACAAGTTGCCTTCACATTCTCCTTTAAGCCTTAATAATTTTGTAACAAAAACATATTAGAAATGGTGAGATTGAGTCCCAAAAGACTTAAATGGTTTACAAAGTTAACATACATACTAAATGCCAGAGATTAGACTAGAATTTAGGATTTGACACTTTGAGACCCATGTTCTCTCTGCATTTCAAATTAGGTGTTTGCATCACTTATTCGGACTGTCATGACTATTCAAAGTCATACATTCATAAGTCTTTTAATATTGGGAGCTTAATACTAATTATACAAAAGAATACTGTACAAAGAGAAACAGAATAAGTTGAGCTGAATGATAGAAGGTTGTAAAAATCTCTTCTTACTCCTTCTAATATCAACCTCCCACTAATGTTTCCTCTATATTTCAACCAGTCCCTTCTAATGCTAAACGACTTGGATTTCAAAATGAATTTCCTCTCTCATAAGATTTGTAATAGAGAGTATTTGCCTCAATGTAAAGATTATGAAGGCATTATTTCCTGGAAATAAATGAAGACATTGTCTTTGAGGAAGTAGATATATAGAGTGTATATTTCATGTACTTGGTATATAAAAATCCACATGCTTTCTGATTATGGATGTATAGAATAGTCACAAAAGTATTTGGCTGCAGAAGATTAGGTGGAACATCAATGATCAGAACAAGTTCTGGAATGAGTCAAATATCCCCTAACTTCCTATTTTACCTCTTTACTAATATAATCTTTCATAAACTCCAAATGTCTGAAAATGTTAAATATGATCATGACTAGTATTATTTAGTCACAAACATACAGAAAGTACACATGGTGATGCAAAACCAATGGGAGTCTGGCTTTTTTCTGTCTCAATTATTCGTCCCTCTTTTCCTTCTGCTTATTAGCCTTGCCCTCTTCTGTCAGATTTTTCCATATTTTTTTTTCTTCACTCACTGGGCAGACTATTGCAGATTCCTCATTTGCCCTTTATTTGATGGCTTACATTTTCTGATTACTCTTTTTTTAATTTCCAATTTTTATTTTAAGTTCAGGGGTACATGTGCAGGATGTGCAGCTTTGTTACATAGGTAAACGTGTGCCATGGTGGTTTGCTGCACAGATCCTCCCATCACCCAGGTATTAACTCTAACATCCGTTAGCTATTCTTCCTGATCCTCTCCCTTCTCCCACCCACTACCTTCTGACAGACTCTAGTGTGTGTTGTTCCCCCCCCCCCACCAATATATCCATGTGTTCTCATCATTAAGCTCCCACCTATAAGTGAGAACATGCAGTATTTGGTTTTCTGTTCCCGTGTTAGTTTGCTAAGGATAATGGTCTCCAGCTCCATCCATGTCCCTGCAAAGGACATGATCTAGTTTCTTTTTATGGATGCATAGTATTCCATGGTGTATATGTACCACTTTCTCTATCCAGTATATTACTGATGAGCATTTAGGTAAGTTCCATGTCTTTCTTACACCATATACAAAAATCAACTTAAGATGGATTAAAGACGTAAATGTAAAACCCCAAACTATAAAAACTCTTGAGAAAAACCTAGGTGATACCATTCAGGACATAGGCACAGGCAAAGATTTCATGATGAATACACCAAAAGTAATTACAACAAAAGCAAAAATTGACAACTGTGATCTAACTAAAGAGATTCTGCACAGCAAAAGAAACTATCAACAGAGTAAACAGACAATCTACATAATGAGAGAAAATTTTTGCAATCTAGCCATCTGACAAATGTCTAATATCCAACATCTATAAGGAGCTTAAATACAATAAAACAAGCAAGCAAACCCATTGAAAATGCACAAAGGACATGAACAGACACTTCTCAGAAGAAGACATACATGTAGCCAACAAACATATAAAAAAGAGTTCATCACTCATCACTAGAGAAATGCAAATCAAAACTTTGAGATACCACCTCACAGCAGTCAGAATGATTATTATTAAAAAGTCAAAAAATAACACATGGTAGTGAGGTTGTGGACAAAAACGAATGCTTATACACTGTTGGTGAGAGTGTAGATTCGTTCTGATTACTTTTTAATACTAATTACCAGAAAGTGTTGTCTTGCATCACGTAATTTTGATATATAATTGTGTTGACAATATATATTTTGCTTTCTTCTATGTTCATGATGCTTACTTTAATGTAGGGAGAGGGTAAAAACTATTCCATGCTTGTACTATCACATAGTATTATAAAATATGTGTTCTGTCTTCACTAAGTTACCTGTTGGAGTTACAGTTGAACAAAAGATAAATTTAGTACCAATAACACTCACATCAAGCTGTTCACTTGTGTTGGTGAACTTCCAGTCATTGTGTTAGAAACTCTCCCTAATCATGAAGGAAGTGAAAATTCAACCATCAGTAGAATACATATTATCATTTATACCAGCAATAGCTAAAAGGAGGGATTATGCCCTGGGTAGCATGACTTTCACATTACAATCTCCCAAGAAGAAATCCCACCACCTCTGATCCTTCAATTCCTATTCTGTAAATTTATCTCAGGTGAATTATTAGATGGATGAATCACTGTAGCTGAACAATTATACTCACACCTAAAATTACTATTTATAAAGCATAGTATCACTGAGAATCGGTTAAGTGTGGTATATTCATGGAAAGGAATTTTTGGAAGGTGTTTCAAAAAACACAAAGAATTCTTTAAGTTAATATAAACAGTTGTTCACAGTGTGTAGTTTAATGAAACTGCAAGCTTCTATAGTTTATATCCAGTATGGTATCATTTATCTATACTTTTTAATCAAGGTAGTTATACCAAATGGTTATTGAGTGTTCATCATATGTCAGGCTGTGTGACTGGTTGTAGGAATACAGTCATAAACAAGATAAACAATTTTTTAAAATTACATTATACTAAAGAATACATGCACAAAAGCAAATAAACAGAGGATAAACATTGGTATATTTAATTTATATTTTGACTTAGTCAAGCACTTTTATTGAAAAATCTGTTTCAAAACCAAAGTTACATTGAAGATTTCAGTGTTAAAGACAATAATTTTAATTACAAATAAGAAAAAAGAATCCCTGTGCTTATTGCAAATTAAGCTTTATTTAAAGTGATTAGCAAAAGCATAATTTACTGGTTATACATCTTGCCAGTATTAATATATGTATTGGCCTCCTGTCGGTTATCTCATAGTTCTGGAGGTCAGAGGACTAAAATGGGTCCCACTGGGTTAAAATCATAGTGTTGGCAGCACTATGTGTCTTCTGAAAGCCTTGGCCAGAATCTCTTCCCTTTCTTTTTACAATTTCTAAACCTAAGAGCCTTGACTCCTGGTCCATCTTTTTTTAAATAAATCTTTCTTTTGAAAATTTCCATTGATACATATTATTTGTATGTTTTGATGGGATATGTCTGATATTTTGTTACATGAATAGAATGTGTAGTGATCGTCAGGTTATTTAAGTATTATGACCTCAAGTATTTATCATTTCTACATTTTACAAACATTTCAAGGTCTTTCTTTTTGTTATTTTAAAATATATAATGCATTGTTGTTAACTATAGTCACCGTATTCTGCTCTCAGACATTGCAATTTATTTCTTCTAGCTATTAGGTTAGTGCAAAAGTAATTGCTGTTTTTGTCATTAAAAGTAAAGGCAAAAACAGCAATTACATTTGCACCAACTTAACTCAAGTATGTGTACTCATCAACCAGCTTCTCTTCATTCCCTCTTAAAAGCCAGGGATAGCATCACTTAGACCTCTGCTTATGTTGGTACATCCCCTCTGATTATTTCTATGACCTTCCTCTTTCATTTATAAAGAAATTTGTAATTACATTGGACTTATCAGATATTCTAGGATAATTCCCTCATCTCAATATCTTTAATTTAAGAAGTATTCACAAAAACACTTTTACTATGTAAGGCAGTATTTCCAGAGGTTTAGTTCTACGAGGGGCTATCTTTCTGCCTACTACAACATGCTATATGATTTTCAAAAATTATATAAACTGCATCACAAATTTTTGTTACAAACATAGAGGTTTACATTTCAGATGGGTCAAGTCTGGCTTCATAATAAAACAGTTTGAAAATAATGGGGACCTTATCTTTGTGCATCGAATGACAGGAAAATAAAACAGCATAATCTGTCACATTAATAAAGCACAGAGTAGATATAAATTTGACCTTAATTGAAAGCTTCAAGTCAAACTAGTCAGTCAAGTTGTTTAGCTATCTGTATTATAAAAAAGTGACATGTTTCAGAAACATATCATTTTTCAGTTTAAACATTCAGCACAGCATTGTGCCATGAAAATATAAATACATCAGTATTTCTCAAAGAGTGGTGTCTGCGCCAGCATCATCACCTTCAAGGAAGAACAAGTTAGACATACAAATTCTTGGAACCCAACCCAGATATGTTTAGTCAAAAATTATGTGGGTGTGGCTCAATAATTTGCATTTTTATAAGTGTTCCAAGTAATTCTGATGCACATACAAGTTTAAGAATCACTGGAAATAACAAAGCACTTTTAGAAGTCAATGATTTGCTTTTGATTTTTTTCTCTAATTAACATGGGTTCTTTATTATTTATTATCTTATTTATTTATTTATTCATTTCTTTATTTTTTGAGACACAGTTTCACTCTTGTTGCCCAGGCTGGGGTGCAATGGCATGATCCGGGCTCAATGCAACCTCCGCCTCCTGGGTTCAAGCGATTCTCCTGCCTCAGCCTTCCAAATAGCTGGGATTACAGGCATGCACCACCATGCCCAGCTAATTTTGTATTTCTTTAGAGGAAACAGGGTTTCACCATGTTGGTCAGGCTGGTCTTGAACTCCTGACCTCAGGTGATCCACCTGCCCCTGCCTCCCAAAGTGTGGGATTACAGGTGTGAGCCATGGCACCCAGCTGTTCCTTTTTAAAGATTGCTAATTCTGATTTCATATTTACCTGTATCAGAGAGAGAGAACTAAAATTATGCTATTTCTATATATGACCTATATATTCTATACTTGCAATTTGCAATAAGTTTTATTAAGTATGTAAATAAGAACCTTAATATAGAAGCCTACTTTAGTCAGGGAGACTCCCAAAAAGAAGTGAAATTTAAATCCTAACCTATGAAATTTAAGAAGCAAATCATTTAGAGAATGGTCAAGAACATTCTAGGTAGAGGTATCATTTCTAGGACAGAGATGAACTTAAATAATTTGAATAAGTATTAGTTACACAAGGGTGCCAGAGACTTAGTGAGCCAGGAAAGGAGTGGACAAGATCAGATCCAATAGAAAGCAAAGATCCGGACCTGTAAATCTTGTAAGTCTAGTAAGGAATTTGGATTTGTTTTAGAAACAATGGAACATATTTGAGTGGCTTTAAGTGACATAAATTGAGATGTAAGCAAGCATGCACATGTGCGGATGTGTGCATTAATTTTATGCTAGAAGAATCAAAGCTGCACCCAAGAACACTGTTTAAGAAGACATTGCAATGATACAAATGATAGACTGATGGTCCCTGAGCAGAGCTAATGATGCTAGAGATGGCCAAAAGAAGGTAGATTCAAAATTTATTTATGCATGAATTTGTTTATTTTACTTTTTATATTATTATTGTTTTTGTCTGGTTTTCTTTCTTTTAATGTTTGGTAGAAGTCACCTGGAGTTTTTCTTGTTACAAGTTATTTTACTAAAAATTTCGACTATTGAATAATTAAGATGGATATAAAATTATTCTTATTTCTTCTTGACTGAAATTTGACAGATTGTGGATTTTAAGGAATATGTTCACTTTATCAAAGCTGTCAATTTTGTGGACATAGTGACATAGAGTTTTTTTCATCATATTTCTCAATTATCTTTTTAATGTGGGGTGATATTACCTATTTTGCAAATCTTTCTCTTTCTCTGTGACCTCTGCTTCCACCATCAAATTTCCTCCTTTCATGTCCTGAATCCTTTTATCTCTTAAGGTCCCTTGTGACTGCACTAGGCCTTCCTGTATAAGTCAGGATAATCTCCCTATCTTAATATTCCTAACTTAATCACATCTACAGAATCCCTTTTGCCATGTACTGTAACATATTCACAGGTTTGAGGGATTAGAATGAGGGTATTTTTGGAGAGGCTTTTTTTCTACCTAGAAATGTACTTATTTGATAAAAATGTAACTCTACCATCATTTATACTTTTTAAAATTCAATCTAATAATCTCTGTCTTTTAAATGTTGTGTTTAGACAATTCATATATAATATCATTATTGATATGATTGATTAAATTCAACCATCTTTGCAGCTCATATTCAATTTGCACTCTCTGCTCCTTTGCTTTTCTCCATTTTTTCACTATATTATCTTGTGTTAATTCAATACTTTTAGTGTTTAATTTTCTGTCCTCTACCGGCATATCATTTATAAATTTAAAATAAATAAAAACTACCAATTAAAGAGAGTCTGCATTACACTACATTAAAATAATACCATTTAGCATGAAGTTTTAAAACTTTTCAATAGTGTTTTTTCGAAACCCTCCTCCAGTCATTTAGGCTATGCTGTCATGCTGCTTACTTTTACATATGTAATAAATACATCATGAAATAGTCCCATTTCTGCTTTCAACAGCCAGTTATCTCTTACAGTAATTAAACACACACAAAAGAGGAATTTTATTGCACTTTTATATATTCCATTTCCAATGTTTCTTATTTTATTTGTATAGATCCAGATTATGCTCTAATTGCATATAATTTCTTTCTGAGGAACTTCTTTTAACATTTCTTGCAGAGTAGTTCTGTAAGCAATATATTTTTTCTCATTTTTGTTTGCCTGAGAAATATTTATTTCTCCTTCAACTTTAAGGGGTGGTGGTGTTCATCCTGCTTGGTCTTCTCTGGGCTTTTTGAATATGTGATTTTATCAATATATCATTAATTTAGAAAAATTCTCAACTGTCATTTTTTCAAATGTTCCTTCTGCCTCTTTCCTCTCTTCTTGAATTCCAATTATCAGCATGTTAGATCATTTGATATTGTCCAATATTATTGGGATGTTTTGTGCTTTTTTCTTTCATTCTCTCTCTCTTTCTCTCTCTCTCTCTCTCTGCGCGTGTGTGTGTGTGTGTGTGTTCTTGACCTGTCTTCAAGTTCTTTGGTTCTTTTCTCATTTGTATCAAGTTTATCCATGAGCTTGCTGGAGGCATTCTTCATCTCTGTTACCATCTTTTCCATTTCTAGCAGCTCCATTTGGTTATTTCTTATGATTTCCATCTCTCTGATCATATTAATCATGTGCTTTCAGGAATTTTTCTGCCTTTAACATGCTAACTATAATTATTTAAAAACCCATGTCAGATAGTTTCACTATCTGTACCATATTTGAGTATTCTGCTGATTATTTTATCTCTTCAAAGTGAGTCTTATATTTCCTTTTTGTATGCTTTTACATTTCTTTAAAAAGCCAGATATTTTGTATAAGACATTATACACTGAGGTACATTATTTTTATGCCTTGAAAAGAGCAAAGCATTCCTTGTGCCAGGGCTTTGTCATGAGTGTTTGAGTTAACCTAGTTAGGGGTTTGGCTGTGTTTGAGGTTTGTTATGCTATGTACATAGTACATGGTGCATCCCAGGCTTCAAAGCTTATAGCAATGCTTTGTTTACAGGGTGGGTGTAGATTTACTGGAGCATGTTTGTTTGATTCAGAGCTTACACCTTCCCCTTGAAATGTTATCAGAGAGGACCATTCTTCAGGACTTTGTTCCTCTCCTTTCTCTCTCCCAGTAGTGTTAAGCTGTTGTTATTTAAGGCTTATTAGCTTCATGCTAGGAGTCTCTTATTCTAATCATTCTAAGATTTTGAATGTGTCCTGGAAACTCACAGATGTGACTTTCTTAGTTCTCCCATCCTTTCCTTATTTATAGCTATGTAAACCACTGTCCAATGTATAATGTTGCTTCTGCTGCAAGAGTAGTATTTTTCCCCCAGCTGCCATGAGTTTTATTGATGCCAAAGGAAAGCATTGCTTCTTTCCCTTTTCCCTTCAAGTTCTGAATTCACCCCTCCTCCTGCAGGGAAGAAGGATCTGGGTAGAGTTTCTTGCCTTTTGCATACAGTTACCAATACCTTTGCCCTTCTCTCACCTCCCAACTAAGATCCACACCACACTGAACAATCAGTGGGACTGCTGAGAAAAGAGAAAAGACTCAGCAAAAGATCTTGAACTTCCATCAATTCTGTGGCCCTCTGGGGGTTCAAATTGGCCTACCAGCTTGCGTTCTACCCTCAACAAGTCATCAACAGTTCTGGCTAAACTCCTTACTTGTGATCAGTCATGTTAATATACTCCAGGTGAGCAACTACTTTAATTTCATCTCTCCCTGCAGGTCTTTCTCTCTATTTGATTTGGGGCTAGTTGTTTCTGTTATCTCAGCTCCCAATGGGTTAAAAAAAATGAATATGAAGTTACTTCAGATCTTTTCTTGTTGTAGGATGAAAGCAACACTCCTTCCTGCTTTCTATGATTTTAATGTAATTTTTAACATAATTTATTACTTTTAACATAATATACTAACAACTTGGAAGTTATGTTGTTTTGAAGATGACTTCTAGCTTTCTTAGTTAAGTACATAATTGCTTAACTCTGTGATCTCATTAGCTCCCATGGATTTCAACACATCTCTAGTCCAGAAAACTCTCTTTCATGTATATTCTGTTTTACTACTAAATTATTAAATTTTCTTCACAATTTTTGGCATATACACAACTTAAAATGTCCATAAACAGGCTGGGCACTGTGGCTCATGCCTGTAATCCCAGCACTTTGGGAGGTCAAGGCGGGCGGGTCACATGAGGTCAGGAGTTTGAGAACAGCCTGGCAAACACGGCGAAACCCCGTCGCTACTAAAAATACAAAAATGTCCTGGGTGTGATGGCGGATGCCTATAATCCCAGCTACTTGGGAGGCTGCAGCAGGAGAATCACTTGAACCCGGGAGGCAGAGGTTGCAGAGCTGAGACTGCACCACTGCACCCCAGCCTGGGTGACAGAAAGAGACTCCATCTCAAAAAAAAAAAAGGTCCATAAACACAAAAGTGCATACACAAAACTTAATTCTTGTTTGTCTCCTGAACTAAGGCACTTTACATTGCTCTAACTTCTGTCTTCTTGAATTCATAAATCACACAAATATTGTTATAGTTTAATATATGTCATATTAAATTATAACATATCTCATGGGGCAGCCAGAAACTTAATTCAAATAAGGAAATAATTATAAACTTTGTGGGTGCTTTTGAAAAAATGTTACGGAAGTACAATGAGGAGGTATCATGCCATGTCTTGCTTGAGATGCAAGCCAAATCCTAAAAACTCAGAGAAGTCTCAGAGGACCTGTTACAAAGAATAGAGCAACTGGGCAAAAGACAGTGTGAGTAAGAAAAGATAGATTATTGAGAGAGAGAGAGAGAGAGAGAGAGAGATAGATAGATAGACAGACAGATATATATTTTGCAACAAAAGGCCTCTAATGGTAGTCTACATGTGTGGTATTTATGCAACTTGTGCAATTGCAAGTTATAATGTATTGTGTTTATAATTTATTGCTCTCCTACACTGGTGGATTCGATTTTTGTATAGTGAACTTTTTCGGACAGTTAAACATAGGATAACAGAACTTCAAATTTGTAACATTAAACATCTGACTACCAACTAAAAGGTAAACTAAAGCTACCACATAGTTGTTTTGTATGTCAATCAATAATTTAATTTTGTCTTCATCATATTTGGTTTTAAATATAGCTTTTGCAATTATGGACTATGTTGCTGCTTTTTGATTTGTGTTTAAAAAGAAGAGAATGGGCAGTGGAAGAGCTTCTACATGATAGAAATTTTAAATATCAAAACTGGAAGACAACCAAGAAACACAGGTACCAAAAATAATCCAAACAACAATAAGTGCTCAGGACTTGCTCCTTCCACAAAGCATACAAAAAGTGTTTAACTGAGTTGGGGAGTTCTATATTTTTGTAGACTCACAAGCCAAAATAATCTTTTAATTCTGAATCAATAAAATGTAAAAAACTTTTAATAATAGATCTTAAACCTCAAAGTTGAATAACAAATGAATTTTAGCAATCTAACCCAAATCAAGACCAAGAGAGGGGCTGTCTCCACATATAATACAAATACCAGACAATTAGTTAACTATTCTCTAATTGAGAAAATGGTATGATCTCATTCATTCATACACATTGATACATACACACACATTGCATATACACATACACACACACAGCTACCCCATAGTTAATGAGTTCTTTCATTTTGTCTGTTCAACAAGAGCTTTTTATGTTTGATCAAAGCCTCTAATGCAATTCTGAGGTTATTCCATTTAGCAGTCAGCTGATTGGTAATGGCCTTCAGGGACCTCTGAGTCTACCCCCATTTAGAACTTGCTTTAGGAAACGTGTTCTGCATACTGCGTGTTAACAGAGGCTGTGCGTTCTATAATTATAACAGGGATATGGGAATTCTTAATTAAACATACACCAAATTTTATAACTACTAGTGGCATGAGAAATGAAGTGAGGAGGCCTTCAGGAAATCAGAAAGACCATTCAAATACATTTTATTTTATCAAGGTAGTAGTGTAATTAAAGTCATCAATACTTTTATGAACTAACATTTAACTCTATATATCAATCACGGTTCCTAGTTTGAGAATATTCTATGGGTCACTCGGCTAATTATGTTATATCTTTTCTCATATAATATTTATTTTAAAAATCTAATAAGATAGCTACTACTAGTGCGATTTTATAAACAAGGAAATGGAAGCTGAGGCATAAAGTGGTTTTGAAAAAGACATACATACAGCTCGTAACTAGTAGACTTACACATTTATTTATGGTGTATCTGTCTCCTAAGCTAATATTTTGAACAAAAGAATAACCAAACTACAAATCCTTTGTTATTCTTTTCACACATTGCATTTTTTTTCCTGTGCTCTGGGACACATTATTTTGGAGTCATCTTGCTGTTTAGGTAGAATTCAGATGCAGAAATTATAATTTGCTTATCATCTTGATTCTATAATATTTTGAACTTGTGTGGGGTTATAAACATTGCGTTGCACTCTGAAATTGAACAGCTATGGATAACTGGCCAGCCATATGCAGAGGATTGAAACTGGACCACTTCCTTGTACCATACACAAAAATCAATTCAAGTGATTAAAGACAAATGTAAAACCTAAAACTATAAAAGCCCTGGAAGATAACCTAGGAAATGCTGTTCTGGACATAGGCCCTGGCAAAGATTTCATGACAAAGACACCAAAATCAACTGCAACAGAAATTCAAAAATTGACAAATGGGACCTAGTTAAACTAAAGAGCTTCTGCACAGCAAAAGAAACTATCAACAGAGTAAACAGACAACATACAGAATGGGGGAAAATATTTGCAAACTGTGCATCTAACGAAGGTCTAATACTCAGGATCTATAAGGAACTTAAATTTACAAGCAAAAAATAACCCCATTAAAAAGTAGGCAAAGGAGATGAACAGACACTTTTCAAAAGAAGACATACACATGGCCAAAAAACATATGAAAAAATGCTCAACATTACTAATCATTAGGGAAATGCAAATCAAAACCACAATGAGATAACATCTCATACAAGTCAGAATGGCTGTTATTAAAAAGTTTAAAAAATAACAGATGTTGGTGAGGTAGCAGAGAAAAGGGAATGCGTGTACACTGCTGGTTGGAACATAAATTAGTATAGCCACTGCGGAAAGCAGTTTCATGATTTCTCAGAAAACTTAGAACACAGCGACCATTCGACACAGCAATCCCATTACTGGGTATGTGCTGAAAGGAATATAAATTATTCTACCATAAAGACACATACATGCCTATGTTCATCTCAGCACTACTTGCAATAGCAAAGACGTGGAATCAACCTAAATGCCTATCAACTGTAGACTGGATAAAGAAGATGTGGTACATATACATCATAGAATACTATGCAGATATATGAAATGATGAGATTATGTCCTTTGCAGCAATATGGATGGAGGTGGAGGCCAATATCTTAAGCAAACTAATTCAGAAACAGAAAACCAAGTACCACATTTTCTCACTTATGAATGGGAAATAAACATTGAGTACATGTGGACCAAAGAAGAGAACAATAGACACTGTGGCCTACTTGAGGGTGGAGAGTGGGAGGAGGGTGAGGATTAAAAAACAACCTATCCAGTACTATACTTATTACCTGGGTGATGAAATATTCTGTACATCAAACCCCCATGACATGCAATTTACCTATATAACAAACTTGCACATGTACTTCTGAAACTAAAAGTTTTTTATTTTATTTTAAGAAATTGAATAGCTAAAGTTGAATACGTGTTTCAGTATTCCAAATTTTAAAAAATCCTTGTGTGTTTTAAACAATGTAGATGTATTTGTGTAGTTGTGAATCTTTTAGAATTCTTAAATGAATGCGTGCTTTTTCATGTAAAATTATTTTGAAAGTAAAATTTTTGTTATAACAACTATATACATAAAATTTAACTTCATTGTAGAATAGCTTGAAAATACAATTGAGCATGACACTCTACAAAAGAAAACCTGCCTCATCCCATAACTGAGAAAAATCTTTGTTGGTTGCTAGAACACATCTTTTTAGTGTTTGGCTGTCACACACTCAGCAGATGCTGTCCTGCTCGGGAACTGCCATTTATCCTCCATTCCACTTGGGGCCCTGACTTCACAGGTGCCCTGCTCCAGGGCAAGCTCTTATTTTCTACTCATGTCACATTTCTTAAGACATCAACTCCATTCTGCTAATAAATGATGCTTACTTCTCCATTGTAAAATAGAGAAATGTGTTTTTTTCTTTCTTGAATTTTAACACTTTTAAAAGGATGGCATAGCAGAATTATTTGGGTCTCAATAGTGTTTTATTGTTGTTGTTAGTTTGTTTGTTTAAATAAATTTAACTTATAGGTTTTCTCAACCTAGCTTGGACAAATTCTACTAATGGTGTTATTTTTCTGCAATAGGCATTAGAACAAACTACCAAAGTGTACCTGGACATACCACTCATATATAACTCTAAAGTTAATTTCCAAGGCTGGCTAATGCTGCTAGATTTTCTTAGTGTAGAGCCATTGCACAGAGTTCTTGTGTCTGCTCACATTGATTTACATGATGTAATTTCTGAAATACGCACATATACATTTCTAAGTCCCAGACAGCTTATTTTATAAACAATGACATAAAATTATTCTATGAAACCTGTTTTTTACAAAATCAATGTAATAGTTATAGTCTAGTAAGGCTAATCAAATAAAAAGGAAGAAGATATAAATATATAGATGAAAAATAAAATATAACAAGTATATTGACTTAAGTACTCAAGAGATTAGAAAAATTAAATAGTAATATATTATAGCCTATGCTAAAACTTAGAAAATATTGATAATATATAGACTGATAGAACTACCCATGTTTCCAGGAAGCCTGACTAAATCAATAACACTGAGGGAAGATAAAACAGTTGTTACAGAACCATTTCTCACTACAAATATAAGACTCTGGATTCAGACTTGTATTTCATAGGAAAGAAAAATCTTGTTACTTTTATTGTTCTAACACATAAATTAATTATGTTGTATTTCTTTTTATTAATATACTTTGTAGTTTAAGTATATCATATATAGATTTCTGACAGCTAATGCAATTTTTCAAACATCATTTAACTTTCCATCCATTACTTGGATATAAAATAACTTAAATAGTACTTTGTAAGTTTTTTTCCTGTTTTTTATATTGCAATAACAGCAAAGCATTCACTGCAAAAAAATGCTCATCTATATAATTCATTACGTATCCTTGGAGTAAAAATTCAGGAGAAAGAAAAAAGCACATTTTATACTCTCACCCACGTAGTAAGAAAAAACATGGTCATCTAGGATTTTAACACTCCTGCTCTCACCTTTGTAGGTTTTATTTATTCATTCTATTCATGACATAGATTCTTGTTCTTTCCTGATTTTATGCTTAATATTCATATGATGAATTTCCCATATTTAATGTAACTTGAGTATTTGTTCCTTGCCAAAATAGTCACCTAAATAAAACAAAATCAATCTATATTTAAAGTATGATATGTGACTTGAAAAGTGCCTCTTCCCTCCACTCCTGTCCACCTAGAACCTCAGAATGTGATCATATATGGAAACAGGGTCTTTGCCGATGTAATTAGTTAAGGATCAAGATGAAATCACCCTGAATTCAGAATGGACTCTAAATCCAGTAACTGGTGCCTTTTATTTTATTTATTCATTTATTTATTTATTTATTTATTTATTTATTTATTTATTTATTTTGAGACAGAGTCTCGCTCTGTCGCCCAGGCTGGAGTGCAGTGGCGCGATCTCGGCTCACTGCAAGCTCTGCCTCCCGGGTTCACGCCATTCTCCTGCCTCAGCCTCCCGAGTAGCTGGGACTACAGGTGCCCGCCACCACGCCCAGCTAATTTTTTTTTTGTATTTTTAGTAGAGACAGGGTTTCACTGTGTTAGCCAGGATGGTCTCGATCTCCTTATCTCATGATCCGCCCGCCTCAGCCTCCCAGAGTGCTGGGATAACAGGCGTGAGCCACCGCGCCAGGACATATTTTTACGTAAGTGATAATTGTTACCCGAGAAGATTTTTTTTTTTTATGTAATTAGGTCTCATACTTTTCAGTAAAGTCACATTCAGGCATTTCATGTGAGAAATATACATCTACTATTATCTATTATTTATGAAGTCAATTGATAAGCCTTTAGTGTTATATCCTTTAGGAAGAAGTTGTATGTTAAGTTGTAATGTACATTCTTTATTATGCAAATTATTCCTATTTCTCTAAGAAGTTTGACCAGAAGTGTATGTAAATTTTATTAAATGTCTTCCTGGCATCTACCAAACGAATCACTAGGTATTACAGTATTCACCCATGTTGTGGAAAAGTGTTTTTTAAAAACTAAAGATTTTTTTATTACTTAACCCTGCTTATAGGGAAAAATGATTGGAGAGAACTCAATAATGAGGGGTTGAATATCTGGTATACACTGTTTTCTTCAAACACATCAAAATTGCACACTTTTCTACATACTTACAAAGAGCCTTTCTAAGAATTGTCTTATTACAAGCCAGAACGAACTATATCTTGTATTATCTGGTGAGGCAGTTTGATGATATTTAAGAAGAAGAATGAGAGGCATGGTTACCATAATTAAGGAATTTCCAAAGAAAAATTCATAAATGATGCTGACAAAGCAGCCTAGAGAGGGATCAATTATTTGTTTGCTGAAATATCAATTAAGCAAATTCTACATCGTGTCATGAGGGAGAAAAGGGACTGATACTAACCTACCTTAAACAATAAAAAAAAAAAAACTAATCAATTAAACTATGGTTCCAGACATTGGACGACAGACAGCACATGATCGGGATCCTTGGGAGAAAGAAGACAGAAAGGAGTCCCATATAGTTTCCCCCACTCACTTCCTAGGAGCAGTTTCCAAGCCACAGCAGAGAATGATAAACCAAACAAACTCAGGGTCTCTAGGTTGAAGACAAAAGATCAAGCTGTAGAGAGGCAGATAGAATTTGCAGGCCAAAATACCTTAAGAAAGAGATGCACAGAGAGAGAGCGAGTTAGAAGATCTGTAGATGGGTTCATTCCAATCCTTTGCTGATTTTCAAGCTGCATGTTAAAGGAAAACTCAGCAGAAAGCAGCAGGCAAGCATTCTTAAAATCCACAAGAGGTGAAGAGTTAGTTCCTTACACCAGAGTAAACAGAGCTCATCATATACAAGATCCAGTGTACAGTTCTCGGAGGTTATTGCCTTAGTACTTAGTAATTTATAGGGGTGAGCTAGTCCCATACTAAAGACTGCTCTGGACATGTCCTAATACAGTTTCAAAGTAAGCCTTAAAAGAAATTTATTCAAAGTAAAATTATCTGTGTACCAGAACAAAGTTCAACACTATGTATGAAGTAAAAGAAAAAATTATCTCAAATATGTGGGAAGGAGAGAGAGAACCTAATTCAATATGGTGTATAAAAACTCATCTTAAATATAAAGGCACTAACAAGTTAAAAGTAAAATGATGAGAAAAGATACGCTATGCAAAGTTAAATCAAAAGAAAGCTGTAGTGACTATATTAATATTGGAAAAACTAGAGTACAGAACAAGGAGTATACATATAACCAGAAAAAAAAACGAATTATCATAATAATTCATGTTAAATGAAGGTTTTTTAATGTATGAGAAAATGACAGATTGTTTTCCAAAGCAGTTGAATCATTTTATATCTCTATCAACAATGTATGACTTCTAGAAATGTTCCAGTTATTCCATATCACAACAAACATTACTGGTATTATAAAACTTTTTAACACCAGTCTTCTAGTTTTCATATAGTGATATCTTAGTGTAGTTTTAACTTGCATCTCCGTAATGAATAAACATGTTGAGTATATTTTTATATACTTACTATTTGTACTTCTTCTTTGGTGATGTATTTGTTCATATATTGTGCTCATTTTTAAATTGTTTTAAAATTACAATATTGCATTGTAAGGGTCCTTTAAATATATATATTTATATTCAAGAACTTTATCAGATATTATTTGCAACATTGACCTGCAAATCTCTTGTTTTCCTTTTATTTGCTTAGTATTTATTGACTTTGGAAAAGCAAAAGTTTTCTTGTTTTTTTTTTTTTTTTTTTTTTTTTTGAGATGGATTCTCACTATGTTTGCCCAGGCTGGAGTACAGTGGGGCAATCTCGGCTCAATGCACCCTCCACCTCCCAGGTTCAAGTGATTCTCCTGCCTCAGCTTCCTGAGCAGCTGGGACTACAGGCACGTGCCACCACGCCCGGCCAATATTTTATATTTTTAGTAGAGACTGGGTTTCACCATGTTAGCCAGGATGGTCTCCATCTCCTGAACTCATGATCTGCCCACCTCAGCCTCCCAAAGTGCTGGGATTACAGGCGTGAGCCACCACACCTGGCTGTTTTCTTGTTTATAAAAACATTTCTTTCAATACTTTTGCATGTATAATTTGAGTACTTTTAGTGAACTATTTTAAAAATATCTACCTTACCCAAAGTCATTTTTCAAAATTTATAGTTTATGGAAGGAATATATTACCTGAAGATTTATGATTTATTTAGGGATTGTTTTAATGGAATTTGAGTTTGATCTTTCTTTTTGTTCTCCATGTGGATATCTGTATGTCCAACTACCATTTGTTTAAAATACTATTTTTTCTTGTGTTATATTAACTTGTCATCTTTGGGATCTGTGTCAAAAAAAAAACAAAACAATGGATTATATATGAATAGGCCTTTTTTCAATGGAACACCATATAGCAGCTACAATTAATAAATTCAAGCTACATGTATCAATGTGACTCTCTCCAAAAACATAATCTTGAATGAAACCGTCAAGTCCTAGTGTGTCAAAATACATTTAAATTTTAGAAATAGTACATTTCTCGAAAATTAAAAAGCACATATTAATCTTTTATGCAAATGCATAAGTAAAAAAGAAACAAAGGCAGACCAAAGAGCCCAAAGAGAAAGAGAAACACATATTTCAGTATATATCTTAGTACTCTCTTCTTTGAAATTATAAAATCGTATGTAATGTAAATTTCACTCTGATAGAGCAGGAGCACCGTCTTCTCAGACAAACACCGCCACTTTAAATTCCAGCTCCCTTTCTAGCCTCATGCATTTCAAGTGTATCATTTCTCTTCGAACTACAAGCAGCCAGAAAGAGTAGACAGTAAAACACAGATAAGACAGCTTGGGTACAGAGGGAGGTGGGGGGAAAGTCTCTTGAGTAACTGACAAACTTCACTTTCATACAATGGGCCCCAGTAAAACAGTGGGCCTTAACAAGCACATTCCTTTCCCTTCAGGTGCACTAAGATAGGGAAGCTAAAAGCAGACTCCGGGAGTATGCCTGCAGCTGCAGAAAGATGTATGGGAACAGACACACAACTCTCCCTCCCATGTAAGAACAACAAAGAGGCACAGAAGTAGTCCAAGACTCTGATAAACTCTCCCACCCTGAATCCTTAAAAACTCTTGGGGGGCATCACACACCGGGGACTGTTGTGGGGTTGGGGTTGGGGTTGGGGTTGGGGTTGGGGTAGGGGTAGCGGGGAGGGATGGTATTGGGAGATATACCTAATGTAAATGACGGGTTGATGAGTGCAGCACACCAACATGGCACGTGTATACATATGTAACAAGCCTGCACGTTGTGCACATGTACACTAGAACTTAAAGGATAATAATAATAAAAAGAAAGAAAGAAAGAAAAAAAAACTCTTAGTCTATAAGAGAATGTAGCTCTGACCTAACTCGGCCAGCCGCTCCTCTCAGGTTTATTCAAAATAAACCTGCCACTGTTGACTGTCGAGCCGCCCTTCATGTTTCTCTCCTCTTTCTCTAATTGTTACACAGTCTATTGCATTATGTACTTTGTGATAACAAACCCAAAATTAATATTTGAGGCTACATTCTACTAGAGTGGAACAAATTTAATCTTTAAATTTAAATGAGACGTGTTTTAGATTATGGCTACATCTATGTCAACACCTTTATTTCTTTTCCTCACCATCTCCCAGTTAAACAGAGTTCTCCATTTGCTTAGTTCCTATAACATTTTAAGTTTTATCTTCTATTCTCAGAATGTCACAGAATATTTGAAATTTAAAACGTGGTTAAACGTTTTTTGAGAAAATATTGTAAGAATCTATAAACATATTTTATTCATATGTAACTGTCTTTGCAAATACTGCGTATATGCTTTATTATAAAAGCGAATGACAGGCCAGGCGCGGTGGTTCATGTCTGTAATCCCAGCACTTTGGGAGGCCAAGGTGGGCAGACAGCTTGAGGTTAGGAGTTTGAGACCAGCCTGGACAACATAGAAAAACCCTGTCTCTACTAAAAATACAAAAATTAGCCACGCATGGTGGCGCATGCCTTTAATCC
This sequence comes from Pongo abelii, assembly GCF_028885655.2. NCBI lineage: Eukaryota > Metazoa > Chordata > Mammalia > Primates > Hominidae > Pongo > Pongo abelii. The sequence continues at coordinate 53,987,071 of NC_071997.2, read as the reverse complement.
CAGCTCCTCAGGAGGCTGAGGCCGGAGAGTCACTGGAACCTGGGAGGCGGAGGTTGTAGTGAGCCAAGATCCTGCCACAGCACTCCAGCCTGGGCAACAGAGTGAGACTGTCTCTAAATAAATAAATAAATAAACAAATAAACGCAAATGACAGAGAATTATATTCCTGCAGGAGGAAAAAAATAAATCAGATAAACTCTTCAACAAATGATAAATTTATTTATAAAATAAAGGAAAATTACATAATGGAAATGAAATAAGACAAATATATGTTGTTGTAATTCATGATCATTTGAAAGCAATTTAGTAAATATAAAATTCTGATTTTTACTCATCCTAAGACTTATCTCCACAGCCAAATTTAGATTAAATTTGTAGATTTATAAATAATATTATGTATGACAAGAGTATCACTTCATGTTTAAAAAGCAATTCTTTCACCCTCTTTTAAAATTTTTCAAAGGAAATATTTTGTTTCATACTTGTGATATTATGATCAATAAGGAAGGGTACACTTTTCTAAATGTGGAATTTTCATGCTTTATTGAAAGATAAGCAGAATTATATATGCATATATTTATGTATTCACATAAAGGTTGAAGTCTCTTAACTTGTAACAAGGTATTTCTCACCACATTTATAAAGTTTATAAACCCTCATATTCTAAGTTGATATCTCTCCACTCTTCTTGACTTAAAAAATGCTACTTCAATTAGATTTCTACCCATTTTTCTTAAACAAATGTTATTGATATCAGATTCTACCCTTTTTATCTCTTAAAACTATATTAAGATTCAAAATAATATTTTTAATAAATTTCAATTTTAAGAACTTTGTGTTTGAGATGTTGATTACCTGATTACCTGGTATTTTATTCTTATAAATAATTCACTTTAACATGTCAAATCTCTGTTGATATTTATGCAATTTCAATTTTTACAAATAAATACAATATAAACTTAAAACTTGCACACTTTTTAAATTTAATTATAATCCTACTTTTTAAAAAATGTCCCTTAAATCCAAGTTTATCATTCTAATGCATAAGTAAATTGTTCTTTGTTTGTTTTTTACATACTTCAAATATTAGAATTTCCAGAATCCGCTAACTTTTTCTCATTAATCATGCTATTTCCAACTATCTTTATTAATCTGTCTTATGTTTTATTTCTCACATATGACTACATAATTACATTACCTATTAGCCTATGATTTTCTTGATGATTTAATATGTGAATTCTAATATGTAACATATTAATTAATATAATTAACATAATCTAACAGATTAATAGCACATACTATATAATTAATATATAACATAATTATATATTAAGTCTTTTATCCTATATATGTAATATATATAATTATTTTGGCAATGAATGGGAATAAAATGCAAAGCACTTAATCCTATCTCCGGTAGTAAGTGAGGATTAAGTGGGGGGAGGCAGGCTTCATATTTCAAAGGTAAACATAAGAAGAAATCACAGAGGAAGCTGTTTTAAAATGTTGAGTATTAACTTAGAGATCAGTAGTCATTAGAAAGCATAAGATACATCTTTATGTGATAGAAATTTTCCAGAGAATTAAGGGATATTGGTTCTTTGCAGGATATATTTGCTTCTTCTGTAATTCTTACATATCTTATATTTTGATATGAAAATAGAATATTTATTTAAAATATACCAGTGCCAGATATTTTATGCAATGGGAATAGTAACCAGTATAGTAGAAAGGGTACCTTGAGACATTTTTTCCTGAACTTAGGAAAAATAGATAAATGGTTCTAATATAATGAGTGCAATATAATAGCAAATGTAAACAAAATTAAAAAGAAAATCAGAAGAAACCTTTACATAGAATTATTTTAGGTGAGATAAATTTGTAAAACAAATAGCAGAAAATTGCACTGATTTTGAGAAAAGACACGCATCTTCAAGTAGATGGGGTCCATCATGCACCAACTACATGGTCATTTATTTTCACAAAATTCTTGGTTATTTCAATATCCTTCTCTGTCGAAGTGCCCTACTCCATATTATCCCCTTACTTTGATGGCATTCCATAGATTTGATCATATTCCTACACACAAAAATTGCAATTGCAAGTGTCCCATTTTCTTTACAACAACTCCACCTCTCCACATCACTCCATCTTTCCATATTCATCCTATTACGTCAAAACCAACAATTCTCTGAGCTTCTCAGAAACCACAAATTATTACTCCTACAACTTTTTACTGAATTTTACTTTTCTTCTTTTTCACCCAACCCAGTATTAATTCATTGCTCCAGTAATCTAGTATTTCATTGTATATTCATTCAACTTTTGTGCCCCTTTCTTGTTTTTTTATACCGCTTTGGGAGAAGCCAATATTCTGCCTGCCTTCTGCCTGGACCCCTGCTAGCATATTTGTTTAAACAAAATGACTTTTAGGTTGCAGGTGGTGGCTTACACCTGTAATTTCAACACTTTGCACTTTAAGAGGCCAAAGCAGAAGGATTGCTTGAGGCCAAGAGTTTGAAACCAGCCTGGGCAACATAGTGAGAGATTGTGTGTCTATAAAAAATTAAAGGAAAAAAAAATAGCTGGGCATGGTGCTGCACTGGTAGTCCCAGCTACTAAGGAGGCTGAGGCAGGAGGATGGCTTGAGCCCAGGATGTTTTGCCATTGCACTGCACTCCAGCCTGGGTGACAGAGTGAGACCCTGTCTCTATTTGAAAAAAAAAAAAAAGAGAGCGAATGAAAAAGAAGAAAGCAAGAAAGCACAGAAAGCAAGAAAGCAAGCAAGTAAGCAAGCAAGAAAAAGAAAGAAAGAACATAAGTTTATTTTCCACCCATGCAACTCTGCTATATGTTTGTCACTTTACCAGGGTATCTCACATCCAACCTACAATTAAGCATGCAGACTTAGCCCACTCTTTGATGGCACCATTTTAAAAGGTGGCTTCCATTGACTTCAGAGGAGAAATTACACATGCCTTTTCTACTCGTAGTCAGTTGGCAGAACACATCACATTGAGCCAACTAATTGCAAAAGTGCTTGGAAGAGTAATCTTCTTTTTACTCAATAAGGAGAGATTTGACCATGAATGTGCACAGAAATAGTTTGCATAGCACTTGCCTGTACGCATATTATATTTCCTTAGTCCAAACATTCTCTCATGACAAGTATTCCATACTTTCTTCTTTCTCCTCAAATATCTGACAAATACTTCTTAATTCTTACTTTCAACTATGTTTTTCTTTCTAGAGAACACAGGATCAACTTAAAAACTCCACAAAAGCCCACAGTCACATCTCCATTTATGTGTGCTTGCATAAATAATTACCTTCATATTTGTTGCCATAATTGAAACTTTTATTCTTCTATATAGGATTAATGTAATATTTAAGCACTAGAACCCTTCTGATAGGATTTGGCTGTGTCCCCACCCAAATCTCACCTTGAATTTTAATAATCCCCACAAGTCAAGGGCGGAGCCAGGTGAATGTAATCAAATCATGGTGGTGGTTTCCCCAATACTGTTTTCATGGTAATGAATAAATCTCACAACATCTGATGGTTTTCTAAGTGAAAGTTCCCCTGCACAATCTCTCTCACCAGCTGCCACGTAAGACATGTCTTGTTTTCCTTTCCACCATAATTGTGAGGCCTCCCTAGGCATGTGAAACTGTGAGTCAGTTAAACCTCTTTCCTTTATAAACTACCCAGTCTCGTATATGTCTTTATTAGTAGCATGAGAACAGACTAACGCAGTAAATTTGTACCAGGACTGGCATCTACAGACTTGTTTAATGGCTTTGACCAAAATACTGATAGTGATAAGGACAGTGAAGTCCAGGCTGAGGTGGTCTTGAATGGAAATGAGGAACTCATTGGAAACTGGAGTAAAAGTCACTTTTGCTGTGTTTAGCAGAGACTGGTGGCATTTTTCCCTACAGATCTGTGGAACTTTGGACTTGAGAGAGGTGATTTAGAGTATCTGGCAGAAGAAATTTCTTAAGTGACAAAGCATTCAAGAGGAAACACAGCATGAAAATTTGGAAAATTGCAGCCTGACAATGCAATAGAAAAGAAAGGCCCATTTTCTGGAGAGAAATTCAAGCCAGCTGCAGAAATATGCCTAAGTAAAGAGGAGACAAATGTTAATCATAAAGACAATGGGGAAAATGTTGCCAGGGCATGTCAGAGGACTTCATGGCAGCTACTCCAATCACAGGCCCAGAGGCCTGGGAGGAAATAATGAATTCCTGGGCAAGGTGCAGGGCCTTGCTTCTTTGTGTAGTCTTGGGACTTGGTGCCTTGTGTCCCAGCCATGGCTAAAAGGGGCCAAGGTACATCCCAGGCTGTGGCTTCAGAGGATGCATGCCCCAAGCCTTGGCAGCTTCCACATGGTGTTAACCCTATGGGTGCACAGAAGTCAAAAATTGAGGTTTGCGAGCCTCCACCTAGATTTCAGAAGATGTATGGAAATGCCTGGGTGTGCAGGCAGAGGTGTACTGAAGGGGCAGAGCCTTCATGGAGAACCTCTGCTAGGGCAATGCAGAAAGGAAATGTTGAATGGAAGCCCTGACACAGAGTCCCCACTGGGCACTGCCTAGTAAAGCTGTGAGAAGAGGGCCACAGGCCTCCAGATCCCAGAATGTTAGATCCACTGACAGCTTGCACCATGCACCTGGAAAAGCCACAGACAATGCCAGCCTGTGGAAGCAGCCAGGAGGTGGGCTGTACCCTGAAAAGCTACTGGGGTAGAGCTGACAAGACCATGGGAACCCATCTCATGCATCAGTGTTACCTGGATGTGAGACATGAAATCAAAAGAGGTCATTTTGCACCTTTAAGATTTGACTGCCACATTGGATTTTAGATTTGCACAGGGCCTGTAATCCCTTTGTTTTGGCCAATTTCTCCCATATGAAAAAGGTGTAGTTATCAGCTGCTTGTACCCGCATTGTATCTAGGAAGTAACTAACTTTCTTTTGATTTTACAGGCTAATAGAAAGAAGGGACTTGCCTTGTCTCAGATGAGACATTGGACTGTGACTTTTGTGTTAAGGCTGAAATGAGTTAAAAATTGGGGGTCTGATGGGAAGGCATGATTGGTTTTAAAATGTGAAAGCATGAGATTTGGGAGAAGCCAGGGCAGAATGCTATGGTTTGGCTGTGTCCCCACCTAAATCTCACATTGAATTGTAATAATCCTCACCTGTCAAGGGCAGGACCAGGTAGAGATAATTGAATCATGGTGGCAGTTTCCCTCATACTGTTCTCATGGTGGTGAATAAGTCTCACAAGATCTGATGATTTTATAAGAGGGAGCTCCCCTGCACAAGCTCTCTTGCCTTCTGCCATGTAAGATGTGTCTTGTTCCCCTTTGCCTTCTGCCATGATAATGAGGCCTCCCCAGGCATGTGGAACTGTCAGTCAATTAAACCTCTTTCCTTTATAAATTAACTAGTTTTAAGTATGTCTTTATTAGCAGTATGAGAACAGACTAATACATCTTCTATTCTTACTAACTTAAGGAACTCAGTTCAGAAATTCCCCCTTCTATCTTCTTATCTTCATTTCTTTTAGCTCATGAATTACACCTAGCAGTATATAAACATTCTATAATATTTTCCATTAAGGAAAATATCTTCTTGAGAACCCAACACTTTAGCCATCAGCCCAGGACTCTTCACTTTTCAGCACAATGTTTTCAAAATTATTCCCTATCCTGTCTTCTTTATTTTCTCATTTTTCTTTCTCAAACCTATTCTAATTGTATTTGAATAAAAACTCATCAAAAACATTTGAAAAACATCCTGGAAATATATAACTAATTAGCTGAAATGTTTATTCACTTTGCCAAACAATTGTCTCTATCCTAAGAAATTATACATGATTTTATATCTACAGATATATCAATAGATATATAGATATGATAAAAATATAAGCACTGTGAAAAATTTTGTACTATTGTGATGACATAGATATATGCAGATTGGGTGAATTTTCAATTGCAAAACTTGAAGCAAAAATATAGAAATTAAATTTATTTTTAACAAAAGTATTTAACATTTTAGCCAAGGTTCTATTTATTCTGGCAGTAGAAAAATTAATGCCATAAATCCAAGGAAAATGCAGCCACTTTCATATATTTTTCAAATTTCATGAAAAAAGTAGCCATGGTAGTCGGAATGAAGGTTATGCATGGGCTCAGAAACATGAAATTCCACACAGCAAAGCCAGCCTGCCTACAGCACTGCTGAGTGCCCAGATTATCTGTCAGCAGCAGAGATCAACACTGACCCCCTGATATGGCACCATTCCAGCTACCTAGTGAAAGGTCAATTAAACTGGGCTATTTCCAACATGGAAGGGGAAGTGTTTTGCCTTTAGTAGAATAGATACTAACTCTGGAGAAGAATTTGCCTTCCCTGCATGCAATGCTTCTTCCAAAACAACCACCCATGGACCTACAGAATCAAGTAAGCCTATCTGCAATCATTTTATTCCATGTAGCATTGCTTCTGGTCAAGGAATTCAATTTAGCCAAAGAAGTGTGGCAGTGGGTACATGTTCATGGAATTCACTAGTCCTACCATGTTTCCTGCAACCCTAAAGCATCTGGCTTGCTAGAACAGTGGAAAGGCCTTTAGAAGATTCAGTTACAGCACAAGCCAGGTGGCAGTACCTTGCAGGGTTAGGGCAAGGTCCTCCAGAGGGGTCTATATACTCCAAATTCACATTCAGTATTTGGCACTGTTCCTCTAATAGGCAGAATTTATGGGCCCAGGAATCACGGGGTGAAATTGGACACACTAGCAAATTTTTTACTTGCTGTTCTTGTGCCCTTATGCTCTGGGGGCCTGTAGGTCTTAATTTCAGAAGGAGGAATAGTTCTACCAGGAGACACAACAGTGATTTCACTGACCTGGAAAGTAAGACTTCCAGCAGGCCACTTTGGGCTCCTCATACCTGTGAATCGATAGGCAAAGAAGGAATTACAATGCTGTTTGGGATAATTGATCCTGATGAACAAAGGGAAATTGGACTACTACTGTAACATAGATGTAAGGAAAAATATGTCTTAAATATAGGAGATTCCTTAGAGTGTCTCTCAGTATTACCATGCCCTGCAATTAAGGTCAATGGAAAACTACAACAACTCAATTCAGGCAGGACAACTAATGGCCCAGCCCCTTCTGGAATGAAGATTTGGGTCACCATACCACGTGAAGAAGCAAGACCAGCTAAGGTGCTTGCTGAAGACAAAGGGAATACAGAATGAGTAGCAGAAAGAGGCAGATATAAATACCAGCAATTAACTTGTGACCAGATACATAAATGAGGACTGTAATGTCATAGTTTTTTTTTTTTAATTTTGTTGTGCATATGTCTGCGTGTATTCCAGTTCTATATCTATTCATATGTCCACATTGAAGTCAAAAATTTTAGCTATGGCTATAATTTCCTGACATCATTATTGCCAAATATAACTTTAATTCCTATTTAACTTTAATTCGATTTAAATTCCTAAAAGCAAAGCCTTCAGAATATTTTTGTTACAACTAAAATTAAAAGTCATTGTGAGCTATGGAGCACACAAATTACCTTTACCAAATTTTTATTGATAGTAAATAAGAACTTCAAGTAAACTAATTAACTTCTTTATTTTAAGGAATAGCAGTTTAAGAATAACTAATGAGTTCCAATCACCAATGATATTGTAATAAATGTGCAGTTTTATCATTAAATAATTTCATCAGAATATAGGTAATAGATTCATTATACTCACTATATTTATCTTTTTAGTAGTATTTTCTCAGTCATCTAATTCAACTGATTTTGTTAATGACTGCCCCAATATAGCTTCTCCCAACTTCCTTTGAAAACAAAACAAACAAATATAAAATGCCTCATCCCTCAAACTTTTAAAGATTATTAGCAATGGATTTCTGGTCAGTACAGTATTGCGAGTTAATATTTTTAAATTCTCAGAACCAAATAGAGAATAATGATATGTTAAATATTAAACTAAAATGAAATAAATATATCTACATTCAATAGCAAAATATACATGTGAAAGAACAGAATATGGATTGTAAACAAAAGGGTTCCTAGAACTGAAGCTGATTGAGGGCTGCCTTTTATTTTGTAAATATAAATGAGAGGTAGCTGCTGAAAAGAAAAACAACAACAAAAATTGTTGATTCAAGATAAGGAACAACATCAGCTTCATTGCTTAAAATTTGAAGCCGTATATTCATCTTAAAAGAAGCTGAAAAACACAGCACGTGTTTATGGATTATATAAAGGGACTTAGAAAGAGAAGTTGGAGTGAACATATACAAACAGGCCGCCAAGAAAGACAACGCACCTACTGAAAGGACAATCCAGCAACTGGATTTAGAGTATCCCAGATATCATTATACTATGGGAGCTCTGACCCACAAATATAAGACTTAGTTGTGTATCGCGAGTTCAGGAGGAGGCAACAGACAATGCCATTTGCATGGATGAGAATAGTCAAAATCACGTCACATGCGGCATATCATAAATAACCACATCAACTTTTTCCAAATTTATATATAAATTTCAAGCAGCTTCAATAAAGACATGTAAAATATTAAGCTGATCACAATGATATAAAGAAGAGTACAGAAGTATAAATAACCAAGATTATATTTTAAGAAGAAATATGAGAAAAATTGACCTTTACTTAACAGTTACTAAGACTTATTGAAGTTATAAAAAAGATACTGTGGAGTTGGCAGAGTGAAAAGCTAACAGACCAATACTAAAAAATAGAGAACAAAATAAACTGACCCAAACATTTAAGGGCAATTGTGACAGAGAAGGAAAGGGCATGACAAATCAGTGGGGATTAATTCAAATATTCAATAAATTGTATACAATAATATGATCTCCATATAAAAATGAAAATTATGCTGCCACCTCATAGCATACAAAAAATCCAGATAGATTATAAAACTATTGGTAAAATGAAAATTTTCAAACTTTTATAAGTATTCATAGTAGTATGTTTTCATGTCGTCAAGAAATTGAAGCATTTCTCAATGACACAAAAATACAAGCCATTAAGAAAAAAACTTGATCAGACTAAAGTTTAAAATTTATTATTATTATGGCAAAATACTCTATAAGGTAAGGTTAAAAAAATGCCACATTGGGGAAAATATATTTTCAATGTATATAACCAACAAAATCGAATACTCAGAATTTACAGAAATTTATTTCATTTAAAAAAGATTCAACAGCCTAAACGGAGAAATGTACAAAGGATATAAACAGATAACTAACAGAGGAGGAGACTAAAATAGTCAATGTGCTTTTGACTAGGAATCAAGAAAGCATAAAACAAGTAAATTCATATCTATGAGATTAGCAAAATTGCAAAGATTGACATTGTCACTTTCTATTAAGGATTTGGAAAGGTGGAGCTCTCTTACTGTAGAACAGGATATAAAGACCAATTCACTTTTGATAACAATTTGGCAATATATTTTACATTTTAAGATCGAAATATCTAACTGCCTATTGAGAGTGGCAGGAGACAACCAAATGCCTAGGCAGATGGGGCGGGTCCCCAGTAAAACTCCACCTTCAAGCTGAAGACAGTTTAAAGCCTGAAATGCAAGCTACAAGTCAGATCCTCAGAATGGATTGAGAACTTGTCTTCCTGTTTGACATGGTTTCCTCTGATTGATCCCCACTCTTCACCTATTTTACATATACCTACCCTTTCTTCGTTGGTTTTCTACATTGTTGTGCCTACCTTTGAGTGGTGTCTTCACTTTAACCTTTTTTTGCATACTCACAAACCAATCAGTACACTTATGAATCCATAAGAGGCCCCAGAACAAGCCACATGGGAGACTTTCCCGCCTTTGGATAGGAGAACCACCCGCCATGTCCCCTCTTTGCTGAGAGCTTGCCTTTCGCTTAAGAAATTTTACTGTACTCCCTTTACGGTGTCTGTGCACCTAATACTTCCTGGTGAGACAAGAACTTAGACCAATCTGACTTAAGGAGCAGAAAGACCGTAACACTATCCATTGTTTCCGTTATGAATCTGTCTTGGATAAATGTTTACATATACACAAAAATATACATGCACAAGAATAATCATGGAATATGCTTATGATATTGAAATACCAATTTATGTTTACCACTAAAAGAACTCCAGCAAATTTTTCAAAGTATCTTCACAATTCTTTATGAGACTGAAAATTGGGAAACAACATAGTGCCTACCAATTGAAGAAAACATAAATAACATATAGAATATTCATTTATTGAATCAGTACAGCACTAACAACGTATAAATTGTATTTCTCTACAGATCTAATTCTAAAACATCATATTTCTTGAACAGAAAAGTCAAAAGGCATGAATAGTATGGTAGATTCATGTAAATGTTAAAAAGCATAATACTATGTTAAAGAAGAAATATATTAGTACAGATATATAGATGCTTAAAATACACAGAAATTGATTTCCTTTATAGAGAAAGGAATGAATAAATATTAATTCAAACTATGTTACAAGTGGGGGTACAAAGTATGTTTCAAATACAGCTGTATTTGTGTCATCTCATTTTATTAGCTGATGGAAAATGTAAAGAAAATATGGCAGAAGACTTACTGGTACATGTTGTTCATTATATTAGTTTCTTTTTTATTATTTAATTTAATTTAATTTTTATTTATTTATTTATTTATGGTTTTTTTTTTGAGACGGAGTCTGGCTCTGTTGCCCAAGCTGGAGTGCAGTGGCGCGATCTTAGCTCACTGCAAGCTCCGCCTCCCAGGTTCGCGCCATTCTCCTGCCTCAGCCTCCGAGTAGCTGGGACTACAGGCGCCCACACCACGCCCAGCTAATTTTTTTTTTTTTGTATTCTTGGTAGAGATGAGATTTCACCGTGTTAGCCAGGATGGTCTCGATCTCCTGACCTCGTGATCTGCCCGCCTCGGCCTCTCAAAGTGCTGGGATTATAGGCGTGAGCCACCGCGCCCAGCCCTATTTATTTATTTTTTGAGAAAGAGTTTCTCTCTTGTCGCCCAGGCTGGAGTGCAATGGTGCAATGTCGGATCACTGCAACCTCCACTTCCTCGGTTCAAGCCATTCTCCTGCCTCAGCCTCCCAAGTAGCTGGGATTACAGGCATGTGCTGTCATGCCCGGCTAATTTTGTATTTTTAGCAGAGACGGGGTTTCACCATGTTGGTGAGGCTGGTCATGAACTCCTGACCTCAGGTGATCCACCCATCTCAGCCTCCCAAAGTGCTGGGATTACAGGAATGAGCCACCACTCGCAGCCACTTTTTTGTTATTTTAAATGAATAACATTTACAAAATTTTGCTAGCCAATATTTTTTAGAAGTTCAAAGATTAAATTAGAATACACTATTATGGAGATAGAACTTCATGGAATGGTGTGGGGACAGTGGAGAAACAGAGTAAACTCAGGCTTCAGTGAAAGTGAGATTTTATTATTATTATTATTATTATTATTATTATTATTATTATTATTATTCCTCACTGTTTTCTTCCCTGAATCGGGGAAACAATCTCTGCCACTCAGATAAACAGATAGCTAATTCTATCTGCTGTACTTCTACTAGTCTGATATCTTTCTGCTCATATAGTATTTTTCATATTTGATAAGGGGATAATATTTTAAGAGAATAAGTCAATATAAAATAAGTGGCATGGAGAATAACTGGCACTGATGTAAGCAATATTTAACAATTTCAGTCATTTTTATATCATCTTAACTATATAGTGTACCTGCACACCACTGTGTTACTATTATTTATTTAAATCCACTTGTTTCTCAATTTTTTAAAAAAAATACTAAGAATTATATCTCATTTCATTTAAAGAAATTCCCAGCTGGGCTCGGTGGCTCATGCTTGTAATCCTAGCACTTTGGGAGACCGAGGCAGGTGGATCATTTGAGGTCGGGAGTTTGAGGCCTGCCTAACCGACATGGTGAAACCCTGTCTCTACTAAAAATACAAAAAAATTAGCAGGATGTGGTAGTGCATGCCTGTAATCTCAGCTACTTGGGAGGCTGAGGCAGGAGAATCCCTTCAACCCAGGAGGCGGAGGTTGCAGTGAGGCGGAGTGCAGTGCACTGCACTCCAACCTAGGTGACAGAGTGAGACTGTGTCTTAAAAAAAAAAAAAAATTCCTATATCACTTGCCAAATTAAATGTAAAATAATGCAATTTAAAATAGATCAAATCATATAATTAAATTAAAAACATATTAAAATGAGATAGATTACAAAACGAAAGTCTTGACCTAGTTTGCAAAGATATGTATCTGTAAATAATTTAAAAGAAAAGCATGAGGCTGAAAACAGTCAAAGCATTTGATAATCGCTTGATGTGACCTAGTTAAAAATTAGAAATTATAACACAAGAATTTTAATTCTGTCCTATAGTTATGATGCTCTATATCTTGAGATTTTCTACTCATAGATATCTAGTCACAAGTGGTCAAAATTGTTTAACTGTGATTTCTCCTAGGATAGGTTATCATGCATAAATTTCTTAATAAAATAGAAATTGTGTGTAACCAACTCACCTCAAAAATTCATCAGAACAAGCTTCAGATTCCATCTGTCATCTGATTAGTTCTTATTGGGTAATGCTCACAGAATAATGGCAAAGTTCCTCATCCACACACCAACGCTAATTCGTTTGGGAAAATAAGGTTTTTAAATGGCTTACCAAAGCCATTTAAAAATCTCTTCCTGAAGTTCAAAATATTTTTAGTGAGTTCTTAGATGAAACTATAAATCCAATTACAAAAGTCTACACATATTTCACCAATTTTTTTAATCATCAAGTTAAATTTTCTGATATAAATGTGCCTCTAAAGATAAATAAATTAACAAAGTCTGCTAACATGCAAAGCTAAACAAAGGATGCATGTACTATCTCTGAAACAAAAATCTTGTTCAGAAGACCTCAGATTCTTTGAATAATGTAGGCAGAACACGTTAGTGTAGAAAAGGCCAACAAATAAGCATCAGTGTAAAACGAGTTGTTTATGGTCTAACAGAAAGAGAGATAAAGAGACAGAGGGGCATAGGGAGAAAGAGAGAATAAAAATTGAATGGTCTGTTATTAATATGATTTACACATTTCTTGATGTAGTGTATGTGGGGAAGTGGGCTTTCATGTGTGTATATTTGAGTCCATTCTGCACCCAAAGCCGCAAAATCGAAGTAACTTCATAACTTGGATTTGAGGAATAATACTCACATTAGACTTACTATACCTTTAGCATCCTGTGTGCATTTTCTAAAACCTAGTTTCTAGGCTGAGTTTCATTTGTTTACAAACAAGTAAGTTGGCAATCAGTTTGAAAATGATCTTTTTCAGTTATAGGTATGGGACAAATTTACAGATATTTTTATTTAGAAATTGGAAATTCTTAGGCAGCTACTATCTGATAAATGCCAAATAGTTGGCTGAATTTATTTATTAGTCTTATCAACAGTTGTCAGTGAAGAGTATTAGCTTTGTTACTAGGTGTAATCATTGATAAATCAAGATTCTGGTCATGTCTATAATTCTATAACATATCATATTGTTTAACTTACATCAAACATTGTGCATATTTTGCTACTGAGTATATGTTTACCATTAAAGTAACCCCAGCAAATTTTATAAAGAATCTTCACAGTTACTTCTGTGGTTTCAATGTTTTTTGCTTTTGGCCATTTTAAAATTTTTATAGATTCAGGGGATATATATGCGAGTGTGTTATGTGGTTATATTGCATAATAGTGAGGTTTAGGCTTTGAGTGTACCCATTACACAAATTGTAAACGTTGTACTCAATATGTAATTTTTTCAAGCCTCAACTACCTCTCACCCTCCCTGCTTTTGGAGTTCCCAGGGTATATTATTTCCATTTTTATGTCCATCTTTACCTGTTGTTTAGTTCCCACTTATAAGTGAGAATATGCAGTATTTGATTTTCTTTTTCTGAGTTATTTTACTTGGGCTAATGGCCTCCAGCTCCATCTATGTTGCTGCAAAAGACATGATTTCATTCCTTTTTATGGATGTGTAGTGTCCCAGGGTGTATATATGGCATATTTTCTTTATCCAGTTATCTGCTGACGAACACACAGACGAACAATTGCTATTGTGAATAGTGCTGCAATAAACATACAAGTGTAGCTGTATTTTGGATAAAATGATTTTTTTTTCGTTTTGGTAGATACCCAGTAGTAGGATTGGGATTGCTGGGTAAAATGGTGATTATATTTTCAGTTATTTGAGAAATCTCCATAGTAGTTTTTATAGAGGTTGAACTAAATTACATACTTACCAAGAGTGTATAAAGCATCTCCTTTTCTCCATATCCCTGCCAATGTCTGTTGTTTTTTGACTTTTCAGTAATAGCCATTCTATTGGTGTGAGATGGTATCACATTGTGGTTTTAATTTGCATTTCTCTGGTGATTAGTGATGTTGAGCATTTTTTCATATGTTTGTTGACCGTTTGTATGTCTTCTTTTGAGAAATGTCTGTTCATGTCCTTTGGTCAGTTTTTAAAGGGTTGTTTGTTTTTTCCTTATTGACTTGTTTGAATTCCTTGTAAATTCTGAATGTTAGTCCTTTATAGGATGCATAGTTGGCAAATATTTTCTCCCATTCTGTAGGTTGTCTATTTACTTTGTTATTTCTTTAACTGTGCAGAAGATTTTATTGTAATTAAATCCCATTTGTTTATTTTTCCTTTTGTCGCATTTGCTTTTGAGATTTTAGTCATAAATTCTTTGTGTCGGCCAACGTCCAGAAAAGTTTTTGCTAGGTTTTCTTCTTGTATTTTTGTAGCTTCAGGTCTTATGTTTAAGTCTTTAATTCATCTTGAGCTAATTTTTGTATATAGTGAAATGTATGAGTCCAGATTCATTATTCTGCATATGACTATCCAATTTTCCCCATGCCATTTATTGCATAAGGTATGTTTTCCTCATTGTGTTTTTATCAACTTTGTTGAAGACCAGTTGGTTATAGATAGGTGGCTTTGTTTCAGGTTCTCTATTCTATTCCACTGATCTATGTGTCTATTTTTGTAACAGTACCATGCCATTTTGGTTACAACAGCCTTTTAGTATACTTTGAAGTCATGTAATGTGATGCCTCTGGCTTTGTTCTTTTGCTTAGTATTGCTTTGGCTATTTGGACTTTTGTTTTATTCCATATAAATTTTAGTTTTATTTTTGTTAGTTCTGTGAAAAATGACAATTGATAATTTAATAAGAATTGTGTTGAATCTGTATATTACTTTGGGCAGTATGGCCATTTTAATGACATTGATTCTTCTAATCCATGAGCATGGGGTGTTTTTTTCATTTGTGTCATCTATGATTTATTTTATCAGTGTTTTCTAGTTCTCCTTGTAGAGATTTTTCATCTCCTTGATTAAAGGTATTCCTAGGTATTCAATTTTTTTTGTGGCTATTGTGAATAGGATTGAATTTTCGGTTTGGTTCTCAGATTGCACGTTATTGGTATATAGAAATGCTACTGATTTTTGTACATTGATTTTATATCCTTATTAAATACAGGAGTATAAATGATATTGGTTTCCTATCATCATTCTAATTCTCACTGCATATTTATTTTTATGATTATTGAATGTTTATTATTTCTAAAACATAGGTTTTGCAAAATAGTTCTTTGCTTTATTTTTTAGCTTTAAAATTCTACCACAAATGGAAAGATTTATTATCAGGATTTATGGATGATTCTTTATAGATTAGTGAAAATAAAATAGACATAGTCTCTTTGCCAGCCCCCCAAAGATCAAATGTATAATGTTAGTGTAAATTTTTATGCAGTTATTTGCTGAGTACCAGAATACTGCTAAATTATTCACTAAATTGGTATTCATATATATACACAAAGATTATAGGAGTATTTTATTATAATTACCATGAGTATTTAAATTCAATACCTTTGTAATTTTAAAGTTCTATTTTTAAGCACAGCCTAACAACATTCAAAAACCATCATCATCACTATGACAGCAACAAAACAAAGTCCCAATTACTTTTATTTACTATATATGCTTTTACAAACTTGATTATTTAAATAATTATTCTTTCTAAAATTGGTCTTTAGACATTACTAAAAAGAATGCAGAAGGTGTATAGAAATTTAGTTGTCAAAAAAATATATATATGATCCATATTATCTATGTCATTCATACTTCCAGATATCTATAGAAGATATGGCAACATATTATCCCCAAGTAAAGCATTGAGTTAATGATAATTAATCACATTCATTTTACTTTTACAGATTTGGACCAATTTAGAGATACAATACATATTTTAATTTTATTTTTACTTTTCCTATCTATCTATCTATCTATCTATCTATCTATCTATCTATCTATCTATCTATCTGTCTCCCTCCCTCCCTCCCTACCTACATACCTATCTATACATCTCCACACACATACATGATTGGAAGGGTAGTTCGTTCCAACATTCTCATATTTCAGATAAAGGGATTCCACTAAAGCTGTGGTCCTTTTCATTAGTTGCACATTGAAACAACCTGGAGAGCTTAAAAATCTGTTTCCTCCAGAGATTCTGATTTGTCTGGTCAGGTCTCCAGGCGACTCTATTATGCTTCCTAGATAGAGAACCACTGCACTAGAGCAACCCTCCAAGCTTCTTATGCAACTATTTCACTCTCTTTTAATGAAGAAAATAGCCATAGAAGACTCTTTTCTCTTATTCCCTTTCTAGATGTTACTGTCCTTGCTTAAATACGCCCAATAATGGTAAATGGTAAAGGTAAGTTATAAAGTCCTGTATAATAATACAAAACTAGAAAGGTATTAAAGGGAAGTGGCTGATAGCTAAAGATACATGCAGGGTCATTTCCACTTCCCTAAACAAAACCATTTTTTGACAGAAATATAGACTATGACCAGACAGCCAAACAACATGGGATTGGGTAATTTTTGAAGTGCAGAAAGAGAGACAGAGAGAGAGAAATATTATGAATGAGATATTAAGAGAGTAAAGGAAAAGCTTCTGTACCAGGAAATATATTTACACTGCAATAAATATGTAGTCTGTAATCCAGGAACCTGTGGCTCTTTTGTGAGGACTTTGGCACTGAAGTACTAATTCAAGCTTTAAGACAGCCATGAAATACTAAATAACTTCAATTTTGTGCCTGTATTTTATGAGATCATCAAACACTTCAAGTAAATTACAACTTTAAAATCAATTTCTCTCTTCAGCCGATTATCTATTATCCTGTATGATTGAAGCTTGCATCTCTTAACTGGTGTATTATCCAAACCAAAGTCAAACCGAAAGTTCTTATTTAATGACAGCACTTCAGCACTTTGAAGAAATAGAAAATAAAAATGCTAATCTATATACAGCACTTTGTGCTGTAGTGCTGGGCTTTTTATATTTATGTGGAGAAAGTAATTGGAAATGAAAGAAAATAGTGAGCTCGAACTATAGGAAATGGCCTAGGTACAGAAATTGGGGACTTCCTCTGCCATGTACTAGCTACCTTATATGGACAAGTCAATTAACCTCCTTGAACTGATTTCTTCTCAGTTACAAAATGGGAATAAGATATAATATCTATGAAAGTATTTAAATACAGATAGATACAGACAAGCAATTATTATGTTACTATATTTTTTTCATTATATGTATATAGAATGGACTAGCTTCAAGAACCAGGATAAGAAAGATAGCAAAACTTACTAATATATGATATTCATATGAAGGTATCTAATAAAGGATAAGGTAGAACGCTATGAATACGAATGTTAGCTGTAGAAAGAATTAGAAGTGTCAAGAAAATTGGAGGATTACAGTGAAGTAAGAATATTCTGTGGTTAGGATTTGATAGTCATGAGCTATTCAAAGGGGCATATAAAGTCTAGAATGGGCATGATATAACTCGAGGGAGTGTTAACAGGTGCTAAGCACTGTAATTCATTTTTCCTGAGTGATAGACAGTGCCCTGCAGACAAAGGTATATGTTGAAAGTTTTAGGATAAATAATATTAGCTGTGATAAAATGGACTTTTTGAAAAAAGCCTATTAAGAATGGTCTCTTAGGAATCTGTGGCATTTTTCTTTACAGGCCCTAGGGATTAAAAAAATTTTTTTCTACTGAAGTCCATGGCTAATTTTCTTAAAGAACAGGCATAATTATGCCACTGCCATGCTCAATTAACATCTGTAACTCGTTGTATGCCAAATTAATTATAAATTTATTAACCTGGCACTTAAGCCCCTCCACAGATCCTCAATCTATTTTTGCCAGTAATGCTACTCTGTCACTCATTCCCAAATGAACCTTATGATCAAATCAAATTTAACTGTGACTGTTTCTCAGAAAAGCTCATGCTTTGTTGCTTCCAGGCTTTTGCTCAATTTGTTTCACTGTTCTTACGTCTTTTCTACCAGCGGATGGAATAATGACAATTACTATCATAGCAATATTATTAATAGCTAACTTTGAACTATATACCAGGGACAGTGCTACATGCTTTATAAATATTTTCTCATTTAAACTTAAGAGCATCACTGCGTTAACATGCTATTATCGCTATCATATATACTGTATTTGAAGCCTTACAAAGGTTTTATTGCTTGCTCAATTTCATTACAACAATGATGGAATAATAATTCAATCTAAGAACGCAGAGTTCAGAACAACTATATTTTACTCTCTCAATACAGATTTAAAGAGAGGGTAGAATTCAACTTTTCTTTATTTCAAATGTCTCCTTTCAGTATTGACTTCATGGTGTATTTTTTTTTTCAGGAAGTTAATTGTTCCTCTTTTGAATCATCAAATCCCACAAAGCATTTTTATTGTTCTTCTTATACAAATACACTTTGTATTGTAAAAATGTGTTCATTTGCCTAAGTGTCAAGATAAATGCTAGTATCTTGAGCAAAAGGAGTGTTTCTGATTCACCTTCATGTCGCCTGAAGCACATAACCAAAAGTGTGTATATATATATAGAGAGAGAGAGTAGGTACTCAATAAATAATTGTTGAGTTAAAAATTTCAAATGATTCCCTAGTGGCAGAACTGTACTAA
The DNA here is from genome assembly GCF_028885655.2 of Pongo abelii. NCBI lineage: Eukaryota > Metazoa > Chordata > Mammalia > Primates > Hominidae > Pongo > Pongo abelii. Next base: position 53,967,932 of record NC_071997.2, on the reverse strand, counting down.
GTACATAATATTTTCTCAATATTTTTATAACCAAGATCTGCTAATTTATAATTTAACCTTTTTTGTGATTTATCAAGATAGACCCACGGATAGTTAAAGGACATGATTTCATATGTCCCTAAGCATTGTGGAAAGACTCATGCAGAATAATAATTTGTACCAATTTTTTTTCCATTTGAAATCCTGATATTTTTGGAGAAAAACAATGAACTCTTCATAACAGAACCATAGGAAAACACTCAACAACACTGGAAGCAATAATTATGAATCTAAAAGGGGATTCAAAACAGCAGGAAGCTAGATTGAACTGTAGTTATTTAATGCTAAGTACTCTTATCCAGATGTACTAGCCTAAAAAATGCTAGAGAATAGGGTTTAAAACTTTTTATGCTGTAATGTTCAATATGCTATGCTATCTAATAACTACTACTAAATAATTTGTCTGGAAGACCAAAGATATGATATAACACAGAGATACAGATGAACTGGAAATACAATGCTAGTGTTGACTTTACTGCCGAGAGCTGATAGTAAAAAACAAAAACCACTCCTAGCATTCAATATTCCAGGGAATTTGCAATATAAGTTATAGGACTCATACAATGAAGCCACTAAGGACCTGGACTCTTGAAACAGAAATTTGACACAATGACTTTCCTAGAACATTATGAAATATCCTATAAGAAACAGGACAAATTCACACAGGTTATTTTTGCACAAGAGTTCTTTGAAAAGGTAGCTATTTCTGTATGTCCGTGAGTACCCTTATAATGGAATGTATTCCTAAACAGAAATTCACATTATCCCTCTTTGCTTTTCATCTTCAGCAAAAAAACAAAATAATAAGTTAATGACAATAAAAAACTTATACTGTAAAATCAGTGATTATTTCCAAATTAACTCAGTGATATTAAAGTTCAGAAAACAATGTTTGTGAGCTACAGGGACAAAGACCATACATTTAAATATAGGTATTTGCTATAGTCCAGATACAACTGTCCCCACCAAAAGTCATGTTGAAATTTAATTCTCAGTGTGAAGGTGTTGAGAGGTGGGGCCTAATGGGTGGTGTTGGGTCATGTGGGCAAATCCCTTATGAATGGCTTGGTGCCTTTCTTGTGGTAGTGTGTCCTCAATCTGGTGAGACTAGATTAGTTCTCACTGGAATGGGCTAGTTTCCTCCAAAACGGGTTGTGATAAAACCAGGACTCCCCTCAGGTTTTCTCTCTTCTCACCTGTTTACTTCTCATTTGACCTTCTCTACCATGTTTTAACATAGCATGTGGTCCTCAGCAGAAGCCAACCAGACACCAGTGCCTTGCTTCTTATACTTCCAAGCCTGAAGAACTGTGAGCTAAATAAACCTCTTTTCTTATAAATTATCTAGTCTCCAGTTTTCTATTACAGCAACATGAAAATAAGACAATATTCCCAAGCTTTTAGGAACAACTGACATCTTTACAAGGCTAAATTATCCTATCAAAAAATAAGACATGTCTTAAACATTTTTATGCCTTCTTACAGAGCTGTCAGTAAAGTTTTAATATTTTCTTCACATAGGACATTTATTGCATGTTAACTATACTTCTGGATATTTTGTATTCTTTAGTAAAATTTTTATTTCTTTATTTTATAAATGGGAGAACTATGAGAAACTACTTTTTTTGTATTTTTATATTTCAATCAGCTCTTCTAATAATTATCTACTTTCTTATGGTTTTTCTAAGTATTTTAAGGAGTTTTGCAGAGACTGTTATTATAAAATAGAAATACTTTTTTCTTGTGTGCATTATTTTATTTTTAATTAATTTTTCATATTTAAAATAGAATTATAAAATACTGTGGGAGAAAACAATAATAATTGTTCTTCTAACTTATTGGGGTTAATTCTGGAGTCTGTCCAAAATGTTATTTAAAATTTCTAAATATGAAATTACACTACATTTTTGTACTATTTAAAAATTAAAAATCATGTTTGGTAAAAATATACAAAAGAAATTTTTTAGGTTTCCATGATGACATACAGTTAAAATGGTACAGATGTTTTCTATAACTTGGTAATTTTTAATTTCCAGCTAGTAAAAACTACATTTTCTTGGTAATTTAAAACAGATTTATTGAAGTATAAATTGACTTAAAATAAATAGCAGTGTTTATCCATTAGCCTGTGGATTGACACTGGCTTTTGTTTTCACATTTTGTCTATTATACATGTTAATGTTTGATAAATTTGGGCAGCACACACATATATGTAGATTATACATATATGTCTGTATATATGTGTATACATATATGTGTGTATAAACAGAGAAAAATTTCTCTGTGTATATATGCATATAAGACAATAATCACAATAAAGATAATAAATATACCCATCACCCTTCAATATATCATTGTGTGTCTGTGTAAACCCTCTATCCTACCACCAGTCCTCACAAGACAATTGTTCTCCTTTCTGTCACTATAGATTTGTTTGCTTTTTCTAGACTTTCATAGAAATAAATTATTTTTCAACATGTACTCTTTCTGTCTTCTTTCACGTAGCATAATTATGTTGAGATTCATTCATCTTGTCTGTGTCACTAGCTCATTTCTTTATATTGCAGAGTAACATCCCATTACATGGATATACCATGATTTGTTTATCACATAGCTTGTGACTGAATATTTGATATGTTTTCAGGTTGTAGGTATTACTATTATTATTATTTTTTTTTGAGACAGAGTCTCACTCTGACACCAGGCTGGATTGCAGTGGCATGATCACAGCTCACTGACGCCTCAACCTTCCAGGCTAAGGTGATTATCCCACATCAGCCTCCCCAGCCAATGGGACTACAGGCACATGCCACCACACCCAGCTATTACAGTTTTTGTATTTTTTGTAGAGACACGGTTTTGCCATGTTGCTCAAGCTGGTCTCAAACTCCTAGGCTGAAGTGATCCGCTCACTTCCACTCTCTTAAAGTGCTGGGATTATAGGCATGAGCCAATGTGCTTGGCCAGGTTTCAGGTATTAAAAATAAAACTGCTATGAACATTTACTTACAAATATTTGTATAAACATATGCTTCTAATTTTCTTGGATGTGGAATATCTGGATCAGATGGTAGGTATATTTTTAATTTTTTAAGAAGCTGCTAAACTATTCTTCAAAGTGGTTCACCATATGGAATACAGTCTTACTAATTGTTATAATGCCTGCGCCTGCCCATTCTAACATCTGTGTGAGTTCTGGGTGGTTTTCAACTAATTCATTTATGTTCATTATAGATCATACTTTTCTGTTTCATCCCATACCTCATAATGTTTTATTAGATACCAGACATTGTAAACTTTATCTAATTGAGTGCAAAATATTTTTGTAACTTGTAAATAATCTTAAGCCTTGTTTTGGGAAGCAGTTTGATTCTTTCAAATCTAAGGCAATATTTAAATTTTAGTTTTATGTTCATTAGTCTTTGAGGGCTTATTCCTAGAAAATTATTTAGTTCATCGAGGATTTTCTTATTTCATAGATTTGAGTCTACATGTAGTTGTCTAATAAACTGTTCGTGACTTACAAAATATATGACAATATCTTCTTTATTATTCTAACATGTTGTGTATGCAGGTTGCAAATTTGCCTGAACTACTTTGCTCATGTGCAAGTTTCTAGTTTGGTTTCTGTAGGTTCCAAAAGCTGGAAAAAGGGGACAAATGGGTGTTTGAGACTAAATTCTTCCATAGAGACATATAGCAGTAATCCAGGATTCAACTAATCTTACAGTTATCTAGACATCAGAAACCTAGAGTGTTCCAATATAGTTGCGGGACTCAAAACCAAGCTCAGTTTCAATTTCAAAGTGCAGACTATAGTGTTCACTAGACTATTATGCACAATTTATTTAATCGTAGACTGTGTCTATATTATATTTGTAGCAACTCCATATATTTGATTTACCACAATTTTATCAATTTGAAAAAATAATTGTAGCATTCATGTAGCTAATTTTTTAAAAGTCCTATAATGGTGACTTAGAGTTAAAGGAAGTTGAAGCATTTATGATAGCTACTTCTGAATTATAATCATTGATTAAATCATAATTAACCACTCCTTGAACTAAATATATCTCAATTATAGTACCTAAACAGCTTTAGTTTATAGTTTAAAACCAACACAAATACACACACACGCATTCTCTCTGTTTCTGTGTGTGTATGTGTTAAGTATATACACATAAATATGTATTTCCAAAATATATTGCAGCATGTTTTATTACAGACTCACATTTTACAGATATTTTCCCACTTTTCTTCAACATACTTACTAGATGTTTAATAGTTATTTTTTAAACAATTTTTTTTTTTTTTACTTTAAGTGCATTACGTTTTTTTTTTAAATTTTTTTATTATACTTTAAGTTCTAGGGTACATGTGCACAATGTGCAGGTTTGTTACATATGTATACATGTGCCATGTTGGTGTGCTGCACCCATTAACTCGTCATTTACATTAGGTATATCTCCTAATGCTTTAAATAACTATTTTTAAATTAATTTTAGTAATCTTTTCAAAGAACCAATTTTTGGGTTAATTTTTAAATTTTTTCTGTCTTCATTGTTTTTAGGTTCTGAAAATTTTATTTTTTGTCTTTGTGAATTCATTTCTCCTAGTAGTTTTCTTAGCCTTCTTGCATTGAATGCTTAATTTTACTATTTTTATTCTTTCATCCTTGAAAATAAAAACATTTCAGGCTTTGTATTTTCTTCCAAGCACTTCTTTGCTTATCTCACAGAAGTTTAAATATGTACTGTCTAATGCCACTCTGTTTTTTCAAACAAGATTTGGAAAATACAAAGCTGATATATTATCAATTTTGTTGTTACATTATTTATTTTTATAAAAGTGGTTACTTTTCAGTCTCAAATCTTCTCTTTAAGCTGCAAAATTCGTTTATAGACTTTATGCTATTTTTCTGAATGCTTTTCTCATTAGCTGACATCAATGACACCTAGACATTTTTTATTCTACTAAAAATTTCATGTGTGGCTTCTCCTTGGTACCAGTAACTGTCCACTTGCAATCTGTTAGAAGGTCTGTTTAAAGCTTAAGCTACAAGTCTGGCTAATGTAAATTTATGTTACTACTTGAGCAGTGAATCAGCTTAATTGGGAAGGGTGTCAGAGCTGTTGGCAGTCCGAGAGAAATTGATCTCTGTATTTTTTTATTTTGTGTTTGATGAAGTGGGTTATTTTTCTTTCATAGCTTTTCTCTTAGGCTACCCATTCTGCCAGCTCATTGCTGCATTTATCCCTCTCTGTTTCCTATGGCTTGCTGTAACGGGGTGATCTCCAAATCCTCAGTCTTCCTACTTGTGTTTTCCACTGTGCTGTGTGGAATTGTAATTGATTACACCATCAGGGACAGTGTTATGTGGCCTGCTGCTTCGGTGACCCATGGGAGAAGCGTGTCTCCTACCCTGACCTACAAATCTGGAGGTGTTTGAGGGTTTTTGCAACGTGTTATCCCCCTGTTATCCAAGTATGCTGCTGTTGCTCAGTAAAGAAAGTTGTATGAATGTCCATAGCACAGTCTATAAACTGAACTATGTTTACTACCACTGCTTTTTCCTTGAATTTTCTCAGAACTGGATGGCTACTTCCTGTAGTTATCAGTATCCAATGAGGTATATTCTTATGATCATGTTATGGAAATGGAAATCTTTTATTTTGGGATATGGAGCACATATGATAATAGGTATGCATGCACACTTTATCCACCTCCTGAAACACAAAATATGCTCTGGGTGTAAAGTAATTGTTGTCCATGTCACGATTACTAAAATAATGCCAGCATTTGTAGAAACTAAAAAATGTAAAAGAGTGAAAAATACAAACAAAAACTTTCCTATTTTATTCCTATTATTCCCCCAAAACTATTACTGAAAAATGTGCCTACATTGGGTATTAGATATAAAACATTCTAGATTAATGTATTCATATAAAGAAAGAGTCTATAGTCAGAAATATATTCCACTTATCAATGATATAGAATCATGATATTCCCATGTCACACATACAAATCTTTTTAACTTTTTTAAAAGGCTGCAAACACTATCTTAGCGATATTTCTGTGTCAACAGTGAGGTGTCTATGTCAATATACTGCTGAATATTTTATTATATCGTGTATTACAAAAATTAAATTTATTTATGGCTATTTATGTAGTTCTCATTTATTTGTTTTAGTTTTGCTAGTACAAACAATGCTAAAAATTAATATCTTTGGATCTTTTATTTCTGTGTGTCCATCTGAGGATGGTTGAAATGTAAGTTGATAGAAATTACATATTTAAGTCAATGAATAATTAATTTTGTAATTTTGTTAGTTCTGACAAATTGATCCCAGAGTGTCACATAAGTAAAGATTTCCTGTATTACTTTTCCATTGTTGCCATAAAAATTATGACAAACCAATCTTACAGTTAGCACAAGATGTCTAGAATGTTCCAGTATAGTTGCTGGATCTCAAAACCAAGCCTTGGTTTTATTTTCAAAGTAGAGACTACTGGGTTTACTGGAATCATACATGCAGTTTATTTAAGAGTAGAATGTGTCTAAATACATTACGCCTAAAATATTGACATGCTTAAAAAGATCATTTCTACCCAGAGATTATTTGATTATTTTAAAATAATTAATCTAGTGCTTTTATTCTGCATTTTTACATAAATATCCTTAATACATCTCAACATTATCTTTAGTACAAGAATTTAGTCAACCAGAATATTTGCAGTCCCATAACTATTGAAATATATTATTTTCATAATAATTTAAGTTCCATATTTATCATATACTAAATATTCATGAATTTGGATTCATATTTAAATAGGATGCATACCTTCAGTAATTTATCTATTCCTATACCACAATCAAGATGATTTAGTTACTGTAAATTTATAATGTTTTTTTCCTACCTAGTAGGGAGCTTCTACATGATATACCTTTTAAAACTGTTATTCTTTGTATTTCTTCCAGATTAATTTTACCACCATTTGTTAAGCTTCAAAATTTCTGTTAGATTAAAGCCACTTTTTACTAATTGGTTCATTTAGAAAATGATGTGACTTTAAAATGGTTGGTCACGCTGGGTGTGGAGGCTCATGCCTGTAATCCAAACATGTTGACAGGCCAAGGCAGGAAGATGACTTCAGCCCAGTAGTTCAGGACTACGGTGAGCTATGATCACATCACTGCTCTCCAGCCTGGACAACTGAGTGAGACCTGTCTCTAAAAAAAAAAAAAAAAATGATAAATAATAAAACATATATATCTTTTTTTTCTTTTTTTGAGAGAGTCTTGCTCTGTTGCCCAGGCTGGAGTGCAGTGGTGCAACACGATGTCAGCTCACTGCAACCTCTGCCTCCTGAGTTCAAGCGATTCTCCTGCCTCAGCCTCCTGAGTAGCTGGGATTACAGGTGCCCGCTACCATGCCTGGCTAATTTTTTTGTATTTTTAGTAAAGACTGGGTTTCACCATATTGGCCAGGCTGGTCTCAAACTCCTGACCTCGTGATCCGCCTGCCTCAGCCTCTCATAGTGCTGGGATTACAGGCCTGAGCCACCGTGCCCAGCCAAAACATATTTATTTAAACATAATAAAATAAAATTTAGAAATGGTTGGTCAGGAATGGTTATTTTGGCCAAGTGCAGTGGGTCACGCCTGTAATATCAACACTTTGGGAAGACATGGCTGGTGGATTACTTGAGCCCAGGAGTTTGAGACTAGACTGGGCAACATAGTGAAACCTTATCTAGTTACAAAATACAGAAACATTAGCCAAGTGTGGTGGCATGTAGTCCTACCTACCAGGAAGGCTGAGGTAGAAGGATCGCTTGAAGTCAGGAGATCGAGGCTGCAGTAAGCCAAGCACACCACTGTACTCTAGCCTAGATGACAGAACAAGGCCCTGTCTCAAAAAAAAAAAAAAGATTAGTAAGAATGGTTATTTTGATCAAAATACTTTTATGTTGTTTGGATTAACCAGCTTAAAAGAGAAAATGATGAGAAGTATTTATTTACCTCCTCTTTTCAAATATCATCACTCTGTGGATAACATAATGTCATACACATATTCTGAAAATTTCAGAAGATAATTTTAAAAATCATTCCAAATTATAAATAAGTCTAAAGTGTCCAGATAATACATATTAATATCAAAACCACACACAGATACAAGCTATCTTATTAAAATTATAATACCAGAAATTTTCACAAGTAATGATATTTGGTTTCTTATATAGAGTACATCTTCTCTTTTTTATTCTTAATGAAGCCACATTTTGTAAGGTAGCCATCCCTCCTCAGATTCTAGATTGATAGTAATATAACAAGTCATAGTAAACTATGGCAATTCAAGGTGAAGGCTGTCTGTTGAGAGGCTGTCTGTCAATGAGAGGCTGTCTACTGGGAAAAACTGTCTCCAAAGAAAGAGAGGTAAGTAGGCCCATGGATGCCTCATTGGCAGTGAGATTGCTTCATAGCCAAGTAATCCTGAGTTTAAGAAACCCACATGTTTTGTAATGGGCTGCAGGCAAATGTGCCAAACCACAGCCCCAGAGTGAAACGTTATATTAATTACATTGAACAGCAAACATTCCAGCTCTCTACTCCAGAAGCCAGTGTGATCTCTATTTTTCAATGCTCTTTGTTATGCAAACATCTTTGAAAGAGGATAGTGCAGAATTAAAGTCTGTGCTGTCTGTGTACACAGACTTTGTTGAAAGACATGCAAAAACATAAGATATGGCTGGAAAATTGCATCTCATTATTTTAAGAAACGCATTGTAGAAATTTAGCTAAGTAATAAAATTCATCTAAAAAGGGAGCTGATTAATTGACTCAGAGCCCTTCCAGAATAGTTCCACTCCCCATAAGACAGATTTGTATTTCAATTCTTATTTTTTAAAATATACTCACTATGTTTTGTTTTCAGAGGATTATTTAATTTTCTGAAAAAATAAATTATCTGTTTATCTTTCTCAACTTTCAACTAATTCATACTTGATCATAATTTGCATATGACATCTATTATATCTGACCAGTTTATATAGAAGTCTGCTCATTCAATTACTGTCTACTTAAGAGTTTAAGGGCACTGTGCCATCTCAGGGAACTCTTGGCAATTTCTAACCACAGTTTCAGAAGCCTTAATGCTGTAGTCACATGGGTGTGGCACTTACAAAATTGTTTACAACTTTATGCCTATAGGCATAATAGTTAATGGCAAGTGATGAATTTTTGCATTTTTATGAACACCAATATATTTGAACACCGACATAAATTTTACATTTGGAAATAGTAACCACAGGAAAAAAGGAAGAAAAACTACTAGTCCTCATTTGGTAGCTCTGTACCGTGTAAATATATTCTTGAAATCTTAAGGGCTCTCATGGATTTGTTATTTCAATTACAATTTTAATGATACATATGATCTGAGTTGACAAGGCTGTTTGAATGTCCCGCTGCATAAAACTAAATCAATTCAGCGAGTAATGTTAAGAGAATGTAGATTTATTAATATTGTGATACGTGATATGTAGGAATACACAATGGAGGAGAGACATTTTTGCTATTCAATGGCAGAAAGTTAATATATTATGTACTATATAGGAAAAGGCAATCATTCTGTTGAATGACTTTGGTACCACTATAAAACACAGCAACTATGCATTTTCTTCCCCTCAAGTACAGTTTGGAGTCACATCTGCATCAGAGAAAAGGAACAGCTAACCATTTATAAAATAAATGAAATCCAACAGAATCACAAATGACTGATATTTGCAAGCTGTGAGCATTCTTAATATAGTACACTATAATAAGTTATAAATGATACATTTTAGAACTAGTAAATTCCTGTTGGAATTAAGGAGTACCATCAATAAACAGAATTATTTTTTCCTTTCAATCTACTTTATGTATCATGCACTGTTATGAATTCTGAAGACAGATTCACATGAGGAACATAGCACTGTAGCACAGTGTGAAGAGCTTTTATGAAAATTATCTCCAGCCTGGAATAGAGATCAGACAGAATTTAAAACATTATGTGGAAATAACAAAGGTCAGGGTTGCGTGTCGATATCTGTCTTAAAGAAGTGGGGCTCAAACCTGGATGCACCGTCAAATACTCTGGAGAAATCTAAAAAATTCTGATGCCCAGGAATCACACTGAATCCATTGAATCACAGTTTCTGGGTTAGGAGAGGTCAGGTTTTGGTTTTGGGATGGCCCCAAAGCTCTTACAGCTGTTTAAAATATTCAGAAAGGATTGGAGATCAACCAAGCTTAGGGGCTCGTGATTCTTAACTTCTGGTGTTTTATTTTTCAGATGATTGTACCTAATGCTGCTTCAACATAGTCTGGCAAAAATATTTGTATTACCACATGCATGAAGGTCATTCTATGCTTTTTTTGTGGATGTAATATTTTTTCCCAAATATCTTGAAAAACCAATATATTTATTTTTGATGCCCTAAATTACCTTCAGTTCCATTGAGTTTAGTTTTATTAATTCATTCATGTATATTTAATCTTAATCTTTCCTTTAATGGTGCTGGTTATTCATTCACCTGTGCCCAGAAATTCTTAATTGCCTTTTGATATTTACAAATAAAGGATTACAATGATTATTATATCTATATAATTTTCCTCTGTTATTTACATGTAGAAATGTTTCCCCTATGGAGGATTCTTTTAGGATTAGAAAACTTGACTGGGAGTTCTGTTTATGTGGCTTGGGTTTGCCAAATGGCTGGTTTTGTTTGGGTCAGAGGAAAACAAACAGTTCCTAAACTGAAGTTGTCAAATGTTCCAACCAAAATTAAGGACTGTGAGGAGATCGCTGTAGACACTGCAGAGCCAAAGGCCATTCTGAGAGTGAAAGTTAGCCATTCAGGGAAACAGATTCAAACTACTGAATGATGCTTTTTTTCATAAAGTTAAAGGTAAAGTCACTTAATATACACACTTCCTTCCTGGACTAGTGCTTGCTTACATATTCAGCATCACCTTGTCCCTAATTACTCTCTTCACCTAGTCACATTAGCATTATTACATATTCTCATAGTGCATATGCTTTACTTCTGTTTGAAAAAGATAATTTACCACCATTTGTTTCTTAGTTAATTCTTATTTATGTTTCCCACCTCAGCTCAACACCATTTCCTCAAGGAAGATAATTTAAATTACCCTAAATGCTCCTCATCCAATTATAGAGGATACACAATGTGCTTGGCAATTGGTTAAGGGCTGGGTATAAGATAGTGTAATTCTTTTCAGAATATTATAACACACTTGGGAAGAGAAGAATTTTCCTTATTCTCATGACTAATAATCTTGGTAATGATACAGGAAATTAATAGAAAATAAAAGCATTTTTATGAAAATATATTTTATCACCACTAAATAGATTATCAGTAAATAATTGAGTAGTCTTTTAAAACTAGAACACAATTACCAGAATGGGTTTATTTTTTAAATATATGAGCATTTTCTAGAAAAAAAATTATTTTATCAAGATTTTACATTGTGTCCATATCTATGTACTCTTATGTTTTCCAAATCACATTTTACATCCTTCCTTATTCTAAATTATATATTTGCATGCTTTCTCTGCTTTTTTCTTAGGCTACTCATGAGATCATTATTTTTATGTTTTTTTAAAAGAACTATCATTTTTATTTATTAGTTCTACCTCTTGGCTGAATACTTAGTGCTACAACATTAAATCTACTACTTTAAATTTGAGCAAATATTCATAGAAAAAATAACAATTTTTATACTTTCAAAAAGTCATAGTGATTTTATTCCTCATTATGCTTTATTCTAAAATGTATTTTCCTCCTTTTGAATATTTTATTAATTTCTCAGCTATTTTGATTTCTGTGAGCTTCTTGTTTCAATAAATATGCATAGATGCTATAATTTCAGATTATTTCTTTGGCTAAAATTACTTCTCTATTGTCCTAACACATAAGTTACAATTTGGTTGGGTACAGAAACCTTGGAAAATACATTTTGTTTCAAAACTATAGCTGCTGCTCCATTTTATTCCTTCATTGTATATCATTGAAATTTCTGATACCGACCTGATTCATTTTACTTTGATCTTTTTCAGCCTGTATTCTTATAGGAATATTTTTTCTTCAACCTTGAAATATTTTTAAAAATCACTGTGATATCTTTAACTGTGTTATTAATTTTTCTCATCATTCTAAAAGTTCTGTTAATCAGAGGACAGTTATTTTTATCTCTAAGTTATGGCTTCTGTTATTCAAAAATTATTTTTCCTTTTAATCAATCTGTTTTTTATTCTTAAAACACTGTGTGTATACTGATTTTTTAGAAATCTGATCTCATCCATATCTTTCAGCTCTCCAAATTTATTTTAGGAGGAAGCTGACTGGGTGCCCTGGTTGACTAATTCTCCAGACAGACTTACATTTTTGTTTGTTGAGTCAAGAGCTGCTTGGTTTTCCTTGAACTATACCTTAGGAAAAATTCTTGAGGTTTCTGGCATGTAAAAGAGCACACTTTTGCCCTTGATCTTATTCATAGAAGTACTGGGGGATTTTCTCAAATGTAAATTATTATTTGTGGATTTTTCAACATCATCTCCTTTGCTTCCATTTCTCCTCTATAAAAGAATGTGTGTATACACACACACACACACACACACACACACACCAATCCTTTATTGTCTTGTAAAGCAAGTAGGCAACCTGACTTCCTCCCTAATGGTCCTATCTGGGATGAAGGCTTGCAGAATAATACTTTTCCAATATTTGACACAATTTAATGAGTAATAAAGGCTTGAATTGGTATAAGTGTTTTTTATGGGCTGGGGACAGCAACCTTACACTTTAATCCTGTCCATGACCATCCATACGCATGAGTTTTCTGCAGAAAATCATATAACTGAGTAAACTGCTTTCACTTTAACAATCTCACATCAGAATTTAGTAATCAATTTTGTCCTGCAAGCCTATTCACTAGTGGCCATGCTTTTTTGCTCTATGAGAAGATTACTTAATGATTTCTTTTTTTTTTTTTTTTTTGTAATTTTTTTTTTTTTTTTTTTATTTAGAGTTGAAATACATTTTATTTTTACATATATTATAAGCACCAGAATACAATCCTATTGGTTTGCTTTAAGTAGTCAACTACTTAATAAAGATGTTTTAAAATAATTTTTTCAATTTTATATTTCCTCTCATATTTAGCATTTCTAGTGCTGTTCATTTCTTTTTTTTTTTTTTTTTAATATATTTTAGGTTTTATGGTACATGTGAGCAATGTGCAGGTAAGTTACATATGTATACATGTGCCATGCTGGTGCGCTGCACCCACCAACTCGTCATCTAGCATTAGGTATATCTCCCAATGCTATCCCTCCCCCCTCCCCCCACCCCACAACAGTCCCCGAAGTGTGATGTTCCCCTTCCTGTGTCCATGTGTTCTCATTGTTCAGTTCCCACCTATGAGTGAGAATATGCAGTGTTTGGTTTTTTGTTCTTGCGATAGTTTACTGAGAATGATGATTTCCAATTTCATCCATGTCCCTACAAAGGACATGAACTCATCATTTTTTATGGCTGCATAGTATTCCATGGTGTATATGTGCCACATTTTCTTAATCCAGTCTATCATTGTTGGACATTTGGGTTGGTTCCAAGTCTTTGCTATTGTGAATAATGCGGCAATAAACATACGTGTGCATGTGTCTTTATAGCAGCATGATTTATAGTCCTTTGGGTATATACCCAGTAATGGGATGGCTGGGTCAAATGGAATTTCTAGTTCTAGATCCCTGAGGAATCGCCACACTGACTTCCACAAGGGTTGAACTAATTTACAGTCCCACCAACAGTGTAAAAGTGTTCCTATTTCTCCACGTTCTCTCCAGCACCTGTTGTTTCCTGACTTTTTAATGATTGCCATTCTAACTGGTGTGAGATGGTATCTCATTGTGGTTTTGATTTGCATTTCTCTGATGGCCAGTGATGGTGAGCATTTTTTCATGTGTTTTGTGGCTGCATAAATGTCTTCTTTTGAGAAGTGTCTGTTCATGTCCTTCGCCCACTTTTTGATGGGGTTGTTTGTTTTTTTCTTGTAAATTTGTTGGAGTTCATTGTAGATTCTGGATATTAGCCCTTTGTCAGATGAGTAGGTTGCGAAAATTTTCTCCCATTTTGTAGGTTGCCTGTTCACTCTGATGGTAGTTTCTTTTGCTGTGCAGAAGCTCTTTAGTTTAATTAGATCCCATTTGTCAATTTTGGCTTTTGTTGCCATTGCTTTTGGTGTTTTAGACATGAAGTCCTTGCCCATGCCTACGTCCTGAATGGTAATGCCTAGGTTTTCTTCTAGGGTTTTTATGGTTTTAGGTCTAACGTTTAAGTCTTTAATCCATCTTGAATTGATTTTTGTATAAGGTGTAAGGAAGGGATCCAGTTTCAGCTTTCTACATATGGCTAGCCAGTTTTCCCAGCACCATTTATTAAATAGGGAATCCTTTCCCCATTTCTTGTTTTTGTCAGCTTTGTCAAAGATCAGATACTTGTAGATATGTGGCATTATTTCTGACGGCTCTGTTCTGTTCCATTGATCTATATCTCTGTTTTGGTACCAGTACCATGCTGTTTTGGTTACTGTGGCCTTGTAGTATAGTTTGAAGTCAGGTAGTGTGATGCCTCCAGCTTTGTTCTTTTGGCTTAGGATTGACTTGGCGATGCGGGCTCTTTTTTGGTTCCATATGAACTTTAAAGTAGTTTTTTCCAATTCTGTGAAGAAAGTCATTGGTAGCTTGATGGGGATGGCACTGAATCTGTAAATTACCTTGGGAAGGATGGCCATTTTCATGATATTGATTCTTCCTACCCATGAGCATGGAATGTTCTTCCATTTGTTTGTATCCTCTTTTATTTCCTTGAGCAGTGGTTTGTAGTTCTCCTTGAAGAGGTCTTTCACATCCCTTGTAAGTTGGATTCCTAGGTATTTTATTCTCTTTGAAGCAATTGTGAATGGGAGTTCACTCATGATTTGATTTCTTTCTCTTCAAACCTCTCACAATTTTTTTTCTCTATTCTGAAGAAATAGAAGCCATTACAACTCAATTTCCTCATGCTCCTATTGCCAAATTCACAATCTTATTTTCACTAAACCATCTTCATCCTTTCTTTTACAAAAAAAAGTAGCCATTCCCTTCTTCTCAAAGGCAGTCCTTCCACATGTTGACTTGATCCTGTCCTCTCCATTCTCTCAAGGTTGTGCTGCATGTACTATCCCCTCTTGCCTGTGTGACTCTCCCTGTCTGCTCTGTATTTGCTTTATCCATCCAAAGATATTATCTTATTTCCCATCTAAAGAAAATCATTTCCTGACTGCATTCTTCTCCAACTACTATATTTTCCTGCTTGCGTTCATTACCAGCGTTTTAAACGGACTATTTAAAATTGTAGTGCTGAGTTTAAAATAGCTATTTCAACTGTTCTCGTCAGTATTACAGACAATATCCAATGAGCCACAAATCTGATCCTCATATTTCCCAATACCAAATAGCATTCTTCATATTTGACCAGTCTCCTATGCTATATGCTCTTTCTATACTTGATCTACAATATTGGACATTGCTCTAACCTACAGTGCAGAATCTGTGAGTTAATTCTTTCCACAAATTTTATGTTGATCCTAAGATCGACTGCTTTAACATAGATGTATTACCCAAATTTAAGAAGCCCATAACCAATTTCTGCTTGATTTCACCATGTGGCTATCTCTTAAACATCTCAAAATAATTTTTTTAAATAGAAACTTCTTTAATGAAAATTTCACCTGATTATTTCATTCCTTCTACAGTTTTATATTTAGCATTAAGAAGTTGTGCAATATGAAATCGAGATTTCTTTAACTGTTCCTTCAGCCTCAAAAAATTCTTAAACTGAATTCTGCAAGACACAAAATCAATTCTATTTACAAAATATATCAAATAGCCAGCCTTTTTTTCCCTTTGGCATCTGTATCTCCACTGTGGTCTAAATCTCCATCAATTCTCTCCTAGAAGTTACAAACTCTCCTGAATTTGTCTTTATACTTCCACTTTTGTGTCTGTATGACAAATGTTTTATATAGAAGATATTTTTAATTTAAATACATTATTTCTTCCTTTTTAAATATTTTTATTCTGGTGAGAACATTTAGCATGAGATGTACTCTTAATACATTTTTTTTTTTTTGAGACAGAGTTTCTCTCTGGCTCACCACAACCTCTGCCTCCTTGGTTCAAGGGATTCTCCTGCCTCAGCCTCCAGAGTAGCTGGGATTACAGGCGTGCTCCACCAAGCCCAGCAAATTTTGTATTTTTAGTAGAGACGGGGTTTCTCCATGTTGGTAAGGCTGGTCTCGAACTCCTGACCTCAGGTGATCCACCCACCTCGGCCTCCCAAAGTGCTGGGAATACAGGCGTGAGCCACCGTGTCTGGCCTCTTAATTCATTTTTAAGTATACAATACAATATTTTAACCATAGGCATAATATTGTATAACAGATCTCTAGAATGTATTCATCTCACCTAATGGAAATTTTATAACAATTTATTAGTAATTTTAAATTTTCTCCTCCCCCACCCCTTAGGACCTGGTAACTACCATTCTACTCTATGGTTTTCCAAGTTTGGCTATTTTATTTACCTTGTATAAGTGGAATCACTCAGTGTTTGTGCTTCCATTACTGTCTTATTTTGCTTGGCATAATATCTTCATGGTTCATCTATGTTATTGCATATTGCAAGATTTTGTCCTTTTATAAGGCTGAATAATATTGCATTGTATGTTATGATGGCTAATTGTATGTGTCCACTAGACTGCACTAAGGAATGCCCAGATAGCTAGTAAAGCATTATTTCTGATTGTGTTTGTCTGTAAGGGTGTTTCTGGAAGGGATTAGCATTTGAATAGACTAAAGAAGATCACCCTCACCAATTAGGGTGGGCATAATCCAATCCACTGAGAGCCTGAATAGAATAAAAAGGTGGAAAAAGGAAACATTTTCTCCATATCTGAAATGAAACATACATTCTCTCCTGTCCTCAGCCATCAGCACCCCTAGTTCTCAGGCCTTGCAACTCGGGCTTGGAATTATACCATCAACTACCCTGGTTCTTAGGCCTCTGGACTAAGATTTAATCAAAACTTTTCAGGTTATCCAAGTTGCAGATGGCAGATCTTGGGAATTCTGAGTCTCCACATCATGTCAGTCAATTCCTATTTGTGTCAATTCCCTGGAGAACCTTGACTAATACTTATATATATACATATATCACATTTACTTTATTATTTATTCATTTATTCTTTATTCTTCTTTCAATGAACATTTAGATTGTTTCCACATCTTGAAAATTGTGAAGAGTTATATGGTAAACGTTGGATGCTACTATCTCCTCAAGATCATCATTTTAATTATTCTGGATAAATAAACATAAGTAGGATTGTTGAACTATATGGTAGTACTGTTTTTATTTTTTTTATGAACCTCCATGCTGTTGCTAGAGCAGCTGAGCCATTTTGCATTTCACCAACAGTGTACAAGGGTTACGATTTCTCCACATCCTTGCCAATACTTGTCTTTTGCTTTTTGATCACAGTCATCTTAATGGGAGTGAGGTTATATACATCATTGCGGTTTTGGGTCACATTTTTCTGGAGTAGTGACATTGAGCAAATATTCATATACATGCTGAGTATTTACATTTCTTCTTTTGAGAAATGTTTATTCAAGTCTTTAGCCCATTTTTAATTGGGTTATTACATATGTACTTTTTTGCTATTGATTGTAAAAGTTTCTTAAATATTTTGGAAATTAACCCCAAGTCTATGTGGTTTACAAATACTCTTTTTTCCCATTCAGTACGTTGCCTTTTCTTTCGCTGATTTTTTTTCTTTGCTGTTCAGAAGTGTTTAGTTTGATGAAGAAATGAAAGAAGACACAAAAGAATGGGAAAATATTCCATTCATTGATTGAAAGACTTAATATTGTTGAAATGCCCATACTATCCAGAGTGATTCACACATTTAATAAAGTAATCCCTACCAAATCCAAATGGCATATATATTTTAATGGCAGATGTTGCTTCTCATTAGAGAGAAGAAGTCATCTGAATAATAGTAACATTGCCAAAAATTGATTCCTTACTAAGTGGCAGGCACAATTTCCATTAATTTTTTAATGTTTTATTTTGTGGGGGCAGAAACGAGATGTTTGTCAGAGGGTACAAAGTTTCAGTTACGTAAGATGAATAAGTTCTGGAAATCTACTGTAAAACATGTGACTGTATTTAACAATATTATATACTTGAAGTTTGCTAACAGGATGGATCTCAAGTGTTCTTACCACAAAAACAGAAAGACAAAAATGGTAACTGGGGTGATAAATATGTTAATTTTCTTGATTATCATTATTTTATAATGTATATGTATATCAAATAATTAACCATACCACTTAAATATTCATATTTTAGTTGGCAAATATACCTAATGATATTGTTTACAGAAATAGATAAAACAATTCTGAAATTCATATGGAATAACACCAAATGCTACCAAGGACATGGAAAAACAGGAACTCTCATTCATTGTTCATGGAAATATACATGGTTCAGTTACTTTGGAAGACATTTTGGTAGTTTCTTACAGAATGAAATAGTCTCATACCATGTGATCCAGCAATTGAACTTCTTGGTATTTACACAAAGGAGATGAAAATTTGTGTCCTCACAAAAACCTGAACACACATTTATAGAAGCTTTATTCATCTTTGAAGCAACCAAGATGTCTCTTAGTAGAAGAATGGTTACATGAATTGTGACATATCCAGATGATTAAATATTATTCAGTGCTAAATGGAAACTAGCTAAGAAGCCTTAAAACGGATGGAGAGTTGGGCACAGTGGTTTACAATTGTAATCCCAGCACTTTGTGAGGCTGAGGAAGGAGGATTGTCTCAGGCTACGAGTTCAAGACCAGCCTGGCAACACAGTGAGACCTTGGCTCTACAAAAACACAAAATAAATAATAATCCAGACATAGGTATGTGTACCCATTGTCCTACCTACGCAGGAGGCTGAGGAGGGAGAATTGCTTGTGCCCAGGAGATCCACTCTGCAGTGAGTTATGATCATGCCACTTTATTTCAGTCTGGGCAACAGAGTAAGACTCTGTCTCTAAAATTATTATTTTTTTAATTTTAAAAAATACAGGGCTGGGTGCTGTGGCTTATGCCTGTAATCCCAGCACTTTGGGAGGCTGAGGCAGGCAGATTGCCTGAGGTCAGTAGTTCCAGACCCATCTGGCCAACATGGTGAAAACTCGTCTCTACTAAAAATACATAACAATTAGCCAGGCGTGGTGGTGTGCACCAGTAATCACAACTACTCAGGAGGCTGAGGCAGGACAATTGCTTGAACCAGGGAGGTGGCCTTGAACCAGGGAGGTGGCCTTCATTAGCTAGCACAATTTTGAGCATAAAACAAAGTTAAAGACATCTCATTTCCTAACTTCAAAATATATTCAAAAACAATAGTTACCAAAACAGTATTGTACTGGCATAAAGACAGACATATAGACCAATGGAACAGAAGAGATAATCCAGAAATAAATCCATGCATGTACAGTTAATTGATCTTCCAGAAGGTTGCTGGGAATAGATAATTGGAAAAAGATAGTCTCTTCAATAATTGTCTTAGGAAAACTGGATAACCCCATACAAAAAGAGAAAAAAAAAAAATCTGGACCTCTATCTTACACCACACACAAAAATCAAATCAAACATTTGATTTGCTTGAAGAAGTAACCACAAAACCTGTAGGTATAAAACTCATAAAAGGAAACATAGTGAAAAATCTTCATGATATCGGTCTTAGCAACAATTTTTTAGATATAATATTCAAAGAACAGGCAACAAAATTGAGCTATATCAACTTGGTTCTTCTTAAAACAAAATAAGATCATATTATTGTCCAGGTGAAAAGCTGAATTTCAGAATGGCACTAATTACCACAGAAATGAAAATCCAGACTCCTCCCATGGTCGGCAAAGCCTATCTGCACTTCCCATAAACAACTTTTCTTTCTGCTTTCTATCCTCCAGACACACTAGTGTTCTTTTTATTCTTCAAAAATTAAAGCACTTTCCAAAACTAGGCATGTTGCTCTTGCAGAACTCCTGAGGCAAAACTCTTCTTTATTCATTTCACGTAGCTCACTCTTTCTCATAATTTAACTCTCAGTGCAAAAAATCTCCTTGGAGAGAACTTACAAGAACTTTTATGACCTTATGTTGATTATCACACTAAAATAATGCTTCGTTTTTATCTATACTTGCCCTGGAATAATTATTATACATAAAATGTATTTACTTTATACTTTTTCTCAATAGTTATATTTTACTATTTATGTTTCCAACTATTCAATGTCTTTCAATTAAGATACACCAACATTTCCAACTATCTATTTCTATTATTACTTTTGTAATCAAATAGCTTTGAAACTTGAAGAGTTTTTTTTTTCATTTATCCTCAAATCTTATACACATTCATATATCACATTTTCAGGAATATATTTCTCACTCACTCATTATAGCTCCTTCTTCTTTTAACACCTGCTATCATATCCCTATTATATATTATCAAATTCTTATTATATCTCTTCTGAATCATGATGTGTTATCAGGAAAAGAAAATATTTTAAAGACCCTTTAAAAATAATATTTAAATTGTTTTTAAATGTTAATTTATTAGGTATAACTAGTTTTTTAGTACTCATAATTGCATGTTGTTCACTTGAGATTACTTCACATGAGATCACACTGTTTATGTTTACATTACTTATCTTTCCTGTTCTTTCACCATGAAACATACCATACTTCTATAGCCAATTTGTGAAAAACACATAATTCACAGGAAATTTTGATAATAAAATTTATTTGACATAGTATACAGCATTTTATCTAAAAATGTCCCTAGTATATCCATTTCTCCTTGATCTTACAGAAGCCTCCTCTTTGTTTTTACCTCTAGCATTCAATGTTTTGAATCTTTACCTCCCTAATTAACTAATTTTTTTCTGTATTATTATCAAGGTTCTCATCACATTGCTTCAATCCTAAGCACAGGGTCAATTCTATAATTTGCTGGGCTCACTGCAAAATAAAAATGTGGTCTCTTGTTTAAAAAGCAACTAAAAGGCTTCCCTTTCTCCTCTGGACTTATTTATTTATTTATTTATTTATTAGAGATGAGGTCGTACTCTCTCACCCAGGCTTGAGTCCTTGAACTCCTAGGCTCAAGTGCTCCTCCTGCCTCTCAAGTTGTTGTGACTACAGGTGTGCACCACCACACCCAGTTAGTCTTTAAAAAACATTTTTTGGGGGGAGTCTCACTGTGTAGCCCAGTCTGGTCTTGAACTTCTGGCCTTAAGCAATTCTCCCACCTCAGCCTCCCAAATAGCTGGAATCTCAGGTGCAAACCATTATGCCTGGCCTTCCAGTCTCTTTCTAATCCTGTTATGGTGCTTTTCTATTTGCTAGTTAATGACACATTGCCTTTGACATAGTTATACTCATGGGGCCTCCACTTGGGAGGCTCCCAGATGCCCCAGCTACTCCACTATTTGTTACATGGGGCATGGGCCAACTCTATATTCTCTTATTCCCTGAGCAGTAGCTGGACAGGAGCAGAGGTGAGGGCACCTGAAAACCTATTGTAGGAAAAAAGAGAGGCAGTAAGAGGTAGGATTGCATTTCAGCCAAAGTTTCAAGCCCCTGATGCATGCTCCATTGTCCCATTAGGCTTTAATTACATATCATAATTCAAAGATAAAATTATGAAGAATTTTAAGAGAAAGAGCCAGGCGTGGTGGCTCATGCATGTAATCCCACCACTTTGGGAGGCTGAGGCTGATGGTTCCCCTGAGGGCAGGAGTTCAAGACCAGCCTGACCAATGTGCTAAAACCCTGTCTCTACTAAAAATACAAAACTTAGCCAGGTGTGGTGGCTGGTGCCTGTAATCTCAGCTACTCGGGAGGCTGAGGCAGGAGAATCACCTGAACGCAGTAGGCAGAGGCTGCAGTGAGCTGAGGTCGCCCCGCTGCACTCCAGCCTCCATCTCAAAATATATATACACAAAGAGAATATATACATACACATATATATTTTTATATATGTGTGTGTATATATATACACATATAGAGAGAGAGAGAAAAAATAACATAGTATTAAATCAAGTACAAAGCTCTTTTTTTTTTTGAGACAGAGTCTCGCTCTGTCGCCCAGGCTGGAGTGCAGTGGTGCAATCTCGGCTCACTGCAAGCTCCGCCTCCCGGGTTCATGCCATTCTCCTGCCTCAGCCTTTTGTATTTTTTTGGTAGAGGCAGGGTTTCACCGTGTTAGCCAGGATGGTCTCAATCTCGTGACCTCATGATCCGCCCACCTCGGCCTCCCAAAGTGCTGGGATTACAGGCATGAGCCAACAAAGCTCTTTTGAGTCCGGGACTTTGGGTGACTGGTGGCCCTGTCTATTCAAATCAATATAATTCTAGCCCAATTCAATCTGAAAGCTTAAAAATTCCAAAGATTATTAATTTTTTCAAATATATAATAAGTTATAGTGTACATGAAGAGATTGTTTGCTCAGCAAACTAAAGATCCTTTATGATAAAAATCAATCTTACAAGATCATTTAATATGGGATAAGTAACAACTGCATTTCTTGTTCTATGTTCAATTTAAAAATGCATTATATCTATTAAAGGTAGAAAAACCAAATTATGTTTTTCATCCATATGAGGATTTACACATGGAAAATACATAGATATAACTATGTGTGAAAAATACATGAATGAATTGGATTATCCCATTTGTATGTGAATGTCCCATTGGAACCAATAAATGATGCCCTCCTGGCTTTAATCTGGTATATCTCTTTGTTTACATTAATTAGACTTCAGCTCGGTTCTATCTGTACCTCATCCCTGCTCAAATATGTATATCATTTTATTTCATTATTCTTCCCTAAGCATAACTATTATCATATATTTCTCATCAAAAACTTTGTGTTTTCCCATTGTACAAAATCTACATACAACATATCAAAAATTTTCCACAATATAAGCATAATTTACATTTCAAGCACCAACCAAATTGGATGATGTACTTTTCCTTAATGATGTTTCCATGGTCACTGAATGAACACATATCTCTATTTGGCCAGGGGACTTTTAGAAAAGTATGGTAAATAATTGAATAACTTATTTTTGTAGAGATATCGTCTTATTACTTTTGCACCAACCTAATATACAACACATGTCTTAATATTCTTTTGTGACATTTGTTTCCTCTATCATGCAATGACATTACACGGTATTCCGCATGTTTATATCTATAAACTCTTCCACAGACATGAACCCTGAATGACTCAATGACCACAGAAGGTATTTTTATCTTTCTCTGAATTAGGAGGTAAGAAGAAGGGAACATATCTGAGAATATAAGAAACTCAGCATCCATTTTGCTTTGTTTCTAATGCTAGTATCCTTTACTTCAGCTGCTTGTGCATATTTTATAAGACTACATACCAAATCAGTAAAGCTTTTATACAAAATTTCATATAATTTAGTAGTTCCTAATTCTGCTACTACTAACAGTAAATAGGGCAAAATCACCCCAGTTAAATGCCAAATGTGTAATCAAAATCTTAAGTTTCCATAACAAACTGATACAATTGTTTAATGACCTGTCATCAAAGAAAAAACAATTAAAACCGTGGCAGGTAAATGAAATAATAAATGCTTTGTTAATGACCTTTCTGTTTAAGCCTCCACATAAAAATAAAACAAAAAAAATCAGTCCTCAAAATTCCTCAAACAAAATATCATTATCCCTGCTTTATTAATACATAAACTATGGTTCAGGAAATGCATAATTTAAACAAGGGCATGTGGTCAGTAATTTGCATCTGAAACTAAAGTTTCTTTTCTTACTATCTGTTTCAGCTGTGTTTAACAAAGGTGGTCTGGGGAGTGACTATGCCTCAGAGTCCACCATGAGAGTGGTGAAGAGTCAAAGGTGATGGACCTCTCCGATGCTTCCCTGTCATCAGTGAGAGAAGCCTCATGTTTATGTATTTTCTATGCTGAGATTTCACTCAATATTTAATGTAGAGGAGGGATTTGGCTGTCTAAAATAAATACTATTATTATTTTTAATTGCATCCAATTTGTTATATTTAGCAATATACATTGCTGATTATCTTTGACCTACCTTCTAGTTCTATTTATTTATTTATTTTATTCTCCTCTACACTGCTTTGTGCTGAAAGACTGACTGCAAATTGAAGTACCCTGGCTCCCTTGTCGTCTGGCTGCTGGTTGGATTCTGCAAGGAGAATGACAGAGTTCTGATTATAACAAAGGTAAAATCAGGAAGTTACAGGATTAATTCTCTCCACTAGCTCTTTGCCCTACTAAGACTCTAGTAGTAGCTGTGTTTCACTACCACATGCCTTCAGGAGGGAGAATAACATAGTAGGTAAGGGCATGCCCTTACATATCGGAATCTACACTCAGATATTCCTGGGTTTGACTCCCACCTCTACTGTACTTATAGGCTGTTTAATCTTGGGAAAGTTACTTGATCTTTGTGAACCTCAGTTTTTCTCATCTGTAAAATGGAGATAAGTAAACTAACCAGGCATGCAAATAAGCAGAACAGTACCACCCATATAGAGAGAGAAAAAATAATCAATTGAAACACACTAAAAAATGATAGAAACTTTAAAAAATGTAAGGTCTAAAATGTCAAACTTGATGAAAATTATAAACTATACACACAATAAGCCAGACATACAAAACACCGAGTATGATAGAAAATTAATGATAAAGAGAATGCATTAAAAGGAGGCAGACTAGACAGTAGTGTATAGATACAGCTAAACAGACGGACAGCAATCACAGGAGAAAAAAGAGCTAAAAATGACTAAATTTTTAACGTATATGATGATAATAGCAGAGCCAATAAATACTGGAATGAGCTTCGTTTTGAACATTACCGTGGAATCTATGGGTGACATTTAGGAGAAAAAAATGTTAAAGTCTAAGGGAATATGATTGGCAGACTGCTAAATGCCCCTGCCTTAATTCTTACCTACATTTTTGAGAATATGAATGTGATAAAATATCACATTCAGATTCTGTTATGTTTGTTGGCAAAAGGATATCAAATATTTAATTAATGTCTCTATTTAGTTAACTTAATATTCGGTACAATGTTAATATTAATTACTTTAGGTTGGTGCAAAGGTAATTTTTATAATATTAATTATTATGACATATCATTCAATCCTCAAAAGGACTAAATTAAAAGGAAGACTGAAGAGGATGCCAATCTATTCACATAAGCTCTTTAAAGCAGTGTTTTCTCTGGCTGGTTGCAAGAAGGGAAGTAAAGGAGATTCAAAGTATGAGATGGACTAGGTATTACTGTTTCTGGCTTGTTCATGAAAAGGGCCAAGGGCAAGAATGGGAGAGTTGTCTCTACAAGCAGAGAACAGCCCCCAGACAAAAGCTAGCAAAGACACGAGGACTTTAGTCCTAAAACCATAAGAAACTGGACTCTTCCAAACACCTGAATGAGATTAGAAGCTTATTATTTTCATCACATTCCAGATGACACCCCATCCCTGTGGACATCTTGATTTTAGCCTTTGAAACCCTAAGCAGAGACCCCAGTTGAGCCTACCAAGGTTCCTCACCTAAGCAACTGTGAGATAACAAATGGGTGTTAGAAGGTGAGCTGTGCGGAGAGGAGGGAAGCTTTAGTGGCTATATTAATCACAGACAAGTTTTCAGAACAAAGAATATCACTACACTAAAGAAGGACATTTTATAATCTTGAATGGAGTTAATACATCAAGTGGACATAAAAATTCTAAATATTTATGCCTCTAATAACAGAGCTTCAAAACTCACAAAGCAATAACTGATAGAACTCTAAGAGCAAACTAGACTAATTTACAATTATAGTTGGAGATTTCAATACAACTTTCAATAACAGAGAAGTAGACACAAAGTCAGTAGATATATAGAAAGACATTATCATTCAATTTTATCTAATTGACACATAGACATTTCAACCCAACACTAACAGAATACAGGCTATTTTTACGTGCACATGGAACACTGTCAAAAATGGATCATAAAATAAGTCTCAACAAGTTTTAAATGAGTAAAGCCATACACAGTATATGCTCTGTTCACAATGAATTAAATTAACCCCCCAAAACAGAAAGACCTATCAAAAATTACTAAATATTTGGAAACAAAACAAAAAATTACTGAATAACTCATGAATCAAAAAAAGATTTTAGAAGGTAAATTTAAAATATATTTTTGAAGTGAGCAAAAATGAAAACACAACATATGTAAACCTAAGCAATACCATTCAGGACATAGGCATGGGCAAAGACTTCATGACTAAAACACCAAAAGCAATGGCAACAAAAGCCAAAATTGACAAATGGGATCTAATATAACTAAAGAGCTTCTGCACAGTAAAAGAAACTATCATCAGAGTGAACAGGAAACCTACAGAATGGGAGAAAACTTTTGCAATCTACCCATCTGACAAAGATCTAATATCCAGAGTCTACAAGAAACTTAGACAAATTTACAAGAAAAAAATCCCCAACAAAAAGCGGGCAAAAGATATGAATAGACACTTCTCAAAAGACATTTATGTGCCAACAAACATATGAAAAACATCTCAGCATCACTGATCATTAGAGAAATGCAAATCAAAACCACAGTGAGATACCATCTCACGCCAGTTAGAATGGCAATTATTAAAAAGTCAAGAAACAACAAATGCTGGCGAAGCTGTGGAGAAATAGGAATGCTTTTCCACTGTTGGTGGGAATGTAAATTAGTTCAACCATTGTGGAAGACAGTATGGTGATTCCTCAAGATCTAGAACGAGAAATACCATTTGACCCAGGAATCTCATTACTGGGTATACACCCAAAAGAATATAAATCATTCTACTATAAAGACACATGCACGCATATATTTATTGCAGCACTATTTACAATATCAAAGACATAGAATCAACCCAAATGCCCATCAATGATAGACTGGATAACAAAAATGTGGTATATATACACCATGGAATACTATGCAGCCATAAAAAGGAATGAAATCATGTCCTTTGCTGGGACATGGATGAAGCTGGAAGCCATCATCCTCAGCAAACACAGGAACAGAAAACCAAACACTGCATATTCTCATTCATAAGTGGGATTTGAACAATGAGAACACATGGACACAGAGTAGGGAACAACACACACAGTCGAGGGTTGGGAGATAAGGGGAGGGAAAACATTAGGACAAGTAACTAATGCATGTGGATCTTAAAACCTTGATGATGGGTTGATAGGTGCAGTAAACTATGGCATATGTATACTCATGTAACAAACCTGCATGTTCCGCACTTGTATGCCAGAACTTAAAGTAAAATTTTAAAAATAGGACAAATTTTGAAGGCTAATATTACCTGAGTTTTATAATTATTATAAAGTTACAGTAATCAAGATACTAGGGCATTGCCATAAAGACAGACAAACAGACTAATGGGACAGAATAGAAAATCTAGATACAGAGCCGCATATGTGGATAACTTGACTTTTCACAAAGATTCAAAAGAAATTCGGTGGGGAAACTATAGACTTTTCAGCGAATAGTACAGGAACAATTGAATAGCACAGGCAAAATACAATAAAAATAACATTAATAATCATAATAATAAGTAAACTTTGACCTGGACCTTATGCCATTTGAAAATATTATATCTCACTGGATTATACCTAAAAATGAAACCTAAAGCTGTACAACTTCTAGAAGAAAGCACAGGAGAAAATTGTGATCACATATTTGAGATTTCTTAGGGCAGGTCGAAAACACAATCCATAAAAGAACAAATTGTCAAATTTGACTTCATTAAAAGGTACCATTAAGAATTAAGAAGATGTAGCTGGGTGCTGTGTCCCACGTCTGTAATCCCGGCACCTTGGGAGGCCCGGCAGGCAGATCACGAGGTCAAGAGATTGAGACTATCCTGGCCAACATGGTGAAACCCCGTCTATACTAAAATACAAAAAATCAGCCGGGCATGATGGCACACTCCTGTAATCCCAGCTACTCAGGAGGCTGAGGCAGAAGAATCACTTGAACCCGGGAGAAGGAAGTTGCAGTGAGCCAAGATCATGCCATTACACTCCAGCCTGGCAACAGAGCAAGACTCCATCTCAAAAAAAAAAAAAAAAAAAATTAAGATGAAAAGACAAGCCACAAAATAGCAGAAAATATTTTCAAGAAATATATCTCGTAAATGTAAAGAATTCTCAAAACTTAATAGGTAAACAACTTAATACAAAATAGTGGCAAATATTCTGAATAAAATATTTACCAAAGAAGGTATTCAGTTGATATATAAGCACATGTCAAAATACTCAGCATCATTAGTTATTAGGGAAATGGAAATTAAATCCATAGTTATATACTACTACACACCTATTAGAATGGCTAAGATTAAAAATACTAAACATACCGAGTATCGACAAGGAAAGGGAAAAACTGGACCTTTCATGCACTTCAAGTGGGAATGTAAAATGGGTCAACTACTTCGAAAAGCATTTTGGCAGCCTCTTATAAAGTTAAACACTCACCATATGATCCAACCACTCTACTCCTAAGGATGTATTTAAAAACATATACACACATTTGATACAAATACTTGTACATATATTTCTATCCAACTTTATTTGTTATAACCCAAAACTCAAAATAACCCAAGTGTTCACCAGGTGAATGGATGAACAAACTGTGGTATATCCATTACAGTGGAATGCTTCTCATCATCAGCTCAAAATGATAAGGCTATGTGAAAGAAGTTAGACAAAAAAAAGAGTGCATTCTCTTTTGTTGCTTTTATATAAAATTATACAAATGCAAACCAATCCATAAGGACAACAATTAGATCAATAGTTGCTGTATTAGGGTTCTCTAGAGTGACAGAACTAATGGAATGAATATATATATATAAAATAGATATTTATTTATTTATTTAAACGAGTATATTAAGTATTAACTCCTCCGATCACAGGGTCCCACAATAGGCTGTCTGCAGGCTGAAGAGCAAGGAGAGCCAGTCTGAGTTCCAAAACTGAATAACTTGGAATCTGATGTTTGAGGGCAGGAGGCATCCAGCATTCGAGAAAGATGTAGGATGGGAGGCTAGGCCAGTCTCTCCTTTCACGTTTTTCTGCCTGCTTTATATTTGCTGGCAGCTGATTAGACGGTGCCCACCCAGATTAAGGGTGGGTCTGCCTTTCCCATCTCATTGACTCAAATGTTAATCTCCTTTGGCAACACCCTCACAGATGTACCCAGGATCAATACTTTGTATCCTTTAATCCAATCAAGTTGGCAGTATTAACCATCACAGTTGCCTAAGAATGAGGATAGAGGGAGGCATGGAGAAGCTGTGAGATGCAAAAGGAAACTTTTGCAGGTGAAGGATCTGTTCACTATGTTGATGGTTGTGATGTTTTCACAGGGCTATCTACATAAAAACTTATCAAATAATATATTTTAAATAGGTGGAGTTTATTTTATGTCAATTATATCTCAATTAAAACTATAAAAAATGAAACTATATTTTTCTTTCAAATGATCGGCTCCGTTTGAATGAGTGAAGCTGAAATGTTCAGATTGGAAGCTAATAGTAACTTTGATATTCAATGTACTTCCTGTATTATTATTTTTATTTTTCTCATGTCAGAAACTGTGGACTTATGAGAGCCTGTTCATATCACATTTGTTTTTTGTTTGGCATTTTACTCTGTTGGTTCTGTGAGGAAATAGATCAGTATAATATATTCAAAGTATTTAGGGTATTGCTTCATTCTGGATGAGAATCTGCAGCAAATTACACCTCAGGATACTATTAGCTTGTCCAAGTTAGAGACTAAGTCTACATTTTCTTCCTTCAAACTCCTTTATCCCTGAAGTCTCCCTAAGGTAATTTTCTTTGCAGTCTCAATTAATTTCAAACTCAGGCCTTAGGCTGACAGCTGGACTCTTCCAGCAGGGCATCCAGCTTCCAACAGAGCATTATTGGACGTAACTGCTCTGTCATTTTGATTGAGGCTGTGACCCTCAGCAGTGACCTCCCTTCCAAAGGGAGTTTTACCTCACTCTATGCAGAGTAGGAAGACACAGGAAAGAGTGGAGAGGCCTAGCAAGAAAAAGCCACAATAGAGTTGCCATGTCCACAGACAAAGGCATGTGACTTTTCGTCATAGCCAACATAGTGCTTAGCAAAGCTGTTTTTAATTTTATACACAAACTGGGTATATTTAAAAATATGTGGGAGAAAATACTCTCATTTTTTAAATTTAATTGTCAAAAGTACCTTTGATATTACTTTTTTTTTTTTTTTTTTTAAGACAGAGTGTCACTCTGTTGCCCAGGCTGGAGGCTAGAGTGCAGTGGCACAATCTCAGCTCACTGTAACTTCAGCCTCCTGGGCTTAAGGATCCTTCCACCACCACCTCCTGAGTAGGTGGGACTCAGGCACACATCACCTTTTCAGGCCAATTTTTTGTTTTTGTATATATATATATTTTTTGTAGTGATAGAGGGTTCCACTATGTTTCCCAGGCTGGCCACAAACTCCTAAGCTCAAGTAGTCTGTTTGCCTTGGCGTCCCAAAGTTCTGGGATTATTGGCTTGCACCTGCTTTGCCAAGTCTGATGTCAAATTTAACATTAAATATGTTTCTACTCTTTGGCTAACTAATTTTATTGATACACAGTATTCTAATAAAAAAGAAATTCTTTAAAAGCTGTAAGTACACAGGTTTAATACATCATCACCTATATTTGTTCATACTTATTACATAAAAGTCATTGTTGCCTACATTGTGCTGGGGACAATATTCAGTATATTGAAGTGTCCAACAAAATATTTTGAAAGAAAAAATAAATGAGTGAAGTCTCATGCCCTTATTGATTCTATGATGTGTATTTATAATCAGATAAATTGCTTTCATTGCCTTTCTTTGGGTATTATTTTACAATGATGTACATATACTTAAAAATTAATTATATTTTTATTCTTTCTACAGTACTTTATTTACCAAGTGTTTTCTTGAATGTGAATCTACTGAAAAAAGAAGTTCAAGTGATATTTTACTAAGAAATGTGTTCATTGCTTCTGTATGTACCATGATGGCAGACAATTAAATTATAAAGAAATTTTAATTATGTTTAGTAAGAAGTAATTGAGATATGTAGGTTATTTTATGCTATAATATTTTTATCCTCTGCTCAGTCTACCATGAAATGTCAAGTAGGTAGACATTGTAACCCAAGCATTTTGTCTTTCAATTTTTATAATTATTTAGACTATACTTTGCTTGAGTGTTCCTGACTTTCTCTGTGCTTATTGTTCAGATAGAGACGATTATAATTTCATTTGTATTTAACAGTAAGTCTTCCACTCTCTAGTCTGAACATATTGACCTCAATTATTCTTACAAGTCAGATTAGCCTTATTAGCTTCAATCATTAATAAAACATAAGAAAAGACTATATTCTAAGCAGTTGCCTTCCACGTGGCAACAATCACCAGGACCAGTGTGTTTGAAGAGAGATATGTGTTTTCTTCTAATGAGATTTAAGGTATGGATTATAGGATTAAGCCCATCTACCTAACCAACCTGGATAAAGGACTGGAGAATGGCCTTCATCCTCATCCTGCAGTACAATTACTCTTTTTAGGACTAATCAAAGCTGAAAAATAAGAACTTAAATCCTGTCCCATACTCCCATCTTTGTACACCAGTAGAAATTCTGCTATAATAACTGTTAAAAACATCAAATTGCATTAGCCAGACTACCACTGTACAGAAGAAATACCTCCTTTATCTTTTCCAAACACTCAAATATGTGGGATATTTCTGTTGAAATTTAATGACTCAACTGTATACATCAAGTCTAATGTGAACTTTCTGCAACAAGCACTGTACTAGTCATAAATAAGATGAAATATATCTAAAATAATATCAGCACATCTCTCTGATTCTCTCTTTTATTGTGAAAGCCATCACTTTAAAATAAAGTAAATATATGAGGGATTTTTTTTCTTTTTTTTTAAATTTTATTATTATTATACTTTAAGTTTTAGGGTAAATGTGCACAATGTGCAGGTTTGTTACATATGTATACATGTGCCATGTTGGTGCGCTGCACCCATTAAATCGTCATTTAGCATTAGGTATATCTCCTAATGCTATCCCTCCCCCCCTCCCCCCACCCCACAACAGTCCCTGGTATGTGATGTACCCCTTCCTGTGTCCATGTGTCCTCATTGTTTAATTCCCACCTATGAGTGAGAACATGCGATGTTTGGTTTTTTGTCCTTGCGATAGTTTGCTCAGAATGATGGTTTCGAGTTTCATCCATGTCCCTACAAAGGACATGAACTCATCATTCTTTATGGCTGCATAGTATTCCATGGTGTATATGTGCCACATTTTTTTAATCCAGTCTATCATTGTTGGACATTTGGGTTGGCTCCAAGTCTTTGCTATTGTGAATAGTGCCGCAATAAACATATGTGTGCATGTGTCTTTATAGCAGCATGATTTATAATCCTTTGGGTATATATCCAGTAATGGGATGGCTGGGTCAAATGGTATTTCTAGTCCTAGATCCCTGAGGAATCGCCACACTATCTTCCACAATGGTTGAACTAGTTTACAGTCCCACCAACAGTGTAAAAATGTTCCTATTTCTCCACATCCTCTCCAGCACCTGTTGTTTCCTGACTTTTTAATGATCACCATTCTAACTGGTATGAGATGGTATCTCATTGTGGTTTTGATTTGCATTTCTCTGATGGCCAGTGATGATGAGCATTTTTTCATGTGTTTTTTGGCTGCATAAATGTCTTCTTTTGAGAAGTGTCTGTTCATATCCTTTACCCACTTTTTGATGGGGTTGTTTGTTTTTTTCTTGTAAATTTGTTTAAGTTCTTTGTAGATTCTAGATATTAGCCCTTTGTCAGATGAGTAGGTTGCAAAAATTTTCTCCCATTCTGTAGGTTGCCTGTTCGCTCTGATGGTAGTTTCTTTTGCTGTGCAGAAGCTCTTTAGTTCAATTAGATCCCATTTGTCAATTTTGGCTTTTGTTGCC
Source organism: Pongo abelii (assembly GCF_028885655.2). Lineage (NCBI taxonomy): Eukaryota > Metazoa > Chordata > Mammalia > Primates > Hominidae > Pongo > Pongo abelii. The sequence goes on along the minus strand of NC_071997.2, from coordinate 53,934,597 downwards.
ATTGCTTTTGGTGTTTTAGACATAAAGTCCTTGCCCATGCCTATGTCCTGAATGGTATTGCCTAGGTTTTCTTCTAGGGTTTTTATGGTTTTAGGTCTAACATGTAAGTCTTTAATCCATCTTGAATTAATTTTTGTATAAGGTGTAAGGAAGGGATCCAGTTTCAGCTTTCTACATATGGCTAGCCAGTTTTCCCAGCATCATTTATTAAATAGGGAATCCTTTCCCCATTGCTTGTTTTTGTCAGGTTTGTCAAAGATCAGATAGTTGTAGATATGCGGCATTATTTCTGAGGGCTCTGTTCTGTTCCATTGGTCTATATATCTGTTTTGGTACCAGCATCACGCTACCTGACTTCCAACTATAGTACAAGGCTACAGTAACCAAAACAGCATGGGATTTTTTTTTCTACTTATTCATCCTGTATATCGCCTATGTACTGTGGAATCAGATATTGCTTTCTACAACTATAGATGTTCTAAGTGACCAAAGATAAAACAGATAAAATATGAAGTCAATTACTTGAGAATCACTTGTTAGTAAGTATCCTTTACTATGTCTGGCATAATTGAGGTGGTTCAAGAGGTCTTAGACATGTCAATGGTGGAATGAATAAGTGAGAGTTGGTCCATTCCCTTTTTTCTCTTGTTGAGATATATACATTTATTAGCAGGCCTTTCAGAGAGCAGCTGTTTTTAATGTTTCATTGGATATTTTTCTGTAACTATGTTTGTAGCTTTGTATGATGCAAAAATTAAGGCAGTATTGATGACTGCCTATAGAGGCAACATTTTCCCAAATTCCTTATTCTTTTGATGAGCCCACATGTTTGCCATCTGTGATTATCTGTGACCTTACAACAAAATACTTGGAGTAGTAGTTCTACCTGTTTGAAAGCTGACTCTGGCTGGTTGTAGGGTCTGATTAAATTTAGACTGGCTTGAGTCTCAGATGGACCCAATGCCTCTGGATCCAACTTATAGTTCTGCAATGTTTTTTGATGTGAGAAATGGATGTAGTGGGCAGTAGTGCCTGTGCAGAGTGCATTTATGCAGCATTACCACCAAGTCCTTTCAACTTCTAAAACTACTTCATCATCATGGAAGTCATAAATTTGCAATTACTCTTCTGAGAAGACAGCTACAAAATATATAACCCACTTTCTTTTAAGAGTTTAACGTAATATCTTTTTTATACTACCCCTGAACTCATAGCCTACCAATTCATGATACTCTTACTTTAGTGCTGTATTCCTTATACAGCCTCTGTTCACTTCATTTGTCTATATTACTGATATGTCATTTTTTGTCTTTATATACCAACTCAATGCTGATTATACACCATCTCTTGTGTTTTTTATATAGGGGAAACCTAAAGAGACAAAGGATAGTAATGCTATTCCAGCACTGTCCAGGGAAATGAGTGCAGGAATTCAAAGATAATGTCCAAATAGACTTCATGTAGACTGTGTGATTTAAACATCATTTTCCTTTTATGAGATGCCACTTAAAAATCAAATCATATACCATGCACTACTTATGAAATTATGATTATACAAATTTGATTATAATTTTGCCTTCCAAATACTATGCCCACAAGGAGAGAATGATCTACTTGAAGAATGTGGCTGTGTGCTTTAAAAATGTTCTTCCTCACGGTAAAGTAATACACTGAGCCTCACATTACAATTAACTTCATGCAGCAGTTCTTCCAAGTCAAGCATTTTGGAGCATTTGACATTTTATTTTTCCTTATTAATAAGTTGGTACTGTAGATTCTCGCCCACGGTTTGTTCCACAGACAGGCCTAGTTTTAGAGAATGAGTCAGGAATAAGATGGACAGAGGTTGGATGTCGGGATAGAGGAAAAGTTGAGAAAAAATTGCCAGCCGGAGCCAGCTCAGAGAGATTTTTCAACAAAGTATGGGGATACTCTTTTATTTACTCTAGACTTCTAAGGCTGAATTGGGGCAGAGACTCTGGGATGGCTTATTAAAGCTATCAGCTGTAGCATCCAGGGCAATATAATGATGTCTTAAAGTAATTTATATCTTCTCAAATAAATATTTTGCTTATTAAAAAGCACAATTATGAGTTTTGTATAACAAAAAACAACTGAGATAAACATCTACCAAAAGGAAAATAACAATGTGTATGTGATATTATTACAATCCTACAAATTATATTATTGTAATTCAAAGGCTGAAACAAAAATACTTTGCCAACGCTTTATGTGTAGTAACATTTTTTGTGATAAAAACACATTAAATATTAAGACAGTGTGCTATTAGGCTTCAGTAGAGAAACAGAACCAATAGAAGATTATATTTAATATATATATACTAATATAACTGTACATACTAAATATATATGTGTCTGTGTGTGTGTGTGTGTGTGTGTGTGTAATATGTTTAATTATGGAGAGTTCACTCACATGTCTATGGAGGCTGAGAAATCTAATGATCTGCCATCTGCAAATGGAGATCCAAAAAGTCCAATAATGTTGATCAACAGGCCTGAGAACTAGGAGAATCAATAGTGAGAGTCTCAGATTGAGGGCAGGAGAAGATTTATGTTCCAGCTGCTGCAGCCAGGGAGAAGGGGTAAATTATTCCTTCATTTGTCCTTCCATTTAGGCCATAATGAATTGAATAATGTCCACTCATTTTGATGGGTGGTCAATCTTCTTTACAGAACCTACTGATTCAATTGCTAATTTCATTCATACACATCCTCACAGGCACACCCAGAACTAATGTTTAGCAAAATATGTGGGTAATCCTTGGCAGCATGCACACAGGATACCATGTACTGAGTCTTAAAATAAAACAAAGCCCAAACCTGATTTACTAATACAGTCCAGAAAGACTCAACAACACATTTTTCTTCTTTTATGGCACAATGCACACAAAGTTTAATAAGACTGAATGCAATTTTTATTTTCTCTTGAGAAAATTTGTGATTTCTGATGCTACATTTACTATGTATCTAAAATATAATTATCTGTATCATAAAACTAGTATTGTTCTGACCATAAGTTAATTAAACCATAGAGATAATCATTGTTTCCAAAAGACATAAATATCCAAACATGGAAATCAGAAATCAGAATGATTAACCCCACCTTTTTTTTTTTTAAAATCATCTCAGCTTTAAATCCCAGCTTAATTTTATGGGAATAGTCTACATTAATATGTTGAGACTATGAATCTATTATGTCTCCCAATGTTTTAGACAAAATGTTGAGCTTAGTGACGCTTACTACTGAAAGTAATAGAACTCAGTAATTTAATTTAAATAAGTTAATTCAAACATTTGCTTCCATTAAAACTTAAAAAACAGCATTTCAGTAAATCTATTTTTATTTATATAAGAAGATTGCCATTCAAGCATGTTGTATTATAGAAGTTAAGTGTTAAAAAAATCCTAATTTTTTGAATAAAATAGTATACAGTTCATTCGTTTCTATTGGTTGAGGTTTTTTTAATGAATATTTAAGCCCAAATTTTATATTATATATAATGACTTAGGAAATGAACTGCTCTAATAATGCAACTGTCAATATGAAAAATTGTAGATTTAACTACAAACTTTTTTTATATTTCAAAGTTACAAAAAAGATTTTGTCATTTTTAAGTTTTAAAATGTTTTTTTAAACATTGAAATGTATATGCATAAAACAAGTATTCTTTCTTGGAAAATTAATTTAGTTTTATGTATGTTTAAAATGAAGGTAATTTTTTTCTAAAATACTATGACTATAATAAAAATTTGTCATAAGGGGAAATCATTAATAAATAGTTTTAAAAGTTTGACTAGAAATACAGTTGCCAGTTTTTCCAACATATGATTGAATGATATTTTATTCTCAGAGTTAAAATCTGGGATGGTAAATTGAGGTTTTGTTTCAAGCACCTCTTAGGCAAATAATTATCGTATATAAAATACGAAAACATACCAGTCAAAAATCAAATACAAGACAAACATCTTTATAACAATGACAGAAGATACAATGGCAAATGTGTTGAATCAATGGACTCCTTGAGCTTTGATGAGTACAGAAGTGGGTGGCAGCATCCAGAAATTTTGCTTCTATGGAAAACAAAGAGCTAAGTGTCCCCCAACCAAGATGGCACACCTGAATCAGGCTTACGTATTAGAACTAGAGACTCCATATGAACCCCATATGCTAAAGAATGGAGCCTGAAAAATAATAATATCCAATGGTACCTAGAGCAATTTCAAATGCCAAGCTAACGAATGGTAGATAAAAGGATATCCCATTTTGGGTCCATGACTAGATTTGCCATATTATCCAGATTACTACACGGCCATTAATGCAAATATAGAGCACTAGATTTTATACCGAAGAAAAACAACTACTAAAAAAAAACAAACAAAACCAAAACAAAACCCAATTGAAAATGCAGATATCAAAGACCCTGAAGAAATTCAATGTCAGGGAAAAAAATTAAAAAAAAAAATCATATTTAGAATTTTAACTTTTATCTGTTGAAGTTGCATTACCATCTCAGCAAATACTTTTTAAAACTCTATTAATAATTCAAGCATAGAAATAATGTATTGTATTACATTTAAAGTTAGCATAAAGTTTTGAATAGAATAATATTCCATTAATATAAAAAGAGTTAGAAATCATAACATAAACTGTATTTCACTTAAAATATTTTTCAAAAAAGTCTGCAAATCTAGCTTGGATAGAGTTAAGTGGTCAATGCAAGATAGTGAGAAAAGTCGTGCTGAACAGACAGGACACATGTAGAAAGATTGCACTATACAATATTAAAGAACTCTTACGAGACATGGCGGATACACTCAAAATCTCCAATAATAATTTAAGAGTTGAAAACAAGAGAGCAAAAACTAGAGAAGTAACTGTATTTGAGTATTTTTAATGTTTTCAAAATTGAAGGGGGGAAGATAGCTCTAATAAAATTTGCGTTCTTAAAGATAAATAGAATAAATAACCCCATATCTAGATATTTTATAGTGAAAAATGTACATTAATGATAAAATAGGTCATAAAAGCTGCTAGTGAAAAGACAGTTTAACAATAAAGAAGTGCCTGACTGACAATGAACATTTTATTTGCAACAATAGATGCCAAAAGTGAATGGGGTACTATATTTACACTGTCAAAAGGAAATAACCCTAACATATAATTTTATATCCAAGCATAATATTTTCAAGAGTAAGCAAAATAAAAATGTCTTTCAGCTATAGACACGCAGAGTAACAGGAAATTTGACCACCCACAGAATTTGACTTAAAAAAACTATTAAAGAAAAGTGAAATACTGAGATAAAGATGTAAGAAATTGTGCTGAGAACAGAAATTGATATAATGTAACAATAAATGTATTTAACACTTTAAGAAAAACTTTTATTTTGCAAAAAGGAAATTTAAATATTTAAATAATAATATTGGAGAAGAGTATTCAAATGATCAATTCCTAGTAAGGATGTTGTGAAAAGGAAAGAATATAAACGTAATGACTGATTTTCTTGGAAAAAATATTATTGATTACCAAATAGCTTAGAAATTTGAAGGCAATCACTAAAACTATGTAAGTATAACTCAAAGTCTCCAAACCAGCAGGGAACAAACAACAGAAAAATAATATCTGATAAAAAATGTATCCATACTACACTTGAAGGGTTGTATAATGAAGAAAGCATGATGAAATCCTGAGAATCTTCTAGCTTCAACTTTGGGGTCTATTGGTAAAATGGTATCAAACTAGTGCTCCCTCCATAAACAACTAGAAAACTGACAAAATATTTGAAACAATAGCTTTTGTTAAATTAAAACAGAGACAAGCCATGAAGAATCCCTGAGCAGACAAAGCCAATTAAACCTCATAAATTGTCCTAATCTTGCTTAATTTGCAAACATAAATTAAACTTATATTGAGCTATTTCTTTTTTTTTTTTTTTTTCTTTTTTCTGAGACGGAGTTTTGCTCTTTTTGCCCAGGCTGGAGTGCAATGGCACCATCTCGGCTTACCGCAACTTCTGCCTCCCGGGTTCAAGCGATTCTCTTGCCTCGGCCTCTCAAGTAGCTGGGATTACAGGTATGCACCACCGTGCCCAGCTAATTTTGTATTTTTAGTAGATATGGGGTTTCTCCATGTTGGTCAGGCTGGTCTCGAACTCCCGACCTCAGGTGATCCGCCCACTTGAAGCTTACTGAGGCTAATTACCATTTTTCATCACATCATATCTATAGTACATGCTATCAACATAACATGACTTACCACTGTTGATGTTGTCATGGTCACCTGGGTGAGGTGATGCTTGCCAGATTTAACCTGGCAAAGTTGGATATTTTGCTCATTTCATAGTCTACTCTTTGGAAGTAAGTCACTACGTGCAGCTTACACTGAAGGAATGTTAAGCTCCATCTAATTGAGGATGGATTATCCACATAACTTTCTGTAATTATTCTGCATGGGACATTTGTGTCTTCGCTCCCACTTATGAACATTTTCAATTATTTATTTACATCATTGTAAACTCATGAATATTTATTTCCTACATTACAGTATAATTTAGTACTTCTTTATTTATTTTGTTGCTCAAATTTTCCAAATTCAGCCATTGAGAGAGCTCTTTCAACTAACTTCTCTGACCCTTTGAAATACTCCCTTCATGTGTGTCTTCTTATTTATTTATTTTTAGCACTTTATTACTTTCTGGCTTGATAAAATACTACAGCTTCATCTTATACATTTACCTAAGTCCTGGAGTCAGTCATTTATCCCAGTTTCCCAGGTTTCTTTTGCCGAAAAATAATATTAGAAACAAAGATGTGGGTACCGAGTGTGCTTAATGTGACTGAGGTCTCATCATCTCTAGGCTTTTCAGCAGGCAGATAAATAAACAAAATATATTTCTGTATAATCACACACGCATGTTCACAAACTCCATTATGAATACATAGCAGTATCAGAATGGTTAACCTGAACTCCCTTGGGAAACTATTTTATTAATGAGAGTACAGTGTTTGCATGCAGTTTCTTTCGTCTTTAGTAGTACAGATTCCACTCATTTCCAAAGTTACTAAGTTTGGCATTTCCCCTGCCCTTTCCAGTGAGGCGGTAGCATACATTTGTAATACATTTCTATTCTGTTATCAGACATTTGTATTCCCTCTAGGGATCTCTGACCCCTTAAATGATTTTTTTTTTTAGTTTGCATACATTAAGAGTCACTTTTGTGTTGGCCAATTAATGTTTTGTATTACCGTTACAATATTACCAAAATATTTTCAGCACCCTGAAGATCTCTTGTGCTTCATCTACTCATGTCCGCCAGCCTCCATCCAAATCCCTGGCAAACATTAATGATTGAAAAGTTTTGCCTGTTCCAGAATGTCTTATAATTGGACTTAAACTTTAGGGAGCCTTTTCTGAATGGTTTCTTCACTTACCAATATATATTTAAGTTTCCTCTGTATCTTTTCTTTGTTTAATATCTAATTTCTTTTTATTTTTGAATATTTCACTGTTTGACTGTATCACAGTGTGTATATCCATGATAGACATCTTGGCTGCTTCCAGTTTGGGTGAATAAAGCCATTATAAATGCATATATACAGATTCTTGTAGACATCACTTTTAAAATCACTTGTGTAAATACCTAGGAGCACAATTGTTTGATCATATTAATGAGACTCAGTTTAGCTTTGTAAGAAACTGCCAAGATACATTCCACAATGTTTGCACAATTTTGTATTCTCACCAGCAATGGATAAAAGTTCCTGGAGTTCCACAGCCTCATTAGCATTCGGTACTGTTAGTGTTTTTGGATTTTACCTATTCTAATAGGCACGTAGTGGTATCTTATTTTCGATTTAATTTGAAAAAATCCTAATAACAAATAATATTGTGCATTTTTACATATACTTATTTGACTTACATAAATCTTCCTAGATGAGGCCTCTGAAAAATTCACAAATATGTGGAAATTAAACATCACACTCCTGAATAACCCATAGATCAAATAATAAATCAAAACAGAAATAAAAAGCATTTTGAAACAAATGAAAATGGGAACACATAATATACCCAAACATATAGGATGTAGCAAAATAAATTTTAAGAGGGAAGTTTATAGCAGTAAATGCCTACATTAGTAAAAAAAAGAAAGATTTCAATTTAACTTTATGCTTCAAGGAACTAGAAAAAGACCAACAAACCAACTCTAAAGTCAGAAAAAGTAAAGAAATAATGAACATCAGAGTAAAATAAAACAGAAAAACAATAGAAAAGGCCAATGACACTAAGAGATGATTTTTGAAAAGATAAACAAGTTGGCAAACCTTCAACTAGACTATGAAAAAGACAAAAAGACTCAAATAAATAAAATTATAAATGAAACAGGAGACATTATGACTGATATCACAGAAGTACAAAGTATCAAAAAAGGCTATTATGAATAATTATATGGCAACAGATTGGATAATCTAAAAGAAACGGATAAATTCTTAGAAACATATAACCTAAAAAGGCTGGATCATGAAAAAGAGTAAATCTCAACAGACTAATATTGAGTATGGATATTGAATCAGTAATCAAACACTTTTCAACAAAAAAAGATCTCAAGACACGACAGTTTCACTAGTGAATTCCACCAAACTTTAAAGAATTAATGCAAACTTTTCTTAATGTATTCAAAAAAATTAATAAGAATAGAACACTTCCAAACTTATTGACAGCGGCGTAATTACCCCCTTATCCTGAGAATAAAGCCAGACAAAGACACAGCAAGAAAAGAAAATTACAGGCCAATTCCCCAATGAAAGTAGATGTAAAATCTTAAAAAAAATACTAGCAAACCAAATTCTACAACACATTATCAGGATCATATATCATGTTTAATTTGTATTTATCCCTGGAATATAAGAATAGCTCAACATATGGAAATCAATAAATGAGAAACACTACTTTATCAGAATGAATGATGAAATTAATCATTCATCTATGGTTATCTCAATAGATGCAGAAAAAATATTTGACAAAATTTAATATCTTTTTATATTAAAAAAATTTCAACAAAATAAGTATAGAAGTAATGTACCACAACCTAATAAAAGCCATATATGTCAAGCCCATAGCTAATATCATACTCAACAGTGAAAAGCTGAAAGTCTTTTCTCCAAGATCAGGAACAAGATAATAGTGCCTATTCTTGCCACTTCTACTCAATACAGTGCTGGAAGACAGAATAATTATGCAAGAAAAAAAGAATAAAAGACATCTAAATCAGAAATGAAGACATAAAATTGTCTCTATTTCCTGATGACATGATCTTATATATATAGAAACCGTAAAGACTCTATCAAAAATCTGTTAGAAGTATTAAACACATTAAACAAAGTTTCCAATACAAAATCAACATACAAGAATCAATTGCATTTCTATACACAAATAAATGAAACGCCTCCTTCCGATTTTTTAAAAAATCCCTTTAATATCAGAAAAATGAAATAAAGCACCTAGGAATAAATTTAACCAAGGAGATGAATGATGTGTATACTGAAAACTACAAAACATTGATCAAATAAATTGAATAATACACAAATAAATGGAAAAATATTCCATATTATGGATTGGAAGAATTAACATTATTAAAATGACCACACTACTCAAAGCTATTTACAGATACAATCCAATTGCTACCAAAATTCCAACGGCTTCTTTCACAGAAATAGAAAAAAGAGTTCTAAAATTTATTAGGAGCTACAAAAAAAAAAAAAATAGAATAAAAACAAATAGTAAAATGTAACCAGTGTTGTTGAGGATGTGGAGGAGAGGGAAACTTTGTACACCACTGGTAGGAGTGTAAATTAGTGCAGCCACTCAGGAAAACAGTATGGAGCTTCCTCAAAAAATTAAAAACAGAACTACTATATGATCCAGTAATCCCACTTCTGAGTATATATCAAAAAGAAATTAAATTAGTATGTTAAAGAAATGTTAATATCTGCCCTTCTGCTCAATTACTAGCTTCTGTGGTGGTATATTAACATTGGTGTAGGCTTACACATTTCCTGCTTAAGACCTGGAATCATCCATTTACTCAAGAAGCTCTGTTTCTTGAGTATTCACAATCTGGATGCTGAAAGGCTAATTCTTACTGGTTGATCATTGTTCTTGGCCTTTTCAGTGGACAATATTATGATTTCTAAAGATAAATATTCACTTGTATTTACACTGATACTCTCAACTTCAATTTAGAACTATGGAGTTTTTACTTAATCACTTGTTTCTTACATATCTATCCATTTTCTTCCGCACAAAGGATCATGATTTTCAGAGATGCCCAAAGGAAATTTTTTCTTGAAATTTTTTTAATAGATTATGGCTTGTTATTAGTTATTCTAGATATGTGATTTGCTTTTTCAGTATGTAGTTTATGTATTTTAATATTTTTAATTTCAGAAATGTTTTATCAAAATAAAATTTTAACATGTATTTTGCTTCCTTGTTGTTTAGTGACGTTTCTAATATATGTGATGGTTCTTTGCCTATATAGAAGGACCCTTGAACAGGATAGCTTTGCAAACTTCCCAGTGTCCCCTAAGCCATTATTTCTGTGAAGTTCTCCAAAATATGGCTCTTGTTTTTTGAGATTTATTTCCTTTGTTATTCTCTCTGCCTTTATCTGTATCTTCTTTGCCTTCAACTCTATTGTCCTTACCTTTTTGTCTGTGATTCCACTCCGAGAAGTTTTCCTCAGTGTTTAATCCTATCCTGTAAGGAAACTTCTACGTATGTTTCCAACACATGAGTCCATATGTTTCAAGCTTCATAGAACTTACTGCTGGCTCCTTGCATTAAACCATGATTCAGCTGGGCAAATCTAGCAGATACAGCTGACATTCTCAAATTACCACAATGACCAGTCCAGTGAATATTGGAATCTTGGCTATTTGTGGTTCCTCCTCTATTCTCCTTGTTTTGCTTCATTTTGTTATGCCCTCCTTTCCCTTGTGCACTTACTCATACTTTGGGGTCCATGAGGACACCTTGTCATCTAGTTTAGTGTTAATGCTATTTATCGGTTTTCATTTGCTATCTAGTTCCTCTAGTGTACTTATGTAGAAATTCTGGAAAATTTAAATACTAAGCAAATACTGTCATGCTACCACAGAGTTGTCAAATTTCCTAGCTCATATTAAGTGTATATTAATTGTTACAGAAAATAACAAAAGAAAATAGCCATATCTCTCCTTTAAGAGGACACTGAAACTTTAATAAATTATTTTTTAGTTAAAGATAGTACAAAAACACTAAACAATAGCTCAATTTCACATTAAAAACTAGAAGAAAGTTGCAGATAAAATATTAGCTGATCTAAATTAGAGAGTGTAATATCAGAAAATTATTTAAAAACCATATTGTAAAATTCAAGGATAAAAATAATTAAATATTATTGCTGTGAAGAAAAAGCGGTTGAAAATATTCAAAATACATTCTTGAATTTAAAAAAACTCAGCCAAATACATTTAGAAAAAACTTATTTGACTTGATAAAAGCTTTTTTTTAAAAAAATAGAAGCATTAAACTTTTGCTTGCTTAAGAAACATTCTCATCAAATTCAAGAACAAAAGAGGGTAAAAGCTACCACTGTCGTCTTATGTAGCCTTTTAATTATCTAGAGCACAAAAGACAAATTTACTAAAAATAAAAATGGGAAAGAAAATAAAAAAGATCAGTAATTTGAAAAATTTCAAACTTTACTAATTTTCTAAGAACAATATATTATTTCTACAACTAGCATCATTTTATATCTATTGCATTTGCAAACCTGGAAAGGTTGACAAATATTTTTCTTAGAAAAGACGGGTAAAACAAGAAGCCCTTATCTCATTGTATGAGATACCTAAGAATACACAGTAAAATTGAAGATTTTCAAATGAAGAATTCACTTTATTTCTCTACACATTAGAAAACCATACAGCTATGCATTCAGTTACAAATATGTGAATTTTTGAATATTTAAAAAAATATATGTTTGAAAACAACATAAGTGACAATCAATATGAGCACTGATAAATAAAATGTTATATATGTACAAGCTCTACTGGATAAAAGATAAAAATGAATAAATTATATATATACACATATTTTAAAAAATAATGAAGAGAAAATTGCAATTTGCAGGTTTATGCATGTATACACATACAAATGTATGGTGCATGATTCCAGCTATCTAAATAATGGTCTATATGCAAAACAATAATAACTAATATTTATAAATATTTAGTAAAATATACACAAAAATGATAAGTATTGAATTTATGGTAGAAGTTACCATTGAGGTGAGAAGGAAGAAAAAATTAGATAAGAAAACATAGGCTCTCAACTATCTCTGACATGTTTTTTCCTTAGAAGACCTGAAATAAATATCACATAATAACCAATATTGGTAGAACTAGGAGTGTGAAAGAGTGCTTGTTATATTTTTCTTCAATCTTTTCTAATTAGATAGAAATATTTCACAATGAAAGATTTTTTATTTCAGTAAAAATGATTTATTTCAATTAAAATGTGTAAATAGTTTGTTATTTCTACTGAAAATAAAAATAAGACTTTTCTTCCAGAAAGTGGTGCTTGTAAACATTTGCTCTGACAGATTGCTGTTTTGGTGAAATCCTATTGGGATATCTACTATGATGCCAAAAAAAGCATGAGCAGATGTATCTGCAGCTGGAGCAAGATATCCACACATGTGGCATAGTCACACTTGGCAATGAAAGAGGACATTGGAGTATGCATGGGCTCCCTTTTTTGTTTGTTTATGTATTTACTTTTCTATTTACTTAACAAGTGAGAGAAGCCTGAAGTCCCTTCCCAATGTATATCATGTACACAGAAGACAAGCTATGGTATCTAGGAGTCAAAAGTTGTCTCTAAATATTGCTTCAATTCAGTAATTTTACATTTTGAAGTATAATCCTTGGCACCTAGATTTCCATTAGCTAATAATAACGTCTCATATAAAAAATTTAGAAACACTTTCTAATTTAAGCAATTTTACTTCTAGAAATTCAAGGACTGAGAGTGGGAATCTTTACTAAGCATATTCAAAAAAAATCAGTGTAGGAGAAATAATTGGGAAATTTTTTTTTCAGAAAAACTTATATTTAGAAACACGAAGAGGTTAACAACAGAAAATTTAAGTATGTATATATTCATATATTTAATTTCATAATTTCTACTTTTATGTTAGATTCAGGGGGTACATGTGCAGGTTTATTACCTGGGTATATGATATAACGCTGAGGTTTGGAGTATGATTGATCTCATCATTCATGTTTTGAGCATAGTATCTGATAGTTTCTCAACACTAACGTCTCTACCTCTCTCCACCACCTAGTAGTCCGCAGTGTCTATCACTGCCATCTTTATGTCCACGAGTATCCAATGCTTAGCTCCCATTTACAGGTGACAACATAGGGTATTTGATTTTCTTTTCCTATGTTAATTTGCTTAGGATAATAGCTTCCAGCTGTACCCAAGTTGCTGCAAAAAACATGGTTTTGTTCTTTTTTAGCCGCATAGTATTGTGCAGTCCATGGGTATCACATTTTCTTTATCCAGTTCACCACTGATGGGCTCCTAGGTTGATTCCATGTCTTTGGTGTTGTGAATATTGCTGCAATGAACATCTGAGTGCATGTGTCTTTTTGGTAGAATAGTTTATTTTCTTTTGGATATATATGCAGTAATGGAATTGTTGGCTCATATGGTAGTTCTAAGTTATTTAAGAAATCTCCAAACTGCTTTCCACAGTGGCTGAACCAATTTACATTCCCACCTACAGTGTATAAGTGTTTTCTTTTTCCCATAGTTTTGCCAGAATCTGTTCTTTTTTGGCTTTAATAATAGCCATTCTGACTGGTATGAGATGATATCTCCTTGTGGTTTTGATCTGCATTTCTCTGATGATTAGTGATACGGAGCACTTTTTCATGTTTTTTGGCTGCTTATATGTCTTCTTTTGAGAAGTGTCTCTTCAGGATTTTAACTTTATAACTTCATAATGGGGTTATTTGTTGTTTTTTTTTAACTTGTTTACTTGTTTAAGTCGCTTATACAATCTGAATACTAAACCTTTATCAGATGCACAGTTGCAAATATTTTCTCCCATTCTGTGGGTTGTCTGTTTATTCTGCCGAGAGTTTCTTTTGCTGTGAGAAGATCTTTAGTTTAATTAGGTCTCACTTTTCAATATTTGTTTTTGTTGCAATTGCTTTTGAGATCATAGTAATAAATTCTTCTAAAGGCCAATGTCCAGAATGCTGTTTCCTAGGTTTTCTTTTAGGATTCTTCTAGCTTGAAGTCTGATATTTAAAGGTTCAATCCACCTAGAGTTAATTTTTGTATATGGTGAAAAGTAGGAGTCTAGTTTCATTCTTCTGGATATGGCTAGACAGTTATTACAGCATAATTTCTTGAATAGGGAGTTCTTCTCCCACTGCTTATTTTTGTTAACTTTGTTGAAGATCACATGCTGTAGGTGTGTGGCTTATTTCTAGGTTCTCTATTCTTTTCCATTGGTTTACGTGTCTGTTTTTGTACCACTACAGTGCTGTTTTGGTTACTGTGGCCTTATATTACAATTTGAAGTGAGGTAATGTGATGTATCGGCCTTAATTCTTTTTGCTTAGGATTGCCTTGGCTATTTGGTCTCTCTTTTGGTTCCATATAAATTTTAACAGGTTTTTTCTGATTCTGTGAAAAATGACATTGGTAGTTTAGTAAGAATAGTATAGAATCTGTGGATAGATTTTTGCAGTATGGCCATTTTAATGATAATGATTCTTCCAATCTATGAGCATAAAATATTTTTCTATTTGTTTGTGTCATCTGTCATTTCTTTTAGAAATGTTTTGTAGTCTTCCTTGGAGAGATCTTCCACCTCCTTGGTTAGATGCATTCCTAGGTATTTTATATTTTTGTCACTATTGTAAATGGGATTGCCTTCTTGATTTGGCTTTCAGCCTGAATGTTACTGCTGTATAGAAATGCTACTGATTTTTCAAAATGGCATAATGATTACTAACACCCACCTCTTTCCTTTAGTTTCTAGAATCTATTTCCAGAGGCATTATATTTCCTAATGATGTGTCTTTGCTTTTCTTTCCTCCTCTATTTTCCTTGGCACTTGGTAAGCCCAAATGAAAATGAATGTATTTTAATTCCAGAAAATTTCATTAAATAATTTACTTTGTAATTTCCTCTCCTCTCCTCTCCTCGGTTCTTTCATTTTGGAAACCCTATGGTGTAGAAATTGAGCTTTTGTCACTAATCATCCAATGTCCTAAACTTTTCGCTCTTATTATTCATAATTTTTTTGTTATTTATGTTTTACTTTGTGGAAGTTTAGTCAAAATTATTTGAGAAAACAACTAGTGAATGTTTAATTCTTGCTATCAATTTTTAATTTTCTAGAACTCTTCACTGTTTTCTGAGTGTGTCTTCTTTATAACTTCAATTCATGTTTCATAAGTGGAATTTCTTTCTCTTGTCTTTTGAGACTATTATTGTATGTTTAAAATGTTTTCTGGCTGGGCACGGTGGCTCACACCTGTAATTCCAGCACTTTGGGAGCCAAGGCAGGTGGATCACGAGGTCAGGAGTTTGAGACCAGCCTGGCCAAGACGGTGAAACCTGTCTGTACTAAAAATACAAAAATTAGCCAGGTGCAGTGGTGGGTGCCTGTAATCCCAGCTACTCGGGAGGCTGAGGCAGGAGAATCACTTGAATCTAGGAGGTGGAGGTTGCAGTGAGCCAAGATTGCACCACTGCACTCTAGCCTGGGCAACAGAGCAAAACTTTGTCTCAAAAAAAAAAAAAAAGGTTTTCTCATAAAAACCCTAGAAGAAAACCTAGGCATTACCATTCAGGACATAGGCATGGGCAAGGACTTCATGTCTAAAACACCAAAAGCAATGGCCACAAAAGCCAAAATTGACAAATGGGATCTAATTAAACTCAAGAGCTTCTGCACAGCAAAAGAAACTACCATCAGAATGAACAGGCAACCTACAAAATGGGAGAAAATTTTCGCAACCTACTCATCTGACAAAGGGCTAATATCCAGAATCTACAATGAACTCCAACAAATTTACAAGAAAAAAACAAACAACCCCATCAAAAAGTGGGCGAAGGACATGAACAGACACTTCTCAAAAGAAGACATTTATGCAGCCAAAAAACACATGAAAAAATGCTCACCATCACTGGCCATCAGAGAAATGCAAATCAAAACCACAATGAGATACCATCTCACACCAGTTAGAATGGCAATCATTAAAAAGTCAGGAAACAACAGGTGCTGGAGAGGATGTGGAGAAATAGGAACACTTTTACACTGTTGGTGGGACTGTCAACTAGTTCAACCCTTGTGGAAGTCAGTGTGGCGATTCCTCAGGGATCTAGAACTAGAAATTCCATTCGACCCAGCCATCCCATTACCGGGTATATACCCAAAGGACTATAAATCATGCTGCTATAAAGACACATGCACACGTATGTTTATTGCGGCATTATTCACAATAGCAAAGACTTGGAACCAACCCAAATGTCCAACAATGATAGACTGGATTAAGAAAATGTGGCACATATACACCATGGAATACTATGCAGCCATAAAAAATGATGAGTTCACGTCCTTTGTAGGGACATGGATGAAATTGGAAATCATCATTCTCAGTAAACTATCGCAAGAACAAAAAACCAAACACCGCATATTCTCACTCATAGGTGGGAACTGAACAATGAGAACACATGGACACAGGAAGGGGAACATCACACTCTGGGGACTGTTGTGGGGTGGGGGGAGGGGGGAGGGATAGCATTGGGAGATATACCTAATGCTAGATGACGAGTTGGTGGGTGCAGCGCACCAGCATGGCACATGTATACATATGTAACTTACCTGCACATTGCGCACATGTACCATAAAACCTAAAGTATAATAATAATAATAAAAGAAAAAAAAAAAAAAAGGTTTTCTTCTACTCATGTTGTTGTTACTTTTCCTTCCTGATTTTCTTTTCTTCTTTCTGTTTTTGATCTTTGCCTCGCATTGAAGATGTTACTAAAAATCTGGGCTCTATGTCCCATTCTCATTTAAAACAGGGCAATAATTAGTTGATTGTAAGTATGAGAGTATGGAGGGTATGGCTGATTGGTGAGCTTTTGCCATAAACAGTAGTCACTATAACAGATAAGCCCAAGTGTCAGCAAATGCTGGTGTTTCATTTTAGACTTGTCAGTTTTCTTGGAAGGCAATCCTTTCATCTTTTTCCTAGAAGATAAAAGTCCTACACAGTATTTTTGAAGTGCAGAGAGTATGTTGTGTAGGATGCTACCATTTAACTTGCATGTTTTCCGTAAATCCCCATTTTCAGTATGGCTGTTCATGAGAAACTCTAGTTTAACATCTCTATACTAGAAGACATACCTGAAGTTTTCTACTGGAGTTTAGGGAGGCAAGGTAGGATAGATCTGTGGCAGGGGAAGAAGATCTGTCAATTGAAGAGCCTTAGATAGACATTCAAGTTTTTATTATCATTACTCATATCCTTATTAGAAGTATTTATGTTTCTGCCCTTGGATTTTTCTAGGATTGTGGACTTACTCTTGTAGGCTTGAGGTTCAGATTTCTCCAGTCTGCTAAATGAGAAAACTGCAGTCTACTTTGCATTCAAGCTTCCAAAATTTTATTGTAGAATGTTATTTGTATATTATGTTTGTCATTATTTTATTCACTTTTGGTTGTTGCTAAGTTTTTACTGTTCTATTATTTTAGAAGAGTTTCTTACATATAAGGCAATAAGAGTTTGGACTCAATACACCATTCTTAAACAAAAATCTTATCACCTCAATGTAATTTTAAAAACAAGTATTAGAAATTAATTACCATGTTTTGAGTACTTGCAATATTGTGTACCTATCTAATGTAATATCAGATGAATTATTTAATTTGACCTTTATTATAAGCCCTGCAAATTACCATTATTGTAGTATTTGACAGTTGAAGAAATCATAGATGATAAAGAATTTGACAATAAGTCTGTCTGATTCAGGTCTTTTCTTTCCTATTTTTTCGTTTCTTATTGTTTATTTATTTATTTTGAAATAGAGTCTCGTTCTGTCTGCCAGGTGGGAGTGCAGTAGTACAATCACTGCAGCCTTGACTTCCTAGGCTTAAGTGGTCCTCCTACCTCTGCCTCCCAAGTAGCTGCGGCTACAGGCATGCATCACCACACCTGGTTAATTGTTTCTAGTTTTTGTAAATAGGAGGTCTCACTATGTCACCTAGGCTGGTCTCAAACTCCTGAGCTCAAGTGATTCACACCCCTCAGCTTCCCAAAGTGATGAGATTACAGGAGTGAGCCACCATGGTTGGTGACTGAAGCCTTTTCTAAAATTAAAAACTGATACTTCCTAGAAACCTTGTAATCCCTAACCTAAACATTTTTACAAGATATAGTGAGAGGTATCTTATGCTAAAAATATACAAGCAAAGCTAGAGGTTTATATTTCCATGGGAAATCACAGGTAGAATAGATTGAATCTAAATACAAAAGGGGATTGGGGAGTTCTTCCTAAATGTGATCTAAGCATAATATTTGAAAAGACCATGTAGATGATTAGATTACCCTCTACATTAAATATCAGACTAATTTAGCCTTTGAGAGACATATTAAATATCATCTTCATGAACTCATCTCTCAAACCGAAATCACTTTCTCACTTTTGGAATATTCATAATGTTATTTTATATTTTTCTATTGATCAGTTTGAATTTGTATTTTCTTTCAAAACCACTAATACCTTGTACCGTATATACCTAAATGGTTGCCAAATATTTAAACAGCAAACTTTCTATTGTCATAATTGGAGGTCCTTAGTTATACAACAGAACTTGATATAGACTTGTGAATAACTTTATTATTCAGACCTCAAATCTATGTGCATTCTCAGTATAAGCATCTAACCTCTCATAACATGGTCAAAGACATTAATCTATTTAGATGTTAGGATGTTAGGAACTTGGTAGAAGGTTTTTGTTTTTGTTTTTGTTTTCAGAGCACTCTAGGAAGCAGTAAATGTGCCTGGCATTTCAATGCGCATAAATCTGTGAAACATATAATAATAATATTTGGAACTGAAGATATAAAAATAGATGACAATTCTTCATTTAACCTTTGAGTTTTTAGCAACTTGAGAATGACAGACAAATTAATTTATGAGTTCAGATGCAGAAGGTTAAGCATCTGACATAGACTAATGTGAACTTTCAAAGATCAATAGAACATCACTAGCTGAAATAATAAAATCAGAAGATTCAAATCAGATTCAGACCTAAGCTATTCCCATTATTTGTGCTGGAATTGTGGTAATTATATCTGTACATAACTTGTATTTTGTTACAGTTAAAATATATATTTTGAATATGTCTGTATGTATGTTATACATGTATTACAATATATAATATTTTATAATCATCTTTATATATAATTATTTGATTGAATTTATAAAGTTCTGAGCAAAGAAATAAGTTAAAGAGAAGTACTTAAGTGAGCTTCAGTTAACATACAATTACATCAGCCTCCTGATGTGCAGGTAAAGGTAGATGTTACGACTTACAGAATATTACCTTAGCAAGGTCAGTCCTTTTGTCATTGTTTTTGAAGTTGTACCTACAAGAAAATAAGTATGCAATGGAATGCATAAAAAGCAGAAAAATGTACAAATACATACACTTATTATGCCTGATATATATGTACAATTTAAGAAATATAGCAGAGAATGTTCACTATAAATATCTCACCTTACACATACTTCTGTCTTTAACAAGAAATGACATTATTATTTCATATTAAATCTGATGAGTCCAGGAATTTCATAAATTACCAAGTCCACAAATGAATCTTATAAGTGAATAATCAAGTAAATCTAATTATGTATATACAAGAAATATGTATGAAGAACCATTTTCATGTGGGAAACTCATAGTAGAAATAAATAAAAATTGTTTTTATTTAAAGGAGTATAAAACTAGAGGGAAATCAGACAAAGCAGAAAATTTGAAGTAAAATAGAAGTCTATTTTAAGACTAAAGTAATAAATGTTAAGGCTTAAGTAATAAAAAGATATCTTGTTGGAAGTGAACTGGAGTGAGAATAGCATTAGATAAATCATAGTCAAGATTTTAGGCTATAGAAAATACCTGGTGTGATTGCTATAGAGCATAACCAATTTTTTTTTCTTCAGAGATAGGATCTTGCTCTGTCTCCCAGGCTGGAGTGCAGTGTTGCAATCACATAGCTCACTGTAATTTTGAACACCTAGGCTCAAGTGAACCTCTCACTTCAGCCTCTTAAGTAGCCAGTACTACAGATGCGCCCCACCACATACAACTAATTTTTTTTTTTTTTTTTGAGACAGGCTCTTGTCATGTTGTTTATACTGGTCTTGAACTCCCGACCTCAAGTGACCCTCTTGTGTCCGGAATTGGTGTGTTCTTGGTCTCACTGACTTCAAGAATGAAGCCGCAGACCCTCAAGGTGAGTGTTAAAGTTCTTAAAGGCAGTGTGTCCGGAGCTTGTTCTTTCTGATGTTCGGATGTGTTCAGAGTTTCTTCCTTCTGGTGGGTTCCTGGTCTGGCTGGCTCAGGAGTGAAGCTGCAGACCTTTGTGGTGAGTGTTACAGCTCTTAACGCAGCACGTCTGGAGTTGTTCCTTCCTCCCAGTGGGTTTGTGGTCTCACTGGCTTCAGGAGTGAAGCTGCAGACCTTCGCGGTGAGTGTTACTGCTCATAAAGGCAGTGTGGACCCAAAGAGTGAGCAGCAGCAAGATTTATTGCGAAGCATGAAAGAACAAAGCTTCCACAGTCTGGAATACTCATATTCCAGCAGGTTGCCACTGCTGGCTCTGGCAGCCTGCTTTTATTCTCTTAACTGGCCCCACCCACATACTGCTGATTGGTCCATTTTACAGAGAGCCGATTGGTCTGTTTCACAGAAAGCTGATTGGTCCATTTTGACAGGGCGCTGATTGGTGCGTTTACAATCCCTGAGCTAGACACAAAAGTTGTCCAGGTCCCCACTAGATTAGCTAGATACAGAGTGCTGACTGGCGTATTTACAAACCCTGAGCTAGACACAGAGTGCTGATTGGTGCATTTACAAACCTTGAGCTAGACACAGAGTGCCGATTGGTGTATTAGCAATCCCTTAGCTAGACATAAAGGTTCTCCAAGTCCCCACCAGATCAGCTAGACACAGAGTGCAGACTGGTGCATTTACAAACCTTGAGCTAGACACAGGGTGCTGATTGGTGCATTTACAAACCTTGAGCTAGATACAGAGTGCCAACTGGTGTATTCACAATCCCTTAGCTAGACAAAGATTCTCCAAGTCCGCACCAGATTAGCTAGATACAGAGTGCCGATTGGTGCATCCACAAACACTGAGCTAGACACAAGGTGCTGATTGGTGTGTTTACAATCCCTTAGCTACACATAAAGGCTCTCCAAGTCCCCACTAGACTCACGAGCCCAGCAGGCTTCACCCAGTGGATCCCACACCAGCCGCAGGTGGAGCTGCCTGCCAGTCCCGTGCCATGCACATGCACCCCTCAGCCCTTGGGCAGTGGATGGGACTGGGCGCTGTGGAGCAGGGGGTGGCACTCGTCAGGGAGGCTACAGTGGTGCAGGAGCCCGCGGCAGTTGGGGTGAGGCTCAGGCATGGCAGGCTGCAGGTTCCGAGCCCTGCCCTGCGGGGAGGCAGCTAAGGCCCGGCGAGAAATCGAGCGCAGCACTGGTGGGCCGGCACTCCTGGCGGACCTAGCACACCCTCGGCAGCTGCTGGCCTGGGTGCTAAGCCCCTCACTGCCCGGGGTAGGTGGGCCGGCCCGCGGCTCTGAGTGGAGGGGTCCCCGAGCCCACGCCCACCCAGGACTCGCGTTGGCCCGCAAGTGCCGCACGTAGCCCCAGTTCCCGCCCGGGCCTCTCCCTCCACACTTCCCTGCAAGCTGAGGGAGCCAGCTCCGGCCTCGGCCAGCCCAGAAAGGGGCTCCCACAGTGCAGCAGCGCGCTGAAGGGCTCCTCAAGCGCAGCCAGAGCAGACGCTGAGGCCGAGGAGGCACCCAGGGCGAGCGAGGGCTGCAAGGGCTGCCAGCACACTGTCACCTCTCACTCTCACCATGGCCTGCCGAAGCAATGGGATTATAGGCATAAGCCGCTGCACCTAGTTGAAAATACTGTTATTTAAACATAAATTAATGCATTCACTTCTTCAGTATGAAGATGGGGTAGAGCAGTGAGTTTATTTCAGTAGCTGTTGGCTTTTTTACTTAGGAGATTTTAAAACATTTGTTTCAAAACAAATCGGCAAATGTGTTTGTGTGGGAGAGATTTCAGGGAATTTACGACAGATTTTAATACAGTAACAAATTTTTGTATTACCTTCTATGAACCGAGACTTGATTTTGGTGGAAAGGAGCCTCTGAGTTTGAGGAAAAGAAGGATAATTCAAGTCACAGTACCAATAACAATTTTTTTTTAAAAAAAAGTATAAGAAGCATGATTGAAGTAGGCCTGAACAAAATGTTGTCAGGTATGTGCCCCACATCAATGAGGGACAAACTGATAAGACATTAATTTAGGTAAAATACACTATTACTCCAGAATCTTCAAGACACAAAGGCACAGGATTGCACAATGTACATAATGCCACTTTGAATAGCAGATATAATTGGGTATGCGGAGAAAAATGTGGGATTCTCAACATAAGTTCTTTAGGACCAAAAAAGTACTCAGAGAGGTAATTCAGATAAAAAGTTTTGATAAAGTGCTGGAGACAGACTGTTAAATTAGTTGTGAGTCAGCATATACAAAAGAAGCACCAAAGTTGACACATTTTAGAATTTTGGTCATGAAAGGAAATCAAGACAATTATGCTTGAGGTAGAAAGTTTCTTGTTGCTTCCTGCTTGCCTTTTTGGTTGGCTGGCTTGATTTGTTTTCAACTGTGGAGGAGACATTTTTAAAGCCAAAAAAAAAAAAAAAAGACGTCAAATGAAAGGCAAACGATTGAAAAGTTTGGAAAGAGAATGTGTAATTGATGGAGCAAGTTCCCTGAAGAGATAGTCAGAGGTGGGGTCAAGAGACTAGGCAGAAAGTTTAGCCTTAGAAAGGGGAAGGTTATATGAATCCTCATATATTCACCAGCAAACTTTGGGGTTGAGAGGGAAATGACTACAGTAGTGAATAAGGTGGAATCAGGGTGATTCTCGTTTCAGTAAGAATTTATTGAACGCGTAACTTTGTTCTCAGCACTATTGGCACTGTACACATTCCAGGGAAGACTTCAGAGAAATCGAAGATGATGCATTATGCCCTTAAAATGTTTTCTAGTTATAATCTCAATCTTTTGGAGAGTTGAAATGGTAGAGATGAGAGAAGTTATGGTTATTCAGAAGAGATCATACTTCAGATATTTGATTCAGTAGATGCAAGAAAAGAAAAATTGTTCTGAAAGGTAAAGGTCTTAAGGAAAACATAGCCTTAAAAATAGTCTAACAGGGAGTAACCTTGCAAGACTCACTTAAAGCCACCAGATGTCACTGTTTTAGATAGGATACCTCCATCACTATTCAAATGCCTTAGGTATAAAGAAATTACTAAACTTTCTAGTAAAATTATTTTCAAGCAAAATCATGACAAGCATAATTATGTTAAAATCTTATTAAAGGTCACCCCCAAAACTGTACATGATACTTATGCACATACGTCAGGAAAATATCCTCTGGGACATTATGGTTATATGATCATCTCAATTTTAATAGCTTTATAGTCAGATTCCATCTCATTCTTTGCCTTTGTTTTTTTTTTTTTTTTTTTTTTGAGATAGGGTCTCACTTTCTCACCTAGGCTGGTGTGCAGTGGTGCTATCACGGCTCACTGCAGCCTTGACTTCCCCTGCTCAAATGATCCTCCCACCTCAGCACTCCAAGTAGCTGGGACTGCAGGTATGCACCACTATGCTGACTAATTTTTTTAATGTTTTGTAGAGATGAGGTCTCACTATATTTCTCAGGCTGGTCTTGAACTCTTGGGCTCAAGCTATCCTCCCAACTTGGCCTCCCAAAATGTGTCTTTTATCTTAAAGACTATTTATAAAAATTAGTTCATTGTAAGTAATTAACAAACACTTAAAATACTAGAATATTAGAGTTGGAAACCATTTTAAGGACTGTTCAGAACAATTCACTCTTTTACACATAGTAAACATAAAGGAGAGAGATAGATGACTGTTCTAAATGCAAAGAGATATGAAAATGAAAATATTCAGCTAGTTAATATTCTTGACTATTTTTTCATATATTATCATATCACTTAATGATAAAATGCTTTTTATGAGAACTGTAACATGTGTGACCACAAGAAAATAAGATAAAGACAGTTAAAACATTTATAGATGTCATTAATATTTTTCAAAGTTCATAAATACGGTTTAAAGAGATGTATTTCTCATTTTTTATTATGAAAAAACTATATAGAACAATGAAGGAAAAATGTACAAAACTAGAAAAGACAAAGATATTGAGGATGGTTAACATTTTGTTCTACATAATTCTTGTAATTTTTCATGATTTAATATATATATATACATTACTTATGTGGTTATAACATTCATATACATAACATATACTGTTTAAATATCTACTTTTGCTAAATAACAATATGACTACTTGCTCATGTTACCAATCTAGTCAAACCATCAACATCTCAGCCTCTTACCATTGACTAACTTATTCTATCAGGTAGGTACTTGTCTCTGGTTTTGCCATCAAGCTGGGGAAACTGGTGTCTATGAGAATCGCCGAGCGAATGCTTTAAATGGAACTATTCAATTCTGGTAAACATTACTTCCATTCTACTCATTCACATGATCATATTTTGAGTCATTAGATAATCCTAAAATGTCTAAATCCAAAATATCAAATTCAGACATCTATTTTCTAAACCCATCTTTCTACACATCCATCCATCACCCATTTGTTCTGAAGCAGCTAGGTCATCCAAGCAAGGGGATTCCTCATTCCCTGATCGCTACCTTTCTCTTAGTCAAACTCTCCTATTTTAATTTCCATGCCTATGTTTGGAACATTGCTTTATACAAAGCTTAACAACCCTTGTGTGAATACACAACTTTTTGCTCTATTTCTCTTTTCTTTATATTCACCAGCAAACTTCTAGCCCTGGATCGACTTATTTGTCAGACAGTCTGTCTATGATTTCTCAAGATTCTGGAGAAAATCAAGCAAACATGCACATTGGGTAACAACAACTTGATGGCCTACAGTTAGAGTTGAACTGGGAATGTAATATGTCAATATTTGTATGGTCTTTGGGTCACTTTCATCTCTTTCTATCCAGAGAAATATTTCAAACCACTCTTGTGGATTGACATTGTGTCTCTCTCTTAAAAAAAACAGTAGACTGAAAAAAAAAATGAGATCACTTCCGGAGACTGCCATGCTAATTCCCTATGTAAGCAGGTCAGAAAAGGGAAGATACTGAAAAGACAGTTAAAAGCTAGTTTCTTGATGAGTTTTCAGTCCTACTGCTTGAGAATGATTCATCATGACTCTCAGTTCTTCCCTTCTAGGATCTTGGCTCTAACTTCTTAAATTATCCATGATTTTTTGTAAAAAATTATTTTGTATTTGCAGCTAAGTTGTTTTCTCAACTGTCTTCATGCCCATAGAAGTTTAAGGACTCAAAGTTCCCTTTTCATTTTGTAATATCTCTTTCCCTTAAGTCCTACAGTTGGGCAAAATCATCCAACACAAGGCTATTTTATAATAGCGTTGAATATGTTGTGTAATTTATTGAATACCATACTGAAAATGAAAAACAAAATGGTTTTATGGGGATCAGAGTACACTTCTACTGAATGTGTTTCACTTTCATACCATCATAAAGCTGAAAAATCATAAGTTGAACCCTCAAGAAGCCAGAGGCCATCTTTAATTTTGAGGCTGTTTTGAAAACCTAGACTAAACATGGCAAAAGTGAAAATACACTAACTGGATTCTACTAACAAGAAACTGACCCACATAGTAATGCATAGAAAAACCAATAAAATATATGAGAGGTTTTAAAAGGCAATGGGAAATTATTAACACATTTTTTATTAAATTATGGGAGGAGTTTCAAGAAAAAATAAAGGTAATGGCAGATTAAACACTCAAAGATCCAATAACTAAGAATATCTGAATTGATAAAAAATGAGTTCATAGATGGAATATTTATTAAAAGTGCCAACAAAGATGTATGAAAATAAATTCATACCTAGATAAAGAGGAGTGAAACTGCAAGTATCAGTGTTAGAGAGAAAATATTGAAACTACCTGAAAAAAGCAAAATGATATACAAAGACACAAAATTAGGCTAATTACAGAATAATAACAGAATAAACAATTCCAGATACAAAAAAACTATGAGTATTGTCTTCAAAATGTTGAAAGAAAGTAACTATCACTTCAAATTATATATTCAGCCAAATGTATTAATCAAGGTGCATATTTTCAGACATAAAAAAGCTAACAAAATGTATTATCTTCAAAACCTTGATGAAGTATTTAGTGTAGAATATATTTATAGAGAATAAAAAATGAAGACAAAGATAAAATAAGAAATTAAAAGCAACATGTGAAAATAAATTCAATATAACACAGTAAATCTATTTATTGACTACAGAAATGTATTTTGTGTTTATAAAGTAGAAATTACAATTTTATATATCACGAACTCTAGGATGGGGAATTCATGGAATAAATAAGCTGTATTAAAGTACATGACTAGGTTTGTGTACAAAGTCAAAGGAAACCAGAGTAAAAATAAAGGCAATATGTGAATAAAGAATATAAAGGCAAGAAGAGAAAAAAAAGATATGATAAAAATGTATGGCAAAACGAAAATTAAAATAAGAAAGTATGATTAAGCAAATTCAGTAGTAATTGTAATACATCAAATTGATAACTTCACCTATTAAAAATAAAGGTTAATAAATCAAGCTAAAAATAAATGAACAGAGAAACTCAGCTTTCTCTGGTTTACCTTAAGCATAATAAAAGAACATAATCCCTACCTTTGAAAGTAAAGTGATAGAATTTAAAAATTGGAAAAATACCATGGTAAGAAGAATAGTATCTTCCCATATATGTCCATGTCCTAATTTCCAGAACATGTGATTATACAAAGTTACATGCCAAAGAGAAATAAAAGTTCTGATGTAATTAAGATTGCTAGTTAGTGATCTTTAAAAAAAGGGATTAACCTGTATTATCCAAGTGGTACCAATACAATTATAAGAATCCTTCAAGGGAGAAGAGGAACACAGTAGAATACATGTCAAAGCGATGCAATGTGAGAAAGACTTGATTGGCTCTTGGGGGCTTTAAAGACTGAGGAAGGGGTCAATGAGCTTAGGGATGTGGGCAACCTCTAGAAGCAGAAGGCACCAATATAAATTCTTTTCTAGAGCCTCCAGAGAGGAACATAGCTTTGCCAACACCTTAATTTGAGTCCACCAGAAGTCATTCAAGTGAGACCTCTAAGAAGTATAAGATAATTTTTTTGTTTTAAGCCATTTTGTTTGTGGGAATTTTATATATCAGTCATAGGTAGCTAATCAAAAGGCTAATCAAATAGCAATCAAAAAGGATAAAAAAATCAAAAAGGATAATATGGTCATAATAGTATCAGATATAATATCATAAAGCAAATAATATGTAACAAGGAAATTAAGAAAAAGGAAAATGCTAATATATCATTTTCTATAATTAAACACTAATCAGGCATTCTGAAGCAAATCCCTTAGATGGTAAAAAATTTAAATTAGAACATTTAAAATCTATGTTTTATGCCTTAAGTGTAAATTATATATGTATGTATATTTGGGAATTGTAAGAGAGAGGACTCTACAGAAAACAAAGTATATACTCTATTTAAGCCTCAAACATTACAAAGTGTTGACTATATAATAGATCACAAAATAAGTCATAACACATTTCAAATAAATAAGCACATAGAGACAACTTTTTCTAAGCTTAATGCAATTTAACTGAAAGATCACAAAAAACCTAGAATATGTGTTTGAGTTTTATAAAGGACGTTTTTCAAATCTTATCAATTAAAAGGAAAATCAAAATGTTTTAAATTGAGACACAACAACATATATGTCAAAAATTATAGGTACAAAATTTCGGAATCTGTGCTCCAAGTCCATTTTAGAAACTTATATTGATTCATTAGAATATAAAAACTAAAAATGATGTGTTAATACTTCTATTTTAAAAAGTTAAAATTTCAGTTTGAAGACTATGGTATAAAGTGAACATTTCCAATTTCCTGAAAATATTTCTGAAGCTATAATGAGGATGGAAATATACCTAATATAACCTGTAAATCAAATAAATAACTGATTAAACAAAAACATCAAAGAATGTTGTGTTTAGACATAACACATAATTTTACAGATAAAATTATGACCAAATATTTTGACTTGTAAAAATATATAAGTTAACTATTATCTTTAAAAAGCCAGTGGATTAGGGAACTGGGTATTCAAGATCTCATGTAGAAATGGTGAGACACTGTCCAAGAGATAGCATTTGAACAGAGGTAGTATTGAAAGAGATGGTGTCAGAAAGACAAAGCATGTAGAGGTGGTGAAATGGGAGTGTTCCCTGACCCCCCTCACAGGACGTGCAACAGGGGTGTGGCTCATCCGTTTGGTCATCATGCATGGTCATACCCCTTATAGGAGGGAGAGCACAAGGAAGGGCAGGTGCAGGAGCCAGGGCAAGTACCCTGGGATCCAGCCCCACAGCAGTGTCCACAGGGTGGGAGCCTGTGACTCCCGAAGCCCAAGTGGGCACGTGTTACATTGCACACATTCAGCCTTGCCATCCATGGAGGCTTAAGTGTTAAACAGCTCAGTGCCCTTTTGGTATCCAGGTCCTTGTCTGGTGACCAGGAAGCATCAGGTCACATACAAACATGAAGGATGAGTGTGGGGGTTTTACTGAGTGGTGGAGGTGGCTCTCAGGGAGATGGATGGGGAATTGGAAGAGGAATGAAGTAGGAGGATAATCTTCCCAAGGAGTTTGGCTGTCCAGTAGCCGATCTCCTCTCCAACCATCCCGGGCCAAACTCCTCTCAGCATACAGATATTCCTTCTCTTCTTTCTGCCATGCAGTTCTGCCATTCTTCTGCTCTTCTGTTCATCCTCGTCTGTTTGTCTTCTTGTGGAGCCTGGGGTTTGTGGTTTATGTGGATAGAGGATAGGGGGCATTGTGGGCCAAAAGGCAACTTTTGGGTGCAAAAACAGGAATGTCCATTCCCATTTAGGGTCGTGGGTTTCCAGGCTTGAGGGTGGGGCCTTTGCCAGGGAACCGCCCTTTTCTATCCAGTATTTCCCTGTCTCCTGTCTGTATCAGTAGTATAGAAAGGTAGTTTTCGAATGGTCACTACTAAGGAGAAAGAAAGGTAAACAAATCATAAATTAGAAAAGTGAGCAAAATATTATGAACCTGATTAGGAAGAAATGGTAGATAATGGAGATGTGGAAAGAAAAACCAGCATATAAACCACTGGAGTCCATCCCTTGCCTCTCAAGAAAAGTAAATGCGATATAAATACAGAGAATATTTTCAAAGAAATAGAAGCTGAAGATCCACATGTTGAAAGCAATTGCCTCATTTAAAATCGGATGAATGGGACGTTGGAAAAGGGATGGAGTGGGACGATGATCTTCCCATGGAGTTTGGCTGTCCAGCAGCCGATCTCCTCTCCAAACATCCCCAGCCGAACTCTTCTCCAGTCCAGTAAAGTTATTAAACTTTAAAACAAGGAAGAATATTTAGAACAACCAGACCAAATGAGAAAAAAGAGAAAAAAGTATAAAGCATCGTGCATGAGAAAATTGTGGGGCCATGCCATCAAAACCGTCAAGAACTCTAACCCAAAGATGTTATACATAACCAAACTACTGTCCAAGGATAAAGGCAAGAGATAAGGTTTTGAAATGTGAAAATCCACGACTTTTTAGAGCAGTCTTCTCCCTAGAAAAATTGTGAAAAAAATCAAAGGTAAGCATCAAATTACTTTCACTAAAAAGACTAAACGAATGTAGGATTACAGAGCAGAATTGAAGTCAAAGCTATTTATGAAAAACTGCAGCAATCAAAATAAAACAACATAGGATAATTTAGTATGTTAGCTATATAAACAAAATCAATAGTAATTATATAATATAAACATATATCTTTCTCTATCTCACTATGCATATATATATATATAAAGCAAAAACCATTCTACATATATAATGAAATAAAATATTCATTTCAATGTTAATGCAAAAGTTAATATACCTAAAAAGAATAACTTGGCAGGAAATGTATAAGCTCCCAATGAAGAAAAATTTTTATTGCAACTGAGGGCTGTCAAAGAAGACTTGAAAAACTAGAAAAGTAAATAATTTTCTTATTTATGAAGACTGAAAATGATAGAATTATGATAGGTCTAAGATAGTACTAAGATAATGGGACTTTGGAGAAAGGATGGAGTATTAAAAGATTTTGGCTAATTACATTTCTTTATGGAACACAGAAATAAAATTAAAAATAAATACTATTTACAAAAGTAGTCTCTACTGTGGATATGTGGAAACTCACCTTAAAAGTTATTAAGAGAAAATATTATAGAATATATGAAATATTGATAGGAAATAAAAAGATATACTGATGAATATATATACCATATGTAGATAGAAAAAATAGATCATTGATTAATAAAGTTTAAATATAAAAAAACTAGAGAGCAAAATGTTCATAACTGGCATTATGACTTAGTGTGGTGATATTTCTTAAATGAGCACAGTGTTTCTTTTCTTTTTAAATATTTAATAGACATGTATGCCTCTTTATGTTTTCCCTCTGGCTTTAAAACGACTTCATTGAGACTCTGTAAGTTAATAAAGACTTTGTAAAAGGTTTGGGAATGGCAGTCTTTCCTGATAATAATGCAACTTAATTAGATGCCACTCTTTTTAAAAGACTGCTTTTGGCTTTTAAAAGCTGGGGTTGAAAATTGACTCAGCATTACGCTAGTACTGTCTGTGTATGTGTCAAGAACTTCTTCCAACATTCCCTATAGTTCACTGAGATCTCCTGAATCTATGTCCCATACATTTTCTGTTCAGTCCTTAACTGTATTATCTCCCATCTACTTAATTTGGCTTTACAACCATAATGTTTCACATGTTTGAAATCCTGTTCTTCCATATTGTTGTTTCAGACTCCACAGGCAGGATGAATAATTTAAATGTGACCTAACTAAAGGACATATATTCTACCTCAAATTCTGTAATAAACTGTGTGTGTGTGTGTGTGTGTGTGTTTGTGTGTGTGTGTGTGTATTTGACTTAGGAGCCCTGATATTTAAATGAATGAATTCTGAATCTATAAATGTCCAGACAGAAATGGGAAGTGATCCACATGATTTAGTAAAGTCTCTAATGATTCTACTGTTTTCAGAACTCCTATTTTATTATCAACTGCAACGTAATGTGCAAAATAAGTGTACAAGTCACTATCTAACTCCAATAGATGACCCCAGATCTTCAAGAAATGTGTATTATTCTCCAAAGCATGTGACTGAATTGAAGCTGCCTAGATATGAGCTAAAAACAGAAAACAGCAGTAACTTTACAAATTTTGAGAGATGGCAGAGTGGCAAGATAATTGGATTTGGGATTATAAAACATGTCACCCCCACTCTGCCAGTTAGCAGTTGTGGACATTGAATAAAATCCCCTGAACCTTGGTTTCCTAACTTATATAGTGAAATACTGGCAATACCTACTTTGTGTGTCTCAGTTTTGCTGAGGTCAACTGAGAGAACATGAATGAAAATACTTTGTCAACGAAACTTACTAATGGTAGCACAGTGGGAAAGAGTGAATGCTATGGACTCAGGCTGCCTTGTTTTACAAAGTGGCTCAACCACTCTGATCAGGGCAAGAGACGTAACTTCTTTAGGAGCCGGGCTTCTTGTGTAAATGTACTTACCTCAAAGAATCAGTGAGGTCATGGACTGAAAAATTGAAAACTTTTATATCAAGTACTAGATGTGTACCCTGGAAAGCACTCTGTGGCCAAGCATGGTAATGTGAGGGCAACTTGTGCATGATAGCTGCACTGTGCCTGCTCCACTTGGGCACCAGGCCAAGGACTCCTCTCCATTTACGTTGACAGATGTGTGTGTGTTGATCTGCTTTTTATATTTCCTTGCATCAGAGTGGTTTGGCCTGAGAGTCAGGTTTGGGAATTAATGTAGGGGGAGATAAATAGAGCTTTGTCATGTTTAGTGCAAGACTGCTTAGGAGTTTAGCATATGAAGAAGCCCCAGATGGTTGAACCTGCTTAATGTAGCTTTATCTCAGACTTCGGAGCCAAAAACTCCAGCTAATAATGTATTATTCTGCATTGCTTGGATAATGTATCTATCATCCCCCAAAACTGTACAGGAGGTTGCTTATTTTGAAATGGAATTTGTATATTCTAAACTTCTCCAGGCAAAGCTAGAGAAGGGACATATTTTTAGTCCCTTGAAAAGAACTCATTATCTGGACTCCTGGAAACTCCTGTACTTCTCACGTTCATTTCTCTCTCCTGAAACTCTCTTCTCTCCCTAAACTTATTGTTAGGTGTCTGGTGAGATCCTCTCTTAGTTTACAAGATGCCATCTTATTGCTGTGTCCTCACATGGCAGAAAGGGGCAATGCTGTGTCTCCAAGAAGATCATAGGAGCTAGCTAGTTCTCTGCACCTCTTTCATGAGGGAACTAATTCATTCATGAGGGTTGAGCCCTCATGATTCAATCACTACCTAACGGCCCCGTCACTTGCCTTAATACGATTGCCTTGGGGATTAAATTTTTGACATACGAATTTTAGACATATAAATACATTCAAACTATAGCAAACATTACACAGTACTCCTATTTAAGCTTTTGTATTGGGCTTCAGGGACACACCTGCCAGTTGCCTGCCAGTAACATTTACATCCTCATTCTTTAATTACAGAATCTACAACTTATTTAGAAATGCAAAAAG
This sequence comes from Pongo abelii, assembly GCF_028885655.2. NCBI lineage: Eukaryota > Metazoa > Chordata > Mammalia > Primates > Hominidae > Pongo > Pongo abelii. Next base: position 53,901,363 of record NC_071997.2, on the reverse strand, counting down.
CCTGGCTAAAAGATGGCATTTCTGTGCTTCACCAGCAGCAATGTGTGGCATGAAACTACCTTCAGACCAATGAGATCTAAGCAGAAATGTGTGGGATTTGGGGAAAACCCACATGCAGGACACTAAGTTGGGAAGTGTGCTATTGTGTTTCTCCTACCTTCTTCTTTCTGCCGCTCTAGATCACAGAACAGTTAGAGCTTCCTCAGTTATCTGTGAGCATCAAATAACTTTTAAGATGGCAGCCAGTGCTAGGCTAGTGAAACAGAAAATTACGTCGCCTGATTTCCACAGAGCTGCTAAATCATCCAATTTTCAGTTTACTTTTTTTGTAAGAGACCAAATAATGCTAGTATTATTTGGGGGCTAATGTTGACAACCAAATTAAAGCATACACAATTCCCTTGTTTATTTTGTCTCCACGTCTTGTATTTCCAAAACAACACATCACTCATTAGAGAAACTCCGTATGGCAACTTCGGTTTTGGTAGGATTCTTCCTAAATGAATTTCTCAGTACCCATCATCATTATTCTCATATTTAAATTCTAAAGTATTCTGTAAGTTTAGCTTAACATCTAATTCCTGGTCTTAAGTACTTGAAGGAGACAGCAAAGCTGGAAAAGGGAGAAGGGCCTTGTACCCTCCTGCCCGCTTTCTGTTTTAGTAACCCAGACAAGGTTTTTTCTCATGATGCAAAATTATTGTTTTATTTCCAACATTTCTTTGGTGTACTCTCATAACCAGTCTCATTACTTTCCCCAGTATTACACTAAACCCTTGGGCAGATGTGCGTGTTGTGTGTGCACGTTGGGGGTTGGAGTTGGGAAGAGCACAATACAGCAAATTTCAACTTAATAAACACACAGGAGATTCTGATGCACACCCAAGTTTGCACACTCAAGTGTCCAGCCATGGACAATGATTTCTTCCATTTTTTTTTTCCTTTATATACATCTCCTTAACATTTTCTAGACTTTTCTTTAACTCTACCCAGTGTTATAAAAAGCCTCAGGTATGGCTATTTTCAGGAAATTTCTGGAATCCTGGTCACATTTCATCTTGCTCTTTGCTTTTAGAATTTCTGGAAGGATAGGACTCTGAGATTTCCTTTTATTTCACCCTTCATATCTTTCTTCAAATTACCCATCTTTCTCTCTTGTGTTGATTCTCTTATTTCCCAGACCCTCATTTTACTGGTTCATAAAATCATACAACTTTCTGAAAACTACTACATAGGTGGTATTTTTGAGACATTGAATGTTTTAAAAGTCTTAATTTTACCTTACATATTTTTAATTATTTAAAAAATTCTCAAATTCTAAGTTAGAAATATCTTTTATATTTTATGCTAAAAGGGAATATTACTTTTGAAAAGTCCTGTGCAACTCTCCTTACTGAATGTTTGAAAGTAATTCTTTTACTCCCTTCCCTTTCTTTCTGCTGTTTCTCTCTCTCTCTTTAGATAGATAGATCTTCTATATATCTCTATCTATGTATATATCTCTCTCTATGTATATATCTAGAAGACATATAGAGATATATAGAGAGAAGATATAAAAATATATAGTATATATGTTCTCTATGCTATAAATTATATCTTCTATATTTATCTATATTTATATATAGTATATATAGATATGATAGATAGATCTATATTTATATATAGTACATATATCTTCAATATATATCTATATAGAGATATACAGAAGATGTATCTATATATACATATATCTTCTAGAGTCTCATAATGGTATATTTGGGGATTCCATTTTTAGTTATTGTCTTGAGTCTTTTGAAGATTCTACTGAAGACCCATACTCTTCTGTTATAGAATTTTTTTGTTGCATATTTTGTGATAATTTTATCATCTTCATTTTCTCTGTTCTTTGTTTCAAGCCTATCTATTTACATGAGGTTAGCCTTCTTTGATTGGATTTTTAGAGTTTTTGCTCATATTGTCAATGTTAGTTACTAGGGTTTTTCTACCTTCTGTGAGATAGAGATTGCTTAAAATTCCAGCACTTCTGTGTTTTTGGGTATGGGTTCAAATTTTTAATTGACAAAATATTACTTTTGTTCTTTGAATATTCCAGATTATAGTGCCTGTTTCTTTTTGGAGACTTCCTGATGTTTTTGTAGAGAGCAGTGTGCTTTTAGGTTTTCTGATGATTCACTAATTTTCTCTACTTTATTATTTTTTCCTGGTATTTATTCTAAGACCTTATTTTCCCAGTTAGATGCCTCACTCAAATGTAACTTACACTTTTCTTTTCCTTTGGATTTAATAACAGATCACTAAAAATGAAATCAGGTGATGTTTATATGAGTAGTGTTTGTTGACTTTCCTCATCATATGTTAATTAACTAGAAGTCAGGTGTTTTTATTCATTTATTTATTATTTTATTCTTTTGAAACAGAGTCTTGCTCTGTCACCCAGGCTAGAGTGCAATGGCATGATCTCGGCTCACTGCAACTTCCACCTGCCTGGTTCAAGCGATTCTCCTGACTCAGCCTTCCAGGTAGCTAGGATTACAGGCACCCGCCATCATGCCGGCTAAGTTTTTTTTTTTTTTTTTGTATTTTTGTAGAGACAGGATTTCACCATGTTGGCCAGCATGGTCTTGAACTCCTGACCTCAGGTGACCCGCCCACCTTGGCTTCCCAAAGTGCTGGGATTACAGGCATGAGCCTCCGTGCCCAGCCATGTCTGGTATTTTAATGGGAAACCACTAAACATTAATACCTGGCTACTCACTTTTTTCCACCAATGACACTTCCAATTTCCAGTTTTGCACACTGCACCACGGGAATCAGGAAAATGAAATCAGCTGGTGCAATGTCTCACCATTCAGTATGCAGATTTTGACTTACTGTCCCCTTTGCCTAACACAGTTGTTTTCATTTTCCAAATTCTACATTTTCTTAGGCACATCTTTCGCATATAGTAAATCTTTGTCATAGACCACTGTGGATGAGAAGCAATTATATCTCTAGTGGAGGTTGTTGGTGGAAATCTTGAGAGTGTTAATTAACATACAGAGTGTCAACCAGATCACCTCTTTTCAGCTCCATAAACACTGAAGCTTCAGAGGTATTTTCTGCAACCAATTTCAGAGCCTATTTGGGTTCTTCAGATTCAAAAACTTTTTGAGGGACTGGGCGTGCTAATCCAAGTGCTTTGGGAGGCCAAGGCAGATGGATCACTTGAGACCAGGACTTCGAGAGCAGTCCGGCCAACACAATGAACCCCTGTCTGTACTAAAAATATAGCCAGGTGTGGTGGTGCATGCCTGTAATCCCAGCTACTTGGGAGGCTGAGGCATGAGAATTGCTTGAACCCAGTAGGCAGAGGTTGCAGTAAGTCAATATCACGCCACTGCACTCCAGCCTGGGTGACAGAGACTCTGTCTCAAACAAACAAAAAAGGACGACAAAAAACTTTTTTTAACTTCATTTTCCTGTAGACAGCTAAAACATTTCAACCTCCTATGCTCTGCTGTTAGCAGGATTTACCTCCCTTCCTTCTATTTTCCATCCTCCAATCTTTTAAAGAAACTTACGTGTCTTTGTCTTCTATTTGGTTTTATTTGTCTATGTTACTTTATACATTATCTTATTTCTGGCTTATTAACATTTTTAAAAAGAGGAAATTATTATATCCATTAAATCCTAATTCATCCTATTTAGCCAGTAGTCAACATTTTATTTCATATTTCCATACATTCTTGGTACTAAGTTCTTTGTTGCCAGTTTTTCATTTTTATTACATTGTGGAATGTCCCATTCTGTGGTGGTAAGGATTTGAATCTACATTGTTTTCTCAATTTTCAGTAATCTAAACCCTAAACCCTTGGTAATAATTTCAGATACCAGAGAACTTTCCATTGTTGAAAATTTATTCATTTTATTTTTAAACCTCATTTCCCTATGGCGTTATGAGTGTGCTATTCTGAAAATGACAGAGGGAATAGATCCCACAGCTCCTGTATTAAAGCTGTCTTTTTAAATATCGTCTCTGCAGAATTAATTCTAATAACCATCTCCCCATGGAAGCAATCCTGAAGAATTATTAAGTTTGAGCCAAGGCATTAGATGTTGAGGAGTATGTAAGTCTTCCAAATGTGCCATATGGTTCAGAATGCTCCTTATCTGATAGGGAAGGAGGCTTCAAGTTTTGGCAACCACCATCTCTTTGATCTTTCTCTTGTATGCCAAAATTATCCTTATTTGCCTTCCTTAATTGTATTCCATTATCTCATATGTTTATGACTGCTTCTCATGATTCTTTTCCTTTTTGTTTATCCCTCACTTCATTTAGGTGACTGAGAAAATGACTGCTATCAAAGGAGCTTTCCCTGATCCTGATGATTGTATCTGAAATGGCACCTCCCTCTTTTCAATTGCTACCTGCTTACCCTGCCTTATCTTTTGTTGTTGTTAATAGTACAACACAGTATTTTAAATAGTATAGTTTTATCAATATATTATATGCACTTATCTCTCTTAACACATATTATGATGCCAGGGCCATTAGATTAGGAAATTTGTTTTATTCACTATTATGTCTCCAACACTTAGAATAATGTTTGACACAAGTTAGGCCACATGGAGTGAATAAAGGCTGGGCTACATTTACCTCCATCTCACTTCAAAGTCTATTAAAGTGGCAGAAAAGATGTAAACAAGAACAATAAATCCACCACCCAATACACATACACAAAACAACATCAGAAAAAAACAAACACTAATGAATTTCTGGAACACAAATAGAATACAAGACAAAATTGATAGTCACAACAGAGCAGAGAAAGAGTTAGCCCCAAAATAATAATAAACCATACATAATGCTCAAAGCCAAACAAACATGGCACACACAGGAAAAGGCAACTACCAAGGTCAGACTACGTGATTTACTTGCTTAAAAATCCAAGTTATGAAGGAAAAGAGTAGAAAAGAGTTTGGGGACAAATACTAAGGTAAATAATAACTACCTTTTAAAAAGTTTAGCTACCAGAAAAATTCTCCTTAACTAGATAGTCTGAGAATATGTCCTCAGGCTAAAGAAGTAGAGCAGTAGAATCGCTCTATTAACCAACTCAATTTCTGTTCCAAATTGTGTTGTCAAAGGAGTTTGGTTGACAAAGAAAGAAGCATCCTGGAATTCCTGGCAAACTGTGATCTACAAAAGTGTAGAAGAATTTTGTGTTGGGAAGGAAATGTTCAGAATGGAAGAAACAAGAAAACCCAGTAAATAAGAAACACACCAACATGACAAAAGTAAATTTCAGTGATTGCAACATATATAAATAAATAATGTTTGCCTATTATAAAAAAAACTGTAGCTATTTATTTTTGCAAGAGGATCTCATGAAGAAAAAGAAGAATTAATTAACTAAAGCTAGGTCATAAGAAAACATTCAACCTGAAGCATATAGAGGCAAAAGGATTTTTTTTTAAATAACATTTCCACTGGAAAATAAAGAGGAATTAAATTTCATAACTGTCAGGGCAAAGCAGAATAAAGACAAAGGAAATGTACAGCAAACAATGAGTAATTAGGAAGAACAGGGTGAATTTCCCTCACCCTCAAATTACTCCTATTATACTCAAACATATTTAGAATGGTTTGTTTTAGAGATACAATAAACCATGAGCAATCACTTACTATATACCAGGTTATTTTTTAAATAGAGGAAAACTTTATACATGTATTTAACTCTTCCAAAATCATTATAAGTTGAGAGTAATTTTTAATACCAGGAATGTTCAGTTCTATCTATCAGAGGCATCTTTCCTGGAATAACATTATTCTAACATCTATGAGATTTGGGATAAAGGAGGATTATTGTAAAAGTAAATCCTCTTTGATGCAGCTTTCCATCCTTGCTGTGATCTAGATGTTTTAAAAATATGACCTTCTTGGTTATCTGAAAAATTAATAGAAACCATGTTTAGAACCGGTAAAGCTCATCCCCACCTGTTGAATTGCCAATTCAAGTCAGCTGTTACTACTTAAACAGAAAAGCCTGTCAATTATCATCATCTTTGCTATTCTTTCTTTTATGAAGTGTTTTCAAATCAGTGTGGTTTGTAAACCACCACATACATGTATTTCACAAGCAAATATTAATAGCTAAACATGTCATCATTTTTATAGTAAATGAGAAGCAATGAAAAACAATAAATCATATAGAGAAGAAATAATGGCCCTACTAACATTTTAAATTACTTTGAGGACTAATGAGAATTGGTATTTTAAAGGTTACTTCAATTTCAATTCTATTTTTCTGTATAGTATTAAAATGATAACAAAGAAAGAAAAGTCACCTCTGTACATGAGATGAAAGGAGTAGGAAAGAAAAAACAACCAAAGTAAACTAAAACAGAACAAAACAGTTGTTTAAGTAACTCATCCAATTAAATGATTCACATAGTGCTTTATGAGGTTAGGCATTCATTAAATAACCTTCCTAATGACTCAGTGGCATCTTTGTCATTTGTGCAGTGTCCTAAATCAGTGTGCAAGGACGTCACCTGAAGGAAGTAAATTAATTAAGAGCTCTTAATGAGCATAACAGCCTGTTCATTTCACTAAGACATTTTATAATCTCTTTGAATACAATGTTACAGCTAGAAATATTAACAAAATATTATAAAGCTGCATCTTACTCTACTTCATTGTTAATTTACATTTATTCCTGACATTACTGATTAAACTGTCTAATTATTGAGGAAAGATATTCAAACTTATTCAAAAGTATGAATTTAAATATCACACAAGCTGGCATCAAGCACTTACACCGATGGAGGAAAAACACTATTTAAAGTTGAAATCCGAAATTAAGTTATTCAATATACATGTATTTATTTTTCTCCCAAACTTTGTTAATCATGTTTAAATGGCTTATTTTTTCTCCAATATTTAAAAGTTAAGGCACAGGTTTTGAACACTTAGGTTACGTACTCCTAATATATTAGATATCTATCTTTAAAATGTGTATATAGAGAATGTATATCTCACATTATGTGTACATTTGTGTATATACGTAGTGTATGCATTATATATGTATACATGATGTGCGGTATCAAATATATATATAATACACACAAATATATGCACACACTTAACTTGTAACCATGGATTTGCAGTTTATGAGAAGAAATATTTCCAGAAGACTCACTTGAGTGTATGTACAGTCAAGAATGATGTATGCGCATCAGCAGTGATTATAGAGACCCATCACAATATCCCCTTCAGTTCACATCTGTGGCATTCACGGACGCTACGAACTTTTAGTTTTTAACTAGGAACAACTGACAGGTAGGGAGAATCCCATATCTCTGCAATCATCTGTATCACAAATTTTTGTCAACAGCTGTATGTCTCATAACTGGTGAACTTATCTTCATTCTGCCTATACAGACCAAAACTTATTGAATGAATATATTTGAAAATAATCTAACGTAAAGGGCATCTCACTGACTATCATAACTTCACATCTGCAATCTATTAGTTATCAAATATCTTAGCTACAGTAAGCCTTGGTTTCCTCATCTTTAAATTGGGATTCTGCAGGGGATAATTCTTTAATTTTGCATTTTATGTTCTCTTGTTGCAAAGGATGAAAACATTCTGTTCATTTAGAATTTTCCTCCACATTATTTTTAGTGACACAGTCTAGAAAATTAGTCTAAACACCTATCTATTGTGCATAGCTATCATTTTTAAAATATGAAGAATAAATAAATATGATCATTGGTTAGCATAACCTGGCCTAACAAATATTAATTTTTTGCTGTAAATAAACTTATCTCTGTATGACAAATAATGTGAATATTGTGGCTTGAATTTTTGTCTGCCTGTCTTAAGAGGAAATAAATTTGTGTCCTATCATTCCCTACTTTGCACCACCCACCCGCCCAACACACACACAAATGTAATAGAATTGAAAGTGAGAATAGCATAAACAACAGGAAGGATGAAAATGAAAGACAATCTGAATCCTGATGGAAGAGAGAGATTCAGAGTCCTTGGAATTCTCATAAAGCAGTTTCAGAAGTTTTATACCCGTCTTCGGTCATCACTAATTACACTGAGGACAAGTACAGAAAAGTCCTGATACTAAATTGGTGATTAATAGTGTATCAATATATATTTCTCTTTCCAAGCTGCCTCATTCTTGTATATTTTACATATAATAAAATATATTGATTTTAAGAATACTATTTGGTAAATTTTGCCAAATCTATACAGTATTGTACCCACCATCAGAATTATGATATAGAACACTTCCATTAGGCCAAAAGTTTTGTTGTATTTTATTGCAGACAATTCCTTATGTCCACCTGAGCTCCTGGAAATCATTTGTTTGCTTCCTGATGCTATAGTTCTGCCTTAGAATCTAGAATTTCATACAAATTGAATTTCATAATATATATTCTTTTGTTTGGGGCTTCCTTTATTTGGCAATGTGCAATGTGCTTCTGTGATTCATCCAAGTTGTTCTATGTATCAGTAATTCTTTTGCTTGTATTACTGGTATTTCATTTTATGTCAACATATGAAATTTTGTTTACATATTCACCTCTTTTTGAACAATGGTATGTTTCCAGCTTTTTTAGCTATAATGAATAAAATTGCTATGGGCACTGAAGGAGAAACCTTTGTGTGGACATATGTTTTTATTTTTCTAGTATAAATATCTAGGAGTGGGAATGTTATATCATATAAACATATTTAATTTGATAAGATATTGCCAATTATTTTTCAAAATGGCTGCATCATTGTGCATTCCACCAGCAATATAGAATTTCAGTTGTTCCATTTTCTCATTAACAAATGCTTTTGTCAGTCTTTTTTTTTTTATTTTAGCCATTCTAGTCAGTGTGTAGTGATATGCCACTATAATTTCATTTTCTATTGCCCTAGTGGATGAAAATATTATTTTTAACAGGCTTACTTTCCATTTGCATATCTACTCTTTTTTTAAAAACTCTTAACTTTCTATTCAAACATTTTGCCCATTTTTGTATCAGGTTATTTGTCTTATTATTGAATGGTAAGACTTTCTCATACATTCTAGATACATATCCTTCATCACATACATACATTATAAATACAGTCTTCATATCTGGGAATTACCTTTTATTTTTCCTAAATGTATTGTTTAAAGTGCAAACACTTTTATTTTTGAAAAAGATTATTTTATTTTTTTAATGCATCATGAATATTTTTGCCCTGTCTTAACTGATAACTTTATGTTTATCATAATGCCACAGAAACGTTCTCTTGTTTTCTTCTGGAAGTTTTCTAGTTTTGGCTTACCTTTAGGTTCATGGCCTATTTTTATTTTTCTATGTAGGATGTAATGTCGACCTTATGCCTTTCTTTTTTTCTGTAAGTAACGTTTTTCAGCCCTTTTGTTGAAAATATATCACTTCCCAAATTAATTACCTAGGCATATTGTTAAAAAGCAATTGGCTGTAAGTATGTGGTCTCACTTCTGGATTTTGTGTTTTTCTCCACTGGGTATATAAATATCCTCACACCAATAATAAAAATTAGTTTTCATTGTTTTGTAGAAGAGAAATTGGGAATATCAAAGCTAAATTTCTGCTGTTGCCTTGGTACCCAGAATTCCTTCCATTAACCACTAAAGAGAGTTTTTTTAAAAGGAAAAATATATATTCTTACATTTACTCAAATATTTGCAATTTCTGGCACTCTTTATCTGGGCAGATCCAAAATTTCATCTGGCAAATTTTTCCTTTGTTTAAAAACATTCAATTGATATTTATTATAGTGAAGGTATGTAGGCAATGGATATTCTCAGCTTTTGTTTAGCTGAAAAGTACTTTATTTTACTTTCATTTTTCAAAGGTGTTTTTGTTGTGCTTGAAATTTCAAGTTGACATATTGTCTTCTGTTTTTCTTTGTGTTCTAATGATGCTGTCCAGTTGCCTCTGGCTTGCACATATTCTAATATGAAGTTCTCTATCTTTCTTCATAAATCATTTATATATCAATTATTTTTATTTCTGGCTGCTCTGAAATTTTTCTGTATTACTTGGTCTATGTATTTCAATTAAAATGCATTTATGTGGTTTCCTCTATGTATATTATACTTGAGTAGCTTTTCATCTTCTTAGATGTCTTGGTTTATATTTTTATCACATTTGCTCATTTTTTGTTCAAATATTTTTTACATCCTTCTCCCTATTATGCAACTCCATTTACACATTTTTTTAGAGAATTTGAGATTGTCCCATGTGTCACTGATCCTCTGTGAATTTTCTTCAATATTTTTTGCATCATTTGGAGAGTTTCTATTGGTATATTTTTAATTTAATTGATATTTTTCTTCTGATATTAATTCATTTCAGGTTATTTTACAAATCTCTGATCTATTTTTATCTCTAGAACTTTTATTTCATCACTTATGTATCTGATATTTTTCCTTATCATATTTGTGCTTTTGTTTACTTATTTCAAAGAATTGGCTCACTTGATTGTGAGAGCTGGCAAGTCTGAAAACTGTAGTTTAGGCCAGCACAATCGAAACTCAAGCAACATTTCTATGTTAACGTCTTGAAGCAGAATTTCTTCTTCTACAGGAAATCCCAATATTTGCTTTTAGGGCTTTCCACTGATTGTAGGAGGTCCACTCATTTTATCAAAGGCAATCTCCTTTACTTAAAATCAATGGGGTGTAAATATTAATGACATCTAGGAAATACCCTCACATCAATATCTAGACTAGTGTTTGACCAAACAACTAGACACCATAACCTAGCAAAGTTGACATATGAAGTTAAACATAACAACTGCTTTCTTCTGTTTGAATTTTCCCTTCCTAAATTATGGCTGGGGGATTGTTTTCGGATAGATAGTAATCTGATGAAATTGTCATGCTCACTTTTTTTTTAACGCTTCTTTCAGGGATTGGAGTTTTGTGTTGCCTATTCATTGTTTAAAAATTGTTATTCTGTGTTACTTTTTTCCTAGTTGGTTAAGGTAGGTAAATAATTATGCTTGTTTACATTAATTTTGTATTTTTCTTTGTCATTCATGTGCATTTTTACAGATAAAAACTGAATTAATAAAGAGAAAGCTAAAGTTAAAAAATATTAATATAAGCATTACAACTTAGAATAACTTGATAAATATGCATAGTAAAATGATCCTATGGAGACCAAGTTATTATGAATCTGTTTGGGCTTGGAGAATTGAATCTGTATGATAGTTTTAACGAAACAATCCTTTGTCCAAATAAAGGAGAAGGAGTGTGAAAACTTTTCATTTTTACAAGAAGGAGCTTTCTGATGTTATAATTTAAGTGTCTGAAACAACCAGAAAATACTTTTAGTATTTTCTCAAAGGAAACTAGGAGATGGAATTGTACCACTCAGTGTACTTTTTTGGAGAAGCTTGAATACTGATCACAAAATTGATGGAAAGCATTATGCGCTCTGCTGGGAAAGAAACACGATATTTTATTAGAAAAAAATATTTATCAAATGGTGTTATTTCACATTCCATAATTTTACTGGCACACAATCTGAAAGAGCAGTTACTGATGCATACATGACCCAGTAAATATTGTGCTTTACAGTCAGATTAAACCTCTGAAATGCAAACTACAAAACAATTCCTGGCATAGAAGTGGCAAATATAGGAGATCAATGTGTTTGATGAATGTTTTTGTACTCTTATCTGTGGAACTCTATTACACTGTGAGGAAATTTCCATTTATTTAAAGTTTATTTTGTAAACTATTATGTAAATCTCAATAGGTGTTTTCAAATTAGTGCTGCTGGAGTATCAACTATATGTAAAGCAGAAAAAGTGCTATCATACAAATAAAAATATAATTAGATATCTACTGAACAATATTTATTCACAGAGAATAGTCAGTTATCATTTCTCCAGTTTGTTGTTTCAATGTTGACTGAAATCTTAGATAATTTTTATAAAGACAATTTGTATTTCCTGTGCCTTATGCCAACAAAGAGGAAATATATTTTAAATATACATAGAATATTTTAAATTTACATAGATGCACAATTGATTTGCAGAGACAGGTACTCATACTTTTAAAACGAGGAAGAACATATATTAAAAAATAACAGCATAAATAACATCTTCACTATATGATAGAACTTCTAAAGACCATTTCTATTTATTTTTTGAGTGAGTGGTTCAAAGGGCATATCTCAAAAATATAGTCAGTCTATTGAATATGCTGACATTATTACCTGAACTGAAATATTATGATTTTAATGTTGAAGTTTTCTTCTTAAACTGTGCTGAAAGCATTGGCTAGCCAAACTTGTAATTTTTTCTGGCACATGATGATTTTTTTGCTTACAAACACATATTTAGAATATGTTAAGAAACATTCAAATTCCTTAAGAAAACCTGAAAAAATGATTGTATGAGCGGAATAGAATGAGGAAGTAATAGGAACATAATCATGCTATCTCCTAGATTGAAACAGTCAACCTCTTTGCCATACCTCCACTCTCATCCCAGCTGTTAAATATGATATATTAGTAAAGGACTCATCTTTGTAAGAGCTAAAATCTCTCTTTACTGAAGAATACTCCTCACTTTCTGGTTTGCATTCAATTAGAAAATCAAACTTATCAAGCACACATCTTTTATGATGAGCCTTAATGTGCAAGTAGTTATTCAATGTATTATACAAGCAAATAGAAAACAATAAGAAAAGATGACCAACATCTCAAGCAATTCTAATTATAAATACATATTATTTTTACCAAATAGAAGAATTTTTTTCTGATTAGTTTATAAATATTATGACCATCTATGAATAAAGACATATAATTTGATTTCCATGTTTCTTAATTAACAATTTATGAACTAGTACACTTTCAAAGAAATGTTGAGAGACAGAGTGCTACTACTTGAAAAATCCCAAAGAAGGCATTAGGTCAGGGAAAGGAGAGAGCCTTCTTTGTCTTCTTCCAATTTTGCATGCTACTCCTGCTTACCATAGTTATACACAAAAAACCATATAATCACAAATATAATTATAACTATAATCATAAATAGGCTGGCCAGAGTGGCTCACGCCGGTAATCCTAGCACTTTGGGAGGCCGAGGAGAGTGGACAGTTTGAGCTCACGAATTCAAGCCACTGCACCCCAGCCTGGGATCCACAGCAAGACTCTGCCTCAAAAATAAATAAAAAAAGAGCTATAATTGTAAATATATACAATAAATATAATATAATCATAAATAGACAGCTTCCTATGAAGCCTTGCAAACTTTTCAGTATAAATAGTAAAGAAGTACTCTTTGGAAATTTGTTTCCAATTTTTCTCTTCTCAGAACAGAAAGTTTCGATTCTAATTAGATGTTTATGATACCAACAGTTTCAGTAATTGTGTGAACTAGAGAATTTGGTGTAAATATAACAATAACAGTGATAAATCATAGGTCAAAAATTTTTAACAATTGCTCATCTTTTAAGTAAATAATTTATTTTTGTTTTATTTTTATAAATATTATAGGAAATTTTTTCCTCAGAATGTATTATTAGTGTGTGTGCCTTAGCCAAAATGTGATCTGCTTAATTATATGTTTTAATAGGATTATAATTCTCGCTTTGTATGTGCTAGAACCATAGCTTTGAAAATGTTTGAGTAAAAAATAGTTAATTAACTTCCTATAATTCCAAGTGTATTGTAGGATGACTTTGAGGAATAACAATGTACCCCATGTTTGTTTTGTTTTGTTTTGTTTTGAGATAGAATCTTGCTACTGTGTCACTTGGGCTGGAATTCAGTGGCCTGATAATGGCTCACTTGCAGCCATGATCTCTGCTGGGCTCAAAGATCTTCTCACCTCAGCCTCCTGAGTAACTAGGACCACATGTATGCCCCCCTGCACCTGGCTAATTTTTCTTTTATTTTTTGTAGAGACAGGGTCTTGCTATGTTGCTCAGGCTGGTCTCAAACTTCTGGGCTCAAGTGATCCCCCCGCTTTGGCTTTCAAAAGTGTAGGGATTACAGGTGTGAACCACCATGCCCAGCCCTTATGTTCTTATTCTTTAAAGGTTACAGGTATGATTTGACTTCTTATGGGTTGTTTTGCTGATAATTTGTTTCAATACACAATGAAATTATTTAAATGAGAAAAATCTGAGAAAATTTGTTAATAGATTTTATCAGAATGTAGATTTAGGTCATAATCCTTGCTTAGGTTTGGAATGCAGATAAAATTTCTGGCTTAGGGTTTTCTGGTTTTTTATAAAAATTAGCTTCTACTCAGCCAAAGATGAAACAATGATGTTATACTTAGAATCTTACCACGAATACAAGTTAAGCAAACCAAATCAAAATAGTAAAAATTCAGGAAAAAATATAAGTATCAATATAACAGTAGTATTTCAGATTTATATCATAGTATTTTTTAAAAAATGATATACTGAAGATAGAAAAATAATTTAAAACCACTCAAACCAGCTCTTAACACCACCACAACCCCAATATCTGCTTGCAGGAGTAATGAGAAAGTAATTTGAGTGGACAATTATGTTTTTTCAGTAGTCACCAGTTTGGAACACTAGCATAAAAGGATGAGAATAAATAAAGCCAAATGCTAAGCAGAAGATATGCAAAAGAAGTCTTCAATGGTGATGAGAATCAATCTACATAGGAGAAACCAGTGAGATGATTCTGGGTTTTACAGATATAGATTGTGGGCATGGTGGGCTGTTATGTGGAAGGAATTGAAAACTGAACCACAGCCTTAAACTTTCAATTAAAAGTAAAGATATAAATAAGAATGTTGCTTACTGTAAGTTATGATCCATGCACCTTTACTGAGAAAGATATTTAAGAGGAAACAGAAGTAAACATGATAGAAAGCAGAGACTTGATCTAATATAATAAAGGTGAAATTAGAAAGTCAGTAGAAAGTTATCTGAAAAAGAAAATCATGATACCTTATGTTTAAAAAAATCTGTAGAACTTCTGAAAGAGAAATCATTTAGGAAATAGAATTAAAGAGCACAAAAAGAGAAATACACAGAGAACGTATGTGAAAATTGGTGGTTCAATCTAGGGGTCTCAGAAAGAGGGAACAGTGGAAACAGATGAGCAGAAGTTCAAAAAAGTTTAATATGTATCAAAAGAATGATTAGAACTAATGGTTTCTAGTGCCCAGATTGAAAGAATCTTACAACCAATTGGCTTAATGAGAACAAAACATCTATACCAAGCATATCACAGTGAAATTTTGGAACATTCAAATAAAGACATCTTAAATCTTCAAGAGTTTTTTGTTTTGTTTTGTTTTGTTTTGTATTCAAGCCACATATAAGACATATTAAAAGAAGTTACCATGGTCTTCTCAGTAGTGTTACTGGAAGATCTTGGTTCACAATTCTTATGGAGCCAATTCTGATATTGTATTCTTCTACCCTACAACCAGTTGCAAAAAGCAAAAGCTTCGGCCAGGAGCGGTGGCTCACACCTGTAATCCCAGCACTTTGGGAGGCCAAGGTGGGTGGATCATGAGGTCAAGAGATTGAGACCATCCTGGCTAACACGGTGAAACCCTGTCTCCACTAAAAATAAGAAATAAAAAAAAAATTAGCCGGGCATGGTGGTGGGCGCCTGTAGTCCCAGCTACTTGGGAGGCTGAGGCAGGAGAATGGCGTGAACCTGGGAGGTGGAGCTTGCAGTGAGCAGAGATCACGCCACTGCACTCCAACCTGGGAGACAGAGTGAGACTCCGTCTCAAAAAAAAAACCAAAAAAACAAAAAAAAAAAAAGGAAAAGCTTCTATGTTCATCCCGAGCGCCAGGATACTACTCACTAGGCTTTAGCATTTTTCTCTCATCCATCTAGAGAGAAAATAATCATTTGAGGTGTCAAGTTCATTGAGAATTCCACTCCTTAGTGTCTCAGAAAAAGTGAAATGTCAGTCACCCTCTGATTCTGTATCCAACATCACTTAGTGTGTCCCTAGCCGAATTAAGCAGGTAGTTCAGAGTCTTTTGGCCTTGAGCACACAGACAGTATCATGCTTGTCCAAACACAATTTTATGAGTACTACCACGGTTTCTCCAAACTGCAGAAAATTAAGCTACTTTTGGGGGACAGGGTAGGTGGAAGGTTGGTATCTCTTTTCTAAGTTAGAATGTTCTTCAGTGCAATAAGTCCCAAGTACACATGGACTGTTAGTTTTCTCTTCTACTTCTTAACTGAGAACATAAAGAATTGTGACCATATGTTCTACAGTCTGCATGACACTTACTGACAACATTTGAATCACCTAATAGCACTGACTAGTGTATTGTTCACCTTGTGAAATTGTGGTTGACTCCAACATAAGCATATTTAATAGCCTGCTATACATGGGGTTCCAATTTTTTTCTATATAGCTTAAATGAGACCATACACAGTGTTAAAGGTTGAAGGAAGATACCAGGGCAGCAAACCTAGTGGATAAAGCTAGGATAAAACACGCAAGTTTCATGGCCTCCCAATTTTACAGAAATAAAATTTGTAGATAGTGAACTAGATATAAACCAGTTCATTAATGCAGACCATTCTCCTTTCCTCATGAAGAGCCAAAGTTGTACTAAAATTCATGCAAATTTAATACAAATTTAATTTGTATTAAAATTGGTGAGTCATGGCAAGGTGCGGTGGCTCACGCTTGTAATCCCAGCACTTTGGGAGGCTGAGGCAGGTGGATCACCTGAGGTCAGGAGTTCAAGACCAGCCTGGCCAAAATGGCGAAACCCTGTCTCTACTAAAAATGCAAACATTAGCCGGGCTTGGTGGCAGGTGCCTGTAATCCCAGCTACTCGGGAGGCTGAGGCAGGAGAATCGCTTGAACCCGGGAGGTGGAGGTTGCAGTGAGCCAAGATCATGCCACTGCACACCAGCCTGGGGAACAGGGAAAGACTCCATCTCACAAAAAAAAAAAAAGAAAAGAAAAAAGATGGTGAGTCATGACATGACACACACCACATAAACCTACTTTTGAGGGAATTGATAAAGGGGCTACCTAGCATTGCCTACTTTCACTCTCACTGAAGGAAGCCTGCTCCTCTGGAAAAAATTCACACCTTCCCTTTTATGTCACCATTCTTGACATAAATGCCTTCATCTTGCCAGGCCTAATGCCATGTAGAAAGAAAAGCTGGGTTCCCTTCTACCCACTATGCACTGATATCTCAAATTACAATACTGTTATATACAATTCTTCAAATGAAGAGATTAATCAGTGAGATTGCTTTATATGTATGAAACACAGTTAATGTAAAACTAGCCCTCTAGGTATCAATTAAATGTATGCTACTAAATTCTGCTCTTCATCTTAAACTTGCACAATTTGTCTTTTCTCACCTAGACCAATATGAAACACAAAGATCCTTGCAGTCTAGAAAAAATGGCCAGAGGAGCCTCAAATTCACCATCAGAAATTCCAAAGTGTGACGTATTTCTGTTGGGTACAAAAAAGAAAACTTGGGCCTGCCATGCCTAGTAGAGTTGATTTGAAATGGTTACATTTTTCATACTTAATATTTGCATGAATGCAATCATGCAACACATACTCTAAATAAATACAAAAGCATTTGTGCTATTTGCAAGGAATTCCTCCAGGTTTATTGGTTCTTAATCTACTCTATACTTTTGGCAAGATTTCATTTTTCCTTTATTCTGTACTTGTTTCCCAACTTATCTTAACACCATCTATTTTTTACACTACAATTTGGATGTGCTAAAGGAGTTTAGATGCACGGTGGGTTTTGTTAGGAAGGTGCTTTTTGATAAGAAGTTCCATAATCCTGACATAGACATGGCCATTGGCATTGCAGTAACCATGCCTAGAAAACTCTTGCAAGAGTCTACCTGGACACTGAGAAACATAGCTTAATGAAAGGAGAAGTTCTTAAATTTTAAGATTAAGATTAGATTAATCTTAAATCTTGTTTCCCACTAGAATCCCATCTTCCCTGAACATTTTATTCCCCTATTATTACCCTTCTCATCACGTTCTATCATTTATGCAGTTGTTAACAGCCACAAAGCTGTAAATCAGAAAATATTTGTTCTTATTCTTTCAAATCCATCCATTTCACTCTACCTACAAATCTATAAACTTAATCTATTGATGATTACCTCATAGACAATTGCAGTGTTATCTAACCTGTGTACTTGATTTTTCTTTGGTAACTCTGGATTACAGATGAAATGTTGATGAAATCCTATGTATCTTTTTGGCACCTCTGAATTATAGAGGTACAGACAAAATAATGATTTTTACTTTCCCTACCCCAATCAAAACTCTCAAATAGCTGACTGTTCATAGAAAAAATAAATTAAGCTTCTTTTTTTCTGGAAGGCCTTCCCTAAAATTTACAGAGGGCATTGTCTCCAAATTTCCCAATAGTTTTTATTAAAATTTTTTATATTTAAAAACTAAAAGAGCCTCCTTGTTGTTTCTTGAATGTGTTTAAAAGTAACTGCCAAAATATTTTTGAGGGGACTTTCCTATTTTGCAGTCCCACCAATAATGTATGAGTATTCTAATTTTTTTTCAATTGATATAGCCAGGTTTTCAGCTGTATGTTTGTTCTAATCCATACAAATATGTGTGTAGTGATATTTTATTGTGGTTTCAATTTACATTTTACCAAAAAGTAATAATGTTGAGCATCTTAAATGTGTTAAATTGTCATCCATTTATCTTTTGCTCAAATTTTTAGCCTATTTAATTGTTTTGTTAGTTTGCTGTTGTTTATTTGAGCATTTTCTTATGAAGCTATGAGTATTTATTTCTCTATTTATTTATTTTTTGAAACAGAGTTTTGCTCTTGGCATCCAGGCTGGAATCCAATGGTGCGATCTCGGCTCACTGCAACCTCTGCCTCCTGAGTTCAAGCAATTCTCCTACCTCAGCCTCCCGAGTAGGTTGGATTACAGGTGCCCGCCACCACACCTGGCTAATTTTTATATTTTTAGTAGAGACGGGGTTTCACCACGTTGGCCAGGCTGATCTTGAACTCCTCACCCCAGGTGATCCGTCCGCCTTGGCCTCCCAAAGTGCTGGGATTACAGGCATGAGCAACTGCACCCAGCTCGTGAATAAAGGTCTTTATCAGATTTGTGTTTTGCACATGTTTTCCTCAGGTTTAGCTTGTGTCTTTAATCTCTTAATAGTGTCTTTAAAAGCAAAGAAATATTAATATTGATGAAATCCTATGCATCTTTTTAAATGAATTTTGCTTTTGGTATCTTATCTAAAAAATATATGTGAAGTCCAAATTCAAAAAGATTTTTTTTTTTCTAATTTTGCTTGGAAGCAGTGGGATAACTCTCCTTATTTTACTAGAATGGAAGACTGCCTTAGAATGGTTTCACATTGAAAGAAACACCTGCCAGTCTGGGGAGCTTCTGCAGTGATACTGTGCACCAAAATAATAAGCATTAGGAGCCTGCAATTCAGGCACTGGACCTTTCCCAGTTGTTTATGGGAATCAGACTGACACCTCTTTTGGGCAGCACAAGATCTTTGTAGTCTTCAGAAAATCAAAAGTGAAGAGAAGATTCCCATGAAGGAGATGGAATTCCTAATAATCTGATCTCTCCATACTTGAGTCATAATTAATTCACTAGAAAACATAAATTATGTAACTGTAAGACTTGTACTTTCAGCATTGTACTACGGTTTATAGTTATTGCATCCATTATTAACAAGAGTTGGAAAGAGTTCTTAGGTTGAAATAGCCAATGTACATGGTAATATACATGTTTGGAACCATTGCTAAATACTATTATTTATGATGGCAGGAGGCTTATTTGTTCTAGGTTGCTTTTAAAAGATCAAAGCTGTGAAATCAATCTCAAGAAGCAGGCATTTTAAAAATATTACTCTGATAATTGTATACTGATCAAAATTGTATCTTCTACCTCACTCATATCTCACTAAACTTCCTTTTACACAATAAGGCTTGTGACTGATGTTGGTTAGGGGTCAACTAAATGAGAACGAGGTGTGACTGACTAATATAGCTACATTAACAATCTCAAAAATGTTTTCCTTTAAAACATCGATTCTTGCTGAGTTATGCTGCTAAATTCTTACTTTCTTAAATTATGGTCAAATTTTAAAATCCATATATTTTAGAAATAATTATATATCAACAACCACACTTTTGCCCATGTTTAATACAATCTCCTGACTGTATGAATCTAAATAAGTATCATATTCTGGTTGAGCATGGTAAAGGACTATCTACACAGTCAAATACTTAACAAATGTAAAGATCATTAAGCCTCATGTAAGCAACGAATTTTGCTATGGTTAGTAGTCTAAGACCTTTATTTCTCAGTCACCTCACTGCAATGTTCTATATTACTGATGAAAAAGAATAACAAAAGATAAAACCATGACATTACAGGAAAATTTCCAATGGAGTGTGTCTTTATTACAGAAGTTTAAGGCTTATTTTCAATCAAGTTCCTTTACTATCTTCCACGACTATTCATGGACAATAAACGGAACATTTCAGAATATTTCATTAATATTTATGAGCTTTTCACACAGCTAGTTACAAACCAAAGTATTTCAATTTGTTAAACAAGAAAAGATCCTGCTATGAATTATGTACTGATCATTTTATTTTAGCAAAATGGTATAAATCTGTGCCTTAGAAGTGAATGATGTACTGAAATCATAGTGTTCACGCTTATTCAGTTACAGAATTGTAACAATTATCCACATCACATAGATACATGACTACTTATACATTTTCTCCATACGTGGGTATTTTTTTCACCTCTACATTTTTATACCTTGATGTACTTTGCCCTAAAGCTGTTCTCTGCTTTCAGAGCATTATCAATGCTGCTTGTCTATGGGAAAATCCTCACGACTCTCCTATTACTGGATAATAAGTTGTTCATCCCTAATTATGACTGGAATTGTTGATCATCAACAAGAATATTGTCTATACTGTAGATTATATTAGTAAAACATTAATTCATAAACATAGGCAGGTGATTCTGTAACTTAATTTGTTCACAGAAATTGCTAATCTATTTGAAAATTAAAAAACAAAAACTATAAAATAGAATAAACACTAAAGCTATTAAACCAAGTTAAGGACTTCGAAAATGGATGGATTTTGTTGGATAAGAATTTTGTTGGTGGTGGGCTTTAAAAGAGTTTTTAATATAAGGCCTTTAATCATATTATGATGTTATCAGTGTGAATGATACAGATATCATTCTAACATTATTTTCTTTATTAAATGATTACAGCACATATAAAGACTTTTCAGTTCATTGGAACTGAATCATCTTTTTGTAATAACCAATGTAATAACTGTATCAGGCAATTTCATCAATGGATCCTAACACTGATGGGCAAAAAAAGTTAGGATACAAAATATTCACAAGGTCTCAAAGTATTACTGCACAGATTACATCTAATTATAAAAAAGAAATACGGCTGGGCACGGTGGCTTATGCCTGCAATCCCAGCACTTTGGGAGGCTGAGGCAGGCGGATCACCTGAGGTTGGGAGTTCGAGACCAGCCTGACCAACATGGAGAAACCCTATCTACTAAAAACACAAACTTAGCCGGGTGCGGTGGTGCATGCCTGTAATCCCAGCTACACAGGAGGCTGAGGCAGGAGAATCGCTTGAACCTGGGAGGTGGAGGTTGTGGTGAGCCGAGATCATGCCATTGCACTCCAGCCTGGGCAACAAGAGTGAAACTCCGTCAGAAAGAAAGAAAGAAAAGAAAGGAAGGAAGGAAGGAAGGAAGGGAGGGAACGGGGAGAGAGGGAGGGAATGAGCGGGGAGAGAGGGAGAGAGGGAGAGAGGGAGCGGGGAGAGAGGGAACAGGGAGAGAGGGAGGGAGGGAGGGAAGAAAGGAAGGAAGATGTGTTTACCATGGACTCCAGCCTGGGCAACAAGAATGAAACTCCGTCAGAAAGAAAAGAGAAGAGAAGAGAAGAGAAGAGAAGAGAAGAGAAGAGAAGAGAAGAGACGAGAAGAGAAAAGAAGGAAGGATTTACAATGGAAAGATTTGATGGTGTGGTCTTAACTAACCAGTCAAGCTTGGCATTGCCATTGTGATGTAATGCAGTGGGAAAAGTACATGACTTATGTGTCACTCTTGCTGAAAATTATTGGCCTCAATTTAATCAAGTAAAAACAATCAGTTGAATCCAGAATCGTATGTTGTCAGGAATACTGGCCTGAGTTTCTCAAAAGAAGTTAGCAATGGTATTTTTCTTTATTTGAGGAGGCTAATAAGACATAATACCAAGTGCAATGTGTGGGCATTGAATGAATTTTGGATTGAAAAAAATGAAGGACATCTTGAAGGTATTTGGAAAAATTTGAATATGGGCCACATGTTGGATGATGGCATTGAAATAATGCTGATTATCTTACATGCTTCATGTGATATAGTTTCATAGAAGAATTTAATTATTTGGGGTAACATTTAGGGATGGACTACCAATATAGCTACCTTTAGATGAGTTAGCAAAAGGGAAGTGTTTGTGGGTGGATGAAAAGACATATAGATAGAGAGATAAAGAGGTGGGTAGATGACAGATATATGAACCTATATCTGTCATAGATCTATGTCTATATTTGATATAAATAGATACAGATAGTTATAGATCTAGGTAGATGTAGATATAGACAGATATAGATATAGATACAGATATAGATATAGACAGATATAAATGATATAGATATGGAGTGAGTGGCAAGATCTTAAAAGTTAGTAAATCTAGAAGAGAAATGTTTGGGTATTTATTGTACTTTTCTTTCTACTTCACTGTGGATTTAAAAAATTGAAAGTAATTCAATTATTGAGAAAAGAAAATATCCACCTTAGTGATTAGAATACATGACTCTATAAGAAACTTTTATATATGCCACGTGTCATACAAAATATTAATAATAAAGTTACAAAAGTGATCAATTTTGAGCTAGAGAAGCAACCAACTGCTTGTTTGGTCTAAGATTAGGGAAACACGGGGAAAAAAATCATACAGAACAAAATGAAATAAGTGGTAATCAAAGCAAAAGGTAAATAACACTAGAAAAAACATGTGAGTCTTATTTAATTTTAATGATCTGGACAAAGAAAAAAAATTACACCAGTGAGAAATTATGCTCAACACACTCCAAATGAGAAAAAATGCTGGAATACAATAAAATAGTCTTAATGTCTCTGATTAGCAGAAATCAACAAATTTCTTAATGGACTCTAAGAAAGGGCATATATACTCTTCTGTATTAATAATAGGATTATAATATAGAAAACCTTTATGATAAACATTTGGCAAATAATATCTTTCAATGCTCTTTAACTCAGCAATTCTCCTTCTAGGAAGTGATATTATAGATGCGCTTGAAACTATATCCTATCGATGCATGCAAAAATATGCAAAATGTCTTATTTTCACAGATATTATCACAGCATTGTTTGTAATACCAAAAGATCAGAAATGACCTCAAGGTCTTCCAGTAGGAGACTGGTTAAATCAATTCTGTAGTATTCATTTAAGATAATATTATATCATTATTTAAAATGTACTAAGTTGTTGATATGTAACAATACTTGAGATATATAAATGCATGTTAAAAAGCAAGGTTCACCTAGAAGAAAACCTAGGCAATACCAGTCACGACATAAGCATGGGCAAAGACTTCCTGACTAGAACACCAAAATCAATGGCAACAAAAGCTAAAATAGATAAATGGGGTCTAATTAAACTAAACAGCTTCTGCACAGCAAGAGAAACTATCATCAGAGTAAACAGGCAACCTACAGAATGGGAGAAAATTTTTGGAATCTATCCATCTGACAAAGGGCTAATATCCAGAATCTACAAAGAACTTAAACAAATTTACAAGAAAAAAACAACCCCATAAAAAGTGGGCAAAGGATATGAAAAGACACTTCTCAAAAGAAGACATTTATGCAGCCAACAAACATATGAAAAAAAGCTCATCATCACTGGTCATTAAAGAATGCAAATCAAAAACACAATGAGATACCATCTCACACCAGTTAGAATGGCAATCATTAAAAAGTCAGGAAACAACAGATGCTGGAAAGGATGTTGGGAAATAGGAACACTTTTACACTTTTAGTGGGAGTATAAATTCATTCAACCATTGTGGAAGACAGTGTGGTGATTCCTCAAGGATCTAGAACTAGAAATACCATTTGACCCAGCAATCCCATTACTGGGTATATACCAAAAGCCTTATAAATCATTCTACTATAAAGACACAGGCACATGCATGTTTATTGCGGCACTGTTCACAATAGCAAAGACTTGGAACCAACGCAAATGTCCATCAATGATAGACTGGATAAAGAAAATGAGGCATGTATACACCATGGAATACTATGCAGCCATAAAAAAGGATGAGTTCATGTCCTTTGCAGGGACACGGATGAAGCTGGAAACCATCATTCTCAGCAAACTAACACAGGAACAGAAAACCAAACACCACATGTTCTCACTCGTAAGTGGGAGTTGAACAATGAAAAAACATGGACACAGGGAGGGGAACATCACACACCAGGGCCTGTTGGTGGGTGGGGGGCTAGGGGAGGGATAGCATTAGGAGAAATACCTAATGTAGATGATGGTTTGATGGGTGCAGCAAACCACCATGGCACGTGTATACCTATGTAACAAACCTGCACATTCTGCATGTGTACCCCAGAAGTTAAAGTATAATAATAAAAAAAGCAAGGTTCAGACAGATGGTACAATTCCTGTTGTGATAATCAAAAGTATATGCAGATATAGACATAGACATGAGATTGATATATAGATAAAATATAGACATAGATATACACACACACATATAAACATGGTCATTTATAGGTATGTATTATGTAAACACATTATGTTCCTTTTATTATTTTTCTTTCATTATGTTCCTTTCATAATGCTTAAGAGTTTAGCAATAGGGGTTGCTCTGTAGAGTGAAATGGTCACCAGATAAAAGATATAGAAGAAAAATATTTTCCATTGAATTATTTTTAAATGAAATGAACACATTTAAAAGGCAAATATAGGTCAGGCATGGTGGCTCAGACCTGTAATCCCAGCACTTTGGGAGGCCAAGGAGGGTGAACTGCCTGAGCTCAGGAGTTCGCGACCAGCCTGGGCAACACAGTGAAACCCAGTCTCTGCTAAAATACAAAAAATTAGCTGGGCGTGGTGGCATTTGCCTGTAGTCCCAGCTACTCGGGAGGCTGAGGCAGGGGAATTGCTTGAACCTGGGAGGCGGGGGTTGCAGTGAGCTGAGATCGCGCCACTGCACTCCAGCCTGGGCTACAGAGTGAGACTCCATCTCAAAACAAACAAACAAACAAACAACAACAACAGACAAATGTAAACATCAAGAAAACATGGATGGCATAGAACGTCCCAAAACGTGAAATATTGGGAGGCCGAGGCGGGTGGATCACCTGAGGTTAGGAGTTCAAGACCAGCCTGACCAACATGGAAAACCCCATCTCTACTAAAAATACAAAAATTACCTGGGCCTGGTGGTGCATGCCTGTAATCCAGCCTACTCAGAAGGCTGAGGCAGGAGATTCGCTTGAACCTGGGAGGCAGAGTTTGCAGTGAGCCGAATCGTGCCATTGCACTCCAGCCTGGGCAACAAGAGTGAAACTGCATCTCAAAAAAAAAAAAAAAAAAAAAAAAAAAAAAAAGTTGAAATAATGTATATCAAAAGAGCAATTAGAAATGAAAAGGGGACAAGAAAACCCAGTTCCACGGTAGGTTAACCAGAGCAAAATACACGTCTGGCACTATGAAAATAAAATGGCCACTAAGTAAATATAAACAGATCATTCTCTCTCTTAATTAAAAATATCTATACATTTATCCTCCCTCTTTTTGTTTTTCTTTTTACTGATGAAAAATGCTCACTCTATTATAGTTAAAATGCTATGATCCTGTGCTATATCTTACTGTCACACTTTTTAAATATGAACATTTTTCTTCATGTAAATTGTTGTTCTAGTTTCAAAAATAGACATTTTTTAAATCTCAAAAAAAACCCAAAATTATACATTTTTCCAAAATGCTCTCCTATTTCTTTATGCAGCACTGTTTGAGAAATATTAATTTCTGGTGATTCTTCAGGGCATATCTATTCTTTGCATCACATAGTCTTTTCCCATAGTTTTCTAACTTAGAAGCTTCTCTAAGCCTGTTCTGTCTGTTGTGCCTGCTTTCACTATGAGGAACTCAATAAAGATGTGACTGCCTGTGCTAGGAGTATAGCCCTTTGGAGCTTATTAGGCCCTATTTGCCCAGGAGTGCAAAGAGTTATTCAAATTTTTTGGTCAATTTCATTGTTTTGTTGTCTCCCTTCCAAAATCCCAGCACTCATCCTTGAATGGGGAGAGGCCCATTTCCATAAGACTCACTGAAGGAGAACTATAAGTATGTTCTCAAAGAGCCTTTCTGTTCTTTCACTAGTACACAAGGATTCCTTTCTCTGAGAGAGGATGTCTAAGGATTCGGCTTCAATAGAAACAATTTTCAGAAGTCTGACCATCCTACCAGTTTTCAGCATGGCGCTTTTTCTTTGCTCTGCAGTATTTTTAATTTTCAGACCTGTCCTATGCAATATTTACTTGCTTTCTTAATGTTGGTACTTCTAGTATATCTTTAAATTTGTCAGAAATAGAGTATGACCTCACTTTGTGTTTTTCTATTGGAATTATTGGCATTACAATTTTACCTTACTTTCTATTCACTTTATTGATGTTCACATCATCTCTTCAGATCTGCAGCTTTATGGCAGGTTGATATACGTGGCTCTTACTCCTCTGATTCTAGGGTTTTCATACAGTGAAGACTCTGCTGGTCTAGCTGGTTAAATGAGTATTTTTTTCAAATTTGTTGTGGGTACATTTTATATATATATATATATATATATGGTACAAGAGAAATTTTGATGCAGGGATACCATGCATAATAATCAGGTCAGGTAAATGGGTAATACATCACCTCGAGAATTTATCATTTCTTTGTGTTATAACATTCTAATTATACTCTTTTAGTCATTTTAAATGTACAATAAATTATTGTTGACTGTAGTCACCCTGTTATGCTATCAAATAATATATCTTATTCATTCTATCTAACCATATTTTTGTACTCACAGAACATCCTCACTACCCTCACCCCACTACTTTTCCTAGTTTATGGTAACCATCATCCTACTCTCTATTTCCATGAGTTCAACTGTTTTAACTCTTAACTCCCACAAATAAATGAGAACATGTGAAGTTTGTCTTTTGATGCATGGCTTATTTCACTTAACGTAATGTCCTCCAGTTACATCCATGTTGCTGCACATATTCAATTCTGTAGGCCTGGAGAACATCCAGGTAGTTTGCATTCTTAACAAAGACCTCAGAAGATTCTGATTCAAGCTGATCATTGACCACAATTTGAAAATTATTGCACTTGAGTGTTAGCTGTTAATTTATGAACCTGAAGGCAAGCAATATACACTCATGGATGATAATGCATGGATATTTAAAACTGCTAGTTT
Source organism: Pongo abelii (assembly GCF_028885655.2). NCBI lineage: Eukaryota > Metazoa > Chordata > Mammalia > Primates > Hominidae > Pongo > Pongo abelii. The sequence goes on along the minus strand of NC_071997.2, from coordinate 53,873,744 downwards.
TGTTTTGGTGAAATCATACCAGGAGGCTATCAGTGAGTTTCAAGCTTATTACACCAATCCTATAATTAATTTTTCTTTTAAGTAATATGGTTTTTTCAGTCTAAACTTCATTTTAAGACAAAATTTTTTATTTGATGAAGGACAGGAATTGGTCTTCTTTTGGATCTTTGTCTTATAACTAGAGAACACAGATGGCATCTGATTCAGGGCTGGCCTGCATACTATATATGAGAGAAAAATTAAGGCTAAAAGACACTGTATGCCCTAATGAGTTCTAGAAGGGAAAAGGTTTACATCACATTTGACAGTAAAGAGATCAATGTCCTTCACATTAATAAATGAAAATTTGGATTTCTCAAATTGGGTTAATATCAGGAAAAAGGTGAATAGTTTATAAACTTCTATGGATTTGTGACAAATTTCAACCCACAGACTAACATACAAACCACTGTGTGAAAAATTATTATAACTGATATACATTGTGCAGAAAATTATTGATTCAATACAGAATATAACATAGTAAACAATGAGATTACTGAGACCAGAGGACCAATGAAACAACCACCTTTCAAACTTACTTTTATCATGTGACAAAATATAATACCACATGTCTCTTTCAGCTGGCTACATAGCTTAGATGACAAAACAGTATCTTGCAGGCAACTTGAGCTCTTTGAGAAAATGTGGAAAGTAAACATAAAAAATTATCAAAGTTATTTATTTTTAAGAATAAGCTCTTTTGAAGAAAAGTCAAGGGTTTAAAAGGTTGTATTATGATGAGATGGCAATGATTATGTGCATAAGATAAATATGTTTATTAAATCACACTTGCCAATGAAGGTTGTGAATAGCTTCTATCGAAATAGTGTAAGGTTGCTCTTATTAAAAGTAATGAGGTGTAGTCTTTTGAAAATATATCCTATTTCTAAATGCCTGTAAAATGGAAACCACACTAACTCTGCTGAGTTATGTTAATAACTAGTGAAAAGCGTCTTATTCTGAAGTACTTCAAAAACCAATTATTCCAAGTGGCTACCAGGTGTTGTGGAAGGAAGTCAGTTTGGTTTCGGGTTTTTTTCCAAGTCACCTTTAGGAGTACTCCAGAGCTTCTGAAAGTGGCTTATCACTGCACATTTGAATATTTTAATTATACACTTCAAAAATTACTTGAGAGTCATTTGACTAAAAGTGCGATTTGTGTATAACATTTTAGTACTTAAATCAACTATGAAATAGCATTTTAAATTAAAATCCAATACACTTTGCATTCACTCTGTTCAAGAAAATTGAAGCTAATTATAACTCTCAAATTAAGCAAATCTAGGGGAGCTAACAATGCAATTTTTAGAATATAATACATTATTAGATGTGAAGATAACTATATTTCTATGCTAAAAAATAACAACCCAGAACTACCAGTATAATAAAGAAAAGGTGAGGGGTAGGATAGAGGTAGAAATAATTCTTGTGAGAGTTTTGAAGAATAAATTTCTAAGGATTATGTGTGCAACTCAACTAATTGCCCTTTTTTCAAAGGTCCCTCTTTACTAGTTTACCTGAGAAAATAGGGATTGATTTGTCCATGTGATTCCTCCTCAGTCCATGACTTACAGTGCATCTCTGATATTTAAACCTAGGCTTCCAGCTAGTGTTGTTACTGGTAAATAACTGGAAGTTGGGAATTTTACCTACACTTGAAATCACGCTGCCCTCATCATTTTAACCCCACCAGTGGAGTGCTGTAAGGAGATTACACTTCCCTGTATTGACCTGATTTCTCTTAACTACACTATTGAACAATCATTGTTTATAAAAGTCTTTGTAGGTACTGCTAGTTTGTCAACTTCAATGGAAAATGCCAAATGACTTTCCCAAACTACTATAAAAACTCATACTCCACCCCGTCTCTACTAAAAATACAAAAAATTGGCCGGGCGTGGTGACACGCTCCCAGCTACTCGAGAGGCTGAGGCAGGAGAATCGCTTGAACCCGGGAGGCAGAGGTGGCAGTAAGCCGAGATCGCACCACTGCACTCCAGCCTGGGCGACAGAGCGAGACTCCGTCTCAAGAAAAAAAAAAAAAACAACTTATACTCCACCTAGTAATATCTTATTTCATTTCCTTGTTTCCTTGTTAACACTTCACATTATCAGATATGTAAATGCTTGTCAATACAGTAAAAGTATATTTTACTTTCATGAAATACAATGTCCTTTAATATTGATTAATATTTTATTACTACTGCCTATTTCTAAAAATTTATTATTAACTTTTTACTGGGCTTTTATATTGTGTACAGATTGTCTTTTGTTATGTATAAATGTGTGTGTGTATAGTATATGTACATACATATTGTATGTGTGTGTATATATTTATATATGCATGTATATACACACATTTGCAATACATTACTCTAAAAGTGTTTAAATTTTGTTTTTCACATTTAAGTCCCAGTCCACTTAAATTTGATTTGTGCATATGGTGTCTCAATTGTCCATTTGGAGGCAGACTACATATGAAAACACACTATTCTATTTCTGTCTGCAATTTCTTGACATCATACTTAATGAATATAATTTCATATTTTCTAAATATCTGATTTTATTTCCATATAAAAGTTAAAATCATCCATCAAAGTCACCAGATAATTTCCTTTCAGATTTCAAAGTACATCAAATCTATAGAAAAAAATTATAGAGTATAAATACCTTTATTACACTTTTTCATTATGATCATAGCATAACTTCTCATATTTAATTATTATTAAATGTTTTTAATAGTTTTATAATTCTCTTAAGTTTTACACATCAATTATTTTATTATTTTTAAAAAGTTGTCTAAAATTTCTTTATTGTTATAAATTGTGATCTACTAATCATATTTTTTAGATTTGTGGCAAGTGTAGACAGGTGAATGTGAGACCTATTGACTGTGCTAGACTTTATTAATTGTAATATTTTCCCATAAATTTTGCATATTCCTTGTAGACAATCGTGTTGTCTTTCACAGTAAGAGATTCATTTTCTATTTTCAAATTTCTGAACTTTTTATTTAATTATCTTATTCTACATTGCATATTGTAACTTCCAGTAACAGGTTGAATAAACATGATGAAAACAATTATTCTTGTTTTTTTTCTTGATTTTAAAGGAAATGCTTATATTAGATCATGACGCTAGATATATGTATTTTGAAGACCACCTTTCTTTTTATTGATACGTAAGAGTTGTACATGTTTTTGGAGTATATATAATATTTTGACACATTCATATGGTGTGTAAGGATCAAATAAAAGTAATTGGGATATCTATCACCTCAAACATTGCTAGAAACATTTGAATTATTATCTACTAGTTATTTTGAAATATACAATAAATTATTGTTAACCCTAAGAACTATAAACCACAAGTTCTTATTTCTTCTGACTGTATTTTTGTACCCATTAATCAACCTCTCTTCATCCTCCCTTTCCCCTTCCCTTCTCAGCCTCTGGTAAACATTCTATTTCCATGTGAACCACTTTTTTTTAGCTCCTAAGTGTGAGCAAGAATATGTGATATTTCTCTTTCTGTGCCTGGATTATTTCACTTAACACATGATCTTCATTTTTATTTATGTTGCAGCAATTATAGGATTTCCTTTCTAATGGCTAAATCATACTCCTTTCTGTATATATACCTTCTTTCTTTCTTCATTCATTCATTGATAAACAATTAGAACGATTCCGTATCTTGGCTAACATGAATAGTAGCTGCAATTAACAAGAGAGTGCAGATATTTCTTTGATACATGTATTTCCTTTATCTTGGACATACATACAGCAGTGAGATTGCTTGATCCTATGGTAAATTCTATTTTGAGTTTTCTGAGAAAGCTTTGTACTGTTTTCCATAGTGGAAATACTCATACATCAACAGGGCATGAGTGTTCTCCTTTCTTCCTATCCTCACCACTATCTGTTATATTTTGTCTTTTTAATGAAAGCCATTTTGATTAAGGTGAGATGATATCTCACTATGGTTTTGATTTGGATTTCCCTGATGATTAGCAATGTTGAACATTTTATCATATACCTGCTTTCCATTTGTATGTTTTATCTTGAAAATGTCTATTCAGATATGTTGTGCATGTTTTAATCAGGTTACTTTATTTTTCTAATATGTTTGAGTTCCTTGTGTATTTTTGTTACTGACCCCTTCTCAGATAATTTGCAAAAATGTGTTCTGCAGTTCTATAGGTTGTCTCTTCACACTACTGATTGTTTCCTTTGCTTTACAGAAGCTTTTTAGTTTGACGTAATTCCATTTGCCTATTTTTTGCTTTTGTTGCCTGTGCTTTTTGAGGTCTTATTCATAAAAATCTTTGCCCAGTCCAACTTTTTGAATCACTTTTCTCTATGTTTTCTTCTAGTAGTTTCATAGTTTCATGTCTTACATTTAAATCTTTCATTTACTTTAATTTGATTTTTGTATACGGTGGAAGATAAGGGTCTAGTTTCATTCTTCTGTGAATGGTTATCCAGTTTTTCCAGCATCATTTATTGGAGATTGGCCTTTTCCCAATGTATACTCTTGGGACACTTGTCAAAAAGAGTTGCCTGTGAATGTGTGGAATTATTTCTGAGTTCTCTATTCTGTTCCATTGGTCTATGTGTCTGTTGTATGCCAGTACCATACTGTTTTGGTTAATACAGCTTTGTAGTATATTTTGGAGTCAGGTAGTATAATACCTCCAGCTTTGTTCTCTTTGCTTAAGACTGCTTGGATTATTCTGGGATTTTTTTGGCTCTATACACATTTTAAGATTGCTTTTACTATTCATGTGAATAATATAATTTATATTTTTATAGAAATTGCATTGAATCTGTAAAGTTTTTTGGGCAGTATTGACATTTTAACAGTATTAACTCTTCCAATCCATGATCATGAGATATCTTTTAATTTTTCTTTGTGTCTCCTTTAATTTCTCTCATTAGTGTTTTACAGTTTTCCTTGTAACAATCTTTAACTTCTTCAGTAAAATTAATTACTAAGTATTGTATATTTTTTGTAGTTCTTATAAATGGGATTGACTTGTTATTCCTTTTTTAGATCATTTGCTGTTAGGGTATAGAAATGCTATTAAATGTGTGTGTGTGTGTGTTTCTTTTTTATCCTGCTACTTTACTGAATTCATGTATCAGTTCTAAAAGTTTTTTGGTGGAGTTTTTAGGTTTTTCTAAATATAAGTAATGATGTTTACAAACGAGGTTAATTTAACTTCTTTCTTTCCAATTTGAATGCCCTTTATATCCTTCCCTTGCTTAATTATTCTGGCTAGGACTTTCAGCATTATATTCAATAAAAATGGTAAAAGCAGGTATATTTGTTTTATTCCAGATCTCAGAGTAAAGGTTTTCCATTGTTCTCCATTCAGTATGTTAGCTGTGGGTTTGACATATACGGCCTTTACTGTTTTAAGATATGTTCCTACAATGCCTAGTTTGTTGAGAGTTTTTATCATGAAATGTTGAATTTTAGTGAATGTGTTTTCAGCATCCATTGAAATATTCATATAAATTTTGCTATGGATTCCTCTGATATATGCCATTTATTCATTTGCATACATTGAGCCATCCTTTTATTCCTGGGATGAATCCCATTTGATGGTGGTGAATGGCCTCTTTAATGTACTAAATTTGATTTGCTTATGTTTCGCTAAGGATTTTTGCAACTATGTCCATCAGTGATATCTGTCTGTAGTTTTCTTGTGGCTTTGTCTGTTTCTGGTATAAGGATAATACTGGGTATCAATATCAATAATGAATTCAGAAATATCCCATGCTCTTCAATATTTTTAATAGTTTGAATAGAAATAGTATTAGTTTTTCTTTAAATGTTTGGTAGAATTCAGAGTGAAGCCTGGGATTTCTTTGGTGGGCAACTTTTTATTGTTGCTTCTATCTCATTACTCATTATTGGTGTGTTCAGGTCTTCTATTTCTTTATGGTTCATTCTTGGAAGGTTGTATGTTTGCAGGAATTTATCCATTTTTCCAGGTTTTTCAATTTTTTGGCATATAGTTGTTCATGGTGTTTCCTAATTTTTTTTTTCTATTTCTGTGGCATCAGTTGTTATGTTTCCTCTTTTTGTTTCTGATTTCATTTATTTAGGTCTTCCTCTTGTTTCCTTTGCTTGTCTGGATAAAGGTTTATTGACATACCTTTTCAAAAAATCAAATTTTCATCTTATTCTTCTCTCATATTGTTTGTTATTTGGTCTCAATTTCATTTATTTCTGCTCTGAGATTTATTATTTCCTTCTTTGTACTTATTTGGGGTTTAGTTCATTCTTGCTTTTCTAGTTCCTTAAGTTGGATCATTAAGTTGCTTATTTAAAAAAAAAGTCTTTTTACTTTGTTGACGTAAGCATTTATTGCTATAAACTCCCCCCTTAGTACTGCTTTTTCTGTAACCATAGATCTTGGTATGTTGTATTTCCATTTTTTTCATAACATTTTAAATTTGCTTCTTGATTTCTTCATTGACCCATTAATAATCCAGGAACATGTTGTTAATTTCCATATGCTTGTATAGTCTCCAGACTTTTCTTTTGTTTTTGATTTCTGGTTTTATTCCATTGTATCAGAAAACATAGTTGATACTACTTTGACTTTTTGTATTTGCTGAGACTTGTTTTGTTATATGGTGTATTCTGGATAATTTTCCACGTGCTAATAAAAAGAATGTGTATTCTGTACCAGTTGAGTGAATTGCTCATTACATGTCAAATAGGTTCATTTGATCTAGTGTGCAGTTTAACTTTGATGTGTTTATTTTTTATTTTCCTTCTGGATGCTGTGACCTTTATTGAGACTGGGTGTTGATGTTATTGTACTTTAGACTATATCTCTTTAGATCTATTAATGATTTCTTTATATGTTTAGGTACTCTGATGTTAGGTGTGCATATGTAGTTAAATTTATTATAACCTTTCTTTGAATTGATCCTATATCATTATATAGTGACCGTCTTTGTCTCTTTTTACAGTCTTTGACTTGTTTATTTTATCTGGTATAAGTATGTGTAACCCTGTTCTTTTTAGTTTCTAATTATATGAAATATGTTATTTTTATTCCTTCACTTTTGGTCTATGTATGCCTTTATAGGTGACATGGGTTTCTTATAGGCAGTATGTAATTAAGTCTTGTTATTTAAAAATTTATTGAACCAAAGTATATTTTTTAACTGGAGAATTTAGTTCATTTACATACATTTTATTACTGATAGATAACGACTTACTACTGCCATTTTGTTACTTGTTTTATGGTTGTCTTGTAGTTCCTGTCTTCTTTTCTTTCTCACTATCGTTATTCATGCTTAAGTGAGTTTCTCCAGCAGTATGTTTTAATCTGTTGCTTTTTACATGTATTGTATCTATAATAGGTTTTGGCTTTGGTTTACCATGAGGTTTACAAAAAAATCTAATATATGCAACAAGTTATTTTAAACAGATGACAACTTATCTTTGATCACAGAGAACAGACACAAAGAAAAAACTTAGTAAAAGTCTGCACTTTAAATACATATCCTCCTATATTTTGAATTTTTGTTGTCTCTATTTAAATTTTTATATTACCTAACTCTTAGTTATATGCATTTTTATATTACTTATCTCTTAATTAGTTGCTGTACTGTTTTTGATAGGTTTTAGTGTTTATGCCTAGATACAAGTGCATTATACACCACAATTACAATATCAGAGCACTCTGAGTTTCTCTGTTTATTAATGAGTTTTATACCTTCAAATGTTTCCTTTTTGTATGTTACTGTCCTTGTTTTTCAGATTGAAATACATTCTTTAGCATTTCTTATAAAACAGTTCTGGTAGTGATAAATTCTCTCAGCTTTGGTTTGAGAAAAACTTTATCTCTCCTTCAACCTTGAAGGATAACTTTGTTAGACAAAGTATTCTCAAGTATATTTGAGTTCTTTGTAGATTCTGGTTATTAGACCTTTGTCAGATGAATAGATTGCAAAAATTTTCTCTCACTTTCTAGGTTGCCTGTTTGTTCTGATGATAGTTTCTTTTGCTGTGCAGAAGCTCATTAGTTTAATTAGATGCCATTTGTCAAATTTGCTTTTTAAACAAAAGCAAATTTGTATTTTTTTTTCAGCCTTTTGAGTATGCCCTTCAACTCCATTCTGGCATGTAATGTTAATTCTGAGAAGTCCATTGCAAGACAAATTAGAGCATTTTTTTTCAGTGTCCATAAATACATTTTACTATTTTTTCATTTTTAGTTCTGGGATACATATACAGGACAAGCAGTTTTGTTACATAGGCAAATGTAAATGTGTCCAATGGTGGTTTGCTTCACCTATCAGCCCATCACATAGATATTAAGCCCAGCATGTGTTAGCTATTTATCCTGATGCTCTCCCTCCCCCAACTGCAACCCCTGACAGGTCCCAGTGTGTATTATTCCTCTCCATGTGTCCATGTGTTCTCTATTCAGCTCCCACTTATAAGTGAGAACATTCTGTGTTTGGTCTTCTGTTCATGCGTTACTTTCCTGAGGATAATGGATTCCAGATGCAGCCATGTCCCTGTAAAGTACATGATCTTATTCTTTTTATGGCTGCATAGTATTTCATAGTGTGTATGTACCATATTTTTTTTATCCAGTCTATCATAGGTGGACATTTGGGTTGATTCCTTGTCTTTGCTAATGTGAATAGTGCTTCAATGAACATATACATGCACATATCTTTGTAATAATATTATTTATATTCCTTTGGGCCTATACCCAGTAATGGGATTGCAGCATCTAATGGTATTTCTAGTTCTAGATCTTTGAGGAATCACCATACCATCTTCCACAATGGTTGAACTAATTTACATTCCCATCAACAGTGTAAAAGCGTTCTTATTTCTCCACAACCTTGCCAGCATCTGTTTTTTTCTTGCCTTTTAATAATCACCATTCTGACTGGCATGAGATGCTGTCTCATTGTGGTTTTCATTTGCATTTCTCTAATGATCAGTGATGTTGAGATATGTTTCATATGTTGGTTGGCTGCATGAATGTCTTCTCTTAAGAAATGTCCGTTCATGTTTTTTGCCCACTTTTTAATTTTTCTTCTTGTAAATTTGTTTGAGTTCTTTGTAGATTCTGGATATTAGGCCTTTGTCAGATGAATAGATTGCAAAAATTTTCTCTCACTTTTTAGGTTGCCTGTTTGTTCTGATGACAGTTTCTTTTGCTGTGCAGAAGCTCATTAGTTTAATGAAATGCCATTTGTCAAATTTGCTTTTGTTTAAAAAGCAAAACAAAGCAAAATTTTGTTGCCAAAATTGCTTTTGGTGATTTCATCATGAAATTGTCCATGCCTAGGTCCTGAATGGTATTGTCTAGGTTTTCTTCTAGGGTTTTTATGATTTTGGGTTTTACATTTAAGCCTTTAATCCATCTTGAGTTAATTTTTGTATAAGGTGTGAAGAATGGGTCCAGTTTCAATTTTCTGCATACGGACAGCCAGTTCTCCCAGTACAATTTATTAAATAGTGAATCCTTTCCCCATTGTTTGTTTTTCTCAGGTTTGTCAGACAGTTGTAGATGTGTGGTCTTATTTCTGAGTTCTCTATCCTGTTCCGTGGTCCATGTGTCTATTTTTGTACCAGTGCCATGCTGTTTTGGTTACTGTAGATTTATAGCATAGTTTGAAGTCCAGTAGCATGATGCCTTCAGCTTTGTTCATTTTGCTTAGTATTGTCTTGGCTATACAAGTCTTTTTTTGGTTCCATATGAAATTTAAAATAGTTTTTTTTCTAAGTCTGTGGAGAATGTCAGTGGTAGTTTAATGGGAATAGCATTGAATCTATAAATGTCTTAGGGCAATGTGGCCATTTTCACAACATTGATTCTTCCTATCTGTGAGCATGAAGTACTTTTTTTCCATTTGTTTGTGTCCTCTCTGGTTTCCTCGAGTAGTGGTTTGTAGTTCTCCTTGCAGAGGTTCTTCAGTTCCCTTGTTAGCTGTATTCCTAGGTGTTTTATTCTCTTTGTAGCAATTGTGAATGAGTTTATTCATGATTTGGCTCTCTGCTTGCCTGTTGTTGGTATACAGGAATGCTTGTGCTTTCTGCACATTAATTTGGTATCCTGAGACTTTCTTGAAGTGGCTTATCAGCTTAAGAAGCTTTTGGGCTGAGACAATGGAGTTTTCCAGATATAGGATCATGTCATCTGCAAATGAAGATAATTTCACTTCCTCTCTGCCTATTTGAATAACTTGTATTACTCTCTCTTGCCTGATTGCCTTGGCTAGAGCTTCCAATCAATACTATGTTGAATAGGAGTGGTAAGAGAGGGCATCCCTGTCTTGTGCAAGTTTTCAAGGGGAATTCTTCCGGCTTTTGTCCATTCAGTATGATATTGGCTGTGGGTTTGTCATAAATGGCTCTTATTATTTTGAGGTATGTTCCTTCAATTTAGTTTATTTAGAGTTTTTAACATGAAGGGACCTTGAATGTTATCGAAGGCCTTTTCTGCATCTTTGAGATAATCATGTAGTTTTTGTCTTTAGATCTGTTGATGTGATGAATTACGTTTATTGATTTTTATATGTTGAACCTGCTTTGCCTCCTGGGAATGAAACCAACCTGATCATGGTGGATAAGCTTTTTGATGTGCTGCTGTATTTGGCTTGCCAGTATTTTATTGATAATTTTTTGCATTGATGTTCATCAGGAATATTTGCCTGAAGTTTTCTTATTTTGTTTTATCTCTGCTAGATTTTGATATCAGGATGATGCTGGCCTCAGGGAATGAGTTAGGATGGAGTCCCTTCTTTTCAATTGCTTGGAATAGTTTCAGAGAAATGGTATCAGCTCTTTTTTGTATTTCTCATATAATTCAGCTGTAAATCCATCTGGTCTTGGGTTTTTTTTTTTTTTTTTTTTGGTTGGTAGGCTATTTATTACTGCCCCAATTTCAGAACTTACTATTGGTCTATTCAGGGATTTGAATTCTTCCTGATTCAGTCTTTGGATGGTGTATGTGTCCAGGAATTTACCCATTTCTTCTAGATTTTCTAGTTTATTTGCATAGAGCTGTTTATAGTATTCTCTGATGGCTGTTTGTATTTCTGTGGGGTCAGTGGTGATATCCTCTTTATCGTTTATCATTGTGTCTACTTGATTCTTCTCTCTTTTCTTCTTTATTAGTGTATCTAGTGGTCTATTTTATTAATTTTTTCAAAAAAACTGCTCCTGGATTCATTGATTATTTTAATCTATCTCCTTTAGTTCTGCTCTGATCTTGGTTATTTCTTGTCTTCTGCTAGCTTTGGGGTTTGCTCTTGGTTCTCTAGTTCTTTTAGTTCTTATGCTATGGTGTCAATATGAGATCTTTCTAGCTTTTCGATGTGGAAATTTAGTGCTACAAACTTCCCTCTTAGCACTGCTTTAGATGCGTCCTACAGATTCTGGTATGTTGTCTCTTTGTTCTCATTGGTTTCAAAGAACTTCTTGATTTCTGCCTTAATTTCATTATTAACCCAGGAGTTTTTACGAGCAGATTGTTCAATTTCCATGTGGTTGTGTGGTTTCGAGTGAGTTTCTTAATCCTGAATTCTAATTTGATTGTGCTGTGGTCTGAGAAACTGCTAGTTTTGATTTCAGTTCTTTTGCATTTGCTGAGGAGTGATTTACTTCCAATTATGTGATCAATTTTAGAGTAAGTGACATGTGGCACCAAGAAAAATATACATTCTGTTGTTTTGGCATGAAGAGTTCTGTAGATATGTATCAGGTCCACTTGATCCAGAGCTCAGTTCATGTCCAGTTAATTTCCTTTCTTGATGATCTGTCTGATATTGACAATGGCGTGTTAAAGTATCCCCTATTATTGTGTGGGAGTCTAAGTCTCTTTGTAGGTCTCTGGGAACTTGTTTTATAAATCTTGGTGCTCCTGTATTGGGTGCATATATGTTTAGGATAGTTAGCTTTTCTTGTTGAATTGAACCCTTTATCATTATGTAATGTCCTCTCTGTTTTTTGTTTTTGTTTTTTATCTTTGTTGTTTGAAAGTTTATCTTGTCAGAAACTAGGATTGCAACCTCTCCTTTATTCTGCTTTCCTTTTGCTTGGTAAACTTTTCTCCATTCCTGTATTTTGAGTCTTTGTGCATCTTTACACATGAGATGTGTCTATTGAATACAGCACACTGATGGGATTTGTCTTTGTATCCCACTCACCACTCTGTGTCTTTTAATTGGGTCATTTAGCTCATTTATATTTAAGGTTAATATTGCTATGTGTGAATTTAATCCTGACATCATGATGCTAGTTGGTGATTTTTTCTCTTGCTGCTTTCAGGATCCTGTCTTTTTCTAATGCCTTTGGAAGATTGATTATTATATGCCTTGTGATTTCTTAATTGGGCTAAATCTGTTCGGTGATCTCTGACCCTCTTGTACCTGAGTATTTCTATCGTTCTCAAGGTTTGGAAAGTTTTGTATTATCATTTCTTTGAATCAGCACTCTAGCCCTTACTATTTATCAGCTCTCTTTTGAATCTCAATGATTCTCGAATTTGCTCTTTTGAGCTGATTTTCTATATCCCATAAGATATAGTTCTTTGTTCCGTTGTATTGTTTTTTTATTTTCTGACTGTCTATATTCAATTAGCATGACTTCAAGCTCACTGACTCTCTTTTCTTTTTAGTCAAGTCTGTTTTTAAAAGCCTCAAATGTATTTTTCAGTTTCACAAAGGTATTTTTTCCAGTTCCAGTATTTCTATTTGATATTGTAATTATAATTTTTTATTATTACAATCTCTTTGTAAATTTCTCTGATAGATTTCTGAGTTGCTTTTTTGTGTTATCTTACAGTTTTATTACAAGTACTATTTTCTAATTTTTCATGTGAGAGCTCACATATATATCATTGTCTCATTAGGGTCAGTTACTCATTTGTCTGAGTATGTCATGGTTACCTCTTTGCTCTTGTTTCTTATTAGCATCCAACTATGTCTTCACATTCAAGGATGTTATTTATTTCAGTCTTCACTGTCTGGCTTGTCTTAGCTTTTTTTATATATGATTACTTACAGGTTCCTTGAAAATTACTTGTTTAATTTTTTAATTATATTTCAGATTTCTCCATTATTTTTTGAAATTTTTATTATATTTTGCCTTTTACTCTTTGATTTTATTGTTTTCTATGATTTCCTAATTTGTATATCCATTCATTTATTTTCAACATTTTACAAAACTTATTATTATAAATATCTTTTTAGGTTCCATGTTAGCTCATCACACTAGTTTATATACAGTTACATCACACCAGTTAAGATAACATTAGCATTAAATTAGGATTGCTGCTGCAGGGTGTGGGAGACAGCCAAAAAATTGTGAGGCCCAAAGTGTGAAAGTACGAAAGGGGGATCATCTGTCCCTGAACACACATCCCCACTGGGGAACCTGAAGGTCCAGACCACAGGAGAAGGATTTGACTTTACCTAGAACTGAGACAAATGTAGAGAGCCGAGCAAAATACAGTGGTAGAGAAAGGAGCAGGAAGAGCCCTGTGGGCACTCTCAGTCCCCAGGGAAGCCATTTCTGACTTTGTCTCACAGGTGTCCTTCAGGTGGGCTGCCAGTGGCATTGACAAAAGACCACAGACAAAAGGAAACCTCCAGCTTTACTTTGTAACAATTTCAACCAAATGCAGAGTTTCCTGGACAGAATCTGGGGGAGAGTGTGAAACAAGAGTGCAGACACAGCTCAGAAGTTATGGCAGGTGGTGAGGTGCAAAACCTGAAAGTCCTGCTTGTGTTCCCAGTGGGGAGGCCTGGAACCTGGGGCAAGTCCTCAACCCTGCTCACTCACTGCCTGGCAATAAACTTGGTGCTGTTGGGGGAGGCATGGTGGGAGTGAGACTGGCCTTTCAGGCTGCATGGAAGCTGGATGAGGCCTCTAACTGCTGGTTTTCCCCCACTTCCCTGGGGACCTGCATGATACAGCAGAGGTAGCCATAATTCCCCCTGGGAACTTAACTCCGTTGGGCTAAGGATCACACCCCCATCCTTCAAAGCAGCCTCAGCAAGCCCTGTCCAAGAAGAGTCTGAGCTCAGACACACCCAACCCTGCCCCCACCTGATGGTCTTTCTCTACCTGCCCTGGTAGCCAATTACAAAGGATATAATCTAGTGAGAGCTTTATGGGCCTGCCCACCACCTAAGAAGCATACCCAGGCAACCCTAAGGGAACCTTGTATCCTCCTTATACTGCCGCAGCTGATGCTGTCTTGAAAGTGCCATCTTCTGGCTGGAGTCAAACTAACTGAAAACTAGCACAATAAACAAAAATGCAACAAAGGACCCTCACAGATCCACTTCATACCACTGTTACCTTCCCCGGAGCAGGTACTGGTATACAGGGCTGAGAGACCTGAAGATGGATGACATCACAGGAGTCTTGGCAGACACACCCTAGTACCAGCCCAGAACCCAGTAGCTCCATTGGGCAGCTAGATCCAGAAGAGAAATAACAATCACTTCAGTTTGGTTCTCAGGAAGCCACATCCCTGAGCACCCACATCCAGCAAGCACCCTGTGGAATAAAAGAATCTGAATAGCAACTCATGAGCCCCAGATCTTCCCTCTGATGTAGTTTACCAAAATGAGAAGGAACTAGAAAAACAATTCTGGCAATATGTCAAAACAAGTTTCTTTAACACCCCCAAAAGATCACACTAGCTCATCAGCAATAGATCCAAACCAAGAAGAAATCCCTGAGTTGCCAGAAAAATAATTCAGAAAGTCAATCATTAAGCTACTCAAGGAGGCACCAGAGAAAAGTGAATACCAACTCAAAGAAATTTAACAAAATAGCCACACACAGTGGCTCATGCCTGTAATCCTACCACTTTGGGAGGTTGAGGCAGGTGGATCACCTGAGCTCAGGAGTTTGAGACCAGCCTGGGCAACATAACAAGACCGCATTTCTACAAAAATAAAACAAAAATTAGCCAGGAACAATGGTGAGTACCTGTAGTCCCAGCTACTCAGGAGGCTGATGTAGGAGAATTGCGTGAGCCCAGAAGGCAGAGGTTGCAGTAAGCAAAGATTGTGCCACTGCAGTCCACCCTAGGTGACAGAGTGAGACCTTGTCAAAACAAAACAAAAAACAAACAAACAAACAAAAAAAACAAGATATGGATGGAAAAACCTCCAGAGAAATATATAGCATAAATAAAAAACAATCATCCCTTCTGAGAATGAAGAACACACTCAGAAAAATGCAAAATAAACTGGAAAGTCTCAGCAATAGAATCAAACAAGCAGAAAAAAGAAGTTCAGAACTCAGAGATAAGGTTTTTGAATTAGCCCAATTCAACAAAGACAAAGAAAAACGAATTAAAAAACATGAACAAAGTCTCCAAGAAGTTTGGGACTATGTTAAACCACAAAATCTAAGAATAATTAGTGTTGCCAAGGAAGAAGAGAAATCTAAAAGTTTGGAAAACATATTTGAAGGAATAATTGATGAAATCTTTCATGGCTTTGCTAGAGATAGAGATCTAGACATCCAAATACAAGAAGCTCAAAGAATACCTGTGAAATTCATCTCAAAAAAATCATCAACTAGGCACATAGTTATCAGATTATTTAAAGTCAAGATGAAGGAAAAAATCTTAAGAGCTGTGAAGCAAAGGCATCAGGTAACCTATAAAGGAAAACCTATCAGATTAACAGTAGATTTCTCAGCACAAAACCTACAGGCTAGAAGAAATTGGAGTCCTATCTTTAGCCTCCATAAACAATAATTATCAGCCAAGAATTTTGTATCTGGTGAAACTAAGCATCATAAATGAAGGAAAGATACAATCTTTTTCAGACAAACAAATGCTGAGAGAATTTGCACTACCAAGCTAGCACTACAAGAACTGCTTTAAAAAAGTTCCAAATCTTGAAAGAATTCCTTGAAATGCATCAAAATGGAGCCCCCTTAAAGTATAAAATTCAAAGGACCTATAAAGAAATAACACAATTTTAAAAGACTTCAGGCAACAAATAGCAAAATGAATAGAATAGTACCTCACATACTAACATTGAAAGTAAATGGCCTAAACACTCCACTTAAAAGATACAGAATGGCAGAATGGATAAAAATTCACCAATCAAATATCTGCCGTCTTCAAGAGACTCACCTAACACTTAAAGACTCACATAAAATTAAGGTAAAGGGGTGGAAAAAGACATTCCATGCAAATGGACACCAAAAGAGGGCAGGAATAGCTATTCTTCTATCAAACAAAATAAACGTTAAAGCAACAGCAGTTTAAAAAGCAGAGGGGAACATTATATAATAATAAAAGGAATTATCCAACAGGAAGATATCACAAACCTAAATATATATGCACCTAACACTGGATCTCCTCAATTATAAAACTATTACTACTAGACAAGAAATACTATAGCAACACAATAGTAGTGGGGGACTTCAATACTCCATGGATGTCATTAGACAGGTCATCAAGATACAAATTCAACAAAGAAAGAGTGGACTTAAACTATACCTTAGAACAAATGGACTGAACAGATATTTACAGAACATTCTACCAAACACCTGCAGAATACACACCGTATTTATCAGCTCATGGAACATTCTGCAAGATAGGCCACACTACAGGCCACAAAACAAGTCTCAATAAATTCAAGAAAACTGAAATTATATCAAGTGCTCTTTCAGACCACAGTGAAATACAATTGGAAATCAACTCCAAAAGGAACTCTCAAAACTATGCAAACACATGGAAATTAAATAAGCTGCTTCTTACTTTTTATTGGGTCAACAATTAAATCAAGATGAAAAAATTCTTTGAACTGAACAATAATAGTGGTACAACCTATCAAAATTTCTGGGATACAGCAAAGACAGTAGTTCAATGCTATGAACTAAGGGACAACTTCATAGCATTAAATGCCTACATCAAAAAGTCTGAAAGAACACAAATAGACAATCTAAGCTCACACCTCAGGAACTAAGGAAAAAAGAACAATCCAAACCCAAGGCCAGAAGAAGAAAATAAATAACACAAATCAGACTTAACTAACTGAAACACAAACAAACAAAAAACAATACAAAAGATAAATGAAACAAAAAGCTGATTCTTTGAAAAGATAAACACATTTGATAAACCATTAGCAAGATTAACCAATAAAAGGAGAGAGAAGATCCAAATAAGCTCAATTGGAAATGAAACGGGAGATATTAAAACTGATACCACAGAAATACAAAAGATCATTCAAGGCTACTATGAACACTTTTACTTGCATAAACTAGAAAACCTAGAAAAAAACAGATAAATTCCTGGAAATATACAACCCTCCTGGCCTAAACCAGGAAGAAATAGAAACTCCGAACAGACCAAAATCAAGCAGCAATATTTAAATGGTAATAAAAAAATTGCCAACAAAAAAAGTCCAGGACCAGATGGATTCACAGCTGAATTCTATCAGACATTCAAAGAATTGGGACCAACCCTATCCTATAGACACTGTTGCATAAGATAGAGAAAGAGGAAATCAGCAGGGCACAGTGGCTTATGACTGTTATCCCAGCACTTTGGGAGGCCGAGGCGGGCATATCACGAGGTCAGGAGATCAAGACCATCCTGGCAAACATGGTGAAACCCCCGTCTCTACTAAAATTACAAAAAAAAAAAAAAAATTGCTGGGCTTGGTGATGCACCCCTGTAGTACCAGCTGCTCAGGAGGCTGAGGCAGGAGAATCACTATGACAAACCCACAGTCAACATTATGCTGAACAAGAAAAAGTTGACATCATTGCCCCTAAGAACTGGAGCAGGAAAATGACGTCGAGTTTCAGCACTTTTATTCAACATATTACTGGAAGCCCTAGCCAGAGCAATCAGACAAGAGAATGAAATAAAGGGCATCCAAAGAGGTATAGAGGAACTCAAAATGTCACTGTTTGCTGTTGATATGATTGTATACCTAGAAAACCATAAAGACTCACCCAAAAAGCTCCTAGAACTGATAAATGAATTCAGCAAAGTTTCAGGATACAAAATTAATGTACACAAATCAGTAACTCTGCTAAATACCAACAGCTACAAAGCTGATAATTAAATCAAGAACCCCACCTTTTTTTACAATAGCTGTAATAAAATAAAATAAAATAAAATACTTAGGAATACACCTAACCAAGGAGGTAAAAGTCATTTATAAGGAAAACTACAAAACACTGCTGAAAGAAATTATAGATGGCACAAACAAATAGGAACACATCTTATGCTCATGAATGGGTAGAATCAATATTGTAAAAATGGCCATACTGTCAAAAACAATCTACAAATTCAATGCAATTTCCATCAAAATACCACCATCATTCTTCACAGAACTAGACAAAGCAATTCTAAAATTCATATGGAACCAAAAAAGAGCCTACACATAGCCGAAGCAAGAATAAGCAAAAACAACAAATATGGAGGCTTCACATTGCCTGACTTCAAACTATACTATAAGGCCATAGTCACCAAAACAGCATGGTACTGTTGTAAAAATAGACAAATAGACCAATGGAACAGAATAGAAAACCCAGAAATAAAGCCAAATACTTACAGCCAACTGATCATAGACAAAGCAAACAAAAACATAAATTGGGAAAAGGACACCCTATTCAACAAATGGTGCTGGGATAACTGGCAAGCCAGTTGTAGAAGAATGAAACTGGATTCTCATCTATGAGTTCATACAAAAATCAACTCAAGGTGGATCAAAGACTTAGATCTAAGACTTGAAACCATAAAAATTCTAGAAGATAACATCGAAAAAGCCTTTTTAGACATTGGCTTAGGCAAAGACTTGATGACCAAGAACCCAAAAGCAAATGCAACAAAAGCAAAGATAAACAGATGGGACTTAATTAGACTAAAAAGCTTCCGCACAGCAAAAGAAGTAAGGAGCAAACAGACAATGCACAGCATGGGAGAAAATCTTCACAAACATCGGATGAAGGACTAATATTCAAAATCAACAAGGAATTCAAACAAATCAGCAAGAAAAAAGAAACAATCCCATCAAAAAGTAGGCTAAGGACATGAATAGACAATGCACAAAAGACAATATGCAAATGCCCAATAAACATATGAAACAATGCTCAACATCCGTCATGATCAGGAAACTACAAATCAAAACCACAATGAGATACCACCTTATGCCTGAAAGAATGGTCATAGTCAAAAAATCAACAGATAATAGATATTGGTATGCATGTGGTGAAAAGGGAACACTTTTACACTGCTGGTGGGAATGTAAACCAGTACAACCACTATGTAACACAGTGTGGAGATTCCTTAAAGAACTAAAAGTAGATCTACCATTTGATCCAACAATCCCACTACTGGGTGTCTACCCAGAGGAAAAGCAGTCATTATACACAAAAGATAGTTGCACACACATGTTTTGTAGCAGCACAATTCAGATAGCAAAAATACAGATTCAGCCCAAATGTCCATCAGTCAATAAGTGGATGGAGAAAATGTGGTATATACACACACTATGGAATACTACTCAGTCATAAAAAGGAACAAATTAATGGCATTTGTTGCAACCTGGATAGAATTGGAGACCATTATTCTATGTGAAGTAAATCAGGAATGGAAAACCAAATGTCGTATGTTTTCACTCATAAGTGGGAGTTAAGCTAATGAGAACCTAAAGGTAAGAAAGATACAATGGACTTTGGGGACTCAGGGGAAAGAGTGGGAAGTAGATGAAGGATAAAAGACTACAATGGGTACAGTGTACACTGCTCAGTTGATGGGTGCACCAAAATCTTAGAAATCACCACTAAGTAACTTATTCATATGACCAAACACCACCTGTTTCCCAAAAACCAACTGAAATAAAAAGTTTAAAAAAGGACATAAATGTGAGCTATACATACATTTTAAAAGATGAATAAAAACAAATAAAATAAAACAGAATTAGCATTAAATAGTAGTATTTTCTAAATAGTTTATTTCATTATTTCTTCCCTGGCATGTGTTATTTTGAAGTAATTTATTTTAACAGTATTCTTTGTCTTTGACTCTATTTATTGTAACAATTACTGTATTATGGTAACAGCAGCTTTTTACTATTTATGTAAAAGTTAAATAATTGCTATGCTTAATTTTTTACAAGTTTGAAATCCTTGTAGAAAAAAAGCTCCTCATTCTTGTTTTTGTTTTTAAGAAAGGTTTTTGACTATTTTGGTGTATTTACTGTTACATGTGAATTTTAGACATCTTGTTTCATTGTTGATGATTAAAACTACTTAAATTTATATTTAGAGATGAAGTTGGGGAAGATGCACCTAGATTTCTATTTTTTTATTATTATAATCTGTTAAATTTCTCTATTTCTCAATTGCTTTCTTATGTTATGTAGTTTTCTTAAAAGTTCTATATTTAATGACTTTTACTCTCTATTTCTTCTTTTCTTGCCATTAGTAACATTAATAAGGTTATTACTTTAAAAATTTCTGTGTCTCTATTGTTTTAGAAAATGGTTTCTCTATATTTCTTACTCTTTAGTATCTCATATATCTCTTCATGAATTCAATTAGTTTCATTTACATTCTTCATAGGACTCTTGAGTATCTTTTACCAAACTTTCTCCATTCATGAGTTTTCTCCACTCATGAATGCATGAGTTTTGTAGGTTGATATGCCTCTAAAATTGTATTTTTAAAATGTAATGATTATTTGCATATAAATTATTTATTGATTTTTTACATTTCTTTCTCTTCTACAACTTGATGAATTAATTTACCAGTTCCAATAATTTCTGTACATTGTTTAGGATTTTCAGTACACAAAATAACAAATAACATGTGGAAATTATTTTTTATTTTGTCTCCTTTTCTTATTTAATTTAATTTAATTAATAAAGGCCACTAAAACTATGTTGAAAAAAATGCAAACTAAAGGAGGCATCTTTGTTTTTATCAGACTCCATGTTGTCAAAGTTTATAGTAAGTTTAATGTCTCTGATAGGTTGTGGGTACATATGATTAACAAATTAAATTAAGAGAGTACTCTTCCATTTGTAACATAAAGAATTTTCTTTTTCATTATGTTAACACAATTTAATTTTTCATGTATTTAATCATCTGTTAAGATGGTTTGCTTATTTAATCTGTAAATACATTTGATTACACATGTGCCTGTTCTACTTTAAACTTTGCTTGGTTATAACACATGTATCATATTTTTAAACTTAATTTACCAAGTATTTTGTTAAGATTATTTATTGGAAACATCATTAGGCTCAGACTCTGCTTTTTTCAAGGGGATAAGAAGGTCAGAGGGTCAAAGAGATATGTCTAAACGAAGCCCACAATCCCTTATGCCTTACCTGAGCTCTCACAATCTCCGAATGCCTTTCTGCAATGGCCTTGATCATACTACCAGGGTTTAGACAGCCTTTTCTCTTGTCTTTCCTCCTGAACCTGAACTATTTTATGGGTATGTATGCATGCCGGGATACAAGAGCCTGTATCTAAAGGGTAGCTAATTTGGTGGTATGTAGACAAAGCTTGCACATGCAAACATGGATGCTGGCGATAAGCATACATGCAGCCATTCACTGTACAATAAAGAAATAGTGTTGAAAGATAAGGGGTAGCTGATGACTAGAAAATATTGACCAGCTCTCCCTAAAGTAATTTATTCCCACATGAAACAAAGAAATTATCAAATTCTAAATATCAGTATAGCCACCCGGATCCTTACTAAAATGATACATTTTTCAAAGTAGTAACAAAGAATAAATAGTAATTGAGTTTTAAAATTTATATGTAGCTTTCAAATATTTACATATATGTTACATGTATTTCCATTTGGACTATAGCCCAGAATTCCACAACTATTAGTGGATGTCCCATTGTTTATAAGTGAACATTAAAAATAAATTTTATCATATTGTTCTCATTCAGTTTTTGTATCGATACCTAATTTCATAAAATAACATAGGCAGCCTTAAAATTTTAGATCTCAGAAATAATTCAAATAAAAATCATTAACTCTTACTAAATGTTTTAATCCAGGCCAGTTATTTTTGGCTTGGCAGAGTTTGGTCACTAATTAAATATTTTAATTTTTATTGGCCATTGTAGAAAATTATAACTTTTCTGTTTTCAAATGTACAGGTATACACTTTTAAAGGTATCATTTAATACATCTTGACTTTAAGTGAATAGGTTTATAGCTTCTCAATTTTTATGGTGACTACCTACCTTACATGCTATTATAATCAAGAATACTAATTGCATTTTCACGACAGAAAAAAATAACTTTTGACTGGTTACAAAACTGGATTAAATCTCTTTTTACCAATAATCTACCTCATTATTTCTCTTTTCTTTCCACATTTTCTCCATCTGTTCCTTTTTTTATTTTTGTCACTCTTACTGACACCCTTTGGGATTATTTCTGACAGTGTCTTTGGTGGTAATTTTAAATTGTATCTTCTTTTTTCCTTGAATGCTAGTATTAATAGGTATAGATTTCTGCATTGGCAATTATTGTCTCTCAGCCCTTTGAAGGTTTTACTATCACTTGGCATTTGAAGTTTCTGCAGGAAGCCTGTTGTAAGTCTCTTTGCTCTTCCTCGATTGATAATCTGTCTTTTTACTCTGGATGCTTTTAAGGTTTTCTCTTTGTCACTGATATTTTACAACATAGCTACAATTTTCCTGGGTGTGCACTTATTTTTATTTATGTGTGCTTTGTAACTGAGCACCTATCTTTCTTCAATCCAACCAACTTTATAGCCAGTTTTTCTTGAAATATTGCCTTTCCGTCATTTCTTCTATTACTTACTCTGTATATTTCACTCTATTTTTCACGCTGTTTCACTTTGATGTTTTTCATTTCTTTCTCTCTATGTACTCCACCTTGAAGCCCAAACATTGCCTTTTACATTATTATCTATTCTCAATTATTTTTTTCTCATTATAATTTATTAATTTTATTTTCTAACTACAACTCTGTCATTTATCTCTTGAAAGAATTTGAAATTATTGCGAAGTACTTTTCAGATGCCTCCCTTTTTCATGCATTGCAATATAAATTCTCTAATTTAATGAGTTGTTTTGTTACTTTTTTTCTAAAATTATTTTATCCATGTGTTTTGACATGTATCTTTGCTAACATTCTGAATGACATATGATTATTTCTTATCACCTTTAATTTTTAAGTCACTTACATTTAAAACTCTATTTTTACCAGTTTGTCAATAGATCTTACTTTGGTGTAAGATCTTACTTACTCAACCTTCAGGAGATACCCTGAGCCCAAAGCCTGTTTAGGGCAGTCTCTAGATGAGTGGCTCTCTGCTTCTCAGTACTCCCAACAGGAGTTTAGCAACAGCTGAATTAGACAGAGGGTGCATTTCTTTTATGATTTTTTTTTAAAGCATCTTCTGGCCCTGGGTGCAAAATTTCATTCACATCCCACTTTTGTATGAAGTTTGGTTGATGACACCACCATAAGGAATCCTTAGAGAAATAGAGTTCTAAGTTACCTCTGCATAACTCTAATTCAATTTTTCCTGGAACTTCAGACTGGATTATAACTTTTTATTGTGGGGAAGCAGGACAGGCCCACTGAGCTATCTGTATGTTATAGAAGACATAAAGATGCTTCTATATATATATACAATGTATAGTGATTAGATCAGGGTGAATAGCATACTCATCATCTCAAACATTTATCATTTCTTTTTGTTGTGAACATTCAATATCCTCCTAGATATCTGAAACTATATAATACATTTTTGTTAACTAGAGTCATCTTACAGTGCTATAGAACACTAGAACTTATTTCTCTTGTCTAGCTGTAATTTTGTATCCTTTAACAAGTCTCTCCCTATCCCCTTCTTCTCAAGACCCTTGCCAGCCTCTTGTAATCTCTGTTCTGCTGTTTACTTCTCTGAGATCAACATTTTCTTAACTTCTGCCTATGACTGAGAACATGTGGTGTTTAACTTTATGTTCCTGGCTTATTTCACTTATAATATCCTCCATTCCCTTTCATATTGTTGCAAAGGACAGAATTTCATTCTTTTTTATTGATAAATAGCATTCCCTTGTGTACCTGTACAACGTTTTCTTTATCCATTCACCAGTTGTTGGATGCAACAACATAAATTCTTCTCCTGATTTCATTGAAATACAAAATATTTGTATTATGTTGTATCTCACTGAGTATCCTTAAGATTATTATTATGAATTATTTTTCTAGTATTTCATGTATTTCCTTATGATTGGGGTCTGTTATGGAGAATTATTGTGTCTCTTTGGAGATGCTATGTGTCCTTGTTTGATGTATTGCTACACTGATTTCTATATATCTGGTGGAAAAGTTACCTTGTCTAATTTTATGGAGTAGGTTTCACAAGGAAAGACTTACCTGTGTGAATGGATCTTGGGTGGTAGTTTGGTGGAGTACATTGGCTTTGTTTCTGGGTAGATGCAGTAGTATAGTTTCCATGTAGTTTTTTCAACTTTAATCCTTGCAAGTGATGTTTGCACATGTCTCAGTGACTTCGGCTGAGAGAATTTGTGGTGGTGGTGACATGGCTTTTCCATTAGTGGGCTTGTCATGCTCTTTCCCAGGATGTGGGCATGTGGGGCCCCACAACTTGGGGCCACAAGGTTGTTACTACGACCAGGAGCATGGGCACGTGGTTGTTCAGCCATCCTGGTGGCATGACTGCCATGAGCAGCCTGTAGAGCAAATTCTCAAGCCTCAGACTTGACTGTACTGCTTCTTGGCTGGGGATGTCCTGGTGGGAGCTTCTTCTCAGGTTCCCGATGATAGTTAAAGAATGCTGGGCCTGCCTGGGGGCAAGTCTGCCAGGATGGGCTCATGGGGCTGCTTCTCAGGCCTGGAATGTGGGGTGCAAGGCTTCCTGGCCAGCCTAGGGTTATGTCTACTGAAAGGAGCCCAAGAGGCTGTTTCTCAGGCTGAAGAGGTGGAAGCATAGCTGCTCATCCAGCCTCTGGGCATGTTTGCCAGGAGTGGCCCATAGGAATGCTTCTCAAGTCTGGAACATGGGACAAGGATATTCCATTGATCTGGAAGCCTGCCTCACAGGGGTGGCCTACGGTTTGTCTCTTGGGATCTAGACACGGGCTCACAGCTGCTTAGTGGGCTTGGGGGAAGGCCTATCAGGGGCAGCCGCAGGATTTTTTTCTCAGTCCTGGGGCATGAGTGCATGGCTGCTTGGCCTGCATGGTTGAGTGTCTGCAGGGAATGGCCTACAGGGCTGTTTCTCAGCTGCTGGGCATGGATATACAGCCACTCACTGGCTCAGGAGTGTGTTCGTTGCTCAGAGGCTCAGGTCTCTTTCCCAGTCACAGGAGGGTGCTCAGTGGTTTGACCAGGTCAAGGGGGGTCGGCCCTGCATGGGACTGGCAGATCGTTCCTCTAGGTGTAAGCAAGGGCGGCAGGAGCTGATTTCCCTACTATGCAGGACCAGGATCACAGTCAATCTTGGGTCCAGGCTCCATGCTACTGGGGTTCTGGTATTCAGCCCCTTGTATAATCCAGGTATTAATATAATGAAGATGGAGGCCCAGTGCTAGAGAGGTGCAGTGGTCTGGTCCCCAGAGCAGGGTGCACTCCAGAGGTGGCCCTGGTCTCAAGATGGCACTGTGCTGCAGCAGCTTGGCTTACAGGGAGTCAGTGGGGGGTGGAAGTGTACACCTTGTGCTCCTAATCCAAGGCAATGCAGCTCTGTGAATTCCTGGCATCCTTCCAACCTGGGCCCAGTACTTGTGCATACTGTGGGATTCTCCTGTAGTAGGGACTATGGTTATGATTCTCCTGTAGTAAGGACTATAGTTATTGGCAGTGGCAACAGAGGATGATGGGGATCTTGTGCTTACCTTTTGCCCACAACAGAAAGTTCCTCTTGACTCCAGGCAGATCCAACCCAGGTGGAGAAACAGGTATGCAGACATTGGGTGCTTCCACCGTGCCCTCCTGCACAAGTGCCTCTCCACTCCAACATTTTCCCCTCGACACTCCAGTCAAATCTAATCTGTTTATTGCTTTTGTATTTTTTTGTGGGAAGGATAAGTGCCAAGCTTCTCTTGCCAGTCATCTTGCTGATGTCACTCTATAATTTCTTTCTTTAATGTTAAAGTTTTCTTCCATGTGAAATGTAATTTAAAAGAATGCACAAGTTTGAATATAGAGTCATATTATTTTTTTAAAATAATTCCATGAACAATTCATCTTTATTTCTTTAATGATTGGAAATCCTAGCTTATCATAAAATTCATCTACATACATCCTTTTGATTAATGTGTTTATTTCTGTGACAATATTATCCAGTTTTAATAAGTAAAGCATGATAACTCTATCTGAAAGATCTAGTGACTCTTCAAAATTATTTTTTCATAAAACTCCTGCTATCATAAATGCTTAACTGTTCCAGAAGATACTTAATAATTTTCTATAAGTAGAAATTATGCAATTCAAATAATTCAAGAAAAGTTTTATTTTGTGACTGTCTTACATTTAAAGAGAATTGGCTTATCAACAGTGTCAGTTTTCTACTATTCTTTATTCTCTCATGATCTACAGCTTTATGCTCATATTAGCTACAGACACGGAACTTATATCTTCCCATGTATCAATATTTATACACCTTATTCCAATGCTTTCTTAATATAAAATGTCTAGTACTTGTAGAACAATATCATATAAGATTTCTAGTATTATTACAAATAAATATTGTACCGAATTTGTTTTTATTTTAAATTTACAGATGCATGTGCATGCACAGGAAGAATGTGTATTTCAGGAAATAAATGTTTATGTTAATATAATCAAATTTATCAATCATTTTTATGATTCACTTTTGGAGTTTTTATTTAGAATGCTCTTCATATCTTGTGTTATAAAGACATACTATTATATTTTCTTTAAAAACTTTCTTTTTTTTTTTTTTATTTGAAAATATTTTATTGCTTAAAAATGTTGATGATCATCTGAGCCTTCAGCAAGTCATATTTTTTTTTCTTTTTTTTTCTTTTATTATTATTATTATTATTATACTTTAGGTTTTATGGTACATGTGCCCAATGTGCAGGTAAGTTACATATGTATACATGTGCCATGCTGGTGCGCTGCACCCACCAACTCGTCATCTAGCATTAGGTATATCTCCCAATGCTATCCCTCCCCCCTCCCCCCACCCCACAACAGTCCCCGAAGTGTGATGTTCCCCTTCCTGTGTCCATGTGTTCTCATTGTTCAATTCCCACCTATGAGTGAGAATATGCGGTGTTTGGTTTTTTGTTCTTGCGATAGTTTACTGAGAATGATGATTTCCAATTTCATCCATGTCCCTACAAAGGACGTGAACTCATCATTTTTTATGGCTGCATAGTATTCCATGGTGTATATGTGCCACATTTTCTTAATCCAGTCTATCATTGTTGGACATTTGGGTTGGTTCCAAGTCTTTGCTATTGTGAATAATGCGGCAATAAACATATGTGTACATGTGTCTTTATAGCAGCATGATTTATAGTCCTTTGGGTATATACCCAGTAATGGGATGGCTGGGTCGAATGGAATTTCTAGTTCTAGATCCCTGAGGAATCGCCACACTGACTTCCACAAGGGTTGAACTAGTTTACAGTCCCACCAACAGTGTAAAAGTGTTCCTATTTCTCCACATCCTCTCCAGCACCTGTTGTTTCCTGACTTTTTAATGATTGTCATTCTAACTGGTGTGAGATGGTATCTCATTGTGGTTTTGATTTGCATTTCTCTGATGGCCAGTGATGGTGAGCATTTTTTCATGTGTTTTTTGGCTGCATAAATGTCTTCTTTTGAGAAGTGTCTGTTCATGTCCTTTGCCCACTTTTTGATGGGGTTGTTTGTTTTTTTCTTGTAAATTTGTTGGAGTTCATTGTAGATTCTGGATATTAGCCCTTTGTCAGATGAGTAGGTTGCGAAAATTTTCTCCCATTTTGTAGGTTGCCTGTTCACTCTGATGGTAGTTTCTTTTGCTGTGCAGAAGCTCTTGAGTTTAATTAGATCCCATTTGTCAATTTTGGCTTTTGTTGCCATTGCTTTTGGTGTTTTAGACATGAAGTCCTTGCCCATGCCTATGTCCTGAATGGTATTGCCTAGGTTTTCTTCTAGGGTTTTTATGGTTTTAGGTATAACATTTAAGTCTTTAATCCATCTTGAATTGATTTTTGTATAAGGTGTAAGGAAGCGATCCAGTTTCAGCTTTCTACATATGGCTAGCCAGTTTTCCCAGCACCATTTATTAAATAGGGAATCCTTTCCCCATTTCTTGTTTTTGTCAGCTTTGTCAAAGATCAGATACTTGTAGATATGTGGCATTATTTCTGAGGGCTCTGTTCTGTTCCATTGATCTATATCTCTGTTTTGGTAACAGTACCATGCTGTTTTGGTTACTGTAGCCTTGTAGTATAGTTTGAAGTCAGGTAGTGTGATGCCTCCAGCTTTGTTCTTTTGGCTTAGGATTGACTTGGCGATGCGGGCTCTTTTTTGGTTCCCTATGAACTTTAAAGTAGTTTTTTCCAATTCTGTGAAGAAAGTCATTGGTAGCTTGATGGGGATGGCATTGAATCTGTAAATTACCTTGGGAAGGATGGCCATTTTCATGATATTGATTCTTCCTACCCATGAGCATGGAATGTTCTTCCATTTGTTTGTATCCTCTTTTATTTCCTTGAGCAGTGGTTTGTAGTTCTCCTTGAAGAGGTCCTTCACATCCCTTGTAAGTTGGATTCCTAGGTATTTTATTCTCTTTGAAGCAATTGTGAATGGGAGTTCACTCATGATTTGGCTCTCTGTTTGTCTGTTATTGATGTATAAGAATGCTTGTGATTTTTGCACATTGATTTTGTATCCTGAGACTTTGCTGAAGTTGCTTATCAGCTTAAGGAGATTTTGGGCTGAGACAATGGGGTTTTCTAGATATACTATCATGTCATCTGCAAACAGGGACAATTTGACTTCCTCTTTTCCTAATTGAATACCCTTGATTTCATTCTCCTGCCTAATTGCCCTGGCCAGAACTTCCAACACTATGTTGAATAGAAGTGGCGAAAGAGGGCATCCCTGTCTTGTGCCAGTTTTCAAAGGGAATGCTTCCAGTTTTTGTCCATTCAGTATGATATTGGCTGTGGGTTTGTCATAAATAGCTCTTATTATTTTGAGATACGTCCCATCAATACCTAATTTATTGAGAGTTTTTAGCATGAAGGGTTGTTGAATTTTGTCAAAGGCCTTTTCTGCATCTATTGAGATATTCATGTGGTTTTTGTCTTTGGTCCTGTTTATATGCTGGATTACATTTATTGATTTGCGTATATTGAACCAGCCTTGCATCCCAGGGATGAAGCCCACTTGATCATGGTGGATAAGCTTTTTGATGTGCTGCTGGATTCTGTTTGCCAGTATTTTATTGAGGATTTTTGCATCAATGTTCATCAAGGATATTGGTCTAAAATTCTCTTTTTTTGTTGTGTCTCTGCCAGGCTTTGGTATCAGGATGATGCTGGCCTCATAAAATGAGTTAGGGAGGATTCCCTCTTTTTCTATTGATTGGAATAGTTTCAGAAGGAATGGTACCAGCTCCTCCTTGTACCTCTCGTAGAATTCGGCTGTGAATCCATCTGGTCCTGGACTTTTTTTGTTTGGTAAGCTATTGATTATTGCCACAATTTCAGCTCCTGTTATTGGTCTATTCAGAGATTCAACTTCTTTTTGGTTTAGTCTTGGGAGGGTGTATGTGTTGAGGAATTTATCCATTTCTTCCAGATTTTCTAGTTTATTTGCATAGAGGTGTTTGTAATATTCTCTGATGGTAGTTTGTATTTCTGTGGGATCGGTGGTGATATCCCCTTTATCATTTTTTATTGCATCTATTTGATTCTTCTCTCTTTTTTTCTTTATTAATCTTGCTAACGGTCTATCAATTGTGTTGATCCTTTCAAAAAACCAGCTCCTGGATTCATTTATTTTTTGAAGGGTTTTTTGTGTCTCTATTTCCTTCAGTTCTGCTCTGATTTTAGTTATTTCTTGCCTTCTGCTAGCTTTTGAATGTGTTTGCTCTTGCTTTTCTAGTTCTTTTAATTGTGATGTTAGGGTGTCAATGTTGGATCTTTCCTGCTTTCTCTTGTGGGCATTTAGTGCTATAAATTTCCCTCTACACACTGCTTTGAATGCATCCCAGAGATTCTGGTATGTTGTGTCTTGGTTCTCGTTGGTTTCAAAGAACATCTTTATTTTTGCCTTCATTTCGTTATGTACCCAGTAGTCATTCAGGAGCAGGTTGTTCAGTTTCCACGTAGTTGAGCGGTTTTGAGTGAGATTCTTAATCCTGAGTTCTAGCTTGATTGCACTGTGATCTGAGAGACAGTTTGTTACAATTTCTGTTCTTTTATATTTATTGAGGAGAGCTTTACTTCCAAGTATATGGTCAATTTTGGAATAGGTGTGGTGTGGTGCTGAAAAAAATGTATATTCTGTTGATTTGGGGTGGAGAGTTCTGTAGATGTCTATTAGGTCCACTTGGTGCAGAGCTGAGTTCAATTCCTGGGTATCCTTGTTGAGTTTCTGTCTCATTGATCTGTCTAATGTTGACAGTGGGGTGTTAAAGTCTCCCATTATTAATGTGTGGGAGTCTAAGTCTCTTTGTAGGTCACTCAGGACTTGCTTTATGAATCTGGGTGCTCCTGTATTGGGTGCATATATATTTAGGATAGTTAGCTCTTCTTGTTGAATTAATCTCTTTACCATTATGTAATGGCCTTCTTTGTCTCTTTTGATCTTTGTTGGTTTAAAGTCTGTTTTATCAGAGACTAGGATTGCAACCCCTGCCTTTTTTTGTTTTCCATTTGCTTGGTAGATCTTCCTCCATCCTTTTATTTTGAGCCTATGTGTGTCTCTGCACGTGAGATGGGTTTCCTGAATACGGCACACTGATGGGTCTTGAGTCTTTATCCAATTTGCCAGTCTGGGTCTTTTAATTGGAGCATTTAGTCCATTTACATTTAAAGTTAATATTGTTATGTGTGAATTTGATCCTGTCATTATGATGTTAGCTGGATATTTTGCTCGTTAGTTGATGCAGTCTCTTCCTAGTCTCAATGGTCTTTACATTTCGGTATGATTTTGCAGTGGCTGGCACCGGTTGTGCCTTTCCATGTTTAGTGCTTCCTTCAGGAGCTCTTTTAGGGCAGGCCTGGTGGTGACAAAATCTCTCAGCATTTGCTTGTCTGTAAAGTATTTTATTTCTCCTTCACTTATGAAGCTTAGTTTGGCAGGATATGAAATTCTGGGTTGAAAATTCTTTTCTTTAAGAATGTTGAATATTGGCCCCCACTCTCTTCTGGCTTTTAGGGTTTCTGCCGAGACATCCACTGTTAGTCTGATGGGCTTCCCTTTGATGGTAACCCGACCTTTCTCTCTGGCTGCCCTTAACATTTTTTCCTTCATTTCAACTTTGGTGAATCTGACAATTATGTGTCTTGGAGTTGCTCTTCTCGAGGAGTATCTTTGTGGCGTTCTCTGTATTTCCTGAATCTGAATGTTGGCCTGCCTTGCTAGATTGGGGAAGTTCTCCTGGATAATATCCTGCAGAGTGTTTTCCAACTTGTTTCCATTCTCCCCATCACTTTCAGGTACACCAATCAGACGTAGATTTGGTCTTTTCACATAGTCCCACATTTCTTGGAGGCTTTGCTCTTTTCTTTTTATTCTTTTTTCTCTAAACTTCCCTTCTCACTTCATTTCATTCATTTCATCTTCCAGGGCTGATACCCTTTCTTCCATTTGATGGCATCGGCTCCTGAGGCTTCTGCATTCTTCACGTAGTTCTCGAGCCTTGGTTTTCAGCTCCATCAGCTCCTTTAAGCACTTCTCTGTATTGGTTATTCTAGTTATACATTCTTCTAAATTTTTTTCAAAGTTTTCAACTTCTTTGCCTTTGGTTTGAATATCCTCCTGTAGCTCGGAGTAATTTGATCGTCTGAAGCCTTCTTCTCTCAGCTCGTCAAAGTCATTCTCCGTCCAGCTTTGTTCCGTTGCTGGTGAGGAACTGCGTTCCTTTGGAGGAGGAGAGGTACTCTGCTTTTTAGAGTTTCCAGTTTTTCTGCTCTGTTTTTTCCCCATCTTTGTGGTTTTATCTACTTTTGGTCTTTGATGATGGTGATGTACAGATGGGTTTTTGCTGTGGATGTCCTTTCTGTTAGTTTTCCTTCTAACAGACAGAACCCTCAGCTGCAGGTCTGTTGGAGTACCTGGCCGGCAGTGTGAGGTGTCAGTCTGCCCCTGCTGGGGGGTGCCTCCCAGTTAGGCTGTTCGGGGGTCAGGGGTCAGGGACCCACTTGAGGAGGCAGTCTGCCCGTTCTCAGATCTCCAGCTGCGTGCTGGGAGAACCACTGCTCTCCTCACAGCTGTCAGACAGGGACATTTAAGTCTGCAGAGGTTACTGCTGTCTTTTTGTTTGTCTGTGCCCTGCCCCCAGAGGTGGAGCCTACAGAGGCAGGCAGGCCTCCTTGAGCTGTGGTGGGCTCCACCCAGTTCAAGCTTCCCAGCTGCTTCGTTTACCTAAGCGAGCCTGGGCAATGGCGGGCGCCTCTCCCCCAGCCTCGCTGCGGACTTGCTGTTTGATCTCAGACTGCTGTGCTAGCAATCAGCGAGACTCCGTGGGCGTAGGACCCTCTGAGCCAGGTGCGGGCTATACTCTCCTGGGGCACCGGTTCCTAAGCCCGTCGGAAAAGCACAGTATTCGGGTGGGAGTGGCCCGATTTTCCAGGTGCCGTCTGTCACCCCTGGAAGGGGAACTCCCTGACCCCTTGCGCTTCCCGAGTGAGGCAATGCCTTGCCCCTGCTTCGGCTGGCACACGGTGCGCTCACCCACTGACCTGCGCCCACTGTCTGGCACTCCCTAGTGAGGTGAACACGGTACCTCAGATGGAAATGCAGAAATCACCCGTCTTCTGCGTGGCTCGCGCTGGGAGCTGTAGACCGGAGCTGTTCCTATTCGGCCATCTTGGCTCCTCTCTTTAAAAACTTTCTAATGTTGGTTTACATAGTATGACTAATAAATATAGCATTTATTTTTGTATGTAATATAAGGAAGGAATTATTAATCTAAGTTCATGTATCTTCATATGTATAACTAATTTTTAATTATTTTCTGAATTTCTTCTCTTTTTCCTGTTAGTCTACAATGGCAATAGTCATATATCAAATATATGTGTATATGTGTTTGTTTATTGATTGATTTCTGGAATCATTATTTTGCTTAGCTTTCCATTTATCTGTCTCTGCACAATACGACTTTCAGGTGCTGTAAGACTTAATATATTGTGGCTTAAGTAACACTAATTTATTTATTCATTTTCAAAAATATTTTTGCAATTTTTTGTTCCCTTGTATTTCACATGATTTTTATATGTTGTATCAAGATCCATTAATATTAAGTTCTATCAGAATTTGATGGGAAGTTTTACATTTACATGGGAAGAGAAGTCATTTTTATAATATTGAGTTTGCTTATCCATAAAAATGTTCTTTTAAAATTTTTAAATAAAGTTTTAGAATATTCTTACATTAGTTATGGACATATTTTCAACAAAGACATCAAAGTAAGCCATTTCTGTTATACACAGAGAATATTCCTGTGAAAATTATTTTTTCTTTTACAATAGTAGCTATTTACGACATATGTACAAAACTGGTGTGTGTAAGTCATGAATGGTATACACAAAAGGGATCCAGGTAACTTCCATTTTATAATCCAAAAGGAGGAAACTAAAGTCTCCTTGAACTAAAATGAAAGACTTGAATGAATTTATCAACTAGACAATGATTTTACATACTGTCAGTGATTGACCAAGAGAACAGGAAAGTTTTGTTTTTTTAATTTCTATATTTACTTCTATTTTATAAAGATATCAGGGTATCTTTACAATCATGATACACACCAAAATTGTAAACTCTCCTCCAAGAATACCATCGAAAGGTCTTCAGAACCTTAGGATAAAGTAGGAAGTAAATTTTACTGCTATTTTTAAATAAGTCTTATAATCATAAATGCCAGTGATATTTTTCATGTGATTTGCTTCATTAAATGACACAGGCATCTCACTTCAACCTCTTCTCTCACAACTTCTCCTCTGCTTCCTGATACTCCAGGCCTAGTGACCTTCAATTCATTTCTGGAAGAGTCAAGTTGAATGAAACTATGCATGTCTATGTCTTGGAGCTATGTCTCACAACATATGCACGGGGCTATTTCCTTGGCCTGTAATCCTCAGCCTCTAACTCTCTACATTTTATCTTGTCATTCAAGTCACACATGAATTATCATTTCTTCAAAGTCCTCACTTTAGCCTCCAACCTAAAGCTGTCTCTCTGTCACTTTCCCTCTCATCACTCTGATTTATTTCTTTCATAGAATCCATCTCTGCCTGCAATTATCTTGTTCAATGACTCATTTATACATCTGTGTCTAATGTCCTCCTTCACTAAAAAGGAAGCTCCCTTATGCAGCACTAGATGTATTCTGTTCACTGATGCATCCCAGGCACCTAGAATGGTATCTGGCACATAAATACACTTAATAATTACTTGCTGAATATATGGATATAATTTCTAAATATTATTTAAATTAAATTACATATTTCATTATAGTATTTTATGAACTTAATGACTACATCATAAATCCTAGAATTGTATATTTGACACATCTGTAATTATTAATCTACTTAGAATATGTCTTTTCTTTGCCATGAACATGTTTTTTTCATGATCTGTGAATTTCTTTTTAATTATCTTAAGTCTTATGCTCACACATAATTTTAAAATTTATGTATATCTCCTCTACTTTAATTCTTTTAAGTTGGCAAAAGCACTATCCACAATCACAAATACAGAGCAGTTCCACAGTTTTATGTATCTGAATGGCTGTTTAAAGACAATTCTAAATTATAACTTAGTTTGACTTAGATTGTAAAGAATTCAAGAGTGAAGTTTAACTTGCTATTATTTTAAAAAATGTGACCTTATAGATCATCTATAAAATGTGAGAAATGTTAAATAATCTTTGATATTACACATAAACCACACTAAAATGCCCTTCAATAAGTAAAAAGAACCATTTTAAATGCAGAGAATTCTAATTAGATTGACATAGTTAAGGCCAAAAATACGAAGTAGACATTGCTACCTTATTTATCTTCAACCCTTGCCTTTAAGAGGCAAATGAACACAAAACACAGATGACTCTTGCTTGGTTCTGAGACAGTGATGGAATTTCCCCAGTATTTAAATATATTCACATAACCAGTTATAGAAATCTAAATATAAACCAATATCCAGTAAGTTTTAAGATGACAGTCCCCATCTTTGTGAAAAGTTGAACGTTACCAGTGAAGTCTAATCATATCTTTAGAAGGGGTAAACAGTGATAGCATTTACTGAATTGGAATTACTATTAAAATTCAAAAACTGAACATATTCATTTAACCACAAGCCAGTCTTAGTTTTAAATCAGGAGTGCCCAATAAAATATTCTGTCAGTCATTCATGATCTGAATTCTGATGTATGAGATCTATTAAAGTATGGTACACATAGAAAAGTCATGAGACATTTCTGTTTTGTAATAAATAAGGCAGTGGCCAATTATTACTCATTAGTAGCTTTTTTTGAGATAAGCTATCAAGTCTGCCCTTTCTGTCTTCTTCTTAATGCCAGCAAAGATCATTTTTGTTCCAGGGATGTAGTTCTTGGGATTCTGCAAATGCTCCATCACTGTATCCTCTCCCCAGGTGATCCCTTTGTTCTTATTGGCGTCTTTGTAAGAGAATCCAATGGCCTGACCAGTCTTCAGCCCAAAGAGACCATGGAGATTAGGCCCAGTCTTGTGCTTGCCTCCCTTTTAGGCACTGGGCACACTTCTGAACAAAAATCTTCTTGCCTTTCTCAACATCACCCATATTTAATTCTCTTTTTCATCACTGGTGCAACGAAAGTTCCTGCTCTAAAGCCGGATGTCCCACTCCCTGCCATGAACATTTTCTAAAGGAGAGGTGGGAGAAGAGATTTTCTTATTCTTCTAAAAACATATATAAATAATAAATGTAAAATATGTGTATGAATCCTCAAATTAATTAGAACAATGTGAAAAGTAATGAGAAATAAATAATATGAAAAAAATAATATTTTTAAAAGATCATGTAGATTCTCCTTACTTCCCCCTGCATCTCATTGCTCTTTCCAAAGGATAAGCACAATGAACAGATGGATGTAATTCTTCCTGACCTTTTCCTATGGATTTTTAATCTGTGACTCTCTCTATATATATATGCATATATCTCTCTCCAAAGCCTTGGTGAGTTTAGTATAATATACAAAAGATCATTAAGCGATGAAATATCAAGAAAGCAAACAACATTTATATTATTTTTTAGAGTAAATGAAGCATTTGGTAAATTGATTAGCACAATTTTTAGCACAAGGTTTTAAAGAAACCACGTTGGGAACTGGATTATACGATAGAGTTATATCTTAGATTTCAGAGTAAATGGAAGTAATTTTCTTCAAATATGATTGAATGAATGTGATATTTTTCTTGTGTGTTAGTGTATTAGCATAAGCAAACTGACCTGAATGCATAAGTAATTTTTTCCTAAAATTTTTCTGCAATTGTCAGAGACAGATTAATTAACCTTAAAAACTTTCCCTAAGTTCACATAAAATACATAAAATGCTGTTTATTTAGGGAGAGTAATTAATTTTCTTCAGGGGCTAAAATCACATTCCCTAAAGCAAAATCATTCTGACATTATCAAATATCACAGTGTGGTTAAAGAACAATTATAAAGTAATTTACAGAATAAATCTTATTACTTTTCAGAAGCCTTTTGAATTAAGTGAAAGAAAATGTTACTATATTTGACTTTCAGCCTTCTTTCCTTAAACAGTTGAACACGCAGAAATAAAAAGTGAAATTTCATTACCTATAAATTATTAAATTCAAACGACCTAAAAATAATACCTTTAAGAAATCATTGAGCACATTTTTTTCTCAAAATTTATTGCCATTAAAAAAAAATTAAAACTTTTAAAAACCAAGATACTAGACTTTCTTCACAGTAATGTAGCTTTAACTTCTGAAGGGTTGTTAGGATTTGGTTGTCATCTGTTGATTCCCTGGGATTAAAAATAATCAATGATTCATTAATTTGTCAATTGATTTTTTTCTAGCAAAATTATTTGTTAAATGTAGACTGTATTAAAAAACCCATCTAAAAAGCTGTGGGCTGTTTAAAGAAACAAATGTATTTATATACTGTTGGTGAGAATGTAAATTAGTTCAACTCCTATGGAAAACAGTATGGAGATTTCTCAAAGAACTAAAAATAGAACTGCGATTCAACCCAGCAGTCCTGCTACTGGATATCTACCCAAAGGAAAATAAATTGTTTTATCAAAAAGCCACCTGCACTCATGTGTTTATTGCATCACTATTCACAATAGCAAGGTCATGGAACAAACATAAGTGTCCATCAACTATTGACTGAATAAAGAAAACGTAGTATATATACACAATGGAATACTATGCAGCCATCAAAAAGAATAAAATCATGTCTTTTGCAGCAACATAGATGGATCTGGAGGCCATTATTATGAGATAAATAGCTCAGAAACAGAAAGCAAATGCCACATATTTTACTTCTAGGTGGAAGGTAAACAATGGTTACACATGGACATAAAGATAGAAATAATAGACACTGGAACTCCAAAAGGGGGGAACATGGGAAGGAAGCAAGGTTTTTAAAGCTATGTATTGGATATTGTGTTCATTGTTTGAGTGATGGGTTCATTAGAAACCCATCAGCATTACATAATATACCTATGTAACAAATCTTCACATATACCCTCTGAATCTAAAATAAAATAAAACTAAATTTAAAAAACAAATTGTATACTGCTAAATACTTATTATCAGAAACACTGAAACATAATGGAAGAAATTTTTCCAATTTTTAAATTTATAAAAAAATAAACAATTATACCAGGCAATATGTAGTATAAATTAATAAGCAGGATATTATTTAGTTGAAAATGTAAGGCTAAATTAAGAGGAATCAAAATATAGATAAATTCTTTAAGTGGTCTACCCATGATTTTCTTTGTATTTCCACTCTTTTTTAAAATTTTATTTTTCTTAATTGACAAATAATACTTATGCATGTTGCTGGAATACATAATGATGTCTCAATACATATAATGTATTTTTAAACAGATCAGGAGCCACTCTTGTAATCATCACTAATGCTAATTTCTTATCAACTGAATGTTCGCAATAAACTTGTAAGCTTTCTCTAGATTCTCTTTGCAGTAATAAGATTTGGCTATAAAAATAATTAAATAAAATCAGAACAATAACTATGCCACATTTCTGCTGAAAATTTTATTGCTGTCATATAAATAAATGCTAACATTCAAGGCCTTACATAATCTGACAAAACATTGCTCTTTAATTTCTTACTACTTTCTTAGATTATAATAATAATATCTAGCCTTTCTAAAGTGCTTGTATTTTCTAAGTTATAGTATTCAATTTAACTCTTACAAATGTTCTATAATTACAGTCAACTCTCAGTGTCTGTTGGGGACTGGTTCCAGGACTGCCCTCTTCTCCACAACTACCACAATCCACAGATGCTCAAGTCTCCCAGTTGGCTTCTGTATTCACAGATGCAGAACCCACAGACACAGAAAACTAAATGTAATTACAATTTACAAATAAGTAAAGAAAATCTCAGTACAAATTACTTGTCCAATACTGCCTAAATGTGCTAAGACTAGATGGGAAATCTATTCCAAGAGAATTTACCTACTAGATGGTAGACATCAAGCTTACTCAACCCATGGCTTGTGGGCTGCATGCAGCCCAGGATGGCTTTGAATGAGGCTCAACACAAATTTGTGAATGTTATGGGATTTTTTGCAATGTTTTTTAGCTCATCAGCTATTGTTAGTGTTAGTGCATTTTTTATGTGTGGACCGAGACAATTCTTCTTTCAGTATGGCCCTGGGAAACCAAAAGATTGGACACCCCCGGTAGCCATGATTCTAAACTTCCCTCTAGTGAGCAATTACTATCTGCCAAACATTATATTAGGGAATAGAAATAGTAAGGAAAAAGCAACAACAGTATTGTGTAGGCTACTCTTAAATGTATTCAAATCCAGCCTAAAAAGTAAATAAATAACATACTAATTTAACAGTTTAATTTTTTTCAAAGTGGAAAGAGAATGAGAAACTGCTGAGCTCACACATGGAACAGGGACAGTGGTCAATTGCATCTTCCAGAATCACAGCTTAGTTTTTTCCCTCTTCCTTAACTCCATTGATTTAAAATGACCTAAGCTTACATATCTCACTTGTCTCACTTACCCCATGCTAGTCACCTGGGGTAGAATTAAAGATCAGATTTAACCATAATGCTTATCATATCTTTATCAGTAGCCTTTTATTATACCATTCCAGCAATTATATTCCACACTAATTTTCAGCTGATGCTTAAGACATTGACCAAAACAGCTGGTGGACATAACCAATTGTTTGTAGAATCATGATTTGTCCCTCCCCACAATTTCCTCATGGCCTAGCATTCTGACATTTGAGTCATTTATGATAAATGGTGGTAAGTAAACAACCATCAAAGAGCACTGTCTCTTCAGTGGAAACAACCTACTCTCTGTGCCAAAAGTTGATGCTGTTGTTTGTCCAAATGTGTGTGACCATATAGAGCTATAGTTATCCATTAATTATTTCATCTATGTATTTGACTTTCATTGAGAATCTATCTGGTTGGTGCAGAAGTAATTGCGGGTTTTGCTATTGAAAGTAATGCAAAACCACAGTTACTTTTGCACCAGCCTAATACTATGACTCAGTCCCTGTTTTAGATTTTGGTAAACAAGTCAGTGTCAGGGCCCCCCAAGAACAGTCTCAGGTTTGGTGATTTACTAGGAAGGCTCATAATATTCAGTATACAGTTGAACACATGGCTATGATTTATTGCAGCAAAAAGAAACAAAGAAAAACCAGCAAAGGGAATAGGTGCATAATGAAGAGTCTAGAAAAGACAAGGTGTATGGCCTCTAATAGTGAAGTCACACAGAACACAATTTCTACAGCAGACTTGTGACAACACATGAGAAATATTGTCTATCAGGGAAGCTCATTAAAGACTCAGTATGCAGGGTTTTTATTGCATGGCTTCACAAAAGCACACTCTGCCTAACACATACAGCATTTCAGAGTCCCAGAAGGAAAGCAAGTAGTTAGCATAAACCATATTGCTTGCACAGTCTAGACGGAGTGAATCATTCTTATCAGTTATGGAATTGTGGGAACCATTCTGAAATCCAAGTTTCCAAATACCAGACAAGAGCCTACTTTGTAAGCAGACTTCATAAGGATAGCAATCTCAGGTCTGCTGTGTTAACTATTTTCTGCACAACGTCACATAAATAAACCTTGCTCGTTATAACTTATTCCCTGGCATGTGTGTGTGTGTGGCTGTGGAGGGGGAGACCAAAAAAGCAATAAATTATATGTAATAATATATAGTAGACCCTGCCACAGCTCTTAATACATGCCAGGTGCTACTCTAAGTGTTTTACCTATATTAACTCACTCAGTCCTTACAACAGTATTTTAATATGGATACTCAATATAATCATTCCTATTTTACTATGAAAACTAAGGCACAGAGATTAGATACATTGGTCAAACAGGAAAAAGTCAAGTCTGACATTCAAGGTAAGCAAGGAAACTCCAGAATCTGTAACTTTTATTATTATATAATTCCCTTTCTAAAAAAATAAATAAGAAAATATCAAATAGTAATAAATTCTAGGCTGAGAAACAGAATAAGGTAAGGGATTATCAAAAAATGTATGTCATGAGCAAGGACTGCAATTGGCTGGCATCACGAATTGCCTGTCCAGCTGTTATTGTGCCTTCTCTGTAATGCTTCCTGGGCTGAATGCCATAACAATGATTTGGCAATAAAATGGATAAAATGGAGTCTCTGATGACAGAGTCACGTTAGCAATTGTACTAGAGCTAGCCCCAACTCAGGGCTTCCTATCAAGTGAATTACATATTATTCTTATGATGTAAGCCACTTGAATAAGAGGTTCTCTTACATATAGCTACAAACATTTGAATTGACATAGAAGATTCTGTTAAATTAGATGATAAGAAAAGGGTTTTCTTACTCAATGACACTTAAGTTGAAATCTCAATGACAGGGAAGAGCTCACTATGCAAAAATAATTTCAGGCTGAGAAAATCATGTAAGTCAGGCATACTAGTCAGTGTATATGGGAAACAACACAAAGGCAAGAATTGATAAAGCGTATATGTGAGTAGGAGATGGTGTAAGAAGTTAAGTGGTGAGTAACAACATATTAAGCTTTGGAGACTGTAATATGAATTGTGAATATTATCTTATGTGCAATTAGAAGCTACTAACGAGTTTTAAGCATAGACGTGATTACGTTTGTGCTTTTAAAATCACTCCGCTAACTGCAGAGGATAGAAATTTGAGGATCCAGCTTGAAAGAAAGAAAACAATTTAGAGGCAATTAATAGTGTTCATGTAAAAGATGACAACATTTTGTATTAGATAATAAAAGTACAGAATAAGATAAGTGAATAGATTAACGAGATTATTTGTTTGTTTATTATTATTATTATTATTTAGTGACGGGATCTAACTCTGTTGTGCAGGCTGGAGAGCAGTGGCATGATCATAGCTTGCTGTATGATCTCAGGAGTTCAAGGAGTCTTGAACTCCTGAGATCAAGTCATTCTCCTGTCTCAGCTTCTCAAGTAGCTGGGACCACAGGCACACATCATCACACTGGCTAGTTTTTTTTTTAAAGTGTTTTTTTGTTTTTGTTTTTGTTTTTTTTTGTAGAGACAAAATCTTGCTATGTCGCCCAGGCTGGTCTTTACCCCTGGGCTCAAGCAATCATCTCACCTTCACCCCACAAAGTGTTGGGATTAGAGGCATTAATTAGCCACAGCAGCAGGCATGAGGTGATATTTTGTATATGTGATCAATAAATCTGAATAGTGGAGAAATAAATTATATCAAAAACATCACTTTTATTGGATTATTTGTCTTTTTCTTACTGACTTACTGTGTTTAGTTTGGTTACATATCCTTTATCAATAACATATATGCAAATATTATCTTCTTTCCATTGACTAGCAATTTTTCTTTTAAACACACACACACACACACTATGTACAGATGGCTGAAAGACATAGTAAATATTCTCAACATCATAAAAATTAATAGTATATGAGAGATTTTCAGTTTAAACAAGAATATGTAAAGGTCTTTAAAATTGTCTATCCTATTCTTGCATACTTGGAATAAACCCCACTTGGTTGTGGTATACAATTCTGTTTTTGATATGAAAGGAGTATGTAAGACTCAAGCAAAATAAACTGTATATAAGTACTATATCCTAGTTAATAAAGTTGTTCCCCATGGATGTATAGATTATCAATTCTTTTAC
Organism: Pongo abelii; assembly: GCF_028885655.2. Taxonomy (NCBI): domain Eukaryota; kingdom Metazoa; phylum Chordata; class Mammalia; order Primates; family Hominidae; genus Pongo; species Pongo abelii. Next base: position 53,831,056 of record NC_071997.2, on the reverse strand, counting down.
TGCCATATGTGTGTTCTTGAATTTAACAATTAAATAATGTATAGTGAATGGTAAGAACCATTTTTTTTTTCATGATTGAAGTGGGAAGTTGCATATAAGGGGAAGAGGTTAGAATGATACATATGGTAATTAATTACAGTTGGTGACATCACTATGAACTCATGTTGATGTGAGTATACATAGGCTGTAGGTACATTTTTTTTTGCTCTATCAGCTGATAGGGCCTAGAATAAAACATAGCATAGGAGCACAGAATGTATTATTAAGGAAATATTTATTTCTAATACTAATATTCAATACAAAGAACCAAGGCTTCTTGCAGAAATGACTGAATTATTCTAAGACTTGGCAGAACATAAAATATATACTACGAGCCTGAAGCATCTTATAATGCCAGAAAGTAAGGTTATGTTTAGCATGTGGTAACACAGACACACACACACACACACACACACACAAACCACAAACACCCCTACCTCACACAGTAATGAGGCTATTTAAAAAGGATACTGAAGTCACCTGAAAGAGCTCCCAATGGCCAAAGCTAGAATAATTTGAGCATAAAATACATTATTTTGTGTTGGGTTATAAACCTGTATTAGTCAGCTAGGGCTGCCATAACAAAATAGACTGAATGGCTTGAACAATAAAAATACGTTTTCTCACAATTTGGAGTCTGGAAAGTCCAAAATGAAGGCCCAGCAAGGTTGGGTTACTGGAGATTGGTCTGTGCCCAGTTTGCAGATGGATGACTTCTCCCTGTGTCCTCACATGGCAGAGAGAGAGTGAGAGAGAACTTTTGCTTATTAGGTTGGTTGGTGCAAAAGTTATTGAGGATTTTGTCATTACTTTCAACGGCAAAAACCATAATTACTTTTACACCAACCTATATAAAGCCACATATAGTCCTAATATAAGGCCACAAATCCTATCAGATTAATTCTCCATATTTATGACCTCATTTAACCTTAATTATTTCCTGAAGGCCCTATTTCCAAAAACAACCACATTGGGTGTTATAGCTTCAGCATGTGAAATTTGGAGGGACACAGTTCAGTCCGTAGTGAACTGTAGGCCTGGCCCTCAAAATTCATATTCTTACATGAAAAATACATTATTTCCATCCCAACAGCCCCAAAGACTCAACTCATATCAGCATCAACTCTCAAGCCAAAATTCCAAAATTTAAATGTCATCTAAATCAGATGTGTGTGATACTCAAGGTACTATTCATTCTGAGATAAAATTCCTCTACAGCTGTGAACTTGTGACAACAGAAAAGTAGTATGCTTTTAAAATACGACTGTGGAACAGGCATAGGATAGACATTCTTATCCTAAAAGGGATAAATCAGATGCAAGAAAAGTGTGATAGGTTCTAAGCAAGTTCAAAACTTAGCAAAGCAAGTTTCATTAGATTTCAAGTCTTGAGAATAATCCTTGGTTCGGTGTTCTCCTTCCAGAACCACCAGGGCAGTGATCCTGCCCTCAATATTCCCAAGCCTTTACCTATTACCCAGTTTAAAGTCACTTTCACATTTTTAGGTATTGGTTACAGAAGCCTTGACCAAAATATAAAATAAGTTTCCAAGAGTTTATACTGATATAAATGCATGATTGACTAGGCAAATAAATGGAGGAAGATAAACAAATTTCCTATACAGAAGAATTTCAAATAATTTATGTAAACACTGCACCCATCAGGTTTCAGAGTATAAATTCTCACTCTTTAAGTATAATCTGAACACAGGGAATTCTTTTCCATGAGTACAATATGGAAGGGAGGGGAAGAAATTGAGATTGTGTTAGAAGCTTTCTAAACACCACTTCCACCAGGCCATGTTAAAGGTTTATGCCTCTCCAACTGTAGTACAAATCGCCTTCATTTCTAAACCTGCTATTCAATCTTGATGTTTATGGCAGGTTTTCCTTTGGCAAAAATGCATGGGTCTCTTCCAATTGTTGTCTTCCCTTTACCCCCCGGGACTACTCCACACTACTTCAGCTTGATGTCTCAAATATACACTCGATTGCACTAATCTTGTAAATATTTCCCAAAGCTCCTTCCATCATTCCATGTAGATTAAACATATTGCTGATACTAATTACTACTATAACTCTTACTGTATGTCTGTGTGTATATGTGTGTGTGTGGTCATTTTAAAAGAAATTTTAAAGAGGTATATGTAGGATATGGCAAAATATTTTTATCATAGATTCATCTCAGATTACAGAACTATTTTCAAAATAAATCAATGGAGGGAAAATAAAATGTTAATTTTGAAAATAATGTCATTATAATATTTTAATAAAGTAAATATTTTAATAATAGCTTTTTATATCTTTTTAATTCTTTTTTAAAAGCAGAAAATATTTCAGTACACATAAATATGATTATTGTACCTGAGGAGTAGATGTTTTATGTTAGATTTAATTGTTGACTATTTTTATGTATCAAGTCTTTCATTAAAGCTACTATGTTGATGAAGTTTCTGTTCTATGTCGGAAATATGTTTTCAAACACAACACTATAAAATATGCCAACAGAGTTTTACTTTAAAGAAACTGTCAAGAAGATTTAACATGAGATCCACCCTCTTGACAAATTTTTAAAATGCATAATACAGTGCTTTTAATTACAGACATGATGATATACAGCAGATTTTTAGTACTTATTTATCTTGCATAAATGAAACATTATATCCATTGGATGAAAACTTTCCCTCCTGACCTCTGGTAAGCACCATTCCATTCTCTGCTTATATGAGTTTGATTATTTTAAATACTTCACATGAGTAAAATCATGCAGTATTTGTGCTGCAATACCCAGCATTTTTCACTTAGCATAATTTCTTCAAGTTTTATCCATGTTGTTTTACCTTGCCTGCTATAGGCTGAAAGTTTATGTCCCCCTAAAATTCATATATTGAAAATCTTCTTCCCAAAGTGATGGTATTAGAAAGTGATTAAAAAGCGGAATCCTCAAGAATGGAATTAATGTTCTTATTTTAAAAACTCCAGAGAACACCCTTGTTTCTTCTGCTATGTGAGAACTCAGTGAGAAGACAGTCATGTGTGAACCAGGAAGTGACAGTGAATCTGCTGGCACCTTGATCTTGAATTTCTCTGCCTCCAGAACTGTGTTAAATGAATTCCTGTTGTTTATAAGACACCTAGTGTGTGGTACTTTTGTTATAGCAGCACAAATGGACTAAGACATGGTATAATTTTCTTCTTTTTTAAGTGTGAATAATATTCTATTTTATGTCTATACCAGGTTTTGTCCATTTGTAGATAATAAATGAATGAAAACCCAATGGATTTTGTACTGTAATACATGTATTGAATTAAATGTTGTTTTTATTAATGAAGGATTTACACTGGTTTTGTTAAATCAGAGTATATTAAAAAACACAAATAAAAGTGCTTTTATATGGATAAAAACCATGTTTATCTAATTCCTGTCTAGACAATGGCACCAGGCAGCCTTCTTGGATCCCATAGTTTCTTCTTCACAGAGCACCTAAGGAAATCTTGTTACATGTCATGGCTTCTGGGAAAACATCTCAGCATTTTCTAATCCCATACACACACAAAAAAAGCAAAGTTCCCAGTATGATCCATGGGTTCCTGAATGCTCTGGCTTCCCTCCCTTCTCTTCTATATCTCCTTTCTGTTTCCTCGAGGCTGCTGTACTCTAGCCACAATGGTACTGTGCATATTCCTAGAATACAACCAACCAGGCTTCAGGGACGTTGCACTATCTTGTCATGGAACATAGTTGTAACTGTGTGTTTCACTTCTTCACTTCATTTATGTGTCTACACAAATGACATGTTATCAGAAAGTTCCTTCTTGCTTGCTCATTAAAATGGCTATCTTTTCTATTTCTGTACCATGTCTAATTTTTTCTTAATATCATTTAAATCTGATTGTAATAAATTACCACAAATGCGGTGGTTTAACACACATTTATTTTCTTACGGTTCTGGGAGTCAGAAGTCTGAAATTAAGTTCCCTGGACTACAACCAAATCAGCAATCCTGTGTTTCTTTTGGAGACTCTAAGGGAGAATCATTTCCTTACTTAGAGCTACATTGTTCCTAGAGGCTGCTGTTCCTTGCCTCATAGTTAGTTTCTCCGTTGTCAAAGCCAGTGGCATATCATCCCTCTCGGACTCTGCTTCTTTCTGCTTCTCCGTATCCTACCTTATTTCCTGCCTCTTATAGGGATTCTTGTGATTATATTGGGCCTACTTAGATAATTAAGGCTATGATTTCCTTATCAAAATCCTTAATTTAATCACAACTGAGAAGTCCCTATAACCATGTAAAGCAGCATAGTCACAGTTTCCAGGGATTAGGATAAAAATATCTTTGAGGGGGCATTATTAAGTCTACCAAAATGATATAAATAGTATATATTTATTTGTTTATTCATTATCTGTTTCTTTCAATGAGATGTAAGCCCCACAAGAACAGATACTTTGTATGTTATGACCATTACTTTTGCTTCATCTCCTAGCAAAATATATGGCAAGTTATGGATGCTCATATGAAGGTAGTAAAATATTGTTTGTGGACACATATCCTTAAAGGTATTTCTTAATGCCAATGCTTAATAAACAATTTAAGTAAATAATCGAGGATGTAAGATTGCTTGTCCTCTAATAAAACATACTCACTTACTCACAAGATGTCACTACCCCAAAATAAAACATATGATAATGGAGATGAAATGAGAAACACTAGTATTGGCTAACATCTGACAACACACTGATGTGGATTTCTGTATGATACAACGTGCTACTTTCCCTCTCTGTTATATCCTAGTCATGTATTTCAGCTCATAAGACAACATTCTCTGATCTCAAATTATTCCCATGTCAAAGATGGCCATATCAAATCTCATTAACAAATATAAATTGCACCTTTTTAAGACTATTATCCAGCTGTTTGGACCTCTTTCCAACAGTGTATCAGTTTCACAAGGGAATATTATCTCTATTCCCTCAGATTGATTTTGTTTATTTGAATGTCTCAAACCTTTCTTTGTATACTGATTTTTCTTTTTGAATTTTTTTATCATTTTTTATTATACTTTAAGTTTTAGGGTACATGTGCACAATGTGCAGGTTAGTTACATATGTATACATGTGCCATGTTGGTGTGCTGCACCCATTAACTCGTCATTTAACATTAGGTATATCTCCTAATGCTATCCTTCCCCCCTCCCCCCACCCCACAACAGGCCCCGGTGTGTGATGTTCCCCTTCCTGTGTCCATGTGTTCTCATTGTTCAATTCCCACCTATGAGTGAGAACATGCGGTGTTTGGTTTTTTGTCCTTGAGATAGTTTGCTGAGAATGATGGTTTCCAGCTTCATCCATGTCCCTACAAAGGACATGAACTCATCATTTTTTTATCATGTAAATCTGAGTACAATATTGAAAACTAGTTAGGTCCTGTAGAATATGTTTTTTTCAGTTTCTATCCAAACATATCAATTCCAAATATATCAAATATAAAGTGTAAGAGAAAAATACATAATTAATTTGATTAATTTCAATTAGTTATTTTACAAGAGGTCAAGATGTTTAGAAGATGCAATAGGCATAAATATGTTCATGCAAACCTTTTCTTCCCAAAGAGTTGAGAGAAAAAAATAATATCTACATGATAATAGTTTACTGCTGTTGGCATAAATGGGGAATATAGATTTGTTTGTTCTATTTAATAATTAACTAGGGAGTAAATAACCACAAAAATTAATTCAAACATAAAATAATCAGGCCTACTAAGAACTAAAGGAAACACTGGCAGATTCAGTCTAGTTTTTGTTTGTTTGTTTATGTATGTGTTTATATCTTAAGATTCCCTATAGAGAAGTAGGGAACTCAATTAACACACTTAAGAAAACTACATAGTAGAGCAATAAGGGAAAATCCCATACAGTATCAGACTGATGGGAGATTTTCCATCTTCTGTTGTGGGCCATTAACTGCTTATTAAGGATATAAAAAACAGCTTTCTCAGCTAAACTCCTAAGTATCTGAGGACCAACAATTAATCTTTCAAACATGACAATATTTAAATTGTCAATTAGGCCTAATACGTATTTTTTATTTTGGTTTTGCAAATCTGGCAATTCTCTTCCCACAGGGACCATAATATCAGTTTCTCACTATTATACTTAGACTTATTTAAATATGTAAATATATTCTAATAACACAGTATGCTACTTTTCATAGTCTTCTACAATACTACTAGAAAAATCACCATTGATTTGAATTAAACATTTATTCAGACTTGCTCTTATTGAATTCATTATAAAAATCATGGTTCTCTTTCATTAATACCAATATCTATATTGGTATAAATGTACTATTGTGAATAACAAGAAATATCACTTGAAACATAGTCAATTAATCTATGAGGTGAAAGAAACACTTCCAAACTCATTGTACAAGGCCAGCATTACCCTCATACCAAAGTCAGACATGAAAATTACAAGAAAAGAAAATTACAGGCCAATATCCCTGATGAACACATGCAAACCTTCTCAACAAAATACTCACAAATTAAATTCAACAGCATATTAAAAGGCTTGTGAACTAAAATTATCTGAGACAGCTCTCAATCAGTTTAGAAAGATTATTATGACAAGGTTAAGGACACATCATGACATATCCTGAGACACGTGCCTAAGGTGGTCGAGGTACAGCTTGGTTGTACATTATAGAGAGACATGAGACATGAATCAAGACGTGTAAGATGGATACTGGTTCGGTCTGGAAAGGCAGGGCAACTCGAAGTGGGGGCTTTCAGGTCAAAGGTCATAATATTCCACAAAGGTGCCAAAAATACACAATAAAAAAGATAGTCTTTTAAATAAATGATGTTGGGAACACTAGGTACCCACATGTTCACACAAATAAAATGATTTTGGATCCTTATCTTACACTATACACAACTATTCACTCAAAATAGATTAAATACGGAAGCATGAGGTGCAAAAGCATACAACTTCTGGAAGAAAACACAAGGGAAAATCTCCATAACATTGATCTTGGCGATGACTATTGGGATATGACACCAAATGCATAGAAAATAAAAGGGAAAATTGTCAAGTGGGACTATATTAAAGATTTTGCACAGCAAAGGAAACAGTTAACAAAATGCAGCCACCACCTATGGAATTGAAGAGAGCATTTGAAAACCTTACATTCAATTAGAGGTTCATATCCAAAATATAAAAGAGACTCATACAACTCTATAGCAAAACCAAACAAATAACCCTATTTAAAAATGGGTAAAGTACCTGAATAAACTTTTTTTTTTTCTAAAGAGAACACGCAAATGCTCAATAGATATATGTACGAGTGCTCAACATCGCTAATCATCAGGTAGATTCAAATCAAAACCACAACGAGCTATCACCTCACATCTGTTAGGACTGCTACTATCAAAAAGCCAACAGACAAGTGTTAATGAGGATGTGGAGAAATGAGAACCCTTCTATATTTCTGGTGGGAATGTTAAGTGGTACAGCCATTATGAAAAACAATATGGAGTTTCCTAAAAAAATTAAAAATGAAACTACCATATAATTCAACAATCCCATTTTTAGGGATATATCCAGAGGAAATAAAGTCATTGTCTTGAAGAGAGAGCTGCACTTCCATGTTCATTGCAACATTATTCATAATAGCAAATATATTAAAACAACCTAAGTGTTGATCAACAGATGAATGGATAAAGCCTTTATAAAGAAGGAAATTTTGCCATTTGCATTGCAATGGCAAACATGAAATAAGTGAAATAAGACAGACACAGAAAGACAAATACTGAATGGTCTCACTTTTATGTGGAATATAGAAGTTAAACTCATAGAAACAGAGAGTAGACGGGTGGTTATCCAAGGTTAGCAGGTGAAGAAAATTAGGAGATATTGGCCAAAGGGTAGAAGCTTTGAGTTATAAAATGAATGAGTTCTGTAGACTTAATGTACAGCAAGTATTTAAGGTACTGTATATTCAAAATTTGCAAAGAGAATAGATCTTAAATATTCTCACCACACATGCACACAAAAGGTAACTATGTGAGACAATGAGTATTTCAACTAGTTTCATTGTGGTATTCATTTTACAATGTATACATATATTGAAACATGCTATATGACTTAAGTATATGCAATTTTTAGTTAAGGTTATATCTCAATAAAGCTGGAAAATGAAAAATTTACACAATCTAGTTTACAAATACTACATTGGAAATATCCAAGAACCAAATAACATTATTTCAGTTGTTTAAAAAATAAGCAAAATACCCTTCTCTGAGTAAAATATGTAAGTCAGAATTTAGTACTTGTTGCTATTAGACCTATATTGTCTGCCAATCACACACATTGAATATCACTTATTTGTACGTCCCAGGAAAAGATGAGACATACAAGGAAAAAGGAGGAGAATGAGAAGGAGAGACAAGGAGAGGGGCCAGGAAAATAAGAGGGGATAGGGAAGGAGAAGAATAGGTTCAGCTTCTCTTGTGTACCCAACTTTCTTCTGAATTTAAAATCTCAGAGCCTGGTGTGGTGATGCACGCCTGTAATCCTAGCTAATCAGGAAACTGAGCCTGGAGTTCAAGACCAGCTTGGGCAACACATTAAGACCCCTTCTCTTAAAAGACACAAACAAACAAAAACCCTCAATCTGAAGTAATTTATCATGAAATATCTAAAGTGTAACACTAGTATTTTCCTACCAATGGGAGAAATTTACTATTGGTATAGCTTGTCTTCCTTTGACAAAATGTAGGAGTATGTGATGCTGAGGTCAGTTTCCTTAGTATTGATGCAGGGCATCCTCTCTGCTGAGAGCAGAGGGCCTACTCTCTACTGAGTGTAGCTGAACACTTGATGGGAAGACCTGCCTATGGAGAGGAGCTACCCACTGTGAATCTCCTCTGAGCTGTTCTAACACTAAATAAAACCCTTCTTCATTTTCTTCACCCTTCGCTTGTCTGTGTACTTCATTCTTCCTGGATGCAGGACAAGAACTCAGGCAAAGGCATCACAGCCACAGAAATTTCCAGCCAGAAAAATGACACCCCAGAGATCCCGTAACAGGATGGTCCTAAATGTATGCAACATTTTTCTTAGTGTGACCATAAATATAAAAGTTGCCTAATTTCCCTTTTCATGTCTACTTTCATTTTACCTTTCTTTTACTTCCAAGATTGAATACGTATTGTTTCTGCCCAGAGATTAATTCTCTCTTTCTCTCTCTTTTTCTTTCTCTTTCTCTGTTTCTCTCTTTCTTTAACAGGATAACTCGTATTTCTAACCATCTACTCTTCAATGTCCAAAGTATTGCATTTCCCATAATAGACACCCCTGGCTAATTTTACCATTAAAAATATTAGCAGGAATTTGTGGGGTTTTTCTTTTCCATTTGCTTCTATTTTTGCAACGCTGCTGTCTTTGGCTCTCAATTCCTTCAGCCTTTACAACCAGCATATCTGAAGAATTTTAACATTTAATTTCCAACATTTCCTAGCTGGTACTCACCACAACAAATTACTGAACTGGGAATGCAATTGTTGTGTATCCTAAACCTGTAAGAAGCATCATATTCCATGTGTGCTTCCTTACACACTTGTGTACCTGAATATCCAAGGCCATGAAGAAACTTTCTCTTACTAAAAGCAGCATCAACATGCATATGCCCACTGTCTTTTTATGTAGCAGAAACTTTGTTACATTTCAATTCTACATACTGTATATCTGCCTTCTTTATGAAAGTTTATCTATGTTTAAAAAATTTTACCTCTTTCTCAAGTTGGTCCCTTTCTTCTTCTACCACATGTAGGTTAAAAGAATTGTTGGATCCTCTTTTCTCTTTCTAGCCTAGAATTTTTGTCTTGACCACAAGATCAAAATTTGTTTTTAAGTTGATCCTATATCTTCCTGAGTTTCTGATGTCCTTTTTTCAAAGTCTGAGCTTTTCTTTTTGTTCACTACAAAATTCTGAAGACTTCTTTTTTTCTAACTTGCTAACTGTGGTTTTCCTCTTGCCTCTTGGCAAATCTAATTCTTTGAGATAAAGTGTTCCAAAAACAGGTCTTCTAACTTTTTCCTTGATGCTTAGCTTTGTGATAATTCCATTTTTTCCTCATCTTCTCAATATAGAAAGTATACATAGTATTTTTCAGATTAATTTTATCTGTTTATTTCTTAAAAATATTATTTTCCCAAATATATCATGTATGGATTTATATTTCAAATCATAAATATATATGATAACATTGAAGACTTGGTGCCATTCAGCTGTCATTATGTAAAAGAACAAAAAACAGATAGCCTGATTAGTAAACAATATATCATCCATCAATTCAAATGCTTGCACACATAAACTGTGCATCCTCTAATCGAGGCTGCCCTCGTCCTTAAAACTAATCCAATTCCCTTCCAAATAGATTACTGATAGGGTAAAAAATGCACTAGATATGCAGATATGTCTTTACTCTAAGAAGCATCTTGCCAATATCTGAGTCGAACCACATCATTTTGCCCCAATTTTGAAATGTTACTCTCCATGTATGATTTTGTCAATTTTTTATCCTGTTTTTCGACATCTCCCTCTCATAAATTGTAATGTTTTATGCATACATTGACCTCAAATTGATGATGTATGGCAAATGTTAGGAATACTTCTAATGGAAAGAGAGACAATCAGGATGCAATATTGATGATGCCAACCCAACCAGGAGGTGGCAGACAAACACTTAAGTGTTTTCATATTCACACCCTGTATAATTCCTCCCCTTGCAGGTGAGTGGGGCCTATGGCTTGCTTCTAACCAGTCTCACATGGCAAAGGTGATGGAATGGCAGCCACATGATTGAGTTATATTACAAAGCAAAGGTTATTAGGTATCACTTGCTTGATTGCATGTGTTATATGACTCCATCTAAGCAGACTGAAGAGATTATCTCTGCTGGTTTAATGAAGTAAATACCATGTTAAGTCCTCCATGACAAGGAACTGCTGGAAGCCTCTAGAAACTATGGTAGCCCCTAGGATTTGAGTGTGGTATTTAGCCAGTCAGGAAAATGCTGGCGCCCTCAGTCATATAGCTAAAAGGAAAGGAATTCTGAAAAAAACCTGAATAAGCGTGGAAGTGGATTCTTCCTCAGTCAAGCCTTGATGTGAAAAAGGAGCCCAGTCAATTCTTTTACTGCATCCTGTGAGACCCTAAGCAGAAAACCCAGATAGCTTCTGCCCAGACTCATTATTCACGGAAACTTCCAGATTATAAATGCATGCTATTTTCAGCTGCTAAATTTGTAGTAATTTATTACACAGCAATAGAAAACTACCTTTACCACATATTCCTGAGAGCAATATGTTGCTGAAAGACCACTAATGAATACAGTTATTTGGGCTTAACTCCTAAATGACCTCCTTCTGGAGAACTGGTCTGGGGAAGGGAATATATGATCCAGAAGTCTCTTTTTACCAAGGCAAGAGGTCCACACTGGGAAAAACTTCATCTATAAGGAAGGGCAAAGTTTTTACAATTATTCCAGCTATACAGGCCATTAGTTCTAAGAAATAGAAGACACTATATAATAAAGAACATAGGAAAAGAGAAATCTAAGTCTTTTCTGTGCATGCCAGAGTGTTGAATCTTTTTAGCTCTTTCACTGTTAGCCCTTTAGTGTTGTGACTAAATTTTCTGCCCTTGAGCCATATTAGAAAATATGTGTATGTGTATGAGTCTGTGTGTGTGTGTGCGTGTGTGTGTAACTCAGTTCTTCAAGGCTTGCATGTGTATTCAAAGACATTTGAAATTATTTCTGATTTATTCATTTTGGTTGATGAGTATAGGAATATGAAACATTTCTTAATGAAAGTTGTTTCTGATTATTTTGCCAAATGGAGAAGTATAATCACACCAAATTATGTTTATACTCCTCCTTCATTTAAATAAAACGTTTTAAGTAAGCTATTTTTTTGAGTAAATAAATAAGAGACTATTTTAACTTTTCATTTTCCATATCTGGACATAATAATTTAGCTTATGGTGGTATTCAACCTTGTTCCCTTAGACATAGTGAAATAAGCAAGCTAAAAACAAGTGAGCCCCCGTTTCTCTGATGGGTTGTTAGGAGTAAAAGAGTCATTAAAAACATTACAGTGTTACAGAACTGGGAGACATGGACCAGCAAGTCCCAGGCTTTGTGTTCTAGGACCAGAGCTGAAAGAGGCCAAAAAGGTGTCTATTGGGCACATTAGATGCATTTAGAATATGTCTAAAGGAAATCACAACTTCTATAATTTTGTCTATAAGGATAAATAACTAAAGATAGCAGCAGTAAATTTGGAGCTCAAGAGGGATCATGAACATTACATCTATTGTCAGGCATATTGGTCTATATGAAGTTAACCCAACGGAATCATCTTGCTCTCTGCACCAGAGGTGGAAAAACAGAGGGGCAGGGGTTATTGGGGAAGAGCAAAATTGTTGAAGAAAATCTGATATTAGTAGGATAAGAACTTTGTGATTTAGAATTACTTCTTTCTGTGTATACTGCAGAAAATATCTTTGTTTAGAGTAGCTTGTGTTAAGAACTTAATGTGATCAGAACACATGAGTATAGATTTAAATAGGCTGCTTTTAATGCTTCAATTCTGTTCATAGCCATTTGAAATGTTATCTATATTGGAATTTTTTAATATTAAATTTTTTAATTGGCACTATATAGTGTGCAAATATGGAGAGTGTGTGTTCTAATACCTCAAGAACTTGCAACCTAGGAGGAAAGGTAATATATGTGTGCACGTTGCTATCATGTATCATTAAGGCTTGCAGCCCCAAGTGAAGAAAACAAAATGTGCACAAACAACAAGTAACAGGAGATAGAATATGTGATTCTATGTTCATATTTTTGAAGACAGGAAATGCAGTATATCATAGAGTCAAGGTCCCAGCAAGTGTCATTATTTTCTTTCTTATCCAACTTTGGGTTCAGATAATTTTGGCTGTAACTCTATAACATGACTTAATTATAATACAAAAAGTGGTCAAATAACATCACTTGAATTCCTGTCAAAAGTCACAAAACACTCTGAGAAAAAAAACAAAGTCCTTTTGCTTCTTTTCAACTCAACTCTGTGCAAAATACGACAGAAAAAGTATAAAAGTGTGGAAAAATCCCTGAAAGCAAAGAGAATAAAGTGACGTGGACATAGGAATGGGACGTTTGGGGAGGTTTGGAGGCAGAGGTGAGATGAGAATGATAAGCATATTTCCAAAAGCTGAAAAAGAGATTAAGCTTGCTAACAGATTATTCAAACCATAATTTTTGAAGTCCTGAATACTAGTAGGAAAGAAAATAACTGAAGGAAGAGAAACCTAAAAGAGATGACTGAATGTATGAGTATGGAGTGAGAAAATCCTATAAAAACAGTTCCATTAGTTGGAAGTCTGTCGACAGAAGTTTATTACAATGCCATTTATTACTTAGAAAAATATCAAGGAGATTTAAAAAAAATAAATGCAATTAACTACCTTCAAAAAATAATACTGTTGGTATGGTACTGGCATCACTAGAATAATTGTCTCCTCATTCTAGCATTTGAAGAGATTCAGTGTAAAGGTCAACCTCTCAATTTTTGAAGACTTATGAGTAAATTTCAAATGTTCTCATCACAAAAAATGTTAAATATTTGAGGTGACAGATATGTTAATTAGCTTGATTTAATCATTCTGCATTATGTTTAAAAATTATAACATTACTTTGTGCCCCATAAATATATACAACTATAATTTTTCAATATGTAATGAAAATAAGTTAAAAAAATGAAAGTTCATGAGCCACCATGCCACTGACCCATGACCCTTTGATAGAGCCCCAGTTAGATATTCTAATTCATCTAGAATAGTTTGGGGCAGAAAATACCTACCTAATAACAGAAAAAATTTGTGCCAATAAATAAAGTAACCAGTGCAGTCCTTCTTTCTTCAATAAAAACAGATACATAAGCCCAGGTGTGATGGCTCATACCTTTAATAACAACACTATGGGAGACCAAGGTGGGAGGATTGCTTGAGCCCAGGAGTTAGAGACCAGCCTGAGCAATATAGGGAGACCTCATACCTGCAAATAATTTTTTAAAAATTAGCCAGGCATAGTGGCTTCCAATTGTGGTCCCAGCTATTTTGGAGACTGACACAGGAGAAACACTTGAGCCTTGGAGGCCAAGACTGCAGTGAGCCATGTTCATGCCACTGTTCATGCCACTGCACTCCAGCCTGGGCAAGAGAATGAGTCAATGACTCCAAAAACAGAACAAAACAAATAACAATATATATAGATATAGATGTAAATATACATATAGATATATTTACAAGATCACGTAAGAAAAGCATATACCAAGAAAAAGAAACACTGAGATAAACTGGAGAAATATAAAACTTTTAAAGAAACAGAGAGATTCTGCAAATTATCTGCATAAGAATTAAATTACTGACTTCCAAATTCAGCTTCAATACGTAAAATGTTTGGAAGTCATTATTCCCATTTTTACATCTTTTCAGTCCTGCAAGGTATCTTAAAATATTTTTTCAGCATAAGGAAAATGACACAAGTCAGAAACTTGGATCTATGTAAAGAAAGAAAGAGTTTAGGAGAGAAAAAAATAAAAGTAAAATAAAGCATTTTATTTTAATTATTTCAATAAAATCTAAAGATAACTGGTGATACAATAATAGTATCAATGCATTGTGTGATGGTAGCATAAGAATAAGTGAAATGATTGATAGCAATCCTGTAAGGGAGGGGTGGGAGAAATTGGGAATTATCTGTATGAGGTACTGATTGTGAAGTGGTATAGTGTAATCTGAAGATAGACATAAATTAGGTTAAAATGTGCATTGCAACATCTAGGGTAATTACTAATACCCTGGTATTATCCTTTAGCATAACTAATGCTAAAGGAATAGAATGGGCTCATATAAAATACTCAATTAAAAGTAGAGAAGGCACAAAAAAAGGGAGAAGGAACAAAATCAAAATCAATGGCAGAGACATTGTAGATATTAATCAAACTACATTAACAATCACTTTAAATGTAAATAGTCTAAATATGCCAATTAAATGATGTACTGTGAATAAGAGGAGGTAAACAATCCAGCTAAATTTGCTTACAAAAGCCAACTTTAAATGTTAATACTCATGAAAGTTAAAAGGAAAAGATGAAGAAAGTTGTATGATGCCACCACTATTTTAAAAACCAGCATTAATTTTAGACAAGGACAGCTGAGATCAGTAAAGATTACTGGGGACAAAGACAGGAATTATATAAAGATAAAGGGATCAATTATCCAGGAAGAGGTAATAATTCTATATGTGTATATAACTAATCACAGAGTATCAAAACAAATAAGGAAAAAACTGATAAAACTGATAGATGACATAGACAAATCTGCTATAGTTGGAACTTTAACATTTTTCTTTCAGTAAATGATAAATCCATTAAGCTAAAATCAGTAGAATATAGCTGATCTGTACAGTATTTTTAAAAAATTAAATCTAATTGACATCTAGCCACTACCACATCCAACAATAACAAAAAACATACCCACCTGAAGCTCTCATGGGACATTTATTAAAGCCACATTCGGGCCCTAATACATATCTTACCAAATTTAAAAGAATAGATATTATATAGAGTATGTTCATAGACCACAACAAAATTAAACTAGAAATTAATAGCAGACAGATAGCTAGAGAGTAACCAAATATTTGGAGATAACAAAACATATTTCTAAATAACACAGAGGTAAAAAGAAATTTAAAAGTATTTTGAAATGAATGGTAATAAAAATACAAGTTACCAAAATTTGTAGGATGTGAGAACACAGCCATTAGAGGGAAATTTATAACATTCATATCACATATCAGAAAAGAAGAAGGTTATAAAATAACCTAAGTTTCCAATTTAGTACACTAGAGAAAAATATAATCTGATAGGTATCCTTATAACAAGAAGAGAAGAGCAATAGACAAATGAGACAATGTCATTTTACAGTGGAAGCAGAGATTAGAGTGCTGCATCCATTTATATATATTTTATATACAAAATGAAATACCAGTATGAATATATTAGAAAATAGACTGACCAAAAGTATTTAATGTACACTGAAGTACGTTAAACACCAAGTTGAAGAAACACTAACAAATGCAGGCAAAACCTAAAAATAAGAGAAAGAAATAGAACAGATTTTCCCCTAGAAACTTCAGAGAGAGTATGGTACTGCTCACACCTTGTTTTTGGACTTGTAAGCTCTGGAACTGTGATAGGATACATTTCTGTTGTTTTCAGCCACCCAACAGATAGTGGTTTGTTTTAGCAGCCCTAGGAAACAAATATAGATAGAGTAGTTAAAGGATACATGAATATTAAATGTAATTTGGTAACCTGTATGGGATTTTGGAAGATAAAAAAACCTGAGGGAATACTGAGGATATAGGAGTAACTAATGTGTGAGCTTTAGTTAACAATAATGTATCAATATAGATTCATTAATTGTGGTAAATGTACAAAACTAACTTAAGGCATCAATACTGGAGAAACAGGGCATAGAGTATATGGGAACACTATCTTTGTAATAATTCTGTAAATCTGAAATTTTTCTAAGTTTTAAAAATTATGTATGTTATATACGAAATATATTAATAATATTCTATACATATATAAAATGAAATACCATTACCGACGTAGTAGAAAAAAGAAAAAAGACTGACCAAAAATATTTGATGTTATCTGATATGATTTGGCTGTGTCTCCACCCAAATCTGATCTTGAATTGTAGCTACCATAATTCCCACGTGTTGTGGGAGGGACCTGGTGGGAGATACTGAATCATGGGAGCAGCTTCCCCCATACTGTTCTCGTGGTAGTAAATAAGTCTCACAAGATCCAAGGGTTTTATAAGCATGACTCTTGATTCTCTCTTGCCTGACACCATGTAAGACTTGACTTTTGTCTGCCACCATAATTGTGAGGCCTCCCCAGCCACATGAAACTGTCAGTCCATTAAACTTCTTTTTTTAAATTACCTAGTCTTGGGAATGTCTTTATCAGCAGTGTGAAAATGGACTAACACATTATCTCAAGAAATATAGGAAACTGAAGTCAGCAATTTTTCCCATTGTGATACAAAACTTGAAAATAATAATTTGCTACTGGGACCAACTAGGTCAATTGAAACCCTGCTGACACAAACTAGCTAAAGGTCTTGAGATATTTTTTTCATCTATGACTGTTGTAACCACATTGAGTCAGATTTAATTATAACATTAGGGTGAGGATATTGAATCTGTGATTGCTAATCTATTTCAAGATGCCAATTTTCATATTAAAAGCACACAACAGTGGATTCTCTTGTTAAAGTAGTTAAGTTTGACAGTGTGCCAGCCATTTATCGTATATCTGTTATGTGTAGAGAATATCTTCATAAGGCATTATTAAAATTACTATTAGGTACACTAGAAATATTCCAGAAAGAAATTTCCATAAGCTGTTCAGATAAATTGTATATGATTATAGAACAAACATACAGTTTTTAAATTGGTTTCAATTATTTACACAAACTAAGAGGAAGAAAAATGAAAAGTATTTAGATCAGGAACATCATCCAACCTGGGAAGAAGTAGAAGGGCTGCAGCTATTATAGTATTACCACTTTAGAATAGAATCAAAAATGTTGAATTTTTATTGTTAAGACATGTAGAAGCCAGAGATCTTGAGATGTTTCGAACAGTTATCTGTGTTGCTTCTTTTACATGGCCAGGTACTAACAGCCACACTATATCATATTATTTCATATACTAATCATGTCATGTCAATCATATCATACCATGTCATATCATTGTATCATCACATTACATGCCTCAGTGTACCAGGATTTATTCAGTACATCATCTCATGACTTAGATTGAATTCAAAGCATACAAAAATTAAAGGCTATGCCTAAATTGGCACTGAACAGAAAAACATGTGGAAGAGATCTTTGGTCCATTATAAAAGATGTGTCACTAAAACCAATGTTGGAATTCCATAATTAAGATATTGTATGTGTTAATGCTGACAAAGAAAAATCAAATAGAAAGAAAGAGGCAAGTACATCTATGCTCAATTGAAAGAGGGCTCTGGAGAAAAGAATGATTTTGGAGTTAAAAAGAAGTGATGGTCTTGCTTACCAAATGCAGCAAACAAGCACCATCAGAATTCAGCTTGTGTATAAAAGCTTTCCTTTTATTACAGATTGAAATTGTCTTAATATTCTGTAGTTAAAGGCTTTGGACTGACCATGGATAACAGAAGTGGCTAGAAACCTTGAGGATAAAATCAGATCATCATTTTACTGTAACATCACACTAGTCTACGGCAAAGATTAGAGTTAGTCTTGAGATTATTGCTGTCAATTTTATTAAAAAAACAGGCCTAAAATATTATTTCTGAAATAAACTATCAAAAATAAAATGGAAGACTTTAGTTTTCTGGCTAAGCTCTTCAGGTTTCACTAGGCCATATCTATCACTTGCACTTTCTGTTCTAGATAGAAACTGAAACTGCTTTCACAGACAATGATCAGAGGAAGGGATACTGAAGGAACATTCACATCACTACGGTGGACACTCAACATGAGCAATTCAAATTAAGCATCACAGGTTTTGACAATTCCTTCACAGCTTTAGTGTGGACAGACAACTTTAGAAAGTATTTTGCCTCTGTTTAAACTCATGATAATTTCAAATTTCTGTATTAACTAGATGAGGACAAGCAGTTCTTTTTTAAGATGGCATTTCACATTATTCCTTTAGTATTTCATATCAAAAATAACACCTCATTCATCTATGATAAGAAATAGAACTGAGGTAAATATAAAAAATTTTAAATGAGTCATACTTCAAGTAAAAGACAATGTTAAATTTATTCTGATCAGTTTCAATAACATTTAATAAAATTTGGGATTTAAAACTATCATGTGAAAGAAATAATTTATTTTTAATCTATTGGGGATAGGAAAACAGAATTATAAAGGTAAGATTTTGAATTTGGGATGTTCAAAATCTGAGTGGAAAACTATCTATGTGAACAAGATCTTTTTTTAAACTCACTAAACATGTGTCAATGATAGATAATAATATCTACTTATGAAATTACTGATATAAAGTGCTTAGCCAAACCCCAATATAGCAATACTTAATTGATGTTAGCTATCATATTATTTCAAAAGAAATAATAATTTCGGATAAAAAATAAAACACTAAAATTGAATTCTTAGAAGTCTGAATTAATAGGCAAAAATTAATGATATAATTATTGCTTCAGCAGGTACAATTGGTCAATTGTTCATCTGTTTCTCTTGAATTTAATAGATAAACAATTATCTGAAAATAATATGTTGCCTCCTCCATTGAGATTTTTATAAATCTTTAATTGCTCTGTTGCCAAAATAAATTAATAGGAATGATCCAAAACTTTTCAATAATTGTAAAATTGTAGTGAAAGCAGATATAAGTTTTGTTATTATTTGGTGGGAAAGTGCCTGTTTTCTCATATAAAGCAAAATACTGGTATTGAATTGATTATAATGTAAAAATTATATTGATATAACATGGACTACAATTCTTTCTACAAAGAAATTCTAGTAATTCTTTCATATTTTATGTTTGGAAAAAACAGACATTTCCCCCAAAGAAGACCTAGAAGCAGCCAACAGACATGAAAAAATGCTCAGCATCAAATCATCACTGAAACGAATATTAAAACTAAAATGAGACACCATCTCATAAATCAGTCAGAATGACTATTATTAAAACGTTAAAAAAACCAACAGATGTTCTGAAGATAAGGAGAAAAGGGAATGCTATTTCCCTGTTGGTAGGAATGTAAATTAGTATAACCTTTACGGAAAACAGTATGGCGATTTCTCAAATAACTAAAAATAGAACTACCATTCAACCAGCAATTCCACTACTGGGTGTCTTTATAAAGGGAGACAAATTATTATATGAAAAAAAAAAAACCCGAAACACTTGCACTCATATGTCTATTGCAGCACTATTCCCAATAGCAAAGTTATGGAATCAACCTAAGTGTCCGTCTGTGGATGTTTACATAAAGAAAACGTGTTATATACACATCATATAATACTAGACAGCCATAAAAAAGGATGAAGTCATGTCTTTTGCAGCAAGATGAATAGAGCTAGAGGCCATTATCCTAAGTGAAATAACACAGAAACAGAAAATCAAATATCACATGTTCTCATTGATAAGTAAGAGCTAAACAATGAGTACACATGGACATACTAAGGGAAATGACAGACAATGAGTACTCAAAAGGTAGGTGGCAGGAAGGATGTGGGGTTGGAAAAAATTTTCTATGGAATACAATGTTCACTATTTAGATAATAGATACACTGAAATCCCAGACTTCACCACTATGCAACATGTCCATGTAACAAACCTGCACATGTATTCCCTGAATCTATTTTTAAAAAATACAATATTGCTTTTTGTCCTTTTCTCTAAACTTCCCTTCTCGCTTCATTTCATTAATTTCATCTTCCGTCACTGATGCCCTTTCTTCCAGTTGATGGCATCGGCTTCACTCATAGATGGGAATTGAACAATGAGAACACATGGACACAGGAAGGGGAACATCACACTCTGGGGACTGTTGTGGGGTGGGGGGAAGTGGGAGGGATAGCATTAGGAGATATACCTAATGCTAAATGACGAGTTAATGGGTGCAGCACACCAGCACGGCACATATATACATATGTAACTAACCTGCACATTGTGCACATGTACTCTAAAACTTAAAGTATAATAATAATAATAAATAAAAAAATACAATATTGCATGTTTTCAAATTTTTAATGTCTAAACATGATATAGTTTGGCTCTGTGTCCCTACCCAAATCTCATCTCAAATTGTAATCCCCACGTGTCAAGGGAGAGAACTGGTGGGAGGTGATTGGATCACACTGTTCTCCTGATAGTGAGGGAGTTCTCACGAGATCTGGTTGTTTGATAAGTGTCTGGCACTTTCCCCTGTGCTCTCTCTCTCCTGCCACCATGTAAGATGCCCTTGCTTCCCCTTCACTTTCCACCATGATTATAAATTTCCTGAGGTCTTCCCAGCCATGCAGAACTGTGAGTCAATTAAACCTCTTTCCTTTATATATTACCTAGTCTCGGGTAGTATCTTTCTATCAGTGTAAGAACAGACTAATACATTTCTGAAACATCTTATAGGGTTATATATTTTTTCTTATACAACTGAGTGGCATTTGCCAATATTTTATTTATAATATAGTTGTTCTATAATAGATATGTGGGAAATAATTCTAATCATCAGATTCCTCTTAGGAAGACAGTACAGCCTTTGCTTGAAAGAATGGTGTAGTAAGTACTTGTGTTAAAAGATAACCCATCATTCATGATTCCTAGAATTCTTACAACCTAATGTCATGAAAAGGAAAGATAAAGAAGGAAGACAAAGAATGACACAATGAAGTGTAGACAGATTGAGAGGTGAGTGAGGTTATACAGTTTTGAGCTGCTGATGGATATTTTAAGGACTACGCTTTAAAAACCTTTAACAGTGCTTTCTCTTCCCATGATCCACCTCCCTAAAAAATCTTGAGAATTTCAGTGCACTCACAGATGCGTTGTGGGAATCTGTATTTTGAAGATTTTAAGGTGTTACATTTTGTTCTTGGATCAATCTTTAGCCTGAACAAAGTGGCTTCTCTGAGACCACAAGTTATAGGAAACCAATGACAATTTTTTAGAGTAGGTGCCAAATTTTACATTTAAAGAATTATTTTGTTCTTTTCATTACTATTTTTAATCTTAGTAAAATACACCTAACAAGATTTACCATCTTAAGTATTTTTAGATGTACAGTTTGGTAGCATCTGATACATTCAAATGGCTGTGCACCAATCTCTAGAACTCTTCTTGCAAACTGAAACTCTATGTCCATTAAACAGCAACCCTCATGGCCCTTTCTTGCCGACCTCTGACAACCACCATTCTACTTTCTGTCACTACCAATTTAACTGTACTATGTATCTCAAGTAAGTGAAATCATACAATATTTGTCTGTTTATGACTGACTTACTTTACTTAACATAGTGTCCCCAAGGTTCATACGTGTTGTAGCACATATCAGAATGTCCTTCCTTTTAATGCTGGAAAATATTCCATTGTATGCATACATCATATTTTCTTTATCTAGCCATCAGTTGGTGGATACTTGGGTTGACTCTGTCTGGATTTTGGCTATTGTGAATAATGCTGCTTTGAACATGGGTATACAAATTTATCTATAAGACACTACCTTCAAATCTTTTGGGTATATATGCAGAAGTAAATCCCTAGGTTATTTTACTATTTGGAAAAGCCATCGTAGTGTTTTCAATAGTTTCTGTGCCATTATATATTTCCACAGACATTGAGCAATGGACCTGATTTCTCCACATTATCTATAACATTTGTTATTTTCTGTTTCTTTCTTATAAGTAGTCATCCTTGAATACAATTTTAATTATGTAAAGTCCATATGATATTTCAAATGTGATTAAAAGTCACCATTTGGAATGGCTAAATATGTATTGCATATGTATAGATAGGTATACCTAGTATGGAGTTATATTATACATATATAATACATATTATTTATACATATACAAATATATATTGCTTATACATATACAATGCATTTAAATACATGTATGATAGGATGGATGGATAGATAACATATCAATCAATTTGGCCTATGAAATTGATATTATGAACACAATTTAAATTGACCACTTGCATTTACAAATAACAGAATATTCAAATAATTACACTAAATTGTATTTCTAAAAATACTGACACAGCACCAAAAGAAATGGAACGTTTAGCTCTGATTGTTTATCTCTCATTTAGCACCACCATAACATACATCAAAGTCAACATAAGGTTACATTTAATCTTCCATTGAAGACATCAGATATTGTAGCTATTTCAGCTTATTCTTCCTCTATAAAAACACATTTATATATTCTTTATTAAAATATACTTATATATGTATATGTAAATAATATATACACATACATTATGTGTATATGTGTATTTATTTGGTACAATCTCTAATTTATTCAATGATGTTGAGATTAATCTGTTACATATATCAATAGTTCATTCTATTATTATTATTTTAATTTATAATTCACACAATAATTGTACATTTTATGGGGTACAGTTTGATGTTTTGATGCAGGTATGCATTGTATAATAAGTCAGGTAATTATCATATTCACCATTTTACACATTTTTTTTGTAGTGAGACTATTTGACATATTCTCTTCTTGCTATCTTGAAATATACACTACATTATTATTAGCTATAATAAACCTACAGTGTAATAGAAGGGCAGAACTTATTCTTCCTGTCTAACTGCAACTTTCTACTCATTAACCAACCTCTCACAGTTCCATTCTCTTCTCTCCCCTCCCCAGCCTCTTGGTTACACAATTCTGCTTTGTACTCTGAAATCCACTTTTTTCATATACATTATAAAATTGATTTTTCTATTCCCATGAAGAATGTCATTGGTATTTTGATAGGGATTGTATTCAATATGTAGATTGCTTTTCTGTAATATGGACATTTTAACAATATTAATTCTCCCAATCCATGAACATAGGCTATCTTTCCATTTATTTGTTTTTTTTTTCCATTTCTTTCCTATTTTTGTTATTGCTTTCTTGATCTTGTTCTTTGATTTTGTTCTCAGATAGTTTGCTATTGGAATATAAAAATGCTAACTATTTTTGTATGTTAATTTACAATAATGCAACTTTACTGGATTTGCTTATTAGTTCTAACCATGGATTAGTAGAGTCTGTAGGGTTTCTGTATATATGATCACGTCATCTGTGAAAACGGACAATTTAATATCATCCTTCCTAATTTGAATGCCCTTTATATACTTCTCTCACCTAAATTTCTCTGGCTAGAACTTCCAATACTATGTTGAATGAAAGTGGTCAAAATGGACTTTCTTGCCTTGTTTACTATTTCAGAAAAAAAGGCTTTCAACTTTTCCCCATTCAGTATGATGTTAGATGTGGTTTTGTATTATGTGACCTTTATTATTCGGAGGTATGTTGCTCTATATCCAATTTGTTAAAGAGTTTGTATTATGAAGAGATGAATTATTTTCAATGCTTTTTCACCATCTATTGAAATGATTACATGAATTTTGTCTTTGAGTCTGTTAGTGTGATGTATCATCTTAACTAATTTGTTATGTTGAAAAATCCTTGCAACTCTGGGATGAATCTAATTCGATAAGGGTAAATGAATTTTGTAATATTTTGTTGAACTTAGTTTGCTAGTATTTTTGTTGGGAATTTTTGCATCTTTGATTATCTGGAATAAATAAATTTCTTCTTTTGTTGTTTTATCCTAGCTCAGTTTTGATATCTGGGTAACACCAGCCTTGTGAAATGAGTTTAGAATTATTTCCTATTTTTCAATTTTTTAAAATAGTTTGAGCAGAATTGGTATTAGTTTTTCTTTAAATACTTGGTAGAATTTAACAGTGAAGTCTCAGGTACTAAGCTTTTCTCAGATGGGATATCTTTTTATGGCTTCAATTTTGTTACTTCCTATTTGTATGCTAAAATATTCTATTTTTATGATTCAATCTTGATAAGGGTTGTGTGTCTAGAAATTTGTCCATTTCTTCTAGGTGTTCCAATTTGTTGGTATGTATGTATGGCCAGTTGATATAACAATGATACCATCACATGGGTATAACAATTATAAACATATATGCACCCAACACTGGAGCATCTAAATATATAAAGATAACATTAAGAGTCCTAAAGGTAGTTATCAACTGTAATACGATAAAAATAGGCAACTTCATTATCCTTACTTTTATCAGTGAAGAGAACATCCAAACAGAAAATTAACAAAGAAGCATCGGAGACAGACAGCACTCCAGACCAAATGAATCTAACAGAAATTTACAGAGCATTCACATAACCGCTGCAGAATACACACCTTTTATTCAACAGCACATAATATATTCTCCGGGACACACCATATCTTAGGTCACAAATCAAGTCTTAGCAAATGTGTAGTTGTTATGTCCACTGGCCATCTTTATCATTATGTATCAGCTTTTTTGTCTTTTATTAAAAAATATTTTTGACATAGTCAAATTTATCTAAGTATAGCAATTCCTATTCCTTTTTGGTTTTCATTTGCAGGGACTATCCTTTTTGTACCTTCATTTTCACTGTGTGTCAATATAGGAAGGTTAGTTTCTTGTAGGCAGCATATAGTTGATTCTTTTTTTTAAATCCATTCAGCTGCTCTGTGTTTTAATTAAATAATTTAGTCCATGAAGGTTATTGTTGATAGGTAAAAACCTACTATTGGTATTTTGCTACTTGTTTTTGGTTATTTTGAAATTTCTGTCTTCCTTTCTTACTGTCTTCCTTGTATCTGATTGATTTCCTCTGGTATTATGCTTTAAGTTATTCATTTTTATTTTGTGTGTATCTACTATAGATGTTTGCCTATGACTTACAAAAAATAGTTAATAGATATAACAAGTTATTAAAAACAAATGACAATTTACCTTTAACCACAGAGAAACAAATAGAAACAAACAAAAACTAAAAAAAAGCAAAAAATTAAAAATCTGTACACCCTGTTTATCCTTCCATATTTTGATATTTCATTGTGTAAATTTACATCATTTTATGTTGCCTCTTAACAAGTTGCTGTCATTATTATATTTGATAGATTTATCTTTAATTTTTATACTAGAAATACAAATGGACTACGCACTGCAATTACAGTATTAAAGTATTCTCAGTTTGTGCACTTACCTTTACCAATTAGTGTTATACCTTCTAATTTTTTGTATATTAACGTCCTTTTATTTCAAATTGAAGAAATCCTTTCAGTATTTTTTGAAATACAGATCTGTTATTGATGAATTCTCTCAGCTTTTTCTTGGGAAAACCTTTTCTCTCTCCTTCATGTTTGAAGAATAACCAGTTATTCTCTCAGTTGGCAGGAGGTTTTTGTTTTTGTTTTCTGCAGTTTAAAGATGTTATACCACTCCCACCTGACCTGTAAAGATTTACTGAGAAATCTCCTTCCAGATATATTGGAGTTCGTTTATATGTTATCCCCTTTTTTTCTCTTGCTGGTTTTAGAATCTTCTCTTTGTCCTTGACCTTTGAGAGTTTAACTATTTTGTTTTGTTTTATTTTTTGAGACGGAGTCTCACTCTGTCACCCAGGCTGGAGAGCAGTGGCGCGATCTCGGCTCACTGCAAGCTCCGCCTCCTCGGTTCATGCCATTCTTCCACCTCAGTCTCACGAGTAGCTGGGACTACAGGCGCCCGCCACCACGCCCAGCTAATTTTGTTTTTTTATTTTGAGTAGAGACGGGGTTTCACCATGTTAGCCAGGATGGTCTGGATCTTCTGAGCTCGTGATCCACTGGCCTCGGCCTCCCAAAGTACTGAGATTACAGGCATAAGCCACCACGCCCGGCCGAGAGTTTAACTGTTATACACCTTGAGGTGTTCTTATTTGGATTGTAACTGCTTGGTGATATTGGACCTTCCTGTAACTGGATATTTATACCTTTCTCTAGGTTTGGAAATTTTTGTACTATTACTTCTTTGAATAAGCTTTCTACCTTTTTCTCTTTCTCTAATCCCTCCTGAAGACTAATGACTTACATTTGTTATTTGATGCTATCATATAGATATCATGAGCATTTTTTTGAGACAGAGTTATGCTCTGTCGCCCAGGCTAGAGTGGAGTGGTGCAATCTCAGCTCACTACAAGCTCTGCCTCCCGGGTTCATGCCATTCTCCTGCCTCAGCCTCAGATATCATAAGCATTATTTTTTCCTTTGTATTCTTTCTTTTTTCTTACCTGACTGTATATTTTTAAAGAGCCTGTCTTTTAACTCATTTATTCTTTCTTCTGCTTTATCACTTCTACTCTGATATCCTCTAATACATTTTTAAGTATATCAATTGCATTTTTTATCTCCAGCATTTCTGTGTAATTTTAAAAATTATATCAATCTCATTATTAAATTTCACTGATAAATTTCTGAGTTGCTTTTCTGTGTGTGTGTGTTTGTGTTTGTATGTGTGTGCAAAATTTACTAAGCTTTCTCAAAACAACTATTTTGAATTCCGTCTGAGAAATCACACATCATTTTTCCAGGGTTGGTCATGGGTGCCCTATTTAGTCCTTTTCGTGAATTTATATTTCCCTGAATGTTCTTGATGCTTGTACATGTATGTTGATGTCTGTGTATGGAAGAATTAAGTATTTGTTGCAGTCTTCACAGTGTGGCCTTGTTTGTACCCTTCCTTGTTTAGAGGGCCTTCTAGGAATGCAAAGGGAACTGACTGTTGAGCCCTAAGCCTGTGGTCATACAGTCATGTCAGCACTATAGGGCAGCCTAATTCCCTGTTTGCTGAGACTCTATAGCATACTCTGAGGTCTTCATGCCTGAAGGACATGGGGAAGTTCAAGGAGAGTTCTCTAGGTTAGCATGCAAAGTCCATCACTCTCTTCCCTTTCCTCCCCTCAAGTTTCTCTGCACTGTGCTACCTGGAGTCAGGAGATAAGTGTAGTGGGCTTTCCTGTGTCTAGCACAGCTGGTACCTAGCTGGGGATGCAGTCAAATCTCGTGGCCTCCCAGAACACGACAGCACTGAAGGTCACTCAAGGGCCATAGTCGCTATAGCCTGCCTGCCTGCCAGTGAAATTTATTCGGAGCATGAGGCCACTTTCGACAGCTATCAGGGAAGTCAACTAGGATTCAGGTTCATCCTTCTGGGGCAACAAATTTACTTTTGTCATAGGTAAGTCTAGGAAATCTGTCCATGGGCACCGGCCTGGAATCAGGGGATGCAAGTACATCCTCACACTGTTGAGACAGGACGAGTTCCAAGTCAAAGTCTCATACACACTTTCCTCTCCCTTCCCCAAGTTAACAGATTATTTCTCCACACTCTGCTCCCTGTGGTTAGGTGAAGGGTTGTGTAGGTAATGTGACAGTGCTCTTTCTACCCTCTTCAATGTGTCTTTTCTTGTTATTATGCTAAAACCAGGTACTGTGATCTCTCACCTGGTTTACTTAGCTCTTGTGAAAGTATGTTTTTTTAAAACATAAAAAGTTGTTCAATTTGATGTTCCTGTGGAGATGATCAATGGAGTATTCCATTTTATAAAATTTCACTAAAATTCTTACTTTAGACAATATTTTAATCTTACTGTAATTTATTTTTAAAGGCATTAGTTATCTGTAAAAGACTAAAATTCATAGATATGTACAGGCCATAATTTTTGAGTAATATTAAATAGTGCTATCATTTTTACTTCACCTTCACTTTATCTTTAAGAGAAATGTAAATATTTTTATGATATATTATAAATATAATGTTTTTCAAACAATATATTAAAATCTTTATGGTAGAAGCAAATAAATTGTTTCCCAACATCTTGTATATTTTTCTTTCTCAGTAATAAAATGTCAGCTTAAAAAAATAAAAGAAGCCAACAAGAAAAAGAAATAAAATTATAATATTATGTTGTTAATACGAGGCACATCAAGCATAAACATTCAGAAAGCTTCAAAAAAAAAGGATGAAAACTGAAAAACTATTATTTAAACATCAAAGTTAGCAAAATAATTTTATTAAAATAGGCAAAATAGATTTTAATACAAAATAAAGTATTACTAGAGATAAAGAAGACCTGTTTATGATAATAAAAACTTCATTTGATCAAAATAGATAAAACAATCTGTAATTTTTATCCAGTTAGTAATCTAAATAGAAAAGCACTACAAGGAAAAACAAAACTGTACATGCCTTACATTATAGTGAGAGATTTTAAGACACATTTCTTAGTAATTTATAAAACTACCTGACCAAAAAAAAAAAATAAATAGGTTATAGATTTGAACCACATAATTCACAAACAGCCATAGGATATGCATGCTTTACAAGCATTTGTGTAACATTAACTAAAATTAGTGTCTATTGGGTCATAAAGCAAATGTCACCAAATATCAAAACAGTCAATATACTGTTGGATTCAAAGCAATACTTGAAATCAGGAATGAAGATCTATAGAAATATCTATATCCTTGAATGTTGAGAAATGTATTTCTAGTAACCCTCTGCTCAAAGAGATCAAAATAAAAAATTTTAAAAATGTATCTGTAAGATAATAAACATACTGTGTATTAAGCAATGTAGGATGCATCCAAATATCTAGAACATAATTTATATACATTTAATTTAAGGCTATAAATCCATAATTTTTTAAAAGGAAATGTTTAAAATTAATGAATTAAACATTATTTCACATATACTACAATTGTGCCAGTAAAAAAAGCCAAATCATCTTAGATACATATTAAAATTAAGAGAGTTCAGCAAATTTACTGGACATAAATTTGATATGCCATAATAAACTTCAGCAAAACACAGTAAATATGTGTGTTATCTTAAAACAAAGACACAACAAAAACATTTAAAAAGCATTAAATATGTCAAGGCCCAGACGTTAAGTGTAAAAATAGTGATATATACTAGATTCCTAGATTCAAAGGTTCATTGTTGTAAAAATATCAGTTCTCTACATATCATTTATAGATTCAGTGCATAATTCACAAAAAGTGCAATCTCAATCCTTTGATAACAGGAGTGTCTATTGAAGTGGTGAGGTGGAGTGTGTGTGTGTGTATGTATGTGTCATGTTCAGAATGGCAAGCTGAATCTGAAATGCATACAGAAATGTAAAGGACTAAGAATGTCCCAGACATTCTTGAAAATAAAAATGTTGTGGAGATTTATAAAGCTAAAATTATGGAAACTGCTGTAGTAAGGTTGCAAGCTTATCTAGATTAAATGAATAAAAAAGAGAGCATAGAAACAGAACCATATATATACGGACATATAATAATTAAAAAGATGGTAGTGGAGAAGAAACAGTTTTTTCAATAAACAAATTGGGCACTTGATGCACACACGGATGAGAATAAAATTGGAGCCATACTTCATATCATAAATATAAAATATATTCCAGCTGAATTATGTACATAAATATTAGATTATTACTTTAGAATTAGAGCACAGTAAAGTTTGAAAGAAAAAATTACAATCACTTCCAATAAAAAGTTTGTTAAATTAGATAACTAAAATAAAATCCTCTAGTCATCAAACACTCCATCAACAGAATATACTGATGCATCATAGAGTGGGAGTAGGTATTTCTAACTCAGGAAATTAACAAAGGGTTTCATTCAGTGTAATTTTTTTAAGTCTTAACTCCACGTAAAGGGCATACAATCCAGTAGAACAATGCACAAACACTTGAGTGCAATTTTCACAAAGTGCAGAAATTCAAATGACCACACTCGAGTTTCCTGAAACAGAGAGCCCGCAACTCTGTGTTATAATATATAAATATACATAAATGTATATGCGGTGGCTCACGTCCGTAATCCCAGCACTTTGGGAGGCCAAGGCAGGTGGATCACCTGAGGTCAGGAGTTCTAGACCAGCCTGGCCAACATGGTGAAACCTTGTCTCTACTAAAAATACAAAAATTAGCCGGGCGTGGTGGCAGGCACCTGTAATCCCAGCTACTCAGGGGGCTGAGGCAGGAGAATCGCTGGAACCCGGGAGGCAGAGGTTGGAGTGAGCCGAGATCGCACCATTGCACTCCAGCCTGGGGGACAAGAGCGAGACTTTGTCTCAAAAAAAAATAATAATAATAATAAGTAAAAAAATACATAAAAAGGTGCTCAACTCCCTGAGTAATCCGGACAAAAAATCAAAAATTATCTGGCAAAATTGAGAATATTATGTAGTATGTCTTAACAATTCTACTTGTTACCTACCCTATGGAAATAAGTGTTTGTGCATACCAGAAAAAATTATACAAGATATGTTACTTACAATAGTGAAAAAGAAAGCAACTAAAATGCCCATTCACAGCCAAATGGATAAATTGTGGCATATTATCCATTAAAATCTTGACACAAACTAGAGTAAAACAAAAACAAGATATATAAATTTACCAACACTATAATCCATGACTTCATTTATTTAAAATGCAAAAGTAGGAGGAAAAAAGAAACAATGGTTTTTAAAATGCAAATGGATGGTATAACCATAGGTAGTAAATGATGAAGAAAATGAAAGGAAATATTACAATAAAAATCATGATACTGTTGCCCTGAAGGAATGACAGAGAGGCCTGTGGTCAGGTTGATGAATAACGAGGAGTTTTGAGATGTTGATTATATTTTATTTTTTGTATGAATGGAAAATAAACATGTTATTTTTATGATAAGTCATTGATGTTTTGTTGACTGTTTGGTAGGTGTACTACAATGCAACTTATCAAAAAACAAAAAGAAAACCTACATGAGAAGAATTGCCTTTTAGTTTGTCCTTTTATATAAACATTAGTATGTTTAGTTTACAAATTTATAACAACAAACTTATAATAACAATTTTGTAACAACAAATACTGAATCTATTATATTATTCTAAAATATTTTTTATTGTTAACAAGACTGCTGCCCAGATTATTTTCAAGGGGCTGGGAGAGTGGTGAAAGGAGTTAGGTCATCTGTTTTATCTGTTTTAATGCCTGAATGCTCACATTATTTTTTTCTGTGCAAAAATATTTAAGATTTAATCAGTATGTTTCTACTTATGCAATATATTTTTTTCTGAAATATATGGGTATGAAATTTTTACCCGCTTTCTCTCCTTTTTTCATTCAGTTAAGGATTAGTTCCTTCTCTTACAGTTTTGACTATTACTTTTTCATTTGGGTGGTCCTTTATTAGTTCCTTATAATTTCAAAATTCTGTATCTAAATGTTAGCATTTGTACCTATAATTCTGCCTATTTCTCTAGTTACAGCTCTGTCTTTGGCTAATCACAGATTTCTTTTTAATGTCTGTATTCTTTTGCATGATTTTGGAGAAAATTTTCTAACATGTCTCCAAATCCTGAGTGTACATTCTTTATAGTTTCTGAAAATCACATTTGCTCAATTGTAGCAATTTTAAATTGAGATCATATGTAATATAAATGTTCACAGGATTCCAATTAAAAACAAAATATTTTCAAAGGATTTATTTTATTTTTTGCAAAATGATTTATGAAAGTATATTTGTTCTAATGTTCAGGTTATTCCACTTATATTTAATTTTTTATTATACTCATACCCCTAATGCTATTTGTTTTCTTGCTTATTCTTTCTAAGGTACAAAAATATAATCGCCAGCATTATAAATTGTGGGTTCTTTTCATATTCAAATCATTTAGCTTAGATGAAAGAATAAGATTTTATATCTGAAGTATTTTAGTTTAAAAAGTTGCAGCTTATGATGAAAACCACCTTTAAATAATAAATAGATATTCCAAGTGGATGGGAAAAAAAACTTGTAGCCGTAAGTTACCAAACTTTAAGAGGCTACTTAAAAGGTGCATTGATAACACATATTTGAAAGGTCAACTATGCCTTTGAAAGGAGACCATATTTATATGTAAAAACAAAGGAAGTTACAATATTTGTTCTGAAGAACAAAAGAGGTGGGACATTGAAGATCTGTAAAAGACTCGTGAAGCTTGTTCAAGGGAGTAACACATCAAAAATATCTTTCTTATTTGATAATAACTTTTAGTGCAGGTGTCATGCCTCCCTGTTGAGCAGTAGAATGTCTCATCTTTCTAAACTAAAATTTAAAAGTCCTCTCCATCCCTGCCAATCATTGGGAAAAATCTTGAAGAGGGTCTTGATTATACTCTAATATAAATTAAAACCTGACATTATGTTGAGATAAAGAACTTTGGTGTGCTGTGTGTGAGTCCCTGGTTGATTACCACTTTCCTTCTTTCTTGCAATATAATTTTTTAAACAGTAAAACCTGGTTAAAACACACTGTAGAAAAGCTTTAATGTTTATTAATATCAGTCTTGCTTACCTGGTCTTCAGTCATGCATACCATTTTATTTTTAAGCTCCCACAAACCATTATTCACCTTCCCTCTACTGTGGTTCCTCTTGTCTGGCCTCTCCTCAGGTGAGTGACCATGCCTACCAGTGACCAAGAGGGACAGAGCCTTTGACAGTTGAAGTGGGGAGCCTCAGAGGAGGCCATGGGCTGGAGAACTACAGATATTCTTTAAATAAGTGGTTCTTGGCCGGGTGCAGTGGCTCACAACTGTAATCCCAGCACTTTGGGAGGCTGAGGCAGGTGGATCACCTGAGGTCAGGAGTTTGAGACCAGCCTGACCAAATGGTGAAACACCATCTCTACTACAAATATAAAAATTATCTGGGTGTGGTGATGTGCGCCTGTAATCCCAGCTACTTGGAAGGCTGAGGCAGGAGAATCACTTGAACCTGGTAGGTGGAGGTTCCAGTGAGCAGAGATCAAGCCACTGCTATCCAGCCTATATGACAGAGTGAGACTCCGTTTCAAAAAATAAAAATAAGAATGTACAGCAACAATCTTATTTAATTCATCAAAACACATTATAATTGCATGTTTTCAAGTAGGTATTAAGTTTACAAAATGAATATTCCCAGTTTTATTAAATTCTGTGGCCCCCAAGAGTCCTGCAAGTGATGAGACATAATGTGTGCATTCTTTCTTCCTAATAAATTTAAAAAACTGTATAGGTAAAAACAATATGCCAAGTAAGATTCAGTGCTTTGAGTTATTAGCGCAGAAGTCTTTGCAAGAACAGCATATACTTTGTGTAAAACAAAAGATTTTAAAAACCCTGGATTTGTGTGAAGAAACAAATTATCTATTAACTGAAGTCAAGAATTTTTGTTTTGTTTTTTTTTTTTTTTTCCTTATTATGAAAATTTCTTTTTTTTTTTTTCTTTTTTTTTTTTCTTTTATTGTAATTATTATTATTATTATTATTATTATACTTTAGGTTTTATGGTACATGTGCCCAATGTGCAGTAAGTTACATATGTATACATGTGCCATGCTGGTGCACTGCACCCACCAACTCGTCATCTAGCATTAGGTATATCTCCCAATGTTATCCCTCCCCCCTCCCCCCAACCCACAACAGTCCCTGAAGTGTGATGTTCCCCTTCCTGTGTCCATGTGTTCTCATTGTTCAATTCCCACCTATGAGTGAGAATATGCGGTGTTTGGTTTTTTGTTCTTGCGATAGTTTACTGAGAATGATGATTTCCAATTTCATCCATGTCCCTACAAAGGACATGAACTCATCATTTCTTATGGCTGCATAGTATTCCATGGTGTAGATGTGCCACATTTTCTTAATCCAGTCTATCATTGTTGGACATTTGGGTTGGTTCCAAGTCTTTGCTATTGTGAATAATGTGGCAATAAACATACGTGTGCATGTGTCTTTATAGCAGCATGATTTATAGTCCTTTGGGTATATACCCAGTAATGGGATGGCTTGGTCGAATGGAATTTCTAGTTCTAGATCCCTGAGGAATCGCCACACTGACTTCCACAAGGGTTGAACTAGTTTACAGTCCCACCAACAGTGTAAAAGTGTTCCTATTTCTCCACATCCTCTCCAGCACCTGTTGTTTCCTGACTTTTTAATGATCGCCATTCTAACTGGTGTGAGATGGTATCTCATTGTGGTTTTGATTTGCATTTCTCTGATGGCCAGTGATGGTGAGCATTTTTTCATGTGTCTTTTGGCTGCATAAATGTCTTCTTTTGAGAAGTGTCTGTTCATGTCCTTCGCCCACTTTTTGATGGGGTTGTTTGTTTTTTTCTTGTAAATTTGTTGGAGTTCATTGTAGATTCTGGATATTAGCCCTTTGTCAGATGAGTAGGTTGCGAAAATTTTCTCCCATTTTGTAGGTTGCCTGTTCACTCTGATGGTAGTTTCCTTTGCTGTGCAGAAGCTCTTTAGTTTAATTAGATCCCATTTGTCAATTTTGGCTTTTGTTACCATTGCTTTTGGTGTTTTAGACATGAAGTCCTTGCCCATGCCTATGTCCTGAATGGTATTGCCTAGGTTTTCTTCTAGGGTTTTTATGGTTTTAGGTATAACATTTAAGTCTTTAATCCATCTTGAATTGATTTTTGTATAAGGTGTAAGGAAGGGATCCAGTTTCAGCTTTCTCCATATGGCTAGCCAGTTTTCCCAGCACCATTTATTAAATAGGGAATCCTTTCCCCATTTCTTGTTTTTCTCAGGTTTGTCAAAGATCAGATGGTTGTAGATATGTGGCATTATTTCTGACGGCTCTGTTCTGTTCCATTGATCTATATCTCTGTTTTGGTACCAGTACCATGCTGTTTTGGTTACTGTAGCCTTGTAGTATAGTTTGAAGTCAGGTAGCGTGATGCCTCCAGCTTTGTTCTTTTGGCTTAGGATTGACTTGGCGATGCGGGCTCTTTTTTGGTTCCATATGAACTTTAAAGTAGTTTTTTCCAATTCTGTGAAGAAAGTCATTGGTAGCTTGATGGGGATGGCATTGAATCTGTAAATTACCTTGGGAAGGATGGCCATTTTCATGATATTGATTCTTCCTACCCATGAGCATGGAATGTTCTTCCATTTGTTTGTATCCTCTTTTATTTCCTTGAGCAGTGGTTTGTAGTTCTCCTTGAAGAGGTCTTTCGCATCCCTTGTAAGTTGGATTCCTAGGTATTTTATTCTCTTTGAAGCAATTGTGAATGGGAGTTCACTCATGATTTGGCTCTCTGTTTGTCTGTTATTGATGTATAAGAATGCTTGTGATTTTTGCACATTGATTTTGTATCCTGAGACTTTGCTGAAGTTGCTTATCAGCTTAAGGAGATTTTGGGCTGAGACAATGGGGTTTTCTAGATATACTATCATGTCATCTGCAAACAGGGACAATTTGACTTCCTCTTTTCCTAATTGAATACCCTTGATTTCCTTCTCCTGCCTAATTGCCCTGGCCAGAACTTCCAACACTATGTTGAATAGAAGTGGTGAGAGAGGGCATCCCTGTCTTGTGCCAGTTTTCAAAGGGAATGCTTTCAGTTTTTGCCCATTCAGTATGATATTGGCTGTGGGTTTGTCATAAATAGCTCTTATTATTTTGAGATACGTCCCATCAATTCCTAATTAATTGAGAGTTTTTAGAATGAAGGGTTGTTGAATTTTGTCAAAGGCCTTTTCTGCATCTATTGAGATAATCATGTGGTTTTTGTCTTTGGTTCTGTTTATATGCTGGATTACATTTATTGATTTGCGTATATTGAACCAGCCTTGCATCCCAGGGATGAAGCCCACTTGATCATGGTGGATAAGCTTTTTGATGTGCTGCTGGATTCTGTTTGCCAGTATTTTATTGAGGATTTTTGCATCAATGTTCATCAAGGATATTGGTCTAAAATTCTCTTTTTTTGTTGTGTCTCTGCCAGGCTTTGGTATCAGGATGATGCTGGCCTCATAAAATGAGTTAGGGAGGATTCCCTCTTTTTCTATTGATTGGAATAGTTTCAGAAGGAATGGTATCAGCTCCTCCTTGTACCTCTGGTAGAATTCGGCTGTGAACCCATCTGGTCCTGGACTTTTTTTGGTTGGTAAGCTATTGATTATTGCCATAATTTCAGCTCCTGTTATTGGTCTATTCAGAGATTGAACTTCTTCTTGGTTTAGTCTTGGGAGGGTGTATGTGTTGAGGAATTTATCCATTTCTTCTAGATTTTCTAGTTTATTTGCATAGAGGTGTTTGTAATATTCTCTGATGGTAGTTTGTATTCCTGTGGGATCGGTGGTGATATCCCCTTTATCATTTTTTATTGCATCTATTTGATTCTTCTCTCTTTTTTTCTTTATTAATCTTGCTAGTGGTCTATCAATTTTGTTGATCCTTTCAAAAAACCAGCTCCTGGATTCATTTATTTTTTGAAGGGTTTTTTGTGTCTCTATTTCCTTCAGTTCTGCTCTGATTTTAGTTATTTCTTGCCTTCTGCTAGCTTTTGAATGTGTTTGCTCTTGCTTTTCTAGTTCTTTTAATTGTGATGTTAGGGTGTCAATTTTGGATCTTTCCTGCTTTCTCTTGTGGGCATTTAGTGCTATAAATTTCCCTCTACACACTGCTTTGAATGCATCCCAGAGATTCTGGTATGTTGTGTCTTGGTTCTCGTTGGTTTCAAAGAACATCTTTATTTCTGCCTTCATTTCGTTATGTACCCAGTAGTCATTCAGGAGCAGGTTGTTCAGTTTCCACGTAGTTGAGCGGTTTTGAGTGAGATTCTTAATCCTGAGTTCTAGCTTGATTGCACTGTGATCTGAGAGACAGTTTGTTACAATTTCTGTTCTTTTACATTTATTGAGGAGAGCTTTACTTCCAAGGATATGGTCAATTTTGGAATAGGTGTGGTGTGGTGCTGAAAAAAA
Source organism: Pongo abelii (assembly GCF_028885655.2). NCBI lineage: Eukaryota > Metazoa > Chordata > Mammalia > Primates > Hominidae > Pongo > Pongo abelii. The sequence goes on along the minus strand of NC_071997.2, from coordinate 53,793,498 downwards.
TGTATATTCTGTTGATTTGGGGTGGAGAGTTCTGTAGATGTCTATTAGGTCTGCTTGGTGCAGAGCTGAGTTCAATTCCTGGGTATCCTTGTTGACTTTCTGTCTCGTTGATCTGTCTAATGTTGACAGTGGGGTGTTAAAGTCTCCCATTATTAATGTGTGGGAGTCTAAGTCTCTTTGTAGGTCACTCAGGACTTGCTTTATGAATCTGGGTGCTCCTGTATTGGGTGCATATATATTTAGGATAGTTAGCTCTTCTTGTTGAATTAATCCCTTTACCATTATGTAATGGCCTTCTTTGTCTCTTTTGATCTTTGTTGGTTTAAAGTCTGTTTTATCAGAGACTAGGATTGCAACCCCTGCCTTTTTTTGTTTTCCATTTGCTTGGTAGATCTTCCTCCATCCTTTTATTTTGAGCCTATGTGTGTCTCTGCACATGAGATGGGTTTCCTGAATACAGCACACTGATGGGTCTTGAGTCTTTATCCAATTTGCCAGTCTGTGTCTTTTAATTGGACCATTTAGTCCATTTACATTTAAAGTTAATATTGTTATGTGTGAATTTGATCCTGTCATTATGATGTTAGCTCGATGTTTTGCTCGTTAGTTGATGCAGTCTCTTCCTAGTCTCAATGGTCTTTACATTTCGGTATGATTTTGCAGTGGCTGGTACCGGTTGTGCCTTTCCATGTTTAGCGCTTCCTTCAAGAGCTCTTTTAGGGCAGGCCTGGTGGTGACAAAATCTCTCAGCATTTGCTTGTCTGTAAAGTATTTTATTTCTCCTTCACTTATGAAGCTTAGTTTGGCAGGATATGAAATTCTGGGTTGAAAATTCTTTAAGAATGTTGAATATTGGCCCCCACTCTCTTCTGGCTTGTAGGGTTTCTGCCGAGAGATCCGCTGTTAGTCTGATGGGCTTCCCTTTGATGGTAACCCGTCCTTTCTCTCTGGCTGCCCTTAACATTTTTTCCTTCATTTCAACTTTGGTGAATCTGACAATTATGTGTCTTGGAGTTGCTCTTCTCGAAGAGTATCTTTGTGGCGTTCTCTGTATTTCCTGAATCTGAATGTTGGCCTGCCTTGCTAGATTGGGGAAGTTCTCCTGGATAATATCCTGCAGAGTGTTTTCCAACTTGTTTCCATTCTCCCCATCACTTTCAGGTACACCAATCAGACGTAGATTTGGTCTTTTCACATAGTCCCACATTTCTTGGAGGCTTTGCTCTTTTCTTTTTATTCTTTTTTCTCTAAACTTCCCCTCTCGCTTCATTTCATTCATTTCATCTTCCAGGGCTGATACCCTTTCTTCCATTTGATCGCATCGGCTCCTGAGGCTTCTGCATTCTTCATGTAGTTCTCGAGCCTTGGTTTTCAGCTCCATCAGCTCCTTTAAGCACTTCTCTGTATTGGTTATTCTAGTTATACATTCTTCTAAATTTTTTTCAAAGTTTTCAACTTCTTTGCCTTTGGATTGAATATCCTCCCGTAGCTCGGAGTAATTTGATTGTCTGAAGCCTTCTTCTCTCAGCTCGTCAAAGTCATTCTCCGTCCAGCTTTGTTCCGTTGCTGGTGAGGAACTGCGTTCCTTTGGAGGAGGAGAGGTACTCTGCTTTTTAGAGTTTCCAGTTTTTCTGCTCTGTTTTTTCCCCATCTTTGTGGTTTTATCTACTTTTGGTCTTTGATGATGGTGATGTACAGATGGGTTTTTGCTGTGGATGTCCTTTCTGTTAGTTTTCCTTCTAACAGACAGAACCCTCAGCTGCAGGTCTGTTGGAGTACCTGGCCGGCAGTGTGAGGTGTCAGTCTGCCCCTGCTGGGGGGTGCCTCCCAGTTAGGCTGCTCGGGGGTCAGGGGTCAGGGACCCACTTGAGGAGGCAGTCAGCCCATTCTCAGATCTCCAGCTGCGTGCTGGGAGAACCACTGCTCTCCTCACAGCTGTCAGACAGGGACATTTAAGTCTGCAGAGGTTACTGCTGTCTTTTTGTTTGTCTGTGCCCTGCCCCCAGAGGTGGAGCCTACAGAGGCAGGCAGGCCTCCTTGAGCTGTGGTGGGCTCCACCCAGTTCAAGCTTCCCGGCTGCTTTGTTTACCTCAGCGAGCCTGGGCAATGGCGGGCGCCCCTCCCCCAGCCTCGCTGCCGACTTGCTGCTTGATCTCAGACTGCTGTGCTAGCAATCAGCGAGACTCCGTGGGCGTAGGACCCTCTGAGCCAGGTGCGGGCTATACTCTCCTGGGGCACCGTTTCCTAAGCCCGTCGGAAAAGCACAGTATTCGGGTGGGAGTGGCCCGATTTTCCAGGTGCCGTCTGTCACCTGTGGAAGGGGAACTCCCTGACCCCTTGCGCTTCCTGAGTGAGGCAATGCCTCGCCCCTGCTTCGGCTGGTGCACGGGGCACTCACCCACTGACCTGCGCCCACTGTCTGGCACTCCCTAGTGAGATGAACAGGGTACCTCAGATGGAAATGCAGAAATCACCCGTCTTCTGCGTCGCTCGCGCTGGGAGCTGTAGACCGGAGCTGTTCCTATTCGGCCATCTTGGCTCCTCCCCCCTGTTTTGTTTTGTTTTTGATTGCTATTTTAGATATTTTAGGTTGAGGCCATCATTATAAAAGCAAAATAATTATGCAAATGTCATCACCACATTTTGTTACGGGGATATTTGAACATCTCTTTCAATCACTAGCCATTAACCCATTCCAAGCATCAAAAAACGAGGAAGATTTTAAAAGTTGCTCTTCAATTACAATATTCTTTCCTTTTTCAATATAGGGTAACTTTTCCTAACTTTTTATATAATTCTAGCTAAGGTAACACCAAATATAAAAACTCTGCGGTGTAATTCCATAGAGAGATCAGAAATGTTAACTTGGAGAATGGCACTGCAGAGGTTCTAAGAGGATTGGGTAAAATATCCTTAGCATTTTCTACATTTCAGACAGATAGAAAACTTTTTCAAGATTTCCTGTCTCCTGGGTAATGTGTGAGCATAACATTTTCTTACATTTTCTATTCATTTTGTGCCTCCCCTTCCACTTTAAATTATTTATTTTTGGACTGAAACTGTTTGACAGCTGTTGACTCAGCTAAGAAACCTCCAAATAGAATTGTTTTCATCCATAGTTAGCCATTACAATGACACTCTACCTTTTACTGGGTTTTCTAATCAAAAGATAAACTTCAGAATCAAGTCAGTGTATAAGGAATCCAAAAAGCTCAATGATACCATGATGTCTAAAGCTCAAAGATCCCCTATGGGTAGTTTGCTGACAGGATTACTTTGCAAGTTTGTCCTTGTATCTCAAAGTCTGATATAGTGTGCCTGAACCAAGGTCAGGTGCATTGGCTTGTAAAATAATATATAGTAAAAAAGATGGTTCTCTACTATCTGTTTACGGAGGACATCAATTAAAATGATATAGATGTGCCTTTGATGGAGTCAGACCTTGGAGTCTGGCAAATTTCCTTGGCAAGATCTGACCATTTTATTCAGTAAAGGCCTGGCAATGAATAAAAGATGTTTTTTTTTCCCCCACAGTATTCAAGTAGCTAAATTTTTCCTTCCATGCTAAGGTTCTGATAAAGTTACGTCCTAGTAATATTAGTCTTGATTTCCAAAATAATGTCAAACATTATTTTCCATTTCCGTTAGGCTAGCCAACCTTTTTGGTTAGACAAAAGATTCTCTAGCTGCTTTTACCAGGTGCACGCATAAATTAACTCATCCTCATGAAAAGTCACTCTTTAACCATATGCTAACAATAAAGTTAGCCAATTTGTTATGTGTGTGACTGGGAGATTGTAGAACTAAGAAGCATTAGAATGAATTAAGATAACATCAAGAAAAATGAAAAATCCTTACCATTCAATTTCTTAAGAAAAGTAACTGCTGATACTGTTCTTTGGGCAAACTCTGTCTCAAGTCTGCAGATTATACACACACACACACACACACACACACACACACACACACAAACACAGACACACATTTCTTCTGTGGACAGTTATATTGTCAAGAGAATACACATCAAATAGAGGACATATTTGAGTTGTTATTTTGTATGGCAATTGCAGCTGTTTTCGTTCAGTTCGTCTTTCTGTCTTTATCAAGATACTTCTTAAATCACATTTCCTTAGGGATAACTGGATCTGCCATCCTTGGTCATCAACGTTTCAACCCATCTGTTACAGTTCCTATTATAGTTGTAGTAAAATAGCATGCACAGGCTGGCTTGAAGTGTATGGATCTGAAAATGTTTGACTTTGTGACCAAGAATTTAAGCCTTACTTGATTCCAAAGTGTAAAGAGCCTTCAACTGACTTTTCTGTAATGGATTTTTAATGCCACCCTCCTTTTCCATGCCCCTGACTCAGTTGTGATCTGGGTTGTTTAAAGTTGTTTGAGAAACCATGAAATAAACTTGGTTTGGGAATAAGAAAACATTCACTTTAATCCTACCTGCCCTTTTTGAAAAACACTTTGAGAAAGCCAGTTACCTCTTCAGAATGAATTATAAATTTAGAAGTACCACAGTGAAAAAAAAAAAAACGAAGCAGAAAACAAGCACTAACTCTGGATTATAGACTTCAGGTCCAGTAGGTATTCCCACTTCATACGTTTGCAATGTTTGCAAATTACCTTGGGTACTTTGATTAACCACCCAACTACTGTTTTTCCCTTGTTACATGGTAAGAAAAAACCTTCCTGTAAAGGTGATGGGGAGGGTAACATATGCTAACCTTGAGGTTATGCAGCATAACCTACTTTGCACAAGTAGATGTCAGAGGCAACCCTCCTCCCAGAAAACAAAAGTTTCTTATTTTCTCTCTATTGAAGAGAGTAAAGAAAAGGTAATTTGTAATTTCTTATTTCAAGTAAAGAAAAGGTAATTTGTAGGGGGAAAAAAAACTAAATAACAACTTGCAGCCTGGGGCTAATTATTTCCTGAGAATAATTAAAAGTAAGTTTGTATCCCCTAGAATATTCCAATGGAAGATGCTGTTATAGTTTTAGTAAAATCCAAGGGAAAAATGGAGTTCAAAGTCCACCATTCACGGCTGAGCCTTCCCACTCATCAGCACTACTACATCAAGCAATGGAAAAGTAGACTTTATAACACTCTGTCACCATCATGAGACTCAAAGTGAGACAAGGAAACAGTGTTTACATAGCCCATAATAAATTAAATACACACTTGTAATGGAAAGCATTAACCACAAATGAAATAGCAAGAAAACACAATTTGGCTATGTGAAATACAAGAGCCAAAAAAAAAAAAAAATATGTGTCAAGACAGGGAAAGAGAGATCTGCAGAGACAAACATAGAAAAAAAATCAAGGAACTTAAAATCCATGTTAGATGGAAATAATAAAGGAAACAGTTTTAAAATGAGATATATAGCAAATAAAAATAGAGAATTTCAGGCAGAAAGTAAAACAGGAATTGTGCCTACAGAAATACAAATTTCAGGTAAAATGTAGAGCTGATTTATTCTTGTCACATTAAGAAAAATAAATGGAAAACCATGAATCATCATATATTTCTGAAAAGCCCAAATCGTGGCAAAGAAATGCCCAGATAACTAAAGAGAATTGGCTAGAGTTGGAAAAGATAAGACAAAGCTTTCTTCTTGATAATTAAGGGAAGATTAAAGACATTAGTACATCTATTAAACAAGACCAGTATAATTTCTAAAAGGAGAAACAAAACAAAAAGGTACCATTATTAGTTAGAAATATGATTTCCAATTTTTAAAACCAATAAATCATTAGAAAATGAAGAAAGGGTCTGAAAGTAAAGAAAAAAACAGAATTTTTTAAAACTTTTTTTTTACTTTCTGGGGCACAAGTGCAGGTTGGTTACATATGTAAACTTGTTGTACAGATTATTTCATTACCCAGATAGTAAGCCTAGCACCCATCGGAGTTATTTTTCCTGACCCTCTCCCTTCTCACATCCTCCATCCTCCAAAAGGTCCCAGTGTGTGTTGTTCTCCTCTATGTGTTCATGTGTTCTCATCATTTAGCTGCCACGTATAAGTGAGAACATGCAGTATTTGGTTCTCTGTTCCTGTGTTGGTTTGCTAAGGATAATGGCCTTCAGCTCCATCCATATGCCTGCAATGGACATGATCTCAATCTTTTTATGGCATCATGATACTCCATAGTGTACATGCACCACATTTTCTTTATCCAGTCAATCCCTGAAGAGCATTTAGGTTGATTCCATGCCTTTGCTATTGTGAATAGTGCTGCAATGTACATTTGCACACATGCGTCTTTCTCACAGAATGGTTTATATTCCTTTGGGTATGTACCAGTAATAGGATTGCTGGGTTGAATGGTATTTCTGTCTTTAGATCATTGAGGAATCGCCACACTGTCTTCCACAATGGCTTAACCAATTTACACTCCCACCAACAGTATGAAAGCATCTCTTTTTCTCCACAACCTCACCAGCATCTGTTGTTTTTTGACATTTTAATAATAGTCATTCTGACTGGTGTTAGATGGTATCTCATTGGGGTTTTGATTTTCATTTCTCTAATGATCAGTTATGTTGAGCTTTTTTCCATATGATCGTTGGTCTCATGCTTGTCTGCTTCTGAAAAGTGTCAGTTCATGTTCTTTGCGTATTTTTAATGGGACTGTTTGCTTTTTTCTTGTAAATTTGTTTAAGTTCCTTAGAGATACTGGATATTAGACCTTTGTTGGATGCAGAGTTTGCCAAAATTTTCTCCCACTCTGTATGCTGTCTGTTTAATCTGTTGATAGTTCATTTTTCAGTGCAGAAGCTATTTATTTAGACAGGGTCTCACTCTGTTGCCCAGGCTGGAGTGCAAAGGTTCAATTTTAGCTCACTGCAACCTCCAACTCAGGGGCTCAAGTGATCCTCCCACCTCAATCTCCCAAGTAGGTGGGACTACAGTTGCATACCATCATGTCTGGCTAATTTTTGTATTTTTTGTAGAGACAGGGTTTCAACATGTTACCCAGGCTGGTCTCAAACTGCTGAGCTCACATGATTTTCCTGCCTCAGCTTCCAAAAGTGCTGAGATAACAGGCATGAGCTACCATGCTGGCCTAGAATTTTTAGTTTAATTAAGTCCTATTTGTCAATTTTTGCTATTGTTGCAATTTCTTTCAATGTCTTTCTCATGAAATCTCTGCTTGTGCCTATGTTATGAATGGTATTAACTAGGTTGTCTTCCAGGGTTTCTATAGTTTTGTGTTTTACATTTAAGTCTTTAATCTATCTTGAGTTGATTTTTGTATATGGTGTAAGGAAGGAGTCCAGTTTCAATCTTCTGCATATAGCTAGCCAGTTTTTCCAGTACCATTTATTGAATAGGGAATCCTTTCTCCATTGCTTGTCTTTGTCAGGTTTGTTGAAGAACCTATAGTTGTAGATGTGTGGTCTTATCTATGGGTTCTCTGTTCTGTTCCATTGGTCTATGTGTCTGTTTTTGTACCAGTACCATGCTCTTTTGGTTAGTGTAGCTCTGTAGTATAGTTTGAAGTTGAGTAGCATGATACTTCCAGCTTTGTTGTTTTTGCTTAGGATTGCCTTGGCTATTCAGTCTCTTTTATGGTTCCATATGAATTTTAAAAGAGTTTTCTCTAGTTCTGTGAAGAATTTCAATGGTAGTTCAATAGGAATAGCATTGAAACTATAAATTGCTTTAGGCAGAATGGACATTTTAACAATATTTATTTTTCCTATCCATGACCATGGAATGTTTTTCCATATGTTTGTATCATCTCCAATGTCTTTGAGCAGTGGTTTGCAGTTCTCCTTGTAGAGATCTTTCATCTCCCTAGTTAGCTGTATTCCTAGGTATTTTATTATTTTTTTCTGACAATTATAAACAGAGGTTCATTTGTAAGATGGCTCTTGGCTTGACTGCTGTGGTGTGTAGAAATGCTAGTGATATTTGCATATTGATTTTGTACCCTGAGACTTTGCTGAGGTTGTTTATCAGCTTAAGAAGCTTTTAGGCTGAGACTATAGAGTTTTCTAGATACACGATCATGTCATTTGCAAACAGGGATGGTTTGACTTCCTATCTTTCTATTCAGATGAACTTTATTTCTTTTTCTAGCCTGATTTCTCTGGCCAGAACTTCTAATACTATGTTGAATAGGAGTGGTGAGAGAGGGTATCCTTGTCTTCTGCTGGTGTTCAAGGTAAATGCTTTCAGCTTGTACCTATTCAGTATGATGTTGTCTATGGGTTTGTCTTTTACAGCTCTTATTATTTTGAGGTATGTTCCTTCATTATCTAGGTTATTGAGAGTTTTTAATATGAATGGATGTTGACTCTTATTAAAAGCCTTTTCTGCATCTATTGAGATAATCATGTGTTTTTCATCTTTAGATCTGTTTATGCAATGAAACCCATTTATTGATTTGTGTGTGTTGAACAAACCTTGCATCCCAGAGATGAAGCCTACCTGATGGTGGTGAATAAGCTTTTTGGTGTGCTGCTGGATTTGGATTTCCAGTATTTTGTTGAGGATTTTTGTATCAATGTTCATCAAAGTTATTGGTCTGAAGTTTTCTTTTTTGTTGTTTTATCTCTGCCAGGTTTTGGTTTCAGGATGATGCTGGCCTCATAAAATGAGACTTTAACACTCCACTGAAAATATTAGATCATTGAGACAGAAAATTAATGAAGATATTCAGGATCTAAACTCAGCATGAAATCAAATGGCCCTGATAGCTATTTATAGAACTCACCACCCAAAAACAAGAGATATACATTTTTCTCATTGCCACATGGCACATACATTATAATCGATCACAAAACTAGATATGAAGCACTCTTCAGCAAATGCAAAATAACTGAAATTATAACAAACAGTTTTTCGGATCTCAGGGCAATCAAATTCTAAGTCAAAACTTAGAAATTCACTCAAAACCATATAATTACATGGAAATTGAATAACCTGCTCCTGAATGACTCTCTGGTAAATAATGAAATTAAGGCAGAAATCAAGAAGTTATTTGAAACTAATGAGAACAAAGATACAATGTACCAGAATCTCTGGGATATAGCTAAGTCAGTGTTAAGAGGGAAATTAATAGAACTTAAATGCCCACATCAAAAAGTTAGAATGCTGTCAAATTAACAACCTAACATCAAAATTAAAAGAACTAGACAACCAAGGGCAAACCAATCTCAAAGCTAGTGGAAGATAAGAAATAACCAAAATCAGAGCTGAACCCGAAAGAGATAGAAACATGAAACAACCTTCAAAACAGTCTATGAATCCAATAGTTGGTTTTTCTGAAAAAATTAATAAAATAGACCACTAGCTAGACTAATAAAGAAGAAAAAAGAAGATTCAAGTAAACACAGTCAGAAACGACAAGAGAGATGTTATCACTGACCCCACAGAAATACAAACAACAATCAGAAAATACTGTAAACACCTCTGTGCACATAAACAAGAAAATACAGAAGAAATGAATAAATTACTGAACATACAGACCCTCCCAAGACTGAACCAGGAAGAAATTGAATCACTGAACAGACCAATAATGAGTTCTGAAATTGAGGCAGTAATAAATAACCTAGCAACCAAAAAAAGCTGAGGACCAGACAGATTCACAACTGAATTCTACCAGATGTACAAAGAAGAGCTAGTACCATTCCTACTGAAACTATTCCAAAAAATTGAGGAGAAACGATTCCTCCCTAACTCATTCTATGAGGCCCAAACAGAAAAAAATCTTAATTAAAAGAGAAAAAATATAGAGAAACATTATAGAGAGTCTAATGTTGAACTACTAGGAGTTCTAGAAAGAACAGGGGAAACAAAGTAGAAATGATTTCTTTAGAAATAAATTAAACAAATAATACAAGGAAATTTACTTAGATGATGAGAGAAACAAATATTTACAAAAAAAAAAAAAATAGCTCTGGAAGAATAAAACACCAAGCTTAAAAAGATAATAAAAACATTTAAAGAATGAAGTCTAGATCCTTGAAGAATCACCATACTTTCTTCCACAATGGCTGCAGTAATTTACTTTCCCACAAACAGTTTAAAAATGTTCCTATTCTCCACAGCCTTGCCAGCATCTATTGTTTCTTGACTTTTCATAATCGCCATTCTGACTGGCATGAGATGGTATCTCATTGGGTTTTTATTTGCATTTCTCTAATGATCAGTGATGTTGAGCTTTTTTAAATACATTTGTTGGCTGCGTAAATATCTCCCTTTTTTAAATTATACTTTAAGTTCTGGGATACATGTGCAGAACGTGCAGGTTTGTTACATAGGTATACACTTGCGATGGTGGTTTGCTGCACCCATCAACCCGTCATCTACATTAGGTATTTCTCCTGATGTCTTCTTTTGAGAAGTGCCTGTTTATATCTTTTGCCCACTTTTTGATGGGGTTGTTTTTTTTCTTGTAAATTTGTTTAAGTTCCTTGTAAATTCTGGATATTAGACCTTTGTCAGATGGGTAGATTGCAAAAATTTTCTCCTATTCTGTAGGTTGCCTGTTCACTCTGATCATAGTTTCTTTTGCTGTGCAGAAGCTCTTTAGTTAGAGATACAAATCGACCCAGAAATCCCATTACTGTGTAATACCCAAAGGAATATAAATCATTCTACTAAAAAGACACATGCACATGTATGTTTATTGCAGCACTATTTGCAATAGCGAAGTCATGGAACTAACCCAAATGTCTGTAAATGATAGACTAGATAAAGAAAATATGGTACATACACACCATGAAATACAACGCAGCCATAAAAAAGGAATAAGATCATGTCCTTTGAAGGGACATGGATGAAGCTGGAAGCCATCATCCTCAGCAAACTAACGCAAGAACAGAAAACCAAACACTGCATGTTTTCACTCGTAAGTGGGAGTTGAACAATGAGAACACATGGACACAGGGAGGGGAATAACGCATACTACGGCCTGTTGTAGGGTGGAGGGCGATGGGCAGGATCTTAGAAGATGGGTCAATAGGTGCAGCAAACCACCATGGCACACGTATACCTATGTAACAAACCTGGATGTTCTGTACATGTATCCTGGAACTTAAAGTTAAAAAAAAAAAAAAGGCTCTAAAAACACACAAAAAAGAATGAAGTCAAAAAGTCAAATGAAAGAAGAATCTAATTGATATCAGTCTTTTCATTATTAATGTGGGATTTAAAAAGAAATGGTGAGACTTTCAAGTTTCTGAATGAGAGAAAGACCTTTTTTTAGCTTGTTAGCAGGAAAGGCACTCCAGAAAATGGAAATGGATGTTAAACAATGTAAATATAAGTGAAGAAAGTGTTCTCAAGAAAGATCAGCAAACTAGTGCTGACATTTTACAAATTTCTAAATTATGTGGGATTTTATTGCAGAGAGAAAATAATTTTAGAGCTATTACAAAATTTTCCTACCATAATATAATTTTAGTGTCCTAATTAACATTTTGAGGATATGCTCATAAGTGGGACTTTGGAGAACTTTCATGTATTGCCTAAAAATAAAAACTATCCTTCTCTTTTTTTCTCCCCAGATAATACCATATCTAGGCTATACATTGACGAGTAAGATAATTTTGGGTCTGTATTATATTAAGTATTGATTCTCAAGCATAACTTTGGTTTGATGATGATGCTATGGTATATGGTTGTATAGAATGTTAACTTCTGAGGTATTCATGTTTGTTGCTAAGGATTTGCTTGTGTTTTCTAAATTAAGGGGTTGTGAGGTGACAAATGTGACTTTTCTAGGCTTTACTATGATATTCTAGAACTTTGGAAAGTCATGATACAGAAGATAATCTGGTTCAGAGAAAAAAATACAATAAAGAAATTTTATCTGTTTTCTTTGAAGAAAGACCCCTATAAGGATCTCTTCCTAGAAATAAAATGGTAAAGACACAGATAAAGAAACAGACAAAAAGGAAGAACAAGAGGACAAGGGAAGCTGTTTTGCTTTTTTATAATACAAAGCAATAATAGTTCTTTGAAAAAATAAATGGCAGATTTATTTTCAGGAAAGAGATACTTTCCGTGGAATCAGCATGCTTGCTTTGAAAGGATGATAAAAAATTTGAAAAAAAAAGTCAGTGATATTGTAGTGTGTGCACATATAGCACAGTAAGTTAGTGTTCATTGTAAACTAGCGAGGTGGGAAATTGAAAAAAGACTGAAGTGGTTGGTGTACTGATATACTGTACAGTGTGGCTTTGGATTAAAATGAATTGAGGTAATAACCAACCCTGATATCTTTCAGGTTTCTGAGGGAAAAATCAAAGAGACTCCAAAATGGCCTTGAGAGACTGCATTTTCCATTTTATTGACTCCAAGTGGATGTATGGGAAGCTGACCCATGAAATCACTGGTAGACCAAGAGATTACCAAAATATATTGGGTAAACTCTGACCCTGGGTAACAAACATATTGTTTTATTAAAAAAAAAAAAGAAGAATTGAAACACATATATTCTTCTCTCCCATGTTCACCTTCAGGAAAAACCTGAACTGTCTAATCTCTCCTCAGTGCTGTATCTCAGTGATGTCACATAAACCAGTGGCTAAGTGGGGGTACAATTTATGTATTCTGTATTCCAGGTTGATCTCAAATTCTTTCTAGATCAAATCCATAGGTTACAAAGATTTTCCTTATCTAGTACTAACACTACTAATTGGTAAATCTAACCTCATTAAGAATTAGCCAGAGTAAGACTTTTCCCCCTTTCCAACCATGAAGCTTTCGTTGGGCATAAGTCATTTAAGGTCTAAAGAAACCTGCTCCATTTAAATTATTTCTCATACACCCTCACTTTCATTCCTTTCCCTCTTCAGCTTGACGTTGTTATTGGAATTCTGCTAAGGTCCCATTTCCTTACCTCCCACATGATTGTGTACATTACAGGAAGTATCCTCTAGTCTTGTCTCAACTGTTACATGTCCTGCTAAAATTATTTCAAGATTTGAGTGTAAATGTCACCTTTCCCTAGTTTCCAGGTTCTAATTTTTGATAGTGAGACCTTTAATATTTTTGTTTTATTTTTTATCATAACTTGAATAGCAAAGTAATCTTTAAAATTAAACTCACTATTGGCCAACACTGGAATATTCTAAAACAATGTGGGAGTAACTTCCAAAGCTGAGAACTGAGGGATTTTTCCAACATAGTCTTCAGTTTTAGGAGTTATTCTAAATCCCTCACCTGAAATGAGAATATTCCTCATTCTGCTATTAAGCAGAATTTAGGCAAATTTAGAAAATTTTTTCTGGGCCTCTATTTTCTCATCAATAAAATAAATGTGCTCAGCTAGGTAATTTGCAAGGATACTTACAACTCTAATATAATATGTCTATATTGAAATGTCCCATATTTGTTCAATGGAATAAGCCATAAGAATGGCTCATTGTCAAACAGCCTGAGAAACACAGAATTTTCCTACTCATCTTGGAAGTTCAAATTGTACTTTAGAATAGAAAAACTTTGAGAATTACAAAAGAAAAGAAATCTGCCTTTCTTTAACTTCTTGATTCCTGGAACTATTTAAGTGTATGTAATGCACACTAACATGAACAGAACACATTTTAGAAAGCATAAATCCTTAGACTGCAAGTGAAAAATCTTCTCTGCCTATTTCTTATACCTTGACTCTCACACACACAAAACCTAATGTGCATTTTTATTGAATTTAAGAATTGTCTTGAAAATGAGTTAATTATTACTTTCAATGGTCATAATTAGCCAGCACATGCTATAAATGAAATGGAGAATAATGTTACTTTGTCTCTCCAGGTGGCAGTGGTTTATCAGAGACTTCAACAAAAAGCAAAAATAATAGATAAAAGTATGACAAGAGTGGACTTTGATAGAAATAGAAATTTGACTGTTTATATTGCTTACATTTATCTGCATATATAGTCACACTAACATTATTAAGTCTATAATTATTCACGATTATGTGTAATACACATATTTATTTGTATTACAAATTACAATTACACAACAAGTGTAAGAATACAAGATCTAATTTCTAATTCACTGTTCTTAAAAGCAATATAGGTTTCTAATTCAACTGATCTTCTGTAAACCCGAGTCTGAGTTGAAGATTACTATCAAGAAACAGTTATACTTTGCAAAATATTCATACCTTTGCTGGCAGACTTAATTCCTCATCTGGTAACACATTAGGGGCTGACCTTGGTCCCATTGAAAGTAGTACTTATGATAAATGATAAAATTAGACTGAATTCACAGTTACTGGGAAATACTGGAAGATGTGAAACCAAGATATCTACATATGACATATGTCTCACCATGCATAATCATTAAAGTAATTTTTTAACAAACAGCGTAGTTTGCAAATTCCTCAGGACCTCATTTTGAATATCTGCCTACCATTTTAGACTAGTCCTCTCAATATATAATACAGAAATAACTTTCTGTGATATGAATCAGAAGAAAAGAGAAAGTTCTTCAAAAATGAGAAATTTCTCACCTTTTACTTTGTAAAATAATAAGTGTGCAGATTCAACTACCTATGATTCGGATATCCTGAAGGAATTTTCATCAAAAATATCTAAGTTTGCACTGCATGCAAGAAAAATGTTAACAGAACCTCCATTTGGGGGATGAAATGAATTATTAAAAGACAACACTGTAAGATTTTTTAAGAAGGCATATAGTATAGATAAACGATATTGCATGTCCTCATAATCATCAATGGGGATCTCTCTCCTACAAGTAGTTCTGTATCTCCCACTCCCAATATTTTAATACTCTGAATCTCACAGCTATTAAGGGAAGCGGGACAATGCTCTCCGTGGTAGGATTTCTCACTATTTTGAAGGAGTAGGGACTTGAAATAAAATGTTGATTCATAGAAAAGAAAATAATGTGATATTTTCTTTCACACCCACATTTGTAAGTTAAAAAACATTCTTGTCAAAGGCTTTCCTCCCCTTTTTACTAAATATTCTTTTATATGTAATCTATAAATAGGTTATTACAAACTTTTTGAGTATATTAGGGTTGATGACATTTATCTCTTCGTCATCACTTGCCAAGCAATGATGGACAACAATGAGCATCATCTTGGCAGCGGATATTTGAAACTGAGTCGAGTAACTTGAAAAAGTTGAAGACAGCTTCTTTTGATGAGGGTACATAGCGTTATGGTATATAGCGGGGGAGTTTTTGGTGTAAGTATGTATATATAGAAAGAAGCGTGTAGGAATGTTTGGCAGTCATAAGAATAATGTGGTATATATAAAATATTTGTCAAGCAATCTGCAACACATGGGTCTGATGTGACTCATTCTTTTTCACTATCATAATTTTAAGGAGCTGTCAAGCATACAGAGATGCCTGCTACTGCCACCACATGGAGAATAGTTAGCTCAACCTAGCCAGCTGGAATACTTGAATCCACTCCACTGATAATTATTTCAAAGATGGGCAAAAAAAAAAAGCACGACCAGAGTTTTACTTGTAATTTTCCATAGAATATCCAAGATATTCTCTTGAGAATATCTCATCTCATTCCCAAGGAGCTTGGGTATCTCATCTTTTAAAAATATCTTTATTTTTTACTGTGAGAGATAAAAAGCTAGTGATAACTATATTCCTTATGAAGAAGAGTCTTTCTGAGAATGAATTTAATGTACTATGGGAGGAAAAATCAAGAGATAAGAGAAAGAGCCAGAGTAAATGAATCTTTGAGGTCCATATTCAGTTGTATTAGCATACCTTTTGCCTTTAAAATGGCATAGTCAGATAAATGTCCCTTTTCCTTTTTTTGTTTATTTGAAAACTGATTTGAGTTGGCTTTTTATCACTTGAAATCTAAGATACACATTAATATTGAACTCAGAATGATTAAGTATCTTCCACATATTAACCCAACATAAAATTGAAGTTAGGTTTAAATGCAGGATAACTTGCTCCTTTTTTACCTACCAGTAATTTAAAAGCCTTTCAAATAAAGGGAAGTTGAGATTATACATTTAAAAATAACACATGATAACAATTTGGTCTCAGAATTACTGAGCTCAATTTTGACTGGAATGTTTGCAATTATGTCATTAAATAGTTTATCAATTATCTAATACAGGTAATGATATTTAATTAATTACCTGTTTACTAATCTTCCTATTAAGAGTGATGGTCATGTTCTTACTAACATAGTTGATCAAAACAGTTAATCCTTGTGAAAATAATTTTCAAAGCTATACAACATCACATTTACAACAAATTTATTATTTACCTATTTAAAAAAATTATTTGAGATATTATTGGTGAAACTGATACATTTTCTTATTTAAAAAAAATTTTTTTTAAGCCTATTTTTCTACTGGAAGTTCCTTTCAGTAACTATGTTGTCAAGGCATTTATTTCATTGCTATCAGAACAACAGAAAATATGGAGGTTCTCTATAATCATGTCATACAATAAAGCATTAGTTTAATTACCTGACAATTTGGGCTCATATTTGAAATGAATTTTTAATACTCTGAGTACATTGATTTATATTTTGAATTATGATTTTGCATATTATCCAAGTGTATGAATCCTTTAACTCTCATTATCTTTGACTAACTATGGAAAGAGTTCTAATTGTAATGCAAATCATTCTTGTTTTTGTGTATATGTGTGTTTGCCTGGAAGAAATTATGATTTAATTTGCTTTTAATTAGAAAAGTAATTTGAGCACAAAGCTTCAGAAAACAGAAGGAAGTAGAAATGAAACCTCTTGATCCTCTAGGATGCGTTAAGGTAAAACGGAGACATAGCTTATCTCTTTTGTGTGTGTTCATTTCAAAACATAAACAACGTTGTCCCACATGTTACATTTTAGAAAATACAACTGCACCTATAAGTTAATAAGCTTGATTATTTTATTATATATTAAATCATAAAATATAAATATGCATGTGGTATTCATCATGGAGAGTCATATGAAAACGTGTGTGTGTGTGTGTGTATTTAACTTTCTTCTAACTGTTCTACATCTTATTTTTTTGTTTCACCTTAAATGAACTGGGTATATATATGCTCTCATTCCTTCAATATTAAATGTTTAAATATTTTCTGAACTTTTAAAACATTCAGATATTGGCTTAATATTATGTGAACTGGAGAAATATCTGCCAAACAATGTTTCACAAACTACTAGTTATGAAAAATTATTATTGTTGATACTCCCAAGCTCTATAAAACTTTGGGACATCCTCTATTAATCAAAATCTTCACCATGCTAATGTGTTTAAATATCATTTGAGTTAAAAGTGTACCCAAAAATAATTTGAAAGCAACCACAAGAAAATTCAATTTATCTTTAAAATCTCAAGGTTTGTTCTTAGCACAATTTGTTTTTGTATTTAATATGAGACAACAATATTTTCTTTGAATTCAGTATGAAGAGAAAGCCTTTGAAATCAGTAGAAGCTCCATGCTAATTCAGAATTGTTCAATAAGTTTATGCAAGATGACCAGGAGAAAGGTAGAAGCGTGGTCTAAACAGTTTAGCAAACTATCGCAAGGACAAAAAAACAAACACCGCATGTTCTCAATCATAGGTGGGAATTGAACAATGAGAACACATGGATACAGAAAGGGGAACATCACACACCGGGGCCTGCTGTGGGGTTGGGGGAGGGGGGAGGGATAGCATTAGGAGATATACCTAATGTTAAATGAAGGGTTAATGGGTGCAGCACACCAACATGGCACATGCATACCTATGTAACAAACCTGCACGTTGTGCACATGTACCCTAAAACTTAAAGTATAATAATAATAATAATAATAAAACACTAAGCATTAAACTAAAAAAAAAAAAAAAAAAAAGTTTCTCATTATTAGTGTAATAAGCTCTCCAAGGCACAGGTGGAGCTCTTCTAGAGCCAGAGTCCCAGCATCCCCATGTTCGCCCTTGTGTGCTCTCTCCCTGCCATTCCTTGCTCATGTAGTCAGGGAAGTAGTTTCTTAGAGGGGCCATCAAGAGACATGAGTGAGGAAACAGAAGAAATGGAAGAATGACACAATCAACTGCAACAAGGAATGACATAGTACATTCACATTTAAGGATCTAAAGGAGAAGAAGAAGAAAAAAACTCAAGCAATAGTGGAACAGCTACAACAGCACTAGAGGATGTTCACATACATTTTCAAACACCATTAACATAAAAATAAGAAAAGAAAGGGAGACCTGGAGGGACCTTGCAAACAAATAATGAAGAGGAGCAGAGTGACTTAAGAAAACACACTCCTCTTTTGGGACAGAAATACATGACAGAGGTCAAAGAGGACTAGGAAGAGACAGGGCTACGAGTCTTTGCTCTTGGCTAAATAAAGCTTCAAACGTTTCCTAAATTTATGCTGAAAAACTGATTACTAAATTAAATATTGAACAATTATTCTAATTTCTCTAATTTATTCTATTAACATATTTTGAAATTCACTGCAGACGACAAAAGGTTAGCCTATATAAACCTAATCTACATGCTAGTTTCATGCATCAGCCATTTTAACTTTTTTTGCAAATTGTTTATTCATGTTTTTTCTCTATTCATTATTGGTAGGCTCATAAATCAGTTATATTCTTCATAGTCTTCTAGGATAACTATTCCTTTTGTGTATTTTGGGTTGTGCTCCACATCGATATACCACAAATTCAAGAAAAATGAAAAGAAATAAGTAATAATAGTTTTATGTTAAAAGCAAAATAAAATAAATTCATGAGTATTAATCATTTTTGTTTATATGATGCAAAGATATCCTGGCTTTTATTTGTTTTTTAATTAAAATGCAAACTTTTAAAAATTTTTAAATCTTTTATTAAGACAATAGTATTAATATTTTTCTTGTCTTGCTTTTGATGTGTTTAATGTCATCACACAAATAAATTGTTCAACTAATTAGATTCTTATTTAAAATGTAAATTATTAGAAGATATTATAGACATATAAAAAGGTTTAAAAAGTAATCTTACAAAAAACAATATGCTCATTCTACGTGGATTAAGAGATAAAATGTTGCCAGACTATGTTCAGCTCTCTGTAAAACTTCTTTGCAGTTTCATTCCTCTCCCATGCAGCCAGAGGTGGATACTCTTGAATTTGCAGCTTGATATTTGACTTCCAAACATTAATGTTTAGTTTTATTATGAATGTTTGGAATCTAACTAGGGGAGCTACCACACAGGGGTACCCTAAATAAATAACAAATAAATATCATAATTGGCTGGGTGCAGTGGCTCACGCCTGTAATCCTAGCACTTTTGGAGATCAAGAGGGGCAGATCACAAGGTCAAGAGTTCGAGACCAGCCTGACCAATATCGTGAAACTCCGTCTCTACTAAAAAATACAAAAAGTAGCTGGGCGTGGTGGTGGGTGCCTGTAGTCCCAGCTACTCGGGAGGCTGAGGCAGGAGAATTGCTTGAACCCGGGAGGCGGAGGTTGCAGTGAGCCGAGATCACACCATTGCACTCCAGCCTGGGTGACAGAGCGAGACTCCGTCTCAAAAAAATAAAAATAAATAAATAAATGTCACAATTTAAGGCTTTTCAGATCACATGGATTATACAACTTTGAACCCTAAATGTATGTTGCATGTTCCTAAAGTCCTGTTCCCTGTCTCCCTAATAGTCATTAAAATTAAAGAGTCCACTCCTAAAGTTAGTTTCAGTCTGGTTTTGATTCGATTTCTGGTTTCTTTATTCTTTAGTTTTCTTTCATTTTTCTTTCCCCCATGAACCATTGAAATTCCACTTTATGAGGTCGGGAAAAATAATTATTTATTCATAACTTCTAGCTTAGAACATTTGCCTTCACTCCTTGGTATTTTTATTCATTGCAGTCTATCTTTAAAGAAGAAATGCAAACTCCTCCATTCTCACCTCCCCTTCCACCCACTCCCCACCCCCAGACTTCATGAAATTGTTGTTCGAATTAGAAAAGATTACTTAATCCCAGGGCTATAGAGAAAAGTTTCTGGTGCAGATTTAGTTAATGACATAGCAAAGCATGTAGAGTCCATTGCTCCATGCAGGATCTGTGCTGAAAAAGAGCTCCCTATTTTAGATATGGAACTACACAGAAGTGAAGCTTAGCTCAAATGTATGGAGGTTCCAAGTAGCATGAATATCCTTATGAGTAACGGTTTCATCAGTGGTGAATAGGCTAGACTATCTGAGAATAAAAAGATATATTGCCTCCTTCAGTGTTTGATTTTTGTCAGTAAAAAAATTATATATGTTTGGTGATATCAGTGTCTTATTTATTCCAATGATATGTATAGTGGAGAGAGAGTAAGTAATGGTGGAAGAAAATAGATACAATGTAAGTCTTCTTGTGTTTTAAGCATTTTAATTTCATAGTGTGAGTTAAATTATATGGTAACTGAAGTTATTAATGTTTCAAAATTGATATGATTTGAGCTGACGTTTAGAAATCTGTATCAAGCAAGATGTACTTGGATTGCTTTATTGAAAAATTAGGAAGAGGAAAGAGATCATCATCAAAATTTAGTTATTTAAAACATTTTTTATAAATGCAAACTTTCTTACAAATGCAAACTTTCTTACTATTACCTAAGTACACTGTAGACATTTCAGAAACTACATTTCAGAAATTCCAACAATCTACTCTATAACCGAAGTTCCAACACCCACTAAGCTCAGCAATAGAGTTGACGGTATTTGCTTCAGATAACTCCTTCTATGATACCCCTAAAGACCTACTGCATCACTCCTGGGAGATATATATATATATATATATATATATATATATATGCACACTATATATGCACACTATATATGCACACTATATATACACACACGCACACACATAGACATATATATACACACACATACATGTGAACTTAAGAGCAGTTATCTCTAAATGGTGAATATTTATATATAAATACTATATTAATAAATATATATATAGTATTTATATATAAATATATATTAATAAATATATATTTATATATAGTATTTATATATAAATATATATTAATGAATATATATTTATATATAGTATTTATATATAAATATTCACCATTTAGAGCTATATATAAAATATTCATCATTTAGAGATAACTGCTCTTAAGTTCACATGTATGTGTATATATATGTATACGGTTTTGTAGAATACACAAATATAGAAATAAATATATGAATTTGGAAATTCATAGGAAATATACGAATTTGGAAATTCATACAGGAATAAAAATATATGAATTTGGAAGTATATGAATTTGGAAATTTTCATTTAGACAAATAGTTATCACTCTGATTTTACACTTTGTCACCATTCATCGAGAAAATAGCTTTGTGATGGCCATCAGTGTAAATGGGAAACACTCCTCACCTAATAGCAAGCTCATAAGAAGATACAAAAGCAAAAACAAAATTACAAAGTACTTATTTTGCAAAGAAAAGGAGTTAGATTTGGTTGACTAGAACCTGAGGTAGCAGTACAAAGATAATGAATAGGATTGTAGTAATTTGGGATCTAAGTGTGACATAGCCAGTGGAAATATTGCCTATGGCAGAGAATGACTGATGGATGTTAAAGCAATGGTTTCTAATACACAATTTCAAGTTGTTTTGCTGGAGTGCATTCATCCTTTGTTATCTCAAAACTACCAATAAAGATCAGCTACTCTTCCTTTCTTCATCATGTTTACTGATTGTCTACAGTATAACTGGAACTGTGCTGGCTATAATAAAGTAGTGAGCAAAAGCAGATGAGAAACTTACCTTCACGAAGCTTGCAGTTTAGCATGAGATACAGAAATTAATCAAATAATTATGCAAACAAATATAAAATACCTCTCAACAATTCTGCAAAGTGTGGGGGCGGGGGGCACAATATGCTCTGAGACCGCATTGCAGAAGGATTTGAACTATGGGAAAAACGGGCTATCTGAGAGAAAGAAGCCCTACTTCCACATGATGTGGGGAAATGACAGACATGGGGCCACATGAGGTGGGGAGAAAAAGCAGTCAGCAGATCTCTGGGATGCCCACTTGCCATGGTCAGTGGAGCAGATTCAATGATCTGAGAGTGGTAAGATCCATCTCTCCCCACAGTGCACACTGCCTCCTGTCCTTACTTCTGGTTCCTGCTGTGATAGAATGCAAGCAGATAGTAGGAGAAAAGATGGGAACTTCTCACTTATTATTGCAGTAGACTTCCCTTTGGTACCCAGTGAAATATGTTTGGCTTGTGTTCCATTTTTCTTAGTTCACCCTGAACCTTTTATTTTGAAAAATACTCCTTTAAATTTTAAGGAGCTGGATGGACCTTTTCTACTTTCCAGTGATGATAGTAGATGACGTTTTATACTGATTGAGTTATTTCAAAGTGAAATTTAGATATCTAAGAGAGTCGAGTGTCTTGTCCCAGAAGCACCACTCTTTACACTTGATTTTTAAAAGGATTTTAAATAGAAATATTTATAAAGAATTTGTGAGCTCATGGGAATGGAAGCAATAATAAAATTAGGGAGCAGGGAAATAAATCAATTTTGAGAATCATTTCAAATTTAAAGAAGATTGTCCTTTCTCTAAATTCAGAGGATATTCTAAATAGGAAATAAAAAAGAAGAAAAATGTTTCCATAAATTCATTGGATGATTATTTTCTTGTCGGGAAAAAATGATACTGTCAAAGGAGTAGAAGCTATTAAAGTCCCACAACTAGCTTGAACGGAGAAGATAATAACCCATTAGTGTCTTTGGTAGTGATTTTGTTAAAATTTTTAAAAGGGAAACTTGGTATGAAGAAACATAATTGCCTCCATGGAATTTAAGACTTTAATTTTAAGTCATCTAAGATACAAAAAGCTCCCTAGGCATCAATATTAAACCAAGAAAAGTGCTTACAAATATAGACATCTATCATTAATTAAAAAGTAAACATTTCAGTTGGGTATGTCATTTTTTTTTCTAACATCATAAAATAGAGAGAGGGCATATTCTTTTTGCAGATAAGTTTAAATACAATTAAATATGTAGACCCTTTTAGAGCAATGTAAATTTATTCCTTTATTATTCTGAAATTCCCAAGTAATGTATCATTTTATTGGGAAAAACAAGGAAGTAGCTGACATAACAAATATGAAAAAATTCAAAACCAAAACCAAATAATGTTTAATTAATGATGCTATGTATTACTCCTTATGGGATTTTGTTTCTACATTTTTTTCTTCTTTCCCACTACTGGTGTTAAAGTTAAATTCTAAATTCAATCAAGGGAAGAGAGGAATACAGGTTGGTTAACAGGTACACATAAACAGTTAGATAGGTAGAAGGACAAATTCCAGCGTTCAATAACACAGTAAGGTGACCATTGTTAACAATAACTTAATATGTATTTCAAAATAGATAGAAGATTTAAGGTGTTTCTAACACAAAGAAGTGATAAACGTTCAAGGAGATGGATATCCTAAATAGCCTGGTGTGATCATGATACAATGTATGCATGTATCAAAATATTACATGCATCCCATAAATATGTATGATTATTATGTATCAATACATTTTTAAGATACTTCAACGACTTGGGAACTTACAATAACCACTAACTAGTCAAAATTATATGCTTCTAATATTTACTTCCTAGTCACTTTGTGTGATGTTTTGATATGTTATTAACTTTGAATGACATTATAAAGGAAATTCAAACTAGTTGAAGAAATGTTTGGTCCTTGTATAGTATGACATATGATTTTATCCTGAGCCTGATTAAGCTTCACTTCAAACAAACAGTGTCCATTTTTCAATTTTATATTTTATTTTATACTTGGTGATCATTTTTCAAATTTCCAGGTAATCCGTTGATGTAATAGAAAAAATATAACAGAAACAATCTGACTGTTAAAAACTAATACAGAGTATATAGCAAGAAGTTGGAATTGATATATAAAAGGGGTGTACAAGATAAATATTATCATAATTATATAAGTAGATTAAAATATCCTAGAAATAAATATTAAACTCAAATATTGGGCTAAGAAAAATTATTCAAAATATTTTGAGTTTGTGTGTAATACTTTAGGCTGAAATAAATATTTAAAAAATAATTCTGAAAAGTAAAAAGTTATACATATGAAAAAATTTCCACTTGGAATGAAAAATTAACTTTGATTTATTCCCAAATCTAATTGTTAAATTTGTTGGTTTCTGGCTGGCATTTTGGACATTGTTAATAACACCTTACCAAGAAATTATGGTTTCTCTTAAAAACAAAATCACACTAGGCAATATCACAATGAGCAATACATTTTTTTTCAAAACAATTGAAACAACACAAGTTATTATTTTCTTCCCTTATTGACCCAATGCACTCTTGATGCTATTGATTCCATCATCAGATGAACAATGTTAATGAGTAATTTTTTAAGAAGAGGATTATTAATACTCCACCAGCCTGAAAATCTCAGCTGAGTGAGGAATATATTTTAAGTATAAAAATGTATGATTAAAATGCATGTTCCTTTAAAAAAGTCAAATACCATTATCCAAATCATGTTTTATTTTTTTTAACACATTAAGGGTTAAGCTGCAAAGTTAAAAATAAATGTAAATATACATTTTATGGGAAAGCTTTCTTGTTTGATAAAACCTAACTGTTCTTAGATCTGTAATAGAGCTAAGGAAAGAAACAGCACATAAAAGCACACAAATGTTACTAAAAGCTATAATTATTATGTTCATATTTCCCCATTTACCTAAAACTGACTGACTTATACCTGTCATTGCAATATCCAGGTAGTTTAATATTTGTGTGAGATACTGTATTTATCTGTTAAATTAGCATTATTAGTTGCATAAATATAAGCCCACATAGGTTGGTAGACCTCTACTGAGTGTTGCACACTTCCATTCCAATCTTATTTGATACTATGTGAAACAAACAGTGAACTAAGTTCTCACTTCTATGCATGGTTAAATCAAGAAGACAACTAGAAATAACTTTTTTATTCCTTTTCTGATACTCTCCGGACTATGTGTCACTAACACCTCTTTTTCAAGGCCAGTCTACAAGAGAGTGCTTGGTGAAACAGTGAGCTAGGGCAAAGTTGCTAAAGAGAAGTACTTTCTTCCAGTACTCAGGCATGGTGGATGTAACAATAGATACTATTTTTCCCTCAACCACATGATGTATATTTTTGGGAAAATAAAATAAAATAAATTGGTGCAAGTAAATGTTTTAAAAAGTATTTCATTGGTTTTAAATACAATTTTCAGTCAAATACATACATAAACACCTTTTGTACACACACGTATATATGTATTTGTAATTTTAATCATTTGTATCACTTCCATTCAATTAAAAATCTAAAATTGAAAGTTACATATTATGCTAATATTATTTATAATTGAAAATAATATTGTACTCTATGAGAAGTACATTTCACTAATTTTTTCCTGTTCTAAACAGAAATCTAAAGGCATTGTGAAAAAGTTAATACATAATAAGACACCTTGGATAGTTTGATTACTAAGGAGGAAAAACAATACATAGTATTCAGTCTGATTGTACGAGTTTTCAACCTGAAGCCATTTGCAATTGCTTTCCTTTTTCATATTTTTCTATTTGCAATGGACTTTTTTTCCTTCTCTGTCAGTTTTAGTAGTAACAGGAGCAGCAATTTACTTAAGTCCTCAATGAGAATGTGTCAATTATTAGAACAGATAATTCTTATTCCAGCAATAGAGCAAGCAGAAGTAACTCCAAACTTTCCTTGCTGCAAAGCGTATAGACAATACAATGCTGGGTGAGGGTGGAGGACGATATATCTTAAAGAGTATGTACATGTACTTAAATCAAAGAAAGGGAACTTTAGAGAAGGAAAAAATAAGAGGGGAAAATTAAACCAAGGAAGTAGACAGAGGAATCAATTCAGTGGTTACAGCAAGTTGGCCCAGAGTCTATCATCTAACTAGTTTTCCTAAGCCGTTTGAGAATGTATCATATACATCATATCCCCATAGGATATTCAACATCTTTGAAAAAATTTCCAGTGCCAATAGAGCAATATTTAATAATTTTTAAAATAAAATATTAGATCGTCAACTTTTGTAACATAGAGGATGTTATTTTCACAAATGATGACGTGAAATTGAAAAATGACTGAGTAGGTCAGACCATGAGCATGACACAGTTTTAATGATAACCTGAATTTTCTTTGCTTACATTTTCCACTTATGTATGTACAAAGCGATATATAAATCAAGATCCATCTAAAGACTTATTAAACATAACACAAAATTCTGCATAAAAATATGTTTTGTCAGCATTTAATTAGCAGTAGTTTTTCTGTATTACTGATTTATAATAAGTGTAGTTCATCTTAAAATAGATAATTATATTCGACTTGATAAAATACTGGTATTTATGCTCTTCAACACTCTGTATCATTGTCTGAGATACACAGTTTTCCCAGCGAACCTCCTCTATTGCTGATGGGAGGATGTAAGGTTAACAGGCCTGCTCATGCCCTCTGCAGCTCCCTATAGCTACAGAAAATTGCTCTAAGTTGTTTTTCCTTGGGGTTATTTCTTCGCATTCTCCCGCTTGACTTGTGCCTATCTCATCTGATCACATAAATGCTACTTAGATCATGTAGCATTCATCAGGAATTTTATAAAGCAATGCCCCAAAGCCAATAAGCAGGGTACTGCCATGACACGCATTACCCTATATTTTCATTTCAAGTTCACATCACAAATGCTATTGAAATATACATTAGTTTCTGTATTCCTATCACTTTAGACTTTCTGCCCTGGGGAAATTTTATTCATTCCCCCTACTTCTGCTACTATCTCAGTAATAACATCCATTTAAATCTATACCTTACATTTCTTACATTTCTAACTTTCAAAAAGTTTCTGTACTCCTAAACTCAGCCTGTCCAAAGTTTATACTGTTAGGAAACATTCAAATGATGAAAAAAGATAATAGAGTTAGACTCAAACATGCTTTGTTATCTGCCCTTATGGTACCACACATCCAAAATTTTAATTAATTGAACTTAAATTTTCTTTCAAGAAAGGAGAGGCCAGGCATGGTGGCTCACACTGTAATCCCAGCACTTTGGGAGACTGAGGCGGGTGGATCATTTGAGGCCAGGAGTTAGAGACAAGCCTGAAATCCATTCTCTACTAAAAAATACAAAAAAAATTATCCCGGCACGGTGGCTCACGCACCTGTAATCCCAGCTACTCAGCAGGCTGAGGTGGGAGAATCACTTGAACCTAGGAGGTGGAGATTGCAGTGAGCAAAGATCACCCAGCCTGGGCGACAGGGCAAGACACTGTCTCAAAATAATAATAATAATACAAAAAAAGAGAATTTTAGACCAATATCCTTGATGAACATCGATGCAAAAATCCTCAATAAAATACTGGCAAACCGAATCCAGCAGCACATCAAGAAGCTTATCTACCATGATCAAGTGGGTTTCATCCATCCCTGGGATGCAAGGCTGGTTCAATATTTGCAAATCAATAAATGTAATCCAGCACATAAACAGAACCAATGACAAAAACCATATGATTATCTCAATAGATGCAGAAAAGGCCTTTGACAAAATTCAACAACCTTCATGCTAAAAACTCTCAATAAATTAGGTATTGATGGGACGTATCTCAAAATAATAAGAGATATCTATGACAAACTGACAGCCAATATCATACTGAATGGGCAAAAACTGGAAGCATTCCCTTTGAAAACTGGCACAAGACAGGGATGCCTTCTTTCACCACTCCTATTCAACATAGTGTTGGAAGTTCTGGCCAGGGCAATCAGGCAGGAGAAGGAAATAAAGGGTATTCAATTAGGAAAAGAGGAAGTCAAATTGTCCCTGTTTGCAGATGACATGATTGTATATTTAGAAAACCCCATCATCTCAGCCCAAAATCTCCTTAAGCTGATAGGCAACTTCAGCAAAGTCTCAGGATACAAAATCAACGTGCAAAAATCACAAGCATTCTTATTCACCAATAACAGACAAACAGAGAGCCAAATCATGAGTGAACTCCCATTCACAATTGCTTCAAAGAGAATAAAATAACCAGGAATCAAACTTACAAGGGACGTAAAGGATGTCTTCAAGGAGAATTACAAACCACTGCTCAATGAAATAAAAGAGGATACAAACAAATGGAAGAACATTCCATGCTCATGGGTAGGAAGAATCAATATCGTGAAAATGGCCATACTGCCCAAGGTAATTGATAGATTCCATGCCATCCCCATCAAGCTACCAATGACTTTCTTCACAGAATTGGAAAAAACTACTTTAAAGTTCATGTGGAACCAAAAAAGAGCCTGCATCGCCAAGTCTATCCTAAGCCAAAAGAACAAAGCTGGAGGCATCATGCTACCTGACTTCAAACTATACTACAAGGTTACAATAACTAAAACAGCATGGTACTGGTACCAAAAGAGAGATATAGACCAATGGAACAGAACAGAGCCCTCAGAAATAATGCCGCGTATCTACAACCATCTGATCTTTGACAAACCTAACAAACACAAGAAATGGGGAAAGGATTCCCTATTTAATAAATGGTGCTGGGAAAACTGACTAGCCATATGTAGAAAGCTGAAATTGGATCCCTTCCTTACACCTTATACAAAAATTAATTCAAGATGGATTAAAGACTTACATGTCAGACCTAAAACCGTAAAAACCCTGGAAGAAAACCTAGGCAATACCATTCAGGACATAGGCATGGGCAAAGACTTCATGTCTAAAACACCAAAAGCAATGCCAACAAAAGCCAAAATTGACAAATGGGATCTAATTAAACTAAAGAGCTTCTGCACAGCAAAAGAAACTACCATCAGAGTGAACAGGCAACCTACAAAATGGGAGAAAATTTTCGCAACCTACTCACCTGACAAAGGGCTAATACCAAGAATCTACAATGAACTCAAACAAATTTACAAGAAAAAAACAAACAACCCCATCAAAAAGTGGGCAAAGGATATTAACAGACACTTCTCAAAAGAAGACATTTATGCAGCCAAAAGACACATGAAAAAATGCTCATTATCACCGGCCATCAGAGAAATGCAAATCAAAACCACAATGAGATACCATCTCACACCAGTTAGAATGGCGATCATTAAAAAGTCAGGAAACAACAGGTGCTGGAGAGGATGTGGAGAAATAGAAACACTTTTACACTGTTGGTAGGACTGTAAACTAGTTCGAATATTGTGGAAGTCAGTGTGGCGATTCCTCAGGGATCTTGAACTAGAAACACCATTTGACCCAGCCATCCCATTACTGGGTATATACCCAAAGAATTATAAATCATGCTGCTATAAAGACACATGCACACGTATGTTTATTGCGGCACTATTCACAATAGCAAAGACTTGGAACCAACCCAAATGTCCAACAATGATAGACTGGATTTAGAAAATGTGGCACGTATACACCATGGAATACTATGCAGCCTTAAAAAATGATGAGTTCATGTCCTTTGTAGAGACATGGATGAAGCTGGAAACCATCATTCTCAGAAAACTATCGCAAGGACAAAATACAAAACACCACATGTTCTCACTCACAGGTTAGAATTGAACAATGAGAACACATGGACACAGGAAGGGGAACACCACACTCTGGGGCCTGTTGTGAGGTGGGGGGGGGAGGGATAGCATTAGGAGACATACCTAATGTTAAATGACAAGTTAATGGGTGCAGCACACCAACATGGCACATGTATACATATGTAACTAACCTGCACGTTGTGCACATGTACCCTAAAACTTAAAGTATAATAAAAAATAAAATAAAATACCAAAAAAATAATAATAATAAGGAAATATTAATGCTTGATTTGCTTGGGTCATTTGAAGTTTAAATGAAATACCATATGTAGAAGTGCATTTGAACTGTAAAATTCTGAACACTTGGGATTAACACCTTCCTGTCACCAAGGCTGAAAGCTAATGTAGCCATAACTTATCTTCTCCATCTCTCTCTATAGAATAAACAATATCTCAGAAACATTCCTCTAAACTGACAAATTCATTTCTCCTGCCCATGCCCTGGTTTAACCATATATTCATGCCAAGACTGAATTAATACTTTTCTAATAGCAGTCTCTTTCTTAAATATCCTATCTCTTCCAATATATTTTCCATGCACACACCAATTATCTATGTTTATAACTAATTTTTCATCCATAAAGGTAATGGCTCCTCATTTCAGATTATTTTATACCGCCTAGTCTTTAATTCCCATGTAAGACTCCAAACAACATACAGCTGTGTTTAACTTTTAGTTTCCATAAACTTTAAATTTCTCAATGCTTTTGCTGCTCTTACTCCATCTGCCTGAAAGTAGTTTTTAATTTATTTTGAAATTCTACTCATCTGTTAAGATTTATATAAAATGCTACCTTTTCTATTAAACTATTGCTTTAGTCAATCAAAATTAATCTGTCTTCTTTATATTTGAAAATACTTTATACATCTTTTATAATATTTATTATATTTGTTCTAATATTAATATTTATTGCTGATCCTCACCCAATAAATTGCAAAAATACTTTAGGGCTTGGCATTTTATCTTGTATTTTTCTTCTACAATCTGCATTAGTAAATATTTCATGAATAAACATCTTTCTGTGAGACATATATTATGCCTATCTATAACTTACCTATTTCACCTATTAGATACACATCATCTATTCATACCTTTTATTTAAATGAGTCATAAATTGCTTTTAAAGATTATGTTGTATTTCTTTCAGAATATATCCTTTGTACTAAAACCTAAATTTTACATATATAAGTTTATTTAAGTGCTGTTTTTGTATGGCCTATGAGCTAAGATAGGTTTTTACATTTTTAAATAATTGAAAAAATTCAATAGGAGATTATTTCATGACTCATGAAAATTATATAAAAATCAAGTTTCAGTGTCCATAAAGTTGCATTGAAACACAGCCACATCCATTCATTTATGTATTAACTTTGTATACGGCTGCTTTCACACAACATTGCAGAAATCAGTAGTTGTTACAAAGACAGTAAGGCTGGCAGGCCTAGAATATTTACTCATAGATCTTCTGTGAAAAAAAAATGGCAACTGCTATCTTAAGGTATACACATTTCTCAACCAATTACATATTTACTTATACTGAAAATAAAAGGCCAAGTATCATACCACCAGTTAGTCCATCTCCTGTCTGCACGCCTCCCACCCCATTTCACCAGGACCCGGGACCACATGCATGCTTGGTCCTGGCATACAATATTCCCCCAGGTCTGGCCATTTTCCTTTGTGATTGATAAATCTTATGCCAGATGCTGTGTTAATGTCTCCCTCTGAACCCTGGCATAGATCTCTGGGTTTTATACACTGGAATGCAGGGAGAGCTGAAGAATGAGGAATGTCATTCAGTATATCACAAACCAATGGGTTTATGATGTTGCCAAATGTGCAGTATAAGCTGTTATCCACTTAATACATGAAAAAATTTCTTATTCGTTTCTCTCTCCCAGTGATACCACATCCGAAGTAGAGGTTTGTCTTTAATTTACTTATACAATAGCCAAAGGAGATGGTTCAGTCACAATTTACTCAGACCAATGTATCACAGAAAGGCAAATTTAGTAAATTGTAGTATCTTCTTACTAGTCAGATTGACTAGCCAAATGAAACTTTTACTTCAACTATAGTTTAAACAAAATTCTATATACTATGTAAACTCTAAACACTTAAATCATAACCTCATTTTTAATTTTTTCACAGGAGGTGGGGGAAAACCATAATAGTGTTTAATTAAAGAATAAAAAGCAAAAAACAAATCAGCAGATTACCATCATTTGTATTTTTTTGTTTACTCCAACCTCTACAGTTAGATAATGAGAAACAAAAATTAGAACATAGAAATTCTGTACTTTTCTATATAAACCTAAATGTACTGCTACTAGAAATTCTCTATGATTGATCATTAGATAAAAAAGTCAAGTTTCAAGATAGTATATACAATATAATCCCTTCTATAAAGAAAAATTAAACTAGGCCAGAAAATACATATCTATGTATACATTAAGAATTTTGTTTAAATATACAAAACTCTATTTATATATTTACTTAAATCAGAGCAAATATTTTTACAATATAGGATCAGATATTTGTATTAATATAGAAACATTCATAGGCTATAAAGTGGACTCTGTGGCTAGATGTTTTACGGAACTCGACTCTGATATCTAGAAGTATACAGAGAAATAATACTTTATGTGACAAGTATGAAATTGTTGTAAAGGGCTTTATATAGATCGTAACTCATCAAAATTACAATGATAATGACATCGCAGCATAATTAAAACTTGATAATATTATTTATAGATCAGATCAACTTAAATGTGTAGGGGAGGTAAAACTTTACTTGCACCCTCTTAAGCTTTTCGGCTGGGTCTGAAAATTAAACTGACATAAGAAAGATTAAGAGAAGAAAAGTATATGCATTTGTTCATTTTAAGTTTTATGTTATATGGGTTCCTACATAAAAAAAATGAAGACCTAGAAAACCAGTTAAATTTGAACACTTACATACTGCGTTGGACAAAGAGTAATAAATTTTGAAAATGTGGTAAAGCAAAAGGGCATGTGTTAGAGTAGTTAGTTGTATGGAGAAGAGACTAGGAAGGAAAGGGTTAGTTTAATAAGTTTTCTCTGTACAGATTCTCCTTGTCCTCAACTTCCTGTCATTGGTAGGAACGATACTTTCCTTCTGGTATAGGGTGAATATCTTTCACATGGGAATTTGGTCTCCTGTTTTTAGGAACAAGAAGGAAGTTCTTTTTGTACCTGCTATTTTTCAAGTGCTTTAAACTAAAAATATTCAATATACTTGAGCAACACACTTGGAATGGTATCGTCTGAACTGCTTCAAACTAAATACAAGTCAGTGGGCTAATGTGTTGAAGATGCTGGCTGACCATGTGTTGAAGGATATTAGTGAGATGATCCAGCACCTGGATATTAGAAAAGAGCATTTTAAAAGCCTCCATATTGGAGAGTACATATATTTAAACATATTTTTAAAGACAATAGTATTTCAAATGTATTAATATTAAAAGAAGGTAGGGGTCGTATGATAGGGAAATTGAACAATCAGGCAACTACAAATTTAACCAGCAGTTAATTAAAAGAAGAGGAATGTATCCATACCCTACTAAGTTGCCATCTTTAACTATTTAAATTGCAATATCTTCTTGTCTGTGTATCTACCTTGATAGAGTCTTTTATAAATCTTAATCAGCCTTCCAAATTTACTGGCAATTCAAACAAACTTAAATAAAGCCTTGTGTGGCATGCAATCATTTATAGTGAATTCTAAATAATCAGCTCTTAGAGATTTCTGGACCCTATACAAGCAGATAGAAATTTCATGTATTACACTTAAAATATTACCATAGCTGAAAAGAAATAAGGGCTGATCCTACATTAGCAAATGCTGCAAATGTACTTACACTTCACATACAGCCAAAAATTAAACATTCACTACTTAACAGAGAAATGAAAGGCGCAATTAATCCTTGAACTAATGGACTAATCAAGGTGAGATCAACTGCATCAGTTCATATAAGAATTGTACTTTATTTTTAATCCCAACTTTGACTTAAGAGGATTCAGGATATTTCTCTATAAGTGACAATCATTTGAAAGATATGATTTTTCTTTGCTTTCTAATACAAGTATGCAATGGAATTCCCCTGCATAATAAAGTAAGTTACTCAGG
Source organism: Pongo abelii (assembly GCF_028885655.2). Classification (NCBI taxonomy): domain Eukaryota; kingdom Metazoa; phylum Chordata; class Mammalia; order Primates; family Hominidae; genus Pongo; species Pongo abelii. The sequence continues at coordinate 53,759,721 of NC_071997.2, read as the reverse complement.
TGACATTTTTTTCCTCTTTGGAATGATCAGTGAAAAAATAATACCATAAAAATATTTTCTTTCCAGTCTTCCTTAGTCTGTTGTGTCCTTATGTTGCTTTTCAGGACAAAAATTTTTAAATATGCTGGAAAGAGAATAAAGTCTTGTAGAAATTTCTCAGAGCATAATGAAAAGAACACATAGGCTTAGAGACAAATCATCATAACTTTAGATTAGCGGATCTCAAATTTTAGTGTGTCTAAAAATCATCTGGAAGGTTTGTTAAAACACCAAAAGCAATGGCAAAAAAAGCCAAAATTGACAAATGGGGTCTAATTAAACTAAAGAGTTTCTGCACAGCAAAAGAAACTACCATCAGAGTGAACAGGCCACCTACAAAATGGGAGAAAATTTTTGCAACCTACTCATCTGACAAAGGGCTAATATCCAGAATCTACAATGAACTCAAACAAATTCACAAGAAAAAAACAACCCCATCAAAAAGTGGGCAAAGGATATTAACAGACACTTCTCAAAAGAAGACATTTATGCAGCCAAAAAACACATGAAAAAATGCTCATCACTTACCATCAGAGAAATGCAAATCAAAACCACAATGAGATACCATCTCACACCAGTTAGAATGGTGATCATTAAAAAGTCAGGAAACAACAGGTGCTGGAGAGGATGTGGAGAAATAGAAACACTTTTACACTGTTGGTGGGACTGTAAACTAGTCAAACCATTGTGGAAGTCGGTGTGGCGATTCCTCAGGGATCTAGAACTAGAAATACCATTTGACCCAGCCATCCCATTACTGGGTATATACCCAAAGGATTATAAATCATGCTGCTATAAAGACACATGCACACGTATGTTTATTGCGGCACTATTCACAATAGCAAAGACTTGGAACCAACCCAAATGTCCAACAACGATAGACTGGATTAAGAAAATGTGGCACATATACACCATGGAATACTATGCAGCCATAAAGAATGATGAGTTCATGTCCTTTGTAGGGACATGGATGAAACTGGAAACCATCATTCTCAGCAAACTATCGCAAGGACAAAAAACCAAACACTGCATGTTCTCACTCATAGGTGGGAACTGAACAATGAGAACACATGGACACAGGAAGGGGAACATCACACTCCAGGGACTGTTATGGGGTGGGGGGAGGGGGGAGGGATAGAATTAGGAGATATACCTAATGTTAAATGACGAGTTAATGGGTGCAGCACACCAATATGGCACATGTATACATATGTAACAAACCTGCACATTGTGCACATGTACCCTAAAACTTAAAGTATAATAATAATAATAATAATAAACCAAAAAAAAACACAAATTTTTCTGGCCCCAGCACAATAGATTCTGGTTCAGGAGGTCAAGGGTGAGGCCTGAAATTCCTCATGTCTAACAACCTCCCAGGTGATGTCGTACTGCCATCCATGAGCTGTGCAATGAGCAGCTCTAGAGATCATTGTTCTACTTACGAGCTTTGGTAACTGTGAAGAAGTTTCTGAAAGTCTCAGGGTCTCAAGGATTTCCTCCTCTGTGAAAAAAGAGATAACAACATTGACCTTACATAGTAACTAAAATGAGGCAGGCATTTATAATCAATTCTTTCTTTTTTTTCTTTCTATTACAAAAATATTCTGCTCCTTTTGTCAGAACTACTGTGGGACCTTCAGCATATTTATTAATAAGGACAGCTGAGTGGTATCAATCCTCAGATTTGAAAATACATAGCTTGTGACTTGCACATTTGTGCCTCCATAACTAGATATGTTCAAATAATTAATAAGTATTTGTTTAAGCATAAAACACATATATAATTAATAATTATCTGTGTTTTGGTCACAGTTCCAGTGATCAAAACAATGTACCATATTAAAATGTGTGCCTCTACTAGTCAGTAGCCAGTCACAGATGAATTGATGATATTCAGTAAATGTGGAAAGAAAGGAAGAAAAGAGAGATATATTTCATGATTTTAAAAATTCGGTCACATTATAGAAAAAACTGTACTTACAATGCACAGTTTCTGGCACAAAGTAGATGTCCCTACCTATTTGTAGGAGCAGACTTTTTTTTAGCAAAATTGTACATGTAACCCAGCATGTACGATATAAGAAAGCAAAAGTGATCAGAATGAAGCAGGCTAGGAGAATCGCTGATTTCCCTGTTCTGTCTACTGAGCTAGAGCTTGAAAAGCTTTGCCTCTGTTTTTGTTGTTTGATGATGACTCTTCCAACATTAGCATGCTAAGAATGGAGGCTAGAATTCATGTCTTTAGAATGCTAGTGACATCCTTCTCCTCAGAAATAAGACATGGAGTAAATAAATGAAGAACAATGGGTTCCATTCTGCTCTAGGTGCTGGGGCAAATGCCATTCCCAGATGTGGAAGACAAAGGACCTGAGAAATGAGACTTGGCCTGGGGAACATAGGAGCAGCTCTGAAGCTTTGCCTCCGCCAGCAACTTGCACTGTGCTAGGTTTCACTTCAGGTCTGTAATCTCAAAGGCACAAATGTATTGTTCCACTCCATTAGTAGTTGCCATAGGAAAATGAGGGGCTACTTAACATTTAAGTGAATAAATTAAATGATCAGAAAGACTAGAATGCATATCATCTCTCAATTATTATTGGCTTGGTCTTGGGAAAATATATAAATTTCTTTTCAATCTAATAAGTAGTAGAATCAGTTAATCAAACCTTTCACCTTATATCACTATTTTATCATGGTTCCCTCTTGATTTCTTTATTTATAATTATTATCCCCATTCCCTTGTGCAATCATTCTAATATATGTAACAGAATTACTTTTAAAATGGGTTCTTGTAAAATATACATTAGAAATTTGTATGCATGTATTTTTGTTTAACATGAATGGTATCTGCCAAAAATGCCATCATGTTTTTAGGCAGGGTGAGAGAGAGAGAGAGAACTCTTTTTAAAATCTACTCTCAATACCATGCATCTATCTGCTGCTTAATATTCTATACAGTATATCCTCCATATTTTAATCAAGCCCCAGTGATGGTCTCCCATTGCCTCAAAATTCTAACTCCCATAAACAAAACTACAACAAACATCTTTGCATGTATTTCCTTTTGGATCTCCATGAGGTGCTGTTATTATTGGGCCAAAAGGCCATCCACATATTCAATTTTGCTCTGAACTGTAATATTCACTGGATGTGCCAGCCTGAATGAGGGGATACCCCTCACCAACTGATGATATAAAACTTTTCACTCAAGCCAATCTGATAGGTACAGTGTGATATTTCATTACTGCTTTATTTGGCTCTGATTACTGATGAATTTCAGCATTTCTTCATATGCTTGAAGGCCTTTGGGATTTTTGTCTTCTAATTAATTATCTGTTCAGTCACAGGTCACATTGCAGAAGAGCATATGGGATGGAAGATATTATTGAGTCCACCTCTGGAAACTATTAAATTATTCGTCTTGTTCTACTGATGTTCTTTCTCTCTCTCTCTCGGCTCCATTATAAACTATACTCTTACACATGCCTTGGTCTATCAGTGGGTTTTCAAGTCCTTACAATCTGAGAGGCAGATTCCTTCACTCCTTTCCTAGTTTCTTCTTTTAAAATGTTGAAGGGAAACAGTGTTTGATACTGTTGATTCATCCCGTGAAAAGTACAAAATAGCTCAATTTGCTTCATATCTGCTTTTACGTTTTTTAATCAAATATTAATTTCTTATACAAAGAGGTTTTCTGTATTATTTTAAAGACCTTATATTTTTGTTGCTAATGTGAAGAATATCTTTATTTTTAGTTGTAGTTAGTTTGTTGTCATTGATTTTTGTAAATATACTTTTGTGGAGACTTTACCAAACACTTTTATAAGTGACCATGTTTTGTTGATTATTATTTCCATTTTTTCCCTAGGAGATAATCATATTAAATTATTTAACATCATTACTTACATATACTGCAAATAATGGCACTTTTTAAATTTTTTTGATTCTGATATCTCTTATTTCTTTTTTCTTTCTTACTGCATTAGATAGAAGTAATTCCATGTTAAGTTGTAGTCTTCTCTTGTTCTAATGCTAGAGTTTCCCTTTAGTTACAGCACCATTTATACATATTTCATAGTTATCAAGGTAAGAAAGTTTCTCTATTTCAGGTCTGCCAGAGTTTATTTTTTAATCTTCTGTAAGTGTTGAGTTTTATCAAAAGCAACCTCTATCCATGATGGAAACCAGTCAATATGCTGAGACAATTAGATTACAGATGTTAAAAAATATAACATTGTTTTTTCCATTGTTCATATGAACTTTCAAGAATTATTACCACATTTGCAATGTTTTAAGATCATGGTTACACATATTTATTTATTACATGATTAATTGATTTTATTGTTCATTTTAATTTTAGTATAGCAGCTCCATGTTTGAGATCTTTATTTGCTTTTTAATGGACATCAAAAGTGATTTGACGCTGTTTGGTTTTTGCTTTTTTTTTGAGACGGAGTCTCACTCTGTTGCCCAGGCTGGAGTGCAGTGGCGTGATCTCAGCTCCCTGCAAGCTCTGCCTCCTGGGTTCAAGCGATTCTCCCACCTCAGCCTCCCGAGTTGGTGGGATTACAGGCTGAAGTTATTTTATTATATTTTTACTATACATATACACACATACATTTTTAGAGACTACTGTTTACATACAAGTATTTACCAACCCAAATAAACAAATATTTTTATATTGTATTTTGTCAGATTTTTAATTAAAAGATAAAAATTTACAAATTAGTCAATTCCTCTTTTCCCTGAGTCCTTGATTATATCCTGAAATCTTTCTAACGACAACCATTAACATGAATGTAGAGTGAATCATTTCAGTCCACACCGCATCACGTGATTTCGAAACAGTTTTCTCTTCCCCCATTTTTTCTTGGAGGTTTGGAATTACAGCTGGAGGTTCCATAATTTTGGTTGTCACCCTAAATTATTCAACATGCTTACATAAGATTGGAGAAAGTGATCGCGGTTTACCTGGTCAAATCCGGCTTCAGGGACGGGCAGCCTGCGCAGCTGCACGGGCCTCATACTCAGACGGAGTTTGCACTTGGTTTAATGCTCTGCCTTCACCTTCTTTAAACTCTTAATAATTTCGCCTTAGAACTTATGTTTTGTAAGTGAAGTCTGATGGGCCAACTGAGCATGTGTGCATGCAAAGGATTATCAGATGGGCCCAATCTCATTACAGAAGCCCTTTAAAAGCTGAGTTTTCTCTGTCGGGATACAAGAAAAGTCAGAGAGATCTGAAGCCTGAGAAGGACGGAATGGGCTGCTGCCACCTTTGAAAATAGGCCATGTCCTTTGCAGGGACAAGGATGGATGGAGCTGGAGGCCATTATCCTTAGAAAACTAACACAGTAACAGAAAACCAAATACCAAATGTTCTCACTTGTAAGTGGAAGCTAATGATGCGAACATATGGACACACAGAAGGGAACCACATGCCCTGGGGCCTATCAGAGGGTGGGGGTGGGAGGAGGGAGGGGATCAGGAAGAATAACTAATGGGTAGTACACTTAATACCTGGATGACAAAATAATCTGTACCACAACCCCCATGACACAAGTTTACCTGTGTAACAAACCTGTGCTTGTACCCTTGAACTTAAAATAAACATTTAAAAAAAAGGAAAATGGGAAAAAGGAAAAAGAAGGAATTTGAACAGGCACTAAGAGGAGACAGTAGCCCCAGGCGACAGCCATTAAGGAAAGGGAAAACTCAGACCTATAACCTTAAGAACCTGAATTCTGACAACACACAAGTGACTTTGGAAACTAATTATTCCCAAGAGCCTCCCGATAACAGCTCCCTCAGCCAAGACCTTGATTTCAGCCTTGAGAGACTGAGCAGAGAACCCGACAGATCCTGCCTGGATTTCTGACCTATAGAACTATAAGATAACTGAGGGTTGTTTTAAACTATTAAATTTATAGTAATATAAAATTAATATAAACATCAATTGAAATAATATTATCCAGTACATCTCATACATCTTCTGTATGAGATCTTCAGTCTGTTACATGGAAAAATATTTAATTGACTATGTAGGTTTCTGTACTTTTAACAACTACCATTTTAAAATTTCTATTAATATTTTTAATTGCTTGCTGTACTTTTAGATGAAGATCACAGTTTGCCTGTCATTGGGAACTAATACAGGTTAAAATCTTGCGTTTGCCTTTCAGAGATTTTGGCCAGAAATACATCTACATGTACACATATATCCTATTTTTGTTTATTATTAAATTATGTATTTACTAATTTTGAAGGGTAGAAAGGAATCTCTACCAGATACAAGGTTTCTTTTTATTTCAATTATTTAAGCCAGAAATTAAATGAGAAAATGCCAATCGTCTATCAACAATTTGGATATGTTCTGCTTTAGTTAGCTGGCTGTATGTGCTCTCCAAGATGCTTGAGTAAATATCAACGTTAGTCATTTCATTGCTGAACAGTGTGAACTCATTCATGGATTTGCAGTTTGCCCTCACCTCCACTTGCACTGACTGGAGCCCATCTAGTTCTTTCCACCATTTCATGTCTTTGTGAGCCTATCGGCCTATATATATTTCTCTGCGGGAATTGTGACATCTACAGGTTAGCTAGGTTGCTCTCCTCATACTCAGATGACTTTCTTTTTAGAATCAGTGATGTTAATGTCTCTCCTTCCTATGCACATGTCTTAGCCTGTCATGTGCTTAAACTGTACATTGTAGCCTGCTGTACACATTGAGCTCTACTCAATGTTTCTTCAAAATCAAGAGATTTAGAATGTTTTCCAAGAGACCTTGTTGCTTCCAAAAACTCATTTTATCATTCACATGTTTTGAATTCTTGCTTGGCTAGTATTTTTCTCAATCTAGTCCTGTTTGCAGCACTCCTATTGATAGTTAAATTTTTTCTCGTGTATTACTGACAAACACTCTTGTTTCGTAATTCTTTTTAGATGCTTTTGTATGCGTGTATGAGTATATATGAAAGTGTGTGTGTGTGTACATATATAATCATTTAGTGGGCATTTGTAAAGACCATACTTTAAATATGTAAACTTCTTTAAAAAGAATATTTTTGTGAAATTTATTATTATCATTATTATTTTAACAGGTTCTTATCTAGATATTTGATATCTATATATGGCATATCTATATATTGAATATTAAGCCCTTCTTTTTAATATGTGCTGCGGATACTTTTTTGGTATTAATATATGAATACCTGCCTATGTTGCCCAGGCTGGTCTCAAACTCCTGGGCTCAAGGAATCTGCCTGCCTCGGCCTTCCAAAATGTTGGGATTATAGGAGTAAGCCAGTGCACCCAGCCAGTATATTTGCACTTAATCTTTTTTACTGGTTGTTTAAGAAATAAAAGTATGAAAACAATAATGGGTTGGTGTGTTTAGAAAGTTCTTTTGAGTCCAAGTATAGATTAAAATTAAACTTGCCTGAAGCCTGCATCTTATTGATATTTTAAAATGTCATTTAATATTGACGAAACATATATAAATTGATTTAGTAGCAAAAATTTCATTCACCAGAAAGTTACTCTAAATAAAACTGACTTTCTAAACAACACACCCAAATATTAATATCAGATGTTTTTCGAGAAGATGAGAAAGTGGGTCTACAACTATCTGAATGTATATCCTGAGTTTTCTTAAAGAACCTACATTTTTTGCATTGTCCACATAAATGCTTGAGTTATCAAAATCCCAACAAGACTATATTCAAAAATATATATCTGTTTATTGCCTTCAGATTCAAATCTAAATTATTTCCAATGTTTTATATCCTAATTTCAGAGGCAGATCATATTTTTCCCTTGAATATAACCTATGTAAGAATATAAACCATGAAGGTTTGCTTATGGCAATGCAGTTTTCTTCCTTTTTTCTTGGGTATAAAGTAAGAGAAGATATGTAAATATTTGGATGAATATTCACAACTGGAAGAATTTCAGAAACCAGTGACACCTTGGGTAATGAGCCAACAAACATTTCAGCTATCACACAAATGATATTGCAAAAAAGAGTGACTTTAAATAATCTTTGAATTTAATTTTTTATGATTTACTGTTAAATAACAAAAAGATTAGTCACCTATTTCTGGTAAAGTAACAAGTAAACATATCAAAATAAGAAAATGGGATATTTGAAAGTAATTACTTTATACTATACACTTATATCACCACTTTTCATTATCACTTACATTGTACATCCAAAATACTTTTCTGTTTCTATTGAATAATTAGAAATAAATAAGACCTGATGCTGTCTTCAGGAAGCTTATAATAAGCAGCTAACATGTGGGCATGAAAATAGGATGATTAACAATATAAGAAAGCTCCAGAGATATGTTAAAGCAGTGGGTGTGGCTGAAAAGATGGGGCTACTTCTCCCAGTTTCCAAGCAAGAGGTACCACATGTCACCATGAGGGTCACACTAGCAGAAAATGAAGAATAGAGAAAGAAAGAAACAGAAAAAAAAAAATGAAAGAATCAATGGTTGAAATTTTCCCAATTTGACGATAAACATTAAAAACATTAATCTACACATCCAAGAAGCTCAAAAAACTCCAAGCAGGCTAAAGGCACAAAAGGTCCACATCCAGACATAATGGGGTAAAATGGTCGAAAGGCAAAGGTAAAGAGAATATCTTGAAGGAAGCAAGTGATAGACAACTGTCACATGCCAGAAACCAAGATGTCATCAACAGTTGACTTCTCATCAGAAATAATAGAGGCCATAGGCAAAAAGTATTTCAAAAAAATAAATTCTCACATACTAAAGTAAAACTAAGAGAATTTGTTGTTAGCAGATGCTCCTGACAAGAACTACTAAAGGAAATTATTCAGGCCAAAAACACATACACTTAGATGGACATTTAAATCTAAAACAGAAAACAAAGAGCACCAGTAAAGGCAATTATCAAAACACATATGTGGGAGGAAATTTTTGCGTACCATATATCTGATAAGGGACACATTTTGCAAACCATGTGTGCCTAGATGTATTCGTCTGTTCTCACACTGCCATAAAGATACTACCTGAGACTAGGTAATTTATCAATAAAAGAGGTTTAATTGACTCACAGTTCTGCATGGCTGGGGAGGCCTCAGGAAACTTACAATCCTATTGGAAGGGGAAGGGAAAGTAATCACCTTCTTCACAAGGCAGCAGGGTAGAGAGAGAGAAAGAAAGAGAGAGTGCAGGGAAACTGCCATTTTTAAAGCCATCAGATCTCATGAGAACTCCCTCACTATCACTAGAGCAGCATGTGGAACCTCCCACATAATCCAGTCACTTTCCACCAGGGCCCTCCCTCAACATGTGGGGAATACAATCAGAAATGAGAATTGGGTAGGACACAGAGCCAAATCATGTTACTAGAATATATAAATAACTGCTACAACTCAATAATAAAAAGACAATCCAATTAAATAATGAGGAAAGGATCTGAACACATGCTTCTCCAAATAAGATACACAATGTTTAATAAGCACTTGAAAAGATACTCAATGTAATTAGCTATCAAGAATGTGTAACACCACAACACTCAACACCACAATGAGATACTACTTTACACCCACTAGAAAGGCTATAATGAAAAGAGATATAAGAAAAATGGTTGGCAAAGACATGGATAAATTGGAACCTTCATACACTGCTGGTGAAAATATAAAATGGTACAGGTACTTCGAAACATAGTTTGTAGCTCGTCAAAAGGTTAATCATAGAATTACCATATGACCCAGCCATTTTACTTCTAGGTATGTAACCAAGAAAAATAAAAACATATGTCCATGAAAAATACGCCAAACAAATGTACATAGCAGCATTATTTATAATAGACAAAAAAATAGAGATAACCTAAATGTCCACCAACTGATGAATGGATAAATAAAATATAATATATTCATACAATGGTGTATTATTCAACAATAAAAAATGAAATACTGATATATTCTACAACATGGATTTGCCTTGAAAACAGTTCAGGATGCCAAAAAAAAAAAAAAAAGTCAGTTGTGAAGGACCACATATTGTATTTCACTTATATAGGAAATTTAGAATAGGCAAATTTAAAAAATAGATTAGTGATTGCCTATGGTCTAGAGGGAGACAGGAATGAGGAGTGACAGCAACGGGGCATGGAGTATATTTTGGCATAATGAAAATGTTCAAAAAATTATTATGGTTATGAATGCAGAAATTTGTGGAAAAGCCATTGAATTGCTTGCTTGAATTGTGTGATTTATATCGTATGTGAATGATATTTCAATAAAGTTAACTTTTTAAAAGAGTTGAAGTAAATTCCTTTTTAGTTTAAGTAGTTATGGTTGGGGTTTCAACACTGAGGACAATGTGGAGTTATTTAACTGAAGCTGGAAAAGGATCCCTGGAGACCAACTCACCCTTTCATAAGTTTTCTCTATAACTGCATCTCCTGTGTCCAATTGCTTAAGCAAAGTAAACAAAACAAATGTGAAACTAAAAATATATTGAGTAACAAAAATATAAAATAAACCTAAAATAACATATAGCATAAGAAACCAAAGCAAGATTCAAGCAACTGTATGAGTTAAAAATTGAATCATAAAAATTATAAGAAACACATGATAAAATCAGTAAATATAACTAAGAATATCAGATGAGATGAAACACAGATAAAATAAATGCTAAATTGAATAATATTTGAGGTGCATTAAAAGAGCTTGAAACAAAAAAAGTTGGATAAATGATAAAGTCAGTCATGTTATAATTAGATAAAATCTAACTATATACAGTGCATTATTCTGTTCTCAGGCTGCTAATAAAGATATACCAAAGACTGGGTAATTTATAAAGAAAAGAGTTTTAATTGACTCACAGTTCCACATAGCTGAGGAGGCCTCACAATCATGGTGGAAGGCAAATGAGGAGCAAAGTCACACCTTACATGGCATTAAGCACAAGAATGTGCAGGGGAATTCCCCTTTATAAAACCATCAGATCTGGTGAGACTTATTCACTATCACAAGAACAGCATGGGAAAGAACCACCCCCATGATTCAATTACGTCCCACCAGGTCCCTCCCATGGCACATGGAAATTATGAGAGCTACATTTGAGATGAGATTTGGGTGGGGACACAGAGTCAAACCATATCAGACAGTAATACAAGTAAAAGACAATGGAAAATATCAAGTGCAAAACTTGAACAAATTTTTAAAATATGTTAGAGGAAAGATGGCTGACTAGACACAGCCACCGAAGAACTGGAATATTGGGAAGACTGAGGCACTCCAAGCAGATCTCCAGAGGGAATACATTTGAGAATGGACAGAAGGACACAGATGATGAGCTAAAGGGGAAAGAAACGGGGAAGCCTACACAGGGTTACAATGCACTGGGACTTGTTTCTGGCTGCCAACCACCATTGTGGAAGGGGTGAGCAGGGCAAGCCAGGAGCAACCTGCTCTTGCCACAAGCCTCTGGAATCTTGGCAGCAGGAGACCCTACAACCCACATAGACACTTAAGCTGGCAGGGACAGCTGCTTAAAGAGGTGGTACTCAAGCCTGTGCAGTACTCAAGCCGGTGCAGGGCCCAGATAGTTTAGTGCAGGAATATCTGCAGTGGAGCACAGCCAGAGATAACCCCCCGCCACCCCCCACACCCCCACACCCCCCATCCCAAGTCTTGCCATGCTTCCCCATGAGACTGTAGCCTTAGGGGAACTTTTGGACCTGAACAGAGCAGGGCAACCTTACCTATGAGATGGGCCACTCCAACCTGAGAGGTCCTCTGTCTTCTAGCCTTTCTCAGCACCTGACACTGCCATGCCTGATTGCAGTGTAGGTTGGATGCCCTGCTGATGTGCCTCCAGAGACCCTGTATCATAGCTTCTGCATTGGCAAACCACACCTGACTGTTAGAGAGCTCCACCAGAGTGGCCTTGACTGATGTGGCTTAGCACATCTGCACACTACTCCCACTTCAGTCTCTTCTGCACCACTTTGCCAGCATGCACTTGCCCATAGTCACCCCCCACATCACTTTTCCAGTGCATGTGTGCTCAGGCAGATCTCACCTCTCCTTCCCTGCCAGTGTGTGTGTTTGATGCATGCACCCCACCATGCCACTGCTGCCAGTGTGAGTGTACCCTACTCCCCTCCCTACTGCACCATCATTGCCAATCTAAATGCATGCATGGAGACCAACAACCCCATGCCACCATTGCCACTAGCATGAACGTGCAAATAGAAGCTGCTTGCTCTGTGCCCACCAAATCCCCACAACTATGCTGATACCATGGCAGACGTGAATATGTGCACAGACACCTTGGTTCCACCCTGCACTGCCACTGCCACGGGCATGAATACATTCATAGAGGCTGCCAGCCTTGCACCCACCAACAAAGTATCCTTGCTCCAACACTGCCACAGCTACAAACACCTGCATAGAGGATATCACATGTGTGTTTGCCAGTACCTCACCCCAGTAGATGAACATTCAACTTGCCATGCTGCCGCAGCTCCTGACACACACAAATGAGCACAAATACTGGTTCCACCACTCAATGAAGTGTTTTGGCTGTCATCACCCTTTGCAGTCTGGTGGCCATTGATGCAAAATATCTTAGCTCCTCCAGCACAGCAGGTTTCTAGCCTCAAAGGGCCAGAGAAGAGAGCCAGGGGTGATGCAATCCTGTTGGAGTGAGAGCATGCAGCCCAGCAATGCTGAGCTGAACTTCGGCCCTCTAAAATCTTCTAGAAATTAATGAAGTTCACTGAACCCACATTACAGCACAGTAAAACCACCAATGACATCAAAGCAGATAAAAAAAAAAAAATTCAAAGGACAGCAACATTTTTTTTTTTGAAACACTGTCTCACTCTGTCACCCAGGCTGCAGTGTAGTGGTGTGATCTTGGCTCACTGAAACCACCGCCTCCTGGGTTCAAGTGATTCTCCTGTCTCACCCTCCTGAGTAGCTGGAATTACAGGAACACACCACTATGCCCAGCTAATTTTTGTATTTTTAGTAGAGATGTTGTTTCGCTATGTTGACCAGGCTGGTCTTGAACTCATGACGTCAGGTGATCCGCCTGTCTCAGCCTCCCAAAGTGCTGGGATTACAAGCATGAGCCACTGTGCCTGACCAAAGGACAGCAACTTTAAAGACTGAAGAAACATCAGCTCACAAAGATGAGAGAGAACCAGTGCAAGAACTCTGGCAACTAAAAACCCAGGTTGTCTTCTTAACCTCCAAATGACCATACTAGTTCCCAAGCAATGGTTTTAGCCAGGATAAAATGGCCACAATGATAAAAACAGAATTCAGAATATAAATAGAAAAAAAAGATCATTGAGATTCAGTGGGAAATCAAAACCCAATCAAAGGATTCTAAGGAATATGATAAAATGATAAAGGAAATGAAGGGTGAAATGGCCATTTTAAGAAAGAACCAAACTGAACTGACTGAGATGAAAAACTCACTTCAAGAATTTCAGAACACAATCAAAAGTATTAACACCAGAACTAACCAAGCTGAGGAAAGAATTTCAGAGCTCAAAGACCAGTTCTCCAAAATAACTCAGCCAGACAAAAACAAAGAAAAAACAGTAAAGAAGAATAAACAAAACCTCTGAGACATATGGGATTGTGTAAAGAGACCAAATGTATAACTCATTGGCATCCATGAAAGACAGGAAGAGAAAGCAAGCAATTTGGAAAACACATTTCAGGATATCATCCATGAAAATTTCCCCAACTTCGCTAGAGAGGCCAACATTCAAATTAAGGAAATGCAGAGAACCCCTGTGAAATACTACACAAAAAGACCATCCACGAAACACATAGTCATCAGATTCTCTGAGGTCAAAATGAAAGCAAACATGTTAAAGGTAGCTACAGAGAAAGGATAGGTCACCTACAAAGGGAACCCTATCAGGTTAACAGTGGATCTCTCAGCAGAAACCCTACAAGTCAGAAGAGACTGGAGGTTGACATACAGCACTCTTTTTTTAAAAAATTTTTAAATTTTTTTTTATTATACTTTAAGTTCTAGGGTACATGTGCACAAAGCAGGTTTGTTACATATGTATACATGTGCCATGTTGGTGTCCTGCACTCATTAACTCATCATTTACAATAGGTATTTCTTTTAATGCCATCCCTCCCCACTCCCTCCACCCATGACAGGCCCCAGTGTGTGATGTTCCCCACCCTGTGCCCAAGTGTTCTCATTGTTCAATGCCCACCTATGAGTGAGAACACGCAGTGTTTGGTTTTCTGTCCTTGTGATAGTTTGCTCAGAATGATGGTTTCCAGCTTCATTCATGTCCCTACAAAGGACATAAACTCATCCTTTTTTGATGGCCGCATAGTATTCCATGGTGTATATGTACCACATTTTCTTAATCCAGTCTATCATTGATGGACATTTGGGTTGATTCCAAGTCTTTGCTATTGTGAATAGTGCCGCAATAAACATACGTGTGCATGTGTCTTTACAGTAGCATGATTTATAATCCTTTGGGTATATGCCCAGTAATGGGATTGCTAGGTCAAATGGTATTTCTAGTACTAGATCCTTGAGGAATTGCCACACTGTCTTCTACAATGGTTGAACTAGTTTACACTCCCACCAACAGTGTAAAAGCGTTCCTATTTCTCCACATCCTCTCCAGCACCTGTTGTTTCCTGACTTTTTAATGATCGCCATTCTAACTGGTGTGAGATGGTATCTCATTGTGGTTTTGATTTGCATTTCTCTGATGGCCAGTGATGATGAGCATTTTTTCATGTGTCTGTTGGCTACATAAATGTCTCTTTTGAGAAGTATCTGTTCATATCCTTTGCCCACTTGTTCATGGGGTTGTTTGATTTTTTTCTTATAAATTTGTTTAAGTTCTTTGTAGATTCTGGATATTGGCCTTTTGTCAGATGAGTAGATTGCAAAAATTTTCTCCCTTTCTGTAGGTAACCTGTTCACTCTGATGGTAGTTTCTTTTGCTGTGCAGAAGCTCTTTAGATCAATTAGATCCCATTTGTTGATTTTGGCTTTTGTTGCCATTGCTTTTGGTATTTTATTCATGAAGTCCTTGCCCATGCCTATGTTCTGAATGGTATTGCCTAGGTTTTCTTCTAGGGTTTTTATGGTTTTAGGTCTAACATTTAAGTCTTTAATCCATCCTGAATTAATTTTTGGATAAGATGTAAGGAAGGGATCCAGTTTTAGCTTTCTACATATGGCTAGCCAGTTTTCCCAGCACCATTTATTAAATAGGGAATCCTTTCCCCGTTTCTTGTTTTTGTCAGGTTTGTCAAATATCAGATGGTTGTAGATATGTGGCATTATTTCTGAGGGCTCTGTTCTGTTCCATTGGTCTATATCTCTGTTTTGGTACCAGTACCATGCTGTTTTGGTTATTGCAGCCTTGTAATATACTTTGAAGTCAGGTAGCATGATGCTTCCAGCTTTGTTCTTTTGGCTCAGGATTGTCTTGGCAATGTGGGCTCTTTTTTGGCTCCATATAAACTTTAAAGTAGATTTTTCCAATTCTGTGAAGAAAGTCATCGGTAGCTTGATTGGGATGGCATTGAATCTATAAATTACCTTGGGCAGTATGGCCATTTTCATGATATTGATTCTTCCTATCCATGAGCATGGAATGTTCTTCCATTTGTTTATGTCCTCTTTTATTTCTTTGAGCAGTGGTTTGTAGTTCTCCTTGAAGAGGTCCTTGACATCCCTTGTAAGTTGGATTCCTAAGTATTTTATTCTCTTTGAAGCAATTGTGAATGGAAGTTCACTCATGATTTGGCTCTCCATTTGTCTGTTATTGGTGTATAGGAATGCTTGTGATTTTTGCACATTGATTTTGTATTCTGAGACTTTGCTGAAGTTGCTTATCAGCTTAAGATTTTGGGCTGAGACAATGGAGTTTTCTAAATATATAATCATGTCATCTGCAAACAGCGACAATTTGACTTCCTCTTTTCCTAATTGAATACCTTTTGTTTCTTTCTCCTACATGATTGCCCTGGCCAGAACTTCCAATACTATGTTGCAGCACTCTTAAAGAAAAGAATTTCTAACCAAGAATTTCATATCCAGTCAAACTAAGCTTCATCAGTGAAGGAGAAATAAAATCGTTTTCAGACAAACAAATGCTAACGGAATTTGTTACCACCAGACGTGCCTTACAAGAGATTGTTAAGGGAGTGCTAAAACTGGAAAGAAAAGACCACTACCAGCCCACAAAAACAACTTAAGTACATAGACCAGTGACACTATAAAGCAACCACACAACAAGTCTACATAATAACCAGCTAAAAACACAATGACAGGATCAAATCTGCCCATATCAATACTAACCTTGGATGCAAATAGACTAAATACCCCTAGGAAAAGGCACAGAGTGGCAAGTTTGCTAAAAAGTCAAGACCCAACAGTATGCTTTCTTCGAGAGATCCATCTTAGATGCAATAACACCCACAGGCACAAAGAGATGGAGAAAAATCTACCAAGTAAACAAAAAATCAGAAAAAAGCAGGGACTGCTATTCAATTTCAGACAAAAAAGACTTTAAACCAACAAAAATCTAAAAAGACAAAGAAGGAGATAGCATATTGGTAACTGACTCAATTCAACAAGAAGGCCCGACTACTCTAAATATATATGTGCCCAACACTCAGATACATAAATCAAGTTCTTAGAGACCTATAAAAAGACTTAAATAACCACATAATAATAGTTGGAGACTTCAACACCTCACTGATGGTATTAGACAGATCATCAGTGCAGAAAACTAACAAAGATATTCAGGACCTGAACTAGTCACATGACAAAATGAACCTGTCATGTGTCTATAGTAGATAGACATCTAAAGAACTCTCCACCCAAAACAACAAAATATACATTCTTCTCATCTGCACATAGCACATACTCAAAGACCAAACACACAAATGACATAAAACAATATTCAACAAATTAAAAAATTCAAAATCATACCATGCACATTCTTGGATCACAGTGCAATAAAAACAAGATTAATATTAAGAAAATCACTCATAATGATAAAATTACATGGAAATTAAACAACCTGCTCCTGAATCACTTTTAGGTAAATAATTAAATTAAGGCAGAAATCAATAAATTCTTTGATACTAATAAGAACAAAGGCACAACATTCCAGAATCTTTGGAACACAACTAAAGCAGTGTTAAGAGAGTAGTTTTAGCAGTAAAAGCCCACATCAAAAATTTAGAAAGATCTTAAATTAACAACCTAACATCACCACTAGAGGAATTAGAGAACCAAGAGCAAACCAACACCAAATGTAGCAAAAGATTAAGAAATAACCAATATCAAAGCTCTGAACTGAAGAAAATTGGAAGTCGAAAACCATACAAAAGATCAATGAATTATTAATTTTTTTCTAAAATAATTAATAAGATATATAGACTACCAGCTAGACTAATAGAAAAAAAAAGGAGAGAAGATCCAAATAAACATAACCAGAAATGACAAAGGAGATACTACCACTGACCCAACAGAAATACAAAAAAACCCTCAGAGACTGCTATGAATACCTCTGTGAACACATTCTAGAAAACCTAGAAGACATGAATAAATTCCTCTAAACATACTATCTCCCAAGGTTGAACCAGCAAGAAATTGAATCCTTGAACAGATGAGATCTAAAATTGTGTCAGATATAAAAAGCCTACAAACCAGAAAAATTCATCCCAGGATCAAATGGATACATAACCAAATTCTACCAGGCATATAAAGAAGAGCTGGTACCATTCCTATTGAAATTGTTCCAAAAAATTGAGGAGGAAGGACTGTTTCCTAACTCATTTGTTATCATCCAGATGCCAAAACCTGGTAGAGGCACAACAAAAAAAGAAAACTTCAGGCCAGTATCTTTGATGAACATGGATGCAAAAATTCTCAAGAAAATACTAGCAAACTGAATCCAATAGTGAAGTGACATCATTGTTTAGGGTGATACCTGAGGTTCATTGTCCCATGGCCATGGAAGACTAGGATGCAGACACACAGGAGTGAGGTTAAGAGTGGAAGTTTAATAGCTGAAAGAAAGAGAAAAACTCTCTGTGCAGAAAAGGGTCTTCGAGAAAAAAATCTGCAGAAGTTTTATAGATGAGCTTGTCTGGTTTACATAGGGCATGAAAGATTGGTTGGACCACGTGTACCATTTGCATAGTACACAAAGAAGCTGGCTGCCCTACTCTAATCTTTTATTATGCATATGGGTTCTCTACCTAGTTCGTGCCATGTTGCCTGCTTTTTTTTTACTGTACACGTGGTGACAAAGAAAAGGGAAGATGGAGCCTCCATGTTGAACATACCTGGCTTCCAGGTAGGCTTTTCGTATTGGCACAGCTGCCAGCATTCACCTGTGCAAGTTTCCAGCTTGTTTATCTATGTTTGCAGCTTGATTTTACAGGCTGCTCTTTGTTAAAAGGGAAGCCTTGCTGAGCCTCATTAACCTCACTATCTGGATAAATAATTTATTTTTAGTTCCTGTATCAATAACACATCAAATAGTTAATCTATCACAGGCAAATAGGCTTTATCCCTGGGATGCAAGGTTGGTTCAACATATGTAAATCAATAAATATGATTCAACACATAAATAGAACTAAAAACAAAAATCACATGATTATCTGAATAGATGCAGGAAAGGCTCTTAATAATATTCAACATTACTTTATGTTAAAAAAAAAAAACTCTCAACAAACTAGGCATTGAACAAACATACTTCAAAATGCTAAGAGCCATCTATGACATACCCACAGCCAACATTATACTGAATGGGCAAAAGCTGGAAACACTCCTCTTGAAAACCAGCACAAGATGAGGATTCCATCTCTCACCACTAGTATTCAACATGGTACTGTCAGTCATAGCCAGAGCAATCAGGCAAAAGAAAGAAATAAAAGGCATCCAAATAAGAATTGAGGAAGTAAAACTATTCCTGTATATAGATGATTTGATTCTGTTCCTAGAAATCCCCATCATCTCTGACCATAAACTCTTGATCTAATAAACAACTTCAGCAAACTTTCTGGATACAAAATCAACGTATGAAAATCAGTAGCATTCTTATATACCAGTAATATCCAAACAGAAAGCTAAATCGAGAATGCAATCTCATTCACAATAGACAGAAAAAAAAGAATAAAATACCTAGGAATATACCTAACCAGGGAGGTGAAAGATCTCCAAAACAAGAATACAAAACACTACTCAAATAAATCAGAGACAACACAAACAAATGGAAAAACATTCCATGCTCATGGATATGAAGAGACATTGTTGAAATGGCCATACTGCCCAAAGAAATTTACAGATTTAGTGCTATTCCTATGAAACTATCAATGACACTCTTCTCAGAATTAGAAAAATCTGAGAAGAAGTGCCAGAACAGCCAAGGCAATCCTAAGCAAAAAGAACAAAGCTGGAGTCATCACATTACTCAACTTCAAAATATACTGAAAGGCAACAAATAGCAAAACAGCATGGTACTGTTGCAAAAACAAACACATAGATCAATGGAACAGAGTAGACAGTCCAGAAATAATACCACATATCTATAAACCATCTGATCTTCACAAAGTCAACATAAACAAGCAGTGGAGAAAGGACTCAGTAAGTAGTGTTGGTATAACTGGCTAGCCATATGCATAAGATTGAAACTGAACCACTTCCTTACACCATACAACAAAAATCAACACAAGGTGGACTAATCACTAAATCTGAAACCTAAAACTATAAAAACCCTGAAAGATAACCCAGGAAATACTATTCTGGACATATACCCTGGCAAAGATTTCATGACAAAGATGCCAAAAGCAATTGCAACAAAAAGAAAAATTGACAAATGAGATCTAATTAAAATAGATAGCTTCTGCATAGCAAAAGAAGCTATCAACAGAGGAAACAGACAACCCATAGAGTGGGAAAAAATATTTGCAATCTATGCATGTGAGAAAGGTCTAATGTTCAGAATCTATAAGGAACTTAAATCAAGAAGCAAACAAAAACCCTGCTAAAAAGTGGGCAAAGGACATGAACAGACACTTTTCAAAAAAAGACATACACATGAGCAACAAGCATATAAAAAATGCTCATCACTAATCATTAGAGAAATGCAATCCAAAGCACAATGAAATGTTATCTCACACCATTCAGAATAGCTATTATGAAAAAGTAAAAAAATAACATGCTGGCAGGGTTGTGAGGAAAGGGAACAGTTTGTGTACTACTGGTGGGAATGTAAATTAGTTCAGCCATTGTGGAAAGCAGTTTGGAGATTTTTTCAAATAGCTCAAAGTAGAATTATTATTTGACCTAGCAATCCCATTATTGGGTATATATCCTAATGAATATAGATCATTCTACCACCATAACATACATGCATATGTATGTTCATTACAGCACTATTCACAGTAGCAAAGATATGGAATTAACTTAAGTGCACATCAACAGTAGACTGAATGAAGAAAATGTGATACATATACACCATGGAATACTATGCAGCCATGAAGAAGAGTTAGATCACATATTTTGCAGGAAAATGAATGGAGCTGGAGGCCATTATCCTAAGCAAACTGACACAGAAACAGACAGAACAGAAAAACAAATATCAAATGTTCTCTCTTATAAGTGGGAGCTAAACATTGAGAATATAGGGACATAAAGTAGGGAACAACAAACACCAGGGCCTACTCAAAGATGGAAAATGGGACAAGGGTGAGGATTGAAAAACTACCTATTAGGTACTATGCTTATCAACAAGGTGATGAAATAATCTGTACACTAAATCCCCACGGCATCAATTTACCAGTAGCAAACTTGCACATGTACAATGGAATTTACATAAAGGTTTTTTAAAAATGTTAAATATATGTTAAATATATCTATAATACATAAATATTATATATAACATATAAACTATGAATATAATAAAGCAGCTGTATAAATATCAGGATATAATAGAAAGTTATAGGTATAATTTAACTGAGTCAATAATAAAGAAACACAGCAGATGACTTCCCCAAATAGGAAGTCTTTAAGCAGAAAATCTCAAGACGGAGAAATCCAAAATTTCTTGCCTTTTTACCATTTGTTTAGTGGCTATATGCTGTAGAATAAAGGAAAAGGCCTAAATTAAACAAAGTTTTACTTATTTACACACTGTAACACTCTAATCCCCTTCCCATCAGAAACTAGCAAGCACATAGACATGTTTCTAGCCACATGCTGCCAATTGGAACTACTGAAAAAGAAAATCTCAAGACATCAGAGCTCCAGTGCTTTGATTTTGATTTTTTATTATGCCTTGTGACCTTGTGTATGAACTTAACTTTAAAGGGTCTCAGTTTCCTCATTTTTAACATGTTAAGGATTAGACTAGATTACTAGATTTTTGTATCTTTTCTTCTGGGCACAGTTCTTTATTTAAATAAAATTTTATGTGGAAACTCTCTATCAATATAGATGAAAGAAAAACTGCTCTGACTGAAGTTGGAGTGAGAAACAGAAGAAATTACTGAGTTAATGAGTTAGGTATACTTAAAGATACTTATCTTTAACCAGGAATAAGATAAGAATATGTACTAAAATATTGATCCTATACCTTTCTCTTTTATATCATTTGTTAACATTTTCATGTTGCATGGGAAAGAAAATAAATGACAGATTCAGAAAATCTCATAGGTTGACCAAATAGTCCTATTGACTAAGTTATAAAGAACTATCAAGGATTCATGCAAAGGCAGATAAATTAGTTAGTATTCACTGAAGCATTTCCTTGGAGTAAGTTCTACTTGAACTGCTTAAAAATGTTATTTCATATAATTTTCATAACTCTTTTATCTCCATTTTACAAAAAGAAAGAAACTGAGACAGAAACATTAACTTGCTCAAGGTCACATAGCTTAGTAATAGACCCAGTTTTCAAACTATATCACCTGATTTCAGAGACTAGCATCATAACACTTTCCTTTGCTTCTCTTATTCCCTGCAGAGTAGTTTAAAGCGGTGGCTCTCAACTTGAGTATGCATCAAAACCACCTGAAAAGCTTGTAAACCATGGATTGCACCTTCCCCCCACCCAGCATGTCTAGTTCAATGTATCTGGAGTAGAGCATAAGAATTTACATCTTTAAGTTCTGAAGTATACTACTTGAGAAGAAATTATGATAAACAACCAAACTATTAAAAGTAATTTATAAAGCATAAACCATTGCTGCCATTTTAATGAAAGTTTTTAAAGTAATAAATGAAAGGCAAGGAAGGAAAGTACAGAACAATATATATGTATAAAGTTCTACAATTTTGTAAAGAAAAATAATTAAAAGCAAGAAAATCTAAATATATGGAACATTTAATCTTACATATAATAATACAGTAGTCAATACTTATGTAGTATTTCCTATACACAGATAGTCTGCTAATCACTCTACTTATTTAATCTTCGCACAAACCCTATAAAATAGATCCTATATTTTTTCCATTATACAGATAAAATAAGTCAGCAACCGGCAAACAGATAAGACAGGGTTTGATTTTTTTGCAGTCTGCTTTTGAGTCTGAATTATTCCCATCCTAGTCCTCACTAAAAGATACTTGTGTATTCTTGATTTTGATTGAGAACTATCTAGGGAAACATATTTTAAGCATGAAGATAATTTATACTCATCAGATGGACAACGTTAGAATGAATGTGTGAGAAGAAAGGCATTTGCATGCACTCGCAGTGGCAGTGTTTATTGGTGGAACTATTCTGGATAGTAAGTTGGCAAAGTATAGCAGAGGCTTTAAAAAAACTTATACTGTTTGACCTATAATATAAAGTTACAGTGATTTCCATTAAAGAAATACTTAGGTTGCTTCACAAAAATCTCCATGCACAAAAATATTCATTTCAATATTTCATTTAAAAATAAATCAGTGAAATGAGGAGATTTTTTTTAAAAAATGACTAACTAAAGCTTACTAGGAAGCAATTAAGTATGTGGCTATTGCTCTGAAGTGATCAATACAAAAGGGCAATCACCTTATTTTCTTATGTTAAAAAAGCATCATGGAGAACACTGTGTATAGTGTGGGCTAATATAATTTTAAAATATAATAACCTAAGGGAATTAACCAAAAAAACCAAACTAGATGATTTAAGTTACACATAGGACAAAAAAAATATGAAAAGAATAATGGATTATAATTTAAAAAACAGCAAAGGAGAACAGTTAAAACCTACACAAAGGAAAATAAAAACCTCAAAATACACAATCACTTTAAAAGTATTTAAAGCAAAGATATGGAATCAATTTAGGTGCCCATAAATGGTGGATTGAATAAAGAGAATGTGGTACACACACACCATGGAATACTATGCAGCCATAAAAAAGAATGAAATAATGTCCTCTGTAGTCACAGGGATGCAGCTGGAGGTTATTATCCCAAGTGAAGTAACACAGAAACAGAAAGCCAAATACTGCATATCCTCACTTATACATGGGAGCTAAACACTGGGTACACACAGACATAAAGATGAAAACGATAGACACTGGGGACTCCAAAAAGTGGAAGGGAGAGCGGAAAAAGGGTTGAAAAACTTCTATTGAGTACTATGTTCATTATCTGGGTAATGGGATCAATAGAAGCCCAAACCTTAGCATCACGCAATATACTTGCGTGAGAAACCTGCACATGTACCCACTGAATCTAAAATAAAAATTTTTTAAAATAAGAAATATAAAACTACTTAAGATAAATATTACATTTAGCTCAAAAACAACACCTATATATTTGTTGTTTTCTTGAAACACTTAAAATCAAATGACAGAAAAAAACACAAAAACATAAAAATGAAGCAACACATAATAAAATGTAGCCAATGTGTACAACGATTACATAAGACAAAATAGAACTCTAGAAAAATAAAATGACAATAGATACATTTCATTAAAACCAAAATCCACATAAAGATTAAGTCATTAATCATTATGTGCTAATCTGCAGCATTAATATAACCAAACTCTTAGATACATAATAGAAATTTGGGAAAATATAATTGTTTATTCTCTAGAGCAAAGTGACCAAAACACCCAACTGGATAGGTTGCAAGAATAGAAAATAGTTATTTCCCATAATTGAAGGTTAATGGCTTCAGATACTACTTGATTTAACAGCTCTTCTTAGTTTGACTCTCTCTTCATTGATGCAAGTTGCTGCAGCAGGACCAACTTTTATTCCACTCTCTGTCCCCAGGTAGCAATGAGGGATGTGATGGTTCTCTTCCAACAATTTCGGCTGAGGTTTTATTGTCTCAATAGACCATATGAAGAAAGCAATACTCTGGTCGATCCAGCATAAGCCACACTGCTGGGGTAGAGTCAGCTCTACTGAAAGCACATAAAGAATGGGGGAGGGAGGAGGGATGAGAAATGACTGAACAACATAAATAAGTCAGTCACTTTAGTATATCTGCTAAATATGCAATCATAAGCAAAACAAAGTAGCTTATGTAATATGTATTATTCCAGAGTACATAATGGTGGTTGAGAGTTGCGAGGACTGTACTCCACATATCCTCTATTCCAGGACTCAGGCTGAGAGGATTGAGACATCATTTTTGTGCAAAGAAAAAGAGAGGTAGAGGGCTGGCAGAGCACCACAATGTCTCTTAAAGCTTCTGCTCCCACATAGCGTTGGTGAACTCCACTCACATTCCAATGGTCAAAGCAGGTTACAAACCTAGCCCAAAGTCAAAGTAATGGGGGGTATATTTCTGTGCATTGAAGTCACATGGCAGCGGGCAAAGATGTATAATCAATATTCTTACAGGCAAGTGGAAGGAAACGGGGCTTATTAATTGTGAATACAACCTACACCACTTTTGTATTTCTCAATATAATTCTAAGTTTGGGATTGTTAAAATGTAAAATTTAACTAGGATGAGAAATTTAATTTTTTTGTTGGTATCTACCTGTGTCACTGTCCCTGTCTCCATTTTATCTCAGAAATTTAATTGTCTATTCTCTATCTATCATATTCTCTTTGTGTCCTACGGTGTTTAGAATGCCCTGCAGTGTTTTATTATTATTATTAATTAAGCTGACCCACTGTGCAAATAATTGGAAATGCTATGAACTCCAAAATATCAGGATATTATCAGTGAATCAGCAAGAGAAGAACTAATCTATAGAATGAGTATGTTTTAAACACAGAGCAAAACACTCAAACTGACAAGGTGACTGTTAATCCATTTCTTCAACAAATTGCTAAGATAGTCTCTAATTAGAAGAAGATAAATGACTTCTTCAGCCTTTGCGAATTCAAAAAACACACACAAACACACTATCTTCCCGACCCACCCATCAGAATTTTTCATACACACATACATGATGTAAGTTGCTATGGTGATATGCTCATCTCCATGGCAATTGATCATTTTATTTCTGTAAATATCCATTGTCTCTTAATAGACAAATTATAGGCTATCAACCCAAAGATTTGAATCTTCAAAGAATATATAAAACAAACTCACATAAAATAAATTCCCACCCAAGAAAAAATGTTATTCCCAATAATAACAACAATGGACAAAGCAAAAACTTAGAAAATTAATAGCTAGAATGAAGCTATAAAAGTACATTTTTTTGGAAAATAAAAGCTTCCAAATAGCTGCAAATGTTCAAAATGACAGCTTTCTCACAATAGGTATGCATGATGCAACTCAGCTTCTAGCTGTAGTTTGTGTGTAGTTGTAACAATCATCGGCAGAAAATGAAATTCAGGATTCTGACTGCCAGAAAGTAATCATTGTAAAATTTGTCTACCTTCTGGAAAAAAATCATTTATAATCATATACAGAAAGTCATAAACATTGACTAAAGTATGAATAAATTGAAAACTCCTGACTTAGAGAGTGAGATAAAAGATAGTGACTTCAAACCCTGGTACGATTTGAAAATTTGACATTTAAATATATAACCGATATGTGTCTTTACATGTTAACTATAACAACAACAACAAAAAAATGTATATGCATTGTCATTGGATTCTGGTAAATTTTATGATGCAAAAAAGACAGTTTGGAAGAGGGGGTTCAATCAGCTGCTTTTTGTAAACAATTTAACATTTCAGGTTTAATAGTAGCATTTGCTCTAACATGAAGTCCATTAAAAACACTTTTATATTCCTGAGAGGCTTCATCAATTCTAGCACATCAATTTATGAAATTATTTTGAAATTCAATGGTCCATATGAAAGTAATGACTGGAACCTTAAGTTATACAAATAAAAGTAGGGCAAGTAGAAACATCAAATATCCACAAACACAAATTAGGACATGGATTATAAATACTTTTTATTTAACTCCAATAAGGTATGAAAAAGCATACATAGAAAAACTGGAAGATTAAACAATCAGATTGATAGAGTTAATTTCAAATATTTGGTTTGTTAAAATTAACTTTATAAGAAAAATATCTTTCAAAAGTAAAAAATAAAGAAAAAAATTTAAAAATAAATATTCTGAAGTCCAACCATGAGAACATGACTTATTTTGATGAACATTAAAAAGCAAGAGAGTGAGAGAGCAAACAATCTTCACCATCCATTTATTATCTCCACAATGTTGCATTTTTAGATGTCCCATAATCATTTAACCATCCCTGGTTGATGGATAATTTTGCACATATTCAATATTGTATTAAAATCGAAGGTCATATATTGATATTACCTCTTGAAAAATATATCTGATGATGCTATGTTCTTCTGGAATGTTAGTCTTTCTCTTACTGATTTTTAGGAGAATTTTAAATAGGAAGTTAGCAGTGGTTTCCTTTCAAGTAAAGCAAATTATTCTTGTTTAAATATGTGGATTATTTATATAATATTTGGGCAAACTGATTTTTCTAATGGGAACAACAAATCCAGAAAGAAGTAGGCAGATAGAAATTTATATTTGTTTATACAAAAAGTATCCAGCAAAATATAAAATATCTAGCTACCCAAATATTATATAAATAACCTAAATGTGCGTCCTTATTCCCTTTGGTCTCCTATAGCATCTAATATTAATGAATGTTCAAAAACAAATCTGTGCCACATTACTTGATGAAGAGTTTAGTGGGGAGATTACATATTGGCCTATTTGTAGGCAAGCAGTTATCTTTTTGTTCTTAACTCTCACCTGCTTTTGGTCAATGATGACAAAGTATAGTCAGAAATATGTACCAAATATCATTTTAATGTATGCACCTCTACTCACAAAATAATGTTTAATATAATTGGAAATAAATATCCACCAAAGAATACTGAGATTGGAACCAGAAGGCAACATATGCTATTTGTAGTCTTGTTGCAGCCGGTAGGTGTACAGGATGTCATGAAATAACAGAAACCTCAAGTGGCTATAGACATGGAGGGGATTGTATTGATCGGTTAGCGTTTTTCATACGTTATGGGTTAATGCATGATACCGAGAAAGCCATTTGCTCAAAGATGTTATGGCTCCAATATTAAAAACATGTTTCAAGTCACCCTCATGAGAAGTGAGACAAAGTGAGAGGCTTATGACTGTATCTTTTCTGTGACCTTGTCTTAATCCTCTATAACTCAAGGGGGCCATCAACATATATCTTAATGCTCACTATCATATGTCAAAAATCATTAATTACCTAACTATTATATGCTAAATAGAAAAAAAAAATTGGAATCTTCACCTTTCCCCATCCATCGTCACACAGATAGAGGCCAGTAGTCTGCCTCAAACAAACATATTTCAAGTTCCCCACAAAGATATCTTAAAAGGAGCACTAGGGGAAAAAAAGAGACAGACAAGATGACCGTTATTCATCAATATAGCTATTATAACTAGCTGAATTCAGGGGATTCAAAATTTCTTTTCCAGTGAAGTTTATGAAATTTTTACACACTAGGGCTTCTTGTGACTCATATTAGGACCCTATATTTGAAATCTCTATATCCTAATGAATGAATAATTCCCTAAATCGACCCCTTTTTTTTTTTTTTTTTGTTACAAAAGCCCCTCCCTTTCTGTCTTTTATCTCCATGTGAACATCACAAAAAAACCTAGCCTATTAGCCAGCTCTAGTCATCTCATTAATTTATGCTGGGCTTAAGAATTCTGTGGTTCACCAGGAGGCAGAGCTTGCAGTGAGCCAAGTTCGTGCCACTGCACTCCAGCCTGGGCGACAGAGCGAGACTCCATCTCAAAAAAACAAACAAACAACAAAAAAGAATTCTGTGGTTCAGTTTCCGAGCTAAGTGTCCTGGAAACTACACACAACCTGCCCTCCTAACATCTGCAAGAAAAGGTGATAAAGAGAAGAAAAGATAGAATAGAAAGCCATAAAACATGGAGCATATCAAATAGAAGCCTCATACACTTAATATAGAATAATAATTAAAGGAAATATAAGCAGATACCAAATTTAGGAGTTGCCAAAATTCTTCTCTAAATATTTTATCTGATTGCTAGAGTTGATTGTAAAGACTGAGATGTTTTCAAGGATTGATCATTATGCATTTATTTATTTGAGCATTTAAGTCTATGAATTTTTTTCAGCATCATTTTAGTCACTATCATTATTTCCTATTTTGCAATCTCAACTTTTATCTTTTTTCTTTTATTCAATAGTTGTTTATGAAAAACATATTTAATTTTCAGGAGTTCTCTCTTTCTCTGTTTCTTTCTCCTCTCTCTTTCTCTCTGTCTCTCTCAGCATCTAGTGTTTTTGAGAGAAAATATATTATTCCTATTTTGAGTAATTAATTGAACTTTTTTATTTGTGAAAATGAGAGATTTGTAGAGACAAATATATATGTAAGACAAATATATATGTAAAATATAGAGAATATATTAATGTATGAGAAATATATTTGTTCAAATATATATTTTAAGTATAATGTATATGTGTTAAAAATATGGTATAATGAGACAAGTAGGATATATTGTTAGGATACCAGATTTGAAGGTTAAAGGAAGGTTTTCCTGAGGAATGGACAAATTGATAACTGCAAGATATAAGAAAGGAGTAGAGGAGTCAGGAGTGAAGCGGGGTAAAGAAAATACATCATGTAAAGGAGAACAGCTCATATTTGGTACATTACAGAAAGGAAGAAGGAAGGAAGGAATCGAGGATGAGAGGAAGCAGTGGAAGGACAGTGCTATGATTTGAATATCTGTCACCTCCCAAAATCATGTTGAAATTTAATCCCCAATGTGGCAGTATTGAGAGGTGTATTATTGGGTTACTGTGGGAGTGGGATTGGTGGTTTTATAAAAAGAAACAGTCCTGGGGTAGCACAATCAGCCCCCTCACCATGTGATGACCTGCACTGCCTTGGATTCTGCCGAGGGTCTCCACTAGCAGGAAGACTCTCACCACATGCGTACACTCAGCCTTGGACTTCTCAACCTCCATCCCTGTAAGAAATAAATCTTTTTACTTGTAAATTACTCAGTCACATGTATTCTGTTATAAGCAATAGGAAATGTACTAAGACAGAAAACTGATGGCAAAGAGAAAACAATGGCCCTTTCCAGAAATAAATAGGAAGGATAGCTACAGTTTAAAATGTGAGTGGGAATGAGTAGCTACAGATGAATTTGGAAAAGTCAGCATAAAGCAGAATGACCTTGAAAGCCACATGAAGGCATTTGAATGGTTTCCTATAAACAATGGAGAGGCAATTATAGATTTTTAGCAGAAGAATGGCATAATAATATTTCTAGAAATATAACTAGTCCAGAATAAAAAACAGACTGGAGAAGACACACGGGGAATGGGGGAATCCTTCTTAAAAAAAATTTTATTTTTCTTACCCAAGTAAGAATTAGTAGTAGCCCCTAACGAAGCAGGAGCTAGTTAACAGAGTATGATTTCAGGTTTGGAAATATTTGGGAGGAAAAATGGAGAGGAATTGGCAAGTAACTAGGCATGTATGGTGAAGAAGTCAAAAGGTCACTCTGATTAGCTACAGATTTCTAGTTCTGAAGGGATGATGGCTACACATTGGAGAAAGAATGGTTTCTTCAAGGAGTGGTGCTGAGGAAAATAAATATCCACATGCAAAAGAATGAGACTAGATACTTATACCACACATAAAAATCAACTCAAATGAATTAAAGATTTAAGTATAGACTTGAAACTGTAAAACTCCTAAGGAAAACATAGGGGAATGCTTCATGATATTTATTATGGCAATGGTTTCTTTGGATTAATGTGAAAAGCACAAGCAGCAAAAGAAAAAAATAAGCAAGTGGGAAGACATCAAACTGCAAGACTTCTGCACAGCAAAGAATCAACAGAATGTGACTGAAACCCAGGGAAATGGAGTTAATATTTCCAAGAGGTATATCTGATAATAGCAAATAAAATAAAATGGAATAAATTAAAATAACCTCATTAAAAATGGGCAAAGGATGGAACAGACATTCCTCCAAAGAAGACATACAAATGAACAATAGGTGTATGCAAAGAAGCTTAGTATTAGTAATCTTTAGTAAACTATAATTAAATTGTCACTTTATGTGTCTTAGGATTGATGTATTTTTTAAAAAAAGAAATCTCCGTGAGAATGTGAAGAAATTGGAACTCTTTGTATACTTTTGGTAGAAATGTAAAACGGTGCAGGACCTATGGAAACCAGTATGGAGTTCCCCCAAAAGTTAAAATAAGCTATCATATAATCCTGCACATACAAAATAAAATTATGACTTCTACAGCAATATCTTCACTCCCATTTTTATTGCAACATTATTCACAGTAGCCAATATATGGATATAAGGGAATAACCTAAATGTTCAACAAATATTAATAGACAAGGAAAATGTGGTATATGTGTGTGTGTATCTATATATACATGTATCTATATATATACATGTATATATATACTTGTATAGATACATATACATGTATCTATATATATATGTATCTATACGTATATACATGTATCTATACACGTATATGTGTGTATATATACATATACACATATACGTGTATAGATACATGTATATATACACACACACACACACACAATGTTCTTTATCTTTCAACATCTGGGATGAGATTGCATTTACTTACAGATAGGTAGAAATTCATTTGTGCATACGTGTGTATGTATGTGTGTATTTTACTCCTATTAATTTAGAAAGCTTAAAATTGCTTTTGGTTACATGAGTAATTTCATTTAAAACTTTATATACTACTTTTGACCGTTCCCTTTACTTTAGCAACTGCTGTCTCATTGTTATAATCATCACTTACACAAATTATTGCAATAGCATCTTCACCGGTCACCTATGTTTGCGCTTGCCATTCCTATGCTTTTCCTATTCTCAACACAGAAACTAAAGTGATCCTTTAAAAATGTTGCTATCTTGCTCAGTCATTCAGTGGGATCCTACAGATATCAGAATAAAAGTCTTGTTTAATCTCTCAAGCTTTATTTTTACCCTCAAGTGATTGTTTTCAAATTTCACCTCACTACACAGCCCTCCTTACTGCAGCTGTTATGCATTAGCTTTCAGAAAAACCAATTTACCAAGTTGCTCTCACCTTATATTGAAAAGTACTTCTGAAAAGTTCCTCTTAACTATAATGGGAAGTGACTTTGCCAGAAAATAAAGCAGAAAAATATCTATTTATATTCAAAGACATTATCTCTATGCATCCTTAATCAGGAGACACTTATCAGAAAACCAGGATTCTTCCCCTTCTATTCTGTTTCCACCTTCATTGATGTAACACCAAATGAGGGTACTGAAATACAGTTTGGATGCTAACCATCCAGTGCTAGTGTTTGTCTGGCTGGCTAAAAATATAGGTATTCTAATAGTCCTTGCATGTTCAATAATTTGCTAGAACAATGCACAGAACTCACTGAAAGTATTCTATTTAAGATTACAGATTTATTATAAAGGATAATAAGGTGAGCTCTGGGAGGCTAACAAACAGAAAGCATCTGTGCCATTTCCCTGTGGAGTCAGGGCATACTCTATCTGCATATCAGTATTTCTCAACCAGGTGAATGTGTTCACCAACTAGGACACTCTACTGGGCCTCAGTGTCCAAAGGTTTTTTTTGTTGTTGTTGTTGTTGTTTCACTATGTAGACAAGATTGATTAAATAATTGGCCACATAATCAAATATCATTTCCAACCCCTTGTTTTCCTAGGATGCCTGGACGATTAAAGTCTAACCCTTAAGTCATATGTTTCATCTTTCAAATGACCATCTTCTATCTTGAAATTATGTAAGAGTCTACCAAAACTCATCTATTAGTATAACAAAGACACTTTTTTTTTTTTTGAGCTGGAGTCTCACTTTGTCATCGAGGCTGGAGTGCAGTGGCGCAATCTCGGCTCACTGCAACCTCCATCTTCCAGGTTCAAGTGATTCTCCTGCCTCAGCCTCCAGAGTAGCTAGGATTACAGGCACCCGCCATGACCATGTCTGGCTAATTTTTGTAGTTTTAGTAGAGAAAGGGGTTTGCCATGTTGGCCAGGCTGGTCTCGCATTCCTGACCTCAGGTGATCTGCCTGCCTCGGCCTCCCAAAGTGCTGGAATTACAGGTGTGAGCCACTGCATCCGGCCTAAAGACATTCTTTTTAGTCAGAAAATCCTAAGCATTTCTGAAGCTGTGTACCAGGAATCAGGGACCAAACAATGTATGTATATGTATTATATAACATACCTCGCCTTCCCATTTCCTCACCCCTATCAGGGCCAAGAGAGTCAGTTACTTCACATACGCAATGAGAACATAAAAAATAGTGTCAACAAAGTGATTTAGAAGTCTATTGACTTCTTCTTAATCCAACCCTCATCGTTTCTGCTTTGCCACCAAGAACTTTATCAGCTAAAGTCATTTGCTTTCCAATAAAATAATTTCCAAATTCCCTTGGACCTGATACCCCATACATTCTTTCGCACATACATTCTTTCAAATCACATACATTCTTTCAAATCATGGCCACAGCCACCTGTCATGTCACTAACATCAACAAGTTTACTTTTTTCTCAGTTGAATTATATTCTGATAATTTTTTTGCCCAAGCCTGCCATATTATAGTAAATTATGAACAGGAACTTGATCCATTTTCCACCCCTAGCCTTGATACTCATTAGCCTTAGGGTGATAGATTTGATTAAAGAACACTGAAGGTAACTGAGCCTCAGAATTTAGAATGACTCTATTGATCATACAACAAACATGACATGAAAGTCAGATGGTGCCGGACTTACTTTCTTTAAAAACAATGGATAGGAAATTTGGCCCATTCCTCTCCATTTGTAGCCCTGCTGCAAGGTCACCATGGTAACCAATAAAAGACCAGCAAGAAAGATCTTCAATATTATCACCTAGAAATCTTACTCATCCTTTAAAATTCCAAGGAAGCCATGCATAGTTTCAAAACTCCTAAAAACTAGATCATACCTAATACATAGGGACAATATTTTTTGGTGTTATAATCTGTAATCTTGTGCCTGTAATCCCAGCTACTCTGGAGGCTGAGGCAGGAGAATCACTTGAACCCGGAAGATGGAGGTTGCAGTGAGCCGAGATTGTGCCACTGCACTCCAGCCTCAATGACAAAGTGAGACTCCAGCTCAAAAAAAAAAAGTGTCTTTGTTATACTAATAGATGTGTTTTGGTAGACTCTTACATAATTTCAAGATGGAAGATGGTCATTTGAAAGATGAAACATATGACTTAAGGGTTAGACTTTAATCGTCCAGGCATCCTAGGAAAACAAGGGGTTGGAAATGATATTCGATTATGTGGCCAATTATTTAATCAATCATGTCTACATAATGAAACAAAAACAACAGCACCAACAAGGTGAGTATAGCTAACCATAGGCAAAATATTCTCCCAGAAGTAAATGGCAATATCCTGAAGTTAGTAGTTAGGATTCAAAAGAATTACATAAAACCCATTTTACAATATTTGTTCTTTCAAAAAATATTCTACTTAAAGAAATAATGTCAAATAACTAGTAGATAAAAGGGAATACAGTTTTAAATTTCACTATGGAATTTATTCTAAATCTAGTAAATATCAAGCCACTTTTCAATTTATGGTAGGCAAATGTAGTGTCAGACCTCTGAATTCCTATGTTTTTAATATTCTTAAAGCCATTGATTCGTAAAAAGTCTCAACTAAGTACACCTAACACTTTAATTAATGGGGCAGGTGAGAGAATATAATTCTCTGAGCCATCTTAAAGTAAGGCCCAAATTCACACAAGGGGAAGGAAAAACAATTAATAGCTTTTTATATTTTGCCTTAAAATCTTCGTATCCATTTTTTGAATCCACAATAATGAGGTTTGTTTCACTATTTTTAAAAAGGTGTTGTAAATTATGTACTATAGATTAATTTGAATTGTCTAATCTCTTTGAAGAAAATATTGTTCTTATTTTTCATACTTTATGTCTTTAGTAAACACTGGCTTCTGAAAGGCAGCAGATTGGGATTGTCTGAAATGTAAAAGAAAGGACTAAGCAATGACCTGTGGAGCTTGACTTTGGAGTACTCACGTACCTCCCAGTTTCTGCCATGTCTAAGAAGAATAATTTCAAATGCAAAGGCAAAAAATAGTATCATCCAGAATCATTTGGGAATGGAAATCATATTGCTAACAGAAACCGCAGACAAAGCAGATGGCAGGATCGTGAGGTATTTTAAGCTAAAAGAAAAATACTTTAGCTTTAAAGGTGACTGAAAGCCTATTAGGAACACAATAAGAATTAAACAATTAGAAACGTTTATAAGAGAAAGGTTTAGCTCTTACAGATGAAGTTAGAAATGTGTGAAAGACAAGAATCATGCAAAATAAGACAGAGGGATTTAATTACTTCTAAATATTCAGGTTAGGAGAGAGCTGAAAACTAGGAAGAATATGCAGAGAAATATACCAGCAGAATGATATGCAGGGAGGGTAAGGAGATGGGGTAGGCAGGAGGAGTATGCCAAGGGAATATGCAGGGGAATTCATTGGAATTCAGGGCAAGTTATAGAGAGGAGGAAAAGGGAAGGTCTGTCTGAGAAGACTGAGTAAGGCCCTGCTGAGAAACCTCATATCCAGAACAATATTCAAAAGCATTCTTTGAACAGAAAAATTGATGTTTAAGAAATGACTGGAAATCTCTCCTTTGATGACAGGGGAATAACCACAACAATCATAACAGCCAACATGCAATGAGTGATCACTCTATGGTAAGCACTGTGCTATGGACTTGGCCTGCTCTATGTCATTTAATCTTCCAGAAAATCTATACGTTCTGCAATCTTTACTTATTTCCTAGAATAAAGAGGTCATTGATCAGCTTTGAGTCTTAAAGCTGACTTTCATGACCTCTTTAGTAGAGAGTTGTTCAGAGAAAAAGCTTTTCTGAATTTCATTATTCTGACCTTTATCATAAAAAGAGGTAGCCCTGGCTAACATAAATACAGAATATTATTGGAGGCGGTGGAGGCGGGGGATCCCAACCAGACTCAAAGGATTTGGCAAAAGTCAAAGACTTTTGGTCCCATGGATTATGGGAAGAGACAAGAGACATAGGGAGCTCTAGGTCAAACATGCAGGAATTAATGCCTCCAGAGGATGAACTCATAGATACATGAGTAGAAAGAATTAGCTATATGGGGAACCTGAGGGATTGAGGGGTATTGGCCCACTTTCAGGCCTTTAGGAGATGCTCCACAGAGTGCCACTTCTCCCAAAATTGCAGGGTAATAGTGCAGTAAAATAGGCAAAAAGCAGCTACACAGGTGAGCTGGAAGTCATTCTGATCTCTGTGTGCTGGAAGTTGTGAGAAAGGGACCCAGAAGTGTCCATGTGTCCAGTAAGGAAACACAGATGTGTTAAGAAAGTTTTTGCACCAGCAGAGGCTTGGGGTTAAAAATAAAGGCGTGTGAGCTGTGGGGACTTTGAATCATGCGATAAATGGCCAGGATCAAAGACTTCAGCCACAGCTGACTGGAGCATCATAACCTCAAAAAGCCAGACGCTTTTATGTCTCACTTCAAGAGCTACCAATCCAGGAGGAAACTAGACCAGGCACCCTGGAGAAAGTCTAGCAAGCCTGCGGAGGACAACCCATTCATACAAACACCTAAGGCTTTCTCTGCTAATCTGAGGTCATAGGCCCTCTCTAAACACCTAGTCCAGGCCTTGGAGGGGAGAGTTGGAGAGGAAGAGAAGGAGAGTGGAACATGAAAAGACAGCATTTTGTCCAAAAGTGACTGTTTACAGGGAGAGACAGATTATATTCCCTGATGGATCTAAACTTCCCACATTGTAAATAAAACTTAGAACTCCAAGCCACCACCATCCTATTCGAATACCCAGGGGTAAGAGTGCTTATGTACCAAGTGTGAATAAATTTTTGGTATTGTGACACTAGATTTGGGGTTTTGGTTTTGTTGTTGGATTTTGCATCAATAAATATGTTTTCTCCATCAGACGGAAATACAATTTTTAAATCATCTATTATTTGGGGAGTTTAATGATCCTCCTGCAGAACTATATTGGCTGTCTCCTTTTATTTATGATTGTTTGATAATTAACTTAATACCTCTGGTTATTTCCATAATTAGATTCTAGCCAATTTTGGTATTGTACTGTTATCATTAAAACGATCATCTAAATTTGATCTCAACTATATTTTTTTCTTGTCATTAGTTTTCATTGGTTGGTTTAGTATGTTATTCATTTTTTAAATTCTTGAGTTGAAAATTTTGTGTATTTTTTTTCAACACAAATATTGTGTTATTACAATAGGATTTCTAAATTTAATTCTTTTAGTGGGCATTTGTTAATTGCCCATCTGGCATTAATCCCTTCCCCACTCCCTTTCCTGACAGTGTCCAGAATTTTGCAACCATGTAGTTTTAAACTGAAGAGGATATATGCACACCATGTTGCCCAGGGACGTAGGGGCCTTCTGGTGAGAGCTGGGGGAGGTGCCAACTATTCCCTGGGAGGACAAGTTAAAGAGATTTGTCAGAAAGACTAGGATAGTATAGAACAAGATTTTTCATGAAATGTATTTTTAAAGACACCATAATCAGATATTATGTATTTGCCTTTGTAAGAAAATTGCTAAAATTTCACCAAAGCTTGGCATTTTTTACATAAGCATCCCAAATAAGTTTTGCGTACATATTTTTATTTATATGCCACACTTACTGAACTGAGGCAAGGATTCAGAGCATTGGAGATGTGGCCAGATTTCTCTCTGCAGTTTCTGCTTTATTTTAGAGGTGATGACTTAAACTAGGTACTGCAAAACTGTTGGGTAGCTATCCTAGTTTTACTAATTATAATCTTGCCCATTGGTGAAATAAATAATCTTGAGGAATTATAATTTAGAAATATCTATGCATTCCTAGAAAAAAACAATTTTTTACTATTCTTTTCCTAGATAGCTAGAATACTTTTCCTAATACTTTATTTATTGTTTGTTTTAATAAATGGCTTTGTGGCCAGAAATTTCACTACTATATAAAACTTCACTATTCAGCTGGGTGCAGTGGCTCACACCTGTAATCCCAGCATTTTGGGATGCTGAGGTGAGCGGATCACCTGAGGTCAGGAGTTTCAGACCAGCCTGGCCAACATGGTAAAACCTCGTCTCTACTAAAAACACACAAAAAAATTAGCTGGGCATGGTGGCGAGCGCCTGTAATCCCAGCTCTTCAGGAGACTGAGGCAGAAGAATCGCTTGAACTCAGGAGGGGGAGTTTGCAGTGAGCCGAGATTGCGCCACTGCACTCCAGCCTGGGCAACAAGACCTAGATTGATCTCAAATAATAATAATAATAATAATAATAATAACTTCACTTTTCTATGTTTGCTGGGATAGTCCAAATTTATCTAGAACTTAACTCCTTTCTGCAGCTGGTGCCCTTTCCCTCACTGAAACTGTGTTATAGAGTATTTGCTTTATGTTTTTATATTTATTTATTTATTTATTTATTTATTTATTTATTTATTTTGAGACTGAGTCTTGCTTTGTTGCCAGGCTGGAGTGCAGTGGCATGATCTCAGCTCACTGCAACCTCCGCCTCCTGGGTTCAAGTGATTCCCCTGCCTCAGCATCCTGAGTAGCTGAGACTACAGGCATGCGCCACCATGCCCGGCTAATTTTTTGTATTTTTAGAAGAGATGGGATTTTACCATGTTGGCCAGGATGGTCTCAATCTCCTGACCTCGTGATCTGCCTGCCTCAGCCTCCCAGAGTGCTGGGATTACAGGCGTGAGCCACCGCACCCGGCCAAGTATTTGCTTTATTTAAAAACCTGTCTCAACAAAATGCATGCTGGATATCCACAAACGGGTTTTCATTGTATTTCTTCAAATTATTCCCAACATGAGATTTGTACCTGTCTGAGACATCATGTCTATTCTCTTATAATAAGTATATTTTGGAAATCCAGTCTGCATACATCTCCATTGTTACCTCTATCCTTCAATGCTTACCTCTATCCTTCAATTATTTCTGTACTATGATACCCTGAAGGAATGTCTTGAAGTTCTCTCTCTTGTGGATGTTAACTTTTGCCATCCTGAAATGATGATACATATGTTTCCTAATGATTTGCATTTCTTTGACATTTAAATAAAAATTTGACCAGAATAGGAAATTAAATAAATTGGTACAAATCATGATGTTGATTGTATATGCAGCTTTCTTCCTAGGGCTGCCACCATTTAAATGATGTGAGATAATTCAGTACTGCCCTAGGTTATTTTATGTCCCTATATGTTTACACAACTTCAGAAGTGGAGTTAAGATAAACATTTCTCATGCGAAACTACCATCTGGTTTTATTGTTCTTTGATTTTCAGTAAAGCCTCTGAGATTTACCTATACAAACAGACATACTGATGACTTCTCTCTTCCATATAAAAAGAGGATAATAAACAGAACCAAAATCCTCCCATTTTATATTATTTTTCCTACGATGTCCTAAACAATAAAGCAATAGCAATATAGATAAATGCTTGTAAATGTCCTTCTTTTTAAGAGCTGCAAATAAATTCTGAACATATATTTGACCCTGGAAAGTCAGCAGGAATTATCCTGTAATGTTGACATTGCATAACAAAGCAATTTCTCTTTTTTGAAATTGCTACATACAAATATCTCCATGGTTAACAGAATCTTGATCATTATTTCAGGAAACACAATCAACATAGTCCCTTTCTTATTATATACAGCATATTTTTTCTATTTTCATCTTCAATTAAAATCAGTAGGTTGGGATATTATTTGTATTGAAATAATTTTATCTGTACATATAATATAAAATTCATCTTAGCATAACTTTTATATAATCTCTTGTATTTGTTTTCTATTGCTGCTTAGCAACTTTTCACACACCTAATGGCTTAAAATAATACCTATTCATTAACTCACAGATTTTATGAGTCAAGAATCTAAGCACAGATTAGCTAGGTCCTCTGTTCAGTTTCTCAGCAGGCTGAAATCTAGGTGTTGACTAGGGCTTCAATCCCATCTAAAGTTCAGAGTTTACTGTCAGTTCAGTGGTTTGGGGCCCAATTTAGTTCCTTCAATCTGTAGGACTAGGTCATTTACCTCCTAGAGGCTGCCTGTCATTCTCTGCCACATGACCCTCTCCAAAGCATAGCAGTTTGCTTCTTTACCAGGACATCAGGAAAATGTATTTGACTTTTAATCTCTCCAACTTCTGAGAAGTCATTTTAAAGAAGCTATCTGGTTACATCACACCCATCTAGGATAGTCTCTATGTTGTTTAAATCAAAGTCAATTCATTAGGGACCTTAACTACATATGCAAAATCTCTTCGACAGTATAAC
The DNA here is from genome assembly GCF_028885655.2 of Pongo abelii. Taxonomy (NCBI): domain Eukaryota; kingdom Metazoa; phylum Chordata; class Mammalia; order Primates; family Hominidae; genus Pongo; species Pongo abelii. Next base: position 53,719,772 of record NC_071997.2, on the reverse strand, counting down.
ACAATTCAATGGCATTGTTAACCATAACACTCCTGACACCGAAGATGTGGGTTTTTCTCCTCACACCTCACCAACCAATTTGCCAACACTCCAGAGGCCAAATGCCGGATCTGGAATGAAATTCAATTTTGACACTAACTACCTAGAGTTAGTACAGACTCCACGGATTCAGAGCTCAGTCCCACGAGACTGCGCCCACTTCAGACATCAATCACTAGTGCTGAGCTTTATGTACTCTTGACTGATCAGCTATAAAGTTGTGCAGTTCCCACAACCCCAACCTCAAGCTTGATAATTGTCTAGAATGTATCACAGAATTTAGGGGAGTGCTTTATTTACTCTTACCAATTTATTCTTAATGGATACAAATAAGTAGCCAGTTGAAGAGGTACCTGAGACGAGGTCCAGAAGGGTCCTGAGCACAGGAGTTCCTATCCCTGTGGAGTTTGGCTGCACCGTCCTTCTGGCATGTGCATGTGTTCACCAACCAAGGTCTTTGAACCTCCTTGTTTGGGTTTTTTTAATGAAGGTTTCATTACATATGCATAATTGGTTAAATCACTGACCATTGGTGACTAACTCAATCTCCACCCTTCTGCCCTCCCTGGAGTTCTAATAACATGGTTGGTTCCTCTGGTAACCAGTCCTTATCCTAAAGCTAGGCAGGGATGCACCAAGAGTTACCTCATTGGCATAAACTCAGGTATGGTTGAAAGGTAATATTATAAATAACAAAAGATGTTTCCCTCACCTCCACAACTCAGAAAATTATAAGAGTTTTAGGAATTCTGCGCCAGGAGACAGGGATAAAAACCAAAAGTATATTTCTTATTATATCACAATATAACAATAATAATGGAAATAAAATCCCATATATTCTTAAATCCCACTCACACACAAACAAACAGGATTACATGAGGCAACAGACCAGGGGGAAAAATTTTCTGGGTCATCTTAGAATTTTGCCTACCACAACAGTCTAGTCAACCAATGGAGATATAAGCTACTAACGATTACATAGAAACCACAGAACTGAAAATTAGGGAAATATGACTAAGATCATAATCACTACTTATTTTTATCCTTACTCTATTCCAGGAATTTTACTTTGTGATCAGAGACTAATTAAATCTTTGCAACAACCTTATTTTTTAAGTATTATTGACATTATCATTTCCAAAATTTACAGAGGTGTAACGGTTGGCTAGAGGTCACATAGTCTTTGAGTGGCAAAGACTGCTGAAGTGCAGACTCTCTAACACTGGTGTTTGTGCTCCTGCTGTATAAGCTATCTTTTCAGCCTCATACAACCCTCACTATTTGTTGATAAACAGGTAAGAAGATAATTATTGGGGTCATATCTGTTTAGAAGCCCTCAGTCTTAGGTAACAGTGCTATGAGAGGATAAGATGCTAAAGAAGGTGAGAGTCTGCTCAAGGGCAGACTTAATGGTTGTCCTTCCTATGGGAATATTGGGTGTGTGCATCAGAATTGTGGCAAGTGGGGTGACAGTTGGTAATGGACTCCCCATCTTTTGGGGCTGGATTGCTTCTAATAGATTGAGTATCTGAGCCAGAGATCATGCTGTGGCATTGAGGACCTGATTCCCAGAAATACCTACCACCACGTGTCTTGTGTAGAATTATTAGCTAGAAGAACAGGCCTGAATTCAAGCTTTTGAAGATGTTGGGAGTGGTGATAATTTCAACAGTATGGCTAACAACAAAACTAGTCCAGGCAAATGTGTCACTCTGTACATACAAATAACCAAGACAGATTTGCCTCTGCAAATATGTAGTTATGACTAACAAACTTAATAATTTGAAAAAAGTGAGTATGCCAGACAAATGCATCATTCCAAAACCACAGGTATCTTTGGACACAAATTATTATGGACATAGAGTCTACTTCAGACATGTTCACTTCTCACACACTAAGAAGTTTAACACACTGATAACAGGATGCACAGGGATGGCTTCCAGACACACCAAACACTTTGGGCATCTTGATTTTTTTGCCAAAATCATGTGAATACATTCATGTGAACACATACTAGGAATCACTTGGTCAGTTTAAGATTGAAATAAGGGAACCACACTGACATTATTATGAGGGCTCATCTCACCAATATCTGAATTCTTGTTCACCTGGTTATTTGAAATACTTAAGTATGCTTCCTCAAGATGAGTTGTTTTTGTGTGGCTACTGCAGGCAATGATGTGCAAATAATTAGTAGTCACTGATATTTAATAATTAATAATAATTATTATTAATCAATACATGTAATGCAGGTAAAATATTTAAGGTTATTTAAGAATTATATGCATTTTTATTCTTTGCTTAATGTTTTCTTTCAAAGTGATCTTGAAATTTCCATAAAACATTAACTATTTTCAACTTAATAAGGTGCATAAAGGTTTGACAGGGCAAGCTTGTCTGAAAATCTCCTTATCCTTCTCAAGCCTGTATTTAGTTGTAGATATCTACAAATTCCTTTCTCAAGAATTAAATTATTGGACTTCTTTATCTTTTTTCTGGGAATATTGAGTTTGCTACTTGTCATTTACAATGGAACAAATAATTAAACTACATTAACAATTTATTAAGTTCTGATAGAATGAATGTGTTGTGTAAGGTATATTTGCTTTTATTTTGCAATAAAAAGGTTTTCTGAGTGTTTCAGCCTCTGTGGAAATGTAGGGTCCTTATTCCAGGGTCACTTTGCTTCTCCTAAATTATAATTGCTGATTCTTTAAATTTCTTAGAATATAAAGTCTTTATGCTTTTATAGTTCCTGTTTTCTCCTACAATTTCCCTGCTACAATTACTGAATACTGTCTACCTTGCTAAATGAGAGGGTTTACTAGATAACATTTTGGTTCTAAGCCTAGTCTTAACATTCCCTGGATCAGTTATAGGAGTGCCCCTTTACCCAGTTCAAAGGATGGACTTTCCGTCCATGGTCTTGCTTTGAAGGCAAGCCTCCTTTCTATTGCTGAAGTAGGTCCTACATATTTGTAGATGGCCTTCCCACAGCATTTCATCCCCTAATTCCACTGATTAATTTGAGGTGAGCATATGACCCAATTAGAACCAATTAGACATTCACTGCATGTATGAAAAGAAGAATGCTCCTTTACCAGTGGATTCTCACTGTGGACAATGGGAACCTAGGACTGCTGGAGACTCCCATGTGACACCTGAAAATGAGGGCAACAGAACAGAAGGCAGAGTCAGCACTGGAAACCTGTTTCTGAAGGCAGCTGTTTCTGAATCAGTATCCAAACTTGGACTTTTCTACAGCAGAGGACATTTAGTTTTCTTCTTTTCTTATTGAGTAGGTTTTTCCCACTTATAACAGGAACTGTTCTAAATAACACATTATTGCTGCAAAGAAAATGCTGCAGCTGTCATGAGAGTGTATGAGCAAGGATCTTAACCTGCCCTAAAGGATCAAAGAAGGAGAGTTACCTAAAAGTAATGCTATCGAAACTGAGATGTGAAAGGTGTGTAAGAATAAGCCACGCAAAAGAGAAAAAAAGGGAGCAGAGGAAAAGTTTCCAAATGGAATGAAGAACTTGTGTAAAGGATTTCTTCAACATTTAAGAAACAAATTGAAGAATGGGATACATAGAAAGAGTGAAAAAAAAGTGATAATATTGGGGAGAAAGCAATTTTCTAGGCCATGAGGTTGACTTGTTATTGGCCAATGTAAACTTTTTTAATCAAAAAATTAATACATGCACATGGTCAGAATTCAGACAGTGCTGAGGATGCTATTGATGCCTTCTCCCAAAGCCCAAGGGAGAGTTTCAGTGCCTTTCTTTTCTTCAAGAAAAAATAACTGATGTTCACACACACACACATAAAATACTTATTTAAATGCTTATGGTGTTTTTTGCTAAATACTACAAACAAATCAAACATTTTTCATCTGGTAAATAGAAAAACAAAGTCTCATACATCCGTATAATGAATGGTGTATTACTCAGCCAATGGGAAGAATGGGGGAGGATTACGTACTTGTGTATGAAAGGAAGAGAGCTAGAATTGATTTTTTTTTAACTTTCTGTATAAGTTTGAGATTTATATAAGACACTCTAGTGGGAAGTCATGTAGTAAATTTTATCTTTCTTTTTAAGCACAGAGAAGAGGTTAGAATTTGATAGTAGTTTAGTTACTATAAAGAAGAATAAATGCAGTTAAATATGGAGAGGTTAGCAGTATCCCAAATGTACAGGAATATCTTACCACTTCACTATCTGCATACATTTTTTTGCATAAAAAACTAGAAAAAATGTAAAAAATTTAGTATTTATAGGCTATACATTTAAAGAAGAGTTTGTGTCTTATAAAAATATATTTCTCCAATCAAGATTATCTACTTTATTAACTAAAACTATGTGAACGAGAAAACTGGCACTGTTTTTTTACTACTAAAATATTTCTATATGAACATATGAGAAAATAAGTGAAATACATACACACATTTCAAATCTTTCACTGTTAATATCACTTGAAGGTTTTTCATTTCCAGAGAAAGTTCATGCCTATTATTTTATTTCCCCTTAAAACAACCTCCAAGGAAAGATATTATTATCAATCTCATTCTACAGATGAGGAAAATGAAGTTCAGAGAAGTGAAGTCTGTTGCTAATTGTGTCTGTGGCTAAGCAGGGACTAAAATGAATTCATCCCATTCAATGCAAAACATGCTGAGCATCCACCATAAGCCAGATAAATTGGAAATTACTGATGGCCACAGATAAAATTAAAAAGCATCCAATTATCCCTTCTCCAGGTATTGTAGCCTCTTATCACTTAACCTTCTCCAGGTATTGTAGCCTCTTATCACTTAAGATTGGGCAAGGCATGATCACACTTGCGCCCCTGAAGTGACAGCAGTGATGAGTGTTTGGGTACTTCAGCAGCTGGCACAATACTTCCTGCACATGGACTGTTTCGAGTACATCTAGAGGCTACATTCTAGCATTTAGAAACCACAGTCTGAATTAGAGCCAAAAATCCCTCTAGCTCCACTGTCATTTATACCAGGCTTCAGGACATAATATTGGGGATAGGTAATTCTAAAGAGGCTAATCTCCAGGAAATGTACCTTCCAAGCCTTATCCCCAAAGCTTCCCATTTGGGAGTTTGAAGTGTGGCCCAGTCATCTGCATTTTTAGCCAATCACCGAGAAGCACTGATGCAGGTATTCCATAGAAACTATACTTTGAGAAACACTGCTCTGGAAGCCTTTTGCTTTTTCTCACTCTTTTGCTTTGGAGAAACTGGACAGTTGCATTTAAAAATAAATTGGGTGCTAGAATATAAAATTAGGTTAAGGATCTTAAGGTAGCTTGTCATTGGTCTAATAAACAAATAGATTTATATTTTTAAATGAAATGTGAGCATACTAATATTTATCATTTTCTCAGTCACTCATGCCTGAAATTGGATGATCTGTTGTTTCTGCATTAACTATTGTAATAATGTTAATATAATCATCTAGTAGCAGTTATCATTGCTAAATTCTGAGATTTGCCCTGAAATGCCATCCATTTTAAATATATACAAACATACATAGAAATATCAACCTGGTCAGCTGAAATAACAATCTTCAAACAAGACCACCTTTCTCTGAACAAAATCTCAGCAGTTTCTGAGTTTGCCATTCTGTTTTTAATGGACATATTTTATTAAAATTTTGTTTGCTTTTAAAAAATACTAACAAATAGTACCACAAACTGGAGGTTTCATTGCATTAGTCGGCCTGTGCATTTCATAACCGTGTTAGTTTTCTCAGATTGTTGCTTATGTATTTCAGAGTCATAATGTCAATTCAATCAGTAAATTGCAGTGAATTTCCACTTATTTGGGATAGTATGAAAGGGCAGTGATTTACCAGGAAGCTTTCAGTGTAAATTGTATGAGCCAGGACAGAAACCTAAATACTACTAATCCTTTGTGTGTGTGTGTCAGCAGCATGCATTTTGATGACACATTTAAAAGCTAATGCTTCAATGTGAATTTGGAAGTTAAAAATCCATATCTGAAAAAGAAAACAACACAATAAAGCATTCTAAGAAAACAGGTAAAACTGAAATAGTCTCATTCAGTTTTGTTATGTTTCTTGTCCTTTCAAGGTTTAAATGGCTTTTGATTGAGTGCCACATATTTACAGAACATGCCAAATATTTATAATAGTTCATCATTCTACCTTTGACAGGGATACTTAAGCATTTCTCTCTATATTCCCATTTGCTTTTATTTGTTTAGTTTCAATTTGTAAAGCCATTCAGTTGGCATAAGCCACTAAAAATGTCAGAAGATAGCAGAAATAAACATAATAACCTGTATTTTCTCCTCAAGCAGCCTTTCCATTATTATTGCACACTTCAGTAGTTTAAACCCTTTAATTCTCGCTTAAGTTGAATCAGTAATCATTAATATCTAAGTAAAACCATAATTTAAATCAAATTTAAGCTAATCACCTTTTTGTTTTCTCTGTCTGTATGGTTAAAGGCTTAAAATAGAAAAGACTGAAAAAAAAAAGACACAAAGGATAAACTGCAAGCTGGTGGGCAGTGGGACATTATTGAGCTCCTTTCTCCACCATTACAATGATCTGTTCTCAGTTTTCATTAATCACTGTGCTGTTAGCAACATGGTGGTTAAAAGGGGCCAAGATGTCTCTCTTGTTTACCAGTATAAAGGGTAGAGAGATTTTCCACAATTTGCAGCATTCTAGAATTTATCTTCTGAAGGAATTAGCTCTAATAATTGTATCATTAGCTCACATCAGAAAATGAGCTCCACCAACAAGTAATGAAACCTTTCAACAAAGAAACAGGAAAAGCTGACATTTATGAAAGGTAGTGTATGTTTACTAACTAGGTGCTGTTGAATTAACGATTTGAGAGTTGATCCTCAGACACTGAATTGGAAGTGCTCTTAGTCTTTATTTTGTTAATGGTAGTTTATCGAGGATGTGCTCCCTGGGAAGCAGCCAGCAGGAGGCTTATTAGAAAATGTTCTTGGGATCAACACCCGTGGAAGGATGGAGTAAGAAAGAAAGGAACCAAAGTTAGGTCCTGAGAGAAACTGAGCCACAATGAAAGCTCCTTAGCCCCTCCATGAGGAGATGTATAGCAGAAAAATCCCTTCAATGTTGCCCTGAGTTGAGTTCATGGGGACAGACCTTTATACTCACTTCTGGCTGACCACCTGCGAAGCAGGTGTGATCTTGGTCAATAAGGCAGCTCTTTTCAACTGAATTCCTGTAGGTTTCTAACTGATTAAGGTTTTCTTCTGGCAAAGCTTCCAGTAGTTGGGGAAATAAGTCCTTCTTTTCTGAAGGGGAGTTTGAGTGGGGCATTCACTATAAACCAAAGTTCAAGTAGTGTGTCTATCTATCTGTCTCCATTTGACACACAAAAATCAAGTATTGTAAATTAGTCTACAAAATAAAAGATACAAATACAATTATCTTGCACTTTATTTTAAGCTCAGTAATGCAATGGTTCTATGATTTGAAAATCTGTCTTTTAGGGCCAATTTTTACCTACAAAAATAAAAGGCTAAACTAAACCCAAGGCAGCCAACATTTTATATAAAGGGCCAGAAAGTAAACATTTTTGGTTTTGTGAGCCATATAATCTTTGTCTCAACGATTACACTCTGCCTCTGTGGCATGAAAGCAAACACAGGTAATATGTAAATGAGTAAGTATATCTGTGTTCCAATAAACCTTTATAGGCAAAAAAGATTTTAATCCACAGGCTGTAACTTGCTTAGCCCTGAACTAGATAATCTCTATTATCTTTTCAATTACTAACATTATAGGTTTTTGTAATTTCTTCTCAGAATTAGATAATAGATTCCTTCTTTAACTTAAGTACAATCATATGCCACATAATGTGGTTTTGGTCATCAATGGATTGCATATACAATGGTTGTCCCTTAACATTGTAATAGAGCTTAGTGACATTATAGCTATGGTAATGTCATAGTGCAACACATGACTCATGTTTGTGGTGCTGCTGGTGTAAACAAACCTAATGCGCTGCCACTTGCATGAAAGTATAATTAATGATGTATAAAAGTATAATCAATTAATAATGGGGATATGTTCTGAGAAATACATCATGGTGGGTGACTTTGGCATTGTGCAAACATTATACAGTGTAATTACACAAACCTCGATGGTAAAGTATACTACACACCTAAGCTATATGATATAGCCTGTTACTTCTAGGCTACAAACCTGTACAGCATTTTACTGTAATGAATGCTATAGGTAAATGTAACACAATTATAAATATTTGTGTATCTAAACATAGAAATTATACAGTAAAAATATGGTATAAAAATAAAAAACAGTCCACCTGTATAGGGCACTTACCAGGAATGGAGCTTCAATGACTAGAAGTCACTGTAGGTGAGTCAGTGAGTGAGTGGTGAGTTAATGTGAAGGCCTAGGACATTACTTTATGATACTGTACACTTTACCAACACTGTACACCTAGGATACACTAAATTAATTTAAAAAATAAAGTGTGTTGTGACATTACAACATCAATAGACAATAGAAATGATTAGGATCCATTATAATATTATGGGACCACTGTCATTGTATACATGGTTCATTGTAGACCAAAACGCCATTATCTGGTGTTTGACTTTATAGCAGATATAATTATGTACAGTACATAATATTTGATAATGATAAACAATTATGTTACTGGTTTATGTGTTTACTATATTATACTTTATATTACTATTTTAGAGTGTACTTTTTCTACCTATTAAAAAAATTAACCGTAAAACAGCCTTAGGCAGAACCTTCAGAAGGTATTCCAGAAGAAGGAATCGTTATCACAGGAGATAACAGATTCATGCATTATTGCCCCTGAGGACCTTCCAGTGGGACAGGATGTGCAGGTGGAAGCCAGTGATATTGATGATCCTGACCCTGTGTAGGCCTAGGCTAATGTGTGGGCTTGTGCTTTAGTTTGTAAAGTTAAAAAAAAAAAAAAAAAAAAAAAAAAAATCCCAAATAAAATATATAGAATAACGATATAAAAAAATATTTTTTACAGCTGTACATTGCATTTGTGTTTTAAGCTAGCTGTTATTACAGAAGAATAAACAAGTTTTAAAAAGAAAAAGTATATAAAGTAAAAAGTTACAGTAAGCTAATGTTAATGTATTACTGAAGAAAAACTCTTTGAAATAAACAAAGTAGCCTAATTATACAGTGTTTATAAAGTCTACAGTAGTGTACAGTAATGTCCTAAGCCTTCACATTCACTCACTACTTACTCACTGACTTGCCCAGAACAACCTCCAGTCCTGTAAGCTCCATTCCTGGTAAGTGGCCTATACAGGTTTTATTATGTACAAAATATTTTTCTTTTGTACCATATTTTTACTGTACCTTTTCTATGTTTAGACATATTTAGATACACAAATACTTACCATTATCTACAACTGCCTACAGTATTCAGTACAGCAGCATGCTATACTGGTTTGTAACCTAGAAGCAACAGGCTATACCATAAACCTAGGTGTATAGTAGGCTCTACTATCTAGGTTTGTATAAGTATACTCTATAATGTTTGCACAATGACAAAATCACCCAGTAAGGCATTTCTCAGAATGTATTTCCATTGTTCAGTCATTGATTACTGTACTATAATTCCTTCTAGAAATAGAGCAGAGAAAAAAGTAAATGTTCAAAATTGAAAATGCCGTAGTAGTTTTCTTACTTTAGTAACTAAAAATATTTATGAATTAATTTTAGTCACAGATAATACTTGTAAAATGCATTTACCCAATAGGAAAATTACTTTTTAAAAACTAATATATTGGCTTTTTCTAAATTGCAGGCAAATTTTCTAAAAGAGTTCCCTGAAAATGAGGGTAAAAATGTTTATTTCGAAAACCTTGCTTTTTCCTATCACTACAACCACAAAATATTTCTAGAAATAATTCGAGGTTTTTATATTTGGGGTTTCCTTTGTTCAACTGAATTCTGGATTGCGATGGGAAGGAGGCAGAGACAGAGAGCAGGCCACATAGGAGGTCAATGAATCAATTTTCTTCAGTTTCTGGTTGAAAACCAGATATGAAAGCACCCTAAGAAAGATCCTAAATCAATGTAGTCTCTCATGACCTTAAAGCCTCAAAATTTAAGCTCCTTCAAGCAACTATTTGAATGTGAAAAGGTTGGTATCTGGAAAATATGAACATGTTTTTCTCTTTTTTCTTAGTGTATGACCTTCTGCCTATTTGACTCAAGGCATTAACCTGAAGGATTAGAAAATGATCATTACAAATGAATACAATGAAAAATAAATAATAAATATTTAGTTTCAGACATTTAACATAGAATTTTGCAGCAAGACTAGAGTCTCGTAAGATGGGCTACTGCCTTGAGAAAGGATTTTCTAAATTCCTTTATGTATTTCTTTACCAAATCAAGAAAAAGGTCAAAAGACATGAGACAGAGTTTTTTCACACTGATAAAAATATATATTTTTTAACTTTAAGATAGCTGGCTGTGCTTGTTGTTCTATAAACAGGATAAACACCAAAGAACATTGACTAAATCCAACACCTATCCATGAAAAAAACTCTCAAAAAAATAAAAATACAGGGTAATTTCTACAATATGATAAAAAGCATCTATAAAAATTCTGATGGTTAACACACTTAATGGAAAGACTGCATGTTTTCCTTCAAAAATCATAAACAAAAAAAAGGTGTCCTCTGTCGTCACTCTTGGAAGTTCTAGGCTTCTCAACTGAGAAGAAAGAAAAGAGAAGAAAAGAGAAGGAAGAGAAAGTAAGGAAGGAAGGAAGGAAGAGAGGAAGGAAGGGAAAGGAAAGGAAGAAGAGAGAGGGAGGGAGGGAGAGAGGGAGGGAGGGAGGGATGGGAAGAGGGAAAGAGGGACAGGGCCAATTGGAAAGGAAGAAACAAAATTGTCCCTATTAACAGATTATGTGACTGCTTACATAGAAAATTCCAAGAATCGATAAAGAACAGCTCCAAAAGTAATAAGTAAATTCATAGTAGTCACAGAATATAAACACACAAAATTCAATTAAATTTCTCTACACCAACAATAAATGTGCAAAAGCCAAAATTGAAAACACTATCATTTTCAAGTATTCCAAAAAATGACTCATATATAAACAACAAAATATGTATAGAATCTTTAAAAATTTAAAAGCACTGATTAAAGAAATTAGACAATTTAATGTGGAATCATATTAAGTTCATGAATTAGAAGGTTCAACATAGCAAAAATGTCAATTCTCTCCAAATTGATCTATAGATTCAAAGCAATTCTTACAAAAATCCCAGCAAGGTTTTATAAATAGACACAGACAAGTTTATTCTGAAATATATATGGAAAGTCAAAATGGCTGCATAATAACTACAATAATTTTAATGAAGACTTAAGTAGAGGACTCATACAATTCAATGTTAAGGCTTAATATATAACTATGTAATCAATATAATGCTTTATTGGTGGAGAAAAAGGAACATAAATCAATAGAACAGAATAAAAAGCCCAGAAATAGAACCACATAAATATGGTCAAACCAATTTTGAAAAAGAAAAGCAACAATTAAATATAGAAAGGATTGTTTTTTTCAACAAATGGTGCTGGAGCAATTGAAAAGTTATGGGAAGTAAAAGAAAGAGCCTCAACCTAAAAACCTCACACTTTATATAAAAATTAACTCAAGGCCGGGCGCGGTGGCTCACCACTGTTAATCCCTGCACTTTGGGAGGCCAAGCCAGGTGGATCACGAGGTCAGGAATTTGAGACCACCCTGGCTAACCCGGTGAAACCCCGTGTCTACTAAAAATACAAAAAATTAGCCGGGCGCGGTGGCAAGCGCCTGTAGTCCCAGCTATTCCGGAGGCTGAGGCAGGAGAATGGCGTGAACCCAGGAGGCGGAGCTTGCAGTGAACCCAGATAGCGCCATTGCACTCCAGCCTGGGCGACAGAGCAAGACTCCGTCTCAAAAAAAAAAAAAAAAAAAAAAAATTAACTCAAAATAGATCATGGGCTTAAAAGTGAAATGTAAAGTTATAAACTTTTTGGGAAAAAAAAGAGAAAACCTTTGTAGCTTAGGTTTAGAAAAGATTTATTAGACTTAACACCAAAAGCATGATTCAAAAAAGGAAAATGTAATAATCACATTTAAGATTAACACTTTTAATTCTTCAAAAGATTCTGTGAAGATGAAAAATAAGCTGTAGACAGAGAAAACATTTGCAAATTATACTAGCAACAAAGCACTTGATTTAGAATATATAAAGTTCAAAACTCAGCAATAAAAACATAATCTAATTTAAAATTACGCAGAAGCAGCAGACATTTCACTAAGAAGTATAAACAGATGACAACATGAAAAGATGTTCAACATCATTAGCCTCAGGGAATGCAAATCAATAGCCAAATGAGATATCACTATGTATATATCAGCATGACTAAATTAAAAATTAACAAATAAACAAAATATGATAACATCAAATGCTGATGAAGATGTAGGGGAACTGCATTACTCACATTTGCTAATGGAAATACAAAATCACATAGGCATTCTAGAAAAGAGTATGTCAGTTTCTTACAAACTAAGCATGCACTTACCACACAACCCAGAACTATACTCCTTCACAGTTGTATCAGAGACAGAAAAACCGATGTTTACACAAAAAACTGTATATTAACTAATGCCCATAGTCACTTTATTCATAATAGCTCCAAAATGGAAGCAACTCAAATGTCCACCAGGTAAATGGCTAAACAAAATGTGGTACAATCACACCACAGAATACGTGCTAATTAGCAATAAGAAGAAACAGACCAACTTGTGTATTAAGATAATTCTACTGAGTAAAAGTCTCCAATCATAAGGTTAGATATACCTGTTCCATTTATAAAACATTTTTGAAGTTACAAAATTAGAGAGAAAAAGAAGAGATTTGATATTTCCAGGGATTATGAACTGGAGAAGGAAATGATGGAAAGAAGATGGATGTTTCTATAAAAGTATAGCAGGAAAGATCCCTGAAATGAAACTGTCTGTTCTGTATCTTGACTGTGGTTGTCACGTGAATCTTCACATCTGATAAAATTGAATAGAAATAAATATATGCATATAAGATGTGTGCACACAAGCACATGAATTACACAAATCAGTGCTTGTAAAACTGTGGATTCTAAATAATGTTGGTGCCTTTTATCCATATTAATTTGCTGATTTTGCTATGCTTATGTAAAATATTACCACGGAAAAAACCCGGTGAAGGGTATGCAGAATCTTATTATTTCTTACAACTCTACATGAATCTATGATTCTCTCAAAACATTTTTCTCGAGGCGGGTGAATCACCTGAGGTCAGGAGCTCGAGACCAGCCTGGCCAACATGGCAAAACCCTGTCTTTACTAAAAATACAAAAATTAGCCTGGTGTGGTGGTGCACACCTGCAGTCTCAGCTACTTGGGAGACTGAGGTGGGAGAATCGCTTGAGCCCGGGAGCAGAGGTTTCAGTGAGCTGAGGTGGTGCCACTGCACTCCAGCCTGGGCAACAGAGCAATATTCTGTCTCAATTAAAAAAAAAAAAATTCTAAAATAAGGCAAAATAAGATGAATGAGACTGACTAATTCACTTTCAAAAACATTAATTGGTAAATTATTTTTAAAATTTCAACTTTTAAGGGAATTCTACCTTCCATCCCAGGTTGGAAGAAGCATTACTCCCATCTTCACAGCCACGAAGACCTAGACAAAGAGCTGGATTAAATTCAAATTATAACTTTTTTTTAATCTAACAAAAAGAAGCTGAGGTACCATAACAACCAGCAACTCAAAACCTAAGGAGGTGTCTGCAGGGGGAGAGAGAAGAGAGGATGTGCACATCTGGAGTAAATGCAACCAGTTACGGGTATGAACAGTTAGAATATAGAATAATTTTAAAAAATGAGTGAAAATGGAGTGCAGGCTGATGCAGAAATTTGAATACCTAGGATGCAGGCAAACAAACAAACAAGCAAACAAACTGGGGCAATATGTAACCTCTTTTAGGTTGTTTTCCTCCATGAACTCCATTGGATGCTTACAGAAAATATTATTTTTTTTAAAAAAAAAAAGCTCTAAGTAGCAGGACAGACCTGGAGGAGAAAAAGAACATACCTATGCAAAAGCAGCAAAATATTTGGCCTGGATTTTCTTCACTATCCCCACCATGAAACAAAAGCCTCAATCTAGGACATTGGTGAAATCTCATTGAATAAGGGATAAAGGAACAAGAAAAAGAAATTTGTAGTCCTGTAGGAGGAACAGGATTATGCACTGACCCCATATCTACAGCCATAGGAGGGGCAGAGTTAAAGAAGTCCCTAAACACAAGAAAACAGTGCATGCCTAAGACAGAGGTTCAACCAGAACAACAGAGATCACAGCTTATTTCTTCCTACCACTAGGCTATCTAGCTTTTTGAAAAACAAGTAACAGTAGACTTCTATTGGGGGAAGTATAGGAGAAGCACAAGTACATTTGAGTATATTTATGTAATCTCTATTTTAACCCATTGATCTATCATTCTATCTCACACTGTCTGTTTTACTGCAGGTTTTTAGTAAGGCTTAAAATCCTGTATTGTGATTTCTCCAACTGTATTCTTCTTTCCAAAATTGTTCATCTTTTGGAGTTCCTTTACTTTTGCATATAAACTTTTGATTTACCATGTCAATATCAATGAAACCACCTACTGGGACCTTGATTAGATTAACTTTAAGTTCATAAACTGATGTGAGGAGAATAGACTTCTTTATTACGCTGAGACTTCGAAACTGGGAACCTGTTATGTCTCTGCATTTATTTAGGTCTTCGATTACTTTCATCAATATTGCGTAGTTTTCAGCTGACAGATCTTGCGCATCTTCTGTGAGATTTGTATTTCATATTTTCACAACTATTCTTGTTATATTTCAGAGCTGTTCTAAATAGTACTGATATTTTAGTTTCTAATTGCTTATTATGTCAAAATTATTATATGTGGAAATGCAATTGATTCCTGTATGCCAAACTTACAACTTGTGATCTTATTATTCTCTTATTAGTTTTAGGACATTTTTTAGAAAAAAAAAAAAACACTGAAACTTTATAATAGATAATCACGCCATGAGTGAAGAGAAACCATTGTAGTTTTTTTTTCAAATATATGTGCCATTCACTTTGGGCCTATCATGGCGGACGGCAGGCAGAACTTGATTGAAGCTCTGACTCTGACAGACAGAGCAGTGTGCGGGGGCTCGCATAGTGAATTTTAGCTCCAGAACGACTACAGGAATAAATCAGGAATCCTAAGAGGGCCTACAGACCCTCTAAGGAAGCAGACTGCTTCTGCAGGACCCGGAAGACACCACAAATACTGTGAGTGCCCAAACTGTGGAAGTGGGAAAGGGAGAGTCTTTGTCCTCCCCAACCATCCCAAACCAACACACACACCTCCTGGGGAAACAGAAGGTCTAGTTTGCAGGAAAAGATTCTGACCTTACCTGGAGCTGAATCCATTTAGAGAACCCAGCGAAATACAGGGGTAGAGGAAGCAGCGGGAAAGGCCCTGGGAGCTCGCTGGTCTCCAGGCCATTCCTGCCTGACATCACAGGAATTCTTCGGGAGGGCAGCCGGTGACATGGGGAAAAGGCCACAGGTAGAAGGAAATCTCTAGCTGAACTTTGTAACAGTTTGAACCGGCTGAGAAGCCTCCCTTTTGTTTAGCAGCTGGGAGGCAGGTAACCTGTGGCAAGTTCTCAGCTCTGCCCACTGCCTGACTAGTGCTGTTAATGGCGGCAGGGTGGCTGGGTGAGGCCTGTGACTGCTGGCTTTCTCACACTTCCTGACAATCTGCATGACTCAGCAGAGGCAGCTATAATCCTCCTAGGTACACAACACCATTGACCTAGGAACCTCCCCTCCAACCCCGAGAGCAGCTGCAGCAGGACCTGCCCAAGGAGAGTATGAGGTCCGCCACGCCTAGCCCCGCCCCCATCTGATGGTCCTTCCCTACCTACCCTGGTAACTGAATACAAAGGACATATATCTCTTGGGAATTCTAGGGCCCCGCCCATTGCCGGTTCCTCTCCAGACTACCATAGCTGATGCTCTCTGGAAAGCGCCATCTCCAGGCAAGGAGGCCAAACAGCACAAAAATAGAGCATTAAACCACCAAAGCGAAGAACCCTGACAGAGTCCATCCCATTCCCCTGCCACCTCCACTGGAACAGGTACTGGTATCCATGGCCGAGAGACCCACAGACAGTTCACATTACAGAACTCTTTGCAGACAACCCCTAGTACCAGTCCCGGAGCCTGGTAAACTTGCTGGGTCTCGGCTCTTACGAAGCCACATCCGTAGGAAAATTGGGAGAGTACTACACCAAGGGAACACCCTGTGAGACAAAAGAATCTGAACAGCCTTCACCCCAAGACCTTCCCTCTGACAGAGCCTACCCAAATGAGAAGGAACAAGTAAACCAACTCTGATAATGACAAAACAAGGCTCTTTAACATCCGCCCCCGCCCCAAATCACACTAACTCACCAGCAATGGATCCAAACCAAGAAGAAACCTGATTTACCTGCAGAAGAATTCAAGAGGTTAGTTATTAAGCTAATCAGGGAGGCACCAGAGAAAAGCGAAGCCCAGTGCAAGGAAATCTAAAAAACGAAACAAGAAGTGAAGGGAGAAATATTCAAGGAAATAGATAGCATAAAGGAAAAACAATGAAAACTTCAGGAAACATGGGATAGACTTACAGAAGTGCAAATGTTCTGTTAGGTCTTAGCAATAGAATTGAACAAGTAGAAGAGAGAAATTCAGAGCTCGAAGACAATGTCTTCAAATTAGCCCAATCCAACATCGACAAAGAAAAAAGAATAAGAAAATATGAACAAAGCTTTCAAAGAGCCTGGGATTATGTTAAACAACCAAAACTAGGGACCTAAAGTGTTCCTGAGGAAGAAGAGAAATCTAAAAGTTTGGAAAACATATTTGGGGAATAATCAAGGAAAACTTCCCCAGCCTTGCTAGAGACCTAGACATCCAAATACAAGAAGCACAAGGAACACCTTGGAAATTCATCTCAAATATATGTGCCATTTTACTTATTTTTCTTGCCTTATTATGCCAGCTAGGATTTCCAGTATAATGCTTAATATCGATAATGAGAGTAGACATTCATGGTTTTTTTTTTTTCTGATCTTAAGACAAAACTTTCAGTACTTCATTATTAAACATGAGGTTAGGTAGGTTAAGTAAATTTTGTAAACATTCTATTATGTTCCAAGTTTACTGGAAGCTTTTAGCATGAACAGATGTTAAATTTTCTCAAATGCTATTTCTCTATCAACTAATATAATCACATTTTTATTTGTTTTATACTGATGATATAATGTATTACATTGATAGATTTTTTGAATATTGAACCAGTTATTGCTACAATAAAACCTACTTAGTTATGGTATAATATTCTTTTTATATATTGCTGTATTCAGTTTGCTAATATTTTTTGAGGATTTTCAGATCTATGTTCATGATGAAAATTTGCCTGTTTGTATGTTCATTTTCTTGTACTATCTTCCATCTGGTTTTGATATCACAGCTATTCTTGACTCATAAAATAAATTGGAAAGGGTCTTCTCCCTGTTCATTTTTTAACTTTTTTGGAATTGACTTTTTTCTTTAAATGCTTGATATTACTTCCCAGTGACATGACTTGTGCATAAAATGTCCTTTCCCATACCATTTTAACCATTATTTTAAGTTTCTTAATAAATTAACTTTTTTTGAGTAAATTTTGATGGCTTTCTGATATGATTTGAATGTTTTGTCCCTCTGTAACTCATGTTGAAACTTAATCTCTAATGTAACAGTATTAAGAGATGGGGCATTTAAGAAGTTGTGTCATGAGGATTCTACCCTCATAAATGGATTCATGTATTCATGGACTAATAGATTAATGGATAAGTGGATTAATGAGTTACCATGGGAGCAGGTCCATTATAACAACCAGTTTGGCTCTCAATGCACCTCTCTCACCCTGTGATGCCCTGTGTCAGGTAATGATGCAGCACCAGGCCCTCACCAGAAGCTGACCAGATGTGGCTGCCCAATCTTGGACTTCTCGGCCACCAGAACTCTAAGAAATATTTTCTTTATAAATTCATTAGTCTCAGGAATTCAGTGATAGCAACAGAAGGGACGAAGACACTTTTCCCTTTCAAGAAGTTGGTCCATGTCATCTGAGTTGTAAATATTTTTGTTCATAGAGTTTTCTTCCAGTATCTTCTTATTAATTTTTTAACCTTTGCATGGTCTGTAGTAGTATTCACTGTTTTATTTCTAATATTGACAAAAATTTGTGTCTTCTGTCATTTTATTCTTTATCAGACTAGTTAGAAGTTTATCAATTTTGTCATTTTTCCCATTAACCATCTTTTTTGTAGTTTTATTCATTTTGTGTGTGTGTTCTGCTATTAATTTCATTGCTCTTTGCTCCTATTTTTATTATTTATTTTCTTCTGATTTCTTTAGATTTACTGTTTTTAATTTTTCAAGTTTCTTTAGAAAAGCTTTGATTTTAGATTTGAGACTTTGTTTTCTAATATTAGCATTTATTCCAATAAACTTCCTTCTAAGCACTGCTTTTGATAATGTTGTATTTTAAATTTTATTCAGTTCAAAATATTGTCTAATATCTATTGAGATTTCCTATTTAAGCTTTTAAATAACTTTGAAATATATTTTTAGATTTCCAAATATTTGCAGATTTTCCAGTTATATTTAATTTCATTATGATCAAGGAACATACTTGTGTGCTTTCAATTGTTTTACATAAGGTTTCATTATCTTTTACAAGATAATGATTAATACTAATGAATGATTTCATGCCAACTTGAAAATAATGTGTATTCTACTGTCATTTGGTAGAGTGTCCTATAAATGCCAATTATATCCATTCGGTTTATGATACTGCTTAGCTATTCTATCTTCTTGAGGATTTTAAAATTTATTATTCTGTTGATAACTTAGAGAAGCATTTCAAACTTCCAACTACAGTTGTGGATTATACATTTCTACTCTGAGATTTCAAATACATGTGAAATATATATTTATATTTTCATGTATGTCAAATATATTTTTAAATATTTTCAAATTTTCTGGATTTCTTATTTTGTTTATTAATGTTTTCCTATTTTAACTTCTGTACCTTTAACTTTTAGTATCTAATGAATAAGTCCACACCTACTATTATTCTTTCCTTTGTTTTACTCATTGAAACTTTTATTTTTTTCTAGATTGACATTGATATAGCTTTGTGACAGCACCCCCTCAAAAAAATTGTATTGTATTTGATTGCTGTTGTATTCATTGCATAATTTTAATGCTAACAAATTGGATAAATTTTTCAGAAAGTAGGCAGATTGACATTTCTGGCAGAACCCTAGGAGCAGAAAAATATCTGAAAAACAAATAAGGTAACACCACCAATATTTTTATATGTTGTTTTTAGTGTCATGTGTGTGACTTAGTCTCATTTCAGGACAGGGAATTTATGAACTCTGTGTATGGGGGTAGACAGAGTAAGGCCAATAGTAAAGATTTTCTAGCATTCCAAAAATAATCCTGCATTTATCCTGATAAAAAATCCAGAAAAAGACCCTACCAGAAAAGAAAACTCCAGGCCAATATCCCTGATGAATACAGGTTCCAAATTTCTCAACAAAATACTAATAAACTGAATGTTACAGCATGTTAAAAGAATCATATGCCATGATGAAACGGGATTAATTTCTAAGACATACAAGGATGGTTCAACATAAAGATCAATCAATGTAATACATCACATTTAGCAGAACAAAGGAACAAAGAGAAAATTACATAATCACCTCAATAGTTGCACAAAAAGCATTTCACAAAATTCAACCCTGTTCCTGATGATAAAAAGAAAAAAACACTCAACAAACTAGGAATAAAAGGAAATGCAAATTGAAACCACAGTGATATAATCACCTCAAACCTGTTAGGATGGTTACTATGAAAAAAAAAAAAGGATAAATAATGTCAAGGATGTGAGGAAATTAAACCCCCTGTGTAGTTAGTGAGAATGTAAAATTGAGCAGCTACTATGGAAAACAGTATGGAGGTTTCTCAAAAAATTAAAAATATAATTACCATGTGATCCAGCAATTCCACTTCTGGGTATTTATCCAAAATAATTGAAATCAGGCTCTCAAAGAGATATTTGCATTCCTACATTCATAGCAGCGTTACTCAGAAATGCCAAGTGGTAGAAACACCTAAATGTCCTTTGAGAGATGAATGAATAAAGAAAATGTGATTTATATAGACAATGAGATATTATTCAAAGGTTAAAAGAAGGAAATCATGTCATAGGACACAACTGTATTAACCTTGAGGACATAACGTTAAGTGAAGTAAGCCAGTTAACAAAGGACAAATACTGCATGATCCCATTTATATGAGGTTTCTAAAGTAATCAGACTCTTGAAGCAGAAAGTAGAATGGTGGTTGTCAGGATGGCAAAGTTTAGAGATGTCTTTTATAGAGTTCTGATTATGGTGTTACTGGCAGGTGTTTGTTCTTGCCCCGCTCCCAAGATAGGGGCAAGCCTTTTGTTCTCTGACCTTGGGTTCTTGGCCTCAGGGATTCCAAGGAATGGATCCTTGGGCCGTGCAGTGAGTGTTATAGCTCTATTAGAAGCCGTGGGTGACCAAAGAGAACTGTGGAACCCAGCGACTAGTGTTCGGCTCGATTAGGACAAACCCGGGCACTTAGCTGCACAGGAACAATGGCAAGCCTCTAGCCGGGGAGGAGCAATGGGTGCCTTGCTGGATCAGAAGTGCAGCGGACACCCTGCCAGATCCAGAGGGGTGGAAGTCAACCGGGGGGGGTCTGTGATGGCAGCGTTCAGCAGTGGTTGACGGCGAGTGAAAGCTCAGCTCTAGCAGGAACAAACACAGACCAGAAGAGTGTGCAGTTGCAAGATTTAATAGAGTGAAAACAAAGCTCCCATAATATGGGAGGGGACCCAAAGGGGTTGCCACCACCAGCTCAAATGCCAGGGGTTTATATCCCAATCATTTCCTCCCCCTGTGCTCTCAGGTGATAGATGATTTGATTATTTCTTTACCTTCTGCTTTTAGCCTAATTGGTATTTTAGTGAGCTCTCTTTACTACCTGATTGGTCGGGTGTGAGCTGAGTTACAAGCCCTGTGTTTAAAGGTGAGTGCGGTCACCTTCCCCAGCTAGGCTTAGGAATTTTTAGTTGGCCTAGGAAATCCAGCTAGTCCTGTCTCTCAATAGTATAGAATACTCTACTGTACACTTAAACTTTTGTTAAGATGGGAGATCTCATGTTATATTTTTGTAACCACAATAATATTTTTAACCACAATAACAAGCATAATTATGAAAGAAAATAATAGCAAAAATATGGAGTGTGACAGGCAGAATACTAAAAGTGCACTTCCCATCCAGTTCAATATCCCATGCCTTAATTTCTAGAACCTATGACTATGATGATATATTGCTCTCATGATTATTGTATATGTAACAGTCAACTTTAAAATAGCCAGATGGTCTGAGTGCATTAATCTAATCACATGAGCCCTAAGAGCAGAATGCCTTCTCTAGCTGGGAGCAGAAAATTAATCAGAGATTTAAAGCATGAGGGAGATTCTACACACTGTTGGTGGTTTTGAAGCTGGTGGGAGACACATGCTAAGAAATGCAGGTAGACTGCAGGAACTATGGATGGCCCCCAGATGAAAGCAAGCAAGGAAATGGAGAGTTCAGTCCTACAGAGGCAAGAAACGGAATTCAGTACACAATCCAATGAGTTTGAAGGCAGATTACTCAACAAAATCTCCAGATAATAACCCAGTCCCATCAATACCTCGATTTTGTCCTTGTAGGACACCAGTCAAGCCTACCTAGTTTTCAGACCTGCAGAAACTATGTGTTATTTTAAGCCTTAATTGTGGTAACTTGTCACTCAGCAGTAGACAATTAATACATAGAGTGGTAGCTGTAGGGAGACTCAGGATTCCACTAAAATCTAACTTCATGTGAGAAACGATTTATGTCTGATGTTTTCACTGCTGTATCTCAAGCACCTGTAACAATAACGAGCATTTAGTAGATACTCAATTAATTTTTATTTGATGAATAAATAAATCAAGAAAGAATTATTATTTGATCAATGTATATGTTGAAGGAAGAGAGTTAGTAGAGACAAGAGGGGACCATAAGAAAAAAAGTGATAATTAATGTCCAAAAACCTAGACACGGGACAGGATGACATCCAAAGAAAAAGATAATAAATGTATAATTGACATGCTCTATGATTGTCATTGGGGAAAGCAGAGAAGAATGTTTGTCATTTCAGATTTGGTTTGCACATTCAGAATAAGGAATTAAAGAGATCTTAGTGGTGACACTATATTCTATATGAAATTGTATGGTATACAATTATCTGATAATTAAAGTTGGAGAAAGCAATTTGCTGGGCTTCTTAAGAGTTATAAAGAAAAAATTTTTGAATAAATTATCATATACTATGGTTTCATATTTTAAGTTATTACAATTCTTGGTAAAGAAATTGTCCACAGAAAAGTTAAGGAAAGGGGTGATTAATATGTCTTCAGAACTGAGACATTAAAGGAAATATGCAATTAAGTTGTTAGGTACTAGACTGTGAATTGCCCAGAATGGTAGCAGAAATTAGTGTGGAATGAAGACAGAATGAGGAACTTGATAAATGCGAGCTCATATACTTTATGAACAAAAGACCAGAAATTGTTAGATAATGGAAGGACTAAAAGAGGATGCAGAAAATTGTGTTTGGATTCCTTTGGCTCCTAAAGGAGAAGAGTTTAGCCCTTTTCATTTATGTGAAAAGGAAACGACTGGAAGTCTTAGTGAGGTACAAAGAGGTTACGAATACTACCTATAGAGACAAGATGCTATGGAAAATCAAAGACTTTCTTTCCTTGAAAGGGCAAAGGCAGAAAGAACTTAAGAAGGAAAGCTGAAAGGGAGATAATAGGATGAGAGATGAGAAAGGACTGTAGTTCTTAACTTAGTGTGCCTCGTTTTTATCTATTATACCCTTAAAGATGAAATGTTAACAAAAAGAATTACATGTTGAATGGCCATTTGCCACCCATCTGTCTTAATAAAATGAAATCAAAGAAAATGATTTTTTTGCCTCTTAAAGCAATTACATTAATGTTAATCAAGCACGATGAAATCATCAATATTTTGAACTATATGAAATTTTTAGATATCATTTCATATGGAAACATTAAAAATCCCAAGCTGTTGAAATTATGTCAGTTTTAAATGCCAAAATATAAGTTGTTAATAGAATTTTAACAGACTGCCCTATGAGCTTTCAAACTTGGAATACGAAGTCTGGAATCATGTTTGATATAAAGCTAAATTGAATGATATATAAAATTCTGTATTATTTCAAATTCTAAGAAATGAGGATGAAGTATAATATTAATCTTAAACATACTCTTAAATAAGTTCATTTTCTTTAACTATAGGAGAAAGTGTTAAAGATTCAAATTGAGTTTAAGAACCATAACTATTTTTGAAAACTTCTCTCTTTAACTTTATAAATGCATATTCTCTCACCTCCAGATTGTACTTTATAAAAAATCATTAAATTGGAGTCTTTCATTTTAGGAAAAAATGGCAGACTTGAATAGAAATGAAACTTGGAACTCTTACAGAACTTCTATTTTACAAAAATATAAAGATTTTAGCCAAGAGTTTTTATTACACTATTATCAAAGCTGACTGCCAATTTTCCCATCGTACATCTTGAAAAACTTTATGCGCTTGCTCTTTCCTTGATAACATGAACATTGTTATAGAGTGCAGTATGTAAAAGTAAACTGTTGTTGTACTTTTTGAAAACATTATTTCCCGTGCTCTCTAAAAAAAGGAATAGGCATTGGTAGACTTACTTATAAGTTACATCACAAGATAAAACACCAAACATACCTGATCAATAATAAAATTAATGTAATAAAAATTATCTTGAAAATAGCCTTCTGAGTGTTTAATACCACAAATATTTTCAGAAACACAACCAAAACATTTCAAATAGCAAAAAGTTGTTAAGAAGCTCGTATATCAGAATCAAAATAAAAAGAGCTAATGGTGCATAGATTGGTACAATGCCATTTAGTTTTAAATTATATCCAGTTGGTAATCTCTAAAGCAGCATTTACAGATATTCTACTAAAAATGTAAGCGTAGGCCAGGCGTGGTGGCTCATGCCTGTAATCCCAGCACTTTGGGAGGCCAAGGCGAGCGGATCACGAGGTCAGGAGATCAAGACCATCCTGGCTAGCATGGTGAAACCCTGTCTCTACTTAAAAAAATACAAAAAATTAGCCGGGTGTGGTGCCGGGCGCCTGTAGTCCCAGCTACTCAGGAGGCTGAGGCAGGAGAATGGCGTGAACCCGGGAGGCAGAGCTTGCAGTGAGCCAAGATGGAGCCACTGCACTCCACCCTGGGCGACAGAGCAAGACTCCGTCTCAAAAAAAAAGGTAAGTGCATACAATACAGTATTCATTAATACAATTTTATTGAAAACTTATAGTATGTCAGACGCTGTGTTAGATGCTGGACAATCAATGTTGTGCACAATAGGTCAAGCCTCTCCTTAAGAAGTTAACACATTCCTGGGATTCCAGGCAAAAAGAGAAGTATAATACAGTATGAAACATGGTGTAAATGAAGTGAGTAGTATTGCACTAAAGTAGCATACCAGATTTAGAGGTAAAGAATGTATCTTTGAGAAACAGTTAAATAGATATCTCTGAGACATGAAGAAGGAATAGAGAAGTCAGGAGTGAAGATGGTGGAAAAAAATGCATTCAGGTAAAAAAGAACAGCTTGCATTTAGTACATACTTAAGAAAGAGGGAAGAGAGGATGGAAGGATATAACAAGAAAGGGAGGGAGAAACGGGTGTAAGAAGGACAAGAGACAGAAAAATGGTATTTTCTAAAAATAAGAAGTAGGGATAGCTACAGCTTAGAATTTGAGTGAGAAACAGTAGTAAGAAATGAAACTGGGAATGTCTGCATGAGCGGAATGACTTTGGAAGCCACGTGAAGAAGTTTGGATGTTTTCCTAAATACAATGGAGAGGTATTGTAGTTTTAAGCAGATGACATGATACTATTTCTAGAAAGAAAATTGGTTCCTAATGAAAAATAGACCTGCAGGGAGAAACACTGGTTAAGGAAATTGTGTAAGAGGTCTTTTAGGGAAGAATTAGTGCAACTCTTACAGAACCTCTATTTGACAAAATATAAAGATTTTAACTGAAGTATTTATATTACTAAGGCAGGAGCTAAGTGGATAGAGCAAAGTTTTCAGATTTAGAAATACTTGAAAGGGAGAATGGAAAGAACTTGGCAAGTCATTAGATGTGGGTGGTGAGGAAGCAGGAGTCAAAAGATCATTTTGAACTAGCTCCAGATTTTTTTTTTTTTTTTGAGATGGAGTCTTGCTTTGTCGCCCAGGCTGGAGTACAGTGGCATGATCTTGGCTCACTGCAACCTCCGCCTACGGGGTTCAAGAAATTCTCCTGCAATTCTCCTGTCTCTGCCTCCCGAGTAGCTGGAATGACAGGCACTCACCACTGTGCCTGGTTAATTTTTGTATTTTTAGTAGAGACAGGGTTTCACGATATTGGCCAGGCTGGTCTTGAACTCCTGACCTCAAGTGATCCACCTGCCTCGGCCTCCCAAGGTGCTGGGATTACAGGCATGAGCCACCGCGCCCGGCTGACTAGCTGCAGGTTTCTAAGTCAATACTTGAAGTGAGGATGGTGTTCTTCATTAAGTTATCAAATACTGGAGAAAAAATCAATTTAGTAAAGGTGAGAAGACTTGAGTCATGTTAATGAAGTCCCTCTGGCACATCGATATGTGCCAGATATAGATTGATATAGATCTATAAATGGTAATATATACTATATATAGATCTATAAATAGTCTTATTTATAGATAGGTAGGTAGATAGAACTATCTATAAATAGGACTATTTATAGATCTATATGTGTATATCCTAATAGTCATATTTATAGATAGGACTATTT
Source organism: Pongo abelii (assembly GCF_028885655.2). Classification (NCBI taxonomy): domain Eukaryota; kingdom Metazoa; phylum Chordata; class Mammalia; order Primates; family Hominidae; genus Pongo; species Pongo abelii. The sequence goes on along the minus strand of NC_071997.2, from coordinate 53,693,535 downwards.
ATAGATCTATGCACACCAATAGAGACTTGCATTGATGATATGATATAGGCAGGACAAGTTCATAGGACTGTGACCTATGCAGTTGCACAAGTTTCCTTGCTCAGAAGGTTCCTATATTGATTTAGCAGTGTACTGTCATCATCTTGAAATTCTAAATAATTTTATTCTGAACTTATGTTTTATAAGTGAAGTCCAGTAAGACAGTAGAACGTACATGTGAACAGAAGAGATATGTGCAAAATGCATGCCTGCTGCATCTCCTTACCCCTCTTCTCATACAGCACCTGTGACGCCCTGTGACTACAGAGTTCCAGTAGAACTATAATCTGTGAAATTTAGGAAGACTCAAAGCAGGTACAAAGTAAGTCCATTATATTTATAATGAGTAATCAGAGATGCTGACAGTACTGAGATGTCATGCTTTTATGTTTGAATCAGAACTGTTTTCTAACACAGAAATAAGGTAATGACATTCTTTAAAAAAAAATGAATGACCAATACTCTATTATATCCTTTCCTTCTCATGTTACTGCTCTGCATTAACCAACCACTTATGCTGAAAATGTTAACATGAATGAAAGGGAAAGTTAGTCCAACCATAGATTCCTTTTTATTTTAATCCTTCCTTACTCATCAGCATGCCTAAGTAGAAAGGGTTGTGTGTATCAAGGGCTGAGAAGTGGAGAGGAGGTGATCAACGGGAGGGAAGGAGAGAAACAGGAGATGGCTAATAATGGTAATAGAGTTTGCCTTTTGGGTGATGAAAATGTTCGAAATTCGATTGTGATGATGGTTGCACAACTCTGTGAACAAACTGGAAACCATTGGATTGTACACTTTACATCAGTGAATTGTATGATATGTGAATTATATCTCAATAAAACAGTTTTTTAAAAAGAAATGAAATAAAAACAGTCAAGTTAATTTTGTTCAATATTTCTACAGTTCTGATAAGGACAAAATGCATATGCATGTGCAGGCTATGAAACACAAATTGTGTAATGGTCATTCTGCTTATGCATTCAATGCTCTTGTATTTGCATTTAAAATTGTCATTGCACAATATAAAAATGAATGACCCATTAAAATAGTGCACTGCTTCAATACATTGATAAATGATGAATATACATTCCAGTTAGAGTTAAGCTGTAATTATGTAGCCAGAATATTGCAAGTATCTTGAATACTATGCTGAAAATATATACATACAAAAATTTGTATGTGTTAGTAAAAAACTGACTTTTAAAATTTTGATAATAAAAGATTCATGTTTTTCTATAAAATGATAGAAACATTTGCAAAATGACAAAATCACTTTTCCTTCAATCCATATCTTTCCTCCATTTCTCTTACAGGAAAAACAAACAAAACAAAACAAATCTTATGTTCCTTGATTATTTTCTAAAGTTATCTTTCAAAGGAATGGGAAATTGCACTTAAATTTTATTTTCTTGTAATTTATTGCAAGTACCTTAGGAAAACATTAAGTATATAGAAAGCATCTAGTTCACATCAAATAAGATTTGAAAGAATTACATCAACATAATATACTCTTGATAAAATGAAGAAATATATACTATTCATCTCTCTAGTTTTTTATCGCTAACAAGGTGAATAAAATGAATCCTCAAAGGTCAACCAATTTCCATGTTGATGACTGAAACAGGTCTGAATTCCAGAGAATGTTACTCCAACTCAATTTACTAATCCTATTGTAATGAAACCCAGGCTCAACTGCTTGCTGCTCAAAAGCCAGACATGAGAGAGAGGAGTTGGTGGGAGGAAAAGCAGGTTTATTCAGAGAGCAAGAAAACTGAGAGATGATTAACTAGCATTCTAAAGTACCCACAAAAACTAAAAAGAAAATAAAAAGAATGAAGCACTATCTTACATTTTAAATTTCACCACAGGGTTTTTAAAGAGAAAGTTGGTATGGGAGACATGCAGGAATGGTACAAGGTGCAGCGTATATGTGTCTTTGTTCCAGTCGCTATCTTGGGCAATCACCCGTCTAGAGGTCTGGGTGATGATATCTTGACATCCACCCAATGGTTGTGGACTAATTGTTGCCAACTCCCTGTAAGTGGGAGGATTCCACAGGGGCTCCATGCCTGGTTGGTTTCAAGGTTAGCCTCTGGGATTTCTCAAACAAGAACATAATTAGATAAGCATGTATTGCCAGAGGAGATTATCTGAGAGGAAGGGAAGAAAATGGTGAGAGAGGAGGGAAAAAAGCAAATGGGTGATTTGGTAAGTTAGAAATGCAGAGAAATTGTGTAGATAAGCAGCAAGAATACTCCAGGAAAACAAATCATATTTGAGAAAAGATGATATAGCTGCCTAAATATTGAGTCTAAATTTGTATACACAATAGGTATACAGTTTATGTAACTATTATCTATTGAAGCTAAACTCTGTTAAGTGCATAAGTTATACTAATATGGCCAGGCCAAGACTAAGACCTTGTTCTGCATTTCAAACTTCCTATGTGTGTTGCTAATGTTTGGACACCAATTTTTAGTTTCCTTTACATTGTTTCCCAAGAACTGAGCATATACATCTAAACTTAATATAAATTACAGGTGCTAATAACAATGAGGAATTATGAATAGAAGTTTGCCTATGATACTATCCTCACAATACAACTTAGATTAAAACCTGCCTTTGAGTATGGGTCTAATAATAGTTACTTTAGCATAAATTTAAGTCACTAACATACCTCCTGAGACTGTCTCCCCTATGCCTAATCATGTAACAAAAGGTTTTGACTTATTTTAAATGGAATATAGTCAAATTAGTCAACACCATCTTTTGTAGCAGTGGAGAGAAAAACGAGCTTTTTTTATTTTACAAGCTATAGACCTATACCATTACAATCAAATGTACTTTATTCTCTGTCTGAGTTTAAGGTCAGTGCTGCTTGTCTAATTTTAATGACCAAGTCATACTTATTCTCACTCAATAATACATTCAGTTTCAAATGACTTGGAGAGCTTCACTATCTGAAATTAACATGCTTTAATCACCTGAGTAAGATATAAAGCCCATGAGGCCAATCTACAATTATTACTTCAATATTTTTCACTAGCTCTATCTCCACTTCAACAAATCAATATTTTATAAACTGGAAAATAGGTAGGTGGACCCCAGCCTTCACAGACTTAGTAATCTATTAAATTACTTTAATATTTTATACTCCACTTTTCTTTAAAATTTTATAGGTACTAAAAATTTCCAATAAAAAATGTCTTTGATTCCAGAAAAAAACAACAATGCATTACTTAAACACATCATCCAAACAATGGCAAATGCATGACTTATTCATATATCAATGGACTCCCTAAGTAATGATGGTCAGTTATAATACCTTAGGTGCCTTCAGAATTTAACACTTAATGTATTCAACAAAATAGATTATGAGGTTGAATATTTCACTAAAGAAATAGAATTAGTATTGGGAAAAATTGATTTTTTTTCTATGAAATTCTAGAAAGAGAAATACAATCCTGAATTTGAGAACTCAGTATGTGTTTATTAGTCAAGTGGACATTAATGAGAAAAGTTTTAGTGACATGAAAGATAAGCTATACAATATATCCAATCTGAAGCAAGAGAAAAAATATTGATTAAAAACAAAGCAAAGAAAAAGAGCAGAGGTATGTATTTTTATATATATACACATATATACATATATGCATATACACATGCATACACACACATATGCATACGTACATACACACACAACACATAAACATATATCCACCATGATTAAGTGGGCTTCATACTAGGAATGCAGGGATGGTTTAACATATGCAAGTCAATACATGTGATAAACCACATAAACAGAATTTAAAACAAAAATCACATGATCATCACAATAGATGCAGAAAAAACATTTGACAAAATCCAGCATCCTTTAATAATTAAAATCCTCAGCAAAATTGGCATACAAGGAACATACCTTAATGTAATACAAGCCATCTATGACAAACCCACAGCCAACATAATACTGAACAGGGAAAAGTTGAAATCTTTCCCTCTAAAAACTGGAACAAGACAAGGATTCCCACTCTCACCACTTCCATTCAACACAGTACTGGAAGTCCTAGCCAAAGCAATCAGACAAGAGAAAAAAATAAAGGGCATCCAAATCAGTAAAGAGGAAGTCAAACTGTCACTGCTGATGATATAATCGTATAACTAGAAAACCCTAAAGACTCCTCCAAAATGCTCCTATAACTGATAAATGAATTCAGGAAAGTTTCAGGATACAAAATTAATGCACACAAATCAGTAGCTCTGCTATATATTAACAACAATCAAGCTGATAATCAAATCAAGAACTCAACTCCTTTTAGAACAGCTGCAAAAAAATAAAAATAAAAATAAAATACTTAGAAATATACCTAACCAAGGAGGTAAAAGACCTCTACAAGGAAAACTACAAAACACTACTGGAAGAAATCATAGATGACACAAACAAATGGAAACACATCACATGCTCATGGATGGGTAGAATTAATATTGTGAAAATGAATTGTTGAAAGCGATCTACAAATTCAATGCAATTCCCATCGAAATACCACCATCATTCTTCACAGAACTAGAAAAAACCACCCTAAAATCCATAGAGAAACAAAAGAGAGCTAGCATAACCTAAATGTTAGTTTTTGAAAAGACTATTAGGTTAAACTCTAGAAAAGTTAATTAAGTACAAAGAAGGTACAACTTACCAATATTAAGAATGATACAGGCAAAATCACTACTGATCTTAAGGATATTATAATTAAAGTTACCCCAATTAACACAAAACAAGTGGAAAATCTTAATAGTTTTATATTTAATTAAAGTAATTGAATCTATAACTAAAAACCTTCCCATAAATAAATCTCCAAATTAAATAACCTTGACTGGCAAATTTTCTCAAACATTTAAGAAAGAAATAATATCAATTTTATACACATGTTCCAAAGAATGGAAAAAGAAGAAACATGTATCAACTAATTCTATGAAGTAAGCAAAACCATGATAATTGAAAGCTTGCAGAGACATTAAAAGGAAAAAAGAAGTGCAGACAATACCTCTTATCAGCATAGATGCAAAATATCAGTGCAAAGTTGGCAAATAAAAAATATATATGACAAAGCAATGTATCCATCACAACAAAACTGGGTTTAATCTTGGACTACAAAGGTTATTTAACATTTAAAAAACAGCCAATGTAATTTTCCAAATTTACAAAAAAAGAAAAACTTTATATACTTCAATGGATGCAGACTAAGCTCTTATAAAATTTAACACCTATTTATATAAAAATCAAACTCTCTCAGCCAGCTAAAAAACAGGAACATTATTATGCTGAAGAAGTTATGTAACAATAACCAAATGGTTGCAGCAAATATCATTTACAGAAAAAGTGAACACTTCCCTCTGAAATTTGGAATGAGGTAAAGAAATCCTGTATCACTATTTCTAGTTATATTTTACTGAAATTATTACCAAAGCAATAATGAAAGAAAAAAATGAAACATGCAAGAAAATATACAGGGACAATATACAACTTCTCTGTATAAAATAATTTTTATACAGGGAAAACAAAATTGAGGAAATTGCAGAAGGATCTACAAGGAAACTATAAAAATTGAGTTAGGAAGGTTGCAGGATTTAAGGCCAATATACAATAAAAAGACAAATTATTTCTGTATAACACCAACAAGCTGTCAGAATATGAAATAATAAATATGCTACCATTTGCAAAAGCAAAAAAAATCATCAATATGAAAGACATAAAATACCTCAGCACTGGAAGCTGTGTCACTATTGAGAAAATGTGAAGATATCTTCAGTAAATGGAAGTTTGTAACATGTTTATGAATTGAAGAATTCAATATTGTAAAGAAGATATATAAATTCCTCAAAATCTCAATCAACATCCCTGCAAGTTTTATTAGTAATTGGGAAGTTGCTTCTCAAGTAGACATGGGAATGCATCACATCTAGAATACCCAAGACATATTTGGAAAAGAACAATATTGGAGAACTTACAATACAAAATATCATGAATTTGTATAAAGCCACAGTATTTAAGACAGTAGGCAGTATTTAAGACAGTAGGGTATAGGTTAAGGATAAACACGTTTATAAAGGGAACAGAGTAGAGTTCATAAATAGGCCTACACATACATTCAAAGTTATTTTATGACAAAGGTGCCACTGCAATACAATAGGGAAATAATAAGCTTCCTAATCAATAGTGTTGGGTAAATTGGATTTACATACAAAAAGTTATTTTCACCTATATCTCATCCCATACACAAAAATTAATTATACATTTAAACATAGGTCTTAGTACAGATAATTAGACAATAAAGTTCATTGAAGATGACAGAGGATAATTCATTCATGAGCTCGGGAAAGGCAGATATTTTTTAAAATAGAGTCTCCAAAAGCACTAACCATAAGAGATTAATAAATGTACAAAAATGAAGGAAATAGAGAATCTCCTTAAAATACCACAGTAATAATTTTTGCAAGCAAGCTTCAATAGTAGATACTAAAGTGAAAGCACAGCATATTTGCATCACCCTCAAGTAAAATAGAAACCTTATAGTGGAGAGACCTGGCAGTTATCCCTTAAACCAGTGATTCAGACTAACATCAGTAATAAGGCATATTAATGTTTTTAACCCCTAATATGACTCACTGAAAAGAAAATATCACTTCTGTGGTATTCTCAAGAAAAATGTGTAACACAATTTTATCATTAGAAAACATCAAACTGGTAGCAAACCCAAATTGAGGGGCATTAAACAAAGTAATTTACCAATTTTTCAAAAGTGTCTAAATCATAAAAGGGAAAACTGAGAAGCTGTCTCAGGTAGGAGACTAAAGAGGCATAGAAGTAAATGCAGTGTGAAATACCAAATTGAATCCTGAAACAGAAGAACAATATTAATGGAAAAAACTGTAAAATTCAAAGAAAGTCTAGTTTACTTATTAGTTTCATAATGTTAATTTCTTAGATTTGATGTATTTTTATGGTTATATGTTAACATTACAGAAAGATACTATAAGTTAATGGGAAATGGTAAATTTTCTGAAGTATTTTTAGACAAATCTGTATTATGTGATCACTAAAAATCATATTGGCAAAAATATATAATATATTAGATATAAACTTTTAACCTTTAGGGAAATGATCATAATATATATCCAATTATATATACCAAATGGGAGAAAAATGACTAAAAAGACAGATATCAAACTCAAATATTTTCTGAGTATGTATTTCTTTCAAACTAGAGGAATATTTTAACACACTGTAAACCAACTGTGTTTAACTCCATTTATCATTTGATCAGCTTAACTGAAGATACTGTGGCATTAAAATAAAATAAAATTTAAACTGCCTATTTCCAAATTGGTTTATGTAACATGGTGCCTTTTGTTGCTGCAGTTGTTTTGTTCTGTTTTTTGTTGTTGTTGTTTGTTTTGTCGTGTGTGTGCGTGCGCGCGTGCGTTTTTGGTAAGAACTGAATATATTCCTTTTTCTTGTATTGATCTGCATTTGTAAGAAAAGCAGTAAAAGAATAAGTATACTAAGGCCCTGCTAGTTAACGTTTTCAGTGCTCTGCTTCGTTGAATGGAAGTCTTCACTATTTTTATTCACATATATATTAATTCAGTCATTTTTTTTTCTTTACTGTGGGTTTATTAGGAAACTTCTCTATAATTGGGCTTATATGATATAGACAGATTTCCATTTTCCAGAAAGTAAATCAGACAGATGGTGACTGGTAATTGACATCCCTGTGTGACCTCATACCTATCAAATTAACCAAATTTGGCAGTTGATGGGATGTGGCTACTAAATACCTCAATGTTTGCACTTACATAGTTTTGTCACTGATAGCTTTAATGGTCCTTGATAGCCCAAAAGTATGGTTAGCATTACATTTTTCTTTCTTTTCCAATTTCAAATCAAAGCAATGTTTTCTCTGTAGGGTATAACAAAGATGATGACAAAAAACAGAAGATAGAAGTTTGAATATTTACCACTTCAAGTGAAATGTAGCTACACTGACAACATTTAGACCCCTTTAATATTCCCTTTAAATATAGTTGTCTTAAAAATTACCTCTACCTACACTGGGACCCATATCAGGTAATGAACTATCATAAGTGGGAGGCAAAGACTTAGGACTGGCTGTCTTTGTGATAAAGCCTGAATGACAACACTCTTATTTGTCATTTTCTTGTATAACTACTTCATTCTCACTACTTCATTTTCATTACTCCCTCAATTAAAGATATTGGTTAAAGATAATATGAAAATAACATGTTTTTGATTTGCTTTTCATCTGGGACAGGGAAAAATTATATTACCTGTGAAAATTTGTGGAAAGAATGAAGACTTCTTAAATATCTTAATAATTTAGCATCAACTTAGGATATTCTAAAACACTGGCAGGGGGGAAAGGGAGATGATTTGAAGCATTACTTACATAACATTTCAAAAAGCTAAAACCATATAAATGCATTGCTCAAGAAACTGAGAATCTTAATACAACTTGTTTTTTCCTTCAGGTTATTTAAAATTGAATCACATGGTCTTCACAATGTATACGAAAACAAAATTAATATAGTTATAACAGTCTGAATATTTTCTTCTTAGAGGTATGTTTTCCATCCTCTCTGCCAAAGGAAAAAAATAGCCAATTTAAAATAAAATAGAGCATTGGAAACACAGCAAAGGAATTCTCTGTCACACTTCCTGCTAGTTTCAAGCTATTTTCATTATACTTGGCTCATCTTGAGTATTTTCAGCCAAAATGTTATTCAGCCTCCCTGAAGTACATTTCCTGGGGGTGGGGAGCAGACTTTTTATCATTGTATAATAGCATTTAATATATCAAAATGACATTTGAAAATGTCAAGAGGATGTAAGTTTGAGTATGTGTTTGTGTGTGTGTGTGTGTGTGTCTCTCTCTCTCTCTCACACACACACACATACACACGTACAGATGTCAAAGCCCCAAATCTTTGAATTCTTCAAAAGTTACTCAATATTTTTAAAAAAGTATTACTGCGAAGTTTCAGTAACTTTAATAAAGGTTAAACAGCTCATATTGCGCTAATAATTTAGAAACATGGTTCATTTGGTGATGGTAGAGGTGTTTTTTTTGTTGTTTTTTTTGAGTTTTTTAACCAGTGCTGTATTTCATCTCCTGTTTCAGGAAAGAGACAGAGAGAACACACACAACAGAATCTAGAAAATCTGACTTCTGGTCTCTACTTACATATTCTTTAAATGAATATATATTATAGTAAATGTATTTATTGTTTAAGTGTTCTATTGTGCAATTACTGTATTCCAGGTACTATGTATATCACAAAGGTAATACAATAGAATCTAACATAATTTACAGAAGAAACAACATTTTGATTATTCACTAAAGTGTTAGTAAAATAAATAATACTTTTAAACCTGTATCTTCTTTTCTTATAAACTATCCTAGATATAGCGATAAGCCCTTCCTTAAATAGCCTCCACTAAGCTTTTCCATATTATAAATAATGTAACAGCAATAGTTATTATAATTAGCTCAAAGATTATATATTTACTATAATAAAAACTATACATTATTAAATTATTATTATTTCAATTTTGTAGTCGTTGGCCAAAACACCCTAGAGTCTCTTCCTGATCAAGAACAAAAACAAAACCAAGAAACCACCCCACCAAAATCCACATATGTCTTCCAGAGATTTTATCTTATTAACTGGCACAATTACCTACTGAATTGCCAAAGTAGAAACCTTGAAAGAAACTCCTCCTCCTTTTGTTTGCAGAATTTGAAATCTGCATTTTTCCATGGAGTATAATTGTTTACATTTTTGCTTTCATTTACCTCAGGAGCCAGCAAAATTCGCTGGTTAGGAGCATGGGCTGTGGAGCCAAGCTACTTGGTTTGCTAGCACAGCTTCTCCACTTCTGTTGTGTGACTTCAGACATGTTATTATGGAACTGTTGACTTATTTAAAAGACTAAGTTAAAAAAATTATATCTACTTCATTAAGCATTAAGTGACAATACATTGTACATAGTGCTCAGTATCTATTAGTATCTATTCTCTTTGGCTTGTTTTCTTTGATAATTCTACCACTTTCATCCCATCTATTTTCTATTGTTTAGTAATCATTCAATTCCTAAACTTCTTTGTACGATAATGATTTTTTTTATTTTCCAGCAATAATATGGTTCTTTCAATCATATTTGGACATATGCTATCAGTGTGCAATTTTGAACTAAATGTTACTTCTAAACAGTCTTACAGCTTCTTGAATTTCCCCTTCTATCTGTTCATATCACTTTGTGTGTATCACTTGTTTTCCTAAATTTGCATTGTAAGATGGCAGGACCCATGCTTGTCTTCTTCCATGGCCCCAGTATCTAAGTAAGAATCTTGTATATAATAAGCATTCACTGAAATTAAATTAAATTAATTAACTAATATATTAAGAATAAAAGAGAGCAAGAATAAATATACAGACCTCATCCTCAACCAGAAAAATGACCTCTGGGGAAATGACAGTCCACCACAACTTTTCTTTGATAATGAATGTTAGATGCCCTTAAAGGATAAAAGAAAGGAGCATTTAGAAACACCATCATAGTTACTTTGTATTCATTTCTTTATTTATTCCAATCAACTGACTCATGAGATAGATTTATCTTCCTCTTTTCGGATGAGGCAAATTAGGCTCAAAGAGATTGTAAGACATCAGCGGTGACCAAGGAAACCTGTATATCAACCGGTTCTTATGTAACCAATTCATGCCTGCTACCCATCGTGGTGATTCTAGTCAAAGGGAGCTTCCTGGGTTTTCAAGGCATCTCCAAGGAGCATCATCTTGGATCTATCAGAGAAAGACTACCCTTAACCCTTTTCTTGTCTTAAAATATGTCACAATATGGCTCTAACTCACAATATGGCTCTAACTGTGGAAATAGATGGAGACCACCCAAATGAGAACAAGCAAAGGCAGTTTTTTTTTTTTTTAGAGTTTACTATAGCAAGAGAAACAGTTATCATCACTTGCATTTTACAGAGACTTAGGCAGACTGAGGGCTGGGAAAGCTTTGTAGTAGAAAAAAACAGAAGGTTTTAGGTGTGCCCTTTTCGGAGGCTGTTGGCATAGGAATGCTGGAGGTGGTCTAACTAGAAGTGGGGAAGGATATGCGATTAAGAGTGCATTATTTTGCTTTCTCCAGTTCGTCCTAAGTGGGAAGCAGCTGCAAAGAATAGGAAAGCCATCAGTTATCAATCAAGTTCTGGTCAGTTTGAGCCAATTGCTTAAAATGGAATCACATGGTCTTTACAATGTGTAAGAATACAAAATTAATATAGTTATAATAGTCTGAATATTTTCCTCTTAGGAGGTATGTTTTCCATCCTCTCTACCAAGGAAAAATTAATCAAAAACTTTTAGAAATAGAGCATTAGAAATACAGAAAAAAAAATTCTCGTTATACTTCCTGGTGGAAGCAAGCTATTTTAATTATACTTAGCTACAGGGGGTATTGTTTGACTTCCTAGAGTGGTTGCAACAGATAGTAGGTTGGCTTTCTTGGCTGATTGCTGCAGGTTGTGAGTCAGACTTCTATTTTTATTTATACCCTGACCATTGTTCATGTGTATACCCAGTCTTTATACATATTAGTATAAAGCAAATAATAAATAACAGTTACCAGAACATAGCACTACACTTTTCAACTAACATGAATAATGGAGTGATATATACTAACCATATAAAGAGAAGATTTTAAATGGCATACTGTATTAGTCCAGTGTTTAAAAAGCATGGCAAAGGTTTGACTCTATATTATAAGGTAAATAAATGAAGGTACCAAAGGGAAAAATGTGGCTTACCATGACGAAACTTATAGAACTTAGAAAGATGTACCAGTCTGATGAAAGCAAGTCCACTTACTCTGTTAAAAATAAGCATAAACAAGACCATCACCTTGATGAGTTGAAACCCAGTTATTGGTGTTTTGGGTACTAGGATCTGAAAAATCTATTATCATAACATGTAATCAGAAAGATTAGAAGGTGGCAATAACTTGGAGATAATAGTCAAAACAGAGGTGAGACAATTAAGGAGAAAAGAGGTCAGTGGTTAGAGATGAATAAAAGCAATCCAGGAGGTTGATGCAGTGAACAGGAAGCAACCTCTGATCAGTGATAGGAATAGTGGTTTGTAGGACATCCCAATAGATGAGGAGCAGGCACTGCTGAAGTACACAGTCACATTTCATCTGGAAATGTAGAGTTCAGCCTATGAGATGAAAAATCAGTAGTAGCTCAAATCTGGCACACTGGAAGGGTGAGATAAGGTAATAAAATGTAGTTGAAAGTCTAAAATAATAACCGCAGGAGCAGAAGCTCCTGACAATGATAATCCTTCCCCAATTTTTGACATATCAAAATGGTGGCAGTGTTCCTAACTGAAATCCTAGTGCCTCTGGCTTGCCCATCAGCTAGTCATTTGCCTTTAAGTAAGTTATTATTTTCTGTCTCTTGGTAAAATAAAAGTTACACTAAATCATCTCTATCCTTTCCTGATTCAACAGAGCAACCAGAGTCACTCCTATTTCCATTGCTTACATGAGTGAGAGATGTGAGTATTGCCCAATGGAACAGACGAGAAGTAATCACAGACATTATTGCAAAAATCAGAAAGTCAAAGAACAACAGAACTCATTTGACTGTATGGGGCCTAAGAACTTATCAGTGAGAGAGAAATGCACAGCACAGTATCATATTTAAATATAATGAGTTAGCAAAAGAAGTTTGTGTTATTGGGTCTCATTATTCCTTTCCTCTTTTGTTCTAACTAGAAACCAGTACTTCTGAGCCATGGTGAAGATACACATGGTGAAGTTGCACATGACTGAGGCTGGCTATGTGAACAGTAGACAAAATTTTTTTCAGGCAGTTCTTGTTAGGATGGAATTTTAAGGCAGCATTCCCATAAATTCTGTAACTCTAAGTAAGTGATTTTTGCATAATGTGGAACTTGAAAACAAGACATCTTTAAGTCTAAAAATGATATTTTCTATGAATGCTTGATTTCCAAAGGGACTCAGAGCAGAAGAGTCCTTTTTATGATATCTTCATTTTGCATGAAATCACACTGAATAAACATATATCCGTCAGAATAAGAACAGTAAAAAAGCAATTACTTCCACATCTTTCCTCTGAGGCTAACACAGAGAAGAGTAAATTGTCTAACAATGGACAAATCATAACTGGTTTTTAACATTTTAGATTGCTTTGGGGAAGCGATACACTTTATATTCAAGTTTTCAATGGCATAGTATTATTTATTAATGATGAATTTATTAATCAAATCTTCAGAACATTATTTAAGCCATTGTTAATAGCTGTTTGGTGGTAAAACTATTGCATAGCACTTAAAATCCAAATTAATTTGGCCCAGGAACTGGACAACTGATTAATAAAATATAGCAATTATTTCTATTGTCAATTCACTGAAAAAATTATGATTATTTTGATGTCATACATTGTTTATAGTGTAGTGTCAGTAACATACAAAATGCTGGATTTGCATACACATGAATGCAAGTTACATACACATGTGTATACATAAAATGTATTTGTACATAAATGTATGTGTTAGCATACAGGAATAAAAATTATAGCTGTTACTGAATGCTGGGTAATTTGATCTCACCAAAAAATCACAGTAATATTTTATATTTGCTTTTTTCAACAAAATACACAAAAAAAGTTCTATAAAATAGTCCAGCTTTTATAGTTCTATACTAAGACATAAAAACAATAAATTTTAAAAATTATTTAATGCAATAGTGGAATAAATTTTAATTATAAAATCAATGTTAAAATATAAAATGATTATTAACTATTAAGTGAAAGTATACAGAATGGTATTAGAATTGTTTCCATTAAAAAGGGGCTTTTTCACTGTTCTGGCTTCTAATGCCTGAAGTTAGAGTTAGCCACAGGCCTTCCACATGAGTCCTCAGAAGATGTCATGGAAGTAGAGAATGACATGAGTATTTGTTGTATTGAGTATAAAAAATAAATTAGCAGCACTGTGAAAAAGATCAAGATTGTGGGTTCTACAATGGGCCCTACCTCGAGGCAGCCACCTTGGAGAAGGAGGATACATGAAGAATGGAAAGAAACGGAAGTGAGAGTTCTACAACTCTGCTGTGGCGGCTCCATTAGAGTTGGGCAGGCACAGGAAGAGATACAGTATCCAGCAGCAAGGCAATGAGGTTCAGGACCTTTTCTGATTGAGAAGGGAAACTGTTTTTAGAGCAATGCATTATCTCTGTGGTTCTGGGATTATCCAAAGCAGGGAGAAAGCAGAGACTGAGTGAGATTGGACTACTCTCCCAGTCCAGTTATTTATGGTTTGTGACAGATTTCATTTTATTTAAACAAATCAAAATTGATTTAGACAATTCAAGTATTGTGGATAATTTCATGCCTATTACACTAGAAGGCTGGAATTTTGACTGGATGTTTTCCTCTATTTATGAAACTTTTGTATAGTTTAAAAATTTGCTAGTGCTCCAATTTACTGAGTAACTGCTTGGGGTATAACCATGTACACATAAGTGCCGCCCTCACCTATCCTCTCATATAGGAAACATCTTCATTTCACTTAGGTTCAGAAAATGTTCTGATTGTCTATTGCTGCATAGCAAATTGCCCCACACCAACTGGCTTAAAAAACCACGTTGTTTTATTCTGTTAACTTCAGGAATTCAGAAAGAGCTGAACCAGGTGGTAATAATTTGGTTCTCTCATTCAGTTCCAACTCAATAATAGAGTAAGATATATGGGACGATAGAGCAGCTGGGGACGTCTGGGCAAAACTCTCTCCTCCAGGAGTCTTAGAGTCTTTATCTGTGTTATTTCCATGTAGTCTCTCAGTGTTAATTAATTTAGGCTTCCTCATAGCATGTCAACAGAAACATGTAGTCAAACTCCTTGCATGGCAGCTAATATTTTTCAAGAGTGAGTATTCAAGCAAACAACGCAGAACCTGCAGTGCCTTTGTGCGACTTAGACTGAGAAGTCACATGGTGCTTTGCCAATGCTGACATTCTCTGTTGCTCAAAAACATTGCAAAACTTGCCCATTTTCAAGGGGGAGATGATACAGATAACTCCTGGTGATGGGAATAGTGTAAAGGAATCTGTGGATATATTTTGGAAGTGCCACAGAGAACACATGAAACACAGAAAGAGCAATTGGTGGACCCCAGGTCTGTAGAAACCAAGGGCTCTTCCAAGCCAAGCATTTGTTCATATCAATGTAATCAAGTGAGATCAGGAGACTATGTGAAAAGTCTAAATGAAAACATCACTTCTTAGTAATGAGACCAATTGGAGCATTTTCCTTGTCTTATTAAGGTTTTTCAAAAAACATTTGCCAACAATAGTACCAGCTGTAGAAATAACACAGCATGACATAATGAAGTCTGGCTTTGTTTCCCAAAATAACATATTACAAATGCAATACATATACTCTGAATTACAGGGTAATTTATTACCACTGTTAACATAAAAGGTCTCAAAATAGGCGTTCTTCTGTTCTTGCCATTATCTAGTCCCTATTCTTTCCAGTTGTGCATTTGATTTCCTACTTCTTTTCAGTTTCTTAAAGACAGAGCATTGGACTCATTCCTTTGTATTCTCTGCCTTTGTGATTAATGGTAGCTTAAGATAGTACACAGCCACAATAAGTAATAGAATTTAATTTCACTATAAATTTTTAAATTGTAAAGGGATAACAACAGAAGGCCCCTTTGGTGGGAGAGCAATGTCAAACAAATGAGTGATTTTTCCACAGTAATAAGTAACTCAGCAATGAGCATTTGTCATTTCCTGTCAGAGGCGGGCTTGTGAGGCATCCAGGCATAATTTACAAACCTGCTGGTTCCTACCCATTGTTCACTGACTACTCCCTTAGTCTCTATCTGCCTGATAGAACAGAAAAATAACCTCAGCCTAGCCTCGTTATTCCCTTTCTAAACTACCATGCATACAATTATCTGCACTGTAGGTTTCTCTTGAGACTCTGTTGGTTTTTCTTAGAGAGAAAGCTTATGACAGTCATTTTTTTCATTTTTCTGCTTATAAACTTCATGGTTTCTTTTTTACAACCTGTTATGTCTCCTTATATTTTAACCCTTGATTATTTTTGAGAATTGGATCACTAGGTTCAGAGTTGTCATCTTCTACATGCAAGCTACGCAAATTTTATTCAACTAATTAAAAACATAGTTAAGATGACATAGAAAATAAGGAAAATACAGTCTCAGGCCATGCGATAAAAGCACGCAAAATACTTTTTCTGTAACACGATGGCAATTATGCAAAAATGTGTAAACGTAATAGTAAAAAGTAATATTCAAATCTGGCACAGACTTTAAAATGATGGACACCAGTAGCACTATTACATTTTACAGATAAAGACTTACACAACTACAGTTAAGATTTTTCATAATGCCGTAGCACAATGCTATGAATAAAAATAATTTACAATGAATATTTTATTTTTGTAGTGATTGATTGACTCATGGGAACATGACTCTATTTTAAGAAAAAGAAACTGAAGGTCAGAAATCCAATTTATGATTAATGTCAACACTTTTGGTGTTGGGTAAGGTCACTGAGGATTGCATATCTGCACAAATCAGTTAACTTTTCGCCGTATGTGTTATAGAGGAGGGGAGAGGAGAGGAACAACTGCACATTGCAATAGAAACAAAAAAGATGGAGAGAGTATGGGCACATAGCTGTGAAATCAGAACACTAGTGGGAATTTTGAGTAATAGCACCCTTTCCTACTCAGAAGTAACAATTTTAGGGCAAAGAAAAGGGGGCACGGCATTACTGCATAAAGAACTTTGAGAAACACTTGAGACTCACCCAAAGACAGATGGCTAGTCACAGGCAAAATTGGAGAAGAGGTGGGAGATCTGACTCTTAGTGCCTTGAACATTTTGCTTTATCATTTTTGCTTCTTCAATGGAGCCATCCCAACATCACATCCACTAGAAACAGGAAATGACAAACTGAGTAGACAACTCCGGAACACAAATAATTATTTACACACACACAGAGAGAGAGAGAGAGAGACAGAGAGACAGAGAGAGAGAGAGAGACAGAGAGAAAAGAGAGAGAGAAAGATCTTTCAATTTGTCAATTTAAGGAGTTATTGCACATTTAATGGTAAGTGTATTTTGCAACAAATAATCCCAAACAGAAATACTGTGGCTAGATTTACACATCCGTTAATTAAACAATCATAGGCAGGGGATCAATTATGTTTGTTTCATTATCTTTGTATCACCAGTATCTGTAATATATATTGATACATAGTAGGTGTTCAAGACTCAATAACTAAATTAAAGAGTTGCCTAGCATTTAGATTTATGCCTTGAACTTGCTGAATGTAGAATGATTTACAAAATAAATTGCCACTGCAGACAGAACCTATGACATGTGTCTGAGTGATTTTTAATGTCAAGTGGCACTTGCCATCACAGTGCATCTCTCCTTGCTGTTTATTCAAATGCATAGTAATGGCTTAGCCAACCTGGATGAAATAGACTCAGAAACTGTCCAATTAAATTATGAAGGAGGCTTGGGCATATTGGTTATCTATTGCTGCATGAAAAATTAACCCAGAACATAGCAGCTTAAAACAAACTGATCTCAGTTTTTCAGGGTCAGGCATCCAAGAATTGCCTAGATAGGTGGGTCTGGCTCAGGGTCTTTTATGAGGTTTTAGTTGAGTGATTGGTCAGGGCTGCCGTCATCTGAAGGTTTGACTGGTGCTAGAAGACTTGCTGCCAAGATAGCTAACCCAGACGGCTGTTAGTTTGAGGCTCCATTTCTTTGCTCTGTACTTTGCTGTAGGGTTCTTGCTTACTGGACCTCTCCATGGGACTGTTTGAGTGTCATCATAATAAGGCACCTGGCAAATTTTCCAAGAAAGTGAGGAGGACGACATGGTGCATTTTATGTCCTAATCTTTGACATCACAACTCACTCTTCTGTCACATTCTATTCCTTAGGAGTGAGTTACAAAAGATAACCTACAGGCAGGGCACGGTGGCTCATGCCTGTAATCCCAGCACTTTGGGAGCCCAAGGCAGGTGGATCATGAGGTCAGGAGATCGAGACCATCCTGGCTAACATGGTGAAACCCCGTCTCTACTAAAAATACAAAAAAAAAAAAAAAATTAGCCAGGTGTGGTGGCGGGCACCTGTAGTCCCAGCTACTCGGGAGGCTGAGGCAGGAGAATACGGTGAACCTGGGAGGTGGAGCTTGCAGTGAGCTGAGATCACACCACTGCACTCCAGCCTGGGCAACAGAGTGAGACTCCGTTTCAAAAAGAAAAAAAAAAAAAGATAACCTACATTTTTATAGCGGGAATCACACTTCAGCTTTTGAAGAGAAGAGTATCAATAATCTATAAATATATTTTTAAATAACCACATGAGATCATAGACCTTTTCAACAGTACAGCAGTTCATCAGTACAATAGTTCAATAGTACATGATTTATGTATCAGATTGTACTATATATGTACATGTACATGCAAACATATTATGTTAAAGACTCCTTTAAGATGATTTGCATTTTTGTGAGAAGTAATTGAAAATCTAACTAAATGTGATGCTCCACACCAGAATGGATGCCAAGCATACTAAAAAAGAAAATGTTGGCAAATAAGAGAAGAAAGACAGGCTTGTCACAAAGACAGAGGAAAAGGAGGCATCTACATTAATGACCACAATAAAACAATCATATGCAATTACACACATGGTGATATCTACCTCTGTTCCTATTCCACATCCTGGCAACTGGGTTTTGATGAGCATTAGTGGCCATCACATACACACCACCACCCTCTAATTAGTCTCACACACCAGAAGGAAGTAATAAAATACTTTTTTCCAAGATTGACAACTACTCACTGCACGTCTGCATGTCTTTGCATCAGTGTCTCACAGATTGATGGCATTTGTTGGCATGGCCCCTACCACTCATTTTTGTATGTGAGCTGCAAGTCTGTCAACAACTATTATAAATACAGGATATCATCTACCTGTAAAACGTATACAATGCACATAGTTGACTAGATGAATTTTAAGTTTGAAATTTCCCTATGGTGCCCTAAGCAAACACAGAAGTAACTTTTAGAATTACCTGACTATAATGCTCCTTTTAAATGCTTTGTCTCTGTGAAATGTCTATAAGAGACTGGGTGCAGTGTTACCAAGTTATAAAACTTTGTGATTCTGTTTCTGTGATAATTCAGGCAATATATTAACAATATTAGCAAATATGCACATTTTTATTAGCAGTGAGTATCTTCCCAGTATTTCCTGACAAAATGTGAGGAGTGAAATGTCTTTATCATTTCCATTTTACTGCTAAAATTTTGTTATTTACCATAGGGGTCCAGGCTACTGCTGAGTTTTACTCTGTAATTAGAGGTGTGTGAATCAGAACAAAAATCAAAGTCTCACTCATACAATACTGAATATTTCCTGCAACAGGAAGTTCACCAAATTAAAGGTCTCACCTTTCATCAAATACTCGAAAGAGAAAACGTGTTCAGCTCATTTTGCTAAGCAAGATGAGAATATATGGTGAAAATGGAAGACTACCCAAAATATTTCATAATCTAATTCTGTCTACCTAAGGGAAATTGAATAGGTCTAAGGGAGATTAATCTTACGAATAGGTCTAAGGGAGATTAATCTTACTTTGTTTTGTTACTTGTTCCATGATAGTTTATGATTGATAGGTACACAAGTGGCCCTTGCATCTTCTATAGTCCTGTGCATTAGGTTGTGTTGTGGAGTTGATCACGGCCTATCTTCTATAATCAGCATGCAGAAGGCCATGGTATGACAACCTGGAGCTTGGAATTTGGATTATAATATCTTGTTATTGGAGATTTGGGAATTATGAAATTCAGTACAATACCCAAAGTAAACTCTCTGGGCTGGGAAACAGACAAGGCTGTAATCTAATTAATTTTTATTTTCTGGATTGCAGATGTTTTGTTAGTTTTATCAGTCGTGGTGTAAGTGTGTGACTTTGAAAAGATAATTAAGCTCCCTGCACCTCAAGTCCTTATCTATAAAATTACTCCCCTCATAAGGTCAATGTGAGAATTAAATGCAATAATGTCTCCAAATCGCTTATCATGGTCCCTGATGCATAGTAAGCTCACTGTAAATAGTGTGAGATGCAATTATAATTTATTATATTATTTTATTTAAAGATATTGGGGATTAGGGTTATAGAGAGGAATGAAATGGCTGAAGAATGTCATTTAATCACACTGTCAATCTTTATAGCTTTGAGGGATCTTAGATGTGATTTATTATTTGTACCCTTTTAATAAATTACTTTTCAAGATTGCTCTGGAACTTCAAAATATTGGTATGTGTTCTAGATGCAGTGTGACCAAAATTTTGGCCGATGGACTTGAGTAGCTATAAAAATGTTTGTTACTGGTGCAAAATGAGATAAGAATAAAATTGAGAGTAATTTAAAATATATATATTCTATATATATTGTATAATATATAATATATATTCTATATATATTGTATAATATATAATATATATTCTATATATATTGTATAATATATAATATATATTCTATATATATTGTATAATATATAATATATATTCTATATATATTGTATAATATATAATATATATTCTATATATATTGTATAATATATAATATATATTCTATATATATTGTATAATATATAATATATATTCTATATATATTGTATAATATATAATATATATTCTATATATATTGTATAATATATAATATATATTCTATATATATTGTATAATATATAATATATATTCTATATATAATATTATGTAGAATATATATAATATTATATGTTATATATAATATAATTATAATATAATATATATTATATTATATAATATATAATATAATATATATTATATTATAATTATAGTATGTATAATATATATACTATATATGATATGATATACTATATATTATATATTATATATTATATATAGTTTATATAATATACTATAATATTATTATAGAATATATATTCTATATTCTATATTCTATAGTCTATATATTCTATATTATATATAATATATATTATATATTCTATATTCTATATAGAATATATAGAATATATATATGGCAACCTAACATAGTCACAACATCCAACATGTAATTACTAGACTTGTCCTGTTTTATAAGGTAGTTTTTTTTTTTTTTTTTTGAGACGGAGTCTTGTTCTGTCACCAGGCTGGAGTACAGTGGCACCATCTCAGCTCACTGCAACCTCCACCTCCCGGGTTCACACCATTCTCCTGCCTCAGCTTCCCAAGTAGCTGGGACTACAGGGACCCGCCACCACGCCTGGCTAATTTTTTGTAATTTTAGTAGAGAGGGGGTTTCACCGTGTTAACCGGGATGGTCTCGATCTCCTGACCTCGTGATCCGCCCGCCTTGGCCTCCCAAAGTGCTGGGATTACAGGCGTGAGCCACCGCACCTGGCCTACAGGGTATTTTTTAAAAGAATGAATCTCTGATTGGAAAGTAAACTAATTGATTCCTCACTACAGAAACTTGAGAAGTACTACTGCAGAGTAGATATAGGTTATTGCCAAAGCCTTTCTCACAGTGAATGGGAAACCTGGCTGAGCCTCGGTATGGGATGCAGAATGTATATGTGGCTGCTGAAGAAACACAATGGAATATCTAATTTTATTTAACTTTATTTTTCCAAAATTGTGAAGAAAGTAGCATCAAGAAGCCACTATTATAAGCATCTAATATGTCAAAGGCTGATCACAGTAATCAGTAATCCCACAGACTAGCCAGAGAAGAAAAATGATCAGTTACTATGTTCAGATTTGCATCAAAGCATAAACAAGAAATCACATAAAAGTCACAAGACCTCAAAGTATGAACAGAGCTGTATGCTAACACAAAAGTCTTCTAAATTAGAGACTATTTTTTTCCTACAATTTCCAAGACCTACTATTAAAGAGTTAAAAATTCTGAATCCACAAACGGAGAAAAGTAGAAATACCTGATTAAAATAGAGAAGTGAATTGGCAAGGACCTAGGAAATTCATGAAAACTTTACTGTCTAGGGCAGATAGAGGCTAAAGTGCTCAGAGTCTGAGTAAAGCATTTGCTACCACTCTGCTGCTAAGGTGATGGGTGTTTTCAGCAAAAATGTGCGCTTTGCCTTAGCACGTAAGAAATCAATTTTCTCCAGTATCTCCAAAGCATGCAATTTCTCAATTCTTATAGCTCTTTTTAGATGGAATTCAACGGCCAATGTACCTTGTTCTTTCCAAGCACTAAATTAAAACTCATTCTTTCTATGTTCAAAAATATGATTAGAATGTTTTACTAAGGAAAGTAGATAAGAAAATTATAAATTAGGCTATATAAATGGATTGAAACTGTAAATTCTAGAGTTCTTATTTAGAGGACCCAAGGAGAGGTCACTCAATGCCTTTTCTGAAATGAAGTCCTCAGGGAACTAAGTTCCAGCTCTACCTTATCTTATGAAATCTAATCCCACATTTCTCATTTTTTAAAGGACACTTTCACTTGGAATTCTCATCAACGTATCAAAGTCATCAACATATTAAAAAAAAATTCATGTTTTCTACATATTTATTGGTTCTCCCAAATTTCTTATTTGTGCAAGTGACATGACTCTCTTCTAAATATCAAGGCATTTATATTGGAAGCCTTCAAGCCCCTGTCACCCTCATTCCTTTTGTCTCCTCAGTTATTAATATTAAGCTTGTTAGCTCTTCCTTGGTTGTATCACTCTATTCATCCTCATTTCCTGAAACTGCTGCAATAAGCCCAGTTTGGACTCTTAAATCTCTGGACTCTTGCCTCTTTCCTGGAGTATAATGTTCCTCTGCCTTCTACTTCCTGTATATAATAAGAAGTCTCATTTTCCATGTAACATGTACATGTCAATGAATTTCAGGAATGCTTTATCATATTAAGGTGATGGTTAGTCTCTGATGGATCTATAAGATGAAGGCATTAATAACCGGTAATAATGGCTGAAGTTTTCCAAAGGAGTGAAATTAATGCTCAGTAATAATGTATCAGAGAATATGGAAATGGAAACTCAGAATGTGAACAAGATGCAGTTACTGTCTCCCATCAGTGGGAG
Source organism: Pongo abelii (assembly GCF_028885655.2). NCBI lineage: Eukaryota > Metazoa > Chordata > Mammalia > Primates > Hominidae > Pongo > Pongo abelii. Next base: position 53,670,216 of record NC_071997.2, on the reverse strand, counting down.
AATAACCCTTTTTTCAAGCAGAATATTCCCTACCCAGAATGCTAACTTATTAAGTTATTAAGGGTTATCACTAATTCCTGATGAGGGATAACAGACACCAAAATTTTCTGTATACCCTTTATTGGTAGTTGTAAATAATCTTGAATAGTAAATGCTCTAATTATAGGTATATTTATAGCCATAATTACAGACACAGTTATAATTGCCATATATTCATAATTATGATTACATTTATGATTATAGTTACATTTATAGCTCTTGTTAAACTTCCAACTTCATGCCAGAAGGATCTGTAACTTTAACCACTGAAGCCCCAGCACTGAGCTCAGCAGCTAGAATGCAGTAAGATTTTCACAGATAAATATTGAATAAGATAGGAGCTATCTTTACCAAATTAACTGAATTATTCTTACTATGTAATTCCATCATTCTCTAGAATGAAAAGCCACCTGGAAATATTAAGGAAATATTGATACCCCAACAAAATGAATCCTAACTAACCACTTTAGTTCTGAGTTCTGGTGCTCCAAATGGGCATAGCCAGATAAACATTGTTAGATAAATGGAAGTTATCAAAATCTATATTTCGTGAGATGCTACATTTTTATCCTAAAAATTTGATTTTTATACCACTAGAGCATTTTATAAATCATTTAAAATGTTTAAATTAACAAATCACAACACTAAGAGAAATATCTACATACATATCATTTATTAATTGGTATATATTAAGGTTTCTCAATGTGTGTCAATATCCACAGGCACAATCATATGTGCATATTTGTGATTTGTTGGTAGCTACTTAAATATGTTTATATATTAATGTGTCCATGTTAATCTTTGAACATACTGAAAATTCTGCCCATCAGTTTTCCCAAGGATGTTGTTAGAAGGCAACGTACCTCTTCAGGACAGTTCTAGACAAAGTGCCTGGGTGCAGTTTCTGGGACCTCATTCTAAGTTGTTTCAGAAATTATCTACAAAGTCATTTGACTCAATATAAGGCAGTAGTTTGAAAGAAAATGATATGAATCTAGGAATTCAGAATGGGCTGACCTCACAGAGATCAGATGCAAGTAAGTTTTGGAATAGGAAATAGGAAGATAAGGTATAGAAGGACAACGCTGTGTGCCAAAAGTTGTCTTGACATCAAGTCATTTTCAACAGCATCAATGTAAGAATTTAAATTTCTCGTACCCACACACATTGTAAACTTCCCAGCACTCCATGATATCTCAAGCATATGTCTTCCTAATAGCCAGTATCTCTTTATCTAATATATGTATAATCTTATTTAATTCATTTTACAGGGGTAAATCTCACTCTGCAAACTGGGTGGTAACAAAGAAATATCATATTACTTTATTTTAATCAAATCAAAGAAATCTGACACTGAAACTTCATTTTATCAGAACAACAGAGCATCTACACTCAGTCATTTTTAGGGGCACTTTACCTTTCCTGAAGTTACATATATGTCCCTCACCCACCAGCAGGCTATTGATACCTTTCTTATCCAAGGGGCTGTGCCACTTTCATTATGAGCTTGAGCGCAAAATTATGATCCCACCCCTGGGGTGCACCATGCAAACAAATTCTTGCACTTCCCAGGGCATGCCTCCCCACCAGGGGCCTGGACCTGCACATAGGTCTCCATGCTCAGAGAATTTGAAGATCTCAGTTCCCACCTTGTCTCTAGAAATCCAAGGCATTTCCATTTCTGTCAATGTCCTTTCCTCCATAAGCATGAATCCCTGAGTCTCATCAGACCAGCCCACTCCTGCCAGGCAGGAATCCCAAAAGGACCCATTTAAATTCTTGAGAGGAAGGAAAGAGAACCACTGTAAGAATAAAATACATACACATTAATATTTCAGTAAATTATCTTCCCACATTGCAATTTATCACATGGATAAGGAGAAGAGTCATTCCTCACATTTTCTGGCAAAAAGGCAGTGAGAAGTCCTCTCAAAATACATCTTTTTACCTGAAATTATTCACGAGAAGGGGAAAAATACCTCTTTCTAGGACTTTATCTCTACCACAAAAGCTTTTAACCAACAGAAAAAGAGCACAATTAGATAAACCAAGGTATTCAGCCTTTAGTACATTTTGGTTCTTCACTTACCCTAGTTAAGGCTACTAGTGAGGAAAGATAAAAAGAGGAAGCAAGAAACAGACTTAAGAGGCCATAACTTTTCATCCAAGTCTCTCTATATGAAGTGTTAACTATATTAGTAGTAATTCTTCACATAATTATCATATGTGGGTTTTATAATATGAATATTATTTTGATATATATTTATATCATTCTTTTCTGATTTTTTTGGTAGAATAAAAGAAGGAGTGCTTTCTTATATTTAGAGAGTATTGCTGAATATACAGGGTGATAAAAATTCTATTTTATTGGAACAACTAATAAAAACATATGTTAATATATTGGTTGAATACAATCGACCTGGTACTTGAACGTGGGATAGAGATATGTCTCTATGCATTTGTGAATATTGGGTGTTTTCAGTTAAACAAATTATATTTAATTTTATCCTGGGATAGAGCTGTGGTTTGGCAACTTTTCCAGTGACAATGACAAATTGGAGGAACACAGCCAGCTACAAAATTGCTACTTACTAAACTCCTTGTCAATTCACTTCTGCATTCTTTGAAAAGAGCGATTTCGTAGCCTTTTCTCTACAGCCCTAATGCCCTCTATAAAATAAATACCCTCCTAAATGGTCACATCTGCTTACTCTTGGCCCACAAAATGCTTAGTCAATGAAATAAGCCACCATAGCTACTTTGCTCACTTGACATTAAATCAAATTTTGTGGCAAAGGAACATTGAAGACCAAATTGTGTGTGCTATTCATATAACTTGTATTGCTTCAAAAGTCATTTAATTTCCCGAAGGTCTTTAAGAGCAGTTATTTTCTCTTTTCTAAAAAATTTATTTATTTATTTATTCCTTTTACTTACTCATTAAACAAATATTTATTAGATGCTTACTATATGCCAGGCACTGTGTTGTAGATACAAAGATTAATAAGGTCACAGTCCCTGCTCTTAAAGAGCATGCAATGTATTATTGGAGACAAATATAACTAAAAAATGACAAACACAATGTAGTTAAAGGGATGAAGATGGAAGGTCATAGCAGGAAAACATAAAAGTGTGATCAATTCTGCTAGGGCCTGGGGACGTCTGGATAGGTTTCACAGAAAAGAACATTCTCAAGCAGGGCCTGAAAAATGAATTTCTCAGTCAGCAAATGGGAAAGGAATTTTGCTATTAACAGATTCATATCACAATTACAGTTGTATATAATTCTGTCAGAATGGAAGAAAAAGATGAAATTGAAAGTGTTGATGGATGAGGTTGGAGAGATGAACAGATGAAAGAAATCCTTGGATATATAAAGCTAAGGAGTTCAGATAGTGTCATACAAGAGATAGAACATGATTGGAGGATTTGAAGTGTAATGCAATGTAATTTGTATTTTTTAAAAGATTATTCTCACTATGGAGTGAAGTTTGTGGCCAATTTAGAGTAAGACAAGTGTCCAAAGTCTTAGATTGAGTGAGATTTTCCTAATGCTTACTTTTCTGCTACTTTCTATGAAATGTAACATTGTTATATACTTTTTCTCAATACAACTCTCCTACTGTAGATTTTATAAATCACTCTGGTTGAAGTCTCACCTTATATCTATGTGTGTTACTTCTTATTTCCATTCAGTGGTTCATTTAATATTAACATCAAGAAATAAGAAGACCTTAAGGAAAGTAGTAATAATGCAAATTTTAAATATTAGAAAATACAAATAAGAAGTTATTGGTTATCTTTATGAGAATCAAGTAAATGACTGGCAGAAATTAGTTGTATTATATCTAAGTAATTGGCAGAATTTTGACCTTTGTTTTTAAAAAATATTTCAGCTTTCAAAATTGGCTTTTAGATAATGAAACATTAAAAAGAACAATTTAATTGTGTAGTCAGACATATTTTTATAGAGACATTCTTGTTTTTATTTTACATTGCAAACAAGGATATGATCCAGGGAAGAATTAATAAGTTCTATATTTTGTTTGCATTTTATCTATTGCATGTGTTTTTCAAGAGAACTATATATAATCAGACATTTAGTTATTGTAATTATAGCAGAGATTATCAGAAATATATTAATTACTTTAAACAATCCCTAAACGTCAATGCCAATTGTTAATTGTGATTACCTAATGCAGATTACATCCAAATAAGGAACATTTGGCCCTATGTAATAGCATATACAAATGGTAGTATCCATATTATGAGAACAGAAATAATGAACAATTAACTTTGACTGCAGGTCTGATTTTAATAAATGCATCTGAGAAGACAAGAAAATGTTGCTAAAGATTTTTAGAATGCTCATTTAACATCCTTCTTTATTCTAGTTTGAAGTAAAGTTACCAAGCACAGGATGATTACTTGTGTGATACAATATGGTCACCGCAATGGTTTGAGCAGAGGTGGTGTCCTCTCCAAAACTCGTGTTGAAACTTAATTTCCAATGCAGTAGTATTGAGAATTGTGATTAGGAGATAATTAAATGATCAGGGCTCTGCCCTCCTGAATGATATTAGCACCTTATGAAAGGGCATAAAACCAATATGGTATTCTTTAAAAATGCTAAGACAGTGGATATAAAGTGTTCTCACCATAAAAATAATAGCTATGTGAGGTAATGCATATGTTAATTAGCAAGACTCAGTCATTCCATAACGTATACATACCTGAAAACATCCTGTAATACACAGGAGATACAATTTCTTATGTCAATATAAAAAATTAAAATGTAAAAATTAATAAATTAACAATTGCAAAAATAAAAATGGGCTCAAGAGGCTCAAGTTTGAAAGGAGTGCTCGCTTATCCGTCTGTCCCTCATGCATATAGGACACCATGTTTCTCCTCTCAGGAGGATGCAGCAACAGAGCCATCTTTGAAACAGAGCAGCCCTCACCAGACGTCAAAGCCAGTGCATCAGTATTGTACTTTACATCCTTCAAAAGGGAAAAAATAGATTTCTGTTCTTTTTAAATTACCTAGTCTATGATATTCTGTTATAGCAACACAAATGAACTAAGACAGTAACTTTATGAATTTGTTTCACTGGTCTTTCATAAATTTAGAACTTATAAAAGAAAACAAGAAGAAAGATTTTACTAAGTAAAATCGTGAAACTTTAACAACAAAATATTAAATTAATAAATGACATATGGATTCAAACTACAGCCAGTAAAATTATTAGCAATCAAATATTTAATGAATAAAATCTGTTAAAAAGACAAACACCCTAACTGAAATATGCAGTCATGAAAAAATCAATTCCAAAAATAGACTTCTTTAATATGGTCAACAAATATTTGACAAAAATATTCAATATCATTAATAATCAATACTATCAAGCTAACATTTGTTTATAAGATTTACAAAGCTGTGAAAGAATGATGTGATGTACTCTTAGTGACTAAACACCCAAATGGTTGGATTAGAAATTGGTACAGCTTTTCTGGAGGGTATTTTGATAGTAAATGTCAAAGACTGAAGAATCCCCAAATCTCTTAATTACCAATTTTATGTTTGATAATTCATCTTGAAATAATTTTAAAACTGCCTAAAATATATTAAAAGAAATGTCTATGACCATATTACTTATATGCAAGAAAAAAAGCCTAAGAAAGCCATGTAAATTTTGTATATTAGATTATTGAATTGTGTCCTACAATGAATAAATAATACGGCAGGTATCAGTTTTAGTTTTTAGGGTTGTTGCTATTTCTTGTTACTAAAGAAAACTGGCTACCAAGTTATATAATGGCAAAATGTCCTTTTAAAACTTAATACAAGCAAATTTGCATCTGAAGACAAAAATTTTGCTACAGTCTAAAATACAAAAAATGTTTATATTCATACTGTAAGATTATTGAAGCTTTTTCTTTATTTCCTTTTTCTTACTTGTATTTTTATTATTTTTATGATGATTATAGAATATTGGCAAATTTGAAAAAACACCCAAAATCAAAACATCTCCCTTCCCCTAAAAAAAAAAAGAAAAAGAAAGTAAAAGACAAAGAGTATATATTGGGCCACAGTGAGGAGGAAGAAATATACACTGGAGAGGAAAATGCTATACCCAAAATGACGGGGGCATTTTTAAGAACATTTTGGAAAACATCAATGTAAAATAGAGAAAAGTAAATCATAAGGATTATGCTAGAGACCACAAAGCCAGATAAAAAAATCATCAATATTACTCAGTTAGAATGTATTAATATTATAGTAGCAACTTGAAAAATATGCCATTTTCGAAAAGCTATAGAGTGACTTGTGATTAGGAATGTTCTTATTTACCAATAAGAAAGAAAAGGTGACAGTAGTCAGAAATGGTATTTTGCAGACAATGGGAGCTTTGAAAAGGGAAGTTTACAAGGGCACAGGATCAGAGTGCCCATGCAAACTTTGTGAGGGGAGAGTGCAACAAGATTTTAGGATGGAATGGATTGCTGCCTGTCATGGATACTCTAGCCACACTACTGTACATTAGTGAGAGTGGGAAAGGATGATAGCTACAGTAAAGAGATAACACATAAAAAGGGAATTAAATCAATTCCTAGTTTGGCTCAAGTTGAAGGAACAATAAATAAAAGTTAAATACTTAAGTACAAATAGGATATTTCAAAAACTTAGCTCTTATATACAGTGCAATGAACTGCTTTTTGAGATTGTGATTTTCCTCTCGGTGAGTTTGCTCCAGTAAGATAGAGGAATGTATATTATTGGCATTGCTGCATAATTCTTTGTTAGGTTAGAAAATGTATTCTATAATTTCTACCTTCTCTTCAAATTTGAAAATTAATACATTCAATAAAGCACATATAGAAAAAATTCCAACCTTAACTCGAACTAGAAGCTTAACTTTCTTAGCTCAATTTGAAAAAGCGTAAAAATCCACTACATTAAGGTAAATGGATGATGAAGTATCTTATTTATCCTGTTAGGAAGAGCTAGAGCAGTGCTGTACAATAGAAATATAACTTGAGCCAAAATGTAATGATAAATTTTCCAATAGCTCCATTAAGAAACAGGTAAAATTAATTTTTATTGTATATATTATTTATCCCTATGTATCTAACCTATTATCAATTCAATAACTAATCAATAATAGAAACTATTAATGACCTATTTTACATTTTCTTCAGCATCTGGTGTATATTTTATACTTAGAGAACATCTTCATTTAAACACTAATTTTTATTGGGAATACTTGATCCATATATGGATTCATAAATTTACATTTGAAAAGCAGATTCACATAACCAAGTTGTTCTAAACGAAGTGTTCCATTGGCTGAATTAAGTATTAGTTTTCTAAAGTTAAATTTTAAACAATTAAAACTAAATAAAATTAAAAATTCAGGTCTTCAGCTGCACTAGCCCAATTTCACATACAAGGTTACCATGTGTGGCTAGTAGCTACTTCATTAGACAAAACAATACTAGAGGAGGCTGATATCTAAATTAGTGGATAAAGCAATGAGAATTTGCCTTGGTGGAATTATGATGAAAGTATTGAAAAGAAGAATATTTGTAGAGTGGGGCTGAGATGGGAGTTATTGTCATGAGACATTATTACAGGGAAAACCAAACTTCTTTCCACTCCCAAAACACGTTAGTTTAGCTCTTTCATTCCCTTTTATCTTTGGATGCTTTATATTTATTTTGAGAATATATTTACCTTGTCTATACTTTCTATATACAATCTTTAAGAGCCTTGACTTTGTTATGTATTTTACCTAAAGACAAATATAAAAATAGTTATTATTTATCTAGCACTGTATGGCCTTTATTTCATTTAATATTCATAACCAATCTGTGAAGTGCAATGTAAGAAAATGGCAGTAAAGAAAGGTTAAGTAGCTTACGGTCACACAGCTAGACAGAACTAGAACTAGATATCAAATCTAGGTCACTCTGACACTTAAACATGCTTACTAGACTCTTGATAAATATTGTATTATGTTAAACAGTACAGACCTTTAATCAGCCCTGGGCCACTAAAGGTAGATGAGCTCCTAGAGGACACCCACTAAAACTCACTCCATTCATAATGCTGCAAGTGGTGTTTATTGCCCACATAAAGGAATGCAACTGAGGGACGGGAGGTATGGTTTGGAAATGTTCATAAAACCAATTCCTAAGCTTGCACCACAGTATTAGAGAATTAACTGGAAAGTATCACCTAGCCAGTTATCTCATTATGTTTCCCTGAAAATACATCTCAAGACGAAAATAATCACAAGCTGACTTCTTTGCAGGGGAAATTTGATCCTCTGGTTTTTCCTTTGGAAAATTAGATTTGTCTACAAAAAATAGCATTGCAATCGTATCAACAAAAGACAATAAAAATAACATTTTCTTCTCTTCTGTTCTTGTCCTGAGCCCCAAAAGCCAGCTGGAGATTTTCTTCGGAAATGTGCTTCTAGTTATATATTTGTATTTTAAGAATCAATTCGTTTTATTGGGTTTTGCCTAGGATCAACCTAAGAAAGGGACACTGTAGGGGTAAGGTGGAGGTAAGATTTGCAAAGTCCAGATGAGGTTTGAGTCACGTGAATGAAAAGCAAGACCTAATTCAACAATGCAGGTTGGAGTCTGCTCTATGATCAAGTGGATCATTTGGAGAAGTGAATACTAGTAATATGTCGTCGAATTATTACAATAATGTTACCATTTAGCAAATTCATAGAGCAAAATTGAAAAAAGGACTTTCTAGTTGACTTTCAAAATGTATCCGAATGTGTAATGAATCTGGTCATTTCTTTCCTATTCCACATTTGTCGCTTTAGTCTAAGTCATTCTTGTCTGGTGAATGGCCTCCTTTGGGTCTCCTTGAACCCGTTGTTGTCCTGTTCTGCCCCTTTTCCACACAAACAAAATTGTGGAAATGCAAATCGGATCAGGTTATGTCCCAGCTTAAAACTTTTGCAAAAGTTTTTGACTATACTAAGAAAAATACTGAGGTTTACTAGCTGTAAATCCCCCATATACTTTTCAGACTTTACCTTTTTTCTTAATTGACTTATCATTTATCTTACTCAAATTATTATTCTGACTTTTGAATACATCTAACTGGTTCCCATTTTGGGACCTTTGCACTTACCATTATTCATGATTGAACCAATCTATTTCCCATTTTCATGCACCTCTTTCTTCCTATTAGTAAGTTTCAGTTGAAATGCCACCTCCTTAGATTCTGTCTGTCTTATTCATCACTAAATCCCCTAGTAGGTGGTTAAAAATATTCAGTGACAGACTGGCCAAATGATAGAGTTATTTTAATAAAAATATACTGTACAATAGTAAAGTTGATATATTTATAGGCATATATATATGTATATATAAAACAAATTTAATGTTTTAAAAATCTACTGGGCTTATCAAAAATATTATTGGGTCAGATGATATGAGTAGTTTTTTATAAATGAATTTAAGAAGTTCCTCTCCCCTAATATGTTGGATCTTGACTGCAAGAGCTCATTATAAAATTTTTAGAATTTTTGTGAAATTATTAAACAGATAATATTAAAAATTAAATTATATGAACGTATTGTTAAACAAATGATGTTAAGAAACAAAGATAATAAGCACTCAAAACTCACTAATACTTAATCTCTTTACACCTTTTACTATAATCCAGGCCAGTGTTCAGCAAATGTTTTAAGTATAGGGCCGAAGAGTAAATATTTTTGGCTTTGCGAGCTATATCATCTTTGTCACAACTACTCGACTCTGTCCTTCCCATGTAAAAACAGCCACAGTCACTGCACAAATGAATGAGGATGGCAGTATTCAATGAAGCAAGTCAGGTTTGGCTCAGAACCTGTCATTTGCTGACACTCCTCTCTAGATTCTTTGCTTCTCTCATACACATATAACGGAGAGGCTTTAAAATGATGTTCTAATGTGCATTTTCTCCCCAAATCCACATTCAGAGATTTCATATTAGTAGCTTGCAATTTGCCATGGAGGGAGTATTTATACCATTGAACTTAGCAATGCTACTACTCAGATCTTCTAATTCTCTCCCAGAAAGCTGGTTGTTAAACATTTACCAGCACACCAAGCTTACCCCAGTCAAGAAAAACAACAACAACATTATTAAAACACTTGTTAAAGATGGCAAGGCAGACTTTATTCCAGGGGGCGGTCATGGCACTATGTACAGGAACCACTACAGTGAGGTCTTGCAGCAAGGGAGAGAGATTGGACTCAATTCTGACTTCAACAAGGACAGGTGGAGTTTTATAACCAAGGAGCATGATTGGGGGTCAGTGGATGGAAAATTGCTAACAGGAAACACCAAGGATAAGAGATTCCTCACTAAACTAACTTGATATAATTACTGCTGAAGGTAGGCCACAACGATAAGATCCCAAGTCAGATATCAAGCGTGGGGGTTTTTGCTAAGCTGGCTTAACAGGATTCTTGCTCAAACTGGATTCTACAAGGATGCAGAGGGAAGACCAAAGACTCCAGACCTAATCAATGAGATGATTTTAAAGGAGTCTGACTCTAGTTTTGGTTAAAGAGGCTTTCATTACTGCCTCCTATTCCCCCACCCCCACCACCACAGAGCTCATTGGTAAAACTTGAAACAAGAAAATACCACACTCATAAGAAGTCTGTTTCTCTCAGGACATCTGTTGTGCTGTCAAATATCAGGATCTGACAGGAACAGGGAAGGCTTCCCTTTCCTCTTAGGTTACAACACAGCTGCACATTTGGAGAGTTTTACAAATATATAAAAATAGCATATTATGTCAGTGATTAGAATATGTTTAGCATCTCGACTTCACTCAAGACTTTGCAATGTATAATCAATGTTAATATTCAACAAATATTTATGGAACACCACTTATATACCAGGCAGTAGGCATATATCTGCATAAAAGTTGCATTAGTAAATAAAATAGTGCTAAGATGAAAATATAGCCAACAGGAGGATATAAAATGCCAGCAGGTGGCTTGGGGTAAATTAAATTTTTAAATAGAATGCCCAGAAAGTGCCTTACTTTAAAGTAACATTTGAGCAAACTCTTGAAAAAACTGAAGAAGGAATCTGTTTGTATAGGAGGACAGTGGGAGAGGAAGGAAAGTTTTAGGCAGTGTGAGCAGCAAGTGCAAATTCCTAATGTGGGAGCAGGTCACAATGTTCCATCAACAAAGGGGCCAGTGGCTGGAGAAGAGGGAGTGAGGAGGAGGATTAAGGAGTCAGGGGGAACAGGGATGGAAGATTACACCAGTCATGTAGGCTATCAACGGGATGAGGGCTTCTCCTTCTAAGTGTGGACACCTTTGGAAAGTTCTGAGCAGAAGAGAAACTTGATCTGGATTCAAATTTAAAAGAATTATTGGAGAACTAGGACACGTGGGAAGGATGGGATAGGTGAAGCAAGATTGCAAAATGTTGATAATTGTTGAAAGCTGGTGATGGATACATGGCAGCTTATTATATTTTTTCTCTCTGTTTTGTGGAATTTTCAAAATTAAAAATGAAACAAAAGCAAAAAGAATATATTTTTAAAAAGGATTGTGTTATAAAATTGACTCTAGAGAATGATGTTTGCAAGATCAGTGGGAGGCTACTGCAGTCATACTGGCTAGAAATGGTTGTGTCTTAGACCAGATCAGTGAAAGTGGTGATAATTAAGACAGAGCCAGATTCTTGGCATATTTTAAAGGCACAGCCAGGAGTAGTAACTAAAGAAATTAAATGTGTGAAAAATCTTTTTCTTTTTCTCAACTTCAAAGGCATTCTCTCTTATTTATTTTTGTATTTTTTTACCCCCGGATTTTCACACTATTGAGACAAAAGATGGTGAAATTCGATAGCTTTTTTTAAGAAAAAATGTTTGTCTTTCTCTTTTTATTTTTACTTACTTGGGGCTTATTTAACCTTTAGCAATGTGACTGTCATTAAAGGTGTTTTATGTGCTTGGCAGTAGATGAGTCTCTCTCCTGTCCAGGTTTATGAATTCTTGTCACCAGGGTCTCATTTAAGCCAAGAATCTCAGGCTGTCACTACTCTTAAGAGAGAATCACTGTCTCACTCAGCATTTCTCTGTGTTAAAATAATGCCATCTGTTGTTAGTCAAGCTGTAACTATAGGCTCACCTGCAAAGAAGAATGTTGAGTCTTGCCATGAGTTATGCCCATTCCACACCGTGTTCCAGCCTTCTAAAGGAGAGGCTGTTTCAGATGCTAGTAACACTGCATGTAATTAGGTATATGGAACAAATGAAAAGTAATCAGTAAGTTTATTTTCTCATATAAAACATAGTCAATTTATTCATTAGATCTGTCTCCAAAATATTATTTGCCTGGGTAAAATTTGAAAGGGCAGAGTTAAAGATACTCCCCCTAGAACCAAACATTGACATGCCATTATATTCTGCCTATACTCTAGATAAAAGCTAACATGATGGAAAACTAGGGTCGCATAAAAATTCCTGGAGAAATATATCATAAAAATGTTTAAAAGTACAGCTAAGGTCTTAAGAGGAAATGAATATTACAGGGAAAAAACCTGAAGAGGTGAATGAAAGTCACTTGCTGAAGTGTAAAAACTTATCCTGTGGCTTCCCTTAAAATTTAAGCCAAGGGAATCACGTTCCTTGGTTACTAAGGGATTTGGTTTTACTGAAAAGTGTGAGGTAGATAGTTGGAGGTGAATGAGATGCCCGAATAAAGCGGGTTGTTCCCAGAGAGAAATGGGAAAATAGAAGAAAATTCACTCTCCAGCACAGGATGATGACCATGAAGCTTGTCTGTCCCTGTCTGGACTCTCACTAAAAAAAAAAAAAGTTATTGTCACCTAAAATATAGAGTCCCTCAGCTTGGGCAGCCATCAGGTTTAGAAATCATTTTACAATATCCATGTAAATCCAGAATCCTCAAGATAAAAAATTAATACAGTGATAAGTTATCGGTAGGCAATATTTTCAGGTTCTTTTTCAGGAAGCAAATACATAACCCATCAGGAGTCACGCTTCAAAAACTCAGTCCAGAAGGGATACCTGTCTCCTACCACTCACAAAGACAGGAGTTCATGGCATAAAATTACAAAAGAAATGAGAAAACAATTTGTCATGATTTAGAGTCAGGCATAACAGATAGCAGGATCCTCAGATAACAGAGGAGTGATCAAACACAAGGAGTAAAATACAAATATGCAAACATTTTTAAAACTTTAAAAAATAATTAATACCCCTAAAAAAGGAAACACATGGCTGAGGAGAAAAAAAGAATGAGAATATTTGAAAAAGAAACAGATAATGCTTCGAGAGAAGACAAAGTAATTGCAGAAGAAAAGTAACTGAAAAGGTAATATAGAAATGGGGACAAGTTATGAGACATGGAATTAGAACGAGAAAGAATGGGAGGGGCGGGGCTTGAAAGACATAACTGCTGGGAATTTTCCAAAATATTGTGCAAACATAAATTCTCAAAGTTTGTGTGCACAATTTTCTGAACAACAAAAAAGAAGTTAACTTAGATCTGGGATTTCATGTTATAAATCTGTAGAATCCTCAAGATTGAAAAATTTTAACAATGACAAGTCAAAAAATTGTATGTAAAAATGCATGTTAAACTGATCACAGGCTTCCAATAACAAGAGAGACCAGAATGTAATGGAATAAGACTATTAAAGTGCTGATGGAAAAACATCAAATTCAAATTCTGAATTATATCTAAAAAGTATACATCCATTATATATATAAAGAAAGGTAAATCCAAGATGAAAAAGTGGAGTATAATAGGAAATGTGAGCTTTTGTTACATTATTTTTGTCTCTTTGAAATCTTTACATAAGATTAAATTTAAATTTTAAAAAGTTTAAAAAAATTCTCTGATTACCCTAAATCTTGAAAGAAAGGGAGGCCAATTTATTGAAAGAATATTTTAGTATTTCACGAAACATTTCAATTAAACAAAATGTGAAAAGGAAAGGAAATAGACATTTCCAGATCCTGCAGCAGCAGGAATCATGATTTTTCTGTCCATAACTCTACAGTGTGTTTTAACTCCACAATTCTCATTTACTCTTTTACATCTGTTCAAATTGTTCAGGTGACTCTGTATCAATTGTTAATGATTGGAAGCTGATATTGAGTCCTAATTCCATAAAAGGGAAAATTGTTGTGAACCAATCTTTCACTCCATGAATTTTCTATTAAATTCTATCTTTTACTGCTTGGCACATACACATTTTGTCTCCTTTATCTAAAGATGTCCTCACTTTAGTACGCTGTAAACATTTTTGCTACCTCTATAAAAAGAGACAATCCCAGATTTTCTCTGAATGCCCAATCCAGATTTGATATCGGGGCACCCGTCTTGTTCATATCCAGGCTCTGTAGACAATGAGTCGTTCTACAGTATTTAGTCTTGATCAGATCTCACGTGACTCTTACTATCTATTTCACAAAGGACTATTGATCCAACATTCAATTCATTTAGAGTGAGCCATCATTTTTATGTGTCAAGCAGTTAACAATGCTTAGGATAAATTAATAAATGGAACTTTGTTTTGTGGGAAAGAAAAGCAGTAAACTATTTTTTATAAATAATACTACAAACAGTATATTAGAATTTCATAGTGCTTGAAAAAATAGAATATATAATAAAGTGTATTGAAAATTCTGGAGAGGAAAGGGCAGCTCCAATATTATTTTAGGTGGTCAGGGAAGTTTCATTGCAAAAGTGCCATTTAAGCAAAAACATGAAGAAAGCAAGGTCAGTAGACATGTCTGTCACCTGAATGAAAAGTGCTGCAAGCACAAGGAAGAGTCAGTGCAATAACTCTCAGGTAAGAGAGTGGTTAGAGCAGTGACTAAGTTGGAGAGTAAAGATGAGACAGGTAACGGAGATTCCAGGCATGAAGCATCACTTTACAGCCTCTCTAAGGATGTTGGCTCTTTACTCTGTGTGAAAAGCAAGCCTTAGTAAAGCATTACAGGTTGAATTGTATCCCCCAAAATTCATATTTTAGCATCCTAAGCTCCAGTACTCTGGAATAAGACCGATTTGGAAACAAGGCCATTGCCCATCCAATTAATTAAGATGAGGTCATTAGGGTGGGCCCAAATCCAATATGATTGGTATCCTTATAAAAAGGGGAAGTTTGTAGATAGACACACATAGGGAAAATGCCATATGAAGATGGAGGCAGAAATTGGGGTAATGCTTTCCCAGCAAAATAAATACTGCGAGCAAACCAACAGAAACTAGGAGAGAAAGCATGGAATAGATTCTCTTTCTAAGCTCCCAGAATGAATCAATGCTGCTGACACCTTCATCTTGGAATTCTAGCCTCTAGAACTGTGAGAAAATAAATTTACGTTGTTTAGACTACTCAGTCTATGGTACTTTGTTATGAAAATCCTTGCAAACTAATGCAGTAGGTATTGAGCAAAGGGGTGAAAGGATCCTACAAAAGTTTTAAAAGAATCACTGTTGGGTAAGGCAGGCAAGAATAGAAGCAAGAAGACTGCTAAGCAATTTCTTGCATTAATGCCAGCAAGAAATCTAGGGGTCTCAGATCAGAACTGAAATAGTAGAGATATTGAGAAATTGTCAGATTCTGGATGAATTTTGAAGGTACAAACAAAAGGGTTTCATGATAGATTGAATGTGGGTTGTGAAGAGAGGAGAAGTCAAGGATAACTCAGGTTTCTGCCACGTACATCTGGAAATATGGAGATGTCATGAATTAAAATGTAGTGGTAGAGCAAGGACTGAAATCGATTTCTCGCTCAGTTTATCCTGACTGCCAGAATAACGTCCTTGACCTTGGAATCAATATTGGAAAGATGTGCCAACATTATAGTCTCAGAGTCTTTAATCATAAGTGCACACACAGACATACACACACACACGTATATAGAGAAACACACACACACACAAACACACGTCTCTTATATTTTAATTATGATGACTAAAATGTTTTAATCCTAGCATATCATTTCCTTCATCTCCCTTTTTGCCCTAATATGGAAGCTAATTATCTCTTCTGTTAAAGTAAAAAATATTTTTGACTTTTTAAATTTAGTTTGAAAGAACTGCAGTAAGTAAGAATTGCTGTTTTTATCCATTTGTCAGAACAGTAGGGAAAACACATGCTCTTGAATGTTCTTCATATTTTTCTTATAATTATTCCATATTGGATAATTTTTTCTCAGTTGCTCTCTACTCTAGAAAATAATCAGAAATGCTATTTATAAAAGAATAATTTTTCTTATTCTTTTATAATTTTTCTTATTCTTTTATAAAGAATAGAGAACACTATTAAATAGCTGAAAGTCTATAATTTATGTGGTAGAATCTCGGAGAAGACGTTGTACTTTTCATGACATTTGCAGTAGACTCATCCCTGATAACATTGTGAAAATTAATAAATATTAATACTAAATAAAGAAATCCCATTTACTTCAATGTCCTAAAATAGAAATCCCCTTTACTTCAATGTCCTAAAATAATTGCCCATAATTGACTGCTGCATTATTCCCAGAATAAAAAATGAAATCCTCAAAAAGTCTGTGTTTTCTTGAAATATCTCACATCCACAGAGATGTGATCTCATTTCTTAAATTGAGGAGAAAAATAAAAAGAAGCTACAGATGCAGTTTACATCAACTTTCCTTATGACCAGAGTCTATATAAGTTTACCACATATAGAATGGCATGTACAGTGGCAGTTGTACATCCTTTTGTGTGACAAATACTTGAAGATAAAATAATAACTTGAATGAAGTCTATTAAAAGACTTCTAAGAGGGCATATTTATCTGGAAGAATAGAAGACTATTCATGAAAGAGAACATAAAAAAATATTTCAAGGAAGTGATACAAAGATTTACTTCCTTGGATGGCTTCTAATATTACACTAGAAAACCTCCTTCTAAGTGTCTGGAACAGAGGAATCTTCCACAAGAGACAATGTGATGGCAGTAACAACAAAATGATAAACAGAAAATCTATAAGTAGTACTGACTTTTGGGTGATAGTGTTGATGCTGTACTTGAATTCACTGGGAGTTCCTTAAGCTATTGAGGAGCCATTGAAACACAGACACCATATTGAACATAAACATGCTGTATATGAAAAATTGGTACAGAGTGAATTTCAACCTCCTCTTAGATTTCCTTCTTGCTTTGCAGTCTTGAAAGCTAAAATGAATATTTCCCAGACTCCCTTAGAGCTGCAGTTCTGAATGGAAATTTATTCCTGTAAATTAGATGCACTTACACAAAATCAGAGAGAGGGAGAGGCCATCTGCAGCTGCTGTGGCAACTGCTGTGGAAAGCAGAGTTGTGTAGGCTCCGGATGTTTCTGTAGCAGCATTCCAGTACTAACTTTGTGAGAGCTGAAGGGTGATTCTGCAGCATTGGTGGTGACAATGAGAACAGCAGCGGTAGCAGCAGCAGAACAATGACTATATCCCCTTCCAGTTTTCCAAGTCAGCCAGTTTGTGGATATTGCTATGGGAGTGATTCTGGGAAGTTCAGCCTAGATCCTGCACTTCTACTCATGCCAAGGAATTTGTAAATATTTATTTCACTGTATAAATCACTTTAAAACACCAAGAAGCCTGAATGCAGAAAGTTGTCAAAACAATTCAGACATACCTTTCCCTTCCTAACAAGGAGAACAAGCAGAGGGCCTTGAATTGATGCTTACACTGAAGAGATTAGAGTGTAGCTGGGCTCTGGAGTAAAGGACTTAACCAGTATCTTGCACGCCGACTGTATACACCCCAAGGCTTTGTGTCAGTGGAAACGCTTGGATGTTTAAATTCTTTCTTTCTCTTTCTTTTCCTTCCTTCCTTCTTTCCTTCCTTCCTTCCTCCCTCCCTCCTTTCCTTCCTTCCTCCCTCCCTCCCTCCTTTCCTCCCTCCCTCCCTCCCTCCTTTCCTCCTTCCCTCCCTCCCTCCCTCCTTTCCTCCCTCCCTCCCTCCTTTCCTCCCTCCCTCCCTCCCTCCCACCCTCCTTTCCTTCCTTCCTCCCTCCTTTCCTTCCTTCCTTCCTCCCTCCCTCCCTTCCTCCCTCCCTTCCTTCCTTCCTTCTCTTTCTCTCTTTCTCTTTCCTTTCTTCCTTTCTTTCTTCTTTCTTGTCTTTTATTTCCTTTTTTTCTGAGACAGTCTGGAGTTTAGTGGTAAAATCTCAGCTCACTGCAACATCTGCCTCCCAGGTTCAAGTGATTCTCCTGTCTTAGCCTCCCGAGTAACTGGGATTACATGTGCGCACCACCACACCCAGCTAATTTTTGTATTTTTAGTAGAGATAGAATTTAACCATATTGGCCAGGCTGGTCTCGAAATTCTGACCTCAAATGATCTGCCCACCTCGACCTGCCAAAGTGCTGGAATTACAGGCATAAGCCACCATGCCCACCCTAAATTCCATATTACTTATTCGAAACCTGAGTGATCCTTGACCTCAAAAACTAAACCAAGAACACAAAAAATGATCTCCTTTATGGCTAAAAGTAAGTTAAAAAAATCATTAGAACAAGAGGCCTCACCCTATAATCGCACTATCCACCTTCAATAAGGCTATAAGTTTGTCCTAAGATTCAGACCTTATTTTTTTCCCAGTTTTCACCATTCCTATAAAAAAGATGAAAAATGAAAAAAAAAAAAAAAAGCCCAGCCATGTGCCTGTTTTTCTCAGGCAATCAATCTGTCAAATGAATAAATGAAAGTTTAAAAACATAGGCTCCAGGAAAAGAGTCACCACTACATATCATATCGATTAAAAATGCCAGGCCCTCAAAAACATTCTAAAGTTAAATTCCCATCGAATTATTCCCCAGACAAGATCTGGAATACACTAAAGAACATACTTCTGTGTAACAACTTTTATCTGGTACTTTAATTAATATTTATAAATTAATACATTTTCCTGAGGCAATTGAATGAAGGGTGCAGTTGAAAATGCTCACTCTATTTTATATAATTAAGTTCAAATTAAAATGGAGCAAAATTTGTATGTCTATATTTTTTCCAAGCATGAGCAATTTATATTTTTTTCATAAATAATCATTTTTTTGGTAAAATCAACAATAAAAATGCATATTCCTTCAAATGTAGTTTTTGAGATTACATATTTCAGAATACAACAATTCAAATAAAGCTACAAACAGAAAATCTTTAATATGAAAAAGTGAGGGAAATGAATTTTTTTCAAAACTCTAGGAATTATTTTATTGAAACAGATTTTTTTCCTGCAAAATAAGAATGCATTTTAAATGGATCAATTTAACACTGTGTCTGATTATTTCATGAAATACATATTAATATGGGTAACATATTGAACAGTAATGATTGAATTTGTATTGATATTAAATGATTATTCTCTTAAGACTGGTAGCACTTGGAGATTATTTATAAAGAAAAGAAGAGAAACTGGGCGTGGTGGCTCACACCTGCAATCCCAACACTTTGAGAGGTCTAGGCAGGCAAATCGCTTGAGCCCAGGATTTCAAGACCAGACTGGGAAACATGGTGAAACCCCATCTCTGCAAAAAACACAAAAATTAGCTCAGTGTGGTTGTGTGCACCTGCAGTCCCAGCTACTCCGGAGGTTGATATGGGAGGATCACCTGAGCCTGGGGAAGTCAAAGCTGCAGTGAACTGCAATCACATCACTGCACTCCAGCCTGGGTGACAGAGTGAGACCCTGTCTCAGAAAAAAAATTAAAAAATAATAAAAAGAAAGAAAGAAATTAAGAATACTTTTAGCAAAGAAAAGAAAAGAGAGAAAAAGCAGCATGTTGAGGCAGAAAATCATGGGAATCAGTAGGTTGACATTTTTGCAGGTTTCCATGTGTATTATTTCAACTGATCAACATCACAGTCCTTTATGGTAGGCATATTTTTATTTTTCTTATTTTCAAATCTAAAAAATGAGGTAACAGAGAGGACTACTAGATTATTAGAACTACACTCTTTTTTTTTAAGTGGTAAATCAGGACTGTAAACACAAATTTCCTATTTCCAAAGGCAATGCCCTTTCCTGTGCATTATTATGAGTTTTAGTACCATCTTTATCATTAACCAGCTTTGTAATTTTGGAAACTGCTTACATTCTCTGGGACTGAGGTTCTTCATTTATGATTAATGGTTAAACTCCATGAGGAAAGTGATTAATTTTTTTTTATAATTTTGGATTTGGAATTTAAAGCAGCATTTAAAAAGAAGGAAAACATCCTTGCCCTCAATAAATCCTGAGAAACATTCATTTCTAAGTGCCTTTTTGGTTTAGACTCTAAGAGAGCTCACTTAGAGACCAACAAGTAAGACTGAACCTTGGCAAAGCTGTACCAAATGAAAAACTTCACTAGGGTCAACCAGGATAAGACTAAATGAGGAGAATACAATCTTTTAATTTGCAGTCATTCATCTGGCCAGAAACTAGACCAAACAAATTGTCAATACTTTGCCTTTTTGTAAAATGAAGTTAAACTTACGGAAAAATAAAGACTAGAAGATGAGGGAAAATATTATTTTGAAGATCCAGTGTATTTGTTGCAAAATGGTACGCTGCAGAATCCAAAATAAAATGTTAGGAAATAGTTTGTCATTCTATAAACCATGCAGAAATATTTGGTTTCTACAAAACAGAAACAAAACCTCTAAGGAAGTCACTCAAAAATTATGCATAATGTGAAATAATTGTGATAAAGTAGAAAATTGCAAATTAAAGAGCAAATTCAATAGCTTTCCAATTGGGAAATATTTAAAAGCAAGAGAAAAAAGAATTATAGCCACAGTATGAGTAAAATTTTAAACATGTAAAAATTAATGTTGCCATACCATCCTTTTATTTTTTGCAATAAAAAGACCCCAAAGTAATGAACTTTTTATATCAATACTGGAATTCAAGGTAAGACACAATTCTTATGCCAGTAACATGGAGAATTTTAATCAGAGGTGAGATAGATACCCTACTGATAGAATGCCAAGTTAGCTTTAAGTATATTGATTTTACAGGAAATATATCACCGAAGTGGTAATTAAAAAGTGACAACACAAAAATATTCTTGATGTTGGGGACCATGTCAAGGAGTAGGCTGCAAGATGAAATGTCCACTTAAAAACAGTCACATTATTGATTCTTTACCATGTTCTAGGCATTATGCTGAGTACCTTACATGCCCCATCTCATTTAATTCCCAGAACCTGAGGTTCATTCTTTTATTTTCGTCAATTTACAGATGAAGAAATTTATAATAATACGTGAAAAGAAACCCACTCAATCTGATAGGTAGAATGTCAAGTCCTAATACTGTGCAAAAACAAACAAATTTATCAAAGTTCCATTCATTGGGAGTAATTGAAAATATATTAATGATTTTTTTTAATTACAAAAGAAGTGTGCAGATAAAAGGCAAAAAACCTGGGATAATAAAGTACCTTGTGGGCTAGCACCATGTGTTGCCTTTACCATTCATTGAACTAAGGAGATGAGAGAAGGAAGCGGTTACCAGAACCTGGAGAAAGTAGTTATTAAGGAGGTTGCCCCGCAATAGTTGAGGTCATTGGTAAAGGTGCACAGTCATCTCTTGGGGACTGGGAAGAAAGTCCAGAAGAATAATTATCCCATTTGATCAAATTTCCCACTTTGAGCTTTTGCTGATGGCTCCCTTTGCCCCCAAGCATGCAGATAACAGAGAGTAAAAGAACATTTGATGCAGACCATAAGGTCAGGTTTTTGGAACACAGGAAGAAGTAGAGAAGTATATAGAGTGAATATGGAAAGGAAAATAGAAACCACCCATTTTCATCTGGTTATATAATGTACAACCAAATAAAAATCACCAAATACATTATGATATGGTTTGGCTGTGTCCCCACCCAAATCTCACCTTGAATTGTAATAATCCCCACATGTTGTGGGAGCGAACTGTAGGGAGGTAATTGAATTATGGGAGCGTGTTTTTCCCATGCTGTTCTCATGATAATGAATAAATCTCATAAAATCTGATGGCTTTATAAACGGCAGTTCCCCTGTACATTCTCTCTCTTGCCTGCCACCATGTAAGATGTGGCTTTGTTCCTTCTTGCCTTCTGCCATGATTGTGAGGCCTCCCCAGCATTGTGGAACTGGGAGTCAATTAAACCTCTTTCCTTTATAAATTACCCAGTCTTTGGTATGTCTTTTTTAGCAGTGTGATTAATTTTTTTTATAATTTTGGATTTAGAATTTAAATTTTCTAATACAGATTAGAAGATTCAGTAAATTAAAATAAAGATAAAGAGAAAGTGCCCTTATAGAGTAGCATAAGAAACAGAAAACATCTGAGAAAACTACAAGAGAAGATAGAGTGTATGTAAGTAAGGACTGACTTGTTAATCCATGTATTTATATTTTGTTTTAATTATATAACACAAGGATGTATTTATATTTTGTTATTGTATTTAAAACTGAAAGTAAGCCTAAACTGAAACTGAAGCTAAACTAATAAGGTATAACTTATTCTGTCAATTATAACACAGGGTTGATGTCTTCAGACTTGAGACCTCACTTCTGACAGTGGGTGACAAAGGATTAGGAAGAAGAACATGCTAGATAACACTGCAGGAAGCCTAAGAGGCAAGCCAGAATGAGAACCAGGATGACAGCCTACCAAATATAGTAGAAATCCAATATGTAGGGGTACCAGTCAAGACACAGACATGGAAAATTGTTAGTAGGGTAACAAGGAAGGATGAGAGAAATTCCAAATAAAGTGGAAGTGGGGGTTCCCTGAGCAATTGCCTCAAAAGCCAGTTAGCATAATACTTATGGAGAAGAGGTTCTCTTATTAAAATGCTCAGGTTTATATAGACAGCTTCCATGTTATTTATTCAAAGGACACTACATTGCTTTTCTTTCATCTTGGTTATACCTATTCAGAAGATTCAAATGGGTAAGTATAAGAAAAAATAAGTTTCTAATCCAAATCAACCTTTGATCATATTTTTCTGGAATGAATTCTAATTTGGTTCTCATTTTGCCCAGAACAGTTCCTGCCATATGGTAAACAATTAATAAATACTTTAATGAGTAATAAAAGATACAAATGGTTCCAGTACTGCAAGATGCTAGAGTACTAAAGTGACTCAAGTTAAATTTAGCACGGTCTCAGGAATTTGGTAATTTCTAGGGTAAGTCTCAGACATATATCTGAGAGGAGTCAACACATTTGAAACTCCCATTGCGACATTCTAATTATCCCATTCATCTGAAGGCTGATATATTAGATTTGTTTATAAGAAAGCTCCTTAGAAAATTAACTATATTGTTGTTTGTTTCCTTTGTTTCCTATCCTCTTTAATAAAACTATAAATGTTCAAGAATAAACAGGCAATAGTCCACAGGTGATAGTTAACCTCTTTCCTTCTGACTCTTACAGTAAGAAATGTAACAGCCTAATTAGATGCCGGTGAATGCTAAATCCCTTTTCCTGGAGAGAAGCCATTAAGCCTGCTCTGCTGAGCTCCATGAGACCACATGTTATTAAACTTCGTCTTTGCCATTCATCTGAGACACTAACTTATAGGCAATCCAAGAATGAGTTGTGAGAGCCTGTCTCTCTACCCAGGTAGTAATGCTTAGTGCCATTCCCAATGTACATAAAGGAGATGTCTCTGTTGTGGTATCCTAATAGATCCTGTAGTTCCCACACGTTTTGGTAACTGTTTGATATAATTACTGTGTCTCATAAAAAATAAATTTTATACAGTAATACTCCAGCCTGCTGTGCTGCTTCACTTCAAGATAACTTATGGCTACTAGATTCCTCTGTACAATATTGGTCCATAGCAATAATAAAGTTGTCATCAAGAGGCTATGATAGACCACTTTGCATTATTCTAACTGCCTTTTTGTATTATAACTGTTTGCAACTTTATGAGGTCTTCATAAATATGATCAATTGCAATAATAAAGTGTTAAGGCATTTGTGGCAGCTTATTTTTCTCCACCTCAAAACAGGAGCTGCCTTGCTTGTTGGTCTAATGTCTGTGATTGCATCCTTGACTGCCTGTAGAGCTCTGTGCTACAAAAGGAGCAACCAACTTAGCTTCCACAGTTGCTCTCTGGCTTTCAGGAATTCAGTGATTTATTCATGTAACTGTAAACCCAGCAGGTCCAAAAAATAGAGCGATAACTTTTGTGTCCTACATAAACAAGGAGAAGCAAGTCAAGCACTCCATAAAAGCACATTTTTTCCAATATTAGAAAGTTATGGATCATATTTTGTTATTGGAGTAATTTACTTGAAATTACTTGTTTTCATTACACAAATGACTTATGAAAATGTGTCAATTTTACTTAAAAATAATAGAAAAATATATATCAGCAAAAATGGTAAAGTTGCCAAAAGAGATACCTCCAAAAAGAGAGACAGTGTGACAATATTCGCAGTGAGAAATGTAGTCTGTTTTTTAAAATAGATAATCCTGATGATATTTGAAGTGTTACAAAGTGATAGGGGAAATAGTGCTCTCCTATTTTCATAGTGGAGGAAACACAGTCCCCAAGCGTGACACTGATAGTACAATAAAAGCCCCAAAGACCACAGCACGTTTCAGACCATCTGTGTTGCTTCTTTAAAAATATTTTTTGTCTTTCCTGAAATAAATACAGATGGCTTCATTCTTCTCTTTTCCAGAAATACTTTGCCCAAATCCTCAAACATTCATAAACTAAAAAAGTGAATTATATGTAGGCCAAATTACTTTCACTTATTCATTCAAAAATAATAAAGAAATAAACAAGCAAATAAGCAAATTAACTAAATCAATAATTTAAATGGTAAAGCAACTAATTTATGAAGTAGTATACTTCAGGTTTTTATATAAAATTTTACATACAGGAGAATTAATTTATTTTGTTAATAATTATATATATTAAGCTGCAGTTTAATGAAACAATTGCATTGCAAATTAGGAAAGCTTCTATGTACACCCAATTTGACAGGTTTTCAATGAACAACAAAAATATTTGTAGTCTACAATATATTTATATTAATTAAACACTTTGTTTTCTGTGTCTATGCTCCTATAGCATAAAGTATAGAAATAAATTTCAGCAAATTAAATATCATGCTTTGAACTATACAGTTATTTTATACTTCCTGACTTACCAAATTATTTTGGCAGAGAGTTACAAAATTAATAAATAATGTATACCCTTAAAAATTAACATAGTTGTATTTCATGTTCATTAACCATCTAATTAAGACTGGGATAATTTTTTCTAAATGATATGATTTTAAATTAGTTATATTCAATATGTCAGTAAGTCATCTCCTGATTACTATCCTGTGACCTCTTGCAGTTCTCTGACTCTTGTGGGCACACGTATACTACGTGGTTCCAAGTTTAGGACAGAAATCTTGGGATTTCCCAGTATTCACTTAAAGCTCAAGCAGGTGAGAACTCTGTCTGGAATTCTGTGTGAACTATTTAATTTCTGGCACATCAATGTGGGATGTAGAAAAGATATCTAAGGAACAGAGGTGTTTTAATACAATACAGTAATCTTCAGTGGCAAAGAACACTGGGTTGTGGAATCAAGTCCTGGTTCATATTCCAACTCTGGTCCTGACTCACTAGGTGCTACTTGCAAGAAGAAGAATTTGGGCACAAAGCCAAAAAAAAAAAACTTTCTGATAATTACAATTAACTAAAAATATAGTGCATTGAGAAAAGAAGTTTTCCATCACTGAAGGTGCATGATAAATGTCTGAGTAAATACACACACACACAGATGTAGCTAGAATAAAAGCATCAACATGTGGTTGGGGCTCATGCCTTCTCTCTCATGGAGATTCTGTTACAGAAAAAGAGCACCACCCCCCCATCACTTAATCATTTCTCTTTCCTCACCATGTTCATCTCATGCACTCTACATCCTGACTGCCTGCTATTCCAAATTATCAAATTATTTTAAATAGATAGTAACTCTAAAGGTGGAGGGCAAGTGTGGGTTAGAAAAAAATTACTGCTTTTTACATCATTCATAAGAAATATGGACTTTCACAATCACTGTCAAGAGGAGTTAGAATTACTTAATTTTTACTTTAATTATCTCTCTATATTATGTTCCTTTATAAGCTCTACAAGTTCAAGGATGCAGATAATTTGGACACTATCCAGGAAGAAGCAGTGAAAATTATTAAGATGCTGGGAAGTCATCTCTGTTATTAAAGAATGAAATAATTGGAGAGACTATGTATCAGCAATATGCGTTTTCAAGTGGGCATAAGGCATATAGTCACTTTTTCCTTGATCCTTCCCAAGATAAGTAAAAAAGATTGGATTAAATTGTTTCATAATTGTGAGTATACACTCTTTTAAAAAATATGAATATAAATTGGACATCAGAAAAAAGAATTAGGATAGTAGATGCCTCCATATTTATTTTAAAAAGACTTCTTTAAAGAGAAAATACATCATTCACTGCAAAACAAAAATACTGGAGGAAGTAAAATTAAGTTTATATAAACATTTTAGGAGTTTCCTCCAAGTGAAGAGCAAGTAAAAGCAGAAAATAATACATCTTCCCTGAAATTGTGATTTACACCCATGAATATATTACTCAATAGCTTAATACGACTGAATAGGTTATTGTGTTCTCTCTTTTGATCCTGTGCTCAATTTAATGGATGTTTAATTTGTACATATATTTATGAATAAATATTTGCAAATGAAATCAGAGGTCAAAATGGAGGCATTCAAGTATATTTTCTTACTGCCACAAACTGTTGCAGTGTCAAAATTTAGAAATTGAAAGATTTGACATGAAAATATAGATATCTGTCTTCTCTGTGTAAAAAAAATTCTGGGCCGGGCGCGGTGGCTCATACCTGTAATCCGAGCACTTTGGGAGGCCGAGGTGGGCAGATCACGAGGTCAGCAGATCGAGACCATCCTGGCTAACACGGTGAAACCCCGTCTCTAGTAAAAATACATAAACAACAACAAAAAAAAATTAGCCGGGCATGGTGGCGGGCGCCTGTAGTCCCAGCTATTCGGGAGGCTGAGGCAGGAGAATGGCGTGAACCTGGGAGGCAAAGCTTGCAGTGAGCTGAGATCACGGCACTGCACTCCAGCCTGGGCGAGACTCTGTCTCAAAAAAAAAAAAAAAATTCTGTAGGATAAGATGACTATGGGTCTGAATCCTTACGTGGAAATGAGTAGCTGGAGTTGGGCAACAGCATCTACCCTTGAGATAGGTCACGTGTGATTTTCTTCATCATGAATTTCTTCATTCCGTGTTATGTATCAAAGAAAAAAACAAGAAATTGTTTTTCACCTTAGAGCAGTTCCATTTAACCAATTTATCAATTTGTCCTCTGTATTCATTTATTTGAAATTGCTGATGTAACATTTTTTGTGTTTTCACATAGCCCATACTTCTGCAACAATTCCATCTGCACTGTTTTTGAGTCGGGAAGTTCTCATCATAAGATATATACTTGTGAGTGAAAAAAAAAAATTTCCAAAAGGTAATTGGAAAATACTGGCATTTGATGCATGGAGAGATTAAGGTATTGCTATACTGCTGAAATCTAATAAACCATTATGGGTTGGGCGCAGTGGTTCATGCCTGTAATCCCAGCATTTTGGGAGGCCGAGGTGGGTGGATCACGAGGTCAGGAACTCGAGACCAGCATGGCCAACACGGTGAAACCCCGTCTCTACTAAAACTACAAAAATTAGCTGGGCGTGGTGGCGTGCCTGTAATCCCAGCTACTTGGGAGGCTGAGGTAGGAGAATCGCTTGAACCTGGAAGGCAGAGGTTGCAGTGAGCCGAGATCATGCCACTCCACCCCAGCCTGGGTGAAAGAGCAAAACTATGTCTTAAAAAAAAAAAAGACTACTAAAACAACTCTTATTTTTATTCATTTATTTTTCATCATATTTTAATACTTGTTATGTGGACATAATTCTGCATTTTCATTTTCCATATTTTTAAAATCTACTTTCCTTTTAACACTTATTTAACAAATATCTAATGAGCAATTACTATGCTACATAATCTTGGTACTGGGCAAAAAGGCATGAATAAACCACTTTGTCCTCATGTAATTTGTATTCTAGTGGCGAAGTCACACAATGAGCAAGATAGATAAGTCAATTATTTAACATTCTAGATAATTTTAAGTGCAGAAAAGAAAAAAAACTAAATGGAGGAAAAGGTGTTATAAAATGTCAGAATAATAATTAAAATTTTACATAGGCCAGACAGGAAATTAGCTAACTCTTAATATGAAACTAACTCTTCAATCAAGATCTGGTTAAATTAAATGAGTTAGTTGAACAAATGATACCTAATTATATACTTGTTCAATTTTGCTACATATTACGCATTGTATTTATGTTATTTGATTGTATCTATGTTATTTGATTAATTTACCAAATGGAACACTGTAATTCATTTTCCAAAAATGATATTGCTGGAATTTTATACTGTTGCAAAATGTTACAATTTTAGAAATTATACAAAAACAACAAAGGAAATACATCTTAATTCTGGTAATGACAATGTTGGTAAATACATATATAAAAGGTCTTTGAGCTCTACATATAAGATGTATGCACTTTTAGTTACGATACACCTGGGTTAAAAAATAAAAGCAGTAATAATATCTGGTAGTAGTAGGAGTAGTAGTACTATTCCTTTAATACCTTTACTATTACCAGCCCTAAAGCCACTACCCAATCATCCAAAGTTTCATCTTGAGCATTTGTTATCTCTCAGGCATATATGGGAGACTTTACATTCATTATTTTATTTGGTATTTATTTAAAAACTTTGAAATTGGCAGGATCATTCCTAGTTTACTTAGTAGGATGCTAAGATGCAGATATATGAAGCAACTTGTATTTAAAATGAAGTAAATGTAAAATAATGTCACACTTTTCATGAGTATTATTTGCAAAAGTAGGCATTTTCTAATGAAATAGCTTATTTGTGTTCACATATAATGAGCTATAGTATTATTTTAAAGTGAATTTAAATGTAAATATTCTTTACATGTCTCAGTTTTAATTCATAATTCATAATGTGTTAAACATACAGTGGTGAAAAATAATACAAGATGAGTCCACAAATCTTCACTGTAGTGGGTGAGAGAGACATTTGAAGTTTTATTAATTAATGCTTTTTAAATTAGCTATTATATGTCTTCTACGTCTGGGATAAATTTTCATGTGTTTTCTCCTGAGGTATTGGGAAATAACCACATTTCTAAACACAACCAGCACTCACATACCAATATATGCGGTTATCGGTTTATCTGAATGTTATATCCTTTTAATACATAATTTGTACCCATCCAGGTGTTCTATTCTCTCCCCTACATTCTCATTTTGGGCTCTATTTAATCAATTGAGCTAGGTGAATTTCTAAGTTACACGTGCATTTCTAATATCCATTTACAAACTACCCACCATTTTCTGAATGATAGAAGTGATTTTTCTTGTATTTTTATTCATGTAGCATCCTTTCCTGCTTTGTCTAGCTTATAAACACAGAAAATGAAGGAGATTTTAGCCAATTTGTCAAGTCACTATTTTTCCTTCACAAAAAATATCTAACAATTTAATAATGTATTAGTATGTATTATATAATTGAGTATAACCTTATACTTTAGGAGTCTTGAAAAATGAAATTCAATAGAATGAGTATCCTTCTAAACCATCTGTCCATCAACTGTAAAAATGCATATTCTTCCAAACCATCTGTCTGTTAGCAGTTCTTGCTATAAAAATGAAAAACTTGGCTAAACAAAAACAACTGAATTATGTGCTAATTTCATTAATAAACATAACTGGTGCACAATGGAAAATGATGGAAAAGGAGAAAACAAAGAAAATAAATTATGCTAAATATGTAGATTAATTTACACAGAGTCAAAACCTTTGCAAATAATAAACACAGAGAAATACTCTAAAAGAAAATAATATTTATTTGAGAACAGGGCATTGCAATGAGACTATGAGTACCATAATAAACTATGTATGCTTTCAAGGAGGTAATGAAAGACAAAGGTTCTTAGAGAAAAAAATGAGGAAGGTCACATAATTGTTTTGAGATAATTGTCCTTGGCTACAAGGATCAATAACAAGAACTGAACCAATCTGAGCTTAAACAGGCACTTGCAGGGCAGATGTCCTCACGGGCATATTTCTTTGTTTAAGATTTTGATGGCCTTTGTGCAAGGTTGCTATTTTTGCAGTCATTTGTGATCATTTTTGTTATCAGCAACTTATTCATGACAGCCCTCGCTTCACGGCTTTCCTGAGCTCTATTTGTCAAGTTTGCTGATTTGTTTGTTTTTAACACAAGTGACACCATTTTGATTCTAACAACTTTCACAGTGGCTAGTTCTCCACATTTTCAGCTTTTGTTTTATGACCCTAGCTTAGTCAAGGTTTCTTCTTTTTTCAAATAAGTCCCACAGATTTCTCGCTGAATTTATTTGTAGTTATTTCTCTCCCTCATTTTTATGGCCACTGGGAAAAAAAGAATTTTTCTCCAAAATTCATAACTGATTACTCTAGATATATAGCAAATATAATTATTCAGGAAGTTAATTTTTTAATTAGCTGTGCTAATAAATTATAACTTCTACTTTTTCAAGTCTGTTTTGTTTGGTTCAAGATAAGTAATGATGTATCCAGAAAATAATAAATATTTGCCTAAATATGGTTATCTTTGTCGTTTTGAACGACTTATTTTACTACATAGCACTTTCAAAATTATGTTAAATAAGAAGGGATTTATAGCAAATGTTTTATTAGGAGCTAAAATTATTTGTTTCTCTTAAATTTATTTTCTCTGAATTAAAGGAAGGTAGACAATCAGTTAAAAATATCAAACTGATTCTGGCACAGTGGCTCACGCCTGTAATCCCAGCACTTTGGGAGGCCAAGGCAGGTGGATCACCTGAGGTCAGGAGTTCGAGACCAGCCTGGCCAACATGGTGAAACCCCATCTCTACTAAAAATACAAAAAAGTTATCTGGGAGTGGTGGTGGATGGCTGTAATCCCAGGTTCTTGGGAGGCTGAGACAGGAGAATCGCTTGAACCCGGGAGGCGGAGGTTGCAGTGAGTGGAAATCGCGCCACTGCACTCCACACTGGGTGACAGGGAGACTCCGTTTCAAAAAAAAAAAAAAAAATCAAACTATACAGAAAGTAACAAATTCAATGCTCACGCCTCTCTTCCGCACTCACTGACCTCTCTTCAAAAAAGTAGTCACCATGAAACTTTTATGTCTTCAGGATGTTTTCATCTGTCTTTATTTTTCCACTACCCAAATAAGAAAACATCTGTCCAAATTTAGTTTAATTTACTCTAATTGCTTTCTATCATGTATGAAGGTTCTAGAGCCAGCCAAGTATATTATTATCAGCAGGGGCTCTGGAGCCAGTGTATAAAGAAAGTGTCCTGACACTGCCACCCATTAGCTCTAAGATTTTGGGTATTTTCTCAACATCCTATGTGCTGGTTTCCTCATGTGGAAAATTAAGATAGTCATAGTTGTACCTCCACCTTAGCTATATAGCAGGTTAAATTGATTATATATTTTAAATATGATTATTAACTAAATATATAGATTTTATAATTAAAATATTGTACATATATTATCTCATTTATATTATATACTATATATTATTATTTTTTATTATATATTATTATAAGTGCTCTAAGATCTAGCTATATTTATTAATCCTTGTCACAAATATTGTTCAATTTCTAATTAATGAGTCCAAATCCCAATCCAACACTGAGTTTCTTCTAGACATACTTAAATTTCTCTTTCTATTGCCTGGATTGATGGCATTACAGATGACCTTTCTTTCCTGGACTGTTCATACTCTAAACTATTTTTCTGCAAATAAGAATGTGAGCACTCACTAGAGAAAGCATGCAAGACAATCCGTTGGAATTTCTAAGGACAATGTTCGAGCTTATATTTACTTTATGTTTAAAAAGTAAGAAAAACATTAAGATGTGTTAATATTTGATTTGAGTTTTGACACTACTACCTACACTTTGCGAAGTCCCCCAATCAGGCATGGGGGCAAAGGTGTACCAAAGGAAGAATGAAAATTTCACACCCCTGAGGAGTTTAACAACAGGATTCACTGAGAACAATATATGCCTGAGCAATAGGTTTATAGATTGGATAATCTCATTTAAGAAGACTAAACCTCACGAAATGGAGAAGCAACTTGCTTGCAAGCTCTCTTTCAACGAAACTTCTAATTTAAGATAATATGAATGATGCCAGCAGGAGAGAATGAGAAGAAAATGACTGAGCTGATATTTCTGCTCCCAATGTGACTTCTACCTCAGTCTTGTCATTAGGAAACAACAATGACATATAATTAGATCTGAGGAGCAAGCCCCTCAGGTTATGAAGAATATGATTAGGAGTGACCCTTGCCCTGAGCATATTAGCATGGTTGGAGACAGACAGTAATGGTTATATGAAGCAGTAGGTGGGATCTATAAACCAAACATCCAGCTCAGAAAAACTAAGCTATGAAATTTGATTCATTCACCAATTTCTAAGCCATAGGACATTTTTAAAAAGTAATGAACCTTTACTCGTGGTGTCTTACGCAAAAACAAAAGACAAAAAGCTTACGTATTTGGGTAAGCCCTTGATCTTTCTGCCATCATAATAGTGACTGAAACAATAGACAGAAAACCTGGTGACAAATGAACATGTGTTATTTTGGGGCAAATACTGTCCAAATAATCAGAAAACATTGCTAAAGAATATAAAAAAAAGTGTTAGTACAAATCGTGAACTCTCAGAGGTCTGCTCTATAGTTGAATAAAAGTGCACGTATAACAAAGAACTACATTTTGCAAGCACTAGAAGGAAGATTAACAATGGAAATATATTTTCAACAGTAAATTATTTCATTAATAAAAATGCTTGTATGAGAAAAACTGGGTGCTTGTAACTATAAACAGAATGCATTGAATAAAATAAAATGACTCTGGGTTAACAATGCAAAGATTATAACACATGTGAAATTCATTAGAAGGCAAGCCATTACAAGAATAAAGATGAAGTCAGAAGCGTACAAAGTGTTAGTGGTTGCCATGGCAAGTGTTGAAGTTTATAAAAACAGAAGTTATTAAATACAGCAATTTTTATACTACTATGAAATTAGGTGGGGCTAACCATGAAAATTCTTTGTACAGCACAAATTTTACTGATGTCTCTTGGTAAAGTTCTTAAAGCACTGTTAAACTTAGAATGAGATGTGGTTTTATTTTTCCTTGAGCAAAGACACGTGCTCCAAATTTGCTGTCCTTTTCTGTATTAGCAAGTAGCTATCATTCATATTCTACTCAGAACATACACTTTTCTTAAATTTCCACTTGGAAATAATTTCAGACTCACATAATATTGAAAATATAAGTTGAAAATATGGTACAGAAAGTTCATGTACATCCTTTACTTCACTTTCCCTAAGGTAATATGTTATACAGCCATAGTATATTTAAGACAACGAAATCAACATTAATACAATAATATTATTAACTAAGCTATAGACTTTATTTGAATTTCACCATTTTTCTCCTAATATATTTTTATATTTTGTCCTATGTTCCAGCATCCAATCCAGAATTTCACATTGAATTTAATTTTTCATATCTCCTTAGTCTTCTCTCATCCTTAACAGCTCCTCATCCTTTCCTTCCCTTTCATGATCTTGACATCTTCGATTAACCTTAGTCAGTTTGGATGCCAGTGTTTTCTCTTGACTAGAATATTATGCATTTTTGTTAAAATAACACAGAAGTTATGTTGTGCCTTTCTCAGGCACATTATATCACCGTGTCTTATTACTGGTGATGCTTACTTGGATCACCTGGGTAAAGGCACTGCCTACCAAGTTTCTCCACCATAATGTTAAAACTTTTTTTCTTTGTAATGGTTAAATATTAATTAAATAAATTAGTAATACAGATATGGCTTTTGAGACAATACAGATATGGCTTTATTCCTCCCATTTTGCATACTGACTTGGTCATTCATCAGCAGATCTTGCTGGCAACAATTATCACTGTGTCCTACACACGGTGATTTCAGATTTTCCTCATTCCTTTTATATTATGAATTGGAATTGTTTTGTAAGAAAGCTGTCCCTTATCTCTTTTTTTTTATTCATTCAATTATTTATTTATATCCATATGAACTCATAGATATTTATTTATTCTGTGTTATCCAATACTACCACTTATTTTGTCATTCCATTTGTTCATTTTGGGTTCTGAGTTTTTTTGACATGGGCCGATTTTTTTTTTTTTTTTTTGACAGAGTCTCGCTCTGTTTCCCAGGCTGGAGTGCAGTGGCGCAATCTCAGCTCACTGCGACATGGGCTGGTTTTTTTTCAGCACTCTTTAATTCCTAGATTATATATTAAAAAATAAAAACAATCATCGAATCTTTTAAGGTTAGAGTGACATTTTTATCACAAATGAGAAAGTAACTTTTTTAAAAGAAGGACAACAAGCATTTGCAAATGCTTGGTAATCTTTCCATTTCAAAATGACTTTGTTACCAAAAATTATGCAACTGTATTATCTATAAAAAGTGGTATTTGTGC
This sequence comes from Pongo abelii, assembly GCF_028885655.2. NCBI lineage: Eukaryota > Metazoa > Chordata > Mammalia > Primates > Hominidae > Pongo > Pongo abelii. The sequence goes on along the minus strand of NC_071997.2, from coordinate 53,635,480 downwards.
ATTTAAATTGAGAAACAAAAGATTCTAATCTATTTAAAATCATCCAGAGAAGGACCTAATAATAAAGGTTTGCAATGAGTTTTATTTATTTATTTACATTTTAATTATTACTTTTCTTTGCAGACATGGCGTCTCACTATGTTGTCCAGGCTATACTGGAACTCCTGTTCTATAGCAGTCCTCCTGCCTCGGGCTCCCAAACTGCTGGAATTACAGGAGTGAGCCATCGCGCCTGGCCTAGGTTTTGCAGTGATTTTTAAATCTGCTTCTTAAAAACACAAAACTGCAATATGTTTAACTTACTCGGTAAGCAAAACTTTTTATCCTAATTACACAAGTTTTCTAAACAGATTTGCACATAAAACTTTAGATAATAGATAGAAAGAAATAAAAAATAAGTGGCCTAGTTTATTAAGTAGCACCAATGAATTACTTTTTCCCTTTAGATCTTTGTGCCTTTATAAAGAATCATTTTCGGTTATGACAGATGATAAAACCATGTAGAGAAATAAAATGAACTTACAACCAAATATTGGAGCCACTGTATCACAAACCATCCAATCAATATTTTCAATTTACAGAATAAATTTAATCAAATTGATCTCACTAAAACTATTGAAGAGTTTTATGTCATTAACAGACAATGTAACAGGGATCTTTAACTCACATTTTGTACCTACCTCATAATGTAAGAAATATAATAAAATAATACCTATATAATTCATAAATATGAATATGATGAATATATTTGGTTAATCTTTTTAATTATGAAATGAATAATCAAAAATATTGTAAAGATATACAGACATTAAAGATATACAGACACTACTAGAAAAACTACAGTTATAAAATAATATTGGTTCTTGTCCTCTCTTGTGTGCAGTAAAGCCTACTATAGGAGTTACACCTTGAAAGGAGAATTTTAAACTTTGTTCCTGTTTGGCCCCTGTGTCCCGACAGTTGTTTCCTGGTAGTTGAGTATCTATAAATAGATGGGAGCAGGGGAACAGGGATAGTAGTCTTTTACCTGGCTTCAGAGTATGCCAATGGAAAGAGTGATTTACAGTATCATTTCATGATGATGATAGTCTCAAGAGGAGATTTGGTGGCAGCTTCTTAAATGAAACACAAATGAGTTCCTTTTCATTCTCTTTTTAAATCTGGTGGCTTAGTTAGAACATCATTCCAATTTTTCAAATGATGTTGAGCATCAGTTTTATATTGTAGTGTTGTAAATATTTGTGTTTTGTTGTGGTTATTATCAGATCTTCAATAGAATTTTAGTAATAAAATGGAAAATAAGCAATTGTAATAAGGTAAAGGACTAGAGCACTGGAAATGTATATTAGGTTTTTATTTTCTGTAAACATTTTCAGTATCTTTCTAAAAAATTAATTGTAAGAAAGTTAATTTGAAAGAAATACACTTTCTTACAAAAGCTTTCCAATCTGAGATAATTCTAACTGTATTAAGCTAATTAAAAAGATACCCCAAACTGACTCATCTCAGTTAAGATTCAGAACATAAATGACAAAATTTCCTGCATAGACTTTTTTTTTCCCAGAAGTTACCAACTGCGGGGAAAATATTCACATCAGAAATACCCGGATTTTACATAACACACTTCACCTTTTCCTTTTAAAATTCATCTTACCTGCTTTAAGAATTAATAAAGATGAAATATTTATATTTCAATGAGCATTTCTCTCTTCATCCCCTTTCATCTTTAATTTGGTACTCTAGGGTGAAAAATGCTTTGAGCTATGGTATAGATCTCTGAACTTCATAGAAGACTAATATTACATCATCTTAAAGAGAAATCCACTCTAAGTATCAAAAAGCATAGAAATATATCCTGGGAGAAAACTCCCAATATCAGACCCCAGATGGACTGAAGAATAATTCAATTAAAATTTGAGTTTTGTAGACACCTGTCACAGGATGGACGAGGCAATGCATAGACTCTTTTACCCTCATTTGCAGGACTATCCTGAAGCAAAATAGGCAGTCAGAAGTTTGTCTTAGGTGACTTCTGATTTCCTACTTCAGTGTTTTTTTGTTTTTAGCCAATGTTGAATCATTTGCAGCCCCCATTCTCTATGGATTTTTTTTCCAAAGTAAATATTAATTAGGACCCAATTTCTTTTAAGGTATAGAATTAGAACTGAACTGGAATTTATTTGGAACCCAAAGCCACTTCGCCAACCTATAAAATCATTGCTTTGGACATTGTACCATCAAATTGTCATAAGAAATGGGATTAAAACTCAAAAATTAAACAACACACTTAAAGTTGCTATGCTAAGAATTGCCAGATCCAAAGGTACAAACTTAAATTCTGTTTCTCAAATTTGGGAATATGTTGTTACATTATTTTGCCTGAATAAGGCTTTGGGCAATATTTCAGAGTTCCAGGCTGTATTTGGTTTGCTCTAAAATAATATGTATGACAGTAGATAAATTGTGAACACTTTGCAGTCTGACTACTCAGTTTTCATCACTGCTTTGACATTTGCTAGTTATGTGAACTTGGGCAAATTTTACTCAATCTCACCACACCTCAATTTATCAAACAAGAAAATGTGCACAAAACATAATATCCTCTCAAGGATGACTAACAGAATTATTAAGCATCTTACATAAAAGGAGCACAATGCCTGGTACATAGCAATCACCTCAAAATCATGACTTTATATCATTTATTGATCTGTAGGCTAAGAAATTATAGACAGATGCATTGATCATTAGAATTAAGAAAATGTCTTCTAACTGCTGTAATTCCAGAATTTCACCCAGCCCAGTCACTGAGTCACTGACACAAAAGAGAAACTACAGCTCTTAATGGAATAAATGAATTAAGTAATGAAATTACTTTCTTGTCCAGGTGAATTGCTTGTGGAAAATAGCCATAAAATTGTATGGTAATTTGAATGATTCCTTGGCATGAATCTATTCCAGATGTTTGAAACATATGGCTGTTCAATAAATATACTTTAAAATGCTGAAGCCTATGTTTTCCATGAGGAGTCAGGAGTCTTTCAATATGAGTATTCCATTATTAACTCTACCTTTCAACTTCACCTGCTAAAGCCACCTATCGGGAAAATATGAGATTGCTTTCAACTTTCACTGAATTTTATCCATCTCAACTCTGTAAAATAGACCTGGTTACATCTAAATTCTAAGAATAATTTTTATGATGCTAGTTAATAACACTTTTGTAAGACCTGCACTTTAACATTAACTGAGCATCAGTGCCTGCAGGTATAGTGTCCTGACAGATTAAATCATCATGGTAAGTGAATATGAAAGAGTACACATTTTGGAAACCTCCTGTGTTTAATTTTTACTGTGATTAGTCAATGATCATTTTAGATGAGCTGGGTGTATGCCAGCCTTTTACTGAGCATACACACATTTTTTCCAACTTTATGACATAATTGTATTGTCATATGCGAAAATGACTTCATTGGACAACAGGCTAACTCCCTAAGGATCCCCCAATAGATGACTCAATAGTAATATAAACAATTTGGCAAACATTATTTAAAAGTTACTGACTTAGGTATGCAAATCTCTAAAACAGCTTAAAGCATAGATTTATTTAGATAAACATTTTCTAACAAATAGGTAAATTTGGGCAGATAAGCTCAAGTTTAGTAGGAAATGGTGTTGCTTGGACATCCTTGGAGAGCAATGGAAATTACTATGAAAAAACTGTAAACTGCAATTACTACAATTATACGGGTGAATTCTATAATATAGACTGTTAAGATCTCAATTATTCATAATTATTTCTGAAGACCACTGTGTCCAGAGATGCTCTTTCGGTTCAAATTTATGCAAAGTCAGAGTTCGTCAGTCATTTGCACATAAATGTAAGCCTCCTGAGTTTGTTTAAGAATATGCCTACTTCTCTTTTCTTTCTGTTTACTACCAATTTATATGAATATACCCTTAATTAGAAACCTTACATAACCACACCCCACGTTCTTACCAAAAAACATAATATTTAATCTCAGCTACCCACCTCTTGTAAAGTCTCAAGAGAGACAGATAATGTCAAAGAGGATTATTCAAAATATAGGAAGTCTATTCCTTTATCTATATATTTCAAATTTTTACTTTTGGGAAAAGCCAGATTAAGAATGATGCCAATCTGCACTAAAATATCTCACCTGTTCAAATAAAATTGCTTCCTCAGCCTCTTTTTAAAAGTGAGGGATATTATAAAAGAAATTGTGTTGTTTTGTTGTTATATGCTGTAACACACCAAGTTTCAAAACCAAAAATAAATTTTGAAATGTATAAATATAAATGAAATAAATGTATATTATTTAATTTATTATATTCTATAAATATATGATGTATGTTATATAAATACAATATGTACTATGTGAGCATCCAGGCACGCTCACATGCATACATTCTCAGAGTTACCTGACCTAGTAACATTTATGATCCTCATTCCCTTTGGCTTTCATGTACCACACTTTTCAGACTTTTCGCACTTTTCCTAATGTCTCTTAGGTCCTCTTACAGTCTCATTTATGGGCTCTTATTTTTTTTATCAAATGAAGATATTCATTTCTTCTTTTGCCATTTGAAATATTCAAGTACAAAAACCACATCTGTTTCTATATTTCAATTGTTCTCTGCTAATTATTTTAAACATCCCAATGTCTCAACCGGTCTCTCCTCTGTCTTTCACATTCAACTGATTATTCCCATTAAACTCTTAAAATCAGCAAGTCTAAAATTAAGCATGATCTTCCCTCTCCAAATCTGCTTATCCTTCTAGGTTCCCTATCTATGCCCAAAGCCCCTAACCAAAAAAAATCATTCTTAAATCATTATTCACTTCACTATCATATTCAACCAAGTACAAAGTTCTGACACTGCCATATGTTAAATATTGTCTAAATCTACACTGTCTTCATTTCCCTCAACTACTGCTGTCCAGGCCAATACCATCTCTTTCCAGGAATACAGTAACATTACCTAACCAGTCTTCTTGTCTACATTTAAGTCTTTTCTCAATCCATTCTAATGTCTGCGAAGTAATATGGTTCCCTATGCAAAATCCTCAAAAAACTTTTTACTTTTCTTATGATAGCGTTAATATACCTTATCTTGGCATTCAAAGGCATGCACTAATAATCCCTTTGTGACTCTCCAGCTTTGTATTTTATCTTTTTCCTCTTAAATGCTGCAGTCCGCCCATTCTGAATTTTATTTCAGTGTCTTGAACATATAGAGCCCTCTCTTGCTTTCAGAACTTTTCATGTGCATTTCTTTGTTAAAAGTTTCTTCTATGAACCATTTTTTCCGTAGTTCTTATATTTCAATTTAAAAAGAAATCTTTTAACAAAGGATTATGAGCATTGAATCATTATGGTACAATTGTTTGTTAATGTATTTCATTAGACTATAAGTTTCATAAAGACAAAGGGCATGTTTATGTTGTATATTATTTAAACCTAGCACTTACAACGTCTAAAATTTGATAGGTGTTCAATAAATATTTTTAAATGGTAGAAGAATTTTTTTTAAGTTTTTTTCTCTTTTCATCTTTTGTATCATACAGTACAAATTTGTGTAAAATCTATTCAGATGCCAACTGAAACTATACTTCTTCCTCTATTACATGTATTTTTTTCTAATGCATATTATGCTTCTAAACTTTTCAAGCATACATTTTTCTCTTTACAATACTGTGTAATTTAAGTCCTGAGTTTTGTTTTTGTTAGTTCTCTCCTTTTCTATGCCACAAAAATAAGTTCTGAGATTTGAGGAATTCTCTTCATCTATTTACTTATTATTATTTTTTTTTTGCAAGTAGCTGTCTATCTATATACCTGCATTTGGTGAAGAAATTTTGCCTGTGCCAACTTTTCTATATGTGGATTTGCCTTAACCTGTTCTCTACTCTGGGGACATGTTATATTTCTAGTCTTTTTCCTAATGTTAATGCCCCATGTAGGAGACATGCTAAGCCCTCCTACACTGAAGGAATAAGAGTGTCATTTGGCTTTCTCTTTGATTGTGTGACAACATTGACCTTGGACTATTGGTGCACTGCTCCATTACTGAGTCATATCTACAAAAAGTGTTGAGTGAACTTTTCCGTCTCTTTACCATCCTGCTACCTAAAATACCCCAATCTTCAAAGTAGAGTATAAGTGAATTTCTGTCAGAGACACTGCCACCTCGTTTGTAAGCCAGTTTCTGTTCTCTTTCTTTAAATTTTCTCATTTACTATGCCTAGTGAAATTTTTTTGTCATTTGCAAGACAATCTTTAGGTTTTCCAATACAGTGGTTTTTTTTCTTCTCTTCATTTATGTTATAACTTTATTTCAAGTGACTTTTCATATGGATCCAAAGCAAGGAGGATAAAAAAAATGTTGATGACTGGACCAGGCGCAGTGGCTCACGCCTGTAATCCCGGCACTATGCGAGGCCGAGGCGGGCGGATCCTGAGGTCAGGAGATCGCTCAAGCCCATCCTGGCTAACATGGTGTAACCCCATCTCTACTAAAAATACAAAAAAAAAATTAGCCAGGCGTGGTGGCGGGCGCCTGTAGTCCTGGCTACTCGGGAGGCCGAGGCAGGAGAATGGCGTGAACCCGGGAGGCGGCGTTTAAAGTGAGCCGAGATCGCGCCAAGGCACTCCAGCCTGGGCGACAGAGCCAGACTCTGTCTCAAAAAAAAAAAAAAAAAAAAAAAAAAAAAGTTGATGACTTCCCAACTGGCATTTTATAGACAAGGTACTTTTGTTTTCTGTTATGAGTATCTTTCCTTGCTTTTGCTGTAGGTTTATACTATAGTACAGTTCTTTAATTTAAATGTTTTCATTACTGCTTACAAGTTATTTTTTGTTTCAACTTAAGCTATTTCTCAAAGTTTTGTCAATTTTTTTTTTCTTTTTCAACTTTTATTTTAAATTCAGGGGTTACATGTGCAGGTTTGTTACCTGGGTATATTTTGTGACACTAAGGTTTGGGATACAAATGATCCCATCACCGAGGCACTGAACATAGTACTCAGCAGTTAATTTTTCTACCCTTGTTCCTGAATGTAGTCCCCAGTGTCTATTGTTGCCATCTTTATGTCTGTGAGTACACAATGTTTAGTTTCCGTTTATAAGTAAGAAAATGCAGTATTTGGTTTTCTATTCCTGGGCTAATTCACTTAGAATATGACTTCCAGCTGCATCCATGTTGTTGCAAAGGACATAATTTTATTCTTCTCTTATGGCTGCATAGTATCCCATGATACTATGTTCCATATTCTCTTTATGCATTCTGTCATTGATGGGCTCCTAGGTTGATTCCATGTCTTTGCTACTGTGAAAAGTGCTGCAATAAACATACGAGTTCATGTGTCTTTTTGGTAGAACAATTTGTTTTCTTTTGGATATATACTCAGTAATGGAATTGCTGGGTTGAACGGTAGGTCTGCTTTTGTTTGTTTGTTTGTTTTTTTATTATTATACTTTAAGTTTTAGGGTACATGTGCACAATGTGCAGGTTTGTTACATATGTATACATGTGCCATGATGGTGCGCTGCACCCATTAACTCGTCATTTAGCATTAGGTATATCTCCTAATGCTATCCCTCCCCACTCCCCCCACCCCACAACAGTCCCCGGTGTGTGATGTTCCCCTTCCTGTGTCCATGTGTTCTCATTGTTCACTTCCCACCTATGAGTGAGAACATGCGGTATTTGGTTTTTTGTCCTTGTGATAGTTTGCTGAGAATGATGGTTTCCAGCTTCATCCATGTCCCTACAAAGGACATGAACTCGTCATTTTTTATGGCTGCATAGTATTCCATGGTGTATATGTGCCACATTTTCTTAATCCAGTCTATCGTTGTTGGACATTTGGGTTGGTTCCAAGTCTTTGCTATTGTGAATAGTGCCGCACTAAACATATGTGTGCATGTCTTTATAGAAGCATGACTTATAATCCTTTGGGTATATACCCAGTAATGGGATGACTGGGTCAAATGGTATTTCTAGTTCTAGATCCCTAAGGAATCGCCACACCGACTTCCACAATGGTTGAACTAGTTTACAGTTCCACTAACAGTGTAAAAGTGTTCCTATTTCTCCACATCCTCTCCAGCACCTGTTGTTTCCTGACTTTTTAATGATCGCCATTCTAACTGGTGTGAGATGGTATCTCACTGTGGTTTTGATTTGCATTTCTCTGATAGCCAGTGATGAGCATTTTTTCATGTGTTTTTTGGCTGCATAAATGTCTTCTTTTGAGAAGTGTCTGTTCATATCCTTTACCCACTTTTTGATGGGGTTGTTTTATTCTTGTAAATTTGTTGGAGTTCATTGTAGATTCTGGATATTAGCCCTTTGTCAGGTGAGTAGGTTACAAACATTTTCTCCCATTCTGTAGGTTGCCTGTTCACTCTGATGGTGGTTTCTTTTGCTGTGCAGAAGCTCTTTAGTTTAATTAGATCCCATTTGTCAATTTTGGCTTTTGTTGCCATTGCTTTTGGTGTTTTAGACATGAAGTCCTTGCCCATGCCTATGTCCTGAATGGTATTGCCTAGGTTTTCTTCTAGGGTTTTATGGTTTTAGGTCTGACATGTAAGTCTTTAATCCATCTTGAATTAATTTTTGTATAAGGTGTAAGGAAGGGATCCAGTTTCAGCTTTCTACATATGGCTAGCCAGTTTTCCCAGCACCATTTATTAAATAGGGAATCCTTTCCCCATTTCTTCTTTTTATCGGGTTTGTCAAAAATCAGATAGTTGTAGATATGTGGCATTATTTCTGAGGGCTCTGTTCTGTTCCATTGGTCTATATCTCTGTTTTGGTACCAGTACCATGCTGTTTTGGTTACTGTAGCCTTGTAGTATAGTTTGAAGTCAGGTAGTGTGATGCCTCCAGCTTTGTTCTTTTGGCTTAGGATTGACTTGGCAATGTGGGCTCATTTTTGGTTCCATATGAACTTTAAAGTAGTTTTTTCCAATTCTGTGAAGAAAGTCATTGGTAGCTTGATGGGGATGGCATTGAATCTATAAATTACCTTGGGCAGTATGGCCATTTTCACAAAATATTGATTCTTCCTACCCATGAGCATGGAATGTTCTTCCATTTGTTTGTATCCTCTTTTATTTCCTTGAGCAGTGGTTTGTAGTTCTCCTTGAAGAGGTGCTTGACGTCCCTTGTAAGTTGGATTCCTAGGTATTTTATTCTCTTTGAAGCAATTGCGAATGGGAGTTCACTCATGACTTGGCTCTCTGTTTGTCTGTTACTGGTGTATAAGAATGCTTGTGATTTTTGCACATTGATTTTGTATCCTGAGACTTTGCTGAAGTTGCCTATCAGCTTAAGGAGATTTTGGACTGAGACAATGGGGTTTTCTAGATATACAATCATGTCATCTGCAAACAGGGACAATTTGACTTCCTCTTTTTCTAATTGAATGCCCTTTATTCCTTTCTCCTGCCTGATTGCCCTGGCGAGAACTTCCAGCACTATGTTGAATAGGAGTGGTGAGAGAGGGCATCCATGTCTTGTGCCAGTTTTCAAAGGGAATGCTTCCAGTTTTTGTCCATTCAGTATGATATTGGCTGTGGGTTTGTCATAGATAGCTCTTATTATTTTGAGATACATCCCATCAATACAGAATGGTAGATCTGTTTTAAGTTCCTTGAGAAATCTCCAAACTGCTTTCTACAGTGCTTGAACTAATTTACATTCCTACCAAGAGTTGCAGTTGATGTCCAAGATAATTGGTTTCTCTGCCCCACAAATCACTTTTTTAATTTGGAAATTAACACAGATAAATTAATATTTTTCCATTTACTTTGCCTTTTAGATCCCTTTAAGACTATAATCTGTATCCTGAATTTATTCCTGGTCTGTAGGGAGGAGATGGCAGCAACTGTAGCAATAATTTGTTTGAAGTTTACTAAGTGACACACACTCTGCTGGAATGTGGTGGAGACCATCACAAATAGGGCCTTGAGGTCATAGTGTACAACCTCCAGTAGGAAGTAGACATTAGGTAAATAAACACAAACATATATGTAAATACTAGCAAGATTTAGCCATTTATGCAAAAGATACGTATTGAGCACCTAACTTATGCCAGATACTTTTCCAATCATTTGGGATAGAGCAGTATACCAACTAAACTTAAAATCTCTGCTATCATAAACCTTTTATTTAAATAGAGCTTATACTATAAAGCAATGTTAAAAGAACAGAGTATAGTGATATACAATAACCAGGGACAGTGGCCTTGCCATTTCCTGGTGACAGGAAAGGCGACTGTGAGCAATTGGCATTTGAATTGGGATCTGAAACGTGAGCCCATGTTATTAGATGGGAGCAAGATTACATGAAGCTGTGTGTGGAATAGGGGTTACAGCTTCCAAGAAAAAGAAACAGAATGGATGGAGGCCTTGTAGTAGATGGTAACATGAAAAGGGCCAAGAAACAGATAGAAGCCACTGGGGCTAGAATGCACTGAAAGGTGCAGAGAGAGAAAAGAGAATGCTAAAGAGCTTTGACTGAGTCAAATATTGCTGGGCTTTGTGGCTATGTTAAGGATATGGGCCTTTATTCTATGAACATTCAGAAATTATTTAAAAACTTCAAGTAAGTAAGCAAACAACATGATTATTTTTAAAATAAAGCACTCTGCCCACAGTGGAGGGCAGTGATCTAAAAAGTAAAGTATGCAAGCTCATATAATAGGAGGAAATAAAAAAAATAGAGTCTTTAGGTTGTTTTGTCTTTTAGATTTCCATTTTGTATACTTTTAAAATAATAAATCAATAGGCATATATTGCTGTATTACTCATCAATAGTTTTCTATATGGGTTAATGGTCAAAAAAGTATATAGATATTTATGTAGAGAGAGGAAAATCACTTAAGCAGTTATTTCATTAGATACATAAGGAGTCTATAGTATTTCATTTTATGTCGATGATGGTTAAAATGGAGTCGAAGGGGTGAACAAAAGAGATATTTAAAGAGAAGAGTCAGCCAGGAGCAGCGGCTCACGCCTGTAATCCCAGCACTTTCAGAGGTCTAGGCAGGCGGATCACCAGGCCAGCAGTTTGAGACCAGCCTGGCCAACATGGTGAAATCCTGTCTCTACTAAAAACACAAAAATTAGCCTAGTGTGGTGGCATGCACCTGTAGTCCCAGCTACGTGGGACTCTGAGCTACTGGAACTCTGAGGTAGGAGAATCACTTGAGCCCGGGAGGTGGATGTTGCAGTGTGCTGAGATCACGGCACTGCACTCCAGCGTGGGTGACAGAGTGAGACTCTGACTCAAAAATTAAAATAAAATAATATAAATAAAAGAAGAGTCAGCATCTTATTATGGTCTAAATTAGAATGGACTGCACTAATCTCAAAACATTTTCTACTAGTATTACACTTCACTTTGACGATTAAAATGTAGGAGTGTTAAAATTTGTTGATTTCATGGCTTCTAAATTATTCTTATACTCCTTTTGCAGGCAGCAAAGATGGGTTAAGATGAAAATAAAACGTGAAAAGTTTATAAAGTTAATGGTCAGTCACATCTTAAAAGATTTAAGAAAGTCACCTGATACTTGAGACGCTAAGTACTGCTGTGTCTAAGGTATAAGTAATGACAGAGTTTAGAAGTAATAAACAGTCTTGTTTATTTCCTCATTCCACTTTTGACTTATTTTTCTTGGTGATTACCTTGAATATCTACCAGCCATCTGTGGTTACAAATATTCTAATGTTTTTCAAATTGTGTAAGAACTTCAAAATATTTATATTATCCATTTCCTTAGAATTTTTTTAAACTCTTTTCCCATTTTACTTTAACATAGGTAGTTTCTAAAAATTCCAAAAGGCAAAGAGATTTGTTTTGATTTGTAACACATACTAAGAAATTTGACTTCTTTTTTCCAATCTACTTTAAATAATTTACACTGATTTATAATGCATTTTGTTTTAATAGATACACAACAGATTATTGGAACCTAGAATGGAAGTAGTTGTATCCATTGATATCTGGAACTTTATTAAAAAATCAAATTATATTTATTACAAAGAATCTAGTTTTTATAAGATTATGCTGTTATTATGGACAAAAAGAATCCTGTAAGTACTATTTGTTTTCTCCTTAGAATGTGCTTTGGAGAAAGTTAATTCACAAGGCACAAAAATAATCACATGTTATTTAGAAAAACTTTATATTCATAGCCGTAAGTTAATATCTCACTTTTTTTACGTGTATATATTAGTTCTTTCATTCATTAATCTGATGGATAAAACAAGTGAGATAAGTAAAATATTATTTTATATAGTTGTATTTCTGGAAATACATCTAAAGTACTCTAGAACGTTTCCCCTATCATTTTGATGGACTGAAAACTGCCTTTTAGATAAAGTAAGAATGAAACTTTTTTTATACCATTTTGCATCCAATCTTCTCACTGTAAAAATGCAACACATTGAAAAATCATGTATAGGATATAATTAGGATATAATTCTTCTGAATTATTTTCATAACCATGCTTAAAATTTATCATAATGTATTTTCAGAATGTCAATTAATATTTGAAAAGTTTTTAAGAGTTATATATTTATATTTCTTATAGAAGCATAAAATTCAAGTATTAAGTTTATTTCAACTTCCAGCTCTCTTTATGAAAATGAATATGAGTATAGAGATAAACTACGTTTCAGTAAGAGACTAGAGGTTTTTCAGCAGCCCTTTTCAAACTATTCACATTATTTTCTGATGGCAATGACATCTCAAAAGAAGCACAATATGGTCTTTGAATACCATCAAACCTCCTTGCTGTCTTACATTCAACAATAGGTGGTAAATTTTCTTTTTATAAGAAGATGAATATATTCCAAATGCAATTGTTATAAAAGTAGCTGACATTATGAATAAAAAATGGGAGGAAGGGCATTTCTGCTGGAACTAATTTTAGGAAAGTAGACAGGCATCAGTTATTACAGAGAATAGTCAAGGATTATCTGAAAATCCAGGGGCCCCTTTATTAGCCAGTAGATAAGCCTTATGGCTTCCCAGGAATGCTAGATCAATTGAAAGAAGATGGAAAACAGTCTGCTTACAGAATCTTGGAAATTTTCTTGAGTTCATGATGCCTGCCAGCAGTATGAGAGCAAGTAAAATAATGTCTCCAGCTCCAGTAAATGTGTAAAATTTTAAAATAATACACTATATAATATCAACTTATTTACAATGTACCTTCTTCCAGAACCCTTTCAACACATTATTCATTATTATTTAACATAAACCTGTAACAATCTAAGAACATGCTTCTAGAAGGGAGTTCATTAAAGAGGTTGTTACTACCGCAATTTCCAGGTCAAAGATATTTGTCCTCAAGTGATAAAGGGTTTTCACCCACTATACTCAGGGTATATAAGGATTTTCACCCACTATCTTCAAAAACCTGTGCCCAGATCTATTCAATTATTACTTGAAATACCCTGTAGGTAAAGAGTGTCTTTGTGGTTTTGGACCAAGATATTGATCATATTCATTAATTATTTATCTTGATATAGCATTAATAGATATGACCTTATAAGAAACACAAAACAAAATGTTTCTGACAAATTTAAGCTCTGGAAAACATAATTATAAAATGATAAAACTAGTCTAAGGTAAAAGAGAATGCAGAAAGGTAAAGAGAATCAGATTCAATATCATAAAGTCAGTATTCAAAGAAAGACACAAAAAAGTTTTAACGCTAATGTTTCAGTGAAGTGTACTCTGCAGTCTCTTAAGCTGGGAAACCAAAGTAACCAGAAAATTTCCTTTAGAAGACTACTTTTTTGACCACCTTTTTTTTTTTTCATTTTAACTTCAGTATTCTCATGTTCTTTATTATTGTATTACAAGCTCTTCTTTCTTACCCTTTATCTCATAGCCTATAAAATCACCTAACATCACTAGCCTCACTGGGCCAGTTGGTACCTTTAGGAAAAATAAAGTGATTCACTAGTGAAAAAGATTAAATAAATATGCCATGTGATATATTGAAATCATGTGGAAAATATGGTGGTTATGCATTTTTTTGGTCCCTTGGCAATAGTAAACAATGTGTGAATAAAATAGCATTAGCAATGTAATTTGAAAATTAAACAAAGAAAAAACTTCACTGTAAAAGAACTATATACAAAGTACAAACTATACATTTTTAAAAAGGTAGTCCATTACATTTTTTATTAAAAACAGCAAAACCACTTAAATAAATCTAAATACTTCTCTATGTACTAAAGGAAGGTGTAAGATTCTAGTGAAATTCACCCTCTCACACATATCAATTACTCACTCTTAAAAAAATGAGAAAAATGCTAACTGATTACTCTGAAGACTGAAAAATTGGCAGAATTTAGAGAGTGATAAAAACATAGAAGACACAACTGGCACACAGGGAGCTCCCCTTTTTTATGACTTTGCCCTAAGGACTCTGCAATTCATGGCAGAATTGCTGAATGGTTAACCTTTGATTTAAAAAAATTAACCGGCCAATTTTTTTCTGCCCTTGAAAAACAATGAAAGACAGATTCAAAGAAAAGTGAAGGGGGAACCCCATAAACAAAATTCAAAAAATGAAAGTTTCAAATTCAGTTAATACATTTTATCCTAATATCTAACCATTCCTGGAGTTCTACATGTATGAAGTAGATTGCTAACAATTTGGCCTGAGGTCTCAGAGACTTTGTCCAAGTTACAGTCCTACTAAACAAGCACTACAACATTCTTCAGAAGTATATAACAGAATCCACAGTCTCCACAACGTAATTTTCCTAATGTCCAAAATATACTCCGAAATTACTTATAGGCATAAAGCTAGGAAAATATGACCTATTCTCAGGGGAAATAAAAATTGACAAATGCCAACCTGTGGATGGCCTAGCTGTTAAAATGATCACAAAAGGACATTATAGAATTTTATTTAACTATGGTCAATTAGGTCATGAGAAATATACTCATAATAAAGGAAAGAATATCTCCAGAGAAAAATCAAATATATAAAAACAAAAGCAAACATCAGTTTTAGAACTGACACATATAATACTTGAGATAAAAAGATCCACTGGAAAGACTTTATAGTAGAATGGTGAGGAAAAAAATGATAAACAAGAATATAGATTAAGTGAAGTCTTCCAATTTGAAGAAGAGGGATAGAAAAAAGATTGAAAAATACTAACAGAGGCTCAGAGATCCTTAGGGCAATATCAAGAGTGTGACAGTATGAGTATGTACAGTTGGCATATGTGTGTGTATAAAAGTGTGTTGACATTATATAATTGACACATAATGTAAAATTTACATATATGCATATATATTGCATTAATATCAATAATGTTTTAATACTATACATATATCATCACATATATATGGTATATAATGACAGTAAATCTCAGAAAGAGAGAAGGGAGTAAAACTGGTCATATAAAATATTTAAATAACACCAGGAAAAATCTTCCCATATCTGGCAAGATTTAAATTTAAGAAGTTAAATTATACATTCCTTAAATAAACTATACTTGGTCATAATATTGTTTGTTTTAAATTGCTAGTAATTTGTTTAAGGTATGTGCCAATGTTCATGACAGATACTTATCTATATTTTTATTTCTTTTATGTCTTCACACGTTTTTGTTATCAGGGAGATTCTGGCCTCATAAAAGTGATTTTGCCATTGTTTTCCTCATCATCTGTGTTCTGCACTTTTGCTGAATTGGTATTATTTCTACTTAAAATGTTTTATAAGATTAGGTAGAATTTCCCATCAAAACCGGGAAATTTATGTAAACATGCATTTAAGTACAAACTCAATTTAGGCTATTCTTGTATCTATTTTAATGTAAAATTTCCCACTCCTTCTTTTGAGAATTTGTCTATTTCATAAACATTACCAAATTCATGGCCATAGAGTTGTTTGTAATACTCTCTATTTTTTTTTACTCTCTATGTGGTAGTGATATACTTAATTTCATTCCTGATATTTTTAATTTGTTTTTTCTCATTTTTAGTCAGTATGGTGAGAGGTTTATCAATTTTATTAATTTTTTCAGAGTCAGGTTTTATTAATTAATGTTCTTCATTTTTCTATACTCGATTTCAATAGCTTCTACTTTTATATTTGTTATTGTCTTAATTATTCTTGCCTTGAGTTTAATTTGCTTTTGTTTCTCTAGTTTCTTAATGTGGAAGCTTAGATTAGTGAATTAAAACCAGTACTCCTCTCTTATAGAAGCCTTTAATGCTTTCCAATAATGATAACTCCACAAAATAAAGATATGTTGTATCATCATTTTAATTCAATTTAAAATATTTTCTAATTTCCCTCATAATCTCTTCTTTGAACCAGGGGTATTTACATGTATGTTGTTTAATTTCAAATATTTGAGCACTTTCTCGATATTTTCCTGTTACTTACTTTTGGTTTAACATGCTTTAGTCTGAGAAAACACAGTATAGTTTATTTTTAAGTTTTTTTAATGACCCAGAAAAAGGGCTGTTGGATGAATGCTCTACGTCAACTTAAAAAAAAAAATCTGTATTTAGCTGTTGTTGGGTGGAATCTGTGTATGTTAAATATAGTTATTCTTCATAATGATGGGTTCTGCATCTGTGCTCAATCAATCACAGATCAAAAATATTAAAAATAACAAAAATAACAATACTACAACATAAGTAATACAAATAAAAAACAATACAGTATAACAACTATTTATATTGTTTTCGGCGTTATAAGTAATTTAGAGATGATTTAACATATATAGGAAGTTGTGCATAAATTTTATTTAAAAAACCATAAAACATTTTATTAACATACCATACCGTGCATGAGCTCCACCAGTGATGTGCTGTTAAATATTGAACAACCAGTTCTCTGGGGGAAAAAAAAAGTTTACACATGTGTGTATTTATTACAAATTTTACAGATATAATAGTTGTATAACACATAATTTACAAATAATAAAAAAATCATATTATAATTTTATTTATTATTTATCATTATTTTAAAAATTTATATATAATTATACATATTTATCGGGTATAACATGATATTTTTATATATGTATACAATATGTAATGATCAAACTAGTGTAATTAGTGGATCCATCTTCTCAAACCTTCATCATTTCTTTGTGTTGGGAGCATTCAAAATTATGTATTCTACCTATTTGAAAATATACCATCAATTATTATTAACCATGTTCACCTTACAGAGCTATAGAACACTAGAATGTATTCCTCCTATCTAGCTGTAATTCTGTATAAATTAACCAATCTCCTCCTCTCTCCTACCCTTGCCAGCTAGTACTATGCCATTTTGTATAAGGGACTTAAGCATCTGCAGATTTTGGCATCCACAGGGGTCCTGGAACCAACCCCCTATGTGTACCAGTCCCCGAAGAATACAACTGTAACTGGTTGGTAGGGTGGCTCAGAGTTTCTATTGCCATATTGATTTTTTATGTACTTGTTTTATTAATTACTAAAAGATTAATTCTGATATGTGCAAATATAATTATAGAATTATCTATTTCTGCTCATAATTCTATCAGTTTTGTGTGCTACATTTAGAAATTATTTTGTTAGTTTTCTTTTACTTTTAGGATTGTTAGGTCCTTGTGGAAAATTGAGTTCTTTATTATTGTGCAATGAATCTCTCTAGTCCTAGTAATATTTCTTGTTATGAAGTCTATATTTCCTCATATAAATGTAAATATTCTACCTTTCTTTTTATTATATTGGAGTGGTATTTTTATCTTTTAACTTATTGATATCTTTATATTTAAATGAGTTCTTGTAGATAGCAGATAGTTGGATCTTTCTTTTTTATCCGACTTGAAAATATCTGTCTTTTTATTGATGTGTTAAGATTGCATACGTTAATGTAGTTATTGATGCAGTTAAAAAAATCTATCCATTTGCTGGATGTTTTTCTATTAGTGCCATCTGTTTTGTTTGGTTTCTGCCTTTCTGTGGACTAATGAAGTATATTTTATTCCTTATTTTTCTCCATTATTCGATTAATTTTTTTTCACTTTTTAAAATTGTGTTTGGTAGTTACCCCAGACTTTACAGTATGCCTATTTAATTATTCATGATCTTTCTTAGAATATGCGTATACCACTTTAGATGCATTGTAAGTGCATTTCTTGGCTTTCTCTGGCAATGTAACAAATTACCACAAGCTTAGCAATTTATAACAACATCTGTTTATTATCTGATAGTCCCCTAGATCAGAAGACTAACCTCAGCAGAACTGGGTTCTATGCTTAGAGTCTCATAGGCTAAAATCAAGGTGTCCGCCAGCATTGTGAGCTCATCTCAGTCTCAAGGTTATCTTCCAAGCTCATTAGGTTGTTGGTGTAATTCAGTTTCTTGCATTTTAGCGGAACACAGTTTCTAAATTTCTTGTAAGCTATCAACTGACAGCCATCCTGTGTACCTAGAGGCTAGCCACTGTTTCCTGTTATGTAGTCCTATCCACAATATGGAAATTTGCTCTTTCAAGGCCAGCAGGAAAATGTGTCTTGCTCATAATCTCTTAAACTATATTTAAGAACTCACCTGATTATATCAGACACACTGACTAAGATTTCCCATTTGAGTAACTCAAAAGTAACTGATTAGGAAACTTAAATTTATTTGCAAAATCCCTTTTGCTCTCTAATGTAACATAATCATAATAGTGAAATCCCATCATATTTATGAAATCCCATCATATTTACCACTCTCTTTTAAACTCAGAGGATGAGCATTACTCAGGATTTGTACACCAGAAGGGGACAGGAATCTTGGAGCCACGTTCCTACAGAGGAATTTCCACATTCATTACACATTATACAATCACATTTTTCTCATTCATTAAACATTATATAATCACATTTTCTCATCACTTTTGCTATTTTTCATGGGTTAGACTTTTTTCTCTACTGGGAAAGCTTCACACAGAGAGTAAATAAACATTTTTGTTTATATTTATCCCAATTCAGAACATTCCTGCATGATAATAAACTCTGAAGCTAATTATCCTCTACTACACTTCTCAGTAACAATGATATTAAGTCATTCCCCAAGAGGATCTGTGGAGAACTCATACATCATCCTGAGAGTGATTTGGACAATAATCTAGTATCACTTTCCTGGAGTGACCTTATCTAATCGCAAAAATGTAGGTAGCTTAAATAACAGAAATTTATTGTCACATAGTTCTCGAGGCTGGGAGTCCAAAATCAAGATGTCCACAGTGTTGGTTCTCTCTGGTCTGTGGGCAAGAATCTATTCCATGCCTGTCTTTTACCATCTGGTGGCCCCCAGTGTTCCTTGTTTTGTAGATATCATTCTCCCTGTGCAGTCACATCATCCTCCTTCTCTATGTGTCTCTGTGTCCAAATTTGCCCTTTTAATAAGGACACCTGTTATATTTTCTTGGAACTCACTCTGGTAATAGAATTTTAACTGAATTACCTCTTTAAAAACCTTATCTCCAAATACAGTCACATTCTAAGGTACCAGGAGTTAGGACTCTAACATGTCTTTTTTTAGGGGGACACAATTTAAACCATAGCATACCTCTTCTTGGTATTATGAGAGCATTTTTTACTTCTGTAAAAATAAATAAAGTGAAGGAACATGTAGTTAAACTTGAAGTGCAAAAATGGTACTATAACATACAATTCAATTTATAAAATATGTATTAAAATAATGTCCACAGTTTTTGCTTTGATGCTATGGCGCACATCCTCCATAGCTGCACAGAAAAACAAAAAATCTTCAAATTGTTTAGCAACTTTAAATTAACTTTAATGACAATATACTAAGGAGAAAAATAAAACTCTCATTGGCACATTAAATATTTCATTACAACACTTACTATAAGACCAGTTTTAACACATACATCCATATACTAAAGCATATTTGACTCATAAATATAATACTATTAAAATTTTAGAACTCTTCATTTTCCCAAATGACCTGTTTATTTATATAAAAAGCACTACTTTATCAAACAGACTGTGTAAGTACTGATTCACCAAAACATGAGTGGATTCACAGCAATATTCCTTCTTCCTGGGAAATTATATTCCTTGCCTAATAAGTTTTCATCCATTATTAGGAAGAAAAAAAACTTTTATTCATATGGTTGCAGTTTAAAGCTTTTTAAAAATTCAATCTAATGTATTTCCAGCAATGAGTCCTATTCTTGGAGTGTTTTTTGGGTCTCAGGCTCATAATCTTCCACATCTTGTTGTTACTTTACCATGTGGGACAATGTTCCTTTCAAAGCATATGTAACTAGACTTCTTATCTAATAGAGTAAATAAGACATGAAAAATCATTCAAAGGCAAAGGTATGACTTACTTTTCATCATTTTACCACCAGAAATTAATAGTTTCTTTTCATTCTGACTAGATGGCATCATTTGGATACAACTTTGAGCTTAAGCTGGAGTTTACAGCCTAGCTGATTTATGTTCAGAAAGTATGGAAGATAGTTCATAAAGAGATGGAAGGAAGGAAGGAAGGACGGAAGGAAGGAAGGAAGAGAGAGAAGAAGGGAGAGAAGAAGGGAGAGAAAGAGGAAGAATGGAAGGGAGGGAGGGAGGAAGAATGGAAGGAAGGGGAGAGAGAAGGACAGGGATGGAGGAGGATGAAGGAGGGAGAGAAAAAGGAATGAAGGAAGCCGGGAGGGAGAAGGAGGGAGGAGAGAAAGGGAGAAAAATGTTCATCCCAGCCTTCCCGGAAACAACCATGAGAGTGCCCATTCTTCCCTGAAGTTGCCTCTTTAGTCTCATTTTCTCAGTAAAATACTTATTAGTCATACGAAATTATTCAAATAAAAATCTGCTTTTGTCCATTACAGAAAAAGTTGCAGAGATGTACATTCTTGATAAGTGACTAAATCATTTTAGCAGTTGTTTAGCTCCAGTCGGGTTGTAGGAGATTTCATTCTCTAACCCAAGTGAAAGAATAACATGCTTCAGAAGCTGTGTCTATCCTACTTGATGCCATTTGTTATGTATATTTTTTCCAGCCCGTTCCAGAAATGTTAATGAGCTGGCCAGGACCATACACAATTTTAAATAATTGTTTCAGAAACAGACATGCACAGCTCACAAATGGTGCACTAAACTTTAGAGTTATCACTGGATGTCACATAATCCTGCAGAAAACTTGCTCACTTAATTTTTTCTGTGTGGTAAGATTGGGATAATTTTTAACAACTTCACTAATATATGTTTTACCACAACCACCTAAAGTCTTTCTAAAATTTTACGGTAATATAAGGGAACATTTTTGCTTCCAAAATCCTACAGATTTCAGAATATCAGCTGATATCAAAATGGCAGTCTAATTTCTTAGACATCTCTCAAAAGAATAAAAAATTGACAGATTTTTAAAAAGTGTAAACCATTTTGTCTTAAAGTATGTGTTCCAGTGCTAATTATAAGCCCAATTTACTTGGACCCACCTAACTCCTAGGACTTTGGCCACTTGCCCAATAGAGAGCCATGGCTGCCACCACTATAGCCTTGCTGCCTTATGCCACTGGTTCTCAAGGCCTCCTTCTAGAGAAATGGGGCTCTGACACAGCATTCATGCTACAGGGGACACATTGGCTCAAGTGCTCATGCTCATGACATTTGGATAGGAGGATCTGGCTTCTTCCATCACTCACAGACTCAAATGAAACTTTTCACTGAGTTATAAAGTCTAGATTTTGCAGGAGCTGCATGAGGGAAATCAATAACTCAACTTGAAAACACAGTGGTACTAATATGCCATGAGGCAAAATTTGACCAATGAGAGACAAGAAATGAAAGGAGGCTAGCAGATAAATATATCTCCCTTGTGTTGCCAGACAAACTGATCCAATGATTGAAAGACAATACATGACGTTTTTAAAGATGTTTCACCTGCTCCAGCAAACTTCCAGGTTTTCTTGAGAGGCCATGGCTAATTCAATACTGAATCATATTATGTTTGCTTTGCCTATTTCCTTGCTTCACTTCCCTTTCCCCCTCACTTATATTCCCATGGTGTATTAGTCTATTTCACGTTGCTAATAAAGACATACCCAAGACTGAGTAATTTAAAAAAGGAAGAGGTTTAATGGACTCACAGTTCCACATGGCTGGGGAGGCCTCACAACGATGGCAGAAGGCAAATGAGGAGCAAAGTCATGCTTTACATGGTGGCAGGCAAGAGTGCATGTGCAGGGAAGCTCCCCTTTATAAAACCATCAGAACTCATGAGACTTACTCACTATCACGACAACGGCACGGAAAAATCCTGCTCCATGATTCAGATACCTCCCACCCAGGCTGTCTCACAACACGTGGGGATTATTACAATTAGAGGTGAGATTTGGGTGACGAAACAGAGCCAAACCATATCACATGGGATTATAGTTCCCAAGAATATATGCTTACATGCTTGTAGCATATAAGCTTTGCAGCACAGGTACTAGAGGTATTATTATATTTCCTAAATGAGGAAACAGCAGTAGAAAAAAACGAAATTGAAGGTAGAAACAGAAGTAGAAAAGGTTGAAATTAAAGGTAGTAGAACAAGGTGTAGAGTGTAACTCTCCAAGCTTCAACTTTGATGAACTTTTCTTTACATTATGCACCCTCTAAATATAGATGAGCAAAGAGAAGATTCAAGAAAATAAAATCAACTTCTGAACCTTAACAATTCCATTTATTATGTAACTATAATCAAATTTACTGGAGAGCTATACAAGCTTCATTCCACTTCACAGGTCGGTACTGTCTTTTCCTGTCCCATCAACTGAGAGGCCCATAACAAGTCCATGAACATCCTCCTCTCTTATGGGCAGTATAAGGCACTATTCTTATCTGACATAATAAAAAGGAAGACAGAAATCAGTGGGATACAGTACTTCTGAGGAAAAACATGACTTCTGCTTTTTAAAATCCTGATTATAATAATTCATGTCAGGGCCAGGCGTGGTGGCTCACGCCTGTAATCCCAGCACTTTAGGAGGCTGAGGCGGGCGGATCATGAGGTCAAGAGATCGAGACCATCCTGGCTAACATGGTGAAACGTCATCTCTACTAGAAATACAAAAAAATGATTGGGCGTGGTGGTAGGCGCCTGTAATCCCAGCTACTCGGGAGGCTGAGGTGGGAGAACGGCGTGAACCCGGGAGGCAGAGCTTGCAGTGAGCCGAGATCGTGCCACTGCACTCTAGCCTGGGTGACAGAGTGAGACTCCGTCTCAAAAAACAAAAACAAACCAACAAAATAATAATAATTCATGTCAGAAATCAGATAGCTTCTCCTTCTCCAGGAAGCATAGACTTGCACCTTGTAATATAGCCTTTAATTGGAGACTTATGTCAGCAAGACTCCAGAATTAATTAGCTGAATAGGACTAATATACATTTTCTGACAGAATATCCTATAACTCATTATGCATTTTTTAGCTCTAACTTTGATTTCATATACAATTCTAATTAATATTTACTCTAAATTCACTGTAATATATACTGTTATGTTTTTCCTGCTCAGATTCCCCGTGCTTGATTCTGATTTAAATGTGTTATTGTGTTTTAGTACTCAACCCTATTGCAATGTTTAAAGAGTATTCCTGAGATACGTCACCATGATTTTATTTTAGATACATTCAACATTAAGGAAGAAGAAAATGTCTTCTAGAGTTCACTGCTATGTCTGCTAATTCATAGCCATTTATATTACTGCCTGTTGGTTATTTATTGACTGTGCATAACAGTTTGAATTTTTTTTCAATCAGATACAGCCTGAACAAACGGTCAATATAAACTGAGCCCCTATTATGTGTCCAGCATAGCATTTGGTGTGAGTCACAAAAAAACCCTATAAAGAACATAAAGCTTCAATACTCAAAACAAACACATGTGAAGCCATAGCAAAAATAAATATATGTATTCAAAGGCTAAATGTTGTGGTAACAGACTTATTTTCTCATCTTAATATTGAACATTAATAATTATTTTTTCTGTCATTGCTTGATAACCCCATTGAGACTGAATTCATCTATAGAGTCAAGCTAACCTTGAAGTACACTGTCTGCTTTTTGTGAAATAAGCTTTCATTTTCTGAAGTTATTAGTTTTTAAACTAGGTACTAAACAATTGGTGTAAATAGTTCTGCAAAATCTTTATCTAATACAGTGTTCTTTATAACCTTATGATCTCGATTGTTGATAGGTAATTCATATTTTTATAAAAATTCTGGAAATATCCTGGGACCAAAAGTGTGCTGATATGAATATCAATTTCTCATGAAAACAATGTTATAATGTTTTCTTAAATATATAAAATACATCAAAATAATAGTATGATGATGATAATGATGATAATCCCAAGAACATTTTATTTTGTATTTTGTACTTTTTTCTTTTTACTTTGGACATTATCCAAAGCCAGGTCATCTTTGTGGGCTTTACTTAGAGACTTTTTGTTTGGTTGCTTTGTCAGTTTTGGTTTTCAATTGGTTGTGATAATGTATAATATCACTTCTTCCAAAAGTTTCCAGGTCAGTGTTCAATGTCAATATATGTTACTGATTTAACAACATATAGAATCCTGTTATAGTCAATTAAAAAGTATTCTCCAAGAATATTTTTGGGTCTTTACCGCAAATACAAACTGTGATGACTAATTCTATGTGTCAACTTGACTGAACCACAGCCTGTCCAGATATTTGGTCAAACATTATTCTGGGTATTTCCATGAAGTTGCTTTTGAATGTGGTTAACATTTAAATTGATAGATTGACTAAAATGGATTGTCCTCCCTAAGGTGCGTGGGCCTCATCCAATCAGATCAAGGCCTAAGGAGAGCAAAAAAGCTGATTCTCCCCCATGAAAGAGAGAATTCCTCCTGCCTGTTGCCTTTCTACTGGTTCTTCAGCTTTTTTCTACCTTTTGAATTGAACTGAAACATCAGCTGTCCTTGGAGCTTAAGTCAACTAGCTTTTGAACTGGAACTACATCATTGGCTATTCTCATTCTTAAGATTTGAACTCAGACTGGAACTATACCATCATCTCTCTTGGATTTCAAGTTACAAATTCACCCTGCAACTCTTGGAACTTGCCAGCTTCCCTAATTGCATGAGCAATTATATATAAATATTTCTCTCTATATATAAATATATAAATATACAGAGAAATATAAATATAGAGAGAACTATATATTTCTCCCTATGTAAAAATATAGAGAAATAAGAATATATATAAATATATATTTCTATATATACTTATATTTCTATATTTATATTTCTATTATAGAAATATATTTATATTTTAACATTTAATAAAATATAAATATATTTATATTTTAACATTTAATAAAATATAAATAAATATGTTTTGATATTTCTACATTTATATTTCTACTATAGAAGTATAGACATATAAATATATTTCTATATAATAAATATAGAATATTTTTATATTTGTATTATTAAAACATATAATAATACAAAAAATATATAGAGAGAAATATATCTATGAGAGACGGGAATATTTATTAGGAATTAATGTACAGGAATATACATAATATAAATAAATGTTTTTCTGGAGAACCCTGATTAATGCACTATCCCTTGGCTCCACTCTGAATAGACATCACAGTATCTAAAACACATTCTAGCTAGGTTTCATCAAATATTGTAAGACAATTTTTTTCTCAATTGTCATTTAAAGCATATAAATCTATGTTTAACTGACAATATATAATTAGTTTATAATTGGTACTGGAAAGCTAATTTCAAGTCAGATTCTTTGCATGAATAAAGTATAAAATTATTCAAAATGTTTTGCTTCCTCATACTTTACCTAGTGATATTACAGAGAGATGTTTCAAATGTGCTTAGAATTGTTAAAAAAGTTATTTTTATCTCAGTCTTTATGTTATACAAGTATACTTAATTTAAAAACATATTTTTACAATTAAAATATTTATTTTTAAAATTTTTATTAAGTATAAAAAATATTGTGTATCCCCCAAATCAGAATGTATAGTTATGTGCAATATGATCACAGTATGACTTTCATCAGCAATCACATCTCTCAGCCTCTAAATGTCAAATTATAATTGGCATTTAAGAAAATTGCTTCAGGATACATATCACATATCTTTTTAAATACCAGTTGGTATTTTCAGCTATTATTTCATTACTACTAAATTTAGTACTAGTGTCCAATTAGACATTAATTACAAGTCTAAATATGGCTAATGTTCTAACCAGGATGTCACTAGGCATTTTAATTTTACTAAATTAAATGCAACGAAATCCAACTTTGCAGATTTCACAATTCAAACACTCTTTTAATTATAAAGGTTTATTTGAATGGGATAGAACAAATGCTCTCTAACCTTAAAACTCTGGTGAAATTAAACATGATATTAAGTGGAATATCACGGGAGTTTAAATAGGAAAAGATTGCTAGAGATCCTGAAAGAAACCTCCCACAAAATCCTGTAAAACCTTATCATAGTCGACCCAGCCCCTGCTTCAATGACTCCCCCAATAAAGGGTTCTAACTGTTGCAAATGTCTTCCTTTTACTGAACAAAATATTCTCACTGTAATTTCAACCTTTAATTTTATTCCTGCCATTTGGAGCACAGTAGAATAAATTTATTATTCCTTTCAAATATTTGATAACAGCTAGTCTATTATTCCCCTGCCTTACTTTCTCTAGGGTAGCTGGATATATTGCAGTACACCTTCATCATTTTCGTTGCTCTCTCTTGAGCAATCAACATTCTTCTTAAAATAGGGACCTCTGCTATCGGAATGACATATCTCCAAAGCCCTCTCAATTCACAATCTTCTTATAAATGTAATAAACTACATCCTCTGAAAAACTGTCAGAAACTCTATACCGGTAGAAGGTGGCTTTGGGTATTTCTGTTATACCAAAATAGCTTTTAATTTTTTTAAAAAATTTAACTGTTTCAGGGACTTCTAACTTGTAGATAACAAATAAGATGCTGTAAAACAATCCTTGTCTCAAAATTTCAGTATATATATTAAAACAATTAAATGAGCATTTAAATAGGAACAAATAGGAAATTGGCAAACATAGGACAGTAATTTACTGTTGTCCTCTTCAATCCACAGGTAAACTGTCCAGGAAATGGACAGTTTATCATATCTTACTTAGTCTCACTACCTTCTTTTATTTAAACATATCTTTATGTTAACAAACAATTTCACATAAAGAAATATTTTTGTTTTTTAATTTCTGATGCTTGAGTTCTGTTAATGGTTCTTCTCATATCCAATATATACTCCCTATATATATACTATATGTACTATAATATATACTATTACAGTTTTTTCAAGTAGGTTACATAAATGGCATAATTGCTGAGATGCTTTTTAAGTGAAAAAGTCTTTCAGTTACTTTCTAATCTTAAACACAGTTTTGCTAAATGTAATATCCTCTGGTCATAGGCAATAAGATTACAGAAAATATTAATATACTCGTGAATATACTCATTAGTTCAAAACAAGGGAAACAAGTCATTAAAACAAGGTCTCCTGCTATGAAAGGAACTTACAGGGAGAAGTACAACATTCAAGACATCTCTATATTGTAAAGGATGTTTCTTAATCAAGTTTAAACATTATTATAATTACAAAATGTGATGAATTGAAATCAGAAAAGGTTTATTTGATAAAAAACATAAATATAACATTCAAAATTAAATTTAAGGTAATGAATATCTAGATTATTTTCTGTAGAAAAAACTCAGAAAATAAAAATGAATATGAAGTATAAAATAGAAATGGAGTAAAGAACCAAGAAATTCAACCTACAGATATATTTGAGAAGAAGGGAAAGAACAGATAAGGAAACAATATCTAAAAGCAATATTTTGTTAACCTTTTTTTAATCTGAATAAAAGGGTCACTTCTATAAGCCAAGTAGTAATGGAGGCTCATAAGAAATATTTCTTACTGAAACATTTTAATTTCAAGATTAGGGAAGTAAATCATACAAGCACAAAGAATAAAAAAAAAAGGAATACAGAGAAAAAAATCCACAACTGACATGACAAGGCAAAACAATCAGATTGTACCACTGCTGTAAGATTTTGAGGGAAACAAACAAAAAACTGGGAACTAAAATGCCTCCATCCAATTATGTCGTTACTCACTTGCAAAAAAAAAACAATGAGACAGCATATTATTTTTATATCTTCTCTTCCAAATTACTCAACAGTGATATTTCCCAGGGCTTACTACTCAAACCCCTATTCTTTGACATGCTTATGAAATCTAAGAGCTCTGTTTCCATTGGGAATCCTTCTTTCCATTTTCCCTGCCTTTCATAAAATTCATTGACGCATTCATCACAACATACTGATTATATCCTATTCTGCTCTAATTAGTTGAACTCTAATCTGAGGAAAATGCCCTTTTCCTAAATCTAGAAATTATTACATGGTGTATGTTATGGCTTGGATGTCTCCATAAAAACTCATATTAAAATTTAATCCACTATGTGGCAGCATTGAGAGACAGGGTCTTTAAGAAGTGATTGGCACAACAGCTCTGCTCTCATGGATGGATTAATTCATTCATAGATTAATGAGTTGTCATGGGAGTGGAACTGCTGGCATTAAAGGAAGAGAAAGAGAGATCTGAGCTAGCACATTAGCATGCTCAGCCTCCTTGCCATGTGATGGCCTATGTCACCTCAGGACCCTACAGAGTCCCCACGAGCAAGAAGGCTCTCACTACATGCAACCCCTTGACCCTGGACTTCTCAGCCTCCAAAGTGTAATAAATAGATTCTTTTTCTTGATAAAGTACCCAATTACAGGCTTTCTGTTATAAGCAACAACAACAAAAACTAAGATAGTGCACTAAAAAGAAGAAAACATATTATTGCTCCCTGGATTCTTCCTTGAATGATACATGTCAAGTTCCATAGTTTCTTAAGAAACCATTCCCAAAGATGATGGCTGTTAATGGAAGG
The DNA here is from genome assembly GCF_028885655.2 of Pongo abelii. Taxonomy (NCBI): domain Eukaryota; kingdom Metazoa; phylum Chordata; class Mammalia; order Primates; family Hominidae; genus Pongo; species Pongo abelii. Next base: position 53,606,436 of record NC_071997.2, on the reverse strand, counting down.
TATGCAATGCCTAGGAATGCCTTTTGTCTTTTTTGTCTTCCTCATCCCTGCAACATCCACCACAAATAAGCACAAAATCTGTGGTTTTGTGTTTGGTTTGTTTTGTTTTACAATGTAATTTCAGCTACAAGAAAAATTCTCTATCCACCCATATCAACCCTCAGCTGTTTCTCCAGCCTTTTCTATTTAGAAATTTTAGGGCTACTACTCGTGGCATCTAACAAATTCTATACTTTCAAGAATGGCTGATGTAGCCCAGAGCTAAATGTTGCTATGGCAGTGAAATGATTACTATACCCACATAGCAAATAACGGGGGAATACTGATTTTTTACCAACAGTTTAAAAGTAAGCTATAAAATTAAACCACTGGACTCACTGGGGTCAGGTCAGAGCTCTCTAAGCCTTCTTGCCAGGTTAATGCCAGCTTTTTGTGAGGCTTCTCTGGTTGACTGCAGTAATGGTAGCAGGAGAAGGACAGAGCACTTAGTGGGGTTGGCTAGCCCAATAGAGAGTAACTGGGAGAATATGAGTTGGGATTTACTGATATATCACATGCATTTGTGGTATGTCTGCACTTGGTAATTCCATATCCAAAAAATATTATTTCACATAAATTTTAACAAAAGGATATTTACAATTGCTTATTTTACTACATCTTTTAACATACACCAGACACTTCAGGACATTTAGAAATATTAGATATATATTTTTGAAGTACTTAAAATTGTCAACTATATATGCAGTAGCGAGGAAGAATGTACACACAGAACAATAGTTATAATCTGAAAATGCCTTTTACGCATGACATGGAGCCCTTCTCTTCTGTACCTTCTCACAGCCTCTGCTTCACCTCTGCTAATATCTCCTAGTGTCACTTGGAGAAGTGGTCTAGGAATCCCATTTCCAAAGGTCATTTCCAGAGGCATTTCGTTTCTTTTCTTTTTAACAAAAGAACATTTACAAAATGTCTGATTTTCCAATTCTGCTTTATCATATGTCTCTAACTGTGTTACATAAAAAAGACCCAGATGTGGCAAAATAAGTTTTCTTTTAAAACTTTGGGAAAAAATTTGGGAGTAGTTCTTTTGTTTGTTTGTTTCACATTATATACACAAGCCTTTCTATAAGTGGCCAGCGAATCTTCCCAAAGGAACATGGGCACTTCCTGGCGTTCCCTCATTTTTCTATTACAAAGTCAAGGTCTAGTGGAATGAAGACCTGCATTGCCTTCAGGTCTCCATGTCTCTTGGTCCTTCAGGAAGGGACATGGTTGTCCCAGGGCTCTAGACTCAGTGGAGGACAGCCCAGGCCATGTAAGGCCACAGAGGTATGTGTGGATTGTGCTCTGTTCTCACCTGCTCCCTCCCAAGTTCCAAATTATTTTCTTTTAATTTTCCAAATAATTATTAGTTAAATGAATAAATAAAAATCACAATACCTCATTTTATAGAATTTAAAATTAATGAGAACCTTAAATATCAAAACACATGGAATATCAATGTGAGATACAATCTCACAACTCTCAGATTAGCAGAAATTGAAAGTCTGAAAAGATCAACTATTGACAAGGATAAGAGAGGGAGGTAACTTTAATATTCTATTTTAGGAAGTGCAAACTGCCATTCTCACTTAGGAAAGGAATTTGTAAACCTCTAGTAAAATTAAAAATATGTGTACTTCATAACTAGAAATTTCACTTTGATATTTGTGCCCTAAACAAGTCCTTTACACATTGAATAAAATGCCACATACAAAGATGTTCATTTTGGCAATTTCTGCTAAACCAACAAATTAGAAACAATCTCAATATCTACCAATATTTGAATGCAGAAATAAATTGTTATATATTTATGCAATGGATTGCTATCTACAAAAACAACAACTGAGTTAGATCTATATTTATAAATATAAAAAAATCAAAATAATCTTTCATCATTAAAACAAATTGCAAAATGATATTTAATACAAATGTTAATAACCCATTCAGTATCAACTTGTATTTTAGAAAACTTACTCTGGTTAAGGTGTAGAGAAATTACGGACAAGAGAGACAGTAAGTGTATTGAAATATCACAGTAGTAATGATTTCATTGGAGGAAAGGGAGATTCAGAAAGAACACAGAGGAAATTGCATCCATTTTAATGTTTATTTCTTTAAAAATATCTGCAATAACTATGAAAAATGGTTTTTATTTTTTAAATATGAGTGATATTTAATTGTGTGCATATTATCCTACACTGTAATTTGCCTCCTGGAAATACAGTATTCCCCTCTTATTCACAATTTTGTTTTCAACAGTTTTAGTTACCTGTGGTCAACCCTGGCCCAAAAATATTAAATGGAGAAATCCAAAAATAAACAATTCATATGTTTTAAATCACACACTGCTCTGAGTAGTGTGATGACGTCTTGTACCGTCCCTCTCTGTCTTGCCCAGGACATGAATCATCCCTCTGTCTAGCACATCCACTTTGTCTATGCTACTTATCCATTAGTTACTTAGAAGCTGTCATAGTTCTCAGATCAACTATGGTGGTTCTGCAATGCTTTTGTTTAAGTAACCCTTATTTTACTTAATAATGGCCCTGAAGTGCAAGAATTGTGATGCTAACATATTGCTGTAATTGTTCCATTTTATTATTAATTATTGTTAAACTACTCACCCATTAGTCACTTAGAAGCTGTCACAGTTCCCAGATCGACTATGGTGGTTTTGCAATGCTTTTGTTTAAGGATCCTTGATTTTAATAATGGCCCCAAAGGGCAAGAATCATGATGCTAATATATTGTTATAATTGTTCAATTGTATTATTAGTTATTGTTAATCTCTTACTATGTCTAATTTATAAATTAAACCTTATAAATGTACAGGTATGTATAGAAAAAAACATAGTTTATATAGGGTTTGGTACTATCCTCAGCTTTAGGCATTCACTGAGGGTCTTGGAATATATCCCACCATAGATAAGAGAGGCACTACTCTAGTGCATTAGCGGGAAAGGACTTGCCTGTTTAATGTAGGTAGCCAACTGGTTCCTCTGATGGAATGTGACTTTTGGTCTTTGCTGAAGGTTTGATGGGCAGCAAAAATGTCCCACTATCTCTTTCTCTATTCTACATATTGAATTGAGGATGACTTTAGTTTCTGGATTCATCATTCCTGTTAGGAGACTAGACATCTTGCAATAGATTCTTTAGTTTCTTTAGCAATCAATTTCCCTGTTTTGGCCTTAGGGTAAACATTGCTCTCTGAAGTCAGAAACTTTTAAGTTCTAATATGAAATTAACTTAGAAACTAATGAGAGATGTCTTATATGAAAAGCAGAACTGGTTTATTTTTAATGTTTATTTTTATCTAGTGGACAGACCTCATTTACAAGTTCACTTTGGGTCAGGGCTTCAGGCAAATCTATTTATAAAGAAGTTTGATTATGTTCTTAGAAACTTTCTTATTATTTCACAGCCTAACTTTCTAGTTAATGAAAATAGAGAGTAATTTAATGGTAAGATTCATACCCAATTACAGAGTAGAAGGAAAAGCCTACAAAAATGCAATGTCCTTCAAACAGCAATAACAGAAAACTGAAGAAATGAAATTGGAATTTTCAGACATTGTTAAAAACTGATGAGTCAATGTTTTGTTCACCAGTTTTTCAACCATGCTATGTTGGAATCATCTCTTCCTCCAAACACAATTCTACCTCCATGTCTCTGACCAAAAATAAAAAAAAAAATCAGAAATGATATTAAACCACAGTAAAGAAAGCCTTTACACTGAAGAAAACTAGTAACTATAAGATACTACATTTTAGAGATTTGAAATCTAATAATCAAACTCCTATAAGACAAATGAGGACATTGCATTTCAGGGAAGTAAAGTCATACCATCAAATCATACCGGATGGTACTGGTGGTTAGTGGTAGAACTGAGATTAGGACCTAGATCTCTTGGTTGACAGATTACAAAATAGAAAATGGACTGAAGTAGTTTGTCTGATGTTTGAACTTATAGATTGACATTTAGCTTCACTTGTGTGTTATCTCTACTCTTCTCATAACTGCAAATATAATTGCCAAGGATATGAGTTTCATAGAAGTAAAGTTAGATGCTGATCTCATTCTATTCTTACCACAGACAGAAATCTGACAGCACTAATGGCAAGTGAAAGAGATTCCTAAAATTGAAGTGAGTACAGGGAGTCTTTCAGGTTTAGAATACAAAGAGCTGGCTACATCCCATCTCAAAGTGGATTAATATTGTAGCTCCTCATTAATTGGTTTCTCAGAATATTTTGTGTAGAGGATGTGCTACTATCCGCTATAAATGCCCCTAATGTTTTCTATGCATGTCAGTCAGGAACTAGAAGCTAGTGCTTCAGGTCATTTAGAACGCTCCAGGGGCTCATAACTACTCTGGCTGAAAGAATTATGATCAGGATAAGTGTATGAACAGCTTTAGAAACCAGCATAACAAAAAAGAACTGTTATAAAATCAACAAATTTAACCTATACCACCATCTATTTTATCTTCACACCCCCGCACTTAGAATGAATCATAGGAAAGCTGGACAATGTAATTTGGGAAGTAAGCAAATATAACTGGGCCACCTCTGTTGACATTGGTATTTTATGAATGCTTTGTTGCTATTTTTATTTTGTTTATCATTTCTTCAAAACCCCAAAAATAGAAAATACATGTTACTTGTAAATATCTAGTGAATGGTTATTCTTAAGATAACTATGTAACAAGATATGTTTTTCTAAATCCATATCTCCCATTGGGTCTCAGGCCAACATCCTTATCTGGGTCAGCTCAAGTGATAGCTCTTCAAATATTTCTCAACAAGTCCATAAGTGTGGCATGCATAGGAAATATCAATAATTGGTATTTGAGGGCCGGGCATAGTAGCACATGCCTGTAATCCCAACACTTTGGGGGCTGAGGTGGTAGGATTGCTCAAGGCCAAGAGTTCAAGACCAGCCTTGGCAATATAGCAAGACCCTGTCTTAAAAAAAATTAACCATATATGGTGGTACAGGCCTCTAGACTCAAATACTCAGGAGGCTGAGATGGGAGGATTTCTTGAGTCTGGGAAGTTGAGGCTGCAGTGAGCTGTTTGTGCTACTGAACTCCAGCCTGGGTGACAGAATAAGAGTGTCTAAAAAAAAAAGGTATTTGATTAAAGGCTTATTTTGCTAATTTTCTCTATCAGTTGTATAATCCCTTGCTCCTCTCTGAGAAGAGTATGAGAGGCAGTGTATGTATAGGGTAGTACTTGACAACATGCGCTATGGCATTCAAGTCTTTGGATTAAGTCCTAGGTGTCTGATTATATGTTGAGTGATTTTGGGAAAGTTATTTAAACTATCTTTATTTCCATGTTGTTAAAAGTTATATGAAAATAATAAGAAAGACATTGTAGGGCTTAACTCAGTGCATCTCAAGCAGCAAATAAATTTTGTTCCTCAAGAATCTTTTGTCAATGTTTGCAGATATTTTTAGCAGTTACATATTAGAGGGGATCTCTATTGCCATCTCTATTGCCAAGGTTACTGCTAAACAGCCTACAATGCACAGAACAGTCACCCACAAAAAAGAATTGTCTGGCCCATTGTTGATAGTGCTGAGATTGAAAAAGCTTGGCTTAAATGAATTAATTTATATAAAACATTCCAAATAGGGACTGACATATAGTAAGTGCTCAGTAAAGAATTAACAGGTATTGTTATTCCATTGCTCCAAACTATTAAAATGTTGACTAAACTGCACTTTTCTTTTTATGATGAGGTAAAACTTACCTGGATTTTCTACTTCATTGGCACCTTCTAACAACTTATGCATCTCATCTTATTTGCTATCATTAGATAGCCCTCTTATCTTTAACACTTAATGTTTATTTTATTCTTCCTTATAATTAAATGTCTTACTAAACATGAAAAAAACACATCTTTATGAAACGTTCTCAATTTGAAAAGGATCAAACTAGAGAAAGCACTAGCAGGTCAACAAAAGAAATCTCCAACGTATTTTAAAGAAAAACTATCATATTGTTTATTAAACTAGAGGATTGAGGCCTGATATGCTACAGCTTTAAAAACTGGGGATTCAATGCATTCATGAAGAATAAGAAAGGAATGTTGAGAGATATTCCAAGATCATGTCGAAATAACTCACCATGTGTCCATCAATAATTTTTGAATGTCAGCTATGAGACTTTTTTATACATCAGAGGTATTTCTGTGATTAGGGACACCTGTAAAGGAATAATATAGAGTCTTAAACTTTTTCAATATATTTCAACTCTTTGCTTTCCATAAAACTATTCAATATCATAAGCTGTCATAGGAATAACATTCCAGCAAATAAGAACACAATATAGTAGTTATTACAGTCAATTGCCTGCAAGGCTGCAGAAATGGTGGTATGATTTTCTCAGGAAATATATCATGGAATATTCCAGGAATAATCCTAATATTGATATGACTTCAATCAATTCTACAAACATTCATGTACAACAACTGTGTAACTGCTTGTATCAATTACCAGCTTTTAAAAAAGGTAAAGCATCCACATCCACTTCCAAGGCAACACTATTTTTCATCATCATGTAGGACAGAATAAAAGGAATGGAGAATTTGATTTGCATTTTGAGAGAATTAAAAATTGACTTCCTGAATATGATTGATGAAATACACTTAAAATCATTAATTACATCATCACACTTCAGCAAAACAATTACCTTAATGAATTAATGGGTGATTAAAAATTTGAAATAACCAACATGGGACCAGAGCCTAGAATCAATCTACTTAATAATGGATCTTAATTTATTTCAAAAGTAAAACATAAACAAATATTTATTTACACTTGTCAGTAAATCCGGAAAAAAAAAGAAATCAGTCAAAGCCCCATGGCTTGTAGTAATATATAGATACGCATTTCTACTAAATTGGAAGTTAAAAGTAGCAGTATACATAAAACAAACCTCTCAAAGTTGATTGCTCCTTTGGTGAATAGTGATACAGCACTAAAGACTTTCTACATCTTAAGTACTAGTGATCTCTCTCATCTCTTTCTTCTCTCCTTTCCACTTCTCCTCCTCCTCCTTTCTTCTCTCATCTTCTCTCCTGTTCCCTCCTCTTCCTCCTCTCCCAATTCTCTCCTTTCTTCTCCTCTCTTCTGAATCTGTTTTCCCTGAGAGAAAAAAAAAGCATTACTTTTGAATACATTGAGAATGTGTTACCGATAGGGTATGTCTATAAAGGAGTTACAAAAATATACATATATATGTGAACAATGTGTGTGTGTACATATATATACACACAACATATATGCATATATATTTATATATGCATATATGTATGTATATGTATACATACATATGTATGGTGTATGTATACATATACCATATATCATATCCATATGAGTGCTAATATGAATATACATGTATATATGAATATACATGTATAAATATAAATATATACATGTATATATGTATATACATGTATAAATACATACATGTATATTTGTATGTTATGTGTGTATACATACAAATCTGTACATATATACATATATGTTGTGTGTATACATCTATACATGTGTATGTGTATATATGTATATGTATATATAGTATATATAATACATGTATTATATATGTAACACATAATGTATATATCATATTATATATGTGTATATATCGTATGTGTATATAATGTATGTGTTTATAATGTATGTATATGTGTGTATATACACACATATTGCACTCATATATGTATATTTTATAACTCCTTTATAGCCATATCCTATTGTTGCCTCATTCTGAACATTTTCAAAAGTAATGCTTTTTTTTTCTTTCCATCATAGAAACTTGCCATCTCCTATATCTAGCATTCCTTTCTGTGAATTTATCTGTGAGAGATCAGTGATGTCAGCTTTGAGAACCGTTCTTCCAGGAGGGTTAGCTTTTATTTTTGTCAGTATTTCTTAGTCTTGTGCCATTTCTCCCCCCACTGATTTTGGCTTAGTGTCCAAGTTCCAGGTTCAGCCTCCCTATGGCACCATTATCCAAAATTTTGTATCTCAACAGCAGTGCCATTCAGGGCAACCCTACTCTTCCTGGGGCCTCTGTGTGCCCAGGCTGGCTCCTTGTGATCTGCCTCCATCTGACCCAGCCCCTTGATGCTGCTCCCATCCCCTTATCCATCTTACAACCTTAGTTTCCCTCCCAGCCCTCTGTTGCTGTCACCTGGGCCCAGGCACTCCTGTACTACTTTCTGGCCACCTAAAACCCATTTCTTTGCTCAATGACTCTGACTCAAAGAAACTCCAAGCTAGGTCACATTATGTATTTGTCAATTCATTTGGCTATGAGGGAAGAATCCTTGGGGAACTCTTTTATCTTTTGAGATATTAACCATGCCTCAAGAGATGGGCGCCAGTGTCTCTTAAAACTCTGCTCTGTCATGATTCCAGAATTGGAACTTCCACCTCCAAATTTCTCCACCCTCATTTATATGCTTGGAAGGATTGTCAGTCTATTTCCTCACTTCCCAATATGTCTGGAACTCTCTCCGTCCACACTTTCCTTCCTGATACTCCACTGAAACAGCTCACGTTAATGTCATAATGACCTCCATTTGCCAATTATAATGTTTGAGTCTCAGTTTGCAACTTACTGAAGCCATTCACAATACTTGCCATATTCCCTTCCTGGTTGAAATAATTCTGAAGTTGGACAATACTTCTCTGATTTTTTTTTCTACCTCACTGAGCTCTTTCTTAGTTTCCTTTGCTCTCTTCCATGCAGTCATTGCCCAGCCCGTGTCTTTATAGTTCTTCTCTCCACCATCCATGCTTTTTCTTGGCAATCTCGTCAGGCCCTATGCCTTTTAATCCCATATACACCCTATGGATTCTCAGAATTATATCATTACCTTGGACCTCTCCCTTCACCTCCAGAGGCATTTATTCAACGTCCTACTGGGCTTCCCCACTTGGCAGATATATTATGTATCTCAATCCTTTTTTTTTTTTTTTAGCAAAATAGCAAATTTCTTTGTTTCTATAACTGAAAAATCTAGAAATAAAGTCCAGTTGGATCAGGGGTTCAAATGTATCATTAAAACAATATCTTTCCATCTCTCAGCTCTACTTTCTATGTGGCTTTCTTCTTGGGCTGGCTTTATTCATATGGGGGAAAAGATGGCTCCCGATAGACTCAAGCTCATATGGTTCTTAGAATGCACAATCTCAAATTTTACCTTCTGCATCAGTCTCTCATAGGTTTGACCCTAATCCATATGGAAATGTTTACTAAAGTACTGCTATTCATGACAGACTTTACTATTATCCCAGCATAATAGAAGAGATATTATAATTGTGTTTGTGTTTGCATCCCTGTTATCTTCTCTATATGCAATGATAATTACAGTCCAGTCCAGACTGAAATTCCAGTCCAGACTCTCGAATTTATGAGCTGTATGACCTTTGGCATATCTAATCATTTCTCTGTGCCTCGATTTTCTCAACTTAAAATGAGGATAAATAATAATGCTAATCTTATAGGTCCGTTGTTTTTGTTGTTGTTTTGAGACAGGGTCTCACTCTGTCGCCCAGGCTGGAGTACAGTGGTATGATCTCGGCTCACTACAGCCTCCGCCTCCTGGTTTCAAGTGATCCTCCCACTTCAGCTACCTTAATAAACATTTCCATATGGATCAGGGTCAAACCAATCAGAAACCAATACAAAAGGTCAAATTTGAGATTGTGGGCACTAAGAACTATAAGAGCTTGTATGTATCTCAATCTTAACCTGAAGATACTTAGAAACCAGAAATCTTGACTCAGTTCATATACATGTTTCTTTTCTATTGTTCTCTGCTTCAAAAAAAAAGGCATCACTTTTGCTTCACTACCTCAGACTACTATCTTTAGTTCCACTATTGCTTTTATATCATGTGTGCAATTAATACGCAAGAGCTGTCAGGTTTTTCTTGAAAATATATCCAATATTTAATCACTCTTCAGCAGGTCCACTGCTACCATCAAATCCAAGCCCATATCATCTCCCACCCAGACAAATTTAATACATTTCAAATGGTTCTCCTCATTTTGGTTATCACAGTGATTTTTAAAAATCATTAATCTGATAATACTACTCCCTGATTGTTTTCTGCTATTTTAGTGACTGTTCTATTATAGTTATACTGACCTTGCTATTGTTTCTACATTGCAAACTCATCCTTATCTCAGGGCTTTTGTCCATGCTGCTTCCTTTGTCTGGAATGATCATGCCCTGAGTCTTCTCAGGATTGACCTCACCTCTTCATTCAGGACTCCACTTAAGGGTCACCTATTCACAGAAGTCTTCCCCTCATCTGAAGAGCCTTCAAATCTGTTATATTCTATTCCTTCAATTTGCCTCATGTTTTGCTAAGCAATTATGTAATAAGTACTGTGTGACATTTCATAAATAAATATTGTATCCATTTTACTTACATGCATGTATGTGTTTAAGCCAATACATACAAACATATACATACAAAAATTGAACGTACACATATATATGCAAATATGAACATATATGTACACATCCATTCATATTTGAGGGTACATATGTTTATTTGTTATATGTTTCTATTTTTCTGACTTAGATAGTAAGTTTTGTTAAAGGCAAAAACATTTCCTGTCCTGGCCAACTCCTTATCTCTATAGCCTACTTCAGTCCTGCTTCAAAGTAGATAGCCAATACATATTAATAGTATAGTGAATGAATAGAGAGATAATAACCATGAAACATGATATGCAAGATAACATTAAAAACATAAAACTGGCCAGGCACGGTGGCTCATGCCTGTAATCCCAGCACTTTGGGAGGCAGAGGCAGGCGGATCGTGAGGTCAAGAGATTGAAACCATCCTGGCCAACATGGTGAAACCCCGCCTCTATTAAAAACACATTAAAAAAATGAGCTGGGCATGGTGGCACGTGCCTGTAGTCTCAGCTATTGGGGAGGCTGAAGCAGGAGAACTGCTTGAACCCAGGAGGTGGAGGTTGCAGTGATCCAAGATCATGCCAATGCATTCCAGGCTGGCGACAGAGCAAGACTCCGTCTTAAAAAAACAAAACAAAACAAAAACCATAAAACTATATGTAATGAAGGAAGAATTAGAAGCCAAAATTATAATGGGTGACTGTAACAGACACACACACAATTTTAAAGGTAACAGAGTTCTTTTATATTGTAAGTATGTACATGAACTAGCTTTTTATTTGTATTTTTGTTGCAGTAAAATACACAAAACATAAAATTTTTGATTAGTGAAATATTTGTAATCTTTAAAATTGATTATAATAAATGAAAGCATGAAAATTTAAATGACTTCTTAGTGCAGTAGTAGGAACTAATTGAGTATTTATGTGCTAGATGTTAATACATTCCATTTTACCTTGCTAAAAATGCATTTTTTGATTTTGTTTGAAATTTTGTAAAATTGTTTCATAAACCAAAGAACAAATTAAGCTTCATCAAATTTCAAAAATTTGATTTATGTTGTATTCTGTGTCTACAATAAAACTAATTAGCAATAAATAGTAAAATTCCAAATAAAACTTACAAAAATCCCAGTAAAAAATATTTAGAAATTAAATAAAAATAACCTTCTAAGTAAATAGTTGCTATTAACAGGGCTAGTCCCAATTACAGACAATCTGGAAAACAACAAAGCTGAAAAGAAAACATCAAAATATGTACAATGCAAAATTCAAATTTTAAAATTATGAAATGAATGAATTTCAATACACAGAATCAAGTTTCTGGAGGGCAGGGCCAAGACTGCCAACTAGAAGCAGCAGTGATTGGAGACTACAGTCAAAAAGAACCATAATAGTGTGTGAATTCTGCACCAGCAACCAAGCTATCTAGGTTCTCTCTCAGAACTGACTATGTGGCTGCTGTGACCCATGGAAAGGAAGGAAGAGCAGTGTGGTATGGCACCCACTTGAAAGCTACACGGGGCAGGGACCCCCCATCCCCCAGCCAAGGGAGGCGGTGAGTGAGGGTGCTACTCAGCTGGGAAAACCATGCTTTTTCTACAGAACTGTGCAGCCCACAGATAGGAAGATCCCACTCTTCAACCCAAGCCACCATGGCCTAGGGTCCCAAACCTGGAGCTTTGCAGATTCTCAACAGTTTCTCAGCTAGAATCTGCTTACGCCTGTTTAGTTCCCAGGTGGAGGGGCAACCAGCACCCCAGCTACCACTGTCTGCTGTCTAAGCCATTTGAGCTTCTTGGGGGAGGTGCAGCAGCCAGCACTGATAGCTGCCTAACATGCTAAGCTCCCAGTGCAGGGAAGGGCAGCATCCATCTCTATAGCTCCAGGCCATGCTTTTCTCCTGCTGGAGCCAAGAAGGTTAGACCACTTGGTACAAGGAGGTGTCCCCCACAGCCCAACACACCGGCTGTGACAGACAGCAGCCAGAGAGCCTCTTCAGACCTGACCCTGACCCCCTCCCCACTGGGCGGGGCTTCCCTGCAGGAACTCCAACAACTCCAGCCAGGGGCTCTGGGACAGAATGCTGAACTCCCTGGGCCTGAGTTCCTATGGGGAGGTGCGGCCACAGTCTCTGTGGACCAGCAGACTTAGCCTTTCCTCCAGGTAGTTCTGAGGAACCCAGGCAGCCCAGACAAGTAGGTTTCCCCCAGCAAAGCACACCCCCTCCACCAAGGGACAGTCAAAGTTCTTCATTAAATCAGTCTTGTTTCCCATGCCACCCAACTGGGTGAGACCCTCCAACAGGGGTTGTCAGACACCCTACACAGGAGCGATCCTACTGGCATCAGGTTGGTGCCTCTCAAGCTTAGAGATCCCAGAGGAAGGAGCAGGTACCTATCTTTGCTGTTCTCCAGCTTCCTTGAGTGACATCTCCAGGTGCAGGAGTGAACCAGATGAATAGGGTCTGAAGTGAACCCCCAGCAAACTGCAGCAGCCCTACAGAAGAGGGACCAGACCACTGAAAGAAAAACAAACAGAAAGCAACAACAACAGCATCAACAACACAAAAAGTCCCCACAAAAAGCCCATCCAAGGGTCAACAACTTTACAGATTGAAACTAGATAAACTCATGAACATGAGGAGGAATCAACAAAAAAACGCTGAAAACCCATAAGGCCAGAGTGCCTCTTCTCCTCCAAATTATTGCAACGCCTCACTAGCAAGGGCACAGAACTGGATGGAGGAAGAGAGACAGATGAATTGACAGAAGTAGACTTCAGAAGATGGGTAATAAACTCCACTGAGCTAAAGGAGTATGTTCTAACCGAATGCAAGAAGCTAAGAAACTTGATAAAAGTTAGAGGAGCTGCTAACTAGAATAACTAGTTTAGAGAGGAACATAAATGACCTGATGGAGCTGAAAACACAGCATGAGAACTTTGTAATGCATACACAAGTATCAACAGCCAAATCGATAAAGCAGAAGAATGGATATCAGAGTTTGAAGACCACCCTGCTCAAATAAGGCATGCCAACAAGATTAGAGAAAAAAGAATAAAAAGGAATGAACAAAGCCTCTGAGATATATGTGATTACATAAAAAGACCAAACCTATGATTGACTGGAGCACCTGAAGGAGACAGGGAGAATGGAAACAAGCTGGAAAACACACTTCAGGATATTATTCAGGAGAACTTCCCCAACCTAGCAAGACAGGCCAACATTCAAATTCAGGAAATACAGAGATCATGACTAAGATACTCCATAAGAAGTTCAACCCCAAGACACAGAATCATCAGATTCTCCAAAGTCAAAATGAAGGAAAAAATGTTAAGGGCAGCCAGAGACAAAGGCCAGGTCACCTGCAAAGGGAAGCCCATCAGACTAACAGCAGACCTCTCAGCAGAAACCCTACAAGCCAGAAGAGAGTGGGGCCAATATTCAACATTCTCAAAGAAAAGAATTTTCAACCCAGAGTTTTATATCCAGCCAAACGAAGTTTCATAAGCAAAAGAGAAATCAAATTTTTCCCAGACAAGCAAATGCTGAAGGATGTCATCAGCACCAGGCCTGCCTTTGAAGAGTTCCTGAAGAAAGCACTAAACATGGAAAGGAAATATCACTACCAGCCACTGCAAAAATACACCAAAATATAAAGAACAATGAATCTTTGAAGAAACATCAACATCAACTAGTTTGCAAAGTAACCAGATAGCATCATGATGACAGGATCAAATTCAACCATAACGATACTAACTTTAAATGTAAATGAGCTAAATGTCCCAATTAAAAAGACACAGACTGGCAAATTGGATGAAGAGTCAAGACCCATTGGTGTGATGTATTCAGGAGACCCATCTCACATGCAAAGACACACATAGGCTCAAAATAAAGGGATGGAGAAAAAATTACCAAAGCAAATGAAAAGCAAAAAAAGCAGGTGTTGCAATCCTAGTCTCTGACAAAACAGCCTTTAAACCAACAAAGATCATAAAAGACAAAGAAGAGCTTTACATATGGTAAAGGGATCAATGCAACAAGAAGAGCTAACTATCTTAAATATATATGCACCCAGTACAGGAGCACCCAGATTCATAAAACAAGTTCCTAGAGACCTACAAAGAGACGTTGACTCCAACAAAATAATAGTGGGAGACTTTAACACCCTATTGTCAATGTGAGACAGATCGACAAGACAGAAAATTAACAATAATATACAGGACTTGAACTCTGCTCTGTATCAAGTGGACCTAATAGAAATCTACAGAACTCTCCACCCCCAATCAACAGAATATACATTCTTCTCAGAGTCACATGCACTTATTCTAAAGTAGACAACAAAATTGGAAGTAAAACACTCCTTGGCAAATGCAAAAGAACTGAAATCATAACAAACAGTCTCTCAGACCACAGTGCAATCAAATTAGAACTCAGGATTAAGAAAATCACTCAAAACCACACAATTACATGGAAATTAAAAAACCTGCTACTGAAAGACTCAGGGGTAAATAATGAAATTAAGGCAGTAATAAAGAAGTTCTTTGAAACCAATGAGAACAAGGAGACATCATGCCAGAATCTCTGGGATACAGTTAAAGCAGCATTAAGAGGGAAATTTATACACTAAATGCCCACAAGAGAAAGCTAGAAAGATCTCAAATCAACACCTTAACATCACAATTAGAAGAGCTAGAGAAGCAAGAGCAAACTAATCCAAATGGTAGCAGAAGAAATAATTAAGATCAGAACAGAATTGAAGGAGACAGAAACAAAAAACCCTTCAAAAATCAGTGAATTCAGGAGTTGTTTTTTTGAAAAAATTAACAAAATAGATAGACCACTAGCTAGACTAATAAAGAAAAAAAGAGAGAAGAATCAAATAGACACAATAAAAAATGATAAAGGGGATATCACCACTGACCCCACAGAAATACAAACTACCATCAGAGGATACTAAAAACACCTCTGTGCAAATAAATTAGAAAATCTAGAAGAAATGGATAAATTCCTGGGCACATACACCCTACCAAGATTAAACCAGGAAGACGTTAAATCCCTGAATAGACCAATAACAAGCTCTGAAATTGAGGCAGTAATTAATAGCCTACCAACGAAGAAAAGCCCAGGATAAGAAGGATTCCCAGCTTAATTGTGCCAGAGGTACAAAGAGGAGCTGGTACTACTCCTTCTGAAACTATTCCAAACAATTGAAAAGGAAGGACTCCTCCTAACTCATTTTATGAAGCCAGCATTGTCCTGATACCAAAACCTGCAGAGATGCTACAACAACAAAAAAGACTTCAGGCCAATATCCCTGATGAACATCAATGTGAAAATCCTCAATAAAATACTGGCAAATCGAATCCAGCAGCACATCAAAAAACTTACCCACCACGATCAAGTCAGTTTTATCCCTGGGATGCAAGGCTGGTTCAACATATTCAAATCAATAAACATAATCCATCACATAAACAGAAACAAAGACAAAATGACATGATTATCTCAATAGATGCAGAAAAGGCCTTTGATAAAATTCAACATCCCTTCATGTTAAAAACTCTCAATAAACTAGGTATTGATGGAACATATCTCAAAATAATAAGAGCTATTTATGACAAACCTATAGCCAATATCATATTGAATGGGCAAAAGCTGGAAGCATTTCCTTTGATAACCAGGACAAGACAAAGATGCCCTCTCTCACCACTTCTATTCTACATAGTATTGGAAGTTCTGGCCAGGACAATTGGGCAAGACAAAGAAATAAAGGGTATTCAAATAGGAAGAGAGGAATTCAAATTGTCTCTGTTTGCAGATGACATGATTCTGTTTAGAAAACCCCATCATCTCAGCCCAAAAACTCCTTAAGCTGATAAGCAATTTCAGCAAAGTCTCAGGATACAAAATCAATGTGCAAACATGACAAGCATTCCTATAAACCAACAATAGACAAGCGAAGAGCCAAATCAAGAATGAACTCCCATTCACAATTGCTGCAAAGATAGTAAAATACCTAGGAAGAGAGCTAACAAGAGATGTGAAGGACTTCTTCAAGGAGAACTACAAACCACTACTCAAGGAAATAAGAGAGAACACAAACAAATGGAAAATAGGAAGAATCAATATCATGAAAATGGCCATACTGCTCAAAGTAATTTATAGAATCAATGCTATTCCCATCAAACCATCACTGACATTCATCAGAGAATTAGAAAAAACTATTTAAATTTCATATGGAACCAAAAAAGCCCATATTCCAAGACAATCCTATTCAAAAAGAACAAAGCTGGAGGCATCATGCTACTGGACTTCAAACTATACTACAGGGCTACAGTAACCAAAACAGCATGGTACTGGTACCAAAACAGACATATAGACCAATGGAACAGAACAGAGACCTCAGAGATAACACTACACATCTACAACCATCTGATCTTCAATAAACCTGATAAAAACAATGGGGAAAGGATTTCCTATTCAATAAATGGTGCTAGGAAAACTGGCTAGCTGTATGCAGAAAACTAAAACTGGACCCCTTCCTTACACCTTATACAAAAATTAACTCAAGATGGATTAAAGACTTAAATGTAAAACACCAAACCATAAAAACCCTAGAAGAAAACCTAGGTAATACGATTCAGGACATAGGCATGGGCAAAGACTTCATGATGAAAATGTCAAAATCAATTGCAACACAAGCCAAAATTGACGAATGGGATTTAATTAAACTAAAGAGCTTCTGCACAGCAAAAGAAACTATCATCAGAGTGAACAGGCAACCTACAGAATGGGAGAAAATTTCTGCAATCTACCAATCTGACAAAGGTCTAATATCCAGAATCTATAAGGAACTTAAAACCAAATTTACAATAAAAAGCCAAACAACCCCATCAAAAAGTGGGCAAAGGATATGAACAGACACTTCCGAAAAGAAGACATTTACGTGACCAACAAACACGAAAAAAAGCTTAACATCACTGATCATTAGAGAAATGCAAATCAAAATCACAATGAGATACCATCCCACACCAGTCAGAATGGTGATTATTAAAAAGTCAAGAAACATTAGATGCCAGCAAGGCTGTGGAGAAATAGGAACACTTTTACACTGTTGGAGGGAACATAAATTAGTTCAACAATTGTGGAAGACACTGGGGCAATTCCTCAAGGATCTAGAACCAGAAATACCATTTGACCCAGCAAACTCATTACTGGGTATATACCCAAAGGATTATAAATCATTCTACTATAAAGACACATGCACTTGTATGTTTATTGCGGCACTATTTACAATAGCAAAGACATGGAACTAACCCAAATGTTTATCAAAGATAGACTGGATAAATAAATTGTGGTACATATACACCATGGAATATTATGCATCCAAAAAAAGGAATGAGATCATGCCCTTTGCAAGGACATGGATGGAGCTGGAAGCCATCATCCTCAGCAAACTAAAACAGGAACAAAAAACCGGACACCGCATGTTCTCACTTGTAAGTGGGAGTTGAACAGTGAGAACACATGGACACAGGGAGGGGAACAACACACATCAGGGCCTGTAGGGGGCGAGGGGAGGGAACCTAAAGGATGGGTCAACAGGTGCAGCAAACCACCATGGCACACGTATACCTATGTAGCATACCTGCAGGTTCTGTACATATATCCTAGAACTTAAAGTAAAATAAAATAAAATAAAGAATCAACCTTTTAAGCAATTAAAAACAGAATAGCAAAATGAACATAATAATTGTAGGAGAAATAAAATAGAAAAGAAAAACAAAATAATTAATTTCAAAGTAATAAAAACATAAAATTAGCACACAATTTTAAAAGCTGTTTTTCCATTTGTTGTTTTGAAGCCCAAGAAATAGAAGAGAGACACACATCTCCAAAGCATAAGCTTCACTTCTAGACCTGGTGTTTCCAGATATTCCAGGTGCTTCAATATATTGGAGCAGTTATTTAGTAAGTTGATTTGGAAAAAACAGGCACATGGAAGAGCAACGTGTGTGTGTGTGTGTGTGTGTGTGTGTGTGTGTGTGTGTCTGTGCCTGTGTCTCTGTCTGTTTCCTCCATGTTTTTGTTTGTTTACTTATTCAACAAATAAAGTTCATATATTTATGGTATACAACATGATGTTTTAAAATATGTATACATCACAACATTTCCAAATCAAGCTAATTAACATATGCCTTACCTCACATACTTGTTTTTTTGTGGTGAGAACACTTAAAGTCATCTTTTAGATATTTTCAAGAATACTATACATTGTTATTAACTACAGTCACCATGTTGTACAATAGGTATTTTGAATGTATTACTCCTGTCTAACTGAAATTTTGTATTTTTTGACCAACACCCCAGCAATCCCCACCCTGGCCCCCACCAATCCCTGGTAACCACAATTATGTACTCTCTGCTTCTAAGTGTTCAACTTTTTTAGATTTAACATATAACTGAGATAATGTTGTATTTGTCTTTCTATGCCTACATTATTTCACTTATTATCCCACAGTTTCATTCATGTTGTCACAAATGACAGGATTTCTTCCCTTTTTAAAGCTGAATGGTATTACATTGTGTATATATACTACAATCTCTGTATCCATTCATTTTTTGATAAACAATTAGGTTGATTCCACATCTTGACTGTTGTGAGCAATGTGTTTTATCTCCCAGCTCACCACTATTGCTTTAGAGAACACTTTGCCTTTCTGGTGAAATAAATCCTGTGCATACCTTCAACTACCTGCAAGACACCCTCCCCTTGACAAGAGTGGCCCAAGATGAGCATGAGAAATACCCAGTCTTTTGTGGCTACATATCAAAATTTCTGGATTATTTTGTCACCATACACAAAAATTTTAGGGTTATTATTTTGGAGTGATACTGCAAAAGGAACTAATGGAATTCAGAAAACCCAACTTTCTTTTGATTCACATGAATGTATTTTAGCCTATTTTATTATTTTACTCTTAATATATTTGTGTCTTTATGTTTAAAGTACATTTATAGTAGGCAGCAAAATGTTGGATCTTGCTTTTTTTATAGAAGCTGAAAATCTCTGTCTTTTCATTAGGGCATTTAGATTGGGACTCTGAAACCTGTGACTAGTGGGGGAAAATCTGGCCTGTTGGCCAAATCCAGTCAGCACCTATGCAGTTACACATCATCTATGGCTGTTTTGGGGCTCCAGTAGTGGAGTTTATTTGCTGCCCATGTGGCTTGCAGAGCCTAAAATATCCTACTTGATCCTTTACAGAGAAAGTTTGCTGATCTCTGGTTTACATTTAATTGGATTCTTGAGTTGATTAAGTCAAGAATTTCACTCTTCATTTTCTATTTGGCCTACTGTTATTTGTGCTCTTTCCTTTTATTTCTGTTTTTTCCTTTTTTGGATTAAGCATTTTCATGGTTTCAATTTATATCCTTTCTTAGCTTATTAGCTATGCCTTCTTTGAGTTGTTATTTTTAAAGTGATTGAAGTTTATTATATATATCTTTAACTTATCACAGCCTACTTTTAAATGATACACAATTTCACTTATATTATCAAACCCTTACGATAGTATACCTCCATGTGTCACCTTCTGGCCTTTATGCTTTATGTATGTTATAAACCCGATGACAGATTGTTATTATTTTCATTTAAAGAGTCAATTATCCTTTATAGAAATTTAATACTAAGAAAAAGATTGTGCACATTTACTCATGTAGTTATCATTCCTGGTATTTTTCAATATACATATTTTTTATCATTTTCCTACTCTTCAAAGGTTTTCCTTGAACATTTTTTGCACTGCAGGTTTCTGAGTGATGAACGTTTATGCTTTGTATGTCTGAAAAGCCTTTATGTTCCCTTCATATTAAAATATATTTTCCCCCAGTAAAGAGTTCTCAGCTGACTAGGTGTGTGTGAGTGTGTGCATATGTGTGGGTATGTAGGTGTGTGGTGTGATAAAGTTTTTGCACCACTGTCTTTTGCATATTATTTCAGATGAAAAATCCGCATCATCTTTATTGTAGTCCTTTAATATAGTGTGTCTTCTTTCTCTGGCTGCTTTTAAGTTTTTCCTCTTTTTTGCCTCTAAACAATTTGATTTACAGGTTCCTTAGTGTAGTATTTTAAAAATATTTATTGGCCAGGCACGGTGGCTCACGCCTGTAATCCCAGCACTTTGGGAGGCCAAGATGGGTGGATCACGAGGTCAGGAGATCGAGACCATCCTGGCTAACACAGTGAAACCCCGTCTCTACTAAAAGTACAAAAAATTAGCCGGGCGCGGTGGCAGATGCCTGTATTCCCAGCTACTCGGGAGGCTGAGGCAGGAGAATGGCACGAGCCCAAGAGGCGGAGCTTGCAGTGAGCTGAGATCATGCCACTGCACTCCAGCCCGGGCTACAGAGCGAGACTCCATCTCAAAAAAACAAACAAACAAACAAACAAAAAATATATAGTGCTTTTAATTATCAAGCTTAAAGTAAAATTATAAATATTACCATAAACTTTGGAAAACCTTGTGCCAATATTTCTTCAAATAAGTTTTCTGTCCCCTCATCTCTTCTCTCCTTTAGGGACCCTAATTACACGTATATTAGACTGCTTGGTGTTGACTTAGAGTTCACAGATGCTCTGTTTACTTTAGTTCAATCCTTTTTCTCTTTTTAAATTGTGGCTACTTTGTATTGTTTTGTCTTCAAATTCACTATTTAGTTATTGTCCACATTGTTTAATGTCATTAATTTTACATGGTATATTTTTACTGAAAATATTATAATTTTCATTGTTAAAAAGTTGATTTGGGCCTTTTCATATTTTTACGTCCTTATTTAACATGTTCAGTTTTTTCTCTAGCTTTGTGAACATGTGGCATATAGTTGTAAATACTGCTTAATGTCTTTTTATACTAATTCTATCATTGGTTTCTCACATTGACTCTGTTTTTTCTCATTCAGTTGTTTTTTTCTTCTTCTTTGCATAGCTGGTAATTTATATTAGATGTGAGATATTGAAAATTTTACCTAATTAGGTGCCAGATGTATACTTTTAATTCCTATAGATATTCCTGAGCTTTGTTCAGAGATGTTTTTAAGTTACTAGAAAATGTTTGATCCTTTTGAATCTTCCTCTTGGGACTTTTTGGGCAAGATCAGAAGAGCATGTAATCTAGAGCTATTATTTTCACTACTGGGGTAAGATACTTCCTTATATTCTACCTATTACCTTATGAATTTTTAATTTTTTCCAGTCTGGCTTGTGGGAATAAGCGGTATTCCTGGCTCTATCTGAGCCTCAAGAATTAGTCCTTCTATTGCTTTCAGAAGCTTCATTTCTGGGCCTCATATATTTTCCTCACACATGTGCAGTCATCATTACTCAGCTGAACACTTCCGGAGGACTCTTTTTAGGACTCCAGAAGTTTTCCTCTGTGAAGCTATCTTATCTTTGGTATTCTGTCTTGTGAATTCTTGCTGCCTTGGCCTTTTGAAACGCCCAGCTCCTTAAGGAGACTGCTAGGCTAATCC
Source organism: Pongo abelii (assembly GCF_028885655.2). Lineage (NCBI taxonomy): Eukaryota > Metazoa > Chordata > Mammalia > Primates > Hominidae > Pongo > Pongo abelii. The sequence continues at coordinate 53,584,408 of NC_071997.2, read as the reverse complement.
TGAATCTTTTCTCCCCACACTAATCTGAAAATTTTCTCCAGTTAGTAAGCTGAAACACCTGCATAGGTTACATCATTTATTTATTTATTTTTTTATTTTTTTTGAGATGGAGTATCGCTCTGTCACCCAGGCTGGAGTGCAGTGGCACAATCTCAGCTCACTGCAAGCTCCGCCTCCTGGGTTCTCTCCATTCTCCTGCCTCAGCCTCCAGAGTAGCTGGGACTACAGGTGCCCACCACCACGCCTGGCTAATTTTTCTGTATTTTTAGTAGAGATGGGGTTTCACTGTGTTAGCCAGAATGGTCTCGATCTCCTGACCTCATGATCCACCGGCCTCCCAAAGTGCTGTCATTACAGGTGTGAGCCACTGCGCCCGGCCACATCATTTATTTTTAATAACTCAGAGAACACTAACTTTTGTAGCCTGATGTCTTACATCTTGAAAAACATTATTACATCTATCTTGTCTGTAATTTAGTTCTTTCAGGCAGGAGAATAAATCTGGTTCATGTCACTCAATCAGAGCCAGACAGCCAAGTTATGCTAGCTGGCATTTACTTTTCAAGTGTGTTTTAGTTCTCCTTGGCCATTTGCATGTTCATATAATTGTTAGGAGGAGTTTTGTTCTGTTTGATGAAAACAAAACAACAGAAATTGGCAGAGAATTTATTAGAATTCCATCAAATCCATAGATAAATTTGAGTTACACTGACATCTTTGTTAAGTTGAATAGGAAACCTCTTTTTTCCTAGGGTTTTTATCCAAGTGTTAGCTATGCAAGTTCTTGGCTTGTTCCTGGGCAAAGCCATGAGAAAAAAAAATACCAAGAAACCTCATCCATGTACTGTTTCCCCCAAGTTTTGACACCTTCTTTTGTTCATTTTTCACAGTCTTTAGGCAATTGTATTTTTTATTTTGTTCATAGTGTATAATTTTCTAAAGCTGAAGATATGAGTAAAAGGGTATTTACTTAGTCTTTTACTTTTTACTTTTAGCATTTTACTTTTCAGATTTTTCAGCAGAAACCTTACAAACCAGATAAGATTGAGGACCTATTTTTCAAGATCTTTAAACAGCAGAAATTCCAACCAAGAATTTCATAACCCACCAAACAAAACTAATGAGCGAAGGAGAAATGAAACACTTTTCAGAAAAACAAATGCTAAGAGAATTAGTTATGAGTAGACTTGCCTTACAAGAGGTCCTAAAGGAAGTGCAAAACAAGGATATGAAAGAATGATAACTGCCACCACATAAACACACTTAAGTGCATACACCATTGATGCCATAAGCAACTACATAATCAAGTCTACATAATAACCAGAAAACAGCACGATGACAGGATCAAATCTTCACATATCAATATTGATCCTGGATGTACATGTGCTAAATGTTACACTTAAAAAGACAGAGTGGCAAATTGGATACAGAAGGAAGGCCCAACTGACTGCTGTCTTCAAAAGACGCATCTCACAAGTAATGACATCCATAGACTCAAAGTAAAGGAATGGAAAAAGATTTATTAGACAAACAGAAAACAAAAAGAGAGCAGCAATTGCTATTTTTATATGAGATAAAACAGACATTACATCAACAATGATCAAAAAGGACAAAAAGAAAAGAGAGCATTGAACAATAATAAAGAACTCAATCCAACTGGAAGATTTAACCATTCTAAATAAATACACACCCAACATTGGAGCACTCAGATTCATAAAACAAGTTCTTAGAGATCTATGAAAAGATTTAGACAACCAAACAATATACTAATACTTCCACACCCCACTGACAGTGCTGTACAGATCATCGAGGCAAAAAGCTAAGAAAAATATTCTAGATTTAAACTGCACACTTAACCAATGGGACCTAATACACATCTACAGAACACTCCACCCAACAACCACAGAATACACAACCTTCTCATCTGCACGTAGTAAATACTCTAAGATTTACCACATGCTTAACCATAAAGCAAGCCTCAACAGATTGAAAAATATCAAATCAAAGTCATACTAATCCCACTCTCAGACCACAGTGCAATAAAAACAGAAATCAATACCAAGAAGACCTATCAAAACCTTACAATAAGATGGAAGTTAATGTCTTTCCAAATCACTTGGGTAAATAACAAAATTAAGGCAAAAGTCAAAAAGTTATTTGAAACTAATAAAAACAGAGACACAACATACCAGAATCTTGGGGAAACAGCTAAAGCAGTGTTAAAAGGAAAGTTTATAGCACTACACGCCTACATCCAGGAGTTGAAAAGATCTTAAATTAGCAACCTAATGTTATACGCAGAGGAACTAAAAAAGCAAGAGCAGACCAAACTGAAAGCTAGCAAAGGAAAAGAAATAACCAAACTCAGAGCAGAACTGAACAAAATTGAGTAATGACACCCATAGACTCAAAGCAAAGGGTGGAGATGCAAAAAATTCACTTAAAATTCAATGAAACTAAAAGTCTTATTGGTTTCTTCAAAAGATTAAACAAAATTGGTAGACCACTAGCTAGATTAATGAAAAAAAAAAGAGAGAAGATTTAAATAAACACAATTGGAAATAACAAAGGCAACATTACAGACAATCCTGCGGAAATATAAGAAATCCTCAGAGACTATTATGAACACCTCTATGCACAGAAACTAGAAAACCCAGAAGAAATTGGTAAATTCCTGGAAATACACAGCCTCCCAAGATTGAACCAGCAAGAAAATAAAATCCTGAACAGACCAATAAAAAGTTCCGAAACTGAATCACTAATAACAAGCCTACCAAACCAAAAAAGTGCTGCACCAGTTGGATTCACATCCTAATTCTACCAGACATACATAGAAGTGCTAGTACCAAACATATTATATTATTCCACAGAATCGATGGAGGAACTCCTCCCTAACTCATTCTAAAAAACCAAAGCCCAGCAGAGACACAACAAAAAATAAAACTTTAACCAATATCTCTGATGAACATAGGTGCAAAAATCCTCAACAAAATACTAGCAAATGGAATCCAGCAGCACATTCAAAAGTTAATTCACCACAAACAAGTAAAGTTTATTCCTAGAATGTTTGTATGTGTTTGTTCAACATACATAAACCAACAAATTTGATTCACTACATAAATCGTTATTAACAAAAAAAAAATCAGGAGATTATCTCAACAGACACAGAAAGGCCTTTGATAAAATTCAACATTCTTTTATATTAAAAACCCTCAGCAAATTAAGGTTTGAAAGAATATGCATTAATAAGAGTCATCTATGACAAACCCACAGCCAACATCATATTGAATGAGCAAATTGGAACAAGACAAGGGTACGCATTCTCACCACTCTTTTTCAACATAGTACTGGAAGTCCTAGCCTGAGCATTCAGGCAAGAGAAAAAAATAAAAGGCATTCAAATAGGAAGAGAAGAAAGAAGTCAAACTATCTCTCTTTACAGATTATATAATTCTGTCTTTAGAAAACCCTCCCATATACTCTGCCAGAAGGCTTCTAGAGCAAATAATCAACTTCAGTAAAGTTTCAGGATACGAAATAAGTAACGTACAAAACTAAGTAGCATTACCATACATCAATAACTTCCAAGCTCAGAGCCAAATAAAGAGTGCAATTTCATTTACAATAGCCACAAAAATAATAAAATACTTAGGAATACAGCTTACCAAGGAAGTTAAAGATCTCTGCAATGAGAATTACAAAACACTGCTGAAAGAAAACAAAGATGATAAAAACAAATTGGAAAGCATTCCATGCTAATGGATAGGAAGAATCAAGATTGTTAAAATTGCCATACCGCCCAAAGCAATTTACAAATGAAATGCTATTCCTATCAAACTAACATCATTTTTCACAGAATTAGAAAAAAAATTCTAAAATTCATATAAAATAAAATTCATATAGAATGAATGAATAAAATTCATATAGAATGAATATAGAATGAATAAAATTCATATAGAATGAATATAGAATGAATTTTAGAAAATTCTAAAATTCATATAGAATGAATAAAATTCATATAGAATGAAAAAAATTCTAAAATTCATATAAAATTCATATAGAATGAATGAAACATAGAATTCCCAAATTGTCAAAGCAATCTTAAGCAAAAAGAAAAAAGTCAGACAGATCACACTACCTGACTTCAAGCTATACTGCAAGGCTACAAAGCAGCATGGAACTGGTACAAAAACAGACATAGAGACCAATTAAACAAGATGGAGAACTCAGAAATAAAGCCACACACCTACAACCACCTGATCTTCAACAAATTAAATAACAAAGAATAGAGAAAGGAGTCCCTATTCAATAAATGATCCTGGGATAAATGACTTGCCATATGCAGAAGATTGAAACTGGACTGTTTCCTTTTACAATATACAAAAATTTACTGAATATGGATAAAAGACTTAAATGTTAATACCTACAACCATAAAAACTCCAGAAGAAAGCCTAGGAATTGCCATTCTGGATGCTGGCTTTGGGAAAAAGTTTATTACTAAGTCTCCAAAAGGAATTGCAAAAAAACCCAAAAATTCACAAGTGGCACCTAATTTAACTAGAGAGCTTCTGTCCAGCAAAAGAAACTATCAACAAACAGACAACCTACTGAATGGAAAAAAAAATATTTGCAAGCTATACATCTGACAATGGTGTAATATCCAGAATCTATAAGGAAATTAAATCAGCAAGCAAAAAAAAAAAACAAAAAACCTCATTGAAGAATGGGCAAATGACATCAACAGACACTTTTCAATGATGAAAAATGCCCATCATCAGTAATCATTAGACAAATGCACATCAAAACCACAATGAGATACTATCATCATTCAGAAAAGCTATTATTAAAAAGTCAAAAAACAACAAATGTTGGCAAGGTTGCGTAGTAAAGGCAATACTTATACACTCTTGGTGGGAATGTTCAGTTTAGTATAGGTTTCTGACAATCAATTTTTTTGGTTTTCTTATACCTGAAATTTTAAAAAATTTTGCCTTCATTCTTGAAAGATTTTTCATTGAATATAGGATTCTGAATTGAGGTGTTTTTTTTTGATTTGGCTATTTACAGATATTGTTACACTCTTTTCTGTTGTCCATAGTATCTGATGAGAAGGCAGTTGTTAAAGAAATCTCATTTTTTTCCCATACTTAAGATGTACTTTTCTGTGCATGTGTGATTTTAAGGATCGTCAGAAACGTGGGTAAACAGAATTTTGGTGTCTCCCTTTTCATTACTTACTTTCTAGTATCTCTTCATTATTGCCAGTGATCAGTTTTCTAAATTTAGATATCTGGTTCCCCAGGGCAGAAATACTGTAGGTGTGGTTTTTGTTTGTGTTTTTATTTTTTTCCATCAGCACCCCTACTAACTGCGCTTTGTACCAAAAGCATCTAAGCTCAGGCTGAAACCACAGAACTTGAATTCACTTTGTTCAACCTTCCCTCACTTTCATCTTCCCAATCTGAGTCGGCCTGCTTCTGTTCATTTCCCAGTGCTTGTAGGTAGCTGCTTTTGTATGAAGTCCAAATGTTAGTTTTGTCTGAAAGTAGCTAATCCATATGTACTTACTCTGTTATTATCAGCAGCGTGTTTACTATTGAATGACATTTTGTTTTCTAATTTTACTTTCCAAAATGTTATATAGAAAAGGAATTTACTTGTTTATATTATATAAATGTACTTGATATATATAATCATTGTTTTGTTTTGTTTTTCATTTCTTATCTTATTAAAATGTTATTTAGGAGGATATTTTGTACTCAGGATAGTACATTTTTCTTGTTTGGATGATTATTTAAATTTCTGTTATTAATTTGGCTCTGTAACACTGTCTAATCATAGGTTACAATGTATAAAATACACGAGTTTTTTTATATGAGAATTTATTTTATTTTAATTTGAAAGATAAAACAAAATAAATGATTTGTTGATGTCCTATGCTAGATTAAATGATGAAGATTTATTCTCTTTTATCAGTTCAAAATTATTAATACATTAATATCAATATTATTAACAAAATTTTCAGGTCTTATTTTCTGTGTCAGAAGCTATATATTATATAAATACTTGAACTTCTAACTTTTTTTTTACTTATATCTTCACAAAAGTTTATATCTGCTTTATTGCACAAATTTATTTCTTCAACAAATATTTAATGTTGGTCACAAAACAAAAAAGCACTGTTCAATAAAAGGCTAAATGATCCTGTGCACTTTATCCTATCAACAAGAAATTTCTCATTTTCTTCTATTTCTTGATTTTTTTCTGTTGACTAGTTCCTTGTTCTGATGTTAATATTTCAAATTCTATCTTACGTTAATTATTTCCAACTATTTAATTTTTTCTTTTTAATCTTCTTATTTCTCTCTCTTTGTCATAATAAAACATACTTAGATTTTGGTTTAAATTCAATCATTTGATTTTGCTTTTAATTAGTACGTCTGATTGATAATTGTACACATTAATCCTACTCTATTCAAATGCACTAAATTTTAATTCCTATTCTCTTTTAAAATTTGTCTTCAATGGATTAGATAGTATAAATATTACTTATTTATAAAATATAATTAATTTTAATTTTGATAATTAAATTCTTGTGAGCATGTTAAACTTTTATCTTGCTAAAAATAATTTTGATATTCTTTCAAGAAAGTGACTAATAAAAAATTTTACAGATGGTTTATTAGTCTTACAAGTTTAGTTTTATTTCTATTTCTGAATAATACTTAGCTAGATTAAAAATGACTAGCTCAATTGTAATAAAATTTCAGTCTTTGATAATTTAAACATCAAGTGTTACACCTTACTTGAATAAAATATCTGACAGTAACATGCTTTATTAGGCAAATAATGAATTTTTATTCAAAATTTGAACTTTCATGTTATTGCTTTCCTTTGTTTCTTACAGAATTATTACACTATACTGCTAAATACAGAAAATTAGAATGGCTTCATAAATAAGTCATTAAACTCATTGCATGATTATAATGGAAGTAAAGGTCATTTAGAATTAAATACTATGTATTCTCACTTAACAACACTTACTCATTATTTCTACAAAATACCAACAAAATACTGCAAAAGCTGATTATTAAAAATTATGTAATGATAAAAATAAGATATATTGGCCAAAATAGAATTTCTAGTTGCAATACTAAAGTTACTAAATACTTTCAAAAGAATTAATTTATTCATATACTATCTAGAAGTATACACATTTTCAGATGGAGATTTAAGCTCCCCTCTGAATATTTTACAGAAATATTTCTAATCTGTTTCTTCATGTCCATGTAACTAAATTATATATATTCGTTAAGCCCTGTTTAAAATCTGATTACTCAGAGTTGTCCAAAGAAATAGAACCAATAGGATATACATGTTATATGTTATATTTAAGAAGAGATTATCCTAAGGTATTGGCTCACAAGGTTATGAAGCTGAGCAGTCTTTCAATCTACCATCTGCAAGATACATACCCAGGAAAGTCAGTGGTGTAATTCAGAGACGGAAGGGCCACAGAACCTATGGTATAGATTTCAGTCTAAGTGTGAAGGTCTCACAAGGAGGAGAGCAGATTCTTAGAGAAAATCAATGCCCTATCTTAAGCAATTGGTGTTGCAGAGTGTTTTAGGACTTTTTCTTAGTTCATCTACAGATGGGGTCCTTTGTCCCATGGCCACTAAAATTCAGGTTTGCTGACAGTTTGAATGGTGAGTAAGACATGGTTTTATTGGGTGAAAATGGGAAAAAAGGGGGAAATAGGGATCCTCCCCAAGGCCAGAGTCCCTGCTAGTGTGCTTCCCACCTACAGCTTGAATCCCAGGTTCCACACAGGAAGAGAAGGGGCCAGGCTCCTCCCCACTGCAAAAGGCACAAACTTCCTGAGGCTCCACTGCAGTTCGCATTCCTCCCAATGCACAGGCTGGTTGGAGGCTTTCCGAGGAACCCCTCACACCTGGCTGTTTCATTCCCCCCTCTAAAGAAGTACATCTAACTTCCATTAGAATAAGAATAAGGATGGGCCGGGCGACGTGGCTCACGCCTGTAATCCCAGCACTTTGGGAGGCCGAGGGGGGCAGATCACGAGGGCAGGAGATGGAGACCAACCCGGCGAACATGGTGAAACCCCATCTCTACTAAAAATACAAAAAAATTAGCCGGGCGTGGTGGCAGGCACCTGTAGTCCCAGCTACTCGGGAGGCTGAGGCAGAAGAATGGCGTGAACCCGAGAGGCGGAGCTTGCAGTGAGCCGAGAGCGAGCCACTACACTCCAGCGTGGGCGACAGACTCCGTCTCAAAAAAGAAAAAAAAAAAAAAAGGATGAAGATCGATCTTAACTGCTTTCTGCCGACAGAGGGCACTGTTTTGGGAAAACAGCAGTCAGGCAGTCAGAGCTCCCTTAGAGGCCTATTTAGACGTTCCCTGCAGAAGGGGCCATTCTCTGAGGCTCCAGTTGCATGACCATTTGGAGTTTGATGGCCTGAGGGCAAGAACAGACAAACTGGATTATTAGAAAACATGTATCAAAATGAAACAAGAGGAGGTGTAAAGACAGCTCAAAAGTTCTGAGGCCTTTTAAGAGATTGCATGGGGAGAGGGAGGCTAACCTGACCGGAAAGAAACTGTACCCTTTTGCAGGCATGTTGAGCTTCTGAGTTCCCTTCCTCAGAGCCCCATCCTAAGCCAAACAGTTTAAGGTGTGGGAAATTAACTATTTCCAGTTTGGAGAATACATCTGAGGGGAGTATACCCTAGTACAGAGACAAAATTACCTATCAGTGAAGAGAGGACCAAGGAGAAGAAAGGAAAAAAAAGAAGGTGTCTTTTAAAGGAGTCCCAGGGGTTTAGGATGCAGACTGAAGACGACTGGCTACCCATCTGGAAAGAGGGAAGCAGGCATCCCTGGTTCCCTTCTCTTCCTAGCAGATACTCAGGTACATGAGGGAACGAGGGAAAAGCGTCCTCTTTCCCTCTTCCATCCTCACATCCCTGGGTCCTGGCAACCTTGGCAGGCACCACCATGAATGTCAAAGCGGCTTGCACCCATGAAGCAGGGGGGCCTAGAGGTGGGAATCATCTGCTCTTACCCGCATGTGCCCTAGCTCCCCTGCTGTCAGTAGCCTTGGGGTTCCCCAGACCTTATTTATGCCATGGATGCTAATGTGGCCTTTATCCATGAAACAGGAAGCTTGGACTTGACTTAATCAACAGGAATCAGCTACACTAACCTGTGCTGTGCTTTTAATTTCCATTATTATCTGCCTCTGGATCCCTCAGATCCAGTTTTCTTTCCTAGGGCTCTGACCTGAAGCTTGGAATTGTGTCTAAAACAAAATGTGTCTCAGGGGAGTTGCATGGACTCCTTATCATAAGCCAAATGCTAACATGCAACTGGGGAACTGAGTTCGTCCTCCAACAAGGGAGAGAAAAAGATGTCTTGTGACACACTCAGATAACTGGTAGCTATAGTTATGCTAGCTAGAATTTGGGTGCATGTTGCTTGGCTTTGGATAGCTCCCTTGGTCTTGCTTTCCCAAAAGGAAACCTCCAACTGATGGACATCCTATTTATTCCCTATTTATTCCATCACCTGACAGGATTTGCAGGATAATTGCTCAGAACTAGAATATTGATCCAGATTTCTACATTACTCATCCCTATTGTTCTTTCTGAGCTACAGCCAGAGATTGCTGGTTGGTTCATAGGAACAAGCAAGATTAGTGTAAAAATGTAGGAAAAACTTAAAAACAACCAACGAGCTTAGAATTTAATGACAAATGTATGGTACGTTTTTAAACACAATTTCTCTCTCTCTCCAGTCCTCACTTTTGTTAAAAGAACAAATTATAATAGGACTGAGTTTTTGGCAAAATAGACTTTAGTCTTATACTTGGCCTGATTATTTGCATAAAGTACAGTAAGAATAATTATTTCTACATAGACCTTTTGGATTGGCTTTGATGAAACTCTGTTCCACGGAGAATCTCAGATAAGACCTTTTAAAGCCAAACCGAGCCATGGGTCTATTCTCAAATACCTGTGAGTTCGTTGATGCTCTCCTCTTAAGGTTCCAAGATAAATTTGGAGCTCCTGGACCTGTTAGAAAGCGACATTCTTTACTGACCACAGGTCAGGAACCCTGTACAGGGACTCTATAGATGAGGATATGAGGCCAGTCTCTCCACAGGGCTTTCACTGACTTTCAAGTCAAGATTAACTCCTTAAAGGGAAGCATACCCTTCCAAACAAAGCCTTGGTGAAACTACCAGTTTCTCCATTTGTGTCCTGTTGCAAAAGAAAAATGGATTCTTATTGCACTGATGCAAACAACTACATTGCCATAATTTAAGAATATTCACAGACAGCTTCCAAATTCTAGAGGAACCAGGCAGAGAAACAAACATGCTCCAAATTTGGTTGATAGGAGTACACCTTACTCAATTATTGAAGGCCATAAATAGCTCAAAATAAGTTTCCTGACTCTGAAGAACAAAACAAGGATCAGCAATATTCCAAGCAAAAGTCAAAAAGATTTGCTTCAGCTTTCTGAGTTCAGCCCATTTAGTTAACTTTGGTTTTGCTTGATATTCATGAACACTTACAGCTCTTCATGGGTCCTGTACATTTTCCTTTATTCCAATGTTACAATCTCCAAAGTTATCAGAAGTCTGTACTTGAGAGCACCTGTTAAAGTTCTATAGCTTATCATAAACCATCTTTTAAAAAGGATTAAAACAAGACAACAACTGTCTGTGAATAGCAAAATGTCCAGGGTAGTTACAGTTAGAAACACAATTGACAAAAAAGTTTGGTTATCTCAGTGGTTTACAATAACTTAATATAACGACCTTAATTATGATTGATAACATATATGATTGATATAGACATTAGGATTTTAGAAATCCCATACAATTTTGGAATATTTATTAGCATTATTTACCAAGATATAACTTAAAGAAGACTGAACATTATTTTGGCAATTTCATGTAACGAAACCTGTCAAATAATCCTGTTTACCCTTCTTTTCTGGATGTTCCCAGGGCCCTCTGGACTATCCGAAAAGCCAGGTTCCAGGAAAGACAATTTTGAAGCGAAGTTTGATTTTGGGAAGGCTGTTAAATATGTTTAGTTTAAAACACTTGATATTATGAAACAGAATTCCAGATTACCATACATTATTTATTTTGCCAAAATGATGACTCAGGAATTTAAAGAAGCCAAAACCTTTCCCAACCTTGTGAATTTAGTTAATATGTTCACAAAGAGAACCTCTTTCGCAAGATTAATTTCCACAATGCTTCCACCAACTGTTTGAACTTTTAGCTTTTCCTATCTAACTCAAAACAATTTTTAACCCTAGGCAAAAGTTTACGTTTCCATGCCTTTTTATATGCTTTTACATAAAAAAAAAAAAAAAATTCACTGTTCTTACACACCTTGCATGTAAATCTATTATCAGTAGTTTCAATTACACGTTATAATGGTAACTCCCAGCAATTTTTAACTTCAATTTAAAACCTGGTAAGTTACTTTAATTGTGTGCTTACTGCAGCCAACATCCACCTCCTTAATGAAGGACGTGGTTAGTTCCATATGTCCCCAGGCCTTACCAGTTGTGAAGCTGGCAAGTCAAATAGTTTTCAAAACCCAAAAAGCAGTTTCTCAAAACACTTAGGAAACCTTGCCTCTGACCTACATAATGTAGTTCACCTATTTACATTTTAATGACACCTGCATTTTACCAATAACCTTAAAGGCTGTTTTTACTTCTTAAAGTCAAGTTAATCTTGTGGAATTGAAAGGTACCACAGCTTTTACCTTTCCTTTAAAAAATACTAGATCCAAGCACTTGTCTTCTTTTTTTTAGACGGAGTCTCACTCTGTCGCCCAGGCTGGAGTGCAGTGGCGCGATCTCGGCTCACTGCAAGCTCTGCCTCTTGGGTTCTCGCCATTCTCCTGCCTCAGCCTCCCAAGTAGCTGGGACTACAGGCGCCCGCCACCACGCCCGGCTAATTTTTTGTATTTGTAGTGGAGGCGGGGTTTCACCATGTTAGCCAGGATGGTCTTGATCTCCTGACCTCGTGATCTGCAGCGCTTGTTTTTCTTTAGGTCAAATTAATTAGAGCTATTTTTATAGACATTACATACAACATACACACAGACAGTCAGGAGAAAACCCAGTCCCCAGGTGGGGCTTGGAAACCATGCAGATATCAAACCAAAAAGGAACTTAGCCCCCAAGCTAGGATTGCTAAACAAAGCCTTGCCACCAGAGTTACAAGCCACGCCCCCAGGATGTAGAACAAGATGGAGGCTTGATTTCACAACCAAAACTTTGCAGAGAATACAAACAGTGAGAGTTGAGGAGGGGCAGTGGTTTAGTTAAGCATCTTTTAAAAGGGAAAAAACATTAAAAGTTACTGCTGATGGGGTACAGAAGGGGAAGGAAAAAAAAAACTGTATAAAAATGCCTGGAGTAGATCCAATTTTTTGGATCTCTTGTTTATATGCAGGTGGTTCCTCCGCCAGGGAGACAAATTTAATTGCTGTGGGGCAAAGCTGGCCTCCCTGGCCTGGGAAGGAGGAGACTCCTTGGGCGCATGGCAGAAAATGCCAGCCAGCTGCTCCTAGCACCTTGGGCCATGAATTCCAGTCCCGGCAGGCAGCAGGGAGCAGCGATGAGCCGCTCACCGGTCTTGTCCCAAAAGGGAAAGGAAAAGGCCATGGAAAAGCTGCAGTTGGTTCCCGACCCCTGGGAGCAACAGGGGGTGGAGGCACAGTTTCCTACACTCTCAGAAATCTCAGGATGAAAAGGCTCAAAAGGGAGAGGGAAAAATAACTCTCACTCACTACTTCTCGAGTCTCCACATTGCGTGCCATAAATGTCACAGGGCTTTTCCTTAGTTCAGCTGAAGATGGGGTCCTTTGTTTCACGGCCCTGAAAATTCAGGCTCACAGACAATTTAAATGGTGAGTAAGACAGGGTTTTATTGGGTGAAGAGGGGAAAAGGTGGGGAAACAGGGATCCTCCATAAGGCCAGAGTTCCTGCTACAGTGCTTCCCACCTGCAGCTTGAATCTCAGGTTCCACACAGGAAGAGAAGGGGCCAGGTCCTCCTGGCTGCAAAGCGTGCAAACTTCCTGAGGCTCCACCCCAGCGCACATTCCTCCCAGTGCACATCTTGGTTGAAGTTTTTCCAGGGACGCCCTCCCACCTGGCTGTCTCAAGAGGGCCAGGGGATTCCCTCTTGTTCCCCCTTTGTGCTCTATTCAGGGCCTCATTGTATTGGTTTAAGCCCACCCACATTGAAGAGGGCAGTCTAATTCACTTTCTCATCTATCAATTTAAGAGTTCATCTCTTGCAGAAACACTTTCTCAGGCACATGAAGAAATAATGCTTAACCAGCTATCTACCAGCTATCTGGGCATCTTCTGATCCAATCAAGTTGACACATAAAATTAACTGTCAAAAAATCAAATGTATTTTTCTCACTGCATCCTCCTTGATATTTCTATATGGCTACAAACAAACAGATACCAAATAACTAAGAATAAGCATTAGAAATGTTTTTATAATAATAGAAATGTTCAGACCTATATGATAAAAAGTATTAAGGGGGATGAGAGAAAGATCAAATACACTGAGAAACTTTCAATGCTACTGAAAGAGAAGACAATGCAGAAGAGCTATGTTCAACGTTTTGAATTAATTAAATCATTTTTAAAATTTTGCTGGCCGGGTGCGCTGGCTCACACCTGTAATCCCAGCACTTTGGGAGGCCAAGGCAGGCAGATCATGAGGTCAGGAGTTCCAGACCAGCCTGACCAACACGGTGAAACGCCATCCCTACTAAAAAGGTGTGTGCCTTTAATCTCAGCTGCTCAGGAGACTGAGGCAGGAGAATCGCTTGAACCCGGGAAGCAGAGGTTGCAGTGAGCCAAGATTGGGTCACTGCACTCCAGCCTAGGTGATAGAGTGGGACTCCATCTCAAAAAAAAAAAAAAAAAATTACTTAAAATTCCAAGTGTCTTAGTCAATTTGGGCTGCCACAACAAAGTATCCTAGATTGGGTGGCTTATAAACAAGACATTTATTTCCCATGGTTCTGAAGGCTGGAAGTTCAAGAGCAGGGTGCCAGCCTGGTTGGATTCTAGTGAGAACTCTCTTGTGGGTTACAGATTGCAGGCATTCCATTGTATCCTCACATGGTAGAAAGAGCACCAGAGAGCTTTCTGGTGTCCCTTTTATAATGACACTAACCCAATTCATGAGGGCTCCATCCTCATTCCCTAATTGCCTCCCAAAGTTCCCGCCTCCTAATACTATTGCATTGGAAGTTAGGATTTCAACATATGAATTTTGAGGCAAAACATTGAGTCCAGTGCACCAAATATAGTTTTGTCATTGTCCAAGTGTATTTTAATTTGAAAAAATGATAATATGTTTATTCTGGAATATTTAATGCTGAAAAACGTGCATTAGAATATTTAGTATGAAAATTTTGAAATAAAAGTACAATACAGTTAGTAACATTGAAATTACATTATATAGCTATGCTATAGTGATTAATAGAAAACGGTAATTTTATAAAAAATAGTCAGTTTCATGTGAGGCAATAGATATCCAAGAAAAAATCCCCTCTACTGAGGATTTTATGTTGGTTACAACTTACTTTGATGGTAAAATGATATTTTATTCTTATAAATGGTATGAAAATATACATTTTGGGAAAATAATAAAAGATATCTCTACCTCCTGAAGTATGCCAAATAAACCTCAAACACATTTAATATTGAAATGTAAAATGTAACCCTAAATAATGTTCTGAAATAATAACACAAGAAAAACTATGGTAATTTGTGATGGAGTAGACACGACACCAGTATGTGTATATGTATACATACTTATTTATATAGTGCACATGCATATGTACACATATATATGCAGTCATATAGTGCCTAACAATCTTTTGGTCAACAACAGACTGCATATACAATGGTAGTCCCATAAGATTATAATGGAGCTGAAAATTTCCTATCATCTAGTGATGTTGTAGCTATTGTAACATCACAGTGCAATACATTACTCATGTGTTTGTGGTAACACTGGTGTAAACAAACCTACAGCTCTGCCTGTTATACAAGAGTATAGCACATACAATTATGTATAGTACATAATACTTTGTAATGATAATAAACTACTGTTACTGGTGTATATATTTACTATACTGTACTTTTTCAGTTATTTTAGAGTGTATGCTTTCTACTTACTAAAAAACATTAACTGTAAAACCACATCAGGCAGGATCTTCATGAAGTGTTCCAAGAAAAGGCATTGGTCTGGGAGATGACATTTCCATGTGTGCTATTGCCCCTGACGGCTCTCCAGTAGGAAAAGATGTGCAGGTAAAAGACAGTGATATTGATGATCCTCACTCTAGGTCTAGGCTAATGTGTGTGTTTATGTCTTAGTTTTTAACAAAAATGTTTAAAAAGTAAAAAAAAAAAAAAAAAATACTAAATTTAAAAAGCTTATGTAAAGAAAATACATTTGTACAGCTGTAATGTGTTTGTGTTTTAAACTGTTACTACAAAAGAGTCAAAAAGTTAAAAAATATTTAAATGTTTACAAAGTAAAAATGCTAGAATAGGCTAAGGTTAATGTATTATTGAAGAAACAAAAATATTTTAAATAAATTTAGTGAAGTCTAAATGCACAGCATTTATGAAATGTATCACAATGTACACCACATGTTACAGAAACCATGTTACTACACTGAATACTGTAGAGTTAATTGTAACACAATGGTAAATATTTATGTATCTAAAAATAGAAAATTACAGTAAAAATATAGTATAAAAGATTTTTTAAAAAGGTGTATCTGTGTAGGGCACTACCATGAACAGAGCTTGTAGGACTGGAAGTTGTCCTGGGTGAGTCAGTGAGTGAATGGTGAGTAAATGTGATGGCTTAAGATATTACTGCACATTGCTATAGGTTTCATAAACACTGTATACTTAGGCTTCACTACATTTATTAAAATATTTTTGTTTCTTTAATGATACACTAGTCTTAGCTTACTATAACTTTTTTACTTTGTAAACATTTAAATATTTTTTTAACTTTTTGACTCTTTTGAAGGAACTGGCAGGCTGCAACCTACAGTTTGAGTCAGGCAAACAGCTAGAAGACCCCAGAATGTGAGAAGGGGAGATACTGCCTCGGGCATACACACCCCCACCAGGGAGCCTGAAAGTCCAGGCCATGGGTCAAGACCTTAACCCTACCCAGCACAGGAACCAATGTGGGGAGGCGCATGGAACATAAAAGTGGAGCATCTGCAGAAAGACTCCTGTGTGCACTCTCAGTCTCCAGCACAGACATAGGGAAGCCATTCCTTATTGTTCTTCACAGGAGACCCAGTGGTGATCACACAAATAGTTCCAGCAGTGGTCACAGGTTAAAGGAAGCCCCCAAGTGGATTTCACAATATAACTTCAGGTGGGGACAAATCCCCTTGGGCAGGTGGGCAAGAAGAGGGTGAGGGTGGGGGCAAGAGGTGAGTAAAAAAGCAGGCTGCAGCCACCAGCGCAAAAGCTGGGCGCTACCGGGAACTTAGCCTGCTGCTGCGAGTGGAACGTTGTAGGAGTGGATCTGCCTCACCAAGTGCGTGGGATCTGTGAGGCTTACTGCACCTTACGCACCAAGTGCGTGAGGCTTACTGCTGCCTGCTCCTCTACACTCCCTGCATGAACTCTTCTGTGCAGCAGAGATAGCAATGCTCCCATCAAGAACATCAACCTAGCGGCCTAAGAAATGCCCCTGTCTGTCCCCCTGTTCCCTGACACCCACCATGGCTGCTGTCTGCCTTGCACACAGAGTGTCAGAGTGCAAACCTGCCTGACCCAGCCCCACCTGACTTTGTGCCACCTCCTGCCCTGGTAGCTTAACACAAAGGACAGAAACATTTGGGAGCTATATGGTTCTGCCCATTGCCAGAGAAATCACTCTATTTCCCGCCCGCTCCCCTCTCCCCACCCAGCAACATAAGGCAAACAAAAACCCCACTGTGACTTCTGCAGCCGATGCTCTTTTGCAAGCTCCATCTCATAACTGGAGGCCAACCAATGAAGTCCATTATAGCATCTCCTGGTAGAAAAACACTGAGCCCATGAAGGAAAAAAAAAAAAAAAATGGATGACTCTGTGACCTTAGCTATCACCATTCCCTGCACCACTCTGGCTAACAAGGAGTTCCTGAGTTCATCTATGTGACCAGTTCATTACTACTATAACCAGAACTTGAAAAAGCCAACATAGTAAGCTACTTACGACCAGGGAATCTCACAGAGTCTACAGCACTCCCCTGCCACTCCCATTAAAGCTGATGCTGCTACCCACTGTGGGGGAGACTTGAGGACAGGTCACATCACTGGATCTCCTGTAGACAATCACCTGCACCAGCATGGATTGTGGCAATTTCACTGGGCAGCTAGACACAGAGGAGCAACAACATTCACAGTAGTCTGGATCCTGGGGACTTTCTCTCCTAGAGGAAGGGGGAGGGTACCACATCAGGAGAGCACCCCATGAGAAAAAATAATCTGGACAGCAGGCCTTGAGCATCAGATCTTTCCACTGGTGGAAAGTTTCTCTCAACAGAGACAGTTGCAGTGCTGAGCTCAGCAGGGAACAACTGCAGCTCTAACTCAACAGACAGCCACAGTGTACGTGAAGGGTCTTGGAGAAAGGAATGTCTTTTCCCTGTTGCCCACCACTGCAGGCACAATTGGGGCTTCTCCCATGGGAGCTTGGCATGGGTGCAACTATACACAGCCTTTCTGGAACATGTCAGGGTGACTGCATTCTCACAGGAGAAGCACCCTCCAGGTTCGGGCTTGCATGAGACAGAGTGACAGTTCCTCTCTACTTGGAACATCAACATTCCTACAGATGAAAAGAGGTGCCTGTCTGATCTGACTAGCTGGAGCACTGGAATAGGAATGTGTCTGAGAGGAGGATTGCTTTCCTCCTTGCCTCACAGAGGAGCTGAGGTGGCTCCAACCCTTCCCCCTGATAAGACCTCAGTGTGACTCACTGAGAGCTCCTCCAGCCACCTCTGTCAAGGCTGAAACCTCTGCCCACGATTGTGTATTGCATATACTTACTTGCTTTAGCCACAACAAATTCCTACCCAGGGTTATCTTCCCTACTGGTCTGAAGCCTGAACCACCAAACCAGTAAATAAAATATTGGGGAAAATTACATAAATAAAAAAGTGCACACCACAGGGCAATGAGGTAAATTTCAAGAGACCTTTACCATTCCAACTCTATAAGAGACAGCAAACTTGCTCACACACTGAGCCCATTGCTACTACAACTAGCATATGAGAAAGCCAACCTACAAGGACTATTTATAATCAAGGCACTCTAACAGAGACTTCATCCCTGAAAGCATAAAGAATCAAATTAGGCTATAATTAACTATAAGAATTATTGAGATCATCATGTGATTTTTTTTTTTAGTTAATTATAGCCTAATTTGTTTCTTGATGCTTTCAGGGGTGAAGACTCTGTAAGAGTGCCTTGGTTATAAACAATCTTTGTAGAACGGCTTTCTACAAAATTCAGCATCCTTTATGATTAAAAGCCTCAGCAAAATCGGCATACAAGGGACATATCTTAATGTAATAAAAGCCATCTATGACAAACTCACAACCAACATAATACTGAACAAGGAAAAGTTGTTGAAAGCATCCCCACCTGTGAACTGGAACAAGACAAGGATGCCCACTGTCACCACTCCTATGCCTCACAGTAATGGAAGTCCTAGCCAGAGCAATCAGACAAGAACAAGAAATAAAGGGCATCCAAATTGATAAAAAGGAAATCAAATTGTCACTGTTTGCTGATGATATGATTGTCTACCTAGAAAACCCTAAAGACTCTGCCAAAAGGCTCCTATAACTGATAAATGAATTTAGCAAAGTTTCAGGATGCAAAATTAATGCACACAAATCAGTAACTCTTCTATACACCAACAGCAACCAAGGAAAACTACAAAACACTGCTGGAAGAAATCACAGATGACACAAACAAATGGAAACACTTCCCATGCTCATGGGTGAGTAGAATTAATATTGTGAAAATGACCATACTGCCAAAAGCAATCAACAAACCCAATAAAATTCCCATCCAAATACCACCATCATTCTTCACAGAACTAAAAAAAAATCATAATATTCATATGGAACCAAACAAAGAGCCTGCATAGCCAAAGCAAGACTAAGCAAAAAGAACAGACTTGGAGGCATCACATTACCTGACTTCAGACTACACTATAAGGGCATAGTCATCAAAACAGCATGGTACTGGTGTAAAAATAGGCACATGGACTAATGGAACAGAATAGAGAACCCAGAAATGAAGCCAAATACTTATAGCCAACTGATCTTTGACAAAGCAAACAAAAGCATAAAGTGCAGAAATGATACTATATTCAACAAATGGTGCCGGGATAACTGGCAAGCCAGATGTAGAAGAATGAAACTGGATCCTCATCTCTCACCTTAAACAAAAATCAACTCAAGATGAATCAAGGACTTAAACCTAAGGCCTGAAACCATAAAAATTCTAGAACATAACATCATAAAAACCCTTCTAGACATTGGCTTAGGCAAAGACTTCATGACCAAGAACCCAAAAGCAAATGCAACAAAAACAAAGATGAACAGATGGTACTTAAACTAAAAAGCTTCTGCAATCAGCAAACAGACAACCCACTGAATGGGAGAAAATGTTTACAATCTATACATCCATTAGAGGACTAGTATCCAGAATCTATAAGGAAGTCAAGTGAATCAGCAAGAAAAAAAACAAACAAACCAATCAAAAAGTGGGCTAATAATATGAATAAATAATTCTCAAAAGAAGATATACAAATGGCCAACAAACTTGAAAATACGCTCAACATCATTAATCATCACGGAAACACAATTTAAAATCACAATGAGATATTACCTTACTCCAGTAAGACTGGCCATTATAAAAAAAGTCAAAAACAACAGATGTTTAGATGGATGTGGGGAAAATAAAATGCTTATACACTGCTGGTGGGAATATGAATGAGTAGAACCTCTATGGAAAACAGTATGAAGATTCCTTAAAGAGCTAAATTAGATCTACCAATTGATCCAACAATCCCACTACTGGGTACGTACCAAAAGGAAAAGAAGTCATTTTATGAAAAAGACATTTGCATGCATATGTTCATAGCAGCACAATTCACAATTGCAAAAATGTGGAGCCAACCTAACTGCCCATTGACTAATGTATGGATGAAGAAAATGTGGTATATATACACCATGGAATACTACTCAACCATAAAAAGGAACAAAGTAATATCTTTTGCAGCAACTTGTATGGAGCTGGAGGCCGTTATTCTAAGCGAAGTAACACAGAAGTGGAAAACCCAAAACCATATGTTCTCATTTATAAGTGGAAGCTAAGCTATGAGTACTCAAAAGCACACAGAGTAACATAATGCACTTTAGAGACTCAGAAGCGGGAGAATGGGAGGGGGACTAGATATTTAAAAACTACATATTATGTACAATGTATACACTACTCTGTACTACATAGTAAAATGTACTAAAAGCTCAGAATTCATCACTATATAATTCATCCATTTAACAAAAAAAACTTGTACCCCAAAAGCTATTGAAATAATTCTTTTTTAAAAATCAGTCAAATAAAATAACAAGAGAAATATGTAAAGGATGTATAAAGTTTACAATACAAAATGCCAAAATACATAAATACATACCTTTATTAGTATACGTGCATAAACATATACAAGTTAAACTGAAATGGAATTTTTATTTGTCAAAATTGCAAAGATTAAAAAATAAGAACTTGTGCTTGAATGTTCAGGATTCATGAACAGAATTCAAGAAAATTTGCTGATAATCACTAAAATGTGAAAATAGTTCCAATGAGCATAAATGGGTGAATGAATAAACAAAATGAGATATCTTCTTACAATGGAATATTATCATTAAGCAACAAAATGGAATAAAGTACTTATACATGTTATATCATGAGTGTACCCTGAAACCATTATGCTTAATAAAATAAACTAGACACAAAAGTCCACAATTGTATAATCCAATTAATATGATATGTCCAGAAGAGTAAAATCTATAAAAACAGAAAGTAGACTAGTGGTTGTCAGGGACTGAGCTCAAGGAGTGAGAGGGTGGTGGGATAAGCCATTTGTAGTACTTATCCCATTGCATTGCATCTAACTACTAGCGTCCACTATAGTTTGAGCTGTTCGTAAAACATGGATTTATCTTTAACAAAGATAAATAAAACCACATTATCTAACATAATGTGGTTTAATTACAATACATAATATACAATTATGAGATTGTTTAGTCAACTGAATGAGATTTTGTGTAAAAAGTCCTTCACTTATTACTGTTGGTTTGAACATTCCTGTTGAACATGTCAGTATTAAGCCAACTTCCTCAAGCATTTCTGCTTTCTCTATTTCAGCACTTGTCACAAGTAGAGTTTGAACAGCCCTTCCCAGTTGCTCTGGACTATAATTAAGAACTATAGAATAACACCTCCCCAAACTAGGACTTATTTCTTGGTCAAAACCTCATGTGCTAACAGCCGTAAAAAAAAAAAAAAGCAAAACATAAATGTATTATTTGAAAACCACCAGAAACAGGTGTAACAAATTCATGTTAAATAAAATGCTCTTTATTCTGGAGGTCACTTTAAGCGAGATAAATGTAGTATCTGTTCCGTAATTCCTCAGAACATTAAAATCAGGAAAATAGTAAGAGGAGATTGGCATCTGGAGACACAGAGTACTGAGAAGTGACGGCCTAGAAGCAAAAAAAAAAAAGCACAGTGCTCTGGGACAATTTACAGTAAGATAAAAGAGTCCCATAAACCTCAATAGCTCCTGGGACTGTCACTGTATTAATGCAGTGCAAACCAGTAATAGATGTCTGTGTTTGATGATGAAACACTTAAACAAGATAAATTATGCTTCTTGGAAAAATGACAACATAAAGACAAGCATTTACATCCTCTCTTCCCAAACTCACAGATAGAGACAAAGGAAAATATTAAAATGGATAAACTCTCAAACAGTGCTCAAAAACTAAAGCATGATTCCATGTACAGAATTTGCTTTAAGCAGTATCAATCAATGAAGTCAAATGGAAGAAGATATTAAAATGACCCCCAGCCTCCAACTTTAATATGATGTTTCTATGTGGGGAAGTCAATAGAAGAGATGATCATGACGATGATAACGCCCCTTTACAACCATTAATTTGAGAGATCAGGGTGAGCCATTGGACAAATGAAGATGTCTTATTTTGGATTCCTTTTCTCTGCTGAAAAAAATCCACAACATTGGAGAACCCAAGGGCAAATATGACCATATTGAATAGAAGGATGCTAATTTCTTTTTGGCTATAAGTTTCATAATAATAATAATGTTTAGAAAAGAGTCCCATTGTAAATGGGGTATAAATTCTAGACCAAAGAAATAAAGGAGGAGGAGGAGGAGGAGGAGGAGAATGAAGACAAGGAGAAGGAGAGGGAAGAAGAAGAGAAAGATATGGAAATACGATTCAGTGGTTCCAAGGAACAAAGAAAAACTACACAAAGGATCCTGCTGCGTATTCTTGCAGATTGATCTCATATTCCTTAGTTCACTAAACATGAATAGAGATTTAAAGATCAAATACAATAATATGAAGCAGATATCAGACAAGCACTATAAAAGGCCTATTCTTTTTATGATCAATGCATCAACATAATCTCCAGATTTAAAGAGTGCCTAATAGTATACTCCCTAAATACTGACTGTAGGAAATCCATATAATAAGTAATATAATATAATCTATATGAAGTAAATATTAAATGCTTTGAAAGATTGATATAAGGAATGACAAAGATCTAAGTTTTATATGCAAAGTGGTTATAATGATGACTGTTAAAATATACTATTTTATACTAATAATATTGTAAATTATGGCTTTCCAATTTAAATTCTTAGGGTTATGGCATCTGATTTGATACAAGAATAAAGAAAAAATTAGTATTCTTAATTGGTATCATCTCTAAAACAAAGCTCTGATTTCTGGAGCAAAAAAGTCATGGTGTAAGCATTTAATAAAAATGTTTCAATAATTATCAGATTTATTTTAAAATAACTAAGGTTTCCCACATGAAACAGGAGTTAGGGATGAGGATGCTAATGTGACAAAAATGTCCATAAGTATAGAACGTAGGACAAAATATTCTAATTTTAGAAAACTAAAATCTGTCTCTACAAAAATACAAAAATTACCGGGTGTGGTGATGGTGCCTGTAGCCCCAGCTACTTGGGAGGCTGAGGCAGGAGGATTGCCTGAGCTGGAGAGGTTGAGGTTGCAGTGAGCTGAGATTGGGCCACCGCACTCCAGCCTGGGTGAAAGAGCAAGACCCTACTCACAAAAAAGAAGAAAGAAAGAAAAGAAAGAAAAGAAGGAAGGAAGGAAGGAGAAACATTCATAGGATTAATTCAGAAAATCAATATTTTAATATTATAATTTCTATGAGTTATACACAGAATTAATATATAGTAAAAGAACTTTTTTCTGAACTGAGATAACACTTAAATTTTCTTATTAAAAGGATCTACCATGATAGGAGTATTGAACAAATATATTCAAATACACATAAGCTCATAAAACTCCTGAATTTGAATTTTAAAGAGGGGCAATATGTTCTATTCTATAGTGGCTAAAAGAATGAGCTTTGGGTTCACACTAAGCCTTCAATTCCCTGGTTTACTAGTCACTAGTTATGAGACATTGGGGACATTATTCTATCTCTGTAAGCCTAAATTGTCTCATCCGTGTAACTGAGGTATTAATAGTATCTACATTATAGTATCGTTGTGAGAATTAAATGCAACATAAATGTGAAGCAGATGCTACAGCACCTGATGTAGTTCAGAAGGCTAGTAATGCACATTTCAAGTACTCAAAGTCCCTCTCCTCTCTCTCTGTGTCTTTCTCTGTCTTCACGCACACACGCGTGCACACACACCCCCCCATACACATACACACACAAGTCACAAGAAAAGGTAAAAATATTTTGAATTTAATAAGAAAGTCACAATTTTGAGTCAGAGAAAACAATGCCTAAAGAAAAATATATTGCATTTAATTTTTATATAAGACAATAAGAAAAATTCAAAATTAAAGAAACCTAAAAGTCTACCTTGGAAAACAACAAAAAAAGGGCAAATTAAATTCATTGCAGGCAGAGTAAAGGAAGTAATAAAGGTAAAAGAGGGTATCACTAAGATTATAAGAACAAAAAATAGAAAGACATTAATGAAACAAAGTTGCTTCTTTGATTATAATAAGAGATCAATATTGATAATAAAACTCTACCAAAATCAACTGAGAAAAAAAATAAGTAGGTTAATCCTAACTACCAATATTGGTAATGAGAGAGAGGAAGTATATATATATATATATACTTTTATACTTCAAAGTATATATATATATATACTTAAAGACAATAAAAGGCAAATGATGAAAAATTAGTCATGCATTTTTATTAGTCTATTCTCACACTGCTATAAAGAAATACCTGAGACTGGGTAATTTATAATGGAAAGAGGTTTAATTGACTCACAGTTCCTTATGACTGGGGAGGAAACTTAAAATTGTGGTGGAAGGCACCTCTTCACAGGACAGCAGGAGAAAGAATGAGCACCCAGTGAAGGGGGAAGCCTTTTATAAAATCATCAGATATCGTGAGAACTCACTCACTATCGTGACAACGGGATGGGGGGGTAAACACCCCCATGATTCAATTACCTCCCACTGGGTCCCTCTCAGACACGTGGGGATTATGGAAACTACAATTCAAGATGAGATTTGGGTGAGGAAATAGCCAAACCATAACACTTATGCCCCAAAATTCTGATATCTTAGACGAAATGAACAAATTCCTTAAAAGACATAAACTACCATAGTTCACTCACTGATAATTAGATAACTTGGATAGCACTACACCTGTTTAAAAAATGTAATTTATGGTTTAAAACCTCTAGTCACAGGTGGTTGCATTATTAAATTCAATCAAATATTTAATAAAGAAATGGCATCAATTCTGAAATTAAGGAAGAAGGAATACTTCCAAATTTATTTTATGAAATCATTATTGCCCTGATACAAATGCATTCAAGGATTTTATAAGAGAAGAAACTACAAGAGACCTTGAGGAAATATATCTTCAGGAATCCTTAATGAAATATTAGCTAATTAAATTTACCAATATATAAAAAATGTAACACTGGAAGACCAAATGGAATTTACCCCCAAAATACAAGGTTTGCTTAACATTTTTAAATCAATCAAAGTAAATCACCAGATTGACATAGTTATGAAGAACAATCTTACAACTCTCTCAATATATACAGAAAAAGCATTTGGCAAAATCTCCCATCCACTTGTGATTAAAATTATCACCAACATTGGAATAGAAAAGAACATCCACATTATAATACAAAGACTCTGACAAAAATCTACAGTTAAAATAATATTTAACGGTAAAAGACCAAATTACTTTCTCCTGTGGTTAAATATATGCTCCACAATGTGCTGGCAAATCCATCATGCAATGAAGCAAGATTAAAAAGCAAATAAAAGATGCAAGATAGCAAAGGAACAATCAAAATTATATTAATTTGTTAATCACCTTATTATGTACAAAATAATAAGTTACCAAGATAGCTACAGGAATTAATAAAAGAATTAAATAAATAAAAAAAGAATTTACCAAAGTCACAGGATATAAAGCTAATATGCAAAGTTTGGTTGCATTTTCTATCAACTGGCTATTTAAAAATTAGAAAATTGAAAATTAAAAGATGTCACTTATTACATCAAAACTGTGAAAATTCACCTATATGCTTAACAAAAGACACACAAGGGATATATGTATGATAAATTTGTATGTTAAAAATTATAAAACACTGATGAAAAAAGATCTTAACAAATGATTACAGATTGTAAGACTCAGAATTAAGTTGCAAATGCTTTCCAAATTTATCTATAGATTGAATGCACTTTATATGAGAAAACAAAGAACCTTGAATAGCCAAACCTATTTTCAGAGGAAAAATGTGGAGAGCTTACACTGCCTGGCTTACGCTACAGTAAATAAGACAGTGTGGAATTGGCATAAAATAGACATGTGGATAATGGAACATAACCATATACACAATATATAAAAGTTGTGACTTATTTGGAATAATATTTTATCCTCATTTACTATTGTAATATTTTCTGAGTTGTAGTAGTTGTATTAATTTTTTGGATATTCTGGGTATAATATGTATTAATCACAATTAGTAATTGTTTCATATCAGCATTTATTTTTCAGTCTATATTTTTAAATTTCCTAAATGTGTTAATTAGTACCTCTAATACAATGTTCAATAATAATTGTATTTTTCTGAAACCTTCTTTTTATATTTTACTTTAATGAGAACGTTTCTAACATTTTGCCATTAGTATAAACTATTATGGTTTATAGATATTATGTAGACATATATATATACTATTATATATAATGTAGACATTATGACATTATGCAGACATATATATATAAAACATATATAAAATATTCAGATGTATGCATCTCTCCCTCTTTTATGGATTCCTGAGAGTAACTGTTACAATTTATCAGAAACATTTCCAGATTCCAAGAAAATAATCACTTTTTGTAATTATTAGTATGGTAAATTAGATTGCTTAAATGTAAAACATTTATGTATTATTGACACGAAAAAATGGTCTTCGTGGATTCTTCCTCTAATGTACCCTAAATTGTACTAATGTACTAAAATTGCTAACATTTTACTTAGGACTCTTACATCAGAATTCATTAGAGATTGGTCTCTAGTTTCTGTTTTACAATCAATGTAAGGTTGGGCTATTGAGACAATAAATGCCTCATAATTTTTTTCTTCTTTTTCTATTCTTTAGGCCAGTGTTAAAAAGCATGGAAATTATGCTGTGTTAAATTATCTAAGATTTATTTATTTATTTCTATAAAGATGAGAGTAGTAGCTCTTTGACAGCCTAATTACTTATATGAAAATCCATCTGTTTAAATTTTCTATATCTAGGAATTTTTTAAACATTCTCCATACTATCCAGCTTTTCAAATTATGTTGCGTACAGTTGAACAAACTACTCTATTTTAGCTTTTATTTTCTGCTGTAATTATATTGTTTATTATTATTTTGTTATTTTTACATATTTCTATCCATCTATTTTTTAATTATATTAGTTACTGACTTATCCAACTGTTATTTGATAATCCAGCTTTCATATTGTTTTTAGTGCTACATTTTTTCATTTTCACAATTTATTTATTTCATCCTCATATTTTTAATGTTTACCTTCAGTTTATGGTAGTTTGTTCCAAATATTCAGTCAAGTGGCTATTTCAGTTGTCTTAATTCTCTCATCATTATTAAAATGAGAAATTTAGGCTTAGGTTATGAATTTTTTTTTTGAGGCAGGATCTCATTCTGTCACTCAGGATGATGTGCAGTGGTGCGACTATAGCTTGCTGTGCGCTCAAATGATACTACAGCCTCAGCCTCCTGAATAGGTAGGGCTACAGGGACAGGCCACCACGCCTGGCGAATTTTTGTGTTTTTGTTTTGTTTTGTTTTGTTTTGATTTGTGTGTAAGGAGATCTTGCTATGTTATCAAGGCTGGTCTTGAATTCTCAGCCTCAAAGTGGTCCTCCTGCCATGGCCTACCAAAGCATTGGGATTACAGGCATGCACCACCATGCTTGGCCATGAATATTCTTTTAATCATAGGTTTGGCCATATTCCTTAGTTACAAAATAAAATGTATTCATTTTGCTTTATTTCACTTTCATAACCTGGAAATTGTTTTAGAAAAAATTTTTTGAAATATTTTAAATGCCCAGGTAGAATGATCATTTTGTTTGCGGATTTTCTTTTTTTTTATTTTATTTATTTTTTTATTATTATTATACTTTAAGTTTTAGGGTACATGTGCACAACGTGCAGGTTTGTTACACATGTATACATGTGCCATGTTGGTGTGCTGCACCCATCAACTCATCATTTAGCATTAGGTATATCTCCCAATGCTACCCCTCTCCCCTCCCCCCACCCCAAAACAGGCCCTGGTGTGTGATGTTCCCCTTCCTGCGTCCATGTGTTCTCATTGTTCAATTCCCACCTATGAGTGAGAACATGTGGTGTTTGGTTTTCTGTCCTCACGGTAGTTTGCTGAAAATGATGGTTTTCAGCTTCATCCATGTCCCTATAAAGGACATGAACTCATCCTTTTTTATGGCTGCATAGTATTCCATGGTGTATATGTGCCACATTTTCTTAATCCAGTCTATCATTGTTGGACATTTGGGTTGGTTCCAAGTCTTTGCTATTGTGAATAGTCCTGCAATAAACATACGTGTGCATGTGTCTTTATAGCAGCATGATTTACAATCCTTTGGGTATATACCCAGTAATGGGATGGCTAGGTCAAATGGTATTTCTAGTTCTAGATCCCTGAGGAATCGCCACACCGACTTCCACAATGGTTGAACTAGTTTACAGTCCCACCAACAGTGTAAAAGTGTTCCTATTTCTCCACATCCTCTCCAGCACCTGCTGTTTGCTAACTTTTTAATGATCGCCATTCTAACTGGTGTGAGATGGTATCTCATTGTGGTTTTGATTTGATTTGCATTTCTCTGATAGCCAGTGATGATGAGCATTTTTTCATGTGCTTTTTTGGCTGCATAAATGTCTTCTTTTGAGAAGTGTCTTATTAATTTCTAAATTAATTACATGGTTTTCTGAGAATGTGTAATATTTCCATTTTAAAATTTATTCAAGTTGACTTTAAAAGTGAGTATGCAATTACGTGTTGTGTACTTATATATCATATGCTATTTTAATATATTATTATAATTATTAACCTAGGACATTTAATCTGTATATTCCAAGACTCATTTTTATGTGTTAAACTCTCTAAAATTGACATCTATCAATGAAAAAGATGTACTACAATTGTAAGCAGCAGCATATTTTCTGTTTTAATGGACACTTCTTGCCACGGATGGAATTTTAGATTCAGGAAATGTAATAGTCCCATCATGTGACTATTCCCTAGACTCTCCATTTTTATTTTATAGTATATGAGTTATCTATGTGTGCTGTAAAAAATTACCACAAACTTGATGACACTACACAACCAAAATTTATTCTCTCACAGTTCTGGGGGCCAAGAGTCCAAAATCAAGATGTTGGCAGGGCTGCACTCCCTCCAGAGAGGCTGGGGAAGAAACCTTTTCTTATCTCTTCTAATTTCTGGTGGCTGCTAGCATTCCGTGCCATTCTTAGGCCTGTGGCTATATTATTCTAATATTTCTCCAGTTTCGCATAGTCTCCTTTTGTGTGTCTAATCTCCTGTCTCTCTAAATGCACTTTTGATGACATTTACGGCTAACCCAGATAATCCACAATAATTTCCTCATCTCAAATTCCTTAAAAGCACAAATGCAAAGATTCTTTTTCCAAGTAAGATAACATTCACAAGTTCTGAAAATTAGGATTTGAAGTCTGTCGGAGGCTTTACCAGCCTACCACCCATAGGTTTTACAGCATAGCAATCAAATCTATTTCATTAATTGTAGGTTGGCTATGGACTTCTTTAAATTTTCCATATTTTCTTGAAGAAAGAAGTTTATATATTTTTCAGCTGTAAGTGTACTTTTATCCTTTCCCTTTGTTATCCCCACTATTTTTAAATGAATGTTCATATTATTTTATAGTACAATGACCAAAAAATTATAATTGCCATAGTTCTTGTGAATAATATCTTTTGGTATTAGAAAATGTCCTGTCCTTTTATTTAAAAGTTTGATGAGAATCATCTTTATTTAATATTAAGCCCTGATTACTGAATATTTTAATTACTTACATAAGCTTGTGTATCTTTGCCCCTCCTTTTATTTTATTTTATTAATTGACACACAATAATTTCACATATTTATGGTGTACATAATGATGTTTCAATACATATAATGTATAGTGATCAGATCAGAGTAATTAGCATATTGGCAATTTCAAATATTTATTATTTCTTTGTGTTGGGAACATTAGATATCCTCCTTCTAGCTACTTGAATCTATGTATCATTGTAAACTACAGTCAGCCTACAGTAGTAAGGAAAACCAGGTTTTCCTCCCAATAAGCTGTAATTTTGTATCCTTTAACAAATCTCTCTTTATCCCTCCCTTCCCCCTACTTTTTCCATACCCTAGTATCCTCTATTCTACTTTTTACTTCTATGAGATCAACTTCTTTCTAGCTTCCATATCTGAAGGAAAATATGCAGTGTTTAACATTCTGTTCCTGGCTTATTGATCCTTTTATTTTCAATTTTTTTTTTTTTTTTTTTGAAACGGAGTCTCGCTCTGTTGCCCAGGCTGGAGTGCAATGGTGCCATCTCGACTCACTGCAAGCTCCACCTCCTGGGTTCACACCATTCTCCTGCCTCAGCCTCCCGAGTAGCTGGGACTACAGGTGCCCACCACCACACCCGGCTATGTTTTTTTGTATTTTTAGTAGAGACAGGGTTTCACCGTGTTAGCCAGGATGGTCTCAAACTCCTGATCTCATGATCCACCCACCTCGGCCTCCCAAAGTGCTGGGATTACAGGCATGAGCCACCCTGCCTGGCCTATTTTCAATCATTATACTATACTTCAGATATTTTTTTCTTGTAGCATAGGGTTGGATATTATGATGTAATATGAAAATATACCCCTTTAAATAGAGAGAGATCTTAGTTACATATACTGATATGGTGAATACATTTGGTCTTAATTTTACTAGTCTATATTATATCTCCTGTTTTTATGGGTTCTTGTTTCATTCTATGTTTGTTTACTTTGTTATTTGTATGCAACCCTTCTGATAGTTAAAAAGATTTATATTTTGTGCTCCACTGGTTATAGTCATCATTTTATTTTACTTAATTAATTAATTTATTTATTAATATTATTTTTAGATGGAGTGTCGCTCTGTTGCCAGGCTGGAGTGCAGTGGCGCAATCTCTGCTCACTGCAACCTTTGCCTCCCAGGCTCAAGCAATTCTCCTGCCACAGCCTCCTGAGTAGCTTGGACTATAAGCATGCGCCACCACACCAAGCTAATTTTTGTATTTTTAGTAGAGATGGGATTTCACCATGTTGGCCAGGATGGTCTCCATCTCTTGACCTCATGATCTGCCCACCTTGGCCTTCCAAAGTGCTGAGATTACAGGCAAGAGCCACTGCACCCGGCAGTCGTCATTTTATTATATAAAACCCTTAATTTTCTAGTTATTCCAACAATATACACTATTCCAGGAATTGAAAATTATAAAATTAAAATGTTTCCCTTTACTATTCCCTTTTCTTACTGTTCACTTATATTATTCAATATGGTTATACCTGATTTATTTGATGTGACTTTTAGTTATGTAGATGAGACAATCATCAAACTACTCTAGCTACTAGGAATGTGAATAGTGGCTGACACAGTTTGAATGTCTGTCCCCACCAAATCTCATGTTAAAATGTAATTTCCAGTGTTGGAAGTGGGGCCTGTAAGGAGGTGTTTGGGTCATGGGGGAGGATCCCTCATGAATGCGTAGGTGCAGACCTCAGGGTAGTGAGCTCTCATGAGATCTGGTTGTTTAAAAGTGTGTGACACCGCCCTCCTCTTGCCATATGATGTTCCTGCTCCACGTTTGCCTTCTGCCACAATTATAAGATTCCTGAGGCCTCATCAGAAACCCAGCAGATGTTGGTGTCATGCTTGTACAGCTTGACATGCAGAACCATGAGCCAATTAAACCTCTTTTGTTTATAAATTATCCATCCTGAAGTATTTCTTTAAAGCAGCACAAGGATGATCTAAAACAGTGGCCTTGCTGGCAGCCACCAATATTCCTGAACAATGCTCAGACAAAACCACACTGCAGCTATGTTGGGAACAGGAAAGAAACAAAGCCACTCTTTAGAGACAAAAATTTACTAAACATTCCCCTGATGATGACTAATGTGATTGATTGCTGTTTCAGTACCAATGAGAACTCTAGCTGGAGCAATTAACCTCCCACCTTCTAGACTGAATGTATTTAAATATCCTATTATCAAATGTCCCCCATTTCTTGACAGCATCCAATCATTCCTCACTCCACTGCTTTTCCTTAATCCCGAGTCAGAATCATCCAGCAGGAAGCTGTCTCCTATAGGAAGCCCCTCTCTTCTTCTTGTGTTTAGATGTCCTACTTTTCTCTAGGTTATGTTTTCCCCTGTGGTAGTAAGCTCATAAAAATTTATGTGAAAGTAAATGCAATTAATGAAATAAACATACACACATTGTACACATGAAAAATGAACAGAGGGGACTCATAAAAGGGAATTCTCATACAGATCTGCTGGAACTATAAATAGACATAAACTTTCCTCAGGAGAATTTTACCAGTATAAAACAAAAGTCAAAAGAAAAATAACCAAAACACTTTAATTGCAATTGCACTCATATGAATTCTTCCAAAAGAAGGCATAGTGATGCAAAAAAAATGTATCATGGAAATGAGTGTCCGTTAAGGCATGTTTTTATGTTTTAAAATATAAAACATTTCCAATAATAGAAAAACAATTATTTATGCTGCATCTCCCTATTCAAAAATTTTTCTATGTAATGGTAGGGTAAAATAGGAATTTCTTCACTATGAAGTTTATACTAAGCAGGTCACAAAATAGTTTGTGTAATAAGATGCCATTTCTATAAAAATAACATATCCAAAATTATATGTATCTTTTTTACAGGAAAAAAAATCCTTAGAAGAATATACACCAAACTATTAAAATTAGTTAGCTGGGCACTAGGGTGAGAGAGCCCAGGACCTGAAGGGCTTGACCTCAGTAAGTTCCAGAAAAGACGAGAAGCCCAGGTTAGATGCCTCCTTTCCTGGTGATGGCATCATTATTGTTATTTTTATTTTTTCCCGTATGCCTGCCTGTATTATTTCCTATCTTTTAACCAAAAATTTGGATTGTGCTTGTAATATAAAAAAAGTGATGTAAAAAAGGAGATCGTATTAGGTTCAGTACCTTATTGATTAACATGACTGAGACCTATGCAAGATTTTCTTTTCTTTATTTTCTTTCTTTATTTTTTTGTGAGACCACATCTTTTTCTGTTGCCCAGGCTGGAGTGCAGTGGCACGATCTTGGCTCACTGCAGCTTCCACATCGCAGGTTCAAGTGATTCTCCTACCTCAGCCTCCCAAGTAGCTGAGGCATGCACCACCACACCTGGATATTTTTTGTTTTTAGAAAGATTTTCCTATTACCCCTTTGGCTGACACCTGGCACCTTGTGATAATTACCGGACCTCTGAAATTCTTTGCCAATATACAAAATGAAATTCTTATTAACAACTTGCATTCACTTGAATATTTAGATTTTGAGGCATATTTTTCTACTTTTCTCCAATTTCAACATTAGGGTGGAAGATAATTTATACCATCATCCTGTGACCTATGAATCTATTGCTGATTTATATCAAATAAGTTCATGTCAACACACTCTTAAAGTCATTACTATTTCTGTTTTCTATTAAAGCATAAGAGCAGCATTGTTTTTATATTTTGTACGTAAGATGTTGAATATTGCTGCCAGAATAAAAATACATATGCTGAAAATTATATACCCTATGATATGGTTTGAATGGAACCCCCAAAGTTCACATGATAGAAACTTAAGAAACTTAATCTGTAATCAACAGTGTCGAGAGGTGAGACCTTTAAGGGGTGATTAGGTCATAAGGAATTACTGTCATTATGAGGAGAGTGGGTTTGCTATAAAAGCAAGTTTGGTCCTCTTGCTCTCCCTCTCTCTTCTCTCATCCTCTCACCTTCCACCATAGAATAATGCAGCAAAAAGGCTTTCACCGAATGCTGGCACCTTGATATTGGACTTCCCAGCCTTCAGAACTGTGAGAAATAAATATTCAATTCTTTCTAAATTACCCAGGCTGTTGCATTCTATTATAGCAGTGCAAAAAGGACCAAGACATCTCATCAATTTGATGTATTTCTGAGTTGACATGAAAAGCAAAATTGGCATCTCATTGGTGTTTGAAACAGCCACAGATGGCTTCTAAAACAGCACTGTGTGTTTTCATGTGGGGATTCCATTGTTTAATCCACTTTCATGAATAATTAAAAATAAATCTGTGATGCCAATAATTATAATAACCCACACCTGGCTTTACAACAGAAGACAGTGATTCCAACTCCCTAAAAGGATATAAACTTAACCATCTCATAGATGGGAGCCATAGGAAAATGACCTAGTCTTTTTCCTATACCCTAAAAAAAGTAGCACTTTTGTGTAATACATTTAATGAATTGTTTTACAT
Organism: Pongo abelii; assembly: GCF_028885655.2. Classification (NCBI taxonomy): domain Eukaryota; kingdom Metazoa; phylum Chordata; class Mammalia; order Primates; family Hominidae; genus Pongo; species Pongo abelii. The sequence continues at coordinate 53,549,835 of NC_071997.2, read as the reverse complement.
AATTCATTCTCTTTTGATGTTCTAATTTGTATTCATTTTCAGTTTCTGAAATTTACATATATAATGAAGAATTATTTGACGATACAAGAATCTTTTAAAAATCATGTTAAGAAATTTAACTAGTTTTATAGAAGAAACACTATTTGTAATTGTGTAAAAAATAGCACAAAATATTTATGAAGATCAATCTGTAACTATGTCTCTGTATCCATAGAGAAATCTCTTGATGAGCATTTCTCTAAATTCCCGTTTCAGTTAAAGTGTCAAAATGAAACAATGTGTATCAGTTTAAACACAACTTCCACTCAAGAGATGGAATTAGGTTTTACTTCACATCTTATAGGCTGGCTTTGGAGTATGAAATAAAACATCAAAAACCATGAAAGAATTTTAAAATAAAAATTATAATAGACATTTTAAAAAATCATTGAATAAAGCATGGCATTCTAAGAGTATTTTATAAAGAATACATAAAACCAAATGAAGAAAAACCCACAAAGAAAATGATATGCTACAAATTAGAATGGAAACTACTTATAATTAACATTCATAACACTATTATACACCATACTATTTTTTATTGATCTCTATTTCAAGAAAGAGTAGTGGAAAGATTTCACTACAAATCAGCAGGCTTGTATTTAAGTCACAACTCAATCATTAATGGCTCTCATAATCATAGATAAATAATTTTTCTTGGCCTCAATTTTTTCATTCATAATATTAAAGTATTGCACTTGATAAGTTCTAGGGTCTTTTCCTGTATTTTGTTTCTGTGACTTGAAGTCTTATCTCCCTACTGAGTTACTGAATTCCTTGAAAAAAAAACCCTCATTTTATCATTTTTTACATCTAAAATCATTTTGCTGCTAGAGATGCTAGCAGCCCTCTGTAAGTATCTACTAAGTGTAAACTCTTGTATTAAAAAATTTACGCACCTAAAAACAGCCAATAACCCATCACACTTGAAAGTACCACTAAAATATCATACTTAATAGTGACTGCTCAATACATTTATGACACATTTTTGACAAGTTAAATTCATAGAGAATCTATGAAATTGTAAGAGAACTATAATAATTGTTCTTGTAAATTTAGCATATTTGTAATCTTTTCTGTTCTATGGTATACACAATAAATGGAGAGTAAGATGAACTGTCAAAGTTAGTAGATAAATGTATGCTTGAACCCTGGCTCTATTATTTTGGTATATGACCCCCATGTGTGCTTTAATTTATTTTCCTTGGCATATACTAGGCCCTAAATAAAAATTCCTCGTTTTTTTTGTCACTGATATGCTTTTTTTGGTGAGATTTAGCTCCTTCCACTATTTGAGATATTTAAGTTTCAAACTATATTTTAAGTTTCTTGAGAGTGAGCATTGTATTTTACTCACTTTCAACCCACTGCTGAAATATCAAGCACTATAAAAAGATTCAATGAATATGAATTTCTGAAAATCATATGTCTATGTATCACTACTGGTACTATAGAGAATACAAGAATAAAAAGTTTATAGTTCTTCCCTTTAAGAAAATGTGTTTTATTAGTTCATTACTTACTAGTCAAATAGCTACTCAAATGTGATTATGTAATCAGTCACATTAGTACACAACTTTAATGGTAAAACATATTTTAAAATAGCTTTGACTACTGAGCTTCACACCTACTAGCTGTGTGACCTAGAGGACTTCTCAACTCACTCATCTATAAGATAGCACAGTGGTATTAACCAGAGATATGCTGTGGGGGTCAGATGATCTAACACTTACAAAATACCTAACACATGATTGAGATTTCAGCTTTGGCTTTTGACTCTACTTGTACAAATCTATCAAACACACACACACACACACACACACACACATTTTAAAGCTAGTTCTTTGGCGGGGGGGTGGTTCTTATTTGTGCTATTATAATAAAAGTAAGAAAAGTCTTAGCAATAAGGTACCCAAGGAAGGGTGTAATGACATGATTTTTCACACCTGTAGAGGCCAAGGGGTAATATACTCAGTTGTAATAATAGGTAACATTTATAAAGTATTCACTTCATGCTAGGGACTATTCTAAGCATTTTTTATAGACTAGCTCAGTTAACCTTCACAATACCACCATAGGAAATTGCAAGCATCCTTCTTTCTATAGGTAAAGAAAACTAGGCAGTGGTTAAGTGGTGAAGGCTGAATTCACACTCAGACATTTTGATTCCATGCTCACAACCACTATGCTATATTATCTAACAACAAAAAGAAACAAAGTAGATTAGAGAGAAAGAAGGTCCACTAGTTTACATGCAAGTAAATTTTTTAACCAGAAAATACAGAAGAGTAGAAATGTATAACTAGAATTTGTAAACTCATAAAACCCAGTGATAAATAAAAGACAGAGAGGATTCCACCCATCCTTTCTCCTTAAATTTCTACTCGAATCCACACCACTCTTGGTGTTTTATGCCAGGAGACGTTTTGCAGCTGTAAGTACAAACTCTGTTATTTGGATGCTAACTACTCAATGCCAACAAAGAACATGTTCTTTGATACTAACAACATATCTTGATCACAGTTTGTTAGAAACCATTCTTTATATCATTTGTTGATAAACTATGGGATGGTAGAGGTTACATAGACATGTTAAAAAGTTTAATAAGCCATGTAAAAGGCAATGAATCCTTAGTTAATTTGCTGTTATTATATCTCGTTTTTTTGTTTGTTTGTTTTATTATTTGTGGTATGGCATTTGGGACAGTTTGCTCCTGCTGCTGTAATAAAAGGCCATAGATTGGGTAACTTATAAACAGCAGAAACTTATTTCTCATAGTTCTGGAAGCTGGGAAGTCCAAGATCAAAGTGCCAGCAGATTCAGTATCTAGTGAGGGCCTGCTTCCCGCATCATAGTTTGCACTTGTTTGCTGTGTCCTCACATGGTGGAGGGGTTGAGGGGTCTCCCTCAGGCCTCTCTTATAAAAATGCAAATTCCCTTCATAAGGGTTCTACCATCATGACCTAATCACCTCCCAAAGTCTCCACCTCCTAACGATATCTATTTTGTGATTAAACTTCAACATATGAATGGAAGGAAGGTAAAAACATTCAGACCATAGCAGAGACACTTAGATACTGCTTACGTGCTCTACAGTGACACTCATCATTTACTGTTTACACACTGTCATATACCAAGGTGCTGGGCCACAAAGCAAGTGTATTTTCTACCTGAAATGAAATAGCATAGGTGCCTGATAGCCCAGGAAAGACAGAGAGAACTAAAAGGGCCAGCCTGCCTGCCACTGTCAGCTGTGTAAGAGAACAAAGCAAATTCAGCCTTCATGCATTACTACAACTTTTATTCCAAAAATGTTGCTAGGCACTGAATTGTGTCTCCCCAAAATTTGTATGTTGGAGTCCTAACTCCCAAGTATTTAGAGATAGAATCTTTGAGAGGGTAGTGTTACCAAGGTAAGGACCTCATAATGAGATTAGTGGCTTTACAAGAACAGGAAGAGATGGGATCACTCTCTCCACTATGTTAGGGCAGACACAGTGAGAAGGTGGCTGTCTACAAGCCAGGCAGAGAGCCCTCACCAGGAATTAAACCAGCCAGCATCTTCATCTTGGCCTTCCCAGGCTCCAGAATTGTGAGAAATAAATGTCTGTTGTTTAAACCACTCAGTCTATGGTATTTCATTAGAGCAGCCAGCTAGATGAATACTTATGCTTATATCTGAGGGCAATCAACATAAGTGCTGAGTCAGGAAGGCTGGGATGAGATAGTCTCTCACCAATAGTCCATTGATATTAGAAGCTAAGTTTACAGCATGTAAGGTACAAGGCAAAGCTGAACAATTTTAGGGTCCTTGTCAAATGTAACAAGGTCTAGGAAAATATTTGGCTCACTTATTGAATGTCCCTCAAAAGCAGGAACTACATAAAAGCTGTAGTAAAATACACTCAAATTATAGCCAATATTAGGCCATGAGCTACAACAGTGATTGAAACTTCCTTCTCTGCTCTCACTCAATGACCCTGCTCCCTCAATTCTAGCTTTCTGCTACTGATCAAGACTAGAGGAAGTAGGGATTCCTTGAGATTCTCCCCAGACCCAATGAAAAAAAAAAAAACAACTTAAATACAACTGTTCCAAAGTAAAAGTTTAAATAGATCATTTATTTTTAGTGTAACAACCTCCCTTGAGCATCATACGTATTAAAACCTCAGTCATGACTGGAAAGGGTTTTCAAAAAACATCATCAGGTAAAAAGTTTTGTAGGTCACAGCCTCATAGAGCCTGATTACTTTTCATGCTACAAATTGTCAATATTTTCAGTCATTGCAATTGAGGTAAAATCTCAGGCAAATACCATAATAATTTTCCCACTTATGCAAAGTATTTCATTACTACAGCAAAGTACATTTGAACACCACTGCCAAGCTTGAAAAAGATTCATTTGAGAGTATTAATGGATAGATCTTTAGAACTGAGTCACTGAGGAGTATGCTGAGGAGTTAAGGGATGGCCTCAAGATTCAAACACGAGTGGGCTGACATCAGAGCCGACACACTTATTTTTTTTATAGTACATCTTGAAGCAAATTAAAATACATAAAATTTCTCAAATATATATGTTTTGTGTATTTCATCATAAATTCAAAGAAAATCATTAGCATAAATATGCAACAAAGATAAATGTCTTACCAGAATAGTTGCAATTAACAGCATAAAATAGAAATTTGTTTTTCTTTAGAGTCACTCAGTAAAATGGTGCTTTGTCCATGCTATTTGATTTGTAATATGAATTACAAAACAAGACAAAGCTTTGCTGGCATAATAATCAATATTGTTAAGTGTCCCCAATTTGATCTATGAATTTCATGCAATAGTTGTCCTCATTTTGTAGCAATTATGAAGCTGATTCTAACATTTATATTAAATTATTTTTAATGTATAATAGTGAAAACAACTTTGAAAAAGAGAAAAGCTGAAGGATTTATGCTACCTCATTTAATGATTAATTTAAAAGATATGTTAAACAGAATTGGATGTTATTAAATCCTAGCTACACAACTGCATTTGTGGAACAGAAATAGATACACACATATGTGAAAATAAATTTAAATTAATTAAATATTCAAGGGAAATTCAGTGGAGAATGGACTATCTTTTCAATCAATGGTGATGGAACAGAGACATTCATAGGCAAAAAATAAACAATAAAAAACTTGAATCCATAAGTCATGTCACATAAAAATTAATTCAAAGTGGATCATAGACCCAAATGTAAAACCTAAAACCACAAAACTTGATGGAAAAAATGTAGAAGAAAATCTTTATATACTTGGGTTAGTCAAAGATTCCTCAGATACAATACCAAAGCTCCATCAATAAAGAAACCACTCTCAAATCTCAATAAAAATAAAATAAAATAAATGAGGAACCATTTAAAAATGGGCAAAACATTTAACAGATACTTTATCAAAGAAGATCTATGGATTGCAGATAAGCTCCTGAAAAGGTATTCAACATTATTTTTCATTAGGGAAATACAAACTAAAACCACCATTAGATTCCATTACATATCTATTAAAATGGCTAAAATTTAAAAAGACAGATTATATCAAGTGTTGGTAGGAATGTGGAACAATATTCTCCCACCATATGACCCAGCCATCCCACACCCATGTATCTTATTAAATAAATAAAAGAAACTGTTCAAACAAAGACTTATACATAAATGTTCACAACAGATCTATTTATAATAGCCCCAAAGTGGAAATCCATTAACAAGTCAATGGATAAACTAACTGTTATATATTCACATTGTGGAATACTAGGCAGCAATAGAAGAGAATCCTATGGACACCTGCAACAATATAGATGAATCTCAAAATATTTATGCTAAATGAAAGAAAACAGGCTGGGTGTGGTGGCTCATGGCCAGGCGAGGTGGTGGCTCATGCCAGGCGCGGTGGCTCATGCCTTTAAACCCAGCACTTTGGGAGGCAGAGGTGGGTGGATCATGAGGTCAGGAGTTCGAGACCAATGTAACCAACATGGTGAAACCTCCTCTCTACTAAAAATACAAAAATTAGCTGAGCGTGGTGGCGGGCACCTGTAATCCCAGCTACTCAGGAGGCTGAGGCAGGAGAATTGCTTGAACCTGGGAGACAGAGGTTGCAGTGAGCCGAGATTGTGCCACTGTGCTCCAGCCTGGGTGACATAGTGAGACTCTATATCAAAAAAGAAAAAGGAAGGAAGGAAGGAAGGAAGGAAGGAAGGAAGGAAGGAAGGAAGGAAGGAAGGAAGGAAGGAAGGAAGGAAGGAAGGAAGGAAGGAAGGAAGGAAAATGAGCCCTGCATGATTTCATTAATATAAAATTCAAGTAAATGCAAATGAATCTTCAATGACAGAAAGCAGGTCAATAGTTGTCTGGGGATTACTAAGGATTTGAAGAATATCTGACGGGTGGTAAATATGTTATCTTGGCTGTGGTGATGGTTTTTCTGGTGTACACATAAGTCGACATTGATTGTTTCTTAAAATGTACATTTTATTTTATGTTGATTGTATCTAAATAAATAAGAAAATGAAAATTTATTTACCAGAGATAAATCTTCTCCTGATCTTAAATACAAGCTAGGCATATTTAAGACTCTGTTCAATCTTAAGTAATTCATCATCCTATGGTTGGCTGCAGCAACAAATATAGTCTTGAATAAGAAATTAGAATGTGTTTAGTCAAAACAGACAAATTTTGATGAAACTCCAAAACCACTGGCTTCCCAGAGATGATGTAGTTTTCTCACACTCCACCCCGTCTCTCATGGCCACATACTTCCCATGGATGGGCTGGCTTTGGCATGGTTGGTGGGTGAGCCTGAGAATCTAGAGTCTTCTTCCATGATGTTGTGCTTCGTGTTGTGCTGTTGCCCATCTGAGTTTCTTTAAACCAACAAATCCATCATAGCCAGTGAGTTTGATTGTCTATTAGAATCCAAGACCCACACTGTTTGTTGATTAGAGTAAACATTGCATATACTTATTCATGTATTTCTTAATCATTTCTGTCATTACCTATTGAGTTCTTAGTGCAGTTGAATACTTATATCCCTATGATGGACAGTTTTATATGTCAACTTGGCTAGGCTACAGTCGCCCATTTTTCAAACAAACATCAATCTAGCCATTGCTGTTAATTTGTAGTTGTGATTAAAGCCCGTAATCAGTGACTTTAAAAAAAAGATTTTCTTAGAGAATTCGGGTAGGTCTGACTCAAATCAGTTGAAGGCCCTAAAAGCAGAGCTGTGGTTTCTCTGGAGAGTAAATGCTACCTGAAAATAGAAGCTCCAGTTAGTATTTGAGAATTCTAGCCTGTCCTTACTGATGGGTCACCCAACAGATTTCAAACTTGCCTTGCCAGTCTTCACATGGTATATGCCAATTCTTTTAAATAAACTGTATTACATATATATGTGTGTGTATGTATATGCATATATTTGCATATGTATATGTATATGCACATATATACATACACACATATGCATATGTATATGCAGATATATCTATATCTATCTACATACACATATACACACACACACACACACACACACACTCAGCTCTCCATATTCATGGGTCCTACATCTGTGGATTCAAGCAACCATTGGATAAAAAATATTTGGGAAAAAAATTGCATCTGTACTGAACACCTACAGACTTTTTGTTTCTTGTTGTTATTCCTTAAACAATACAATGTAACAACTATTAACACAGCATTTACATTGAACCTAATATTACAAGTAATCTAGAAATAATTTAAAGTATATGGGAGGATGTGCATAGGTTATACACAAACACTACACAATTTTATATCAGAGACTGGAGCATTCACAGATTTTGGTATCTCAAGGAGGTCCCGGAACCAATCCCCCATGGATACTCCCATGACTGTTTACATATCTCCTCCTTGTTCTATTTCTCTAGCTGAACTCGAACAGACACATTCCCATATTCTGTAAATATGCATATTTTGGCTTAAACCAGTAGTATTTACATTAAGTAATATACACTGCTGTACAAGGTAGTACACCATTATTCTGTGGAGTTTTTTCTATCTTTTTAAAATTTACTTTTGGAGTTGATTATTTCTACTTTTTAAATAACATTTGCTTAGCTTTCTATGTATCTACTTTTAATTAAGTCCAAAGATTTCACTCAACCTGTAAAAAGAAAATAAAATTTCAGGACCTTCCAAATTTATTATGCCAAAGGGAGAAGTTAAGCCCTGGAAGTTGACTCCTACAACACAACGGGTTTTCTTCTCTGGTGCGTGACCATTGCTTCCTAATCTTTGTGTTGAGATGTTTTATATTAAACAGACTCCCTATTCTTTATTCAAACCTGGACTAAATCACATGGAGATAGAGAACCTCGTAACTATTACCTCTTTAGAAGAGAATGTTGAGCAACCCCCTTAGAGTGTAATCAATAGTAGCTAATCAAAGCTTGTATTTGAATATTAGCCTTTGAGTGGAAAATGTAATTTTCCAAGGTTCAGCACCTCCATTTTGCCTGTATAAATCATCCCCATTTTCGCCCACACTGGGAACACTGATCACCATTCTTTGGTATGGCTCTGTTCCCCAGATGGCTGCCCTCACACTTTGTGCTTTAATACAACTCTCTTTAAATTATTCAGAGCTTTTCAGTTATTCTATGTTGGCAAATCTAACAAAATCTTGGTAGTATTTTTTTCTCTAGATGTTCAAGCATATAATCTGTAGTCTCCTTTTTACCATTTTGCCATACAGCATCCTCCAACAGGCATCTATTCACCTCCTATAATGTAGGCTGGCTGCTTTCTAGAACTAGTGGAGGGTGATTATCCCTGGACTACCCAGCACTTCTTTGGGCAGGATATTATGTTCTTAAATCCCATGTCTTCCTTTATCTTGATTCAGTCTGCCATCCTACGGAAACACATGCTTCAGTAGCATTCTCAGAAAGGGACTATGGAAAATACAGTTCTTTTTAGTCCTTGGATGTCTGAAAATTCCTTTATTCTAACCTCATATTTGATAGTTTGGATGAAAAAAACATTATCGATTCAAAATTACTGTGCCTAGTAATTCTGAAGCCTTGTTCCAGTCTTTTGTATTATAAACTGAAGTTGCTAAAGCTGATGCTATTTTGAGTTGTTTCGTTATGCAATGAGTTTTTTTAAACCTTTCTCTGAACATGTTTCAGCGTTCTTCTTATAGTTATTCTAAAGCTTCACAATGATGTGTCTTATAAATTTTTTGTGTGTAAATTTTTGAAATAAATACTTAAATGTGAAAAGCAAAATTTTAAACACACTTATGGTCAACAAGATGAATATTTTTATTTTAAGGTAGAGATTTTTTTAAAAAACATGACAGCAAAAGGAAAAATTGTTAAGCAAAAAGACCGATATATTTGACTTAAAAAAGAGAGATTCTGGTCTTATAAAGTATAAATGGAAAGCTATCAACCTGAAAAAAGACACGTGCAATAAATAAAATAGACAAAGAACCAGTGTCTTAAATATATGTACCTCCTACAAATCAATAAGAAAAAATAAATAACATGTTATAAAAATTAATAACATAATGTGCTTGTCTAAACAATAGACAAACACATGAAGATAAAACCCAGTCAATCATATAATGAATTTAAATTATGACAAATTACTTAAACTTAAATTATGACTGCTTAACAGTTGAGCAGACCTGCAATTACTTAGTGGCTTTCTATTGTGGATGATCCATTGCAGAGATATTTTATGCTCCAGGGGTATTTCAGTTTTTAAAAGAAGTATATTTTAATATTTTACATTATGCAGGAAAAGGATAGGGGATCGGAAAGAGGAAGCATCTTTGCAATTAATACTCTAAGTAAATAAGACACAGAAAAGAGGTATAAAGCCCTGTATGTTGTGTTCTAAGGTTTAACGTTATCTCACTTTTCTCGCTTAGTCATTTGACAGATTTCTCTAATTCTGTTATGAATAAGAGAACCAGATCTTATATGTACCTTTCTTTTCTATATTATTCCTAATCCCTATCTCATTGATCTTGACTATTAACAAATCTTAATAGTCACTCCAAGAATATGGTAAAATAGAGAAGTAATTTAAAATTATAATAGTAATAGTAAAATTGAGTTACCTTTGGCCTACAATTTTAGCAGCTGCCTACCACTTTTCTCATAATTTTAGATATGTGGATGCCATTGTCTTATTTGTATTTTCTATTCTATCTGTGTAGATTATTTCTACTTTGGCATGCAAATGGTTTGGAGGAGTGTTTTTACCATACAATTGGGGCAAATATTTTTTTTCCTCAAATGATTCACAAATTGTTTATCTTGTTTTTATTTTACTAATGGTGAATGTAAAGTAAAAATAGTTAAAATTCAAGCTCTTTATCAATATCCCAGAACTATAAACTAATGATTCTCACACTGTATCATACTTTAGGAAAATCTATTTTACAGGCTTATCTACCTTCTTCTCTACTGATTTCCCATAATGTTTGATAAACTATTTTTATCAATTCAGATTGTTAATTTTTTGACATTGTGCATTGTCCTTCTAAAGAATGTTTGACATTTGTATTATTTTTTCCTAAACATATTAACACAAATTATTTAGTTGATGTTTCTGATTTTATTGCTCATCACCGTTTTATGGCATATCTCACTCATAAGTGAGATCCTAATTTGCATTCATTTTTCTTACCACAAGCAGCACTTGAAGATATATGAAGTGTCTGCCTGTCAGAAATCCTTTTCGTACCTTGCAAAGGGTACAAACTAACCTTGTATTTTTTAATCTATTCACTAACTTGATCCCTTAAGACCTAGTCAATATTTTTCATTATTTTATGACATAATGTATAAAAAATTCTTAATTTTGTTTGCACATTTAGGTAGATTAATCTTGTTTTTCTGATTGCAGTTATTTTTTCTGCTTTGTCTTCTATAAACTGAAGAGATATGACTGTCTATATAGATATGACTATGATGTATAGTTGTGGAATTCTCCTAATTGTTTAGGACAGAGAGAAAATCATGTATTTTTGCATGTTTCTTGCAATTACATTACATAACTGGATGACATTTGCTTTGATTTCCTAGTGTGATATCTTTATATTTGATAACTCTATTTGCAGACAGCAGGTTTTTTTTTTTTTTTGGTTTTGCTACTTACTCAATTTAAAGAGATAAGTTTTTGTATTGGTTCGAGATTTAGATTTGAGATCATTTTAATTTAGAAATTTATAGGCCCATGTTCAAAACGGTCTCAAAGGCAAGAAGAAAAAGCTTATATTTTCTGTAGTTTTATTTCTCTAAGTCATAAATTAGCAGAGTATACCCTGTGAGCAGGCCCAAACTGCATACTGCCTCATTTTGAAAATAAAGTTTTATCGGAATCCATACACATCTATTTGTTTATATATTGTCTATGGCAACTTTTGTACTACAACAGCAAAGTTGAGTAGTGGCAATACAGACTGGACTACATGGTCCACAAATTTGAAAGTTGTTTCCATTTGGCCTTTTATAGAAAAAGTTTGCCAACTCCTGGTCTTAACTATTGGTCTATTTGTCTGATGGTATTGGGAAGAGGCTATTGAAATAATAAGATAGTAGGAAGTTCACTGTTTTAGAAAACATTTTCTGTCCATCTTAGTAGTGAAAATCTAAATTTTACTGGAGCACAGATAGACTTCTTTAAATGCTGTCATAGCCCCCAGGGGAAGCCAGTTACTCTCAGCTTCACAGTCCCTTCATCTTTACTCAACGTGGCATTTGCAGCAGGTTGAGACTTTGAAAATTCCCTGCGAGCAGAGGTAGCCAACCCATCTAAAGCTGTGCCACCTGAAGTTTCAGGCTACTTTTCCATTTCGAGTAAAGAATCTCTTCATTTTGATACACATAGGATCAGGAGCTACTGAGGTATCCTCCAACTAACCCCATCTTCATTATATCGTAATGATCATCCTCAATTGTTTTTGCCCTAATAATGTACACATATTTGTTTTCTAGCCCAGATAAAGGTATTTCTTATTTTATGCACAGGAATTTAGTGTTGCAGACTATTACTAAGTAAGTAATTTTACAAAGCTTATAAACATTTTATTATGAGGACTACTGTAACAATATTCTTACAAAATGTTGCTATAGCTGTAAAATGTTTAAGAGTCACTATATTTGGAAAATAACAATAATTGCTAGACACTGTATGAAAAGCAACAAAAAAATAAAAGACATGGCCTTTTTTAAAAAAATTCCAATCCCTCTCTGGAAATAGAATTAATATATAGGAAGCAATCAACTTGGCCACCAGAGCAACTAGATTTAGGCTTCAAATAGGAAAACCTGGACTAAAAACTATATAAACCACTGACTATGTGGCCACATTACATTGAAGCCTTAATTCCCCATTTTTATTTTTATTTCTCTTATTTTTACTGACTCTCCATCTTCATTTTAATTTCATCTGAATATGCTTCAGAACAGATCATTAACAAATCTAAAAATATTGTTTTACATTTCTAGGAATCCTTTAAGGAGACTTTTATCTCCTATAATACACACTAACGCCTGCTCTGACAGCCCAACTTTCCTCAGGACCCCAGTTCTCTCACAGATACATGTTTTTGTCTAAATCTTGATTATACAAAATAACCAGTCCCCTTTAGCTTTCCACTTCCCACTTCCAAAGCTCCTAGATCACAACTCCTGGAGACATACAGCTTATTTCACTATTTTATCCAAGGAGACTTGAATATTCCAGGAAGGCATTTAGAAGTTGGAATATTTCAATTTCTTTGAAGATCTGGAGAGCCATGAATTTCCACGATCACTGATTGGATATGTTTCCACACAAAATATATAATCAACCCTTTAAAATAAAAATCCAACCACAGTGAATAAAGACCGAGTGAGAGTACTGAGCTTAATACACTGGCATATCCCAAACAAGAAATGTTTCCATATATAAAATAGACTTCATGATATCTGCCTCACATGAGTTCTTATGTGGATTCAAATTATTCAAAAACTTGAAGACATTCCATGTTCTAGGCACCATGTCAAATGCTGGGGATACAAACAAGATGTAATCCCTGTTTCAAGTTGCTTCCTGTCTGTAACAGCATAATGAATAAATAATTACCATATGGCATTCATAAAACTAAGAATTAAAGTGATACATGACATGAGAGCACACAGAGGAGATTCACGATTCAGGTGGAAGCCAGAAGAGCAGGATTTTGTGGGACAGAGAGACTAAACTAAGTCCTGAGATGAACTAGGATCAGGAGCAAGAAGACTATTCCACACCAGTGGAGCAGCATTTGAAACATAGAGAACAGCAAAAAAATGTGATCTTCTGGTTTAACTGAGGGCAACATGCAGTTGAAAGTGCAAGAGGGAAAAGCCATGATGTGACAGGTAAATTGGGGAAAAAACATGAAACAGGTGATATGATAGCTTTAGTGTTTGAGCTCAGGCCAGAGTTGCACGCTGAAATGTCATCAGAGACCAGAGTAGATTTCTCATTCTGTAAAGTTGGCAGTAGCAACAGCATTGAGTAGTGGGAACTGTGAGCAACTAGAGAGCTACTGCATTTCTTGCTTAAAATCCTCCAAGTTAAAATGAGGATTATGCTATCAGACAAAAGTCTCCTTGGCCAGATTTTTTCAAAGACCAACAGACTGCAATGCCTTCATGGGGCTGTAGATAGCCATTGAAGAAATTTAACGATGTCATCACATTAGCATGATGATACAGAGAAGCATCAATTTCCATGATTAGTGTTTTGTCATTTTAGCAAGTTATTCTGAGAAGATGAGGGAATGATACAATATATACCGAATGTCTAGCACTGCACCAGACACAAAAGAATACCTAATAAATAGTAATGTCCTTCTCTCTCATCTTTTCTACCTATCAGTATCCCCACAGAAAAGAGAAGTCAGCGTAAGAGAAGATCCAAATTAATGGCAAAAGTAGTGTATTCATTTTTCATGGCTGCTATAACAAATTAGCACAAACGTTATGATGTAAAACAACAGAAATTTATTCTCTCACAGTTTTGGAGGCCAGAAGTCTAAGATCAATTTTACTGAGAAGAAATCAAGGTGCCATCAGGAGTGTGTTCCCTTGGGAGATTTTAGGAAAGAATCAATCCCTTGCATTTTTCAGCTTCTTGTGGCTGCCAGCATTCCTTAGCTTGTAATCTCATCACTCAAATCTTTCTCTGGTGTCACATTGCCTTTTCTTCTTATTAAATCTCCCTTTGCCTCCTAAACATAAATATAGCATGATAGATAGATGATAGATAGATAGATAGATAGATAGATAGACAGATAGACAGACAGATAGATAGATAGATTGCATTCAGAACCCACTCAGATAATACAGGGTAAACGCCTCACCCTAAGAACATAACCTAATAACATTTTATATGATATAAGGTAACATTCATAGGTTCCTGAGATTAGGACACAGATATCTTCTGAAGAGCTAGTATTTGCCTGCCACAAGTAAGAAATCATTTCTTGAGCAAGTTGTTTCTGGAGTTTATTAATCAAAGGTCTCCAGTGGAACATAACGGTAGAATAGATAGATAGATACATGGATAGGAAAATATATAGATACATACATATGTAGGTATATGAATAAACAGACAGTCAGATAGATAGATGTCAGATAGATAGATAGATAGATAGATAGATAGATAGATAGATAGATAGATAGATAGAAGAAAGCAAGATTTGGTACATGTGGTTATGGGGCTGAGGAGTTCCAAGATTTGCAGTTGGCAAGTTAGAGACCTAGAAGACCTGATGGTATAGTTCCAGTGCATGTCCAAATGCCTGAGAAGCAGGAAAGCTGATGGTGTAAATCCCACTCCAAGTCCAAGTTTGAAGTCAAGAGAAGACTAATGTCCCAGCTGTAAAACAGTCAGGCAGAGAAAGCAAATTCTCTCTTACTTCAGACCTTTCGCCAGTTGGATGAGGTCTATCCACACGGGGAAGAGTTGTTTGTTTTACTCAATCTACTCAACCAATTGTTAATCACATAGAGAAACACTCTCACAGGCATACCCAGAATAATGTTTAACCAAATATCTGGGCACCACTTGGCCCACTGAAGCTGACACATAAAATTAACCATCTTATGAGTCTAAATTATTATTTTAGAGGTTTGTAATACCACTTATAAACAAAACGAGTGTTAAGTTGCTATGTATTATTTCATCATTCAAAAATTTGTTATCAATAACTACCTTAAATGCCACTATAAAGATTTAAAGAGGGGAAAGAGAAGGGTATATCATGTTAAACATATCATACCAAGGCAGGGACCATACATTGTTCATCTTTGTTTCCCCCAAGTCCAGGATTCATGGGAAAAGCTAAAAGTAGCAGTTTGGAAATAAAATTTAAATATACAGAGCAGAATTGAATTATCCAATCTTTTCCCCAACCTGTCTGTGTAATTAAATTCCTCATTCTTATTTCACTGCAGCCTACCCGTCTCTAGTCTACTACTGTAGTACCCTGCTATTCCAGGAGAAGAGAGCTACCAGATTCTATAGATAAATTCTATTCCTCTATTTCTAGGCTTTATTATAAGATGAAGATTATCTTTGAAGTCAGAAGTTTGTGCTAACCTAATTTAATGATGTTTTTTGAGAAGTCAATTTAAATATTACTTTATGATAGAATAATATGACAGTTGCTTATAAAGATTTCACTCATGAAATGCCCAGGGTTATTCACAGCAATAGTAATTTACACCATCCTGATTGTGATGTTTCTGGGTTCTGGTTGACAACTTTATCATATGACGCTTTAAATAGAACATCTGCTTGTTTTTCCAGTGTACAATCATGGCAAGTGACCCCACTTTGCGTAAAATCTTATCAAAGCTTTCTTAGGTCTACCTGGTCATTGGGAGGACCAGGAACCTAGATGGTTTTGTATTCATACGTGTGATTGCTGCCTCTGTTCACCACATTTTGAAAAACACTGTAGTGAGTAGTTTTATGGGGAAAAATAGCAAATGCTAAAGAATTTCAGAACCCACATGATTTATAGATACATTTATGGAAAGTTATAAGGTGAAATTATGAGTAAAATAAGTAAGTGTTTTGAAACAATGTTTCTAGTAACTGCCCAGGAAGTATCATTTTTCCAATCTCCATGGATTTACTCTCTCTCTCTCTCTATATATATATAATTTACTATATATGATATATAAAAATTTACTATGTATAATATATAATATATAAAAAATTTACTATATATAATATATATGTATATAATTTACTATATATAACTTAGTTTATAGTTATATAGTAATATATAAAAATTAACTTACTATATAGTAAATTATATATATATAATCTTATATAATATATATAAGATTCTCTGGAATGAAGAGAAAGAACAATGTCTTTTACTGTCTTTCCAGTTGCTTTTCTGTTATATAATATACATATTTATATATATAATTTACTATATATAACTTACTATATATATAACTTACTATATATACTATATAGTATATATTTATACTATATATAAATTATATATATATAATATGTATTACATAACAGAAAACCAACTGGAAAGACAGTAAAAGACACTGTTCTTTCTCTTCATTCTAGACATATAAATAAAACCTTCCATTGTGAAGAATTATACAAATTCAATGAATAACTGAAAACAGAAAATTCTAGTTTCAGTATCACATAACTCAATGTATTAAACAAAATGATAATTTATATCATTAAGAAGCTTACTACTATAATAATACACTATAATAATATAGAACGAAAAATATAGAATAAAAATATGAAAGTTAGACGAATTTAAATTTGTACAATATTATAAAGATTTAGTAATCACCAGCTGGTATAATTATATACTAAAAGTTGATGGTATGTGTTTTATTACAATAGAAGGAATACAAGGTCACACTTATAAGTGATTCCAAAATGATTTCACAAGCACAAGTATGTTGATGTCAAAATACTAACATAATAAACAAACACAATTGCATAACAAATATGACTTTATTGAGTAGGATATTTTTGCACTATCTTAAATAATTCACTTCAAACTTCAGTGCGGTCTCATCACTTAATTTACTGATTTTGCAATAAGGAGGATTTCTGAAATCATTTAATACGTAGTGACATATCAATAAAATATGTTCCAGAAGTGGTATGTCAAGACCCAACTAGGAGAAAGGTTGCTCTTTTACAGAATAGCACAAATTCCTTAAAACACAGCTTACTAAACTAAAACAATGAAAAGAGAAAACCTGAGTAGCCCTATATCTGCTAAACAAATTTAATTTATAGCAATGAAAATTTTTAAAAATTTCCCACAGAGATATGAAACCCAGATAGTTTCATTAGTGAATTAATCTATTACCTTTATCTATAAATTACATCAGTCTACACAATTTCAGAAAATGAAAAAAACTCATCCCTACTCATTTTGTGAGGCCAGCATGACTATGATACCAAAATTAGACAAAAACATCACAGAAATGAAATTACAGGACTATATAAGTTGTTAATATAAATGTGAAAGTCTTCAACAAAATAGGAGCAAATTGAATCCAGTAATAAATGAAAAACATAATACATGATGATTATATGGGGTTTGTCATAGGAATTCAAGTTTGCTTCAAAAATTGGAAATAAATTTAATCCACCAAATTAACTGAAAATGAAAAGAATCATTTGATTATCTCAGTAGGTGGAGAAAAAGCAATTGTCAAAATTCAAAACTCATTCATAATACATAATAAACACTTTCAGTAAACTACCAGGTAAAGGACATTAATGAAATGTCCACTGCTGGTATTATAACCAAGGACACCATCAAAGGCATGTGACCTCTGCAGTCACACAATGCCTCTTCTTTCAAAGAGCCCTCTACTAGGTTTAATGATCTGCTATTGCTGTTCTGAGGTTTTTAATAATTTGTAAACATGGAGCTCCAAGTTTTCACTTTGATGTGGGCCTCACTTAATTCTAAAAGACTGAATGCTTTCTTTTCTTTTTTTCTTTTTTTAATATACTTTAAGTTCTAGGGTACACATGCACAACACGCAGGTTTGTTACATATGTATACATTTGCCATGTTGGTGTCCTGCACCCATTAACTCCTCATTTACATTAGGTATATCTCCTAATGCTATCCCTCCCCACTCCCCTCACCACATGACAGGCACCGATGTGTGGTGTTCCCAACCCTGTGTCCAAGTGTTCTCATTGTTCAATTCTCACTTATGAGCGAGAACATATGGTGTTTGGTTTTCTGTCCTTGCGATAGTTTGCTCAGAATGATGGTTTCCAGCTTCATCCATGTCCCTACAAAGGACATGAACTCATCGTTTTTTATGGCTGCATAGTATTCCATGATGTATATGTGCCACATTTTCTTAATCCAGTCTATCATTGATGGACATTTGGGTTGGTTCCAAGTCTTTGCTATTGTGAATAGTGCTGCAATAAACATACATGTGCATGTGTCTTTATAGCAGCATGATTTATAATCCTTTGGGTATATATCCAGTAATGGGATGGCTGGGTCAAATGGTATTTCTAGTTCTAGATCCTTGAGGAATCACCACACCAACTTCCACAATGGTTGAACTAGTTTACAGTCCCACCAACAGTGTAAAAGTGTTTCTATTTCTCCACATCCTCTCCAGCACCTGTTGTTTCCTGACTTTTTAATGATTGCCATTCTGACTGGTGTGAGATGGTATCTCATTGTGGTTTTGATTTGCATTTTCTGATGGCCGGTGATGATGATCATTTTTTCATATGTCTGTTGGCTGCATGTCTTCTTCTGAGAAGTGTCTGTTCATATCCTTTTCCCGCTTTTTGATGGAGTTGTTTGATTTTTTCTTGTAAATTTGTTTAAGTTCTCTGTAGATTCTGGATATTAGCCCTTTGTCAGATAGGTAAATTGCAAAAATTTTCTCCCATTCTGTAGGCTGCCTGTTCGCTCTGATGGTAGTTTCTTTTGCTGTGCAGAAGCTCTTTAGTTTAATTAGATTCCATTTGTCAATTTTGGCTTTCGTTGCCATTGCTTCTGGTGTTTTAGACATGAAGTCCTTGCCCATGCCTATGACCTGAATGGTATTGCCTAGGTTTTCTTCTAGGGTTTTTATGGTTTTAGGTCTAACATGTAAGTCTTTACTCCATCTTGAATTAATTTTTGTATAAGGTGTAAGGAAGGGATCCAGTTTCAGCTTTCTACATATGGCTAGCCAGTTTTCCCAGCACCATTTATTAAATAGGGAATTCTTTCCCCATTTCTGCTTTTTATCAGATTTGTCAAAGATCAGATGGTTGTAGATATGCGGCATTATTTCTGAGGGCTCTGTTCGGTTCCATTGGTCTATATCTCTGTTTTGGTACCAGTACCAGTACCATGCTGTTTTGGTTACTGCAGCCTTGTAGTATCGTTTGAAGTCAGGTAGTGTGATGCTTCCAGCTTTGTTCTTTTGGCTTAGGATTGTCTTGGCAATGCAGGCTCTTTTTTGGTTCCATATGAACTTTAAAGTAGTTTTTTCCAATTCTGTGAAGAAAGTCATTGGTAGCTTGATGGGGATGGCATTGAATCTATAAATTACCTTGGGCAGTATGGCCATTTTCATGATATTGATTCTTCCTACCCATGAGCATGGAATGTTCTTCCATTTATTTGTGTCCTCTTTTATTTCGTTGAGCAGTGGTTTGTAGTTCTCCTTGAAGAGGTCCTTCACATCCCTTGCAAGTTGGATTCCTAGGTATTTTATTCTCTTTGAAGCAATTGTGAATGGGAGTTCACTCATGATTTGGCTCTCTGTTTGTCTGTTACTGGTGTATAAGAATGCTTGTGATTTTTGCACATTGATTTTGTATCCTGAGACTTTGCTGAAGTTGCTTATCAGCTTAAGGAGATTTGGGGCTGAGACAATGGGGTTTTCTAAATATACAATCATATCATCTGCAAACAGCGACAATTTGACTTCCTCTTTTCCTAACTGAATGCCCTTTATTTCTTTCTCCTACCTGATTGCCCTGGCCAGAACTTCCAACACTATGTTGAATAGGAGTGGTGAAAGAGGGCTTCCCTGTCTTGTGCCAATTTTCAAAGGGAATGCTTCCAGTTTTTGTCCATTCAGTATGATATTGGCTGTGGGTTTGTCATAAATAGCTCTTTTTATTTTGAGATACGTCCCATCAATACCTAACTTATTGAGAGTTTTTAGCATGAAGGGCTGTTGAATTTTGTCAAAGGCCTTTTCTGTGTCTATTGAGATAATCATGTGGTTTTTGTCTTTGGCTCTGTTTATATGCTGGATTACATTTATTGATTTGCGTATATTGAACCAGCCTTGCATCCCAGGGATGAAGCCCACTTGATCATGGTGGACATGCTTTTTGATGTGCTGCTGGATTTGGTTTGCTAGTATTTTATTGAGGATTTTTGCATTGATGTTCATCAGGGATATTGGTCTAAAATTCTTTTTTTATTGTGTCTCTGCCAGGCTTTGGTATCAGGATGATGCTGGCCTCATAAAATGAGTTAGGGAGGAGTCCCTCTTTTTCTATTGATTGGAATAGTTTCAGAAGGAATGGTACCAGCTCCTCTTTGTACCTCTGGTAGAATTCAGCTGTGAATCCATCTGGTCCTGGACTGTTTTTGGTTGGTAGGCTATTAATTATTGCCTTAATTTCAGAGCCTGTTATTGGTCTATTCAGGGATTCAACTTCTTCCTGGTTTAGTCTTGGGCGGGTGTATGTGTCCAGGAATTTATCCATTTCTTCTAGATTTTCTAGTTTATTTGCGTAGAGGTGTTGATAGTATTCTCTGATGGTCGTTTGTGTATCTGTGGGATCAGTGGTGATATCCCCTTTATCATTTTTTATTGTGTCTATTTGATTCTTATCTCTTTTCTTCTTTATTAGTCTTGCTAGTGGTCTATCAATTTTGTTGATCTTTTCAAAAAACCAGCTCCTGGATTCATTGATTTTTTGCAGGGTTTTTTGTGTCTCTATTTCCTTCAGTTCTGCTCTGATCTTACTCATTTCTTGCCTTCTGCTAGTTTTTGAATGTGCTTGCTCTTGCTTCTCTACTTCTTTTAATTGTGATGTTAGGGTGTCAATTTTAGATCTTTCCTGCTTTCTCTTGTGGACATTTAGTGCTATAAATTTCCCTCTACACACTGCTTTAAGTGTGTCCGAGAGATTCTGGTATGTTATGTCTTTGTTCTCATTGGTTTCAAAGAACATCTTTATTTCTGCCTTCATTTCGTTATGTACCCAGTAGTCATTCAGGAGCAGGTTGTTCAGTTTCCATGTAGTTGAGCGGTTTTGAGTGAGTTTCTTAATCCCGAGTTCTAGTTTGATTGCACTGTGGTCTGAGAGACAGCTTGTTATAATTTCTGTTCTTTTACATTTGCTTTCTTTTCTAAGATCAGGAAGAAAGCCAGGATGCCTACTCTTCTCAGTGTGATACTGGAGGCCTCAACTTAAGTAATAATTCAAGGAAGAAAGGAGAGGTACAAATCTCAGGAAAAAAAAGAAAAGAAAAACTGCCTCTACTTGTAGAAAGATTAAGTAGGAAAGGCTAGAAGTCTACCTTAAAAATTACTAAAATTATTAAGTGAATTTATTCAACTGGTAGATAAAAGTTCAATAAATCAATTGTATTTTTATGTACTAGTAATAAACAATTTGAAAAAAATTTTTTCAAATTGCTATTTACATTGGTATCAAACATAAAATATTTAATAAGTTTAACAAAAGATGTGTGAAATCTATACACAGAAAAATAACAAAACACTCCATAAAGAGATCAGAAAAAATCAAAGTGAGCCAGGCACAGTGGCTCATGCCTGTAATCCCAGCACTTTGGGAGGCTGAGGTGGGTGGATCACAAGGTCAGGAGATTGAGACCATCCTGGCCAATGTGGTAAAACCCCGTCTCTACTAAAATTACAAAAATTAGCCGGGTGTGGCGGCGCATGCCTGTAATCCCAGCTATTCAGGAGGCTGAGGCAGGAAAATCGCTTGAACCTAGGAGGCAGAGGTTGCAGTGAGCAGAGATTGCACCACTGCATTCCAGCCTGGCGACAGAGTTAGACTCTGTCTCAAACAAATAAAAAAAAAAAAAAACTAGGTGAATGCAGATATCTTCCATGTGTATGAATTAAAATGACCAATGTTGCTACAGTAATACTTTTCCTCAAATTGATTTATAGGTCCAATACAATTTCAATCAAAATTCCAATTCTAAGAGTTTTATTTTCCTCTTTTAGAAGTGGACAGGCTGATTATGAAAGTTAAAGAGAAAAAAAAACTTTAAGGCCAAAATAACTGTTTATTTGTTTTTGTTTTTGTTTTAGAGATGGGGCTTCGTTCCATTCTCCTGCCCAGGCTGGAGTGCAGTGGTGCGATCATAGATCACTGCAGACTCCTGGGAGCAAGCGATCCTCCCTCCTCAGTCTTTGAGGCTGAGGGCCACCATGCCCAGCTAATTTTCTAAGTTTTTTTTTTTTAGAAATAAGGTTTTGCTATACTATCCAGGCTGGACTAAAACTCTTGGCTTTAAGAGATCCTTCCACCTCACTCTCTCAGTACCTGAGATTACAGGTGTCAGCCACTACGTCAGGTCCAAAATAATTTTTGGAATCAATACTTTTTAAAATCAGGTAGGATTGGCACTACCTAATTTTAAGACTTTCTATGAACCTGACTACAATGTAGTATTGGTTCTAGGCATAATAGATATATTGAGTGTATAAAATAAAGAAACAAGAGAAAGAATCAACATTTAGTGTTAATTGATTTTTGACTACAGTGCCAAAGCTATACAATGGAGAAAGAATAGTCTTTTTCAAGAACTAGATATCTGTATGGGGCTGTAGGAGACAATCCTTCATCTCTATCTCAGATCCTTCAAAAAGTTAACGGGGAATAGACCATAAATATAAACATAAATATAAAATCATTAAAATTCCCAAATAAAACACAGGAAAATATATTTGCCACCATAAGGTAGGCAAATATTTCTTAGGACACAAATAGAAAATGTGATAAATTGGACTTCATCAAAATTAAAAATTTCCACTCTTGAAAAGATAGTGTTAAATAAATTAAAAAGCAAAACAAGTTACAGACTAAAAGAAATATTTACAATAAATGTAACGAACAAAGGACTTATCCTCAGAATATATAAAGAACAACTACAACCCATACAAAAAGAAAAACTAATGGTAAAATGGGCTCAAACAAATATTTCATGAGAACATTCTATATCTTGATATGTCCAGTGGTTTCATGGTTGTATATATTTGCTAATACTCATGAAATTGTATACTTACTATTCATCAATGAATGAATGGAAAAGGAAAATATGGCATGTATACACAACGGCATACTATTTGGCTATAACAAGGATTGAAATTCTGTCATTTAAAGCAACATGAATAGTGGAACTGGAAATCATTATGTTACCTGAATAAGCCAGGCACAAAAAGACAAATATCACATGTTCTCACTCATATGTGGGGGCTAAAAACATTGATCTCATGGAGGTAGAGAGCAAAATGATAGGAACTTGAGGCTGGGAGGGGTGGGTTGGGGGGCATAAAAACAGGTGGGTTAATGGGCACAAACATACAATTAGATAGAAGGAACAAGTGCTAGTACTCAATTGCACAGTAAGGCACCTACAGTTAATAATAATTTATTATATATTTCAAAATAGCTAGAAGAGAAGACTTGAAATGTTCCCACAACACAAAATTCATCAATGTTTGAGGTGATAGATTGCCAGATTCTCTATTTGATCATTAAATACTGCATGCATGTATGAAAATATCACATGTATGCCATAAATATACACAATTTTTATGTGTCAATAAAAAATTGTGCACTTAAAACCTGTGCATTTTATTGTGGTTAATTATACTCCAACAAATTTGATTAGAAATAAAAGAAAGGAGAGAATGATTCTACAATCCCACAACTGTTAAAAATCATTTACAATTTTTGGCAGTTTCTTCTACATTTAATCTACATGTTTACCTGTAGATCTTTCCTGCTTTCTCTTGTGGGCATTTAGTGCTATAAATTTTCCTCTACACACTGCTTTAAGTGTGTCCGAGAGATTCTGGTATGTTATGTCTTTGTTCTCATTGGTTTCAAAGAACATCTTTATTTCTGCCTTCATTTTGTTATGTACCCAGTAGTCATTCAGGAGCAGGTTGTTCAGTTTCCATGTAGTTGAGCGGTTTTGAGTGAGTTTCTTAATCCTGAGTTCTAGTTTTATTGCACTAGTTTGCTTGTCTATAAACTTATTTTCTTTTCTCTTTTTTTTTTTTTTTTTTTTGAGATGGACTATCACTCTGTTGCCCAAGCTGGAGTTCAGTGGCACAATCTCAGCTCACTGCAACCTCCACCTCCCGAGTTCAAGTGATTCTCCTGCCTCAGCCTCCCTAGTAGCTTGGACTACAGGAGCACCACCACACCTGGCTAATTTTTGTATTTTTAGTAGAGATGGGGTTTCACCATTCAGGTCATACCTGAACTCCTGACCTCAGGTGATCTACCTGCCTTGGCCTCCCATAGTGTTGGGATTACAGGCATAAGCCACCATGCCCAGCCTATAAACTTACTTTCTAATGTTACTATAGATAAATTTTTGCTTTGTATTTGTATTCTCCATTAGTTGAGAGAGAAAATAAAGCAGTCTTCATAGTTTCAAGTGTGTTTTTATGGTAATGCCTTATTAATGTTTCTACTGCTAATAATAATAGCCATGAAAAACCTCTTATTTTTCTGGAAATATCTAACATAATTTGTGTGCATTATTATATTTTATACTCAAGTAATTCTTTAGGAAAAAATGTCAAAAACAAGTGGAAGACATGTTGAATTTTTTTTCTTTTTGTTTAAGGAATGAAAATATTCAAAATTATGACTTTGTCTATGAGTATAAATATACTTACTTTCTAATAATTTATGACATGCTGTATTCTTCCTGTTATTTTCTTCATATTTTAGTGCATATAGGAAATTTTTTAAATTGTGTCAGACTTGAAGTGGTGACACACTGGTGAGAATTTTTAGTTTCAGACAAGAGAATCTACCTTAGCTAGTTTTAGAGGAAAGAGATATCTGAATAAAGACAGCTTATAGAATTACTGGGAGAGATGAAGAAATGAACTCTAAACTAAATTTCTGAAGAAATAATTCTTAGAATTTTATCATAGAACTGAACTTCTTTCCTTTTTTTTTTTTTTCTTTTTTGAGATGGAGTCTCGCTCTGTCGCCCATGCAATGGCATGATCTCCGCTCACTGCAACCTCTGCCTCCCTGGTTCAAGCAATTATCCTGCCTCAGCCACCTGAGTAGCTGGGACTACAGGCATCTGCCACCACGCCGGGCTAATTTTTCTATTTTTAGTAAAGATGGGGTTTCACCATGTTGGTCAACCTGGTCCTGAGAACTGATCTTCTGAGGGGTTGCTGCCTCTCCTGAGAAGTTGATACGGGTAATTGCTACCAGTGCTTTGGGCTCCAGGTGATACTGTCTCTCCCAAAGTGGAAACTGTCATTGCTGCCACCGACTGCAGAAAATAACCAGAAAATGGACAATTTGTTCCTTACCTGTTTTTTTCTCAAGGTAAGTGAACCCCACTATATCTCATGGACAAAGCCTAAATCACCCATATGCATCTTGGTGGCAAATGAAACGAGAAATGCGTAGTTTGTGCTTCATTCATTCATTGATTCATTCACTCATCCTCCCATTCAATTTACCGTTTTCTACAGTGGGAGTTTAGGGTACACTATGGATAATGCTCAAAATATAGTGGGAAAATTCAAAAATTTTTAGGCAGCTGTGAATGACAAATGTTCAGTAGAGTTGAATCTTTGTTTTTTGTTTGTTTGTTTTAGTGCATTTTTTTCAGAGAATTTGTCCTATTCAGTTCTTTTACTTCATAATTTATAAAAGTCTTCTTTATGGTTCATGCAGAAAAAAACCATAAGGTCTGCAAAAAAGTTACATGTGATTTTTGTCAAGAACAAGGATTCATACACACAGCTTATCAATCTTTTGTATCTATCATTATTTTTCATAAATTTTTATTCAAAAGTTACTTAATCTCACCAATGCCTTCCAACCACTGATTGTACTTTTTTTATTGATCATCAGCTGCCTGAAAATTCACTTTCCACTTTACCCTACTTAAATTCTTCTGCTTATCTCTATAATCTTATTCTCGCATATTCCCTCAACTCTCCTGCACACCTTTCCATCCAGTGTACTCACTGGTAAAATCCAAACCACGGTTAAACCTAACTCTCCATTAATTCTGGGATTTTACAGAAGCAGCTGAATCTATCTAGAAACTAAAAGAAAGACGACAGGTCTTGCTTTAAATCTATGTCCATAAACATCAAGAGCTCCCTCAACACTTTCAGCAATTCTATTGTATATTCTCTATTGATTCATTTTCTCAGTCTCCCAAATTGCTACTTCATAACTTTTGGATTGCTTAGAAGATGATTGCAAATGTAAGTGTTTGAAGTAGAAACTAGAGACATTCAGAAGAAGATTTTCTCATCTCACCACTACCAAATCCAGTAACATCCCACCTTCACACCCATGTGCTCTGCCTTCCCTTATATAGCAATTCATGTGCATTTCTGCCCCCTTTTAAGGACAGCCTGTACCCTTCATCTCTTTTACCACATCATCAATTTCTCTGTCTCCACTGGATCATTTTCAGAGGCATATAGACACATCACTATATCTCCAATCCTATTACAAAACGAAAAACCAAACAAACAACAATTTACTGTCTCACATACTCCTCTAGCTAGTCTAATCTAGCTAGTACAATCCATTCCTTTGTTCCCTTTTGAAGGAAAGTCCTTGAAAGAGGTATCTAATTTGCTGTCAGTTCTTCCTTTCCTTTTATTTTCTTCTCAGCCAAATCAAGCTTTCATCCCCACCACATTACTGAACCACTCTCAACAGAGATGGATGTGCTATTAACGTGAATCTAAATAAAATTATGAGTATCAGGACCCTGGGCTTTCATAAGCCCCTGTAAAATTCTTGGGACCGTCTTAGCAATATTTTAACATGGGCATATGTTTTTGTAACATTTGCAAAGGAAAGATAAATTGATAGCAATTGGCTGGAGCAACTATCTTATTGCACTCTGGCTTCCTCCCAAACACTTCCCTAGAGTTAAGTGGTCTTTAGGTAGCCAAGAGAGGTTGATATTGAAATATGTTATTTCATTGTAACTCAGGAAGGCCTCTTAGTCTATTTCAATAAAACAAGTGAGAAGTAACAGATTTTTTATTTGGTAATAGATGTCACATTTACATTTGTGTATTAAGGAAGACACAAATTCAGATAAAAATTAATAGAATGTAAAAAATCAATAAAGATGAGTAATAAAATCAACAGAAACTATTGAACCATAAAAATTGTATTCAAAAAATGCTTTCAGATTAGACCAAAAACTTTAATTCATTAACAATTAAGGGAAGTAATTAATTCTCAATAGAAATAATATTTAGACTCTGGGACTGTTTAATAATCCAGTTGATGAAAAAGAAGGGATCATGTGAATACATTGGAAAAACATTTACATTTCTTGCCAAAATCTAACATGGATTCATATAGCATAAACCAGATAATAAACCAGTACAACGGGGATACCTAAAACAAACTGTTCAGTGACTGTCCTCAATTCAAAGAGTAAGATTAGTTCGAGCATGAAAACTTGCAGTCAAGTCTTGAAACTTGATGGAGCATTTCTCACATTTGACAAGTATCAAAAAAAAAGCTCAGGACATTGTTAATAATGAGTTATGCAACTCAAAAAAACTTCTTTGAAAAATCAACAGTAATTACATTTTGATCAACTATATTAGTTGAAAGAACAAATATATTTTATCTTTAGATAATGAATGTTATATGAAAAGATAAAGCCTACAAAAATATATAGGAAAAAAGTGTTGTGGCTATAGTGAAAAGTTATGTATAATAATGATAAACACAATTATTTTCTCTTCTAGATTTTAGAATGTCTTTATATTTTTCAGCTTTAAACTGTTTAACATGGCTTTGTCTCTTTTCTCAGTATATATTACATACTCACTTTTATACCTAGTTTGTACTTATAATTTTATAGTGTTGTTTATAGAAGTCCCCATAAACTGAATAAGCTCCAGACCCTCCAAATCTCAAGGTTACCAATTACATCTGTCTTGCCAAACTTAATGTTCCATTATTAAAAATTATCTACTAAATGTTTCTGATATGGTTTGACTCTGTATCCCCACCCAAATCTCACCTTGAATTGTAATAATCTCCACGTGTCAAGGACGGGACGAGGTGGAGGTAATTGGATCATGGGGGCAGTTTCCCCCATGCTATTTTCATGTTAGTGAGTAAATTTTCATGAGATCTGATAGTTTTATAAGTTTCTGGCAGTACCCCCTGCTTGCACTCACACCATCCTGCTGCCCTGTGAAGGTACCTGCTTCTCTTTTGCCTGCTGCAATGATTGTAAGTTTCTTGAGGACTTCCCAGCAATGCAGAACTGTGAGTCAATTAAACCTCTTTTCTTTGTAAATTACCCAGTCTCAGGTACTTCATAGCAGTGTGAGAATGGACTAATATGCAATAAGCAATTTTTGATATAACTGATTACTCCTTCCTGCTTCAAACTTTTTTTTCATAGGATTCTAACTCCCACTCTGTTCAGATTTTCTTTCATTCTCATAGCACCACCCTCAGTCTCTTTTGGTGGAAGCTTCTTCTCTTTCAAACCTCTAAAAATGGAAGCGTCTCAAGGCTTACATCTAGGGGTATATTTTACCTACCCTCCAGCCCTTTTCCCTTCTCCTCCTTTATCTATTTACTATTTACCTCACTGACCACATAGGAGGTCTTATCTAGACTCATGGCTTCATGTATCATCTCTATGCAGAAGATAATCAAGTTAAGTTTTTAATCCAATCTTCTCCCCTGTTTAAATTTTGTATCTGACACCTTCATCTGGAAAAATAAGATACATCTCAATTAAGTATGCTTGAAAATGAATGCTTGATTTTTAAAGACTCCTAACACCTGCCTTCCATCAGTCTTTCCTAACTCAATTAACAGTGTCTCTATCCTTTTAGCTTTTCAGATGGCAATTTTAGAAGCCATCATCATTTTTCCCCTTTCTCTCACACCTCACATTAATTCCATTTCATTTGGTTTGCTATAATCTTTAAATATATTTAAGCCGGATCACTCACAGAACTTGTAGTATATTGTTTCTTTTCTTCTATTAACATAGGAGAACTATAAATTAAGAGATATGTTTTGCCTTTTGTTGCTTTTTAGGTTCCCATCATCCACTTTTCATAAATAAATAAATACAAATGTTAATATTATGACATTAAATAGTTTATGACAATTATTTATGTATTCAAATTAAATCCTTTAATTAGAATGACTACAAACTCATAGATGATATTAGGAATATATAAGAACAACTGCCTTCCAACTGTCCCTATGGAAAAAGATATCCAGAACATGTGCAGAGAATGACAGGAGCACTCCAAAGCTTCTATTACTACGCTGTGCTAAGATGAATGATGGCCCACTAAAGATGTTCACATCCTAATACCCAGGAACCTCTGACTGTTTGTTACCTTACATGCAAAAAGGATTATACAGAAGTGATTAAATTTAAGGCTGTTGGGATGAGGAGATTAATTCAGATTATCTGAGTGGGCCAAATCTAATCTTATGAGTTCTTATAAAAGAGAGGCAGGGGGTGTCAGAGACGGAGAAGATGTGACAGCCAACACAGAACTGAGAGAGAGTAACAAAGAGGCGGGGAGTGGGGGGAAATTGGAGGATGCTATCCTCCTTGATTTGAGGATTAAGGAAAGGGCAATAAACCAGGGAATGCAGGAGGCTCCAGAAGGCAAGGGAACAGATTCTCATTAAACCCTCTAAAGCTGAGTTTTGATATGTGCACTTTAGCCCTGTAAGACCTATTTTCAGACTTCTAACCTCCAGAACTGTAAAATAATAAATTATGTTGTTTTAAGCCAGTAAATTTTAGTAATTCCTTATAGCCACAATAGGAAACATACAGGTACACAGGAGTTCTCCTATATAAAATGGCACTTTTGTTTTAAATGCATGCTATCTAGAATTCCATTCTCTGCTACTAATATGGAGACTCCAATGTCCTTCTTTTATTTCTCCTACAATGTGCTTGGACTGTATTTTCTCATCCAATCACTTAGGATTTTTCTTACTTTGTGAAGGAATTACTGTTTTTAGAGTACATTCATTTTGCTTTCCAAAAATGTATGTTTTACAAAATAGGGAAGTTAGTACATTTACAATTGTACCTTGATTGTATGTATTTGCCCTAAATTAAAGTTTTCCACTTTCTTCTATTTGTATTTAGAGTTTACCATTTTTACCTTCTATCTCATACACATATAATTCCTGTTGGTCTAATTATCCTTTTTCCTTCTTTCACTCCATATGTCACATTAGTCTCTATTCTTTAAAATAGAGAAAGCCTTTGTAAACTTTTATTCACTCTTGATGTATATTGAGGGTCTCTTGTTTATCCAGAAGTAGTTATGTACAAATCAAACATTTATATTTTTCAGACAAAACTTTTACATATGTCATTTTATTTAACTCTCACAAAAATCCTGCACTGCAGGCAGAATGATCTCATTTTTCTCATTCTACAGAGTACTAGAACTCTTAAGCCTCATTAAACTCCTCTTCTTACAATCACCACCTTCACTATCAACTGATTATCTCAAATAAGAACAGAGAAAGAAGATGGCACAATGCTACCTATGGAAAAGCCTTTATTAGCTTATTGTACCATCACTTACACATCTGTATTATAATTTGTTTCTTTAAAATAAGTCAGCTCTTAGTAGTAGTACTGATTCTGATGTGACCTTAGTTTGAGGGCTGGTAGAGGAAATTACATAATCACATTGAAAAGGTATCTCAGATTAAATTATGAGGGAGTGCCCAGGATAAGCAGAAATAGGACTGATCCTACTGTTAATGGATAATTTTGTCATTAAGTCATTTTACTTACTTACTTTGACACATTCTCTGACACATTCTCTGACACATAATGCAAATTGGACTTCTGTTCAACATATTTAGCCAGAAAAAAAGTACCAAAAGGTGTTTGAAGGGAAAGGTATATGTTCTTAGAGAAAATATGTTTTAACATAAATTATAGTAAACTCTGATATCTCAATTATAGATACTGATACAATGATAGGTGAACCAGGTTTGTAATAACTGAGATCAGATCAACAATACCACTTTTTATTCTTCTTTCACGCAGATAAGAAGGAAATAAAGCAGCATTTATTGAGTGTTTGTGAATGCCAGGTACATTTATATATTGTTTCAATTAGTTTTTTGTCCTTGTAAAGTAGACATTTTATTCTATTCAATGTGCTGTTTTGAAAACTGTGATGAAATGACATTTTTTAAAAAATGACCAAGGACAGAACACATAGCAAGCATGATATTTTAAACCACCTACAACTTACAGTATAAGACTGATATAGAAAACAGAAAGCTGATATTAGATCTGTCCTGTTACGATATGAAATCTAGTTCCAAAAAATATAACCATCCCCTGATGCAATGATTCTCAAAGTGTGGTCTTGGATCAGCAGAATCAGATCCCAAACGAACTTCTTAAAAGTGTATATTATTGGGTCCCCTCTTAGACCTATGAAGTCCAGCAATCTGTGTTTAGCTAGTTCCCTAGGGGCCTGTGGATGCTCTTCAAGTTTGTGAAGCACTGCTCTTGTCTTTGCCTTTCTGTTTCACTTTTTTCTTTCACCCTGAAAACGCTCTTGTCAGACAAATCTTTCATAGTTGGAAACCCTCAGTGAGGAAATTTTTTATTTGGTTCCTTGGGTTATATATTTTTCCTAGACTATTTTTTTTTGGCTTCAATATAGTGTATGTGAATCTCATTCTCTCCATTCCACATTACTATCAACTTTTTCTCCTCCTAAAAGGCTCAGTTTGTCGGCTAAGTATTGTTAAATTCATTTTGCTGTGTCTGAAAGGGAAGTGAGCCATTAAGGGAAAGCTCCACTGGATCTGTGAGTAGTAATTTTTTGATAAAACTTTTACAATTTTTTAAAAATCTCATATTAGATATAAAAATGTAGAGTCTCTTTCTTATGAAATGGGTGGGTTTTGCTTGGGCTGTATTATTCGCCCAATTGAATGTGGGGCCCTGGAATCTTTTTTAATAAAATGAATTGTGGTGGACAGGGGCTGAGATGATACTGAATGATTGTGTCATTCAGTGACACCATGATTGTATCATTCATGGTGTTCACACATCTGTGTTATCCCCTTCCTTTGAGTTTTGGCAGGACCTGTGACTAGCCTCTAACCAATGGACTACGACAAAGATGATAGGCTGTCACATGACTAGGTTTCTCACATAGAATTTCATATCAGCCAACTGGAGCTGGAAACTCTTCTTGTAGTCTTGAGAAAGTAGGTGGTCATGTGGAAGAAACTGTAGACAGCTTAAAGGCAAATTCCAGCCAACAGCTAGCAAAAATCTGAGCCTTCAGTTAAACAGAAGCAGTGAAATCAATTCTGCCCACAACCTGAATGACCTTGGAAGCAGATTCTTCCTCAATTGAGCCTCCAGATGAGAATGCAGCCTGGCCAACAACTGCCTCATAAACTGTGAAACTGACTCTGAGCAGAGGACAAAGCAAAGCTGTGCACAGACTCCTGACTTACCAAGCCTGTGAGATGATATTCCCAAATTATTTTAAGCTGATAGATTCCTGGAAATTTTATTACATATCAATAGAAAACGAATACACTAATTATCTCTGATTTTTCTGCCCATTTCACTCATCATTTTTCCCTGGCAGATGCCTAAGATGTGAAAAAATAAAGAAAACTTGAAAGTTCGGGCTTCATGGTTGCTAATGGGCTCCTTGTCTCTCTTTTCCCTCCAAGTTGCCCACACTTCCCCATAGATCATATGTTTTTTAATTTATCTTACATGTTTAGTCCTATTTTCAGTAGAAACAGTTATTTCTGGGAGATCATAATTATACCAATTTCTCTCTCTTGTGTTTTCTTCAAAGAATGGGAAAAACAAATCCTAAACCTTAGAAATGCCCCTGCCTGGTGAACTCTGTGGTGGCTGAGAGGCCTTCTTTTCTGCAGGAGTTTTCAGATCTTTCCTTCTGGCTTCCTAGTTATCTCTTCAGTATGATTTTCTCCAAATGTGAAGCATTTACGCGACTAGGCCCTTTAGCTTTTCTGCATCACATCTGGGAAGGCTGAGATAGAAACTGAGCCTTTCTTAATGCTGCCTTTTCTCTCTTTCCCCAGTTGCCACTTTTAAAAATTATGGCACAAGATTGTGACCTTTCCTTAGTATCAATAATGCAGGTGTTGTTTGCTAGTTTCCATCTTATTTTGTGTCCATTTTTTAGAGGGGATAATGTTTTTTGAAATATTTCATGTTCTGTAAATCTTCTTTCCCTCTGGCTTTCTTCCAATTCAGTCAATGGGTTTCAATGCTGCAAGGGAAAGATGAATTACTAGCTAAAAAAACCAAAACCATTTCTCAACTTTGACTGTTATTTCTTCTTTACCCCTTGTGAGGCAATAGTTTTGAAAGCCAGGCTTTGTTTAAAACAATGTTTTACAAATTCTTTGAGTTACCCCTAACCTATCAAAGAGCAATAATTATGAATTTTGATGTTACCTTTGTATAATGATGTTGGATATTCTCTTGTATGGATGTTATTTTTGGATGTTATGTTTGGATGTTGTCTTTGTATCTTTGGATGTCATCCTTTGTATAAGCCAATGCATCTCAAAGTGTAGTCCCTGGATCAATAGCATTAACATCATCTAGGAACTAGTTTGAAATGAACATTTTGGTTTTTTTCTCAGAACTATTCAATAAGAATCTCTGGGAGTGGGGCCTAGCAATCTATGTTTCATCAAGTCCTCTAGATGATTCTGATACACAGTAACGTTGGAGAACAGCTGCCGTGAAGATAACTGATAAGTGAAGATAAATAGAAATAAGTCATAATATGACACAGATAAAATTGTTAAAACATGCATAAGGCAAAATTTCTACCTTTTCCTCCTCAGGGACAATAGGAAGGCAAAGTGAGGAATTATACGTAGTGAAAACAACCAGATATATATAGGAATTGTGAAAACATCAGAGCTAGAGGCCAGCTGCACTAGGGCATAACCTAGAGTTTGGGTGGAATACAAGTCTTAGGAAAAGTTCCATATTTACTTAGCACCGTGTTTAAAATGGTACCAGAGCAATAAAGTAGGGTTGGCAAAGGAAATTGGTGAGATCACCTAAGATAATGCTGCTGCTTTTCCATGGCTTATCCATGGCATGCAGGACACTCTGATTTTCTTCCTGTACCTCACGCAGGGGACATGGAAATATGGAGGGGACTGGCAAGGGCCTGGGGCTGGGAAGAGGGGATTGCTACGTGTGGAAAACTGAATGACAAGAGATGATCTCAGTCAAGCATACTGCCAATTGTCAACAGCACTGGGCATGAGAAAATGCTCAAAAACTAGGCAGAACCTGATTATCATAAGTGGAGTCAGTGTGGGCAGGGGCTGGTGCCCAGAGATAAATGAGCTGGGATAGCTTTGCTGGGTTCCTGCAGAGAAACACAGAATTTGTACCCCTTTCTGTCAATAATAATTTCCCCTTCATCCAGAAACTACATTGTGAAAGTAGAGTAGGAAGGAGGGAGAAATTCTATGTAAGAATCTGAATTCTAATTAATGTAATATATACAAAAAAGGATTAATTTCAACTGAGAGAGATATTTAAACCAGTGGTCCCTGATTTATTGTTGAGTGGTGTTTAAATATCGACCTCATAACCCCCATCCTGCTCCCAGTTTGAGTGTAAGTGCGTGAAAGCAATAATATCAGTTATAGAAAATAATGCTACATTTTAAAAGAAACAATATAATCTTGAGTTAAAATTTTAAGATGGATTTTGTTAATTTTTAAAGGCTGAATTTTGGATTCCATTTCCTTCTCCCATCTTTCAGGGTCTATTCAAATATTTTTCTTAACTCTGCCTCTCAAAGACAAATCATAAAGCTGATTTTTTTTATTTTAGGTAAAGTATTTTAATTAATTGCCAATTTGATACAATTGATTTAGCTTTAGTATAAACTACAAAATCAGAAAAACTAGTTAAATTATATATATGCAATTTGATTGTGTTTATCAAATTATTTTAAAACATACATCATTGAAGAAAAATAATAATTTTCCTAAACAGATTGAGTTGCATGTATTCCCTCTGGACTTTTTATTTAACTTATTTTTAGGTGATTTTCTTGAAGATACAATGTACATATTACTACAATATCTATCTATGGATTTCTTTATGATAAAATTGATTTTTGTAAAGCTATATCCAGATAGTGCTGAAATAAATTATTCCACCTCCTTTGTAACATTAGAAAGTGCTTTCCAGGCACTTTCAAGATTACATTGGTAAGTTTTAGGTCTTGACTGTCTGCTTTTTCTGTGTGTAGAGATATGAAGAACCTATGGGGGGGTTAAGAAAAGTTCCCACATAATTATGGGGATGTGAGAAGAAAAGAATGCTGATTTCATACATTTCATTCATTTAAAAAAGACAATTTCAGTGACTACTTTATCCTGTTCTAAGGCCTAGAGACCTCAAGATGGGGGGTGTGTGAGGAGGTGCTGCAGGTAGCAGCTACTCTCAAGTAAGTCCCTCACAATGCAGTTCCAAGACAAAGACAAATATATAAATAACGACAGACTAAATGATAGTTTCTAAGAATGAAAATGAACACAAAGTACAGTTGTATCATAAGAGAAAGATATACTTATATTGGAAGTAGTCAGGGGGACATCACAAAGGAAGCAACATCTGAGCCAAAATTTTTAAAAGGAATTCTTAAGAGTGACAAGCAGGAGAAAAGGAAGGTGAAGCTTTACTCTGGATATACTTCTGAGAAGAACTGAAAATTCAGGGTAAAATACTCTTGTAAGCTGTAGTGATGAAACTGTGAAGCACCAGCAGTGTTGAATCAGGCAAACAAAAGCTGAGAGATACTCATTGGTTGTATCACTGAAACAAAGACTGGGAACTTGTATAGGGTTAATTAAAAGGAGAATCTAATCAGATATAGTTGGTGAATCCTGGAATGGATTGTGGAGGCCATTTAATGACCTTTCTAAATATAAGGCCAGCTGACTTTGTGTCTACTTTGTTAGAAGGAAAAGGAAAAGTAAGAAAGATAATTTTTATTAGAGTC
Source organism: Pongo abelii (assembly GCF_028885655.2). Lineage (NCBI taxonomy): Eukaryota > Metazoa > Chordata > Mammalia > Primates > Hominidae > Pongo > Pongo abelii. Next base: position 53,513,356 of record NC_071997.2, on the reverse strand, counting down.
AAAATTTGTATTCCTGCACTAGCCATAAACCCAGAAAATAAGCTACTGTTTGTGGAAAAACCAAACACTGTAAAATAGTTAAAGAGGTTTATTCTGAGTCAATATGAATAACTATAGCCCAAAAGAGCAGTCTTGAAAGGTCCTGAGAAAGTGTGGCCGAGGCAGGTGGGCTACAGCTTGGTTTTGTACATTTTAGGGAGACAGGAATTACAAAGACATAAACCAATACGTGGTAGGCATACATTGGTTTGGCCCCAAAAGATGGGACATCTAGAAGTGATAGGATGCAGGGGGTAGAGTGTTACAGGTCATAGATTGATTCAAATATTTTTGATTGGCAATTGGTTGAAAGACTTAGCCTTGTCTAAAAAAATTGAAGCCAGTGTAAAGAAATGCTTGCATTAAGATAAAGGGGGCTATGGAAGCCAATGTTCTTGTTATGTAGATGAAGCCTCTAGGCAGCAGCCTTCAGAGAGAATAGATGATAAATATCTATTTTCAGGCCTTAAAAGGTGTCAGACTGTTAATCTCTCCTAGATCCAGGAAAGGCCAGAAAAGTGTAGGCCTGGCTGCATTAATGGAGATTCTCTATAGGTGCAAATTTCCCCCACAAAAGATGGTTTTGCATTTCAAAATATGTCAAAGTATATATACACACATTGTATACACACACACACACATATATACACACACATACTTATATATATTTATATATATACAGTTATATATACTTACATATATACGTATATATTTTCAGTTCTTCTCAGAAGTATATCCAGAGTAAAGCTTCACCTTCCTTTTCTCCTGCTTCCTTTTCTCCTTTTCTCCAGTGCCTGCTATCTGTCATGTGATGCTATATCAGAGTCAGGTTGGAATTTGGTATCTAATTGCCACAAAGAGTCTATTTTGTCAGTCTTAGGTCTGTTGTGCCTCATTCCAAAAGGGAGGGGATATAATGAGGTACATCCAACCTGTTTCCTTCTGGCTGGGAATTCAGTCTTTCAGGTTTCTCTGGTGTCCCCTTGACCAAAAGGGGGTTCATTCAGTCAGTTGGGGGGCCTAGGATTTTATTTTTTATTTACACCAACTTCTGATTATTAAGCAGAAAAATATTCCTACCAAATAACAGAATTCATAAACTGCATCTCATAATATCAACTGCAGTGGAAACTACAAAAATATTAACTTACGCAAATGAAGACTTCCTCTATGCCTAACATGCCAGAATTTTAGAGAGTTCCTGTTAGACCTGTGCTAATGATATAGGTTGATAAATTTTCAAGCTAAACTCTCTGATAGGACAAGAGTACTGCCATCTTAATGAGATTCCACCATCTTAAAGTATCAAGCTTTTGTTTCTCAGAACTGTCCATTGCTACCTGACCAAACCACAAATGTCAGTCCTGCCCATATCTTCAACAGAACATAATGACCCTAATTGCAACAAAGCTTATCAAAGTCCAGCTAGCACCTTCCTAGCCCCTCACCGATAGGAACCTCTCTTAGAGCACACTTTCCCCACCCAGCCCTTTTTAAAAGCCTTAGGCTGTAAGAGAAGTTTGCTCCTGACCGTGCCAGCCAAAAGCCTTTCTCAGGTTTACTCTCAATAAAACTGTCTCAACTGTTGAGGTGCCTTCTCTTCTCTCCCTTCCTTCCATTTCTCTACCCTAGCACTCTCCTTCCTTGAGAAACAATGACAAATGTGTTTAATGTGTGATACACACCATTGGCTGAGATGATCTTGTTAGCAGCAGTGAATCCATATGGGTCTGTAGCAACTTCAATTCTTGCCTCCTCAAAAGAAAGAATTCAACCAAGGGGGCATAAGGCAGACTGAGAGACTGAGGCAAGTTTTAGAGCAGAAGTGAAAGTTTATTCAAAAGTTTTAGACTAGGAACGAAAGAATGTAAAGTACACTTGGAAGAGGGCCAAGCAGGCGACTTGAGAGATTCAAGTGCCCTGTTCGATCTTTGACTTGTGGCTTTATACACTGGTATGCTTTCAGGGTCTGTGTGACTTCTCCCCTGATTCTTCCTTTGGGGTGGGGTGTCCTCATGCCCAGGGTCCTGCCAGCACTTGGAAGGGATCACATGTGCAGTGTGTTTACTGAAGTTGTGCACATGCTCACTTGAGGCATTTTTCCCTTACCAGTAGGTCATATGCCAGTTACACTCTGCCATTTTGCATCTTAGTGTGCATGCTTGGGTCCATTCATTGTCCAACTCCTGAGATCTTATCAGGAAGCTGCTGATCACCAGCTTCAGGGGTTTTCTATGTATTTGGAGACTGCCTTTCCCCGGCACCATCTGTGACCGATTATTATTTTAGAGCGACAGCATAACAACCACCTGAACATCACCTGATGGTTGCCTGACATTCCAGGAGTGGGGCCTCTTCTGCTCTGCTTATGTGTCTGCCTAACTTCCCACTGTAACAATCTCATTGGCAGAATTTTAAATATTCTTGATTGTAATTTACCTATGTTACTCTATGCTTGTTCTGATCATTGCCCCTCTGGGCACTTACTCTCTTCCATATATATTAGAAGCAATCTCTGAAGCTCTAGCCAAGTGGCATTGTTCAGAATGCAACCAACTCTGCTCCCCAAACACAGTGTAAGACCAACAAGCCTGTTTGAAATGCTAGAAAATAGAAATTCTAGACTTAATTACCAAATACTGTGGTATCTTTCTCATCAGACTCCTTATTCCTCTTTCATAAAAATGTTGGTTCTAATGGCAGCTTTGTGAAATGAAACCTCACTGTAACTGTGTCTTAACGTGAGTTCAGTGCAGCTGAAGAACGTATTTTAATCAGTAATAACAATCTTCTCAATTCTGCATCCTATGGTTTTATGTTGGGTAAAATAACTCACCACTTAGAATATAGACAGCTAATTCCTTGTTACCTCTACTTGTAGTGACTAAATTCACATTCAATTGAACTATAGCGGTTCATATTCCTTCTCTTTGTTTATTTTGTTTCTTTTTATATACACATAAAATAGTTTTATTCATATATTCAAAGTGAACTCACACTTAATAGTATAATCCTCCAAAGCTGTGACTGATAGTGTCAGAACAATTGTAAATATATGACAATTGAAGATTTGTTTAATCATTGTTAATTAAGTGAAATAGAGAAATTGTTGTAAAATTCATCCTGTGGCGTTATGTTCTGTTTAGACCATGTGAAAGTACATAAAGAATTTGAGTTGGCATGACCTAGAATGAAGGACATCTGTACTTGCAGAAAGGGATAACTATGCCATCTTGTCTTGTTACCTAGAAATGTATTTATGACAGTCTTTGACTCCCAGATTACGTGTCTTATTGTTGATGCCAATTTTTTTGTATGAAGTTGTATGTATGCCATAGCTCTTAAAATACTTTCAACAAAGGAGCCCATTTTCATGCATTCTAAATACAAATAAATACTTCGTTTGTGGTTCTGACCATACTCTAATATCTATTACATTTCTAAAACTTTCTACATGGCCTCCTACTCAGCTGATTTCTATGAATATTCCATGTGGTTTAAAAATTTAGTACTTTCTCTAAATCTCATGTAAGAACCATATATCTGTCTGTCTTTACCTACCTATCATTTCTCTATGTCCTCTGATAGGATATTATTGGTTTATGCACATTCATATACACACATATAAAATCTTTCCTTTTTTTTTGCTTAATCTATATATTTTTCTGACAATGAGTAAAAACTCCAACACAAATGTTGATTTATCTATTTCTTTCCTCTCTTTAACAGTTTCCTATGTTTCGAAGGAAGCTTGTTAGATGCATATATGCTTATATCATTATAGTATTAACTTTTTCTTTTTATTTTATCAGAATGTAATATTACTTTTTCTCTTATAAAGCTTTTCACTTTAAATTCTATTCTGCTCTGAAAGAAAATTTGTTATGCAAGCTTTCCTCTCACTGCCTGTAATATCCTTCTAGTCATGTAATTTAAACTTTCAGAATTATTTTCACTTAAAGTCAGTCTGTGTAAATTACAAGTATTAAATCTTGGATAATTGTTCAGTCTGAGGGTTTTGCCCCTTCGATTGTTAAGTTCTTTTTATTGAATTGCATGTGATTATTGTTATGTTAGGATATAGCTGCCTTTTTTGCCCATGCTTTATTTTGCAAGATTTTATTTATTCCTCCTTTTTTCTTATCTGCCTTCAATTAGATAGAATGATTGTTGGACTAAAAACTATTCATTTCATCTTTATTTGTCTGATGTTTTCCCTAACAATCATATTAACTTTCCTCTAACCATTTTAAAGTATCCATAATATTTCCCTAAACTATTAATAGTTCTTAGCATACTCAACTCTATTTCCCAGCTCTTATTGGTAACACATGGAATCTTAGTTCTGCTTATGGATATGAGAGGAGGTTAAGAAATTGTTGCATAGTTTCTTAATGGATTTCCCTTCTTGCTTTTTTTTCTTCTAATTGTTCTCTCACCTTCTTTCTATATCTAAAATACTGTATTCAAATATTTTGTTTCAAAGATAGTAGACGAGGTATACAATTTCAGGATATAACTTACTTTTTTCTGAGTTTTAAAACTATAATTTTATTTCCTTCATGAGACTGGAGCTTTTTTTTATTTTTTTATTTTTTATTTTATTTTATTTTATTATTATTATACTTTAAGTTTTAGGGTACATGTGCACAATGTGCAGGTTAGTTACATATGCATACATGTGCCATGCTGGTGTGCTGCACCCATTAACTCGTCATTTACATTAGGTATATCTCTGAATGCTATCCCTCCCTCCTCCCCCCACCCCACAACAGTCCCCAGAGTGTGATGTTCCCCTTCCTGTGTCCATGTGTTCTCATTCTTCAATTCCCACCTATGAGTGAGAACATGCGGTGTTTGGATTTTTGTCCTTGTGATAGTTTACTGAGAATGATGATTTCCAATTTCATCCATGTCCCTACAAAGGACATGAACTCATCATCTTTTATGGCTGCATAGTATTCCATGGTGTATATGTGCAAATGAGACTGGAGCTTTTAAAAGAAGTCTGATGTGATTTTAATTTCTATTTTCCCTACTGTGGCCTGCTCTTATTTATTTATTTATTTATTTATTTATTTATTTGTTTGTTTTTTGAGACAGAGTTTCACTCTTGTTGCCCAGGCTGTAGTGCAATAGCACGCTCGGCTCACTACAAACTCCTCCTCCCAGTTCAAGCAATTCTCCTGCCTCAGCCACCCGAGTAGCAGGGATTACAGGTGCCCGCCACCATGGCTGGCTAATTTTTGTATTTTTAGTAGAGACAGGGTTTCACCGTGTTGGCCAGGCTGGTCTCGAGCTCCGGACCTCAAATGATCTGCCCGCCACGGCCTCCCCAGCTGCTGAGATTACAGGCATGACCCACTGCAGCCGGCTGCCTGTTCTTATTTTTAGAAAATTTTTGACATTACTTTTGTGTCTTGAATGTTTTCACATATCATCACTGTAATATGTAAACATGTGAATTTTTTCAGCTCTTAGATATTTGGATATCTATACTTTTAACCTAATTTCCTTAAGAAAAATGTATGTTTATTATTTCTTTAAATACACCTTCCCTTTTATGAAATTTTTTCCATTATTTATTTATACTTATAATTCTTCAACATATCTTAATTTTTAAAAATTATAACCTTTTAATGTATTTGTAGTACAGTCCCTTGTTTTGACAGTATAGCAAATCAATTTACTCTTTGACGATATCCTTTCTGCTATGTATGCCTATTTAAGCTCTTATTTTTAACTATAATATTTTTCATGTATTTTCATTTGGCTTTTATTTATAATTACTTAATCTTTATGCTCTTTAAAAATCATATATTGATGCACTATCAGTCATAGAAACTTGGCAGATACAGAAACTAGCATTTTGAAAAAGTAATAAACAGTACACTTTTTTGTTTTCTTATAATAGATAAATGTAAATCCTTTAAAATATTGTTTATTAATTCTACTTTTATCTAATACGAATTATGCTACTCAATTTCCACAACTTTTTTCTATGCAAAACCCACATTTTCACAGGTTCATCTTGACCAGTCATGTGTACTCAGGGAAATGGGCTAAAATCCCAAACTTAATTCAAGGAATAGTAAGTTTATAATTAATTTTATAAGATAGTGCCACAGTGTTTTTCAAAGTTGCTATAACATATAACATTGCTTCCAAAAATCAATGGTAATTCAGTTCTTCTGAATATATACCAGCACTTGGTTGGTCAGGTTTTTGTTTTGTTTTGCTTGTTTTTTTTGTTGTTGTTGTTACTGTTGTTATGTTTGCTTACTAATTTGTTAGACTTTATTTTCAATTTACTTGTTTTAAATGGTGTGTAGCCATATCTCATTTTGGTATTAATTTGCATTTCTCTAATAACTAATGATATTTCGTGTGCTTATTTACCACCTGAATATCTTCCTTGCTGAAGTGTTTCCTCAAATATTTTGCTCATGTTTTATTGGTTTGAATATCTCTATTGAGTTTTGAGAGTTTTTTATATTTTCTTGCTACAAATCCTTTACCACTTATAAACACTGTAAATATCTTTTCACACGTCATATCCTGTCTCTTCATTCTCTTAATATTATCTTTTAAGTAACAGCAATTTATAATTTTTATGAAGTCCAATTCCCTATGTTTCTCTGTTATGCATTGTGTTTTTGATGTTATATATATGAAATGTTTGACTAACTCAAGATTTTGCCCTATGTTTCTCATAGAAGTTTTATATTTTAGGATTTTTTTTAGGTCTATGATCCATTTTGAATGATTTTATATAAGGCAAGGTATTTATTTATTTATTTTTAAATTTTAGATTCAGGAGGTCCACGTGCAGGTTTGTTACAAGGATATATTGCATAATGCAGGGGTTTAGGCTTCTACTGAACCCAAGCAAGCATTATGGAGATTTCTCAAAACTAAAGAAAAAAATGGGTATTCAATTATTTCATAATCATTTGTTAAGAAGACTGCTTTTCCCCTCATTGAATTTCCTTTGTACCCATGTTGCAAATCAGTTAACCACCTATGTGTGGGTATATTTCTAGAGTATTGTGTTTCATTGATCTATGTATCTTTTCTTTAGTTAATACCAGTTTCTTCATAATTGTAGTTTAGAGTTAGTCTTAAATTTAGTGATTCTTCCATCTTTGTAATTGTTTTTCAGAATCATTTTGATTGTTTTTATTCATTTGCTTTTCTACACAAATTTTAGATTCACCTTGGTTATTTCTATGAAAAACCGTTCTAGGATATTCACTGAAATTGTGATAAATCTATAGATCATCTAGAGAATGGATGTCTTAGTAATGTTAATTTTCCAACCCATGAACATGGTGTATCTCTCCATGTATTGAGGTAATCTGTGATTTCTTTCATAAATATGTTGTAGGTTTCCGCATACAGATAGATCCAGCATTATTTTAGATTTAATACCCAAATATATTGTACATACTATTTCAAGCAGTACTAAATTTTATTTTTCAATTTCTAATTTTATATTACTAATCATATAGAAAGACATTTAATTTTTGCCTATAAATCTGAGGTCCACAACTTTGCTAAACACAAATACTCGTTCTAACAGCTTACCTGTAGAGTCTTTTAGATTTTTCTGTATAGGGAATCATGTTGATTGTTTGATTTCTTCTTGTCTAAGCTATCCGAATTTTATATTTTTACTTGCCTTATTAAACTATGAACTCAGTATGTTACTGAATAAGACGTCATGAAAGCGATGTTCCTGATTTTAGAGGAAAACATTTAGCCTTTAACTATTAAGTATATTAATTGTAGGATATTGTTCCTTTTCCTAGTTTCTTGAGAGCATTTCTAGTCCCCCTTGAAAAACTTGGCTTTATTTGGAAGTCTCAGTTTTCTGTTGATTAATAATATCTCAGCTCATGCTCACTAAAGCCTATGTTCAGTTTCCAGTTGCCAACAGAGTCATCAAAAAAATCTTCCCACCATGTCTTTGAGATCTTTCATTTCCAACTCTGAAAATTAGCACCACCCCTAACATTCACACATACATGCTTTTTTTGTTGATGTTGTTGGGCTCTGCTACATATGTTTTAAAGTGATACATTTTTTCCAGGTTTCATAAGTATAGTACACTAGTTTACTCTTCCATATTGCTGAAATCATAAGTTATTATCCCCATTTTAGAGATTAGGAACCAACAGTAACTTCTTTTGGGAAGAGAGGAAACTGAGTTCCCAATAAGTTAAGAAATGTATCAAATTTAAATGTACCTCATCTTAAAGTCGGTCTTTTTCTGGTAGTCTATGAAACAGTATCTGAATGTATACAGGTGAACAGCAGGTCAGCTGGAACAGTATGACTTAGGCAATATGCATAATTTAATCAGAGGTCTATAAAATATTTTAGATTTATAAAAGTGAAAATAAAGATTTTGTTAATGAAAAAATTTGGCTAATTTTCTAACAATTAATTTTTACCTGTTTAAATCACAATTCAATGACATTTCAAATGTATACAGAAGGTAAAAATAATGGAACGGATAGTATTACATTACTTTTAATGGCAAAAACCGCAATTACTTTTGAACCAACCTAAAAGAATGTTATGAATCAATAGAGACTTCTAATTAAATAATGGAAATTTCAAATATACAGACTAATATATAAAGAGATCTTTCCAATTACCATCTTTTCTGACATTAAATATCTTATCATATACTATATGTTTCCAATTATTTTAAATTTATGTAGTACTCTGAATAAATTTGTTTATAAGAGCCAGACTTTAAATTAAATAAAAAAAGGAACAAATGAACTAACTTTCCATTTTGCTTTGTTTTCATGAAAGCCATTTTTACCTGTTCAGATAACATAAATATTTACTTCTAAATACAAATCACTTAGGTTTTTTAAATCCATGTTATTTGTTGCCTTTTAATCATATTCAGTGACATTCTGCTTTGTATTGTGACATTTAAAGCAATATAAATTTCCAACTGCCCATCTGAGGACTATACTTTCAAATATTTTAACACCTCAGTGACTTCCTACTGAACCATAAAAATATTTATACATTCATATTTCAAAGCATTTAGACTATGGGAAGCTCATAATAAGATACAAAAAAAAAATTATTATTACTAGAACATAATTTGTATGTGTGTCCATGTATGCATAATGAAGGAAAGGAAAAAATGCTTTGCCAAAGTGACTTGTTACAGATAATCATAAAATGGAAGAAAGGAAAATAATTAATGACTTCCTCCCAGTGTGATATTTGCACAAACCTCTTGACAGCATGAAGCAACAACTATCAAGCCTCAATTTGTGCTAAGTGTTTTCATATGGTAATGGATGAAATAACTCTGGATTTAACAGATTTTCAGATCTGCTACTTTTTTATGTCCCCAATATTTTCCAATTGCTCTAGTAGTCATCAATTTATCTTTTATCACCTGAGTTATTAAAGATGGGCATTAGAGTTAATCATGTTTACCTCATAGCCTATTGAAATTGTCATAATACACATCAAAAATGTCCTCATGGATTGTCATAAATAGAGCTAAATGAAGATTCAGAGAATTTACTCTGAAGTATAAATGCCAAAGCAAGGCAGTGTTAAATGGTTTAGGTCGAAGGCAGTCTTAAATGGTTTAGGTCGGTGCCTAAGTAGGTTTATTTGAGAGGCACTCAGGAAAGATCTCTGCTGGGAAAGTAATTTGTCGCCTTTTTGACACTATGCCTGAAATTGCACATTCAGGATTCATTCCTTTGGTTTACGCAAATAACTCTAGAATGCAAATAACCCTAGAAATTAGGTCAATAGTTCCCAGTCTTGCCACTTGTTCATTTGTTGTTTACAGATCAACTGATTTTGCTACCAATGTCCAATTTCTATCACTTATTAAACATTTTCAACGAGAGCTGTGGCCCTTTGTTATTTGACCCTCATAGCTCTATTAGGTCATTGATCTCATCCCCAAAATGACAGAAATGCTTATCCATGTGATAACTGGTGCTATCAGACTGGAAGTAAGATTTACATGGGCTCTGTGAAATACTGAAAAAAATCCTGTTGCTTGCTCATCCCCAACCATGTTAATTATATATAGGGAAATTATTTTTTCACATTCATTTCCTTATTCTAATTATAAAAATATAAATGCTAATGGGATGCATGACAGCACATAGTGAAAATCATGGTGCTTAATTCATAAAAATCTGAAAACAAAACCCAGTTTAGTTTCTGAGTTGTTGTGTGATCTCCAGATTACTGTTCACTTCATGATGTGATGTGTGTGTTTGGAGGAGGTGGACATCAGTTGCTACCAGAAGTTGTCACATCGTAAAACTTCGCCGAGAAGGCCTCATCATTTGTATTCTGGAGCAACTAGTAAAAAATAGGAATTTTCTATAAAGTTTGAAATAAATTTCCTTTAAAATCATCTGGGACTAGTAACATTTTAGATGTAACTTTGTGATTATTTTATTCAGTGCATTCTGTAATTTGTAATCAGATCACCAAGTCTTCTAGTTATTTTTCTTTTGCTTAGAAATTAGGAGGTAGAATGTTATTCAGATTTGTGTATACTATACTTTTATAAATTTTAATATCTTCTATAACTAAGAAGTTTAAATTATTATATTACCTCCATTATTATATACCTGGACTCTGTGTGTGTGTGTGTGTGTGTGTGTGTGTGTGTGTACCCTTCTTTAATTCTGGGTCTTATCAGCAAATACACTCTTTTATTTTCCCTTTGAAATTGAATTGCTAAGTCATTTCTTTCCTTCCACATTAGCAGCTGGATTAGCTGAAAGGATGGAACATGACAAGGTGTTAGGAAACAAGAGCAGAGGGAAAAATGCTAATAGTTAAAGGTTAAGCCATGGATCCTTTCCAGTTTAATTTTCCATTGTGCTGGCATTAAACAGAAAATTCTGAACACTAGCTGATTCACATAACTGGGACAAAGTTTGTCCGTGATGAATAATAACATATTTAAATGGCAGATACTGTAAAGAAAAAACTTGCATATGTGATAAGGACAAATGTTTTCGAGAAAGCCAAATATTCCAAGGACAGTTCATTCAAAAAATTATTTTAAAAAATATACAGCCTTTAAGTTAGTGATCATTTTGTGAAGGGTAAAAGGAGCAATTCCACTGCTGCATTTGCTTTTACCTCTATTACCTTTTCTTCTAAGCAGTGTGATTGTTAAAATAAAGGTAATAGCAGAAAATTTGGCCTTTATTCTAGCTTTCCAAGTTCATCTTCTCAGGGAACAAACAAGATGCTCTTGAAGAATTTATGTTAACAGAATTGAGGAAACCATAAAAGAATAGAGGCATAAATGCTAAACAATTATTTTAGTGAATTATTATATCCTTTTTCTACCCCAAAAAATCATTATTCAAAAATTTACAGAATAAATTTAAAACTGTTGTTTTCTATGTAAGTTGCACCATGTGCTTGGAACTCTTCCTGGGTCATTCATCTTACTCTTAACAACATTTTTATGATCCGGATATACTACCAGCATTTAAAAATACAAATCTTGTCAAGGGCTAATATCCAGAATCTACGAAGAACTCAAACAAATTTACAAGAAAAAAACAAACAACCCCATCAAAAAGTGGGCAAAGGATATGAACAGACACTTCTCAAAAGAAGACATTTAGGCAGCCAACAGACACATGAAAAAATCATCATCATCACTGGCCATCAGAGAAATGCAAATCAAAACCACAATGAGATACCATCTCACACCAGTCAGAATGGCAATCATTAAAAAGTCAGGAAACAACAGGTGCTGGAGAGGATGTGGAGAAATTGGAACACTTTTACACTGTTGGTGGGACTGTAAACTAGTTCAACCATTGTGGAAGATAGTGTGGCGATTCCTCAGGGATCTAGAACTAGAAATACCATTTGACCCAGCCATCCCATTACTGGGTATATACCCAAAGGAATATAAATCATGCTGCTATAAAGACACATGCATACGTATGTTTATTACGGCACTACTCACAATAGCAAAGACTTGGAACCAACCCAAATGTCCATCAATGATAGACTGGATTAAGAAAATGTGCACATATACACCATGGAATACTATGCAGCCATAAAAAAGAATGAGTTCATGTCCTTTGTAGGAACATGGATGAAGCTGGAAACCATCATTCTCACCAAACTATTGCAAGGACCAAAAAACCAAACACCGCATGTTCTCACCCATAGGTGGGAATTGAACAATGAAAACACTTGGACACAGGAAGGGGAACATCACACACCAGGGCCTGTTGTGGGGTGGGGAGAGGGGGGAGGGATAGCATTCAAAGACATACCTAATGTAAATGACGAGTTAATGGGTGCAGCACACCAACATGACACATGTATACATATGTAACAAACCTGCACGTTGTGCACATGTACCCTAGAACTTAAAGTATAATAAATATATATATATACATAAAATAAAAATAATAAAAATACAAATTTTGGCCAGGCATGGTGGCTCACCCTTGTAATCCAGCACTTTGGCAGGCCGAGGTGAGCAGATCACTTGAGGTTGGGAGTTCGAGACCAGCTTGGCCAACATGGTGAAAACTCTTCTCTACTAAAAGTACAAAAATTAGCTGGACTTGGTGGCGCTCAACTGTAATCTCGGATACTCAAAAGGCTGAGGCAGGAGAATGGCTTGAACCCGGGAGGCAGAGGTTGCAGTGAGCTGAGATTATGCCACTGCACTCCAGCCTGGGTGACAGAGTGAGACTCCATTTCAAAAAAAAAAAAAAAAAAAAAAGAATACACGAATTTTTGTTCTCACCTATAAGTGGGAGCTGAATAATGAGAACACATGGACACATAGGGGAGAACAACACACACTGGGACCTTTCGGAGGGTTAGGGGTGGGAGGAGGAAGAGCATCAAGAAGAATAGCTAGTGGATGCTGGGCTTAAATCTAGGTGATGGGATGATCTGTGCAGCTATTCACCCTGGCACAGGTTTAACTATGTGACAAACCTGCACTTCCTGCACATATACCCTTGAACTTAAAAGTTGAAATTCAATAAATAAATAAATACAAATACAAATTTCTCATTCATTGAAAAAACAATAATGACCCTCAGGAAGGTATAATGACCCTCAGGAAGGTATCACCAGACTAACACCACTCTGCAAACCAAGAGTTTGAGGTAAAATTTAAACTCATTTTTATTTTAAGTACACACCTTTCACATCACTTCTATCCCACAAATACACAAAAATACATACATTTCACATATTCTTGTGACAGTCAAATTGATTTTCTCAATTTTTACATTAACATTATCATCATTTTTGTCTTTTGTATATTAATTATAGAACATTTAGAAAATGACATAAAATAAAAAGTGAAAAAAAATTAAATACAAGCTTAACTAAAGCAACACCATTTATATTCTTCCAGTTCTTGTTCTATGAAATCATTGAGGGAGCTTTAATCTTAGGCAACACTCTCGTATTTTACACATCAGGAGTATTTTACTCAATTCTCATACCTCTAAGAGAAAAATCATTGTTATTATTCCCATTTTAAAGACGAGGGAACTGATACACTTAGTGCAATGGTGCGATCTTGGCTCACTGCAACCTCCACCTCCTGGGTTCAAGCCATTCTCCTGCCTCAGCCTCCTGAGTAGCTGGGATTACAGGAACCCGCCACCATACCCAGCTAATTTTTGTATTTTTAGTAGAGACGGAGTTTCACCATGTTGCCCAGGCTGGTCTCAAACTCCTGACCTCAGGTGATCCACCTGCCTCAGCCTCCCAAAGTGCTGAAATTACAAGCATGAGCCACCAGGCCCAGCCGGAGAACTGATACACTTTCTAGTTTTAGCTTGTAAACTACTGCCCCCAGACTTGACTTACATAGTTTCTTGCAGCCAGCTGTTTACTTTTAGTTGGAAATGATATTTGGAGACTTCAATCTGGGCATTAGGGGTGCTCATTGCAAATGGGCATACCACTGATTCTAGGGCAAGGTTGATAAATAATTTTTTAAAGATAAAATACATCCTGAGCTCATATTGATGGTTCCCATTAAAATGGACTCCAAGTAACACTTTCAAAAAAAAAAAAAAAAATCAACAAAATAGGGCGGTGTTTTGTTCTGTTTTCCCAGTTCTTTTTGTCCTTGGAATATCCTACAAAAACATATAATCAAAATGCTTGTTTTTAAAGTTACTGGGAGTATTGTTTATCTCTGTTTTCATTCCACCAACTAGATACATAATTAGGTTTATTTTTCTTTCTTTTTACTTTGACTTTTGATATTTAGACATTTTTCTCAATATAATTGTGTTTCATAATTACATAAATGGTTTAACTTGCTTTTGTCATTTAAAAATATCTTAAAGGTCATTCCATAAAAATATACAGCTAGATACTGACACAGTATGTCATTTATTTTATATATCAGACTTTCTTCAATCAGCCTTTCATTGATAGACTTGCTTCCAATCTTTTACTATTTCTAAGAGTACATCTGTATTTTTTAAAATCATTTTTTTGAAGTAGGGGGGCTCACTCTGTCACCCAGACTGCAGTGGCACGATCTTGGCTCACCACAACCTTTGGCTCCTGGGTTCAAGCGAGTCTCCTGCTTCAGCCTCTGAGTACCTTGGATTACAGGCACATGCCACCATGCCTGGCTAATTTTTGCATTTTTAGTAGAGACAGGGTTTCACCATGTTGGCCAGGCTGGTCTCGAACTCCTGACCTCAGTGGATCCACCCACCTTGGAGTCCCAAAGTATCTTAAAAACATTTTTAAGCAGTGTATATAGTTGGGATGGATTCCTGGAAATGAATTCATTAATCAAAGTATAATTGCATATGTAATTTTCCTAGATAATGCCAAACTCTCCTCTTAGATACAGCCTTGCTGGTAGAATATGTTGTTAAATTTTTCAATTTTTGTCCATGTAATAGGTAAACAATGTTATTGCCCTATAATTTTATTTTGCATTTCTCTTTTTATATGTGAGGGGATCATCTTATTATGTGGTTAGTAGCTATTTGCATTTTGTCTTCTATAAACTTGCTGTCCCTATTTCTAATTTTTCTAAGTTATTGGATTTTTTTTATTTGAAGCTCTTCATATATTAGAAATAGCAAATTTTAATTTAACACAACTGAAATGTTTTCCAAGTATATAATTTCCTATTTTACATATGTAATACAGATAAATTAAAGAATAAAAATCCAAAAAAATATTTAGCATGGCAATGTATAATATGTATTCTAAATATTCAAAAAATTTTGCTTTTCCAAAAAATTTGTCTCAGCAGATGAGACAGCTATAATAAAATTTTTCTAATTTTTGTTGCACAATTTATGTCATTCCCTTTCTTTCTCAACTTAGAATAATGCTTATGAAAGTTTCCCCACCCTCACTCCATAGAGGAATTAACCCATTTTTTTCTTATAATACATGTATGGTATCATTTGTTATATTTAAATATCTAATCCACTTGGAATTGGTGGTGATATCCTATATATAGAATAAATTCATTTTTATCTTTTTTTATATGCCCATCTAGAGAAGAGACTGTCTTTCCCTCACTGATATGATGTCATCTTTATCACTTAGTAAATTTG
Organism: Pongo abelii; assembly: GCF_028885655.2. Taxonomy (NCBI): domain Eukaryota; kingdom Metazoa; phylum Chordata; class Mammalia; order Primates; family Hominidae; genus Pongo; species Pongo abelii. The sequence goes on along the minus strand of NC_071997.2, from coordinate 53,497,694 downwards.
CAGATGTAATTGGTTATCTTCCTTAAGCTACTTAATATTTTTAAAGAAAAAATTCGTAACTTTACAGTAGAAAGATGTGGTAACGTCATGCTAACCATGTGATCAAAGTAAATATCACCAACAATGACAAAGTCAGCATCATGTGCCTCCTGATGAGCTGAACCGAGGGGTCACAGGACCATTTCTTTGACATTCTTAACAGAATAGCACAACTTTAATTACAAGGACATATCACACAAATTCAGAATGAGAAACATTCTCAATATAACTTGTTATTACTTTTTAAAAGTGTCAACCTCCTGAAAGAGGTTCTTTCCTGAAAGAAAGAACAAAGAACAACTCCACATTAACATAAACTAAAAAGACTTGACAACTAAACATAATATATAGTCCCAGATTATATTTTGCACCCCAAACAGAAAGGACTAGAGCGACAGAACTATTGAAATTTCATTGAGAGCTATAGACTAAAATGTAGGACTGTACTAATGTTAACTTTTACATTTTGGTGATTAAAGTGTGTTTAGGTAAGATGTTAGCACTTGGGGAATTCAGGTGAAGACAATGTAAGAATTCTCTGTACTTTTATTTTTTAAATGTTACTGCTATTGATATTACTTGCTTTAGATAAACTATAGCAATATATTTTAACCAAAAATATAGTTTAGAAATAATGCATAGGATATGCTAAACAAAAATTCACACTACAAAAGATAAGCAAATAGAAATTGTTTTTATTCTGAAGGAACAGTATTGCTTCAATAGCAAGAGAGAGCACTGACCAAGTCTGGATACTCAACTCCTCCCAGACAAAAGGTAAAAGAGATTTTTTCAAAAATTGAAACGAGAGCATCAGGAAGATTAGGTAATGGATGCTGGGCTTAATACCTGGGTGATGGGATGATCTGTGCAGTAAGCCACCATGGCACACATTTACTACCTATGTAACAAACCTGCACATCCTGCACATGTTCCTCTGAACTTAAAATAAAAGTTGAAAAAAGAAAAACTATATAAGTTAAACAAACAAACAAACAAAAAACAATTGAGATGAGGAGTCTTAGGCCATCCGAGTTCTCTAATTGGTTTACCCAAGAGAAAAGTAAACCTTCTGTTTTCATTATAGGACATCATTTTACAACTTGGAGTAATTTCCCTCTGCTCCCTCAAAAGTTAGGCTCCTGTCCTTGGCAACTGGAAGACAGAGGCTCTATGTTCCTCGATGATTACATTTCAAAGGGATGGCTCCCAGGTCCTTGAGTAAGACATTCCTGGGTTGTAAACCCGGCAAGAGACTTCTAAAATGTTTACATCTCAAAGGGGCAGAGGGAACTGACAATTACAAGTTTTCCAAAGTAAAATGCTTTAAGAAAGGGAGGCTATGGACCTCTAGTCTGGAAGAAGAGGCCTGTCTAAAGTCTAGTCAAGCTGAAGGGAACATTAAGGCATTCTTGGTCAAGAATTTTATAATACACACACACACACACTCATACACACACACACACACACACGATCCTTGTATAAATTCATTCAAGATCCCCTACATGATTTTCCAGGCTCAGTGCAGAATGAATATGCAAGTTTCCGTGTTCGAAATTTATTCATAATTTCAAGGCAGCAACAGCAGAGCATTAAACTAAGCCCAGGGCCCTTCTGAGTATGAATCCTTGTACAACTGCACAGGGCAGACACCCATGCAGCTGGAAGCCAGACTGGCTGAATATTGAAGATAGAATCCTGGCTTCTCCAATTAGTGCCTAGGTGACTTCAGCATTTTACTTAATCCTTCCAAGCTCCAATTTCCTCTTGTGAATATTGGGGAAGGGAATTGAAGAAGCCACTAGTTGTATGAGGAATAAATAGTTGCTCCAGGCCATGTAACATTCACAGAACACTGACTGGCATGTAGCAAGCATTAGATAATTGTTAGCTTTTATTTTGAAAAAAAGCAACTATATTGACCTTTATGCAAATGCATTTTATAAGTTTTTCATGATATTTAAATATATTTAAGATTTATTCAGTACAGAGAAAAAAAATAATTGTATAGAATGAAATATATAGTTGTCAGGCCTTTGAGCCCAAGCCTGCACATATACATCCAGATGGCCTGAAGCAAGTAAAGAATCACAAAAGAAGTGAAAATGGCCGGTTCCTGCCTTAACTGATGATATTGCCTTGTGAAATTCCTTCTCCTGGCTCAGAAGCTCCCCCACTGAGCACCTTGTGACCCCCCGCCCCTGCCCGCAAGAGAACAACCCCCTTTGACTGTAATTTTCCACTACCACCCAAGTCCTTTAAAACTGCCCCACCCCTATCTCCCTTCGCTGACTCTCTTTTTGGACTCAGCCGGCCTGCACACAGGTGAAATAAACAGCCTTGTTGCTCACACAAAGCCTGTTTGGCCTGTTTGGTGGTCTCTTCACACGGATGTACATGACATTTGGTGCCAAAACCCAGGACAGGAGGACTCCTTCAGGAGACTGGTCCCTTGTACTCGCCCTCACTCCATGAGGAGATACACCTGCGACCTCGGGTCCTCAGACCAACCAGCCCAAGGAACATCTCACCAATTTCAAATCGAGTAAGCGGTCTTTTCACTCTCTTCTCCAGCCTCTCTCACTACCCTTCAATCTCCCTGTCCTTCCAAATCCAGTTCTTTTTCCTCTCTAGTAGAGACAAAGGAGACACATTTTATCCGTGGACCCAAAACTCCGGCGCCGGTCACGGGCTCGGGAAGACAGTCTTCCGTTGGTGTTTAATCACTGCAGGGACGCCTGCCTGATTATTCCCCCACACTCCACTGGTGTCTGATCACCGCGGGGACGCCTGTCTTTGTCATTCACCCACATTCCCTTGGTGGCAAGTCAACTGTGGGGGCACCTGCTTTGGCTTTTCACCCACATTGCAGCCCAGTGCTGCTCACCAATCCCCTTCTCCGTGTCTCCATTCTCTCTTTTCTCTGGGCTTGCCTCCTTCACTATGGGCAACCTTTCACCCTCCATTTCCCCTTCTTCTCCCTTAGCCTGTGTTCTCAAGAACTTAAAACCTCTTCAACTCTCGCATGACCTAAAACCTAAGCATCTTATTTTCTTCTGCAACACCGCTTAGCCCCAGTACAAACTCGATAATGGTTCTAAATAGTCAGAAAACGGCACTTTTGACTTCTCCATTTTACATCAACCTGGATGATTTTTGTCAAAAAAATGAGCAAATGGATCTCAGGTACCTGATGTCCAGGCATTCTTTTACACACTCGTCCCTCCCTAGTCTCTGCTCCCAATGCGACTCATCCCAAATCTTTCTTCTTTCTCTCCTGTCTGTTCCTTCAGTCTCCACCCCAAGCTCTGAGTCTTTTGAATCTTCCTTTTCTACAGACCCATTTGACCTCTCCCCTCCTCCCCAGACTGCTCCTCACCGGGCTGAGCCAGGTCCCAATTCTTCCTCAGACTCCACTCCCCCACCCTATAATCCTTTTATCACCTTCCCTCCTCACATCCTCTCTGGCTTACAGTTATGTTCTGCAACTAGCCCTCCCCAACCTGCCCAACAATTTCCTCTTAAAGAGGTGGCTGGAACTGAAGGCATAGCCAAGCTTAATGCTCCTTTTTCTTTATCGGACCTCTCCCAAATCAGTTAGTGTTTAGGCTCTTTTTCATCAAATATAAAAACTCAACCCAGTTCATGGCCCATTTGGCAGCAACCCTTAGACACTTTACCGCCCTAGACCCAGAGAGGCCAGAAGGCCATCTCATTCTTAATATGGATTTTATGACCCAACCCGTACCCGACATTAGAAAAAGCTCCAAAAATTAGATTCCAGCCCTCAAACCCCACAACAGGACTTAATTGACCTTGCCTTCAGGTGTATAATAATAGAGTAGAGGCAGCCAAGTAGCAACATATTTCTGAGTTGCAATTCCTTGCCTCCACTGTGAGACAAACCCCAGCCACATCTCCAGCACTCAAGAACTTCCAAATGCCTGAACCGCAGTAGCCAGGCATTCCTCCAAGACAGCCTCCCCCAGGATCTTGCCTCAAGTGCCGGAAATCTGGCCACTGGGCCAAAGAATGCCCGCAGCCCAGGATTACTCCTAAGCCATGTCCCATCTGTGAGGGACCCTACTGGAAATCAGACTGTCCAACTTGCCCCGCAGCCACTCCCAGAGCCCCTGGAACTCTGGCCTAAGGCTCTCTGACTGACTCCTTCACAGATCTTCCTGGCTTAGTGGCTGAAGACCAACACTGCTCAATCACCTCGGAAGCCTCCTGGACCATCACAGACACTTTGGGTAACTCTTACAGTGGAAGGTAAGTCCATCACCTTCTTAATCAATATAGAAGCTACCCACTCCACATTACCTTCTTTTCAAGGGCCTGTTTCCCTTGTCTTCATAACTGTTGTGGGTATTGACGGCCAGGCTTCTAAACCTCTTAAAACTCCCCAACTCTGATGACAACTTGGACAACATTCTTTTATGCACTCCTTTTTAGTTGTCCCCACCTGCCCAGCTCCCTTATTAGGTCAAGACATTTTAACTAAATTATCTGCTTCTCTGACTATTCCTGGGCAATAGCCACACCTAATTGCTGCCCTTTTCCCCAGTTCAAAGCCTCCTTCACACCCTCCCCTTCTATCTCCCCACCTTAATCCACAAGTATAGGACACCTCTACTCCCTCCTTGGTGACCAATCATGCACCCCTTACCATCCCATTAAAACCTAATCACCCTCGCCCTGCTCAATGCCTATATCCCATCCCACAGCATGCTTTAAAAGGATTAAAGCCTGTTATCACTTGCCTGTTACAGCATGGCCTTTTAAAGCCTATAAACTCTCCTTACAATTCCCCCATTTTACCTGTCCAAAAACCAGACAAGCCTTACAGGTTAGTTCAGGATCTGTGCCTTATCAACCAAATTGTCTTGCCTATCCACCCCATGGTGCCAAAGCCGTATACTCTCCTGTCCTCAATATCTCCCTCCACAACCCCTCCATAACCCATTATTCTGTTCTGGATCTCAAACATGATTTCTTTACTATTTGTTTGCACCCTTCATCCCATCCTCTTCGCTTTCACTTGGACTGACCCTGACACCCATCAGCCTCAGCAACTTACCTGGGCTGTACTGCTGCAAGGCTGCAGGGACTGCCCCCATTACTTCAGTCAAGCTCAAATTTCTTCCTTATCCATTATCTATCTCAGCATAATTCTTCATGAAAACACACGTGCTCTCTCTGCTGGATTGTGTCTGGCTAATCTCCCAAACCCCAACCCCTTCTACAAAACAACAACTCCTTTTCTTCCTAGGCATGGTTAGGTACTCCTGCCTTTGGATACCTAGTTTCACCATCCTGACTAAACCATTATATAAACTCACAAAAGCAAACCTAGCTGACCCCACAGATCCTAAATCCTTTTGCCACTCCTCTTTTCGTTCCTTAAAAACAGCCCTAGAAGCTGCTCCCACACTAGCTCTCTCTAATTCATCCCAACCCTTTTCATTATACACAGCCAAAGTACAGGGCTGTGCGGTCAAAATTCTTACACAAGAGCTGGGACCACGCCCTGTAGCCTTTCTGTCCAAATAACTTGACCTTACTGTTTTAGGCTGGCCCCCACCCCCATGACTGTATCTCTCTGACCCACCTGACATTCACTCCATTTCCCCATATTTCCTTATTTCCTGTTCCTCACCCTGATCACACTTGGTTTATTGATGGCAGTTCTACCAGGCCAAATCGCCATTCACCAGCAAAGGCAGGCTATGCAATAGTATCTTCCACATCTATCATTGAGGCTACTGCTCTGCCCCCTCCACTACCTCTCAGCAAGCTGAACTCATTGCCTTAACTTGAGCCCTAACTCTTGCAAAAGGACTACGCATCAATATTCATACTGACTCTAAATATGCCTTCCATATCCTGCACCACCATGCTGTTATATGGGCAGAAAAAGGTTTCCTCACTCTGCAAAGGTCCTCCATCATTAATGCCTCTTTAATAAAAACTCTTCTCAAGGCCGCTTTACTTCCAAAGGAAGCTGGAGTCATTCATTGCAAGGGCCATCAAAGGGCGTCAGATCCCATCACTCAGGGCAATGCTTATGCTGATAAGGCAGCTAAAGAAGCAGCTAGCATTCCAACTTCTGTCCCTCACAGCCAGTTTTTCTCCTTATCATCAGTCACTGCCACCTACTCCCCCACTGAAACTTCCACCTATCAATCTCTTCCCACATGAGGCAAATTGCTCTTAGACCAAGAAAAATATCTCCTTCCAGCCTCACAGTCCCATTCTATTCTGTCGTCATTTCATAACCTCTTCCATGTAGGCTACAAGCTGCTAGCCCGTCTCTTAGAACCTCTCATTTCTTTTCTATTGTGGAAATCTATCCTCAAGGAAATCACTTCTCAGTGTTCTATCTGCTACTCTACTACTCCTCAAGGATTGTTCAGGCCCCTCCCTTCCCTACACAACAAGCTTGGGGATTTCCCCTGGCCAGGACTGGCAAATTGACTTTACTCACACGCCCCGAGTCAGGAAAATAAAATACCTCTTGGTCTAGGTAGACACTTTCACTGGATGGGTAGAGGCCTTTCCCACAGGGTCTGAGAAGGCCACCATGGTCATTTCTTCCCTTCTGTCAGACATAATTCCTCAGTTTTGCCTTCCCACCACTATACAGTCCAATAACAGACTGGCCTTTACTAGTCAAATCACCCAAGCAGTTTCTCAGGCTCTTGGTATTCAGGGAAACCTTCATACCCCTTACCATCCTCAATCTTCAGGAAAGGTAGAACGGACTAATGGTCTTTTAAAAACACACCTCACCAAGCTCAGCCTCCAACTTAAAAAGGAGGACTCTGTCAAGGATAGAGCCCAAAAACTCACCAACCAAGCAAGTAATTACGCTGAACCCCCTTAGGCACTCTCTAATTGGATATCCTGGGACCTCCCAATTCTTAGTCCTTTAATACCTGTTTTTCTCCTTCTCTTATTTTGACCTTGTGTCTTCCATTTAGTTTTTCAGTTAATACATAACTGCATCCAGGCCATCACCAATCATTCTATATGACAAACGTTCCTTCTAACAACCCCAAAATATCACCCCTTAAGGGAGGAGACCACCCCTCATATTGTCTTATGCCCAATTTCTGCCTCAAAAGAAAGAAGTAAAAACTAAAAGGCAGAAATGAAATCCACAAGCAGACAGCCCGGCACCACACCCTGGGCCTGGTAGTTAAAGATCGATGACCCCTGACCTGATCGGTTATGTTATCTCTAGATTACAGACATTGTATAGAAAAGCACTGTGAAAATCCCTGTCCTGTTCTGTTCCGTTCTAATTACTGGTGCATGCAGCCCCCAGTCATGTACCCCCTGCTTGCTCAATCGATCATGACCCTCTCACACAGACCCCCTTAGAGTTGTGAGCCCTTAAAAGGGACAGGAATTGCTCACTCGGGGAGCTTGGTTGTTAGAGATGTGAATCTCACCGAAGCTCCTGGCCAAATAAAGCCCTTCCTTCTTTAACTCGGTGTCTGAGGGTTTTTGTCTGTGGCTTGTCCTGCTACACCCTTACCACAAAATCTTCCTTCAGCTTAATCTCTCCCACTGTAGGTTTCCACGCTGCCCCTAATCCCACTGAAAGCAGCCCTGAAATCGCCCATTATCTCTCCATACCACCCCCAAAAATTTTTGCCGCCGTAAAAGTTCAACACTATTTTGTTTATTTTTCTTATTAATATAAGAAGACAGGAATGTCAGGACTCAGAGCTAAGCCTGCACGTATACATCCAGATGGCCTGAAGCAAGTGAAGAATCACAAAAGAAGTGAAAATGGCTGGTTCCTGCCTTAACTGATGACATTACCTTGTGAAATTCCTTCTCCTGGCTCATCCTGGCTTAAAAGCTCCCCCACTGAGCACTTTGTGACCCCCACCTCTGCCCGCCAGAAAACAACCCCCTTTGACTGTAATTTTCTACTATCCAAATCCTATAAAACAGCCCCACCCCTATTTCCTTTCACTGACTCTCTTTTCGGACTCAGCCCGCCTGCACCCAGGTGAAATAAACAGCCTTGTTGCTCACACAGACTGTTTGGTGGTCTCTTCACACGGATGCGTGTGACAATAGTGTCTTTTTCATGTGTGAAGTCATTCTTAGAAAGACTTATACCAAAAAAGAAGCAATAATCACACCTGGCTTTATTGCGTGGTGTGGGTTTTTTAAAGCATTTTTTCCCACTTAAAAACATTAAAGTAGAAAACCCTATCTCTACTAAAAATACAAAAAATTAGCTGGGCGTGGTGGTGGATGCCTATAGTCCCAGCTACTTGGGAGGCTGAGGGAGGAGAATGACGTGAACCCGGGAGGCAGAGCTTGCAGTGAGCTGAGATCACAGCACTGCACTCCAGCCTGGGTGACAGAGCGAGACTCTGTCTCAAAAAAAAAAAAAAAATTAAAGTATAAAGTAAGTGCCAAACTTTATTTCCAAGTTAGAAGTCTCTTTGCTCAACACTCCTTACTTTAGAACAAAATATTTTACATTATTTTAAACTATCAGGATCATTTTGCACTGTTTTTAAAGGTACTTGAAATGTCTCTAAGTTAGAACTGTAACTCTATTATATAGTTTTCTTTTGTATATTGCAAATATCTCTTTGATTTTAGAAAATATCTCTTGGATATTAGAAGATAAAGTTACAGTTCTAGCTGATGAACTGTAACTTAATTATAGTTTTTTATTGGATGTTATGTATATAAGATAGGCTAGGTTTTTCTATAGTCACAAATATTCATAACATCTCAGTAATTTAAAACCACAACCACCAAGTTCACGGAGATTAGCTGGGAGTCTGTTCCACACTGTCTACTTTAAGAGAAATAAAACCCTCTTACCTTACTTAGACATGCTGTTATTATTTTACCATTTTATTAAATATAATTTACCACTACTTAAGATAGGACACCTAAATTAAATTGCTATTCAGAACTACTCTTTGTGTTATCTTGGTCAAATTTCATTATTAGTTTAGATTCATAAATTGCACTGTGAGGATTTCTCAGTTTACATAGTTCAAAAACTGCATAAGCAATGAATATTCTCTTCCTTGAAGTTTTGATAGAATTTTTCAGCAAAACCACCTATTTTAATAGTTTTTAAAATGTTTTTGATACCTATGAAATTGAAACCTATTCAAGAGCTCTATCTGTTCTTTAGATAAATTTAGTAATATTTGAAGAACTCTATTTCACATAAAATTCCAAATTTTTAACAAGATCTATATTGTAGCTCTATTTTCTCTAAATTTGATTTTAAATTTATTCCTAATTTCTAAGGTCACAGTTAAATTTCATTTTCTCTATTTTTACCTTGATAATATTTGTTAAAATAAAACACTAATTTATTATTTATCTCTTTAAAGGAAAAGTTATTGAATTTATCAATTAAATTTTTCTAATTTCTAAATAATTTGATTTAATCTAATCTCATTCCTCTATTTTCTTTATGTTTTTGTCTTATCGCTTCCTAAATTCTTATATTCATTATTTCTTCATATTCTTATTGATGACAGTAATATTAATTATTATTATCCTCTAAGGACAGCTTTTATGCTGCATACAGCATAATATTCTTGTTTATTGTTGTTAACCTCCAAATTTTTAGCATTTGCAGTTCTGATTTTGTGTGTGTGTGTGTGTGTGTGTGTGCGTGTGTGTGTGAAAATAGTTACTTAAAAGGAGATGACCCCCTTTAACTAAATATGTTATCAGTTCTCTTTTATCTTGGAATAGTAATATCTATATAATATCAGTCCGCATGTAGTTTTTTCTGCTCTTTAATTGCACAGTGAGCAACTTTCCTTCCAAAGTGTACCTTGAAAGAGTGGGCACCTAGTAACAGCCTTGAGTTTACGTCATTTTCAGGTTTTCATCAAATCTCCTTGGTTTTCCTGAAGATAACTTCTGGTTCTCTAGGACCCCATGCAATGCAATAAAATAATCAATAGCTTATCACTAGCACTGTCTCTAGCCTTCTTTCAGTTTATGTTATTCATAGCTTGTTATTCCAGGGTAGAGCTTTTCAGGATACGTTATGTCACAGCCAACACTTCGTAATTGTCAACCAGTCATTCCCTGCAATTTGGAGTCTCTGCATGAACTTATGTATCTGTGAGGGTGAAGTTAGGACAGAGGCAGCAACACTCTCTCAATTGCCCCAATTTATAGAAGATTGCCCAAGTGCACATAGAGATAAGGTTCCAGCTTTTTGACTGCTGAAGGCCTTGGTAATTTACAAAAGCAACAGCATGATCCTTTTCCAAGCAATCTCTGTTTCAAGTAATAAAGCCAGGTACTACCAAAAGCGAAGACTGAATGCTCTATTCTCAATTCTTTTCCTTAATTTGCAGCAATTGCTTTATCTGTGAGGGTTTTCCATCAAAGCTCTTTTGCATTTCCTTCTGTCAGTGTCATCCTGGATGATCCCAGTGTGATTTTGAATGCATGCCACTGGATGTCACTGGGCAGAAACTATCTGAATGCAGAAAATCAGCAATTGTCTTTTAAGAAGGCACAAACAATGAGCATGTTATTCTAGGAAGTCTTCATTGAAATTAAGCAAATTATTGAATTGCTAATAGACGGTCAACATGACCTTAATTAAACCATTTTCCAGTCGTACTTCCTATGAACTAAATTCACAGAATAAAACTTCCACATTTGAAGTTTTGATTTGCTGTCTTTGGTAAAGTTTTTGTTTTTTTTTTTCACTCTGAAAATGATTATAGCAATCTTCAGTGTTCATGAGTGTAAATTATTTTTCGTGGCTCAGTAACTCTGGCTTCAGTTTCCTACCCAAAGCTACAAAATCACTTTGAAGAGCACCATATAAGTAAACTGAGCCATCAAGTCATCAAACTGGGAATGTCACACCCAGGGGAGTACTTCAATGCTTATAGCTGCTACTTTGGGGCTCCAACAAGAATTTCCCAAAGCTGAAAGCATTCCGAGGCTCAGAGACTTCATGGAACATAAACCTTTACTTCAAAAATAAACTTTGTATTTTGAAAACAAACCATTCATTGTTTGTATAAAAGGTCCCTGCATTCTGTTAGAAACAATTTAATGACTCCAGTTTATAAAAGTACTATGGGACACTGATGACAAATGTAACCTTTACTTTAAAAGAGCAGAAGCAATCTAGTCCCTCCGTTTTAAAATTATGTTGCTTGGCTGGTTGTACAGAGCTCCCAGTTGTGCCCAAAATTGTGTGCGGAGCTCTATTTTGTTTTATTTTTATATTTTTCATAGGTTTTTATTTTGTAGTGAATAGCTCTTGATCTCCCAAATAGAGGAAGAATTATAGAATATGTGCATCCATATATGAAGTATTGTGAGCTTAAAAACATGAGTCATTTGGGTTATTGCTGTTTTAGAATAAATTTGTAAATAGCATCTAAATGCAATTTTTTACATATAGGACTGCTGTATTTCCACAATTGATGAGGTTCAGGACATATCACCCCAAAATATCATTCTAAGAGAACAAAATATGCCACCCCAAGTATGCCTCTTGGCTTAAGAATTATTTTGAAAGGGTTATTTTGAGAAACTGCAGGCATAGGAGAAGCTCTGAAAGTTACTATTTGGTAAGATAAATTTACATCTATAAAAAAAATCTGCATTTAAAGGTGTCTTCCTTTCTGTTCCAGGGGAAAAATAAAGATGACTAAATGGAGAAAGTATGGGCTTTAATTCTGCAAAGTAAGCTTTGCTCCTGTTTATTGTCCTTGCTCATAACTGGACCCTTTCCCATTCCCTTCTTTCTTTGTCTCAGGGGTACTTAAGCCTGAAATCTGAGACAACTATTTAGGATCTACTTGATATTTACTCACATCTCTGGGTTATCGCCCATATATAGAGAGGGTATACATGTTATTAAACTTCTTTTTCTCTTGTTAATTTGTCTTTTGTTACAGAGGTTTGTGCAAATAAGAACTGACAAAGAATCCTTTGATTAAAACTTTAGTCCACCTTCTGAGTCCTTTCTGACTATGCCCAAACTTGGACTTCCCTCTCTGTCCTCTTAGAATGCAGTTTGAGCAAGAATCCTGCTAAGTTAGTTTAGGAAAAAATCCCCCACTCTTGGTATGTGACCACTCTCCAATATCTTAGCTCCCTGACCTGCCCTCAGAAATAACCTTCTGAAGTCAGCTGAGCCAGAAACCCTTTATCCTTGATGTTTCCTCTTAGTAATTTCCCAACCACTGCCCCTCAGCTCTGTTTCTTTTTTCTTTTTTTTGGAGACAGAGTCTCACTCTGTCACCCAGGCTGGAGTGCAGTGGCACGATCTCAGTTCACTCACTGCAGCCTCGGCTCCTGTGTTCAAGCAATTCTCCTGCCTCAGCCTCCCTAGTAGCTGGGACTATAGGCATGCACCATCACGTCCAGCTAATTTTTGTATTTTTAGTAGAGATGAGGTTTCACCATGTTGGCCAGGCTGATCTAGAACTTCTGACCTCAAGTGAGCCTCCTGCCTCAGCCTCCCAAAGTGCTGGGATTATGGGCATGAGCCACTGCTCCTGGCTCGGCTCTGCTCCCTGGTGGTAAACCCCACTTGTCCTTGTTGGAGTCAGAGATGTATGCAATCTCTCTCCCCCCATTCAAAACCCCGTTGAATGGCCCCGAGGCCTATCACAGTTACTCCCCACCCTGAAAAACATCTGACTTGGTATCCTTACCAAGTGTCATTAATATTTTTTTCTTTCAGAGAACTACGGAGGGTAGAGAGAAAATTATTTTGTTCTCTCCTAATTAATGTACATAGTATACTCAGCAGTTTTAAAAACTTAAATTTATTATGACTAATTTGCATTTAAATAATTGTTGCCGATGGTTTCTACTATTTCAATGACCATTTCTACAATCTAAGTTATTAGAGTATAAAATTTAACACTTTAAAAGTTCTGCAGAGTATATATGAAGGCCTTGTATACATCTTTCTCCAGTCACCAAAATAGTTCTGAGTTAATGCTAACTTTAAGCAATGTTTCCCTCAATCAAGTCTGACAGCACATTTAAATAATGTTTCCAAGCTCTCCTCGCTTTATTTTCCAAAACATAAACACGAGTGATATATAATTTTTTGAAAATTGTTAATAATAATTGGAAAGTATCCTACTTGAAACAAAAATGTTGATCTTAACTCATTCTACTTATTGAACAATCACTGCTGAACATTAACTTATTCAGAAACCTTATAATGTAATGCTATTCTTAACTCTAAAACTGTAGATTATACTATATTCATAGTTCCTTTTTCATGAGGGTATTCAATATGATAATTTCCTGGAAATGGAAGAGGAAATGATAGAAGATACAAAGAGGGGGAAGGAGTGTTGACCCTGGATATTTTCTTTCTGAGGGAGCTCTGAGTTCTGACCTTGAGAACTCTATGATGCCAATGAAACCAACTTTGCAAAGATTATGACAGTCACAGAAATCTATCATGGCTGGACTCCATCTTGCTTCTAGCCTCAAAGGCTAGCTGTCCTTGCTCATTCCTGGGCATAAGCCAGGCTAATCATGGGAGGAATTTAGTTTATATTTTAACTTTAAAGGAAGGAAGACGGTACCTCTTCCCAAAACTAAACCACTTTATAAACCTAATGAAAGTCCACGAGGATAGGATTATGAGAGGTGCCTGAATTCTGCTAAGATATAAACATAGCTTCTATAATCCTTTACTAGTCAGGAGCCAATGTGGCCAGAGGTCACACGATTTGTGACTTTCTCAATTATACCTATGGATAAGATCACAATTTTAGGACCTAAGATTGGTCTTTTGAGATGTTTTTCAGGCTTTTGTGTTGTGGCAACTGACCCCATCCAGACATGTAACTTATGACTCTACTAGTCCTGTGGCCTTCACTTGGAGGCAGACTCAGCACAAGAGGACCATTTTCCATGCCCCAATGGTGGCATCCTCACCCAATCAGCAGCACCTATTTCCTAGCCTGCTACCCACAAAACTATCCTTGAAAAACTCTAACCTTTGAGCCTTTTGGGAGACTTTCTTGAGTAATAACTCCATCTTCTGTGTGGCTGGTCTTGCATTATTTAAACTCTTTCTTTACTTCAATAGTCCTCAATACCATGATCTCAGTGAACTGGTTTTGTCAACGCAGTGGGCAAGAAGAACCTGTCAAGCAATTACATCAAAGCAAAAGTACACTGGATAAAGTTAAATGGGCAAGGGAGTCTTCAATCAATGCCATTGCAACAGGTGAGGAAGTCCAGAACTAAAGTCTGAACTCAATTTTACTGAAACAAAGAGCTAGAGGCATTTTAGAAACTTAGGTGATTGGATCACAAATCACTTCTTTGCCAATTGGCCTTGTCCCTCAAAAAAGAAATTTACCCATATCTCTATGGCAGGAGGTAGTTTTACATCTTAAAGCAAGGCACCCACTGAAGTTAGACTCCTACCCTGTTATAGAGGCCCAGAGACTGGGAGATAGGGGTGCTGATTTCCTTGATGATAACATTTTAAAATGATATTTTCCAGAGACCTGAGAAACATTCCTGGGTTGTAAAAATGGCAGGAGGCTTTTTAAAAGATTTGTATCACTAAGGGGAAGAGAAAGGATTTGCAATCACAAGTTTGCTAAAGCAAATGCTCTAAGAAAATGGGGGTCAGAAAGAAGCCTGTAAGAACTTTACCCAAGAAGAAAGGAACATTGAGGCCATCTTGATTAATGAATTATCTCTTTAAAATGAATTAAGTTACTAATCATAGACTAAGTCATTTTAAATACAACACAGTAACTGTATAAATATAGTAAGTACTTTTAAAGATTGCAGAATTATTTTAACTCTTGTCTACACCCTTTGTTGTTGAAGCATTATTTCTGATGTTAATAAACAAAGAAGGCAACTGTCCATTAGTAGGAGAATAAACAAACTGTGATGTACCCATACCATGGCATATTAAGCAGCTATTCAAATCAATGTAGATTTGTATCTATTGTTCTTTAAGGCATCTCCAAGATATACTGTTTTAGTTGTTCAGGCCAAAATGCTCGAAGTCATTGTTGAGGTCTCCCTCACATCTTACTCCCAGTTTTTCAGCAAAGATTGTTGGCTCCAACTTCAAAATGTGTACACAATCTAATTACTTATTCATCTGGCTCAGCCATCATCTCTACCTTAGACGACAATATTAGCCTCATCATTGGTCCCCCAGCTTCTACAATGACCACTTTCCAAAGGTATGCTTACACTGCAGTCAAAGTTACTTTTTAAAAACTTTAGTCAGATCAGTAAGTCGGAACATGTCACCCCTCTGCTCGAGTCACTAGCCAACCCCATGTGATCTGGTTCATTCCCTCTTTCCTCATCTCACCTCCTCCTTCACTCAGGTACTACCATGCTAGGCTCTATACTAGTCCTCAAACATGTCCAGACCCGTGCTTTTGCAAAGGCTGCTTCCACTCTTTGAATTGCTCTTATCCCAGATACTCATCACATCTAACTCTAGGCCCCCTTATAGTCTTCTAAAATCTCATCTTCATTTAGGTCAACGCTTACCACTTCAGTTTAAAGTGCAACCTGCTTACTCCCCAATGCACTCCCATTCCTCCATCTCCTAGCTTGTATCACCTCCCAGCAAACTTATAATTTACTTATTTGTATGCTTGTGTTTATTTTCTCTCTCCTACTAGAATGAAATTTTTATAGAAGTAAGATTTCATGGTATTGCATAGAACAGAGAGCCTGGCACAGATGCTACCCATTAAAATATTTGTTAAAAACATGAATTAATGATGGATGAAAGTCTTTGTCATTAGAATAAGGTGAAAAATCCATGTGAAATATCAATGTCTCAATGTCCTACTTATTTCTGAGTATGCTCTTTTAACAGTCTTAGAAATCAAACAGACGTTGTAAATGCACACTAAACAAACATGTTAGAAATACCACAGCTCTTATATTATGGACATGTTTAATTAGCCAAAATATAGGTATTAAAATTTAGGAATTATAAGTCCACACATGTGATTTTTCATATTGCAATTTCTATTATTGAAAAATACATACCAAGATCAGAACAGGTATAGGTCAAGTTAGGAAAACGCAAACATAAAATAA
Source organism: Pongo abelii (assembly GCF_028885655.2). Taxonomy (NCBI): domain Eukaryota; kingdom Metazoa; phylum Chordata; class Mammalia; order Primates; family Hominidae; genus Pongo; species Pongo abelii. The sequence continues at coordinate 53,481,539 of NC_071997.2, read as the reverse complement.
ACATTTTTTGGCTGGGTGCGGTGGCTCACACCTGTCATCATGACACTCTGAGAGGCTGAGGCAGGAGAACTGCTTGAGGCCAGGAGTTCAAGACTGCTAGCCCAGGCAACATAGTGAAATACTCATCTCATTTTTAGTAATATTTTTTCAAAAAATAAATATTTTTTGACTCAATACTTATGAAATTATGATATAATTTTTCTATGAAGAATCTATATAGATCTGATAAAATTAATACTTTTACTGATTATTTCTTTGTGTAGTCAATACTGAATTATTAATTTGAGCAAAAGGGTGTTTGTTGTAAGTTATTCTAGGAATGAAATGAAATGTACCAATATACCAGACTGATATAATATTTTCAAATTTGGAGTGAAATTAATGAAATTGTAAATATAAAATATAAATAATATGAGGTAAAGCCACAGATAGAAAACAAGTTTCTAGAATAATTTTATGAACTTTTATTTCATTTGCTTGAACTGACTCTCCTTAGAGTGCTTTTTTTGGATGGCTGATCTTTATAATTTGTTTGATTTAAGAATATCCTACCAATATATACAAATGCTATGATACATTCTGATTAAAATAAAAGGTTAAATGTATTTTACAGTTTCTCTCCTATTTGTTTAGTTTTGTTTTTAGGACAGTCACACGAGAGCTAGGAGGTATAAAAATATCGGGTAAACATGTTAGAAGGAAAATGATTTTGAGCTACATGGATAACTCCTTTTTAAATATAAAAATAAATACATAACAAATCAAAATAAATAACTCTACCAACCAACACTATCAAGGGCTTATTTTAAAATAGCTTATTTATTCCTGAACAGTTTTGTTTGAGTTAAGCCAAAAACAATTTTTGATTGAGCTCTCACCAATGTTTAAGAAATAAGATATGAGTAAAGGCAATAAATACAAATACATTATGATGTGCTTAAGCTACCATCTGGAAAACTCATATATGAAAATTACAAATCTTACATTTGTTGTTGAATCGACTATGAAGAAAGCCAATACTTCATAGCACCTGAGCTTTAAAAGACCTGAAGTGAGACAAACAGGTCTTAAAGCCCTATCATAAGCCAGAAGTTATTCATTAGGTAAGAACTATATGCCTTATACTAATCATAGTTCTTGGTAACAAAGAAAGGAATTTTTCTCTGGTTACTCTAATCAGATAAAGTGTCTTTTGGAAGGGTGTTGGATAGTTCCACAGGGTAGAGGAACAGAGCTGGAATCATACTGCAGGAAGAGTCAGCCCACTTGAAGAGCTCACAAGCCAAACAAGCTGATATGGTTTGGCTGTGCCCCCACCCAAATCTCATCTTGAACTGTAGCTCTCATAATTCCCGTATGTCATGGGAGGGACACAGTGGGAGGTAACTGAGTCATGGGGGCAGGTCTTTCCTGTGCTGTTCTCATGATAGTGAATAAGTCTCACAAGATCTTATGGTTTTATAAAGGGGAGTTCCCCTGTCCAGGCTCTCTTGCCTGCAGCCGTGTAAGACATCCCTTTGCTCTTCATCTTCCACCATGATTGTGAGATCTCCTCAGCTATGTGAAACTGTGAGTCCATTAAACTTCTTTCCTTTACAGATTACTCAGTGTCAGTTATGTCTTTATTAGCAGCATGAGAACAGATTAATACACAAGCAACACCAATACTGGAAGGGTTCTAACTGTCCCTGTTTCTTTGAGTTATTCTCTCTGTATTCAGCATATTCCTGGAGTATGTATCAGTAATCTTGTATGCCTATAACCTAGTTGCTAGTCTTCAGGGACAGCAAGGCTCTGGCTTCTTCGGCTATGCTGGTGGGATAAGACACTGTCTCCCACCAAAATGTCTGAACAGTGGATTCCACAAGCAGAGGAAAAGGTCTCAGATATCAGAAGATTTTAAAATAAGTCTCCAAATAACCTTTATTGCCAGCAGATCTAATTAGTTTGATCAGTCAATCAAACACTGCAATGAGGGGAAATTCTAATTTATTGACCACCTCTCCTGTGGCAGTCACTGAAATAGAAATTATCTGCTTTTTAATCAATTAACTTGGCCGATGACAACTGTTGCTTTGTGCTAATATATTTTATATTTTCCCTCATCAGAACTGCATCTTTAATTTGAAATATTATAAAAAAGCAATTGAACATAGGAGTAGTTTTTGTATTACAAACAAAGCCTTCTTGTTAAGAGGTAGTACAGAACATGGCAGGTAAGATTAGGATTTCTTGGAATCAGACTAATTGAGTTCAAAAATCCTGGCTCTACTCTTTATTTGTGAGTGAACACGAATATGCGTTTACCCTCTCTGCAGCTTAGTTTGCTCTTTTGTAAAGGGGCAAGAATAATGGTATCTACTCCAGGAGATTGTTGTAAGGATTGAGTTTATATGAGTGGAACCAGTGCCATCATGGAGTGAGAACCATGTTCCCATGAGCCTCCATTCCTGTGTTTGCTTCTGCTAAGTGACTATAATCCACTTCATATGCTGGATGTATGGGGCAACATTAGTATAATTACACACATGGCATTTTTTATATCAAGAACTGTAGCTATCTGTTGCACTGTAGTTTGTCCTCAACACTTACAATTCTGGACAAGCTACAGACCTCAATTTTATCATTTACAGAAGGAAAAGGCTAGAAACACTTGATCTCATATCCTGCTTAAGCATTCTTCAACGATGGCTCTGGAAAAACACAAAGTCAAAATCCTCCTGAAAAACGAGACTATAAATTCTGGAATCTGGCTTGACTACCTGCCAATAGTAGATGGATATGGATTAAGAAAACCTTAGCCAGGATTTGCTTTCTTCTCTTCCAAGAAACACCATCATAGCTTACTTCCCTCCTGAACTAAAAACAACAGATTCAAAGAAATAGAAGCCCACTGGAAAGTGAAGATATAGTAAGAACATTTCAACACAAGCAATTGGGAAAAAGAAAAAAAAAAAACACACAAAGCCTAGATAATGAAACTACCTGGAGACTTTTAAGAGAAAGACGGAATGAATGTCGATCACTTCGTGCTACTTCTTTATATATATAAAATGTTTCTTAGGATAGAGTTTCTGCTAATCTTTAAGTTGTATGTGGTCACTACAGTTCTTGCTCCTGGATCATGAGCAAAAGAGAAATCAATTGGAATAATTCACCCAGAGAGAAAGTGGTTTGCCTAACATGGACATCTGGTTCACCTACCAACCCCAGAGCCAATGAAGAGAGAAACAACCACCGGGAATGCCTGAGACAGGGAGGCAATAATGAGCAATCTTGCCCCTTATTTAGTGAAGCAAAGACTCCTAAAGCTGAACAGGACTTATGCCCAATTAATTATCTGAGAATACAGAGGAATTTGAAAGTCTCATGTAATTAAAACTTCCAAGAATATTTGACTATCCAAACACAACCACAAGCCAAAAAAGAAGTTAAAATGCTCTAAAAGAGTTACCCACTAGGAAACTGAATTAACTTAAATATAACAGAAAGGGGAAAATCTAGGGATAGAGGGTTAGTCCTGCAGAGGTGGGAAGGGGGTGGTGAAGAAACCGGAGACAGGGAAATTGAACTTAATTAAAAGGTAAATGACAAAATATATAAATAATAATTTAAATAATGATTGTAATAATGAACTATTAGCATTTAATGCATAAAAAAACGAAACTTAAGAGGAAATTAGCCTTTTTTAAAAAAACATAAGGCTAAATTAATTTCATTAGAGTTTTGGCAAACCTCAACTTGACATCTAATAAGTAGGTAATCTCATCTACTTTCATGGTTCAAGTTGTCATCCATACGTTTGTAACAGAACAATGTTATGATACATAAAGTGATGTGCTTTTTTTTTTTTTCTTTTTGTAGTATTCTTGAATTTTTCTTCTCATGCTTTTCAGGGAGATGGTGGTTCTGGGTATGCTTCCCCAAAGAGAGATGTGGTAGGCAGACAGCAGAAATGCCTGTGTATCTTTGTTTCAAAAGCTTTAGAATAACTTAGTACATTTGCTATATACAGAAATGTCTGGAAGAACACGTGGAAAGAGACTGGTGCTTCAAGCAGCTAGAAAAAAGTCCTCTTGTAAATGTAACCAGTTCGTTGCCTGATGTGCAGCAAGTGAATACCTCAAGAAACAAGGCTACAGCAGAGAAAGAAGTCTGATCTTAACGCAGCTGAACAAGGAAGAGGAGGAAACTTCAAATCTGCCTCCCAAGGAGCTTAACGATAGGGATTTTAAGGGGGTTAATCAAGTATTGTGCTGGAGTGTGGGGATCAATGATTGGTTAAAGAGTTCACGGTGAAGACATGGGATGGAGAGATGAAGAAACTGCCTTCTCACGCTGATTCGGTTCCTCTATGGGGTCTTCAAACTGTCTGGAATCAGCCATTCCCCAGGAACTCAGGATCTGAAAAACATCTTAAGCAACTCTAAAACAAAAACTTGTCTAATGTCAAAGATCATATCTCTAGTAACAATGAGGATGCAAAAGTCAGTATCTGGGGACTTTTGGTTAACAAGCAGCTACAAAGAAGTAGGACAAAGTGCAGCCTGATTAATGCTTAATTATATTTCTGTCCAGAACCTGGTAAATAATTCTTGTTAATTTTGTAAAGATGGTTTTACGCTCAGCTAGAGGGAGGAAAGGAAAGATAAAGAGAGCTCAACTGCAGGGGTAGCTGCAGGTAAGAGGACAGAAGGATCCTGCATGAGACCAAAGGGAATAGCATGATGCAGAAACAGGAAATGCATGCATGATCCACCTGCATGGTCAAATGTTCCATGAACAATCCCACAAAGTTTCTGAGTGCCAGAATCTTGCAGAAGCATCGAATACACACCATGTCACCCCAAACTGGCATTAAAGTAGCAAGGAGGACTTCTGAGACTAAAATAACCATATTAATAGAAGGGGGTGTGTGAATGTGGACTTTACTCGGACAGGATCTCTGTTTTGTTCTCCTCTATTTCTCCATCTCCTACAACATGTCAGGCACATAGTAGATGCTCAGTTAATTTTGTCTTATGGGAACCCAAATGGACCAAAAGCTAGACAGAAAGACAGATCTGGCAGTATATCCTTTCATGAAAAGGGTCTTCAGGACCAGTGGCTCCCATCATTTTCCACCTACCTTTGCTTGGTTTAATGTTTTAATATTCCACACTCATGAAGGAATTCAGGTATAGACCAGGAAAATCAGAGGAAAGTTTGATGGAGATTACATTTCTGCCCCCTAATGGAATGGGAGCTCATACAAGAAAGTAATGCTAATTTATTTCTAAACATTTGTTTATTGAGCCCCTATTATGTGCCAGACACTGTTCTAAGCACTGGGTATATGTCAGTAAACCAACATAAAGTTATAGAAACATAAAGTTTTGTTTCTTGAACATAACTAATGTTTTTAAACCTCATGGTAGGTTAAGTACTATTAAATATTATATGAGTAGGAACCCAAGAAGACCCTCAAAGTAGACATTATAATACATGTTTTATAGATTGAGGAAGCCGAAACGCAGAAAAATTAGTTATTATGCCCAAGGTCACTAAAATAGTAAAAGTAGATTCATGTTATGAACCTAAGCCAGTCAGGCCCAAATGCCATGTTTAGAATTATAAGTTCTCAAACTGAGCTGTGTATTCTCTAAATCCTGATGACTCAGAAGTACAACCCTAGCCAGAGCCTCTCCCTTGGACTCCACGTCCCTACATACAAATGCTAATAGGATATCTCCAATCGGATGTCCCACTGGCACCTCAAGCTCAGCTTAAAAAATCAAAACTGAAACCCACACCGATCTTTCTAATTTTCCCTGGGTTTCTTCCCACAGAAAATGCCATCCTTTCAATCTACATTTACCACACCATAAATTTGGCTTTCTTCCTTTTTGTCTTCCCTCCCCCTTCCCCACAGGCCATCCCTCATCTAATCAAACAGCAGGTTCTGTTGCTTCTCTTCTAATATCTGTCAAGCCTTTCCCTATCTGGTGCTATCATCTCTTGTTTGCAGTATTTTAATGGGCTTCAGGTTTGTTCCTCCAACTCAAACTTCTGCATCATCATCGCCACAATCTAACTAAACTGATTTTTATGAAATAAAAATCTGACCATTTCATGCCCGTGTCATCGTGGCTTACAAATAAAGCCCAACTTTTGTTGACGTACCATATAAAACGAATCATTACGTGGGTCCTATCTGCTAAGTTTCACCTCTCACCCTTTCCTCTTTCAGTCTTCCCTTTTCTCTTTCAGTCCTACTAATTGGAATCCATCAGATACACAATCTGCACATTTGCAAATATTTTGTCTTATTTTTAAAAAAGACTTTATCATTCCTTCTTCATCAGGATAAAGACAATTGATTGTCAAGGTCCCAGTGTAAATGCCATTTCATCTGGGAAATCTCTTTTAACTCCTCTGAATGAAGTTATATCCTCTTTCTGTGCCCATTCCTGGTTGCTACTTACCATATGACTCTCCACTCCTCTGTCTTCTCCTGAAGACCACACTTCCCTTGATGTGCTGGTGAGAGGTGACAGCGTGCTAGCAGCCTTCACTCGCTCTGGGCGCCTCTTCGGCCTCCGCGCCCACTCTGGCCGTGCTTGAGGAGCCCTTCAGCCCGCCGCTGCACTGTGGGAGCCCCTCTTTGGGCTGGCGGAGGCCGGAGCCGGCTCCCTCTGCTTGCGGGGAGGTGTGGAGAGAGCGGCGCGGGCGGGAACCGGGGCTGTGCGCAAGGCCCTCGCAGGCCAGCGCGAGCTCCCGGTGGGCGCGGGCTCAGCAGGCCTCGCACTCGGATCGGCCGGCCGGTGGGTCAGTGAGGGGCTTAGCACCCAGGCCAGCAGCTGCAGAGGGTGCGCCGGGTCCCCGAGCACTGCCGGCCCGCCCGCGCCGCGCTTGAATTCTCGCCGGGCCTCAGCCACCTCCCCGCGGGGCAGGGCTCGGGACCGGCAGCCCGCCATGCCCGAGCGCCCCCGCGTGGTGGGCTCCCGCACAGCACAGCCCGAGCCTCCCTGACGGGCGCCACCCCCTGCTCCGGGGCTGGCGGTCCCATCCACCGCCGAGGGGCTGAGGAGTGTGGACCCGCAGCGCGGGACTGGTGGGCAGCTCCGCCAGTGACCCCCGCGACGGATCCACTAGGCAAAGCCAGCTGGGCTCCTCAGTCAGGTGGAGACTTGGAGAACTCTTACATCTAGCTGGAAGATTGTATATGCACCAATCAGCACTCTGTGTCTAGCTCAGGGATTGTAAATGCACCAATCAGCACTCTGTGTCTAGCTCAAGGTTTGTAAACGCACCAATCAGCACCCTGTGCCTAGCTCAAGGTTTGTAAACGCACCAATCAGTGCTCTGTGTCTAGCTAATCTAGTGGGGACTTGGAGAACTTTTGTGTCTAGCTAAAGGATTGTAAATGCACCAATCAGCACTCTGTGTCTAGCTCAGGGATTGTAAATACACCAATCAGCACTCTGTGTCTAGCTCAAGGTTTGTAAATGCACTATCAGCACCCTGTGTCTAGCTCAAGGTTTGTGAATGCACCAATCAGTATTCTGTGTCTACTTTAACTAATGGGGACTTTTAGAACTTTTACGTCTAGTTAGAGGATTGTAAATACACCAATCAGCACTCTGTGTCTAGCTCAAGGTTTCTAAAGGCACCAATCAGCACCCTGTCAAAACAGACCAATCACCTCTCTGTAAAATGGACCAATCAGCAGGATGTGGGTGGGGTCAGATAAAGGAATAAAAGCAGGCTGCCCAAGCCAGCAGTGGCAACCCGCTCGGGTCCCTTTCCACAGTGTGGAAGCTTTGTTTTTTCACTCCTTGCAATAAATCTTGCTGCTGCTAAATCTTCGGTTCTGCACTGCCTTTATGAGCCATAACCCTCAAGGCGAAGGTCTGCAGCTTCACTCCTGAGGCCAGCAAGACCACGAACCCACTGGGAGAAATAAACAACTCCGGATGAGAGGAACGAACAACTCCAGACGCGCCGCCTTAAGAGCTGTAACACTCACTGGGAAGGTCTGCAGCTTCACTCCTGAAGCCAGCGAGACCATGAACCCACCAGAAGGAAGAAACTCCAAACACATCCGAACATCAGAAGGAGAAAACTCCAGACACACCATTTTTAAGAACTGTAACACTCACTGCGAAGGTCTGTGGCTTCATTATTGAAGTCAGTGAGACCAAGAACCCACCAATTTCGGACACACTGGGAACATATCCTGGTAACTGTGTATCCTTATTTCTCAGCACGATGCTTGCTACCTGAGAGGAGTGCAATTAAAACAGCAGCGACCACAATAGCAACCACTTGAATGAATGGAACAATGATTACATTAATTCCTGCTGGGAAGTGAGTAAGCAATAAACCAACCCAAATATGGGAGAGAAAACATTTGTAAAGCAAAATCTCGCATAAGAGGACTGTGAAATTAAAACAAGGATGGGATCATAAATCTTACTCTAACTGGATCAAATCAGCAGCCTTCTCACTTTCTATCAGCCAAATGCAGAGCGGCAGCCACAGCTGCCTTTTCCCCGAAATCCAAATATAGTAACAGTTTTCTTTGTACTACATCACTGCACTCACAGCAGCAGATTGTTAATAATTGGGGATATCAGCTTCTGAAGGAGCAAGCGAGGTTGATCAGATTAAAACACGAACAACACTGAAAACAAGAGAGCAGTGGAATTAAAAATATTTCTTAAAATAATTCTGGCCAGCCAGGGACTCAAAGCTCTGGCGATTAGATGAGAGTAGTTTATGCTAAAGGGGAAGTACTGGATAAGAAAACTGAACAAAACCTAATCTTCCTTCAGGATAACAGAGATCTTATCAGGATGCTGAAACTTTCTAGTCACATGGCCTCAGATAAGTCACGTTATCTTCCTCATCTTTAAATTGGGAATAACAGTATCTTCTGCTAATTGCTTGGGATGTTTCGAGGCTCAAATGAGGGCAAGACAGAATTTTTGATAAAGTCCAAGGTCTGCCAATGTATAAGATCACATGGTGTCTTCTGCTTAAAGACCTCTCACCAACCAATTTCCAGTGAAGTGAGATTAAAGCAGTGGTTCTCTCTGGGTGTGCTACTGCCCTGTGGAGTGTGTTTTAGAAACCTGTATATCATTTTTAGTTGGGGATGATGGAAGGATCTACTGAAATTAAATGCGCAGGAGCCAGTGTTGCTAGTTGCCCTACAATGGGCAGAACAATAACATGCAATGAAAAATTTTCCAACCTATGGCAATAAATAATTCAAAATTGTCCACTCTATGGCAAGATTATAATGTCTTGAAGTAGGTAAAAAGACCTTTACGATTACTAGAAGCTAAAAAAAGGGCCTCTGCAAATATTTATCCGCTGCACAAGGAATGTCTGGCTGTGGGGCCAAGTAAGGCCAACGCCCAGCCAAGCCATGTGCCCTGAATCAGGCTGTTCCTAGTAAGAAAGAGTGTTTTTAATCATTCACTGAAAAATGCATATGGAATATATCTCCACTGTACAATTAATATTTTTTGCATTGTTTTAACATACTTGAAATTTTCAGAAAAGTGAATAACATGTAAATCTCGGGAATATTATACTTTGGTTTTTGGAAAATTTAGCAAGATTTTTTTTCACCATTTCAAAACAATCACATGTCCCAATGGCAGTGCTGACCACAGTAATTGAGATCTCAAAACCTCTGTGTGTTTTTCTATCGATCATCTATTCATTATTTGTATGCATACTCAAGTGAACACAATTTCTGATACTGGGTAGTTACCCAATACATTTTACCTTCTAATGTTTTCCTTTACAAACCTTAATGCTTATTCAAAATAATGAAAAGACAAATCCTTTTTCACCTGATCGTTATCAGTTGGAAATAATTCTTCATTCTGATCAAAAGGGGGAATATATTTCAGATAGTACTGGGGTTGTAAGTAGATTAGAGGAAAACTAATATGATAACAAATGCTATGTCAGAGCCTTGGCAAAAAACATAGCATATGGCCAGAGCTAAACATTTTGTATTTGTTATTGCTAGGGTGATTATTTTTTCACTAGAATGTTGCCAATCTACAGCAGGTGACTTGGCTTCTGTATTTTGTGAAAAAATATATTTATTCTAAGAGATCTCTGTAGAGAATTCATATGGCATCCTTAAAGTAAACTACAAATTCTGTTTTATGTCATTAAATCTTTTTAGGACAATTTGAGACATTGGGAGGAGAAAATTCACACTAATGTCAATAAAATATGTCTTCAATGCTTCTACCACCAACTATACAGGAAAAATGTATTCTGGATCAATAAAGAGCTCAACAGAATGACAAAGGGACTATAAAACAAGTTTACATTGTATAGACTTTGTGCTTTTAATCCCTTTGGGTAGACCACTCACCTCTGCCAGGAGGCTCTGACAGCCTAGTGGAGGAGTTGTGTATTCACCTGGAAAGTGATGATGTGTTACTATGAGGTACATACTATAACCATACAGAAAAATTAGTGTCTAAACTTATTTGGGAAGTCATAGAGGAAGTGAAATTTCAATTGGGTTTTAAAGGTGGCATAGGAGTTTTCTCAAGAGTGAAAAGTAAAGACTTCATCAGCAAAGTGAAGGGTGAGTGAGAATACCTAGAATCATGGCAAAGGGAAACAGATAAAAAATTCCAGATGATAGTTTACTCTGATAATAATAGCAATCATATAATAATAGTAATCACTGCCAACACACATCAAGTAATTAATTACTGGGTTCTTTATATGCTATGTAGTGGAGATTGAAGACAAAAGCCACACCTCTCAGAAAGAAAGGATGAAAGAGACATAGACTCTATTGAAGAAACTCAAAAGCAAAGGGTTAGGAAGATGAAACATTTAGTTCCCTGAGGCAGTAGCCTCTAGCAGAGAGACATGCTGAGGCTAGGGTAGTCTGGATGTACTGTGGGTTATGCTACAAAAGGGGATCCCTACACATCTGCTTATTAATCTTTTTAAAGCATAAGCATGCAAGAAGGCTTGCGTATCTGAGATGCGTTGGGGTGTAGCAAGCATGTGCTGATATGGTACCTAGTGGCCTCTGTAAACAGACGGTTTTGGGCCAGGCACGGTGGCTCATGCCTGTAGTCCCAGCACTTTGGGAGGCGGAGGCGGGCGGATCATGAGGTCAGGAGATGAGGCCATCATGGCTAACATGGTGAAACCCCGCCTCTACTAAAAATGCAAAAAAGTAGCCAGGCATGGTGGTGGGCGCCTGTAGTCCCAGCTACTGGGGAGGCTGAGGCAGGAGAACGACGTGAACCCGGGAGGCGGAGCTTGCAGTCAGCCATGATTGCGCCACTGGGCTCCAGCCTGGGCGACAGAGTGAGACTCCGTCTCAAAAAACAAAACAAAACAAAAAGACAAAGTTTTGGGTACCCCACCTGCTGGAGAGAAGGAGAGCCACAAGTACCAGTTAGCTTTGTGCCAGGCATTTTTGAGAGAGCCGCTGACACTGAACATTCAATATGTTGTTTAATGACTATCATAACCGATTTATAATTAGGAAAGTTGACTCAAGTTCCAGTTCTGATATTTGTCATCTTGAACAATTTATTACATTTCAGTTTCATTTTTTTCTTGTCTATAAAATAGGAATATTACTAAATACATCATAGCATTAATTTGACTTACAGTAGATTAACCAGTATTGAGGTAAGTATCAATTTAATAAAAAATAAGATGTTCTCTGTTACTCGTGTTTCCTTTGTAGGCTCCCCCCCACCCTGGGATGTAGTATACCTGTTCATTTGTTTTTTAACAGTGAGGAGTGCCAGAGAAGTTTCACGATGAAATATGGGAAAAAGAATTTAATCATAATGTAGAAATTCTGAAAGGAGAAGGAAGAGGATATTTTTCTGTTTCATTTTGTTTTGAAAGAGAAAGAAAGGAAATAATTTTAAAAGATGCAATGACACGGAACTGTGAATATTTTCCTAACCCCCAAGATGTGCAAAGCAAACTGATATGTGAAGAACATTAGAGGACTTTGAATTACTAAAGTGGCAGCGCGAGTGAGATAATCAAGCTGTGGTTTTAGAGGGACAACAATGCTCAACAGAAAACCAGGCAGATGCTGAAGAGTACAATGTATGGATATCCTAAAGCTCGTGGTGGAAAATAGAGCAACAGTCTTAGAGACTGAGATTAAAGACCCATGCCTGTGCAATGGTGATAAGCAATGTGTCTGCATATTTTCAAGGATTTGGATTCTTTAGGGTTTTCATTGCAAATTGGAGACTTAATGTTTCTTAGAATTTTTTGTTTTTATTTTTTCAGTTAGTTAAACCTCTTTCTCTAAACTTAGGTAGGGTGGTTCCAAGCAGTCATTTGAGCTGGAAAATATTTTTCTTCTTATGGTGAGAAGAGGTTCATGACATATGAGGCAAAACAGTTTCAAATGTTACCAAGGTTTCCTATTGGAGTTTAATTACTCATTTAAGTGAAATCCATATGACATTCCACCACAAAGTGGGAAAAAAGAGATTCTCTAGAAGTCCTGTTAAACTCTTCTGACTAGGCTCAAGCTATCATTAGATAAAATGGGCCAAAATTCATAAAACAAAATCAAGGCCTAGCTCCACATATTCATTTTATTATACACAATGAAGTGCATGAATTTTATATTGCTTTTAATGATATTTAACACATAGGAAAATTTAGCAGTAATAAAATGTTGAAAAGTGCAGCCTTAGACACTGCATTGCGAGTATGACTCAGATTTAAGGTATTTATGGCTACAAGGACAAAAAAAACCTTTTGAGGCTAAGCCTGTTTATTTGTCATTGCTTTTTCTCCCTTGTAGTCATAAAATGTAAACTTCATAATTGTGTAATGGTGTTTACTAGGCATTTCTAATTTGGTCATTTTCTTTGCCTTTTGCTGTCTTTACGAGTATTTTGCCTCTTTACTCAGATTCTAACCCTTATAGGTACCATCTAAGTAAAGAATCTACTGAGAATAACTACACCCTGCCTATGTTTTTTTATTTTGTTACATTTGTCAGGCACTCAATGGATATTCCTGAGCAAAGTGGCTGCGATATTCATCTATGTGAAAATAGAAATAAGAAAAAATGTAACAGTTAAAATTATCAAAAAAATAAGTTAGAAAAATAAATACAGCTGGTGCTCCAGATCCATAGGTTTGGCATCCATGGGTTTAACCAACCATAGATCAAAAGTATTCAGGAAAAAAAACACACCAATAAAAAATAATGCAAAAAAAAAAATTGAGTGTCACATACATAGCATTTACATTGTATTAGGTACTATAAGTAATCGAGATATGATGAAAAGTAACAGGGAATGTGCATAGGTTATATGCAAATACTACATCATTATATATTAGAGACTTGAGCATCCGCGAATTCTGGCATCTGTGGGAGTCCTAGAACCAGTTCCCCACAGATACCAAATGATAACTCTCTAAGCTTAAACATAAGCATATATAATTTTTTAATTTTTCTTTTTCTTTTTTTTTTAAAGTATTTATTGATCATTCTTGGGTGTTTCTCGGAGAGGGGGATATGGCAGGGTCATAGGATAATAGTGGAGAGAAGGTCAGCAGATAAACACATGAACAAAGGTCTCTGGTTTTCCTAGGCAGAGGTCCCTGCGGCCTTCCGCAGTGTTTGTGTCCCTGAGTACTTGAGACTAGGGAGTGGTGATGACTCTTAACGAGCATGCTGCCTTCAAGCATCTGTTTAACAAAGCACATCTTGCACCACCTTTAATCCATTTAACCCTGAGTTGACACAGCATATGTTTCAGAGTGCATGGGGCTGGGGGCAAGGCCATAGATCAACGGCATCCCAAGGCAAAAGAATTTCTCCTAGTACAGAACAAAATGGAGTCTCCTATGCCTACTTCTTTCTACACAGACACAGTAACAATCTGATCTCTCTTTCTTTTCCCCACATTTCCCCCTTTTCTTTTCAACAAAACCACCATCCTCATCATGGCCCGTTCTCGATGGTCGCTGTCTCTTCGGAGCTGTTGGGAACACCTCCCAGACGGGGCGGCTGGGCAGAGGCACTCCTCCCCTCCCAGATGATGGGGCATCTGGGCAGAGGCGCTCCTCACCTCCCAGACAGGGCGGCCAGGTAGAGGTGCTCCTCACTTCCCAGACGGGGGCGGCCATGAATAGATGCTCCTCACCTCCCAGACGATGGGCGGTGGGGCAGAGGCGCTCCTCACCTCCCAGAAGGGGCAGCCCGGCAGAGCTGCTCCTCACCTCCCAGACGGGGCAGCCAGGTAGAGATGCTCCTCACTTCCCAGACGGGGCAGCCAGGCAGAGGCGCTCCTCACTTTCTCCCAGACGGGGCGGCGGCCGGGCAGAGGTGCTCCTCACCTCCCAGAGGGGGCGGCCAGGAATAGACGCTCCTCACCTCCCACACTATGGGCGGCGGGGCAGAGGCTCTCCTCATCTCCCAGACGATGAGCGGTGGGGCAGAGGCGCTCCTCACCTCCCAGACGGGGCAGCCGGGCAGAGATGCTCCTCACCTCCCAGACAGGGTGGCCAGGTAGAGGCGCTCCTCACTTCCTCCCAGATGGGGCGGCAGCTGGGCAGAGGTGCTCCTCACCTCCCAGACGGGGCGGCCGGGCAGAGGTGCTCCTCACTTCCCAGACGGGGCGGCCGGGCAGAGGCGCTCCTCACTTCCCAGACGGGGCGGCCGGGCAGAGGCGCTCCTCACCTCCCAGATGATGGGCGGCCAGGCAGAGATGCTCCTCACTTCCTAGACAGGGTGGCGGCTGGGCAGAGGCTGTAATCTTAGCACTTTGGGAGGCCAAGGCAGGCAGCTGGGAGGTGGAGGTTGTAGCCAGCCGAGATCATGCCACTGCACTCCAGCCTGGGCAACATTGAGCACTGAGTGAGCGAGACTGCGTCTGCAATCCCAGCACCTCGGGAGGCCAAGGCGGGCAGATCACTCGAGGCCACGAGCTGGAGACCAGCCCAGTCAACACAGCGAAACCCCGTCTCCACCAAAAATACAAAAGCAGTCAGGCGTGGTGGCGCGCGCCTGCAATCGCAGGCACTCGGCAGGCCGAGGCAGGAGAATCACAGGAGCCTGAGGCAGGGAGGTTGCAGCGAGCTGAGATCACGGCTGTGCAGTCCAGCTTCGGTAACAGAGGGAGACCGAAGAAAGAAGGGAGACAGGAGAGGGAGACGGCGACGGAGAGGGGAGAGGGGAGAGGAGAGAGGGGAGAGCAGAGAGGGGAGAGGAGAGAGGGGAGAGGGGAGAGGGAGGCAACAAGACCCCATTTCTACAAAATATAAAAAATGAGCTGGGCATGGTGGTGTGCACCTGTAGTCCCAGCTGCTCGG
This sequence comes from Pongo abelii, assembly GCF_028885655.2. NCBI lineage: Eukaryota > Metazoa > Chordata > Mammalia > Primates > Hominidae > Pongo > Pongo abelii. Next base: position 53,466,188 of record NC_071997.2, on the reverse strand, counting down.
GAGGCTGAGGTAGGAGGATTGCTTGAGCCTAGGAGTTGGAGGCTGCAGTGAGCCATGATCACACCACTGCACTCCAGCCTGGGCCTCAACTGTCTTCTTAAGTGTTTTCAATTTTTTAATTTTTCTTACGTAAGGTGTAAATGATTAGCTGTGTATTATTTTACAAATATTTTTAAAGCTTTAATTTAAAATCTAAGCATTTTTTCTATAATTTTCATTAATTTATTGAGGAAAATGACCCATCTCAAAGGAGAACACTTGCAAAACAAATACATTTTAAAAGCCCACATGGCACCTTATTCCCACTATACACACAAGAAAATGGGTATATATCTGGTTTGCATATTCCACTCATACGCATAGCTATGTCTATATAACTATATAGAGATATACACACATTTTATATTTCAAAACAAGATCATGCTGCAGTTGTTTAGGTAACGTGATCTTTTCTTCAAACAATATATTTTGACTAATATCCTGTTATCTAAATTTTCCTTCTAAATCTTAGTTTTAAATGAGATCTCAGTAAATCACATAAATACAGTTTATCACACCAAACACCCATTGTTAGGCATTTTTTATTCCTTTTCACTGTAATAAAACCTGTATCCATACATGTGTGTATGCACATGTATATAATCTCTGATTATTTAGCAATATATTTCTAAAGTAATTATTAAATCAATACCATAGTCTTTATAACTATATTTTTATAAAAGTTGCAATACCTGAGAGAACAAGTGTCTTTTAACTCAGTTTTCTCTCCAGGGATGTCATGGGAATTCTGCTTCTTGGCAATTTTCATGGACTGTAAAATTAGCTTATCAACTTCATAAAAACTTCCGGTGAGTTTTGATTAAAATCACATTAAGTTTGAAGAGAATAAATACTTTTATGATATTGAGTCTCCCTAAATATTAACATGGTAAATATTTCCATTAGTTTTATCCTTTAGAATGTCTTTCAATAAAGTTAATAACTTCTCCATATAAGTCTTGCATACACTTTATATTTACTACAAGGTGCCTTAGAACTTTTATAGCTATGAATATTTTATTGTACATTGATAGCAAATTTGCATTATTTTATTATTAATTCTAGAAGTCATTTACATTTTTTGCTAGTCATGTATCATATCACTTACAATTAATGAGAGCTTTATTTTTCCTTTTTAATACTTCTATATTTGTCTTTTATTTTGTTCTATTTTCTTAATGTTCCGTAGAAATCCTGTAGTATGTTATTGAATATCATCAGTTTCAGCAGGCATTCTTGTCTCATTCCTGATTTTAGAGGAAATACTTGAACTTCTCACTCATACGTATGATGCTTTCTGAAGACTTAGGTATTTACACTTCCCTTCTTCAATGATTCGTGATGTCAGCCCTGTCATACATTTCCATAAATATGTGGATCTGTTTCTTATTTCACAATTTTGTTTCACTCATCTATTTGTTTATTGCTGCATACAATGGTTGATTTGGGAGTATGAACTTGAGTGAATTAGAGATGCCCAGATAGCTGGCAAAGTATTATTCATTCCTAATCAGTGCATTAATTATTCTCAGTGCTTTAGTAAGAACTGAGAGTCCACCCCTTTTTCGACGCAAGGGAAACCCAGGTGCTTTGGCATTTGATTACAATGACTGGACTGCCTAGGTGTGTCTCTGAGGGTGTTTCTGCAAGAGATTCGCATCTGAGTGGAGAGGATCCACCTTCATGTAGGTGGGTCCTGTGCAATCGACTGGAAGAATTGGATAGTGCCTTTTTATTCTAGATCAAACAAAAAGGTAGTAGAGGCAAGGCAAATTCTTGCTATCTCTTCAGAAGCTGGGAGGCCCTTTTCTCCTGCCCTTGCATGTCAGAACTCCAGGTTCTCTGGCTTTTGAACTCTGGAACTTGAATCAGTATCCCCACCCACAACTCACACTGAGAGTTACACCACCAGCTTCATTGGCTCTGAGGCCTTAGGACCTGGACTTAGCCATGCTACCAGCTTCCCTGTTTCTTCAGTTTGCAGACAGAATATGGTGGGACATCTCAACCTCCATAATTGTGTAAGTCAAGAAATCCCTTCTTATGTATCTATTTATATGTAGCCTATTGGTTCTAACTCTCTGGAGAGCCCTGACTAAAACACTGTGACAATACCAAACTGTGTAATTGTAGTAAATAAATTATGAATCTTGTTATTGGTAAGGTGTACACTCTCAATATATTCTTATTCAAAAATACTTTAGCTCTTCTTGAACCTCTACTCTTTCATGTGAATTTTAAAACCACTTGGCAAGTTTTTAAAATGACACTGAATTTATGGAAAAATTAGGAATTTTTAAAATTCCTATATTTAAAGATATAGGAATAAGTAACAACATTAAAATAGTCTATGCTATAACATTCTATTTATTTGGATATTCTTTCGTGGGTTTCAGTAATGTTTTGAAAATTGTACTTTTTATATCTTATTTATTTTTATTTTCTAATTGCTTTACTAGAACTTTCATTACTATCTCGAATACCTGAGTTGACAGCAGCTATTCAATCTGGTTGCTAATTCTCTATACAAGTTGTAGTCTGTTATCATACTGCTGATAAAGACAGACTTGAGACTGGGTAATTTATAAAGGAAAAGACGTTTAATTGACTCACAGTTCCATGTGGCTGGGGAGGCCTCACAATCATGTGGAAGGCAAAAGGGACATCTTACATGGCAGCAGACAAGAGACAATGGGAACCAAGTGAAAGGGGAAACCCCTTATAAAACCATCAGCTCTCCTGAAACTTGCTCACTACCATGAGAACATTATGGGGGAAACCACCCCCATGATTCAATTATCTTCCACTGGGTTCCTCCCACAATATGTGAGAATTATGGGAGCTACAATTCAAGATGAGATTTAGGTGAGGACACAGCCAAACCATATCACAAGTTTTTATATAAGGTAGAATATTTACTATTAGGTTGATGTTAGATTCACTTTAATGATTAGAAACTTTCCTATTGACAGCTACTAGTCTAATTTAGAGTGTAAAATAAAGAAGGAGATCTAACTGAATAATGAATTCTATCAATTCTAAAATGTACACTTTTTTTTTTTTTTGAGATGGAGTCTCACTCTGTCGCCAGGCTGGAGTGTAGTGGCGCGATCTCAGCTCCCTGCTACCTCTGCCTCCCAGGTTCAAGCGATTCTCCTGCCTCAGCCTCCCAAGTAGCTGAGACTACATGCGTGTGCCACCACACCTGGCTAATTTTTGTATTTTTAGTAGAGGCGGGCTTTCACCATGTTGGTCAGACCGGTCTTGATCTCCTGACCTCATGATCTGCCCGCCTTGGCCTCCCAAAGTGCTGGGATTACACGCGTGAGCCACCACACCTGGCCCACTTTTTCTTTATATTGTACTATTGTTTAAATTATGATGCATGCCATAGTAGTTGTGATAAGAAAGAACTGTGTCCTATTTACTAGCATATTTTTAAAATCATGAAGTACTGTTAAATTTTACTGAATATCTTCTTTGAATCTATTTAAAATTTTATGTGTTTTATTAATCTGTTGGAGTGGGAGGGTTAAATTTTATTATAAAATTTTTAATAGTAAATTTATAAATACAATTTATAATTAATGATTTACAAATGATATATTTTATTATTTCAGCCATTTTTGTATTTCCATAATAAATCTTTCTAGTTATGATATATACATGTAATATATAATAAATCCATGCATATATGAACTATATATATTATGTAGTTCTATAATCTATTTTGTTAGTACTATTTTGCCATTTTTACACTTAGTTTATACAGTGTATGTTAATACTTTTTTATACTAGTCTTATCCAATTTGTGTGTTGTGGTAGGCAGAATAATGGCTCTGCCCAATGTCCATGTTCTAATCTCCAGATCTTATACACATATTATGTCACATGACAATGGAGAATTAGGGTTGCAGATGAAATAAAGGTTGCTTATCAGCTGACTTTAAGCTGGGTAAATTATCCTGAATTATCGAGGTGAACCCATTGTAATTACAAAGATTTTTAAAGGATGGAAAAGGGTCAGTGTTGAAATGATTTCATGTGACAAAAGCTCAACCAGACATTTCTGGTTTGGAAAATGGAAGGAGCTATGAGGTAAGAAATGTGGGCAGCCCCTAGAAGCCTGATAAGGCAAGAAAATCGATTTTCCCTCAAAGCTTCCAAGAAAAGAATCCAGCCCTTCTAACATCTTGATCGTAGCCTAGTGAAAGTCTGACTTCCAGAACTGTATAATACTGAATTTGTGTTGCATTAAGCCATACAAATATGCAGTTATTTGTTAATGTAGCAATAGAAAATTAATACAGGTGTCAATATTATATTAACTTTTATAACACTATGATATTTCATTGAACCTAAGATGTCATTCAATTATAAGATATACTAGTATTTTATTGCTATTATATATAATTATGCCAATTAAAGTCTGACAGAATGCTTCCTTAGCACATTAACCGTAAGATGCATCATACTTTCAAAAATCTTACCATATGGAAAAAAGGATACTTTAGAATATTCGATGTTTTCCTTATTTTTCTATTCACTAAAGCAACTTGCATAAAAAGAAATGATTAACTTCTTGAAATTTTGGTAAACTAACCTCTGAAGCTAAGTGTTGTCATTTGAAGGAGGGAACACCTTTGCTTAGTAATTAATCTTACATAACCTTTTGAATTTTTCTTCATAAGTACCCTGAATACTTTTGTATGTATATGTATTTACACATACATACTTATATACAGTTAGTAATATTTATTTTATCATTTTGTATGTATATTCATGAGAGACTAATTGAGACTTCTGTGTGTATTTCTGTGAATTTTTAAACTGGTTTTTTCTTCACAGTTTTCTCTAGTATACAGCTGTTTTCATCTTGGCTGACTGATCAGTATCTTTTACTTAGAGCCTGAGCAGATTGTTCAGCTTTTCTCTATCTTCAAATCCTTGTTCCTTACAAACAATCTGTATGGTCTATCATATCATAGCTCCAGATTGACTTTATCTAATCCTGCTTGGATTTTCTCCTGATAACAGTACTAGGAGCACATATGCAATTAGAAAGTTTAATTTCAATTGGAAATTATATGAAGAGACAGCTGAAGTATTTATTATTATTTCTTTCATCAATTGTCTCAGTGCACCTTGTGCAAACATTAGCCCAATTTGGCAAACATCTAGAACAATAATTAGTATAGTTAATTCAATAATTTCATTGTGATTAGTTGTATGTAACTACTGCTTTTTTTTTTGCAGGAAAGGAACTAAAATAATTCTGAGTACTAGCAAGGACTAAGATGAAGTTCAATGTCATGACTGCAAAGTGAAATGATCAGAAGTTTCATGGCCATGAGTACTGCTGCCTGGCCTGGGCATGAGAGATGAGTTTGCTCTAGACTGCAGATTGTCAAGACGAGCTTTGCAAAAATCTAACATCTAGTGCATTCTGACTATGGAGAGGACATAATTGATGTAAGACTCCAAGAGATTGCTGGTGCATAGATCTGTGGTTAGATTTTAAATGATGGATTTAGAAAACAATTAATTCAATGAGGTTAAAATTAATTTTAGTAAATGTGAGGGATAAGAGAAAGGAAGGCTGAGATAAGCTGTTTTATAAGAAATAGTTATGCTGAACAGATGCAAGTTTTGCTGAAGTGAAGCAGAAACAATATGGCGATTAGAAAGAACAGCGAGGTCAAGATGTTACTGCATTTTCAACCTGGGTAACTATGAGGTCAATATGTGAATAAGTTAACAATGTATTGCTGAAGAAATTATGAATAGAGTGGAGAGGAAACTGCGAAAGTATAGACTGTGGTTATTTACTACATGTTTTAGGTCACCAGTTAAAATAAATAAAGTTGACCTAGGTTTAAAAAGAAGGGAAAATGTTAAACAAGGATCATAGGTGAGTAATTGGAATTAAGAGTTCACACAAAAAGCAGGCTGTGTCTTAATCCTAGGGCATGAAGAGCAGGGGATAAAAGGATGGTCTCTGTCAGGTATCTTCAAGAAAAAGCATTGCCAATTTTAGGATGTTTGCATTTGGTTAATGTAGAAAGCTATTATCCATAGATGCTAATACAGTTTTGGCATATAACAGATTCTCAAAATTTGTTATTACATTAGTGAAAAGTTTATATATTCATAAGTAAGAAATTATCTAGATTAACTATATCTCATTTCGGTTTTCCTCTTCACCATATACACAGTCCCATTGAAAGGAAACATTGAGTAATACAGAAATTAGAATTTAGGCTTCACAAATTTTAGAATCAATTACACTGATTTTCACAATTTTACAGGTAATAATTGTATCCTCACATTAATCCTGGTGGTACTGGGGTTCATCATCTTTAAACATTAGGGGATACCATCTTTCTCATGAATCTAAAACGTTCGTGGGATTATACTGAAATGAGAGAAGTTCCCTTATCATCCTCACAGGGCATGTGACAAGGATGTGACTTGCTTCTTTGGTGCCCCACTGCTCAAACTCCTAGGGGGAGCATGCAGGCAGGTGAGTCATGGGGAATGTTATTGGCCTCCGACCCCATGGCAGCATCTAGAGGTGAAATTTTATAACTCCAGAAGCCCAAGTGAGCCTGTGTTACAGTGCACTCTTTCAGCTTATCCGTCTGCACGTGGCTTGTGTTAATCAGCTTGATGAGACCTTCTGCCTTATTGCAAGATTGGAGGGTTTTCTGTATCCCAGGTTCTTGCCCTAGTGTACCAGAAAAATTGGATTACACGTGAACTTGGAGAATGAGTGCAAGGTTTTACTGAGTGGTGGAGGTAGCTCTCAGTGAGTTGGATGGGGAGCCAGATGAGGGATGGAGTGGGAAGGTAGTCTTCCCCTGGAGTTTGGCTGCCCAGCAGCCAGACTCTCCTCTAACTGCCCCCGACCAAATTCCCCTCAACATCTGCATCATTCTGCCATCGATGGCCTGCCAGTGTCTGCTGGTGTTTGTGTGTCTGTCAGTGTGTTCTTCTGCTCCTCTCAACATCCAGACACTTGTGTGTATCCTGAATTTTTATGGGCACAGGATGGGGGCATGAAGGACCAAAAGGCAAATTTTTGGGTGCGAAAACAGAAATACCTGTTCTCATTTAGGCCCACGGGTGCAGGCCTGAGGGTGGAGCCCTCACCAGGGAACCTTCCTTTCTTTACTTAGCACCTCCCTGCCTGCTTCCCATACCATTTTCCTGCTCTGAAGAGGTACATCTAACTGCCTTTAGAATAAGGACAATGACCGGTCTTAACTACTTCTGCTGACCGGGGGCATTGTTTTGGGGAAAACAGCAGTCAGATTCCTCCCAAAGGTCCATGTAAGGGTTCCTGGCAAAGGGGAGCCATTGTCTGTGGCTCCGGTTGCATGCCTGTTTGGAGTTTGATGGCCTCTAAGTGAGAGAGAAACAAACAAGCTTTATAAGGTTAAGTATGCATGAGCTAAACATGCATTACACAAGTGAAGAATTTAGTGCCAAAGATTACAGAGATAAGAAGTGAAATATAAACTAACAACAACATTGTACCCCAAGCTGTTTCACCCTGATGAAAAAATTAAACCTTATATGGGAGCAGTTAAACTTTGGAAGAAAGATAACTGTTCTTGCCATATCTTTAGCAGTTAACAGGTGTACCCTGGGAATTCTAGGGTTTGTGGGCTTGCATGGTGGCCATTAAAGCTTCTGCCTCTTTCCTGTGTCTCCCTTTCTCTATTGTAGAAGACTAAGGTGGCTACTCTCAGGAGACCCTCTAATGTACTATCTGGGCCCAGGGCCTGTTTTTATAGCTTCCACTTGATGTCAGGAGCTGCCTGAAGTAATAAATGTAACCTTTAGGATTAGCTGTCCCTTGACTGAATCAGGAGGTTGTGAGGTGTTTTACCAAGGACTCTCTTAGCCTTTCCATGAAGGCAGTGGAATTTTCATTGTATCCTTGGTCAATGATGAATAACTTAGTATAATTGAAAGGCTTGGTTTTAGTCCTATGTAAACCCTCCATTGTGCACACCTAAAAGTGTCTCCTCTTCCAGGCTTCCATCTTGTCACTGGGATCCCTTTGACAGTCATCCACTGGTACTGCTTCTCTTCCAGTTGGAGCATGGCCTCCTTCCATGAGCTGGGGGTTCAGTTGGTAAGAATTGGTCCTGCCCATTTACATTGTGCCTGTTGCCTGGCTTTGGATCCCTCAGACCTGGTCTTTCTTCCTAGGGCCTCAGCCTGAAGCTTGGAATTGAGTTTGGGACTGGAAAGGTATTTCAGGGGCTGTTTGTATCGTTTAGAGTGTCTCAAATGAGCCTTGCCAAATTTGCAGTCATCAGTCAGCAGGGGCTCCTTCTCTGTTAGCTTCCCTATCAACAGCAGGGAGTGCTGGTGGTTCTCTCCCACCCCTCTTCCTTGTGACTGTTGGGCATGGCCTTTGCTTGCTGTGGGCATGCCCAGGTGCCTGAGTGGAAGAGGAGAGGTTTGGAGGGGGTGCCCTGAGCTGGGTGTGCCTGCAGCAGTCAGGGTGGAGGCAGAGATGGTACCTCTAAGAACAGGTGCTCTGATCTTCACCCTTCACGACTGAGCCAAATGCCCATTTTACTTAGTAACATTGCCACAGCCTCTAGCAAAACCCTTAACATTATAAAGGAAGAGATAAGAGCCTTTTCAAACCATGAGAGAGGAAAAGATACAAAGTCTGGGGCGGGGAGGGGCGGTGGTGGGGTTGACTGGCCTGGTTAGGGTGGTTAAACCTTGGTGAAGGGAAACAGGACCTTTTACCTGCAGGAAAGAGAGAGAGGTGGCAGGGTTTTAGAAAAGAGGCAAATCCAACAATTTCACATTTGCACTCACCTTCCTGGGTCCCAGACGAGCCCCTAGCTGTGTTCCCTTATTGCCCTCACAGGGCATGTGACAGAGATGTGGCTTGCTTCTTCAGTGCCCTGCTGCTCAAACCCCTAGGGAGAGCATGCAGAGGGGCAGGTCATGGGGAGCGTTTTTTGGCCTCTGACACCAGGGCATCATCTAGGGGTGAGTTTTTATAACTCCCAAAACCCAAATGGGCAAGTGTTATAGTGTGCTCTTTCAGCTTAGCTGTCTGCAGGCAGATTGTGTTAATCAGCTGAATTAGACCTTCTGCCTTCTTGCAAGGACAGAGGGCTCTCTGTATTCCAGGTTCTTGTCCTAGTGTACCAGAAAAATCAGACCACGTGTAGGCTTGGAGAATGAGTGCAAGGTTTTATTGAGTGGTAGAGGTAGCTCTCTGTAAGATGGATGGGGAGCCAGAAGGAGGATGGAATGGGAAGGTGGTTTTCCCCTAGAGTAGGGCCACTGAATGGCCCCTGGCCGAATTCCCCTTGGCATCTGTGTCATTCTACTGGTGTCTGCTGGTGTCTCTCAATGTGTTCTTCTGCTCCTCTTGACATCCAGCCACTTGTGTGTGTGCCTGCTATGGTCCTGAATTTTTTTGGACACAGGATGGAGCATGGCAGGCAAAAAGACAACTTTGTGGGCCTGAAAACAGAAATGCCTGTCTTCATTTAGGTTCGTGAGCACAGGCCCAAGGGTGGAGCCCTCACCAGGGACCCCACCCTTCTCACCTTCTCTACTTAGCACTTTGCTGCCCCTTTCCCATATCAATACTACCCTCTTTCTGGTCTAATAAATGTTATCATTCTCTTTGTTTTCTCTTGTGTAGAGATAGGGTCTTGCTATATTGCCCAGTCTGGTCTCAAACTTTTGGCCTCAAGTGATCCTCCTGCCTCAGCTACTTAAAGTGTTTGGATTACAGGCATGAGCCACCATACCTGGTCAATATTATTGTTCTTAATGATAAGACCAGGTTATTTTTCTGGTGTATGAATATTTTTAGGTATTATATATCTACACTAACATAGATATATTGCACCATTGACATTTGGGCTGGATAATTTTTTTTTGTGGAGGCTGTTTTATATATTACAGGATGATTAGCATCATCCTGTGCCTTTGTCCATCAGATCCCAGCAGCAACAGTTGTGACAACCAAAAATATCTCCAGTCATTGCCAAATATTTCCTGGGGTCATTATTACTCCTACTTTAGATCCGCTGATGAAGATTTATAGTAAATTAAACAAAAATGTCTTCATTATTTTTCCCTAGTTTTCTTTACCCTAGAGAATTACTAATTCCCAATCATTTGATAAAATTATTATTTTCTTATATTGTCTATACTTTGGCAAATAATAATTAGAAAACATCAACAATGCAGTGGTTCTTTATGTTAGGCCACTTTAGACTAAATCATTTGGAATAAACCACTTATAGATTTGTATGATCAATTAATTAATCTTAATAAATAACATGTTTTAAGACAATTTTATGAAATTAGATTATTGTTCAAAAATGAGACTAAAGAATACCAGTGATTGCACTTTATCCATCTTTTGGTAGGACCTCTGCTATATTTCTACCTCTGTCCTTCCCACTTTCCTAGAATCCTGAAGAAGTTTACAGCTTATAAGGAAATGTTCTTGCCTTTCTGTTAACAGTGCACCTGCCCAGTAGACCGGACGCCCGGGACTCCTGCCCCTGCCAAGCAGGTTTTCTCATTTGCCAAGCTTGAAGTTGAGGCTCTCTTTAGTGATATCAATACAAATGTTTCTGTCATTATTTACTTGTTTCACGGACTTGATTCAACTAACATCTATTTATTACCCTTTATATGCCAGGCCACCTTCATGATACTGAATATTAAAAGATAAACAAAATGAAGGCTATTTTTGCAATAAAGTTGAAGTCTATATCAAAGTTATGTAGAAATACATTAACAGAGAATTAAGTCTAGGTTAAGAACAAGAAAATCCTCAAAACTAATTTAGTATATTGGGAGGCTGAAATGGGAAGATCACTTGAGGCCAGGAGCTCAAGACCAATCAGTCTGGGCAACATAGCCAGACTGTATCTCTACAAAAAATAAATAAAAAAAAAATAGCTGGGTGTGATGGCATACACCTGTAGTCCCAGCTACGCAGGAGGCTGAGGTGAGAGGATTCCTTGAGCTCAGGAATTTAAGGCTGCAGTGAGCTATGATTGTGCCACTGTACTCCAGCCTGGGTGACAGAGAGAGATTCCATCACTAAAAAGTAAAAAATGATGGCTGGGTGCAGTGGCTCACACCTGTAATCCCAGCACTTTGGGAGGCCGAGGTGGGTGGATCATCTGGGGTCAGGAGTTCGAGATCAGCCTGCCCAACATGGTGAAACCCCGTCTCTACTAAAATACAAGAAATTAGCCAGGCACCTGTAATCCCAGCTACTCGGGAGGCTGAGGCAGGAGAGTCACTTGAGCCCGGGAGGCAGAGGTTGCAGCGAGCCAAGATCACGCCACTGCACTCCAGCCTGGGCGACAAGAGCGAAACTCCGTCTCAAAAAGAAAAAAAAAATTAGTACTGTTGTGTGTTGCTAAATGATGCAGATATATTCTGAGAAATGTGTCATTAAGTGATTTCATTGTATGAAAATCATAGTGTATTTACACAAACCTAGATGCTATGGCTTACTACACACCTAAGCTATAAGGTATAGCCTATTGCTCCGAGGCTACAAACCTGTATAGCACATTACTGTACTGAATAGTGTAGGCAATGGTAACACAATGATAAGTATCTGTGTATCCAAATATAGAAGAGGTACAGTAAAAATATGGCATAAAAGATTTAAAAAAAAAAAAAAGAATACCAGTGATGCTTATGGTCTAGATAACCAATTTCAAATATAATAAAAGTAATTTTGGAATTTCAAAATGCTTTTAAAAACCATCATTGCCTAAATAAAAAGCATAGGGATGATAAGAATATGAAAAGAATTGGGCTTCCATTCTGTACAAAATATATTGTGTGTAGTAAGATTTGAGTAAAACCAAAAGATTCAGCTAATCATGTTCACCACTTGCTAGCACTAATCTTTATTTTTTCCTTGTAGTTTTCTTCATGCATAATGACTTTTAACTTTTCATAGAATATGTATATGTACACTGAAACAAGAGATTTTTAAAGTATAAAACTGAAAAGTGCTTAGCATAGTTATCAAAAGAGTCATTATAATTTACACAGAATAACAGCATTAAATTTGAATCAGAGTACGGGTATGAATTGTGCTTTATGTCTTTACTGAGTAGGTAACAATGGGTGAATCACGTAACTTTAATTCCTGTTTCCTTTTAAGCAAGATGGGAATAAAAACACCAGCCTCACAGTGAGAAGATTTAATTAGGAAATTTATGTACAAGCACACAGTGCTTCTTTAAACTGATGGCTCAATTATTATTTGGCGAATCTGAATCTGAATCAGAGAATAGATACTATGTGACCATGAAGAAAAATGGTATTTCTATATTTGCTATTATTATTCTACAAGAAATAGCAAAGACAAAATCTGTATAAAGTCTCTGCAATTGAAAAAATGATAATCTTTACTGCACTTAAAATAGAATAAAAATCTTTAAAAATAAAGGTGTATAGTTTAAGCACTGTTCCCATTGTTTAGTTTGAATATTGCTATAAATGAAATGTCATCAAGAAAATAAACTTGATCTTCTAATTATTTCAGCTGAAGTTTATTAAAATGATGTGTTAGTGAATTCTCACACTGCTGTAAAGAACTACCTGAGACTGGGTAATTTATAAAGAAAAGAGGTTTAAATGGCTCATGGTTCTGCATGCTGTACAAGCTTCTACCTCCAGGGAGGTCTCAGGAAACTTACAATCATGTCAGAAGGCAAAGGGGAAGCAATCCTGCATGGCCAGCAGGAGAGAGAAGAAGAGAGAGGGGACATGCTACACACTTTTAGACAACCAGATCTCATGAGAATTCTATCACAAGACAGCACTAGGGGGATGGTGCTAAACCATTAGAAGCTACCCCCATGATCCAATCACCTTCCACCAGGCCCCACCTCCAGTACTGAGGATTACGATTCAACATGAGATTTGGTTGAGGACACAGAGCCAAACCATATCAAATTATATGTAAAGAGATTACAGTTTTCAATCATGAAGTTTGCAAATATAAACAGAAATTTTATGAATGGGCTAATTCCTAGGAATTGTATCTATGTTTTATTACTCACAGATATTTTTTCATCTTGAGAAAAATGTATTTTTGTCTGTGCAATTTGGACTACATTATTTAGTTATAGACTTAGTACTCTGGCATAATTTATTTATATTTAAAGAATGCCACATTCTTTCTTCACTTCATTACCATTTATTTTTAGTGGAAGTTTCCATTAGGATTAATGCTTCAGGTTTATTTAGGTCAGTGGATCGTCTCTTAGTCTTAGCTTCTATTATGCTCACTTCAGAAAGTGCTAGGACCCATAGAACTGTAGTTTGTTTCAATCCATTAAGGCATGATTCTTTGACAGCTTAATGCATATGTCTTCTTAGTTGAAATCTTAAAATCTCAGGATAGTTGAAGGGAAGATTGTCCTTAGTATTTGGAAGGATGACTAAAATAACGTGAAAAATATGATAAGCTATTCCATTATCCATTCATTATTAAGTATATTTTATATATTATATAATTTATTGTATTTTCATCTATAAATTTGTATTATATTCAACATGTTATAGTGCATAAAGTAAATTGAACATCAGAAGTCCTTTCAGCTTGAGAAACTCCCAAAATTTCTAAATTTCTACAACTTAAAAACGAAAAAATGAATCAGATAATTGTTATTTACTCTTACAACTCTAGAACTTTAAGAAAATACACCTATTATCATCATAACCATCATCATAACTGTCATCATCATCTAACATTCCCTGAGCATTGTTTAACAGGCCTTGTGATAGATTTGTGTGAACAAGGCAGCCTGAGTAAATAGAATGCAAACACAAAATCAAGGGCTGCTGTATGAGTGGCAAATGAGAAGCACAGAGTTGGTCCTGCAGATCAGGGCTAAGAAGGATAACCTAGACTCATTGTGTGATACTTTGAAATCCTGCAATTCAATAGCCTGGGTCAGAAAATATCCACAATAAATCTTGCAACAAGCAGAATGGAAATATTAGATGTATTAGATTTATTTTCTCTTTTAGGCTCCTTAACTTTATATGTAAATGTACAACTCAGCATTAGATTTCATAAACACATGCGTTTCTAGAAATCATGTTTCATCTCCATATTCCTATGCTATTTTGTAGTGAAATGGTATACATGACAAGTCTTCAAAATTGTGAAGCATTCGTAAGTTTAATTTGACATAACCTGGGATGCTCTTTCTCTTTTCCAGACCTTGAGATCTCCTAAACATAACTGACATTTGGTGGTCATTGCTTTCTCTCTGAACACCTTCCTTAATGTGAGAAGGAACTTGGAGTAAGTGACCCAGGAAGTCATTCCATGATTTAATTGTTTTTGTTGGCCTAATTAATTTAAAAAGCTTAATTATGAAACCACATGAGTGCTGTGCAAAGTCTGCAAAGTACCATTCAATGACATCCAGATGCAGAATGCATCAGTAGCCTTTTAACCTAATTCACAAAATAAACCAGAGAGATTTATAGTACATAGTGTGGACCCTAAGTAAAATAACTTCACTCTTCCTAAGTTTTCATTTAAATGGTAATAAGAAATTTAATTAAAAAAAATTGTAGTCCTAAATGATCATTGGAAAGTTAGCATCTATTCCGGTTAACTATTGGTTCATTTAAAAACACCTCCAAAATTAATGGTTCAAAACAGTATCAACTATTTTATTTTTATCTCTCATGGTTCTGGAGTTGACTGAGCTCAGCTAGACACTTTTCTTTCAGGGTTTTTTGTGTTTACAGTTAGACAGTATAGGGGCTGGGTCATCTGATGGCTCTGTCATTCACATGTCTGGCACCTGGGATGGGAAGACTCAAAACAGCTGGTTAAACTGAAACTGTTTGGAGCCCCTCGGAAACCATTTTATACTTTGGGGTTCTTTCCATGTAGCCCCTTCGGCAGCTTCAGGGTAGCTAGACTTTTATTTGATGACTCAAGGGTTCAAATGTTTGTGTCCCAATAATGAGGGAGCCTGGAAGAAGCTGTATCACATTTAATGACCAATCCTTAGATGCCACACAGAGTAGCTTTTGCCTCATTTTATTTGTAGCAATAATCACAAAATCTCATCCAGATTCATTGTTAGGAATATTAAATGCCATTCTTGTTGGAAATTACCAAGACTCTGTAAATGCATACGATCTGGAATAAAATTGTACAAACCTTTTGGTAAATACAATCTATCATACCATCCTAATGGTGGAAACTTCAAATCCATATCTCAGGCAAGTACAGGCAAAGCTGAATGGAAAAGAGAACCTACCGAAGTGTGATTGACATATAGGAAGAAAAATAATCAGGGAGCTAAGATGTCAGGGAAGGATCCCTAACTTAATACCAACCTCTCCCCCAACTCATAATTTCTGCAGCAGATATAGAAACTGATGAGAGTCTGTGAGGTCAGTCATGTTCAGGGAGGAGATTGAGTGGGAGGAAAAAAAAAAGATGGAGGAAGAGAAAGAGAAGAAGAAACATGAGGAGGAAACAATGCTGCCAAGGGAAACAAAACTATATTTTTTAAAAGAAGCAAAAAATTCAGTGGTTTACAAAGGACCACTAATCAGGGTGCACTCAGACTTGTCTTCAAGACGTTGAAGAAAAACTTTACTAATATTTTTAAAAAATAAAAATCATCATTTTAGATATCTGGGTCTGGATATGGGCTTTGTAACTAATTCTTTATCTGTGTGAGAATAAGGAAGTCACTGAGTCTCTCTAAGCTCTTCTTCTAACCTGTAAATTGTAGATAATATTTATACTAAAACTATATGATCTTTGTGGGGATCAAATGAGACAATTCATAGAAAGTGCCTGACACTGAGTATAAGGGCTCAAATAATGCTGAATAATCTAGCAAGAGATACCAGGTCTTAAAAATCCATCTTATCTGCTGGCAAGGCTGAGGAGAAAAGGGAACACTTATACACGGTTGGTGGGATTGTAAATTCGTTCAGCCACTGTGGAAGGCAGTTTGGAAATTTCTCAAAGAACTAAAAACAGAACTGTTATTCGATCCAGCAATGCCATTATTACAGGATATATATCCAGAGGAAAATAAATTGTTCAACCTAAAAGCCACATGCATTTATATATTCATGGTAGCACTATTCACAATAGCAAAGTCATGGAATCAACCTAGGTTCCCATCAAGAGAGGCTTGGATAAAGAAAATTTGGTACATGTACACCATGGAATACTATGCAGTCATAAAAAAGAATGAAATCATGTACTTTGTAGCAACATGGTTGCAGCTGGAGGCCAGCATCCTAAGCAAATTAACACAGGAACAGCAAGCCAAATACTGCATGTCCTCACTTATAAGTGGGATCTAAACATTGAGGCACATATGGACATAAAGGTGGGAACAATAGACACTGGGGACTACTAGTAGAGGAAGATGGGGAGGGGACCAAGAGCTGAACAACTACCTATTGGATACTATGCTCATTACCTAGGTGATGGAATCATGTATACCCCAAATCTCAGTGTAATGCAATATACTCATGTAACAAACCTACATATGTACCAGTGAACCTAAAATAAAAATAGAAATTATTATTAACATTTTGAAACAGAGATGGGGTCTTCCTATGTTCCCCAGGCTGGTCTTGAACTCCTGGGTGCAAGTGATCCTCCTGCCTCAGCTTCCCAAAGTGCTGAGATTACAGGCATGTGCCATCACACCTGGCCTAGAAATTATTTTTTAAAAATCCATCTTATCTTCAAAGACTCAGTCTGCTAATTTCATCATATATCAATTTCAAATTCATATATTTCTTGAGTTTGTTTCTTGGTTATTCAACTTGTTCATAACTTGTCTATGTACCATTGTCAAGCAGACTGTTTAAAGTACTCTATCATAAGATATTTTTATACCTGTTATTACAATACCTTCCTCATTTGTTTTCAAAATAATTTTGTTCTTTCTTAGATTAACAAATGTCCAGAATGTTGCTGGGGAGATTCTACTATTTAATAAATAATTCAAATGAAACAAACTTTTAGGCTGTTTTCCCTCTTGGCATTCTACAAATCTAGGAAGAAATATGATACTTTGATGCAATTCTTCTCTGGATAATGAGAGGCAATGTGACAAAATTTAAACTTCACAAACTTAGAGACAAAGAAACTAGGCATCAAATGGACAAAATGTTTGTAGAAATTAGTTTCAAAGTTAGTAAAGTGAAAAAGTAATACTCATTATCACCATACAATTTCATCAATCAAATGAAAGTCTAAAAAATTCCTAATATGGAGTCATTGATAGGTAGATTGGTAGATCACTAGATAGACATAGATCTTCACTTTCAATGATAGGTCAGAAATAATATTAACGTCATTATTATTGCTACTAATTTCTCTATTAGTTCCTGAAGCTATCTAACTGATATAGTTTTATGGCTTTTTATTTATATATAAGTGAAATTCTCCAGCCCTTAAGTTGTATGAAACAAAGCCTTAATACTCTTAAGTTGTGTTATATAATACTTTTTAAAAATTTTTTTATTTTTTTGAGACGGAGTTTTGCTGTTGTTGCCCAGGCTGGAGTGCAATGGTGTGATCTCGGCTCACCACGACCTCCGCCTCCTGGGTTCAAACGATTCTCCTGCCTCAGCCTCCCAAGTAGCTGGGATTACAGGCATGCGCCAGCACGGCGGGCTAATTTTATATTTTTAGTAGAGATGGGGTTTCTCCGTGTTGGTCAGGCTGGTCTCGAACTCCCTACCTCAGGTGATCCTCCCACCTCAGCCTCCCAAAGTGCTGGGATTACAGGCGTGAGCCACCCCGTCCAGCCTATATAATACTTTTAAACTAACCTCACTCTTTCTATAGATCGCTGTAAGATCCTGAAGGGTTGCAACGATTGAATCAAAAGCAAAAGATGGAGGAGTGCAGTGAGGGAAAGAGATATTTGTGGATAATATTTTATATGCCAGGTAATCATTATAACATCCTTGCATGTGGAATGCTGTTATCCTCATTTTATAGATGAGAGAAATAAAATGCACAGAGGGAATGGTGTATGAAAGGCACATATGCATGGGTGTGCACAAACACATGTGTACACACACATGCAAACTTCCTCTGTGAAATGGGTTGGCCTTGAATCAAGGCTTTCAGATTTTAAAGCCCAAACTCTGTTCTCTCTAATTCACTGCCTCCTCATTTTCAGGTGGTGGCATTATACACATGTATAATTTAAAATGAAAAACTTTGAGTTGTATTTATAATATTTATCCTATCTTAGTATTTTTAAAAGAAGGCTACTTTTAATGCCACAGTAGTATATAGTTTAAATAAAACAAGGCAGATCATAGAAACAATTATAACACTGCAGCATTATCTGGGTTATACCCTTTGACAGATTAGGGAATTAACACTTGATCTGCATTGTCCAAAATGGTAGCTACCATCCACATGTAGCTAAGGAGGCTTCCAAAATGTGGCTAGTCTAAATGTAACAGATTCCAGAGACCTAGTGTCTTAAAAATATAAAATATGTCATCAATATTTCTATATTAATTACATGCTAAAATGATAATATCATTAAATATCCTGTTAAACTTAAATTCATCTTTTTTTAACTTTTTAATATAACTAATAAAAATTTGAAATCACATATATGGCTTTACATTATATTTCCAATGGACAGCACTGATCTAGAAGCATGAAGTTGGTTGGATTTACTACTTGTCGTGATCCATAACAGAACATTGAGGCATAGATGTGTTAAATTACTTGTCCACTATCATTAAAAATGGAGGGATTGAACGTAGCCATCTTATCACTCATCACTGAAAATATACTCGCTATTGAAAAATAATCTTCTAAGTAAGAATTGACGTTATAATCTAGTTCAATTCCTGTATTTTACTATTTGAAGAAAGTTAGATTGTAATTTTACAAGATCATGTTAAAAGTGGAGCCAGACTTGAAATTCTCAGTCAAATTTCATTTCTACCCTATGATTCTACTGCAGTGCCTTCAACTGTTCTATTTAATTCCAATAAATGTAAGGCACACATGGGACAATACAATGAATTATAAAGTTGGATTCTGCTCATCTGTACCAGGTAGAACCACCTTTTAAGTTATTAAATTCAGTGCTAACTCATTGATAGCACGGGGTTGGTAGTTTGCACACATCGACAACTTTACTTCTATGTGTTATGGTCCTTTATTCTAAACTGTACTTGCAAAAGCTATCTGAAACCTAAAGAACAAACCAACAACACACTAAAAGAGAACGTTTTAACTCTTTGCTATAAAAGAGATTTCCAAGGGCAACATGTGTGGCATATTGAAAAATAAAACACACAAATCACAGTTTGGGATTTTATTTCCTTTTCTAACTTTTAGCTTATATAGCAATGATTCTTCCCAAAAAAGAGACCTAAAAGCTTTGCTTTCTTTTAGGATTTGTTGGGCAGAGGATCATTGTGTAGACAATTAAATAACGCAGAATATGACCTCAGCAAAACAAAAATGTGAAAAGTAATGTTTTATCACTTTAACATAGAGGGTACTTAAAATATAGACTACTGAATGATACAGACTATTAACTACACTTAAAATATAGAGTATATTAAAATATAGTAGTTAAAATATAGAGGCAACCAACATTGCAGAGTAATAGGAATTCATGTTTGGAGCTGAGGCACTGGCTTAAAGTCCCTCTAGTCATTATTGGGCAAGCTGCTTAAATATTTCTATAACTCAGCTTCTTCTTTATAAAAGGCATGATTAAATATCTCCCTCACAGGTGTACTATGAGAATAAAAAGATGCAGTGTGTGACTTATGTATGTTATCTGACATAACTTAGTCACACAAAAATGTTCATTGAAAAATATATTTTCATATATACTAGTAATCAGCAGCTTGTACTTTGACAAATCACTGAAACTTGATGTTTATATTTAAAAAATGAAGATAACGGTACTTTCACCACACGGTTATTGTGAGGATTGAATAACTTAGTATTTGTAGTGTACTCAGGCAAATGTTGAACAAAAGTGTATCTTTTATAAATTAATTTGGGCCTATGTAAAAAATGACCTTATTTCCAGATAGAAATACAATTTGTGTTATAATATGCTCACACCCATAAGAATTTATACATGTGTACCATACAAATTGGACAAATTGTTATTTTAATTACTTTTACCTTTATTAGTGAAACAAAAGTCAGAGGAAAAAGCAAATTGTTCCCAAATTTAAGAAGAAAAACTACTTTACCTTCTAATAGAACAAGTAGTAGAGTCTAGGGTGTCTTGAAGTCAGCTCAACCAGTGATTCATGATATGATGCTGGGAAATTCATTGATTACTTCACCTAATTTACCTGTTGAAGTTTGTTGTTATACTCTCTGGGGCTTTTGTTGTTCTTTATATTACTAATACTTCTACAGGTAAACTATTTTGCTTTTTTTTAATTTATTCTTGTTAAAAAATTGTCATCTCTCTTCAATTCTCATTTTAAGATGACATCACTGACTTCACTAAGATAGGCCTTCCCAAGGCCATTTTTAAAACCAAGGACCAATTCATTATCTAATGGCATTTCTTGAGACTCAGCTTGTTAATAGTCTCTATCATTAACCAAAGCAACATCAATTTAGAAGACATACTATTTATGCCAAAGTAATCTGTTCAGAGAAGGTGAAACCAATGTTAACAATTTGATCAAATTAAAAACAAAAATGGCTTTTAAGTAAAAATGAATAAATTGAGAAACAGTAGAAGTCACTTTGGCTTAATATGTAAATTGTATATATCTATTAATATTGGTTCTTCCCTAGATAAAATGTCTTGGAAAGCCTCGTGTTGAATAGAGGAAGAATCCTAGGTATGTGTATGTGTGTGTGTGTTTTAATAAAACTGAATTTCAAATCACTTAATTATAAATAAATTAAGAGAAGTAATGAAATTGCTTTAAGTGTTTTAAGCAATTAAGCCACTGGGTCATGTATTTTCATTTGCTTAAAGCTAAATAACTATTTAGCCATCTAAGTGGTGTATATTTCTAGCTTTCTAAGTCCATAATAGACTTTTTTTGCTACTGGAAATTGACTTTTTCTACTGCCTAAAGTCTACCCAAAATACAAATTAACCCAGAATTCTCTATTATACCAGAATTTATTGCTGTGTTGAAGTAACATTAAAATGCTATAAAAAATAGCACTAAAATTATATCTTAATAATTGGACTTTACAGTAATGGAAAAATTAAGCCTTTGACTGGGGTAAGAGTAAAGGGTAGCTTCTAGAAGATGGCGAGATACTGATGATATTCTTGGTTCCTAATAGCGAGAAAATGATGGCTATCTTTCAAACCCATGGGTTTTAATTTTTTTATTCTACAAATTTATATCACGTGTCTCTTGTCTTCCAGATGCTATTCTTTGTACTGACACTATAGCCAAAAGGAAGACATCTTTCATGCTCTTATATAGCTCATAATCTGAATTGCAAAGCCTACCCTAAGCAATTACATTTTTAACTAGAATTATAGTAACTTACAAAGGCCATAGGGTGTACTTTGGATAATTATAATGAGAAGGCCTCATCTAGTCAGGATGATCAGAAGAATGTTCCCTGAATGTTGGAGGCTTAAGTTAAGATTTGAAAAATGCATTTACTTCACTTGATGAATGGGAGTGACAAAGGGGTTTAATTTTGGTATATGGAAGTGGCAATGGGGTTTAATTTTGGTATGTGGTAAGGTTGGATAGTATAAAAGCATTGTAATCAACAAGAAGGGTCTATGTGAAGATTTCAAGAAAGGGAGAAGCTTGTTTTAATAAATGAAAGGAAACGTGAATGAAAAAATCAACCAAGGAGAGAGTAACATGAGATTCAGGATACAAGTCAATGGTAGCTAGGTCAGCCAAGGCCTTATGGGCATGTTAAGGGCTGTCATCTTTACCTAAAGGCAAAAGGAAAGTCCAAGTATGGAATGTATGGTTTACGTTTTTGGATCATTTCTGTAGCTGCAGTAAGAAGAATGAATTTACAGAGGTATTACATATGAAAGAAAACAAATTAGGCAGTTTTACAACATTTCAGGTAAAGTTTATGTGGATTTTTAGTGGGATTTTGATTGCTTATATGTAGAAAAGAAACCCTGGAGTTATTTAGAAGGTGCAAAGAGGAGTTTCTTATTGATTGGATAGACAAAAGACAACCAGTACTACGTGGGCTATAAAAAACTAAATGGATGATTTTTAAAAATCTATTTAGTGACTAAAATTACTGAAGAAAAATATAGTTTTGAGAAAATTATTAAATTAACATCAGTTATGTAGTATTTGAGATATATAGTGACAGAAAACTAGGGTTCCATAGATATGCAGTTTCTAAGTTTCTCAACTTAGGAAGAGATGAAAATGCTTAATACACATTTTAGAGTTGTAAGCATGGCTATAATAATTACAAACATGAGGATTAATGCAATTACCCAGGAAAAACATACAAAGTAAGAAGAGAAGAAAATCTAAGATAAAACAGTGATGAACTCTAATGTTTAAGAACTACATGAAGGATGCAAAAAAATGAAAACCTAGAAGGTGAACAAAAGAGATAAGAAGAAAATGAGAGGCACGATATCACAGAAGTCAAAGAAACAAGAAGAAGGATTGGACTATCATTTATAATTTTGCTGTTGAATTTATAATATGTAAGTCGCTAGCAACTGATAATGGCAGCTGGAAGAAAATCAGTGAAGGCAGAATCCACATTATTGTAGTTCGATAATGAGAAGAAACTAGGGAAACACAAGTTTCTTGTGCAAGGAGACATTTCTTTTGAGAAATCTGACTTCTAAGAAAAAGTAGGTAAGACTGAAACTAGTAGAGGATATAAGGGTTGAATGCAAATATAAAGGAAAACAAGATATGTGATGCAATGAATTCTTTTGCTGTCTTTTAAAAGCAAAGAACTAGCCAGGCATGGTGGCTCACACCTCTAATCTCAGTGCATTGGGAGGCCGAGGCTGGAGGATTGCTTGAGGCCAGGAGTTTCAGATCAGCCTGGGCAAGACAGCAAATTATGCCTCTATAAATAAATAACTAAATAAATTAGCTGGGTGTGGTGGAATGTGCTTATATTTCCAGCTACTCAGGAGGCTGAGGCAGGAGGATTGCTTGAGCCCAGAATTTAGAGGCTGCAGTGAGCTATGATTGTGCCACTGCACTCCAGCCTGGGTGACAGGTCTCAGCAAAAAAAGTAAAGGTAAAAAGCAAAAGAACATGCTTCAAGAATGATACAAAAGATTTAGGAGAGAGAGAATGTGATTTACAATACAGGTAAGAGCAAGAATACATAAGTGCAATACTTGAGGTGGTAAGGAGGTACAGTAGTGAGAAAGATTGTAAGTGGAGGAGCACTTTAGAAAGCTCACATTTTCCATTTTAATAGAAATGCAGGTATATTCATTTCCCAAAGGAAGAAGAGAGAGTCCCCATCTTATAGCTTCTATATAATAGTTGCAGGGGGAGAACAAGAAAATTTTTCATGAAAATAAAAAGGAGAAGGGAAAGATAGGCAGTACGAAGACAACAGAGAAGTTTTGCAACTTTGAAAGTTGCAGAAGACCAAAAAGGAAGACAGAGGTTACCACAGTTGGGAGTAGGGAGTAGGAAATGAAAAGATGAGTAGGTCCAAGATCTAGTTCTTTGATCAGACCAATAAAACAGAGACTTTTAGCACGTCTCTTACGAGAAAAGAGATAAACACACAAATATAAGATGAGAAAATTAACACAAAAAAAGAAAATTTAAAAAACAAAGAAAGGATGGAAAAAAAGAAAGCAGCAAAAAGATGATAAATAATGCATTTGAAATATATTGAAAGCCAAAGGAAAGAATATATATATCCCTGCAAGTGCTTCATTTTCTGGAATAAATTAACAGAAACTTGAATTTAAGTTTTTAAAAGAAATTTAAAATGATATCATAAACAATAGTAAGGGGTGAAAAGAGAGATGACAAAGATACAGAATTGAGTTGAATACCACAATAATACCACATGGGAAAACACCTTAGGAAAATGAGATAAAAGGTGGGGAGAGAAGGAGAAAGAGTAAGAGCAAGAGAGATTATTAAAATCAGCCATATTTGCAGAAAATAGAAAATTAATAGTTTTTTAAAAATATGAATTATACGTATAGTAAAATTTAAAATATAATTATTTTAATTCATTTCTTAATGTTGTCTCCGTTATACTATATTTCCAGTATAAATTTCACTTTTTTGATGTATCCTTTATATTTATTTTTTTCAGATTTGGATACTACATATTTAATACAAATATTTGCTCGGTATTCAGAATCATATGTATCATATGATATGTCCTGTGTCCTGTGCTTGCTGGGTTTTGATTTTAGGAATATATCTGATAAAACTTGGTAGGAAATTTTTACTTGAATTAATAGAGAATTTAAATTAAATAAGATTTTATAAAATAAATACTTAAAATTAAATAAGAAATCTAAATTAAATAATGGTTTATATTTGGAAAGAAATATAAGGAATATTTATTAAATTCATATTAAAATAATTTTAAAAATACAAGTGAAACACAAAAATTATCAATATTTTCTCTACTTAGAAGAAAGAAGAAAATTATTTTCAACATTAAATATTGTTCTAAATATTTCTCTTTGCAGATACAAATATAGTGTAGTTGTAGAAATAGAGATAGAAGTTGACTGAATAAGAGAGAAAAAAATTGGTGGGTCTTTACACAAACATATTTGGGTTTTGGTATTTAGTATTTCTATTCTTTCCAATTTCTAGGTAGTTTGTAATTTCTAATATGAATTCAAAAGAGTTCTCTTTGTATGGGGGGAGTGTGTGTATGTGTGTGTGTGTGTGTTTGTGTGCATAGGCATATAGATTTATTATTAATTTTTAATTTAAAATATTATACTAAGAATTGCAAAAATCATATGTGTATCTACCAATGAGTTAGAGTCAACATACTTGTGCTTCTATAAGTTAAATTATATGATTTGTAATGTGTTTGTGTGTGTGTTCATGTGTATGTGTGGCATCTTTTGCTCAGTTCTATATTCATGGGATTCATTGACATCATCACAGTGAACATGATTCTATTTCTTTGAAAAACACTATATGGTTTTAATTTTATGAATATGCCACAATTTATATAACCTGTTGGACATCCCAATTGTTTTCAATTTAGAGCTATTACAAATCGTGCAACTGCAAATATTCTTATACATGTCTTTTCGCACATTTGCTCTCATACTACTGGGTATTTACATAGCAGTAAAAATTGCTGGGGCAAAGGTCATGTGGATGTTGAATTGTAGTAGACAATGATGATTCATTTTCACAATTAGATGAGAGATTCAGTTGCTCCATGTCCTCACTAAAACTTGACATTATTAATTTTAATTTTAACTATTTTGCAGAGTATGTATAGAGATTATTTCACTGTGGTGTTAATTTGCATTTCTCTGGAGACCAAGAACATTTTTATATATTTGTTATTTGAATATTCTTTTTTGTAAGGAGCTTGGTCTTTTTCTAATTGATTTCTAGAAGATCCTTGCAGATCCTTGTCTGCTTTTTAAATGTTTCTCTAAGAAAGAAGTCTAAGTATTTATTGCTGCATTTAAGGTTAAAATATTATTGAAACTTCCTAGGAAAGAAAAGTCTTGATTATACAAATCTCACTGTAACCTCAGTTCCAGTTTCTGCTAAGAAATATGAAGATAGAAGAAAAAATTCATTTATGATGCAAGCCAAATGAGAAAGTCATTCAAATGGCAGCAGCCTTCAGAATTTTTTTTTATTGCTGAGAGGAATTATTATAGAATTCTGTCATGGCTAGAATGTAATTAATCTTCTTGAGAAGGAATGTGAGTTTGAACAAAGTAAATTGAAGAAATGTGAACCATGTGACCTGATCTTCATCCCAACTTTACTCATTGTAACCCAAAGAGATGTGGGGGTTGTGAGGCTAGAAACAAAAATTAGAATATCTATCTTTTGAAACATGAGAGAATAAATAGTAATGGAACATGAGTGGAATTTTGAAAAACAAATATAAGCCAAGAATTCCATAGCTGGCCCAGTTATCATTTACATATGAAGACAGGTGAAGAAAATTTTCAGATATTCAAACCTCAAAATACAAATAACCAGCCTATTATTTCTGAAAAACAAAACACCTTAGAAATATTCCAGCTAACTGAAAGATCAATGAAAATAAACAAAACACAAAAGGAAATTCATGTTATAAAAGGTCAAGTCTTGGGAAATTAGTATTTAAATGAAAAATAGGTACAAGCTTTAGATGAAAGTAAGCAAGATATATAACATTCCTTAAAGCAAATATGAAGAAATTAATAAAGCTTATAATCTTTTGCTTGAATTTGATTTTAAAATATAAATTCTTTATTTTTTTGAAAAATTTAAGAAAAATAGAATATATTATACAACAGTAGAGTTCATTCTCTTTATATAGAGAGAACAAAGCCATATAGTTTGTTAACAACAGGAACCAACCATAATGAATCTTTTGATTACCAAAATATATAAACTAAAAATAGATAGACATATAAAGAGACGTTAATAGGGATACTTGGAAAACATGGGTGATTGTAATGAAATTCCAAGAAAAAGCCATCATTGCAGCGATGATACTTTCTCTATAACTTTTATCTATCGTTTGAAAATTTCAGAATATACAAAGTAAAAACTAATAAAGGAGAAAATAATAGAAATACAAGAAGAAAGTGAGGACTTTAGTGAAAGGGTTGAGGATAAATGTTTTCTTCTTTCCTTGAGAAGTGATTGTGAAACCATACTGCCCTGGGTGCCATCAGCAAATAGTTTGTCCCCGTGATTGGAGACAGCCTAATGATAGAACTGTCAGGGCTAAAAGGGAGCTGTGAGCGCAGGGAAAGAGGAGGACCAGAGGGAGAACTTTTCAAATGAGTCAAGGAAGAGCCTTTATCCCACAATTCTGGAACATAGATGACATCCAACAAATCAATTTTGTATTGCTTAAGCTAGTTTGAGGCTTTTGTGTGAAGCATTTTATTACATACATCAGTTTTTCTGAGGCAAGTTCACATTTTTAACATGGTCTACAAGTTCTGCATGATCTGCCTCATGCCAGCTCCTCCAGGGTCACCTCACCCCACTTCCTCCTTGCTGTTGACATTGGAGCTGCCCTTGCCTTCTTTCAGATCCTCATAAGCATCTTGCTCCTTTCCACTATACAACCTTTGATCATGCTGCTGTCTCTGCTTAAAACTATTTCTTAGCCTGCTGACCTCCCCACCTGACAGCTGAACCTGTTTAGTTAACCCCAATCGTCTTTCAAATATAAACAAGCTGTCCCTTTCAAAATGAAGAAATCTTTCATGCCCAGAAAGGACAGGTCCTATTTCTCTTTTATATTCTCTCCTTATCACCCTGTACTTACCTTTATAGGGTTCATTGCTTTCAAATTCTTCTCCTCGTTAAATTGTAAGTAGAAACTATATGCGATTCTCATTATTTAACATCTAGTCACTAGAAGAGTTCTGGTGCTTACTCGTTACTCTATAAATACTTGTTGGATGAATGAAGGGAAATAAAAATGAGGGTACCAAATATATGGATGACGTAATTACTAATATGTCAAGTAAATAGGTTTGATTCAAAGTTCACCGATAGAAAATATGCTTTCCCACCCCCAGTGATCATGTAAGATTTTTAAAAAGCTGATCAAAGTAAGGCCAAAAAGAAAGCCTCAACAGATTCTGAATAGCAGAAATTACACATTTCTCTAGCATATCAGAACAAAATTTTGACACATCTTTCTGGGAATTTCTTCAGTAAAACAAGAGGACTTAAGTAACATGATTATACTTAGATATCTTTCAATTTCCACAAAGCAAATACCAGTAAATTCCTTTCTATGGAAAACTGTTATTCATTCTCTGATCACAGAGTAATACAATTAAGACAAAAGTTAGTTTAAAAAGAATAATATTTACATACTTTTTTTTTTGAGATGGAGTTTTGCTCTTGTCACCCAGACTGGAGTGAAATGGTGCAACCTCGGCTCACTGCAACCTCCGCCTCCCAGGTTCAAGCGATTCTCCTGCCTTGGCCTCCTGAGTAGCTGGGATTACAGGCACCTGCCACCACACCTGGTTAATTTTTTATATTTTTAGTAGAGACGGAGCTTCACTATGTTGGCCAGGCTGGTCTTGAACTCCTGACCTCATGTTTCTCCCGCCTCGGCCTCCCAAAGTGCTGGAATTACCGCCCACCTCAGCCTCCCAAAGTGCTGGGAGCCACCGTGCCCGGCCACTAATTTTTATATTTTTATTAGAGATGGGGTTTCACCATATTGGCCAGGCTGGTCTCAAACTTCTGACCTCAGGTGATCCGCCCACCTCGGCCTTTCAAAGTGCTGGGATTACAGACGTGAGCCACTGCGCCTGGCCTAAATACAAATTTTAAAAAGAAATAAAGACATGGTGAAACAATAAAGATTCTGGAAGATAACTTTGGAGACTGTCTTCATGATTGGAGGCAGTAGCAATTTTTAAATAGAATACAAAAAACACTAACCATAAATAGAAAGATTAATAGATTATATTAAAATTAAAATTTTTATCCACCAAAAACATCATTAGGAGAGTGAAAGGACAAGTCACAGAGAAGAAAAAGATGTTTTTAACATATATAATTGACAAATGCTTGTACCTTTCTTGGCAACTGCAGAGTCTAATCAACATTAAGGATATTAACATTGTTGGAAAAGATCAAAATCATCACACAAAAAAATGAATGTGTCATCCAGGAGTCACTGGGAAAGAAAGACAACATAAAAGAGAAGGGGAAGAGCTATGAGGACTGCTTTCAACAACTGTGAGCTCTCAGCTAAAATGCTTTGAGGTAGTTGTTCTTAAGCTATTATTAATCCTGATGATATTAAAAGAAAAAAACATTTATATACATCTTGTGAAGGCAATGTTTTAACCACATTTCAGATGAGGAAACTGAATTTCAGAAACGTATTTAGGAATCAGATTTTCTGACTTCTGGATACAAAATGAGTTTTTCTTCATTACACATCGTAGAAGGTACCTTCTAGCTTTAGCCCTTTGTGTTTTCTGGTAAGTAAAATAATATAATTAAGGAGAGAAAACCTGAACTCCTATTCACTTTGGGAATGCTGGTTATTGCTGCGGGTCATGTGGTGCACTAGTTTCCATGAGATACTGACTTGCAGAATCTGTGAAGAGGGAAGGACAAAATTACCCAATCTCCTCACATCTATGTCTTACAACTGGGTCACAGGTGAAATGTTATTTCAGTGAGTAAAAAATCTTGAAGGACAAAAACCAGATCTGCCTCATGCTGATTTCTGCTGTGTAGTGAAATTTTTCTGGTTTCAACATAAAGGATTATTGTTAGAAAGTGGAAATAAGAAACCCTTCCTGGCGGGGCACAGTGGCTCATGCCTGTAATCCCAGCACTTTGGGAGGCCGATGCAGGCAGATCACCTGAGGTCAGGAGTTCAAGACTAGCCTGGCCAACATGTCGAAACCCTGTCTCTACCAAAAATACAAAAATTAGCCAGGCATGGAGGTGCGTGCCTGTAATCCCAGCTGCTCCAGAGGCTGAGACAGGAGAATTGCTTGTACCCAGGAGGTGGAGGTTGCAATGAGCTGAGATCGTGCCGCTGCACTCCAACGTGGCAGACAGAGTGAGACTCTGTCTCTAAAAAAAGAAAGAAAGAAAAAGAAAAAATAAAAGAAACCCTTCCTATAGAAAAATGTCTGGTGTTTTGTTTTTTTTTTCTTTTTTTCTGTACTCAGCAAGATACTTTCACCTAGTATTTAAAATTTACTGTGTTATTGTGGTCAGTTCTCAGCTGCATTCTGATTGAGTTTTTTGTCTGTTTGTTTTCTTTTAGAAAATAAATATCAGGATCACTTGAGGCCAAGTTTGAGACCAGCCCTAGGGAACGTAGTGACAGCCTATCTCTACAAAACATTTTAAAAAGTTAGCTGACTGTGGTGGCATACACCTGTAGTCCCAGCTACTTGAGAGGCTGATGTGAAAGGATCATTTGAGCCGAGGAGATCTGGGTTGCAGCGAGCTATGATTGTGACACTGCACTGCAGACTGACAAAAAATTGAGAAGGAAGGAGGGAAGGGAAGGGAAGGAAAGGAGGGAGGGAGGGAGTGAACACCTCCCTTTGTTTCATTCTCATCGCTGGACCCCCATGAGCATTTCCATCCCTTCCTCATGTTATTTTTCATGTTGACACTTCCTCATTACATTGATATCACTTATGAACTTTCCATAAATACTTGCATTTTATGAAGAATAAAAATGTTAAAAATGTGCACAAAGTGTTAATGATGGAATTGGGGAGGGTATGGGGAGGTCCTAGTGTGTAATTGTGCATGCAACTGTAAACACCACAATGAGAATCTACCATTATAATACAAGAAGCTTCTAGCACTTTCATTTATCCCTAACCCCTAGAGCTAGATCCTCTACGTCCTCAGACAGGTCCCTGATATATTACTGGACTTGATACATTGGTAACAACCCAAGACAAATTCTAAGAACTAGCATAAAAAATAATCATCAATGAATGTTGAAAACTAGCATTTTACGTTTACAAAGTGAGAATGAAAAGGTTGGTGCAGAACTCTTTGTAGAGCGTACCTCAGATTTTTTTTTTCAAGATATCAATACTTTTTGGATAAACATTGTGATTTATATATTTCCTGTTACAAAAATATTTTCATATTGGCTCATTTTCTCACTTTATCCTGATTTCAGTTCAAATGTTATCTTAACCAAAAGCCCTTTCTTGACCAACAGGCCTTTCTTGACTACTGTGATGTGCTGGCTCCCCCACAGATACACCTGCATCCTAATCCCTAGAAACTGAATGCGACCTTATTTACAGAAAGAATCTTTGCAGACGTAATTAAGTATTTTAAGATGAGATCATCCAGGATTACCACTCAGCCCTAAATCCATTGACCAAGTGTCCTTATATGGGACAGAAGAGGAGAAAAAGGATAAAACAGGAGGAAGTAAACAAAGCTCTCTGATCATAGAGACAGAGATTGGTGATATGCAACCACCAGCCAAGGGACACATGGAGCCACCGGAAGCCAGAAGAGCCAAGGAAAAATTTTCCTCTGGAACATTTAAAGGGAGCATAGCCCTCCTGATGCTTTGATTTAGGATTTCTGACCTCTAGAACGATGAAAGAATAAATTTGTGTGTTGGTTGGTTGAAGCCACCAAGTTTATGGTATTTTTTTACAGCAACTCTAGAAAACTAATAAGACTGCCTTATCTAAAATAACACATTCTGTTTTCTCACCTGCTTTATTTTTCTTCATAATACCTGTCACTACCTAATACTATTATTATTATTTTGTTTGTTAAGTGGTTTATCTTCCCTTACTAGTTGTAACTGGGCTGCAGGGTTGTTTACTTTATTCACTTTTGTATTCCTAATGCTTCAACAGTATCTAATTCATAGTAGAAATTCACTCATTTATTTATTTATTTTTTGAGATTTATTTATTTATTTTTTGAGCCTTGTCACCCAGGCTGGAGTGTAGTGGTGCGATCTTGGCTCACTGCAACCTCCACCTCCGGGGTTCAAGAGATTCTCCTGCCTCAGCCTCCCAAGTAGCTAGGATTACAGGCACTTGCTACCACGCCTGGCTAATTTTTTATATCTTTAGTAGAGACAGGGTTTCACCATGTTGGACAGGCTGGTCTCTAACTCCTGACCTCATGATCCACCCGTCTTGGCCTCCCAAAGTGCTGGAATTACAGGCGTGAGCCACCATGCCCGCTCTCAATCATTTAAATGTAGGAGGAATAAAGGAAGGGAGGAAAGAAAAAGGAAGAAGGAGGGAAGAAAAGAAGGGAGGAAAAAAAGGAGAGAAAAGTAGGGAAGGAGGAATATAAGAAAGTAAGCAAAGAAGGGAAGGAGGGAGGGAGGGAAGGGAAGGCACATAAGAGATTTTTATACAATCTTTACAAATCTACATTAGGAGACCCGTAAGGAGCAAGTAGCCTAACTATTGACGGTAGCCCACTGAACCCTCAAAGCAAAGCTGTCTGGGAAGGGGCTGCTCAGTGTTGCTGTTACAATTCCTGCAGCAAAGGAGAGGCTCTGGCTGATGGTTCTTGGGCACGATCAGCAAGATCACACCCAGCTGCGGTGGACATTACTGTTAGGTTGTTTTCCTTCCTGATTTCAAGTCTCACACAGCCAGGACAGTGTAATAACACCTGCTCACTCAGTGTCTCTCTTTATTATCTATGTCATCTCCACAGCCACAGTGACAGCATCACTACTCAGGAACAGGTCTCCAGTGGTCTCCTCAGTTTAACAGGGCCAGGTGCAAATAATTCATGCCAATTACCCTGATTTGCTTGTTACACCATGCATATATGTATCAAAAGATGACATGTATTCCCAAAATTTGTACAACTAATATATAACAATTTTTAAAATTTTCATTTTTAAAAATAAAAATAATTCATACCAGTGACACTATTTCTCACACTAAACTCTCTCTTCCTCTGAAGAATGAGGAAGGATAAAGAGCATGGTAGTTCTGATGGGAATGTGGAGTGGCCAGATTTAGCAAACACTCCCAACCTTCAACCTCCCTGACTCCAAATTCTATACTCCAGCCTGTGTCATAGCTCATTTACAGTCTGTATGCTTTTAAGTGACTTGAGACCAAAATAATGTTTTCTTTTCCAAATCTAAAGGGTTTATTCATAAATGAAGAAGCTCTGGTTGAAAATTGGTAATTATTTAAAACATAGAGGTTACAAAACCTGTATGCACTCCCTAATAGGCTTGATAACTTATTTTAATTGGTGAACTTCAACATTTAATCTTTTATAAGTTAAAGTTTTTTATGTTTATTATACATTATGTAAGCTTGCTGATTTTCTTTCCATTTGCTTAACTTTTGTCAATTAGCACTCATTTACAACTAACTTTACAATGTATGTTATACTCAAAGTTAAGAAATTCATTTTTCAAATTATTTAATAATTTAAAATATTTTCTAATTGAGATTTGCATATGCCTAGTGGTTCTGATTTTCTCTAAAATCATTGTATTTTCATGTGGAGAGAAACTATGTTGGAAATTTAATTTGTATTGCATATTAACTATTGAATAACATGCTTATCAAATGCTTACTGACTAATATTTTTGAAAACAAGAGAAGTGATTTTGTCATTTTTTTCCTTTCTTGTTGTATATAAAAAAGAATAAGATCTGTTAAAACTATTCAAAACTTGTCATTTGCTCAAAGCACCCATGTACACATAGTCTACAGGTGAAATGGATGCCAATAGAATATAAGTTAGGATATATAGTCTGTGTAAAACTAATATATACTTCCTCCGGATACACATTGCATGTTTGTTCTGCCAAAATACTGTTTAATTCATAATCCTACACAAATATACACCCACAAAACACAACTGCATTATGTTTGGCTTAAACATTTTCCAACGTTTTGCGGTGTGTGTGTGTTTCTAAATTTTCCTAAACTCTTTATTGATGAACTATGCTACAGTCTCATTTCCCCCATGTCACATAATATATGCAAGAGAAGTGCCAAATCATGGCACCTGGAGTTTTATTGATTGCCTGTATTCACAACTGGCTCAATCAATGGGATGTTGAGGGTGAAAAATGACGAAAGGAGTGATAAACAATCAAATAGCCAGAAACCATCATTAGCCTAATCTCTTCCTTTTGACTAAAGATCTTACTTTAGTTAATGAGGATACAGATTCATGATACACAACAGCTCATCCTTTGTCATTTTTTCAACTAAGCTTGAAGGGAAAAAAGCCAACCTAACTGTAAACACTTTTGGAAATACGGAAGTATTTGGCCAATTATTCTAAGCATCTTTTAAAAACCTCAGTTGTCTGGAGCCCAGACGAAATAGGAGCAGGAGCAAAATTACATATCACAGAGCATACTAAGCCACCTTAGTTTTAATGAGGACCTGAAATATATGGGCATCTCTGATCAACATGAGCTGTGATGTAAGAAACAGAAAACTGATATCTGCTTTGATATTAGACTTCCTAGTCTGTTATGTGTTCTCTAGGGATCTCAAAGTCTATAAAGCAGCAATACTTCGCATTTTTGTATGGTTATGAACTTGCTTAAAAGCCCCACTATGAAAACCCTGCTAGTAAACTATTGTCCTAATCCACCAAATTTCTCTCCTGGTCAGTAACTTTTTTTAAAATTAAAATTTTTTTAGTACTTGCAGCACTTGCTTCTACTTTACTTTTTAAAATAATATTAAAAACCTTGATTTTATTCTGGTCATAGTAAAGCTGTTCTGAAAAATTTTTCTTTATGCAAATGAGAAGGGAACACACACACACCTGCAAACACAGGCATACATGCATGTGCAGGCCTACACACATGCATAGAGTCTCTCTGCAGAAACCCTAATGTAACAAGGGAAAAAGCTAAAGAAAGAAACCACATTTTCTTTGGTCTGCCAATGTCTTCTTATCTCCACTAAATGAAGTGAGATGAGAACCCAGAGATCTTCCCAACCTGGTTTCATTTACTGGGACCCAACAAATAGCACCTTTTCTATGCATCCTGCCCTACTGGTACTAAATATATGTTCCATTTTTGCCCTTTTTGTCTTTCCGTGTTTACCAAGAGGCTGCTTCTATAGAACACATCACCCTGCCCTGTTTTCTAGAGGTAGCAACACCAATTTGGAAGGCATGAAGTGAGAAAGATTAGGGTATTTATTCTGCACACCACCACCTCACCCAGAACTGCAGTTTTGGCAGTGCTATGTTTCTCTTATTCTTCTACCCACAATCTCAAGTGCCCTGGACAGCTCTTTTCCAATGGCTAAAGTGTTTGTGAGTTCTAGTAATGTTGTTCTCCTTTTACCTCTTCAGGCCCTTGGGCTTCCACTGTTGCTAGTACCTGGCAACTTTGCTATTCAAGTTTGTTTCCCAAATCCAACCCATGCTTCTGTAAGTTGTCACTCCACTAAGCTCTTATTAGTAAATTCTTTGAATATAGCCTGTTTCTTAGTAGGAACTGGACCATAGATTGCTTTTAGAAGTGTGCTGCCTCTGTCCTCTCACAACACTTTGTCCATTTCTCTTATGACACTTTTCACAGCCTACTTCAATAACTTTTCTACACATATTTTCACCCAGTTAGGCCCTGATTTCCTTGATGGCTGAGATTTTGCTGTAAACATCAATGTGCCATTAGGAACTTACAAAATGCCAGATAAATAAATGTGTGTGAATGGATGGATAAATGCACATATTTGGAACTCCATTCCTTGTCAGCTAAAAATTTAAGTCATGTCAAAATCCTCCTTTATCTGAGACCGTTGCTTCATTTAAAATAACAGGATCATCATTGTGTTATATAAGTGGTGTTAAGTCTAGAGGAAAGCAACTTGATTCCTGCATCTGCTAACATTAAAGCAGAAATCTGTGCCCCAGATATCCAGGTCAATGCCCAGGAAGGGCTCACAAAAGAAAGAGATTAATGCCAGCATATAATGATACTCCACATGCTGAGAGCTGGGTTTATGCAGAGCTATGTTCCAGTAAACTCCAAATTAATTAACATTTATCTTCTGCTTGTCATCTTCATGGTAAAGGAATTTAGAGGACATCTTCTGTATAATTCATGGCTTCCTGAGGAGCAGAGGACTTCTTTACGCTGAAATGAGGGATGTAGCCAAAGATTTGGAAGGCAGCATGGTAAGTTCTGCTATTGGGCATTTCAACAGATAGATGCATATGAGGTCAGGTCCATTCAAGTGCCACCAAGTGAGACAGTTTGTTCAAAAGATGCTCGGTTTACCCCAAGGTTCCACAACTCACAGCAAATGTTGTGAAAATCCTGCAACTCCTGACAAATCTCACATGCTAACAGTGATGTGCTAATGTACATAATTGAGCACTGCTTCTTCTGTCCAGGCAGTAGAAGCTGTAGGACTGTGGTCTCTTTGAGCAGCCATGGCAAAGGACAGACAAGAGATACTTTCACAGAAGCAAGGCCTCCTTCTTTTTATTCAGGCCATTCTCCTTATTGAAATTCCCCTTCCATAGCCAGTCAGAATGCATAGCAACCTAACTGAGGAGTGTCAGGCTTATCCTGGATTGATCATCAGCAATATTAAAACAGGAGTTGATTTAACCATGTAATTTACATTGTTGATTAGCCACACATCACCATTGTCCTCTAATTAATTGTTCAAAGAAACTTTTGTTGTTGTTGTTAATAGAGTAGCCACCTCTGTCTTAAGGAGCTGGGTACCACAAACTCACCTTTACCCTGAGGGATTAACTTTATTGGTCTAAAGCTGCAGTTCTGGGGACAATTTTGCCCTGGGGGACATTTGATAATGCTACCAGACATTTTGGGTTGTCACATAGTGAAGGAGACTTGGCGTTCAGTAGATAGCATCCAAGAATGGTGCTAAACCTCCTACCATGTACGAGAAAGCTCTGCATAAAGGAATTATCTGGCCACAAAAGTGAATAGCACCAAGATTTGGCAACTCTAATCTAAGGATAGTGCCATCTTTTTTATCAGGCGTTAGTTCAGAAACGAGCACATGACAGATTCTGGCCATTGACTTAAAAGAAGACATTGGATGTCATCTTCAGGAACAGTTCTTCCTCAGTGTTTTTTTTTGTTTGTTTGTTTCTTTGGTTTTTTGTTTTTTTGTTTTTTTTTGAGATGGAGTCTCGCTCTGTCACCCAGGCTGGAGTGCAGTGGCGTGATCTCGGCTCACTGCAAGCTTCGCCTCCCGGGTTCATGCCATTCTCCTGCCTCAGCCTCCCAAGTTCTTCTTCACTCTTAAACAACAACCATAAGAAGCAGACAACAGAGTGGAGTGACACCAAAGACCTGAGTCCTTTAAGATGTGCTTCAGTTCATGATCCACCCAATTGTAAAACCTGCCTGATCTCTCAGCATCGGCTTATGTGAATTAACACTCTATTTTGTGTTTGGGTTTCAGTTATTTGCATCTGCAAACACCTAACTGACACACGTGTGATGGGTCGATAAGATTTAAGTTGGCTCTGGGAAGATGAGTGAACACTGAGAAGCGTGAACAGCTGAGAAGGCCAGAGAAAGACATTAAGAAAGAAAGATATAAAAATTCCAATGTTCTTTGGGTTAGCTAGGAGAATAAGGCAATGTCATAAGGCAAGGGAGAAGCTGGAGGAGAAAAATGGAAAAGAATGGGCACCAATTATTCATTCTGGCAATGAGGGTCTCTAGAAAAAGCCCATTTTATTGATAAAGGGGGTAAGAAGTGGCTCCAGCACAACCTCAATATGAAATATATTTTGTAATTCTTCAAAAAAGAGACTGCCTATTTCTGGGCTCCAACTTCAATTATGTTTCTAGGGTAAATTCCCAAAGAATCCTCAAAACAAGCAGCATAAATACTATAGGAGCCCTGACCTATGACCCGGCTTCAGGCCCCTCACCATGAGTTCTTCTCTTGTTTCTGTCTAAAGCTGGGGCCTGCTTCCCACTGACACTTTTCCTCCCTGCTTATTTCCAAAAGAGGCTATTTCCTGTTGTCTCAAGCACTTCCAAGATTGTTGGATTAGAGCCGTGGGCTTACGTGTCCTTGCCAAAATGCTTCAATCAAGTTTAGCTCAGGAAATTGTATCAATATTAGACATTATCACTATTTCAATGCTAGATGTTTCTTAAAAATGTGGGATTACTTTAGTCAATATGTTTTTTGTAGTAAGCAGATGTATCTAAGGGTGGATTTATTTTCTTATCTCCCATAGAGATATAATATTAAGCATGAATCTGATTTTTAAAACCGTGCACTAAGTTTCACAGCCCTGGAAAATAACACCAACTTTCCTCCTCTACATACTAGACCTCTGCCATAGGACAATTAGAAACAGAGTATGACTATATGACCATGTGGATGAAACAAATAAATATATAATACAACCTGAAAATGGCAGCACTAAAAGTGTTGGAACAGTAATTCACTCGTGTGTTTTAAAGACAGTGTTATTAGTTATTAATAGTTACTATAAGAAGCACCAAATTCTATTGTGTGAAGAGCACTACCCTGAGAAGGATCATCACAGGTCCTGGTCCAAGTTTTTCACTAATTGGAAAATAAATCTGGGGAGGTCAGGCAAGTTCTTGGGCCTTAAGTTATGTGAGCTTAAGGGTTTGGAGTGGTTATTCTCAATGGTTATATTAGTAATACTGTAATGTCTCCATTAAATTTGCAGTCATATCAATTGGGTGTGTGAATGTGTGTAATAAATATATTATAATTGCATGTATATTCATATAGACACATAATATTTCTTACTTCTGAAATAATAAATTTGGAGAAATGTACCACTAAGAAGGAGGAAACTGGCTTCTGAAAAAACAAGGTAAGGAATATGCATATATATATGTATACGTGTCTATGTGTGTGTATGTGTGTGTGTATTATACATATATATATATATACACATTTATAACAGAATTTGGGGGACAATGCCTTTTCTCCACATGTGAATATTCCCCTTTTCAGCAGACAAATGCAATCTGTGTTCTTGGTGCCTTTACTCTATACCATTACTCTTTTTATCCCAGAGAAATGTGGTGGTTCCTCTGATTGGAATACTTGGTACAGTTAAATGGAGATGCCTGGGTTGGCTTTTTCCTCTTCCTCTTAGGAGTAAGCTGCCTATGGAAGATTATTTTCTAATCTGCTTTTCCATAGATCGGCTCTGCTGCTTCTATGAAGGGTCCTTCTGTGGTCCAATGTTGTTTGTGCTTGGGTCATTAATTCTGCTTAATTTTGACATTCAGTTAGAAGATGAAATTGATGCTGTTACTAAGTGATTTTTCTCAAAATTAACCTTTATCAGTAGTAATAATAAATGAGTAACTTCTCAGAGAGAAGGATGCAAAGCTCTTCCCTTGATGTCTCCTATTTACTTTCTATAATGAAGTAAGAAACACCTCTCAAAATGCAAGGTATACAGTCTGAGTATACATTCCTAATATCAATAAAAATGCTTAGAATATAAACTGACAGTTGATTCTAAAGGCTTGATTATTGTAAAAACTGTGGCTAGAAAACTGGTAGTGTGAAAAATCTTATCATCTTTTTAATGCTCTGTAGCAATGGAAAAGTGGGCACATAGAAATTTGGGATTTAAGTAGTCACAATTTGGATGTTCCAGAGAGGTTAAATTAGTATCAGAAGAATAATTTTTTTTTATTTTTTTAAACATTTATTTTATTTTATTAATTAATTAATTTATATTTACATTCTATTTGTTTATTTTTTAGAGACAGGGTCTTGCTCAATTGCCCAGGCCAGAGGATAGTGTCACAATCCTAGCTAACTATAACCTGGAACTCCTCAGCTCAAGAGATCTTCCTGCCTCACCTTCCCCACTAGCTAGCACTACAGACATGCCCCACCATACCCTGCTAATTTTTATATTTATACTTTTATTTTTGGTAGAGGTGGGTTCTTGCTATGTTGCTCAGGCTGGTTTCCAACTCCTGGCCTCAAGTGATCCTCCTACCTCGGCCTCCCAAAGTGCTGGGACTATAGATGTGAGCTATTACCATGCCCAGTCAGAAAAAGACATTTCAAGCTGAACCTGCAAAACCAGGACCTAAATTAAAATAGCGTACCTAAGTGAAACATGTTAAGAATCAGTTAGGAGTGAAAGTCGAAATAGAATAGGGGCTGTCTATTATTTAAGGCAGTTTCTCATTAGAAGAGTGAACATTAAAGAAAATATATTTACTCAGAGACACCAGCAGCTATAATTTGTCCAATATTGGTTGCTGTCTATTGTTACTTGTTAATAGAACTCGTATTGCTCCCAGACCCAGGGTTAATCTAACCAGTCATGGGGGATACATTCCCTTCTCCAGGAACTTTTTCCCCTAATCTCCATTATAGTTAGTTAAGAGTGACCATGTGACCCAGTTTGGACCAATGAGAAAAAAATGAGGGCTTTTTTCTAAATACCTCCTTTTTTTCTGCTTGAGATACTGATGTGAGAACACATTGCATGGAACTACAGCATACACCCTGGACAGCGTGGTGGCATGCACAAGTACAAAAGCCTGAAAGCAGTAGCACAAAAAGATGTTAATGAACAGTCTGACTCTGGGTCTTTGGTTATACAGTGGAACTACCTATTTTAAAACTTCTAAAGTAAATAAGAGAGATTGTTCTTTTTCATGGTTTGTTACCTGGACCTGATTGTATTCAACTTAATGCAGAATACTTTGGAAATCACATCAGAGAAATTCACTAAAACCCAAACCATTAGTCTAAGATGAATGCAGCAACAGAGATTTAAGAATACATGGACAGAAAGAGGGGAACCACAGACACGGGGCCTACTTGAGGGAGGAGGCTGGAAGGAGAGAGAGGTTCAAAAAAGAACCCCCAAAACTGTATGCTTACAGTTGTTAAACTATGCTTAGTAGCTGGGTGACAAAACAATCTGTACACCAAACCTCTGAGTTACTAGTTTACCTATAAAACAAACCTGCACATGTACCCCTGATCTAAACTAAAAGTTAAAATATTCAAAAAAATAGATATAGGGTGAAGTCAGCTATGCCCAAACTACAGGGAGAGGAACCGGAAGTGTCTCCTCCATAAAACATTAGGACAAGAGGGACTGGACCTCATCAAACAAAATAGGTAAGTTCCTTCACACCTATGAAAGAGAGTAGAGGGAATGCTGTGCCAAAGACTCAAAATATGTGAATTGAGGAAAACAAATATATTAATCTTCCCAGAATTAATATTTAATTAAGAAAAACAAGATATC
The DNA here is from genome assembly GCF_028885655.2 of Pongo abelii. Taxonomy (NCBI): domain Eukaryota; kingdom Metazoa; phylum Chordata; class Mammalia; order Primates; family Hominidae; genus Pongo; species Pongo abelii. The sequence continues at coordinate 53,425,157 of NC_071997.2, read as the reverse complement.
TATACTAAATTTTCTTAAACCTTGCTCCATAACTTTAAAATTCATTTGGGAAGAATAAACATACTCTCTAAAATAATCAAGCAAAATTTTTTAAGACTAATAATTTGGCTTTGCTTTACAGATGTTAAAATAATGTATGAATTAGCAACAATGAAAACATTGCAGTGCTGACATAGGAATAGACAGACATATAAAAGAGAATGAAAAATATTCAAATGGAACCAAAGAAACCTGAACAAAGTTTATAATTTAGTTAATAACATTAGACAATGTTAATTTTTTAAATTGTGTCAAATGAACTGTGGTTGAATTAGATGTTAACACTAACAGAAACTGCATTAAGGGATATAATAAGAACTCTCCATGCTACTTTTGTAACTTTTCTATGCATCTAAAATAACTCCAAAATAGAAAGTTTCTCTTAAGATTCTATGGTACGGTAAAAATTATACTTCATGTCAGTTAGATCCCAACTCATAATTTACTACAGACAGATTATAAACTTTTTAATAAAAATGAAACCAAAAATGTTCCAGTAGTAAATATGGGTTAATGCCATAAAGGAAACATAAATAGAATTTCTGTAAACCTTAAAATACATGTATGCTTTTTAAGAAAATACTATAAAAAGACAAAGTATAAACTGTGAAACATGATTTCAGTATATATGAGAATAATTAATGATAACTTTAGCAGACAAATTGTTCTCCCAAATTAAAGAAAAGATGAACTCCACAAGGGGAAAAAAAGACTAAGAATATAAACAGTAAATGTCCTAGAAAAAAAATGTAAGTAGCTAATTTTGCACACAAAAACATGCCAGTTTCCAACATATCAGAGAAATGAATGTAGTTAAAAATTTTTTTAACTATAGTATTAGCAAGATTTAAAAGTGTAATACTAGTGAATGTTTGGAAAACGTTTGGAGGAAAGATACTCTCATATACCAGTAGAAAGAATCTAAATTAGAATATCCTAAATAGCACATTTAATTCACTTCCATGAATCAAATTCATTTTTGGAAAAGCTCTCATCAAAAGGAAATAATTTAAAAAGTAAGTAAAGACATATATATATGTGTGTGTGCATATGTGTGTGTAAACACACACATAAATGCATACCTATATATGCAAACATACATATAATATATATGTATATATACACACAAACATATATCTGTATAGTTTGATAAGAGTAATGAAGGTAATTTGTTTTATCACATTGTGTACTCTGACAAATAGTTATAAACAATATAAATTACTCAGAATTAAAGGTGGTTTTAAAAAATTTTGCTATATCTATGAAACACTATAAATAATGATAATAAAGTAATAAATAACATCTCTATGGTAGGTACTATTATTATAGGTACTATTATTAACTTCATTACATAATTGAGGAAACTGAAGCTTAAAGACAGTAAGTTGCCCAGTGACCGAAAACTTGTAAATGATGGAGCTGGACTAGAACTCAGATGATCTTTCAGATAATCAGCTATAGAACCATGTAGTTCTAAAGTGACTCAGTTGAAAATAAGATACCAAGGGCTTACATTTTGTTTCATTTCTTTCATTTTTTTCCCTAAGAGTTCATGGAACAGGAAAAGTTCCATGTAACAGGAAAGGAGAGATGAGAATAAGTGTATTTTGAGGGGTACAGCTTTGATCAGATTACAAAGACCCATGAGCCCCAAAATGTTAAGAGCCACTGGTCTAAATGGGTAACCTCATTGTTTACCAGGCTGATCTCAATGGACCACCAGCTGATACCCTTGTCTCTGGCCCTTCTCCCTTTCTATTCACCCCACTGTTGCCATCTGGAGCAAATACCCTCAAATAGTCCCAGACTCCCCTCGGGCTCTCCAGGACCACATCAGAACGGTTATTTCTCTGTGGCCAGAGCTAACTGTTGTCACACAAAATATATGATGACAAAGAAAGAAAATCTTCTCCTCTTTGAATTTGGGAAGGAACTTAGTTGCAGTTTCGTTCTCATTTGCCATCAAGAAGTCTCATTTAGATGTTTTGTTTATACGAAAAATATTTCAAACTGACTCAGAGAGTATGAAATTTTAAAAATAAAAATCACACGATCATATATAAAGTCCATTCTCCTACAACGCATCATAAAACCTAATGCCTTTTCTGGGTTTAATACATGATGAAAGGGTACCAAATCAGAGGTTCACAAAGTTAAAGGTCTTGCTGTAGAATGTAAATATGACAAACATTATCCAGTACAAGTAATTGATTCAAACATTCTCATTTCTATAAAAGTGGAGCTTTTGTGTACTTTCTTTAGGTTAAAACCACACTCCCTCATTTAGCTGACATTAAACTTAAAGTGAACTATAAAATAAACTATGTTCCCTTCCATGAAAGCTTATTGATTAACAGGGAAATTAAATATGTTAGGTGGCTTGGGGAGAGAGTTAGGAAGAGAGGGCGATGCTATTGCAACAATTATGCAAATGTATTTTTATAAAATAATATTGTTAAGGTCATTTTGTTAAGACCCTGAATATTGTTAATTCAAAATATGTATTACATTTTAATCAAACTACCTAATTCCCACTCTGTCCTGAGAAATTTACATTCTGACTACATTTTGAGGGCAGTTAGGATCCAGCTAAGCTCTCAAATATAATAACCATCAGGAAATTGTCCTGGATTATTCATGTTAATTATGCTGAACCAAACATTGTAGATAGGAAAACGTATTTCCCACTGAAATATGTTTGCCTTAGAGAGATTTCTAAACTGATCATAGTCTCCTTTTTTTATGATTAGACCTAAAGGCCCCTAGGATGGCTAGGAACGCATGTAATTAATGGAATTCCAACCAACATCATGCTTTTTCAGCACAATCAGCATCATCTAAATCAATTCTGCATTTTCCCCTCAGTTTCATAAATAATCATAACTAAATCCCCAGTCCAAAGCAATTATCAATCATTGTAGTGCACGTCTATTTAAATTATATAGGAAAAAAATGCTCCTTGGTTGCATTTTATATTTGTACCTACTTCTTACTCCATATAATAAAGTTATAGCACATTAAACACATATTATTCACTCTTTTTAAATTTGCTCATTCACAAATTTATCTATTTATTTGTTTGTTCAGGAAGAAGTTATTGAGCACTACTTTGTGTCAGATACTGTGCTGACTTTTCTTCTTACTTCTGATTAACCTTTGTGGCTTGCTTTTTGTTATCTTTTGCTTAAGGATTCCAGAGACTGAGAATTGTGCTAATGATTATCCTTATTTAATAAGTCACTATCATTATTTTATCAGTGTTTCTCATTGATCCTGCACCTGCAGTTTTCCTTTTCTAACATCACCAGTTTTCTTACAGACCCATACTCTGTATTGAATACTCATACTTTAGTAATTAGGATTGTGCTATATGTCTCATTTTGTTGCCTACTTTTCATATTTATAATGTTTAACAGGATTTATTTAAAGTTACTTCAGGAAAAACTGTGTCATATTCAAGGGCAGGCACATTCTTTTTTTCGTTTGGTGGACAAGATGGATTTCAGCTTTGCTAGGACAAACAAATCCTTAATGAACACTCTTGTGAATATCTCCATGTGTCAGTGTATGAGTTTCTTAAGGTTACACATGTAGGATAGATTTGACAACACTGGACTTCATTGTCTAGGAAATGCCACATTCCTTATAAATTGAACACACTCATTAACATCCCACTAGCATAACAAGAGAATTTCCATTTCTCTACTACCTCTCAATAGTTGACAGTACATTTTTTTCCCAATCTGAATTTGAAGTGGTATTTCAGGGTTGATATAATTTTGATTTCTCTGATTTATCAATAAGGTAGACATCTCTTTAATTGATTTAGCTCTCCTGGTATTTCCTTTATGGTGAATTAATTACTGACATTGATTACAATTTCAATCCTATCAGATCTTTTGTATTTTTATTGGTGATTTCCTTAAGTTTATTTTCCACAATTCAAATATCTACACAGTCCTTCATCCAACTTGTTTAATTCCTTTCAGAGAATTAAAGACTAGGGAGAGAATCCCCTGGAATGTAGAGATGAGGCAGACACACTGATCCATTTCTCAGACTTCCTGGTTTTAACCCCATTTTCATCATCATTTCCAAAGGTGTCTGGTCCTTCCAAATTATGACACTTTGGGAGGTCTATTCAAAATAGATATTCTATTGCTTAATAGCTTTCCGTACTTCAAGCTTAGGATTTAATTTTGCCATGTCTGCTAAGTCATTACCAATGTGCATTTGTTTTCTAGCTTCTGAACATTTCATTGTTGGGTTATCTTCTCTCTCTTTGCCCTTCAGAATGATGTCTTTTAAAAAAATCCTTGGTCATAGTGAATATCAGAGGGGAGAGGAATTAAATGTATGTTGGCAATCTGCCATCGCTAACTAGAACTCCCATTCTGTTATAGCAGTTTTAAATGATGTGTGTCCTCTGCCTGAACGTTTTCGGATTTATTATCTATTAAGAGGTTTACTTCCTCCATGGTATTGTACAGAAAGTAGCTCTATAACAAAAGCTTTCATTTAAAAATATAAGGAGCCATGTTCTAATCTTTGCCCCGCCAAGTTCTAACTTTTCACTGTGTAGCAGACTTTTCTAAGGATGGCAATGAATGCAAATAACGTGATAAAGAAAATTCTTTTACATAACTCTATAATAATAAAATATGCCCAAATAACAAAAATACAAACAAAATAGGATACTGCACACACCCTGAGAAATTCGGTAAGTTATTCACTTCCCTCCATATCACAGGGATATGTACAATGAAAATAGGTTTAGTTATATAATTGCAAGACCCTTTATTGTATCAGGTACATGGTAGACTAAAAAATATTTTTTGTTTATTGAACATATTAGTATAAAAACATATGCAGGAATTAAAACATGTAAAAATTATATGCAATTATTTAAAGAAGAGCCAGCTCAATTTACTTTGTCCCAATTGAGTCTGAACTTTTATAATATTAGTGAGTCTGACAAAACCTCTGACTTTTCTTTACAGGAAGTTCCAAAACTCAAAAGAAAAAAAAAAATCTCTCCCCAAAACAATTTTAACATTCAGAAACAGAAGAAGTGTCCTGATTCTCAGCTTCCCTGATGTTCCCTCTTTACATTCTCTCATCCCAAGGACTTAGATTCAAATAAGTGTTACCCTAAATAACTTAAATATTAGGAGCCGACACTCCTTCAAGACATTTCAAAGAGATAGTAAAGAAATAAGTCTGGCAGACTAACACACATCCAGTTCCAAAAGCCCAGCTGTTTTCCCCTTCTTGCTAATCTATCAACATTTGATCAAGTAAGAACGATACTTCAGCAGGGAAAGTGTCAGCTAATTCATGTCCCATTTTGCCCTACAGATTCCCAACAACTCACTAGAATCCCATTATGACCATATCCTTGAGGTTGTCTGACATAAAAGCAAATTACTACCACTGTAGGAAGGAACCTGAACATAAGTACTGCCAGATTTATAGTTCTGCTGCAAACTGTGTCATTTTGATTTAGTTGAAATTTCTGTCACTAAAACAGATTGATATTTTGAGAAATCTTAACCCAATGAACACAAAGAATACCAATTAAAATGTCAAATTCTTATTTCTAATCTCAAAAGGTATAGTTTCCACATGTTATCCGATGAATGTTTTAGACAAATCAGTTCCCTTATATTTCCACCTCCAAAGTGTAATTATTTTCTTTGATATTCTGAGAATTCAGGCCACTAAAATTGACCTAAGGTCCCAGAGGAGTTGTTTATAATTATTTAGTGCATAATATTTAGACAAACTTGTGCAACTGATCCCTCTGTGAAAACAAATTTAAAAAAGGGTTTAGTATTTTTAAAAAAGAAAGAAAACTCCAATATTTGAGTTCAAAATAAGGCTAAAGGGACAGGGGCATTACTGAGATATTTGGATATGGAGGATGTGATCTCTTGTATTTGAGGATGTGTAAGTATTTTTCTCTACTGAAGCTCCCATTGCTAATCTCTACCTCCAAAATGAAAAACAGCTAATTTGATAAAAATCCTCTGAGCTGGTAAGCCAGACAAGAAAGTTGAGATCTTTCTCAGGTGGCAGAGATGCATTATAAAGGTGACCTTTTAGAGGAATTCACTGAATTTATTACTTAGGTTTGGGAAGTAGCCATGATGAGAAGATTTTACTTAGGATTATTAGTCCTATGTAGATGAGAAAGTTTCATGGAATACCAGGCCTAGGAATTCTGTTCTAATCTTTGCCCCACCAAGTTCTAACATTTCACTATGTAACAGAGACTTTTCTAAGAATGATAACAAAAACAAATAACAAGATTAAGAAAATTCTCTTACATAACTGTGTAATGATAAAATATGTATAAATAATGAGTTAGGACAGATGGACTCTCTTTGGACCCTAGAAATCACACTATGGCAGGTGCTGTCTACTTCTCTTCATCATAGAGCCAGTTCTGATGCCCAACACCACACGCTAAAGCAACTCAGTATAACACGGGGGCTCTACCACGAGGCCACATTCTTATTGATCCATCCCTGAAGGTGATGAACAGAGGTGGGCCCACCAGGTATAAAGATGGTTTTCTAAACAAAACCTGATTACTGGAGAGCAAGTTGAAGGCCAGATAACTTCAGGTTCATTGGTTACTATTCATCATTATTATTATTCACATGGAAAACGGTGGCATGATTCTACACAACTGAGCAGAAGACCAGAATAATGTTCTCAAAGGACCAGCCTGAAGCCTGGGGCATGAGATCTAAAGTAAGAGAATAATGAGTTGCCAGGAAGCCAGGCTTTACCCATTTTTCATCACAGAGGGGAAGAGCTTCTACAAGAGCATGCCAGTACCCTTAAGCACCAGCTTTTTTTCTCTTACATTGAAACCAAAAGATTAGACAAAATAAGTGTCTGAGTACATTATTAATGAATAAATTCACTTATTTCATTGCCATAACAAACATGTATTAAACTAACACAAGTCTTCAAGCACTGAGCTGGATACTAGGCATACAAATAAGACTAAAATAATGTCCTGTCCCAAAATATCACCATTTTGTTAGGGATGTTGATACATTATATAAAGCAATACTTTTCCTTATAATGTATAAAAATTAAAACTTAATATTAATAGAAATTTTGAGTTTATTGATATGGTAAATATATATAAATATAAAATTTAGGGGAAATCCACAAATGAATAATAGGAAATCAAAGATTACAAGATGTTTAATGCATCTGGTGGTGCTAGCTGGATTATATATAAATCCCACATGGAACACATTAAGGCAATGCTACCTGCAAATGTGGTGCATTGTTGAGCCTGTTTGTTGTTTCTTTCTTAATTTTTAATGGAATGAAAGCTTACATATCCACTTTAGTCCATCTAAATATACTGTGTGTATAGTAATAATAGCAATGCATTTCAATACATTGTATTATACTCCACTGGTTCCATTCCGTTATTTTCTATTCCATTGTCTTCTATTTCATTTTGTTAAATTCTGCTCATGGCACACTAAGTTAATGTAATGACCCAATAACCTGTCACAACCTCCACTGCACTAGAACTTATTACCTGCATTTTCTATTTGATAACACATCATTCTCCTGTCGCAGGGTCTTTTATACAATTTTAAGAATCTCTGCAAAATGTGATTTATTTCACAGGAAAGGCACAAGAAGATTGAAGAGGATCAGATTTTGAGAGATGCTTGGATCTCTCATTAAGAGTTCCTTCTAAAATTGTCCTAGCACTAAAATTCCCTAAGTGTCATGAGCAGAGGTTATATTGGAGAGACTGGGAGGAGAGTAACAACCTAAAAGCATCATCTAGGTTTTATCAACTATCAAACACAAACACACTATTGCAAATAATATCATGTCATTATGACAATTTATCTAACCAGAAATCAGCTCTGAACAGGTGCTCTGAATTCTTATTATATAACAGGTTTATCACTGAACACCTGTGCATGTACACTGTAACACAGCTATGTCCTCAGATGTCCCATTGAAATTTGGCTTCTTCTCCACATAGTAGGCTATCCTAGGCCTCCTTGCAACTCCAAACCACTACAATACAATATTGTCCTAATTGTTATAATTTATTTGTTTCTTAACATTCTGTGTTCCCATTGATGCTATCCTAACTACACAGTAACTTCTTCAAGGGAAGAAATATATCTGTAATGCCTCTCCTGGTATACCTGCATTCACATAGTAGTTGCTCAAAAAATATTTGATGGCTCATTGAGTACCATCTGAATCATGCAGTCCTACCATAACCAATTTAGGTGATATAATACAATGTAAGATGATTCAATTTCTCTTTTCCATAACCGTATAATTAATGTCTCCTTTTGGATGTTTCAAAGTTATCCCAAATTTACTATTCTCAAAATAAACTCATTATCCTCCTCTCTTGTCTTATTCCTAGTTCTATTCCTAATCTCAGAAAAGAGCTCTATTATCCACTCAACTGTATAAACCAAACAATCTGAGACTTATTCTTGTCACCTCTCTTCCTCTCACCTTTCTTACCTAATTCATCACCAAGTACCCTGACTTAACCTCCAGAATATTTCTCAAAGTTATTCACTTTTCATCATCTCTACCAATACCACTCTGGTCCCAGCTAGTGATAATTCTTACCTGGACTGCTTTATTAAACACTCAGCTTGTTCACTTGGCTACACTTCAGTTCCTCTCTAATCTGTTCCTTATTCCATAACCAATGTTCTTGGGATAAAAGTAATGACTCCTTAACATCTGCCATGTGTGGTTCTTAAACATGGCCACAAACATTCTGACTATCCTTCCATCAAGAGCTGGAGTCTATATTCCCTCCCCTTGAACCTAGTTGAGCTTGCGACTGCTTCACCCAATAAAGCACAGTAGACATGACACTACATAGCTTCCAAGACTAGACTACATAAGGTCACACAACCTTCTTGTTTGTAGAACATTTGCTTCTGGAATGCTAAGCTTCCATGTGAGAAGCTGTACAACCCTAAGACTGACATGCTGGAGAGGCCACAGGTAGACGTTTTGTTTGACAGTCCCAGCTGAGTTATTTTTCAGCCATATAAACTCGGTTGCTAGATATGGAAATGAAACCATTTTGTAAGTTGATCTTCTCGGCCCAGTTGTTTCCTCCTCTATTCATTTGAGTAATTCCAGCTGAAGCTCCAGATCTAGTGTAGCAGAGGAGGGCCATCCTCACTGTGGTATTTCTGAATTACCGATATACAAGTATTGATATCCATAAGCACAAAATAAAATAGTTATTGACTTGTGCCACTAAATTACAGAATGGTTTGTTATGCTGCAATATATAGCAGAAACAACCTGAAAGTTCCTACAAGGTATAGACCATATCAAACTTTCCTGCTTCATCTAGGACCATGACTCTTCATTCTCTCCCTGTAGACACAGTGAGCACTTCTCTGGTTCTTAAACTTAGAATGCCCCCTTGCATAATAAGGTCATTGAACATGCTGCTATTTCTGCTTTTTTCTTTACCATTCACCTAGTTAAATTTTCACAACACTCAAATCATGTCAAAATCATATTCTTGTAAAAACTTTCCCTGACCTATATTGCAAGTCATATCCGAAAATTATAGTCTTCATAAGCTGTGAATCTCCTTCCTTTAACACCTGTCAAAATTATAGTTTTATATTTGTGCATATGATTTCTGAATTAATGTCCATTTCCCCCATTCAACCAAGCTTAGCTTCAAGAATGGAGAGATCATGTTTACGTATGTTAAGGGTTGGATATTTGGCCGGGCGCAGTGGCTTACACCTGTAATCCCAGCCCTTTAGGAAGCTGACGTGGGCAGATCACACGAGGCCAGGAGTTCAAGACCAGCCTGGATAACATAATGAAACCCCATCTCTACCAGAAATACAAAAATTAGCTAGGTGTGGTGGTGCACGCCTGTAATCCCAGCTACTTGAGAGGCTGAGGCGGGAGAATCACAAACCTGGGAGGTGGAGGTTGCAGTGAGCTGAGATTGCACCACTGTATTCCAGCCTGGGCAACAGAGGAGACTATTTCAAAAAAAAAAAAAGATTGGATATTTATTGTTCAATATAATATGCCATGCAATGATTACAGATCTAGATACATATTAGGTATTCAGTAAATATTTCATGAATGGGAATATTACTTATGGAAAAAATAGTTTTCCTGTGTAAAACATGTAACTATATTTAATCAGTTGTAACCGATAGTTGGAATTACAAAGTATTTTCCCTCTGGAAAGATTTCTGAGCCATAGTTGGGCTATTTCTGATTTGTACAGCCCTAAATAAGAGTTTTTAGATGACAGATAGCCAGAATTATTACTGAGTAGAGTGCATTCTGAAACATACACATATACACACACTTAAATTCTATTTATTCCAATGGATTTCAGAGAAAATGAAATCAAATATTCATGACATATCAAGTATTAAGCAATTTTCTGAGGAAATTATATATTTACCAGTTCTAGGAGGAAAATTTGGAAACGAAAAAAGAACGGGATCAAGCATATATAAAACTGCAGGGGAGAAGAGCAGCTCTTACCTTAATTTTTACATGTTTGAGTTATTGCCCCTATTTATCAGATTTACTTTTCCAATCTCTTTAGAAAGCAAACATACTAAGGTTGGAGAATAAAGGAAAATTAATGATTGCTCTTTTAAAATTTTAGTCATTTTCATCTTTTGAAAACAATTAGCTGTTTCAGATATTCAAGGAATCAAAAATAAAAATATTTGTTGGCTTCTTACCTGTTGGCATCTCAAGCAGTCCTTTTAGCAGAGCCCCCCAAAGGGATTACCTTTATTTTACAGGTGACTAAGCAGTCTCAGAATAGTAAGATAGCCTGCCCATTGTAGGCCGAGCAAACAGTGCAGCTAAAAAATTTTCCAATAGCCAGTTTCTTTCTGCTATACTATACTGGCTCCAAATCAAGGGTCAAGCAAAGAAGAACAAAGGAAGAGTATTTTCGTACAATTAGGAGAAGAGATATAGGACTTGTGCTCCAGAACTAACGTCCCATTCTCTTCTTGTCTCTCTGTAACAAACTAAGTAATTTTTGGGGAAAATGAAGTTTATCATGGTATTCACATATAAAATGAACAAGCTTATTGAAAGCTGGTATTTCCACATCACCAAGTGCTTTTTCAGATAAATCTAAATGGATCACCATTCTGTGAAAACAACTATGTTACAGAACGAGTGTCCTTAAATTTGAGTGCTGTTTAATGAAAAATGGTACCACCCAACACATGGACATCAAATTAGAAATCATTTACAAGTTAATTGTAACTGAAATGTAGTTACAAAGAGTAAAAACAAAAACAACTCCTATAAATAAGTTACAGTTGATTAAAGAAAATTCTCGTTTAAGCTGGCTTGAAAGTAATGCAGAATTTCTCAAAGTCCAATTGAAATACATAGAAAACAGACAAAGAAGAAGATGCCAGTTTAGATAAAAAATACAAATAACAGCGGACTTGTTAATCAGAATCCAAGAAGAACATCATTAACCTGAAGGCCAAAGGAATTAGTTGGATAACTCAGTGCCTGGCTACCTCATCAGAGAGAAAGCAAAGTCAGCAATTAGAATGTACATAGTAAGAATTTTGATGATTCCTTCTATGTGTAAATTCTGATTCAAATATCCCAGGTATCCCACTATTCCACACTGTGTTGCTGTTCATTGTTGAGGCAAAAATCATGTCTTTTAAGTCATCCATTTATCGTTCTATGAGCAAGTGTACAGAAAACAAGGAAGACTGAGAGTGGTAGAGTCCTCACAATACAAGTTCTACAGGCAATAGAGAAAAAAGAAAACCCTGGCAGCACTGCAGGAGTGAAACTAAGTTTTTGTGGGTTATGTGATTTTGTTATTGTACTTTAACAGCTAAGAGTTCCAGACGACAAGGGAGTGAGGAACAGAGATTTCATCTTGGGTCAGTAAGACTGTATTAAACAAAGGTGAAACAGACTCTGCTATTTTCTGGAAACTGGAAACTGGTGGAGAGATGGGCATACTTCTAGCTGTTTTCTGGCTGTAATTCTGAGAAGAGGGTTAGAAAAACACCCAAATGCACAGAAAGAGAAGCCAAGGGCAAGCCACACAATTTCTTTTGGCCACTATAGGGTCTGGATAGCTGTTTTTCTCTCCCTGCTGGAGGCTGAATAAACAGGAAAAGTCAGCATGCAGGAAGGTTACATTACAAAAGAAAGGCAAAACAATCCTGAAGATTTACAGAAGGAGTAGTTGTAAATGCGATTACAGATAATTTTAGAGAACCATTTAATCCTGTCGATAGGATGTAAGAACATACAGCCTCAATGATATAGGAACAAAAAAGTAAAAAAGAAAAAAAGGATTAAAACAAAAACAGAAAAAAAAGAAAACTGGTAAAGATTTTTACATATTTGTTGACCATTTAGATTCCTCTTACTGTAAATTATCACACTAAAATACCTTTCAACTTTTTCTATACAGAGATTTTAATTTTTTATTATTAATAATATTCATTTATTTCTTCCTTGTCTTTATTTTAATTTAACATTAATATAAAGTATGAACATCATTAAATGTCAATATATTATAAGCCTATTAATAAACAAAACCACTGTTAATATTTTCAATCTATCCTTCAGAGGCAGCACAGAGATAAGGTTTAGAAGCCAGTACTGGTGAGGCAGATTTTAATTGTTCAATCTTTGGCAAGTTACTGAACTGTGAGACATTTGTTTTGTTACTTGAATAAAAAGTACAGCAATAGAATCCAATTCAAAAAGTATCACATGGGAAAAGTATTAAATGAGATAATGCATTTAAACATTCTCTGGAAGACAGTACATTTGAATAACAGTGACTATTACATCAATCCAATGTTTCCTACATAAATATGTATACTTTTTATCAAGTTACTCTTTTGTTTTGTTTTGTTTTGCTTTGTTTTGTTTTGTTTTGTTTTTGTGAGTCTGAGTCTCTCGCTGTCGCCAGGGCTGGAGTACAATGGCGCAATCGCAGCTCACCGCATCCTCTGCCTCCCGGTTCAAGCGATTCTGCTGTCTCAGCCTCCCGAGTAGCTGGGATTACAGGTGCCAGCCACCACACCCGGCTAATTTTTGTATTTTTAGTGGAGACGGGGTTTCACTATGTTGACCAGGCTGGTCTCGTGCCCCTGACCTCATGATCCGCCCGCCTTGGCCACCCAAAGTGCTAGGAGTAAAAGCATGAGCCACCACGCCCCGCCTATCAAGTTACTCTTACTTAAATATTCTTCTGTTTAAAAATTAGTACTTTGTTGTTATTTTTATAAAATTAAATATTTTTCAGAAATGTCACTTATGATAGTTGTTTCATATCTATTTATTTTTATTTATTTATCTTTTTTTTTTTTTTTTTTTTTTTGAGATGTGGTCTCGTTCTGTCGCCCAGCCTGGAGTGCAGTAGAGCAATCTTGTCTCACTGCAAGCTCCACCTCCCGGGTTCACGCCATTCTCCTGCCTCAGCCTCCTGAGTAGCTGGGACTACAGGCGCCCGCCACCACGCCTGGCTAATTTTTTGTATTTTTAGTAGAGATGGGGTTTCACCGTGTTAGCCAGGATGGTCTTGATCTCCTGACCTTGTGATCTGCCGGTCTCAGCCTCCCAAAGTGTTGGGATTACAGGTGTGAGCCACCACACCCGGCCAATTGTTTCCTATCTAATTGAGTAGACGTTCATGATCACTTATCCAATTCATTCAAGCAGTATTTATTGAGCGATTACTATGATTCAGGCAGAGAATATAGCAAAGATCTGGGAACTAACTAAACAAAATAACCTGTCCTCATAGAGCTTACATAAAAAATGTCCTCATAAAAACCTAAAAGTATAGGCTAATTACAAGTCAAGTACTGATAAGTGCTATGGAGAACAATAAATTAGGGTAACATTAAAATATGTAGTGCCGGGAAATGTGGAATTGACATTTTATAGAAAAGATCTCACTGAGAAGATGATGCCTATGGCAGAATCTAAAGGAAGTGATGGAATGAGCCATGTGGATATCTTAGAGGAAAAAATTTCAGGCAAATTTAGATTCCTGAGCTGGAAATATTCTCAGTAATTTGTCCAAAAACACTGGAAAGGTACAAGTAACTGGATAAGTGACGGAAAATGAGTTACAGAGGTAGAAGTAAAGCTCTTGATGTTGTATTTCACCTAGAGTAAGGTAAAAGCCATTGGACGGAATTAAGTACAAGGGTAACATGATTTGACATGTTTCAGAAGAACACTCCAACTGCTAGGTTGAAAATTGATTTGGAGAAGATAAAAGTATAAAAAGAGCCAAGTTAGGAGACTGCTGTAGTAATCCAGGTAAGAGATGATGATAATTTAGACAAAGGGAGTAGGTAATCAAAAATAGATTTTGTATTTATTTGGAAGAAAGACACAACAGAATGTACTGAAGTCTTGCAGATGGGATGTGAAAAGAGTCAAGAATGAAGAAAAATGAGGCAAGACCAGGTTTTGGGGCTGTATGAATTATAGTACAGTCTACAGTGCTAGAATAAAGACCCCACAGATACAGTGATTCAACTAAGTCAGAGGCTTATTTTTATCTCATGAAACTTCCCAGGAAAATGCCATCCAGGGATGGCAAGGTGGTTTTGCTCCACGAGTCATTTGGGGACCTAAATTTCTTCCAATCCTATTGCTACAGTTTTCCAGAGAGTTGTCCTGTTGCTCATGAGGATAACTGGCTCACTTCCATATCTCAATCCCAGTCCACAGCAGGGAGAAAAACAAACATCAGAACAAATAGCTTCATTTTTAAGGAGATAATCTGGAGGTTGTACAAACCACTTCCCTTGACATCCTAGTGATCCTAGTTTTGTCTTATATCAACAGTTAGCTGAATGAAATGATAATGATGTAAACACCTCTAACTCTATGGCCATATGTTTGGTGAAAACTATGGAGTTTCTGCTAAGAAAAAAAAAAAGCAAGGTAGATGGCTAGACACAGTGGCTTATGTCTGTAATCCCAACACTTCAAGAGGCTTATATGGGGAGCTCTCTTGAGGCCAGGAGTTTGAGACCAGCCTAGACAACAAAGCAAGACCCCCTCTCTACAAAATTAGAAAAAATAGCCCGGCAGGGTGGTGCACACGTGTAGCTCTAGCTATTCAAGAGGCTGAGTAGGGAGGATGGCTTCAGCCCAGAAGTCCAAAGCTACAGTGAACGGTGATTGCATCCCTGCATTCTGGCCTGGGTAAGAGAAAGACCTTGTCTCTGAAAAATAAAATAAAAGGAACACAGAGAGAATAAATACCAGTAGACAAATGGCGGTGTCTGACCTGGAAGTGAAATCCGAATTTTATTTTGGACACATTACATTTGAGATGGCTATTTGCTGTCTGATAGAGACTTGTATGGGCAACTGAGAGAGGGCTATGCTGAAGATGTAAAATTGGGAGATATAAGTATAGAGATGATATTTAAAGTCAGAACACTGAAATCACTTAAAAATTAGTGTTGAGAAGAGAGAAGAGATCTGAAGTCTGAGTTCCAATATTAATATGTCTGAGAAAGATACAAAAAATGGAGAAAATAAGTAATCAAAGAGAAAAGAAGGGAATAAAGAGAGATAGATCCTCAACAGAAAGGCCTTCACTTTTGGTCCAGTTGTGTACAAATCCTTCATGGTTTAAAGCTTCGTGGTAGCTTTATGGTAAGTCTTTCTAATTGGTAGAGCAAGTACTCTTACCACGCTTGCATTGTTCAAAACTGCCTTAGCTAATCTTGGTCTTTGCATGTTTACAGACAAAAAAATAATTTCTTCACAGAGTTTGAGACATAGCTGATCATCAGTTATAAGTAGTGGAATTAAGTACATTCTTTCTACCACACCGCAAGTGTCACTGCACCCTTAGCCATTTAATCTTTTTTACAGTGTCTCTAAACAAGATCATTTGTTTCTGTAGCACTGCACTACTCCTGCAAGAGGGCACTGGTTTCTTCTTCAAGTGGAAAACATTGCTTTAAATGTCAGCCAGGATAATTATTCCTTTAGTGAATCAAAGATACCAATGATCAGGTCAACCAAAGGTGTCATATTTCTTCATAACTACTTTAATAACCTTACATCTGCTAAATAAAAAGGAAGGTCAGCCAAAGTATTTAAATATAGTACTGTTGCCCATAGTAAGAAACTGGAGCTGAACAGAGATTATTAATAATAAGCTACTAAGACATAATTAATTGCTTAACTTAGCCCCTGTTAATTATCAGACCATAAGCATAGCTGGAATTACAACTTGAGTTTGAAATTTAATGGACAGCTTTGTACATCTTATTTCAAAATTTCTGAATTACTAGCTTGAGCCTTTCTTTATTGGAATACCGGCAAAATCAAAAGTCAGATAAATCAGTTTCTAAAATGTAGTATGGGAACAATTTTAAGGGAATAAGGAAACTTTTTTTTAACTTTTTATGTTGAGATAATTATTTTTCTCATGCAGTTGTAAGGAACACTACAGAAAGATCCTGTGAACGCCTTTCTCAGTTTCCCTCAATGGTAATGTCTTGCAAAACTCCAGTAAAAAGTCAAACCAGGATATTTACATTAATACAGTCAAGGCTTATTACTTCTAGGACCCTGGTATTGTCTTTTTATAGGCACACACCCTTATTTATCCCACCCAGGTCAGATCCCCTGGTAGCTACTAATATCTTCTCCATTTCTAAACTTTTCTCATTGCAAGAATGTTATATATATGAAATTACACAGTATATAACTATGTATATTATATATAGAATCATATAAATCCAATCACATAGAATCCAAAGCCTTTTGGATCAGCTTTTTTTCAATCAGCATAATTACCTATAGATTTATTCAAGCTATTGAATGTACTGATAGTTAATTACTTTTTATTGCTAATAAGCTATTTTCCAGAATGGCTGTACCATTTTATAATTTCACTAGCACTGTATTAGTGGCTCAATTTCTCTACATCCGCACCACATTTGAGGTTAGCACTAATTGTTTTTTATTTTAGCCATTTTGATAGGTGTGTAATGACATATCATTGTGGTTTTAATTTGCATTTTTCTAATAGTTAATGATGTTAAACATCTTTTCATGTGCTTATTTGCCATCTGTTTGTCCTTTTTAGTTAAATGTCTATTCTTATCTTCTGTCCATTTTCTAATAGAATTGTTTTTGTTTTTCTGTTGAGTTTTGAAATTCTTTTTACATATTTTAGATATAAGTTTTTTGTTGAATATGTGGTTTGCAAATACTTTTATCCAATCTGTAGCTTGTCACTTCATCCTCTTCATAGGGTCTTTCACAGAGCAAACATTTTTAATTTCAATGCAATCTGTAATGTCTTTTTAACTGAGGAACATGACAAGATTCTAGTTTTTGAAGATTTCCTGCAGTGTTGTGTTTATCAGGTTCTAGGAGGTTCAAGAGTATTGTTATGTTGGTGTCATTTTCCATAAACCAAGTCTCCAGGCTGAAAGGCACAGAGTGGTTCCTGCAGTTAATCCTTCAGAAAAGGAGTCTACCCCTGTTGATTATAAACTTGAGTAAATTGGATTAACCCATTATAGCGTTTTGGCCATATCAACCTAAAAAGTAGCCAAATCATAGATAAGAGCTACGAATCTAGATGTATATGACATCTGGTGATCAGCTGTTCCATATTTGTACTATTATGATCTAGGTAATGCATTTGGAATCTGGAGAGCACACCAGAAGGTCATTTACATATTACAAAAGGGTGGCAATCTCGGGAAATTAAATATCTCTAAGGCAATGGAAGAAATGCAAGAGAGCACTTCTCTAAAGCCTTGGGCAATTACTGTCCATATATTTTGTTATCTTCCCACTATGTATGTAAGTTGATAGTGTGAATCTAGGTACAAGATGGTACAGTATGCTAAAGAATACTGACCACGACTGGATACTTAATTTGTGGCCCCAGTGCAAATGAAAATGTGGGGCTCCTGGTTCACAAATTGTTAAGAAATTCAAGATGGTGACAGCAGCTGGGAACCAAGCACAGGGCCCTTCTAAGTGCGTAGACTGGGGCAACTGCGCAGATCGCTTGTGAATGAAGTTGGCTCTAATGCCAAGAATAGATTCTATTATAAAATAAGCATCTGTCTCAGGGATTGATAATAGAGTGATATTAGGGTTGGCAGCCTAATGAGGGTTGGAAGTAAAGAAGTCCACTTCTATCAGTAGCTCATGTTTTGTATAGAGTGATGTCCTCACCCATTTGCCTATTTGACAGGCAGAAGGAAGCATTGCAAGAGATAGCATGGGGGATGACAAGTCTTCTATGTGGGTGTAAAAATATGATGGGCCACCATTTATTTCAGTGAGTATGGAGCTAACTCTCATAAAGACACAACCAGTTCAATTGAGACTTTTAAGGGTTAGTATATGTGTCCCACGTCTGAGTTGTCTTTGTCCCAGAGATTATGTGGCGCAGACTCAAGGTCTACCATAATAATAGGGGAAGTATTAGAAAGTGGGTAATCAATCTGTGCCATCAAATGGCTGGGGATTCTTCTGCTGGGATTTCCAGCAAGAAACCATCTTGTTCACAATTAATCAAGGCACTTAATTTACGTAGTAAATATCTTCCCACAAGATTAATGGGGTCAAAAAGGCATTCTAACTAGTGAGTCATCTAAGGAAACAGAAAACGGATGTGTCAAAGGCAGAGTTTAAAGAGTGATTGAAATTGCATTCACTGAGTTAGTAAAATTACTACAAAGAAAAGGCAACCAAATGGTGGCAGGATTATTATTCAAATCATGATTCTTTTGTGCACTAGGAAAGGAGTCTTCTGTACAGATATTTTCCCTCTGGAAGACAGTGGTAAATGTGGGCATAGAGAAAACACTACTTATTTGCACGATCCTCATTTAGGAAAAGGACCTCATCCTACTTCTTGTTTCTGCAGCATTGAGCCAATACCAGGCAATTAATTTTCCAATGCCTTTTGCCTTACAATGTTGTCAAGTGCCTTTATCTATTTTTCACTTAGCTGTGGGATCACTTTTATTTCATGAGTTTTCTAATTATTTAATTAGAAGGGCCATTAGTTATGCCTGAGTTTTTCCTTTCTTTGATCAATTCTAGGCTCTGATGTTCTGCTAACTCCTAGAATTCACCTAAAGAAGCAAATGGCCACAGGGTGCTGTGGCTCATGCCTGTAATCCCAGCACTTTGGGAGGCCAAGGCGGGAGTTCAAGACCAGCCTGGCCAACATGGTGAAACCCTGTCTCTACAAAAATACAAAAATTAGCTGGTCATGATGGTGGTGTCTGTAATCCCAGCTTCTCAAGAGGCTGAGATGGGAGAATTGCTTGAACCTGGGAGGCTGAGCTTACAGTGAGTTGAGATCGCGCCTTTGCACTCCAGCCTGGGTGACTGAGCGAGACTCCATCTCCAAAAAGAGAAAAAAAAAAAAAAAAGCAAATGGCCAGTCAGAGTTCTAAGCAAATGGCCAGCCGGAGTTCTGTTTTTTCTTTATTATGCTACTTATTAAAATTTATTGAATGTCTATACAGAAATTAGAGAGGACAGTAGGAATGTCTTTACCCTCTAGTAAGTCTGAATAGTCCTTACAAGTTTGGGACAGACTAGATGGTCCCTAAAATCAAGAACAGATTCTGGTTTTCTTTGTTTATAATGTTAGATTTTAGGCCAATTAATATTCCAGTTAGAACCTTGGGGATCCCTGCAAGGAGGTCCTGCATTATTTCAGTTCTGCTTTTCATATCTTTTTTTCAGTTGATGCTAGATCAAGTTGGACTAAATCTTCTTGGATGTGTCTATTTGGCTTTGTCTACCCAAATTTTAGCTTCATTAGTTGACTTCATTTGCTTTCACCTTGTGTCATGAAGGCCAGTGCAGTCATAGCAGCATCAGCAACAGCCATCAAGGAAACGTCCATCCTCAAGGTACAAAGGGAGCAAGTTCCACTGGGCATATGGCAGTTGCATCTCAGCAGATAAACAGGAGAGAGGACATATGGAGCAGCCCTTGTAAATAACACAAAGCTGGATTCTTTTAAATGTTGATTTGCAAATCTTTAGTTACAATAGATAATTAAAATAAAAAAGTTAAAAGTTAAATTTGATATTGAACTTGATGATTGTGAGTTCAGCTATTACGGCATAAAATCTGTGTTTCATAAACATCGCTTTCTAGATATATTTTAAAAAGTAAGGTGATAATAGTCATAGTCATGATGATTATAATTTGTAGAATAAAGTAAATATTTCAGAGCTTTTCTGAAAAACACTACAAAATGTGTTTGCCAAATATAAGTTCATTAGATCAATAACCACAATATTGTTAATCAATATTAACAAATATATAACAAAGCCATTATGCAAATAATAGCTTGTTTGCTTGAAAAAAACTGGACAAGTATTTTATCAAAAAAGAAATAAAGCTTTATTAATAAATTGAAGAAAACTAACTAGGTGTTCAGCTATAGAAAGACATGCTATGTTATAAATGTCAATTATCTTGACATTGTTCTACAGATTCCGTGCAATTTTAGTTTTTTAGAGGCATTTTTCATGGAATTCACAAATCATGTAAATAAATATAGAAATTCAAAGGATCAAGAAAAATTATGATACCCCTGAAGAAGAATAATAAATGGTACTTACTCTGTCAGACATGACAACATATTACACTGCTATAATATGCTGTAATAATCAAGACAGTGGCAGATATAAGTAGACCAATGTAACTGAATGTTAAGCCAAAGCACCACTTGATAAGTGAGATTGGTGTTATCTGTAGATCACTTCATGCTCCTAGGACAAATGATTATTCATAAAAATCAGTTTAATTTCCATATTTGCTTTAACTATGTAAAGCAAAACTAAAAACTTTTATCTGGACATATAGGAGCTATCATATGAGAATTTCAGGACTGGCATAATGATACAATGTAATTTTTCTATCCAATATAATAACGATAGATATTCTGACTCAAATATGGAATATCCTGTATTTGGCTTTTAATGTTTATCCCAAAATTTTACAAATGATATAGAAGAGCAACATAGGCTTTTCCAGGTAAGTTAGAGTAAGCACATTCCAATCCTATCTCTTATATGAAATGCAACTATATTAAACCTGGAGAGAATTCAGACAACAGCTATTTGAGGATTCTAAAAAGTGAATAGGATCAGACAGAGGGAAAAAGACCAGAATTCAAATTACCACCAAATCAGTGGTGAGTTTATCATTGCTTTTTTCCTCCGGCATCCCTCAGCCTTGACATATACAAGCCTTAGATTAATGGTCAGCCAATATTCTTGTATACAAACATTTTGGAAAGGTCTGTGGGTCAGTGCTAGAATTATTTTTCTCTGTGTGTGGGTGTTTTGTTTTTTGTTTGTTTGGTTTGGTTTGTCTTTGTTTGTTTGTTTTTTGAGATACGGTCTCACTCTGTTGCTCAGGCTGGAGTGCAGTGGTGCAATCTCAGCTCACTGCAGCCTTGAGCTTCCAGGCTTAAAGCAATCCTCCCACTCAGCCTCCTGAGTGGCTGAGACTACAGATGTACGCCACCACACCCAGCTAATTTTTGTGTTTTTTGTAGAGACAGAGTTTTGCCATGTTCCCCAAGATGGTCTGGAACTCCTGGGCTCAATGGAGCCTCCTGCCTCAGCTTCCTGAGTAGTTGGGACTATAGGCACATGCCACTACACCTGGCTAATTTTTTCATTTTTCGTAGAGATGGGGTTCACCATGTTGCCCAGGCTGATCTTGAACTCCTGAACTCAAACGATTCTCCTGCCTCAGCCTCCCAAAGTGCTGGGATTACAGGCATGATCTACCACTCTCAGCCTAAAATTCTTAGTTACATATTTCTCCATCAGGAAACATCTTTCATCTGTATAGTAAAAATAGGACATGGTGGAATTCTTAAAATCAAAACATACTTGAGATCAAGGTATTAGGAATTTATAAAATCTTTGATTCCCCTGTTGTGATGGTCAGAAGCTTATTAAATTTGATGTTTTTTATACGAGTATTAAAAAATACTTATATAAGAACTTTGTGTATTTTCTAGTTACTATTCAAATTATATAACATGACTTTCAATAAATATTATTTTTATTACCATGTGGTCCTAAGTAATTTCTTTTTCCTCTCAGGTTATCTTCTTTGATAAATTGAGAAGACTGCTTTAAATATTTCTCCCAAAAATAATGTCCCCTTCACAGTTTTTGCTGCTCTTGTCCTTTAATTAAGCTGTACACAACACTGTGGTATGTGTGTGCATGAAACTGAACATTTGATATTTAAGAATTGTTTTGCAACCTAGAGTTTGAACATTATTTATAAGTGTTCCATATGTGTTTGGGAAAAATGCGTATTCTCTAATTGTTTGGTGAGGATTTCTAAATGTCTATTAAATTATTCCTAATTGTGCTGTTCAGATCTTCCGTGTGTGTGTGTGTGTGTGTGTGTGTGTGTGTTCTTCTGCCCAATCTCTCAATTATTGAGAAAGGAGTGTGGCTGATTGGTAGTTTTATAAATTTTTACATTATATGCTTTGAGGTTACTTTTTAAATCCCCTCATATGAAACTGTTAATTTCCTGGTGAACTAAATATTTTTCTTTTTTCTTTTTCTTTTTTTTTTTTTTTGAGACGGAGTCTCGCTCTGTTTCCCAGGCTGGAGTGCAGTGGTGTGATCTCGGCTCACTGCAAGCTCTGCCTCCCGGATTCATGCCATTCTCCTGCCTCAGCCTCCCAAATAGCTGGGACTACAGGTGCTTGCCACCACGCCCGGCTAATTTTTTGTATTTTTAGTAGAGATGGGGTTTCACTGTGTTAGCCAGGATGGTCTTGATCTTCTGACCTCGAGAGCCTCCCATCTCGGCCTCCCAAAGTGCTGGGATTACAGGCATGAGCCACCGCACTCAGCCAAATATTTTTCATTTTACAGTAACCCTCTTTCTTCTATGCATCATTTTATTCTAAAATCTAAATTGTCCGATATTAAAATAGCTACTCTAACTTCTGTTTGGCTTATATGAGATTTGTAACTTTTCCATTATTTTACTTCTGTCTGTGCCTGTTTTCCTTACAGAGAGTACAGAGTTAGATTTTTAAAAACCTAACATTACAGCCTTTACATTTATATGTATTATCATTGCCGATGTGTTTGTTTTATCGTTTGAGCTTTTGACTTTTCTATTAATGTCTCTCCCACTTTTTAAATACTTCATTTTTATTTCTATATAAATAAACTTCCGTTGGATTAATTGGGTCCCTATTTTCTTACTCTAAGTTTTACTTCTACAGGTTTGAAAGCTACATATATCAATATTTAGTCTTCTAGTGGATATTTTGGCATACTTAAATTTATAAAGTTTCAATTAAATGAATATTTTACGTCTTTCTCTCAGAAAATAAAAGATTATCATATTTTAACTCTACTCAACCGTTCTCAGGATATATTCTACAGACACCAATAGACATTTTCTTATGTTTACCAGTTTCTTTATATACTCTTGCATCTCAAAGCTTCCTGTTAGTTAGGAATTGCATCTGGCTCCTAGAATTAGGTTGGTGCAAAAGTAATTGCAGTTTTTGCCATTACTTTTAAATTATTGCCATTACTTATTAAATTATGCCATTATATTTTAAATTTTAAAAGTAAATTTGCAATTACTTTTCCAGTGCCATAAAAATGTATATAATCAAGTCACAGAAGATTGGCGATAAGCAGTTCAGAGACGTGCTATGACTCCACAAACTCACTAGGAATTGTAAAAGAAAAATCAGCAAGACAAGATGAACAGATGAAAAGCGATTTTATTCTGATACTATTGCCAACCACAGGAGAGAAAGCACAGACCAAGTCTGGATTCTTACTCCACTGAAACAAAGAGCAGGGGAGTTTTTGAAGGCCAGGGTGGGGGTTGTCATAGGCCATATATGTTTGTTGATTAGCTTTTCTCAGAGGAAAAGTAGACTTTCTTCTATCTTCATGACAAGGCTTGCAGCCAGGAAGAAGCTTGTCTAGAACTTAGTCAATTTGAGGGAAACATTAAGGACATCTTTTTCAAGATCCAGAATTTTCTCACTTTTTGCCAACCTATCTTTTGTGTGTTGTTTCCATTTTCAAAGTCACAAGAGAGCTGTAGTACCCAACCCACAGTGTTTGTGTTCCAGGTTGGAAAGAAAAGGGCAAAAAAGAAAATGGCAGCCCTTATGACTGATCAGCCATCTTAAAAAGAATTACCAAAAGCCCTACCCAGCAACTTCTCTTGACATGCCCTAGTCCACTTTAACCTTCAAAAGAGACTGAAAAATGTGTGCTTTTAGCTGTGAATGAAATCAGACCAGAGTAACATATGTAAGAATTCTGTATTAAGGAGGAAAATGAAATAGAAATTGGTGGTCAAGATAGTCTCCATGACAGCCCTATTTAACTATTCACATCTCTGCATACACTTCTTCCACTCATTTGTTTCCATTTGAAAAGGCAAGAGCAGTTTCTGCATCTGTATCCCGCTCAAAGTCCGCATAATGTACAGCCCTTTCAGTCGTGTCTACAGGCAGCTTCTGTGGTCCAACTAACTATAAATTGAGGATATTTTGGAGATCTTCCACCCTGGGACACTTAATACAAGAGGAAAAAAGTATAAGAGGAAAATAAGTAGCTGTAGTAAAAACTTCCATGTGGAAAAGAGAAAAATGGGAACCATACAACCATCAGTGTGCCAGAGCAATTAACCCAATCTGATTGGAAGGAATAGTGAGAACTCCTTTTCTTGGCAATGGAGTACATTCTATGATTAACCCATCTGACAATCTCTGGTTCTGTTTTCCATTTCCCTCCATGGCCTCTGGCCCTTCCATCTGAGAGGTACATCTGTCCGTTTTCTCTCATGCTCTCAACAAGGTGGGCATTGGCAAAGTTGCCCTTCCTGGGGGCTGCAAAGCTTTACAGATTAATTCCTCTTAGTTGAGGTCTGGAGGCCTGGGATTGTTTGGGTAATTAGGCTGTGAGAAGATATTATACGCCTGGCTTGGAGAATCTTCAGAAATATTATTTTCTCAAAACTTGTTAAGTTCTCAGTGTAATTACTTCTGGTCGGGCCCATCTTCAAGTAAATACTTGAAGCCCACGGTCTTGACTAAACATGGTTTTTAAGTCTGAGAATTCACGTTTAACTCAGTGGCTTTATACTTGGCCCATTTCCTAAACTCCAAAATTAATGGTGACTACTTCAAGATCATTGAAAATAAAAGGCTGCATAAGAAAGCAATACCATTAATCTGACCATTGACTCTATGCTGTGTGTGATTATTCTACCAGAAATTTTTCCGCTTGATCCATTAGACTCTAAAGTATTTATATGCTAAAATTATTCCTGTTATATTGCCAATGTCCTTGAGAAGTGTTATGGAGCCCCAGGTTCTTCATCTATGAAATGCAAATAATCCCCCAAATACTGCTGCATTTGCATGCTTTGAAGCAACACACAAACAAAACAAATTATTTATTAGAAGATGCTGGAAAGTCAAGAGAACAGTGACAAAAGAAAGAAAAAAAACACAGAAAGTTATAACTTTCTTTTAGAAATTTCTCTTGTATTTGTACTTCTCTAAGTAAGTGAAAAAGCACAACATTGAATTTAGGTGTTTTTTCCAAAAATTTATACTAATATAATGATGATGACAATGATAATAATGATGTCAATGGTGAATAAGTCTTATAGCTGGGCACCATGCTAAGATCTTCACATGAAATATATCAATTCATTTTTAGGACAATCTGCTGCGTCATGTTTTGGAAGCTTGCTACCAGAGTCTCTGATGTGGTCTAGGAATAAAATATTTAAATTATTTTATGTTTGAACAGTTCCTATGCATTTACATGGAAATGAGATCTATAGTAAAGAAACAAAAGACATGCATATATAGTTGACACATACTGAAATGTGTACGACCTCTTTTTATTTTTGTTATTTTAATTTTGGGTGTTTATGCAGCACTTTGAGACCTCATGATTCTCCAAGGACTTTTTATTAAAATCCATCTACTGTTGATCCTTTTATAATGGACAACTCTGCCTGTTCCAGCTGTCACTGTAGCAACAAGATGTGTATTAACCATGACTTTCAAGCCAGAAAGTTTCGCATTTGTTTGGACAGCCTACAGTGAATTATCTACCAAAAGCAATTTCTTGCGAGACTATTATGAGCAAGTCCTTGCAAAGTGGAAAGTCTGGGGATCTTTGGATGTGAGAACTTGCTTTCTCTGTATGGAAAGACATTGCATTGTTGACCAAGGCTGTTCCCTACCAAATGAACTATTTTATAAATCCAGTTGGTTTTCAAGATGGTGAGCTTAGCTTTCAAAATACCTTTTTCAGGTTGAGACAGTAAAAATGTAGAAAAGATGAACAGAATTCTGTCATTTGTAAAATGTAATCTGTGTCAATGATTTTCTTGTCACAGAATTTTTTGCAATAGGAAATAAAATAGAGGCTGGTAAAAAAGAGGTATACATTACCCTCTTTATGTGGAGAAACATACTGTGATGTTGCCAAAGGTAGAAAGCACACAAAAGAAAAAATGTAAATAATTGGCTACATAAAAAGTAGAAGAGTGAACTCCTTTGTGAGTATGTGTATGTGTGTGTGAGAGAGAAAGAGAAAATGCTAACAATAAACAGATAAAACTACATGTAACATTTGACATAAATAAAATGTTTTATGTTTTTTAATAGCAGGTAATTTTTTCAGCATTTATAGTGTGCTAAACATTGGACTAAATACTTTACACAAGCTATTTTATTGAGTCTTCCTTCACAACAGTCCAATGATATAGTGTTATGGTTGCATTTGTGTCCCCCTAAAATGCATATGCTGGAGTGTTAACCCTCAGTATATCAAAATCTGACCTTATTTGAAAATAAAGTCAATAAATATGTAATTAAACAGGAGTTAATATTAGTTAAGTTGAGGTCACACCTGAGCAGAGTGGGCCCCTAATCCAATATGACTGTGTCCTTGTAAAAAAGAAATTTGGAATCAGGGCTAGATAAACAGGGAGGACATCCTGAGAAGCTTAGAGATATCCTGCCAGGAGCCAAGGAATGCCAAAGATTGGTGGAAAACCAGCAGAAGCTAGGCTAGAGGAATGGAGCAGATTCTCCCTCATAGCCCATACAAGGAACCAACCTGGTTGACATCTTGATTTTGGACTTCTAGCCCCTGGAACCGTGAGACAATACACTTCTATTGTTTAAGCCACCCAGCTTGTAGTACTTTGTTATGGCAGCATTAGCAAAGCAATACAGTAGAAATCATCATTACTCCCACTTACAAAGATGAGGAAACACACGATCAAGACGTTTAAATAATTGTTTTATTGTCATGCAATTATTATTAAGTGGATATTTGAACTAGGCCTTTCTAATGACAAACCAGGTGTTTTCTACAATTTTAGAATAGGGAAGAGAATATTCCAGGCAGAAGGAACAGCCAGTGAAAAACATATGGAGCCAAGAAATGCACATCATTTGGTGGAAATGGAGGATAACTTCATTATAGGTAAAGATTAAAGTCCAGGATTAGGGAGGTAAATGGAGAGGGGAAAGAGCAGTAGATCTACTTGACATAACTCTTCTAAATAGTATTGAAAGTTGGATTATGCACTATTTTGTTGCATGGCTGGCAAAGATTTCTTCCTCCTCTTCTTCTCCTTCTTCTTCTGTTTGTTTGTTGTGTTTTTGTTTTATAAAGGGTTTTGCCATGTTGCTCAGGCTGGCCTTGAGATCCTGAGCTCAGGTGATCCTCCCAGGTTGGCCTCCCAAATATTAGGATTATAGGCATGAACTACCATGCCCAGCCCTAATTTTCTTCATATTACTTCACGTTCTCAGGAAAATTTCCCAAGTAATTTTCTTTGTGACACATTAACAAACGGATCTGAGTGATGTTATGGACCTTTTTCACAATGTTCCATGGCCAGTGACCTCTCGTTTACCCAGTAGGGAATCTCACTATTCCATAGTGCAAACATCAAATGATGAGTGAGTATAACTATCTATTCCCAATCCCTCATCTTTGTACTCTTCATGGACACTCTCGCCTCAATTTTGCCTGCTCTAATTATTATACCACTGTATAATGGACATTACTCTGGCATTCAGCCTTTAGTATCTGTTTTTGTTAGCCTCATTTACTAAATTTAAAAAGATGCATTTTTAATTTTTATAGTCAGTATAAAAGACATAACATTCTATTTTTTTGTGTAGAATGTTTCCAGCTTGTCTCAAATATAAATTCGTATAATTTTATATTCTTTGAAGTCAACTATCCAAGATTTTTTTCTTTCTGAACACTACCCTAAATACAGCACAATATTTCATTTCTGATATAAGCATCTCTTTGTATGTTTACCCATTTTTCATAAACTAAAATAAATTGTAACATTTGTTTTGTGTGTATATCATGTATCTAAAAGAGTGGAATGACAACAAGAAAAACCAGGAAGGCCTCCTTCTACATAAATAAAGGCAAATATCATGTTATAGCTAAATTATTTATGGAAGAAAATATTAAAATGTCACTAAAATGTCAGGAAAAGATCTGGGAGATAATCATTGATTTTTGGAATCTACTTAATTGCCAAAACATTTAAAATGTATAAGTGACCATTACAACACAACTTAGAATAGTAGAATCTATGCTTCAATATACTTCAAATTATTCAGAAGGTTATTTATTTAATGTAGATATCAAGTTACTGAAAGCAATGTTTATTCACTCAATTCAGCAAATAAACATTAGGTCTACCAGGCTGAGCGGTATAGCAAGAAAAATAAGATCCTTTCTACAGAGATTTTACAATCTACTCGGGGATAAATCAACAAAAAAGCTTATTACAGATTGACATTGTGATAAGCACTATGACCAAAATAAAAAGAGTGATAAAATAGCGAGTAAGTGGAAGATATCTCTTTAATTGCATGGTCAGGAACTTAAGGAATGAAACTGGCTTAGCCATCCAAAGAGTTGGAAAAAAAAAGAATTTGTAATAGTTTTCAATCTCTGCCTAATGAATTAGCATAAACTTAGTGGCTTAAACAACAACATCCATTAATTAACCTCAGTTCAGTTGGTCAGACAAGAGGCAGGCTCCACAGGGTTCTCTGCTTAAGTACCACAAGTTCTTAACTAAGGTGCTGGCTGACTGGGCTTTTATTTACAGATGCTTGAAGAATCTGCTTCCAAGCTCATATTCAGATTGTTGGCAGAATCCAATTCCTCAGGACAATATGTTTAAGGTCCCAGGTTTCTTGCGGGAGCAGACCTTGGCTGTTCTCAACTTCAGGGATACCCCACTATCTTCAACCCATCAATAGTGCACTGAATCTTACTCATTTGTCAAACATCTTTGACTACTCCTGTCTTTCTTATCTACTGCTATTAGAGAAAGTTCTCTGTTTTTACACATTCACGTGATTAGATCACACGTCCCAAGATAAGCTCTCTTTTTTTAAAGTCAACCATACCATATAGCATAAAACAATCACGGGAGTGATATTTCATCACTTTCTTAAGTTCTGTGAATTTGGAGGCTTGAAAGCTTTGCAGGAATTTTTAGAATTATGCCTACTACAGAATTCTAAACACTAATGGGCACACATAAAAACCTAGTTTGATTTGCAGTTATCTTTGCAGATAGACGGTTTTAAACACAAAGCCCATGAATGGGTTAAGAGTTACCATTTATAAGATCATAATTGTTCTCACAGTGCTGAGGATATCTGTAAAGAGAGTTATGCTGTGTTGCAAAATTTTGGTCTGATTAGGCACCTTGCCTTGGACTATAAACAAGGGTCAGATATTTCATTTGGTTTTATTGTATTCCAACTTGATCAGCATAGCAGGACTCTAGTCCATTGTCACAACTACTAAGCTTCTCTCCAAGAAAAGCAAAAGAGAATTTGGTTCTGCAGATATTACAGCAGAGGAAGGAATCATCTTCTCTTCAGGTACAATAAAATAAAATAAAATAAAATTGACTGGTTTATTTATGAAACCACATATAATTACAGCATATGTAAAAATAAAGAAACTTTTGCTAATTATAGAAGAGAAAATATAGAGCTCCTGGGTGAATAAGAAGTTGGATCTTCTTTGTACATAATATGAAAAGCCAAACATTATTTTTTCAGTATGTTGTCCATTCTTCCACTTTCTTATCTGTAGAACAAAAATGATATTAAGACTCTAAAACCTAACCCATAAGACACGGGCTAATATACGTGCGTATGCATTGCATCATGTCTACCATATAGTTTTTACTCCAAATGCTAAGTCCTGTTTTTTCCTCCCTGTATGAACCCAAGGCCTTCTTAACTATAGCAAAATAAAAATGAACTGCTGTCCCTTGTCCCTTTTTATCAAGCATTGTATAAATCTGCATGATTTTAATGTCAAAATGTATTTAAAAATATAGCTTGCCATTTACAGGTTGTGTTATATTTTTCTGTGCAGTGCTCTCCAATTAAAGCATTCTAGGTAGGAGTCTGTAATTGACTGCCTGGTTCTTTAAATACTTTCAACACCAAGAAAAGAAGTACTGTGGGGAAAACTCATCATGAAACCAGTTCTCTCAATGCTGAGTGGCAGCTAGAGTGGCAGTTCATGTACTGTAGGGTAGAAAATGAGAAAAGCTGGCTTGTACATTGGTTTTTTTGGAACCAATGCTCAGATACTGAGCATGAAATGATTAAAATGTGGCCACAACAAACAAGAAATGCTTAATTGTATTCTACCTGAGGTGTCATCATTGGATGTAGTTTCTACTCTGAATTCAAGCTGGAAGTGACTCTTCTCACATGCATGGAGATAAGTGACTTTTCTACCACTACTGTTAAGCAGAGAACCTTAATAGCTGGCCAGGAAAACCAAAACCTCAGAGCAGCAGTTCCGACTTCAGTCTCTTCCTCAGCATGTCGCAAAAAAGAAAACCATTCCAGAATGTGGCTTTTAACAATCCTATGTATTATGAAACAGATACTATATGAATTAAAAGCTAATGTTAATATAAAAAATTAAAATATTTTATGCATATTATATTTCTTTCTGTGTAATGATATATTTTATCAAATATTTTTATTTACTTATTGTAAATCTCTCCCCCTTTTTCACTTAAATGAAGACAGCCTATCTCACAATCTGTATAACTTATAAATTATCTGGCAAGAGAATTGAGACAGGAAGAATAAAATATTGGGATTTATGGATCTACTATTGTGATATTATAAAGCAAAATTGCAAGTATTCCCAGACCTCCCTAACAAGGATCAGTCTAACTACCCCTGGATTCTGAAGAAATCAGTAGCGAAGTAAAATTTGTTCCTTGGTCCATAACACATTCTTGTTCATAAGAAAATTCTATCTTAGGTCCATTATAAAAATGATTTAATGATTTAGTCCAAAATACTGCATATTTTTGGAAGGCACAATAGAAGGAAAGTCAAAAGTGATGGGGAAAATAAAACAATCAACAAAGTGAAGAGACAACACACAGGATGGGTGAAAATATTTGCAAACCGAACATCTGATAAGGAGTTAATACACAAAATATATAAGGAATTCAAACAACTAAACAGCAAGAAAACAAATAACCCAATTAAAAATGAGCAAAGAAGCTGAACAGACATTTTTCAAATGAAGACATACAAATGGCACACAGATCTATTAAAAAATGGCTCAAAACCTCTAATCATTAGAGAAATGCAAACTAAAACCACAGTGAGATGTCACCTTACACCTCTTAGAATGGCTACTATAAAAAGATGAACAATACCATGTATTGAATGAGGACATGGAGAAAATAGAACCCTTGTATACTGCTGGTGGGAATGTAAATTTCCCCCAAATTTACATTGTATTCCCATATTTATTACAGCATTATTCACAATAGCAAAGATATGGAATCAACCTAAGGGTCCATAAATGGATGAATGAATAAAGAAAATGTAGTATATGTACAAAATGGAATATTATTCAGCCTCAAAACGGAGAGAAATTATGTCATTTATGGTGACATGGCTGAGCCTGGAGGACATTACGCTAAATGAAATAAGCCAGGCACAGAAAGAGAAATAGTGCACAACCTCACTTAGATGTGGAATCCAATAAAGTTGAACTCATAGAAGTAGTGGTTACAAGGGCCTTGTTGTGGGAGGAGAGACTGAGGAGTTGTTTGTCAAAGGGTATAAAATTTCAGTTAGAAAAATGTTTTTGAGAACAATTGCACAGCAGAATGACCATAGTCAATAATTCCAAAGTAGCTAAGAGTACAAATTTCACAGGTTGCACTACAAAAAATGATTTTAAAAAAGTGAGGGTATGGATATGTTCATTAGCTTTATTTAATTATTTTGCATTGTCTACATGTGTATATAAAACATCACATTGTACCTCATAAACTTATACAATTGTAATTTGTCTATTAAAATAATATTAATATAGAATGATGAGGAAATTATTAAAATACAAACTAGAACTAATTCCAGAGATGATTAATTCTCTAACATTAGTCATAATATCCCTGATACCCAGAAATAAATCAGTGCAAGAAAGCATGAAACAAAAATAGCCAGAGAAACACGAGTCTCAGCAGAAATGAAAAAATTCGGATCCCGATCTCACCACAGTAAAGACCATTCTCCAGTTATATTTGGCTTTGTTGGCTTTGGGTCTTGACTTAAGAACAACTGATATTTCCAAAGGTTAAAATGTAGCCAATGTCTCTGCAAGGGCCTATCACTTGCTCCTTGATACATCACCCACCACACACACCTTCCCAGTCTTATATTGTACTCTTTTCCCTCTCACACTATCTCCTTCACTCTTGCCTGTTGAGTTGTAACCCTAGTGGCTTTGCTGGCTTCCTTTTTCTCCATAGCATTGTTTACAATGTACTATAGTATATATTTCAATTGCGGTTTGTTGACTCGTTTTTTTTTTTTTTTTTTTTTTTTTTTTTGAGATGGAATCTCACTCTTGTCACCCAGGCTGGAGTGCAGTGGCAAGATCTCGGCTTACTGCAACCTCTGCCTCCCGGGTTCAAGCAATTCTCCTGCCTCAGCCACCTGAGTAGCTGGGATTACAGGCACCTGCCACCATGCCCGGCTAATTTTTGTACTTTTAGTAGAGACAGGGTTTCACCTTGTTGGCCGGGCTGGTCTCGAACTCCTGACCTCAGGTGATCTACCCACCTCAGCCTCCCAAAGTGCTAGGATTACAGGCGTGAGCTGTTTTGTTGACTCTTTATCTCATCCAACTAGAACATTAACTCTGTGGGAGCTGGGGATTTTATCCTAGTCTGCAGCACTAAGCACAGCAAAAACATTTGTAATCATTCATCACATGAATGAATATTAAGACAACAATGTAATCATTCTAAATTAATTATTCTTCCCCCATCTTCTTCCATAAAGATACACAGTAAACAACAACCCCAGAAATTGTTCTAGATAGAAAGATAAGCCATGTCAACTTTCAACAAACCATTGAATCAAGATTGTGGTTTTCTCAGCAAGCAAACTGCACAGAAGTCACTCATTCCATGATACTTAACCAGCATTATTTCTCTCTGAGTGTCTTTCTAGGTCAATCCTTATCCCACATAACTATTTTAATTGATTTTAAATAAAAATTACATATGTTTTTCTGAAAAAAGTTCTACAATTCTGTTCTATTACCTTTGTATTATCTTTCATAATAACATTGTCCTTGTCTTTATTTTCAATTAAGAAATATAAAAATTATCATACATAATTTTTAAATGTATAAATTTCTGCTTGTAAATAACCCTTCATGGGAACATCATGGAGTTTGGATGTGCCTGTGTATATAACCAGGAGATAAAAAGAATGGAATTTATTTTTCTTTTCAGAGCTATTAAGCCTATTGTTCTTTCGTTCTGGTTCTCTGTTGCATCTTGCAATCTATCAGCTTACTTGGCTATGAACCATTTATATGTCCCACACAATGCATGCTTTGGAGTTGATTGTTGTGAGAAGGAAGCAGTATACAGGGCTTTATGTGTAGATTCAAAAGTGTCCAGTGTTTTATTATTTAGTTCTTATAGGTTACAAAAACTAGGAAATCCCAGGTTAAACCTGGAAGGAAGGTAGAGAATAGGACAACATTGAACATCATTTACTTACAGCTTCACAATTACTCTAGCTCTGAAATCCTGAAATGTAATGCATGCAACAATAATTTAGTATCGTTTGATACTTACTTATCTTAGTTTTAATATCCAGATTTATTTAGTGTTTGTTTTTCCTACGAGGAAGACTCATATGGAGCGCCTAAAGCTGGGCAGTATCCCACCATACCTACACAGAGACGCTTATGCCCCCTTGTGGTGGTTGGTTACATTACACGCAAACTCAACATTATTAATTCAGCGACCTGAGTAGCTACTGATTTCATCAATGGAATGAACTGTTGCAGTATAATCCAAAATTACTGCTTAGGTTCTCTTTTTTCAGAAATCCTTATGGGCTGAGCAGACAGCATTTCATTATATACCATCCATTTCAAGAAAGTCCTCAGTAACTTTCTTACTGTGAAAGTATACTTTCAAGGACTGCAGCAAATGTGACTATCATGCACTTGTGAAGAGGGAAGAGAGAGAAAGAGAGACCATCATGAAGGAGCTAAATTACCAAGGCAGCATTCTGCAAAAAGTTATTCCTAGTTGGGGCCGGTGCGGTGGCTCATGCCTGTAATCCCAGCACTTCGGCAGACCAAGGTGGGTGGATCACGAGGTCAGGAGACAGAGACCATCTTGGCTAACATGATGAAACCCCATCTCTACTAAGAATACAAAAAATTAGCCGGGTGTGGTGGCACGCACCTGTAGTCCCAGCCACTCGGGAAGCTGAGGCAGAAGAATCGCTTGAACTTGGGAGGCGGAGGTTGCAGTGAGTCAAGATCACGCCATCACACTGCAGCGTGGGCAAAAAGAGCGAAATTCCGTCTCAAAAAAAAAAGTTATTCCTAGCTGGTTTACTTGCAAAGAGAACCATAATCAGGGTTCCATAGTCAGTTGAGGGTCCATTTGGTCTTTTTAACTAGAACATTATGGGTGTTGTTGTTTACCTCATGATACTATCAACAATGAAAAAGAGAGAGAATAATTAATTCAGAAGGATTGAGCCCACACTTTGCTGTGATTTACATATGCAATAAATATCTATTGAGGGCCTGCTATTTGCTTAGGTGAAGACATGAGTTTCTAGTAGTCACATAGAATAAGACATGACTGTCTGGCCTAGAAGTGTGAACTGCCAAACAGCAATGGGTGTTAAATCTGGAGTTTGGAGGAATCTTTCCTTCTGAAAAGAAATGGCTTACTTAACATGTGAACTTTTTCTGCATGTAAATGGAAATATTAGTGAAAAGAGTACTTGGAGCACCTTTTGTTAAAACCAGCAACCTCAAAAGCAGAGAGATAGTCATCTTCCTAGTTTTTCAAAGCAGCACTTCAGTATTTGCACAAATTTACATCCTGCTTTCTTCTAAGCTAGTGTTGTGCAACTGAGGGTCCCTTACCGGGTTGCAGGGTGAATGAACAAATGCACCACAGTATGCATACAGCGAATCTTCTGGTTATAATAATTTATAGGTTATAATTCAGCATTAGATGTTTTCATAACAATAAGTAATGATAAAATCTAGACCAGACTTTGGACCACCCTTAAGTAAAAAAGAAGATTATTGACATTGTCCCTTCCATGGTTGAATTGTCGGAAAACAGTTCACTTTTACTATTGCACCAAATTAGATAAAATTAATCAAAATTGCTTGCTTGCACCACAGTTATACCAGAGTTGCTTAACAATAACAAATAAATTCACATATAATACAGCAATAAAATAAGCACTAATTAAAGTTTTAGAGAGACCTAGGAAAATAGGTTTAAAATTGTAATATGGCTAGAAGTCCCCAGAACCATCATGATTTTGTGATGGTATCTCACAAAAGCACCATCAAAAATACATAATAAGAAGAAAACACAAAACATCACCAACAACACCAAGATATGGCATGGCAGAATTTTGGAGTAATTGTAGAAAACATATGACAGGTGGAATTGACATGTAAAAAAACCTATGCAATCTAGCTCTGGCTAAACTCTGTGAAACATGAATCTCTTTAAAATGGCAGGCCTTGGCCAGGCGCGGTGGCTCATGCCTGTAATCCCAGCACTTTGGGAGGCCAAGGTGGGTGGATCACAAGGTCAGGAGTTCAAGACCAGCCTAACCAAGATGGTGAAGCTGTGTCTCTACTAAAAATGCAAAAAAAAAAAAAAAAAAAAAAAAATAGCCAGGCGTGGTGGCAGGCACCTGTAATCCCAGCTACTCGGGAGGCTGAGGCAGGAGAATCACTTGAACCCGGGGGCAGAGGTTGCAGTGAGCTGAGATCGTGTCCCTGCACCCCAACCTGGGCGACAGAGCAAGAGTCCCCCTCAAAAAAAAAAAAAAAAGAAAAAAAGTCAGGCCTTTTATTCAGGCCTGAATTCACTGTGGGCCCTTATATTCTTCATTATTGCTATGCACGTCTCCACATGGTAAATACCTCCTTATTTGAACTAACTTGATGGAATTTCTGTATTTTATAACCCAGATACTAACTAAAGCACATTTTTGTTCTCTTTTTCTTTTCCTGTCTTTAATAGCTCTCACTTAATGTTATAAAAATTCTGGTTTTCTAACTTTAAGCATGTTATTTGTGCACAGTTACACACACATTCACATCAGCAAAGCTGCCGCCATGGTTCTAAAGGCCTGTCCTACTGGCTCACCCAGGAGTTAAACATTCAGAGACAAGACATTGTATAAATCCTACAGGTAGAAGTTGCGTGGGAGAATTGAATGCACTATAATGCCTTATCTCCATCTTTTTCACTTGTCAGACAGCTCTTCATTCTTCAAATCACCTTTCATATTGTATTTTCTGGGAAGATTGCTTTGACAGCCTCCTTCCTACCCCAACAAATGTGTCACACACTGAATCAGCTGCCGTGAGTTTGCGCCATGAAAACAGCAATGGCAGCAACAAGAGCAACAGCGAACAATTTTGAGTGCTTAACATGTGCCAAGCAATGTACTAAGTGCTTACACACATTGCCTCACTCAGGCTTCACCAAAACCTCAAGAAATGACAGTATTTTAGAGGTGAAAAAAACTATTATTTTACAGATAATAAAACTTAGGTTTCAAGCACTGTGGTTAGTACTTTACATTTATTCCTTCATTTTATCATCACAGCGGTAGTTTGGAGCTATTTTTAGCCCCACTCTAAAGATGAGAAAATAAATGCTCATAGCACTTAATTGTCTAATCCCTTACTTTTATCTCCACTATATCTATTATGACATTTATTTAAACAGAAATGATCTGCTTATGCGTCCACTTCCCCTGTGAATCAGTAAGTTCAAGGGAAGGACTCTGCCCTACTTATCTTTGAATATCAAATTATGTGCTCAGTAAATATCCACTTGCAATGCAGACTCCTCCCTGATGTGAGTCCTACGATTCTTAAATTTTAAATACGTTTTAGTAAACGAGTAAACACACATGTCCTTTTTCTGAAAAAGGCTCTAGAGTTTTTATTTTACCACCACCACATTGCTGTCTCCCTTGGAAATGACCCCCAAGGGATCATTCTTCTAGTGGACCCAGCCAAAGCCATGGTTGGCTATTGTTGATGACCCTGTCAGGCTTAAGAACAGAAATTCTGCTCTTCTGGAGCCTAAAGCATCAGTCCTTGTTGCTCTTGAGCCTACTAAAAGACTCTAGAACTATGGCCACAAATGCTAGTTGTCCCCAACAATCCATCACAATTCCACACTATTGCAGTGAAAGCTGTAGCAAATAGTAAAAGGCTTGTGTTACTGACCATTTCAAACCTACCTCTACAGGACTAGGGTACACTTAACCTGAGTGCTGGACCTCCTCAGGTCTTTGCAAGCTTTACCCTTAGCCTCCTCTTCCAAGGACGCAGAATGAAAAGAAAATAAATGCAAAGATAAGCCTCATCGGTGTCCTCAGGTAAGTTCCTTCAGAACATGAGGAGTAGGGGCACCCTTTCCCTCCAGGACAAAAAGATGCAACATTGCCCAATGATCTCCAAAAGGGAACTACAAAAATATCCACATAGTCTTAAATTCTTTCATTTTATCCCTGGTCACCTTGATAATAATATAACATTAGTGAAAATGAAGGTAAAATGGCTATGTATTACCTGAAAGCATATCATGAAAGTTAACATGAAGAACATGTCAACAGACTCCTAACGACATCGTTGTAATGAAGAAAAGCTCTTTTCTTGCAAAGCACCAACGTGGCTGATAAACTGCAGAGGCTCTGCTGTGTGGCAGAGGGATTAAATTTTGCCACCGATGCCAGACAGCATTACTCCTACTGCTTTCATGGCAGAAAACACGTCATCAAACTGTCGGAACGTCACTGAATTTTCCCCAAGTGCTTTTCCTCTCATTTCGATTGAACATCTAAATCTTTTTTCTACACGATAAACAAAAATGAATGGATGAAATATGGCTTTAAATCTCTCTCCACAACAGTGAGCTTTATAATCTTATGAATGAAGCTAGGCCTCTTGTGCTCTCAGGATCTACAGGGACTGATTTATAAATCAACGAGTAATGCACTGATCTTTGCTCATTACTTCTTTGACAAATCTCTTTAGTAAGTTATCTGCATACTCATCCTGGAAAGGCACCCTTCCATGTCTGGAGTCTGGCTCTTTTCATAGTGCAGCAGTCAACATCATTGTGAAGTGGATTATGATAGACTTTTCTGTCCTTGGAACAAAGAATCCTAAAATCTCTTCATACATTTGTCTCATTATTTCTAGGCCATCAGTAGATGATTTCATTGGCATCAGAAAATAAAGGTTTAAATCGATTTTATTCATCTATTAAAATAAACTTTATAATAGATTTTGGATTTGAAGAATTGAAATGTGTTTAACCACATCATTTCATTTCTGAAGCAAATTGTGTAGTGACTTATTAAACAGATTTAAAACTAAAGATACTATTACTTGACAATTATGCAAATGGAAAATCCAGAGGAACAGATGTTCAGATTTAAGTTGGATATGTTCCTTGAAGAAGTATATTTACACTTTATGGCACTACTAGAAAATTCTAGAAAATTCTTCTGGAAATGAACCTTTTCTTCCTTCTTCTCTGGGGGAGTTAAGAGTTTTCTTCTTTGTTTTTCTTTTCTTTATTATTATTATTTGGCTTTGTGTTAAGATGCTTTGATCTGATGTTGGAAATGAACGCTAGATACTTTTGTTGACTTCCACCAAATAAGATTGGGGAAATAAAGCAGTTCTTGGGAAAGTCCTTTATAATGATGGTAGGATGCTACTTTTTAAGCTATCAATAGTATAAAGACTTAATTTCTTTTAGTAAGTAACTTACCTGGTTGGAAAGAGGTCAATTAAAGGATTTCTTACATTTTTTCCTGTAAGGCCTAAATTGTCATTGTTAACCAAGGAAACAGGGTCAGGCTTGAAAAATCAAGGAATTCATTATACCTGCTGAACTGAAGTCAAAATTACTAGTTGTTCAACATTAACTTTTCCTAAACTCAAATCTATTTTTATAAACTAATGTAAATAATGTTCATATTAGAATTTAACTGATTTTCATTTTTATAACTGGTAGACTAGACTTTCCTTAAACTTTTAGAAATAAAATGAAGGCTTAACTGGATTTGTGAGGATAAAATACATTTTCTTTAACTGTCCTAGAGCAAAGTAGAATAGTCACCGTGTGTTTTTTGTAACAATGCAAATTGTAATTTATCAAAGAAAAATACATACATTGCTTGGTCTTGCAGAAAAGTTCCCTTGAAAGAACCTTTCCAATAAATAAAACTTCCCAAATTAAATAATAATAATGTTTTGATTTTTTTCCGAGGGAATCTTGTTTTGTTTTGTTTCTAATGCTTTTTTTATTTTTCCTTTTTCCCCAGTTCTTTATCATTTGCTGTAGATGGCTTATTTTGCATTTATGCAGACTAGGCTGCAAGTTTTGTTTCATTCAGTAAACTAAAAGTTATTAATTAAAAAAATAAGGTTTGAAAGAAGCTCCCTAGTGGATACAGGTTGCTCACTGTTGTTGTTTTCTGTGTTGCTTTTTAATTCAAAGATGCTAGCAGGGTCAGCCTTACCACCAGTCCCAGTCTGGTTCATGGGGCTGCAAACCATTTTAGGCAGATGAATAAGGGAGGCATCATGTTGAAGTCAGCACACAACACAGATACTCAGCAACACCTACAGGAAAAAGTGGCAGCTTGAACATTTATATTTGTTTCTTCTTCTGCTTTCCTTATCTCCATTTCTCATCTTCCGGATACAACTGAAATTATCTACGAAGTGAAATGGTGAAGGAAAAATATAGGAATGAATTTTTTTTTTTAAAAAAAGAAACCAATCACAAAATTTAAAACAGGATGTAAGCATTCTTGTTAAAAATTAGAGTCAGCTCAGGGTGACATAAAATTGTAATGAAAGAAACCAAGAACCTTGGAATTTTTGCCTTACCTCTATGGATGTGCATTTACAAACTATTATCTTCCATCAAAATAAGAAACACCTGGATGTGATTTGGAGGGTTTGCCAGGGTGGGGAAGGAGGGAAGAGGAACAGGGAGAGAGTTACTTAGTCCTGATTTATTAATAATTACATAATTTATTAGAGGTAAGAACTGGAATTTAGAGCAAAAATTCTACTCAATAATATATATGCACTTGTTCCTTTCTTCTTGTGCACTTGTATCCATGATGAAACTTACCAGGGAAAAGATAATCATGGCCTAGGATATGAACAAGGATATTGCCAGCATTGCTTAGAGCTGACACGCCCAGGGGCAACATGAGCCTTTGCTTTTCTAGGCACAGGAAAAGACAAATGAACTTATTATATTCATTCATCCAGCCCACAGTGACTTGTTGGGACTCACTGTGAATTAGGGACTGTTTTAGCCATTGAAGACACCTGGAGAACCAAAAGGAGACATGATCTCTGCACAAGTGTGCTACTTGACTCCTACCTTCTACTCTGTGGACAGCTCCAATCACTACAAAATTAACCACTTTTTAAAATTTAACCCCATATTTAAATTAACACAATTAACCACAT
The DNA here is from genome assembly GCF_028885655.2 of Pongo abelii. Taxonomy (NCBI): domain Eukaryota; kingdom Metazoa; phylum Chordata; class Mammalia; order Primates; family Hominidae; genus Pongo; species Pongo abelii. The sequence goes on along the minus strand of NC_071997.2, from coordinate 53,383,824 downwards.
ATTTAAAATTTAAGAATCACAGGACTCACATCAGGGAGGAGTCTTCATTGGCAAGTGGATAATTTGTAGTGGTTAATTATCATTATTCCTCAACCTTAGACAGGGTGCCAAGGTTGGAATAAAAAATAAGAGCAGAAATGCAATGCACTTCCTCAGCACCCATTAGAGCCCCACATTTCCAATGCAGTAAGGAGAAAACAAGAAAAAGAGTGATGACAGAAAATAACATGCTGCAAGGAACCAAGAAGACCATTAATGACAACAAATGCAAACAGGCTACATTCTTTTCTAAATTTGCAAATTCATCTAAAATGTGCAATTAAACTATATGGCATCTACAGAATGTATTATGAAGTAAGAGATAAAGATGGGAAGAGAAATATTAAATAAAAGCTAAGATAAAAATATTAATTTCAAAGAGTTGAGTTCAAACAATTTTGCCTTACCTCAAAGGACATGCATTTACATAACATTATTGCATAATTACTAGAGGACTATGAGAGGCATTTGCTCACATATTAGCTGGTAATGACACTAGTGAGAGGAGAGTTACTGGGATAAGTATGTTGGAGTTGGAGAATCAGGAATTCACTTTTGAATATTACTTCTGAGATGTCTGCTATGATCTAAATGTTTGTGTCCCCCCAGAATTCATATTTTGAAACTTAGTCCCATTAAGGGCTGGGGGCTCTTAGGAAGTGAGGCTCTTAGGGGCTCATGAGGGCAAAGCCTTCATGAGTGGGACTAATTCTCTTATAAAAGAGGCCTAAGAGAGCTTAATCACTCCTTCCACCACATGAAAATGCAGCAAGAAGGCACTATCTACAAAGCAAAGAATAGGTCCTCACCAGATACCAATTCCGCTAATGCTTTGATTTTGAACTTCCCAGCCTTTAGAACTGTGGGCAATGAATTCTTGTAATTTATAAATTACCAGTCTTAGGTGTTTGTTGTATTTGTTTTAACAGCCAGAACAGACTAATATAATGCCTAATGAGTTGACAACTGAAATATGACTTAAATATAAGGAAGAGCTGTGGAGTGAAGATGAAAATGTCTATATCATCAGCATATATTTCATATTTACAGACATGAAAACTATCGCCAAGGAGAGAAATGATACAGGAAGTATTCCAGAATGGAGACCGAGATGTCTGTTCCAACATTTAGAATTTAAGTAAAGGTAGAAACAGCAAAATAAATTGAGAAAGATAGCCAGGGAGGTTAAAGGAAAGCTGAGAGGGAAGAGTATTTTAAGGGGGAGAGATGGTCAGCTCTGTAGAATGGATTGTGGGAAATCAAATGGATTCATGTTAGAAAAATACTCACTTGTCATGTGGAAGTTGATGATAATTCTGACAAGAGATATTGCATATGAAAGTAATTTTTGAAGCTACAATTATTCAATACCTATAAGTTGTTCAGATTGCTCAAGTAATTAATCTAAGTAAAAACGTGTCCAGGCCTGCAATCACTCAAACATTCCACTCCAAAATATTCTATGCTGGACAGGAGTCAAACTCACTTTGGAATAATGCAGTCAGTTCCAGAAGTTTTAAATGTGCAAAAGTCCACAGCCTACAAACGCTAATTTAAATCCGGATGCCTTATGTAAATAATTTATTTTAAACAATTTCATTTTATATATTTGCTGAACTTTCATTTAAATTTTGATTTTTAAAAGTTGAAATCATAGAAATTGCCTTAACCCAATAATATGTTATTAGCTTTGCTATATTGTAAGAAAAAAAGTATAATATTATCCTATATTTTTAGAATTATGTCAATTTCAAGGACCTGTCCATTATTAAAGCTCATGCAGCCCAAATTAACTAAGGCTCACATATATCAGCTATCCATTCTTTTCTTAGCATATAATCAAGTATTTGCAGGCAGGTATAAAATTCCACCCCTTAAGGACTCAGAGAGCTCCATAAATGTGTGCAAATTCCCTATATGTATATTTTAAATGCAAATTTCTGTGACAATTTTATGAACAGCTGTAGAGTTCAAAAAAAGTGCATTTCCTAATTCATACTATATATATGCAAACTCACGAAAAATATCAGATGTGATATGCTATAGCTTGTTTTAGTAGAATATAACCATTTATATTTATGGCACACAGCACCCCTCTTTCACAAGTACTTCCTAAACTCAAAGAGAAAAGTTTGTTAGCCTGCCATTACAAAAGAACCATCTTCAGGATGAAATAGTGGCTTCCTCTCAAACATGACGCAATAAGCTGCTTCAAATTGAAAGAACAAAATTATGGCTGATCAACTGCAAGAATTTTGAAAAGACTGAAATAAGCTTAAATTTCACTTGGAAACCAATGGCAGTGTAATTGAATGAGTATCAAACTGGAAATCAGAGCTATGTATATGTTCCAGCTCTGAAAGTAGGAATCTAAGTGGCCATGAGCAAAGCCCTCAATTTTTTAAGGTCTTTCTAAAAAAAAAACATGAAGGGAGGAACCTAATCAGTCTCTAAGATCCTGTCCAGTTCTGTATTCCACAGTAGTAGGCAAAACTCTTCTGGCAATTAAGCTGGCCTTAGCTAAAAGCATGGACACATCTTGATCACAAGGGAAAAAACAAATAAAGGACAATGATGGAGAGAGAACACCATCTCTTCCATCTTTCACATCAGTGGGGTGATAATAGAAAATTAGAAAGCAAAAAAACACTTTATTATAAAGAAAAATGTACTGATCACATACATCCTAGATCTTCTTTATTTATATAAGCTATATTTTCTAACAAATACGTGTCTATCAAAAAGTACTTATTGAGAGAGTACTGTGTTGGGTGCTGAAGGTCATGGTATGCTTTTACTGAAATAGCATAGGCTACCAAGCAGAGTCTTATCAGGGCAGCCAGCCAGTGTGAAACCTGAATGATGCTACAAAACTGACCATGCCTCAGACACTTACCTCTGTTCATGATTAGCCTGCTGGACCTCTGGGAAAGAGATCAAAGCTAGACAAGTTTACACCAAAAAAAAAGGCATAAATGAGACTGTTAATGTAATGCCGACGTGCAGATAACCCCAATCTTTCTTGTTTCATGGTGCCCTTTAGTACCTCACTAATTGCTTCATGTAAATCTTAGGTCAAAAGAAATACCTAACAGTTTTAGGTATTAAGAAGTTGGAAATGTTAACCTTAGTAACAGAGACAGGGTCTCTAAAAGAAAAGAATATTTATTCAAGAATAGGTCATTGCAATGAGAATACATGTGCCATAGTAAACTATGTGCATATTCAGGGAGATAAAGGAAGACAAAAAAATAGAAGAATTAAATAATTATTTTGAGATAAATATCCTTGGCTATATGGGTCAATAACAAGAGTAATGCTAGTTTGAAGCTGTAAAGACAGTTGCGGGACAGATGTCTTCACAAAAGTTTTTTTTTTTTTTTTTTTTTTTTTTTTTTTGAGACAGGTTCTCATTTTGTTGCCCAGGCTGGTCTCAAACTCCTGGGCTCAAGTGATCTTCCCACCTCAGCTTCCCAAAGTCTACGGTATGAAAAACCATGCCCGGCTTCCTCGCAGACGTATTTTTTTTGTGTAAAATTGCAGTTGTCTTTGTGCAACGTTGTGGTTTCGGTAGAGTTTTTTGTGATAGTTCCTGTTATTAGGTGCTTATGCATGAGAACCCTCTCTTCATGATCTTTTCTTACTCTATTTGTCAGGGTTGTTGTTGTTGTTAACACAAGTGACTCCATTTTGATTCTGACAACTTTCACATTTTCCCCTTTTGATAAAAATCTTTCCCTGAAAGCATCACTGAACAATGACCCTGTAGTAAGGTTTTCATTTCTTTAGTACCAGGATGGACCTGTCTCAAGTTGCTCATCTAGTCCCATGTTGGAGGGAGTAATTGGAGGCTATGAGTCAATTTCAAACACTTTTACCCACATTTGAGCCACAATGAAAGTTTGAAGGAAGAAATGCACTGGCCATCAGTCCACTTGTCAGCTGGATAGTTGGATGAAGAAAAAAAAAGCTTCATTACGTGACCAAGTTAGGACCAAACAGAATTATTAAAAATTGTCCTCTGATCCATGAGAGCAGTGAACACAACACCCTGATTAATTTTATTCTTTAAATTTTGGGGATGGGGTGGGTAGGTGGGTAATTTGTTCTTGTGGAACAGAATGCTCATATTTTCTTCTTGTAGTATCATTTCTCCAAGCAAGTTAGTATCTGAGAAGCCAATATTAGTCATCACATGATTGCTTGTGGAGCAAAGAAAACAAGTTGTTTGAAAAGTGAGGCTAGACCTAAGAGATTCATATAATCTAGGCCATGGAAATTCTCTTTGACTCATTGTAAATTTTACTTCCATGGAAAGTTAGCAAAGACATAGTTCATGTACATTCCTTCCCCTTAAACCCTGGAAGTATCACTAATCAATCAGGGCATGCTTTCTCAGTGAGCCTGGAAGGAGCCTGACAATCATCTCCAATACCCTCTGCCTATTGAACACTGCTCCTTAACAGACTGTATTTAGAAACGAAATCTGTTTCCCAACTTAGGCCTACAATGATTGTATTGGAGATTCAGCTTCTCTCCCTCAATACAATTTGACTTATAAATTACTATTCGTTCCTTCCCAAAACCTTTTTCTTTTTTTTACATTTTTGCTCTTTCTACTGTAACTACAATCTCTATTTATATGAAATAATTCACTGATTATCATTAAATCAAGGTGGTATGCTAGTGGTTCATAGTGGGTGCTAGAAACTTTTACCCATTAAGTGTTGAGTAAATAATAACTCTGAAAAAGTTATCTTAATTTTGCATTCTGGAATGACAACACATTTTTTCCCTATGCACCAACTACATCTTAATGACCAGGAACTCTTTAGACTGTGGTTAACTCCAGCCCCAGGGATTGATCCTCCCCTCCTCAATTCTCAAACTCAATAGCCTCAGGAAAACAAAATCACTCTCAAAACTCACATGAGATTATTGCAATCTGACTACCATTGTTCATAATGAGGAATATAATAACCACACGGAACATTAGGCTATCAGTCCATCTTCTTCCCATTGGAGAGCCTCCTTTAGGAATTCAAGAAAAGACAGCATGACCACTTAGAAAGGATTTGGAACAAGAGTAATTGATGTAACTAACAAGCATAATCTAGCCCAAATCAGCCAGATGCTATTCTTGGCTAGCATCTATTTTCTCTTGCCAGGCAATGCTATAATATAAAACTCTTCAAGTTGCCATCTCAGATCTTTTGGTGTCTGCATAAAATCCTAATCTCTTCAAAAGAAAATCTTCTATAGATAGCAACCTCAAAAACGTCTTGACCTCAGAGGCAACTATCACGAGCATTAAGACAATTCAAATAGGGCAGCCTGAAAACAAACATATTTTTAAATAAAACTGAGATAATATATGTTCTGTTCCTCAAAAACACAACATCTCCATGAATTCTTTGCAAATGCTACTTCTATTAAACATATGAAGCTAGAACTACAAAGTTTTGTTGTTGCTGCTGTAGCTGTTTACAGGACACGTATGGTTGTAAAACTCCAAAACACATTTTCATTGTGAATTAGTATATGCATAAAACCAAGCAGAAATTTTTTAGGTTTTGTAAAAATTAAATTATAGCAGTCTTTCTCATTCTAAAAGAATGATAGTTAGCTAGTTATTATTCTTCATTTTTAAAAGTTATTACCCAAGAAAATTATCTACGTATAAATTATGTTATACCTAAGAAAAAAGAAAAGTATTTAATCATTTGAAATCCCATCCCCATAGTCACAATATTGTGGTTTATAATACACGTTGGCAAACATTTTCTGTTTGCCAAGGGCCAGATAGTAAATATTTTACTGTTTTGCAGGCATGTAATCTCTGTCTCAACAACTTAACTTTGCTACTGTAGCATGAAAGCAACTGAAGATAATACATAAACAAATGAATATGACTGTGTTCCAATATTTGCAAAATCAGGTAGTGGGATGGATTTGGACTAAAAGAAGTAGTTTACCAACCCCTGGTATATGCTTTTACAAAATTATTCTCTATGTCAATACACATGATGTGCAAACACCCACATACCCACATATATGTATGTATATGTAGATATGCATATGTTTAAATATATATTTGATAATCATATGTATGTATGTGTACTCATTTATGTGTGTGTGTGTTTGCACACATGTATTCACAGACAATTTAGAGAAATCTATTTTTCATAGCGTTTTATAAGATCAGGTTTGCCTTTGAAAGTATACTAAATTATTTACAGTCAGAGTATCATATTTAAAGCTGCAAAATATTCACCGAATACATCACAATTTTTTAATTCAATGGCTTTTAATATTCAATTTGTTGTTTTATTTTATAAATGATACCGTAGTGACTATTCTCGTTTAGCCTCTTCTGAGCATCTTATTTCTCCGGAGTGAGTCCTCACAAGTGGAATTATCTGGTGAGAAAACGTTATATGAGTAGGCTCATTTCCCTATACCCTAATCAACATAAGCGTTAGTCTGTAGATTGTTTTCCAAATTGATATTTAAAAAGTAAGATGGCATTTTTATTTCTCATTGCTTTTATTAAATATTATTAACCTGTATACATATTGTCCTCCTTTTGCTGAGCACGTACATTTGGGGTGGGCAGAGGTCTCATCTTTTTAAAATTGATTTGTAAAATTACCAGCTTTCTCCAATGCAAGAAATAGAAATTCTATTCAATTTGGCTCAGAGAGGTTTTCTGTAGATGGTAGAAAAAAGAGAAGTTGTTATTATAATGATACATTCAATGCATTATCCTATTTCTTCACTGGCCACATAGCAGAGCTTACAAGACTTCAAGAAGCTCTCACAGTGTAAGAATCACTTTTTGTGTATGTCTTTCCATTTTTTCTCTCTGAAGATTAATTTTCTTGGCAAGTTTTTGTTCCTCCACCTACAATGATAAAAATAAGAACATTATAGTAGGAATACTTATATGATGGTTAAAAGTGTTGCTAGGCGGCCGGGCGCGGTGACTCACACCTGTAATCCCAGCACTTTGGGAGGCTGAGGCTGGCGGATCACGAGGTCAGGAGATCGAGACCATCCTGGTTAACACGGTGAAACCTCATCTCTACTAAAAATACAAAAAAAATCATCTGGGCGTGGCGGTGCCTGAAGTCCCAGCTACTCGGGAGGCTGAGGCAGGAGAATGGCGTGAACCCGGGAGGCGGAGCTTGCAGTGAGCCGAGACTGCGTCACTGCACTCCAGCCTGGACGACAGAGCGAGACTCCGTCTCAAAAAAAAAAAAAAAAAAAAAAAAAAAAAAATGCATTGCTAGGCACATTTACATTCTTTTCATAAAGCAATTTATTTAATCCTCACAACAGTCCTATGAGGTAGGAACTATCAGGATCCCCAAAGATGAGGAAAATGAGGAATTAAGTATTTTATTTAAGGTTATACCAGTCATAAGTGGTAGAGATGAGAATCAAAACTAGGCAGTCTGGCTCCAGAATATTGCACTACAAACCAAATCATCTCTTGTATGGTTAGGGTTGCCAAGATATAAATTTTGGCTTCAACTCTGAATGGTCCTATAGCTTGTGAATCCTTGAAGTTTTTTGCTTGGCTTAATCTCTAATTCTCAATTCCAAATTTTCACAAAAAGAGAATATGATTTTGGCTCAGCTTGATTCAGAAGTTGACACAAACTCAGTCATCTGTGGTCAAGGGGATGAAATCATATGTTTCTTAGAGCTATAAATGACAGGCTGTGAGCAGTATTTTCTAATCCTGCAGTATTCCTTACTCTTTTTCACATAATGGCACACAAAGAAATCATAATACTCTTATGATCTATGAGGGTAAAATATGAAACTGTTTGCAGTTGGCTACTTCAGACCCTGCTCAGTGTCCTAGGAAATCAATATCACAGTCTACTGGCAAACTCATCATGACACATCAGAGCTGCAGAGTACACTGATTAGGAAAGTCTGCTCCAAGGATGTGGGGAGGATTAGGGGAAAAATTATTGCAACTATTAGTATAAAATATGAATTCTCTATTAAATATGTAGCAAATATGTTTTGCAGGATTGTTATATGTTTTAAATTTACTTTGTATATTATATTTATTCTTCATGTGGAAATTTTTATTTTAATGTTGCAAAACCTATTAGTCTTTCCCCATATAGATTAGAAGCTAAAGATCTTTCTTTTTTTTATTTTATATTTTTATTTATTATTATTATTATTATTATTATTATACTTTAGGTTTTATGGTACATGTGCACAAGGTGCAGGTAAGTTACATATGTATACATGTGCCATGCTGGTGTGCTGCATCCACTAACTCGTCATCTAGCATTAGGTATATCTCCCAATGCTATCCCTCCCCGCTCCCCCCACCCCACAACAGTCCCTGAAGTGTGATGTTCCCCTTCCTGTGTCCATGTGTTCTCATTGTTCAATTCCCACCTATGAGTGAGAATATGCGGTGTTTGGTTTTTTGTTCTTGCGATAGCTTACTGAGAATGATGATTTCCAATTTCATCCATGTCCCTATAAAGGACATGAACTCATCATTTTTTATGACTGCATAGTATTCCATGGTGTATATGTGCCACATTTTCTTAATCCAGTCTATCATTGTTGGACATTTGGGTTGGTTCCAAGTCTTTGCTATTGTGAATAATGCCGCAATAAACATACGTGTGCATGTGTCTTTATAGCAGCATGATTTATAGTCCTTTGGGTATATACCCAGTAATGGGATGACTGGGTCAAATGGAATTTCTAGTTCTAGATCCCTGAGGAATCGCCACACTGACTTCCACAAGGGTTGAACTAGTTTACAGTCCCACCAACAGTGTAAAAGTGTTCCTATTTCTCCACATCCTCTCCAGCACCTGTTGTTTCCTGACTTCTTAATCATTGCCATTCTAACTGGTGTGAGATGGTATCTCATTGTGGTTTTGATTTGCATTTCTCTGATGGCCAGTGATGGTGAGCATTTTTTCAGGTGTTTTTTGGCTGCATAAATGTCTTCTTTTGAGAAGTGTCTGTTCGTATCCTTTGCCCACTTTTTGATGGGGTTGTTTGTTTTTTTCTTGTAAATTTGTTTGAGTTCATTGTAGATTCTGGATATTAGCCCTTTGTCAGATGAGTAGGTTGCAAAAATTTTCTCCCATTTTGTAGGTTGCCTGTTCACTCTGCTGGTAGTTTCCTTTGCTGTGCAGAAGCTCTTTAGTTTAATTAGATCCCATTTGTCAATTTTGGCTTTTGTTGCCATTGCTTTTGGTGTTTTAGACATGAAGTCCTTGCCCATGCCTATGTCCTGAATGGTAATGCCTAGGTTTTCTTCTAGGGTTTTTATGGTTTTAGGTCTAACATTTAAGTCTTTAATCCATCTTGAATTGATTTTTGTATAAGGTGTAAGGAAGGGATCCAGTTTCAGCTTTCTCCATATGGCTAGCCAGTTTTCCCAGCACCATTTATTAAATAGGGAATCCTTTCCCCATTGCTTGTTTTTCTCAGGTTTGTCAAAGATCAGATAGTTGTAGATATGTGGCATTATTTCTGAGGGCTCTGTTCTGTTCCATTGATCTATATCTCTGTTTTGGTACCAGTACCATGCTGTTTTGGTTACTGTAGCCTTGTAGTATAGTTTGAAGTCAGGTAGTGTGATGCCTCCAGCTTTGTTCTTTTGGCTTAGGATTGACTTGGCAATGCGGGCTCTCTTTTGGTTCCATATGAACTTTAAAGTAGTTTTTTCCAATTCTGTGAAGAAAGTCATTGGTAGCTTGATGGGGATGGCATTGAATCTGTAAATTACCTTGGGAAGGATGGCCATTTTCATGATATTGATTCTTCCTACCTATGAGCATGGAATGTTCTTCCATTTGTTTGTATCCTCTTTTATTTCCTTGAGCAGTGCTTTGTAGTTGTCCTTGAAGAGGTCCTTCACATCCCTTGTAAGTTGGATTCCTAGGTAGTTTATTCTCTTTGAAGCAATTGTGAATGGGAGTTAACTCATGATTTGGCTCTCTGTTTGTCTGTTATTGGTGTATAAGAATGCTTGTGATTTTTGTACATTGATTTTGTATCCTGAGACTTTGCTGAAGTTGCTTATCAGCTTAAGGAGATTTTGGGCTGAGACAATGGGGTTTTCTAGATATACAATCATGTCATCTGCAAACAGGGACAATTTGACTTCCCCTTTTCCTAATTGAATACCCTTGATTTCCTTCTCCTGCCTAATTGCCCTGGCCAGAACTTCCAACACTATGTTGAATAGAAGTGGTGAGAGAGGGCATCCCGGTCTTGTGCCAGTTTTCAAAGGGAATGCTTCCAGTTTTTGCCCATTCAGTATGATATTGGCTGTGGGTTTGTCATAGATAGCTCTTATTATTTTGAGATACGTCCCATCAATACCTAATTTATTGAGAGTTTTTAGCATGAAAGGTTGTTGAATTTTGTCAAAGGCCTTTTCTGCATCTATTGAGATAATCATGTGGTTTTTGTCTTTGGTTCTGTTTATATGCTGGATTACATTTATTGATTTGTGTATATCGAACCAGCCTTGCATCCCAGGGATGAAGCCCACTTGATCATGGTGGATAAGCTTTTTGATGTGCTGCTGGATTCTGTTTGCCAGTATTTTATTGAGGATTTTTGCATCAATGTTCATCAAGGATATTGGTCTAAAATTCTCTTTTTTTGTTGTGTCTGTGCCAGGCTTTGGTATCAGTATGATGCTGGCCTCATAAAATGAGTTAGGGAGGATTCCCTCTTTTTCTATTGATTGGAATAGTTTCAGAAGGAATGGTACCAGTTCCTCCTTGTACCTCCGGTAGAATTCGGCTGTGAACCCATCTGGTCCTGGACTTTTTTTGGTTGGTAAGCTATTGATTATTGCCACAATTTCAGCTCCTGTTATTGGTCTATTCAGAGATTCAACTTCTTCCTGGTTTAGTCTTGGGAGGGTGTATGTGTTGAGGAATTTATCAATTTCTTCTAGATTTTCTAGTTTATTTGCGTAGAGGTGTTTGTAATATTCTCTGATGGTAGTTTGTATTTCTGTGGGATCGGTGCTAAAGATCTTTCATTAGTTATCTAAATATTTTCTAATATGTTTAAGTTTTGATTATATATTTAATCTATTTCAATTTAAAATATATTTTGTAGTGATATATAAAGTAGTAATTTAATTGTATTTACCCCCAAAAATACCAGGCTGACAGTCTTGTCACCATTTCTTTAACCACAAATTTTAAATGTTATCTATTTTATATGGCAAAGTTGACAGAAATATAAATTTAATTATCTATATTTTCATTTTCAATCCTGATTCGTTGATTCACCTATTTATTATGGTACCAAAAGCATACTTTTACATTTATTGTGGTTTTATAATATTTTTTGATCTTTTAAAGTCAGTCTCTATCCATTAGTCTTCTTTTCTTCTAATATTTTCTGACAATTCTCATCCGTTTGTAATTATAAGAAGTCACATAGTAATTTGGGGTAATTTTCTAAAATTACTCTACTTTATAATAAAATATAAGTTCATTTAACAAGGACAAACATCTTTAATATAGTGAGGATTCCCATAGAAAGATATGATTTGTTGCTCCATTTACTAAATTCTTATTTTATATACTTCAATAAAGTGTGGTGATTTGGATAATATATTATGGTTGGACTCATCTTTTACATTTATTTATTACTTTTTTTTGTTTTGATGGATTATCTGGCTATAGGCACAGATGATATTGCTCTGGTTTTATTATTGTCAAGGCTGGGAATAAGTGCTATGCTATCTCCTATGAAAGAATTTTGGCAAGTTCTTTCTGAGTATTTGTGAATTATTTTGAATAGAATATGACATTTTTACCATGAAAATATATGGGCTTGGAACTTTGGGGACTAGAAGATTAGTTACTTGGCAACTTTCTTAATTACTTTCATAATTACTGGCTGCTTCAGGATTTTTATCAAAACAAATTTCTATAGTGCTTAGAAAATCATCCATGTCATCCAGATTTTGAGAAATATTAGCTTAATTATAAAGTACATGTCTAAATAGTTATTAAATTCATCAGTATTTGTTATTATAATTCCTTTTTAGTTATAATTTTGTAGTTTTTTGTGTATTTTCACACACACACCCACCCACCCTTCATTATTTATTTATTTTATTTAATTTTTTTTTTTTAGTCAGGCTCTTTGGTGATGTATGAGCTTCAGTATGTGCTTCTTTTTTCTGCTAAAAATTTGCTATGGGATCTTGGGTTTTGTTTTTGAATAATATTTTTTATTTATAAAATGTATTTATTTCTTTTTTCTTTGTCTTATTTTAAATAGGTTTTATTTTGTCTTTGAATATAATGTCTTGATTCAATATTTCAACATTTATTTTTATTGTCTTTTAGAAGGAAAACTTTTATGCTTATTCTTCTACATACTATTTGGCCAAAGTCTTAGTTATAATAAGTATTGTGAACATTATCAACCTTCTGTAAATCACTGAGACAATTTCAGATTAGATTCAATAATTATTTAGATGTGTTTTTATCTAGTTGAAGTTTTTATTTTTACTTTTACATTTTGATAGAATTGTTCTTACAATGTATTGGGAATTTCTCTGTGAATTGATCCTTAGTAAATTTTTATAAATATCCCATAGCAGGTGATAAGAGGAATTTATTTTCTGTTGTACAATACAAAGTGCTCCTTTCCATTGATGAGGGACTTAGTGGGTTGAAATGTTTCCCAGCCTTTCCACAGCATACACTATCAAGTTGGGCACATATCAAAACAGCAATAATAGCAAAAAAGACTCAAAAAATTTAAATTAAAATAAAAAACCCAGCAAAGTGTTACATTCCCATACATGTTAGCAGTTTGGTTCTCAGCTTGAAAAACTAGGTAAGAGCAGAATCATTTTGTACACTCAATTAATTTGTTTCAAAACGAAGTCTGTCAGTTTGTAAAATCCTTTATGTAAGTCAAAGTAATTAGGTGATTTCTATCACCTTAAAAAGAGAACCATAATGAGAAACAGCCACCATTACACTTTCTTGACTTGGAAGCCAGCTGAGGCATTTGAACCTCTCTTGTCATTTTAGAAACCCCAGTCAAACTGATCACCGTGAACTGAAAATGAACCGATGCCATTATGCTTATTTCATATTAAGCCTGATCAACTTAATTGGCCCATGGGCAAATTTTTCTTTAGAATTTCTTTTTTTCCCTAGCAAACAGTATTCATTTTAAATTAACTCAAGTTCTCAGTATCTCTTTCTTGGATGAATAGAACTACTTCTTAACTGATTTCCCTTGTTCCAGCCACACTTTCCCACAGTTCCCTCTCAACAAAACAACTACAATGAGACTTTTGACCAGAAGATAAACACTTTTTAAAGATACAAGCCTGTCTTTCAGTTTTGAAATTATTACATCTGCCTAAAATGTTTTTTCCTCCTAAGTTCATATGCCTAATTTCTTTATACCTCTGATGTCTTTGCTCAAATCTACCCTTTGCAATGAGACCCACTCTGACCTTTTAATACTACACCCTGCTCCCTGATGCTAGCATTTCCAATATTTTCTGCTTTATGTCATTGCTTTTCTACAGCATATATTACCTTCTAATGTATTATATGTATTCATGATTTATTGACTCGCCCTCCTTGCTTAAATGTAAGCAGCAGGTCAGGGATGTTTATCACTTTTGTTCACTGAGGAATCCCAAGCACTAGACCAGTTTCCTCCACATAGTATGCACTCAACAAATATTAGTTAAGTAATTAAACAATGGTAAGATTTTCAACTCACCTGGAAAAACACATTCTTAAAATGCAACAATAAGAAAAAGAATCAATCAAAACTCACTATCATAACTTAAAAGTCCAAACACGAACATTTAAGCATGTAAAAACTAAGTGTTAAACAAACTTTAGTCTTATGAGACATGATGAAACACGTTATACATTTACGTGCTGTCTCATGAGGGTGATGGCATGAGTCTCAAGCATGCTCCTCAGCCCTATCTGGGATTGAGCTAAGCACAGAGAAGTCCTAATACAGAAGTGCACTCAGTTGTACAGTTTTACACAAGTAGACATTCATGAGCCTGGATTTAAAACAAACGAATATAAACACAGCAGAGCTACACATTTCCTACTCAAGGGAACATTTTCACCTATTCAGGTTTAGACATGGAGACTGCAGGTAAGCTTTTCTTCTGAGGTCTTCACAAAACCAAATTCACTCTGGTACACTGATACACAGATTATGTAACTCCAATGTGTTAAAATATGGCAAATGATGTATTTGAGAGTGTTATTCTAAAATTACAGACTGCCAAAAATATTAAAAAGAAATGTGACTCAAATAATTACAAGACAGTTTTTTAATTGCCTGAAATAATAACAGACTTATATAATGATCTTTGCTGTCACGACAATAAGATGGGAGTTTTAAGAACACCTTCCATATCCATATCCTCAAAAGTTGGTTGTAAATTCAAGCAGTCATGCTTAACACTGTAACTGGTGCATTTGTACTTGTGGCTTATTGGCCAAAAGTATAGACATCAACAATGTCCTTCCCTTACCCTTCAGATCTTTCTTTTGCTTTGACAAACATCCAATGGCCAGTATCTACATCTAGCTGCCTGGAGTCTTTTTTTCTAGATCCTAGGAAGGCCCTTTGCCTACAGGGGCAGATCACACCCAATGGTTCAGGAAGCTAAGTGTCCTAGCTCCCTCATTCTTGGAGTAATTCTGACTCATATGGTGTACATTTCCCAGAGTTTCCCTCACGGGAATAAGCTTTCTATTGGCTTAAAATAATATACCATTTATCTTCTGCCAGTACCTTTCAGGCATCACTTGCCCATTCCCCTTCAGATGTTTCCTGAACCTCTCTCTCTCTCAAAAAAAAAAAAAAGAAGTATTTTCACTCAAATCCTCCAGTTAACCAGCTAGTTAAAGTGCAGCTGGCATAAAACACCACCAGTAGTTGACTATGACATTGAATATTTTATGATTATTTTTCTGTGCAAATTTGACACATTATAATGACATTGTACATATTTTATTCATGTCAATGTGTTCGATATCTTCATTTTGCCCCTCTAGATAGAGTCCCACCCTTTACACCTTGTTCTATCCTGCTCCCGGGACATATTTGCGTGGAGTGCATTGTTCGATAGGCTCCCTTGACCTCTGGCTTCTAAGCTTTCAGTCATGGGAGGAATCTGCAAAATATAAAGAGTGAAAGGAGAATGGAGTCAGGGTAATTATTCCATTGGTGTCTTTCCTTTCTTCCACGTCACTATAGATTGGCTGTATTTCTTTTGCACATGCCACCTTCTTGTCAGGCTGCTCTATCCATGTACCTTATATAATAATTCCCAGTTCTGGTGACCACTCCCTCCCATTCTTCAGACCTACGAGGTGTAATGGCCCCTACTGTTACTAAGCCAAGATACAACACTATCTACTGTTTGTAGAGATGGAGAAACCAAAATTATAATAATAATCCCTTAATTAAATGCTCCATTGGTTACTCAGTTTGAATATGCTTTCACTTCATGACAGGACTCTGACTTTTACAGTAAATAATAAATGTACATGATAAAAAAAAAAACAACAAACTCAAATTAAACGGATGGTACAAAATTCTTATGTTCTTTCCAATTATCATTCCCTAGAGGTAAACATCTTCAACTGTTTCTCTCCAAATAATATATTTTTTTCCGTATGTGTTTTTGGTTAACCAATATCTAGCAATAACTATGGACTCCTTACTTTGAAATACAAAAGTTTAGCTCATCTACATTTCTAATACTTCTCTTCCCCATGCTCCAACAGTCTTGGCAAGTGATATTAGAATGTTCAGATCACCTTCTATCTTTAGGATAGGTAATAAAATGCAACTTCTTTTTCTTAATCCATCAACTTCTACAAAATGTGTCTTCAGTTCCTGCCACAGAAAAAAAAAAAAATCAGTGGCCCCACATTCCCTTACCTTTCTTTATTTTCCTCTCCACTTCCCAATTGTTTGTTGGCTCTAGCATGGATTGAATACTACCAGGTTAAATAATTGACTTTTTTTTTTTTTCCCCCAGAATTCAGACCTCCAATTACTCAAACAACTTTTGGGTTTTCCTGAAATTTCAATGTCTTGTTTACATTTTTCCACTTTAAAAAAAAGATACTATGCCTGTACCATAGCACTAAGTTCATTCAGCTTTCAAATACATAATTTGCTGAAGTGAACACAATTTCACTTTGTGTTTTGTTGTGAATTGCTGTCTACGCCTACTGCACACCTTGTATTCTAAGCTTTCTTTTCATTTCTCTCCTCTCATAATTATACATTTTTTTCTTTTTGATTATATGTTTAGATTATATTTTAATATTCCTAGGACATATTCTTAATTATTTTTCTTGGTCAATAAGTTCATTAAAGGTAAATTTTATGATATCTCGCATGCAGAATATTCTTAATTTTGTCCTTGTGGTTAATTGTTACTCAGTTTAAATACAGAATACTAGTTAAAATAATTTACTTTAAAAACCTTGAAGACAATACATTCATTCTACTGTTTTGACTGAAGTTTTGCTAAAGTGAATATATTGCATTTTCTTTTTGTTCTGGCAGACTTTTTATTTTATGAATGCTTTAGTGTTCTTTTGATTTCTTTTTGATAATCACATACTTTTAATTTCTAAGAATTTTTCTTATTCTCCTATTGCCCCTTTTCATTTATCATTCTACATTTCTTTAAAAATGCAATATGTGTGTTCACTTCAGCCGCACATATACTAAAATTGGAATGATACAGAGAAGATCAACATGACCCCTGCACAAGATGGCATGCACATTCTTGATGCATTCCATTTTCTTAAAAAAGATGCAATATCTTCTTGTGTAGCTGTGAAGAGACTAAGTAGATTATGTTTTAAAAAAACATATCTTTTGTGCTCGCTTTGGCAGCACATATACTAAAATTGGAAGGATACAGAGAAGATTAGCATGGCTCCTGCACAAGGATGACACGCAAATTTGTGAAGCATTCCATATTTAAAATAATAATAATAAAACATATCTTTTAATGTGTGATTTATTCATTTTTTCAAGGTCTGTATTCTACTTCCTTGTCTTGGGCCTTTTCTGTTTTGCTGTTTCTGTTCCTTGCATACCTATTGCTCATTAGATATGAGTTCATAATTGTGAAGGAAGGATTAGATTGATTAAATTCTAGCAGGATTCCTCTTTTCCTATTAAAGTGCTTTCCCAACAGTCTTGTCATGAAAATGAGACTATTGACCTAAATTTATATGTCTACTTGGGCATGTTATACGGATGGTCCCATGTACACTGGTTGGGCATGCCACGTGGAAGGTCCTATGTACACTTGTTGGGTGTGTCATATAGTAGGATTCTCTATATACTGCCCAGGTATATCACATGGAAGAACCTATATTCTCTGATTGGCAATGTCATATGGAAGTTTCTATGTATGCTGATCAGGCATATCATATGGAAGTTTCCAAGTACAATGGTTGGGCATATCATATGTAGATTTTGTTTATCAATATGGGGAAGAAGTAGGTAAGCTATGTTCTATAAAGCCAAAATTGAGGAGAGGTTTATTCTGTTGGATTGAGGCCAAAACCAGAAGTCCTAATCCTTCACAGACATATCATTAAATTTCTTCAAAACAACAGTGGGACTTTCAGCTTCTGGTCTTATATATAAGAAACCTGAAAGTCATCATTTCATCCTAATAACAAATAAAAAGCTGAACAAACTAAAACTGAATACATTGTCTTAGATCCATCAGAGACATGAGGTCATAAGACAAATCCCTGTCCCCCAAATTAGAGAGACCAACAGGAAAATAGAGACAATCAAAACTTGCTAAAGCAGAAACTCTAGTGGAGACTTAAAAATGATGCCCCAACACATGCCTCTTTGGACTTCAAAGCACTTGGGGAATAGCAAATAAAGGAAGGGCTTTCTCTGAAGTTACCCTCCCTGCCTAAAGACTGAATCTTTCAGGAAATATCCAATTGTTGTGATACCCTTCCTTAGATATTTCATTAATCAGAGGAAATCAATGTATATTCCAGGAAGGAAGACTGATGCGGACACCACACTCAGAACCCAGATGAACTTTGTCTCAGGCTACTGTTTGTTCTTTAGGCCCATTCATTTCCCTTAAAAACAATTGATTCTTCTTCTAAAAATTGCCTATATCCCCCACTTTCTTCTGTCTTATGAAGATGATATATAAGCTTCAACCATCTGGTCCTTTGTTGAGTCTCATATTTTATGGGACTGCTGTTCACTGGCACATAGTAAATTTCTATGCCTTTTCTCCTATTAATCTGTCTATTGACAGTTTATTTCAGCCAACTAAATTATCAAAATTTCAGGGGAAAATTTGAGCTTCCCTATACTCATGATCTGAAAATCTGTGGAAACCAGTGCCAGGCAGGAAGTCCTGAACTGTAGTTGACACACAGTTGGAGGCTCAGTATAGACAAGTCTGAGACATAAAAACTCCAGGGGTGCTCAGTCATTTTGGAGTCCCAGTCATTTGGGAGCTCCAGTGATTTTTTGAGTTTTACCTCCTGGAGTTCTACGAGGTTCCTACAGAATAGAGAACCCAGAAATAAAGCCAAATATGTATAGTTAACTGATCTTTGACAAAGCATACAAAAACATAAATTGGGGAATGGGCATTCTATTTAATAAATGGTGCTGGGAAAACTGGCAAGCCTCACGTAGAAGAATGAAATCAGATCCCTATCTCTCACCTTATACAAAAATCAACTCAAGATGGATCAAAGACTTTAATATATGACCCAAAACCAGGAAACTTCTACAAGACAAAGTTGAAAAAACTCCTCTAGACATTGGCCTATGTAAATATTTCATGACTTAGACCCCAAAAGCAAATGCAATGAAAATAAATCTAAATAAATGGGACCTAACTCAACTATAAAGCTTCTGCCCAGCAAAAGGAACAATCAGCAGAGTAAACAGACATCCCACAGAATGGGAGAAACTATTTGCAAGCTACGCATCCAACAAAGGACTAATATCCAAAATCTACAAGGAACTTAGACAAATCAGCAAGAAAAAAACAAATAATCCCATGAAAAAGTAGGCAAAGAACATGAACACACATCTCTCAAAAGAAGCTATGCAAATGGTCAACAATCATATGAAAAAATGATCAACATCATTAATCATCAGGAAAATGCAAATTAAAAGTACAGTGAGATGGCACTTTACTCCTTCAAGAATGGCCATTACTAAAAAGTCAAAAAACAATAGATGTTGGTGTGGATGGGGGGAAAAGCGCATACATGGCTAGCGGGAATATAAATTAGTACAACCTCTATGGAAAACAGTATGAAGATTCTTTGAAGATCTAAATGTAGATTCACCATTTGATCCAGCAATCCCACTACTGGGTATCTACCCTCCCAAAAGGAAATCATTATATTAAAAAGAAATTTGCACATGCATGCTTATAGCAGCACAATTCACATTTGCAAAGATGTGGAACCAATCTAAGTGCCCATTGTCTAATGAATGGATAAACAAAACATTATATACATACACCATGAAATACCACTCAGCGTAAAAGGAACCAAACAATGTATTTTGCAGTATGTGGATGCAGCTGGAGGCCATTGTTCTATGTAAAGTAATACAGGAGTAGAAAACTAAAAATTCTATTTTCTCACTTATAAGTGGGAGCTAAGCTATAAGTATGCAAAGGCATACACAGTGATATAATGAACTTTAGAGACTTGGAAGGGGGAGGGTGAAAGGAAGAGTACAGATAAAAAAATACATATTATATACAATAAACACTATGGCTGATGGGTGCAATGAAATCTCAGAATTTCCCACTATATAATTCATCCATATAACAAGAAACCCCTTGTACCTCAAAGCTATTGAAATAAAAATTAAAGATATGTATGTGTACATATATTATATATATATTTATACACACACACAATAAAAAGATAGAGTCAGAAGATAAACAAAAGAACACCCAACTATATATTGTCTAAAAAAAATCCATTTTAAATATAAAACACACATAGATTAAATGTTAATGGATGAAGAAAATTATACCAAGCTAAAAACATGAATCAAAAAAAAATAGGAGTAGCAATATTAATTTTAGTTAGAGCAGACTTCAGAGCATGGACATTTATCAGGGATAAAAAAGAGCACTACATAATTATAAAGGGGTTAATTTTCCAAGAATATATAATAATTCTTAACATGTATGTGCCTAACAACAGAGTATTAAAATATGTGAAAGAAAACTAATAGATCTGTGAAGATAAATATATAAATACACTATTATAGTTGGAGACTTCAATACACTCCTATTAGAAAAGAACAGATCCAACAGACACAAAATTAATAAAGACACAGTGAAATTCAACACCACCATTCATCAACTGGACATAATGGACATCTACAGACAACTTTATGCAACAATAGGAGAATGCACATTATTCATAGGTTCACAAGGGATATTCACTAACATAGACCACATTCTGGGTCATAAAAAACACCTGAAAAATTTAAAAGAATAGAAATCACACAATGTCTACTCTCAGACCACGGTGGAATTAAACTAGAAATCAATAACAGAAAGATAGCTGGAAAATCCCTAATTCTTTGGAGATTAAACAACACTTCTAAATAATACATGGGTTCTCATTCTTATTAGATTAAGGGTTCACTTGTTACCCAGTTCTGATGATGAGACTTAAAGTTGAGATTCAGAGATAGCTCAGAATAAAGGGCTCTAACATTGCTTCTTTCTTATTTACATTAAATTGGTTAAAACACTGCACTTGATTACAACTTTTTAGTTCTCTTTGTGTATGTAGCACAACTCTTAGCATATAATGAGATTTTGTTATTGCAATCCCTACAACTTCACAATATTACATTGATGTCTTTCTTTTCTGAAATATTAATAAAGGTATCAAATTTTATTTTTCCTATTGAATATGTTTATATATAATTAGACCACAGAAGAAAAAATACTGGCATAAGTTCTCATTATTTTTTAATAAATATATATTTAAGTATTTTTATCATTTCAATACACTCAAAATGTTGGCATTTCAAATAGATGTCAGTTTTCAAGTAACATACACTTAACAATTATATTATTTTAAATAATGGTGATTTTTTTTTTTCTAATTGGCTAATGTTTTAATTCAACAAACCTGTAGAAAACATTGTCCTTCTTCAAAGGGCTTCATTCCTAACTAGAAAATATTTTGCCCTAAGGAATGAGAAAACAGCACAGAAAAAAAGTCATAATCTTTCTCAGTAGCTGATATTCAGACAAAAAATGTCCTACATGTTTATATCATTTAGTTTACATCCAAGATTTTGACACTACAATGAAAATTACAATATTGAGAAAGTCAAAAGCATCTACATTTGAATAAAATCAAAGAGAAGGGAGGAATGAAAAAAATAAGCAAACACACTCAGATCCTTAGCTCAGGTTTTTAAACAGCTTCATAGCATCAGTCCCTTCCACTCTAAACAGCAGCAGCAGTGGCAGCAATACAGACATTCAACTATGAAATGAGCATGATTTCCAGATGGCCTTCTTCAATAAGGATAGCATTAAATGACTATTTAAATTTGCCAGGAAGTGAAACATTTCTCAAATAAGAAGCCTATACAATTGAAATTCTGTGCAGCACAGCTAAGGGAAGATTTGAAGCTGATACCTACCTACTGCTACCACCATCAAGCGTTCCAACATTTTTAAAATGAGCAAACTAATGATAATGAAACTAATTTTACCACGTCACCCTGGGAGAGGAAGGTTTTCTATAAACTTTTGCTGTTAACAGCTAGGATATTCTGAAAGTATTTACCATTAAGAGATAAGCACAATGAGAAAGGTAGCTTTTAATATACAGCAGAGAATGTGCAAATAAAACCACTGATATAACAGAATCCCAGTATAATAGCGTTTGCAACAGTCAACTTTATAGTTAAGGTTACAACTCAATTTCATATCCCTGCTTTCCTTGCTCATAAAAACTTGGTGGAAAAGTTCTTCAACATTAAAACTTTTCATACTTGGTCTCCAAGTAAATATGAATGATAAACATGAAGGTTTTTCAATTTTAATAAAAGATTTTTTCTTTCCCTTTCTCCAAGGATAGTTCCTTCACACAAGTACTCCGACAAATAGCATGAACAAGGGGGAATTTAAAATGCATGAATTTCCTAATTAAACTTCAGACATTTATTATGGACCCTTTTCTCTTAAACAACACCTGAAGTTCAGGGAATTTAAAAACTTTCTGACAAAGCACTAGTCCTCTGGGAGGAAAAATACTGTCTAGGCTTTGAAAACCCACTCAATAACCTGAAACTCATTTAGATCTTAACTAGAGAAAATCTGAATGTGGTTATGGAAATTTTGGTGGCCTCAGATTATAGTAATACTCTATTAAAATTACATACAATTACATTTTTGCTAATAGATCTGCCCTGGAATTTTCCCCATTATATTGTGAATATGTTTTTAATTTACTGTATATTATAATTTTATTATAATTTATTTTAAAAATACTATTGATATATAATAGTTGTACAAAACACATGTGATATTTTAATACCTGTATATAATGTGTAATGATCAAAGCAGGGTAATAGGACTATCCATCACCTCCAACATTTATCTTTCCTTTGTATTGGGAACATTGCAATTCTTCTCTTCTAGCTATTTTGAAATATACAATAAATTATTGTTAACTATGAATTCCCTCCTATACTATGGAATACTAGAACTTATTCCTTTCTATCAAACTGTGTTTTTATACCCTTTATCCAACTTTTCTTCCTCTCTCCTTCCCTTCCCATCTCATATTATCATTTGTAATTGATACATAATAATTGTATATATTTTTGGGGCACAGGGTGATATTTTGATGCATAAATACAATGTGATGTTTTAACACATTAAAAAACCTTCCTAGCTGAGGAGAGACTGCCTCTCCCTGGATTAAGCCAATTCTAAGAGATAGTAAAAGACCCAGCAGGAGTATGCCTTTGATAAACAAAATAACCACCAGAGCCATACCTTCTCTACCTGGCCCATCACCCCAAGAGGTAACAGTCCTCTGCCTTAATCATCCCAGGGCCAAGTAGCAGGCAAGTAGGGGCCACCCCTATGGCCCAAAGCCTGCCAGTTATTCAAACTAGCCAATCCTAAATTATTCAACCTTCCCCACCTTGCCTTTCCTGCTGACCCCAACAAATGCAATGGCTGAAACCATCCTCTCACTCCTGTCTTCTGCCCTTTGACCACCCTGGTGTCTTTGCTGTGTGGCCCTGTGTGGCACGTTGTGCCTCCTTGTCTTCTAGGACCTGTGAGTATAATAAACTTCATTTTTTCCTGAGCTTCTCCATTGTCTTCTCTTGTGGCCACACCTCACTGACCATCACATAAAAGAATACAAAACACCCTTCTTCCCAGATGTCACCTAACACTTTATTGGCAAGGATGCATCACTAAGTCTGACCAATAAATCAGACATGTAATATTTGACAATAAGATTTTTTTCCATTCCTTTTCATCTCACAACCTCCTTCAAAATCTTTCTGATATCTCAGGCAAATATCTAGCTCTGTTCCCATCCATAATATCTCTTTTAGAAACTGTGGACACCCCTCAAGACCTTCCCCTTCCTTGAAGGATTGCTTAACCTATCCAGTGGCACTAACCAAGAACCACAGCACACCTACCCAGAGGTGGTAGGAAATGTATGGAAATAGTACCTTGGGGAATAAGGTAGGGAAAGCATTGCTTGGCTTTTGTGGGTAGGAGCTAAAGATGCTTATTAATTATCTGGCAACATTCTGCAATGATACAAAATGAATTACATGGTTCAAAATGTCAGCAGCACCTTGTTGAGAAATAATAGTGTACATGATCTCTCACTTCAAGAAATTGGTCAACTAGGAAATCATTCATATTAGATCTGCCCAGTCCTAGATGTCCTAGCAAACTAGAGCTATAGAAACATATTATGTAATTCACATCAGAAAATGGATACAATTGTTCCAATTCTTGAATAGATCTTGAGAAAATAACCTCTCCCTCCACATGAGTATGGAACCCAGAAATGGTCATTTGAGATTTAAATATTCTGTTTCTAAAGGACTTTGGACATTCATAGATAAAATGAAGTCAGAAATACAAATCCCCACACTCCAGGTCTTTATTATCTAGACTGACAGAGCATAAAAGTGGTGGTGGAGGGGGGGGTGACATGGGGCAGGTGGTATAGGCACTGCAGCAATCTAGAAAAAGATGACTCAATACTATTCAACCACCAAAACCACAGGACAGGTAAAGAGAATGTCCTTTAAGACTACAGACTTTCATATCTGACATTCCCAGGTCCAAGTCCTCTGTTTTGTTGCTTAATATGAATGACATTAGGTACTTGCTTCTAGAGGTTGGGACTTCTAATAGATAAAGTACAAGTAAAAATGTGGAAAGAAAGAACTAAAGACGAGTTTAGAATCTATCTCCTGAGAAAAGCAGCAGCATTAGGAAACAATAATAGGTAATATTTATTGAATGTTTATTCTTCACAAGGTGCTAATACATGTATTCACTTCATCCTTACAACTCTAAGAGGTTTTATGACCCATTTTGGCCACAAAGATTATGAAGGTTAGACAGGTGACATCACTTGAACAAGGTCACAGTTGCTGGTACATGGAAGAGTTAGGGCTTGAACCTAGGGCTTCTTTACTTGAAATCAAAAACTCTTAGACACTACTCTAACCTTCCTTCTCAGAGAGCATCATGAAAGGTGCAGTATTATGGTGGTAAAGACACAAAAGCAACCCCAGGACATCAAGACAGCCTCCTTGGACTTCCACTTTGCTAGGGAGAATAAGCAGCATTTGAAAGGAATGATGCTGCCAAGATTTGCCTAAAAGCTATGCCAGGCAGAAAGCCAGTGGAAAGGTGGCAATCTTATCACTGGCACAGCACAAAGAAGGAGCTTGAACAAAGTCTCTGTGACAGGCATGGAAATGTGCCACTCAGCTCTCCCAAGTGGAAGCATAACTGACAGGAGGCCCCAGCAGCTGCCTTTCTGACTTCACTATTGCGTTCACACCCACGAGCTCTTCCCAGCTAATGCCTAAGAGCTTCAGGAACACCAGTGCAGAGGAGACATGGGACTCCTCTGGCAAGCCACCTTGGCTTGTGGAATTCCAGTTGGCCTGGCTGACACTTACTTAGAACCATGCTGCAGTCTGAGACTTTTTCTGCCCAAGCCTCCTTCCTTCTGTCTCTCCTTCAATGGGATCAGACCTGCATTAAGAATGTGGCTTGAAGGTTCTCTCCACTCTCTTCAGCACCTTCCCATTTCTTCTTCACAGATGTTTTCTCTAATACATTTATTTCATGTTTAAACCCATATTGGTGTCTGCTTCTTCTCGGAGGATACAAACTAACAGTCACAGATTATTCGTGATCCCTAGTAAGAGGGCTTCTTCAATCTCAAAAAACAACAAAAGATGTGATTTCCTTTGCTGTGATGATCAATGGCTATGTCTCCCCGAAAACTTACTAACCTTAGGCATCTGGGGTTACTAAAGCAACTGGAAAATTATGAAAAAGAAAGAAAATGGACATAAGTAAGGTAAGAATCGCAGCATAAATCAAAGGACAATTAAATAATTATATTAATATTTTTATCAGCACAAAGCATAACTGATTCCACAAAAGAGACTTGATGATATGGAAGATCCATTGAAGAGCTCTCTCTAAGAAAGAGAGTCAAAATCCATGAAACAGCATATCGCAAACTGAAGGACAGAGACCCAAGAGTCAACATGTTTAGTGATATGTGATCCAGAAGAAAAGGCCGGAACTAATAAATAACAAAGATAAAATAGAGCAAAATATTCCTGAGCTGAGGAAAGAATTAGTTGTACAGAAGAAAATGTTTCCCAAGCTACAGGATAAATTGATAAAAGGGCAGCCCAATTGCTCTAATCTTTCAGTCTAGTCCTTATCTTTCAAGCAACAGAATCTTTTTACATTTCTGGAGATTTTTCTCTGCTTGATCCTCCTTACATCCTTAAAGTGGGGTTCAGACAGTTTTTGTCAAATATTATATGAGTTATAGGAAAACCAGCATCACAGCTCTGTTGATTCATTCTTTACCCACATTAAGAGGGGCAAACTGATGTTAGCTACCAAAGTGCTCTCTCCTGCCTATCAGCTATCTCAAACACTGTCCTTTCAGCCTGCTGACGGTCTGTTTTACCCATCAGACCTGTTGTGAACTGAACAGAAACACTGCAGTCAGACAACATATGAGCATGAGTTATTATGAGGGTTCTCCCTAGGATTTATATTTATTCTCTACTGATTACCTCTGACCGACAACCCCTACAGTTAGGACTGAAATATGCTTGGAACATTTGCATCAGTTCAGGTTTCGGTCATAAGAGTAGGTGAGGAGATAAAGGGGAGGGAGGAACCAGAGGGACTAGTAAGAGCTCTCTATTTGCTCCTTTTTTTCTTTTTTCTTATTTATGCAACCTAAAGGTACCTACATCACTTCTCTACCAGGCACAATTGATATTTTGTTGTTGTTGTTGTTTTGTTTATGATACAGAACCTCACTCTGTTGCCCAGGCTGGAGTGCAGTGGCATGGTCTTGGCTCACTGCAACCTCTGGCTCCCAGGCTCAAGCAATTCTCCCGCCTCAGCCTCCCGAGTAGCTGGGATTACAGGCACCTGCCACTGCGCCCAGCTAATTTTTGTATTTTTATTAGAGACAGGGTTTCACCATGTTGGCCAGGCTGGTCTCAAACTCCTGACCTCAGGTGATCTGCCCGCCTCGGCCTCCCAAAGTGCTGGGACTACAGGCGTGAGCCACTGCACAATTGATATTTTAAAGAGCTCGCTATACAAAGATTTCACTTCATGTAGCATGCCTTACCTATGAGGGATACAATGGAGTGATTGCTTTGCTTAGCCACTGTTTGTGTGCAATTTAATGAGGTTTTCCTTTCTTCCTTTAAACATATAGAGATGGGATCTTGCTATACTGCCCAGGCTAGTCTTGAACTCCTGGCCTCAAGTGCTCCTCCTACCTCACCCTCAATATATGAGTGTATCAAGCAAGTGTCTTAGTTGCAAACTAATAGAAGCTAGCTGATTAAGCATAAATGAAGTCGAGAAGTTTAAGTTGACATAATTATGGGAAGGGCTAGAGAAACAAGTTTAAGAATAGTCTTCCATTCGTCAACTCTCGCCTCCCGAAAAGACCACTAGAAAAACCTGCAGATCATGGAAAGCTAAACCAATTAAATCTACATAAGCAAAAGATAAGACAAAGGAAAAATACTTATTTCAGAAGAGGGAAATCAGGGCAGATAGTTGTAGGGTATTTCAAACTCAGGCTGAATGATTTTCATGCTATCGTTTCAGGAGTGGAATTTCTTGGAAATGGGTATGGCTCATGATATAATAGCTTTGGATTGGTAGTCACAGTGAGGTGAGAAGGTTCTTGAAGAAGGAAAATATGATATATCTGTACAATGGAAAATTATTCAGTCTTAAAAACATAAGAAATCCTGCTCTGCTGAGGTTATAGGTGCACCAAAATCTCAGAAATCACCACTAAAGAACTCATTCATGTAACCAAACACCACCTGTTCCCCAAAAACCTATTGAAATTAAAAAAAAGAAATTAAGAAATCATATCAGGGCTATGTAATTAAGATTAAAAATTGTGCAACTACAAAATATGTGTTGTGATATAGAATAAATAAGCCAAAACAAATTTTAAAAAAAGAAATCCTGGCTGGGCATGGTGGCTCATGTCTGTAATCCCAGCACTTTGGGAGGCTGAGGAGGGTAGATCACCTGAGGTCAGAAGTTCGAGACCAGCCTGGCCAAAATGGTGAAACCCTGTCTCTACTAAAAATACAAAAAAAATAAAAATGAATAAAAAATCAACCAAGCATGGTGGCGGGTACCTGTAATCCCAGCTACCGGGGAGGCTGAGATAGGAGAATCACTTGAACCCAGGAGGCGCAGGTTGCAGAGAACCGAGATCGCGCCATTGCACTCCAGCCTGGGCAACAAGAGGGAAACTCTGCCTCAAAAAAGAAAAAAAAATAAATAAAAAAGATATCCTGCGATTTGCAACAAGATGGATGGAAACGGTAGACATTATACTAAGTGAAATAAGCCAGTCACAGAAGGACAAATACTATATTATATTACTTACATGTAGAATTAAAACAAACATGTAGAAGCAGAGAGAAGAATGGTGGTTACTAGGGGTTAGGGGAGCGGGAGAAATGGGGGAGATGATGGTTAAAGGGTATAAAGTTTCTGTTTTGTAAGATAAATATCACGAAGGTAGATCCTATTGTCTGTGTGTATGTGTGTTTTTAACAGACAATAATAATAACAATAGTTGTTATAATTATTATTATGATAGAGGAGGCAGAAGGAAACTTTGGGAAGTGATGGGTATGTTTAAGGCCTTGATGGTAGTGATGGTTTCACAGGTGTATACTTCTCTCCAAACTCATTGATTTGTGAACATTCATTAAGTAAAATTTTTCATGTCTCAATCAAATCTCAATAAAGGGAGGCCGAGGTGGACAGATCACGAGGTCAGGAGATCAAGACCATCCTGGTCAACGCGGTGAAACCCTGTCTCTACTAAAATTACAAAAAAATTAGCTGGGTGTGGTGGCATGCACCTGTAGTCCCAGCTACTCGGGAGGCTGAGGCAGGAGAATCTGCTTGAACCCGGGAGGCAGAAGTTGCTGTGAGCCAAGATCGTGCCACTGCACTCCAGGCTGAGTGACAGAGTGAGACACCCTCTCAAAAAAAAAAAAAAAAGAGAGATAGAGAAGGATATTGAAAAGAGAGTACATTGATAAGAATTGTGGCTGAAAAATAATGTGTCTAGCAGAAAAATTATGCATCCAGGATGTAGGGGAAAATGATCTTGGGGGGATAAATTGTTTCCACCACATGAAGTGACTCAAAACTGTATTCCTGGATGGTGTGAGCCCTTAGTAATTCTGATATTTGAGTAATTTTTCATTACTTTTGACCACTGAACACAACTAAGCTAGAAGGTTTCCTCAAAAGTGCCCCTAGAGTCAAGACACTATTTCCTGCCTTCACTGTGTGTCATCAATGTGTTTTGTCCATTAACAATCAGGCACATTCAAACATGTCAGTCAGTTTTCTAAACTCTTTTTCACCCTGTGAATTATGTAGAATAAGAAACTCAAAGAATTCAGGTGGTAACCTCCATCTCCCAATTAAACTTTTTTAATAATGAAAACCTTCCTGTCTCAGGGACCAGATAGCTAAGTCAGTAGAGCTGAGTAGCTGGAATTATAAATCAAAATTTTATAACTGAGTTACTTAATGTGATAGTGAAGGAAACATGTCCACTTTCATTTTGTGTTACAGTGGACTGCCTCTTTTGTACTCTTGATTTCTATATAAAAATATTAAATAAACACATATTAAAATATTAAATAAACAAACAAAATAATCACACACTTAGCCTCTAGTCTCACCTGATAAATCCTCCCACAAAGTGGAGTGAATGGGTTTGTAATCTGTTTCTTTTCTCCTTCCCCCCTCTCCTCAAGCCAGTGAGCAAAGGCAACCCAGCTAAATGTTTTTCCATAAAAATTCAAATCTTACTCTGAGAGGCTGTCTTAACTCCTAGACCAGTAGGTATGGAGTTAAAAGGCCTGTTATGTTTGGCTTTCACTATAAGATGTGTCCTCCAAGCTGTATTTATCAGTCATAGGAATGACATGTTCCACTTGATCTGCAAATAGCATCTCCACTCTTCCACTTACCCATTTGGTGGGTTCTACCATAGACTGTACCCACTTAGTCAAAGCCACCCTCATCTCTTGTCTTAATTATCATGAAGTCCTCCCCTGGCCATGTACCCCCGAACCTCTACTTGCCTCCAGGAATCTCTTCTTCACATTCAGCCAGAGAGAACCTTTAAAAACAAGTTAGATCATAAATTCCTCTGTTCAAAAGTTCCTAGTGACTTCAGAGCACTGTATCATCAAGGTCTGATCCCCACCTACATCTCTTTCATATCTTACCTACTTTCTTTGCTCCGTGCATCAGCCATGCTAGCTTCTTTGCTCTTTCTGGAACATCCTAAACACTCCATTAAGTCTCCTTCATTTGCTGTTCCTTTTGCCTGGAGTTTCTTTCCTACACATAGCCACATGGCTATCTGTCCTGTTTCCTCCAAGTCATTCCTTGCATGTCACCTTAACAGTGAGTCTTACTCTGACAGAGCTGTATTAGCTAACACCTTCCTTATCTCATCTAAGCATTTTTCAACTTTTGAAACAGTCAATTTCCATGTGTTAAAATTCTGGTTTCTCCTATTAAAATTTAAACTTGCTAAGAACAAGAGTGGATTTGTTCACTCGTATATTCCTAGAACAGGAAAAATGCCTGGCATATTGTAAATGCTCAGTGAACATCGTTTGAGAAATGAAAACCAAACTATGTCAGATTGGAAAACCGTCAAGGGTGACAGGAACATTGAGGAATTTCTGCAAGGTAGAGCATGTATGGTGACCAGCACACAAGAATTGCCTGGCAGATCACATGTCATTATAAATAAAGGGAAAGCCCTGATTCCCCAGGACTGTTCCTCTGAATAACCCACTACAGAATGTCAGGTGCTTGTAATTTAACTGGCTTTCTGTCAAGGAAGCACTTGCCACATTCTTTCTCAATTGGCACAGGACTCAGGCAAGGAGGAGGGTAGCTGTTTACTGACTCCTTTGAATCTCAACACCCCTATAAGACAGACTCCAACTTTACAAAGGCTTGTCTTCTATCTGGCACTGTAACTGAGTCTTCTGTATGCCTTTCTACCCATATGTTAGGGTCATTTTGATTAGCTACAGTAAATAAATAATGAGATACAGATAAACTAAGACCAATGAATCTAATGAAGATCAGTTCATTGCTCCACTTTTTTCGCTGCCTGAAGAATGTCTTGGCCAGAAGTAATAATAGGGTGATATCATGGCAATAAGTAAAGCATGCAAATAGGTCTATCGTGGAAGTGTTTTAGGTAAATAGATTTTGTATGTAGAACAAAGGGCTGCTTGTCTGCTGCATGACACTTTGAGATGTAAATCTGAGTGTTAAATCTGTGATTCAGTGTTTGAAAACTGAAGTTTGACAATTAGGCCATAACTCATTCGGTTGGGTCATAAATACACTCCACGGTTACTTTATTATGTATGAAACCACTGAACAAGCGCTGGGATAGATGAGGAAAGAGGCAAAGTGACATTTGGGGAACAGATAATCTCATCCACATAACTGAGCACTTCCTATGCAGTGGGAATATTTCCATGTATTCACACATATCCTCACACTCTGGGCCTATTCTGAAAGACTGAACCACACCACGCTTCCCTAAATGTCCTTGTAACCAATTATGTCATCCTGCTTTATTCAAATCCTTGACCATCCAAGGAAATTATTTACCATTGTTGATTAATCAGCATATCTTTGAACTTCAAGCTACCTCTTTATTCCAGGCAGGGTGGAAAACTACATGTGCTACTTGACTGGAATGACTTCTGTTTCCCATTGTCTTTCTGCTACTAATGTGCCTCTCGCACTCATATTCTGAATGAGGCTATACTGTTGCAGTATTCTATTTCTGTGCATTACTGGGATGTGAAGGGTTGTCTATAATGTGGGCTCATTTTCTGCTCCTTGATAACTGATCCTGGGTGTTGAGCAAAAGTAGATCCATCTGGCCTCATTATAATTCCTAGGGTGCCATTTTTTTCCTCAAATAATTCTTTATCTTTCATATAAGAAATACAGAAAGGCTTTGAATTCAACAACTCACAGCTACCCATGGATTTGAATTTTGAGTCTGTGTTTCAGCTATCTCAGCCCTGTGGCTAGAATTGATACAAGGTTCTTATCACTTAGACACAGAAATTCCGTGATTTTCTATCTTTGCCTTGAATGTAAGACTTTGTGCTTGTCATCATTTTTAATTTAAGTTGTCCAGAACAGTTAGAAGAAACCAGCTCACACTAGAATCCTTTAATTTCTCATGTTGTTCGTGTCAGAATGTGTAGTGTTTAAGAGCATACACTCTGGAGCTAGACTGCCAGGGTTTGAATCTTATCTCTGTCACCAACTAGGTGTAGGCAAGCTGTTAAATATCTGTGCCTCAGTTACCTCGTTTTAAAGAAGAGAATCGTAATGAAGATCAATTAAATAAATTTCTATGAAGTGCTTAAAGTTGCGTATGACACTGAGTAAACACTACATAAATGTTTAATCTTATCATTTTTTCTATGGATTGGCCACTAGCCATGTCATCATTAGTAACGTGGTTCAATCATTGTCTAGCTACAATTTATTCAGTTGTTTTGCCTTGTGCATCACACACTAACAAAGTTTCATCTCTTGATACTCATTGCATTTTCAGAGCCGTCATCCTGAAGCAAGAGAGATAATCTCTTGAATAAACAATTCAAGAATTAATTTTATGAATAGTCAATAGTTTTCTTACAAGAAAGAAACTGACTTGAGTGGAGTAATCACAAAAGATGCCTTTTTAAATTCGTTTATTTTGTAAGATAGTGGGTAGCTCACAGAACAGTTGAAATGACTGCCAAACTAATCTTGCCAAAATATAATGCTATCCTCAGTGTTTCTGGCACACTCAGTAGTTTTCCTGTCTAGTACTGATTTTTTTTTCATTTATTCAAAACGTATTAATTGAGCATTTACAAAGTGCCAGGCACTTCTGTTTCAGGACTACAACAGTGATCAAATCTGTCTCTGTTCTTAAGGAGCTTAGAGTTTAATAGGAAGAGGCAGATCATAAACACATAGGAATAGACTAAAACTTGAAGGATGTTTCGATGAAATGAAGAAGGAAGATGCTGTCATATATTTTGGTCAGAGAAGGCCTCTCTCTGTGTGACTTGAAGGAAGCCAGGAAAATAGTCATGAGTTTATCTGTGAGAAAGGAACTCCCGGCAGAAGGAAGAGCAAATGGAAAGAGCCTTAGGGAAGATCATGTTTAGTCTATTCCAAAAACAGCAATAAGGTCAGCGTGGCTGGGAGAGAGAGGGCAAGAAAAAGCATGGTAGGCTGTGGCATCAGAGATGTAGAGGGGGGTCAGAACTTTAGATTGTGTTCTGAAGTCCCTGGGAGATTTTTAAGAGAAATATAAGATCTAACTTGTTTTTAAAGAATCACTCTGGCTTCTTGTGAAGAATGGACTCAAAGAGATGGTTAGTGGCAGTGGCAAGAGAAGGTTTTTATAATAGTCAAGCCAACTAGATTAGTACAGTCTGAGGTAGAGCCCATTGAATGAGTCAGTGGAAGAATGGAGATCCTATTTGCTAAAATGAGAATGAGTAGAGGAAGAAAAAGTTCATGGAAAAGGTAAGTTTGCAAAATTCAAGTGTTTTGGAGGGGGTCATATTAAATTGGATATGTCAGGATATGTCATTTATATAACTGTTGAAATATCAAGTAGAAAGGTAATAGGTGTTTGGAAATAAGGGGAGAACCTCCTTTTTTATAATGTATGTATGTGTGTGTGTGTACACATATACGTATATATAATATATTTGTGTCATTTCAATAGAAATTTGAGATAAAGCACAGTTAAATTATTTTAAAATGATTCCATCTTGAAATTGAAACTGAAATTTTATCAGGTACCAAGAAACAAAGTTAAGCAGAAATCATGGAAGGTCGTTTTCATATAGAAATTCTGTAAAGATTTGCTTTCTCATATTTGATCTCTTGAAATAGCCTGGCTATTTTTTTCTAATTTTCTTGATGAAAGCCATGATTTTGTATCTGTGTGTATATATACATATATGTATATATACATATGTATATACGTATATACACATATGTATATATGCGTATATACATATATGTATATATGTATATATATGCATATATATACACACACACAGACACACAGACCTTTTTTTTCCTCCAGACTCATCTTATTTCAGTAGTTACTTTCAAATAAATAGGACTTGTGTTTGTGTTTGCATCTCACTATGCATATACCTCCTCCTAGGAGAACAATTTTAATTTTACAAAGAATGTGTCTTAGCAGAGGGTTAGGTGACATCTCCCTGCCAAAGTTAGTGGTATAATTAAAATGTGTATGAGGCAGATAGATGGCAATTGACTCCCTGCAGTTCCCTCTAATATAGATTCCCTAAATCACAGGCCTTGGTTATGACTTCAGCAGTATGTTGCCTTCTCCCTAACTACTTTCTTTACAATTGCCTGCACCATGCAGGGGATGTATTTTGCCTTACCAGCTGCAGAAAAGTGAGACACAGCACAAAGCCTGAGTACAATTTTGCCCATTTTCTTTAATTGAGGATATACAATAACATGAAAGTTTCAAATTCACAGAAGAGAAAAATCGTTTCCCATTTCCTATGAAGTAAGCTTTAGAGAGTAAAATGACAGTTTCTTCCAAACAAGCTAAGTGTACTCATTTAGCAAAGACAAGTTGCTTTGGATATCACAGTTTAATAGAACATTGCCTGTACTGAGGTGTGTCTTTTAGAGCTGTACATACTTAGTAGAAGACAGAATTGAGTACTGGTAATTGAATATGAGAATCGTGAAGACAGAATCACACAGGCAGAACATGAAGCTTAGGTCTGCAGAGAAAAAGAAAACTTTGAGTAAGTAATCAGGAAAAAAAGTATCACTATTTACTACAGTTGTATAAATGCATAATCGAAGGCTGACAATATCTACTCCCAAATATAATATAAACCCAGAGTAACCTTATTCATAATAGTCAAAACACTGAAAACAACTTAACTATACATCCTCAAAAGAAGAGAGAAATCATGGTTTCTTCACACGATAAAATTATAAGTAGCTGTTAAGAGTCATGAATTAGCGCTGTCTACAACAATATGAATGAATCTTGCAAACATAACAGTAAAATTGAGAGAAGTTATGGGTTATGTAGGAAGAAAACAAACCCAAATTGTTTTTTCTATTCCCTCGCTCAACAACAATCAATAGAGAAAACGTCTGTGACCAAATGTGTGGAGATTTCTTCCCACCAATAAGTAGGCAATCAGTTCTGCAGTGGACACCAGCTAGATAGGTGTCCTCCAATTTAATCCAGACACTATCTACCTGGAGACAGCATCAGAACCCAAAGGTTGAGGGCTCAGTCCCACAAGACTGCCCCCTACAACTTATGCCAATAGTAGGCCTAGGTTGTTTTACCTGTGATTCTGACCAACTGGTTATAGATTGAGGTTCCAACAGCCCTCTCCCTGTGTTTGACTAATTTACTAGAGCATCTTACAGAACCCAGGGAATCACTTATTTATATTTACCAGTTTATTATAAAGGACAATACAAAGGATAGAGATGAAGAGATGCATATGGCAAAGCATGGCAAAAGGGGCAAAGAGCTTCCATGTGTGCCAGAAACTTCCAGCTATTCAGAAGCTGTCTGAACCTAGTGTTTTTGTGTTTTTATGGAAACTTCCTTCTGTAGGCATGATGGATTAAACCATTGGCCACTGGTGATCAACTTAACCTTCAGCTCCTCTCCCGTCCCCAGAGGATGGGGGTGGGAATGAAAGTTCCATCCCTCTAACCCTCTAATTCTGCCTTTCTAGTGACCAGACAACATCATGAAGCTACCTAGGAAGTAGTAGCCATCAGTTAGCCATCAGTTAACTCATTAGCTACAAAAAGACATCACTTTAGAGATTCCAAGGATTGGGATGGAGACCAAATAAAGACATTTCACAATATCACAAGGTAAACCTTCAGGGTTGATGCCGGTGTCTATTTCTTGACCTGGTTGATGGGTATAAGGGTGTTTGCTTCAACACAATTCAAAAAGCTGTAGGTTTTTGTTTTATTTACTATTATTTATGTGTGTTACACTTCAGTAAGGAAAAGTTTTCAAAGTTGAATGCAGAAATCTACCTGAAAGGATGAGTTAGTAAAGTTCTAGCTATCAGAAATTTTACAGGAGCCCTATTTAACTTTGATTGCTACTAAACACAAGCTACAGTGAAAGAAAAAAATAATATTCTCCTTAAGCTACATTAATATAAAATCACAGAGGGGGCAAAAACTAGTTTGTGACTGTCGTCAATTTTGCCTACTAGGGGAATGGAAATTCCTCTCTTGGAAAGATATCTTCTAATTGAGAAAAAGAAATAGCTATTTTGAATGTAGAAAGAGGCCAGCAGTGGGCAGAGTATGGAAGGAGACAGCAAGAGTGAGCTGAATTGCTCTACCTAGAAAAATACCAAGAATGAAATTGGGAGAGATTAAAAACTGGCAGGTGGGATAGGAAGGTGGGCTTGAGAGATGCATCTGGGTACCTATCTTTTCTGTAAAGTTTAATGTGCACAACTTGAGCTGTGTTTCCATTTAGTTCTGCATAAAAATCACAGAAAAGGCAACAGCCGCAAGAGGTATGAGTGCTCAATACTGAAAAAAGTTTAAAAAGCACAAACAGGAAATGCAAGGAGTGCAAGAAGCAACTAAGAGTAATGTTAGCCTTTTCAAAACAACAACAGATAAACCCTAGCAACACGAAGACAGACGTGAGTAGTCCTTCATATGTGAGATGGGGTTCAGGCCGTTTAAATTTTATAAGACAGGGTTGTTCCAGAAAGCTGAAATATTTAGGTACATCTGGGTAACATAAACGTTTGCATAGTGTCTGTTAATGTAGCACTTTTCACATTTCATCCTCACCAAAATCCTTTTCGGTATTATTATTAACTCTATGTTACACATAAAGGTGCTGAGAATCAGGGCAGTTCATGCTACTGGTATGTGATGGAGCCAGAGAGATCAAAATAATTCTATATTCTTTCCACTGAATCCCAGTAGGTCAAGAAAACCAATAGTTTTCTAAAACAAATTCCATGTGAACTAAGTTACCTGTCATCTGTAAATACTTTATCCTGTAATTGGATCCAGGTATGATACAAATTTTGTTTCATCCTTTTTAAAAAAAAATGTTTTGAAGAACATATTATATTTCATGTTTGGAAAGCCCAGAAAACAATAACAAAGGAAAAATTCATTCATTTTCTCATTATTCAGAGATAGTTTATAAAGTACAGAAAGATAGACTAGACTATCTATCACTCTAGGTCCCAGATTCCATAGCAGAGCTCTAAGAGAGCAAGAAACAAAAATATTAATATTACTACCGGAACTATAAATTAGTGAGAAAATTAGTCCTTTAAATGCTCAGTTGTTTAAGCAATTAAATCCCTTTGGGAGTGGTAACAAATTTAGTGAACTGTCACCTTAGAAGTGAGTGATTCAAGCCATTTTTAGGAACATAGAGACTGTTCCAGGCTTTGGAACATCATAGACTTTGGTTGGAAAACTGGTTAGAATACCTAGTCTGTCATGTACTATGTAACATTTTTAAAAATTTTAACTTTTATTTTAAGTTCAAGGGTACATGTGCAGGTTTGTTATGTAGGTAAACTTGTTGTACAGATTATTTTGTCACCCAGGTATTAAGGGTGGGGTTTGTTGTACGGATTATTTTGTCGCTCAGGTATTAAGCCTACACCCATTAGTTAGTTTTCCTGATCCTCTCCCTCCTCCCAACCTCCACCCTCCAATAGGCCCCAGTGTGTGTTGTTCCCCTTTATGTGTTCATGTGTTCTCATTGTTTAGCTCACACTTATAATTGAAAAATGTAGTATTTTGTTTTCTGCTCCTGCATTAGTTTGCTAAGGATAATGGTCTCCAGCTCCATTCATGTCCTGAAAAGGGATATGATCTTGTTCTTTTTGTGGCTGCATAGTATTCCATGGTATATATGTACCACATTTGCTTCATCCAGTCTATCATTGATGGGCATTTAGGTTGATTAAATGTCTTTGCTATAGTGACTAGTGTTGCAATGAACACGCACAAACTATACACATGCAAACTGTAGCTTGCAGGACAAATCTGGCCTATCACCTGCTTTTGTAAATAAAGTTTGATTAGAATACAACCAAGTCCATTTGCTTACATCTTGTCTATGGCTGCTTTCACACTACAACAGCAGAGTTCAGTAGCTGTGATAGAGACCATACGGCCCACAAGGCTGAAAATAATTATCAGCCGGCTTCTTACAGAACAAGTTCTTTTTTTTTTTTTTAAGAGGAAGTTTTGCTCTTGTTTCCAGGCACAATCTCAGCTCACTACAACCTCTGCCTCCCAGGTTCAGCTGATTCTCCTGCCTCAGCCTCCTGAGTAGCTGGGATTACAGGCACCCTCCACCACACCTGGCTAATTTTTGTATTTTTAGTAGAGATGGGGTTTCATCATTTTGGCCAGGCTGGTCTTGAACTCCTGACCTCAGGTGATCCACCTGACTCGGCCTCCCAAAGTGCTGGGATTACAGGCATGAGTCATCACGCCCGGCCAGAAAAAAGTTCATTTATAGGGTATAAGGAAAGGACCTTGGCAGCTGGACTCTATAAATATTAGCTTTTGATATTAGAATATTGTATATAGAAGGGGGCATTGCCAAATCAAGGATCAATTTCTGTTGCCTTGGCTTTTTAAAAGGGTTATTAAAGTTAGAAATAATCATCATCACTTTATCTTGCCATACTTCTTGCAAATTTTAGTCACTAGCATAATAGTAGTCAGAC
This sequence comes from Pongo abelii, assembly GCF_028885655.2. Classification (NCBI taxonomy): domain Eukaryota; kingdom Metazoa; phylum Chordata; class Mammalia; order Primates; family Hominidae; genus Pongo; species Pongo abelii. The sequence goes on along the minus strand of NC_071997.2, from coordinate 53,344,977 downwards.
ATTAATTTGAAAAATCACGCAAAGTTATTATTATTACTGCAAAAACCTAAATGTACTGAGCATATAGAGTAAGAACATAGGATTTCCTTTCTACAAAAATCATGACCTTTGTGATTATGTAATATGATCCTTATTGGCAAAAGATGCATCATGAAAATAAAGACTACCATTTTTTGTTTACATAAAGACATTGTAAAATATAAAAGTTTGCAGGCATTATTTTATCATTACTGTTTAATTGCAACAGTAACAGTAACACTAAGCATTCATTAAATGCTTACTGTTTGCCTGATTCAGAGTTATATAGGCAGTCTATGATTTAATAGGTTCTAAGAGTTGGAATATGATCTGATACTTATTTTCTTCAGGTATCTTTATATTTTCTAAAAGTTTACAATAATCTTCTGTGTTTTATAATTAAGAATAAATCAAAGCACTTTTTTACAAGTGGAAAGAAAAGCAAATCTAGCTACTGCAACTCACCGAACTTATACCTGCCTCAGCTTTCGTCATCGAAAAATTTGGGAGAGAATGCTAAAGACAGCCAAAGACAAAAATAGACAAGAAAGGAGACCAATAGTGGAGTTACAGGTTAAAAAAAAAAAAAGGCAAGAAATAGGAATAAAAATAGCGGCCTAAGGAAACTGAAAATAATGAGCTAAATAATAATGATAATGACAATGATTATAAGCACACCCAATGTGAGAAAAAGAAAAGATTTGAAGTCATACGCTATTTCGAGGGCAATAACCAAGCAAAAAAGGAAAGGAAATACAATTCATACAAATCACAAAGAATTTGAAGAGAGCCATGAAAACATATTTGGCTTCATCAATAGGTGCAGCAAGAAGCTAAATGAAAGTAGAATAAAAGATTGTCAGAAATCAGTTTAGTAAGAACATGATTCATACAGGCAATCTGAAATTGGAAGGGAAATATATTATTTTCCATGTTTGTATTCTAAAGAGAACTGCCATATGGCTAGATGAATGGAATACAAGATGTGTAATATATAATTGAGAATAACTTTTTTTTAATATATATTCTGCACATCTGAGAGAGGAATGAAAGGAAGGTGGACAAGTTCCATAAGCTATCATCAAATACCTTATCATTCAAAAGAAATCTCAAGTGGTTTCTTCGAAGTTGATGAGAAGAAAAAACAGGTTTCCACTGGCCATGAACTAATGAAAAAAAACCCACCAAGTATACACTGATGAACCAAAAATATGAAGGCAGATCTAATGTGGGGGACTGTCCTAGTGTCAGGGCTGAAAATCCTACTAAACCCTTCAGACTAGGGCAAACCCTTAGTAGTCAGGTCCTATTGCCAATACTCATACCCAATCTTAGCAAAGAGACCCACTAAGCAAATCACCTGCTCATTAACAGGGACTATCATACCCACAATGCTCACTACCTTAATGCCCAAACATACAGATAACCCTGTCTTCTCCTAGTCAAAGGTGGCACAGATAAGGACACAGTAGTCATGAGCTTTTGCCCACAGTAAACTGGATGATTACTGAAAGAAAGGGAGGCTGACAAGGAGAGCCTGTGATTAAGGTAGAAAAGGTTTTCAACCAGGGCCCTTTCAAGCAGCACTGAGAACATTTCAGCTTCTTCCTTCCAGCCTTGGAGAGGAAAGTACACACACACACACACACCCTATCTTTTTTTTTCTTTTGACTAAAGAAAGACAGATGATGACATGGTTGGCTAGTATTCACACACACTCAAAGAAGTTAAATGCTTTTTAGCTGACAGTCATCTCAAATTCTTCTAGAAAACAACACAAAATACTTTATGTGATTTGCTGGTCACTTCACCTTTTAGTCCTTGTAAAACCATGAACCAAAGTTGTGTCATATTTTCATCTTTCTTTACCAAAAAAGTAAAGTTCTCAAGTTGATCCACTCCTACCTGTGATCATGCAGAACCAGTAATAACTGAACAAGTATTTATTACCTTAACAGGAGTATACTGTATACTACTTTCATTATTTCATTAATACATGCAAACATACACACGCAAGAAAATATATGTATTATAATTAATTACACTTTACAGGGAAAGAGACTGTGACTTAGGTTAAATAACTTGATCTCCTTTCATAGCTAATAGAATTAGAAACAGAATTTGTGTCAGGTCAGCCTGGTTCCTGAAGCATGTGTCCTTAATTACTCTGTCATACTGTCAAAAAAAAAAAAAAAAGGAAAATATGTTTGCTTGAAAAACAGGAATTCTCAGATTCCTGACTGAGTTTCAAGAAGAAAAATATGAAGAAAGAATTTCTCTCTAAGATGCCTTAGACTTCATTATACAGTATTATGTTAATGATACTTAGTAATTTATTTTCTAAAGGCTAAAGTGAGAGGAATTTGAATGCTTTTACTTTGTGAGAGGTGAAACTCATTACCTATCACAGAATATAAAAACCGTTATTGTTCCAAAAAAATTTAGAGGCATTCAGGAAAGTAATGAATTCTAATTCAACAGGTTATGCCAGGCAAAACTAAAAGGGTCCATTCTTACACGCATAATGATTGACTATATCATCTATGTTGTATAAAGTTCTGTTTAATTTTTCAATGAAGCACTTTTGACTCACAATCTTCAGCACTTTATGTATGAGAGTAGGGAGATTTTTTTTTTTAAGGAATATTTTTGTTTGCTTCAGAAAAACTCAAAACCTTGTTAGGAATAAAATATACTTGAGGAAAAATCTGAAGAGCAATTTTAAATCAACAATATGTGCAAATTAAGACAATCAGAACGCATAATATAGTCATTATACTAGTTGAGAAAAATCTCTTTTAAAAGATAACCACAGCATAATAGGCAGCATAATATGAAATACTACAAATACAATATTCTACTGGTACCAAATTAATGACCTGCCACAAAATGAATGGGGAAAAAACTAACCAGTTCATGTTTTTGTTCAAGTGCAATGAATCCTAGAACTGAACAAATATTAATTAGCAATTTAAGTCATAAAAAGCAAATCAGTTTTATTTGTCATATTTGTAAAGCTTAATCTCTGACTTCACCATGTCCTGTAATGCATTCATGTTATCTAACCTCCAACTCTTTTGATAACCACATTATATTTTTGCAACACTCACGTTAACACAGTTGCATCAGTGGCTAAATTATTTCCCCTAGAAAGTATGACTCTCTAATGCTCATACTAATGCTCATTCTAACATTTTCCTTACTAGAACTTTTGAGAGGTGTAATGAGAATCTGAGTCGAATCAATTGTGTGCTGGATGTGCAATTATTGGGATCTTTAGCATATATGCAATAAGTAAATAAGCACTGAAGGATCTTGCTGTGAAGGAATAAAAGTAAAATAAATGATGGAACCACAATTGAGGAAACAGATTATTTCTCACCAGGTGTTGTGGGAATATGGAAACACAGTGTAATTTTTTTTTACTGCTTACTCTTCGAAACAATTGGAAAATGCCCCAGGAATGACATTAAGACAAATAATTTATGCCACACAAATCATTAAACTATAAGCAACTTCATTAAGTAGCTTCCCATTGGTAGCCTGAAATAAAACAGCTGCCATGACTGTTGGATACTGAAGAAAATATAAAATTTCTTTTGCAATAAAAACCCCTTCTCCCAGATTTATAATGAGTTACTTTATTTAAAGTGACCTGAGGAAAACAAACCAGCCAAATTGATGCCGACAATTGGGGTCTGAGAAAAATCCAATGAGATGTTTGCTCTAAAAAGTCCCTGGATGTTTTATGGTAACAATGATAGTTTGCATTTACTGAATGCTTACTATGTGCCAAATACTATTCCTAGTGTTTTACTTCTATTAACTCATTTAATGTTCATAGCAACCCTGTAAGTATTATTAGGACAGGTTACATCATTCAAGAGGCCCAGTGCAAAATGGGAATGCACAGTCCTTTGTTCAAAAAGGATGAATCTTTTTTTCAGCATTTCTCCTAAGCTATTATGTTGTTTTTATTTGCAATTTAATATTTTGCTCCTTTGTACCTGGAAAGCCAACTCTGAGTCTCGTCTTCATTTTAAAGATGAGGTAACTGGGGACAAGGAATCTAAAACATTCATCTGGACAAAGTCCAGAGAGGGCACATGATGCAATCCGAGCCAATGACACATGAGGTGGCATCGCTGGGAATCCTGGGGCGAAGACAGACTTTTCTCATTTGACTTTAACATGGGAGGATATGATACGAGTTCTGGAGCTGCTGCCACCATTACCCTTTTGTATGAGGCTGATCCTAAAATCAGTAAAGCAGAAGACAGAATCAAACTGAATCTCTGATATGGTTTTAAATTATTGGTCAAGATATATTTCATTTGGTTTTCTCAATTATATTAGCCCCAACATACCGTCTGTGATTGATTCCAGCTTGAGTTGGGTTTTAGGTTTATTACAGACAGAAAAATGCTCCCCCATTCCACCCTACCCAACAAAGATGTCCAGGTCCTAACCGCCAGAACCTGAGACTATGTTACCTTGCACAGCAAAAGGGATTTTGCAGATGCGATTAAACAGGATCTTGAGATCAGGAGGTTATTCTAGATTATCCAGGTGGACCCAAAGTAATGACAATAGTCCTTATAAGAGGGAGGTAAAAAAGGTCAGGATCAGAGAAGAAGATATAATGACAGAAATAGAGGTCAGAGTGATTTGGGTATTATGACCCAAAGAACAGGGAGAGCCTCTAGAGGCTGGAAAAGGCAAGGAAATGTAGTTTCCCCTATAAGCTCTAGAAGGAACCCTCTTGATTTAATTCAGATCTTTGACCAGAACTATAAGATATAAACTTGTGTTCTTTCATGTAACTTAATGTGTGGTAGTTTGTTACAGCAGCAATAGGAAACTAATATACCATTTATTTCAGAAAGAGTCCTAACCAACATATATTTATACCAGGATACCAGGTAGAAGATCATCATTTATTTAAATATAAAAGAAAAGAAGAGCTTTCTGTTGGCAACACAGACATAAATTTGTTTTCCATATCCTATGTCCTTCTACCAAAATAAGCTTGTAAGAAAGTGGTTATCTTAATAGCCATTTCACTATTAGTATTTTATTATAATTTTGCCCAATACTCAAGGTTTTTTTGTTTGTTTGTTTGTTTGTTCTCAAGAATTTATGGCCTGTGCTACTCTCAGAACAAGCTGTGATATCTAGTGATTAAGTCACTATGGGAGCTTCTAAAGTTTCAGAAACAGACTCATTAGAACAGGCATTCTCAACCTTTGTTCAGCTCCCTACACCCCGGAGGGATACTACACACACATCAGAAACAGTAAATTTCAAGTATGTGAGCCTGCTTCCATTGTGAATCTCATCATTAGCAATAACTGCCTTATTGTAGCCTTCGCATCAACATGAGAGCAGAGAGCTGTAGCATTCCATTTTTGCTAACTTGGCTGCAGAAGAAAAGTGCAGCATATTTATGTGTTGGAAACTTATCTTAAGTGTTAACCATATTCCCTGCTGGGAATATCTGGAGGATTGTTCCTGGAATCTCTGCTAAGAATATATTTATATGAAGGATGCATAAGATTGCTATTAAAAACGTCATCTTCAGGGAAGAGCTCCCTATGAGTTGTGAGAGGAGAGAAGCAATTCTGATTATAGCATGGAATGTGTCACTCAGATTTGTGCTCTAGCCCATCCTCATGGGCTAGGATCTGATTCTGGAGATGAAGAAGCTACAACTCCAAAAAGATTGTAATGGCAAGAAGTATCTTTAGAGGAAATAAACATGACAAAGTACTAAGATAAACTGGGGCACTGGGACTGGCAATGAGGATTCAGTCTTCAGCAGAGAGCCTTGTGATACTGTTTTCCTACACTGATGGCTGAAGTGCCTCAGCTCCAGCAAGAATGGGACCCAGCTTCCAGGGGAACAAATAACAGACACCTCCAGAGGGGTGGTGGCCCTACTGGAATGCCCAGCACACACAGCTCCAACAATGGCAGGATCCAAGATAAGACAAGGCAGGCAAAGAAGACAAGGCCATTCTTGAAGAGGACTGGGGGAAATGGATGATTTCAGCAATATTTGATGGAAAAAAGAGCCAGGAAAATACAGCTTCCCATACTTTATGTGTCTCAATGTTTACTTCCAAGGACAATTTAGGTTAAAAAACACAATGATTGATGTGTTTATTTTTATTTTATTCTAATTTACCTTTTCCATATTCACACAAGTAGCCCAAGCCTGCTGCCTCTTCAATAACCCCCCTCCCCTGTCTCACACACACACACACACACACACACACACACACACACTCTTTTGAGTCCTTGGTTTGGTTTTTGGCCATTCATACTTGTTTATGATTTCAAGGAGAACTGGCATAAATTGTGAGGGGCAAGGAGGAGAACTTCTCTGTCTGTTCCAAGGGTGGGAATGGATAAAGATTGTTAACAATGAGGCAGGAGAATTTGTCCAAATTTAATCAGAGACACTTTACACATTTCAAGGCAGAGGGAGAAAGTGGCAACGAGTAGTTGTGTGTTGTTAAAGGTTGGTTGATGGTAGCAAGCAAAAAAGGATAGGGAAAGGCATATAATATATTTTTCCATATGTAAAATAAATTTATTATTTTAGTAATAATGAGGTAACACCCTTGCTTGGTCACAGTCTAGTAGTACAACATGAGGCCCCTAAGACCATGTCTGTAGGAAATGAAGAGGTATCTTATCAGGCAGTGAAAAAGAAGAGAAAGCCGAGTAAATGTTGCCTGAGGACCCAAAATGGTGTCCATTCCTCTCTGATTTATTAGTAAACTTTTATTTTCCCACATCTTGAGTGCTTAAAGATAGTTTTCCAACTGAAAAAAAAAAAGAGAGAGAGAAAGAGATAAAAGAAAAAGGAAGGAAAAGGAAAGTAGGAAGGAGAAAGGGAAAGAAGGAAGGAGGGAGGGGGATTAAGATGGCCTTAACATTCCCCTCAACTTGACTAAACTTTAGATAGGCCTCTTCCTGTCTATAGGTCCCACATCTCCTTTTCTTACAGGATTTACTTTAGGAAACTTGCAGTTGTGAATAATTTCTCTGCGCCTTTGAGATGTAAATCTTTTACAACCCAGGGATGACTTTCACAAGAACCTGGGAGCCATCCCTTTGATATATAACTATTAAGAAAGATAGGGCCCTTATCCTTTAGTCTCTGTTGTAAGGTAAGAGCCTAACTTTGATAAGAGACAACTAGCAAACACAGATAGTTTAATCACACTAACCAACCTCCTCACTAACTGTCCTGTAGCACTTTTCCATTAGATTGCCCCAGCATTTAAACATCCTTCTGCCTTTTCTTTGAGCAGAGTTGAGTTGAATTTTTCTCTTCTATTTATTAGTCTTGACCCCTATTGCAATAGTTTTAAAGTCTTCCTCGCCTTGACTGTTCCGGTGCAGATTTTCTTTTATTAGAGGAAGAATCCTAATTCATAATTTAAAGGTCTGGGTTACATATTCCATAACTTTGGCTTTGTCCTTAGCTCTCTGCATTCAGTCTGCTCTCATCTAATTGAAATGTTGTCTGGGTTTAGTCCTCCCTGTTTCTCTTAAATACCAAGTGAGCTGCATCTTTAGAGTGAGTGTAAGAAATAGAATTAGACCTAGGCAACATTTCAACCAAGCGGAGCCCTCAGGCTCTCCTTTGTTTTACCTTTTCTCTGGGTATCTGCCTTGTCATCAGCCCCCTTTCATTCATTTCTTTAGCAAGTATTTATTGATCATATGTTTTATGCCATTCACTATAATAAACATCAGATATCTTCCACCAAAACCTAAATAGGTTTACATTAAGGTACACACTTTTGGGGATCAGGATATTACATAATCTCTTATGGGTATATGTGTTTCTATAAAAATAACACATTCTTAACCTATGGAAATGACAACCTTACTGAGTTATTAAATCAGTCAAGGGATAGTGAATATTTGAAAGGCAGTTTGCATAAAATACCTGTCTAAAAAACATTGTGTACGCAGTCATGTGTTTGACCCTTTCATCAAAGGAAGACACTATTACCCATTATTAAAGATGTCTACATTAGTGACAAAAGGTCTGGAGGCATTTTCCTATAATGCCCTACTCTTTTGAATTTATTCCTCTTATTTTCTATGGCAAGGAAATGAGAGTGGTTATCAGCTTGACATTTTGTTGATTAAATCAAGTTTCCACAGCACCGTAAGTCAAAAATATATCCCCCCAAAGAACACCTTTAATAGCCTATCATTCATGTTTAAGGAAAGAAATAAAGAAAAGAAAAAATAAAGCTACATTTTGTAAGAGGAAGATAAAATTCCATTGTGTTCAAGTATTTCAAGCATAAAACCTTCTGAAATCCACTGTCATCTAATCGCCCTGCTCTATGGGAGTAAACTGTTCCCTGTTAGAAAAGCAATTAACTCTTTCAGACCTCAAAGGAGAGAGCAGTGTTGTTTATCACTCAGCTTATGGATGAGGCTTGAGGTGTTTAGGACTATAATACATCCAATTATACCTCTTTGGAGTTATTTTCTATCTTTAGGAGGGCATTTTGATGTTTTATGATAGCATTTTATCCAAGGAAGAGAAGAAAATATATTATAAATATTTGGGTGTTTCACACTGATAGCATCTCTGTGGTTTCAGCAAATGGCTTTGAGATGCTTTGCCACATAATGGCTGCACTCAATACAAATACTAAACCCACAGTACCAAGGGCAATGGAGCAGGAACTTACTCCTGTAATGAACCCTAACTATTGTTGAAACTCTTTTAAAGACTAAATAAAATAATATTTTAAGCTTTGTAAATGTCTCATTTCTATGAGTTATTGTAGCAATAATAAATAAGGTGAGAAAGCAGTTTAGTGTAATAATTAAGAGTATGGGATTTAGAGTCCTAGGTACCCGAGATCACATTCAAGCTTCTTCATTTCATCCTTCTGTGACCTTGAATAGGTTACTCTCTAAAGCAGTTTTATTATTCATAAAAGAGGGCTATCAAAACCTTCCTCATTCCTCAGAGTATTGTTGAGGCAACAGGGGGAATGCCCAACACAATGTCTGGCACATTGTAGGCACTACATGATTGGCAGCTCTTATTACTGTGCTGATATAGTAAAGTGGTTGTGAAGTTGTCATTCTTTCAAAAGAGAAACACCGAATTGAAAAATAAGGCAAACTATCATCTTATTAATAACATACTAGACTTCTTAGGAAAGCTATTTTGAGATTTGCTTCTATTAAGTGAAGTAGAATGGGCTCAAGAGTTCAAGTTCCTTCTGATACCAGCCTTGTCCTTGAAGAAATTAGAGAATCAGACAGTCTAGTCTGATAATACTGAAAACGCATGACTGATCTTGAAAAAATATACTTACGTCAAGATGATGTGAAGCCTCAGGATTTAAAATCCTTGGCAAAAAAACCCAGCCAGAATAACCACAGGACTTAAAAGAGACAAAAAATGTTTTACATCTATAGTATTTAATTTATAAAATAATTTCTCTACTATGGCAACATGAGTATAATGAGATGCTGGAGGACAGATTGAGAATATAATGCATGACTCAACAGAACAGCATAGCTGGATTTTGTGGGCACCAGACAAGGTCACTGTGAAAGCCAGAACTGCTAATGTCTCAAAAGTTTATTCTATCATATCTCCAGCACAAAAGAAGCCTCAAGCCACTCTTCTATCAAAATGTGTGTTACTCAAACTCATCTCAGAAGAAGCCATAAGAAAGAATCTAGGATGGCAGTTAAGAGCACAGACTTCTACACCAAACTTGCTCAGGTCCAGTCTTCACTCTGCTTCTTATCAGCCATATAACTTTGGACAGGTTTCCTATCCTCTCTGATTTTGTTTCCTCTATTGTAAAATAAGGAATATAAAAAAAGAAACATCAAAGTCAAGTGGCTTTTTGGAATTGAATGAGTTATTGTAAGGAGAGTTCTTAGAATAGTACCTGGCACATAGTTAATGCTCATTTAAGTTAGTTATTTTTACCATTTGTTTTTTCTTTTTTATCTTGGCCCCTGGTCTTCACATCTACACAGCTGCCATGGTTACAAAGCAATCACAATTACCTGGTCATACGCCCTCCATTTCCTTTTTTACCTGTAGCAATGAATAACTCAGACCTTCCTCCAAAACCTTCAGTGATTTTCAGATAAGAAATTTTTGACATCATCTGTGGCCACATTCCTAGTTGGCTATATCTTGTCTATGTCCAAACTAGTCTTTAAATTCCCAGTGTTGGAATCAACCAATGAACAGAACTAATTTTATACCATGAGCTTAAACCATCCATCCCTATCTCTCATCTTGAATTATCTAGTCTTCTCTATGAGCCTATTTGATCAAACTGTCATCAGTTTCTGCCCAATATGATCTCAACATATTCACTCATTTGATAAGCATTTACTGATCCAGGAAACCTACTAGGTGCTAAGGAACCAGAGCAGTGTGAGCCTTCTGGTGCTGGCTAAGGAAGTAGGCAGCTGTCATGAGATGCATATACATATGGATATTTCCGTTTTATAACCTATCCTCAGAACTCTCCAGAGTTACATCTCTATGCAAAGTAAAACTGCCTGGTTCACAACTCCTGGTTCTCAGGAGGCCATGCTTTCTTTGCACAGCATGACTTTGGATCCTTGGTCACAGGTGATTGCCCAAAGACTGGATCTGGCCCAAGAATAGTTAATCCATAATCTATTTGTTTTTTTTTAAATTATGATCTATTCCATGTAATAAAAAAGATAATTTGGGCCAATAAGGCTTCCCTGTAAATATAAGCCAATAATACTTGAGGCTATTAGTAATAGGAGGTAAAGTGAAGGATGCTGTGAAGGAGAGTTTGGGACCATGGCAAGCTGTGTTAATTTACACATTAATCACCATCAGTGTTTGATTGCTGGAAGGACTCAAAGGGTTTATTACAGGCAAAGGATATAGTTCAACAGCCGGAGAAGAATATGCATTGACAGAGGTCCAAGGAGCTCAGACACAGGCCCCTTTGTTCTTCCTTGTCTGATTTGTGTTGCACAAGACCCACTCCAAACCATCACTGGGGTGTGCGCGAAGCACCTCAGTGCCAGAAAGCCCAAATTCAGCTCATGATGAAGGTCTCAAAGGATAAGCTATCTGACCAGCCATAACCACTGAAGTCTCCCTGACCTAAGTCATAAATCCAATTATTATGATTAAACAATGCTGACAGGCTGGCATATCCCACTCATGGATGCATAGTCACAGAACATCATACGCTTTTAGTTAAAATATTTCATACTGTTGGCCAAGGGTCAGTAGCTCCAGAAATAAGCAAGAGAACAATCAGACCAGCTGAGGTTAACTCTTTCACAAGTTTACACTACTTGAGTAGAAACTATGCATAAGCATAAAAAGCTGCTAATGGAAAGAGATCCACAGAGGAGTTAGAAGCTAAAAGTGAACTAGAATGAGCAGAAGGTGGGGAATGGGGGAGATGCAAGGTTTTAGGGCTTTTTCCATCTTTAATGACTTTTCAGATCCCATTCCATTTTCTCTTTATTCAAGTAAGCTAAGTAAATACTTGTTCTTTATAAAACAAAGAAGAAAAAACAATACTCCAGGTTGACCTTTCTAAATATGGCAATTACATTTCTCTGATCTGAATTCCTGAGAGAAATGTTAAAGTTTAAGGGAGGCCTAATGAGCCATATCCCTTTGACTACAGATTCTGAACAAATTCAGAAATTCATGAGAGCAAGAAGATAGACCTTAAAATATCAGTTTATTATAAGGAAATGGATGAAGTAGAATAAGGGTAGGATGCACACTTTCTCCAAGCAACAGTTCCAAAAGGAAAATCCAGAAATATTTGAGATAAGCATGTCCTTTGTCAGTCTCAGCAAACAAGTAAATCAATCCTCCTTCCTGGGAAATTATGAGTTGCAAATAAAGAACAAACTCAAAGGGTCATTGTAACTGAAGTCCTCTCACATGAGAACAGAAGATTGAGTTGAAAGGAATATAATTGACATGATAGAAAATATTCATGACTCATTAAAATATCACAGAAACTTTACTTTTGATGGAGGTTCTCTTTGTTCCACTCTTCCCTATGAGCTGGGCCCCTGGAGTTTCCTCAAATTCATTCACATATAATAACCTCCCTTAATAGAAGGGCAAAGGGCACCCCACCCCACTTAGAGTAACTCACTTTACATGGCAAAACACTAAGTGAAATTTTGAATAATGAGGGTGGCACCAATCCTTCAGGTATCTAAGGCTCCTTGAGTTTGAGATAGAGACATGGATTTGCTCATGAAAATCAGCCTACCACTTTCCACTTTTGTAGCAAATAAAAATCTAGCTGCAAACGCAACTTATTGAATGTTCAAGAATTAATCAGCTTCCCTTCACATTAGTCTGCAATTTATCTCTGTGCCTCCAAGATTCTTTCTAACACCACAATTAGGGAAGCTGAAATACTGAAATAAAAGCATCTACTATAGTCTCTTCTCTCCAGTTGGAAACACAAATTATTAGGAGAAATGTAGGAGACTGCCTGCAGAGATGTGTCTTCCAGTGCCTTGTAATGGACTTTTTTCATTAAATATCATGAGGGGTACTAATTGGCTCTTCTGGTATGCTCAGCCCTGTACCACACCAGAATTATTCTGGTGATAGCCATGTTAAGAAGCAAAAAATAAAGTTGTGAGCTCCAGAGTGAATGCAAATGTTAAATAATATCCACAAAAGAAAAGTTATGTAAGGAAAAAAACTAATCATTTAAGAATTCTGATCAAATTGTAAATTCCCAGCTTATCAAGTATCTGGAATCAAGACAGAAGGTATAGAAATAAGGGAGTGACTTTGGGAGGCCGAGGTGGGTGGATCACAAGGTCAGGAGTTCAAGACCAGCCTGGCCAAAATGGTAAAACCCCATCTGTACTAAAAATACAAAAAATTAGCCGGGTGCAGTGGTAGGCACTTGTAATCCCAGCTACTCGGGAGGCTGAGGCAGGAGAATCACTTGAACTCGGAGGGCGGAGATTGCAGTGAGGTGAGATCGTGCCACTGCACTCCAGCCTGGGTGACAGAGTGAGACTCCATCTCAAAAAAATAAAAAAAATAAGGGAGTGGCCGGGGGCGGTGGCTCACACCTGTAATCCCAGCACTTTGGGAGGCTGAGGCAGGTGAATCACGAGGTCAGGAGTTCCAGACCAGCCTGACCAACATGGTGAAATCCCATCTCTACTAAAAATACAAAAGAAAAAAAAAATTAGCTGGGCCTGGTGGCATGCACTTGTAATCCCAGCTACTCGGGAGGTTGAAGTTTCAGTGAGCCGGGAGGTGGAAGTTTCAGTGAGCCGAGATCACGCCACTGCACTCCAGTCTGGGCGACAGAGCAAGACTCTGTCTCAAAATAAAAAAAATAAAAAAATAAAGAAATAAGGGAGAGCTAAGGCCCTCAATATAGGTAGATGGAATTCAAAAGATACTATTGCATTCTTATATTTCATATTTTTAGAAAGATTGCATAAATATATTTTATTTATATATAACCACAGTGTTAATTTAAAATGAGATATACAACTTTCTAAGACTTATGCAAGTAAACAAAATATACACTTGACCCTTGAACAACACTGGTTTGAACTGCATGGGTTCATTTAATGCGAGTTTTCTTAAGATAACTAGGATAAAGGCCTTCATGATGATCCACTTCCACTTAATGAATTGTAAATATATTTTCCCTTCTTTATGATTTTCTTAATAATATTTTCTTTTCTCTAGCTTATCTTATTGTAAGAATATAGTATATAATATATATAACATATAAAATATGTGTTAATCAACTGTTTATGACATTGATAAGGCTTCCAGTCAATAGTAGCCTATTAGTAGTTACATTCTGGGGAAGTCAAAAGTTATCTGTGAATTTTTTACTAAGCAACAGGTCAGCAACCTAACTTCCACATTGTTCAAAGGTCAAATTAAATTAAACAACAAATCTGATCTTATTGACTCCATCTCTCCACAGTAGTGGCTGGAGTTTGGGGGACCTCCAGGAATGGAAGACCCCTCTCAATTCTCATGCAGAAGCCAGCCTGGGCTGGGTATAGTGGCTCATGCCTGTAATCCTAGCACTTTGGGGGGCTGAAGCTGGAACATCACTTGAGCTCATGAGTTGGAGAACAGCCTGGGCAACATAGCAAGGCCCCATAAAAGAAAAAAAGAATTAAGAAGCCAGCCTGGTGAGGAAGCCCTCTCATGAAAGGGCACAGTAAGGCACTTCCAGTTCTAAAGTGCTCATATCCCATTGATACAAACTTTCAACCCACCTTCCTTACCTATGGTGATCATTTCTTCATTTTCAGTCCTGGTTTAGAAATACTTAATTGTTCTAGATTCTCTGCCATTTACTATAGTTCAATTCGTCTGAAAGCTGTAATCAAGGGTGGTCAGTGGTTTATTAGTCTTGTAGGAATCCCCCTACTCCCCGCCCTTTAACCCAGCTGTAACGTATCTCATTAGCCCAAAGCTGATCTGATACCTATACTCATCTATTTTACTCTGTGATAGGCCAATCCACTAATTTTACATTTTCTTATCTTTTCCCTAAGAAACTGAAAATTTTAACACATCACACTAAAAGAATATCCTGTTTTGTTGTGTCATTAATTCTACTAAATTATGATATCCGTGATGTTGATGTTTTCTCTCCACACATTTTTGTTCCCATTCTTTTTGATATGCCAAGCTTGTTGATGTAACACATGACATAATAATTGCTACGGCAAGAGAAATCACCTACCAACATTTCCAGTACTTTCTCAAGTCTTATCTAACCCAAATCTCAACATTATCCCAACAAGTCATTCCACATATTTTGACCCAAGTTATGGCTACCTGACCACGTCTCTCTGTACTGTTCATTTATCTTGTAAGCAGGTCTAGGTACACAGAGGTAGAATCATATTCAAACAAAACTAGATAAAAGCAGCTTACAAAACTAAATAAACAATGTACAGTACTGAGTTTTGAGATAAAAATGGGTAGAATATACATAGATAAGCATAGAAAACAGACTAAAATACACATTTAAACATTATCTGTGTTGCTATTGTGGGGGCAAAATTAACAATCTTTAAAAAATTATTGCTCTTTGAATTTTAGCAGTTCAATATTTTATATGTATTATTTTACAATATAAATAATTCATAATATGTAGATATAATCTGTAAATAGATACAATACTTAAATAAATACAATATGTAAATAAATACATATTTCTCAATAAGTTCTAAAATAGGTTAATAGAAAATCATGATATAAAATTTATTTCATTAATTATCCCAGAAATAGAGTGATTACATTCTATAATATGAAAAAGACGTATAGAGCTTTATCACTTACCACAAAGTCACTTCTATAATTTCTTTTTGAACATTCATTGTTTTCTATCAACCCAGAAGAATAAGTGCACTCAGATTTGTTTTTCTTCTTTGCCAAAATGTGACGTATATGAAATCCTACCTTTATTAATATTATGAAACATGTCAAAATATACACTTTCAAATTAGTATTATGTTTCACTCTTCTCAGCCAAGAAACAGGTAGTACCCTAACTGAACAATTTTAACAAAAAAGCCTTTTGAGATGTGGTGATGCTATTAACAGATGCACCACAACAAAATCCTGAGTTATTGGCTATCTTCAAGTCTAAAGCAAGGCATTCCATATTGTGATTTATAATTTTAAGTGGACTGAGCAATCATCCCTCCCAGGAGAGTTGAAATCAAATCCATCAAAGACAATTAAGGTAAACAATCAATGCTACCAAGAAAAATACAATTCCCAAAAGTAGATTGAAACTGCTTATGGACAAATGCTCAAATGCAACATTTTTACTCCTTCTCACTATGTGGAGAGACCAATCTAAATTACCATTGTCACAAAATATTTTATCATCAAAATGCAAAGGATAAGCAATCTGAAATAAGCAATGCAAGAGAAGTCTAGTGTTGCATTTTAATAAAAGCATTAAAAATAACATCTGGGGTGCACATATCAGCTTTTTTGATGTCAAAGATAAATTACTATTCCACAAGGACAATAGCTCTAACTTCCACCATTAATGGAGAAAGAAAATAAAGAAAAACAACATTTATTAAGGGCATTACTTATAAATGTGGAGGTAATGTTCAAGTTGAGATTTCACAGCATTTCTTATGGGCTCAGAGCAAATTGTACAAGATTAAGAGAAATGTTAATATCCACATAGAAATACTTTCCAGACTCAGTCCCGTCCTGCTACCATCCCAGTCTTCTTACTGAATTCTAAGCCCACTACTGCTCCCATGCTTGGTCCATATTCCTCTCACTCACCCTGCTCCTCCTATTCAAACCTTAGTCATCTTCCAAAACACAGGTTAAGACTTACCTTTTTCCTAAAACTATTCTCTTCCACAGCAACATGTGCCTTTTAAAACCCCTTCTGTACCCACTCTCTATTGTTTATAACCCCTTATATACTTTCTGTGCAGATGGAGAGATCTTTTACTGGTTTCTATGTATTGACTATGTAACCTCAATTAAATTGTAAGCTGCTTGAAGGCAAGCCCTCTGTTTATTCACTGAGTCCCCAAATGTTTCCTTCAACATCGTTGTTATAATATTGATGAGAAAAAATTGATTCCGGGCCAGGGCCACGGTCCGTGTGGAGTTAGCACATTTTCCCCTTGTCTAAGTGGGTTTTCTTCGGGTACTCTAATTTCCTCCCACATCCCAGAGATGTTCCCATTCGGTGAACTGGTTTGTCTATATGGTCCCATTCTTAGTGAGTGTGAGTGTATGACGGCACCCTATGATGGAATGGTGTCCTGGCCAGGGCTGGTTCTGTTCTTGTGCCCTGATCTGCTGGGATAGGCCCTGGCCACCCTCCACCCTGAAATGGAATAGGTGGGTTTAAAAATGAATACAAATGATTGACAAGTAAAAGTTTGTCAAGTATACTATAATTCTACAAATGCACTACAATAAACAATGTAGTCCAGGAGTGCTCAGTGAGCCACCATATTTGTTATTGGTTGTTTTCTAGCTTCTTGGTGGAAGGAAGTGATCTTTAAAATTTTTGTTTTATAAACACCGATTCCTTGATTTAATTTATCATCACCATGACTTCTCTCATTCATCAATTCACCAAAATTGGGTAAATCCTTACCTTACTTGTTTTGATTCATCTTTTCTTAAATATATGTGTAGCTCAATGTTTAACATTAGAAATGTGTTAGGTCTTTATTTAGAAGTTTGGTGATGCTTTTGTGACCAGAAATATGCCATTGGAGTATAACTCTTTTTTACACCAATTAGCCCATGGTAAAATTGGTTTTGTTTTACATTGTTTCACTTAAAGTCGTTAATTCTGAGACTAAAATCAGTGTGCAGGAAGTTTGCACTCAATATCAGAACATGCAGGGAAGGCAGAGAGAGAAATCAGGTTATGGTAAAGGCGTAACAAGAATTCAGCTGACCCTCTAAGGAGCTCTGAAATTCAGCTGGAGCATAAAAGCTGTTCCCCATTGCAGTTGGGAGCCAGGCCTTTATATTCCCCTACCCACATCACAGGTCACAGGATGCTGGCTACCCCAGAAAGGGATGTGATCTTGCGGGAGATGGCCAACTCTGGCCAAGGCTGACCAGGCGAGACTGAGAGCTGAGGACAGTCTCCCAGAAGTTAAACAAACAGGCTGTTAAGTCCTGGGTGGGGAGTCCATGCAGCACATCACATCACTTGTCTAACCTTCCTTTTATATTGATACATTGTCGTGAATGTCACCTAGTTTGTTTGTTTGCTTACATTTAAACTTTCATTTCTGCACTCCATTCTCCTTTTTGCTTTGAGGTGACTTCTGAGAGGAAAAGTAACAGGACCTTCTGGAGAGTGAACTACTATAGTTCTACTACGTTGGTGCAAATGCATGCAATTGTTGAGGACTATTTGAGGAGCCCACAGAAAGGGTCTAGCTCTACATTTTCTTGAAAAGATTCCACCCAAAAGAACTTTTTTTTTTTTTTTTGGTTGGGGGAGATGGAGTATTTGCTGTTTCCCAGGCTGGAGTGCAATGGCACAATCTCAGCTCACTGCAACCTCTGTCTCCCAGGTTCAAGTGGTTCTCCTGCCTCAGCCTCCTGAGTAGCTGGGATTACAGGCATCTGCCACCACGCCCAGCTAATTTTTGTATTTTTAGTAGAGATGAGATTTCTACTAAACGAGGTTTGGCCAGGCTGGTCTTGAACTCCTGACCTCAGATGATCCACCTGCCTCAGCGTCCGAAAGTGCTGAGATTACAGGGGTGAACCACCACACCAAGCCCCAAAAGAACTTTTCCTCAGAAACCATAAAAGAATTGAAGATGTACCTTCAAGTACCAAAGCTGATGGATGGCAGTGGGGGCAGGTTGGTAATTGATCAGCCAAAAAGACCTGATACTTATGCCAGAGAACTGTAGGCTGAAGTCCCCAATTATCTTACTGTGAAATTTCATCTAGCTTTAATAATCATGTAAACATTAGAAGTTATTACCACCAACCCCTACACAGGCCAAATGTATCCAAAAAACATCTTTCCCATATGAACTATCAGATCTGTGTCCATAAGGACACAACGTGCATACTGAAGGCACTTAAAACAATGACTTCAGGTCCACTCACAGGTGCCATGGGTTCCATTAGTGGCACTGAAATACTAATTTTCTAAAAGATACCACAGAGACTTTTAGAAGTCTATTGACCTTCAAAAAACGAGTCTTCCCACTGTATCCTCTTGCAGATCAGATGTAATGTAATGCATTTCAGCTCGTTTCAAGAACAACGGCAGGTCTACTCTTAAGAAGTAGTGTAAGTAAAGAGACATTTAAAAAATTAAAGCAACATTAAAAGTGGAGGCTAAATATTAGAGAGCATATCTTGGAAAAATAAAATTTGTTGCATCTTAGCAAAATCAGTGAATCAGTCAATACCTCTGCTCAAGTAAATAAAGGATTTATGGTAGATCTAATAATACAGACAATAAGCTCAGACAATAAGCAAATGGACTAGAAAGTGCAGGAAGTTGAAGCTTCAGGACACCTCATTGCCACTCGACCCTAGGTCACTTTAAAGACCCTGTATTTATTTTCAGAGTTCTGTATTATTTTTCATAAAGAGCACCCCCAAAGTTGTATAAGCCTGATGCACAAAACCTGAATACTCCACCTGCTAACAGCCTATAGACATACAAAAAGCTAGTATTATGTGAAAAAGTAAGAGGTATTTGTGTCTCATGGTGATTTCCATCCCCCACATACAATAGTCACTCTTTAGATATCCTGAAATAAAATGTCACAAAATATGCATCTGTGATATGAAATACCTAACTCAACGCTGAGAATTGTCATCATAGCAACCAATTTAGATACTCAGGTTAAAAAGTGAATACATGTGAAGGTAAGTAGTATTTTTTAAACAATTTTTTTTGTTTAAACAGGTATTAAATTGAACACGTACTATGGGCTATGCACAGTATTAGGCCTTTGGAAAATAAATTTCAAATGAACAGCAGAGTTCAAATGATCGGAAGCACTTTGTTTGAAATATGAATAGGCAATGTGCAAAAATTACAGCTTTAACCAATAAGCCTATAGTCTTTGTGAATTTGGAGGAAATAAAAATAAAAAGATTTCTAAAGAAACATCTATGTGTCATAGGATTTTTTATTTACGTCATCATAGAAGTTTAAGGCTCTGTAATGCATTTTCTATATCTTCCATCTATTTGGCCTCACACACACATAGGTCATACTTTTTATGAGGGTTAATGACTTTGGGGTCACTATTCTGCAAGATGGAAGTGCCAACAGCATTGAAGAGCAAGTGGAGCAGTAACAAGTAAATCATTCATTCATTCATTCAACAAATGTATGTTAAGTACAGCATCTGCCATGTGCCATGCACTGTGCTATGTGCCAAACACGCACTAGTAGGCAGAGAATGAATAACAATTTTAAGACATCTGATTACACATTATAAAATTAGATAAACAGGATGTCTTGAGGATATATGGGAAACCTATGGAATCCAGAGATAACTGAGAAGAAGTTCAGAAAAGACTTCCCAGAGTAAATGATATTTAACTAGAATCCCCAAAATAGCAAAAGTGTTCCAGGGGTTGAAAAACAGTCAAGATATTTAGAACATAGAATGGATTGAGAGAAGCTAGAATGGGGTAGGAGAAAGCCAGATCACAAAAACTCTGCCTTTTCATTTTAAGGGATTTGCAATTGACCTAAGGACAAGAAAAAGAAAGATACTATGATATTTGGAAGCAGCCCTGAATCAACATTCTATCTCCAATAAAAATTAAATGATGTGAACTAAAGCGTAATATTTAACTTGTCAGAGCCTCAGTTTTTTCATCAGTAATGGATGAATAATAACTTATTAAATGATGTTGTGTGAAGCAAATACGATAGTAGATGAGAAAGTAGTATGGAAAAAAATGTATAGACATGTTCTACAACTATAAAATGCCATTATTGCATGAATGATTGTGAATTGCGCTTAGGAAATGACATCAAAATTGAAGACAAAGTGCAATGATATCCAAAGGCCACTCAACCAAGAGGATCTATGCTTTCTTCAATGCAGTTGATGTATGGCAGAGGATGAAGTGTGACAACACAGCCAGTGCAGTCAGCACATTCCACTGCATCACAGCACGTGGCGTGGAAATGCAACCAGGTCTCTTTCCAACTCCACAAAGATCCAAGGATATTCAGAAGGACTTTGCTGAATTCACACATTTTGCAATGCAGTCATGCATGTTGGGAAGGTTCTATGTGTAATCCTATGAAGGTTACTTTTCTAAATTAAAAGGATAACACTGAG
Organism: Pongo abelii; assembly: GCF_028885655.2. Classification (NCBI taxonomy): domain Eukaryota; kingdom Metazoa; phylum Chordata; class Mammalia; order Primates; family Hominidae; genus Pongo; species Pongo abelii. Next base: position 53,324,052 of record NC_071997.2, on the reverse strand, counting down.
GGACATATTAGGATTCAATCATCATAAACATACTAGCAGATTGAGAGCTTCGCTCTGTCTCTCTAATCAAATTTAACACTATAGTGATCCTGTAAGTTTGAAGTGAATATTAACTCCATTTGAGAAACTGAAGTTAAGACAAGTAGCTTGTTCAATATTATACCACCAATAAGTGTTTGAAATGATATTTGAACCCATTATTGTCTGACTCCTCTATCATGTACAAACTTACATAGTAAGATACAGCACCATGAAAAATATAGAGACTTGTACTTCTGGGTTAAAATAGTATCTCCAATGCAATGCAATCATCCCCAAATAAACACTCTCCTGTCAATTAGAACAAGCGGAAAAGGCAAAAAGTACTATCAAAAAATACTGCTAAAAATTAAGATATATACATAGAATAGCACTAGACTCTAGGCGGATTTCCTTTCAATGTAAGATTATTTGGATTTTGATTTAGAAAGACTCATGAAATTGAATGTGAATCAACCGAAGTTCAACCAGGCCTTACTGCCATAAACCTCTTTTGAAGTCATAAAAATGCATCCCTATGTACCCCAAAGCTGTATTTCATTTTGAAAGATAATTAGATTGATAAGATATTTGTGTAAACATAAAGCATTTGAATTTTAGCCAGACATTGGACAAGGCCTGTTATTTTAGACTTGTGGATAAGTTGAAGAAACACGAGTGAGTACCTTTAAAGTATAAATAATTCAACCATACACTCAGTGGGAAATGCTTAATGGATTGATAGCCACCTGTACAACTAGTAGCTGGTTTGTATTACTATCCCAAAAGGGAAAATGTTTACCAAATTATAAAATGGCAGCAAATGAGAAATAAGATCTCACTGGTTTGATTGCAGAATCAGCGCCTGCAAGTACTGAATAATATGAAATGTTAATAGGGACAAATAAAACTCCTCTGGGAACCAAAAACTAAGTGCAACAGTATTGGAGTAAAAATTACTGATGGTCAGTTATCCATATCAAGAGTTCGCTTCAGAGAACACGGTGGAAAGGAAGGCAATAGGTCTCTGCAGATCATGGGGTGGAGATATCAAAGTAGGCAATGACAAGTCAGTTACTTAAATAAAATCACAGTGTCTATGACCTCGGAGCAAGATTCTCACTGTCACATGCAATAGTGTGCCCTGTTCAGTTCTCCATCTCTAAAGACACCCCTGGCAAATTAGAAGAGAACAGGTTGATCAAGAGCTGAAAACCAAGCACATAATTAAAATGCCAAGAAATTCAAGTCAAAAGGCAAGATCTTTAAATCTAAAAACACCAGGAGACTCTCTTGCTTCTTTTGATAGTAAATCCGTCATTTCATTATGGATAAATGGTGGTTTGGCAATGTTTGTGTGGTGGCAGAAATTGAGAGGACTTGGAGAGAATGCATTGTAATAATGAGTGAACACCTCTATAAAATCTCTGAAATTCTTCCTCTAAATGAGGCTTGGGACATCACATTGCTTGCTCTCATGAGGTTCACAGGCTCTGAGGGCTCAATAAAACCTTCTAAGTTGTACAAATATCTTTGTCTTTTTTATATTACCCTGAGCCCCTAAGGAATCATGCAATAAGAGAAAACTCCTTATCTTGGTAACAGAAGACATTCATAAACATTTGATGAATAAGTTAATAAAAGATAATTAATTCTGCAAGGGTAGAGAGGCAGAGCATTCTTACCAGACTACCCTAAAATTAAATGGAGATGTTAAGATTCTAGCTGAATACTTGTTGAGTATTTTAAAAAGGAAATTAATGTTAATAGATTAAGTAGGGTAGGGTAACTATCTTGAGATTCTTGATTATAAATATTTCTAATGACTTTGAAAGGAGTTCTGAGGAACAAAATACACACACATACTCTCTCTCTCTCTCATACACACAAAAATACACACACACACAGTGTGAGCCAATTAGTATAACTAGAGGGAGTCCTCAGAACAGCCCAATGCCAGCAGCATAGAACCTTCTCCCTAAACAAAATCTCATCCCAGGTCTCCAAACTTCCTCTCACGATTTCCTTGCTCTTTCCTTACTACCAAATTTGAACCTAGTTTTGTCCCATTTTAAGACATTAAATGGGTGCAAGACATTTCCCTTTGAAAATGTGTTAAAGGACTAGATGCTTTAGGGAACATCTTCCATTTAAAGAGATGCGTGTGAGGTCCACGCTGGAGCACTGAACTGGGGGAAGGGAGTGCACTCTTCTATGGCACTGTCCTACTTCTTTGCAGAGTTCTGCCATTCCTCCATTTAAAATATACCCTCCGGAAAGAAAGTGCAATATTATTATTGACAAATCACTTTGATTTGCAGTCTTTGACTTTTCCTCAGTCAAGTACACAAAAGCTAATGCCCTGCTTTCCTTGTGAAGAAAGAAAGGGGAGGGGAACTTTGCCTGTCAAAGCATTTCAAACAGTAGCCGATTAGAGTAGAATGTGTTTTGTAAAGAAATGGGGTTGTTTTCTTCATCCTCTCAGCAAAGCTTTATGCCCACACTACCTGTTGGAGCCTGCCTATGGATAATTTAGTAGCTTCAAATTGTATACTGCATCAAAAACTCCCATTAATCTTATATTCTTATGGCTACCACTATTTTCTTTTTCTTTTTTTTTTTTTTTTTTAATCTACACAAGCAGAGCAAATATTCCTATTTCTTTTTCTTTTTTGGAACTTCCTGAACTTTATTTATTTATTTATTTTTTAATTTTCTTTTTTTTTTTTTCTTTGTGTCATAAATCTCTCAACTTATACTTGGCAGCAGAAAGGAAACCAAAACTGACATTTGATACTGAACGCATTGGCTAAACCTTTCCCCAGGGTTACCACATCAGAAGAAGGACTACGACGCTCAAAAAAATTCAAAGCCACTTCCATATAAAAGCTTCCCAACCTTAAGGTCTTTCTCTCAACCTAGTTCTAGAGGGATTTATGCTTGCAAGTTTTATCTCCCTGAGTAAAAATAACTGCAAAGTAAGCAGTATGTAAATAGCGTATACAGAATTGAAAGAGAAACAAACAGAAATTAGGAGAACTAAGAAATAAGACACTCAGGAAAAAAAGCTAATGCTCATATGTTATTCAAAGGGAAAACATAGTTGGTGTGCCTCGGAAAAAACCTCTTTAGGAATATAAAAGAAATGCCATGAACAGGATGCCACATCAACAGGAGATACATACTGTTAATAAATGTTCCTGATGGTTGTTAAATATCATCTTTTGTTCAATTTTAAGAGGAAAATTTATTTCATTTTAAATGTTTTTTAAAATTCAATTTAGTGATACACAGAATTTACATTTAAATAATATAAAATGCTGTTGTAATAGGATTTTTGGCTTATTATCAATAATGTCCCAAACATCATTTATTACTTAAAGGTAGATTTACTGAGCAATTAGCCAAGAGAGCATTCTAATTAAAAATTAAATCCATGTTCAAATAAGCATAATCAAATATTCACTATAATTCTCTAAAACACATTAATAGCTACAAGAGTATGTGGTTTTATCACATAGTTTTAAAAAAAACTCATCATCTCTACAGTGAAACTACTCTGAAAATATACTCAGAAATCACCTTTCTTGGGAGGCTGAGTAATACTTTGAATCAACGTGATTGCATGGTGTGCCTTTAATTTCTTCTTAATGGAAGGTAGAAATTAAACAGCCATAAATAGGGGAGTACAAACCTGGAATGTGTAGAAGACTCTGGAGCCAGACTACCTGGTTCAAGACCTTATTCGCTGCCTGACCTTAGATAAATTACTTACCATTTTCACAACTCAGTTTTCTTATGGGTAAAATGGGACTCATAACAGCAACACTTCACAAGGTTATTGTAAAACTTAAGCTAATATATGTAAAGCCCTTAAAAAGATACCTGGCACATCACATTCTTTGCAGTAATATGGATGCAGCTGGAGGCCACTGTCCTAAGCTAATTAATGCAGAAACAGAAAACCAAACACCACATGTTCTCATTTATAAGAGGGAGCTAAACACTGAGTACACATGGACATAAACACGGGAACAATAAACACTGGTGACTACTGGAAGGGGGAAAGAGGAAGGGAGGCAAGGATTGAAGAACTACCTGCCTATTGGGTACTATTCTTGCTACCTGGGTGATGGGACCCAGCATCATGTAATATACCCACGTAATTTTTTGTTGTACAGCATTTGTACAACAAACCTCAGCATCATGTAATATACCCACGTAACAAACCTGCACAAGTCCCCTTGAATCAAAAATAAAAGTTGAAATTATTTTTTAAAAAGATACCTGGCACATAGTCAGTGCTCAACAGATCTAGGCTGTTATTGAGATAGGAAGATGGCCTACAGCAGAAAACTGAGTAGGGTTAGCATGAAGCTCCTGAGAATGCTGCTTAATTCTGTGTGACTGGTCATGCTTATTTAACCTCTCTGAGCCCCCACCTTCTCATCTTTAAATAAAGGTAACTCCAGTTTCTACCCCATAGATTGTTAAGAGGATTGAATGGAGGTAATGAGGCTGAGTTCATTGTTAGGATTCAGCTGGGGAAGCTCACACTAAACAATGTGCCACACTTCAAATGTAGAGGGACAGACACACTTCAGATGTGGCACAGGGCCTTGGTACTATCTGCTCTACATGTGAGAAAGACTTTTTGCCCCTATGCTTATTGGAAATATTCAAGGCAATTTTATTCATCTTTTTTTTTCTTTTACATGAAGTTAAAAGCAAAAGATAGTGCTCCTAAAGACCTGCCAGTAATATCAGCCGTTTTGTCTAATACTGCAGCTTTCAGCAAATCATGCTCAGACACCAAAGTAAAGGGGGCATGGTCTGTTCATCTCATTTTCTCAGCTGGATGAATTTAGAGCTGTTAGAATATAGTCAAATGTAGATTAATTACCTGTGCTTCATGGAAAAGAAGTGGAAGAGGTTTTGCATCTCTGCTCACTTATCCCTTCACAATGCACTCACTAAAATGGTGACACCACTTGGAACTGCAATCACCTTCTACCAACTATCGAAGATGGCAATGAGTGAAATGGCATTTTATTCAAGTTCTAAAGGCCAGTATGTCTCAACCCAGACTGACCCAGAAAAATGCTAGGAGAAGCAGTTCTGACGTGGGCACAACGTGAGGCTTTGGTTTGTCTGATCTGACTGCTAATGAACATGATTTTGAGTCATCTCTGTTACTTGGGCACTTTCTCTGCAGAGGAAACACAGAAAAGCCTTTCCTCACAGACTTAAAAGTCAGTCAGAAAAACGGTTTCAACAGGTACCAACCTGGACAAGATTCCAAACAGAGTCGATACGATCTGACGGTGGGATTAGGTGGAGACCCTCAATTTCTGCAACCTTCTTCAGGGCTTCCTGGACTTTGTCTCCCTTTGATTTTAGGTGGATAACGCAGATGAAGAAAATGGGATCATTTTATCTAGAAGGTTTAGGTATTAGCTAGGCACGGCAGAGAACAAGGTGGCATGGATATGAATGAAGAGTGAGAGATTTGGCGAATTCTACCACTCTCATTTGCAAATGTAAAGGCAGTGCCTCACTCTGCTGTTTAGGCCTGAATCAGTGACCTTTCTCTTGCTAAAGATTATCATTCTTTAAGGAGGCTGTTCCTACTCATGCCTGCACTCCAGTCTAAGTTAGATATCCTATTTATATACCCCTTGTGGTAGGCAGAATTCCATAATGGCTCCCAAATTTCCCCCTAAAGTACATGCCGTGTATAATCCCTGGGACCTTTGAATATGATAAGGTAGTCTGTTCTGTGTTGGGGTTATATGACACAGTTCACTTTAAGAAAAGCAGATTATCCTGAGTAGACCTGAGGTACTCACTGAGCCCTTAAAAAGGACTAGACTCTTCCTGAAGAAAGAGATTTGAAGGATGTGGGACATTTAAAATGAGAGATCATCCACTGCTGGCTTTGGAGGTGGAGAGGCCCCATATGGCATGGAATATGGGCTGAGAGCCATCCCCTCATTGACAGCCAGCAAAGAAATGACGACCTTATTCCTCCAGCTGCAAGACACTGAGTGCTGCTATAACCAACCACATGAGCTTGGAAAAGTACCGCGAACTCCAGATGAGAATGCAGCTTAGCAATGACTTGATTTAGTCATGTTATGAGACCCTGAGCAAAGAACCTAGTCATGCCACACCCAGATTTGTGACCTACAAAACTGTGAGCTATTAAGTGGATGTTGCTTTAAGCTGATGAATTTGTGGTAACTAGTTATACAGCAATACAAAATTAATACATGCCCATAGGACCTTGTACTTACCTTCCAAAATACTTATCCATGGCATTCATCCTTAGGGTGTGTGTACGTATGTGCGTGTGGGTGCATGTGTGTTCTGCACTTGACAGTAAGCTGTATGAAGGCAGGGAATATATCTTTTACTCACTCTTCTGTCCTCAGCACCTAGCCTAGTGCCTACAATAAAATGCTCAATACCTGTAATCCCCGCAGTTTGGGTGGCTGAGGCAGGCAGATCACCTGAGGTTGGGAGTTCGAGACTAGCCTGACCAACATGGAGAAACCCCATCTCTACTAAAAATACAAAATTAGCAGGGCATGGTGGCACATGCCTGTAATCCCTGCTACTCGGGAGGCTGAGGCAGGAGAATTGCTTGAACCCAGGAGCTGAAGGATGCAGTAAGCTGAGATCGTGCCATTGCACTCTAGCCTGGGCAACAAGAGCAAAACTCTGTCTCAAAAAAAAAAAAAAAAAAGAAAGAAAACCTCAAAGAACATTTGTTTGCAAATAGTGCATATATTAATGAATCCTTTTAAATCACATTATTTTTCATTAGATAAATCAATGTATTTCTATCATGAAGTCAGAGTGATACTGTTTTCATTTACATTAAATTATATTACTTTCATTTACATCCTATTTTCTTGATCTAATGTGTTTCTTTCATTAATGTTTTTTGTTTGGTTTTTGAGACGGAGTCTTGCTCTGTCACCAGGCTGGAGTGCAGTGGCATGATCTCAGCTCACCGCAACCTCCACCTCCCGGGTTCAAGTGATTCCTCTGCCTCAGCCTCCCAAATAGCTGGGATTACAGGCATGCGCCACCACGCCCAGCTAATTTTTTGTATTTTAGTAGAGACGGGGTTTCACCATGTTGGTCAAGATGGTGTCGATCTCCTGACCTCATCATCCAGCCACCTTGGCCTCCCAAAGAGCTGGGATAACAGGTGTGAGCCACCACACCTGGCCCATTAATATTAAATAGACTGAGGCTGCTCAGGTGCAGAGTCAGAAGGCATACCCATCATCTATGGGACACGCTCTATGGGATACATTCTGCCCACTCTTTGTTTTCTCTCCAGGCCCAAGCCCTACACTCAAGTTGTGAGCAGCATACTGAGTGTCAGAATGCAAAATAAGTGTACACAGATGGTCCAGGCCATTTGAATCAAAATGATGTATGATACTTCTCTTGGAGAAGCCTTCTTTTTTCATTCCCTCCTACGTCTCGCTCTTTTCTCCTAAAGTTTCTTTCTCATCTGCCCTGTGATTGTCAACTCACCCTGCCAAGCTATATCTTGCTGAATACCTTAACTTCTGCCATTACCCAAGCCTACCCCAGACTATCTTTACATTTAGGATTCTCGTCTGTCTATAGTGACTTTTGACATCTTCACTGCATAAAAATGTGATCTTATTTACCAAGACCTATATTAAATGCCAACTATACTTTAAAACTCTCCTTGGTCTTCCTTCTCCATTCTTTCATATGTAGTACCCTAATTTCTGTGATGTCCATTCTATGAGAGGGCTGCTCCCACACATACGAAGTCCTGTCTGAAACATGAGCCTTCAGGTTCAGGAATACGCCTAGAGTGCCAGTACCATTTAAGTATTGATATATTCACCTACCGTTTTACCTTCGTTTAAAGTTGAAAACGATTTAAGGCAAGACCATCAAAGAGTATGTGAAGAGTTAAATAAGAAACCTTGAAAGCAACAAGCCCTATTCTCTGGTCTAAGTGGGAATTTGTGGTTGGTAACGCTGAAACTTCCATTAACCCACTTTCAATGGAGGCAAATGAATGGACATTAGAGTCTTGTCTGGTTTCATTCATGACACTTGGGGTGCTCCTCAGAACTTTCAAAAAAAGTTTATCAGCCCAGAAATACATTTTTAAAAGTAAAAGCAAAAAAATGTGAAAAATTCCTCTCATAACAGTAAAACAACATTGCAATATTTCTTTGTTATATACCTGGTGGGGATGAGGCAGTGAAATACAGAGATCAGAGAGAAAATGACCTGATATGAACTGACATTAATGTACTTGGGGATACAGTGTCAAACCAATGTCTAATTTTATGTTTTCCTAAATAGGCCAAAGCAAGTTTACTAAATAACCAAAAATATCTAAATTTTACTAAGCACTTGCTATGTGTCAAATGCTTTGAAGGCTGTATTTAATTTAATCTCTTTATAGCACTTCTGAGGTAGGCAAACATTGTCATTCCCATTTTACAGCTGAGTCCAGTACTGGTCCAATGCCACATGGCTAGTCAATGTCAGAGCTGGCACGCAAATCCAAGTTTGATCCCAAAGCCTGTTATCTTACCCACTATGTTACAGGGTCATGAGAAGTGGAAAAGGCATCATTCCAAACTGATACAATGGGGCTTCCACACTGATCCCACACTGATACAATGGGGCTGCTCTGGGTGTCCACAACACCCACTAAAAGATAAAAGGCTTCAGAATTGGGCTGCAGCGCCATATTATGGAGTCATATGCTTGCTAATCTATGCTCTTTACCCTCAGAAGAGAACTGGGCTAGACTCTCTGTGCTAAAAGTTATCAGAAAATAAATATTCTACCTTCCTTCCATTGCCCTAATACAGGGTTTCTCATCTTTGGCCTTATTTGCATTTTATTGTGGAAAACTGTCCTCTCCTATACACTGTACATTGTTTAGCAGCATCTGTTGGCTCCACCCACTAAATGACAGTAGCACCTTCCAACCAATTGTGACCACCAAAATGTCTCCGAGAAGGCCAAACATTTCTAGTGGAATGAGAGGGAATGACGGGGGGAAAATCACCCTCAGTTTAGAACCATTGTCCTGGTAGAATAAGTACTGAAATAGAAATTTTGAAACTCTGTGCTCAAGTCCTGCAGCAAGTCATAATTTTTCCTTGGTCTCCTTATCTGAAGAATACTGGTATATGTATTATCTAGAGCCTAGGGCTGTGGTAAGAGAAAAAATACAAAAATTAAGATGAGATAATGCCTATTAAAGTGGCAGCAGCAGGAGTAGGAATAATAGTATTTTAGCTCCCTTTATGAGTGATACAGACTTCAGAAAGAGTTGTAAAATGGAAAAAGCACTGAACTGGATATTGAAAAAGCTGGGTCCTATTCCTGGTTTTGACTCCAGCTACCTGTGTTTCCTGGGGAAAACACAGTATTATTATTACCATTATTATTATTATTATTATTATTATTAATTTACCTTACAACTTTCATTCCTCACATAGTAGTGCCCTATTTGTTTTGGAGAATTCTCTCTCCCTCACTGGCCGTAGTCACAGTGGGAAGGTAAACCCAGGTGCCGAGAAGCCCAACGGGCAGGTTCCTCCTCTCACCACCTCTGCACAACCATGAGGACAGCATGTGATCCATGCTAAGCCTACTTGCTCTTGCCCAGAGCTTTGACTCCTGATCAGGGAGACATGGATAAAAGTATCAGATGAATCCCATTGCATTCTCCCTAAAGACCATTCTTATGATTTTACCTCCTAGCCTTCCAAAATTGCCTTTTTCCATGCCTGGTTCTCCTCTCAATTCTGTGAACTTCTAATATTCTTCTGTCTCTGTGTGTACCAATTGTCCCCAGTTATTATTTGTTCTCTTCTTCTGAAGTAATAGGGCCCCAATTTTAGTTTGCCTTGTTGCCAAGCAGAATCAAATCTGTATTTCTCATATATTTTTAGGCATCTAGGTTGGGCTGTGCAATTAAGTTTGAGTCGTTTGGATGTAAGCACAAGTGATATGCATAAATTCCAAAACGTGTCCTCACAACGAAGGCATGCCTTCTTTTTTCCTCTCTTTTCCTATTTCTTGGAAGGTAGACATAATGGCTGGAGCTCCAACAAGCATCTTGGACCATGAGGTAATCTTGAGAATGGAAATTTTGCATGACAGAGCAAAAGATAGAGGATCTTGTTTCCCCGAGAGCATTATGCCAGACCTGGATTGATTATTTCTGAAATTCTTGAGCTTGATAGGAAAAATAACATTCTGTCTTGATTATTACGACAGCTATTTCTGTCTCTTGCACTGAACATAAGGAATTCACTCTTTGCTTCAGTTATCTCTGGTTACTGTCTATTGCTTGTGCCTCTTTCAGGTGAAGGTGATAGAAAATCCAATTCAAACCGGCTTAAACAATAAGAAAAAATTACTGGCTTACAGAACTGCAAAGTCCTCAGGTAACCCAGCCTTCAGGCAAAATTCAATCAACATTTCAAACAATGTCACTAGAGATCAAGTTTCTTTTCCATCCTGCCTTCCATAATTTCAACTTCACTTTCAATTTTCATATGTTGATTTCCTTGCAGCTCCAGCAACTTTTTTTGAGCTGATTAGAATGGTTGACACAGTTCAAAAACTCACATTTCTTTTTCACACCTCTTCACAGGAAGAGAAGAGTCTCCTGCAGTCGTCCCTAAAGAAAAAAAGAATCTCTCTCTCTCGAAACCAAAACCCAAACAAAACAGTCCTTAGGAAATATACCTTTACATTTTATTGGCAATATCTAGCTTATCATCGTCTTGTCCGTGAGCCAATCACTGATGCTGATTGGCTTCTATCAATTAGGCCCCACTCCAGAGACTGGAAAGTGGGTCATTTCTATACAAGCCACATAGCTTAAGATGGTTAAAATGGTTCCTCAAAGCAAAAGGTAGATGTACTGGTCCATCAAACAGAAATAGAAATATTTATTCAGCCTACGTGTAAAAGTTGTTATGATAATTATGTCTAATAATTGTGGTGAAGAGGTTTTGAAAATCATAAATTGCTACATAAATATGGAATACTATTAGTAATATTATAATGCATTGTTTTCTCTCTTTTGTTCTTTTCCAACTGAACTTTCTTGGAGTTTGTGGCACTACATTAAGAGTAATAGGAGCCTATAATTTTATAGACTGCCTCAGTTTTTCAAAGCTAACATTTATGATATTGTAATTTATTCTTTCAGCTACAACTGAAAATGTTCTCCCCATTTCCTCTGATTGTAGTTTCATAGCTACAGCCACAGTATGATCTTTACCTCCCTCTAATGTCTTGGAGGTAGCTCACTAAGCCAAAGATTTTGAAATAAAAATATTACCAGAGAATAGGAGTGAAAAGTCATAAGAGTCTCTAATATTTTCTCCCTTTCTAGTCAAGGCTATCCTTTCAAGATGCACTGCTAATCACATCACATATGGAATTAAAATCCTTCAGTGGCTGCCTTACACTTGAGGGTTAACCCCTAGCATGGTTAACCCCATGTAACTCCTAGCATGGCTTATACGGCCAAGCATAATAAGGCCCTGGCTACGCCTCCACATCACTCTCCCACCTCTCTCCCTTGTAGGCTTCTCTGAGGTCACATTGAACTACTCTAGGCTCCTATGCCACAGTCTGTCTGTGGGCCAAAGTTTTGGCTTGCTGCTCCCTTTGCTTGTAACATCCTTGCCAATCCTAGAGGCCCTGCCAGCACCACCAAGTGTCCCATCTAATGCATTATTTCTCACTCTTCCAGACTCAGCTTAGATGTCATTTTCTTAAGGCAGCTTTCTTTCTGGAGCAGTGAGGCCTAATCTCGTCTCCCATTATCTGGCTCACTAGTACAGTATGCTTCTATTTTCATAATCCTGACACTCATTCATTTAATGACTCTGTTTCCTAATATTTCCCCAAAAGTCTCAGTTCTGGAAGTATGTCTTTTTCTCAGCACTGTATCTTCAAAGCTTAGTACAGTATCTAAAATATAATAGTACTAAATTAACATGTATTGAATCAATTAATTAATGAATCACTGAAGGCCCAGAGCATTTTTTCATTTCTATAATTGAAAAATTTATAGAGTTCTACATAAGAAAATATATCTCAAATGGCCACCTACTAATGGTTAGAAAAATGAATAGCCATTTGGATAAAGGTTTCAGGGTAGAGAAGACTATTTGAGTTTTGAGTATTAAGTTATATTTGTGACATCTTCAGTTTGATGTGCTGTGTTTACATCTGTGATTCCCCTCACTTTTTAGAATTTGAAAATATACTATTTTCTTTGATCTCATATTTAAAAATTATTTTTCTAATACAAAGGATTTAGGATTTATTCTTCTTTTGATAACATTCATTTATCAGCATTTTCTGAGATAACTGATAACTCCCTGGGCTCAAAAGCTTAGAGCTGAGATTCACTCAGTGAAATTTTAAGATTATCTATAATCCACCAAACCAAACCCAGCCCTAGGAGGTATGGATTGACGCCTTGGCTGTTCTACTGCAAACCTCTCTGGCAAAGCACAGCAAGGAGACAAGTGTGGGAGGGCAGGAACAAGCAGCTCAGGACAGATCATAAACGACGTCTAGGGTGGGAATAGGTCTTGAAGTTGTCATTAATTCCAGTTCAAAATAAGACACTTTTTCTTTGTCAACATTTTGCCTCTAAAAGTGGGCATAAGAGGTTTCTAACCCTAGGACAAGGAATTCAACCATGATAGATAGGTGTTCCTGAAAAGCCATAAAGGGACAATTTGAATCGTAAGGTTGACTCTGAGGCTGAACATTCAGGAGTCTCTTGTGACCCTTTAAATCTACTTTATAAGACGAACATTTTAAGTTGATTTAGTGAGATGGTTAAAACTTAATTAGTTATCAAATAATTACCTAATGGACCTTTTTTGAGATGTAAGGTTGAGCCACAGCTCTAGCTGCAATGCAATTAATTTTAAATTTTATAAGCCATAAAAGGTAATCACAGCCCTACAAATCAGCTAAGGTGCGAAGATAATATTTAGATGCTGCACTGACACCAAGACACCTAAAGCAGGTTAATTGGGTGGCAATTAGTAAGAAGAGTGTTAATTGCCATACTAGTCTTATATTATGCAAATGAAATTACATTTCAATTAACAGTCAAGAAACCAAACAACTCAAAATGTATGGGCAATAATAGCAATCAGCATGTTTCACAGAAGCCAAAGAAATACTCTCCTTAATGGGGAATTTTGATCTTGCCCTCAATTCAATAAGTTGTGATCACTTTCTCATTTCTGTGCATAAATTTAGTAGGGCAATCTGATAGTTTAGAGTTGGTGTCTGACATACGAAAGGTAATTTATAGTAGTATATGCTGGGATTACATATGAAAGAAGAAATTCGTGGTTCATTTAGTTCAGTTTTCTCTGAACATTGGGACTGAAAAAGCATAAAGGAATTGGCTAAATTCAAGCAGGAAATTAGACACAAATCTGGATCAGGATCCTGATATAAGAGGACACTTTCTACTATATGAATATCAATAGTAAAATAATATCTGCCTTCAATAGAATAGTATGTTCTAAGAGATGGGATTTGGAGCCATACACATCTAGATCTTTCACTTACTGTGTGACCTTGGGCAGGTTACTTAACTTCTCTAAGCTTAAATTTCCTGAAATGATAAATGTGCCCACCACATTGTTCTATCTGGGATGTTTATTGAAATAAGCTATCCAGAGTTTGGCTTGATGGCAAGCAGACAATTAAGCACCCCAAAATTAGTAGCCATTGTTATTAGCACTAGTTTCATAAGAAAATATATTTGTATAGTTTGAGGAGTTCAGGAAAGTAAACCCACCCCCTCCCATGAAGTCACATTACTTAAAATTATCGAACTGATAATTCTTTATTTTTTATTGTTGGCTAAATGCAAACGTTACTGGAAGCAGCAACACTTTAACTTATTTTCAGCTAGCACCTTAGCAGGAATTAAGGTTCTAACAGTAACTGCAGTCAGAAAGACCAGTGACTTCAGACTTTTGAGATGGAATGCCTGAGTGACTCAGAAGGAAAGCAAAATGAGGTACAGAGATGTTGGAAAGGGAAATAGAAGGACACAAAGTAAATGTCACTGTCTTTATCATTTTGCCAGGGATGTCTCACCATGAAAATCTAGGTCGAAAGCTTGCCTCTGGGGTATAACCATTGACAAAGGAATTATTGGGTTTGGTAGTTCTGTTTTCAAGCTGTGTAAATATACACAAAGATAAATAGTGATTTTGGTTATTTCGACCACTATAAATTACTTGGCTAAAATCATCCACAGTGAGGCAAAGGGAATTGGGTTGATCATGCTTCTGTTTTAGCCTGAATTATCAGTATAAATACAGTGTCCATTGCTGGCAGGGGTCTGATGTGCTATAAAGAATTCTGCCCATGAGCAAAAGTGACAGGGGAGAAATGAGCAGCTGAGGCTTTGGAGTGTTTTCTCAGAACATAGAGGACACGGACCATTTGAAAATCTTGTAAAAACCATGGCTTACATGATTGTAAGAACGGATCAGGCTCAAGGAGGAAAATAGGGAAGCTGGCACGAGAATTCTTTAAGAGAGTGTCACATTTTGAACAATACATTTATACTGCACTTTCACTTGGCATTTGCATTGGTTAAAACCAAATCAAACTGGAGGCCTTACATGTGGTTAATAGGAATCATTAGTTGTTGCTTCTCCCACTTTATTCCACAATTTCAGCTTCTTTCAAATCTTACCTCTCACCCTCAGTTATTTTGCAGTTCTTCAAATGTGCCTCATGCTGGCTTTTGTTCTAGAAGAAAGTGCTTTCAGGTACTCTGAACAACTTTTCTGAGAGAGTTAAAAAGTAGTTGTGGTAATCGTACACTAAGGTGGCCCCTCTGATCCTCACTTGCTTTACTTTCACCTTTGTGTCATCCCCTCACCTTTAATGTGGGCAGAATCTGTGACTTGCTTCTAACCAAACTAATATGGCAAAAGTCACTTCTGTGAACATGGTACCTAAGATTGTATCATATGTTTGCTAGAAGATTCTTTCCCTCTTTGGCTTTGATGAAGTTGGGGAGGGCAGTGAAGCAAGGAACTGAGGGCAGTCGCCAGGCAACAGTCAGTGAGGAAGTGAGGGCAGCCTCTAGCTGGCAGCCAGCGAGAAACTGAAGCCCTCAGGACCTGACTCCTGCTAATGACCACAGGAGCTTAGAAGTGGATCATTCCCCAATTCAGCCCCATCTGAAAACTGGCCCTGGTGACACTCTTTAGGCTTGGAGAAAATGCAGTTGAGCTAATTCTCACAACCACAGGAAACTGTGAGCTAATAAGCATGTGTTGTTTTAAGTCACTGAGTTTGTGATAATATTGTTAGGTAGCAATAGATAACTAATACACTGGTAGTGAGTAAATTTTTGTAAAAATTAAGATTTTAAATGTATTGCTGAGCTGCAACAGAAAGAATCCATAGATCAAAAATCAAAATAAAAATAAGAACCTTCGAATTAAAGCTGAATTTCACCCTGTGGATTTATTTAATACCCTGAATATGTTGAGTTTTGCTTTGACTGTTGCATGGGGCACTGACCAAGAAAAAAAAAAAAATTCTAGGGATTTGCCACATAGAGAAATATAACAAGACATCTTTGAAAAAAAAAATAGCTAAATCTGCTATGTTAAAAAGAACAACAAATAAGCAGCAACTAGTTGAATCTGCTATGTAAAAAAGAATAACAAACAGCAACAGCAACAAATAGAAAAGTACAATAAAGAAAATTGCCTTTCTCTAACTTGGCACTTAGAATAAAAGTAGATAATCTTTTCTGAGCCTGTTTCCTGTGAGTTTTGGGTCCAAATTCATGTTAGTTACGTAGTCTGAAAATTCTTTAGTGGACAACTTACAGTAATCAAGATAGGTAGTTTCCCAGGAGACTGGAACATGTAAATCCTATACAGGAAATTGAACTTCAATCTAGGCATTAAAGAATTTTGATAGATAAAATTCCAAGGAAATGAGCTATTCGCAGTAATATATATATAAATATATATATATATATATATATATATATATATATATATATATGAACACAGTGAAACAAAACACAAGGAGGGAGAACCAGCAGAAACAACAATAGTGAAAATAGAAGAAGGGGGAGGAGCCAAGATGGCCGAATAGGAACAGCTCTGGTCTACAGCTTCCAGCGTGAGCAACGCAGAACACGGGTGATTTCTGCATTTCCATCTGAGGTACCGTGTTCATCTCACTAGGGAGTGCCAGACAGTGGGCGCAGGTCAGTGGGTGAGTGCACCGTGCGCCAGCCAAAGCAGGGGCGAGGCATTGCCTCACTCTGGAAGCGCAAGGAGTCAGGGAGTTCCCATTCCAGGGGTGACAGACAGCACCTGGAAAATCGGGCCACTCCCACCAGAATACTGTGCTTTTCTGACGGGCTTAGGAAACGGTGCCCCAGGAAAGTATAGCCCACACCTGGCTCAGAGGGTCCTACGCCCACGGAGTCTCGCTGATTGCTAGCACAGCAGTCTGAGATCAAACAGCAAGTCGGCAGCCAGGCTGGGGGAGGGGCGCCTGCCATTGCCCACTCTCGCTTTGGTAAACAAAGCAGCCGGGAAGCTTGAACTGGGTGGAGCCCACCACAGCTCAAGGAGGCCTGCCTGCCTCTGTAGGCTCCACCTCTGGGGGCAGGGCACAGACAAACAAAAAGACAGCAGTAACCTCTGCAGACTTAAATGTCCCTGTCTGACAGCTTTGAGGAGAGCAGTGGTTCTCCCAGCACGCAGCTGGAGATCTGAGAACGGGCAGACTGCCTCCTCAAGTGGGTCCCTGACCCCTGACCCCCGAGCAGCCTAACTGGGAGGCGCCCCCCAGCAGGGGCAGACTGACACCTCACATGGCCGGCCGGGTACTCCAACAGACCTGCAGCTGAGGGTCCTGTCTGTTAGAAGGAAAACTAACAGAAAGGACATCCACACCAAAAACCCATCTGTACATCACCATCATCAAAGACCAAAAGTAGATAAAACCACAAAGATGGGGAAAAAACAGAGCAGAAAAACTGGAAACTCTAAAAAGCAGAGTACCTCTCCTCCTCCAAAGGAACGCAGTTCCTCACCAGCAACGGAACAAAGCTGGACAGAGAATGACTTTGACGAGCTGAGAGAAGAAGGCTTCAGACGATCAAATTACTCCGAGCTACGGGAGGATATTGAAACCAAAGGCAAAGAAGTTGAAAACTTTGAAAAAAATTTAAAAGAATGTATAACTAGAATAACCAATACAGAGAAGTGCTTAAAGGAGCCAATGGAGCTGAAAACCAAGGCTTGAGAACTACGTGAAGAATGCAGAAGCCTCAGGAGCCGATGCGATCAAATGGAAGAAAGGGTATCAGCCCTGGAAGATGAAATGAATGAAATGAAGCGAGAAGGGAAGTTTAGAGAAAAAAGAATAAAAAGAAACGAGCAAAGCCTCCAAGAAATGTGGGACTATGTGAAAAGACCAAATCTACGTCTGATTGGTGTACCTGAAAGTGACGGGGAGAATGGAAACAAGTTGGAAAACACTCTGCAGGATATTATCCAGGAGAACTTCCCCAATCTAGCAAGGCAGGCCAACATTCAGATTCAGGAAATACAGAGAACGCCACAAAGATACTCCTCGAGAAGAGCAACTCCAAGAAACATAATTGTCAGACTCGCCAAAGATGAAATGAAGGAAAAAATGTTAAGGGCAGCCAGAGAGAAAGGTCGGGTTACCATCAAAGGGAAGCCCATCAGACTAACAGCGGATCTCTCAGCAGAAACCCTACAAGCCAGAAGAGAGTGGGGGCCAATATTCAACATTCTTAAAGAAAAGAATTTTCAACCCAGAATTTCATATCCAGCCAAACTAAGCTTTATAAGTGAAGGAGAAATAAAACACTTTACAGACAAGCAAATGCTGAGAGATTTTGTCACCACCAGGCCTGCCCTAAAAGAGCTCCTGAAGGAAGTGCTAAACATGGAAAGGCACAACTGGTACTAGCCACTGCAAAATCATGCCAAAATGTAAAGACCATCAAGACTAGGAAGAGACTGCATCAACTAACGAGCAAAATAACCAGCTAACATCATAATGACAGGATCAAATTCACACATAACAATATTAACTTTAAAGGTAAATGGACTAAATGCTCCAATTAAAAGACACAGACTGGCCAATTGGATAAAGACCCAAGACCCATCAGTGTGCTGTATTCAGGAAACCCATCTCACGTGCAGAGACACACATAGGCTCAAAATAAAAGGATGGAGGAAGATCTACCAAGCAAATGGAAAACAAAAAAAGGCAGGGGTTGCAATCCTAGTCTGTGATAAAACAGACTTTAAACCAACAAAGATCAAAAGAGACAAAGAAGGACATTACATAATGGTAAAGGGATTAATTCAACAAGAAGAGCTAACTATCCTAAATATATATGCACCCAATACAGGAGCACCCAGATTCATAAAGCAAGTCCTGAGTGACCTACAAAGAGACTTAGACTCCCACACATTAATAATGGGAGACTTGAACACCCCACTGTCAACATTAGACAGATCAATGAGACAGAAAGTCAACAAGGATACCCAGGAATTGAACTCAGCTCTGCACCAAGTGGACCTAATAGACATCTACAGAACTCTCCACCCCAAATCAACAGAATATACATTTTTTTCAGCACCACACCACACCTATTCCAAAATTGACCACATACTTGGAAGTACAGCTCTCCTCAATAAATGTAAAAGAACAGAAATTATAACAAACTATCTCTCAGATCACAGTGCAATCAAGCTAGAACTCAGGATTAAGAATCTCACTCAAAACCGCTCAACTACGTGGAAACTGAACAACCTGCTCCTGAATGACTACTGGGTACATAACGAAATGAAGGCAGAAATAAAGATGTTCTTTGAAACCAACGAGAACCAAGACACAACATACCAGAATCTCTGGGATGCATTCAAAGCAGTGTGTAGAGGGAAATTTATAGCACTAAATGCCCACAAGAGAAAGCAGGAAAGATCCAAAATTGACACCCTAACATCACAATTAAAAGAACTAGAAAAGCAAGAGCAAACACATTCAAAAGCTAGCAGAAGGCAAGAAATAACTAAAATCAGAGCAGAACTGAAGGAAATAGAGAC
Source organism: Pongo abelii (assembly GCF_028885655.2). NCBI lineage: Eukaryota > Metazoa > Chordata > Mammalia > Primates > Hominidae > Pongo > Pongo abelii. The sequence goes on along the minus strand of NC_071997.2, from coordinate 53,304,805 downwards.
ACAAAAAACCCTTCAAAAAATTAATGAATCCAGCAGCTAGTTTTTTGAAAGGATCAACAAAATTGATAGACCGCTAGCAAGATTAATAAAGAAAAAAAGAGAGAAGAATCAAATAGATGCAATAAAAAATGATAAAGGGGATATCACCACCGATCCCACAGAAATACAAACTACCATCAGAGAATACTACAAACACCTCTACGCAAATAAACTAGAAAATCTAGAAGAAATGGATAAATTCCTCAACACATACACCCTCCCAAGACTAAACCAGGAAGAAGTTGAATCTCTGAAGAGACCAATAACAGGGGCTGAAATTGTGGCAATAATCAATAGCTTACCAACCAAAAAAAGTCCAGGACCAGATGGGTTCACAGCCTAATTCTACCAGAGGTACAAGGAGGAACTGGTACCATTCCTTCTGAAACTATTCCAATCAATAGAAAAAGAGGGAATCCTCCCTAACTCATTTTATGAGGCCAGCATCATCCTGATACCAAAGCCTGGCAGAGACACAACCAAAAAAGAGAATTTTAGACCAATATCCTTGATGAACATTGATGCAAAAATCCTCAATAAAATACTGGCAAACAGAATCCAGCAGCACATCAAAAAGCTTATCCACCATGATCAAGTGGGCTTCATCCCTGGGATGCAAGGCTGGTTCATTATATGCAAATCAATAAATGTAATCCAGCATATAAACAGAACCAAAGACAAAAACCACACGATTATCTCAATAGATGCAGAAAAGGCCTTTGACAAAATTCAACAACCCTTCATGCTAAAAACTCTCAATAAATTAGGTATTGATGGGACGTATCTCAAAATAGTAAGAGGTATCTATGACAAACCCACAGCCAATATCATACTGAATGGGCAAAAACTGGAAGCATTCCCTTTGAAAATTGGCACAAGACAGGGATGCCCTCTCTCACCACTTCTATTCAACATAGTGTTGGAAGTTCTGGCCAGGGCAATTAGGCAGGAGAAGGAAATCAAGGGTATTCAATTAGGAAAAGAGGAAGTCAAATTGTCCCTGTTTGCAGATGACATGATTGTATATCTAGAAAACCCCATTGTCTCAGCCCAAAATCTCCTTAAGCTGATAAGCAACTTCAGCAAAGTCTCAGGATACAAAATCAATGTACAAAAATCACAAGCATTCTTATACATCAATAACAGACAAACAGAGAGCCAAATCATGAGTGAACTCCCATTCACAATTGCTTCAAAGAGAATAAAATACCTAGGAATCCAACTTACAAGGGATGTGAAGGACCTCTTCAAGGAGAACTACAAACCACTGCTCAAGGAAATAAAAGAGGATACAAACAAATGGAAGAACATTCCATGCTCATGGGTAGGAAGAATCAATATCGTGAAAATGGCCATCCTTCCCAAGGTAATTTACAGATTCAATGCCATCCCCATCAAGCTACCAATGACTTTCTTCACAGAATTGGAAAAAACTACTTTAAAGTTCATAGGGAACCAAAAAAGAGCCCGCATTGCCAAGTCAATCCTAAGCCAAAAGAACAAAGCTGGAGGCATCACACTACCTGACTTCAAACTATACTACAAGGCTACAGTAACCAAAACAGCATGGTACTGGTACCAAAACAGAGATATAGATCAATGGAACAGAACAGAGCTGTCAGAAATAATGCCACATATCTACAACTATCTGATCTTTGACAAACCTGAGAAAAACAAGCAATGGGGAAAGGATTCCCTATTTAATAAATGGTGCTGGGAAAACTGGCTAGCCATATGGAGAAAGCTGAAACTGGATCCCTTCCTTACACCTTATACAAAAATCAATTCAAGATGGATTAAAGACTTAAATGTTAGACCTAAAACCATAAAAACCCTAGAAGAAAACCTAGGCATTACCATTCAGGACATAGGCATGGGCAAGGACTTCATGTCTAAAACACCAAAAGCAATGGCAACAAAAGCCAAAATTGACAAATGGGATCTAATTAAACTAAAGAGCTTCTGCACAGCAAAGGAAACTACCATCAGAGTGAACAGGCAACCTACAAAATGGGAGAAAATTTTCGCAACCTACTCATCTGACAAAGGGCTAATATCCTGAATCTACAATGAACTCCAACAAATTTACAAGAAAAAAACAAACAACCCCATCAAAAAGTGGGCAAAGGACATGAACAGACACTTCTCAAAAGAAGACATTTATGCAGCCAAAAAACACATGAAAAAATGCTCACCATCACTGGCCATCAGAGAAATGCAAATCAAAACCACAATGAGATACCATCTCACACCAGTTAGAATGGCAATCATTAAAAAGTCAGGAAACAACAGGTGCTGGAGAGGATGTGGAGAAACAGGAACACTTTTACACTGTTGGTGGGACTGTAAACTAGTTCAACCCTTGTGGAAGTCAGTGTGGCGATTCCTCAGGGCTCTAGAACTAGAAATTCCATTCGACCCAGCCATCCCATTACTGGGTATATACCCAAAGGACTATAAATCATGCTGCTATAAAGACACATGCACACGTATGTTTATTGTGGCATTATTCACAATAGCAAAGACTTGGAACCAACCAAAATGTCCAACAATGATAGACTGGATTAAGAAAATGTGGCACATATACACCATGGAATACTATGCAGCCATAAAAAATGATGAGTTCATGTCCTTTGTAGTGACATGGATGAAATTGGAAATCATCATTCTCAGTAAACTATCGCAAGAACAAAAAACCAAACAGCGCATATTCTCACTCATAGGTGGGAACTGAACAATGAGAACACATGGACACAGGAAGGGGAACATCACACTTTGGGGACTGTTGTGGGGTGGAGGGAGTGGGGAGGGATAGCATTGGGAGATATACCTAATGCTAGATGACGAGTTGGTGGGTGCAGCGCACCAACGTGGCACATGTATACATATGTAACTTACCTGCACATTGCGCACATGTACCATAAAACCTAAAGTATAATAATAATAATAATAAAAAGAAAAAGAAAAAAAAAGAAAATAGAAAAACACTTCAAATATAAGGGTTGTCAATTACAAAACATTACATATGATGTTTAAAATAAAAATACAATGTCAAAACTTGAAAATACAAGCAAAAAACAAGAAACTACGAGTAAAAAGCGAATATGAGATACAAAATAGATTTTCTAGAAATTAAGAACATTAAATTCGTTAGATTAGGAGAAATTGGTGAACTAAAAATAGATCTGAAGAAATACTCAGAATAAAATCAATAAAGAGAATACAATATGAGAGCTTAGTGATAAAGAAAATAGAATGAGTAGGTCTAATATATTACTATATTAAATGAAAAACTAGTAGTATGCAATTAAAGCAGTACTTTAGAAAATATATGGCCTTAAAGCCTTACATTAAGGAAGAAAGAAAGACTCAAAATTTATAAAGCAAGCCTCTAGTATACAAAGAAGTTATAAAAAAATTACTTCAAAATAAATTCAAAGAAAGTAGAAGGAAACAAAGAGAAAAATCAATACTTAATTTTAAAAAACCCCTAAATGTATAATAAAAAAGATTATTAAATCCAATAAGATAAGTTTATTAAAGATAAGATTATTAAATAAAAAGATAAGATTATTAAATCCAATAAGATAAGTTTATGAAGAAAAGAAACTTGATAAGAATTCCTGTTGAAATATATCAAGGAAAAGAGAATACACAAAAACAGTAGAATAAGAAATGATACATAAGAAACAGGTATTGCCAATGTTAAACAATTAAAGGATATTATGAATAACTTAACATGCCAAGTAATCTGTAAAATTAAATGAAGCTAGTAAATTACCAGAAAAATAAAACATAAACAAATTTATGTCAGAAGAAATAGAGAATTGTCTTTTCAGAATTATATCATTATTTAAAATATTTCCTGAAAAACATTTCAGGCCTAAATACCTTTACAAATAAATTTTATCAAACATTTAAAAAACATATAACTCCAGCCTCACTTATTTTTTTATTTTTTATTTTTGAGACCGATTCTCACTCCATTGCCCAAGCTGGAGTTCAGTGGCACCATCTTGGCTCACTGTAACCTCCACCTCCTGGGTTCGAGCAGTTCTCCTGCCTCAGCCTCCCGAGTAGCTGGGATTACAGGCACGTACCACCACACCTGGCTAATTTTTGTATTTTTAGTAGAGACGAGGTTTCACCATGTTGGCCAGGCTGGTCTCAAACTCCTGACCTCAGGGGATCTGCCCACCTTGGCCTCCCAAAGTGCCAGGATTACAGGCGTGAGCTACTGCACGTGGCCCAATTTTCCCTATATTCTTGAAGGAGATAGAAAAAGAGAAAATACTCCTTCTTTCACTGATGAGGCTAGAATAGGTTTTATAGCAAAACCAAATAAGGGCAAAGCAAAAGAAATTACAGGCTTATCACACTCATGAACAACACTGCAAAAATCCTATGGGGAATACTGAAATCTTGAAGATAACGCATCATTACCAACTTGAGTTAACTGCACAAATCCAGGGATAATTTAATATGTGAAAACTGAAGAAACTGGTTCACTATATTAATAGATTAAAGGAGAATAAATATGTAGTAACCTGAAGTGATGTGACAAAATTAAACTTCTCATAAAATTTAACATCTACTTATAACAAAATTCTTGAAAATTAGATGGAAGAGAATTTTCACAGTCAAAGAGGATTCACAAATACAAAGAAACAAACAAAGCTACAGAAAACAATGTAGGTAATGCCCAGTGTACTTCTTCTAATCAATATTATATTAAATGTCCTAGCAATGCAGTAAAGACAAAGAAAAACAAAAAAGGAAAGATATTGACAAGTAAAAATGAAGTAGTTGTTGTTTGAAAGTAATATGGTAATCTAAACAGAAAATTCAAAATAATTCAGAGATAATGTATGAAAATTTAGAAATGAATTTTGTGAAGTTGCTGCATTCATGGTTAATTAATAATTTATTGCATTTCTGCATGCTGCCAGCAGTAGTCAATGATATTACTGATATGCGTGTGTATGAGAATATATATACACATGTATATATACATACATATATATCTGTACATACAGATGTATACGCCCATGCATATATATATATAATCTATATATATACACCCACACACCCACCCACACATATATATATTTAAAACATAGGCAATAGTCAATTACATTACTGATATGTATGTATGTGAGAATACATATACACATTTATATACATATATATCTGTATATACAGATATATACACACATACACATATATATACATATGCACTCACACATTCACACACACATATATATATTTAAAACATAAGCATAAGTTTTAAAAAATATGCCAATTTTTCATGGAAAAAACATAAATCTAAATAAAATTTTAAAATACCAAAATAAGTTTGTATATAAAGATAGATGTCCATCTATAGAAAACATTAATGATACAATGATATCAATTTTCCCCAACATAATATATGGGTTCAATGCAATTCCAATCCAAACAGCAATAGAAATTCAAAAAGCCAAATTAATGTAGTATTTTTGTAGATAAAGACAAAAGACCAACAGAACAAATTAGAAAGTTCCAAAACAAATTTTACATATTTGGAAACTAGATTTCTATCAGAGCAGGTATTCCAGATTTATGAACATAAAATTAACTATTAAATTATTGAAGTGTTAACATTTGCAATTCATATGGAAAAAAGTAAACTTGTGCCCCTGTATTGCACTGTATACAAAATGTAATTTAAGGTGAATTAGAAACTAAAAAATTTTAGAGGAACTATTATTACCTACAGATAGAGAAAGATTTCTTAAAACACAAAAGGAAAGGTACAAACCACTAAGAAAAAAAAATATATGTACACATATATACATACACACACATATACATATATGTATATGTGTTTTTTTGAGACAGAGTCTCACTCTGTCACCCAGGCTGGAGTGCAGTGGAACGATCATGGCTCTCTGCAGCCTCTGCCTCCTGAGCTTAAGCAATCCTCCCACTTCAGCCTCCTGAGTAGCTGGGACAATTGGTATGTGCCACCAGGCCCAGCTATTTTTTTCATATATCTATCTATCTATCTATATAGATAGATAGATGAAAAATATATATGTTATGTATATATCAGAGACACAGTCTCACTATGTTGCCAGGCTGCTCTCCGTCTCCTGAACTCAAGTGATCCACCCACCTTGGCTTCCCAAAATGCGAGGATTACAGGCATGAACCACCACTCCCAGCCTAATAAACATACTGACAAATGCTAGTAGAGTAAAATTAAGAACCCTGTTCATCAGAAAGCAAATAAAGGAGAAAAAATGCAGAAAGAAGGTCTTTGCAACAGTTGTAACTGAATGTATGTAGCACACCTGTCAATATGTAAGAAAAGTATAACAGCTCAATAAAGAGAGAAAAGCATCTCACAGAAAGGGAAAAGCACGCAGCTCTTCAATATATTTTAAAAAATTAACTTCATTTAAAAAAGAATAATCATTCTAAACAGAAACACCACAATGAGAATCACTCTAAACCTACCAGACTGGCGAAAATTAAGAAATCAACAATCTAACTTCAGCACAAATGCAGAGAAATGAGAAAACTCATACACTACTGATAAGCATACAAAGTACTATGACCATTCTAGAAAACATTTTGATATTACTCACTGAATTTGAACATGTGCACGCTATAAGAGCCAGAAATTCTGCTCATATCTATATTCCTTAGAAAATATATTGTACATCATAGGTACATACCTTACAGAAAAAAATCTTGTGATATGTACATCAGTGACACCCACAAGAATGGCCATAAGAGCAGTGTCTGTAAGAACAAAAAACCTGAAGGAGGAGCCAAGATGGCCGAATAGGAACAGCTCCAGTCTACAGCTCCCAGCGTGAGCGACGCAGAAGAAGACGGGTGATTTCTGCATTTCCATCTGAGGTACCGTGTTCATCTCACTAGGGAGTGCCAGACAGTGGGCGCAGGTCAGTGGGTGAGTGCACCGTGCGCCAGCCGAAGCAGGGGTGAGGCATTGCCTCACTGTGGAAGCACAAGGGGTCAGGGAGTTCCCTTTCCAGGGGTGACAGACAGCACCTGGAAAATCGGGCCACTCCCACCCGAATACTATGCTTTTCCGACGGGCTTAGGAAACGGTGCCCCAGGAGAGTATAGCCCGCACCTGGCTCAGAGGGTCCTACGCCCACGGAGTCTCGCTGATTGCTAGCACAGCAGTCTGAGATCAAACAGCAAGTCAGCAGCGAGGCTGGGGGAGGGGCGCCTGCCATTGCCCACGCTCGCTTTGGTAAACAAAGCAGCCGGGAAGCTTGAACTGGGTGGAGCCCACCACAGCTCAAGGAGGCCTGCCTGCCTCTGTAGGCTCCACCTCTGGGGGCAGGGCACAGACAAACAAAAAGACAGCAGTTACCTCTGCAGACTTAAATATCCCTGTCTGACAGCATTGAGGAGAGCAGTGGTTCTCCCAGCACGCAGCTGGAGATCTGAGAACGGGCAGACTGCCTCCTCAAGTGGGTCCCTGACCCCTGACCCCTGAGCAGCCTAACTGGGAGGCGCCCCCCAGCAGGGGCAGACTGACACCTCACATGGCCAGCCTGGTACTCCAACAGACCTGCAGCTGAGGGTCCTGTCTGTTAGAAGGAAAACTAACAGAAAGGACATCCACACCAAAAGCCCATCTGTACATCACCATCATCAAAGACCAAAAGTAGATAAAACCACAAAGATGGGGAAAAAACAGAGCAGAAAAACTGGAAACTCTAAAAAGCAGAGTACCTCTCCTCCTCCAAAGGAACGCAGTTCCTCACCAGCAACGGAACAAAGCTGGACAGAGAATGACTTTGACGAGCTGAGAGAAGAAGGCTTCAGATGATCAAATTACTCTGAGCTATGGGAGGATATTCAAACCAAAAGCAAAGAAGTTGAAAACTTTGAAAAAAATTTAGAAGAATGTATAACTAGAATAACCAATACAGAGAAGTGCTTAAAGGAGCCGATGGAGCTGAAAACCAAGGCTCGAGAACTACGTGAAGAATGCAGAAGCCTCAGGAGCCGATGCGATCAAATGGAAGAAAGGGTATCAGCCCTGGAAGATAAAATGAATGAAATGAAGCGAGAAGGAAAGTTTAGAGTAAAAAGAATAAAAAGAAACGAGCAAAGCCTCCAAGAAATGTGGGACTATGTGAAAAGACCAAATCTACGTCTGATTGGTGTACCTGAAAGTGACGGGGAGAATGGAAACAAGTTGGAAAACACTCTGCAGGATATTATCCAGGAGAACTTCCCCAATCTAGCAAGGCAGGCCAACATTCAGATTCAGGAAATACAGAGAATGCCACAAAGATACTCCTCGAGAAGAGCAACTCCAAGACACATAATTGTCAGATTCGCCAAAGTTGAAATGAAGGAAAAAATGTTAAGGGCAGCCAGAGAGAAAGGTCGGGTTACCATCAAAGGGAAGCCCATCAGACTAACAGCGGATCTCTCAGCAGAAACCCTACAAGCCAGAAGAGAGTGGGGGCCAATATTCAACATTCTTAAAGAAAAGAATTTTCAACCCAGAATTTCATATCCAGCCAAACTAAGCTTCATAAGTGAAGGAGAAATAAAATAATTTACAGACAAGCAAATGCTGAGAGATTTTGTCACCACCAGGCCAGCCCTAAAAGAGCTCCTGAAGGAAGCGCTAAACATGGAAAGGCACAGTCGGTACCAGCCACTGCAAAATCATGCCAAAATGTAAAGACCATCGAGACTAGGAAGAGACTGCATCAACTAACGAGCAAAATAACCAGCTAACATCATAATGACAGGATCAAATTCACACATAACAATATTAACTTTAAAGGTAAATGGACTAAATGCTCCAATTAAAAGACACAGACTGGCCAATTGGATAAAGACCCAAGACCCATCAGTGTGATGTATTCAGGAAACCCATCTCATGTGCAGAGACACACATAGGCTCAAAATAAAAGGATGGAGGAAGATCTACCAAGCAAATGGAAAACAAAAAAAGGCAGGGGTTGCAATCCTAGTCTGTGATAAAACAGACTTTAAACCAACAAAGATCAAAAGAGACAAAGAAGGACATTACATAATGGTAAAGGGATTAATTCAACAAGAAGAGCTAACTATCCTAAATATATATGCACCCAATACAGGAGCACCCAGATTCATAAAGCAAGTCCTGAGTGACCTACAAAGAGACTTAGACTCCCACACATTAATAATGGGAGACTTGAACACCCCACTGTCAACATTAGACAGATCAATGAGACAGAAAGTCAACAAGGATACCCGGGAATTGAACTCAGCTCTGCACCAAGTGGACCTAATAGACATCTACAGAACTCTCCACCCCAAATCAACAGAATATACATTTTTTTCAGCACCACACCACACCTATTCCAAAATTGACCACATACTTGGAAGTACAGCTCTCCTCAATAAATGTAAAAGAACAGAAATTATAACAAACTATCTCTCAGATCACAGTGCAATCAAGCTAGAACTCAGGATTAAGAATCTCACTCAAAACCGCTCAACTACGTGGAAACTGAACAACCTGCTCCTGAATGACTACTGGGTACATAACGAAATGAAGGCAGAAATAAAGATGTTCTTTGAAACCAACGAGAACCAAGACACAACATACCAGAATCTCTGGGATGCATTCAAAGCAGTGTGTAGAGGGAAATTTATAGCACTAAATGCCCACAAGAGAAAGCAGGAAAGATCCAAAATTGACACCCTAACATCACAATTAAAAGAACTAGAAAAGCAAGAGCAAACACATTCAAAAGCTAGCAGAAGGCAAGAAATAACTAAAATCAGAGCAGAACTGAAGGAAATAGAGACACAAAAAACCCTTCAAAAAATTAATGAATCCAGCAGCTAGTTTTTTGAAAGGATCAACAAAATTGATAGACCGCTAGCAAGATTAATAAAGAAAAAAAGAGAGAAGAATCAAATAGATGCAATAAAAAATGATAAAGGGGATATCACCACCGATCCCACAGAAATACAAACTACCATCAGAGAATACTACAAACACCTCTACGCAAATAAACTAGAAAATCTAGAAGAAATGGATAAATTCCTCACATACACCCTCCCAAGACTAAACCAGGAAGAAGTTGAATCTCTGAAGAGACCAATAACAGGGGCTGAAATTGTGGCAATAATCAATAGCTTACCAACCAAAAACAGTCCAGGACCAGATGGGCTCACAGCCTAATTCTACCAGAGGTACAAAGAGGAACTGGTACCATTCCTTCTGAAACTATTCCAATCAATAGAAAAAGAGGGAATCCTCCCTAACTCATTTTATGAGGCCAGCATCATCCTGATACCAAAGCCTGGCAGAGACACAACCAAAAAAGAGAATTTTAGACCAATATCCTTGATGAACATTGATGCAAAAATCCTCAATAAAATACTGGCAAACAGAATCCAGCAGCACATCAAAAAGCTTATCCACCATGATCAAGTGGGCTTCATCCCTGGGATGCAAGGCTGGTTCATTATACGCAAATCAATAAATGTAATCCAGCATATAAACAGAACCAAAGACAAAAACCACACGATTATCTCAATAGATGCAGAAAAGGCCTTTGACAAAATTCAACAACCCTTCATGCTAAAAACTCTCAATAAATTAGGTATTGATGGGACGTATCTCAAAATAATAAGAGCTATCTATGACAAACCCACAGCCAATATCATACTGAATGGGCAAAAACTGGAAGCATTCCCTTTGAAAATTGGCACAAGACAGGGATGCCCTCTCTCACCGCTTCTATTCAACATAGTGTTGGAAGTTCTGGCCAGGGCAATTAGGCAGGAGAAGGAAATCAAGGGTATTCAATTAGGAAAAGAGGAAGTCAAATTGTCCCTGTTTGCAGATGACGTGATTGTATATCTAGAAAACCCCATTGTCTCAGCCCAAAATCTCCTTAAGCTGATAAGCAACTTCAGCAAAGTCTCAGGATACAAAATCAATGTACAAAAATCACAAGCATTCTTATACATCAATAACAGACAAACAGAGAGCCAAACCATGAGTGACCTCCCATTCACAATTGCTTCAAAGAGAATAAAATACCTAGGAATCCAACTTACAAGGGATGTGAAGGACCTCTTCAAGGAGAACTACAAACCACTGCTCAAGGAAATAAAAGAGGATACAAACAAATGGAAGAACATTCCATGCTCATGGGTAGGAAGAATCAATATCGTGAAAATGGCCATCCTTCCCAAGGTAATTTACAGATTCAATGCCATCCCCATCAAGCTACCAATGACTTTCTTCACAGAATTGGAAAAAACTACTTTAAAGTTCATAGGGAACCAAAAAAGAGCCCGCATTGCCAAGTCAATCCTAAGCCAAAAGAACAAAGCTGGAGGCATCACACTACCTGACTTCAAACTATACTACAAGGCTACAGTAACCAAAACAGCATGGTACTGGTACCAAAACAGAGATATAGATCAATGGAACAGAACAGAGCCGTCAGAAATAATGCCACATATCTACAACTATCTGATCTTTGACAAACCTGAGAAAAACAATCAATGGGGAAAGGATTCCCTATTTAATAAATGGTGCTGGGAAAACTGGCTAGCCATATGGAGAAAGCTGAAACTGGATCCCTTCCTTACACCTTATACAAAAATCAATTCAAGATGGATTAAAGACTTAAATGTTAGACCTAAAACCATAAAAACCCTAGAAGAAAACCTAGGCATTACCATTCAGGAGATAGGCATGGGCAAGGACTTCATGTCTAAAACACCAAAAGCAATGGCAACAAAAGCCAAAATTGACAAATGGGATCTAATTAAACTAAAGAGCTTCTGCACAGCAAAAGAAACTACCATCAGAGTGAACAGGCAACCTACAAAATGGGAGAAAATTTTCACAACCTACTCATCTGACAAAGGGCTAATATCCAGAATCTACAATGAACTCCAACAAATTTACAAGAAAAAAACAAACAACCCCATCAAAAAGTAGGCGAAGGATATGAACAGACACTTCTCAAAAGAAGACATTTATGCAGCCAAAAAACACATGAAAAAATGCTCACCATCACTGGCCGTCAGAGAAATGCAAATCAAAACCACAATGAGATACCATCTCACACCAGTTAGAATGGCAATCATTAAAAAGTCAGGAAACAACAGGTGCTGGAGAGGATGTGGAGAAACAGGAACACTTTTACACTGTTGGTGGGACTGTAAACTAGTTCAACCCTTGTGGAAGTCAGTGTGGCGATTCCTCAGGGCTCTAGAACTAGAAATTCCATTCGACCCAGCCATCCCATTACTGGGTATATACCCAAAGGACTATAAATCATGCTGCTATAAAGACACATGCACACGTATGTTGATTGCAGCATTATTCACAATAGCAAGGACTTGGAACCAACCCAAATGTCCAACAATGATAGACTGGATTAAGAAAATGTGGCACATATACACCATGGAATACTATACAGCCATAAAAAATGATGAGTTCATGTCCTTTGTAGTGACATGGATGAAATTGGAAATCATCATTCTCAGTAAACTATCGCAAGAACAAAAAACCAAACACCGCATGTTCTCACTCATAGGTGGGAATTGAACAACGAGAACACATAGACACAGGAAGGGGAACATCACACTTCGGGGACTGTTGTGGGGTGGGGGGAGGGGGGAGGGATAGCATTGGGAGATATACCTACTGCTAGATGACGAGTTAGTGGGTGCAGCACACCAGCATGGCACATGTATACATATGTAACTTACCTGCACATTGTGCACATGTACCATAAAACCTAAAGTATAATAATAATAATAATAATAATAATAATAATAATAATAAAAGAGTTAGAAAAGTAAAAAAAAAAAAAAAAAAAAAAACCTGAAATAATTACTGTGTCCACCATCCGTAGAATAATAAGTAAAATAAATATTTATTCAATAGAAAAAATAGAAAGAAGAATGGGTTGCTAGTGCATGCATCAACTTGGGTTAACCTTTAAAAGATAATCACAATTTTTATGGCTGCATAGTATTCCATGGTGCATATGTGCCACAGTTTCTTTATCCAGTCTATCATTGATGGGCATTTGGATTGGTTCCAAGTCTTTGCTATTGTGAACAGTGCCGCAAGAAACATACATGTGCATGTTTCTTTACAGTAGAATGTTTTATAATCCTTTGGGTATATACCCAGTAATCGGATTGCTGGATCAAATGGTGTTTCTAGTTCTAGATCCTTTAAGAATCACCATGCTATCTTCCACAATGGTTGAACTAACAGTGTAAAAGTGTTCCTATTTCTCCACATTCTCTCCAGCATCTGCTGTTTCCTGACATTTTAATGACTGCCATTCTGAGAAGCATGAGGTGGTAGCTCATTGCGGTTTTGATTTGCATTTCTCTAATGACCAGTGATGATGAGCATTTTTTCATATGTTTGTTGGCTGCATAAATGTCTTCTTTTGAGAAATGTCTGTTCATATCGTTTGCCCACTTTTTGGTGGGGTTGTTTTTTTCTTGTAAATTTGTTTAAGTCCTTTTTAGAGTCTGGACATTAACCCTTTGTGAGATGGATAGATTGCAAAAATTTTCTCCCATTCTATAGGTTGCCCGTTCACCCTGATGATAGTTTCTTGAGTTCATGTCCTTTGTAGGGATGTGGATGAAGCTAGAAACCATCATTCTCAGCAAACTAACATAAGAACAGAAAACCAAACACCACGTGTTGCCACTCATAAGTGGGAGTGGAACAATGAGAACACATGGACACTGTGGGGGCAGAGGGCATCACACACTGGGGCCTGTTGAGGGGTGGGGGGCTGGGGGGAGGGATAGCATTAGGAGAAATACTAAATGTAGATGACGGGTTGATGGGTGCAGCAAACCACCATAGCACGTGTATACCTACGTAACAAACCCACATGTTCTGCACATGTACCCCAGAGCTTAAAGTATAATAAAAAAAAAGATATTCACCCATACATTTGAAGTAATGTTGAACAAAAAAGCATATCTCAGAATAATGCATATAGTAAAAGATTTTAAAACAAGTAAAGCTAAAGCAAAACCAAGTAGTATATTCCTCAGGAATACCTACATAGGTATTAACATCTGTAAAAAAGAGCAGGAAAACGATACTAATTCACAGTTGTGATTAATGCTGTAAGTTGAAGTGAGACAGATAACACAAGAAGCCTTACAATACAAATAATGTCCTGTCTCGATCTGGAAAGTCAGAACCAGTAGGTCATTTTATAATTATTCTTGAAACCATAAAGACATATTTTCAATACACTTTACAATTTTAAAAAGTTCCTCTAAAGTTGTATTTACTACCACTTGGGACAGGTTATACTCTTCCTCTCCTGATCCTACCTCTTGAGTTATATTTGTTTCTAAGTGCATGGCTCTCTGAGAATGTTAAGGGAGAGTAGACTTGTTAGGATTCTATATACTACCAATAAGCTGCCACGTCTCTGGACATGGCTGCCATCTCCCAGGTGCTGCCAATATGCTGGGAAGGATGAGTACCAAAGCTGCCCTGTGGGCTTGTAATCACCCGACAGGACAGGGTCTTCTTGTTTGTTGCACAGGTAGAGCTGCTTCACTGAGACAGTGGTATTGCAGTAGAGAGAGTTTAATAATTGATGGGCTTGCCAAGTGGAAGGCTGGAAATTTATTACTCAAATCAGCCTTCCTTAAAATTCAGAGGCTAGGGTTTTTCAAGGATAATTTGTTGTGAATGTTAATTGGTTTGGTCAGGGATGAAACCATAGGAGGTCAAAGGTGTCTCCTTGTACTGAGTCATTTCCTGGGTGGGATCACAAGACCAGTTGAATGAGTCTCTTGGTATGGGTTACCAGTTCAGGTGGCACCAACTGGCTGATCCATCAGAATGCAGGGTCTGAAAAATACCTTAAACACCAATCTTAGGTTTTACCATAGTGAGGATATGCATTGGAGCAATTGGGAGGTTATGAACCTTGTGACCTCTGGCTAACGGACTCCGGAGCCATAAATCTAAACTTGTGGCGAATTTGTCAGTTTTAAAAAGGCATTTTCAGTCTCTAAGCAAGATCGGGGTTAGTTTCAAGAAGGGATTGTTATCATTTTGGTTTTAAAGTTAAACTATAAACTAAATTCCTCCCATAGTTAGTTTAGACTTTGCCCAGGAATAAACAAAAAAAGCTTGGAGGTTAGAAGCAAAATGGAGTCAGTTAAATGAGATTTCTTTCACTGTCATAATTTTTCTAAGTCAGATTTCTCTCACTGTCATAATTTTTGCAAAGGTAGTTTCAGGCTCTGGAGCCTTCCTTGCCCTGTAGCAATCATACGTTCCCCAAAAAATTCAGGGAATGTCTTTCTCCTCCTAGTTACTCTCTGTCCCCTTGGATATCCAACAGTGTTGCTTGCCCAAGGTCTCAGTGAGATTTAGTGCAAATCAAGCCTGTATTTTGTGCCAATATCCTTCTCCTTAGAGTTCCACCTAGAGTCCATGAGATGCACTAAGGGAAATATTTGAATCCAAAGAACTGAATTTATTCTGAGTTCTCTTGACATTTTTTCTGAAATATTGGTCCCTAACTAGACCAAGATGGTCAGCTTCATTCCTTTTTTTCCTTGGAACATATTTTCTTCTTAGGGATTTTAGTCTCTTCTGACAAGTAAGCTCTCCTCCCGTCAAAAATCCCCAGAGCTTTCTAAATGTTGGAAGAGAGGTAGTCTTTCTTTAAAAATAGAGCCTTGACATACTGTACATGCAAAATACCTTGATTCATTATTGTTGATAATAATACATCAAAGATGTTCCAAATTTCAAAGAGTAGGGAATTAGTGAAATTAATTATGGTATATCTACATCATATAATTTTTTCACACTAATTTTTTTCTATGTAGAAGAATTTAAAGGTTATGAATCATACAAATTTAAGTATAAATGCAAATTACATAGTATGGATACTGTTTGTGAGGCTTTGTGAGTGTGATATGCACGTTTGTGTGTTTGGTAGGATGTACACAAAATACACAAAGTACACAAAGTGTGCATGTGTACTTTGTGTACACAAAGATATTAACAGTAATTATTTCTGGGTATTGAGATTACTGGCAATATTTGCTTTCTATTAAAAAATAAGATATAATTAGTTATTTGATTTTTAATTTCTCTTTACTACTAACATCTCTTAAACATATTAAAAGTTGAATTGCAACTTCAAAAATATGATTTGCATATTTTCTTTAATAAACACACAATGATCAATGTTTTATTAAGTATAGTCCCTACATACCTAAATATTTATTAAATGGGTGAAAAGAGTTAGAAGAAAAATTAATAACAAAAAATTTTAAACCGCCAGTAATACTCACCCAAAGGCTTGAAAGAACATCTAATTTTACTGTTGCTCAATATAAAAAGATTTTTTTTGTTATTTAATTAAAAGACAACAGGCAAGTCTGCTGAAAGCACTGAGATTAGAATGACAGCATCAGTTTTACCTTTTCTAGTTAAAAATAACAATTATTTATGGCACAGAAGTATTTTTTGTGTTAAAATTAACAATCAGGTACTATTGTCATTATCAAATATACAGAAAAATAACAATAAATTGGAATTAAACAAATATCAGCCTTGCCCACCCAAGATAATTTATATTATTAATATTGATTTTTATGTTTTTTATTCTTCCTAATTTTGTTTTATTTTAACAAGATCTTAATCAAGTCAAATATAGAAAAAAAAGATTATATAGCAAAAAAATACAATTGCAAACCTACACCCAATTACATCTTTCTCATGAAAGAGCATGAAAAAAACTTGTGGCTATGCCTGGACTCATTTTTGCCATTGTGCAACAGTAGAAGGTACCAAGTAAAAATAAGAAACAAAAAACAAAATACAACTTTTAGCACTCTGCCCACTGATGTGCATTCGGGTAAATATCTACATTGTAAAGTAATGTATTAGTTGTTAGATCTAAACAGGTGACAAGTGTCCCATGATCTAGGGTAAGCTCTGCCAGAATTTCCTATTAAACTGTCAGTCACCAGACACTAGGTGCCAAATAGACAAAGCTGTACATTTCATTTCCTAATATGTTATTTCTCAAAACTATAACACACAATGTGTCCTCATATACAAGTGCCTAGAAATCATAATAAAAAATGACCACATTTGTCTATATATGAGCCAACATATCAGAGAAACATATACAATTCGGGGAAAAGAAAATCTTTCATTCACTACTGATTATAAATGTGAGTTAAAATCTAAATCAATAAAAACAAACAAATAATACTGTTTTCAGTGTGTCCTGACAGCTATGAATCATAAATTAAAATTAATAAACTATACAATATGGATTCTTTTCAAAGTTTTGAATACTGGTTATTAAGAAAGATCTTTTAAAAGAGGAGCAAGCAATGCTGGAAGTTCAATGTGGGTCATAGTCAATACTTTAGTTGTATGGAAACATCATTCCGTAGTTATTAAGTCGCTCAACAAAAGCATCCTATCGTCCAGCACTGCTATCTATGAGACATACAATGATGAGGAGAGTAGAGAAGGTCCCTGCCCTCTAGTCTAGTGGGGAAGGCAGACTATTTTCAAATAAATAGATTAAAATCTGTTTTAATAAGTAAGTGTATAACAGGAGGATTTCTTTTTCTTTCTCCTCTGACCTTTTCTTACCTTTTACATTCCCATCTCTACTTCTACCTCTACCAAGTCAGCTTGTACTTGTGAGAAGGCATACTTGATAAGACAGAAAAAGGATATAAAGACAAAGTTACGGCACACAGTGGCCAATGTTAAGAAAAAAAATTCTCTTTTGCAAACAATTTTCTCTGAAAAAAATCTAACAGACTTCACACATCCTCCAACGACAACAAAATCGAGGAGCTGCTGCTGTCTTATCTCCCTGGGGACAAGAGCACAAAGCAGGGAAGGGGTGTGTAAAAGATGCCGTTGTGATGGAATGATTGCAAAGGAAGGAAGACCTTAGAATGAGATTCAGAGATACCCAGTTAAAGTCGGGTAACACATTGAAAATAAGCAACCTTTTGACATTATCCTTTGGTTTCAATGTGAACATAGCAGAGAAACATATATAACCAGGGAAACAATACTTTCCCTATTTTTTTTTTCTGGTTTTGGATCAAATATTGCAGGCATAACTAAAGGCATCAAATGTCTCATCATAAAGTAAATACCAATGATTAAAATTAATGGGGTATAGCCAGATAAGTCAGCGAGGGTTCCTACAGGAAGCGATGTTTTATCTGACACCTGAAGGATGGCAAGTTCAGAAACTAAAAAAAAAAAAAGAAATTACTGGGAGGTAAAGGAGACGGGATGACAAGATGAAACTAGAGTCAGTCAGTGACAAGACAACACAGTGCCTTGATGACTACACTAAGGACTTTATTCTTCACCCTGAGAACAAGAGAAGGCTTTGAAGATTATAATAGGAGATATGACAGGATCATGGAGACTCTATATCCATACAGTCATTCCACTCCAGGTGGACAGCACTATAGAGCAAGCTCTGGCTGGAGGCACATAGGCAGAGTGAAAGGTTAGAATGTTGCCCAAGAGAGATGATGGCCTCATGCAGCAAACATGTTAGCGGTGGATATGAAGGAAAATAGACTCAGGAGGTATTTGGAAGTGAATTTGACCTAAATGGGTAATGAATTGGAGGTATGAGGAGTAAGAGAAAGGGAAGGCATGAAGATGATTCCTCACTCCTGCCTTGTGATCTGGATGAATGCTGGTGCCACTGAGTAAGATGAAGAAAATGAGGCAAGAATGCATTTGGCAGGGAGATTTTAATCACAAATTTGAATACAATGAGTTTAGATGCCTTTGACATAGCATATCAAAATAAAAATGTTGAGTCTGCCACAGAATACTAAGCTCAAGAGTGTTGTGTACAACTCAAACGAGGAAGGAATCAAACGGAAAATTTTGAGATCTAGGTCATGTCTACTGTCCAAGAAGCACCTGCAAAGCCTGGCATTCAGACACCAAGTAGGAAGCCAATGAGAGAACAATCGAAGTGTTTCAACCTTCTTTCTGCTCCCTCTCCTCATCCCTGCTGCCTCTCTATAATCTTCCAGAAGATCCTGCTCAGTCTTTAAGAACTACTTAAGCACTGCTTAAGAAAACTTAAGTTTCAGAGTATTGTCTGAAACTTCAAAGGCACTCTTGCACACTCTCTCTATATACATATTATGTGTGTGTAAGGATGAAAAGTAATGGCAAAAACTGCAATTGCTTTTACACAGCGTGTGTGTGTGTGTGTGTGTGCCTTCAGTTAATCACATTTAATTCACTTAAATTTACTTAGAGGCAGGACACATTTGCTAAATCAAAAATTTGAACAAAATGTGTGCAAGAAGCTTGGTTAAGGACTGTGGATGGATAAAAAGATATAATAATAGCAAACATTTGGTGAGTTCCTTCTCTGTGACACTTACTGATCACAGTATTTTATATGTATAAATTCATTTAATCCTTATAACAACCCCATGAGTTGAGTGAAATTGTCCTCTCCATTTTACAGATGAGAAGAATGAGGAACGGAGTGACTCTATGACTTACACAGCTATTGAATAGCAGATCTGGGATTTAAAATCAGGCAGACTGGCTCTGAAGCCCATACTTTTAATCACTATCCTATCATGTAAAATAAGACTTGACAAGTCTTATGACCTTGCTAAGAAAATGATAAAAACATAAAGGATATAATAACATTGAAAAGCCTCTCGTTACTTAAATCGAGGAAGTTCAGGAGATTATTCATATGTACTTAAGTTTAAATTTTCAAGTGACTGCACATTATCTTAGTCAGGATAGGCTAGAATAAGCTGCAGTCACAATTGACTCCAAAATATCAAGAGTAAATGTTTATTTATTATTAACATTACATTTTCAACATGAGTCAGCAAAGGAGCTCTGATCATTGTTACCAGTCAAGTACCCAGGAGGGAAGAGTCGACATCTTGACATGGGATTTAATAATCTTTCAGAAGAGTACTGAAATGTCTAATATCTTTCCCAGAACAGAAAAACAACACTGCAACTTCTGAACGCATTTCACTGGCCAAAGCCAGTATGGCTACATCTAAGTTGACGGGGGTGGAGAAGTAGAATAAGTGAGATATTTGTCAATATCTCTATAAATGACCCTCCTGGACTTCTTATTAACTCTTGTGATGGTGGCTCCTCATAGCTAGACCAGCCATAGCCGAAGGAGAAGATGGTGAGTCTTCTGCCAAAAGTATTTCTTGTTGTTTCCTTTTGTTGAACTCCAGCCACAACTGTTTAATAGAAGAGCTCAGAGAATCATTACCTTGTTGGGAGCTACCATGAGTTAGCGATATTCATTCCAAAGGAAAAAAGCATTCCAACTCAAGATGTAACACTGAATATCAATCCAAAGACTAGTAGAAAAGAGACAGGGATAAATTCAAAAATTGATGTATTAAAATGCAGGAAACAATTTTCAATATATCTCAAAGTTATTTCTCATTGCCAGTGACAAGACATGTTTTACTGTAACCATAGTCCTTTGAGGGTGCTGGAGTACCTCTGAAAGTAAAATAAACTCAGCCTGTATTAGAGAGAAGTGTTGTATTCTACCATACCCCTTTTCAATCAGAGAGATATTTGAAGTAAAGAGCCCTCCTGAGTTTTTCTTATTACCTTAAGACACCTGGAACACGGGACCAGAACTTGATTGAATATCAGGGCCCATGGGTCCTTTTCTCATGTAGTACCAAGGAGTCAGCAAACAACCAATAAAGGAATGTAAATGCAATCAGAAGAAGGGTTGAATAATACTGAGCTAGTGCTGTTTACAATCAATAAATGATAAGTGAAGCAGCCAGGTGCAGTGGCTCATGCCTGTAATCCCTGCACTTTGGGAGGCCGAGGCAGGTGAATCATCTGAAGTCAGGAGTTCAAGACCAGCCTGGCCAACATGGAGAAACTCCATCTCTACTAAAAATACAAAAATGAGGCAGGCATGGTGGCACATGCCTGTAATCCTAGCTACTCAGGAGGCTGACACAGGAGCATCACTTGAACCCAAGAGGTGGAGGCTGCAGTGAGCCAAGATCGCTCCATTGCACTCCAGCCTGGGCAACAGAGACAGACTCTGTCTCAAAATAATAATAAAAAAAAATAATAAAAGTGAAGCAATTTGACATCTCATTCCAATGTAAAGTAAAGGGAAAATTAGCACCTCATGCAAAATGTCCTATTGATGTAATCCTAAATTTTTAGTGAAAATAAAAATAATACATATAAATTCCTGACAAGTCTGGAGGAAAATAAATGTATAAACTTAATCCTTCAAACATAAATATGACACAAGAAAAATTAAAACAAATTAAGGAATACTATGTGGAATTACAATTTAACAAAAATAAATTTGAAAAATGTGTAAAGATTACATGCATATATACATAGATAGAAATATATCCACACACTGTCTATGCATGTATATACATAGATAGAAATATATCCACACACTCACACACACACACATAGAAAATACACACACACATACACACACAAAATATTAAAATTATGCAAAAGAGGTAGATATTCTGAATGAAACCAGTTACCTGGAAAAGTATTGAAAAAGTTATCATTTTTAAAAATAGATAAGAAAATCCACCTCTAGAAAAGACTGAAGGCATGGGTGATTTAATGAGACATTACTTTTAAATAGTCATGCACCAAAGAACCTCCATCATATATAAATTTACCCTGAGCACAAAAAGCAGTGAAGCTTTTTCAATTAATTTACTCAAGCTAGCCTAATAAACTAGTTACAAAGCACAGTAAAAGAAAACTGTGTACCAATCTCATATCCCAATGTAGAAGAAGTTCTACATAATACACCAGTAAATCAAATCTAAAAGTATACTAATAGAAAAATACACATTATAAAGAATTGGTTGGGAAAAAAGAATATTTTTGCACAAGGAAATATGTTGACGTAATTCACACTATATAGTATCATTTCAGATTTCCAGATCTAGAGTTGGACAAATGGGGCTTCCAATGCCAGCTCCACAAATTACTGGCTGTGTGACCTTGGGGAAATTACCTAAACATTCTGTGCCTCTCACGTCTGACATAAGCTGCAAGTTCAGTAGGTTCCCAAAATCACTTACAATTTGGATAATTTGCTAGAATGATCACAGAACTCTCTATAGGTTTCTAGTTTTTTGACAAATTTGAAAATATTCTCATCATTATATTTTTAAACACTTTTCTGTTCCTTCTTTGTTCCTTCAGGGACTTCAATTACACATTTATTAGGCTCTTTGACATTGTTCCACAGGTAACTGATGTTCTGTGTTTTTTTTCAATATTTTTCTCAGTGTGTTTCATTTTGGATTGTTTCTACTGCATGTCTTTAAGTTCACTAATACATCTTTTGAAAGTACATAATCTGTTATTAGTTAAAATTTTCATCTATAGAAGTTCAATCTGGGACTTTTAAATATCTTCTCTGTCTCTATTTAATATGCTAAGTCTTTCCTATGCTTTTCTAAAAATATTTTCATGCTTTGTCCACTTTTTCAGTTGTGCCAGGCAAGAGTGGAATGCAGCTCTTGTCACTCCACCTTTACCAGGAGCAGAAGTCATGTATATTCAATTTTCATTTCTTCTGTAAAGAATCTTAGATCTCCATTCAAAGTATAATGGAGCTACGCTCTCTTTTTGTTCATGTGCTTGTTAATATAATGAAATTAATTTGAAATATTTACATTTTTAATACTCTAGAAGAGCGAGGATCAATATTAGAATATAAGTTATGAGGTGGGGAGAGGGGAGGGATTTAACAAAATTATGCTAAAATATATATATATAAAATAAAATATAGATAAATATTTAAAAGAAAAAAAGAACTGAGTTTAACCTAATGAACAATAAAATCTGACATCAGATTTGAAAGACAGATAAATAAGATAGCACAGAAAGCTCTGAAACAGCCTATTCTAATAAAGTAATAATTTAATATAAGACAAGGATAATATGTCATAAAGTAGAAATGGATAGATAAATAAATTACTATGAAATTAAAAGTTAAAAATAATAAAACTATAGCTGTATCACATACCATTGATCAAAATAGATTCTAGAATGAGTTATGTAGTTAAAATAAAAAGTACATGTAAATGAACTGGTAAAGAAATTCAGATGAATCTCTGTTATAAAAGCAAGGTATCAATTTCTAACTGTAAACTCAAAATGTGAAAATCACAAAGGGAAATTGTAATAGATTTTAAAACATTAAATAATATTTCTTCTACCTGAGGAAAATATAAGTAAATATAAAAGCCAAACTAGAAATCTGTAATATATGATAAAAAAGAATAAATTATTATAATAAAAGAGAGCCCTTATAAATCAATAATAAAATTACCAAAAAATTTAAAATTACAATGTATATTTTCAATAATTCATAGGATAAGCAAAAGCAATAAGCATATAAAATATTTCTTACTAGTAATAAGAAATAAACATTATAAAAACATGAAGTACATTGTCACTTCAAACATTGTAAAGGTTAAAATACAATTCCCAGAATGATGAAGGTAGTGGGAAAGGGGATCCCTACACTCACGGCAGAGATAATATTTAAGATTTGTGGATAATAACTTGGCAATGTGTATATTTGGAATCTTAATAATGTTGTAGCATTTAGCAACTTAATACCATGTTTTAAAAGCATATTTAAGGAAGTATAACACTCACAGTCTTAAGATAGATGACAAAATGCATGTCCTATATGATATGCTAATTTAATTTTTTAAAATACTAAACTGTAAACAGTGGCTATCTCCAGATTTTGGGAGTGTGTCTAATATTTATGAAACAATATTACTTTTATTGTCATAAAATGAATCAACATCTATCACTCTTTAACGTGTTATTTATTGTTAGTATAATCAGTCAGGCACTCCACTGAGGAGGTAATGGGGGGCTTTTTCCATCAGAGACTGTAGAATAAAGTAAACTACTCCCCCAAATGTTGGCACTTACTCTGGAATGGCATAAACACTATAATAAATTCTGAGGCCAAAAGAATGTCTCTTTCTCTCTCTGTCTCTAAGTCTGTCACTGTGAAGTTTAATCCTTCTGCTGATAGTCAGGTAATTTCAGTACTAAGGTCTTAAATCTAGATGCGGATGAAGGGATAAAATGCTTTTTCTTGGACATATGTTCCTCATTATGTCAGTCCTTTTATAGCTACAGCTTCAAGGTTACCTTGAAAGGAAACACCCAGCAGAGCCAGAAGTTGGTTACCGTTCACTAGAGAACAGTGTTGCAGTGTTCAATGCGTAAGGAGAAGTTACTTTACTTCTCGGAGGTTGTGTAGCACCTTCTGTGTCCTACAAAATGAGTAGAGATATTTTTACATAAACTTTCCAAAGAAGTCCCAACACTGCAGAAAATGGATCAACTTATGAGGTTCCTGAAAGTACATGTGTTAAATAAGCAATAAATAACTGCTAAACGAATACACAGAGAATGAATGAAGTACTGCAAGCTTCTTTGCCTTGTGTCTGTGTAAGAGCCTGTCATTCTTCATTTGCATCTTCATCACCTGGGGAGAATTTTTATAATAGTTTCCCAGGTTCCACATCCCAGAAATAAAGCATCATCTGGTCTGGATAGTGACGTGACAGAGCTTCCACAGACATATACGCTGTTCACTGTACAAAGATCCTCAGCCATACAGGCAACTTGGGCCTGAAGTCCAGCCTGCACTTTTGGAGTAGGCTAAATTCGCCCAGAAGAAGGAATGCTTTTTTCTAATTCATACAAAAGTGTGCCTGCTGACCAAGCCTTGTACCCAGGAGTGTACCTTCTCATGATACGTGTGTGCGTGTGTCTGTGTGGGTGTGTGTTTGTGTGTATTCATACAAAGATGCTATACAGACTATCTGTAGCCTTAATCCAGGCCTCAGGATTTTTTAACCATAGTTGGTTGAACCCTGTGGTTGAAAACCACAGAGCAACATCTACTATTACCAACACTGAGCTCAAATTCTTCCCTGCAGAATCCAATTTCTACATTTTTCCGTGCTTACAATTTCCCCTCTCTGTAATCTGCGAACCTTACTTCCACTGTGCTTGTCCCCCAACTTCTCACATACATACCCATGCCGACCATCTGTCCACATTCCTTCTATGAACTATACTTCCATAGTTTCCGTATAGTCACCATGTTCAGAATGTTGAATTAAATGTAATAAATTAAATTTATTAACAATATAATGAGTTACATCTAATAATGCAAAACTTACAAATTGAAATTCTAAAAACAGTATGGAATTCAAAACTCTGAACTTGGTTACTACAGCTTGTGAGAAACAGGAGCACGAAGCTGTGGAAGATATATAAGTTGAGATCAGAAAGGTGGTGGCCTCCCTGCAGCTGCACAATTGTCACAGTGAGAATGCTGGTGAGCATGGGGACAGTAATGGGTGATGAATCTGCTGCTATATGGCTTTTAAAAGATATGTCATTGTCCAGAAAAATCAAGCCAGCACAGTGGCGTGTGCCTGTAGCCCCAGCTACTCAGGAGGCTGAGGTGGGAGGATTCCTTCAGCCTAGGACTTTGAGGATAGCCTGGGCAACACAGTGAGACCCTGCCTCAAAAATAAATAATAAGAAAAAGTTACTCAGTTAAGTCCAAACAAACGTAACCTCATTTTTTGCAATCTCCTACATCTTAGGAAATGTAATAAAAATAGGAGTATGACATAGCCTTTATCATCAAATTCATATAATCTAGAGGTGCTAAAGAGGAATTAAAAACCATGAGGAAAGTCCCCTTTAAGAGCTCCCCTCAGTTTCTCAGCAACACGCCTGAGAAGGCTAAAAAAAAATTAATAAACAACATCAAAAGCTGGGAGAAATGTGCATCAAATGTAAGACACATGGAAGAGAAAATCCTCCCAGAAAACAATCTAGAAGGAGGAATGATGGTACAGAAAATTGTCATCTGCATTATGCCTTAACAGGTAAGGATCTGTAGGAAAGGCAGAAACAGGGAAGTGTTTTGGTAAGTGTACATACTGGCAATGTAGATCTCGAAGACTCATTTTAATAAGAGTGAAGGAAAAAGAGAAAAGTCGAAAAAATATTCTTCCATCAGGCATGAGCATGATAAATATGGTTTTCTTTCTTTGATTTTTTTTTTCAAAACAGTAGAACTTGAAATAAAGGCTGTGCATATCTACTGCGGGGAACAGTTCTCTAAAGGGGTTTACACCTGCAACCATGTTCATGCTTGATGATGTCTTGTGTTTACCTAGACAGCTCAGCAATTTGGTATTCTGTCCAAGGAAAAGGAGGTGATATGAAGGGACTTGTTTGTAAACATGCTCACTGCCTTGGAAATGGTGTTTTGTTTGAAACAAGGTGACAAATCCCTCTCAAGTTGAAAGTAAACAAAAGTAGAAACTAAATAGATCACTTTTGAATTCAAGATAAGCAAATAGGAAACTTAAAAGTAAATCAAAATATGGTAAAACCTACATGTGAATATATAAAATACAATGTGAATCAGGGAAAAGAAGCAGTATTGTGTAGTCAAAAGGGAAAATAACACCTCTAAATAAGTTTTGAAACATCAAACAGAAGAAAAATATCACATACTCATTGTAATGGCTAAAATTAAACATCAACAATACCAAGTATTGATAAGAATGTGGCGTCACCGGGACTCGCACACATTATGAATGGGAGTGAAATGGTACAGACACTTTGGCAAAAGATGAGGCAGTTTCTTATACATTTGCACGTGTAACTGTCTTATGACTCAGCAATGCCACTTCTACATCTTTAATATAGAAAAATAAAAACATATTTCTGCAGAAACACTCATACGAAATTGTAGGTCAATTTCCTTTTTTTTTTTTTTTTTTTTTTGAGACAGAGTCTCGCTGTGTCACCAGGCTGGAGTGCAGTGGCGTGATCTTGGCTCATTGCAACCTCCGACGCCTTGGTTCAAGAGATTCTCCTGCCTTAGCCTCCCGAGTAGCTGGGATTATAAGCATGCACCACCACACCTAGCAAATGTTTGTATTTTTAGTGGAGATGGGGTTTCACCACGTTGGCCAGGATGGTCTCGATCTCCTGACCTTGTGATCTGCCCGCCTCAGCCTCCGAAAGTGCGGGATTACAAGTGTGAGCCACTGCGCCCGGCCACCGGTTTCCTTTATAAGGGTGCAAACTGAAACCAACCCAAATATCTTTCAACAGGTATATAAACAAGTTGTGGTATAGTCATACAATGGAAAACTCCTCAGCGGTAAAAATGAGCAAACCTCTAATAAACACAACTACATGGACAAATCTCACAAACCATACAGTGAATGAAATGAGCCACACAAAAATAGTACAAGTTATACGATTCGATTTACATAAATTTCTGGAACAGCCAAAACTAATTTGTGACCTAAAAATCAGAATAAATGTCATCTATGAGATGGGGCAGAAATTGACTAGGAAGTGTTGTGTGGAAAATTTCTAGGGTTGATGATAGAGGGATCTGAGTTGCTTACTATATGTATTAGTCAAAGTGCATTGAATGGCTTAAGATTTGTGTGTTTTATTTTTATGTAAAATTAACCTCAGAAGAAAACAAGAAATACATATTGAATTCTTGTTAATCCTGTTTATGCTAAAAATATTTCAGGTGAAATGCTATATTAGTTACCTATTGCTCTGTAACAAATTACCCCAAAATGTGGTACCTTAAAATAAGCATTTTTTGCCGGGCTCAGTGGCTCACGCCTGTAATCCCAGCACTTTGGGAGGCCGAGGTGGGCGGATCACCTGAGGTCAGGAGTTCAAGACCAGCCTGGCCAACACGGTGAAACCCTGTCTCTACTAAAATACAAAAATTAGCTTGGCATGGTGGTGGGCACCTGTAATCCCAGCTACTCGGGAGGCTGAGACGGGAGAATCGCTTGAACCCGGAAGATGGTGGTTGCAGTGAGCAGAGATTGCGCCACCGCACTCCAGCCTTGGTGGCTGAGCGAGACTCCATCTCAAAAATAATAAGTAATAATAATAAACATTTTTCATATTACAGTTTGTATAGGAGAAGAATTTTGTATCAGCTGGTTGGTTCTAGCTCAGGTTCTTTTAGGAAGTGGCAGTCAAGATGGTAGCACGAGCAGTGGTCACCTGAAAAGTTGACTGGGATTGGAGGATTCTCTTCCCAACTCACTTACATGGCTGTTGGCAGGAGGCCTTGGTTCCTTATCATGAGGGTTTCTCCATACGGCTGTTCGTGAGGTGATAGCTAGCTTTCCCCAGAGTGAGCAACCCAAGAAATATTGGAAAAAGGAAGCTTTAGTGCCTTTTAAATCTAGGCTTAGAAGTCACATGCCATTATTTCTTCCATTCTACTGATCACATAGACAACTTTGATACAATGTAGGAGGGGGCAACACAAGAGTGAGAATATCAGGAGGTAAGGATCATCTCAGCGCTGTCCACCATGAGGGTAGTGATGTCTGCAACTCTCTTTAAATGTTACCTTAAAACAATGTATTAGTAGATGGATAGATGGATGAATATATTGATAGACATAAGATAAAACATATATTACAACATATTAACAACTGTGGGATCTAAGTGGTAGGTACATATGTGTTCACTGTACAACTCAATAAACTTTTCTATATGTTTGAAATTTTTCAAAATAAAATGTTGGGGAAAATCACTTAATTGTAAGGAGATATGAGAAGACATGGCTTCCTCTAAGTAGGAAAGGTCATCAAAAGAGCTCAGTCTAATTAGAAGGCAGAGATGCTAAAGGGTGATGGTTGAAATGCAACATACATGCTTTTGCAGGGGGTAGCATTGGAAGAAATGTTTGCACTAGGTGTCCAATGTCTGAAAGGGCCTCAGCATAGCCACACCATCTGCCTCCAACATATTATGGGGGAGAGCAAGCTATTTCTTATGGATGTTGGTCACTCAGACTGTGGCAGAACAGAAGCTTCTTTGGAGTTTGTATTCAAGAGAAGGCAGCTATGACCTTTGTTACAGTGAACGATACATGAAGACCAGATGGGAATAAGCAGCATCTCAGTGGATGCTCATGCAGATTAAGGTTGGGATTGTGCCTATATTAGATACAGAACTATACCCACTCCTGAATCCAAGCACAATCCCAAGGCCAAAAGAATTGGGTTCACATTGAGAAAGGGGGTGAAAAAGAATGGTTAGAAACATAGAAAATCATAATTAATGGCTAGTGATTTTCTCTGTGCATTGGTGTCTTAAATAATTTTGAGCATTTTTAAACTTTCAAAAGGGCTAGGAATTATTTTTCTATAATTGGCATTAATAATAATTTTAAGAACATGATAAACAATAATTGTACAGAGAAGAAAATATCCTCACTTACACATGACTGTCGGTGTTATTATAAACATGGTTCTTTTCTCAAACTAGTATGACTTTTCCTCAAAGGATATATTTCAAAGTATTTTCTTAGGAATACAAGTGTTGTTACCTAAAGCACAACAAACAATGAAGTGCAACTCTAGGGTCTGTGTTTGACTCAGTCCTTTTTTACTTTTTGGAAAAAAAGAAAAAAAAAGTAATGTAAACCATTCGATATAATTAAATCACATACTAATAAGGACAAACAGAAACTAAAATGCACATGCACCTACACACAGGCTCAGTGACTGAAATGGGAGGAAAGTCATGCCCAGAAGAGCTGGAAAATGGGGACCAACAGGCGCAAGCTAAAGGCAGTCATCAGGCTTTTGTACTGGCTGCCTGTGCCCTGTCCCTACAGCCTCTCCACAGTCTAGATAGGTATCTTGGCAACAGACAGAAGAAAGAACCATATGCAGACACAGCAATTTAGACCAATATGTATGGGACAATGTGGAAACTTGAACTGCCCCTCCCCTCTAATGTTTAGCAAATTCGGTGAAATCTGAATGAATATGGGGTGCTGGTGGTTGGAGGGAGAGGAGGATGACTCACACTACCTCTCAGAAGCCAAATTTAACTCCAAGAGATCTGTCTCTCACCTATTAAGGGATTCAAGGGGGTTTGGTAACCTTGATCTTATGGACTTTGGGAAAGCATAAACATCAAATAAAAAACAGCAACCATCGAGTTTGTGCTAAAGCCATCATTTACTTTTAAAATTTTGTTCATAGATTATCTTCTCTTCCTAACTTTCACTGTTTTGTTTTTCAAGGGACCTGCGTTATCTCCTTAAGGGCAAGTAATGGAGCCTCAGAGGTTACCCATTTCCTATATCACCCTTGAGGAAGTGCAGAGCAAGCTGGGGAGGAGAAGGAAGCCTGGTACTGATGAAAGAGCAGTGTGCCCATGCAGCTGAGAGGCAATTCAATCCCTAAGTTGATTCATCAACCTGCTCACAATCCGCAGCCCTGTGAGGATGGTGATCTGCGGATGTGACAGGATTTCCTAGAACCCAGAGGGCATGTCCCTGGAATAACTGACACAAAAATAATCCTAACCAATTAAATTATTCTATAATAACATAAAAAAGAGCACTATTGTAGAATCTCAAATTATTTTGTTTGTTAGAAGGTAAACTCTTTTTGTAACATGAATAAACCCCTAATATACTTTAGTTGTGTATTCTAGCTTCCAGATACTAGGATTTCTTAAAGCAGGGTCTACCTGTACTTAATGATACTGGTTGCTACAGGCAATTCCCACCTCCTCACTCTAAGACAAGAACAAGATCTCCCAAGGAGCATCCCAGCTATGAACTCCAGTGTCTAAGGACACATTACGGCAGCTGTCTGTTAAGAAGACAAGCAATAAAATGTTCTGTAAAGGCACCCAGTGAAATTTCCAATTAAAATGATTTAGTGCCTTCATTTTTTAAGTTTTCCCAAGGTTTGCTGATGACTAAAATTATGTAATGACTCTTTCAAGGTTTTAAATCTGCTAATTAATCTCTGCACCTTTACAATAACCCAGAGCAATAAAAGGCACAATGAAAAGGAGCAGAATAATGTACAAGCGGATTAACCCTTAGGAAGCTGATCTCTTTCAGCCTTGCTGGCTGGTGGTTTAAAGTGGGTCAGGATATCACATGGCCACACAGGTAATGGGCAACCTCAGAAGCAGTCTCATTGGATGGCAGCTGTGTCAGAACTGGTTCTGCTTCTACTGCAATCCCTATTACAATGCGTGCTGCATGCAAGCCTCTGCAGTTCAAAGTACAAGATGAGTGGGGATGTGGGGAAGGCAGAGACACTGCAGAGTCCTGAAGGGCAGAACTTCCAAAAACAGTTTAGTGAGTGATCCTGGAAAAGGACAAGGGCTGAAACTCTCTAAGGGGGACCCATGAGGCCACAGTCTGTGTGCTGAACTAATGCAATGCCAAGTGGAAAGTCATTGTTGTTACCAAACCGAACTTGGATCTGCACACCTGAAACAGCAAACACTGACATTGAGATTGAAGCTAGAGAAAGTAGGGCATTTATTGTAGGGCATCAAGCAAGAAGAGTTGGGCAGCTCATGCTTAAGACCTGAACTCCCCATTGGCTCACAGGTAAGGGTTTTGAAAGGCAAGGATGCAAAGGTTACAGGTAGAGTCATCAATCAATACATAGAGGCTATAACATTGGATTGACCTGAAAAGGTGAGACATCTCAAAGTGGGGTACCTACAGGTCATAGGTGGATTCAATGATTTTTCTGATTTGTGATTGGTTAAGGAGATGAAGCCTTGTCTAAAAATTTGGGATCAGCAGAA
This sequence comes from Pongo abelii, assembly GCF_028885655.2. Classification (NCBI taxonomy): domain Eukaryota; kingdom Metazoa; phylum Chordata; class Mammalia; order Primates; family Hominidae; genus Pongo; species Pongo abelii. The sequence goes on along the minus strand of NC_071997.2, from coordinate 53,272,944 downwards.
AGGACTGTTAGCTCTGGCTCCTGGATGTGACCTCCTCCAAGCCCCTCAGGAAGAAATTTAAAACAAAGAAGAGCAGTCAAAGTTCAGTCCTCAGATCCCCCTTCTCTGAGGTCTGTGTGCCAGCGAATCCAATTAGTGGGGGTCTGGGTTTCTGAAAAACAACTTAGGGACATACGTTAAGATGTTATCTTTAGTTTCTACAGGGAACCAAACATTCTCATGACTCTAACTTCCTCGGCTATTGTTTTAAGTTACTATTACCTTCTTGTTTATCAAGTTGTTCATTTACTTCTCAGGGGTAGCTAGGTGCCTAAAATTTCCCTTGAGGGAACTTAGAATTTTCCTTTATTTCCATGCTTTGGGATGGTACCCAGCAGGCCCCTAAAACAGGTACTTGCTCTAACTGTTAAGTGGCCCAATAGGTCTGAGGGGAAGACAGAGAGATACCTTGGAAGGAAAGAATAATCTGTATTCGTGACTTGAAGCTAACTTGTACCCAAAGGGAATGTTTCTTATCCCCAACTGGGCCTCAGATGTATTTACTCAACTGTGTTACCGTTGCTTACAATAGGTAAATAACTGTGCCCATTACTTACCTATTGCCTCTCAGCTCCATGCCCACTTTCTATTATGTTGTTCAGGATGCTGGGGCTGGAGCCTGCCATCTGTATTTCCCAGACTCTCTTGCCAAACAGACTCTCTGTTTAGGGTCTGCCAATGGAAGTTACTAAAGGAAGAATGAAATTGGGAAATAGAGAGGAGGAAACTCCTTTGCATTTGCTAATTCCTGGAAGCATCATTGAAACAGCAGCAGCAAGCGACTTGCAGATGATTCCTGATGAGAAGCACAGCCAGGATTAAGACTAGGTTCTGTTTGGCCTCAAATATTATGTGCTTTCTCTAATCATACACTACCTCTCTGGTAGGAAAATTAGGACAGAGCAACATTAGAAAACTTTAAGAAGGATTGATTGGGAGAGTAGTTAGCAGTGGTCCATACAGAAAGAGAGATCTGACAAGAGGCTGCTGGAGTTGGCAATGAGTAGGATCCATTATTCAGAGTAACAGAGACCATGACAGGTGGAATCGTATGATTGCCCCATGATCTTTGGCTCCTGGTGTTACAGCCTTGAGTGCAGATTAGAACCTGTAGTTTGCTTTTAGTCAACAGACTATGGCAAAGGTGAAGAGACTTTGCAAATGTAATTAAGGCCCTCAATTAGTTAGCCTTAAGCTAATCAAGGGGTAAATTGCCCTGGGTGGGCCTGATCTGCTTAGGTGAAGCCTTTATAAAGGAGTGAAGCATCAGAGATATACTCCTGCTGGCCAGAAGCAAGAAAGCAAACTGCTATTGTAGGTGAATTATCTATGAAAAGCGGTAAGGTAGCCTCTAGGAGCTGAGGGTATCATTACTGCAACTGTAAGAAACTGAATTCTGCTATCAATCATATGAGTTTGAAATAGGTTAAAAAAGATCTCAAATGAGAGGACAGCTCCAATCAACACCTTGATTTCAGCCTGATGGAACTAAGCAAAGGATCCAGTTAACTACTGATCCCTGGAAACTGTGAGGTAATACATTCGTGTTGTTTTAAGTCCCTAAGCTTGTGGTAATTTGTAATGCAGCAATAGAAAACAAATACAGGGACAGAAGTCAAATTTCAGGCAATTATAAGCACACACACACACACACACACACACACACACACACACACAGTGCTCTTCCAGCTACTGGCTGAACAGACTCCTGATACCAAACAAATCCATCATTTGGAATCATGCTGTCATTCCCCACCTGTCTAAAACAGCTTACTGCTAACACTCCACCCTCATACTGCATCCCACTAGATAGCAATCTCATCCCAGATCAAAAGTGGGTTCATATTCCCTTCTGGAAGCTTGTATTAAATTTCTGGTTATAATCTCTGTGCTCCAGCCCATGTTCTTTTCATTACATCTTTAGTGGAAAAAAAATCCAAAGAAGCATCTGAATATTTTTATTATTTTTTATTATTTTTATTATTATTTGACTATACACAACAGAGAGACAAAAAGAGTTCTTTAACTCAACTAGGGCATAAGGACCTTTACTAAACAAAACAAAATAAAACCTGTGAAAAAAGAGGCAGCAATAGCAACATGTAAACAAAACGGCACCATTATAATTGTTAGGTCTTAGCAATTGAAATGGAAATTAATGGTGTTGATGAAGTTTTCCTACGTGACTGGTTACTTTGTTTCCTTACTAGGCAGTACTTTTCATGTAGACAGTGAAGTCAAAAGCATCCATGACAAATTCTCAAGGGGATACACAGATTACCCCTTACAACAAGCAAGCAGATACAGCAACTGGTAGCATTATTATATACAGCTGAGTTGAAACTCCTTAAGAAGGCAATCTAAATAACCTTGTCACATCCATTCTCCACACTTTTCCTTTGGCAAGTGCTCCATGTCCCCGTGAAGCCTCATTTCCCCATCTATTGCCAAAGGCTACCGTTTCATATCACACATCAAAGCGTGAGAAATGTCAAGGTAATGAAAACTGACACCGTGGCAAAGAGAAGGTGAGTCACAGCCATTGTGGGGAAAGCTGGGTCAAGGTCCTTCTGAACAGGGTACTGGATCATCCCAGCTCTCCTGTAGCTGTGCTCACGGAAGAGCAAGAGCTGGGCTCCACAAACACAAACACACCTCTTGAATAGCAGCCACAAAACACAATTTGTGATTCAAAGTGAATCCAATGGCAAGACAAGCAAAGAAGCTTCTATATTCAAAACAAAAAACCGCCTTTGTCCTCTCAAGTTTTATTATGAATTCAAAATATCCCTGGCTTAACTTAATAAATAGGCTATTTAGCTGTTACCCATGCATCTGGACAAACTTATTTAAATATTTCTCAAAGAAATTTATATGTTAAATCATGAATTTGGCTTTCTAGTCATCTCTTGCAGAAACAGAACCATATAATTAAAGACTTGGGGAGTCTGAAGGCTTTGCTTCTTGGGCAGATCAAACATGGATGTACATTGGTCTTTGGCCAAGTCATGGAATTTCTTTCTTTAGTTTTCAATTTCAAAAAGTGAACTCTATTTCAGACCTTGAACTTTTTCTAGCCCTACCATCAGGGATTCTCTTTTGCAAGGAGTAATGTTAGCGCATGGTCCAAAATGGACACCAAGACTAGCGAGGTAGTTTAGGTTATCAGAGATGGTCACTTGGAATTTACTGATTTAAATAGTGAACTCATGGGCTCTGTTAAAAAGTCTCTTAATGCTGCACAAAGTCATTGACGAGATGCTTAGGTAGCTCGAAGGCAACATAATTCTAAAAGAAGAATACTTTTTGGAGTAAGAAGGTTATTGCTCTTATCTAGAGTAAGGCTTTCATGTGATTGAATATATAGAGGTCATATCTGGAATAAAACAGTGTTGCAGCAAAACAGGAATGGAGATAGAAAGCTAACCTTCAAAGGAGTAATATGCTGATAAAAGGAGAGTCCATGACAGCCCTTTCATTAGTGTTTTCTGCCAATATTGCTATTTGGTTGCTTATAAGGATTATAAATAGTATCAAATTTCTTGCTTTGATACATTCTATTCCTTTGTCTCATTTGGTTGCAATCCAAAACTTCACATCCTTGGCACTGGATATAGAACAAGGTACTGGAAAGTTCTTCATCCCCAGACATCTGGACTAACTCGCCATTCCTCAGTTCTCTACCCTGTGCATAATCGATGACTTCAGAAGTGCCATGCACAGCTGAGATCGCCACATTCCTCCCAACTCTGAGTTCGTTCCTTGCATCAAGCACTAGGAATCGTTGAACAAGAATCAGGTTCTCTACCATAACTCACAGTAATTACTGCTCTGGTTATCGGGTTCTCAAGTATTCCATTTGCACTTGCCTTTGTAGTTCTTTCTCCAGCGCTATGACACTACTCCACTGCTGAATGCCCCTCACCCCCTCCATCGACAGCAATCTACCTGCTGCTAAAGCTGCTATATCTTTTACTACATCAGTCCAGTCTTTCCTATTTTTCCTCTTGGCTCACTAAACTTTCTGTGTTTCAACCTACATGAATATATGTGATTTCTATTACATTTTATTCAGCATTGGACAGAAACAAAGATGAACACCCTAATATTTTTTTCTTTTTGTGTTTTTTTTTTGAGATGGAGTCTCGCTCTGTCACTCAGGCTGGAGTGCAGTGGTGTGATCTCAGCTTACTGCAATCTCCACCTCCTGGGTTCAAGCAATTTTCCTGCCTCAGCCTCCCGAGTAGTTGGGATTACAGGCGCCTGCCACCATGCCTGGCTAATTTTTGTATTTGTAGTAGAGATGGGGTTTCACCATGTTGGCCAGGCTGGTTTTGAACTCCTGACCTCAGGTGACCCACCTGCATCACCCTCCCAAAGTGATGGGATTACAGACAAGGCACCACACCCGGCCGATATTTGTTTTCTAAATTAGGTCCAAGCAGGCAATCTCAGGTATTTACCTACTTAGTGGAAACGCAAGCTGAGGGTAAAATGAAGAAACCAAAAATGATATCAGGGACAAGTGTTTTCATGTGGTACCTAAAATGGCTGCTACCCAAGCAACCTTGTAAAGAGTGGAGGTCACACAGATTGATGGGAATGAGAGTGGAGTGTAGGAACCAAAGAAAACCAATTAAAGGTTGCCTGTTATAAGCTGCCAATGACTGCCTGGGCTAAAATTCTCTACTAGAGAGTATTTTACCCCAATGCAAGATGTTCATAACGTGCAGCTAGAGTGGATAATTACTCAGTCACCCAGACTGTTGAAAATCCTCCTTCAGGGGAATTCAGTGTATGTGTAGAAAGAGACTGAAGAGGCCAACTAGAGACAGCACAGGAAACAGCTCTTGGCAGCTGATTTTCTTTTTTTTTGTTCTCTTTATTATTTCACAGATTTTATTAAAATGGAATTTCAATGACAAATGAAATGGAGCTTTGGATATTTTACCATTACAAATATTTGACAATCTTTTATTTTTCTAACTTGTGGAAGCAGGTCCAAAAATCTGTTCCAATTCTCATAAATTCTCATGTTTGAACTTGTCAAGCAAACCAGCAAAAATATGCTCATTAGCTGAGAGGGATATGGCCATAAGCATAGTAAAAATTACAGTGATCCCAAACTGAATATACTCCATGATGATAAACCATGCGAGGATTGCACTTAATTGAGTAAATCATGGTGAGTGACTATAATGCTTAACTGGGTGCACTTGATTTAGGTTTTTCTTTGTAATAGCTGAAGATAATCTTCTAACTTATGACAGTATTTGAGAAAATCTGAGCCTACATAACAGAACAAACAATAGGCCAACAATTAGCCTAAGGATAAATGTTAAGGAGGGGATAAAGCTGTTTTGTACCCCTTATTTATGTTGCAAGTATCTGGAGTCAGCCCTTCATTGATTATACATGCACCTCATTGTTCTCCCAGACCCTTGCTATTCTTTATCAAAGAATAACCTACAAATCCATTTTATTTATTTACATGTAGGACCTATATAATCTCAATTTTTTTTTTTTTTAAAGACAGAGTTTCACTCTTGTTGCCCAGGCTGGAGTGCAATAGCACGATCTCAGGTCACTGCAACCTCTATCTCCCGGATTCAAGTGATTCTCCTGCCTCAGCCGCCCGAGTAGCTGGGATTACAGGCACCCACCACCACGCACAGCTAATTTTTTGTATTTTCAGTAGAGACAGGGTTTCACCATGTTGGCCAGGCTGGTCTTGAACTCCTGACCTCAGGTGATGCACCCACCTCAGCCTCCCAAAGTGCTGGGATTACAGGTGTGAGCCACCACACCCAGCCCGATGTCAATGTTCTAATCTAGGAATTGGCAAACTACAGTTGGCAACCCAAATCTGGCCATAGTCTGTTTTTGTAAAAAAAAATTTATTAAGACACAGCTACACTTTTTCATTTGTGTAGTGTTTGTTGCTACTTTCATACTACAATGGCAGAGTTGAGTAGCTGTGACAGAGGCCATGTGAACAAGAAAGCCTAAAATATGTATTACCTGTTCCTTTGCGGAAAAACTTTGCCAACCACTGTTCTAATCCATTCTGGACATGCAAATATAACTATTAACACAAATCACTCATCAAAGTCATTGTTCCTCTAAGCACACTGGGATGTCACAGAATGTCAAGAGAAAGGAAATTAGGGTCCTTCCTGCCTGGACAGTCAAAGGTTAATGGGAAAATGAGGAGTTTTTTTTTTTCTGATACAAAATATTCAGTTCTGAGATAAGTTTCAACTGTATTTCAAGTTGCCCATCCAGACACTGGAATATTGATAAAAAATTACATAGGTTGCACAGTGATATGAATGTATTTAATGACAATGAACTGTATAATTAAAAATGGTTAAATAGTAAATTTTATGTTCTGTATTTTATCACAATTTAAAAAAAGTATATAGAAAACTGGAGCTACACAGTCTGTACCTTCTTTGTAATTATCCCAGGGACCTGATACCATAGCAAGAGACAGTTCTGGGACCAGTAATGAAGTGACTACAGAAATGAACATATTAATTTGATAATCTGTAGTTACAACTAAAGTGTATATCTAATTCACCAACAAAAAAATTCCCTGTCTTCCAGGATTTTAACAGCTAAAAAATGAAACAAATTAGATAAAATAAACAAATGCCTTAGTAGACACAAATAATCAAAACTGACAAAAAATAGAAAACCTGAATAACATATATCTATTAAAGACATTTAATTTTTATATGAAAGACCTTCTCATGAAACAATGCTTGACTGATATGGCTTCTTTGGTGAATTGTATATACATTAAAAAAATACCATAATACCAATAGTATACAAACTCTATTGAAAAATAGATGAAGGAATACTTTACAATTCATTTAGTAAAGTCAGTATCATCTTAATACCCAAAGGCACAACTAAAAAGAAACTATAGTTTACTATCTCTCATAAATATATATATATATTTATATATATATTGAATATATATAAATATATATATTCAAGTTGTTAGCATTTTCTTAAGAGTTTCTTTTGTATATATATACACAAAAGAAATTCTTAAGAAAATGCTAACAACTTGAATTTAGTAATATGTTAAAAACATAATATATCATGACTTAGTGGGACTTATATCAGGTATCTAAAACTAGTTTGATATTTGAGAGTTATCAACTTAATTCATTAAAAGAATAACTAGAAAGACCACCTAATTATCTTAACAGATGTAGAAAAGAATCTAACAAAATTCATTGTGAATTCATAACAAAAACTCTAGAAAAGTAGGAGTAGAAGAGAATGTCACCTGGTAAATATGATCTAAAAAAAACTATAGATAACAGAATACATAATAGTGAAAGACTGAAAAAAATGAAGAAGGAAACAAGGACATCCACCCTCATTATTCTACTCAGGATAATATTTTTAAAATTACACTAAAAATTACAAAGCGTTGTTGAAAAAAATTAAGTTTGTAAATAAACATAGAAATACACCATGTTCATGAACTGACAGATTTATTATTAAGATTTCAATTCTCCCCAAATTGATTCACATATTCAACAAAATCCCAGTCAAAAATCTCAGAAGGTTTATGTAAACAATGATGAGCTAAAATGTATATAAAAATGAAAATGACCTAAAATAGGTAAAGCAATTTTGGAAAAAAGAACAAAATTGGAGGACTCACACTAGTTAATTTCAAAACTTACCATAATGCCACAGAAGTCAAGACTGTCTGAATATAGGTATATGTATAGAAATTGAACCGGACACATATAGTCAAGAAGGGTGCCCCAAAATTTCAACTGATAAATGATAATCTTCTAATCAACTGTTGCTGTAAAAACCTAGAGAAAAAATCAACTCTGATTCTTACCTTATACCATACACAAAATCTACCTCAAAATAGATTATAGTGCTATTTCTATGAGCTCAAACAATAAAAAGTAAAAAAAAAAAATACATAGAAGAAAGTATCCATCAACTTAGTATAGGGAAATACTTGTTAGACCTCGCACAAAAGACAAACAAACAAATATGAATCATTTAAAAAATATTGAAAATTCCAAGTTCATAAGAGTTAAAAAAGTTTTTTCCTCAGACAATACCATTAAGAAATAGATGTCTTAATTGGGCAAAAAATTTGCTTTACATCTCTGACAAGGAACCTACAGCTTCTTTGACAATACAAAAGAATAGACAGGAAGTTAGTTCAACTTTACAATGAGAAGATACATAACCCAGAATTAAGAAATAGACAAAACATATCAACAGACATTCCATCAAAAAAAAAGACAAGCAAATGACTATTAAGAACATGAAAAAATGCTCAACTTCCTTAATTACAATGGAAATGCAAATTAAATTCATAATGAAAGACCTCTACAAACTTACTTAAATGAATTAATTTTTAAAATTATAAATATCAAGTGTTGGCAATGATGTAGTACAATTGGTACTCTCATACATTGCACCATCTCATACATGGTGGACATGTAATTTAGTACAAATATTTTCAAAAATAGTTTAGCTATGCCTTATAAAGTTAAACATACATGTAAAATATGACTCAGCAATCCCATTTCAAAGTGCTTACCTTAGAGAAATAAAAACAGATCAACACAAATACTTGAACACTTCATTCATAATAATCAAAAACTGGAAATTACCTAAGTTTATCAGCAGGTGAATGAATAAATAAATGGTGGTAAATTCATACACTGCAATACTATTCAGTAATAAGGAACCAACTGTTAATACACACAAATGCATGAATAAGAGCCGAAATATTATGCCAGGTGGAAGAAGACAGATACAATTGAACACATATGCTCTGATTCCACTTATGTGAAGTTCTAGAATATGCAAAATTAACCTACAGTGACTGAAAAACAGATTACCAGCTGCCTAAGGCTGAAGATAAGGGTCAGATAGACGAATAAGAGGCATGTGGGAAATAATCAGGTAATAGAAATGTTCTGTATCTTTCCTGGAATAGTGGTTACATGGATGGATAGTGGTTACACAGATGTATGTGTTTGTCAATCTCATTAAACTGTTCACATGGAATAGGTCTGTTTTTATAACTTTAGACAAGTTGCCCATTAGTCACAAGTATGCTTGAGCCACTATGTTTGCAAACAGACATGTTTTAATTATGGTAAAATATATATAACAGTTACTATTTTAACGATTTTGAAATAAACAGTTCTGTGGCATCAAGTACATTCACATTGCTGTGAGATTATCACAGCTATCCACCTCCAGAACTTCTACATCTTCTCCAACTAATTCTCTGTACCTGTTAAATACTGACTCCCCTTTCTCCCCTTTCTCCATCCCCTGGCAACCACCATTCTCCTTTCTTTCTCCAAGAATTTGATTACTTAACGTTCCTCATATAAGTGGAATCATACAACATTGTCCTTTTATGACTGGCTTATTTCACTTAGGATAATTTCTTCAAGGCTCATCCATATTGTAGCATGTGTCAGTTTTCTTTTTTTAAGGCTCAGTAATATTCATTACACACACACACACTCCCCACATTTTGTTTATCCATTCATCTGTGCATGAACATATGGGTGGCTTCTACCTTTTGTCTATTGTAAATAATGCTGCTGTGTACATGGGTGTACAAACACGTTTGAGTATATCATATTTCATTTTCTTATAAATCCAGAAATGAACTTGCTAAATCATATGGTAATTCTATTTTGAATATATTGGGGAACTGCCATACTGTTTTCCATAGTGGCTATACCACCAGAAATACACAAATGTTCTAATTTCTCCACATCTTTACCAAATTCAAATACATTTATATATGTATAGATATTATATACATGTAAATATATTATGCATACTTATATATCTATATATAGTTACTATTCTTATGGGTTTGAAGTAGTATCTACTTGTGATTTTGATTTGCATTTCAGGTGTTTAGCATCTTTTCATTATTGGGTATTTTGTGTATATTTTTTAGAAAAATATACATTCAGATCATTTGCCCATATTTTAAGTTGGTTTGTCTGAGCTTTTTGTTGTTGAGTTGTAGGAGTCCTTTATGTATTCTGGATATCAATTCCTTGTCAGATATACGATTGACAAATATTTTCTCCCATTCCGTGGATTGTCTTTGGGTTGCCTTTTCACTCAGTTTGAGTGTCCTTTGATGCATAGAATATTTCAATTTTATCCAACTTACCTATTTTTTTTTATTTTGTTGCCTGTGCTTTTGACGTCACATCCAATATGTCATTGCCAAATAAAATGTTATAAAGTTTGTACCTTATGTCTTCTTTTAAGAATTTAATAGTTTTGGGTCTTGTATATGAGCCTTCCTTCCATTGTGAGTTAATTTGTGCATACGGTGTAAGGTAAAAATCCAACTTTTTTTATGTGTGAATATCTAGATTTTCTGACACCATTTGTTGCAGAAAAAGACTACACTTTCTTCATCATATTTTTGGCAGTCTTGTTGAAAATCACTTGACTACATATGCAAGGGTGTATTTCTGGATCTGTGTTCTATTTCATTGGCCTATGTGTCTGCTTTTATATCAGTACCACAGTGTTCTGATTACCATAGCCTTATAGTAAGTTTGAAATCAGGAAGTATAAGATGTCCAACTTCATTTTTTTTTCCAAGATTGTTTTGGCTATTCAGGGTTCCTTGAAATTCTATATGAATTTTAGGATGGATTTTTCTATTTCTGAAAGAAAAGTCATTAGGATTTCTATAGAGATTGTATGAATCTGTAGGTCTTCATGTGGTATTCACAATTTACCAATATTAGTCTTTCAATCCATGAACATGGAATGTAGTTCTAATTATTTGTGTTTTCTTTAACTGCTTTCAGCAGCATTTTGTAGTTTTTAATGTGAAGTTCTTTTTCCTCTTTGGTTGGGTTTATTCCTAAGTATTTTACCCTTGTTGATGCTATTATAAATTGAATTGTTTACTTAATTTTTTCTAATTATTTTCTTAGTTTCAAATTGTTCATTGTCACAATATAGAAACACAACAGATTTTGTGTCTTGAATTTGCATCCTGCAAATTTGTTGGATTTGTTTATTTATTTATTTATTTATTATTTCTAAAAGTTTTTCTGCAATATCTTGGGGTTTTTTAAAATATAAAATGTGTTATCTGCAAACAAAGATAATTTTATTTCTTCCTTTCCAATGTAAATACTTTTTATTTTTTTTCCTTGCCTAATTGCTCTGGCTAGGACTTCCAGTACTATGTTGAATAGAAGTGTCAAAAGCAAAGCATCCTTATCTTGCTTCTTAGAGGAAAAGCTTTTTGTCTTTCACCATTGAGTGTGATGTTAGCTATTGGTTTTTCATATGTCTTTTATTATGTTGAAGGAGTTTAGTTCTATTTCTAGTTTGTGGAATGCTTTTTTAATCATAAAAGGGTGTTGAATTTTGTCAAATGCTTTTTTGCATTGAAATGATCATGTAGAGTTTTTTCTCTTCTTTTTCATTAATGTAATGTATGTTACATTTATTGATTTTTGTATGTTGAACCATCTTGGCATTCTAGGAATAAATCCCAGGTAGTCATGATACATAATCCTTTTAATATGCTATTAAACTCAGTTTGCTAGAATTTTGTTGAGGATTTTTGCATCAGTATTTATTAAGAGATATTGGTCTATACTTTTCTTGTAGTGTCTTTGTCTGGTTTGGCATCAGGTTATTGATGGCCTTATAGAATGAGTTAGAAAGCATTTCTTCCTCTTCAAATTTTTGGAACAGTTTGAGAAATGTTGGTGGTAATTCTTAAATATTTGGTAGAATTCACCAGTAAAGTAATTTAATACTGGAGTTTTCTCTCTTGAAAGGTTTTGGTTATTAATTCAGTCTTTTTAGTAGTTTTAGGTCTATGTCTATTTAGCTTTTCTATTTTTTCATGATTCAGTCTCAGTAGGTTGTATGTTTCTAGGAATTTGTCCATTTCATCTAAATTATTCAATTTTGGCGTACAATTATTCATAGTACACTCTTAAAATTATTTTTATATTTCTGTAAAATCATCCCCTCTTTCATTTCTGATTGTAATTCAAATCTTCTTTCCTCTTAGTCAATCTAGCTAAAGTTTATCAAATGTGTTGATCTTTTCAAAGAATCAGCTCTTGGTTTTGTTGATGTTCCCTATTGTTTCTCTATTTTCCATTTTTATTTATTTTCTCTAATCTTTGTTATCTCGAAAATGTGTTTGTATAATATAAAATTATATCTCAATATAATTCATTTTTAAAGTTAAGAAATTACCACATTGTCATTCAATAACTGTACCTAGCTCAGGTTTTGTAAAATACTGTGTGTGAGTGTGTGAGCGAATGAATGAAAGAACAAGTGAGTGAGCAACTGGCTTGCAGTTAAAAAATAGGACTGTTTCTCCCTCCTTCTCAATGGCAAACCGTTTTCAAGTGGCCTTGCCTTATTGGTTAATTTAACTGTTATTGTTTTATATTAAGCAACTATTAAATGGCATGTACTACTCTAGATGCTTCACAAACATAACATTTCCTCATCCAATCCTCTTTAACGCTGATGTTATTATCCTCACTTTGCACATAGGCAGAAAAATGAGATTTGATGTGATATGTAAGCTCAAATGACTAATGTATGCCAGTATCAAGAATCAAATTCACTCCTGTCTGATTCTAAAGCTATATATTTTTCCATTCTACCTTTTCTGATTTTGGTATTTCAAGGACTAAAATACCTAGCTATATGACTCAGTCTCAGGATTTAGAGAGATAGATACAGGTTACTTTTTGTGATGCAGATTTATGACAAGATTCCCAGAAATGTAGTAAACATATAAGTGTGACCTTATGAGCAGAAAAATCACCTTAGTTTCACTAGTCCACCCTGTTTGGGAACTGGGAAAACTTTCAGTGTTACTCAACACAACAAATTAACCACAGATGGCCCACTTCCTCTTTCTTTACCTAGAAAAAATACTTCCTCAAAAAGAGACTTCTACTGTGTGTGATGATGGTTGCCATTCAACATGCAATTCCTTTTTTGGGAGGAGTTAGCTCTAAGCTACTCCATTGGTGACTGAATTTTAACACGCCAGCCCACATATGACTGCCCACACAATCTAAGTCACTCTGGTTTTGATATCCCAGGATCCACCTTCTATACAGTGCATACTGCATGAATTATAGAAACTAGACTTTGGGAAAGTTGACAGTTGCTTCATTTCTCCAGAAAAGCCACATGCCTGCAGCTGTCAAGGGTAGCCTGATCAGGTCACTAGTTCAACACTTCTGGAGAGTTGAGGGCACGGATCCCCATTCTAAAAGATTCTCAACATAGAGAACTAGAAAATATCAGACATAAGAGAGTATCATCAATGTTCCCTGAAGGGATTTATTCTATTTTTGTAAACCCCAACTGGTTTCTTAAATATTTAATCCATCATGCAATCAGAATAGTTGTAATCACCTATCATCAAACTGGAAGAAAATATTATTTTTTACACATAAAGAGATCACTGTTTCTTAAAAGCAGTAAATGATACATGCCTGATAAGCAAAAATAATACATTTGTTCAGAAGATTAAGCACTTTGAGATGGATTGTTCAGAGAAAGTTTTGTGGGAAGATTCCAATGTAAAATGGGACTGGGGAAAGCACAACATGAAAGGCAGAGTAGTATTTACAAAGACAAAGGAGGAGCCAACCTTTGACGCTGGTCCTCTAATCCTTACACATTCCTCCCTGCTCAGGGTTTAACGACTTCTAAAAACTGACTCTTGCTTCTCTCTGCAAGTGTGAGACACAAATTTCTACCACCATTTACTAGCCAAGTGATTCAGGCAACTCATGCAACTCCTCTGCACTTCAGGTGATGAATATATGAAAAGATAATCACATCTGCTAGCAGCTGGAGATTGAAGGACAATGTGTGTACAAAAGAAAAAAGCACAGTGCCTGGAATACAGAAGCCAGTCAACAAAAGCATTTCCTTTCCCTTCACCTGTTCAGAACTTTTTTTTCTTTTATTTTCTTTCTTTTTTTTTTTTGAGATGGAGTCTCTCTTTCTCACCCAGGCTGGAGTGTAGTGGCGTGATCTTGGCTCACTGCAACCTACGCCTCTGGCGTTCAAGTGATTCTCCTGCCTCAGCCTCCTGAGTAGCTGGGATTACAGGCACCCGCCACCAAGCCAGGCTAATTTTGTATTTTTAGTAGAGATAGGGTTTCACCATTTTGGCCAGGCTGGTCTCGAACTCCTGACTGCAGGAGATCTGCCTGCCTCAGCCTCCCAAAGTGCTGGGATTACAGGCGTGAGCCACCGTGCCCGGCCGAATTTTCTTTGCCTAACACCAATGCATTGTAAGCGTATGGGAAAAAAGATTAATTGGGTTGCAAGGAGACTTGAGTGCTAGTCTTGCCTTTACCACATAATGAGCTGGGTGGTCTGGGGTGGATAATTTTGGTTTGCCGCTGTTGCTTTCTCTTTGAAATGAAGAGGATAGCCAGGAACTCCAAGATTCCTTCCAGCTTATTCATTCATGTCTTTGCATTGCTGAACATCACCCCAGGGATGTTTTATCATCTCAGGCAGTGAGGAATTGGGATCCCTTGTGTTCCCCTAGCACCCTTTCTATTAACCCGAGAGTGTGCTGGAGGATACTGCTTTTCTGGAGAGCACACACTTCATATTGGGCGGCTCTGACACAGGCATCTGAGTGGTCTCTGGCAGGACTTTGCAATATCCGCCCTGGGAAATGGCAAGGGCACCCGAGGACCTGTGAGCTGGCAGGGCCGTGTCACCCCAAAAGAAAAGGACTCTGAGAGGAGGTACTTCACCAACACTCTACAGCTGTGTGAAGAAAAAAAGAAAATGGTTGATGAATTTCCACTTTCCACAAAGAAATATTTTTATGTTATTTGTTTCCAGCCTGAGTGAGGGGGCTTTTCATGCATGACCACGGAACTCTCCTCCCACAGGTGGGGATACACTGCCACCTGCTGGTCCTCTGCTTCTTTACACAAAGGAACACCTTCCCAAACCAAAGCAATGGTGACTTTCTCGGACAGCATACTTAGATATATCGGAAAATATTGATAGTTACTAACCTATTAATTGTGAATGTCTGATTAAATGTTGAGGGTGTTGTAGAGTTAAAAGTTCAAGATAATTCCTCTGTGTATACTCAAGGTCACGCAACTAAAAGAGATCTTGACTAAAATTGGCAGCCAAGATTCTTGAGGCTTCCTTCAGCAATTCAATAATTCACTTACGTGTGTACAAGGAATCTTTTAACATGTGGAAGTATTTTCAACACATTATATCATGTGGGGTTGTCAAAAAAGCTTTATACTTGGAACTTACTACTTAGTATTTGTATATATGCCACATGAAAATAACAAAACTGCATTCTTGTTCAACACTTTTGGCATTGGTATTCTCATTAATTCAGATTTTCCCTCAGTAATCCACACCATTAGTCTGTGTGATTAATCTTTTACTATTGGAATGGTGCAGAGGTAAAAAAGTTAATACAGATATAAATGGAACAAGCTCAGTAATTTTATCAACAAAGTGATTTGAGGCTAAGAGTTCAGGAACATTTTATTTGAAGTGGCTTTTGTGTTTCACTCTCACAGATGGTGTTCTTTGATTCTGGAACCTCAAATTGTTTTAACACATCCCACCATCCCAATGTTCAGTGTACGTGATTGATATGTGTGTCTACCCTGGCAAATAATATTTAAGAGTGAAATGCCAATCTTCCCTTTTCAACCTGAAGTTTGGTCCACAATAAAAATGGCATATAGATTATTATGTAAGCAAATCATTTAGTTCCACATTGTCTTAAATGTTTCCATTTTGAAGCTAGATTTTGGCTTTGGCTTTGCATTACAAAGGGTCCAGTGAAATGTTATGTTTGGCTCTGGGGGGTGTGGATTATTCCATCCCTAGAGCAAGAAGAAAAAAAATCATGACATTTATAGCCAACAAGGCTTTTAAAAATATTGATATCCAGTCTCCGATCACCCCACTTCATAAGCCTAATGGGAGATGAAACGGAACTTACCCATCTTCAGCTCCCCCTCCCCTTTGTGTGCTCTTCCCCTCTCTTTCAAGTACAGTATTCTCCAAAGTTATTGAACCTTAAAGTCAGACTGATAGATGCTTCTGACATGGTGAGAGGGGACCAGCTCTTTCAACAACGTCACATGACAGGAAATCCCACTTCCTCCAGAGTGGAACCTCCAGGTGTCTCAACAAGACAAGAACACTCTCAGTGGATGGTCAGGCTACCCATGGGACTCATTTTGTACATATTGCATGTACTCATATTAATCTGATGTGCACCAGCTCCTTATTTTCAAGACTAGGCTGCATGCTCTGGTTTGGGAGGCAGCGCAGTGGGACGAAAGTACCCCCAGCTTTGGAGATATGAACATGGGGTTCCATGCCCCTTCTGTTACTTATTGTCTCAGCGGTCCTGGAGAAATAACTTAGCCCCTTTAAGCCTCCATTTCCTCATTCATAAAATGATGATCACATTACCCACCTCACACAGTTATTGAATGCACAGCAATAACTTTGATTATATGCCAAGCACTGTGCTAAACACCTTATACGAATTAGCTTACCTGATGACCACAACAACCTCTTTAGGATCATCTTCCCCATTTCACAGATAAGAAACTGAGACAAAGGACAGATTAAGTCATTTCCCCCAAGGTCTCAATGCTCAGATATGATAAAACCTCATATCAAAGCAGATCTGGCTCCAGAGTTAGAGCTCATCTTGTGACGTGGACTCCCAGCCCAGGTAACTCCTGGCAATTAGTATATGAGAAATAAATCACAAGCATTTTGTTAGCCAAGCACACAGACCAAGTTTGTGACTTTGCCATCACTCTTGGACATTGTGTTCTATACATAGAGGGCTTTAGGCATTATTTGTTGCCTGCTCACTTTAATACATTTTCCAATAACACATGTATACATATGCCTTTAACCCAAGAGTTTCCTTGGGTTGCTGTCACAGAGTACCACTAATGCTGAACGGTTTAAAACAATTGAAATGTATTGTCTCACAGTTTGGGAGGCTGGGAAGTCTGAAATCGAGGTATTTTCAGGGTCATGTTCACTCTGAAGCTTGGTGGTTTGTGGGCAATCTTTGGCATTCCTTGGTTTGTAACTGCTTCACTCCAATCCTCTGTCATCTGTGTCTGTCTTCACATGGATGTATTCTTATAAGGACACTAGTCATATTGGGTCAGGGGTCCACCCTACTTCAGTATGAGCCCATCTTAACTAATTACATCTGCAATGACCTTATCTCCAAAAAGGTCATGTTCTGAGGTATTAGGAGTTGTGACTTTAACATATCTTTTTGGGGAGACACAGTTGAACCTATAAAAAGAGCCATCTCCCGTAGCCGTATCTGGATGATCTTAAGCAACTGAAACCAGAAGATAATGAATCAGATAAACCTGAGTTTAAGCTAAATGTGTGTTTTAGGGAAAGATAATGCAGTGACTAAGATTCAGTTTCCTTATCTGTTAAATGAGGATATTTACAGCACCTGCCACAGAGAGTTGATATGATCTTTAAATTAAAAAAATATATATATGAAACACTAAGCACCATGCTTGGCACATGGTAACCCCACAGTCCTACTAGTTGCAGGGGATACATTATGCCTAGTGTCATCATTGGGAAGCACCTCTACTGAAATTGCTATATCCCCAGCTTTTCTTCCAGCCTCCTTCTGCTCTCCTTTGAAAGACAGTGAACACCTGCCTACCCATAACAGAGTCAGAATAATCACTCTGATTTAAAAGTTAGAAGTTTCACTAGGTTAGCATTTTCCTTGGAGATTTAGCATCCCAGGCTAAGTCAACTTTGCCTCTCATTATTGTCAAATCTGGCTTCTGAACACCCCACCGTGTGACAGAGGAATTGGCTGCAGCATGAAGGTATTGCTGGAGCAATTGCAAGGCAAAGGAAGTGAAAGAAAAAAAAAAAAAAACAGTGGCTTCAGCCACGTCTGCTGCAGAAGCCAGCCGATGAAAATTAACCCACCTCTTTAATCACAATCTTCTATCCCAGAATTTTCAGCTGACAGAAATGATAATCATTTGGTTCATTGATTCTGGGATTAATCACTGAAGTTAATCTTGGCATGTATTGATTCCATTTCTGCTGGCTGTAACTAAAGTGTTCAAATTACTTATTCCAACTCTGACAAGAATAGGTTCCCAAAACAAAGGAAGTCAAAGATGAGCTATTACACCTGACAGCTCTGCACAGCACCTAGTGACAGCACTGACTACCCATCCTTCGGCAAGATGGGCCCCTAATAGGGAAGAATCAAGCACCTGTTCTTGCTATTATACACTGGTGTTTTATAAAGTTGATCCATCAGTGTCTAGAAGAAATGGAGGTAGTTTTATCTCAAAGAATCTGAACTCAAAATCTGGCTGCACAGACAAGCAAATTATGTAGGCAACACAGTAGAACAGGCCGATTTCATCAACTTGACTTTTATCAGAAAACACCAGTATTTGTTACCTTGCAATCCTCCAGAGTTTCCTGGTGCTGACCATTTGCCAGCATAAGCTTCATTGCAAAGCACAATTTGCAAAATAACATGGTGCATTCACCCCTTCCTTAACCTGTGAACTTCTGGCATGATAGTTACAATGAAATATCTTTTATTGAGCACACTTTTGTATGGCACGCTAAAAGAGACAGAGGGGACTTCTATCTTGGTGTTATAGCTGACTAGGTGTTCTAAGTGATCCTGTCACTATAGTACACCTAAAGCTTAGGAAGGATACTGACTGCATTTGTAGCATGGCTGGTTTTAAGAATGTAGGGAAAGCTTCAAAACCTATAAATAGTAAACAGGAACTAGAGGGATAAAAACAATGGGTGTGTGAGTGAGGGATTTAACAATACAGGACAGAACTAAAATACTGGACAAGAAGAGTATGTAAATAAGGAAGGAGAACCATTCTAAGTACCTTATATTAATACAAATGGGGGATTCAGTTCTTGCTTAACTTACGTTTTCTCAATCTCGCAGCAATGAAATTTGGAGCTAGCCCATTCTTTGTTGTGAGGGACTGCCCTGCGCACTGTAGGATGTTTAACAGGATCTCTGTCCTCTATCCACTACATGGAAGTTGCAGAAAAATGTTTCCAGACATTACCCAACATACCTTGGGGACAAAATCACCACCCCCACTTAAAATGACTAATTTAATTTGACACTTTTTAAGCTAAACCTATATGGTAAAATTTCAAAGACAATCAATCAAAGAAATATCCTATATACATTCCATACAAATTGAGAGAAAATTCTATAAAGCAAGAAATGAAAAAACAAAAAAAACTTAACCCAAATAAGGCAAAATGCATACAAAAATGGAACAACTATATATCAGAAAGATGGCAGAAAGCAAGTTCAAATATATCCAGCATAATATAGAGTTCAAACGTATCCAGCATAATATCAAGTTCCACTTCCAAAAAGGTGACATGAAGAGCTCTATGGACTCACTTTCCAGGAAAGCAGTCATAACTGGGGAAATTTACATAATGAAAAGCATTTTAAGTCTCTGAAAACTGACTATGGGCATACAGCAAATAAAAACCACTTTTTAAAAAGTCTACTAAATCAGAGTAAAAATAAAAATAAGATATGTGGCACTTGAGTCATGATCTGCTTCCTCCCTCACCCCCACACTGATAAGTGGTGTACTTGACTCTTCATTCTTTGCACACCACTAATCATCACGCTCAGCATGATGGAATGATAGGGAATTGGAAAGTGTGCCAAATAACACCTTGAGGATGCAATCGGCCAAATCAAGAATAGTAGAAATTTATAGAACAAACGGCATTATTTCTCCAACATATAAATGGCAAGAAAAAAAGAGGAAGGAAACGCCCTGATTTCCCTTCCTCACCAATATTGTTGCAAGAAATGTGATTCCATTCTCAACTGCCAGGAAAGAATACTGAACTTTGGCTAAGCCTGTCCACCCAATCCTTTTCCCTCACTCCTATGAGTGGTCCACAGGTGATCATGTGATCCAAGGCTTCCATACAAATAGAACAGAAATAAATTTCAAACCTTTTTCTGGGAAATGAAAGTCAATGATACCCTCTATTCACTCAGACATTTCAGTACACACATGTAAGCGTTCAAACTGCTGAAAATGTTTTAACCATAATAAAAGTAAATCTGAGAGATAAGCTAATAAGCATAGAAAAATGGACAAGGCAACAGCTTCACAAAAGAAAGAAGCTGAGATCTTGAACAAACTGTTCCAAAACCCTATAAGATAACTCTTTATAGCTCAGTTAGCTACTATTTTCCTTTTATTTCAAAGCCAATTTGACTGGAGCTGTTCTATAACTTGCAGAAATCCCACCGCAGCATTTTAACATAGGTAGTCTCTGGAAGCAAAGGCACTGGGCTTTAAATTGTTGGGCAATGCCACCTCTTCAAGGAATAGATCAAGAATGAAGGGTCCCTGTCAGAATCTGTTTCATAGGAAAAAAAGAAAAGAATGAAGAGTCAAGTACACCACTTATCAGACACCAGTGTTCCTAACTGATTAAGTCACCCATTATTTTTAAGGAAGAAGAAAATAACAAGCTGTATTCTAAGGCATGAAAACATAACTAAGAGTTAAACCAGTTGTCAGGTGCATTTCATTTATTTTTAACCAGTGTATGTGTTTGATAACTTTTAGGTCTTTGGTATTCCTTATGACTGTTAAGTTATTGTTTCCACTTTTCTGGTAGGTTTTTATTCCTGTTTTCAGATTAATCAGCTGTTCAAGTCAATGAATAGATATTGCTTTCCTACTGTGAGGAAGTCAGCACTGCTCAAAAGTGATGATGGCTCAAAAACAAACATGACTGGCCTCTTCCCTAAGGAACTCATGGGTTAGAAGAGCACACAGACACCATATCAAAACTACCCTCAAACTGTATTTTAACTTCCACGAAAGAGTTACATACAGAGGAGAAGAGTTGAAGATCCTGACTATGATACATCAGTCAAGACTCATAGTTTATGCAATTATTTTTCCATAAATTGAGCCATCAGCCTATCCCAACAAAAAGCAGTAGGAAAAAATATGACACAGATTACATACCACTTTCCATTTGGACAAGAGAAGCCTGCCTGCACTTCTCATGTTAGACATTATCTAATTTGTCAAAACATTTATTTTAAAAGAGGGGAGAAAAAAGACAGCAACATAAAAATTTGCCTGCATGTCCAAGTTTCCTCTTATCAATAGCCTCTGACAATTTGGACCAAATTTTTATGCTTGCCTCAAACCCTGCCATATTTTCAGTTTCTAAGTCTTGGTTTTGGTTTCTGGTCTCCTCAGATCAGAAGATACCTCATTCTTATACTTTCATGAGATCTAGTAATAATACTAAATTCCATGCCGTCTTCTGACAAAGAGCCGGACTTGGATATGTATTTCAACTCCTTTATATTTGTCTCTTCAAGACACTTCTCAATGATCACTTAATAATCTATTTTGCAGAGTGTAGTAGTCCATTTTCACGCTGCTGATGAAGATATACCTGAGACTGGGAAGAAAAAGAGGTTTAATTGGACTTACAGTTCCACATGGCTGGGGAGGCCTCAGAATCATGGCATGAGGCGAAAGACACTTCTTACATGGAGGCAGCAACAGAAAAATGAGGAAGGAGCAAAACCGGAAACCCCGATAAGCCCATGAGATCTCGTGAGACTTATTCATTATCACGAGAATAACACGAGAAAGACCAGTCCTCATGATTCAATTACCTCCCCCTGGGTCCCTCCCACAACACGTGGGAATTCTGGGAAATACAATTCAAGTTGAGATTTAGTTGGGACACAGGCAAACTATATCACAGAACTAGAGCAATTGATTCATTGTTAAGATTTGCTAATAATTCAGTTTTATGTGTACTTTATAATTTCCTATTCTACCAAAGTGTCCTCTCCCTAATATATTCTAAAATATTCTTTTTCAAACTTTTCATTTTATATCACAGCCCTATACAAACACATACACACATATGCACACATACATGCACACACGCGAAATGAAAATATCATAGAACAGTTGCTGTTACTACTTTAATATTTGCTGTCTTATTCAATGTTTCAAAATTCTGGTTGCAAACAACCAAACTGATTTCTCCACCTGTAACGTTTGGACAACACAGCTCTAAAGAGTTTAATGAACTGTGTAACTGTGGAAATCTCTTCCAAGATTCTAGTTTCCAATTTCAATTTGGTTATTTCTATTCTTTAATGTTTTCTGTTATTAACTGAGAGGTATATGAGACATCCTCAAATATTATCTAAGACCTCTCTCAAATAAAAGAATGATGTCGTAGTACTGGGTCTTCCTTATGGTAAAACATTTATATATAACTATGCATATAACAAAATTTAGTTCATTCTATTAATTTTCTAGAAATGATTTTGATAATTGCAAGTTGTTTGTTATTCTCAGTTTGTCACAATATTAATTCACTGCCCTTTGCTTTTTAATAATTAACATTGCTAGTTTTCTTCTTGCTTTTCCTCAATGCCCACACATCATTGCTGACATGGATTTGGAATTCAGTGAGTGATCTTCATTTTCGTAATTATCACCTACAATCACAAAACATTGCTATCATAAATTTAATTTACAAATATTATAGAAATTCTCTCATCCACAAAGTTGTTGACGTTTTCTTTCTAATTTCATCGAACTACATGTATATACAGTCAATAAATCTGAGAAAGTGCACACAATGAAATATTCATTAGAAACCCAAGTAGTGTGCCAAACTTTGGTTTGTAACCATATGGTCCATGATCTCTAAATTCTTTAGCATTGTAACCTTCATGCAAATTCTAATATTCTATCCAAAGAAATCTGCCAATCCATATCTAAATTAAATTTAAAAATGAATCAAAAGCTTTCAGCCTTATTCTTGGCTCCTAGGCCTGCAAAGTAAGCAGCTGTCAAGCTGGCTTGCAGTGGATTGACTAAGTACTGGTTCGAAGGCCTCTAGTAATCACTAGGAGTCTAACAGATCCTGATGCTCTGGTGCCTATAGGAGGCCAGATAGCATGGAGCCTTTAGAGCAGGTTCGGGTGGCTCCATGTCAATACTTCGGTATACAGGGGTTGCTGTTTTGTTCTCAATAGCATCTTCCCAAAGATTTACCTTTTCCTTCCAGCCCCATCTGCCTTCTTTCAAAAATTCGCAGCAGATGATCTAGTCTTAGATTTTACCATCTCTGCTGCCAATAGCAGCTAACATGTATTGAGGGTTTCTTACAGCCCCATGGACTGAATATTTGTGTTCCTCTGAAATTTGTAGGCCAAAACCTAATCTGTAATGTGATGGTATTTGGAGATGTGGACTTTGGGATGTAATTATATCATAAGGATGGAGCCCTCATGACGGGATTCATGCCTTAATAAGAACAGACAAAACAGCCTGCTCCTGTCTCTCTATACCATCTGAAAATACAATGAGAAGACAGCAATCTGCAGGCCAGGAAGAGTGCTCTCACCAGGCACTGAATCTGCCGGTGCCCTGATCTTAGACTTCTCAGTCTCCAGATCTGTGAAAAATAAATATTGCTTAAGCCACAAAACCTATGGTAATTAGTCACAGCAGCGCAAATGGAAGAGGCATATGGCTAGGCTCAATTTTAATTAACTTACATGTATGAATTCACTTAGCATTCCTGACAACCCCAGGAAGTAAGAACTGTCAGTATCTCACTTTTAAAGATGAAGATACTGAGTCACCTTAAGGTTAAGCTAACTACTCACGATCTCACCGTCATCTTGTGGAAAAACAGAGCTATTAATCAGAAAATGTGACTCCGAAGGTGGAGTTCTTGACAATTACATTAAAGTACAGGCTCTTGGGGAAAGGCTTCCTCAGTCTCTCTCTTCTTCACATCTGCAGATATGTACACTGTACCATTGATCATAACCCACCTATGTGCCTAGCTAAGGTTACCTTTCAACTTGTGTTCTAGAATTGCCCCCCTCCTAGAGGCAACCGTCCCCTTTGTCTAAACCTTTCCAATTATGTCTTCCTAGTCCTTCAATGTAAAAACTAAAGCTAAAATAAACAAAACCTACATTCAACCCTATTTAGTCCTGAACTTAGAGATACATCTTTCTTCCCTTTACAGCTGAACTTCTTGAAAAAGTGATCTATTCCTCAATCCTAAATGATTACATTTATTTGTCTCAAATTTACTCAGTAATTTACTGAAAGCAATTTTGAAAGGCCGTTAAAGATCTCTCCCTGTGGAATTCAGTGTTTGTTGTCCTGTTCTAACTTTTCCATATGGTCAGCAGAATCTGGCAGAGTTGAGTGCTTTCTTCTAGAGGCAGTTCCCTTCATTTCTACAATCCTCTCCTGTTATTCCTTCCTATCTCCCAGTGAGCTCATTATTGAGAGATTCCCATTGGGCTTTTTATTCTACCAGTTCCTTAACTGTATCAGTGGCCTCAACATCCTTACCTTGACCTCTTCTCTTCTTCGTTTGGATACTACCCCACAGTCTCAATGATCACTCTTAGGCTTCTAACTGCAAGACATGCATTTAGCCCTGATTATTCATCTGAGCTCCAGCCTAAACTGCCTCAAATACCTCTGAAACAAATTCAAGGATGGCCGAATAGGAACAGCTCCGGTCTACAGCTCCCAGCGCGAGCGACGCAGAAGACGGGTGATTTCTGCATTTCCATCTGAGGTACCGTGTTCATCTCACTAGGGAGTGCCAGACAGTGGGCGCAGGTCAGTGGGTGAGCGCACCGTGCGCCAGCCAAAGCAGGGGTGAGGCATTGCCTCACTCGGGAAGCGCAAGGGGTCAGGGAGTTCCCCTTCCAGGGGTGACAGACGGCACCTGGAAAATCGGGCCACTCCCACCCGAATACTGTGCTTTTCCGGCGGGCTTAGGAAACGGTGCCCCAGGAGAGTATAGCCCGCACCTGGCTCAGAGGGTCCTACGCCCACGGAGTCTCGCTGATTGCTAGCACAGCAGTCTGAGATCAAACAGCAAGTCGGCAGCGAGGCTGGGGGAGGGGCGCCCGCCATTGCCCAGGCTCGCTTAGGTAAACAAAACAGCCTGGAAGCTTGAATTGGGTGGAGCCCACCACAGCTCAAGGAGGCCTGCCTGCCTCTGTAGGCTCCACCTCTGGGGGCAGGGCACAGACAAACAAAAAGACAGCAGTAACCTCTGCAGACTTAAATGTCCCTGTCTGACAGCTGTGAGGAGAGCAGTGGTTCTCCCAGCACGCAGCTGGAGATCTGAGAACAGGCTGACTGCCTCCTCAAGTGGGTCCCTGACCCCTGACCCCCGAGCAGCCTAACTGGGAGGCACCCCCCAGCAGGGGCAGACTGACACCTCACATGGCCGGCCAGGTACTCCAACAGACCTGCAGCTGAGGGTTCTGTCTGTTAGAAGGAAAACTAACAGAAAGGACATCCACACCAAAAACCCATCTGTACATCACCATCATCAAAGACCAAAAGTAGATAAAACCACAAAGATGGGGAAAAAACAGAGCAGAAAAACTGGAAACTCTAAAAACCAGAGTACCTCTCCTCCTCCAACGGAACGCAGTTCCTCACCAGCAACGGAACAAAGCTGGACGGAGAATGACTTTGACGAGCTGAGAGAAGAAGGCTTCAGACAATCAAATTACTCTGAGCTACGGGAGGATATTCAAACCAAAGGCAAAGAAGTTGAAAACTTTGAAAAAAATTTAGAATAATGTATAACTAGAATAACCAATACAGAGAAGTGCTTAAAGGAGCTGATGGAGCTGAAAACCAAGGCTCGAGAACTACGTGAAGAATGCAGAAGCCTCAGGAGCCGATGCGATCAAATGGAAGAAAGGGTATCAGCCCTGGAAGATGAAATGAATGAAATGAAGTGAGAAGGGAAGTTTAGAGAAAAAAGAATAAAAAGAAACGAGCAAAGCCTCCAAGAAATGTGGGACTATGTGAAAAGACCAAATCTACGTCTGATTGGTGTACCTGAAAGTGACGGGGAGAATGGAAACAAGTTGGAAAACACTCTGCAGGATATTATCCAGGAGAACTTCCCCAATCTAGCAAGGCAGGCCAACATTCAGATTCAGGAAATACAGAGAACGCCACAAAGATACTCCTCAAGAAGAGCAACTCCAAGACACATAATTGTCAGATTCACCAAAGTTGAAATGAAGGAAAAAATGTTAAGGGCAGCCAGAGAGAAAGGTCGGGTTACCATCAAAGGGAAGCCCATCAGACTAACAGCGGATCTCTCGGCAGAAACCCTACAAGCCAGAAGAGAGTGGGGGCCAATATTCAACATTCTTAAAGAAAAGAATTTTCAACCCAGAATTTCATATCCTGCCAAACTAAGCTTCATAAGTGAAGGAGAAATAAAATACTTTACAGACAAGCAAATGCTGAGAGATTTTGTCACCACCAGGCCTGCCCTAAAAGAGCTCCTGAAGGAAGCGCTAAACATGGAAAGGCACAACCGGTACCAGCCACTGCAAAATCATACTGAAATGTAAAGAACATCGAGACTAGGAAGAGACTGCATCAACTAACGAGCAAAATATCCAGCTAACATCATAATGACAGGATCAAATTCACACATAACAATATTAACTTTAAATGTAAATGGACTAAATGCTCCAATTAAAAGACACAGACTGGCAAATTGGATAAAGACTCAAGACCCATCAGTGTGCTGTATTCAGGAAACCCATCTCACGTGCAGAGACACACATAGGCTCAAAATAAAAGGATGGAGGAAGATCTACCAAGCAAATGGAAAACAAAAAAAGGCAGGGGTTGCAATCCTAGTCTCTGATAAAACAGACTTTAAACCAACAAAGATCAAAAGAGACAAAGAAGGCCATTACATAATGGTAAAGGGATCAATTCAACAAGAAGAGCTAACTATCCTAAATATATATGCACCCAATACAGGAGCACCCAGATTCATAAAGCAAGTCCTGAGTGACCTACAAAGAGACTTAGACTCCCACACATTAATAATGGGAGACTTTAACACCCCACTGTCAACATTAGACAGATCAACGAGACAGAAAGTCAACAAGGATACCCAGGAATTGAACTCAGCTCTGCACCAAGCGGACCTAATAGACATCTACAGAACTCTCCACCCCAAATCAACAGAATATACATTTTTTTCAGCACCACACCACACCTATTCCAAAATTGACCATATACTTGGAAGTAAAGCTCTCCTCAATAAATGTAAAAGAACAGAAATTGTAACAAACTATCTCTCAGATCACAGTGCAATCAAGCTAGAACTCAGGATTAAGAATCTCACTCAAAACCGCTCAACTACGTGGAAACTGAACAACCTGCTCCTGAATGACTACTGGGTACATAACGAAATGAAGGCAGAAATAAAGATGTTCTTTGAAACCAACGAGAACCAAGACACAACATACCAGAATCTCTGGGATGCATTCAAAGCAGTGTGTAGAGGGAAATTTATAGCACTAAATGCCCATAAGAGAAAGCAGGAAAGATCCAAAATTGGCACCCTAACATCACAATTAAAAGAACTAGAAAAGCAAGAGCAAACACATTCGAAAGCTAGCAGAAGGCAAGAAATAACTAAAATCAGAGCAGAACTGAAGGAAATAGAGACACAAAAAACCCTTCAAAAAATAAATGAATCCAGGAGCTGGTTTTTTGAAAGGATCAACAAAATTGATAGACCGCTAGCAAGATTAATAAAGAAAAAAAGAGAGAAGAATCAAATAGATGCAATAAAAAATGATAAAGGGGATATCACCACCGATTCCACAGAAATACAAACTACCATCAGAGAATATTACAAACACCTCTATGCAAATAAACTAGAAAATCTAGAAGAAATGGATAAATTCCTCAATACATACACCCTCCCAAGACTAAACCAGGAAGAAGTTGAATCTCTGAATAGACCAATAACAGGAGCTGAAATTGTGGCAATAATCAATAGCTTACCAACCAAAAAAAGTCCAGGACCAGATGGGTTCACAGCCGAATTCTACCGGAGGTACAAGGAGGAGCTGGTACCATTCCTTCTGAAACTATTCCAATCAATAGAAAAAGAGGGAATCCTCCCTAACTCATTTTATGAGGCCAGCATCATCCTGATACCAAAGCCTGGCAGAGACACAACAAAAAAAGAGAATTTTAGACCAATATCCTTGATGAACATTGATGCAAAAATCCTCAATAAAATACTGGCAAACAGAATCCAGCAGCACATCAAAAAGCTTATCCACCATGATCAAGTGGGCTTCATCCCTGGGATGCAAGGCTGGTTCAATATACGCAAATCAATAAATGTAATCCAGCATATAAACAGAACCAAAGACAAAAACCACATGATTATCTCAATAGATGCAGAAAAGGCCTTTGACAAAATTCAACAACCCTTCATGCTAAAAACTCTCAATAAATTAGGAATTGATGGGATGTATCTCAAAATAATAAGAGCTATTTATGACAAACCCACAGCCAATATCATACTGAATGGGCAAAAACTGGAAGCATTCCCATTGAAAACTGGCACAAGACAGGGATGCCCTCTCTCACCACTTCTATTCAACATAGTGTTGGAAGTTCTGGCCAGGGCAATTAGGCAGGAGAAGGAAATCAAGGGTATTCGATTAGGAAAAGAGGAAGTCAAATTGTCCCTGTTTGCAGATGACATGATAGTATATCTAGAAAACCCCATTGTCTCAGCCCAAAATCTCCTTAAGCTGATAAGCAACTTCAGCAAAGTCTCAGGATACAAAATCAATGTGCAAAAATCACAAGCATTCTTATACATCAATAACAGACAAACAGAGAGCCAAATCATGAGTGAACTCCCATTCACAATTGCTTCAAAGAGAATAAA
Source organism: Pongo abelii (assembly GCF_028885655.2). NCBI lineage: Eukaryota > Metazoa > Chordata > Mammalia > Primates > Hominidae > Pongo > Pongo abelii. Next base: position 53,243,928 of record NC_071997.2, on the reverse strand, counting down.
ATACCTAGGAATCCAACTTACAAGGGATGTGAAAGACCTCTTCAAGGAGAACTACAAACCACTGCTCAAGGAAATAAAAGAGGATACAAACAAATGGAAGAACATTCCATGCTCATGGGTAGGAAGAATCAATATCATGAAAATGGCCATCCTTCCCAAGGTAATTTACAGATTCAATGCCATCCCCATCAAGCTACCAATGACTTTCTTCACAGAATTGGAAAAAACTACTTTAAAGTTCATATGGAACCAAAAAAGAGCCCGCATCACCAAGTCAATCCTAAGCCAAAAGAACAAAGCTGGAGGCATCACACTACCTGACTTCAAACTATACTACAAGGCTGCAGTAACCAAAACAGCATGGTACTGGTACCAAAACAGAGATATAGATCAATGGAACAGAACAGAGCCATCAGAAATAATGCCACATATCTACAAGTATCTGATCTTTGACAAACCTGACAAAAACAAGAAATGGGGAAAGGATTCCCTATTTAATAAATGGTGCTGGGAAAACTGGCTAGCTATATGTAGAAAGCTGAAACTGGATCCCTTCCTTACACCTTATACAAAAATCAATTCAAGATGGATTAAAGACTTAAATATTAGACCTAAAACCATAAAAACCCTAGAAGAAAACCTAGGCATTACCATTCAGGACATAGGCATGGGCAAGGACTTCATGTCTAAAACACCAAAAGCAATGGCAACAAAAGCCAAAATTGACAAATGGGATCTAATTAAACTCAAGAGCTTCTGCACAGCAAAATAAACTACCATCAGAGTGAACAGGCAACCTACAAAATGGGAGAAAATTTTCGCAACCTACTCATCTGACAAAGGGCTAATATCCAGAATCTACAATGAACTCCAACAAATTTACAAGAAAAAAACAAACAACCCCATCAAAAAGTGGGCGAAGGACATGAACAGACACTTCTCAAAAGAAGACATTTATGCAGCCAAAAAACACATGAAAAAATGCTCACCATCACTGGCCATCAGAGAAATGCAAATCAAAACCACAATGAGATACCATCTCACACCAGTTAGAATGGCAATCATTAAAAAGTCAGGAAACAACAGGTGCTGGAGAGGATGTGGAGAAATAGGAACACTTTTACACTGTTGGTGGGACTGTAAACTAGTTCAACCCTTGTGGAAGTCAGTGTGGCGATTCCTCAGGGCTCTAGAACTAGAAATTCCATTTGACCCAGCCATCCCATTACTGGGTATATACCCAAAGGACTATAAATCATGCTGCTATAAAGACACATGCACACGTATGTTTATTGCGGCATTATTCACAATAGCAAAGACTTGGAACCAACCCAAATGTCCAACAATGATAGACTGGATTAAGAAAATGTGGCACATATACACCATGGAATACTATGCAGCCATAAAAAATGATGAGTTCATGTCCTTTGTAGGGACATGGATGAAATTGGAAATCATCATTCTCAGTAAACTATCGCAAGAACAAAAAACCAAACACCGCATATTCTCACTCATAGGTGGGAATTGAACAATGAGAACACATGGACACAGGAAGGGGAACATCACACTTCGGGGACTGTTGTGGGGTGGGGGGAGCGGGGAGGGATAGCGTTGGGAGATATACCTAATGCTAGATGACGAGTTGGTGGGTGCAGCGCACCAGCATGGCACATGTATACATATGTAACTTACCTGCACATTGCGCACATGTGCCATAAAACCTAAAGTATAATAATAATAATAATAATAATAATAATAAAAGAAAAAAAAACAAAAACAAATTCAAATGGATATTTTGCAGGCCACTCAATCTCACAGCTAAAACAAATCCCCCACCCCCACCATAGCTTTTTCTCCTAGTTTTTCTATCTTGACAATGGGACCGCCATCCATCACTATCTACCTTAAGCCTGTAACCTCAGACTCTTCTACTTCTTTCTCTCCCTCATTTTCCCTCTTTTCTAGACAGACTTCATCTAACCTCGTCTCTTCAATCAATCTCCTTTTCACCAGGTAACCTGTAAGCCAAAGTAAAGGAAGATACTAGGAAAGACACTAGGTTTCCAACTCCTACTCTTCATACCTTTCCCCAACTCTACATCCTAGCATGGAGGTTCTTACCATGCGCCAAGCATTGCACTGACCACTTTATATATTTTATCTCATTCAATAATCCCAACTATTATTAGCCTCATATTAAAAAACAGAAAACTCGGATAAAAGAAGTTAAATAAGTTGTCCAAAATCATACAGAATTAGAATTCTTACTGGGAGTTTATCTGACACCAAAACCATTCTCATAGTGATTGTCTCTCACAGTGCTTGTTACAGCTTTCAGCCACTCTATCTGAAACAACATCCAAATGGCCCCTCTTCTGCCAGCCCCTGCTCTACCTCGTCCTCAAGTCCATTTTCATAGTGCCCTAAGATTTCACAAAAGAAATAAGTAATAAAGCCTAGCTAATTATGTCTTCCTAAAAAATCAATTGGTGTCCCCTGCCTTATAGAACAAAATCGAAACTCTCTAGCCTGCAGTACAAAACCCCATACATCTTTTGAACATCATCTCCCCGTCTTTTGCTCCTGTCCTCTCTCTCACATTCCAAGTTCTAGCTCTTATTAAATACATCCCATTATTGTACCTGTACCAACTACGTATTTTTTCTTTACTTTTCTCTGCTGCTCCCTTTCCCCTAACCTTTGCCCTGGCTCTAGTTGTTGTATTTACCCTTTAAACCCAATTAAAACTGTCACTGCCTCTTTAAGACCAAGTTATACCTACAAAGGTCAAATTATAACTCCCAGACAAAGTAAAATGTCCTTTTACACAGCTCCCAAGACACCTGGCTTTATCTGTACATACCTTTACTCATTCATCTGTCACAACTACTGCAATTGGTTTATATATCTGTTTTCCTCATCTCCCTCGATAGTTTTCTGATCTCAGCCCCTAATTCACGAGGAATAGAGAGTCTCCATGTTTTAAAAGTAAAGGACAAATAAATGAAGTGATCCTAGCTGAAGGAATTAAAATAGAAGCACCAAGATGTTAAGCCGACACTAAAAGCATTCAAGAAAGATTGAACTGATTCAAAATTTACAGAAACAGAGAGAGAGAATAGAGACATGGCATTTGGCCAGTACAACACTATCTTACCTCTGCAGAGTGGATCTTTGCTTCTAGATTCTAAGTAGATAGGGAAAGAACTAACATTCAGAAAATTAGGGGTCTGGTCCACAGAGCATCACTGATAATGTGTATCTCCCTAAAAAAAAATCATTCATGGTAGGGATAGGCAATGATACTATCACCCACAGTCATTTTCACGTGCACCTGAGATGGCTACAGCTGGGGAGCAGTCCAGGGCTCCCACTACCTTGCAGAGGAAGATAAACAACTACGGGATCAACACAAAAAGAGGATGTAGATCCAACTGGATCCCTTTCCTCCTCTCAGGGCTGAGTTCTGTCCGGTATCCCTTCTCATTTCAGTGCTGTGTTTTCAGTTGCAAGGGATGGTCCAGGGTCCAGGAACAAACTTCATTTTCTTTTCTTTCTTTTTTTTTTTAGACAGAGTCTCACTCTGTCGCCCAGGCTGGAGTGCAGTGGTGAAATCTCCGCTCACTGCAACCTCTGCCTCCCGGGTTCAAGCGATTCTCCTGCCTCACCCTCCTGAGTAACTGGGATAACAGGCGTGCACCACCACACTCGACTAATTTTTGTATTTTTAGTAGAGATGGGGTTTCACCATGTTGCCCAGGTTGCTCTTGAACTCCTGAGCTCAAATGATTCTCCCACCTCGGCCTACCAAAGTACTGGGATTACAGATGTGAGCCACCGCGCCCGGCCTGAACTTCGTTTTCAAAGCGTGCTAGAGAAAGGATGCAAGTGCACCCCTGGACTGGACTCCCCTTTGTATATTACATGTGATTTGGCCAAAGTTATTTGAGTGAAAGCGGTTGGATAACCCTAGAAATTTAGTTAAAATGGCGTTTGGGTAAGAAATGAAAGTCCTCACTCAGTTGTTTTACAGATATGCAATTTGGGTGTAGATGGCGGTTTGGAGGTGGGATAGTTTTTGCAACTGATTCTACATATTTGGCTATTTTTCAAAATGAATAAATCTTTTTTTTTCTTTTTGCTTGTCTTTCTTAAATTTCTAAATCATTTCAGCCAGTATTCTGTTCTGTACAGTGCATGATAGTTACAAGTGGGAACAGCTCATCCGAGCATGTTCCTGCAGTCCTGGAAACTGCAGGCGTGGGGGGCGGGGGTCTGGTTTTTGGGTGGGGCAGGCCTCTCCTGGCCCCCCCGGTCTTTCAACCTTGGGTGCAGGCGGGATGGTTGCCTCTGGATCCTGCTTCAGACCAGCTTCCCTCTGCTAGTTCCTATCTCACGTCTGCTTCGTCTTTTTTTTTTTCTTGAGAGAGTCTTGCTCTGTCGCCCAGGCTGGAGTGCAGTGGCGCGATCTCGGCTCGCTGCAATCTCCGCCTCCCGGGTTCAAGCGATTCTCCTGCCTCAGCCTCCTGAATAGCTGGGATTACAGACGCGAGCCCCCATGCCCGGCTTTTTGTATTTTTTAGTAGAGACGGCGTTTCAACATCTTGGCCAGGCTGGTTTCGAGCTCCTGACCTCAGGTGATCCAACCCATCTCAGCCTCCTAAAGTGCTGGGATTACAGGCTTCAGCCACCACGCCCGGCCAGTCTTCATCTCTTTAGTCCTGTATCGTTGTTCTTTTTTCTGTTTGTCCCCCAATCTCTTTCTAAAAAGGTTATTTGCCTCTTAACATTTAAGCATTGGAATCATTTCTGCGCTTTACCAAACGGCCACCAGAGGGGGCCCTGAAACGCGGCGGTCCATTCTGTGGCTCTAAGCGCCCTAGAAGGACTCTGCTGCACTTGACCAATTCTCTTCTGAATTCCCCAAGTCTCCATCTCTCTGAGCCCCAAGAGGCTACCGTGTGCTTCTCTAAGCCCCACCCCATATTCTGCTCCCCAGGTCCCCACCCTAAAGACCCTTCGTTTCCTTTCCGGCCCCATAGAACCCGCACCTCCTCAGGGCCAAAGGCACTGGTTTCCCCACTCTTCTTAGCCGCCGAGGCTAGCTAGCGTCCCGGTGTCAGCCACTACCTGCCGCAACTCACTAAGAAATGTCCTTGACGACTGTCAAGACCATATCGGGGACTCCGAGGCGCTGAGTCCCCGCCCCGCAGCCCTCCACACCTTGTCACTTGAGCAAAATGCCTGCCCCTCCTTTCCCAGGGAAGGCGGCCAAGGACCCACCTGCCTCCCCTCAGACGCGCTGCTGTTTACCCTGCCCTCCGGCTCACAGCCCTCCGCCGCCAGCTGTCACTCAAGACACCTGAGACGCGGGGCTCAGGGCCGCTCTCTGTCCTTCCGCAGAGGCGCTGGCTCCCCTCTGAGCCTCCCGCGCCCTTCTCCGCGCCTCAGGGCCCCGGAACACCTCCATCTCATATGCCCGACAACGGCTCCAAATCTCCCTGTGATGTCGCAGCAGTCCTAGGCCCCCTCGCGTCCCGCCCGCTCTGCGTCCAGGTCCCTGGACAGGTTCGGTTGCTGGTCCCGTGCCCATGCTGCTAGGGGCGCATGGGGTGCGCTCCGCCTCCAGCCAACGTCTCCGCATCGGTGCCCTTGCCATCGCCGGGGGGGATAGAGGGGCCTTGCTTTACCGGGTTCCGAGATCTACCTTTCCTCTCGTCCATAACTCACACTGTGACCTATCTCAGGTGCACTCAGATGCTGTCCCCCAGCCCCATTCTCCCCTCTTCTCCGTAGTCTCAAGAACCTGGCTTCTGCCTGCTGCTTGCTCTCCCTGCTGTCTTCCAACTTTCTATTCTAAACTCCTCAGGGATGCTCTAACCTGCCCTTCCCGGGAGCCCCAATCCTGCTGTAGGCGTCCGAGGGTCCTCAGTCTTTTGCCCTAGAGGAAAGTGTTGTAGAGCCCCCGTCTCTACTACAATGGGGTGAGCTGTTCTTGACCCCTGCCCGGCTCGCCCGCTTCTGGGGCTCCCCAGGGTTCCCCCTTGTCGGCTCTTCTCAGGTGCTGGCACCCGCGCCCTGAGCCCGTCCCCCACTGTAGCGCCCTCATTTGGACCTTCCCTGGTTCCCTGGTCGCGCCAGCACGGTTCCCGGCCGTCGTCGACTGTCCCCAAACTTCGCTTTCTGACCCCATCCTGGAGGCGCCATTCTGAACTACTGTTAAGACATCGCCACCCCTAGGAAATCAATCCACTGACATCCCGGGAGATGTGTGCGCTCACCGGTAAAATGCTATGCTAGTTCCTCCTTCCTCACAGGGCTGCTGGGAAGATGAAATGTTGTAATTTGCATGAAAAGTTTACAACGCCTGACACATGAGAAGTGTGTAGCATGCATTAGTCATTAGGATTATATCTTACCGTCCTAAAAACCTGAGTAACACACTTCTCTCATCCTCCTCTTCCAGCCTCAGGGGATGCCATTCTCTGTCCACTTCCAGTTTTCCCAAAGATACCAGCTCTTTTGGTCAATGCCTTCCCTTGGCTTATAACATCCTAAATGCCCAACTGCAAGAACTCTTAATCCTCAGAACCAACTCCAGGGAAAATTGTGTGCTTCACTGAAAAACCAGACCACGCCCTTCTGGTTCTCATTCAGAATCTAAGAGGGGTCTGTCTGCTCCTTCATAATCTTGGAGCCATTTTATAAATCTGTAAATAGCCCTGCTTTCCCCCCCCCCCCTTTAAACCTCTTGTAATATCTTCCTGTCTCCCTTATTTAATGAGCTAGGTAAAATGTGAGACAAATTCATTTTGTGTCCATAGTCATGATTTTACCTGCTTAAAAAATATTCATTGACTAAACCTATTAGCCCATTACTATTGTTTTCCCCTTCTTGTGGAAAAGAAAATGAAAGCTATGATTTGATTTGAAAGGAAGCTCTACTTGGCTTATCCTAAGGGGGTTCATGTCCTCTTAGCCTAGCTATGGCTAAAGAACCTCCAGTGAGGCTCCATGGAGCTGCTCTTCCAGCCACCAGGGGAAGGGAAGAGGCTGCAGGAGTATTTTGTGCCTCACCCAACCCCACAGAGCCTTCTCCATATCCCACAGGCTACTGTGCACCCTGGCTTCCTAGAATAAACTGTCTTTCCTTCCAGCAACTTCCATCCCCAGCCACCCACCTCCAGCCCTTAGAGGACTGGGAGTCTGGCCTCCAGAAGAAGGCCTCCTAGACCACTGCTGTGAGCAGCCACCAACTGTTCCAGGGTTCTTTTCTGTAGAAGCGCCCTATCTGCAGTTCTGGGTTTCCCTCCTCCTTCTCAGCTGCTTTGACACCCACTCCACTTTCTGCTGTCATCTCAGAGCCAGCACCCTTCTCCTGGACATCCATGTCTTGGTGCTTCTCATTAAGCTCCATCTTCATTCTCTCCCCACTTCCACTCCCATCTCCCAATTTGAAACCACATCTATTGGACTCTTCCTGTGTTTTTTCTACTTGATGAAGTCTAAAACCTGGGGACTGATTAGTGGAAGCCCTAAGATATTAAACAATAATGATAATGGTAATAGTAATAGAAAAATAAAGCTTAATGCTATTAGGGGGAGTGTAAAGGTAACATCAGAAGGCATTAATTGTTAGGTAAAATCAAACAATCACAACTTCAAATATTTTAGCGACATCCAATAATTTTGTGCCTGTTTCACACTTTTGAATGGCGGTTGGTATTTCTCACTCGATTAAAAAAAATTTGAATATCTATTTTTGGAAACTATAAGCAATTTATTAATAAGAATTATTACATTTTAAAGTATGTTTTAAGAAAACTATTCTTGCCGGGTGCTGTGGCTCACGCCTGTAATCCCAGCATTTTGGCAGGCCGAGGCAGGTGGATCACGAGGTCAGGACCATCCTGGCTAACACGGTGAAACCCCATCTCTACTAAAAATGCAAAAAATTAGCCGGGCGTGGTGGCGGGTGCCTGTAGTCCCAGCTACTCAGGAGGCTGAGGCAAGAGAATAGCTTGAACCCGGGAGGCGGAGGTTGCAGTGAGCCGAGATCACGCCACTGCACTCCAGCCTGGGCAACAGAGTGAGACTCCATCTCAAAAAAAAAAAAAAAAGCTATTCTTATGTCCATAGCCCTCTCCAGTCTCCACCCTTTAGTCTCTAACTACACAGGGAGTTGGAATAGAGACAAATTCAACCTTCCTTTAGATTCTTTCATAAGGAAAAAAATGTCAATCAAATAAATAGTTGAGAGAAGGCAGCATATTTGATATATTTGATTTTAGCAAATAGACCAGATGAATAGGCTTTGCTGCCACACAAAGGCACTTAGTGAACATTTGACTCTGAGCTAAGTAAAAAATAACTATGTCAGGTAATGCTAGATTTAACCATTCCACAATATACAGTCTGTACACTTCAAAACAACATGTTGTCCACAATAGATACATATAATTGTATCTGTCAATTAAAAAATAAATCTGAAAAATGTTAAAGAGTTTTTTTTAAAGGAGCGCTGCTCCAAGGGTTGTCGAGGTCCAAAGCTTGTTGAATTGCTTATTTTGAATTCTTACATCAATAAGCTGCATTGATTTGGGGGCCTGAAGGGCAATTTGCATTATTTTGCTATAAAACACAGAAGAATCACAGCATCTTAAATTTGGGAGGAGCTCTAAATAGTAGTGAGTCCATCTGCACATCCTCCACCAGATCCTCCCTCAGAAACTCCTCTAAGTGGTCATCCAAACACTCAAGGCACAGGGTCAGGGAGGTCCTCTCTGGACATCTGCCACAGCCTTGGATGTGAAGAGTATGAGTGGTTAATAATCCATGTTAGAGGTTTTGCTTTACCCTGAGCCAAATATGGACTATAATTCTCACAAACTGTCTCTGGTAAATCAATAAAACCACTAGTAAATGTAGAACAAAGATTTATCATTGGATTAAAAAATACATATGTGTGAAAGAAAGTTAAAGGCCCAAAGAGACAAGTCAATAAAACCATCTCCGTCATTCCTGGCCAGGTCCTCCCTTTGGATAACAATGATGTTATTACCTTCACCCATGTGTCCCAGGCATCACCAGAATATCACAGCCTCTGTCTAAAGTGGAGTAAACAAATGCCACTGTAATTAATCTGAACTGCAAGCCCTAGTCTCCTGCTCCTTTCTCCTTTCTTGGGTAATTAAAAAAACAGAAGATAAGGTGCATGAGTATAGACTGGCACTGTGCTAAATCTGAGTTGCAGGAATCCTTTGGGAGCAGCGTGCAATGTCTTATTTTCTCTTCACTGCATCACTGAATCTTCTTCTTTTTTTTTTTTTTCTTGAGACAGGGTCTCACTCTGTTGCCCAGGCAGTAGTGTAGTGGCATGATCTTAACTCACTGCAACCTCTGCCTCCCAGGCTCAGGTGATCCTCCTACCTCAGTCTCCCTAGTAGCTGGGATTATGAGCATGGGCACCACACGTGGCTATTTTTGTATTTTTTGTAGAGATGGGGTTTTGCCATGGTCTTGAACTTTTCTGCTAGTCTTGAACTCCTGGACCCAAGTGATCCACCCACCTCAGGCTCCCAAAGTGCTGGAATTACACCATGAGCCACCATGCCATCCCTCACTGCATCTTCTAATCCTTCCTAAGGTTTTGACTTCACCTACAGCTTCTTTCCTTGGAAATGGTAGTTCACACATCCTAGTTGAAAAACAAATGATGGAAATTTGCCAAGAGTAGATTTCAGGTGCTTTCACCAGACACCAAAAGGTAACTCTGTGGGAAGATGGCTATGTTAATTTGTTTGACTGTGATAATCACTTCGCTAGGTCTATGTATACCAAAACATTATGTTGTACACCTTAAATATATACAATTTAAACATTTTTAAACAATAAAATAGAGAGAAAGCTTGCCCTATTCTTCAGCCTTGAAGTGTTTGAGAATAACACCTGGCAGATACGGCCACCTTGGAATAAGAGGAGAGACACAGGCTACACTACAGGGAAGGGGATAGACATCAGGAGCAGGTACGCAGCATGATAAAACACACAGCTGCGCACACACACATCCTCCTCACTCATTTGCAGAAGCCCCAAATGCTTTCAGAGTTGGGGCCACTTCCTTTTTTGGAAAACATGACACTTGGCATTCAAATACATGCGGGAGATGAGATGTGTCCAGCAGGCAAGAGTGAGGCAGAAGCATAAAGACACAGCACTCTCCGGGTGACCTAAGGTCTACTTCATCTCTGTTTTCTTCTGGCCTGGCCCCTTCACTGCTCTGAGAATCAATATCCTCATCCTAAAAGGGAGATCTAGACTAGACCAGCGGGTGGAATACTTTTTCCATAAAGGGCCAGATACTGATATTTTAGACCGCACTCCATATCGTCCCTGTTGCAACTACTCAACTCTGTGGCAGAAAAAAAGCAGCTACAGACAATACGTAATAAAAGGAGGGAGGCTGTGTTTGCAGCTGATAGGTTGCCATGCTCTGAGCTCCACATTCTCTTTGTTCTGTTCAGCCATTATAGCCCAGGGTTCAAACTGAGGCCCAACAGACCTTGTTGGTCTTCAGTTCTGTGAGCTCAGTCCTCTTGATCTATTTTCTGCTCTGATAACCTGTCTGGACCCAGATTTCCTGCCAAGAGTGGAAGCTTGCCATCATCCTGCTAGGCTCCCCAGACTAACTGGAAGCCAAGTCACTGTAACTTACTGATGCCATCACTGTATACCTGATGCTATCAGCAAGTAGAATTGATAGCAACACCCTGTTCACTCTAGACTTGCCTCCACCCTGAATCCAAGTCCATCTTGCTCCTACCCCCATCAGGGCAGCTGGGATCATTTGCTGCTGTCTTGGTTCCTCTGTGTGGAAGGAAAGTCTGACCTATACCGCACAGCCTCAGCTTCAATTGCCCAAACCTGACCATCTCTCAGTACTGCCATTGTTCTATCTCCCAATCTCTGACCTGCCACCACCACAGGGCTTGATTCTAGATCTTGGATCCTTCTCTTTCCCCTGTCCTGTGTAAGTCATGAGACCTCGTTCAGCAAAGTTTTATGTCAACTATCAGATGGACAAAGATTCAGGTACGTGAAGGCAAACAGGGATCTCAGATTTAGAAGTGGAAAGAAGTCTTCAGCCCACTTCTTAGAAGTATTGCACAAGGTCAGAATCAGACTGAGTCCAGATGATACTCCTCTAATAAACTTGACCTTGTGAACCATTACTTGGAAAACATCAGTAAAGCAGGGTGGCACAGAAATCTAAGCTAGCATTAAAATCAGAAAAGGGCCAGGTGTGGTGGCTTACACCTGTAATCCCTAATTTTTACTTCTGAGAAATGCAGGATTCTATCTGAACTGGGCTATTTTTTTTTTTTCAGAAATCTCTTATATTCTCATTTTTATTTGAACTGACTTAATCTCCAACCAAATTATAAAGAAGGCAAACACGTATAACCCCAAATCTCAATCCCAGATCTGTCTTAAGTCTACATGTTATCCCAGCACTTTGGGAGGCCGAGGCGGGTGAATTGCCTGAGGTCAGGAATTCGAGACCAGCCTGGCCAACATGGTGAAACCCTGTCTCTACTAAAAATACAAAAATTAGCTGGGCTTGGTGGCATGTGCCTGTAATCCCAGCTACTCGGAAGCCTGAGGCAGGAGAATCACTTGAACCCGAGAGGCGGAGGCTTCAGTGAGCCCAGATCATGCCATTGCACTCTAGCCTGGGTGACAGAGCGAGACCACTTCTCAAAAAATAAAAATAAAATAAAAAAATCAGAAAGGAAAGTCCTAGGCCTGCACATGCTTTATAACAGTCTTATACCACCCTCTTGTGTTTACTTCTGAGAAATGCAGGATTCTATCTGAACTGGGCTTTTTTCTTTTTCTTTCAGATGCAAATCAAAACCACAATGAGATACCATCTCACACCAGTTAGAATGGCAATCATTAAAAAGTCAGGAAACAACAGGTGCTGGAGAGGATGTGGAGAAATAGGAACACTTTTACACTGTTGGTGGGACTGTAAACTAGTTCAACCCTTGTGGAAGTCAGTGTGGCGATTCCTCAGGGATCTAGAAGTAGAAATTCCATTCGACCCAGCCATTCCATTACTGGGTATATACCCAAAGGACTATAAATCATGCTGCTATAAAGACACATGCACACGTATGTTTATTGCCGCATTATTCACAATAGCAAAGACTTGGAACCAACCCAAATGTCCAACAATGATAGACTGGATTAAGAAAATGTGGCACATATACACCATGGAATACTATGCAGCCATAAAAAATGATGAGTTCACGTCCTTTGTAGGGACATGGATGAAATTGGAAATCATCATTCTCAGTAAACTATCGCAAGAACAAAAAACCAAACACCGCATATTCTCACTCATAGGTGGGAATTGAACAATGAGAACACATGGACACAGGAAGGGGAACATCACACTCTGGGGACTGTTGTGGGGTGGGGGGAGGGGGGAGGGATAGCATTGGGAGATATACCTAATGCTAGATGACGGGTTGGTGGGTGCAGCGCACCAGCATGGCACATGTATACATATGTAACTTACCTGCACATTGCGCACATGTACCATAAAACCTAAAGTATAATAATAATAATAATAATAATAATAATAATAATAAAAGAAAAAAAAAAAAGAAATCTCTTATATTCTCATTTTTACTTGAACAACCAAATTATAAAGAAGGCGTACATGTATAACCCCAAATCTCAATCCCAAATCTGTCTTAAGTCTACATGTTATCTCATTCCATTTTCAAAATGTCCCTCTGAAGAAGGAGGTCAGGTAGGTTCTGAGCCTCTTGGGAGCAGGTGGAAGTAGAGACTGAAAGTCTTGTCCAAGGTCACAAAAAGGATCCACAGCAGAACAGCCTGTGCCGTCACCCAGGGCTCCTGGCTGCAACAGGCCTAATATTCTTAACTGGTTATTTCACAGAACTTCTCAGGTTGAGCACAAATACCCAAGGTTTCCATCTCTGCCAGGGTCAGGTCATCACCAAAGCACACAGGGGTCAATTGTGTCACAGAGCGTGGGGCAATAAGACAAGAAGTAGGATGCCAGTGTCAGAAACAAGGCTGGGCTACAACTGGGTGCCAGGCAGGCAGACTATTGAATCCTTGCCCTCCTGCCTTTCTTACCAGTGCTGTGTAGCTAAGTAGCAGTGTCCTCCAGGGGACAGAAACAGGGCGGGGCCAATACCGGTGCTCTGTGCAGTTGAAGGGCCAGGAGTGTGCACAGATCAGGGATCCCACACCAGGAAGGCGAGTAGCCTGCAACCATGTGAACTTCATCCCCAGGTCCTCTTCCGAACTCACTGCGTCCCAGACACTCTGCTTCTCTACCACAACCACACACGTGTGTCCACACTTCTGCATTTTTTCTTCCACTGTTTATGCTGCCTGGAAGCTTTCCCTGCTGCAGCCTTCAAAATGTCACTTGTCTTCAAGGCCATGATGAAATGTCGTCTCTTCCCTCTGGTTTTCCCTGATCTTCTCATCTCCTGTCACTACCCACTTCCCACCACATATACACCTCTCACTGTGGACTCGTGTTTTGCACTGATTTACCAGATGCGCATTGTTTTCTACTTATTTATCTTTCCCATAGTCTGTGAGCATTTTGCAGTCATAGATCACTCCTTCATTTTATTTGTTTTTTTAATAGAAAGGCACAGGAAAGCATAGTAGAAATATACGTGAGCTTTGAACCAGAGCTTTGAGCTTTGATCCACATCTTGACCCAACCACCTCACGTAAGTCATGTTAACTTTTTATGGTAGATTCTTGTGTCTGTAAAATGTGATAAAATTACCTGTTGTTTTGAAAAAATAAATGCAATAACATGCATAAAGCTCTTACACACAGAAAGCAGTAGCTTTAATAACATCCAGTTGAATCTCTTTGTTACACCAATAAAGAAATAAATCTAAGAGGGAGGAAGTGACTTGCCCAAGGTCTTAAACAACTTTTAGGACCCAAACCCACAGCTCTTAATTCTAAGCCAGTACTTTTTAAACCAACCAAAGTCCTTTCCAACCCACTTGCTATTCCACTACCATCAGCCAGTAAAATTGCTACCAACACACTCTGCATATTGATACACACTATACTATATTTCTGCCTACTGTCACTTTCTTTTTCCAAATAAGGCCATGTTCTCCAAAAACAGAGGTTGGCTCTTCGTCTTCCTTATCTTTTCCAAGGCATGACCTAACACAGGAAAGGGCACATGGTAAGAACTCAAAAACACTTGCAAACTCTGAGTGACCCTTAACTTCCTCAGTTTCCCTCAGCCTCAGTATCCAAGTCATCATCCCATCCTGCCAATCCTAAATTTGACATGCACCCCACATTTCCTCCCCTCTTCCCTTCATTCCTATTGGCACTCTTGGAGTTAATGCTGACTGACTTCCCACCTGCACCTGTGCGGTTCCCCAAGGGTGACAATGTGACGAGGCAGACACACAGGCATGGTTCCCAAGAGCAGAGTAGGACTGAAAGGTACTTTCCTAAGTGGCCAGGTGTTGGAAGCCAGTTTCTAAGGCCAGGTAAGAGGGATCATAACATGGTGAAAAAGAAAAGCATAGGCAATAGAGCTAGAAGCCAAGTTGACATAGAACAGAGGAGGAAGTAAGAGGAGGGGTAGGGATGGGGTAAGGCCAAGCAATTGCTACAACTGAGTCTAGGGACACAGACATACATTTTATTTATTTATTTATTTATTTATTGGATGCCATCCACATGGCAAATGAGTAGGCTAAACGGAAGGTAGCACAGAAATATCTCTGTCCTCAACAATGCCTGCTGACTCCAGGCAAAATCCTGTCTGCACACTTGGACTTCCAGAAAACAAAGCCCCTACCTTCCTCTGGTTATTAGAGCAGAAATTGCCCCAGACCCCACATCCTTCCAATGACTTCAAATCATTTGAGTCAGGGCTTTGAGGGTGCACCTTGCTGGTGGTATAGCTAGATCCTCTTTTTCCAACCAGTATCCTTAGTTTTTCTGACTTGTGAGCCAGGAATTTTTCCAGAAGGGCTGCCTCTAAGCCACCTATCTGGGCACCAAGCACAATCCTATACAGGCAGCTAGGGGGCTCCCTAACCTAAATCATGATTTCATCCATGGTCCAGGCTCAGAGCACAGGCCTCTTTATGCCTAAGACAAAAATTCCTGCTTGCCAGATGTATTAGGCCATTCTTGAATTGCTGTAAAGAAATACTTGTCTGGTTAAGTTATAAAGAAAAGAGGTTTAACTGGCTTACAGTTCTGCAGGCTTTACAGGAAGCATGGTGCTGACATCTGCTTGGCTTCTGTGGAGGCCTCAGGAAGCTTACAATCATGGCATAAGGCAAAGGGGAAGCAGGCGCATCACACGGCCAGAGGAGGAGCAAGAGAGAGCCAGTAGGGGGAAGGAGGTGCCACATACTTTTAAATGATCAGGTCCTACAAGAATTCAGACTGTCGGCTGGGCATGGTGGCTCACATCTGTAAACCCAGCACTTTGGGAGGCTGAGGAAGGCGGATCACGAGGTCAGGAGATGGAGACCATCCTGGCTAACATGGTGAAACCCCGTCTCTACTAAAGATACAAAAAATTAGCCAGGCGTGGTGGCGGGCGCCTATAGTCCCAGCTACTAGGGAGGCTGAGGCAGGAGAATGGTGTGAACCCGGGAGGCGGAGCTTGCAGTGAGCCGAGATCGCGTCACTGCACTCCAGCCTGGGCGACAGAGTGAGACTCCCTCCATCTCAAAAAAAAAAAAAAAGAATTCACTCACTGTCATGAAGACAGCACCAAGCCATGAGGGATCCACCCCCCTGATCTAAACACTTCCTGCTAGGCCCCACGCCCCACCTCCAGCACTGGGGATTACAATTCAACATGTGATTTGGATGGGGACAAATGTCCAAATTATATCACAGGGACTTTAAACTATTCTAGTCACCAAAGGGATAGCAGGGAAGGAGTGATCTGGAGAAGCGTTCCTCAGCTGGTACTTCCTCCCTGCTGCAGACACTATGTGTGCATGACCCAGGAGTGGACACGTCAGGGCCCTCTCATGTTGACCAGCAGCCCAGAGAGTGAGCCCTTCTCTGCCTTCCCTGCTATAAGTGCCTAGATTTCTGCTGCTCTGTCTCTCAGGGCCTGGACTCCTCTACCCCTGAGATGAGCGAGTCAGTGACTTAATTACAAGATAAGACCCTGCTGTAGTTCATCCATACTTTCCTTCAGCTCTTTATGCTTTCTTTTTTTTTTTTTTTTGACATTCTAATTATTTTTACTGAATACTTATTAAATAATCACAAAAAAGCTATCAGAGCTGTTAAAAAGATTAAAGTTTCTTTTCAAAGACTACCTACTCCTGAAAATATTTCCTGATTGTCTCAGAACATACACTCAAAACATTTTGTAGAGATTGCTCTCAGAGCAGTTCACATATCATGGGGGTTTAGTACTTAAATGATGGTCTTCTGATGTGGTAGCCCCTGGCATCCACTGGCGAGGAAACAGGAGGTCAACAGAGAGCAAAGGACTGGAGCCGGAGGCCAGTCATCACTCTAGCATCTTGTCCAATTTGAGAGGTCATAACTAGAATGGCAGAAATATTGATCATCCAGACCCTGTGCTTGAAGCTCGACCTTTGAAGAACGCCAGAGAGATGAAGACTTTTTTTTGCAATAATAACAACAAGCATTTACTGAAGGTGTGTTATATAGCAGGCACTCTACTAAAAATATGATCTTATTGAGGAATGTCCATCTCTTACCTAATAAAAGACAGAGCTAGTGTGCAAGCATCAATCTGACAGATTGCAAAGCTTGTGCTTTTAAACAACATGCTGTATTGTCTCTTGTAAAACAGCATTTATATAAGAAAGGGCCAAGCCAGCATTAAACCCAAATACACACACACACACACACACACACACACATACAGACACCACAGACTCACCTCCTCACTGGATGAATACATGACAGATAGATCATCCTAACCTATGCTTTAGGCTTCGCTGAATCCTTACCAACTATTAACCATTCCAGTTGGGCTTCAATTTTGGAAATTCATATTAAAATATTAGTTATAAAGGTGGGCCCTTCTAGAAGCATTTGCTATTCAACATCTGATAAAACCTACTGGTAGGACCACAGGCCTGATGGTTGACTGTCAGGGAGGGCTGGAAGATGCACTCTTTTTTGGACAACACACTTAGCTATAGAAGCAGGCAAAAACATCAGGATCCTAAAATAAAGAGCAACATTGCAAATCTTTTTCCTAGTTTACATGATTCATCTACACTGTGCTTTGAACTCCTCTATCATCAAAGTTTTCCAATACACAAGGAACTCTCTCTAGAATTGAATTTCACAGAAAAAACGCTATCAATGGAAAGCTCTCTGTTTTACATTTTGAAAATGCCATTTGTCACTGTACTGAAACAATATTTTTTGTTCTAAAATATTTTAGAAATTGTCCATTTGATTACAAATAAGTAATTCTCTCTTTACAAATAACAACCAAGCCATGAATCAGATCAGTGTTGCATTTTCTCCTTCCATTCTTGCTTTGTCTTCATTAAAGGAAACACATTGTCAAATGTATAATTTTCCCTCTTTGCTCCTCACACTTAATTGATTTCCAGCATAAAAAAAAGAGTATTAGCCAGAAAAAAGGAAACCAAGTGATGCCCTCGAATCTCATGAGCTCCTCTTAATAACTGTTTAATCTAAACTGTGTTCACAAATGCTAATTATAAACATCCTTAATTGTGCACGTCACCCACCACGGTTGAGTGCAATTCAGTTTCTTGGACTTTGACATGATGTTCTACTACTACATCACCAGCCAAGGAACTGTCGGGAGCTGAGCCTTTTTACTTTCCACTCAGGGAAGCAAAATAGGTCAGCGGTCCCAGCATGGTAAATCTGTATTCATCAGCGAGGAATATGTCTTGGGATGTAAGAGCCCTTACCAGAGCATAAGATATGACCTCTTGCAGCAACAGCTCCATATGGATTAATAAATCAATTGAATTAATTAATTTATCCTGTGTAGGAAACTGCTTGTGGTTCTGGAGCTTTGGAGATGAGTTAAGATACAGTTTCTGCCTTCAGATAAGTTTACAATAGACAGAGAGACATTTTCCAGTTTACTGCTATGCAAGCTATTCGAAGAGTTGTGATACTGGCTCTTGCAAGAGTGGTAGACAGCAGAGAATTTTACAGGTGGAAAAGGGCAGGGAGAGATGGAGAAATGCATTCTAGACAGAGAAAACAACATGACCAGAATATCAGAGGCATTGCCTTGTTCTGGGGTTTTGGGAAGGGCCTGTAGCCCTGTGGGGCTGTTGAGAGGATTGTGCCAGGGAAAATGGCTGCAAGGTCAGAGTGAGATCAGATTAGAGAAGACCAGCTGTGTTTTCATAAGGGATCTGGATTTCGTCCCTTAGACAGGGAGTCACTGAAGTGCTCTGAAGCGAAGTAATCTTACCTGCAATTTAATATGGTCACACTCCCACTCACAGACAGTTCAGATTGGCCTTTGGCGCAATTGTGTAGGCAATGCTTGACATCGAAGGCTAAAGTCTACTTTTCTCTGCTTTTTGTGCCACTTCTCCCCAGACCTGGCACTCTTGCCTCCTTGCAGAAAGCCAGCTTGAGCCCCTTTCAGAATAAGCATTCTCTCAGCAGATCCTGGCTCATCACCCCCAATACAGTAGCAGAAAACTGCTCTGGGGCTTCTCACCTTTTCTGTTGACAGAATGCTTTCATTTCTTCATTCTGGAAGGAGGCAGCCCAATAAGTGAGCGATGTCGGGAGGCAGTTGCCTGTGCATATGAGATCAGAGAGCCTCAGTCCACTCTCCAAATGCAGGGGAGAGTGTTTCCTTGCATAGTCAGAGGCAAAGCTAGAATAGGTGATATGTCTAGAGCTGGGATTGACTGTCGCCACCACGTGGGGGAAGGGGGCAAGATTTGGAAGAGAGAAATGCAATAGAGTGAGTAAAAACACCATTCAGCTCTGCAAAATGCTGTTGACACTTTACAGCTCAGAAGTAGAAAATCAGCTGACTTTCGTTGTCTATGAACATTCTCACCCATCTCTTGGCCTCTCGTTCCCAGGAGAAAAGAAAAAGGAAATCTTAAACTTGTCAATCAGAGATATTTTATTTATTTCTAATGTAAAAATTATCTTCCAGGTAAATAGGCTATCAAATTGTAATGAACATTTGCTTTTAGAGAACATTCATTTCTATTACTGAAGATGAGTTGTAAGACTTACTCATCTTTGATAATAGAAATAGTTTCAGTTATGTTAAGTATAGATAACAGGTTAGTTTGTAGGGCATGTATGTGCTGAACACAGGAAGGGATGGAAGGAGCCAACGGTACCTAATAATCATGACGTGCCTGAGAGCTAAGAGTTTGTTGCATGCTAAGTATTCAGGAGGTGCTAACTATACAGAAGCACTAAACATACATGCAGACTTCATGAATATGAGGCCTTAATTTGGCTGCCTATTGGAGACATTCATTCTGAGTCTAAGTGTCCTTTGCCCAAGAAACACAAATAAAATAGAAATTAGTCAGCTGTCATCCGGCAAGCTGCAACTGTTGACAAGGTGTACTTGTCTCTGAGTCTTTTCCATAGAGCCAGTGTGTGTTGTTGGCCCAGGGTGTCTTCCATCTGTGTGAAGTGCTTGCACTTCAACTCTGGTGCTCCTAAGTCCATCATCAGTGGGGAAGGCCAATCCTTAGAGACAGGCAGAATATGTGAACATCATGCATCCCAG
Organism: Pongo abelii; assembly: GCF_028885655.2. NCBI lineage: Eukaryota > Metazoa > Chordata > Mammalia > Primates > Hominidae > Pongo > Pongo abelii. The sequence goes on along the minus strand of NC_071997.2, from coordinate 53,224,100 downwards.
GATTCAGATATTGTGGTCCTTGTTTCTCACCTGCAGCCTCTCCAAAGTCACTTTGAAGTGTTAACCTACCCAGTCGTTCTCTCCTTGCTTCCTTCTGTGTGCTTCGATCTATTAAGTGAAGAGTGTGATTGGATCTGTGAGTCTTTCTGTTCAATGGCCTCCGGAATAGGCTGACAGTGTATTGCCTGGTCTTGGAGTCTATGGCAACATCAAGCTAATTTGCCACTCAGTACAAGTCAAAGTTTAAACTAACCAAGCTATCTCTACTCTCTCAGGAGGCCACTTTTTATCTACCATCTCATTATATGCTCTGGGTATAGGCAAAGATTGAGGAGCTTCATGGCTGTCGAGGAAGGGTTTCTTGTCCATACACTGCTTTTGGTTCTGCTCTGCCCACTTTGTCTGGACATGGAGTGTTCTGGTGGCTGAAGAGGCATGGCTGCCCCTGCTCAGTTTCTCTGGGGTTAGCTTGGCTCCTACCAATGGCAAACATGTTCCAAGTTAACCATTTGCCTCCAGTCACTAGGTTGCTACATGCCACAGCATGCTCAGATTAGCCCCAGGCCTCCTCCAGTCCACCCAGGCCTCTTGCATGTCCTGATCCTTCCATAAACACACAGAGGAGCCCCTAAGTGGATTCCTGTTTGCCCCCACAGGCCGAAGGCATCTGGAGAACTGTGGGAGGTGCATCTGCCTGGACGCCTCCCTTTTAAATGAATATGCAACTTCTGTACCATGCAGAGTGTGGCAGGAAAGAAGCACCACATTGGAAAATCGCATTACCTCTCATCTTCCTGGGTTTCTCCTCAGAGATTTTATTATATTATCCCTAAAAACAGCACAGTGTAAAGCCTAAGGGAGCAGGGTGCTGAGATCCTTCTCAGGGATCAGACATCATAATACCTTAGTCCCTGCCTGAAGATTTAGTTCCCTTTTCAGTTTTGGAGACTCTGTTCTGATGTTATATCCTGTATCTAACTATGCTATTTTTATAGTAAAAATCATCACTAATACCTCAAGGCATTGCTCTTAAAATTTTAAGTTTAGAAAATCCTTTTCCCTTTCAACTAATCTTGGACTTGAGGATGACTGACTTGTCATGGACTTTAAGCCTCAACACAGAGCAGAGATGTCCCTAGTCCTAGACCAGGAGATGCTATTGATTGATCCAAGTAGACACCTATGCAAAACAAGGGATGATCAGGAATGTAAATATATTGATGTTTAAATCTCACTAATATTAGCCCTATTTACAAGGTACCCTTATGTTGGCATTTCAGATACTACATCATTCAGTTCAATTCATTTAACAAATATTCCTTGAGGAGGACCTACTACATTCCAGGAAATGAGCTAAATATAAAACAGTGAAAAAAAATGGTCAGGGTTACTACCCTAATGGGGCTTTCATTCTAGTAGGAAAGATCGACAACAACCAGGTTAGCATATAAATAAACAAGAATCAAGTATTAGGAGAAATAAGCAAATTTTTTCTACAGATAACCTTAGAGGCTCATTCCTAATAACCTGGCAAGGATTTATCTAAGGGTAGGGTCTCCCTCTTTGGTGGCAGAGGCTGCTCCCAAACTGTTGGAAATTCCCATAGGGCAAGGAACATCTGGGCAGCTATAGTTTCCCATCACCTGACAAAGAACCCACACCTCAGTTCAGAATGCCTGGTGCCGCATAAATAGCCCAAAGAGTGCATCTCACACTATAAAGTCACTCTTGTGCCAGTTTCACAAATGAGAAAAAAATAGCATGAGAGAATTCCTTTAAAGGGGGAAATAAGCAGGGGGTATCCACAGGAGCTAAGGGAAAAAAGACCCATGAACTTGGGGACACTTCTGCCTGTGAATGCCAGCCTGCACTAAGCATTTTCACTAGTATCATTTCCAGTCTTTTACACGATAGCTTTGAGATAAATAGTGTAATGTGATAGACAGTAACTGAGGACAGAGACTATGTGCCAAGAGGAGAAAACTCCAAGCAGACTTCGTTGAGTGAGCCACATTTAAGCGCAGACCTGAATGACAAGAAGGAGCAAGTCATGCAAAGAGCAAGGGAAAACACATGCCAGCCCAAAGGATTAGCAAGTGGCAAAGCCCGGAGCTGAGAACAATCTTGACTTCTTCAGGATCCAGAGCAAGTAGACAATCAGAAGCAAGGGGGTGTGAGGTGAGGTTATAGCCTCAGGTAGAAGCAAACTAAATCAGGCAAGTGGTTTGTTCATGTGTTTGCTCTTCCCAAGTGCAACCAGAGACCATAGAACAAAAATGTAGGCAGAGTGGGCTAATGTCATTTATTTCTTTCCAAGGTAATCTCAGCTTCTGTGTAAAGAACACAGGGAGTGTGAATGGAAGCCAAAAACCTGATAGGCTGTTACTGTCAGGTTCCAGGTGATGTTGACCTGGACCGGGATGATGGTGTTGGAGATAGAGAGGAGAAGATTGATGCTAGATCCATTTGGGAGGTGGATTGACCATGTTGGAAATAAGAGGCATCAAACAGACCTCCCAGGGTTTGTCCTGGCATCTAATAGGTAGATGGTAATGCCACTTATGAAAATGAGGAAGACTGGTGATGGAAGGGATTAAATGTATTGGTGGGTCATGAGGAAAAAATATGCTTTGGACACACTATCTTTAAATGACTTTTGGAAATTCCTATGCTGGGGAAAAGTTGTGTGAGAAAGTCCTTCTTGGCTCATACTCTTACAGATACCCTGCACGTAAGAAACATTCCACTCCATCTGACCACTCGTGGTCCCTTTTATCACAACACTCTCCATTTCCTCTGAGGGCAAGTCAGTCAGCAATTTGCACAGACACATTTCCTCCCATGATCTGTCTTGAGCTTGGCCACTACTTCCATATTATGTCAGACATTTTCCCTCTGTGTGCCTGGAAGTGTGGTTCATCATCCAGCTGCCAACCTGGCAAGCAGAGAGACCCTGAATCTTCAGGCATGCACCTGAAGCAAAGCGAAACAGCAGAAATCTAAAAATCTAGGTTGAATCCAGAAGCCAGCTGTCCTGCCCTGCCTGGGAAGAGGTGCCAGCAGATGACTGAGTTAACATTTCTAATTGAGGGCTGCTTTCTTTGTCTCCTTCCAGAGGAGGAGGAAGGGGATAAGGAAAAGGAGAGGGAGTGATTCCATGGTGGGAAGTGATAAAGAAGAATTGCTACACACCCTGAACTTATTAGTTTCCTCCCAGGAATTTTCTAAGAATGCTCTCCCCTCCCTTTATATGAGCCCCACTTATGATCAGAATGGCCCAACTGGGGCCATTCAACTGTGCCAGGAAATTGTTATTAATTACTGTTTGATTATTTCCTAGGCAAATGCTTTCTCTTTTTAAATATATTTATTGAGAGTCAGCAGGTTCAAGGCACAATATTCTGTACTGATGAAACGACACTCAACTAGAGAGACCAGACCCCTGTTTTCTTGGAGCTCAGACTGTAGTAGGGTGCAGGCAATAAACAAACAACAAACACACTCCTAAAGGTAATCTCAGATAGTGATGAGTGCTGTAAAGAAAATAAGACAGCCAAACACAGTAAACAGAGAGTGGGGGGAGGGCAAATTATATTAAACATTTAAAGGAAGGTTTGCTGAGGAGGTGACTTTTGGGTTGAGAAGGAATTAGCAAGCACAATTTTGGGGGAAGGGTTTTCCAGGTCATGGAATGGAGGGACAAAACTTCTTAGGTGAGGTTAAACTTGGACAATAGTCAGCGGGGCTGCAGGCTGCTGCATGGTGGAGAGTAATCTGAGGTCTGGTCACAGAGCTGGGCTGGCCCCTTTGCTTTCTGACTCTCTGCTTGTGCTCAGGGTACCTGCAAACAGAAATCACCTTTCACATGTGTGCCATTTTCCCCACAGGCTATAGTGCAAGATTAGGCAAATAGGAGGCATATGAGACACAACTGAGATGTGATTGAACCAGATTTAAATGAAATTGGAGAGGACTGATTTAGGAATTGAGTGGCACTTGATTCGATTGCTCTTCCGTGCTTCATATTTTATATATCAGCTAAAACACACAGCTTGTTGCCACCTGCATCCACCTGCCTGTGCTCTTGATGCCTGTCTGCTTGGAAAAATCTCCCTATCTCCCTCTGAATAGTTAGCTCCTTCTCACCATTTAAAGCTTCTCTCAATATTGCTATATCCAGGAAATACCAGTAGCATCCTTACTTGATTCCTGACAACCGCAAATGTCTCTAGATATTGCCAAATGTCTGTGGAAAGAGTGGGAAAAATCAACCACAGTTGAGAATCACTGTTCTGTTTCTCCCCAGATACGCACACAAAACCTTCTTCCCCAGTAAGGAGAGAGAAAAGGCAAGAGGAAGCAAAATATTGAAAAACACAAACAGCCCACATAGAGCCTTGCTGCATTGTTATAAAACAGTTCTAAGTTAAACCCACATTAAATTAGTGCATCCTGTACCATTTTAACTGCACAATGGAATAACTATTTAAAAATCAGAGAAAGAAGAAAACCAGGAGACCCATTTAGGAACTGAGGCTCTGCTTTTGTATCTAGAACTCCAACAACACTGATAAACTTCAGGTTGGTGAAATCAGGACTATACTAAAAAGACATCATCATTACTTTTTAATTACTGCTAATTACTACCTACTGTTGTTTGCATGTTGCTTGGTTGGTTCAATTTCCTTGAAAATAAATGAACTTTGCTACCTGGCCCTGATAATATTTTTGTGTTTATAACTTGACACCAACCCATGTTCTTGGCAGATATATTTCACCCACACCCAGAGAAGTGGGGCCATCATCCCAAAAGCAGCTGTAAATTTGCATCCAAAGGACACAGAGGTTTAGAGGCTGGAAATAGAACCCCAGGTGCAGAGAAGGGCACTAGGGATATGCCCTAGATGATTGAGCAAGGAAATACATTTAATTCAAGCCTGGCAGTTACCCCCAAAAGTAATGGCCCCAGGGACTGGGTCCAATGCTAAGCTATTCACTTCCTCCTCCATCTTCCCTGAAGAATAAATGTGTATGTTCAACCAAAGGTGCCTGGGTCTTCAGAAGTTGCTTGTCACGTAGGCCTCTGTGCATTGAAAAACACAAACAGCCCACATCAAGCCTTGCTGCATTGTTATAAAACAGTTCTAAGTTAAACCCACCTTAAATTAGTGCATCCTGTACCATTTTAACAGCACAATGGAATAACTATTTAAAAATCAGAGAAAGAAGAAAACCAGGAGACCCATTTAGGAACTGAGGCTCTTGACACTGGGACGTTGACAAGGTTTTCACGGAACCCCTCAGCCTCTTTTTTGCCCGCTTATTCCACCTCCAGGATTTACTGTTCTCTAAGATTTTAAGATAATTTTCCTGTTCCTCTACCTTTCTGTCCCTTAAAATCCAATTGCAGGAAGACCTCTGAGAGGCCTATTCCTGGAAGAATTAAGAGCTGCTAATAACTTACTGTACCATCCTTCTCAAGTGAACTCATAAATTATTCTTCCATAGTTGAATTTATCATCTTGGGGGAAAAAGGAACATTTCCTTTTCTCTTAATTATTAAAATATCTATATGATATTGATGAGTTTTTATCTGTTTTCAGGGCCCTGATGTATATTTTCTTAAAGCATAATTAATAATGGTGTAGCGCTGTACTGTCTAATACTATAGCTACTAGTCATGTGTGTCTGTTGAGCAACTGAATGTGGCTAGTCTGAATTGATTTGGGTGGTAAGTAAAAAATACAAACTGGCTTTCCAAGATCTAGTGTGAACAAGCTATAAAATATCTCATTCATAATTTTCATATTGATTATACATTAAAATGATATTTTGGATATATTAGATGAAATAAAATATACTATTAAAATTAGTTTTACCAGTTTCCTTTTACTCTTTTATGTTATTACTAGAATATTTTAATTTCTATGGCTTTCATTTATTTCTATTTGGAAGTACCTCATCAATGTGCTCTTATAGTCATTCGACATCCAAGAGATTGATACTTAACACATCTTACAAAAAAAATACGGCAGAAACTAGCAATTTGCTCATGATTACACAGCTAGCAGCAAAAATAGACCCTGAGTCTGCTAAGTAGAAAAACTGACCTTTATGTAGCAATCCAAGTTTGACAGCAAACTTCAACACAAAGCTTTTTTTTCAAGAACTTATATTGCTCTTAAAGCAATTTTTCACTTTTTGAGTTGAAATGATAGACAGCTAGAAGGATAAGGAAATCACATCCTTCTGGGGGCTCAGGAGTTCCTCATGCCTGGTAAATTGTACTGTGAGGCAATGAAACAAAAAGCATTAGTAAAGAAAGCTCTGTTGTAACAAACAAAAAAAAATGTTAAGTTATTTTTTTCAAGGGAAACAGACTAACTGAATTGCCTGGTTACTTTTCCCCAGTTTCTCCTCCACTCTCCAAGCTCAACAGAGATTAATTACTCACATCTTGGATTTTGCTGTTACAGTCTCTGAGCAGAGACACACTTTGCTTTCCTTCTCCAGAACAACTGCCACATCCTCCCTGCATCAACAGTGATGAATATAAGATTAGGCTCTTGCCATCTCATCACAAAAGTCATCCTTGTATGTCCTTCATCACTGGCCAGAACCTGTGATGTCCTGTTTCACTGTAATAGGAGATCCCAGAGTGTGGTGCAGCAAAAAGGCTGGGGCTGGGGATCAAAACACCTAGCTCAGGTGAGTGAGCACCTCATCATTGGAGGTATTTAGGTTTAGGCAGAGTTGACTTGGATGAAATTTAGGGTATCTTTCAACCCTAAGGAAGAGTCAGTAGATCGGTAGCAAAGGGATCCTGCAGAGGAATAACCCATCTATAACTTTATCTCTATTATTGGCCCCTGCCCATCCCCTAATTCTAACTTTGGTTATTGCTGTTGGGATATCACCTCCACTTGTGCTGAGGTATCTCTTCCTGTTTCCAGGATAATTGAGTCTCAAAGGCTGAAGAAAAAGTGCAGTAACTCAGGTGGATATACTGGCAGCCCTGATAATGGAGCTCAATCAAGACAGCTGTGCCAGGAATTACTTAGGTGTTGAATGTAACTTCAAAGGTCAATAAACATGCAGGTGAGTTCAGCCTGAAGCTGAACACACACTGATACCAGTGTGAGAGACCTGGGGTTGTTTCCCCTTCTCCTTTGCTAAAAGAGTTCTAACAGTCTACTTTCAGGTTAACATAGTATTTATGTATCTTTGCTTCAGGGTCATGTTCTTTTTTTGTATATATATTTTTTAATAATTAGAGGTTTTCTTTGCAACATGGCAAGAGCAATAAATCACATGGCCTTTATATTTATTTATGATATTTTACATGCTGCAGACAGTTTGATTTAGAGAAAATTTGCAGGGACTAAGGAATTGTCTGATGTCTATTTCCCCCTCAATTTAGACACCTCTGTACCCATGTTGGGCACTGTGATATTTTAAAAAGATAAAGATACAGTCCCTGGACTTTACAAGTGTTAATGTACTTGGAGAGACATGAATGGGTGAAATTATGAACAATACAATATCAATGTGGGAAATAGGGGTATAAACATTGCTTCTGCAGGTAGGACTATATTCTATGCCTTCTCGCTGAGTATAAGGCTCTGGCCATTTTACTATGCCCATTTAGTCCTCTTGAAATTCTTATCAAAACTTAAGCTAAAATATCACAAACCAAAATCTCCACTTCTCATAATAGAAATTGTCCTGCAGGTGCACATATTACTGTTACTTAGATTGTAACAGGGCTTTATATCCCATCAGATTTTTGCACTTAGACAGGTCATGTCTCATTTCTGAGATTCAATTTCTTCATATGTAAATTTAGATTACTAACATCCGTATGACTCTAGCTTTCTCTGATCCATATTATAAAATTAAAAAAAAATACACTGATGAAATGAGTTGCAAATATTGAGCATCACTAATATTTTGATGGTGGTTTGGATACACATTCTCTCTTATCTGCATAGCATTTTCACCTCCTAACTGGTCTTCCCATTTCTGGCACCTCTCTTTGCATTTTAATTTGTATTCATGTCACTTCTCTACCAAGGTGAGCACAGAAAATTTATCCTGGGTTTTGGTTTCAGCTTTATTCCGTAAGCATCAGAATGAGCCTAAACTGTGTCTGTATCTTAAGTTCAAACATGCCTCAGCATCCATCTGGGACTGCTCCAGCCTATTCCAATATTACTTTTAGGGGGCTGAGGAGTGTTTTTGGAGATAACTTATAAAGAAAACAAGGTCAGGAAGAAAAGTTTGACTCCGTTACAAAGTGTGGGCCATGAGAGAAAAGGAGTGACTATGAGTAGAGTGTGGTGACATCACACAGAACCTGCCCCAGCCCCATTGTTGAGATCCACATCTTTTTAAATAAGAGAGAGATGGTGTCTAACCAGAAGTGGAAATAGCTGTTTCAATAAAATGCATTAAAATAGTGGGTTTCAGGCATAATGGATGCCAAAACAGCAAGAGACCTTTGTACTTCTTTGGGAGTTCTCTAACCAGGTGTAACGTGAAATGGGGAGATCCATCTTTCCCTCCTCCACTCTGCATGGACGTTTTCATAGTCCACAACTGGATACCATGGGGGCCTTATGTGAGCATCGGTGCTGACATTGCCTGTGTGTGAACATCAGTGGTGTTGTCTGGTAGGAGACCTCAGTGGACAACCAACTGGGAATTGAAAATGCAATGTCAGAAGACTTGCCCAGAAACCCATATCAGATAACCCAGTGAATCTGCAGAAATTCTTGAGATGGCAGGAAGCAAGATTTTTCAGCAAACCCTGCATTAGAAAGGTGGTCAAACAGTCCATGAAATTCAAGTTTTTATTTCTAATGGAACCCTATTTGAATCCACACTTACAGAAATTCAGGTTACATTTATATGTCCTGCCTATACTCCCTACCCCAAAATCCCCACATACATACAAACATAGCTTGAATAGGATGAACTACCCATTTGTTAGCTAAATAAATGTTGAATGATCTCCAGATCTCTGCTGTCATGTGAGCATTTTGTGTGGTCAATTTTGAATGTCTACGAAAAACATTCCCCTTCAAAAATGTGTAAATAACCGAACACACACACACACACACGGAAGAAACAAAAATATATCCATGTAGCTTATCATGGTGCAATAAATAAACACACTTGGAGACTGTCCTTGCTTAACGAATAATAACCCATAAAGATCTTTACATTTTTCTAGTTTTTTCTCATTGTCACGTAGTTTGCAAGATTACTTGAATTTTACCCCAAAGAAATAAAAGAGGGGCCTAGAGTTCTAGAGCAAAGAATAAACAAAATAGTACCAGGCACAGATTATAGACGGAGAAGGTTGGACCAGATGGTGGAATGTGATGGATGGCTACGGTCCTCAAGGATGTGGCCCCAGCACCTTACACTTAAGGCAAAGGGGTATGGGAAGTAAGAGTGAGTGTCCAATGCTAGACAATGGGTCAAGATTCAGATAGGTTGTAGCAAATATTTGCTTATCCCCCCAAAAAAACCTAGATGGTAGATATTATCATCACCATTTTATGGCGAAAAAATATTTACAAACTAGAGTTTGAGATGACATGAGCAGAATTCATAGGCACAATCAGTAGGAGAGTGAGCTAGAATGTGAACTTTGGAATGACCAGATGTAAAAGGCCTGTGTCTTTATTCTCATGCTGTGCTAGGAAGGTCAATGTTTGCCTTTGATTCTCGGAAGAATCTTGAAATATTTTATCACCAATGAAATAGAGAAAAGTTAAATGACTTTCCCGGTCTCGCATAACCAGAAACTCTTAGAGCTAATATTTAAACCCATTTATGACCTCAAAGCTCAGTTATTTGCTCTTCTCCAAAACTGTATTATGAGTATGAATGAGGCTGCTCTCCAAGAAAACAGCATCATATCCATGGCCTCCTGTCACTTGCTGGTGAGAAGTGTTTGTGAATATGCTGTTAAATAGAAGACCCATGGCTGTTCTGTTGCGGCATTCCTGACTTTATATAGTGAAAGAAAGGGCCTTACTACTTTGTTTAAAACATACATAAAGTATATAATCAGAGGGATAAAAACCACTTAGTTTATCACAAACCACCCCCATGTGACAGGATTAAAACCCATTTTAGGGTATCACCAAGATATTGTTTATGGTAGAGAGAGTGGTGATTAATAATTAGAGTCTGTGATTTGAGGATCTCTATTTTTGCTTTGAGCTTAAGCCAAGAACACCACACTAAGCATGTTCTGCTAAATAATTCAAACACTTAGAGCTTTTCCTGCTGCCTTCCGTGTTTGAAGGCAATATGCCTGACCACCTCTCAGTCCCCATTAGTAGTGATAAACTGTGAGTCATATCCTCTGCAGAGAAGAAAGCTTTATTGATTCATGCAACCCCCTGAATGTTGAGCACCTGCATTTATGAGCCAGGTGGGGTAAAAGGTCAGATTCTTGACTGTCCTCAAACCAGATGTGTTAAGCTGTAGGAGGCTAGAGAACAAATGTACAAGGACTGAAGGTCCTACTGCTATTTCCCCTTAATGCAGCAGAGTAAGTGGAGCTGTCCACTGCTTTTCATTTACTGGGAAAACGTAAATGTTCAACGCAACAAGCTTCACTTAAAATTTTATGTAGAAAAAAGTTGTTTTGAAGGAAGTAGAAGACATTTTCAGCTCTCTTGATGACCTTGAATACGTCAAGAGTTTTTTTTTAAGTAATATGTGTATTTAAAAGTGTAAAAATCCAAGCCCAAGAGATCTAATAAGAATACAATGAAACTTGTGATATAAGCATGTTGAAGAGAGAGATGTTACTATCATCCATATGCATGTTCATGGATACATCATAGTCTCCCCAAAGTATTTCTACATCATTGGTCTCACCAGATTCTCCTATTATACCCTTAAACTAGAAAGGGTAAATATTTAGTTGGAGTAAATCCTCAGATCCCTCATGGCCTTGGAAGAAATTATTCTTACCATACTGTTGGCTTATTCAGCTTGCCTGAGTTTCAGTCTTGGTTTTATGATTTGCACTCAAGTTTTGCAGGGGAACATAGCCTAGTTTTGAAAATCTACCCTCTATGATTCTGACAACAAGATTGCTGATATTTCCTTGTATTGTCTCAGATCCCCCAAACACAACACAAATTTCTGAGCACCACTGTAGCTCCCAAGCTTGACATGTATCCTCAATCCATCCCCTTGGATAAAGACAGCTTTATTTGATGGACTTGGGTTTGTACCCATTCCTTGGATTTACTGTCATGAATTTGAGTTTGTTCTGTGCCTTTTAGGCATCTGCTGATTTTCTCACCTCCCCACTTCAGAGAATTTCCTAGGATATACTGCGATCAAGCTCTTGTATTACCTAGAGGTAGCACAACTGAGATAAAAGATACCACCTAAAAAACACTTGAAACATGTTACTTTTTACAAAGAAAAACCACCATTCTAAACCTACGTCCCCATACACGTGCACCTAAATTCACACATGTGGGTATATACACATACCCAAGAAATCACAACCACATTTTCAAGGCTCATGCTTCAATTACAGACAAGAATGACTTGGAGCAATTCTTATTTGCTCTCAAAAATTAATTAGACCAACATACCATGCAGTAAATATCTTTGTATAAAATGACATTTAAACTTTACATGAGGCTTAGAGAAGGTAATCAACCAATCACCTTCTAAGAATTCCATTAGTGGAAAGCAAAGAAGGTGTTCTAAAATTAATGAATCTATCAATTGGAGTGAAACATTCAAAAAACTTACCAAGTCAAAGAGCAACTAATTGGATCTTTTCAGAATTTAACTAATTCCTGCTGAATGCCTGAAGAATGTTACTCAAAATGAAATAATGTGGAGTTGAATATCAAGAACAAAGAATTCAGGAATAGAGTACAGTTCTCATCCTGACTTGGTCACTAATGTACATTTTGACATAAACTAAGTCCAGTTTCTAAATTTCTTGCTTGTAATGTGGAATGGATTAACACCTGCCCTGCCTAACATATGGGATAATTTTGAGAAAAAAATGATGTGATGGATGATATAGACAATTTAGACACTGTATAAGTTAGAGGGAAGTTTGAGCTCACAGTATCTGAATAATTTATAGAGAAAACAGGAACAATATCAGCCATTTCCTAGAACCAAGGAATTGATGGTATTGTAATTTGAGTAAGTAAAGAGGATCTGATAACTCCACTGAGCACATTATTTTCCTTAGTATGCATTGGGTTAATGTAGCTTAGCAAATAACTATCCTTGGCTGTTGGTTGTAGAATTTCCCTGGTGTTTTCAATACCCTCCATGTAAAACAGAAATCTGATTTTCTGGGCTTAGGTCTTCTAAATGTCAGATTCATCCCAATGGTAAATTAAATATCTTAGAAAAAAACATTTCCTTTCTCATGATGTCGAAGTAAATAGCCTTGCAGCAAAGGCCAAAACTCTATTTCTTTTTTATTCCCCAATCTCTTCCCTCCAGAAGAAGCCGGTAGCCATGATTACGAGCACAGCTTTGGTGTTTGGGTTTTAAGCCCCATTCTGTTACTTTTATAGAACCATGACCAAGTTATCCTATTTCTCCAAATTTTCATTTCCTTGTTTGAAATATGAGGGTAAGCATAGCTGTCACATAATGATATTCCGTATATTAAATATGATCATTCATGTAGATATCTTAGCACAATGCCTGGCACAAAACTAGTGCTGAATAAATGGTAGTTATACTTAGATGAGCTCCTGAAAATATTAGTCTGGCAATTCTCTGGTGGCACTGACTTTATGATTAAAGTGATTTCCTAAATTTATAACAACTGAATACCTTCTTAAAAAGAAAATACGTTGCACTTAAGTATATATAGACAATGGAAAAGGCTCGACAAGTATTGCTTGCTTGATGTCCCCCAGGGTACATTGTTGAAGATTAAGGTTAAGAAATAGAACAAAACGATTGCAACTAATAGGGAAGCTGCAGAAACGATTCAGAGGAGTCATTTCACTGTAACCTTCATCTGCAGATCTGTTGTTCTGCTGTTCCACTGAAAATTATTGTCTGTTATGGAGCTACCAGGCACTGCATATAATATTATTATTCACTCTTACTATGTGATCATATGTGCTAGGCACCATGCTTAATGATATCCATGCACTATTTTATTTAATTTCCACCACAACCCTGTGAAATAGGTCTATTTAATTTGCGAGCCCATATCCGTAATCACTATGCCTTCCACTGGCCCACGGTGTAGGTTGGCATGAGGCTTGGTGTGCATGAGAATGGGTATCAGAAGGCCCAGCGGAACATCATGAGTAGAGTAAAGAGAGAGCAGCACAACCTTAAAGCATTCCTACTCTCTCAGATAATTTATGACCTAGGAATCTTACTGGGAAGCCCAACCCAGTACCCCCCTCCACCCCACATACCTGGTTTCCTTGCCCTGGCTGAGTCACCTAGCTGCAAGTATTTCTGAGTGCTGGAACCAGCGCTTTCCCCTGTATCCCCCTGAATCTGTCTTAGGAGCACTCCGTCTCCTGATGAGACACACTGTTCTACCTTGGCACTCCCCAGTTGTCTTGGATCAACCCCAGCTTGAGACGTGCCACTTCTTTTCTGCCTACAGCTGATTTTAGCATGTCTTGTTGCTTTACTTCCCTTGCCTAATTCTCACACTAGTATCCCTGTTTTGCTCCGGCCTTGACTCCTGGTCTTCCCTTCAATTACAGTGGGATTTTGTTCATGTCTTCACTCACCCCTAAGCAACGACAATTGATCTATGAAAAATAAAGTGAAGAGGAGGAGGGACGTGTGTAAAGAGGAAAGCCTTCGATGTGACACATTGTGTTTTTGAGAAGTATTTTCTATAAAATTCCTTCTTTTTCCTTGTTGTTCTCACTTCAGGCCATGAAATGTGATGTCCAAGGAGCAAAGTGTCTTTAAGTTTCTAACTCCACTAACCCACAAGATCCAGTATCTTGAGAGACCTCAGATTATATGTCCTCTCTTCCTCCTGCTCTTGATTCTATTTTTTCTTTTACTAAACTGGTCTCTCAAGATTAACCATGAGGGCACTCTCCTCTATAGAATATATTTCTGCATTGACCTGTGGTCTCTATTCTGCTCCTTGATTTAAATCAAATTCCAGTGTCTTAAGTATATAAGTTCCAACTGGACTCAAATTAGTCCCTAAATTAAAAAGAAGTTAGAAACAGAAAACAGCCCTCAAATTCTACTAAATTTTGGAAGATTTTCTGAAGAAACGTGGTTTTTTAGCGAACAGATTCTTCCTTGGTAACTTATCATATATATGCTAATTGCCACATTAAGTCCTTTCTGCGAAGTGCTCTTTCTTCTAAAGACTCATAGGGAATAATCTCACAGAGATTAACAAATAATCATTCTTTGAATAAAGTTATTTAATCTAAAATGCTAGGTTATGATTCTTTAGGCATTTTTATGCACGTATGCAAAGAGAGCTTAGTCAATGTGTTTCCATTTCAGAAACAAGTTGTTTCTAATAGCCAATACAAAATAATAGAATGAAAAATTCTCTGTAATGGCTCATTTTCCAGACTGTTTTATTATAGTTTACTTTTTCTAAAGGTTGCTCATGAATAAACTGTCTGATACAATAAGAAGACGGCCTTCACAAATGTTGTCTGAGATTTAAATATGGAAGCAGTAACTGTTTTCCAGGAAATCTCTTAACCCACATTCATAATATTCCAGCATTCCGATAAATAATGGGAAAATTATAGAATATATCTCAGTGCTGTGTTTGTCCAACATCATCATTGGAAAATTAAGAAACACAGGTCCAGGGGGAATAAAGTCACCTACTCAAAATAACAGATTTAATGAAAGAAATAAAATTAAAAGCGATGTCTTATCAGCCTGTAACATTTTGAGGTTAAAAGCAGCTGACATAATTGCTAAAATCATTGTGAATAAACATATTAACTTATTAAATAAGTATTATTGAGGGTTTAACGTGCTAGGTCCTGGGAATACAAACTCATGCTTGATCAACAGAATATGATGGAAATAGCATTATGTTATTTCATGACCTAGCCCAGAAGGACCAGCAGCTTCTGCTTTGCCCTCTTGGATCCCTGACCAACAACAAAAGAAGTTCTACTATCCTGACACCTCCATGCTGTAAGAAGTTCAAGGCACAGGGCCACTGCATTGTAAATCCCTTTAGCAGTCCCAGCTCGGCTCTCAGATCAACTGCTAAGCATGTGTGTAATCATCTTCGAAGATCAGTCCATTTGATGCTTCATATGACTCCAGTTCCAGCCATTATATGCAACTGCATGATTTCCAAGGGAGAACCACCCAGACAATCCTAATCACCTCAGAGAACCATGAGAAGTAATAACAAACTGTTTTATGCCACTAACCTTGGGATAGTTTTCTATGTACCAATAGGAAATCAGAAGAGTAGATAACGGAGAAATCATCAGTAAAGTTTGAAGAGGGGAGTAATGACAAATTCATATTCATAACTGATCATTTTGAATAGGTAGGGACATAGAGTCAGGTAATAGAAGATAAACACCCATGTCTTCTGCTCCCACCATACATTCAAGTTTATCTGAAATTTGAGGACTGCTGGACAAAATCGAGTGAAGTTCCTCCTCCTGTGTACAAATGGTATTATGGAAATTCAAAACGGTCTACTAGGAGGAAGGGAGAAAGGGCCAAGCCCTTGACTATTGAAGTGCCAGTTTCCAATTCTGATAGCCAGCTATTAAGATAGCCCCCAGGCACACCTCCTGCATTCACGGTTGGGCAAAATCATCTGAAAACACAGTACACTGTGGAGTATCAGTTGTTTACTTTCAAGATGGTATTGCCACCGGGGCAGTGCTTGCTGCCTATGCTGAGGCGTCATGAGAGAGCACTGTACTGCATATTGCTAGCCCAGTAAAAGATCAATATTCAAAATCTGAAATAAGGCTTCTAGGGAATGCATATTACTTTCCCACCATGATACGGTAGAAAAATTGTAAGTAGAACTATCATAAATCAGAGACCATCTGTGTAGGGAAAAGTAACCTCTTCAGGATATTGAATCTGTCTCTCTAAAACATGATATATTTCTTCGTATATTAAAGTCTTCTTTAAAGTTTAAAAAGTTTTACGTGGTCTTGACTATTTTTGTCAGATATATTTCTAGATCCTTTATATTTTTCTTCCTATTAAAAACAGTATCTTTCTTAAAAATACCTTTTCTAACTCTATTGTTGGAATATAAACATTCATTTGGGATTTATATGTTGATCTCACATTCTTCTTGTTTACTAAATATATCCATTAATTCTAACAATTAATTTGAAGAGTCTTCTAGGTTTTCTATGGAGACAGCATGTCATATGCAAATAGTGACAATTTAATTTACTCTTTCCCTGTTTAAATTTTTTTTTTCTTTTCTAAGTGTACTTTCTATCGCACGGTATTGTTAAATAGAATCAATGAGAGTGGTACATTTGTATATTTCTGATTTTTTAAGGAAGTCTTTTTGGTATTTTACTTCTGAGTCTCTATAGATTTCTTTACTATGTTAAAGCTATTCCTGTCTAACTCTTGCTTTTAAGACTTTTTATCCATTACTAATAGGTTTTGAATTTCACTTAAAGATTTTGTTCTTTTAAAATGACTGTATATTTTTTCCCTTTTAGTTTCTGAATTTGGAAATTGCATTAATAGTTCATCATAATAAACTATCATTACATTTCCAAGATTAACTCTTCTTTCTCTTCATTTATTATATACAACAATGAATTCAATTTGTTTTGTGTTTTGTTCAGGAACTTTGCATCTGTGTTCTTGAGTCAGATTGTCCTTCAAATTTCTTTCTTGCGAAGGCCGTGGATTTTTGTTTTTCTCAAAAATTTCCCCCAATATTTTAGATAAAAACCCAAAGACAATAGTGTTATGATTTATTATGTACCTACCACCAAGCAACAACTGTCATGACCTCAAGGCCCCTCTTGTTTTATCTGTCTCTCTCTTTCTTTATCTCTATCATGCTAGATTATTTTGAAGTAAATCCTGAATAACTATTTCATCTGTAAGTATTGTGCTATGTATCTTAAATGATAAGGATACTTTAAATAATATTATTTCAATATTATAATTACATCTGAACATGATATAGTCCCTTAACATTATCAAATGCTCACTTTTACCCAATTGTTTTATAATTACATTTTTTATTTAATTTGTTCAAATCAAGATCCAAACATGGTTCACACATTTTATTTGATTGATATATTTTTCACATGTTAAGAGTGATATGTTGTTTTATTTCCTTACATCCACTTGCTGGGGAAATGTACTTATTTGCCCTGTAGAATTTCCCATCTTCTAAATTTTGCTGATGGTATTCCTGTGTTGTAATATAATACAGTCTCCATGTCCTATATTTTCTGGAAATTGCCAGCTAGATGTTAACCAGAGGTCTCAAACTGTTTTGATCTCAGGACGCTTTCACACTCTTAAAAAATATTGAGGACACTCAAAAAAAATTTTGTTCATGTGAGCTATTGATATTTATAATAATATATATAAAAAGAGAAAAGTTAAAAATATTCATTTACTAACTCACTTTGATCTTTTTTGAAAACACGTTAACAAAAGACCCATATGTCAGTAAGTAAAGTTTGTCTTGGTTTACTTTTGAAGTAAAAATGGTGTTCCATGAAATAGTGAATTAAAACTCTGTGTTCCAAATTATTTCCCTCAAGACAACCATTACACTTTAGCATGTTAGCTTCCCATTTAGTCATACAGAATATTCCCTCTAGATGTATTCAAGGGTTGAGATTTACTGAAGCCAATTCACTACTCTGATTCATCAAGTTCAAGGGCATTTTCAAGTAAAAATGCCTTTATTTTGTTTCTTGCAAGTGCGTGGATATGAGCAATACAATTTGGTGCCACTGCCTTGATTAATGTTAAGGCACCAGAACTTCTATCCACCATTTCTTTTGCCTCATCAGTGCAAATGTCAACATAGTAAAAATGACAAATAACATTTTAGTATAATTATGAAAATTATAACTGCACAGCCACTCCAAACAGGCCCTGAAGACCCCCATTGGTGTGTAGATCACAATCTAAGAATGCTACTCTGAGATATCAAACTGTCAGCACAGAATTACAATAAACCAAGGAACTATCTCTTGGTCTTCTCACACTAAGGTAGCTGGAAGGCAAATCTATTTAACTGCTGTTGCATAAGACCCTGGCTTGCATAATGACACAAGATTATTTCAAGCTTCTTTTACATCTTGCTGCAAAGTTGAAGTAGCAACTCTGAACCAGTGCTGCTTCTTCTGGTTTCTATTCTTTCTTTATTTCGACTAATACATTGTCTTTGCCAACACATCTAATTTTAATGCCCACCCAATTTTTATTTATTAATTTATTTTAAATGTTACTAGATAAGGTATAAAGAAATTCATATGTATGCCTATAGAAGTGAGTTCCTGGCAGGTTGATCAAAAGCAAACTTTTGACATTTCTCATAACTATGTAATATCATAATATTTTCTAAACTATGTAATACCAGGCTCACAAGACTGCCTTTATTCCCTTAAGTTTCTCAGAAGAAGATATCTGGAAGAAGGTGGGAAAAGTGCAAACTTCAACTGTTTGTGGGGAAAGTGCTGGCCTGCTACAGAGAAAAAGGCAACATCTGTGACAATTCCCAGCCTTTGCCAGGAAGAGTCTCCTCCCCTTGGCATAATCTTTTTGAACCAATGCCAAGCCCTCCCCATGACCCCTGTCCCGCCTACATATTGCCGTTATTCACTCCAATGACCATCCCTGAGATCCTCTTATAAAAAACCCAGTCTTTCCTGACCAGACAAAGCATACCAGATCTCACCAGAGAGGTAAGTGGGAACTGAGAGAAGATGAGACCTGGGGAGGGGCAACCTCACATGATACAGGAGAACGCATGGCAGGATCCCTTCCTCAGGGAGCACAGGAGCTCTGAGACTCAGCAAGGCTGTCCTGGAGGGCTCAGGGATGGGAGAGTACACAGATTCACAACTCATTCAGAACTGTAGAAGATGATGGATGTGACCAAGATCACTTTAGTCCTAGGGGACTACAGAAGGAAAAAGACAAGAGGCAGTAGGGTATCTGTGTGTCTTCCTGCTGAGCACACTTCCTTTAGTGACCCCTGATTGCCTCCTCAAGTCGCAGACACTATGCTGCCTCCCGTGGCCCTGCCCAGTGTGTCCTGGATGCTGCTCCCCTGCCTCATGCTCCTATCTCAGGAGCCTCTAGCACTGGGTTCCTTATGAATCCTCTGCCTCTAGCACTGGGTTCCCTATGAATCCTCAGAGCCAAGAAAAGGAGGAAGGCTCCTGTGTGTCACGTGAGGTAATGACATGGTGTGTGATGAAACTGCCTACAGTTCCTGCATCATCACTCCTTCCTTCAGGTTAACTTGCAGTGGGAGGCTCCACGGTGGTCCACTAACAATGGAATGAGATGGCTTCCATTTAGTCAGTGGACTCTAATATACACTGGTGGGAAAGTGGACTCTAATATACACCAGTGGTAAAGTGTGGAGGGTCAGCAATGAGATGTGGGGAGGGACAATGATTGGAGGACCCAATGTAGAGACAGCCCAGAGTGAGGAGAGTATTGAATGGTTGAATAAGGGGAAAGGGTAATAACAGACTAGATGGTGGCCCATTTGGTAGGGCTATTTTGAGATAAAGAACTTCTGAAAACACAAGGGAAGACGAAGGGCTGTCAGGAATGTGGTCTTCCTCCCCAAGGGCAGGCCTAGATATTCCCCAAGGTCATCTCCCACCCACCCCCTACTCTTCATTTTACTGTCTCCCTTTTCTTCCACCCCAGGTGAAGAACCCCAGAAGGAACTGCCCTCTCCACGGATCAGCTGTCCCAAAAGCTCCAAGGCCTATGGCTCCCACTGCTATGCCTTGTTTTTGTCAGCAAAATCCTGGATGGATGCAGATGTGAGTGGTTAGATGTGGGGTTGGAGGTGACAGGGGAAAGTCCATGCAGGTCTCAGGGGGAGGAGGGTCTCCTTCAGGAGAGTTCCTTGGGAATGAGGATGAACATGCTTATCTTTCACACAGTCCTCCTCCCACCTACCTTTGCCCTGCCCTTCCCCCAGCAGGTCTCAGGCTCCCTCTCATTCTCTTTGTCCCCCTCAAAGCTGGCCTGCCACAAGTGGCCCTCTGGAAACCTGGTGTCTGTGCTCAGTGGGGCTGAGGGATCCTTCGTGTCCTCCCTGGTGAGGAGCATTAGTAACAGCTACTCATACGTCTGGATTGGGCTCCATGACCCCACACAGGTGCGAGTATATCCTCCCCTCTCTGTTACCTCTCAAGGTGCTATTGTTGCCTAGGCCCACTCCCTGTCCCCGGTGCCTGCCCAGGAAGTACTTCAGGAAGCACTGGAGCTCAGATTCTGGGGGACATTTGGGAGAATAGGAAGTCCATGAGGCAGCTGAAGAGCTGAATTCTGTGGAGGTCCCTAGTCTTTAAATAAAATTAATCGGACTCTTGTAAAACTTTTACATAATTCTCACGTGAATCCTTACAAGTCAATTATCTGAGCTTCAGGGAGTCTGTATCTATTATTCTGAGGGAATTCTAAATTAAGATAGGATCAATTTTTGCCCCCATACAGAATAGACATTATCTTTGAGGTTCACAGGCTAATCACAAATGCTGCACCAATTATTGTTCTGCAAGTAACACATTACCTTGAGTGATTCCAAAGGTCTTGTGTTTATTGGCTGGGATTTTCCAATAGCAATGAGCAGTTAAGGAAGAGGTTCCAATGCAGAGGACTCTAGGGCAGCATCTGGAAGAGCAGACCAAAATCCCTGATGTGGGGAGGAATCAGGTGTTACAGCTCAGGGGCCATGAAAAGAGAGCTGCAATGGCCATTTTCTTCACCTGGCTGCCTCCTCTTCTCTATAGGGCTCTGAGCCTGATGGAGATGGATGGGAGTGGAGTAGCACTGGTGTGATGAATTACTTTTCATGGGAGAAAAATCCCTCCACCATCTTAAACCCTGGCCACTGTGGGAGCCTGTCAAGAAGCACAGGTAAGAAACAGAAGAGCTGCCTCTTCCCAGCACTTTCTGCTCCTCATCCCCAATTTCCTGACCTTCAGGAAATCCTTTTCAGCTAGGAAATGCAGTTTTGATGTGCCTTCTCCCATTTTCTCTCATCTCTGCTTTCTTTGAGTCTCATTCTCCTGGATTGAGAAACAGGTGATGAGAGAGAAGCTTTAAATCCTAGGCTAAAACCTGCGATGCCTCTTCATTGGGTTCACAAGTTCCCCCAGCCCCATGCCTTTTATATTCTGTCTCCCTAGGATTTCTGAAGTGGAAAGATTATAACTGTGATGCAAAGTTACCCTATGTCTGCAAGTTCAAGGACTAGGGCAGGTGGGAAGTCAGCAGCCTGAGCTTGGTGTGCAGCTCATCATGGACATGCGACCAGTGTGAAGACTCACCCTGGAAGAGAATATTCTCCCCAAACTGCCCTACCTGAACACCTTGTCGTGATCCTCCTTCTTCCTTTTTCCTCACCTTCATTTCAGGCTTTTCTCTGTCTTCCATGTCCTGAGATCTCAGAGAATAATAATAAAAATGTTACCTTATACTTTTATGCTTTTGTTTCATTCTTATAGTATGAGCCTTTGGAAGAGGAGGGAGAAGTTGGGGGACAAAACACTGAGTCTTGGCTCCTCCCAATTTCACCCAGGACTAAGAGGAAATTACTATATGAGTGGCCCCCTCAGTGTATCTGTGATGAAGGTGTGGGCCCTGCTCAGGCAGAGTTTATGTCATGAAGAAATGAAGACAGTGCTTCCCCATGCACTCACTGCCCACACATTGTACCTGATGTTGTGACACAATCAGCCCTAGGGGAGTCTGATATTACTTAAAACAGAACTTCTCAAATAATTTTCTGTGAAGGATCATTGTTTTTTCATTAATTTGCAATCTACCTTGCATGGTGACTTTTGTAAAATACAGTAAAAAATGAATTACTTAAACTTCTGATTACAATGTCGACATAAAGAGCTTTGGAAACTGTTATTCTTTTCTTTAAAACAAGAAAAATCTGAACAAACTAAACAACTTTCCTTTGGGCTAATGAGAGAACTTAGGTAGCAGGGCAAGTTGGTACCTCAATATCTGGAAAAGCACCCAAATACACAGAGTTGTTTACATTTCTGCTTACCTGGAGCAAAAGCCTCTAGAGCTACACGCTGTTAGGAACATTTAAATGGTGATTTTGAAAAGTTGTTGGATGTCGAGTGCAGCTTGGCATTAAGAGTGAGAAACTCATGGAAGTTGCACTCCTAGGAAAGCCCTCACGCCTTCATGGATTTTACCTTCAGGAATCCCAACAGGTTCTCTTCATGGAGAGTCAAAAATAATTCTCTCATGGCTTTGTCAGGAGGAGGAGAAAAGAAATCATTTCTAAATCAGCCCAGAGCATTCTCAATAACAAAGGCCTACTTCCAGGTAAAAAGACCCTACGAGCTTCTTATCATGCCTAAGCATGAGTGCCTTTACGTCCACTCTAGCCACATCTAGCCTTCTCATCTTACCTAACAGAAAGAGAGCTAAGAAACATTTTTGAAAGTCATGGCCCTGGGGCATAGACTCACAAAAATACTGAGATTTAATCATAAAATTATATGATACTTCCCCTTGCTCAGACACTACCACATCAATAGGGATCCAGTTTAATGACAATAGATCACAACTGAGGAGCTGCAAGGTACACTATTTAAGGAAGAATTATTAGGAAAAGACAAAGGCAATAGGAGAGACAAAAACAAGGACACGAGAGAAATTTTAAGCCTCTTGCACCTACAGCTACAGCAAACATTAAACACAAACTAAATTCTAGTGAGATTAATGAAAAGCCTTACACTAAAGGTCTTTTACTTCAGTTATTGTTACTCAATATATCAAGTGAAGCTTTCAAGAGAAACTAAAAATGTTTCTGAATAATAAGAAAAAACATAATCTGAAGTGATAAAACAAACATCAAAACCAGACTCAAATATAGTACAGATTTTGGAACTATTAGGAAACTTAAAATAACTATGATTGATGTGATAAGGGCTTTGATGAAGAAAATGGACCATGGGAAAGAAAAGATGCACAATCTATTCAGAAAAATAGAAACTGTATAAAATAATCAACAGATAATACTACACATCAAAAGCAATATAATAAAAACAAAGGAATTTTTTTTTTTTAAAGATGGAGTCTCGGTCTGTCACCCAGGCTGGAGTGCAGTGGCACAATCTCGGCTCACTGCAACCTCTGCCTCCTGAGTTCAAGCTATTTTCCTGCCTCAGCCTCCTGAGTAGCTGGGAGTATAGGCGCCTGTCACCACACCCAGCTAATTTTTGTATTTTTAGTAGAGACCTGGTTTCACCAGAGACCACAGGCCAGGCTGGTCTCGAACTCCTGACCTCAGGTGACCCACCTGCCTCAGCCTCCCAAACAGGATGTTTTTGAAGGGCTTATCTGTAGACTGGACCTGGACAAGTAAAGAATCAGTAAGCTTGAAAATAGGTCAACAGAAACTTCTCAAACTGAAATGCAAAGAGAAAATAGAGTGAATAAGTAGAATAGAATATCCAAGAACTGTGGGATAATTTTTAAACTCTAATATGTATATAATTGCAATACAAGAAAAAGTAAAAAAAGAAACAAAAGAAAAATTTAAAGTAATAATGATCATGCATTTTCCAAAATTAATGACAGACACTAAACCCTAGATCCAAGAAGCTCAGAGAACAGCAAGTAGAATAAATATCAAAAACCAATCCTAGGCATATCATATTCAATCTTCAGAAAACCAAAGACTAAGAGAAAATCTTGAAAGAATCCAGAGAGTTTGGGGGACAGCTTACCCATAGAGGATCAAGGACAAGAATTAGATTTCTCATCAGAAATCATTAGTGGAATAAACTACTTAATGAATTGGAAGGCATAATGACCAAACTAGAATTTTATAGCCAGCAAAATTATCCCTCAAAAGTGAATGAGAAATAAAAGACTTTCTCTGACAAACAAAAAAGAGAATTCATTTTCAGCAGAACTGCTTGGGAAGAAATATTGAAAGAAGTTTTTTTGGGAGAAGGGAAATGATATAGGCCTGAAACTTAGATCTACTTAAAGAAGAGTGTTAAAAAAAAAAGGCATAAAAAAGTTAAGTGAAATATTTTGTTTACCTTATTTTTCATCAAGCTAATAGATAACCATTGGCTTAAAGGAAATATAGTAACTGTTTTCTATGAGTGCAGCACATAAACAAGTGAGATGAATGACAGCAATGTCATAAGGGGTGAGAGGGAGAAATTTGGAGTGCTTTGTTCTAATTTCTGTGCTACATGTGAAGTACTATATATTATTTGACAGTGGACTTGCGTTAGTTGTAAATGTATATTGCAAACTCTATAGCAACTGCTATAAAAATTTAAAATAAAACACAATTAAGATATAAGAAAGTGAAAAAAATAGAATCATATAAATTGTTCAATTAAAACCAGAGAATGCATAAAAAGGCAAGAAAAAAACTGAACAGAGTAAATGATCTTATAGGAAACAGTTATAAACATGATAAATACTATTCCAAATATATCGATAATCGCTTTAAACTTGGGTGATCTAAATGTATCAATTGAAAGAAAGAGATTGTCAGAGGGATTTTTTTTAAGAAAGACCCTACTGTACATTGTCTATCATAAAACCACTTGCAACACACATCCTCAGGTATGATCAAAGTAAAGGGATGGAGGAAGATATACCATGCCAACACATTAATCAAAAGAAAGCTTGAGTAGTATGTTAACTTCAGATAAATCAGATTTCAGAAAAGCATATAAATATTATTTGGAATCAAGAGGGGCATTACAAAATGATAAAAGGGGTCAATTCTCCAAAAGGACCTAACAATGTTTGACATGTATGTACCTAATAAGAGAACAAGATGCATGAGACAATTACTTATACAATTACAAGGAGAACTAGAGAAATCTTTTTTGTACTTAGAGACTTCAACAGTTCTCTTTTTGTAATTGATAGAACAAGTAAGCAGAAAATTAGGAACAGGGTTGACCTGAATAGCATTGTCATTCAACTTATTCTAATTGACACTTAAAGAATACTGCATCCAATAGCATAATACACATTTTTCTCACACTCACATGGAGCATTTACCAAAATAGACCATATTCCCAGCCATGAATTACACCTTAACAAATTTAAAAGTATAGAAATCATAGAAAGTATGCTGTCAGATCACAGTGGAATTAAACTGGAAATCAAAAACAAGAACATAGATGGGAGATTCCAAAATATTTGGAGTTAAAACAACACATTTCTAAATAACACATGGAAAAATAGAAGTCACAGAGAAATTTTAAAAAATAGTTTGAACTAAATGAAAATGATAATATAACTTATTAAAATTTGTGGTATACGACAAAAGCAGTGCTTAGAAGAAAATATATAATATTAGATGAATATATTAGAAAAGAAAAAATGATTAAAATAAATAATCCAAATGTACTCTTTAGGCAACTAAAGAAATAAAGGCTATTTAATTGTAAAGCAAGCAGTAGAAGAAACATAATAATAGAATAGAAATCAATGAATTTAAAAAGAGAAAAACAATGGAAAAAAATAATAAAATAAAAAACTGATTCAAAAGATGAATAAAATTTAGGCATCTTTAGGCAGACTAACCATGAATAAAATCAGGTGGTGCAATTTAGTAATGTCAGAAATGAAAAAGAGATCAAGGGAGGCTGAAAAATGGCCTCCCTCCAAAGACCTTCTTCCTGGAATTTATGAATATGTTGTTACCTTAAATGGCAAAATGGACTTTGCAGATGTGATTGCATTAAGAATCTTAAGACAGGGTCATTATTCTGGATGCGTGAGTACAATCACAAGGTCTTTATGAGAGGGAGGCAGAAAGTCAGAGGGGAGACAAAAGATTATGCAGCTTTATTTGAAGATGGCTGAAAGGGCCATATGCAGCCTCTAAAAGCTGGAATTGGCAAGAATGGATTTTCTTCTCGTGCCTCCAGAAGGAACCAGTCATGCCAACATCTTGATTTTAGACCTGTAAATGTCTTGATGATTTCTATTCTTCAGTACTGAAAGAAAATAAATGTATGCTGTTTAAGCAGCTGTATTTCGGGGAATTTGCTACAGTAGCAATAGGAACCTAATACAGAGGTCATCACTACTGAATCCACAGATGAGAAAAAGATAGTAGATTGCCTGTTCACTCTGATGATAGTTTCTTTTGCTGTGCTGAAGCTCTTTAGTTTAATTAGATCCAGTTTGTCAATTTGCAACCTACAGAATGGAAGAAAATGTTTGCGATCTATCCATTTGACAAATGGCTAATATCCAGAATCTACAAAGAACTTAAACAAATTTACGAGAAAAAAACAACTCCATCAAAAAGTGAGCGAAGGATATGAACAGACACTTCTCCAAAGAAGACATTTATGCAGCCAACAAATACATGAAAAAAAGCTCATCATCACTGATTATTAGAGAAATGCAAATCAAAACCACAATGAGATACCATCTCATGCCAGTTAGAATGGTGATCTTTAAAAAGTCAGGAAGCAACAGATGCTGGAGAGGATGTGGAGAAATAGGAACACTTTTACACTGTTGGTGGGAGTGTAAATTAGTTCAACCATTATGGAAGGCAGTGTGATGATTCCTCAAGGATCTAGAACCAGAAATACCATCTGACCCAGCAATCCCATTACTGGGTATATACCCAAAGGATTATAAATCATTCTACGATAAAGACACATGCACGTGTATGTTTATTGCAGCACTGTTCACAATAGCAAAGACTTGGAACCAACCCAAATGCCCATCAATGATAGACTGGATAAAGAAAATGTGGCAGATATATACAATGGAATACTATGCAGCCATAAAAAAGAATGAGTTCATTGTCCTTTGCAGGGGCATGGATGAAGCTGGAAACCATCATTCTCAGCAAACTAACTCAGGAACAGAAAACCAAACACTGCATGTTCTCACTCATAAGTGGGAGCTGAGCAATGAGAACACATGGACACAGGTAGGGAAACATCACACACTGGGGCCTGTAGGGGGGTGGGGGTCTAGGGGAGGGATAGCATTACGGAAAAATACCTAATGTAGATGATGGGTTGATGGGTGCAGCAAACAACCATAGCATGTGTATACCTATGTAACAAACCTGCACGTTCTGCACATGTATCCCAGAACTTAAAGTATAATAATAATTTTAAAAAGATAGTAAAAGAATACTACAAACAACTCTATGTCCCAAAATTTGTAATTTAGGTAAAACAAATTAGTTTCTTGAAAGATACAAAACATTAAAACTCAAGTAGAAATAGATAATCTCAATAGGCCTATATTCGTTAAATAAATTTAATCAGTAATTTAAATCCTTCCAAAAGAGAAAACACAGGTGTAGATCATTTTACTGGTGAATTCTACTAAACATTTAAAAAAGAAATACCAGCTGTTTATAATTTCTTTCAGAAAATAGAAGCAAGTACAGCTACACAATAACTATGTAAATCTAAAACTATTCTAGGAATTAAATTTTTTAAAAATAAATTAATAAAAAATGAAATGTAAAACAAAAACATATGTAAGACCTTTTTGTTTTTTAATTTTTTGATTCAATAAAAATTAATTATCATGTTGGTATACATTTTTCTAAAATCCTTCAATTTCTGTGCCTACCTTGCCATGAACAACTAGCACACAGGCTTGAGAGCCAGGATCATTCCATGAACTACATGGTTAGTTGCCTTGTTCCTACAGGACTGAATAGACTCACTTTCTTAAGTTAGTGTCACGAAACGCCCCAGTGGGTGTTTTATCCTGTGGCCTAGAAACATATTCTTGCCTCAGTCAGGACTGGAGTTAGTAAGACAATATTTGGCATGATTTCTGTTACTATTTATTGAATAAATAAAAAATGGAATAAATAATGCTTTATTTGAAAAGCACCACTTAGATGAAGAAAGAAGAAAGACCAGATTTTCAAAGAATTTAAATATATTTAGATCATTATATTACTCACCACATCACTGACATCAAATTCCTAGCTTTATATCTTGTGTAAAAATGGAGTAATTGGCCAAATGCCCTCATTTGAACAGGCACAGAATGCTGGAAGACATCTACAGGGACCTGGGGCAACTCAGCATTGCTGCATATGTAGGTTTGTGAGATAAAATAAAAGCACAGTCCCAGTTAAACTTAAATGTAGGTGACCAGCAAATAGTTTCTTAGTATAAGTGTGTCCCAAATATCATATATTTGCTTAATCTGGCAATGTTTATGCAGGGATTTTCATTCTCAAATAAATAGATAAGATGAATGGGCAGTGTATTAATTGATGTTTGGCAAGTTCCCTATACCTGTTCCAAGACAGGCTGCCCATCTGCAATAAAAGAGGAACCCTGACCCACCTGAAAATTGACTATATGTCCATTTAGTACTTTTGGTGGAGATTTTTTCTATTATTATCTGTCACATAATGAGTTAGGGTTTGCTTTTTCTTTATTCCCTAGAACAGCTTGTATATGATTAGAAATATCTGTTTCTTGGTAGTTTGTAGAACTCTTGAAAACTCTGGACCTAAAGCTTTCTTTGTGAGAATATTTTAAAATATAAATGGAATTTCTTTAATAGGTGTAGTAGGACTTTCAAGATTTTCTTACTGTTCCCCTGGAAGAATTAAGAACTTTTGAATCCAGGGCTGGGCTCAGTGGCTCACGTCTGTAATCCCAGCACTTTGGGAGGTTGAGGCAGGCAGATTACTTGAGGTCAGGAGTTCGAGACCAGCCTGGCCAACACGGTGAAACCCGTCTCTGTTAATAATACAAAAATTAGCTGGGCGTGGTGGCATGTGCCTATAATCCCAGCTACTTGTGAGGCTGAGGCAGAAGAATTGCTTGAACCCGGGAGGGAGAGGTTGCAGTGAGCCAAGATTGCACAGTTCAGCCTGGGCCACAGAGTGATACTCTGTCTCGGGAAAAAAAAAAAAAAGAAAAAGACAATTTTTAACCCCATGCATTAAAAAAGGAAAAGAAGCCTATTTGAAGGTAGCATGATTAAAAAACAAATAATGACAATGGCCCCTGGTAACCTGTCCTCCAACGCCTTCACTGGTTTTAAAGTGGATGACAGAGCAGTCCAACCCACCATTTGCCTAATATATAGCTGTGCCTTACAAAGATAGAGTGTTAATAGCTCCTCCAGTGCTCTAGGCTGTATGGGTGACCATGTTCTCCATCCTGTGAAAGTAGTGAAGATAGATCTATGGTGTGTTGTCCTAATTAGATAAATGCAATGCTAACTGCAATAGTCCCAGGTTGTTTCGATAGTTCAGCAAGTGTATGTTTCTTGCTTCTTCTGTCCATCATGAAAAAAACTTGTTTTCATAGGCTGTTCTCTTTAAAGTCCCTTACATTGGTGGGGAGGGCTGGATGCATGTAATTAGAAGGAATGAGAAGAGAGCATATCTCCCATTGACATAGTTTTTTTCTAAATACAATAAAAAGAAAATAAAATCAAACTACACTAAGATCAATTATCTTTTCTTAATTTAAAAGTTATAGCATTCCCTAGGAGAGGGTCACATCTATGGGAAGCCTGTAGACAAAAAGAGGAAGTGATGAGTATCACAGGTAAAATTGTTCCATGTATAAAAGGTTTCTTTGCTGCCATTTCATTGCTGTCAAATCAGGAATGAAAAATAATATTATACACAAGAATAGGGAGCCAGTGACTTGATAAGCAATAGTATTTACTCAAGAAAATAAGGTCTATTTGTGCATGTATACTGAGCTCTCAGTACTTTCTGCCAGGAGGGCTGATGCCTTTAACATGGGTAGAAACCCATGGCTTTTAGCTTCAAGGTGGTTTAAAAGGGAAGTGAAATAGATGGAATGTTGAACACAGCAGGAAGTTTGTTATGGGAAGCCTTGGGGTCTTTCCAGTGCTGGTTCTCATTTTGGGAACTCACTTATTTATCACCACTATTATCCATGTCTCTAGATTCAGCTCAGCAATAAGGGTGAAGTGCAAAGGGAATTGGACTGGAAGTCAGTAAACTAGGCTTAGATTTCTACTATACCTCTTCTGACCTACGAATACATGCTGTCCCTTGTTCTTTAAGAAAGACAAACCCAGAATGTTCATTTCAGCCCAAGAAGATTTGCAAACAACAGCTGGTATTGAAGCAATTTCTTTGAAACAATCGCTCTCGACCAGGTTTTCTCATTTCAGCTTTGCTAATGATTTGTTATTGTTTTTCACCACCCCTAAGATCTTTGCCCTGAAATAAAACTTTGAACTCTATTTCTGGTATCTCCAGACTTAGTGCTTGTAGGTTCTTTTCCAGTTGAATTAAATATATGTAATGACACTCTTGGATCTAACAATCTGTAACATATGATATAAAGCATGTAATATACGTATTACATACATATATACAGTTATTTACAAAGCATTAAACATTAACATACCAAGTTGTAGACCAGGAACTTCTCAATTGAGTGACAATTTGTCTAATACTATCAGACTAGTACTATGGCCACAAATGGCTTGCCCCTCATTGGTGTACATAAGCAGATTTAGGGTATATGTTAGATTCGATATACCATGCCTTTGACATGAATCAAAAACCATCGGTACCTTCAAGAACAGCACATTAACACCACCACTCCCACCCAAGTTAAAACATTTCCCTGTCTCCT
The DNA here is from genome assembly GCF_028885655.2 of Pongo abelii. Classification (NCBI taxonomy): domain Eukaryota; kingdom Metazoa; phylum Chordata; class Mammalia; order Primates; family Hominidae; genus Pongo; species Pongo abelii. Next base: position 53,193,225 of record NC_071997.2, on the reverse strand, counting down.
TCCTTTGTGTACACACATTGTAGGCTCTGATTTTGGGCCGACAATGCTCACACAATAGGAATTTCTTTTTCTTTTTCTTTTTTTTATTTTTGAGACAGGGTCTCACTCTGTCACCCAGACTGGAGTGCAAGTGGTGCAATCTCAACTCACTGCAGCCTTGACCTCTCAGGCTGAAGAGATCCTCCCACCTGAGCCTCCCAAGTGTCTGGGACCACATGTGTGCACCACCACGCTTAGCTAATTTTTGTATTTTCTGGAGAGATGCAGTTTCACCATGTTGTCCAGGCTGGTCTCAAACTTCTGAGCTCAAGTGATCCAACTGCCTCGACCTCCTAAAGTGCTGGGATTACAAGTGTGAGCCACTGTGCCCGGCCAGGAATGTTATGTTTATACTGGTACCTTCAGCACTAGCATCTTCTCCTCTTTTGCTTAATATAGGACTTCGGCCTTTTTGCTCTTCCCTCCACTAGATGCATCTGCTTCCCTTCACCCATTTTACCAATTTTGATGCTTTTGTCTGTGACAGAATATTCAACCATAAGCAGTTTAAATAACATAGAGGTGTATTGATTCACTTAAGAAATCTGGCAACAGGGTTTTCTAGGGTTTGACAAAAGCTCGAGAATATCAGGACTTGAGGTTGACCTCTCTGTGATAATCTTGGTCTTTCCCTCATTGATGCAAAATGGCCACAGCAGCCTAAGTATCATATCCTGATATGACAATTTCCAGTGCAATAAAGAAGCAAAGAGAGAGAAAAATAAGATTTTCTTCTCATACATTCTTTCTTGTTAGGGAGAAACATTTTTTCTCATAAACTTCTAGTAGACATAATCTTACATTTCGCTGGCCAAAGATGGGTTGCAGTTCTCAAATCAACTACCAGAAAAGGGATTACAATCACCAAAATTTACTTTGACCAATCAGGATTTATCCCTATGTGACTGAACATACTGTTTTCCTACAAAAATGGGGTCTCGTTGTCAAAATTAGAGGTGAATAGCTGTTATTAAATCAATTAACAATATCTACTACACCTAGATCAACGTGTAAATTCCTGAGATACTAATTACAGAGACTCTTTTGCTTAATTCATAGCCTTTATTCATGAATATTTTGTTCTCTGAATGAGTTTTATAAATTTTCTTTCTCTGGTGAACTTTCATAAGCCTTTCTGTCTAGAAGTCCAGAAGAGAGGTAGGCAGGCAATTTCTGCCTCTTCTTCCTCAGTATCCATTCTGTCCCATGGAACCCTCCATAATTTAATTCCTCCCAGCCAGTCCAGACCTGTACTCCAGACACAGTTAATAAAAATGTCCCTCTCCCTAACATTTGTAATTTCTTATTTTCTATCTCCAAAAATGACTCCTCCAGGATTCCTGGAAAAGAAGGTAGGAGTGACCCAGCTTGCGTGTTAGCCCCCGATGCTTATAATTTTTGTGAGACACTTTGTGTTATATCTAGTATTTGAATTCTCCACAATTTCCTTTTTAAATCCATACTCTCACTGGGGTGCAGACAGCTCAAAGGTGTCTTGCCTGAGATAGGATGCAGGCTTCTTTCAGGCTGATTTAGTTAACGTTATTTGGATATAAGACACTGACATGCATTCTTACTTACTGACATAAAAGAAGATGATTTTGGAAGGACAAGGGTTTATCTCAACACACCCAAGATTAAGCATATAGCTAAGTTTCATGAGGAACTAGGGAAAAAAGGAGCAAAGTTAGGAAATTAGATTATTCTCTCCTTCCTTTTCTCTCTTGTCTCAGCTAATTTCACTGGGTCTCGTTCATACTCTTTCAGCCAATCTGTTTACTTGCTTTTGTAGTGCAAACAGAGTAATGAAACGTGGATAATCCATTACCAGATTTTCACTCCAAGGATTCAAAACATTTATTATATTTTTGGTGAACAAATTCCTTTTCAGAAAAATATATGTTTAGTCCAGCTAAGACTGGGTGTTCACCACAGTCCAGTCCCCTGGACCAAAAATTTGAGTCTTCTTATCATGGGTGCTACACCTGCCTCTGAAGCAGGACTTGTGGGTGAGAGCCCGCTCTCAGAGAAGGAGAGCGGAAAGCTACTCCAGGAAGTGTTTGCTGCAGAGAACACAACTGTTGTCCGAGTTAGCCACTCCTGCTGGCCTTGGCTTGTTTTCTGACCTAGATATCCTTCCTTAGATACTGTTATATTTCCCCAGAGATCATATCACCTTGGACTGTTCTTCAGATTTCCAAAAGTTGTGCAGCTGGCTTCTGTGCTCGCTACCCTCACTGCATTTACCCAATCCTAATCTGTGTATAAAATTATGTATCTAACATGTTGAGATTTGCATTTCTACTAATCACTGTCTGTGAGTTAATGAACTGGATGAAATCTTTTTCCCAGTTGGATCAACAAACCCTCCCTCACAGGCTCCTGGGCCTCTGATGGTGCCCTCTACCACTGACTTTACTCTCCATCTGGACTGCAGGAGACAAAATCACTTGATAGCAATAGCAGGCCCCAAGAGCCTCTGGATAAGAGTTAGCTAAACCAAGCTACTCTATTTCCTAACATCCCTGGATATAACTTCATAATTCGCCCCTTTTAGCTTTAACAGAGTTATTTCCTCTTCACCTCCAAAACTCCTACCATCAAACCATATTTGTCTAGTCTTCTTAAGTAGCTTTTAAAGTACACCTCCAGGATGCCATTGCCTACTGGTATAAATCTTTGTTAAGTTTTGTGTGTGTATTTGGCATTTAGATTAATTTGTGAGTTTTCTTCTCATGTATAAAGCAGAATTTCTCAAAATCTCATCTCTTGGTATAGTCCTTTTATGAGTTTCATTAGCTACTCCTAGATTTGTTTAATTTTGTTGTATGTGTATATTTTGGAAATATTCCTTCCGTGGTTAAATTAAGCAAACAATGAATTATGCAAACTTACGCTGGTTTCTTCACTGCAAGATTTTTGCAAGTCATTATATGCAAATGTGTTAGGAAAATAAAAGAAGTAATAAAAGAAAAATAAAAGAAGGTTTGCAGGTCATCAGGTATTTGGTCATAGGAAGCTTTTGTGTGCTTGTCTGTGTGTCTCTATTTGGGAGAAATACCAATTTGTAGATCACAAGGTTAATACAGTTTTAATAATAGTCTAAAGCATGGTTTTTCAAAGCATGGATTGCAGTTTATTGGTGGTTGAATTCAGTGGGTAACAACTAACATAATTTTCTAAAGGAAAGTAGATAGAATCGAATAGAAAATGCCACAAATTTAGGGAAATACTGTTTTGTGAAATTTTTATTTTAGTTATATATGCATGTGTGAATGGTGTGGAGATATAAAATTTATTTTTTATTATGAATAGCAGTCAAACTTTTGAATGCCAATAATCTAAAGCATACACTTTTAGGTAACTATGGGCAGATGAAACAAATTACCACTAGAGGGAGAGTTGGACCAGCGCTGAGTATAGTAACTGGGAAAATGAGAAGCGTGAGCTGGATCCTTCCAAGAACAGAAGGGGTTAGAAAAAAAGACATAAGGAAAAGAAAAGTTTAATCTACTCCTACACTCTCTAAGATTACATACTACAGTAGCACATCACAGGGAACTGAAGGAGAAAATCTTGCAAATGAAAATGGACAGTGTGTAAATAACAGAGGGGTTGGAACTGGGTAGATCATCTGTGTCACTAGCTAACTAGAGTCAGAATTCTGTGCTGCAGAAAGCTATATATGCAGGAATAAGTCAGAGAGACCTAAGTCTCGAAGGCTTCTTATGGCTTCTGAAATTATGAGTCATGTGATTGCCTAGAGAGTCATTTGTCTTTTTTTTTTTCTTTTATCTTGTCTTGGCTACTCAGAACGAAAATGTTTCCTATGTGTTGAGAAATGTCCCTTGGTGCAGTTCATAGTGAGAGGCAGGATCACAGCTCCCACTACAGAAGCAAAGGAACCAGATACTCTCCATTTCCCAGCTGTCTGGAGGCTAGAGCCCTGAGATATGATTGTGGCATGCCAATGGGATGCCCCAGCCAGGGGGTGACGCAGAGATTATTAGATAATTCATAATAGCTGTGAGCTGGGGCCCCGCTGTGGTGATAATAAGAGCAGAATGGTTGTGGTTTGCTTTAAGCTTTATAATCAAATGGCTCTAACTACATGATCTCACTTGTATTTTTAGCTGCCAAACTTTCCTGGTTCCTTCTTGTTTTCCAGACCTGGCTCCCCAGCATCCCAATGAATCTTTGATATGATGAAGAGCTTTTGTATTTTGCTTATTTTGATTTTAGAGTCTTATCTAGTTATATTTGAGGTACATTAAACTATACATATTTAAAGTATACAAACTGATAAGCCTTGACATATGTATGCATGCATGAAATAATAAAAATAATATAATAAACATATCTATCAACATTAAAGGTTTCCTCCCCAATCCCCACCTCCCACTTCAACTTCCACAAACTCCTCAATGCAAGTCAATAATTGATCTGTTTTCTGACACCGTAGATACGTGTAATTTGCATTTTCTAGAATTTTATATAAATGGAATAAATTATATACTTCTTTCTCTTATTTCTTATATTTGGCATAATTATCTTGATATTCATTCCTATTATTCCATGTATCAATAGCTCATTTAGTTTTATTGTTGAGTAATAAGTATTGTGTGGATATAACACAATTTGTCTATTCTCTTTTGATGGACATTTGGGTAGTTTTCAATTTTTGTCTATTATAAATAAAGCTGCTGTGAACATTCGTGTACAAGTTATGTGGAGACAAATGCTTTTATTTATTTCACATAAATATCTTGGAGTGAAATCTTTGGATTGTGCACTAGGTATACATTTAACTTTTAAGAAACTGCTATAAGTTTTCTAAAGAAACTTTATCATTTTATTGTAACACCAGCAGTGTATGAGCGTTCTAGTTGTTTTGCATGCAGTCTTTCTAATTTAGCCATTTATAAGGCATCCCATTGTGATACTAATTTGCCTTGCTCACCAAATACTGCATGTTGTCCCTTATAATAGGGAGCTAAACATTGAGTAAACAGGGACACAAATAAGGGAACAATAGACACTGGGATCTACCTGACGGTGAAAGGTAGAGGAGCATGAGGACAGAAAAACTACCTGTTGGGGACTATGTTTGCTACCTGGGTGATGAAATAATCTCTACACCAAACTTCCATGACACACAATTTAACCACGTAACAAACCGGCACATGTAACCCCTGAACCTAAAACAAAAGTTTAAAAAAAATGCGTTTCTCTAATAGTGAATGATATTGATAAATTGTTCATGTGCCAAGTTAACATGTATAGATCTTTTCCAGTGAAATGTCTCTTTAAATCTTTTGTCCATTTTGTGTTGGGTTGTTTGTCTTATTATTATTGAGATGCAAGAGGTCTTTAAATATTTTAGATAGATTTATTTTGACCAAAATGTGTTTTAGAAACATTTTCTCCCAGTTTATGACTTGCTTTTTTATAGTCTTAACAATTTCTCAGGAAGAGCAAAATATTTTTGTTTTCATTGGGTCCGGCTTAATAACTTTTTCTTGTGTGCTTTGTACATACTTAATTTTTTTTTTTTTTTTTTTTTTTTTTGCTTAACTCAAAGCTACTAGGATTATTTTTATAGTTGCTTTTTCAAGTATTATAGTTTTATATTTATATTTTGAGCTACTATCCATTCTGAGTTAATTTTTGTATAAGTTGTGAAATCTACATTGTTTCATTTATTTTGCATATGGACATCAAATTGCTCCAGCACTGTTTCTTGAGGAGACTATTCATTGCCTTTGACAACTTTGTCAAAAATCAGTTGACTCGGCCAAGTGTGGTGGCAGACACCTGTAATCCCAGCACTTTGGAAGGCTGAGGCAGGAAGATTGCTTGAGCCCAGGAGTTCCAGACCAGCCTGGGCAAAGTGGTGAAAACCTATCTCTACCAAAAATACAAAAATATGCCAGGCATGACGGTGTGCACCTGTAGTCCCAGCTAATAAGAAGGCTGAGGTGGGATAATGGTTTGAGCCCAGGAGGCAGAGGTTGCAGTGAGCTAAGATCATACCATCACACTCCAGCCTTGGTGACAGAGCCAGACACTGTCTCAAAAGAAAAACAAAATCAATTGACTCTATTTTGTAGGTCTGTGACTAGCCTTGTTTGTTCTGTTCATTGAGTTACATGTCTATCCTTTCATCAGTACCATACTGCCTTACTTACAGTAGCTTTATAAGAAGTTTTGAAATTGGGTAATATGTTTTTCCAACTTTGTTACTTTGTTTTTGTTTTCCAAAATTGTTTTGGCTATTTCAGCTCATTTGATTTTTGATATAAATCTTTAAATCAAAAGTTTACTGGGATTTTGAAAAGGATAGCATTGAATCTATAGATCAAATTTAGGAGAGAAGAGGCAAAGCGAGATGGTGGAATAGAAGGTTCCACTGATTGTCCTCCTGCAAGGACACCAATTTAACAACTACCTACATGAAAAAATCACCTTCATAAGAACTAAAAACTAACTGAGTACAGTATCTGGTTTTAACTTTATATTGTTAAACGAGGCACTGAAGAGGTAGAAAAAAGTCTTGAATTGCCAACACCAAACTTCCCGAGCTTCCCCCATCCCCCACCCCAACAGCAGTGGTGGGGTACAGAGAGCATTTCTGTGCACTGGAGAAGGCAGCACAGCAATTGAGACATTGGACTCAGTGCTGATGTGTTACAGCAGAAAGAAAAACCAGACCAAACTCTGCTGATGCTCACCCGTGGAGGGAGCATTTAAACCGGTCCTAGCCAGAGGGGAATCACAGATCCCACAGGAGGGAACTTCAGTTCCCACAAACATCATCACTGAGGGCAAAAGTGCTCTTGGGCTCTAAATAAACCCAAAAGACAGTCTAGGCCACAAGGACTGCAACTCCTAAGAGAGTCCCAATGCTAAACTCACCCCAGAGACAGTGAACTGGGGAGCACATGACCTACTGAAACAACAGCAAGGATGACTAAGAGAGTACTGGCATTGGTCCTCCCCTAACCCCAGGCTGCAGAACTTGCAGGTCCAAAGAGACCCCTTCCTTCTGCTTGAGGAGAAGAGAGGGAAGAGTGGGGAGGACTTGGTCTTGCATCTTGGATACCAGCTCAGCCACAGCAGGATAAAGAATAGGTCAGAGTTATGAGGCCCCCTTTCCAGGCCCTAGTTCGAGGAGGACATTTCTAGACACACCCTGGGCCAAAAGGGAACCTTCTGCCTTGAAGGGAATTACTTAGTCCTGGCAGCATTCGTCATCTGCTAACTGAAGAGCCCTTGGGCCCTGAATAAACAGTAGTGATAACCAGGTACTACATCCAGGGCCTTGGGTGAGCCTCTGAGACTTGCTGGCTTCAGGTGAGACTCAGCACATAATCAGCTGCAGCAGCTACATGACAAGACTCCTTCTGCTTGAGAAAAGTGGAGGGAAAAGTAAAAGGGACTTTGTCTTGCACCATACGTACAAGCTTGGCCACAGAGCAGTAGCGCACCAAGCAGATTCTTGGGATCCCTGATTCCAGAACTTGGCTCTTGGATTGCATTTCTTGACTCCCCTGGGCCAGAGGGGAGTGCACTGCTCTGAAGACAGATTCCTAGGCCAAACAGAATTCACCACAAGTTGACTTAAGAGCCCTTGGGCCTTTAGGGAATATCAGGTAGAACACTCCTATGGGCCAGTGGTGGTGGTGGCCATAGGGTAAGCCTCCTCTGTTTTTGGAAAGGGGAGGAAATGGTGAGAAGGACAGAATCTTATGGTTTGAGAGCCAGCTTAGGCACAGTACAGTAAAACACTAGGTAGACTTCTAAGGTTTCTAACTCTAGTCCCTGGTTACTGGACAGCATATCTGGACCTGCCTCGGATCTGAGGGAACTCACCATCCTGAAGTGAAGGACTCAGTTCTGGTTGGTTTTGCCACCTGCTTATTGTAGAGCCCCAGAGCCTTGAGTGAACATAGGTAGTAGCCAAGGAGTGATTACAGCAGGCCTTGCGTGAGACCCAATGTTGTGATGGCTTCAGCTCTGACCCAGCACAATCATAGTGGTAGTGGCTACAAGGGTGCTTGTGTCACTCCACCCTCAGTTTCACGTGACTCAGAAAGAGAGAGATTCCGTTTGCTTGGGAGAAAGTAAGGAAAAAGAATAAGAGCTGCTGCCTGGTAATACAGAGAATTCTTCCAGATCCTGTCCAAGACCATCAAGGCAGTACCTCTATGAGTCTGCAAGAACCACAGTGTTACTGGGCTTGGGCGCCCCCTAAAGCAGATACAGCTTAGATTACAACATCCAACTCCTTTTGAATAACTGGAAAGCTTTCCTAAGAAGAAAAGGTACAAATAAGCCCAGACTTCCAAGGCTATAATAAATACCTATCTCTTCAATGCTTGGACACAGAAGAACGTCTACAGGTATCAAGACAATCCAGGAAACTTTTCAATGGAAACATTACATGCCAACAGAGAGTGGCATGACATATTTAAAGTGTTGAAGGAAAAAATAAAACAGGAAAACTTTTATCCTAGGATAGTGTATCCGTTTAAAATATTCTTCAAATACGAAGGAGAACTATTTAACCGATAACAAAAGCTGAGGGATTTCATCAACACTAGACCTTTTCTGCAAGAAATGCTAGAGAGAGTATTTTAATCAGAAAGAGAAGGATGTTGGTGAGCAATAAGTAATCACCTGAAGGTGCAAAACTCACTGATAATAGTAAGCACACAGAAAAACACAGAGTATTATAATACTATAACTGTGGTGTGTAAAGTACCCTTATTCTTCGTAGAAAGACTAAATGATGAACCAATAAAAAATAATAACTACAACAACTTTTCAAGACTTAGAAAGTACAATAAGGTAAAAATAGAAACAACAAAATGTTAAAAAGTGAGGGGGATAAAGGTAAGGCGTAGAGTCTTTATTTATTTACTTTTTGCTTCTTTGTTTATGCGAACAGTGTTGTTATTAGCTTAAAATAATGCGTTATAAGATAGTGTTTGCAAGACTTATGTTAACTTCAAACCAAAAAACATACAATGGATACACAAAAAAATGAAAAGAAAGAAATGAAATTGCATCACCAGAGAAAATCACCTTCACTAAAAAGAAGACAGGAAGAAAATAAAGAAGGAAGAGAAGACCACAAAATAACCAGAAAACAAATAACAAAATGAAGAGTGAGTCCTTACTTATCAATAATAACATTGGATGTAAATAGACTTAATTCTACAATCAAAAGACATAGAGTGATGAAATGGATAAAATAAAAAGACCCATTGATCTGTTGCCTAAAAAACACACTTCACCTATAAAGACACACACAGATTGAAAATAAAGGCATGGGAAAAAGATATGCCATACTGATGGAAACCCAAAAAGAGCAGGAGTAGCTATACTTACATCAGACAAAATAGATTTCAAGACAAAAACTATGGGAAGAGACAAAGAATGCCACTGTATAATGATAAGTCAATTCAACAAGAGAATATAGCAATTTTAAATATATATGCACCCAACACTGGAGCACCCAGTTATATAAAGAAAATTTCCCTGATACTAAAACCAGACAAAGACACATCAAAAGACAAACAAACAAAAAACCCCAACCCAATATCTCTGAAGAATATTGATGCAAAAATTCTCAACAAAATACTGCTAAATCAAATTCACATTGGATTTAAAAGACTACTTATTATGACCAAGTAGGATTTATTCCTAGATCCAAGGATGGTTTAACATATGCAGATCAATCAATGTGATACTTCATATCAACCGAATGAAGGATAAAAACCATAGAATCATTTCAATTGATGCTGAAAAAGTGTTTGATAAAATTCAACATTCTTTTATGATAAAAAGTCTCAAACCACTAGGGATAGAAGGAACATACCTCAAAATAACAAAAGCCATTATGACAGATCCACAGCTAGTGTCATACTAAACAGGGAAAAACTGAGAGTCTTTCCTCTAAGATCTGGAACATGGCAAAGATCCACTGTGAACAGCAGTCAGTACTGTTTTTCAACACGGTACTGGAAGCCCTAGCTAGAGCAGCCAGACAAGCAAAAACACTAAAATGCATCCAATTTGAAATTCAAGAAGTCAAATTATCCTGGTTTGCAGATGATATGATAATATATTTTGAAAAACCCAAAGAATCCACAAAAAAATCCATTATGGAAAAACCTAAAGATTCCATTAAAAAAAACTATTAGTACTGACAAACAAATTCAATAAAGTTGCAAAATACAAAAACAACATACAAAAATTAGTAGCATTTCTACATGTCAACAACAAACAATATGAAAAAGAAATCTAGAATTTAATCCCATTTACAATAGCCACAAATAATATTAAATACCTAGGAATTAGCCAAAGAAGTGAAAGATTTCTATAACAAAAACTATAAAACATTGATGAATGAAATTGAAGAGGTAATCAAAAAATAAAAAAATTCTATGTTCATGGATTAGAAGACTCAATATTGTTAAAATGCTGATACTACCCAAAGTGATCTTCAGTTTCAATGCAATCCCTATCAATATCAAAATACTAATGACATTCTTCATAGAAACAGAAAATAAACCAATGCTAAAGCTTATATGGAACCATAAAAAAAGAATCAGAATAGTTAATGGTATTCTAAGCAAAAAGAACAAAATTGGAGGAATCACATTACCTGACTTCAAACTATGCTACAGAGTTGCAGTAATCAAAACAGCATGACACTGGCATAAAAACAGACACATCGACCAATGGAACAGAATAGAGAACCCAGAAAGAAATATACACATCTGCCCTGAATTCATTTTTGACAAAGGTGCTAAGAACATACGTCAGGAGACAGATACTCTCTTCAATAAATAGTGCTGAGCAAACTGAGATATCCTTGTGCAGAAGATTGAAACTAGACTCCTATCTCTCACCATATATAAAAATCAAATAAAAATGCATTAAAGACTTAAATATAAGACCTCAAACCACAAAACTACTACAAGAACAAGAAACCATTGGAGAAAACCTCCAGGATATTGGTCTGGGCAAAAATTTCTGGTTTTCCTTTTTTTTTTTTTTTTTTGAGACAGAGTCTCACTCTGTCTCCAAGGCTAGAGTGCAGTGGCTCAATCTCAGCTCACTGCAACTTCTGCCTCCCAGGTTCTAGCCATTTCACTGCCTCAGCCTCCTGAGTAACTGGGACTACAGCTAGCTGGGACTACAGGAGCATGCCACCATGCCTGATTAATTTTTGTATTTTTAGTAAAGACAGAGTTTCACCATGGTGGCCAGGCTGGTCATGAACTCCTGACCTTAAGTGATCAGCCCACCTCGGCCTCTCAAAGTACTGGGATTAGAGGCTGGGCAAAAATTTTTTGGGTAATATTTCAGAAGCACAGACAACCAAAAGAAAAATGAACAAATGGGATCACATTAAGTTAAAAAGCTTCTGCACAGCAAAGGAAACAATCTACAAAGTGAAGAGACAATCCACAGAATGGGAAGAAATATTTGCAAACTACCCATCTGACAAAAGATTAATAACCAGAATATATAAGGAACTCAAACAACTCTACAGAAGAAAAAAGTAATGATCTTATCCAAAAAATGGGCAAAATATATGAATAGATATCCCACTGCTGGGCATATATCCAAAAGAAAGGAAATCAATATATGGAAGAGATATCTGTACTCCCAAGTTTGTTTCAGCACTATTCACAATAGCCAAAATTTGGAAGCAACCTAAGTGTCCATTAACAAAATGATAAAGAAAATATGGTACATACACACAATGGAGTACTATCCAGCCATAAAAAAGAATGTGATTCTGTCATTTGCAACAACATGGATGGAGCTTGACCTCATTATGCTATGTGAACAAAACAGGCACAGAAAGACATACATCCTATGTTCTCACTTATTTCAGGGATCTAAAAATAGAAACAATTGAACATATGGAGATAGGTAGTAGAAGGATGGTTACCAGAGGCTGGGAAGTGTAGTGGAGTGGGGAGATGGTTAATGGCTACAAAAATAATACTCAGAAAGAATGAATGACACCTACTATTTGATAACATAATAGGGTGACTATAGTCAGTAATAATTTAATTGTACATTTTAAAATAATTAAGAGTATAATTAGATTGTTTGTAACACAAAGGATAAAGGTTTGAGGGGATAGATACCCCATTCTCCATGATGTATAAAAATTTAAAAATACAAATTTAGGAGAATCCAAATTTTTATGAGATAACAAAATTGAGAGGAACTCAAGATAGAATGCAAACTAAAACAAATGAATCTAACTCTTTTACAAAGAATCATGTAACCATACCATGGTTACACGTATGTGTTGGAAAAAATGAGCTGACTTAAGTTGGATAACAGTATTTTGACTAGATACTTATAAAGACCAAAGACAAAAAAATAATTTTATGTAAACATTGTATCATAGTTTGTAAATTTGCTTCTCACAGTGCTATAGAATAACAATTTAAAACTACTTTATATGTATAGAAGGGTTGAATCAATAAGTAAATATGTTGTAAATAATGAGAACCATGTTTCTCTCTGTGAAGAAAAAAGTTACAAATAAGGAAAGGAGGAACTCCATTATTCTGGATTGCAGTTGGATTGCCAGAGAAAGAGATACAAATAAAAATTGGTATGTCTGTATGCATGAATTTATTTCCTATATCTGTCCCCTATAAGCAGGGATGTACCAAGAGCAATGAGCATACCTAGAAGAAGGATCTTGATTTTTAGAAATAATTCTCCAATAAAAGGAATCAGGGCCTTATAGAAAGGTGATTGATTTCACACTGGGTGAGAGAAAATACAAGACATAACTAAGGCATTGGTGATCCCATAAAATAAAAACACACATAGAGATGATAGATAGATAGATAGATAGATAGATACATACATAGATACATAGATAGATACATAGATAGATAGATAGATAATAGATAGATATAGTATGATGGTTAATATTAGGTGTCAACTTTGTTGAAGGAAGCCTAGATAGCTGGTAAAGTATTGTTTCTGGGTGTGTCTGAGAGGGTGTTGCCAGAAGAGATTAACATTTGAGTCAATGGACTGGAAGAGGAAGATCCAACTCTCAATTTGGGTGGACACTATCCAATGGGCTACCAGCATGGCTAGAATAAAGCAGGTGGAAAAAGGTGCAATAAGCTGGCTTGCTGAGTCTTCTATCTTTCATTTTTCTCCCATGCTGGATGCTTCCTGCCCTTGAACATCAGATTCCAGGTTCTTCAGCCTTTGGATTCTTGGACTTATATATCAGTGGCTTGCTGGGGGATCTTGGGCCTTTGGCCACAGACTGAAGGCTGCACTGTGGGATTCCCTACTTTTGAGGCTTTTGGACTCAGAATGAGCCACTACTGGCTTTCTTCCTCCAGCTTATCATGCAACTTTACCTTGTGAACATGCAAGTCAATATTCTCCTTAATAAACTCCCTTTCAGATATATAATCTCCTATTAGGCCTGTCCCTCTGGAGAACCCTAAGATGGATAGATAGATAGATAGATAGATAGATAGATAGATAGATAGATAGACAGGTAGATAGATAATGATAGATAGATGATAGATAGATAGATAGATAGATAGATAGATAGATATAAAGGAATCGAGCCGTATTAAAAGGGCATAGGTGCCAGTCTGAAAGAGCTTTCAATAGTCAAAGCTGGAAAAAGTTGAGAATATAAATAATAGTAATATTGATCATAGCCCAAAGAATAAAATAAATATCCTTGAGTCCAAGCTAATATAAATAAATAGAAATGATTAGATAAAGAGAAGAGAGAGAAGGGGCAGTTCTTTTTTACAGAAGAATTTCAATTTATAACTGAAGGAAATAGAAAATCACTATTATAAGATCAGGGTAATTATTGCTGCAGGCAAAATGCTAGGGTTGGTGGACAAACATTTAAAGAAAAACAGAATATTTGCATAATCTCAGAGTTTTTCTCTCAAAATAAATAATTACTGGTTATAAAGATTAAAATAGTAATTTTGCTGTGGAGAAAATTGGCAGATGCTAGCTTAATCAAGTGATCAACGTTAACGTTGCCAGTAATAGGAAATATTGACTTCATGTACCCTTGATAAGACGCAATGATAAAGACACAACATCTCTGCTGTATTTTTTTAAATACATAACCTTAATAAAATCATGACAAAAGATCAAACAAACCCAAACTGAGGAATATTCTACAAAATAACTAACCAGAATTATTTCAAAGTCTTCAGATCATGAAAGACAAAGAAAGGCTGAGGAACTGTCACCGAATGGAGGAGACTAAGGTGATATGAAAACTAAATGAAACACAGGATCCTGGATTAGATCCTGAAGCAGACACAGGAAATCCCAATAAATGCCTCTAGTTTAGTTAGTAGCATTGTAGTAATGATAATTTCTTGGTTTTTCAGAATTATGTAAAATTCCAACATTAAGGAAAGCTGGTAGAGAGTAGGCAGAAACTCTTTTATATACCACCTTTCTGTGGTTATTTAACTTTAATTTTTAAAAAATAATCAAATATGCGCAGGTCTATTTCTGGATCCTCTATTCTGTTCCATTGGCCCAATGATTTATCTTTATATCACTATCATACTATAGTGATGTCTGAATCACTGTAGTTTAACATGGAGTCTCAAAATCAGGTAATGTGAGTCCTTCAATTTGCTTTTCTCCTTCAAAATAATTTTGCCTCTTTTATTCGCTTATCATTCCCATATCCACTTTAAAATTAGCATAAATTTCTACCAAAAAAGTTTTGTTCAGATTTTGATTAAATTACATTGACTCTTTAGACTAATTTGAGGGTGAACTGATTTCGTAACAATATTGCATCTTCTAATCCATAAACAGGATCTCTCTTTCTCTCTATTTAGGTTTTCTTTAATTTTTCTCAGAGATATTTTAACTTTTCAATGTGTAGGTCTTGCTGATCTTTTGTCAGATTCATTCCTAAGTATTTCATCTTCTTAGATGCTCTTACAATTTTTCTTGATTTTTGAATTTTGATTTTCAATAATTTATCAAAATATAGAGAAATACAATTAATTTTTATATTGACTTTGTATTCTACAACTTGCTAAACTCATTTATTAGGTCTATGATCTTTTTGTAGATTTCTTGAGATTCCTATATAGATTATCATATTTTCTGATAAAGACTGTTTGACCTCTTCTTTTCCAATCTGTATGACTTTTTTTTTTCTTGCCTTACAACATTGGCTAGAAATTTGAATACAAAACAGTTAGAAAGGGTACCAAAAGAGATATTCTTGTCTGTCCTAATCCCAATGGAAAAGCTTTCAGTCTTTTATCATTCAAGTATGATGCATAGCTTTGGGTTTTTCATAGGTAAACTTCATCAGGTTAAAGAGGTATCTTTTAGTCCTCATGTGCTGAGAGATTTTATTATAAATTGATGTTAAATTTGTTATTTATAGTAAATAAGTAATTTTTACACATAATTATTTATGAGGATTTAATTACAGGAGTCCCAAACTGGAAACTACCCAAATGTCTTTCACTGGGTGGATGATTAAACAAACTGTGGTCCAGCCATACTATCCAGCAATAAAAAAGCAACACAGTATGAATGGACACAGTAATTTGAATGAAGCTCAAAGGAAATTATGCAAGCAAAAACAGCTAATAATATATGTATATAGCAAATTCCACCTATAAAAACTCCATGTAATAATCTAATTATGGGGATCTATAGAAAATTGGTGATAGCAAAGGTTTGGGGATGAAGAAGGGATGGGTATAAAGGAATATATATCTTGCTATAAAGGGATAGTAAGAGAGAGTCTTATCATGAAGTTGCATTTTTTTATATTGTGTTGTGATTGTGGTGGTGGTTACACAAAGATACACATCTAATAAAATTTCATGGAGCCACACATACACATACACACACCTAAGTGAATATATAAAGGATAACATCTGAATAAAACGTATGGATTTTACTAAATTCTTTTCTTTGGTTTTGATACTGCCTGGGATCTTTTGTATATTACTTTGAACATTCCTATGGATCTATAATTATTTCAAATTTAAAAGTTGGGAAAATAACCCTCCCTTGAATCCGTTATCCTCCCCAAATAATTCACATTTGGTTCTTCCTCTTCTCTTTCAAACTTTGTAAAAGTGTTACCTATATTAATCATGTCCAATTTCACATCTCCATTTGACTCATTACGTTGAAATTTTACTTCTGCTCTCAGCATTCTTCTGAATTTGCTATCATTAAGGATATCAGTGAATCAACATTTGTCAAGTTACCTTTCCACCTCCCATCTAACCAGACTTGCCTCTATGGTATTGTTGATTACCTTTTCTTTTCTGAGGCTCTCTAACTTCCGTGACACCACACTTTTCTGGATCTCTTCACATTTTTGAGTCTCTGATTCTTGCATAAAAACCTATTTTCTACCTGATATTTAAACAATTGTGTATTAGTTGAGGTGCCAAAATGCAGACACAAAACATTAAACAAGATATAAGTTTATTTTCCATTCACATAAGATTTAGGACTCAGGCTCTTTTCATATTGTTTTTGAGGCATCTCTAATTGTTCTCATCTGTTTCTCTGAAGCAGGGACACAGCCTTGTCTGTATTCCAGCCAGTGGGAGGACCAAGTGTCCTCCAAATCGAATCAGCTTATCTCTAAATTAGAAATGACCCAACAGCTACACACATCACCTCTTGTCGTATGCCAGTGGCTAAACTTGGTCATAAGGCCATGGAGCTTCCAGCTTGATTACCATTGAAGAGAGGGATAATGGATTTGACAGGGACACAAGCAGTCTTGCATTGGCAGTATTCATCAGGGTTCCATTCTTAATTGGTGTATATTTTTTTCTTAACGTACACATTCTCAAATAGTGATTTCATCTCTTTTCCTGGTTTTCATTATCTATTTTTATTTCCAGTTGTAGATCTTTATCTCATCCCTTTCCCTAGCCCTCTGGACTTCTACAGGCATCTTAACTTGTCTTTCTATCCCTAGAATCTGGAACACTGATTCTCAATGGAGAGCAATTTTGTCCTCTGGGGACATCTGGCAATGTCTAGAGAGCTTTTTGAATGTCACAACTGAGGCAGAGCAGGGGAAATTGTGCTAGCTATTGGCATCTAGTGGGTAGAGACCCAGGTTGTTTCTAAACAAAATATGATGCACAAGATATCACTCCACAACAAATGCTTATTTTATCCAAAATGTCAGTAATGCTGCTATTGAGAAACCCTGACATAAAGCAATGCCAATTTTCTAGTAAAATGTAGTACATTTAGAGAGGATGAATGATTTAGTAAAATGTGTATAAAAGGTAATCTTCACACAGAAGTAGTAAACCTGAGGCTGTCATATGGTCTCACTCCTAATCAACAAGTCAGCAATAATAATGATCATGAGTTACTGAGATTTATATACCTCATCCCATTTTAAATGAACAACAATCCTGGGGGATAGTATAATGTTGTACAGGTGAGTAAACTAAGGCTCAGAAAATTTGATAACTTGCCTAATATCACAGAGCTAGAATACATACCTCAGATTTTTCTGGCTGTTACAGCACCCCTTAGCCTCTGGGATTCATCTTATTTTCACTTCACACTCAACTCTTTAACTCTGAATGCTTGAACAGTTCAAATATAAATTTGATCTCTTCTTCTTCCTCTGCTGGTGCCTACCCCAGGCAAGGGCAAGTTCCTACCTCAACATCTGTGTTTCTCTCCTTGAGGAAGCTGCAGTATCATTCTAGTCAAAATTTTTTAGAAGAGGGAAAACTAAGAAAAGTATTACTTACAGATCTGACTCTAGTAAAGCTTTGAACGGGATAGGAATTAATGAAGACACAGGTAACCCCTCTCCAGCTCAGTCCCATTAGGAAACCAAAACAGCATGCTCTTCCTGCTTCTAAAAACTTTCCCTTCTTTAGGCCAGTGGATGGGCAGTACTTGTGAATTAAATTTTCTTAAAAATAAAGTCTTGCTGTTCATATTTTCTTTACCCAAGTTCATATTCTGCTCCTCAAGAGCTGTTGGAAAAATTCTTCCATTTGAAGGATAGGAAGAATTTTCTTTGAGGGATAAGTCAAGGACAAATGTGGCATAAATAGAGAAAGTATAATCATCTTTCCTTGGATACACACCATCCTGAGAGGAGAGAGGGAAAGAGACACACTCTTTTCCTTAATGCTCTTCTTTTGCCTTCTGAATATTATCAATGATTCACTGAAGAGGCTGAATGGAAGAAGAGAAAGTATTCTACAGGAGGACATGCTAAGGATTTATAAGTCATAGTCACCACAAAGAAAAGAAGTTTTGTTCGCTAGCAATTTTAACTATAGCAATTGCCATGTACTAGAAAAGAGCAGTGAAGATCGGTGCAGGGAATTCCTATCACATTGAAAGCTGGCACACACAAAAATCATCCTACATGTTTTAAGCCCATCCCGTTTTACCTCTCGTCTTGTCCCTCTGTAGTTTCTAAAATTATAAACTACCTAAAATGCAGTCAACCAGCAACTCCAGCACACCTATAATATCTAGTACCCCAGAAGTAATACAAAAAAATCCTGAATGTCGGCTTTGAAAGGGATGTTGAGTGTCCCAACCCTTTTATAGTACTTGATCCTCAGAGTTTTGTTCTGAATAGGAGTAGAATGCAAGGAGGTAGTTACAGGTAAAGACAGATAATGTCAGGTGTCTTTCTGGCAATAATTAAAGAAATCAATTGGAATTACTCTATTTCTAATATTTTTAAGCTTTATTGATAAAACCAGAGAATGTATAGTTTCAAGTTTTTTGTCACTATGATTAGCACCCTTTGAGATGGCCTCCAACAATCTCTGCATCTTGGTTTGACATCCTTTGTCTAATCCTGTCCCCTTGCATGTAAGATAAACATAATGACTTGCTTCTCACCAATAGTATATGACGGAAGTGATGTGATGCCACATCCATGATTGGGTAATAAAAGGCCAGGATTTCTGCCTTGCTTTTACTCCCTTCTCTCTTGTTGACACTCTCTCTTGCTCACCCAGTCACCCATTCTGATGAAGAAAGCTAAAGTATTGTGAGCTGCCTATACGGAGAGAAACTTGGAGGGGCCATGTGGCAAGGAACTGAGGGAAGCCTTCAGCCAGCAACCAGCAAGGAGCTGAGGCCCTCAGTCCAACAGCCCATGAAGAAATGAATCCTTCCAATAACCATGTCACTGAGTTTGAAATTGAACCTTTCTTCTACCAAACCTTCAGATGAGACTACAGCCATGGATGACACTTTGTTCACCACCTTGTGTGAAACTGATGCTGAGAGCCCAGCTAAGCTATGCCCAGATTTCTGACCTATAAAAACTGTGATAATAAGTGGTTGCTTTTAAGCCACTATATTTTGGGTAATTTGTTGTGTAGCAGAGGATAACTAATACAGCAGTTTTCTAGTGCAATAAAAGGAAAGACACAAATTTACCTTTGAGGCAAATATTTTTCTTTTTTTTTTTCTAGGAAAAGCACCAAATTGGATGGATTAGCTGTGCAAATAAAAGCAGCTAGTAATTGTTGGACTTCAATTCAAATGTTTCAAACTGGAACTTGGTGTTCAGTTTGGTCATATAAACTGAGTGTATGCTGTGCAAAAATTTGTCTCTGGAGTTTGTTTTGCTTTTTAATGGAGAGATATTTCTGTTTATGGATGGTTGGACTTGATGGCCTTATTCCCGTTCATTATTTCCTGTCTGTATATGAAGGTGTGTGGGGAGAGGGGTCGGGGGGGGGGGGTGAGAGAGACAGAGGCAAGGAAAGAGTAAGAAAAGACAGAGACAGGCACAGAAAGAGCTCTTGTTCCATAAATTTATCCAAGAAAGTCAAGAGCTAACCTTCACTTTAAGCTACAAGTAAACAATGAATGGCTTAGGCCTGGCCAAGTACAGCTCAAATTAGAGAATGGAAACCTCATGCATGGAGTCATTTGAAAATGAATAATACTTAATGCTGTATTTTCTATATTTTCTCTATTATTCCACTGTGAGTCTCCTTAAGATGGGAATGGGGCATACACTGTCAACTGTCCTAGGTTAGAGCAGGTCCTAAGAAGGGAAATAGGTGCTAAAGAACAGACTACAAGCTCAAGAAACAAGAATGTCCCTCTTCTAGAGCTCCCACTATTTGCACTTAAATTCTAAGAAAGAATGGCATGGTCTAGGCCTTGCTACTTCAAATTTGGGCTTCAGCATCACCTAGGAACTTGTTAGAATGCAAAATCTTAGGCCCCACTTCCAACCAATTGAATCATAATGTGCATTTTAACAAGATCCCCGGGTGATTTAAATGCACATTAAAGTCTGAGACATACTGTTCTAGAGTACTAACATTTTGGCAAGATAAACTGGCCCTTGACTCAAGGCATCCACCTACAGACTAGGCAGGGAAGCATTTTGGAGGATAAGTGATATGGTTTGGCCCTCTGTCCCCACCCAAATCTCATGTCGAATTGTAATTCTCAGTGTTGGAGGAGGGGCCTGGTGGGAGGTGATTGAATGATGGGGGTAGACTTCCCCCTTGCTCTCTTAGTGATAGAGTTCTCATGAGATCTAGTTGTCTGACGGTGTGTAGCACCTCCTCCTTATCTCTCCCCCTTCCTCTTGCTCCTGCCATGTAGATGCACTTGCTTCCCCTTCACCTTCCACTATGATTGTAAGTTTCCTGAGGCCTCCCCAGCAATGGCTCCTGTGCATCCTATGAAACTGTGAGTCAATTAAACCTATTTTCTTTATAAATTAGCCAGTCTCAGGTAATTCTTTATAGCAATGTAAGAATGAACTTATACAATGGGCTATAGTCTGGGTTTATAGGATACAAGAAAGTCCACATCTTATCATTGGAATTAATTTTCTGCTGTTTACTTTCTTCATCTATCAATACAATCTTTAAAACATATAGCCTTGTCCCAGAAATTACTTGTGGTTTTTAATAAAAGATCTCTGCCCATGACTACCATGAAGCCACACAATAGAAAACAGTAGCAATGACACAAGAAAGGAACATTATAAAAACTTGGGTTCCAAAAAAGTCAACTGGTATGAGAGCCTGACTCTTGGCAAACTGGACAATGTTACTCAATTTGGTAGTTATACATTGGTGAAATCATCACCTTCTAGGAGCAGAGACAAGGAGCCTCTACCTTAGCAACTCTTCATTTCAGCATCAGGCTCTATTCCTGCAAAATGGCACCCTTGGTCTGTTTTCTCTTTGCCTAGCTTCAGTCAGATTTCTCCAAGTCTTTATTGACAACTCTACTGGGAGCTTCTGGCTTCCACTTCATCTCTTACCAGAATTTACCAGGACGCATTTATTCCTGGGTAAGCACTAATTGTTTTGGTCCTAGAGCCTTTCTCTGGTCCACTTTTCTACTCCATTCCTACAAGGGAACTTAGAGCAGAATCTGCATCTATCTTTCCTTTGTATCTCCCACAATGCCTATTAGCAGGACAGTACCAGGCAGGGTGGTAGAGGGTGATGGGGCATGTGCAGGAAAGGCTGGGGATGACATATGGTGCTGAGTTGCTAATTATAAGCAAAACTCACTCAGAGAAGGCATAAGACTTCACTAAAGTACATAATAGCTTACCATTAAAACAACAAGAAGTAACAAAGCATATGCTTATGACTTACAAAAACTGCTAATTAAACAAAATATGCACATGCCAGCAGCCTACTAAATGTGGTATGCCACCATTTGGATTCTTGGCACCTATAACACCCCTCCACCCCCATCTGCCAACATAATCTGAGCTCTGAAGACCGTATATTCCATCTGTTTCTTCCATCCCAGCAGTGCCAGCTTTTCCTTGAGTAAAACCCAAAAATGCTCACCAAAAAGAGAAGTGGAAGATCTTTTCAGGAGATCCCAGCCACTCTCTGGATCTTAGTATGAAGTGAGAACAGCTGGTAGAAGACTCTTGCCAGCTTCAAGCTGACAACTCCCCACACCATTGGGTGCCAAATAAGCTGTCCTCTGATAGAGAAAAAGCAGTAACTGGATGCATTTCAAAATTGACACAGCCTATTTATTCTCCTCCAGATAGAAAAGCATCTGATAAAGTTTGGATGTACCCTCCAAACCTCATGTTGAGATGCAATCCAGTGTTGAAGGTGAGGCCTGGTGAGACGTGTTTGGGCATGGAGAAGGATCCCTCATGGCTTAGTGCTGTCCTCACCATAGTGAGTGAGTTCTCCTGAGATCTGGTTGTTTAAATGTGTGGCATCTCACCCCATGCCCCCCGCACCCAACCACTTTCTGTGTCTTACTCCTGCTCCCACGGTGTGAGGTGCCTGCTCCTCTTTCACCTTCTAACATGACTGGAAGCTTCCTGAGGCCTCCCCAGAAGCAGATGCGGGCATTATGCTTCCTGTACAGCCTGTAGAACAGTGAGCCAATTAAATGTCTTTTCTTATAAAGTACCCAGCCTCGGGTATTTATTTATAGCAATGCAAGAATGGCCTAACAGAGCATCCATGTCCAAATGCCAAGTTCCTAAGGTATTTGGAAACCTATAGATTCTCTTAGGTAGAAAATTGGTTCCCCTGTTAAACAAAAACCATCGGTGCTTTGTTCTCTCATATCTTTATAATGTTTCCACTGTTTTCATGACATTCTTCTCATCTCTTTGCTCTGCTCATCCCACTATCAAAACCTTCATTTTAAACTTTTTCTCATGAACTAAAAATAAAAATATCTTGTCTCTGGCAAAAGGAGTCCAGGCCTGGAAGGAATTGGGGAGTAGGTCAGGATCAGGGAAAGCTTCCTAAAGAAAATTCCAGTAAATCTAGAGGATTCAGAGCACTTAGATCCAAAAGCAGTGTTATTACGCACCTTTTAGGAAAATAGCAATACCCAAAGCTAAACCCTTACTCTGGGTACTGAGTGAAGTGACCTTCCAGCAGATTCCTCTCTCCAGATGCCCTTTCAGGAGCTAGTTTTGATTAACTGTCAAGGGAGAAAATCTGTAATCTTGAAACCCTCCCTTCCAGAAGGTCTCACAATTCCACATGAACATTAGCCTAGGTCCTCCCCGAAGTTCTGCCTTTCAGGCTTAGAGTGTGTTAAATCACAGAAATGTGTGACTACACTTCTTCAATTAACATTCCTAAAGGGAGTCGCTGAAGCAATTATTCACAAAAAGGTGTCTGAAAGCCTTCAACTATGGACAAAGAACAACTGGCATAATTTCTAAGTTCTGCCTCAACAGTCATTCTATTGCAAGTGACGTGTTCATCTTTGGACTAGATCATATCACAGAATGCTTAGGCTTTGGACACATAAGACCCATAATTTATAAAAGGGAATTTATTTGGTTATTACTTCAGAATGAACAATGTCCTTACCCAAATAATAATAACTAACATTTATTAAATATTGACCAAGTGCCAGATATTTTATAAAGGCTCTACATATATTAACTTATTTAATCATCAAACCAACTCTATGAAGCAAATACCATTACTATCCCGGTTTTACACACAACACAATTAAATAACTTAGCCAAGGTTAACAATATAGTGGTTGTTGTATTTGGATATTTGTTCTTTCCAAATCTCATGTCAAAATTTAATCCCCAATGTCAGAGGTTGGGCCTAGTGAGGGGTTTTGGGGGTAAAGGGGCAGAATTCTCATGAACTTCTTGGTGCTATTCTTGCAGGATTGAGTGAGTTATTACTCTTAGTTTCTGTGAGATCTGGCTGTTAAAAAGAGTCTGGCATCTTCCTCTCTCCCCTCCTTTCTCTCTTGCCATGTCATGCCTACTCCCTTCCACCTTCCTCAATGAGTGGAAGTTCTCTGAAGCCCTCACCAGAAGTAGGTGTTGGTGCCATGCTTGTTGTAGAGCCTACAGGTCTGTGAGCCAAATAAACCTCTTTTTGTTATAAATTACCCAGCCTCAGGTATTCCTTTACAGAAACACAAAATAGACAAAGACGGTGGTCTTGGGTCTGACTCCAGATTACAGCATGAATAAGAAAGAACCCAAAGTCACCTTCAGGTTTTTTTTTCATACATTGAGCAGTTTTTACTAAATAAGTAAATTATCTAGAAGATAGGAAGGGTTAAGGATATAAAGAAAATGCACAGAAACAATAGAACTGGAGAGCATGAGGAGGAGATGAATGTTATCAAAATTACAACTATACAGGTTAGGGTTGGCTCATTAAAATATTTAGCTGAGGAAGTTAGCCATGCAGACATATGTAGAAGTATGTTCCAGGAGGAAGGGACAGCCATGCAAATACTTAATTAAGAGAATGACTGGTGATTTCTGAAATACAGTCAGGGGTGGAAGAGTTAAAAGAGCAGAAATCAGGGAGGAAATAGGACAGAATCATGCTGGCATTTGCAGGCTTTCACTGAGTGAAGTGAGGAGCCAGTATATGATTTTGAGCAGAGGTCTGAGTACACTATCTCACTCACATTTAAAAAGGTTCCTTCTGGCTAGTTAGTAAACATGACACACAGACAATGAAGTAGAAGCAGGGGACCAGTTAGGAATTACTTGCAGTAAATCAAGCAAGAAGAAGATGGGGCTTGAACACAGCCCTGGAGAAGTTGGGAAGTGGCCCAGGAGAGATCTATTTTGAAGGAAGCATCAACAGGAACTCTTGAATATGGAGTGGAACAGAGCGTAAGAGAGGAATGAGCAATGGCTTCAAGGTTTTGGCTGAAACTACCGAAAGAATGGATCAGTGAGATGGGAGAGGCTGATGTTGGAGCAATGTTTTTTATGGGGTAGCAGAGAGGGGGAAATTAGGTGTTGAGTTTTGAACTTGAGTTTGATGCATCTATTAAACATTCACATTAAGACTCCTAGAAGGAAGATTTGGAGGTTAGGGTGCAGTGAGAGAATAAAGAAGAAAAGGGAAGAGAACAAGAGGTTCAGCAATGAAGAATTGCAATGTCTGACATTGAGGCCAAAATAAAGAGCAAGGAGTAGCCCCAAAGGAGAACAAAAGGGTGGCCAATGAGGTAAAAATGATATCAAGAGATTGCGGTGTCCTAGAAACCAAAGGAGCATCTAGAACACATTAGGAGGCCAATAAAAAATACTTAATGTAAAAACATTAAGCCCCTGAGTCTTAGATTCCTCACCTGTAAAGGGAGGGTATACATACTTACTTCAGGATTAAATGAGATAAACTGTGTGTAGGATGAAAAATGGTCCCCAAGCTATCATGTTCCAATTCCTACAACCTGTAATGGTGACCATATTTGGAGGAAAAAAAAGTCTTTGCAGATGTGATTAAGGATTTGGGGAGCATGAGATAATCCTGGATTATCCTGGTGGGTTCTAAATGCAATCACAGCTGCTCTTATAAGGGAGAGATTAGGCTCATACACAAAGAGGAGAAGGCAATGTGAAGATAAAGAATAAAGAGATTTGAAGATGGTGGCTATGAAGATTGGGGTGATGCAGCAACAAGCTGAAGAAGGCCAAAAACCACCAGCTGCTGGAAGATGCTCCACTAGAGCATCTAGAGGAAATGTGACCCTGCCAATCCCTGAACTTTGTCCCCACGATACTAATATCAGTCTTCCCTCTTCCAGAACTGTGGAAGGATACGTTTCTGTTGTTTTATGCCACCAAGTTTGTTACAGCTGCAAGAGCACACTAATACAATATGTAACAAGCTGAATAGAATCTTAAAAGACCTTCAGTGTGCATCACCATTATCCATTCCTCCACAAAGATGGTTTCACACATGGGAAGAGACTACTAAGGAAGAATCACTAATATCAATCTGAAAGGTGGCAAAACATTTTTGAAAAGTGTCTGTGAGAGAATGGCTCTCATGCTGGCAGCCGGATTTATAGAAGGATCTTTAGACAGCCCTTAACATCAATAGCATTCTACAGTTTAAACCACACTCAGCTGGGGTTGTTTATACAAAATGAAACTAGCAGAATCTTCATAAGGTGAGTCATCCTTTTTATAGTCTTGCCTATGCTTGCTGTTCTTACCTTTATTCTATTTTATACCATGGGGCACCATATTGTTTTCAGAATGATTAATATATTTCACTTACTTCTGTAATTTTTGGCACTAGATTCTCTCCTTTTCAACTCCTCTTTGTACAATACACATATTTGATCCATGCATACTTAACCTTGTAAAGCTTGTTTCTTCTTATCTAGAGGCCATCAAACTCCAAAGAGTCAGGCAACTGGAGCCTCAGATGATGGCTCCCATTTGCCAGGGACCCTTAGATAGACCTCTGGGAAGAGTCTGACTGCCATTCTCCCCCCAAAAATTGCCCCCTGTCAGAAGAAAGTAGCTAAGACTGGTCATCATCTGTATTCTTACAGCAGTTAGATGTGTGTCTTCAGAGGTGGGAAATGATAGGCACAGGAAGCAGGGAAATTCTGGGCAGAAGAGGGCAGATCCCCAGTGAGGGCCCCACCCTCAAGCCTAGAACCATGGCCCAAAGTGAGAACTTGAATTCCTGTTTTCCTGCTTGAATGTTGCATTTTCCAAAATGACCCATGGCCCACCCCCCACATCCTGTGCCCACAAAAACTCCAGGCTCAGGTGGCAGAGAGAGGAGAAGAAGCTGGATGTCAGAGACTAGAGTTGGATGTCAGAGAGTAGCGGCTTGACTTCAGAGGGGCAGCTTAATGGCATAACTTCAAAGAGGGGTCTGGCTGGGGACAGCCAGTCTTCAGGGGACAGTTACCTTCCCACCCTGTCCCCCTTTCAGCTCCCCCTCTGGCTGAGATCCACTTTTGTCAGCAATAAAATCCCCTGCATTTACCATTTTCAATTCATTCATGTGACCTGATTTTTCCTGGATTGCAGACAAGAGCTCAGAGCCACAAGTGTGAATGCAAAAGGCTGTCACAAGGAACCTCCATTGACTTAAGCCATCCAGGGATGGCAAAGCTAAAAGAACACTGACCATAACACTCCCTCTGGGGCTTCAGGGGTCACAGGCACCCCCCCAGATGCTGCCCTGGGGCTGGTATGGAGTTCATTCCTGCTGGTGCCGAGTAGCGCTTGCCCTGGCTCCTGTTCCTGCTCAACTGCATGCTCCCCCACCTGCAAGGGGTTGAGAGCTGTGGGCTAAGTGAGGCACCCCTGTTGTGAGGCTTGTGAAGTGGTCAGGGAAATATCCTGCTTCACTAGCACAATATGGAAAGGAAAGAGATTTAAAACAAATAACAACTGACAAAATTCTCTCATAAAAAAATATTTATTGCCCCAATAGCTGTATGCCCATTGAGATAGTTACATTTATTGCTTACATATGTAGCAGGCCAAATTTCACATGTATGATAATAAAATTGAGGACATTTATTGGCAGTCACTTTGGTTGCAAAGTCATGCCTTTTTCAGGGAAGTCATATTTCCCAACCCTTAAAAATGTATCTCCTTGTCTTCAGCAGCCACAAGGTCTTATTCTCTGACCTAGTTTTGCAAAGTTCTAGGAAGCTCGTTTCAGGTCTTTCCCATCATATTTTCTCTGAGAGTATTCTGATAGACGAAAGGGTGAATATATCCTGCACATCTAGTGTTAATGCCTCCCCAAGTGGGGCAATTCCTTGGTAAGTCTCCAATAACTTTTAGGAAGTTTCAAATATATAGATGATATTTTATGTTACTGGCCATCTTCCAGAAGCTATTTGCTGCTTTCTAACCTTATAATCTAGATTTTAAACTTGCTGTGGAGAGATACTCACCCTCTTGTTTAAATTCTTGGCAGGCAATGTGAATAACAGCCTTTCTGCTAACTTCAGACTGGAAAGAAAAGGCGCTGAGGAAGTAAGTACCAGATGCACCAAGGATCTTCCACGGCCTGATGTGTTCTGTAGATGTAAGAAAACCTCCTTATAACTTAGCCTCTTCTGCTTCACAGGAAAGCTCTAGTTTATTTAAAACAAACTTACATCGTATGGTCTCTATGCCAGGCACTATTCTAAATGCTTGACAAACAGGAACCCACTTAATCCCCACGACATCCTAAAAACAGAGATGCCATTTGCCACCATATTTAACAGATGAAGAAACTGAGGGTCAGAGAAGGCCTAAGTAATTTACCTAGGATCAAGCAGCTACTATATATTGAAGTGAAAATCAAACACAAGCACAAGTTTTGCTCTAGGGTCATTTAGTTATCACAACTATCTTTCTGAAATCTCTCTAGTTTTCTTCAGATTCAATCCATTCAGCTCTCTGAAGCCTTACTGGATTCAGTAAAAACATACCTATGAATCATAGCCATAGCCACAAGCCCCACAGGAAGATCTTAAAAAGTAAATAAATGTGAGACACTACGCACCCAATCCTTAGAGCACAATTAAATTTGACTTTTATATTTACCAGTACCACAAATTGTATTTGTGTGTGTTTGGAGGCATTGAGAATTTTTTTTTTTTAATCTTAGCACAAATATGACCAACCTCCAACAAAAGTCACAAACAAATGGGATCAGATAACACTTGACGTTTTGATGGAAACTTGGAAAGACAGGAAGCAAGTCAGGACTCTTCCTCTCTTTTTCATATCTCAGGACTTGTCCATGAAAATAAAGGACATAAAAATGTTCAGAAAGGACTAAACTCTTAGAAAAAGCCATCCAAGATCTCTCCCTCTATGTCTTGCACCCTTGAGAAGTCAAAAACACATAGTGTATCGAGACCCCATTATTTGCTTTTTAATTTGAGTATGGAGTCTAAGAAAAGTTGTGAATCCCTCAAATCGAAAAAGGGAAGCTCTTTTCCTGTGAATCCCTCTCTATAAAGAAATTCTTAAATTTCTTTATAGCCATCCAGGGATGGCAATGAGAGGGCAATGAGAGAAGTTCACAGGCCCTATAGAGGGCACTGATGCAAGGAAAGCCCAGCATCAGGAGAAGCCTCTTCCAGGCACATCCTGGGAGTGGTCACACAAGAGGTCCCTTCCACGAACAACTTGGCAAACTGTGTGAGTCAAGGGCAGGTTTTGCCCTTCCCCAGCAGCAACCAGATGCCCAGTTTCCATGGCCCTGAGCTGCCCAGGAAGAAGCAGAGATCTTCCAGGAATGGTGATAATGGATGTGAGGGAAGGACCCTGGAAGGAGGGGCACTGAGTGTGTGAGCCCGGAGCAGGACCATCTGTGAGACAAGAGAGGCAGCAGGATAAGATGTGGAGCACCCTGCTTGGGGCAGTGGAGAAACGGAGAGACACAAGTTCACGGCATCTTAACATCATTCATCATGGAGGCCTCCTCTCCTGACCAGGCATGCACTGAAAGGAGCCTGTGGAAATAGAAACTCCAATGGAAGAAGCTAAAGGGTTCTGGGGACTGCACCTTACACCTTGCTGCCCCAGATTAATAAATCAACTCCAATGCCTCTTTAGAACTGTTGCCAGATGCAGTGAGGAGAAAGGGAAGGAGAGTAGTGATAATGACAATTCATGCAGCTTAACAAACTCTGAAAACTATTGTCTTTCTGCTAAACACATGATAGTGATGATTAAAGCTTAAACTATAATTCTGGCACGAAGTGTTCAAATACACCCGTTTTCTAGTCCAGAGTCCATGTTATTTCATTTGAACAAACACTTGCACTATGATTTTCATGTTTTGAGAAATATAAGTGTTTTAAATATGTTGATTCCTTTTTAGTCTCCCTACACAGAAGATAGATACCATTAGCAAAAAAACAAACAAACAAAAAAACAAAACAAAAAAAACGCTCATGCACACAAGGGTAAAGTGACTTGCCCCAGGATGGCACAGTAATTACAACAAGTTGCACAGATAGCATTCAGTTGCAATGATACACCAGGATCTGTGCTCTTCACCTCTCTGCCCTGTCACTCACCCTGCAAAAGCTGCAAAATTCTGAAACAACTGGAAAGAATGGCAAGTTATACATGGATGAAATCACGTGTGGTTCATTTCTCCCTCTTAGAAGAGGACAGGGAGTAAGAGAATTTAAGTGTCTGAACCACTATCCAATGGTTGTGGGAAAAAACACCAAAACGCCAGTCCACTTCCCAGCCTGATGTTCCTTCTACCACTTAGCTCCTCCTTTCTCTGCAGATGCCAGCAGCTGTTTTCCTTTGTGGTTATTTTGGAAAAGCTTCCCATCCACAACCTTGTCTCCATTGGAAAGCTCAAGTAATTGTCATATCCTCCTCTGAGTGTCTTCAGTCTCTCAAGTTTCCTAACCACCATCTCACTTCCTCCAAGTAAACACTTCACAGACAGACAAAGTCAAACTCAGTTTTGTGAATACATTGTCCCTACTATTCAGTTGCTGGACCAGTTAACTTATCAACTGAAGTTGCTAATGAGGTTTGATCTCTTTCTCTGAGACTCCCAGGGAGAAATCACTCTGGCAAGGACTATTGCCAGCTGGCCACCATAACTCTATGGGTGGTAGGGCCAAATTTGGTTTGAAGAAAGATCCAACAACTCTGAGCCTTAAGATCTCAGTGAATTACCTTTTATAAGGATAGTGGATCCTTGAATCTAAAACATGAAAAGCTAAACCACGAGCCATGTTTAGAGCCACCACGTATGAAACAACATGGGCATTTCCAAACACACATTGACACTAGCTAGAGGAGCAGCAGAAATATAAACTGCCCTAAGATCTGAAACTTAGGAAAAGAGATGGAGTTTGACAGCCAAGACTGGATTCTCCCTCACACGAAAAGATCTTCTCCTCAGAAGAACAACAGCATGCCTCCAAGGCATAGTATATTCACAAATCTAAAATGAAAGCCTAATGTCTGTCTGTGTATGTTTTAAGGTTAAAGAGTAAAGAAGGTAATCAGATGACCATTTAACAAATAGCCAATAGTAATTGAGAAGATGAGTATTAACTAGGGCCCAGATAAATCAAGATGATAGGTGAATCAGGAGAAGCTATAATGTTTGTCCCCCACAAAACTTATGTTGGAATTTAATTTTCATTGTAACTATATTAAGAGGTGGAATCTTTATGAAGTGATTGAATCATGAGGGCTTGGACCTCATGAGTAAGATGAATGCCATTATAAAAGAGGGAATTTGGCCCTCTCTGCCTCTTTGCCCTTTTGCCTTTTGTCAGGCGGTGATGTAGCAATAAGGTCCTCACCAGATACAGTAACCATATCTTAGATTTCTAGCCTCCAAAACTGTGAGAAAATTAATTTCTGTTTATTATCAATTACTCAGTCTCAGGTATTCTGTTGTAACAGCACAAATGGACTAAGACTGGAAGAATGTCTACCTGATATCCCTTACTCCTTCTTCGCCAGTATCAGAACCAATCATTTACATGATATGTCATTGTATCATGCTAAGAATATTTTAGACTATTTTGCATTAGAGTTTACAAATGCAATTTGGTCTTTATGTGTGAGATATGTATATATGATATATATTCTGGATATAAGTAAGTATATATCCAGAATATATGCATTTGGGGCTTAATATACCTATTTGAGAATTATAAAAGTTTTCTTTAAAAGATCACTCAAAACTATCATCTGTAGGAATTATTTACCTGCAAAATATATTGGTTTAGAAGGGTGAAAAGGATCAAGTTAGCTGATAATTGTGAAAATTCTATACCACCCCTATGCATCTTTTAGCATAAGATAAATTTTAATCATATTTAGCCATTTTATTTTTAATTTTGTAATATTTATAGCTTAACCCAATTCTAAATTGAACCAGATGGACCTTAGCTGAAAGGATTTCATCTGCAGACTCTATCTATAGGGATGTGCTCAGTGACATGTCGTTAGGGGGATTTGTTTAAGTCCTGAGTAGTAAAAAAAACTGCATTTACCATCAGCAGCTTCTGGAAAGAAGAATAAAAAGAAAATTAGTAAAAAACTTTGAATAGGTTTATCATAAAACATTTTTGAAACTTAGAGAGAAGAGACAATTTTCTAGAAAAGTCTATCAAACTCACTCCAAAAAATAGGAAAATTGGACGGATTTACAGTCATTAAACAAATTAAAATTTAAGCTACAATACATAAAGAACCGTTTAAGCTACAAACATGAATTAAAATAAATAACCCTGTTCATAGTACTTTGAAAGGATTGAGGCCTGAGAGATCTTACAAGTCTTCAATAAACAGATAATCTAATCTTACACAAGCTATCAGAAAAGCCTATAAAAGAGGAAAGTTTCCAGTTCATTCATGAATATATTATACTTTTTTTTTTTCTTTTATTATTATTATTATTATTATTATTATACTTTAGGTTTTATGGTACATGTGCGCAATGTGCAGGTAAGTTACATATGTATACATGTGCCATGCTGGTGCGCTGCACCCACCAACTTGTCATCTAGCATTAGGTATATCTCCCAATGCTATCCCTCCCCCCTCCCCCCACCCCACAACAGTCCCCAGAGTGTGATGTTCCCCTTCCTGTGTCCATGTGTTCTCATTGTTCAATTCCCACCTATGAGTGAGAATATGCGGTGTTTGGTTTTTTGTTCTTGCGATAGTTTACTGAGAATGATGATTTCCAATTTCATCCATGTCCCTACAAAGGACGTGAACTCATCATTTTTTATGGCTGCATAGTATTCCATGGTGTATATGTGCCACATTTTCTTAATCCAGTCTATCATTGTTGGACATTTGGGTTGGTTCCAAGTCTTTGCTATTGTGAATAATGCCGCAATAAACATACGTGTGCATGTGTCTTTATAGCAGCATGATTTATAGTCCTTTGGGTATATACCCAGTAATGGGATGGCTGGGTCGAATGGAATTTCTAGATCCCTGAGGAATCGCCACACTGACTTCCACAAGGGTTGAACTAGTTTACAGTCCCACCAACAGTGTAAAAGTGTTCCTATTTCTCCACATCCTCTCCAGCACCTGTTGTTTCCTGACTTTTTAATGATTGCCATTCTAACTGGTGTGAGATGGTATCTCATTGTGGTTTTGATTTGCATTTCTCTGATGGCCAGTGATGGTGAGCATTTTTTCATGTGTTTTTTGGCTGCATAAATGTCTTCTTTTGAGAAGTGTCTGTTCATGTCCTTCGCCCACTTTTTGATGGGGTTGTTTGTTTTTTTCTTGTAAATTTGTTGGAGTTCATTGTAGATTCTGGATATTAGCCCTTTGTCAGATGAGTAGGTTGCGAAAATTTTCTCCCATTTTGTAGGTTGCCTGTTCACTCTGATGGTAGTTTCTTTTGCTGTGCAGAAGCTCTTGAGTTTAATTAGATCCCATTTGTCAATTTTGGCTTTTGTTGCCATTGCTTTTGGTGTTTTAGACATGAAGTCCTTGCCCATGCCTATGTCCTGAATGGTAATGCCTAGGTTTTCTTCTAGGGTTTTTATGGTTTTAGGTCTAACATTTAAGTCTTTAATCCATCTTGAATTGATTTTTGTATAAGGTGTAAGGAAGGGATCCAGTTTCAGCTTTCTACATATGGCTAGCCAGTTTTCCCAGCACCATTTATTAAATAGGGAATCCTTTCCCCATTTCTTGTTTTTGTCAGTTTTGTCAAAGATCAGATACTTGTAGATATGTGGCATTATTTCTGACGGCTCTGTTCTGTTCCATTGATCTATATCTCTGTTTTGGTACCAGTACCATGCTGTTTTGGTTACTGTAGCCTTGTAGTATAGTTTGAAGTCAGGTAGTGTGATGCCTCCAGCTTTGTTCTTTTGGCTTAGGATTGACTTGGCGATGCGGGCTCTTTTTTGGTTCCATATGAACTTTAAAGTAGTTTTTTCCAATTCTGAGAAGAAAAGTCATTGGTAGCTTGATGGGGATGGCATTGAATCTGTAAATTACCTTGGGAAGGATGGCCATTTTCATGATATTGATTCTTCCTACCCATGAGCATGGAATGTTCTTCCATTTGTTTGTATCCTCTTTTATTTCCTTGAGCAGTGGTTTGTAGTTCTCCTTGAAGAGGTCTTTCACATCCCTTGTAAGTTGGATTCCTAGGTATTTTATTCTCTTTGAAGCAATTGTGAATGGGAGTTCACTCATGATTTGGCTCTCTGTTTGTCTGTTATTGATGTATAAGAATGCTTGTGATTTTTGCACGTTGATTTTGTATCCTGAGACTTTGCTGAAGTTGCTTATCAGCTTAAGGAGATTTTGGGCTGAGACAATGGGGTTTTCTAGATATACTATCATGTCATCTGCAAACAGGGACAATTTGATTTCCTCTTTTCCTAATTGAATACCTTTGATTTCCTTCTCCTGCCTAATTGCCCTGGCCAGAACTTCCAACACTATGTTGAATAGAAGTGGTGAGAGAGGGCATCCCTGTCTTGTGCCAGTTTTCAAAGGGAATGCTTCCAGTTTTTGCCCATTCAGTATGATATTGGCTGTGGGTTTGTCATAAATAACTCTTATTATTTTGAGATACGTCCCATCAATTCCTAATTTATTGAGAGTTTTTAGCATGAAGGGTTGTTGAATTTTGTCAAAGGCCTTTTCTGCATCTATTGAGATAATCATGTGGTTTTTGTCTTTCGTTCTGTTTATATGTTGGATTACATTTATTGATTTGCGTATATTGAACCAGCCTTGCATCCCAGGGATGAAGCCCACTTGATCATGGTGGATAAGCTTTTTGATGTGCTGCTGGATTCTGTTTGCCAGTATTTTATTGAGGATTTTTGCATCAATGTTCATCAAGGATATTGGTCTAAAATTCTCTTTTTTTGTTGTGTCTCTGCCAGGCTTTGGTATCAGGATGATGCTGGCCTCATAAAATGAGTTAGGGAGGATTCCCTCTTTTTCTATTGATTGGAATAGTTTCAGAAGGAATGGTACCAGTTCCTCCTTGTACCTCTGGTAGAATTCGGCTGTGAATCCATCTGGACCTGGACTTTTTTTGGTTGGTAAGCTATTGATTATTGCCACAATTTCAGCTCCTGTTATTGGTCTATTCAGAGATTCAACTTCTTCCTGGTTTAGTCTTGGGAGGGTGTATGTGTCGAGGAATTTATCCATTTCTTCTAGATTTTCTAGTTTATTTGCATAGAGGTGTTTGTAATATTCTCTGACGGTAGTTTGTATTTCTGTGGGATCGGTGGTGATATCCCCTTTATCATTTTTTATTGCATCTATTTGATTCTTCTCTCTTTTTTTCTTTATTAATCTTGCTAGCGGTCTATCAATTTTGTTGATCCTTTCAAAAAACCAGCTCCTGGATTCATTTACTTTTTGAAGGGTTTTTTGTGTCTCTATTTCCTTCAGTTCTGCTCTGATTTTAGTTATTTCTTGCCTTCTGCTAGCTTTTGAATGTGTTTGCTCTTGCTTTTCTAGTTCTTTTAATTGTGATGTTAGGGTGTCAATTTTGGATCTTTCCTGCTTTCTCTTGTGGGCATTTGGTGCTATAAATTTCCCTCTACACACTGCTTTGAATGCATCCCAGAGATTCTGGTATGTTGTGTCTTGGTTCTCGTTGGTTTCAAAGAACATCTTTATTTCTGCCTTCATTTCGTTATGTACCCAGTAGTCATTCAGGAGCAGGTTGTTCAGTTTCCACGTAGTTGAGCGGTTTTGAGTGAGATTCTTAATCCTGAATTCTAGCTTGATTGCACTGTGATCTGAGAGACAGTTTGTTACAATTTCTGTTCTTTTACATTTATTGAGGAGAGCTTTACTTCCAAGTATATGGTCAATTTTGGAATAGGTGTGGTGTGGTGCTGAAAAAAATGTATATTCTGTTGATTTGGGGTGGAGAGTTCTGTAGATGTCTATTAGGTCCGCTTGGTGCAGAGCTGAGTTCAATTCCTGGGTATCCTTGTTGACTTTCTGTCTCGTTGATCTGTCTAATGTTGATAGTGGGGTGTTAAAGTCTCCCATTATTAATGTGTGGGAGTCTAAGTCTCTTTGTAGGTCACTCAGGACTTGCTTTATGAATCTGGGTGCTCCTTTATTGGGTGCATATATATTTAGGATAGTTAGCTCTTCTTGTTGAATTAATCCCTTTACCATTATGTAATGGCCTTCTTTGTCTCTTTTGATCTTTGTTGGTTTAAAGTCTGTTTTATCAGAGACTAGGATTGCAACCCCTGCCTTTTTTTGTTTTCCATTTGCTTGGTAGATCTTCCTCCATCCTTTTATTTTGAGCCTATGTGTGTCTCTGCACGTGAGATGGGTTTCCTGAATACAGCACACTGATGGGTCTTGAGTCTTTATCCAATTTGCCAGTCTGTGTCTTTTAATTGGAGCATTTAGTCCATTTACATTTAAAGTTAATATTGTTATGTGTGAATTTGATCCTGTCATTATGATGTTAGCTGGATATTTTGCTCGTTAGTTGATGCAGTCTCTTCCTAGTCTCGATGTTCTTTACATTTCGGTATGATTTTGCAGTGGCTGGTACCGGTTGTGCCTTTCCATGTTTAGCGCTTCCTTCAGGAGCTCTTTTAGGGCAGGCCTGGTGGTGACAAAATCTCTCAGCATTTGCTTGTCTGTAAAGTATTTTATTTCTCCTTCACTTATGAAGCTTAGTTTGGCAGGATATGAAATTCTGGGTTGAAAATTCTTTTCTTTAAGAATGTTGAATATTGGCCCCCACTCTCTTCTGGCTTGTAGGGTTTCTGCCGAGAGATCCGCTGTTAGTCTGATGGGCTTCCCTTTGATGGTAACCCGACCTTTCTCTCTGGCTGCCCTTAACATTTTTTCCTTCATTTCAACTTTGGTGAATCTGACAATTATGTGTCTTGGAGTTGCTCTTCTCGAGGAGTATCTTTGTGGCGTTCTCTGTATTTCCTGAATCTGAATGTTGGCCTGCCTTGCTAGATTGGGGAAGTTCTCCTGGATAATATCCTGCAGAGTGTTTTCCAACTTGTTTCAATTCTCCCCGTCACTTTCAGGTACACCAATCAGACGTAGATTTGGTCTTTTCACATAGTCCCACATTTCTTGGAGGCTTTGCTCGTTTCTTTTTATTCTTTTTTCTCTAAACTTCCCTTCTCGCTTCATTTCATTCATTTCATCTTCCAGGGCTGATACCCTTTCTTCCATTTGATCGCATCGGCTCCTGAGGCTTCTGCATTCTTCACGTAGTTGTCGAGCCTTGGTTTTCAGCTCCATCAGCTCCTTTAAGCACTTCTCTGTATTGGTTATTCTAGTTATACATTCTTCTAAATTTTTTTCAAAGTTTTCAACTTCTTTGCCTTTGGTTTGAATATCCTCCCGTAGCTCGGAGTAATTTGATTGTCTGAAGCCTTCTTCTCTCAGCTCGTCAAAGTCATTCTCTGTCCAGCTTTGTTCCGTTGCTGGTGAGGAACTGCGTTCCTTTGGAGGAGGAGAGGTACTCTGGTTTTTAGAGTTTCCAGTTTTTCTGCTCTGTTTTTTCCCCATCTTTGTGGTTTTATCTACTTTTGGTCTTTGATGATGGTGATGTACAGATGGGTTTTTGGTGTGGATGTCCTTTCTGTTAGTTTTCCTTCTAACAGACAGAACCCTCAGCTGCAGGTCTGTTGGAGTACCTGGCCGGCCGTGTGAGGTGTCAGTCTGCCCCTGCTGGGGGGTGCCTCCCAGTTAGGCTGCTCGGGGGTCAGGGGTCAGGGACCCACTTGAGGAGGCAGTCAGCCCGTTCTCAGATCTCCAGCTGCGTGCTGGGAGAACCACTGCTCTCCTCACAGCTGTCAGACAGGGACATTTAAGTCTGCAGAGGTTACTGCTGTCTTTTTGTTTGTCTGTGTCCTGCCGCCAGAGGTGGAGCCTACAGAGGCAGGCAGGCCTCCTTGAGCTGTGGTGGGCTCCACCCAGTTGAAGCTTCCAGGCTGCTTTGTTTACCTAAGCGAGCCTGGGCAATGGCGGGCGCCCCTCCCCCAGCCTCGCTGCCGACTTGCTGTTTGATCTCAGACTGCTGTGCTAGCAATCAGCGAGACTCCGTGGGCGTAGGACCCTCTGAGCCAGGTGCGGGCTATACTCTCCTGGGGCACCGTTTCCTAAGCCCTTCGGAAAAGCACAGTATTCGTGTGGGAGTGGCCCGATTTTCCAGGTGCCGTCTGTTACCCCTGGAAGGGGAACTCCCTGACCCCTTGCGCTTCCCGAGTGAGGCAATGCCTCGCCCCTGCTTCGGCTGGCGCACGGTGCGCTCACTGACTGACCTGCGCCCACTGTCTGGCACTCCCTAGTGAGATGAACACGGTACCTCAGATGGAAATGCAGAAATCACCCGTCTTCTGCGTCACTCGCGCTGGGAGCTGTAGACCGGAGCTGTTCCTGTTCGGCCATCTTGGCTCCTATATTATACTTTTAATACCAGGTCTGAATAAAGGTATATCAAATATAAGAACTAGAAATCTGCAAAAATTACAAACTTAGATAATCTGTCAGAAATTCAAAACCTCTATATGAACAGTGTGACAAGCTGACTGAGTATTCACGATGAAAATCATATTTTTTGTAACATAATCTCAGTAATGGCATCCATCACTTTGCTATATTTCATTTCTTAGAATCTAGTCACTATGCCAAGCTGACACGAAAGGAGAGAGTAATACAGAAGGATTTGATTACTGGAGGGTGAAAGTCATGATGTAGCAAGAAACTAAACATCAATTTGATTAACATGTAGATTATTTCCATTTGTTTTTCGTCCGTTAAAAATTATCCTGCTAAGAACATTTGTATACAAGTTTTTGTGTGAACATAAGTTTCCATTTCTAGCCAATAGGTCCCTAGAAATAGAATTGCTTGATCATATGGTAACTTCATGATTAATATTTTGAGAAGTTGTCAAGCTGTTTTCTAAATCAGCCACATGGTTTTACACTTCCCACCAGCAGTGTTAGAGAATTGCAATTTCTCTACATTATCAACAGTGCTTGTTATCATATTTTTTCATTATAGCCATATTAGTAGGTATGTGAGGTACACTGTCCTTATGGTTTTGGTTTCCATTTTCCTCATGTCTAATGATGGAGCATTTTTCCATAATTGAGCATATTTCCATGTCTCATTGGCCATTTGTATATCTTATTTGGGGAGATATATTTCAAATATTTTGCTCATTTTTAATTGTATTATTTGTCTTCTAGTATTGAGGTGTAAGATATAGATATGAGACTTGTATATAAGATATGCAAGATATATGTATAAATATTATATATATATATCTTATATACAGATTCCTTATCAGATGTATGATGTGCAAGTATTTTCTACCATTCTATGAGTTGTCTTTTCACTTTGTTGATTGTGTCCTTTTAAGCACAAAATCGGTAAATTTTATTGAAATCTTATATGTATTTGTTATATTTTAAATATATATATGTATATATTCACCACCTGTGCATTTGATGTCATAACTTTAAAAAACCATTGCCCATTCCAAGGTCACCGAGGGTTGCTTATATGATTTCTTCTAGGTGTTTGACAGTTTTATCTTTTAAATTTGTCTGTGATCCATTTTGAATTAATTTTTATGTGTAGCATAAAAATGGGAAGAAATTGGCCAGGCGTGGTGGCTCACACCTGTAATCCGAGCACTTTGGTGGGCCGAGGCAGGTGGATCACCTGAGGTTGGGAGCTCGAGACCAGCCTGACCAACATGGAGAAACCCCATTGAATATTCTTCTCCGTTGAATTTCTATGACACATTAATAAAAAAAAATTAGCTGTAAATGAAAGAGATTATTACTGGATTCTGAATTCTCTACCACTGAAATCTG
The DNA here is from genome assembly GCF_028885655.2 of Pongo abelii. Lineage (NCBI taxonomy): Eukaryota > Metazoa > Chordata > Mammalia > Primates > Hominidae > Pongo > Pongo abelii. Next base: position 53,153,499 of record NC_071997.2, on the reverse strand, counting down.
TGTTTATCATTATGCCAGTTCCACAAAATCTTGATTATTGTAGCTTTGTAGTAAATTTTGTAATCTAGAAGCGTAAGCCCTCCAATGTTGTTTTGCTTCATCCAGATTACTTTGGCTATTCTGAATTTCCATATGAATGTTAGGATCAGCCTGTCAATTTCTGCAAAAAAGCCATCTGGGACACTGATAGGGATTGTGATAAATCTATAGATAAATTTGGGGAGAATGTCCACCTTTATACTATATTATATTATCGTCACTGAACAAGAAATATATTTTCATTTATTTAGATTGCTGATTTCATTTACCAGTGTTTTTCACTTTTAGTATACAAAACTTGAGCTTTTTAAAAAGTGAATGTCTAAAAATGTTATTCTTTCTATGTTAATGCAATGAAATTGTTTCTTGATATCATTTTGTATTGTTCATTGCTAGCATATGGTTTATCCTACAGAATGTTTCTCGTATGTTTGAGAACTCGGTATGTTTTGCTGGTGTTGGGTGAAGCATTTTGTAGATATCTGTATGATCCAGTTGGATTAGAATATTTTCAAGTGTTCTACTTCTTTATTGATCTTTTAACTGTTCTACTCACTATTCAAAGTGGTGAATGGAGGTGTATTATTATTGAATTATCTACTTCTCCTTTTAAGTCTGTCAGTTTTTGTTTCATGTATTTTGTTTTACTTCTTTTTTTTATTATTATACTTTAAATTCTGGGATACATGTGCAGAACCTGCAGGTTTGCTACATAGGTATACATGTGCCATGGTGGTTTGCTGCACCCATCAACCTGTCATCTACATTAGATATTTCTCCTAATGCTATTTCTCCCTTTGGTCCCCACCCCCTGATAGGCCCCAGTGTGTGAAGTTCCCCTCCCTATGCCCATATGTTCTCATTGTTCACTTCCCACTTATGAGTGAGAACATGCAGTGATCGGTTTTCTATTCCTGAGTTAGTTTGCTGAGAATGATGGTTTCCAGTTTCATCCATGTCCCTGTAAAGGACATGAACTCATCTTTTTTTTATGGCTGCATGTATTCCATGGTGTATATGGGCCACATTTTCCTTATCCAGTCTTTTATTGATGGGCATTTGGGTTGGTTCCAAATCTTTGCTATTGTGAATAGTGTTGCAATAAACATACATGTACATGTGTCTTTATAGTAGAATGATTTATGTTCCTTTGGGTGTATACCCAGTAATGGGATTGCTGGGTCAAATGGTATTTCTGGTTCTAGATCCTTGATGAATTGCCACACTGTCTTTCACAATGGTTGAGCTAATTTACAGTCCCACCAACAGTGTAAATGCGTTCCTGTTACTCTACATCCTCTCCAGCATCTGTTATTTCCTGACTTTTTAGTGATTGCCATTCTAACTGGCGTGAGACGGTATCTCACTGTGGTTTTTGATTTGCATTTCTCTAATGACCCACGATGATGAGCCTTTTTTCATGTTTGTTGGCCACATAAATGTGTTCTTTTGAGAAGTCTCTGTTCATATTCCTTCACCCACTTTTTGATGGGGTTGTTTGTTTTTTCTTGTAAATTTGTTTAAGTTCCTTGTAAATTCTGGATATTAGCCTTTTGTCAGATGGATAGATTGCAAAAATTTTCTTCCTTTCTGTAGGTTGCCTTTTCACTCTGATGATAGTTTCTTTTGCTGTGCAGAAACTCTTTAGTTTAATTAGATCCCATTTGTCAATTTTATCTTTTGTTGCAATTGCTTTTGGTGTTTTAGTCATGAAGTCTTTGCTCATGCCTATGTCCTGAATGGTATTACCTAGGTTTTCTTCTAGTTTTTTTATGGTTTTAGGTCTTATGTTTAAGTCTTTAATCTATCTTGAGTTAATTTTTGTATAAGGTGTAAGGAAGGAGTCCAGTTTCTGTTTTCTGCATATTGCTAGCCAGTTTTCCCAACACCATTTATTAAATAGGGAGTCCTTTTTGCATTGCTGGTTTTCGTCAAGTTTATCAAAGATCAGATGGTTGTAGACATGTAGTGTTATTTCTGAGGCCTCTGTTCTGTTCCATTAGTCTATATATCTGTTTTGGTACCAATACCATGCTATTTTTGTTACTGTAGCCTTCTAGTATAGTTTGAAGTCAGGTAGTCTGATGCTTCCAGCTTTGTTCTTTTTACTTAGGATTGTCTTGGCTATACAGGCTTTTTTATTGTTGTTCCATATGAAATTTAAAGTAGTTTTTCTAATTCTGTGAAGAAAGTCAAAGGAAGCTTAGTGGGAATAGCATTGAATTTACAAATTACGTTGGGCATTATGGCCATTTTCACGATATTGATTCTTCCTATCCATGAGCATGGAATGTTTTTCCATTTGTTTTTGTCCTCTCTTATTTCGTTGAGCAGTGGTTTGTAGTTCTCCTTGAAGACGTCCTTCACATACCTTGTAAGTTTTATCCTAGGTATTTTACTCTCTTTGTAGCAATTGTGAATGGGAGTTCACTCATGATTTGGCTGTTTGTCTATTATTGGTGTATAGAAATATTTGTGATTTTTGCACTTTGATTTTGTATCCTGAGACTTTGCTGAAATTGCTTATCAGCTTAACGAGTTTTTGGGCTGAGATGATGGGGTTTTCTAAATATGCAATCATGTCACCTGCAAACAGAGACAATTTGACTTCCTCTCTTCCTATTTTAATATGCTTTATTTCTTTCTCTTGCCTGATTGCCCTGGCCAGAACTTCCAACACTATGTTGAATAGGAGTGGTGAGAGAGGGCATCCTTGTCTTGTGCTGGTTTTCAAAAGGAATGCTTCCAGTTTTGCTCATTCAGTATGATATTGGCTGTGGGTTTGTCACAAATAGCTCTTATTATTTTGAGATATGGTTTATCAATACCTAGTTTATTGAGTGTTTTTAGCATTAAGTTGTGCTGAATTTTATCAAAGGCTTTTTCTGCATCTATTGAGATAGTCATGTGGTTTTTGTCATTGATTCTGCTTATGTGTTGGATTACATTTATTGATCTGTGTATATTGAACCAAGCTTGCATCCCAGGGATGAAGCTGACTTGATCGTGGTGGATAAGCTTTTTGATGTGCTGCTGGATTCAGTTTGCCAGTATTTTATTGAAGATTTTTGCATCGATGTTCATTAGGGATATGGCCTGAAATTTTCTTTATTTTGTTGTGTCTCTGCCAGGTTTTGGTATCAGGATGAGGCTGAACTCATAAAATGAGTTAGAGAGTAGCCTCTCTTTTTCTATTGTTTGGAATAATTTCAGAAAGAATGGTACCAGCTCCTCTTTATACCTCTGGTAGAATTCAGCTATGAATCCATCTGGTCCTGGGATTTTTTTTGGTTGGTAGGCTATTAATTACTGCCTCAATTTCAGAACTTGTTATTGGTCTATTCAGGGATTTGACTTCTTTTTGGTTTAGTCTTGGGAGGGTGTATGTGTCCAGGAATTTATCCATTTCTTCTAGATTTTCTAGTTTATTTGTGTAGAGGTGTTTGTAATATTCTCTGATGGTAGTTTGTATTTCTGTGGGATCAGTGGTGATCTCCTCTTTATCATTTTTTATTGTGTCTATTTGATTCTTCTCTCATTTCTTCTTTACTAGTCTGGCTAGAGGGCTATTGATTTTGTTAATCTTTTCAAAAAACCAGCTGGATTCATTGATTTTTTGAAGGGTTTTTTTTTGTCTCTATCTCCTTCAGTTCTGCTCTGATCTCAGTTATTTCTTGTCTTCTGCTAGCTTTTGAATTTGTTTGCTCGTGCTTGTCTAGTTCTTTTAATTGTGATGTTAGGGTGTCAATTTTAGATCTTTCTCACTTTCTCCTGTTGGCATTTAGTGCTATAAATTTCCCTGTAAACACTGCTTTAGCTGTCTCCCAGAGATTCTGGTACATCGTGTCTTTATTCTCATTGGTTTCAAATAACTTATTTATTTCTGCGTTAGTTTCATTATATACCCAGTAGTCATTCAGGATCAGGTTGTTCAGTTTCCATGCAGTTGTGCAGTTTTGAGTGATTTTCTTGATCCTGAGTTCTAATTTGATTGCACTGTGGTCTGAGAGGCTGTTATGATTTCCATTCTTTTGCATTTGCTGAGCAGTGTTTTCCTTCCAATTATGTGGTCAATTTTAGAATAAGTGTGATGTGGTGCTGAGAAGAATGTATATTCTTTTGATTTGGGGTGGAGAGCTCTCTAGATGTCTATTAGGTCCACTTGGTCCAGAGCTGAGTTCAAGTCCTGAATATCCTTGTTAATATTCTGTCTCGTTGATCTGTCTGATATTGACAGTGGGGTGTTAAAATCTCCCACTATTATTGTGTGGGAGTCTAAGTCTCTTTGTAGGTCTCCAAGAACTTGCTCAATGAATCTGGGTGCCCCTGTATTGGGTGCATATATATTTAGGATACTTAGCTCTTCTTGGTGCATTGATCCCTTTACCATTATGTAATGCTCTTCTTTGTCTTTTTTTATCTTTGCTGGTCTGTTTTATCAGAGATGAGAATTGCAATCCTGCTTTTTTTGTTTGTTTTTGGCTTTCCATTTGCTTGGTAAGTATTCCTCCATCCCTTCATTTTGAGCCTATGTGTGTCTTTGTACGTGAGTTGGGTCTCCTGAATACAGCACACAGATGGGTCTTGACTCTATCCAATTTGCCAGTCTGTGTCTTTTAATTGGGGCATTTAGGCCATTTACATTTAAAGCTAACATTGTTATGTGTGAATTTGATCCTGTCATTATGATGCTAGCTGGTTATTTTGCCCATTAGTTGATGCGGTTTCTTCATAGTGTCGATTGTCTTTACATTTTGGTATGTTTTCGCAGTGGCTGGTACCAGTTTTCCTTTCCATATTTAGTGCTTCCTTCAGGAGCTCTTGTAAGGCAGGCCTGGTGGTGACAAAATCCCTCAGCATTTGCTTGTCTGTAAAGGACTTTATTTCTCTTTTGCTTATGAAGCTTAGTTTGACTGGATATGAAATTCTGGGTTGAAAATTCTTTTCTTTAAGAATGTTGCATACTGGCCCCCACTCTCTTCTGGCTTGTAGGATTTCTGCAGAGAGATCCTCTGTTAGTCTGATTGGCTTACCTTTGTGGGTAACCTGGCCTTTCTTTCTGGCTGCTTTTAACATTTTTTCCTTCATTTCAACCTTGGTGAATCCAACAATTATGTGTCTTGGGGCTGCTTTTCTCAAGGAGTATCTTTGCCGTCTTCTCTGTATTTCCTGAATTTGAATGTTGGCCTCTCTTACTAGGTTGGGGAAGTTCTCCTGGATAATATCCTGAAGTATGTTTTCCAATTTGGATCCATTCTCCCTGTGACTTTCAGGTACACCAATCAAATGTAGGTTTGGTCTTTTCACATAGTCCCATATTTCTTGGGAGCTTTGTTCATTCCTTTTCATTCTTTGTTCTCTAATCTTGTCTTCACTCTTTACTTCATTAAGTTGATCTTCAATCTCTGATATCCTTTCTTCTGCTTGATTGATTCAGCTATTGATACTTGCGTATGCTTCATGAAGTTCTCATGCTGTGTTTTTCAGCTCCATCAGATCGTTTATGTTCTTCTCTAACTAGTTATTCTAGTTACCAGTTCCTGTAACCTTTTATCAAGGTTCTTAGCTTCCTTGCATTGGGTTAGAACATGCTCCTTTAGCACAGAGGAGTTTGTTATTACCCACCTTCTGAAGCCTACTTCTGTCAATTCATCAAACTCCTTGTCTATCCAGTTTTGTTTCCTTGCTGATGAGGAGTTGTGATCCTTTGGAGGAGAAGAGGCTTTCTGGTTTTTGGAATTTTCATCCTTTTTGTGCTGTTTTTTTCTCATCTTCATGGATTTATCTGTCTTTTGTCTTTAATGTTGGTGACCTTTGGATGGTGATTTTCCTGGGTGTCCTTTTAGTTGATATTGATGCTATTGCTTTCTGTTTGTTAGTTTTCCTTCTAAGAGTCAGTCCCCTCTTCTGCAGGTCTGCTGGAGTTTGTTAGAGGTCCACTCCAGACCCTGTTTGCCTGTGTCTCACCAGCACAGGCTGCAGAACAGCAAATTTTGCTGCCTGCTCCTTCCTCTGGAAGCTTTGTCCCAGAGGGGCACTGGCCAGATGCCAGCTGGAGCTCTCCTGTATGAGGTGTCTGTCAACTCCTGCTGGGAGGTATCTCCCAGTCATTAGGCACTGGAGTAAGGGACCCACTTGAGAAGGCAATCTGTCCCTTAGCAGAGCTTGAGTACTGTGCTGGGAGACCCGCTGCTCTCTTCAGAGCCAGCAGGCAGGAATGGTTAAGTCTGCTGAAGCTTGGGCCACAGCCGCCCCTTCCCCCAGGTGCTCTGTCCCACGGAGATGGGAGTTTATCTATAAGCCCCTGACTGAGGCTGCTGCCTTTCTTTCAGAGCTGTCCTCCCCAGAGAAGAGGAATCCAGAGGGGCAGTCTGGTTATGGCGGCTTTGTCACACTGCAGTGGGTTCCACCTGTTTCAGGTATTTTGAGACATCTTCCTCAAGGATTAACTACTTTATTATTATAAAATGCTCCTTTTCTTCTCAAGTAACATTGTTTGCTTTAAAGTCAAATATGTCTGATATTAGTATCGTTGCAGACAAAACCAGTCCCCCAAAAGATGGAGTCTTTCCCTATTTGGTATCACAAAGCCAATACATGAAACAGAAAGTGAGTGTCAAGCACTGCAGAATTTATTTGGTGGCCATGGAATTGAGAAGGAGGAACATGACTCACAAATTGGCTTCTCTGCTAGTGAGGGGTAAAGGGATTAAAATATAGAGTTTCTCCAATGAAAGGACTGGGCCTTAAAAGCAAAGGGAGGAATATTCATGTCTTTTCTGGAAATAGGTTGTGAACTTCCTAGGAACCAGAGGGTGCCTTCCTTTTTGTACCTTTATTGCTTCTTCTGGCCATTGTCATGGTGATTGTCAACTGTCATTGTGCTGGTAGGAGTGTCATTTAGCATGGAAATGAGACTATAATGAAGCAGATGTCTTTCTGAGGTCCTTTGATGGTGATCTTGATTCTAACCAGTATCAGCTGGACTAGTTATAAAGGAAACTTTTTACCACAGGCATTCTGTTTCTTAAAGATAAGCAGAGTTCAGACAGGGTAGAAATTCAGCAATCTCATATAGGCATTACACTGGGTAACAGTACAGAAACCAGTGTTCTTATGGTTTCTGTTTGCAAGATATGTCTATTTCCTTCCTTTTATTTTCAAGCTATTTGTGTCTTAATGTAACTCATGTCTCTCATACATAGCATATAGTTGAATCTTGTTTTCATTGTTGTTACTTTAATCCAGGCTGACAATTTGTTTCCTTTGTTATCAAATCACATTTAACTCTATTATTGATATGATTGATGTTATGGGCTGAATTGTGTCCCCGCACAATTAATTTGTGAAAGTCCTAAGAGTAATATTTCAGAATTTGACTTTATTGAGAGTTGGGATATTTAAAGAGACAATTAAGTATGCCTGTATATTTAATTTACATAATTGATCATTCACTTATTCATTCATCCAAGGAGTAGCATTTAACAAACTTTGCAGGCTGGCCTCCAAAAATGTACCACTAATGCACTCAGGACTGTAGACCTGACAATTCTCCTTAAGTTATCACTTCAGTCATGACTTCAAATTGCATAACCGAGAACAGATGTGTTCTCCTCGGACCCCAACTATGCAAATTCTTCTGGAATATCAAATACTCCAGTCACACTGGATCAACAATTTAATTATTTGTGTAACTACACTAGGTTCATGCTAACAGGTGTCGTGGATGAAATCTTAATCTTTTTATCTTGTCATAAACAAGGCCACCACATGTTCATAAGCCTGACATACATAAAATGTGAGTGGGGTTTTAACAAGTGGATGGGCCATGGCAAGCTCTGGAGTGTAACAATCATTCCCACTCCAACCACCCAAGCATGGGCTGTAGAAAGAGCAAATGCAGAAGACAGAACAATGGAGAAAAATATGTTTGTTTTTATTTTTCAGGGCTCTAGAGACTGGGACAGGTGAAGGCACTGAAGATCAGCGATGCAAACTCATTAGGGAGGAGATGGTCTGAACTGAGTTGAAGAAATAGTCTAGATTAATTTTGACTTCATAGTAATTGCAGGACCAGTTCTAGACATCCATTTTTCAGCTGCCTCTAGTTTTTGAACTTGCAAACAAAGGAGAACTTCTTCTCACAAGATTCGTCCTTCCATTTCTTGAATCCTATAGTACAATGAGAAGTGTCAGACAGAGAGGATCAGAAGGAGGGTAGCCCCTTCTCGACCTAGGACTCAGAACAAAAAACAAGAGGAAATACTTCTTTATTTTGCAGATAAGGAGCTCACCTTTCCTCTGTCCCAGTCCCCATGTTCATCCCCAGAGATAAGTGGGAGGGAAATGGCAACAGGTGGATAGATTGTCTGCCTCTCACCTGAGCATGAAGTCAGGCTTGCACAGTAGCCAGCATTAGCACTGCTCGGGGCTCCAGTGTCCCAGGACTTGTAGGAGACCAGGGATCCACTGCTCCAGTGCCAGCGGCGGTTCTAGATGGAGAAGGGCCAGAACAGGGGCCATGGTCACTCAAAAATCAATAGAATAACCAGGTCTGTGTGCACACTCAGAAACACGCCAAGATATAGTGGAAAGAATAAACATTGTTGTCACCATGAATATCATCTCATTTCCTCTGCTTTTGCTCTAAGCTTCTCCTTCTCTGGAATATCCAAATTCCTCCTCCTCTTCCAGCAAATAATAAGTGTTCAGAGTTTGATACAGAGACCCATAAAAGCCCATTACAGAGAGTGGTTCCTGATTTTTTTTCCTGAAGCTCAGAACTCTCACATCCAGCATAACATTGGCTGTAGAGTAGTTGTTGATATACTATTTACAGTGTTAAACTGAATAATATACTGTACAGTTTTATACACTTGTATAAAATGTATAACAAATGCTAGCAGTAGATTCTCCTCCACTGCTCATTTTCTATATAGTCTACAGAGGGACCTCTTCCAAGACAGACAATAGCAAAATAGGGAAGAAGTTGTACATAAAGATGCATTTCTAGAAGTAGACACAATGAGTGTGTGCATGAATTCCCAGGAGCCCAGAAAATTCAGCCTTCAGCTCATGTCTCTAACTACCTACACTGAACTTCACAACTCATACATTATAAGATCTATAAAGACGTTGCTTTTATTTAAACAAACAAAAAGATAAAAGTTGGCGTTCGAGGTGCCAGACCTTAAACGTCCCTCTTACCTCTCAAAAATGTTTATAAGGAGATAGAGGAGGCTGCAGACTGACCTTTTTGGGGTCATGGAGGCCAATCCAGACATTGCTGTCATCAGTGCTACTCTCCTTAATCAGTGAGGCCACGAAGGCACCCTCCGCCTGGGTGAGCACAGACACCAGGTTGCCTGAATTCATGTTCTGGCAGTAGAGCTGTTGGAGAAGAAAATGGAGCACTCAGTGGAGGAGGAAGATGTGACGGATATACTGAGACCTTCCAGAGGATGTAACAGAAAAAGAGCAGCACAGAAATGTCCCTGATGATGCTGTCATTGACCACCAGCATCTCTGTGCTAGGAACGTGTCAAATGATAAGATAAAGTAGATTGGGAAGTTTTGGACCAGTGGTGGAATAGGAAAGGGATCAATCTTATCTCATTGCAGCCACAGAACACACTGCAAATTAGCAGCTGCCTCTACCTTCATAAGCCTCCCTTCCCCTGCTGCTCTCCTCACTCACATCTGCATCAACCCAGGTCTCAGGGTCTTCATTAAAGTAGTAGCAGTAGGAGTGATAGGCATTGGTGCCTTCTGGGCAGCTGATTCGGGGATTAGGCAGCTCTGTCTGGGACTCCTGGCCTGGGGGAAAAAAAGGAGATAATTAAGAAAGAATCTCAGGGCAAGGAAAAGGCTAGAAGGTGAATTAGGGGCTTCTCGGTGTCCTTTATAAGAACATAATGATACAATGAATACTGGGGTGACTGCTCACTTCTGCCCTCCTGCGTCCTATCTCTTTTCTCTCTAGTTTCCTCTGCTCAAGACAAGAGGTCACAATGAATAGGCTAAATAAATCTGTCCTCATTCTCCTTTATTTCTGAGGCTCAGGCTTCTGCCTTTAAAGACCCAGGCTTCCTCCTTTCTCAAGTTTCTCTTGGTTTCCCTGCACACGTTTGCCTTAGCTCTCCATCCTATCAATGACTACATAAAAACATCCCCAAAACTGCCATCGCATATACATTCAATCAGATAAACTCAACCACAATGGTCACCTATAAGTGGTCCTATTAAATTCTGTCTCAAACCCATGAATGAGGTGAGGGTGTTTTTGAATGGGATAAAATCAGCCATAATGATCACTGAACAACATAAAACAACCCTGATGTTGACTCTGCTTTTTTTCAAGTGAACCTTATGCATGAGGATGGAGGGAAGACTTCAGAGTTGGGGTTGTGGGAAGTGTGGGGGAAAATCTCACCTTGGCTCAGAGACAGGAACATCAGGGAGGAGATCAGCATGAAGAATGAGTTGGTCTGAGCCATGCTTAGCAGCAGTGAATCTCTTGTTTCAGGTGCAAATCAGCAATCTCTGTAGGAGAACACAGGGAAGAGAGTTTGAAGAAGAGAGCAGAGCACCTGTTATATTTCTAACATCCTCTCCTCTCTGAATTTCTGTGAGCAGGAAGGTCCACTGAGATAGCTACACTCCCAGATATTTCTCTTTTGGTTTTGGGGATAACAGAGGCCAAATTACCCAAAATCAGCTTTGGTCTTGCTTAAGCTTCATTACTACTGGGATCTTTTATTTAGAAAATCACCCTGTATCTACCTCAAAATGAAAAGAGAAAATCCCATGTTAGACATGGTCTTCTCCTGTAACGCCCCTTTACCTGTTGGTAAGTGCCTTGTCCACTTGAGGTGGCTTGTCAGGTCAGACAGAGTAGGAGCTTTATATCAGGGTCTGAGGGAGAACCACATGATATAAACAATGGGTGGAGCAAGGAGTAAGGATCAGAAGGCCTACAGAGGGCACTGACAGTAAGAGATTCTGGCATCAGGAATAGCTTATTCCTGGCATACATTAGGAGTGGTCACAAATGACATCAACTTACCAGAAACAGGTTGGCAAACTGTCCAAGTTGATGTCGAGCTTTGCCCTTCCTCTGCAGCATCCAGGTGTCCAGTTCCCATGGCCTTTAGCAGTCCTAGAAAGAGCAGAAGAGTAGATTTCTTTGTGCTATGTAAATATGGGATGACCCTTTCTTTGGTTTAGGCATGGGTAGGGGTAGGGGAAGAGTCAACTGAGTCCAAAGGATTAAGCCCAATTAGCTGGTGGCATTAAGTCATTTCTCCATTCCCTTTCAGGTTCAGGAAACTCTCAAGACCTACTTCAGAAGGCAAGGTGTATTAGTCCATTTTCATACTGCTGTAAAGATACTACCAGAGACTGGGTAACTTAAAAAGGAAAGAGGTTTAATTGACTCATAGTTTAATTGACTCACAGACTTTCCTGAAGATGGGGAGGACTCAAGAAACTTACAATCATGGAGACGAAGGGGAAGCAAAGCATGTCTTACATGGTGGCAGGTGAGCAAGAGAGAGTGAAGAGGGAAGAGCCCTTTATAAAACCATCAGATCTTGTGAGAATGCGCTCACTATCACAAGAACCGCATGGGGGAAACTACTCCCATGATCCAATCACCTCCCAGTAGGTTCCTCCATCCACACATGGGGATTATGAGGATTACAATTTGAGATCAGATTTGGGTGGGGACACAGAGCCACACCATATCACAAGGTTTAGTAGTTACATAAATTTAAACCAGCATTTCCAGCAAGGTTTGAGCATAAGTAGCTAGCATGATACAGATGTTCTCAAAGTCCAAGCAGGTGGGAACTGCAGGGAGCTGATGCCTAAGTAAGCTCAAAGTAATGGAATATGAAGTTGTTTGTTTGAAGTCAATTATCTGTTGTTGTGAAGTTACAGATAGTGATGTGAAATTAAAAGCTTACTGAAATTCCCACTAAATACCCATTCAGAATCAGGGAACAAGAGCAAATCTGGAATTTAAAATTCAGTTGAAAAACTAACCAAAATGTTCACAGAAATAGAGATGGCTATATCAATTGGGATAAATGACAAAATAATATATTTTGAAATACTAACAGGAGTTAAATTAAATAAATGAAATATATTTATATAAACATGAGTGCATTTCAAAAGCATATATAAACTTAAAATGAATTTTAAAAGTTGCAAAAATTTAAAAACTAATAATATTTATACATGCTTTAAAAAGGCTAATATTTATATTTTTTCTTTATCTATTCACATGTAGTTTAAAGTAAAATAAATCCATAATAAAACACTATCCAAAAAATTTTTGTACTCGTTAGAAATGCAAAATGTTTGTTCCTCAGTTCTGCAAGGAAAAATCAGCATTCAGACAAAAAGTTCTCTCAGCGAGGCATTTTACTTTCTGCAGAAAGGATGCCCCTCACAGATGGAAAAATGGCAAGGGCATACACAGAATGAAGAGACACCAGCATATTTATTCCTTACGCATGAGGTCCCTATTGCTGTGTCTTGTCTCCATTGGCTAGAGCCAGACCTCACAATCTAAATTAAAACCTGATTGGCTAATAATTTAAAACTTTAAAAAATAGGTACAAAAATAATAATATTTCCAAATAAGGAAGGGTCACAGGCTGTGAACTGGGACATACCTATGAGCACGTCCAACACAAATATCTTGGTTAAGGTACAAGGACATGGAATGTACTACGTGCCTGTGACTGTTGAACAACTATATAAGATAGGGCTTAAGAAAGAGTTATTAGCATAAAGCAAGGGGGCTTGAAGGAAGTTCGTCTTTAAAATAAACTATTATTTCTAACACTTATGATTTATTCTTTAACAAGAAGGGAAACTTTGAACAGGAATCTCTTTACTGTCTATATTACTGTTTTCCTGGAAAATATATAATTTTGCTTCTTTATAATAATCATTTTAAACATAGATGACAGAGGTTAATATTGTTTAGTCTAACAGGTTCAAAAGTGTTTGTCAAACTACTCCAATTTATTTCAGCATTTTCTAAAAATAATTATGTTTTCTTTAAAGCTTATAACCAGAGAAAGATGTGAGGTTTTTTTTCTGTAAGAATTTCAATCGTGTTATTCAGAGTTAGAAAGGGATGAAGAAGAGAGAAATCTAGTATGCTTGTTACCATAAGTTTATCTTGCCAAAATCAAACAAGCAATTATTATTATTATTATTATCATTATTTTTGAGACAGGGTCTCTCTTTGTCACACAGGCTAGAGTGCAGTGGCTCAAACAAGGCTCACATCAGTCTTGAGCCCCTGGGCTCAACTGTTCTCCCACTTCAGCCTCCTGAGTAGCTGGGAGTATAGGCGCACACCTCCATGCCAGGCTAATTTTTGTATTTTCAATAGAGACAGTGTTTTACTATGTTGCCCAGGCTGGTCTCAAACTCCTGGGCTCAAGCCATCTGCCTGCCTGAGCCTCCCAAAGTGCTGGGATTATAGGCAGGAGCCACTGTGTTGGGCCAATTTTTAAAAATTAACACAAAAAAATTATTTGTGGTAATTTTTTAAATGAGAGTTTTTCTTTACATCAAGAAGACTTCAAATAGACAATGACTTTTCAGGTACAAAAGATCTAATACTTTCAAATACATAATAAAACACATTGTGGCTAGCGCGATATGAAAGCATTTTAAAACAAATAACAATTGACACAACTCTCATAAAATATTTATTGCCCCAATAGCTGTACGCCCGTTTAGATAACTAACCGTTATTGCTCACATATGTGACTGACCAAATTCCACAGGCCAGGTAGTAAAATTGAGGACACTTACTGGCAGCCAATTTGGTTCCAAAGTGATGCCTTTGTCAAGGAAGCCGTATTTCCCAATCCTTTGAGATTTATCTCCTTGTCCTCAGGATTCTGAAGGTCCTGTCCTCTGAACTAGTTTTACAAAGTTCTAAGAAGTTGATTTTAGGCCTTTCCTATCTATTTCTTCTGTTAGTCTTCACATAGGTGGAAAGGGGTAAACTGACATCTAGTGTTAGTATATCCCCAAATGGGGGCAATTTCTTGATACGCCTCAATAAAGCTTAGAGAGTTTCAAGACTATGGCTTATTTTTAGTGCTATTGGCCATCTTCTATCCACTGTTCCCTGTTTTCCATCTTTTAACAGATTTTAGACTTATTATGGAGACGGAATCTCTCTTTTGTTTAAAACTTTTGGCAGGCATGTGAATAACAGCCTGTCTGCAAAATTTAGACTGGAAAGGAAAGGAGCTGAAGGAGTACCAAATGCACCAAGAATTTTCCATCGTCCGCTGTATTGTGCAGATGTAAAGAAACTTTCTTATAAATTAGCCTCTTCCGCTTCACAGGAAAGCTTCAGTTTATTTAACACAAACTTTCATCACGTGCTCTCTATGCCAGGCATTATTCTAAATGCTTGACAAATAGGCACCCACTTAATCCACATTACAACTTTGTAATATGGGTACTACTAGGAACCATATATCACATATGAAGAAACCGAAAGTAAGAGCAGAGCTAAGTAACTTCCCCAAGATCAAACAGTTGCTCTATATTGAAGCTAGATTCAAAGTCAAGAAGTTTTGCTTCAGGTTCATTTTCTTAGCTCAATGAAACCTGCTAGTTTCCTTCTATTTATTTATTTCCACATTCAACCAATCTAGCTCTCTGAGGCCTGACTAATTTCAATATAGAACCACCCATTGATCATGGCTGTGGCCAGAGGCCCCACAAGAAGAACTTAAAAAAAAATACATTTAAGATACTAAGCACCCAGTCCTTACCCTACAAGTTAATTTGTCCTTTACACACGCTATCATCACAATCCTCTGTGTGTGTGTCTGTGTGTACGTGTTTTTAAGGAAGTGGGAATTGTTCTTTAGAGTCCTCGTTGTAAGGTTTTTGTATCGGTTCAAACCCCGAGAGCGTGCCAACAGACAACAGGAGATGGTGTGTAGCAACATGCTGTTTTAATGAGCACCTGGGTGCAGGCAGGCTGAGGCCTAAAATGGCTTCAGCCCCAAGTGAGGAAGGGGCAAAGGTTTTATAGTCTCCTGTAAACAAGAAGTGTCCTAGTCTGACATAACTGCTACGTTGTACTCAGATGGCCTCTTTCTGGATCTTCAGGGGTACATGTCTTCCAGCTGGCTCTCTTCCTGCTTCTGCTATCTTGCTGGCGCACGCTGCTGGTGCAAATAGCCTTGCACCTTGGGACTGGGCCTGAGAAGGGAGGAGTTATTCATCTCCTTAAGCTTTCAGGCCCTGGGGAGAATCTTACATTCCTGTTTATTTGGTTATAGAAAAGGGAAAAGGGATGACTTTCTCAAGAACTACTTCAGGCGTGACATAGAGGTGGCGTGGGCACCTTGGAAAAAGAAAAATTTAATTTTTGGCATATTCTTAAGAGACGGGTTAGTATCCATAGTGTCATTGTAGCAGGAGCATCATCTGGATTGTCTGGCAGATAACTGTAGTTTCAACAAGAGTTTAATGGCTTTTATTATCAGTGGGATTACACAGGGGAGAAATAGGAGGAGCCCAATGATGAAGATTACTGTCCTTACCAGCATTTTAAATCCTCCTAAAGAACCACCCTCCTAGAAGGTTTTCTGGGTCCCATCCCTTCCAGCTTTGGACTGGTACATGGGCTACTTTTCTGATGTTTGAAGTGATTTCTAGAACTGCTTTTCCATTATTGTCTATGTTAAGACAGCAATTAGAGATATTAAACTTACTACAGACTCCAACTTCTTCTGCTAATAAGTAGTGTAGTGCTAGCTAGCCTGTTTTGATAAATTGACACATGCATTTGGTTTTGTTGTTGCACGAGCATTTCCAGGGCTGAAGTGGTTTGGTTAGTGATTATCTCTAGAACAGCCTGTAGTCTAATTATTCTATTTAGCATATATATAGGAGTGCGATAACCTCAGGAACCATCCTCAGCCTAAGTGGCAGACAGTTATATTGGATGATCTATTGTGGAGGCCATTTGTCCCCTTGCCATCTTTGGTTTCCTTCTACCTTTAAGGATGATTTTTCTTTGTTTAGGTTATTGTATACAGGGACTCTGAGGATGTTGCCCACTGTTAATGTTTTGGAGGAAGTAGTCTTCTTGGTGGTGAGCTTGACGCTGGTACGATGGACCCAGTGGGGGAGTCTTTGGACTCTCACTACTGTTGGCGTGCTGAGTATCACAGTGTAGGGGCCTGTCCACTTTTGTTGTAGCTTTTGGGTGGGAGTCAGGTTGGCAGATAAATACGTCTGTGCTTGCAACACAGTTATGTTGAGAGGACAAGGAGGTGTCTACAGGAAAGGCATGGCCTCATTTGCTGCTTCACGAATGAAACACCGTGTCTGGATTAAGGAGGGGAGGTAATTCCTGAGTGGCTAAAAGTCTGGTAAGGGTAGAGGCCCTAAGACAAATGTTCGGCCAAACATGATTTCAAAGGGACTATAAAAAGAGGGTGCTTTTTGTGTCGCGCAGAGTCTCATGAGGGCTAAAGGGAGAATTTTTTTATCCATGACTGGTGGGTTTCTAGAGCCAGCTTGGTGAGTTGGGCTTTAAGGACAGAGTTAATTTTTTCAACTTTGCCTGAAGATTGAGGCCTGTAGGGTGTGTGGAGAACCCATTTTATTTCTAAGGACGTAGAGATGCCTTGGGTAATTTGGCTGATGAAGGCGGGCCCATTATCAGACTGGATGGATGTTGGGAGTCCGAAACAGGGAATTATATGCACGATGAGAGTTAGTGTGAGAATATTTGCACCTTCTGAAGTTGTTGGGAACATTTCTACCTACCCAGAGAAAGTACAGACAAAGACTAGAAGACAGAGGAGCCGTTTATCTGGCGGGATGTGAATGAAGTCTATTTGCCAATCTTGCCTGGGTATCTGGCCCTGGGCTTGGTGAGTAGGAAAAGGCGGTGGCCAGAGGGAGCCCTGGGGTGACACTGAGTGGCAGATAGAGCAGGATTGGGTAATTTCTCAAACACGGCTGGAAAGGTGAGGACAAGTGAGAACAGGGCAGAGAAGTTGCAAGAGGGGTCTGTAACCAACATGGAAAGAGTTGTGGAGGCTTTGGAGGTGAGGAAAACTTTGAGAGTGAGGAAGAAAGAAGCACCCTTCCTTGACATACGATGGTCCTTGCTTTTGAAGGTTTTGGGCTCAGAAGTCCTCCTTTTCTTCTGAGGAGTAAAGAGGAGAGAACAAGGACAGGGACAGAAACCGGCCTTGCACAGGTTGTAGGGCTACTTGTTTGGCTACCTGATCTGCTAAAGCATTTCCCACTGATATAGGATTGTCTGGGGTTTGGTGGCCCCTGCAATGAATGATGGCAACTTTCTGTGGGAGTCTGGCAGCTTGAAGGAGCTTGCTGATGGGGGCATCATTTACGACAGCGATGTTTTTTGCAGTTAGGAAACCCTGTTCTTTCCAGATGGACAAGTGTGAGTGTACTATGTGGAACGCATAATGAGAATTTGAATATATGTTGATCTGTTGTCTGGTTGCTAGAGTGAGAGCTCGAGTGAGGGTGATGAGTTCAGCTTTTTGGGAGGTGGTGCCTAGGAGGAGTGGATTGGCTTCAACAGTGTGTGTGGGGGGTGACACTATAGCATAGCCAGCATGCCGGCATCCTATAGGAAGGAGCTCCCATCTACAAACCAGGTAAAGGAGGCATCTGGAAGAGGTTGGTCTGTTAGGTTTGGAAAGGGTATAACAAAGGTTTGAATAGTGTTCAAACAGAAGTGTGTACGGTCTTGGGTGGTTGTAGCTTCAGGTAAAAGCGTGGCTGGGTTTAGATCAGAGCTTGTTAGCATGGTGATCTGGGGGATTTCTATGAATAGAGCATCAGTTGGAGGAGCTGTGGGGCAGAGATGAGACTTAGTACACTGTGGTAAGCTAGCATGTCTTGGATGTTATGGGTTGAATAAACTGTTAGGTTGGCATGGACAGATAGTTTTAGGCTTTTAAGGGTGATGGCAGCAGCTGCCATCAATGCTTAGAGGCAGGAAGGCCATCTGAGAACTGTGGCTTCAAGCTGTTTAGAGAAATAGGCAACAACCTGGAGGCTAGGTCCCTTAGACTGGGTTAGAACACCCAGTGTAACTTCACGCTGTTTGTCAGTATAGAGGGAGAAAGGTTTGGTGAGGTCTGGGAGAGTGAGGACAGGGGCTGAGATGAGAGCCTTTTAGAGTAGATGGAAAGGTTGAGTAATAGGCTGTGCAGGTTTTAAAGGCTCATGGAGAGGGCCTTTAGCAGCTTGATATAACAGTTTGGCAAGTAGAGCCAAGGAGAGAACCCAGAGTCTAAAATATCCTGCTTGTCCCTAGAAAAGAGAGAATTTCTTGCTTAGTTTGCGGAGGTGGGAGGGACTGGAGGAGGGATATGCGGTTGGTTGTGAGCCCTTGGGTACATAGGGTAAGAGCTAGGCCTAGATAGATGACTGAAGGGGTGCATATTTGTGCTTTTTTAGGGGAGACTTAATGTCCCCATTCTGCCAAGTTTAAAAGAGAGAGATAGTATAGGTGTTGCAGTCTCTTTGAGAGGTGCTACGCAGGAGCAGATCATTAACACATTGAAGGAGAGTGGATGGTTTTAGGGATAAGGTACAGAGGTCGCAAGCAAGGGCCTGTCTAAAAAGGTGGGGGCTGTCTCTGAAACCTCGAGGTAGTACGCACCAGGTGAGTGGACATGAAATGTGGGTGTTGGGGTTTTCCCACATAAAGGCAAAGAGGTTTTGGGAATTAGGGTGTGAAGGAATTGTGAAAAAAAGCATTCTTTAGGTTTAGAACAGAAAAATGGGTGGTATTGGAGGGAGTTGTGGAAAGTAAAGTGTATGAATTAGGAACTACTGAACATACTGGAAGTACAGCTTGGTTAGTGAGCCTGAGGTCCTGGACTAAGCGATAAGTTCCAGCTGGCTTTTTGACAGGTAGAATTGGTGTGTTAAAAGTGGAGTTTGTTGGGCGGAGTAGGTGACTGGCAAGAAGGCAAGAAATGATAGACTTTAGGCTTATGAGAGCTGCTTGGGGGATGGGATACTCCTTCTATGATAGGAACTGGGTGGGCTCTTTAAGAGTAATGTGGACAGGGGTGTGGTGTTCTGCCACTGAGGGTGAGCAAGTATCCTAAACAGCAGGATTAACTACGGATGGGGGATAAGGAAAGGTTGCGTGTTTTAGGGTGGGAGGTTGAAGGAGTAGAAGAAAACTAGAAGTACTGGAGGGGTCTGGGTGGATGTGTTGGGTACTATGGGGAACGTGGAAGGGGAGAGTAGTGTGGAGTTTTGAAAGGATGTCTCAGCCAGGCATGGTGGCTCACACCTGTAATCCCACTAAATACTCAGATGATTCTGCTAAATGCTCATCACATCATCTCTGACTTCACTCTAAGAGATTGTTAATTTCATACCAAAGTCTTCAATGAAGCCTTACCTCATATCCAGCTATTTTGAGCTTTCTTAAGCATTAGCTCACTGTAGAGTTCCCACCTGTTTAGACTTGGAGAATGCCTATATCAGGCTAGCTACTTATACTAAAACCTGGCTGGACGTATTGGTTTACGTGTATGTAACTCCTAAGGCTTGACATCTGAAGTAGGTCTCGAGAGGTTCCTGAACTTGAAAAGAAATAGAGGAATGGCAGGGCACGTTGGCTCATGCCTGTAATTCCAGCACTTTGGGAGGTTGAGTAGGGCAGATTGCTTGAGTTCAGGAGTTTGAGACCAGCCTGGGGAAACCCTGTCTCTACAAAAAATACAAAAAATTAGTCGGACATGGTGGTGCGTGCCTGTAATCCCAGCTACCTGAGAGGCTGAGGCAGGAGAATCGCTTGAACCCAGGAGGCAGGGGTTGCAGTGAGCTGAGATTGCACCACTGCCCTCCAGCCTGGGTGACAGAATGAGATTCTATCTTAAAAAAAAAGAAAAGAAAAGAAATAGAGGAACAACCCAAGCAACCAGCAAATTGTGCTTACTCATGTGGACTCAGCCAACTCTTCCCCTACCCCTACCTATGCTTAATGTCAAAGAAAGGACTCCATATTTACAGAGAGGACAAGGAAATCTACTCCTTTCCTCTTTCTAGAACTGCTAAAGGCCATAGGAACTGAACACCTGGTTGCTGCTGAGGAAGGGCAAAGCCTGACTTGCACTTGGAGAGTTTGCCAATCTGTTTGTGGTAAGTTGATGTTATTTGTAATCATTCCCAGTGTGTGCCATGAAGAAGCTAGTTCTGATGCCAGAATCCCTCTGTCTCGGTGCCCAAAGTAGATCCTCTGATCCTCATTCCTTGCCCTGCCTCTTGCTTAATTTATGCAGCTCTGTTCTCAGACCTTGTAATAAACCTCCAACCAGTACCTGGCCCAACAAGCCACTTCAGACCCAGCAAACGGGTAAGTGGACATTACAGGAGGATGGCAACTCTAACGTGGGTTCTTCCTCTTTCATCTTGGGTAAGATTTGGGATAATTTGCTAACCAAAAGGTCTCAGCAGTAATAAAGCCTAAGCAGGAGACAAATCTGTTTCTGGGTTACAGGATTTGCATAATCTCCAACATGTATAGAGAAATGTTGAGGGTATGGGTATCTCAGATGGCCTTGCTGCCATTAGGAATCCAGAGAGAGGAAGCTATAAGGAAATTAATCATGCTCTGCTCTTCACTGCTCAAACCCTCTTCTCTGTGTTCTATTGAGATTGCTGATTTGCTCCTTAAGCAAGAGATTCACTGCTGCTCAGCATGGCTCAGACCAGCTCATACTTCATGCTGATCTCCTGCCTGATGTTTCTGTCTCTGAGCCAAGGTGAGATTCTTCCCCCACACCTCCCACAGCCCCAGCCCTGAAGCCTTCACTCCATCCTCATGCATATACATATGGGTTCACATGAGAAAAAGCAGAGTCAACATCAGGGGTTGTTTTGTGTTGTTCAGTGGCCTTTATTGCTGATTTCATCCCATTCAAAGTCCCAGCTACTCGGGAGGCTGAGGCAGGAGAATGGCCTGAACCTGGGAGGCAGAGCTTGCAGTGAGCCGAGATCACACCACTGCACTCCAGCCTGGGCAACAGAGTGAGACTCCATCTCAAAAAAAAAAAAAAAAAAAAAAGAAAAAAAAATCCTCACCTCATTAGAGAGTTAGAGATGGAACTTAGCATGACCCCTTATCAGTGACCACTGCAGTTGGCATTGGTTTATTATATTAATGCTATTCATGATGGGGGGCTTGGGGATGTCTGTATGTAGACAGTCATTAGCGGAATGGGGAACTGAGGGGAGCTTTGTGTGTAGAGAAACTGGACAGGCTTGAGAAAGGCAGAAGTCTGAGTCCGAGGCAGAAAAACCCTGAGCCCCATAAGTAAAAGGAACAATGGGACACATTTCATGAGCCTATTCATTGTGTGCTCTTGTCTTGAGCAAAGACATCTTGAGAGAGAAGAGGTAGGGTGCGGGAGGGCGGAAGTGACTAATCATCCACGACCTACTACATCTCTGTTCCTATAAAGGAACCTCAGAAGCTCCTACCGCACCATCCAGCCTTTGCCCTGCTCTGAGGGTCTTTCTTAATTGTTCTTTCTTTTCCAGGCCAAGAGGTCCAGACAGACTTGCCCAAGGCCCGTTATCAGCTGCCCAGAAGGCACCAATGCCTATGGCTCCTACTGCTACTACTTTAATGAAGACCTTGAGACCTGGGTTGATGCAGATATGAGTGAGGAGAGAAGTGTGGGAAGGGAGGCTCATGAAGGGAGGGGAAGCTGCCACTCTCCAGTGTGTTCAGTGGCTGATATGAGATGAGACTAATCCCCTCCCTATCCAATCATCAGCCTAAAACTTTCCAATCTACTTTATCCCATCATTCAGCACAGAGATGCTGGTGGTCAGTGACAGCATCATCAGGGACATTTCTGTGCTGTCCTTTTCCTGACACAGCCTCTGGGAGGGCCCAGTATATCCCCTACACTTTCCTCCTCCAATGAGTGCTCCATTTGCTTCTCCAACAGCTCTACTGCCAGAACATGAATTCAGGCAACCTGGTGTCTGTGCTCACCCAGGCTGAGGGTGCCTTTGTGGCCTCACTGATTAAGGAAACTAGCACTGATGACAGCAATATCTGGATTGGCCTCTATGACCCCAAAAAGGTCAGTCTGCAGCCTCTTTTATCTCTTGATTATCAATTTTGAGAAGAAAGAGGGAAGTCTAAGGTTTGGGAACTCTAGAACCGGCTTTTATCCTTTCTTATTTTTAATAAAAGGGACTTCATAGATCCTATGATGTATGAGGTAGTGAGATTCAGTGTAGGCAGTAGGAGAGATGAGTGGAAACTGGATATCCTGAGTGTCCTGGGCATTCATTAATGCATAAACTCATATCTACTTCTAGGAAAGCATCTTTATATACCACCTCTTACCCATTTTATTATTGTCTTTCTTGAACAATATTTCTTTGTAGACTATATGCAAAAATATACTAGTTGAGGACAATCTACTGATGGCATTTGGGAGCCTGGTGTTATACTAAACAATACACCAACAACTAGTGAGCAACCACCAGTAATGGTGAATATGAGGGTCATGGGTCTCAGGAGAGAAAATAAGAAACCATGTTCTATAATGAGCTTTTTTTTTTTTTGTATCAACTTCAGAACATTTGTCATTTTGTGTGAGAGTGGGATAGAATTGGACATTCCAGGAAAGGAGAGTCTTAAGGCAAAAGCAGAGGAAAAAATGTTCTATTCATGGGAACAATAAGGTTTATTCTTGCCTTATGTTTGGCCTGTTACTGAGTGTACACACAGGCCAGGTGTTTCTCTTTCCAAGTCACCTCTTTCCCTCTTCTGGCCTTTCTCCATCTAGAATCGCCATTGGCACTGGAGCAGTGGGTCTCTGGTCTCCTACAAATCCTGGGTCATTGGATCCCCAAGCAGTGTCAATCCTGGCTACTGTGTGAGCCTGACTTCAAGCTCAGGTAAAAGGCAGAGAATCCATCCACTTGTTTACCGTTCCCTCCTGCTTAGCTCTGGGGATGAACATAGGAAATGGGGAAGAGATGAGGTAAATCCTCATCCAGGAAATGGTGAAGTGCTTTTTCTTGTTTCTTGTCCTGACTCCTAGATCCAGAGAGGGGCCCCACTCCTTTCAAACCCCTCATTCTGACTCTTCTCATTGTGTTGTAGGATTCAAGGGATGGAAGGATGTGTCTTGTGAAGAAAAGTTTTCCTTTGTCTGCAAGTTCAAACACTAGAGGCACTGGAAAATGGATGTATAGAAGTGATCCTGCAATTACTATAGAGTCAAAAATTAAACTAGACCACATCTCCAACTCAGTTCAAACCCTGTCTTCTCTGCTGAATTTGCATTGATAACCTTCAGTACCTTACCCACCCCCCAGTCTCTGGAGCCTGAAATAATAAAAATAAACATGTTTTCCTCATTGTGCTGTCTGTCTCCTGCATTTGTTCATTCCACAGCCTATGTCTGAATGGTTGGGGTTGGAGTGATTGTAACATTTCAGAGCTTGCTTTTTCCTGGCTACTTTTTAAAGGCTCATTCACATATCATGCCTGTTGCACTTACGAACGTGTCATGGCCTTTCTTATGACAAGAAGATAAAGATTTCAGCCATATCCTACATGTTACTATGGACCTAGTTTGTGTTAAATAAATAATTGGATTGTTGATCTGGAGATGGCTGGAATATTTTGTAAAATGAAAGTACATCTATTCTCAAATATGCAGGTTGATTTCATGACTGAAGTGATAATTAAAGAAGAATTGTCAGGTATAGAGAGAGGACTTCATTGGCGGTAGAATAGCTAGAGGTTGTGAGGCATTGAACTCAGCACTGTCCTATGAAAGCCTAAAGGAAAACCAGACCAAAATCATGTCGATGAAAAGAGTCAAACTCTTTAGAATATTTGAAGAGATATGAGTGACCAATGGCCTGTGACACAGCCCTCAGGAGATCCTGAGAACATGTGCCCAAGGTGGTTGGAGTAGAGCTTAATTTACACATATTAGGGAGACATGAGACATCAGTGAAATACATGTAAGGTGTACAAACATTGGTTCGGTCTGGAAAGGTAGGACAACTGGGAGCTAGGGGTGATGAGGATAGTGCTTCCAGGTCATAGGTAGATTTACAATTTTTCTGATTGGAAATTGGTTGAAAGAGTTAAGTTATTATCTAAAGACCTGGAATCAATAGAAAGTAATGTCTGGATTATGGTGAAAAGAGGTTGTGGAAAACAAAGTTTTATCATGCAAATGAAGCCTCCAGGCATCAGGCTTCAGAGAGAATAGATTGTCAATGTTTCACATCAAACTTAAAGAATCTATTCTATCAGTAATTCCAAAAGGGATAGGGTATAACAAAGCATGTCTGAACCCTACCCACTATCATGGCCTGAACCAGTCCCCTCAGGTTAGCCTTGGAATGCCCTTTCCAAGAGGAGGAGTCCATTCAGATGGTTGGAGGGCTTAGACTTTTATTTTTGGTTCATACTCAGCTGAAATCTACCCACACATGGAGGATTTAAAGCAGCCCCAGTCAGAGGGGAATTTCCAATCCCAGTGGTTGGAACTTGAATTTCTGCACACCTCACCACCACAGGCCAAAGTGCTCTGTGCTCTAAATAAACTTGAAAGGCAGTCTGGGTCACGAGGACTGCAACTCTTAGGCAAGTCCTAGTGCTGAACTGGGCCCAGCGGACACTGGTGGGGGGTGGAGAATGAGATCTAAAGAATCACCAGCTGTGGTGGCAGCTGTGGTGGCTAAGGGAGTGCTGGCATCACCTCTCCCCCTAACACCTGGCTGCAAAGCTTGCGGCTTCAAAACAGACCCCTTCTTTCTACTTGAGGAGAGGAGACTGAAGAGTGGGGAAGACTTTGTCTTGAATCTTGGATACCAGCTCAGCCACAGTAGGATAGAAAACTGGAAAGAGTCATGAGGTCCCTGTTCCAAGCCCTAGCTCCAAGCCCTGGCTCCTGGCAGATATTTCTAGACACACACACACATTTCTAGACAACGTGCTGCCTTGAAGGGAAGGGCCCAGTCCTAAAAGCATTCATCATCTGCTAACTGAAGAGCCCTTGGGCCCTGAATAACCAGCAGTGATACCCAAGTACTGAGTCAAGGGACTTGGGTGAGCCTCTAAGAATTGCTCACTTCACGGGAGACTCAGCACATTACCGCTATGGTGGCTATCAGGTGAAATTCCTTTTGCTTGAGAAGAACACAGGGAAAAGTAAAGTGGACTTTGTCTTGCATCTTAGGTAGCAGCACAGTCACAGGGGGGTGGAGCACCAAGTGAGCTGTTAGGATCCTCGATTCCAGGATTTGATTCTTGGACAGCATGTCTGAACTTGCCCTGGGCCAAAAAGTAGCCCACTTCCCTGAAGGGTGAGTCCCAGGCCAGGCAACTTTCACCATAGCTGACTTAAGAGCCCTTGGGACTTAAGGGAACATTGGGTAGAATGCAATACTCCCCGTGGCCTGTGGTGGCAGAGGCTACAGGAGGAAGCTCCTCTGCCTTTGGAAAGAGTAGAGAAGAATGGAAAAGACCTTGTCTTGTGGTTTGAGTGCCAGCTTAGCCAAAGTACAATAGAGTATCAGATAGACTTCTAATGTTTTTAATGCTCATCCCTGCTACTGGAAAGCACATCTGGACCTGCCCAGGGCTTAGGGAACCTTGCCACCCTGAAGTAAATTGTTTCCTGTGCTGCAAAGCTTTTGAACTTGATGCGATCCCATTTTTCCATTTTGCTTTGGTTGCCTGTGCTTGTGAGATATAACTCAAGAAATTTTTGCCCAGACCTATGTCCTGGAGATTTTCCCCAATGTTTGTTTGTTTATTCATTTGTTTTTGTAGTAGTTTCATATTTTGAGGTCTTATATTTAAGTCTTTAATCCATTTAATTTTTGTATATGGCCAGAGACAGGGTCTAGTTTCATTCTTCTGCATATGGGTATCCCATTTTCCCAGAACCATTTATTGAAAAGACTCCCTTTTCCCCAGTGTATGTTCTTGACACTTTTGTCGAAAATGAGATCACTGTAGGTGTGTGTAACAGTCACTTCTCAGTCCTTGGAGGAGTCGTCACTGCTGGCCTCATAGAATGAGTCAGAGGGAATTCGTCTTCAATTTTTTGGAGTATTTTAAGGATAATTGGTGTTCTTTTTTGAATGTTTGGTAGAATTCAGAATCTGCTCCTGAACTTTTCTTTTTTGGGAGACTATTTTTTACTGATTCAATTTTATTACTCATCACTCATTTATTCAGGTTTTCCATTTCTTCCTGATTCTATTTTGGTAGGTTGTATGTATCCAGGAATTTGTCTACTTCCTCTAGGTATTCCAGTTTGTTAGTGTATATTTGTTCAGTTAGTTTAGAATAACCAAGAATTATTAGTTAGTTTAGAATAACTTGATTAGTTTAGAATAACCAAGAATAAAAGAGAGAAAATATTTTATTGATTTTTATCCTTTTAAAAAAAAAACTTTTTGTTTTTTTGGTTCTTTTTATGTTTCTAGTGACCATTTTATTTATTTGTGCTCTGATATTTATTACTTATTTTCTTCTACTAATTTGGGGTTTGATTTGTTCTTATTTTTCTAGTTCCTTAAGGTGCATCATTAGATTGTTTATTTACAGTTGTTCTATTTGTTTGATATAGGCATTTATTGCTACAAACTTCCCTTTTAGCACTGCTTTTGTTGTATTCCATAGGTTTTGGTATGTTGTATTTTAATTTTCACTTGTTTCAAGATATTTGATTTTCTTATGAATTTATTCTTTGACTCTGCAGTCATTCAGGAGCATGCTCTTTAATTCCCATGTGTTTGTACAGTTTCCAAAGTAAAGTTTTCAATTCTTGTTATTAACTTCTAGTTGAATTTCATTGTGGTCTGAGAAAATACTTGATAGGATTTTGATTTTTTAAAGTTTGTTGAGACTTAGTTTTGTATCCTAACATATGATCTATCATGAAGAATGTTCCATGTGTTTATGAGAAGAATGTGTATTCTCTAACTGTTAGACCAAATGTTTTGTATGTGTAGTAGGTCCATTTGGCTGAGCATGCAGTTTAAATCCAATGTTTCTTTGTAAATTTTATTTCTAGTGATCTATCTAATTCTGAGAGTGGGAATGGGGTGTGGAATTCCCTGACCATTATTCCACTGGAATCTCTCTCTGTCCCTTTAAATCTAATATTATTTGCTTTATGTATTTTGGTACTTTGATGTTGGGTGTATTTATGTTTAGAATTATTATAGCCTCTTGCTGAATTGATCCCTTTATCATTTTATAATTAACTTCTTTGTCCTTTTTTACTATTTTAGATTTAAAGTCTGTTTCACCTGATACAAGTGTAGCTATTCCTACTTGCTTTTGGTTTCCATTTGCATGAAATATCTTTTTCTATTCATTTACTTTCAGCATTTTTACAGGTGAGATGAATTTATTATAGGTAGGATACAGTGGAGTTATTTTTCTAAAAATCCTTTCAGCCAGTTTTTTAAGTGGAAAGTATAATCTATTTACATTCAAAGTTTTTATTGATATTTTAACACTTATTCCTCTCATTTTATTAATTGATTTCTGATTGTTTTGTACATCTTTCATTTCTTTTTTTCCTCTTCATTGTTTATCATTGTGGTTTGGGGGCTTTCTGTAGTGATAACTTTTGAGTCTTTTCTCTTCCTTGTTTGTGTGTTTGCTTACTAGTGGTTTTGATATTGTTATGCTTTCATGATGGTAGATACTGTTCATTCACTTTTGGGTACAGGACTCCCTAAATCATTTCTTGTAGGACCAGTATAGTGATGTGAATCCCTTTACCTTTGGTCTGTGTGAGAAAGACATTATTTCTCCTTCATTTATGTAGCGTAACTTTGCTAAGTATAGGATCCTTGGCAGGCAGTTTTTTTTTTCTTTCAGCACTTTCAATATACCATCCCATTCTGTTCTGACTCTAAAGATTTCTTCTAAGACATCCACTGTTAGTATAAAAAGGATGACTTTGTAAGTGACTAAATGCTTTTATCTTGCTGTTTCCAGAATTATTTGTCTATGACTTTTGACAGTTTGACTATAATGTGCCATAAACTGTGTCCATTTGGGGATCTCTGAGCTTCTTGTATTTGGATGTCTAAATATCTTGCTAGACTTGGGAAGTTTTAATCGATTATTTCATTCCATTCGTTTTCCAACTCTTTCATTTTCTTTTCAACTTCTGAGACACCAAAATTGTGAATATTTGATCACTCTGTGTTGTCCCATATATTACTTAAGCTTTGCTCATTCTTTTATATTCCTTTTTCTCTATTTTAGCTTGATGTGACAAGACTTGCCTTTAAGTTCTGAAATTCTTCATTCTGCTTGACCTAGTAGTCTATTATTAAAAATTTGCATGTAATTTGTTTTTTAATTCAATGAATTACTCTGTTCCAGAATTTTTGTTTGGTTCCTTTTTATAATATCTACCTCGTTTGTAAATTTTTCGTTTATATCTTGAGTTTTTTAAAATTTCTTTATATTGCTTTTCAGTATTCTATTGTTTCTCACTGACATCTTTAATGTTAATATTTTGAATTCTCTTTTCTTGATTTTATAAATTTCTTTTTGATTGGGATCTATTACTGGAGAATTATTGTGTTCCTTTGGAGGTATCATGTTTCCCTGTATTTCCATGTTTTCTGTGTCCTTACTTTAATATCCATGCATCGGGTGTTAACAGTCAGTTTTTTCCAATCTTTCAAATTTGCCTTCATAGCTGAGGGCTTTTTTCTGAAAATGTATCTATGATGTTGCTTCAGTAGGGCACTTTAACAATGATTCTGGGTGCATCCAGTCGTGTAGTCTCTGTATGATATATTTGACTGTGTTAGTGGTGTTTGGTTTCCTTAACGGCTTAGGGTATGGTTGGAGGCAAAGACTGTGGTGAAGTTTTTCTGGTGTCACCAGAAAAGATGTCAGGTGAGCCAGTCTTTGGAATCCAGTGTTGGTAATGGTGGGCTGAGCATGCCTGTTCTCGGGCTCCAGGTTGGCATATGCTTGCACAGGTTTTAGCAGGTCAAGGCAGGTTGATTCTTGGGACTCCAGGTTGCTTGCTCAGGTGCTACAAATGATAGTGGTAGGCCAGGCAGATGGGCTTGTTTTCAATTCCCTGGGCTATGGGTATGGCATTGGTGATGAAAGTAACAGTAGTGGGACCATCTTCTGAGACCCATACAGTTTGCACTGGTGTTAGCAGTGGCTGCAATGGGCTGGGCAGACCAGTCCCCAGACCTTCAGGTGATATGTGCCGGTGGGCACAAGCTGTGGTGACAGCAGCAGGTTGGATGGGTCTGACCTCAGTCCCTGGAGGAGTTCTCATGCCAATTTATGGTGGACTGATTTGGGCAATTTTAAGTTCCCTGGATAGCATACTTGTGTACTGGAGAGGGTGAAGGGGTGGGCCTGGACTAGGCAGACCTGTCCTCAGCACCCCCTGCTAGTGTATGGAAATAGAATATGGCAAAAGTGATGGATGTCACTTCTGAGACTATATTACTAAAGGAATATAACTTTCAACCTGAATATGAAGAAACTACGTGTCACACTATACATATGCTAATTTTGAATTTCTGACATTTTTGGAGGGACTCTCATTTTTAATTTTGTAATTGATATAGACTTCTAGCTCTGTATTTTTATCTGATTCTGGTATAAAAGTTATAATATATTCAAGAAATGAACTATAGAAATTTCCTCATTTATAGGCTCTGCTGATGGTTTGTGTAAGGCTGGAATTATCTGATCTATGTAAGCTTATTCCATATTCATATCCTATGCCCTGTAAAACATTATGGGCATGGTTATTTAGTTTGACTCAGTTTCTATAGATTACATGCTGCTATTTCAGTTTATTAATGGCTACGAATCTATTCAGTTTTCTATTTTTTTGAGCTAGTATTTCTAGGAAATTCTATCCTAAGTTTCAAAATGTATTATAATAATTTATTCAAATTATTTTTTATTCCTTTTTATGACTGTGTATTATTCTATTGTGTACCTGTACCACATTTTCTTTATCCAACCCACCTGGAGGCAATTATCCTAAGTGAATTAACACAGAAACAGAAAAATATATATCACACATTCTCACTTATAAGTGAGAGCTCAACATTGGTTACACACAAACATAAACATGAGAGAAATAGACACTGGAAACTCCAAAAGGGGAAAGGGAAGGAAGAGGACCAGGGATGAAAAACTACCTATTGGGTACTATGATTACTATCTGGGTGATGGGATGGATGGGAGCCCAAATCTTGGCATCATGCAATATACCCACGTAACCAACCTGCACATGTAGCCCTTGAATCCAAATTTTTCAAAAACGTATATGCTTAGTGTTTTTAAAAAAATATTCTCTTGAGGAAAACTGCTGATGGGGAAGGCAACTTTTGACTTCTCAGAACTTAAAGAAATCCCCCTAATGACTTGACAGTGAGCAGGCTCCTATAGACAGAGCCTTGCAGATAAAATCCTTTCAGTCAAGGTCCACCTGGTTCAGTCATGAATATGATTCAGCTACAAATATTACAAAATTAAAATTTAAAATGGCTAAATAAGATTGAAATGTATTTATGTCATGTTAAGAGATGTACAGGCAGGCTATGAAAGTTTCACAATTATCAGCTAACCTGTCCTTTTTATCCCTCTAAACCATTATCTTTTGCATGTAAATAATCCCTACAAACTTCTTTCATGTTCTAAGAAGGCTGCCAGTGCTCCAGCTACCCAGGCATCTGACAAGAGGAATAGAAGAAAGACAAAATGGCCCATATCACAGTTTTTAACTCTCTTTTAAAAGAAAACTTTTCATTCCACAAAAGTGTATATCTCAGATACACATATCTCATTTATAAAAATGTAATTACATTTAAGTACTCTGATGCATAAGACCTTAAAAAGAATGTTCTTGCCGGGCACAGTGGCTCACGCCTGCAATCCCAGCACTTTGGGAGGCCGAGGCGGGTGGATCACAAAGTCAGGAGATCGAGACCATCCTGGCTAACACGGTGAAACCCTGTCTCTACTAAAAATACAAAAAATTAGCCGGGTGTGGTGGTGGGCACCTATAGTCCCAGGTACTCGAGAGGCTGAGGCAGAAGAATGGCCTGAACCCAGGAGGCAGAGCTTGCAGTGAGCTGAGATAGCATCCCTACACTACAGCCTGGGCGACAGAGCGAGACTCCATCTCAAAAAAATATATGTATGTAATAATAATAATAATAATAAAATGTTCTTTATTGTGATACATTGACACATCATGTAAATTCTTGCTTATGTCATTAGTGAGGAAGAGGTGATAGATACCAGGTAGGCATTCTTCTAGTTTTAGTTCATTTTGTGTGCTATAACAGAATGAAATAACTGAGATTGGGTAATTTTTAATGAGCACAAATTTATTTTTCTAATTTTTTGAGACAGGGAAGTCCAAGATCAAGTTGTCAGATTTTGGTGAGATAATTTTTGCTACATTGTGGCATATACGCAGAATATACAGAAAAATGTATCACAGTATTTGCCTAGAGAATTTATAACTTTTTAAATAAAACTAATAATATTAAACAAAGATGACAAAAGTTGACATTATTTATTCTACTTGGCAGGTTCTTAGGTGTTTGTTACGTTAATCCAACTTATTTCTGCATTTAGTAAAAATATTTATGCTATCTTACAAGCCTATAGCCAGGTTAAGATATCTTTTTTCTTATAAATAAGAGAGTCAATCATATTCTTCAGACTTAACAAAAGATACAGTAGGTAGGAGTCCAGTATACTTGGTACCATAATAAGTGTATCTTGCAAAAAAAATGAACAAGTAATTAATAGTTTAAAATTAAAACAAAAAATTCTTTGTGGCATAATTTTTTTAAATATGAGAGTTCTTCTTTACTTCAAGAAGACTTTAAGCAAGCAAAAACATTCCAGATATAAAAGATCTAATACTTTAAAATACATTGTAACTGGCATGATATAAAACAGAGAGAGATTCAGTTCAATACTGTATCAACAACTGACACAGTATTCCCATAAAAATCTTTATTGCTACCAGTATCTGGAAACACATTGAGATGTCATTAACTTTATTGCTTGCACATGTGAGTGGCCAAATTCCGCATGTAAGGTAATAAAACTGATATCTTTACCTGGCAGCTACTTTGTTCCAAAGTGATGCCTTTTGCATATAAACTGTATTTCCTATCTGTTCAAGGTTTATCTCATTGTCCTCCAGAAAACAAGGCCCTTCCTGTGACATAGTTTTACAAGATTCCAAGAAGCTCATTTCAGGTCTTTCCCATCATATTCCCTCTAACAGTCTTCTTGTATATGGAAAGCAGTCTCCTGGAAATCTAGTGTTAATATGTCCTTAAGTGGGGAAACTTTCTGATAAGCCTCCAATAACCCCAAGAAAGTTCCAAGGCTATGGCTGATTCTAGGTGCTGTCTGACATTTTCCAAGAGGTATTCTCTGCTTTCCACCCTTGTAATTGAGATTTTAGACATATAAGAGAGAGATAATCTCCCACTTGTTTAAATCCTTGGCAGGCATGTAAATAATAGCCTGTCTGCAAACTTTAGACTGGAAAAGAAAGGAGCTGAACAAATACCAAATGCAGCAAGGACATTCCATGGTCTGCTGTGTTCTGCAGGTGTAAGGAAACCTACTTATAAGTTAGCCTATTCTGCTTCACAAGAAACCTCTGATTTTTAAACATTAGTTTTCATCACATGCTCTCTATGACAGGCACAATTCTAAATGCTTGCCTAATTAAAAACCATTTAATCCCCATGAGAACCTAATAATGTAGGTGCTGCTAGGAACCGTATTTGACACATAAAAAAACTGAAGGCAAGAGAAAGGCTAGGTAACTCTGCAAGATTAAAACAGCTACTAACACAGGAATAGAAAACCAAATATTGCATGATCTCACTTATAAGTGTGAGCCAAACATCAAGTACATATGGACACAAAGAAAGGAACAACAGACACCGGGCCTACTTGAGGATAGAAGATGGAAGGCAAGTAAGGACTGAAAATCTACCTGTCAGATACTATGCATATTACCTGGGTGATGAAACAATCCATACACCAAACTCCTGCAACACACAATTTGCCTATATAACAAACGTTCACATGTACCCCTGAACTTAAAATAAAATTTTAAAAAACCAAACAGCTTCTATGTGTTAGCACTAGGTTCAGACACATGGAGTTTAGCTTCAGGGCCATTCCCTGAGCTCCCAAAATACTGATTTTCCTCTACTTATTTCCACATGCAACTCATCCAGCTATCTGGATTCTGACTGATTTCAACACATAACCACCCACTGATCATGGCTCCACATGATCAGAGGCTCCATAAGAAAAGCTTAAAAAGTGAATAAATGTAAGACATCAAGCACCCAATTCTTAACCTGCAATTTAATTTGTCTTTTACACACACACTAGCACCACAAACCTGTGTGTGTGTGTGTGTGTGTGTGTGTGTTTGTGTGTGTGTTCCAGAAAGGAGGAATTGTTCTTTAGAATCCTCATGGCCTGGTCACCACATAAAAGTCCCACCTCTTAACATTGTTCCAATGGCAATTAAATTTCAACATGAACTTTGGAGAAGACAAACATTAAAACTGCAGCATCCTAGCTGCCTAAAAATCATGTATTTCTCAGGTACAAAATGTTTCATTTCATCCCAAAAGCCCCAAAAGTCTTAGCTCATTATAGTATCCTCTTAAAAGTCTAAGGTCCAGATTCTCATCTAAATATAATCAAAATCAGATACATGTGAAAGTCAAGTATGATTCATTCTGAGGCACATGTTTCTCCAGCTGTGAAATCAAGTAAGTTGTGTACTTCCACAATATAGTGATGGGACAGGCACAGGATGGACAGCCTCATTCTAAAAGAGAGAAATGGAAAATAAAAATAAATAATAAGTCTGTAATAAGTCCAATTCCTACCAAAGCAAACAACATTAAATCTTGAGGTTTGAGAATAATCGTCTTTGGCTCCAAGTCAAACCTTCTCTACACATTGGGGCGAGGGTTGGGCCCCCATGATTTTGCTGGGTGCATCCCAGGAAGTAGCTATCAGAGGTTAGAGTCTCTTGTATACAGCCCTCTACAGGTGGCATCTCACACTGCTGGATCTACAGTTAGGGTTTTGAAGAAAACCCACCCCTCAAAGTTCTACTAGAAATTGCCCTAGTGGACAAACTCTGTGGTGACCCTGTCCTTGTGTCAATTATTTGAGCCCTGAGCCTCTCTAAGGCATATTTTGAAATCTATAATAGGCAAGCCTACAAAATTAGCAACTAGTGGGCACTGCCAAGATTTATATCCTGCACCTTCTGGAATGGTGGATGTAGCCACATGTGAGATCCTTTAAAGCCACTTCTGAAATGGTAAGGATTGCTGCTCAGGAATGTAGGCATCAGAGACTTGAAGTAGCCCTGGGCATTGAGCATCAAGGTCTCAAGGGCTTCCAAGGTCCAGCTTTTAGTATAATTCTATCCCCTAGATATTGGCATTCTAGACCTGTGATGGGAGAAGCAGCACCAGTAATCTCCAAGATGCCATTGGGATCATTCTTCCATTGTCTTGATGAATTGTCTTGATGAAGAAGTAGCTGGCTTCTTCCATTTGTACTAATCTCTATATCAAATAGTTACTTGGCTATATTTTTGGTTTTCTCTTGTTACCTTGCCTTTTCTTTCTTAAAAACAAAGCAACCTTGAGATTTTTTTCAAATATTTACACTTTGTTTATCTTTTCACATAAATTATATCTTCTTTTTTTCATCAACTTTTATTTTAAGTTCCAGGGTACATGTGCAGAATATGCAGGTTTGTTACATAGGTAAACGTGTGTCATGGTGATTCCCTGCACAGATCAGCCCATCACCTAGGTATTAAGCCCAGCATCCATAAGCTTTAAGTTGCTTCTTTCTTCGTGAATTTTACTATTATTAGGTCAAAGAAGTCATGCAGCATCCTCAACAATTTGCTGCCGAGATATTTCTTTTAGCAAATATCCTAGTTCATGGTTCTTAAAGTCTGCCTTCACAAATTGCTGGGACACAAAGATAATTCAGCCAAGTTCTTTACCACTTTATATAAAGGATGGCCCTTCCTCCATTGCGCAATACCATGCTCCTCATTTCCATCTAAGACCTTATCAGAATTACTTCTAGTGTCTATGTTGCTAACAATATTCTGTTTACATTTACTTAGTAATCTTAGAGATGACTTAGGCTTGGCTGTTAGCTCTCCTTCTTCTGAGCCCTCATCAGGAAAGCCCTTAACTCTCTGTTAATGGCAATATAGACTTTTTCTAGCCTCTTCTTTCAAACCCATCCAGCCTCTGCTCATTACCCAGTTCCAAAGCTGACATATGTTTTTTTGTATTTGTTATGGTAAGAATACCACTTCTGGTACCAATTTCTATCTTAGTTTTTTTTGTGTGTGTGCTCCTAGAACAGAATACCTGAGAGAGGGAAATTTATAATTGACAGAAATGTATTTTCTCACAGCTCTGGATACTAAGTTCAACATCATGGCGCTTGCACCTGGCAATGGCATTCTTACTGTGTTATCTCATGGTAAAAGGCTGAATGACAAAAAGGCAAAAGGAAATGAAAGGAGCCATCTTATAATGGCATTAATCCCACCCATGAGAACAGAAGCCTCATAGCTCCATTCTTTAAGGTAACATTACTTAGTAGTATTGCAATAGCAGTTAAATTTCGACAAAAGTTTTGGAGGGAACACATATTATAACCTTCTCTTATTTTCTTACCTTTTTGGTTCATCTGGACCCTGGCTAATATTCATCTCAATTAACATAATGGTATTTTTAAAAGGGTTATCTGGCTTCCTCTTTTACATTTTCTCTAATTCCATAACAAGACATCCATTATGAGTTGAGTTTAAATTTGTGGATTTACCATGTCTTTGAGGCAGGCCATTGTTCCTCTGAAGAAAGAATCTTTTCACATGAGAGAGAATAAAATCTGAGCTCCCAAACTCCACCTCTATTCTTAAATCTCAGATTTTTTTTCGTTTGTTTTGTTTTGTTTTTTGTTTTTTGAGACAGAGTCTCGCTCTGTCGCCCAGGCTGGGGTGCAGTGGCGCAATCTCGGCTCACTGCAAGCTCCGCCTCGCGGGTTCACGCCATTCTCTTGTCCCCCTCGCGAGTAGCTAGGGTGCCCGCCCTACAGGTGCCCGCCACCACGTCTAGCTAATTTTTTGTATTTTTAGTAGAGACGGGGTTTCGCCGTGTTAGCCAGGATGGTCTGGATCTCCTGACCTCGTGATCCGCCCTCCTCGGCCTCCCAAAGTGCTGGGATTACAGGCGTGAGCCACCGCGCCCGGCCAAATCTCAGATTTTAAGGCAGTTTATATTTGTGCTAGTCTGTGGCTAATCTCAATGTGTGTTTTAAAAGCCCAATGTTGTTTGGCAGATGATGGCTCTGACCATGGCTATATGCTTAGCTTTTCATGTTTTAGGGTTCAGGGATCCATTACTCCTGCAGAAGATAATTCACTCAGAAACTGAGGATCAGAATCTTTGGAGCTTTCCCTAAACCAAATTTGGCACTTCAGCCCATAGGCTTATAATGGACAGTTGACAACAGTCCTTGATGAGTGATTCCTCCTTGGAAGTCTCACAAAAATAAGTCAAACCCCACTGGCAACAAGTCAACTGGTCCAGAGACTGCAAAGTAGAGACAATGTATTCACAAAACAGAGTTTGACTTTGTTTCTCTGTGAAGTGTATAAATGGAGGAAGTGGGATGGTGGTTAGGAAACCTGAGAGACTATAGACACTCAGAGGAGGATATGGTATAACTCCAGCTTCCATGTGGAGATGAGCTTGTCGATGGGAAGCTTTTACAAAATAACCATAAAGTAAAATAGCTGCTGGAGCCCGCAGGGAAAGGAGGGGCAAAGTGGTGGAAGGAATAGCAGACTGGGAAGTGGATTGGAGTTTCAGCATTTTGTTTAATCACTAATGGACAGTGGTTCTCTTTGGAGAGGAGGGATCCAATTTTAGTGTCTGAACTAGACAATAAAATTCTCTGAATACCTGTCTCCTTATGAGAGGGAGTGGAACAATACGTGATCCCATCTACCAATAACTTTCCATTCTTACCAGTTGTGTCAGAATTTTAGAACTTTTGCAGGGTGGGCGATAGAGCAGAGAAACAGAGAGCACAGACCCTGGTGTCAGGTTCATTGGGTCTGAATTCTAACTATGGTACATATTGTGGTTACTGTGTGACCTTGGGCAAGTTAATCCACCTTTCTGTGGATAAGGCTTTTTTAAAAATTTATTTATTTATTTATTTATTTATTTATTTATTTATTTACTAAGGTAACGTCTTCTATGTAGGGATTTTTTTTTTTTTTTCTTGAAACGGAATCTTGCTCTGTTGCCAGGCTGGAGTGCAGTGGCGCTATTTTGGCTCACTGCAACCTCCGCCTCCCAGGCTCAAGCGATTCTCCTGCCTCAGTCTCCGAAGTAGCTGGGACTACAGGCGTGCGCCACCATGCCCAGCTAATTTTTGACGGGGTTTCACCATGTTGGCCAGGATAATCTCTATCTCTTGACCTCATGATCCACCCATCTTAGCCTCCCAATATGTAGAGATATTTTTTAAAAGTTAACATATTTGACACATGTACAAATATTTCTCAGAACATGAAAATTGTAATATACATGTTTGTGCAAATGGAATAATATAACAGAAATATTCTAAACTACTATATGAAAGGGTGTATTTGAAGGTATTATGAAGGTACATAGAGAATTATAGTTTCAGCTTTAATCATCACTGTTATGTGCTTAGCAGAAAGCCAACAGTGTTAAGAGTGCCTTTGTTGAATGCATCATCACCATCATCACTCTCTTCCTCCTCTTTATCCTCAAGGTATCTGGCAACAGTTCTGAAGAGGCATAGAGTTGATTTATTACTTTGGGGAAATGAGGTGTAAGATGCAGTCCCCAGAAACCTTCAGCTTCTTCCATGGGAGTTTCTCTTTCCACAGGATCCTTTCAGGACACGCCTAGTCAGTAGAGGAGGCCTCCATGGTAAATGAAGTTAATATTCCATGAACTTCTGTCTCTCCCATTCCCCACTGCCCCAAGCAGGATGGCCCACATCTTGTCCTGCTGCTGCCCTTGTCCCTTGTCCCACAGATGGTCCTGCTCAAGGCTCACACCACTCACTGACCCTCCTCCCAGAGTCCTACCTTCACACCCATCATCATTATTCCTGGAAGGTCTCTGCTTCTTCCTGGGCTGCTCAGGGCCATGAGAACTGGACATCTGGTTGCTGCTGGGAAAGGACAAAGCCCATCTTTGACTTGCACAGTTTGCCAAGCTGTTCGTGAAAGAGGACTTTATATGTGACCATTCCCAGGGTGTGCCAGGAAGAGCTCCCCCTGATGCCAGAATTCCCTTGTGTTGGAGCCATCTGTAGGGTCTCTGAGCTTCTACCCTTGCCCTCTGCTTGGAATTCAAATTCAAAGCTCCCTTTGCAGTAGGAGGGATCCACAGGAAAATAGCTTCTGTTGTGGATTTGAGGAACTTACAACTTCTCTATAAACTCTATACTCAAATAAATACATTAAATAACTGAGGCCTTGATAGAGTAGGTATTTCTGACTATTCAGTGATGCAAGATTTAGAGTAGGGAGAGGTCCTGGATAGTTTTATGTAATAGCTTTTTCTTTTCTTTTTCCTTTTTTCCTTTCAATGTTTTAATTGGCCTATAATAATTGTACATATTTTTCAGGTTCACTGTGATATTTCAATACATGTATACTATGTGTAATAAACCAGCCAGGGTAATTAGCATATCTATCCCTTCAAACATGCATCATTTCGTTTGTTGAGAATATTCAAAACTCACTCATCTAGCTATTCAAAAATTTACACAAAATTGTTATAAATTATAGCCGCCCTGTAGTGCTATAGGATATTAGAACCCATTCCTCAGATGTGGCTGTACTTTTGTATTCCTTAACCAAGCTTTGGCTGTCTTCTCTGTCCCCTTCTGTGACTTTAGTAACCACTATTTCACTCTCTACTGCTATGAGATCCAAATTGTTAGCTTCCACATTTGAGCTAGAACATGTGGTATTTATCTTTCTGTGCCTGGTATTTTCCTGAATCTTTTTGTGTCTTTCATTTCTCTGAGCAAGTGCTGAGACGTGAGAAAGGGTGAGGTGGGAGCCCTAAGTTTCTGCTCTTCCAAGTCTTCTCCAATATTTCAAGTTATTTGACCACACTGGTTTGTGACTTCAGGTCAGAACTGTGTTGTTAATATATGTTTAAAAAAAAAACAAATAAATTGTGGGGTAGATATGGGTGCTTGATGTCTTATATTTATTCACATTTTAAGCTCT
Source organism: Pongo abelii (assembly GCF_028885655.2). Taxonomy (NCBI): domain Eukaryota; kingdom Metazoa; phylum Chordata; class Mammalia; order Primates; family Hominidae; genus Pongo; species Pongo abelii. The sequence continues at coordinate 53,113,972 of NC_071997.2, read as the reverse complement.
TCTTATGTTGTCTCTGGCCATGGCCATGATGAGTTTGTGGTTATTAAATCAGTCCTCAGAGGCCCAGATGGGTTGAACATGGAAATTACTTAATAAAAGAAACTCAGGTAGTTGGAATAACAAAGTGACCCTAAAGCAAAACTGCTTGTGTTGAATATAGTTCCAATAAATATCTGCCATTTGAATTGGTTTAGTTACTTAGTTCTTCTCTGACCCTCAGTCTCTTCATTTGTTAAGTATGGTTCTTAATAGGACCTATATTATTAGGACGTCATGTGGATTAAGTAGGTTCCTGTTAGTCAGCATTAGAATAGTCCCTGGCACAGAGAGCATGCAATGAAAGTTTGTGTTAAACGGCCAGATGCAGTGGCTCATGCTTGTAATCCCAGCACTTTGGGAGGCCGAAGTGGGTGGATCACCTGAGGTTAGGAGTTCGAGACCAGCCTGGCCAACATAGTGAAACCCTGTCTCTACTAAAAATACAAAAATTATCCAGGCGTGGTGGCTTATGCCTGTAATCCCAGCTACTTGTAAGGCTGAGGCAGGAGAATCACTTGAGCCTGAGAAGCGGAGATTGCAGTGAGCTGAGATGGCACCACTGTACTACAGCCTGGGTGACAGAGTGAGGATCCATCTCAAAAAAAAAGAAAAGAAAAAAGAAAAAGAAAGTTTATGTTAAATAAAACAGAGGTTTCCTGTGAAGCAGAAGAGGCTAAGTTATAAGTAAGTTTTCTTTATGCCTGCAGAACACAGCAGACCAGGGAAAGTCCTGAATGTATCTTGTATTTCTTGAGCTCCTTTCCTCTCCAGTCTAAGGTTTGCAGACAGGCTTCTATTCACACGCCAGCTAAGTATTTAAACAAGAGGAAGATTATTTCTCAATAATGAGTCTAAAATCTCTATTACAAGCATCAAAAGCAGAAAATACCTACTGGATGATGGCCAGTAGCTCCATCTATCACTCACAGCCTTGAAACATTCTAAGCCATATTGAGTCTTATCAAGAAATTGCCCCACTTGGGCACATATTAACCCTAATGTCCATGATAGTCGTTTCTATCTGTGAGAAAACTAACGTAAGGAATAGATGGGAAAGGCCTGAAATGAGCTTCTGGGAATCTTATAAAACTAGGTCAAAGGTCCTTGAAGTTCCTCAGAAAAATAAGGAAAATATTAAAGGGATTGAATGTATGGCTTTCCTGAAAAAGGAATTTCTTTGGGACCAAGGCTGCTACCAATTTATGTCCTAAATTTTGTTATCTTGCATGTGGAATTTGGCCAGTCACCTATGTAAGCAATAAGTGCAGTTTCTCAATGGATTTACCACTACTGGGGACAATAAAGATTTTTATGGGAGTACTTTGTCAATTGTTATTTGTTTTGAATCTCTGTCTGTTTTATGTCTTCCTAGTTGTAACATATTTTATTGTGTATTTTAGAGTATTAGATCTTTTATACCTGGACAGTCATTTCTTGTTTGAAGTTATGTTACATTTAGAAAAAATCTCATATTTTAAAAATATTTATTATAAAGACATATGCATACATATGTTCATTGCAGCATTGTTCACTATAGCAAAGACATGGAATCAACCTAAATGCCCATCAATGATAAACTGAATAAAGAAAATGTGGTACATATACACCACGGAATACTATTCAGCCATACAAAAGAATGAGATAATGTCCTTTTCAGGGACATGAATGGAGCTGGAGGCCATTATCCTTAGCAAACTAACACAGGAACAGAAAACCAAAAACTGCATGTTCTCACTTATAAGTGGGAGCTAAGTGATGAGAACAGTTGAACAAATAGTGGGGAAAAACACACACTGGGGCCTTTTGGAGGGTGGAACATGGGAGGAGGGAGAGGGTCAGCAAAAATAACTAAGGGTACTAGGCTTAATACCTGGGTGATGAAATAATCTGTACAACAAACCCCCATTACACAAGTTTACCTCTGTAACAAACTTGCACTTGTACCACTTCACTTAAAATTAAAGTTAAAGAGTGGGCGCGGTGGCTCACGCCTGTAATCTCAGCATTTTGGGAGGCCAAGGCAGGTGGATCATGAGGTCAGGAGATCGAGACCATTCTGGCTAACACGGTGAAACCCCGTCTCTACTGAAAAAAAAAAAAAAAAACAACTTAGCTGGGCGTGGTGGTGGGCGCCTGTAGTCCCAGCTACTCTACTCGGGAGGCTGAGGCAGGAGAATGGTGTGAACCCAGAAGGCGGAGCTTGCAGTGAGCTGAGATTGCACCACTGCACTCCAGCCTGGGTGACAGAGCGAGACTCCATCTCAAAAAAAAAAAAAAAAAATTAAAGTTAAAAAAAAAAAGAAAATACTATGCCATAAAGTATTTTTATCTTAAATTTTAAAAAAATTAATTGCTTGTTTAATTTTCACAAGATAAATATGTCATGGTACCAAGTATACTGGATGCTTCCCTACTATATCCTTTGTTAATGGAAGAATATGTCTGAATCTCTTATTTATAGAAAAAAATAGGAATCATTCTCTGGTTGTAATCATTTTAAAAGGTATAACTACTTTTTGTAAAAGCAGAAAAAAATTTGGATTAATTTAACAAACACATATGAACCAGTGAGAATAAACAATGTTAACATTTGTCATCTTTGTTTAATATCATTAGTTTTTGTTTTTATTTTTTGAGACAGTTCCCTGTTCTATCACCCAGGCTGGAGTGCAGTGGCACAACCACAACTCACTGCAATCTCAACTTCCAAGCTCAAACAATCCCCCACCTTAGCCTCTTAAGTAGCTGAGACTAGAGGCATGTGCCACCATATCTGGATATATATATATATACATATATATATACTTTTTTTTGTAGAGATGGGGTCTTACTGTGTTGCCCAGGCTGGTCTTGAATTCCTGGGCTCAAGTGATCCTCTCATCTCAGTCTCCCAAAGTGCTGGGATGACAGGCTTGAGCCACCACACCAGGCCCATCATCAGTTTTTATATAAAGAAAAAAAAACCTTAAAATTGTTAGGCAAATATTATGACAAATTGTAATATATATTCTTACATTTCAGATTTTTATTTTTTAAACTGTATGAGAATTAATTAATAAGTAAAATTTAGTATTAATCTGTCTTTTAAAACCATATATAAAGTTTATCAAATAGCTTATAACTTCTTGCAATTGAATTTTTGTATTCAATGTTATGGCTTTGATACTAGTCCAAGTTGAAATATAGCTATCTACTTTATTCGATTTAAATTCTGTTTAGTATTTTATTATATTTTGTTAATCCATTTGTCCCAATTCATATACTTATCTCTCTTTCTGTGAAAATTCAGGTTAGTTTTTTCTTCCTAATTTTGCATTCTGATTGGCTTTTATTACCTGAATTATAAATGACTATTCTATGATGATTCTGATAAATATTCAATTTCACCACACAATCTTTGACTTCATACTAACAAACAGTTGACTTCACATGGACAATTTCAGTGAAGGCTGACTTTATATTTAGCTCCTTTAAGCTTCCTTAGGCATAAGCTCTCTACAATTCTCACATTGAGAATATCTGTATTTTGTTAGCTCAAACCTTGTTAGACATGTTAAATGTTTAGAAATGTAAATTTAACCTACCTCTTGAGGTAGGTCTTGAGAGGTTTGTGAGCCTAAAAAGACATGGAGGAACCACTTAATGCCACAAGCACATTGTTCTAAATTATTTGGAATCAGTTAATTCCTCCCCATCTCTTAGCCATGCCTGACACCAAAGAGGAGCCTCTAAATTTACAGGCAATAGAAGGAAATCTACTGTTCTCTGCTCCTCTCTGCATTACTAGGGGACATGGGAGCCCTCAGTTGTTTTCTGCTGAGCAAGAGCAAAGTCCACCTTGGACTTACACAGCTTGCCAAATTGTTTTCCAGAAGGGGACCTGAGTTGTGACCACTCCCAGTGTGTGCCAGGAAAAGGCTCGTACGGGTGCCAGAATCTCTTACTGTCAATGCCCTCTCTAGGTCCCAAAACTCACCATTTGCCCCCACCCCTTTTGCTTAAATGACGTGGTTCTTATCTCAGATCCTGATATAAAGCTCCTACAGCTACCTGGCCTGAGAAGCCAACTCAGACTCAGCCAACAGGTAAGTGGGCATTACAGGAGAAGGGCACTTCTAACAGGCACTGTAGATCTAAAATCTTCTGGAAGATACAGCATGAGTTTCTGTCCAAGAGGTTTTAGCTATAATGAAGCCTCAGTGGGATCCAAAGTTGTTTTTCAGTTACTGAGTCTGTATAAATCCCCACTCTCAAGAGAAACATTTGAAGGTATGGGTGTCTCAGAGGACCTTCCTGGTCTCAGAAATTCTGAGAGGAGGTTTTAAGGAAGGTAATAGATGCTTTCCTCTCCATCTCTCAGAACCCCCTTCTCTGTGTTCTCCTATAGAGATTGTTGATTTGCCTCTTAAGCAAGAGATTCATTGAAGCTCAGCATGGCTCAGACCAGCTCATACTTCATGCTGATCTCCTGCCTGATGTTCCTGTCTCAGAGCCAAGGTAAGATCTCTTTTCCACCAAGCAACTGTTTCTAGCCCTGAAGACTTCACTCTATCCCCAAGCATACGGGTCTACTTGAAAAAAAAAAAAAGCAGAGTCACCGTTAAGGGTTGTTTTGTGGTTTTTAGTGATCTTTATTGCTGATCTCTTCACGTTTATATACATCCACACCTCATTAAGGAGTTGCAGCTAGAATTTAAAATGACCCCTTGTAAGCGACTGCTGCAGTTGGCATGAGTTTATCTGATTAAATTTATACATGATGGTGGATTTGGGGATGTCTGTGTGTAGAGAGTCACTAATGGGGTGGAGAACTGAAGAGAGCCTTGTGTTCAGGGAAACCAAGACAGGCTTGAGAAAGTAGAAGCCTGAGTCCTTCAAGGTAGAAGAGCCTGAGCTCCAGACATAAAAGGGAAACTGAAGACTTGTTTCTTTGGCCTATTCATTCTATTTTTTTTCCCCTGATCAAAGAAACCAAAGAGAGAAGATGTAGGATGCAGGAGCAAAAGTGAGCAGTCATCCCATAATAGACTGGATTCTTCTGTTTCTATAAAGGAACCTCAGAAGCTCTTATTTCACCTTCAAGCCTTTTCCATACCCTGAGAGCCTCCTTTAATTGTCTCTTCTTTTTCAGGCCAAGAGGCCGAGACAGAGTTGCCCCAGGCCCGGATCAGCTGCCCAGAAGGCACCAATGCCTATGGCTCCTACTGCTACTACTTTAATGAAGACCGTGAGACCTGGGTTGATGCAGATGTGAGTGAGGAGAGCAGTGTGGGAAGGGAGGCTCATGAAGGGAGGGGAAGCTGCCACTCTCCAGTGTGTTCAGTGGCTGCAATGAGATGAGACTGAACCCCTCGCTATACTATCATCAGCCCCAAACTTTCCAATCTACTTTATCCCATTATTCAGCACATTCCCAGCACAAAGAACCTGGTGGTCAGTGACAGCATCATCATGGACATTACTGTGCTGTCCTTTTTCTGACCCATCCTCTTGGAGGACTCGGTATATCCGTCACACCTTCCTCCTCCACTGAGTGCTCCATTTTCTTCTGCAACAGCTCTATTGCCAAAACATGAATTCGGGCAACCTGGTGTCTGTGCTCACCCAGGCCGAGGGTGCCTTTGTGGCCTCACTGATTAAGGAGAGTGGCACTGGTGACTTCAATGTCTGGATTGGCCTCCATGACCCCAAAAAGGTAGGCTGCAGCCTTCTTTATCTCCTAATGATCAGGTTTGAGAAGTAAGAAGGAGGTTCAAGTTCTGGTCTCTTAAGTACCAGCTTTTATCGCTTTCCAGAAATCAGGCTGTTTACAGATCCTCTAATGTCCTGTGTAGCAAGGTGCACTGTAGATGATTGGAGATATAAGTGAAAGGCTGAATATCCTAGGTGTCCTGGTCATTCATAAATAAACTTATTCTGTTTACAGTCAACAAATCATCTTTATGCACCAACTTCTTACCTATTTTCTTACTGTCAGAGTCACAAGAGAGACTAGATTGCCGACTGTATAGAAAACGAGACTTGTGGTAAAGAATCTACTGCTGTACTGCTGGCATTTGGGAACCTGGTAGTATACTAAATAATATAATATGTCAACAACTAATGGTCAGCCAATGCTATGCTGGATATGAGGGTCCTGGGCCACAAAGACAAAAAATTAGGAACCACTTTTTAAGTGAGCTACTTTGGGTCTCTATGTCAAATTCATAACACTTATTTCTTGGTGAAACACAGTTAATGAGTTGGACAGTTCAGGAAAGAGGAAGTTTAGAGCAATAGCAAAGGAAAGGAAACAATATTTAGCAAGGTTTATTCTTCCTTTGTGTCTTAGCATGTTTCTGAGTGTGCACACAGGCCCAGTGATTCCATGTATTTTTGAGTGACCACTGCCTCTGTTCTGGCCCTTCCCCATCTAGAACCGTCGCTGGCACTGGAGCAGTGGGTCCCTGGTCTCCTACAAGTCCTGGGGCATTGGAGCCCCAAGCAGTGTTAATCCTGGCTACTGTGTGAGCCTGACCTCAAGCTCAGGTGAGAGGCAGAGAATCCATCCACCTGTTTCTGTTCTCTCCTGCTTAGCTCCAGGGATGGAACTGGGACTGGGACAGAGGAAAGGTGAACTCCTCATTAAGGAAATGGATGTTTGGTTTTTGTCCTGAGTCCTAAAGCCAGGAGGGTCATACTCTTTCTGGTCTCCCAATTCTAACTCTTCTCATTGACTTATAGGATTCTGGAAATGGAAGGATGTGCCTTGTGAAGACAAGTTCTCCTTTGTCTGCAAGTTCAAAAACTAGGGGCCGCTGGAAAATACATGTCTAGAACTGATCCAGCAATTACTACGGAGTCAAAAATTAAACCGGACCATCTCTCCAACTCAACTCAACCTGGACACTCTCTTCTCTGCTGAATTTGCCTTGTTAATCTTCAGTACTTTTACCTACCCCAGTCTTTGGAACCCTAAATAATAAAAATAAACATGTTTCCACTGTTGTGCTGTCTTACTGTGTCTGCTATTTCCACAGCTGATGCCTGGGTGGTTGAGATGAGAGTGATTACAACAAAGCTTTCTCTGGCCTATCCACTTTTTAAAAGTCCATCCACATACCATGCATATTGGAATTCAGTGTTTATGAACATATGTGGCTTTGCTTATGACAAAGTTAACAAGATGGAGATCGACCAAAAAATCACATGCTGGCATATCTCAAAGATATTTTGCATTCAGTTCCAGATCACTGTAATAAGGGTAATGTCACAGAAAAGCAAGTTACACAGGTTTTTTTTTTTTTTTGCTTCCCATTGCATATTAATGTTTTGTTTACACTATACTGTAGTCTATTATGTGAGCAATAACATTATGTCTAAAAAAGAAATATACATGCTTTAATGAAATAGTACTTTATTGCTAAAAAATGCTAACAATCATCTGAGCCTTCAGCAAGTAGTATTCTTTTGCTGGTGAATGGTCTTGCCTCAATGTTGATGGCTGCTGCCTGAGCAGGGCAGTGGTTGCTGAAGGTTAGGGTGGCTGTGGAAGTTTCTTAAAATAAGACTACAATGAAGTTGACTACATTGATTTGATTCTTCCTTTCATGAATGATTTCTGTATAGCATGTAATATTGTTTGATAGCATTTTTCCCACAGTACAACTTCTTTTAAATTGGAGTCGGCCTCTCCAAACCCTGCTGCTTCTTTATCAACTAAGTTTATATGTTGTTCTAAACCCTATGTTGTCATTTTAACAATGTTCACAGCACCTTTGTCAAGAGTGGATTCCATTTCAGGAAACCACTTTCTCTGCTCATCCATAAGAAGCTGCTCCTTATCCTTTCAAGTTTTATCATAAGATTGCAGCAATTCAGTCACCTCTTCATGCTGCATTTCTAATTTTAGTTCTCTTGATATTTCCACTACACTCACAGTTACTTCCTTCATGGAAATCTTGATCCTTTCAAAGTTATCCATGAAGGTTGGAATCAGTTTCTTCCAATCTCCTGTAAATAATGATATATTGACCTCCTGCCTTAAATCAAAAATGTTCTTAGTGGTATCTAGAATGGTGTATTCTTTCCAGATGGTTTTCAGTTTACTTTGCCCAGATCCATCAGAGGAATCACTATGTATGGCAGCTATAGCTGCGTGACATGTATTTGTTAAATAATAAGAATTGAAAAGTGAAATTACTTTTTGATCCCTAGGCTGCAAAACAGATTTTGTGTTAGAAGTGGGCATGAAAAAATCATAAATCTTCTTGCATATATCTGTGTTCCTAGGTGACAATGTGCATCATCAATGAGCAGTAATATTTTTGAAAAATCTTTTTTCTGATACATAGGTCTCAACAAGTAGGATTAAAATATTCAGTAAACTATGCTATAAACAGATACTCTCATCCAGGCTTTAGTGTCACAACCTTTATTATCTTAGCTAGATCTTCTGGATAACTTGCTAAAGCTTCTCCATCAACACTTGCTGCTTTACCTTGAACTTTTATGTTATGGAGACAGCTTCTTTCCTGAAGCCTCATAAACCAGCCTCTGCTAGCTTCAGACTTTTCTTAGGCAGTTTCCTCAACTCTCTCAGCCTTCATAGAATGTTGCTGACTTTCTGCAAGTCAGCAATAAGGACGTGATTTTTAAATTATTTGTGTGTTCACTGGAGTAACACTTTTAACTTTCTTCAAGAACTTTTCCTTTTTATTCACAACTTGGCTGTTTGGGACAAGTGGCTTCATTTTTAGCCTGTCTCAGTTTGGACATACCTTCCTCACTAAGCTCAATCATTTCTAGCTCTTAATTTAACTCAAATAATGTGCAATTCTTCCTTTCACTTGAAGAATTAGAGGCCATGGGAGTTATTAATTGGCCTAATTTCAATATTATTGTGTCTCTGGGAATAGGGAGGCCAGAGAAAAGGGAGAGAGCTGGGGAAGTGGCCAGTGAGTAGTCAGAACACACGCATTTATTGATTAAGTTCATAATTTTATATGTTTCATTGAAGCCCAAAATAATAATAGTAACATCAAAGATCACTGATCACAGATCACAACAGATATAATAATAATAGTAAAGTTTTAAATATTGCAAAATTACCAAAATGTGACCCAAAGACTTGAAGTGAGTACATGATATTGGAAAACAGCACTGATAGACTAGTTCAATGTAGAGTTGTCACAAACCTTCCACTAAAACAAAAACCAAAAATGCAATATCTGTCAAGCACAATAAAATGAGGTATGCTTGTATTCACATAAACCCAGTTCAAGTTACAGAAGTGATTGTTGATGGTCTACAGATGGCTGGAGTATTTGATATTCATGAGATATTTGTATAGCTATGGTCTGAGGATGTCGCATCTTTGCTCCACATGCAAATTGAAGCCACAACGGAAATGGTAATTTAAGGAAAATTTTCAGATCTGGAGTGCTGAATGCATAGTGGAATAACCTAGAGACTTGAAATCCAGCAACAGTTGTTACATGGCTCTCCTTGAATACATAATAAATCAATAAATAGTTAAAATATCCAGGCATACTTAGTTACCTCCTTGAAGATTATATCTCCAGATACAAATTCTGAAGTTCTGAGTCTAAGGAGTTTAACAAATTAATTTTGTGAAGACCCAATTCAGACCATAACACCATCCATATCAATAGTACCATTATATGTGATTTGATAAAACAATCTAATTAAAAAACACAGGTTGTTCGATTAAAACAACCACCACAATAACAAAATCAAGATCCAATTATGTGTTATCCATAGATCTGGCTTAAATTTACAGAGTTACTAAATGTTTTCTTTCAAGTGTTTGATAGTTTTATCTCTTAAATATAAATCTATATTTCATTTTGAATCAATCTCTATATACAGTGTAAGAAATAGAACCAAATGCATTCCTTAGCATATAGCTATTTTGTTGTTCCAGCACCATTTGTTAAAGGATATTCTTCCCTCTTGAATTTACATGATACAGTTGGCAACAAACAACTAACTATAAGGCTAGAAGTTTATTTCTGAAATCCGCATTCTATATCATTGATAATTCATGTTTGTCATTATGACAATTCTACACAATCTTTATTACTTTAGCTTTGTAATAAGTTCTAAAAATCTGAAACCGTAACTGTAATAATTTGTGTTCTTTACCAAAATTGTTTTGTCTATTCTTGACTAATATTGTTTTGGCTGTTCTGAATTTCCATATGAATATTAGGATCAACTTGACAATTTCTGCAAAAGGCAGCTGAGACTTTGATGGGGATTAAGACAAATCTATAGGTCAATTTAGAGAGTACTTTCACCTTAATATTTAGTCCCTGATCAATGAACACAAACTCTCTTTTCACTTATTTAGATCTTCTCTGCTTTCATTTAACAATGTTCTGTAGTTTCTAGTGTACAAGATTTGCATTTCTTAAAATGTTATTTGTTTTGATATTATTGTAATGAAAATGTTTTCTTGATATTATTTTAAATTGTTTCTTTCTACCATATGGTTTTTCCTAGAGAATATATCTTGTGTGTTCGAGAAGGATGTGTATTTTGCTGACATTAGGTGAAGCATTCATCCTATATATGTTTGTATGGTTTAGTGAATTTAGAATATATTTAAAGTGTTCTACTTTCTTGTTGAACTTCTAAGTGTTCTACCCATTAATAAAAGTGTGCATTGAAGACTCCAACTACTACTGTTCAATCACCTGTTTCTTCCTTCACTTCTCCCAGATTTTGCTTTATGCATTTTGGGACTCTGTTGTTATTTGTACAGGTATCTACAATTATTACATCTTTCTGAAAGACTAACCACTTTGTCATTATAAAATTCTCCTCCTTTCCTCTAGTAACACTTTATGCTTTAATGTCTAACATGTCCAGTAACATTTTTTGCTTTAGTGTCTAACATGCCTGTCGTTAGAACAGACATTTCAGTGTTCTTATGGTTGTGGTTTGTATGACGTATCTTTTCCTGATTTTTTACTTTCAAACTACTGTATCTGTTTCATGAAAGGGCCATATATGTGAAGCAACTGGCAAATGAAGGAGTAGATGAGAAGAGAAAGAACAAGGCAAACAAATCCAGTTTGTCAGTAAGGGGTGATTTATTAGAGAACTTACAGACAGAAGTGTGGTCTTGGTGGCAGCAAGACAGGCAGATCTCTGAACCATAACATCCCAGGCCCAGTGCTTATACACCATAGGGAAAGGGGGTGCATGCTTTCTAGGGACAATTAAAGGCAACCTTCCAGAACAAGGAAAAATGCTGTATGTGTCATAATTTGTAATTTGTATGATAATATTAAGGTTGCTTTGATCTAAAGGAAAGATTTAGAGTGAGTGCATATTCTTGCACCAAAGACAGTAAATAAGCCAGGCACAGTGGCTCACACCTGTAACCCCAGCTATTTGGGAGGCCAGGGGAAACGGATTGCTTTAGACAGGAGTTTGAGACCAGCCTGGGCAATATAGTGAAACCCTGTCTCTACTAAAAATACAAAAATTAGCCGGATGTGGTGACATGAGATGAGCCTGTCATCTCAGCTACTGAGGAGGCTGAGGCAGGAAGATCACTTGAACCCAGGGGGACAGAAGCTGCAGTGAGCTGTGATCATGCCACTGCACTCCAGCCTGAGTGACAGAAGCAAGACCCTGTCTCAAAAAAAGAAAAAAAAGGAAAGACAGTAAATAAAGAATCAGGAGGTATTCCTGGGACTGGGGTTAAGCAGAAGTCAATATAGCAGATTAGCATCCAAGATGGAGTCACTTTTGTCTCCATACTCCACAGCTCTAATCAGGCTCTTATAATCTCACACACCCACTTGTTCCACAATGGTCCCTGAGCTGGGGATATGGTAGGGTGGGGGGCACTGCAGTCATTTTGATGGTGTGGGTAACACGTTACATCAATTTGTTTTCTACATGTAAGCAGAGGCTGCAGCAGTAATATGAACAACAGGTGATGATACCTATGCTACGTATAAGAAACAGAATTAATAATGCCTTTTGCCACCATGTTCTCCAGGAGCCACACAAAAAAAGAGGAGAGCCTTTGGGAGAAAGGGTAGAGTCAGAAAGAAAAGGCAGTTATTTGTTCATGCGTGTCCTGTAGGACTGAAGTTATATTGCTGGAATTATTAAGAATTTTATTATTATTATATTAGTAATATTGCATATTATTATTATATTAGTAATATTGCATATTATTATTATATTAATAATATTAAATATTATTATTATATTAATAATCTTAAATATTATTATTATATTAATAATATTAAATATTATTATTATAGTAAATAATAATATAATAATATTATTAAATTATTAAGAATATGTACACAGCATCCAGCCTTCATAATGGCACAAGTCCCCCCTTGTGCACCATTAAGACATCTATTGCTGAAAAAGCAGATTAGGGGGGAGGAGCCAAGATGGCCGAATAGGAACAGCTCCGGTCTACAGCTCCCAGCGCGAGCGACGCAGAAGACGGGTGATTTCTGCATTTCCATCTGAGGTACCGTGTTCATCTCACTAGGGAGTGCCAGACAGTGGGCGCAGGTCAGTGGGTGAGCGCACCGTGCGCCAGCCGAAGCAGGGGCGAGGCATTGCCTCACTCGGGAAGCGCAAGGGGTCAGGGAGTTCCCCTTCTAGGGGTGACAGATGGCACCTGGAAAATCGGGCCACTCCCACCCGAATACTGTGCTTTTCCGACGGGCTTAGGAAACGGTGCCCCAGGAGAGTATAGCCCGCACCTGGCTCAGAGGGTCCTACGCCCACGGAGTCTCGCTGATTGCTAGCACAGCAGTGTGAGATCAAACAGCAAGTCGGCAGCCAGGCTGGGGGAGGGGCGCCCGCCATTGCCCAGGCTTGCTTAGGTAAACAAAGCAGCCGGGAAGCTTGAACTGGGTGGAGCCCACCACAGCTCAAGGAGGCCTGCCTGCCTCTGTAGGCTCCACCTCTGGGGGCAGGGCACAGACAAACAAAAAGACAGCAGTAACCTCTGCAGACTTAAATGTCCCTGTCTGACAGCTGTGAGGAGAGCAGTGGTTCTCCCAGCATGCAGCTGGAGATCTGAGAACGGGCTGACTGCCTCCTCAAGTGGGTCCCTGACCCCTGACCCCCGAGCAGCCTAACTGGGAGGCACCCCCCAGCAGGGGCAGACTGACACCTCACACGGCCGGCCAGGTACTCCAACAGACCTGCAGCTGAGGGTCCTGTCTGTTAGAAGGAAAACTAACAGAAAGGATATCCACACCAAAAACCCATCTGTACATCACCATCATCAAAGACCAAAAGTAGATAAAACCACAAAGATGGGGAAAAAACAGAGCAGAAAAACTGGAAACTCTAAAAACCAGAGTACTTCTCCTTCTCCAAAGGAACGCAGTTCCTCACCAGCAATGGAACAAAGCTGGACGGAGAATGACTTTGACGAGCTGAGAGAAGAAGGCTTCAGACGATCAAATTACTCCGAGCTACGGGAGGATATTCAAACCAAAGGCAAAGAAGTTGAAAACTTTGAAAAATATTTAGAAGAATGTATAACTAGAATAAGTCCAATACAGAGAAGTGCTTAAAGGAGCTGATGGAGCTGAAAACCAAGGCTCGAGAACTACGTGAAGAATGCAGAAGCCTCAGGAGCCGATGCGATCAAATGGAAGAAAGGGTATCATCCCTGGAAGATGAAATGAATGAAATGAAGCGAGAAGGGAAGTTTAGAGAAAAAAGAATAAAAAGAAACGAGCAAAGCCTCCAAGAAATGTGGGACTATGTGAAAAGACCAAATCTACGTCTGATTGGTGTACCTGAAAGTGACGGGGAGAATGGAAACAAGTTGGAAAACACTCTGCAGGATATTATCCAGGAGAACTTCCCCAATCTAGCAAGGCAGGCCAACATTCAGATTCAGGAAATACAGAGAATGCCACAAAGATACTCCTCGAGAAGAGCAACTCCAAGACACATAATTGTCAGATTCGCCAAAGTTGAAATGAAGGAAAAAATGTTAAGGGCAGCCAGAGAGAAAGGTCGGGTTACCATCAAAGGGAAGCCCATCAGACTAACAGCGGATGTCTCGGCAGAAACCCTACAAGCCAGAAGAGAGTGGGGGCCAATATTCAACATTCTTAAAGAAAAGAATTTTCAACCCAGAATTTCATATCCTGCCAAACTAAGCTTCATAAGTGAAGGAGAAATAAAATACTTTACAGACAAGCAAATGCTGAGAGATTTTGTCACCACCAGGCCTGCCCTAAAAGAGCTCCTGAAGGAAGTGTTAAACATGGAAAGGCACAACCGGTACCAGCCACTGCAAAATCATACCGAAATGTAAAGAACATCGAGACTAGGAAGAGACTGCATCAACTAACGAGCAAAATATCCAGCTAACATCATAATGACAGGATCAAATTCACACATAACAATATTAACTTTAAATGTAAATGGACTAAATGCTCCAATTAAAAGACACAGACTGGCAAACTGGATAAAGACTCAAGACCCATCAGTGTGCTGTATTCAGGAAACCCATCTCACATGCAGAGACACACATAGGCTCAAAATAAAAGGATGGAGGAAGATCTACCAAGCAAATGGAAAACAAAAAAAGGCAGGGGTTGCAATCCTAGTCCCTGATAAAACAGACTTTAAACCAACAAAGATCAAAAGGGACAAAGAAGGCCATTACATAATGGTAAAGGGATCAATTCAACAAGAAGAGCTAACTATCCTAAATATATATGCACCCAATACAGGAGCACCCAGATTCATAAAGCAAGTCCTGAGTGACCTACAAAGAGACTTAGACTCCCACACATTAATAATGGGAGACTTTAACACCCCACTATCAACATTAGACAGATGAACGAGACAGAAAGTCAACAAGGATACCCAGGAATTGAACTCAGCTCTGCACCAAGCAGACCTAATAGACATCTACAGAACTCTCCACCCCAAATCAACAGAATATACATTTTTTTCAGCACCACACCACACCTATTCCAAAATTGACCATATACTTGGAAGTAAAGCTCTCCTCAATAAATGTAAAAGAACAGAAATTGTAACAAACTGTCTCTCAGATCACAGTGCAATCAAGCTAGAACTCAGGATTAAGAATCTCACTCAAAACCACTCAACTACATGGAAACTGAACAACCTGCTCCTGAATGACTACTGGGTACATAACGAAATGAAGGCAGAAATAAAGATGTTCTTTGAAACCAACGAGAACCAAGACACAACATACCAGAATCTCTGGGATGCATTCAAAGCAGTGTGTAGAGGGAAATTTATAGCACTAAATGCCCACAAGAGAAAGCAGGAAAGATCCAAAATTGACACCCTAACATCACAATTAAAAGAACTAGAAAAGCAAGAGCAAACACATTCAAAAGCTAGCAGAAGGCAAGAAATAACTAAAATCAGAGCAGAACTGAAGGAAATAGAGACACAAAAAACCCTTCAAAAAATTAATGAATCCAGGAGCTGGTTTTTTGAAAGGATCAACAAAATTGATAGACCGCTAGCAAGATTAATAAAGAAAAAAAGAGAGAAGAATCAAATAGATGCAATAAAAAATGATAAAGGGGATATCACCACCAATCCCACAGAAATACAAACTACCATCAGAGAATATTACAAACACCTCTATGCAAATAAACTAGAAAATCTGGAAGAAATGGATAAATTCCTCAACACATACACCCTCCCAAGACTAAACCAGGAAGAAGTTGAATCTCTGAATAGACCAATAACAGGAGCTGAAATTGTGGCAATAATCAATAGCTTAACAACCAAAAAAAGTCCAGGACCAGATGGGTTCACAGCCGAATTCTACCAGAGGTACAAGGAGGAGCTGGTACCATTCCTTCTGAAACTATTCCAATCAATAGAAAAAGAGGGAATCCTCCCTAACTCATTTTATGAGAGCAGCATCATCCTGATACCAAAGCCTGGCAGAGACACAACAAAAAAAGAGAATTTTAGACCAATATCCTTGATGAACATTGATGCAAAAATCCTCAATAAAATACTGGCAAACAGAATCCAGCAGCACATCAAAAAGCTTATCCACCATGATCAAGTGGGCTTCATCCCTGGGATGCAAGGCTGGTTCAATATACGCAAATCAATAAATGTAATCCAGCATATAAACAGAACGAAAGACAAAAACCACATGATTATCTCAATAGATGCAGAAAAGGCCTTTGACAAAATTCAACAACCCTTCATGCTAAAAACTCTCAATAAATTAGGAACTGATGGGACGTATCTCAAAATAATAAGAGCTATTTATGACAAACCCACAGCCAATATCATACTGAATGGGCAAAAACTGGAAGCATTCCCTTTGAAAACTGGCACAAGACAGGGATGCCCTCTCTCACCACTTCTATTCAACATAGTGTTGGAAGTTCTGGCCAGGGCAATTAGGCAGGAGAAGGAAATCAAGGGTATTCAATTAGGAAAAGAGGAAGTCAAATTGTCCCTGTTTGCAGATGACATGATAGTATATCTAGAAAACCCCATTGTCTCAGCCCAAAATCTCCTTAAGCTGATAAGCAACTTCAGCAAAGTCTCAGGATACAAAATCAATGTGCAAAAATCACAAGCATTCTTATACATCAATAACAGACAAACAGAGAGCCAAATCATGAGTGAACTCCCATTCACAATTGCTCCAAAGAGAATAAAATACCTAGGAATCCAACTTACAAGGGATGTGAAAGACCTCTTCAAGGAGAACTACAAACCACTGCTCAAGGAAATAAAAGAGGATACAAACAAATGGAAGAACATTCCATGCTCATGGGTAGGAAGAATCAATATCATGAAAATGGCCATCCTTCCCAAGGTAATTTACAGATTCAATGCCATCCCCATCAAGCTACCAATGACTTTCTTCACAGAATTGGAAAAAACTACTCTAAAGTTCATATGGAACCAAAAAAGAGCCCGCATCGCCAAGTCAATCCTAAGCCAAAAGAACAAAGCTGGAGGCATCACACTACCTGACTTCAAACTATACTACAAGGCTACAGTAACCAAAACAGCATGGTACTGGTACCAAAACAGAGATATAGATCAATGGAACAGAACAGAGCCGTCAGAAATAATGCCACATAGCTACAGGTATCTGATCTTTGACAAACCTGACAAAAACAAGAAATGGGGAAAGTATTCCCTATTTAATAAATGGTGCTGGGAAAACTGGCTAGCCATATGTAGAAAGCTGAAACTGGATCCCTTCCTTACACCTTATACAAAAATCAATTCAAGATGGATTAAAGACTTAAATGTTAGACCTAAAACCATAAAAACCCTAGAAGAAAACCTAGGCATTACCATTCAGGACATAGGCATGGGCAAGGACTTCATGTCTAAAACACCAAAAGCAATGGCAACAAAAGCCAAAATTGACAAATGAGATCTAATTAAACTCAAGAGCTTCTGCACAGCAAAAGAAACTACCATCAGAGTGAACAGGCAACCTACAAAATGGGAGAAAATTTTCGCAACCTACTCATCTGACAAAGGGCTAATATCCAGAATCTACAATGAACTCCAACAAATTTACAAGAAAAAAGCAAACAACCCCATCAAAAAGTGGGCGAAGGACATGAACAGACACTTCTCAAAAGAAGACATTTATGCAGCCAAAAAACACATGAAAAAATGCTCACCATCACTGGCCATCAGAGAAATGCAAATCAAAACCACAATGAGATACCATCTCACACCAGTTAGAATGGCAATCATTAAAAAGTCAGGAAACAACAGGTGCTGGAGAGGATGTGGAGAAATAGGAACACTTTTACACTGTTGGTGGGACTGTAAACTAGTTCAACCCTTGTGGAAGTCAGTGTGGCGATTCCTCAGGGCTCTAGAACTACAAATTCCATTCAACCCAGCCATCCCATTACTGGGTATATACCCAAAGGACTATAAATCATGCTGCTATAAAGACACATGCACACGTATGTTTATTGCAGCATTATTCACAATAGCAAAGACTTGGAACCAACCCAAATGTCCAACAATGATAGACTGGATTAAGAAAATGTGGCACATATACACCATGGAATTCTATGCAGCCATAAAAAAGGATGAGTTCACGTCCTTTGTAGGGACATGGATGAAATTGGAAATCATCATTCTCAGTAAACTATCGCAAGAACAAAAAACCAAACACCGCATATTCTCACTCATAGGTGGGAATTGAACAATGAGAACACATGGACACAGGAAGGGGAACATCACACTCTGGGGACTGTTGTGGGGTGGAGGGAGGGGGGAGGGATAGCATTGGGAGATATACCTAATGCGAGATGACGAGTTGGTGGGTGCAGCGCACCAGCATGGCACATGTATACATATGTAACTTACCTGCACATTGCGCACATGTACCATAAAACCTAAAGTATAATAATAATAATAATAATAATAATAAAAGAAAAAAAAAAAAAAAAGAAAAAGCAGATTAACATGCCTTCCATTTTATACCGCAAGGTAGAGGAAACATTCCTCAGTCAGACATTTCATAAAACATTTAGGTAAAGGAGGCACAACTACTTTACATAAAGCCTGTTTATATATTTTAACTTTCATAATCCTATTAACCTTTATATTTTTATATTCTAGGATCCAGGAACTTCTTTTCTCCATCCCCAGACCATTTGACTTTTTTTCTGTGGAAAAGGATTTGGGTTCAGAGACTTAGGCTCTTTAACGTTGGGGGGCTAGGAGGGGCTCCTTTTGGTCCACTCAACCTTCAATCGTGTTGTATGAAGACCTTTGTTTTAATCCTAGTAATTTCCATTGTATTCTTTCATTTTTTAATAATCATCTAAAGATTTTCACCCTGCTGCCTGAGTCCCATGTCTCTCCTGTTTCTTTTTCTTCTCAGTTTCATCCCTATGAATGTTTTCTTCATTCACCTTGTTTCTTAATATTTGTTTAAAAATGTCTACCTTTCTGAGATGAGTCCATTCACTCTCCCTCCTGCCTTCTCCCATTCTCTTGTTAATAAACTTAGTGTTTTTATTAACATCTGTGAGACCCATGAGAGGAAGCTCAGACAGCAAATTTGATAAGGCTTCTTGAACTGATATTTAACCCTGCAGGAGTAAAGTCACATGAGGTTCCCATGTAGAAGGGGTCATCTTAACCACAGCATTTACCCTGACCTAAGTAATGGGCATACTCAGTGGCGAATATCCCTGTCACCATAAAGCCAGGCCCATGTGGCTTTCATAGAAAGCATATCAACTGCTTCATCTAAAGTGCTTTACTTGGCATTTACAGGGAGAGCCAAACAGCTCCTTTCCTCAGGATAAACAGATCTCACAATGGCTTTCATCCAGTCCACCAGGCTGGTGGTTCCCTCGGGATTTACCTCGTGTGTTTGGAAAATTTATACCAATTTGCAATTGTTCAATAGTGAGTTGTAGGTCCTGCATTAACCCAAACATGCTATTTCACTCTGCAGCATTTGAAACCAAAGATACTGCTCCTAAATTAGTTACTCTCAGAATCCACTTATTTAAGTTTTCTCAAAAAGCTAATGATGCTGATCTGCAACATGAAAAAATTCTTTCACACTATATCCTCTTGTTTCAATAGTTACTGGTTTTTCCTTCTCTCATATTGACTATCTTTTTGGTAACCACTGGTCTGAGGTACTTTCTTTTGTCCTGGAATAATCTTCCCTTTTGTAGGTAGCTTTGAGGTTAGTGGCATGAGCTCAGACAGGCCCACATCAAAACTTGCTCCAGCCTTAAGTTCCAACCCAGCACTCTCTTTTACTTTCATTTTGACTATTATATATTACAATAACCAAGGGATTGAATATTTTACTTTTTGCTATTTGTTTTCATTTTCTTATGCATCCAGTGAATCAACTCCCTGGAAATGCAAGGTATTAGAATGTGAGGGTACTTGCTGTTGTGCCTTCAAAATGCCATTTTCCATTTCAATCAACCCTGCTACTTGGGGATTATATGGCATGTGAAATCTCCAGTCTATATCTTTTTCATGTGCCCAGTCTTGGACATCCTATCCAGTAAAACACATGTCTCCATTGTTATCAATTCATAGAGGGTATCCATACATGACACTGAATTTTTTCAAGCCCTTAATGATGGTTGTTTGGTTTGCCATTTTTCTAGGGAAGGCTGCAACAATCTCTTGGCAATATGTACACACGTTAATACATGCTTTTGTTCCAAGATGCCTGACAGGGGTCTGATGTAGTCTATCTGCCAGGTTCTTACAAGAGCAGCTGTCGTATGTGTGTATGTGTATATATTCACCTTGTTTCTGTCCAGGTGTTTGTGGGACATGGCAGGGGCAATTCATTACTGTCACCACTAAATCTGCATAGTAAAGGGGCAATATTGTTCCCTTTGCTATTTGTCGGCACACTCCTGCAATGTGATGCCCACTGTGTTTATGGACCGATGAGCTAGTTCAGGTAATTGCAAGGGAGCTGGTGTTCTAATTTTTGCTGGAGTATCAGCTTCCATGTTTCCAGGAGGTAAATCTGACTGTTGTTGAAACATGATACACAATTAAGCTTGCAGTGAGTCCTTGCAGGCTTTCCCAAACGTCTTTTCACATAGCAGCTCCCCATAAGACTTTCAAAGCAAATGTCAGTCATCTTGGGCCCATTGGGCAAGCCAATTGTAAGACCTTTAAATACCGCCCAATTATATGTACAGAGAACTATAGGCAGTGGCTCATGGGTACAAACCAACCATGCACCTCAGAGTTCTTCCCACTGCTTTGCTAAATTCCTATCTCAAACCAGATAGTATCTGTCCATGGTTGTACAGCTACTGCCATCCATATACAAGGGTTAGCTCTTGTCCATTGGAGCACCAAGCATTTTCAGGAATGGGGTCTGTGCCTTTGTGCACTATTGGAGGTATCTCCTGTGGGGGCTCCTCAGTAAGGGCAGCACTGGTCCCATAGATAACACTGGCTCTAAGATAGCATGTAGTTCATTCCCAAGGGACTCATGGGGAAGGCACTATGTTGTTGCAGGGATACATGCCACTTTTGTAAAGTGGAGGCTTGGAGAATAGCTGATACAGGCCTAGGACACAACTCTTCTACCTAACTGATCCTCTCAGGCCTTATGTTTGCATGCAAAGACATTGGCACCTTGGAAGGGGGGACCTAAGGCTTGTGCCTGAGCCACTAATATTTTAGCCTTCTCAAATGCATCTTCTTGTTCTTTATCCCAGCAACAACTAGATCCCTTCTTCATTAGTCAGTATAGAGCATGAAAACATTGCACTAAAAGTGGAATGAAAGCCTGCCAATATTCCAAAAGACCTAGGGAACTTTGCAACTGTTTAACTGCTTTAGTCATGGCAAACTGTATTTTATCAATGATTGTGCTTGGGATAAGGCATGTCTTACCTAACCAAGTGACCCCTAGGAACTGCTCAGCCAATCCTGGTCCTTGTATCATTTGTGAATTGATGGCCCATCCTCTGGATTGGAGAAGAATGCACAATGCATGGAGGTGCTGCTGTAGCAATAGCGAGTCTTCAGAAGTTGGCATAATATCATCGTTATAATGAAACTGTTTAACAGCAGGTGGCAGTGAACACAAAGTTAAATCTCTAGCAATCATTCCACGACAAATAGTGGGGCCATGGAAATAACTCTGGGGCAACACTTGGAATGTCCATTGTTTGCTGTTCCAAGTAAAAGCGAATTGGTTCCCTGAGTCAGGGTGCAAAGTGCTATTTTGGTATTATTTGCTCTATCACTTAGATTATGTTAGGTATAGTGATGTGTATGTCTGGAACTGTCTTATTTCGTTCCTGGTAGTCTACTCTCATGTTCCAGGTGCTATCAGTTTTTCTTACTGGCCATACAGGACTCTAGAAAGGACTCTGGAATGGCCATATAACATTAACTTTGGCCAGCTCCTGCATAGTGCCTGTCATTTCTTTTATCTCACCAGAAAGATGGTATTGTTTCACATTAATAAACACAGTGGAGGAGGAAGGTGTACCCGTTCCCATTTTGCTTCCCCTCTTAAAATAGCTTTTACCACCCAAACTCATGGGCTAATTCCATCACAGACATTTGTAAAGTGCATTCTAAATGGACGTCCTTACTGAAGATGTTTTATGGAATAAATGAGATAAAAACATATAGTAAGTGGGGGTACTCTGGCCAATACAAATGAGGAAAGGAGTTTGTTTCACTCAGATTGTTCGCCCCCCTTAACCATCCACAGCTGCTCACTTACCAGGATGTCTCTTTGGGTTTCCATGAATTATGGTGCATTTTTCACCTATGTCCACTAAGGCTAAGCCTTTTTGCTTGTTTTTTGGACTTCAATAGATTGTGAGATCCACGTGGGGCCTGTTTGCCCCCTGTTGCTGGCAGGTGGAGGAAACAGTCTCTAGGCTGGGGAGGAGTCGCCCCTGGAATGCAGAGATTGGGGTTCTTTTATGTGAAGTTTCCTCCTCTACTCTCTATCATGGTGGGGCACTAGGAAGTAGTCTAACATGTTGATCAGGTGCCAGGTTTTTCCAAAGGCCCACTAATATGGCATTGTGTTTCTGATCTATTTTTTGTCTTCCCCAGCTGAGATCAGATCATACCATATCTGCTTCCTGGTAATCCTAACTAGGCCATTCATTCCTCCCTTTTTTAGTCTGGCAGACTTGGCTTCTTCTTCTCCACCCCCTCCCCACCACCTTTTTTTTTTTTTTTTTTTTTTTTAGCAAACAGACAGATCTTATCTCTTTCCTTTTCATTTTTTCCAAGATTAGCTACAGCTTCCTCATGTAATATATATCTTGTCCCACAAGAGGGCTTAAGAGGCATAGGAAAGAACTATAGCAGTTCCAGGGGTGGTGGGGACGGGGCAGCTTGCAACAACTTTTTCTATATATTTTTTCTGCCCGTGGTAAACACGGCCTTATCTGGTCCTGCAAATTGCTGGGCATAGATAGCCTGAGCGTGACCAACTCCTTTAAATTGGTCCTTTTTTCCTCCAGAGTTCACCTTACCAGAGTTTGACCCTGAAAGTCCCCTTCATTTGGCCAAGCCTCTGTCACAGCCAGGATAATCTGGTCTATAAGACTGTGCTTGCTCTCAACAGTTCCAGCACTATGCAACGCTGTCTCAAAGCAGATTGGGTGGTTACAGTACTCATTTTATTAGCTTCACTTTCTGCTAAGGAAATGCCATTCACACTAGGGTTTCTTAGCTGCATCATCCATGTGGCTCAGCTTTCTATTGGCTGCTCTTTGAAAGTTTTTGCTATGTTCAATAATTCTGCCAAGGTGTAATTTTGGACATTGAAGTTTTCCTGAAAAGGCTGTCCATTACTACCTGGCTGCAGGCGTTGGGCTTTTGTTTTCCATTGCATGAGAGGTCTTGCTCTCAAAAGGGAAGGATAATTATCCTCCTCCTCCTGAGGTATGTCTTCATCTCACTCACTAATTGGTTCCTAAGGACAACAAGTCTTAGCATTCCAGTCCAATTTAGGAAGAACAGCTTGCACTTTTGGCCAACACAGCTCTCTCCCACCTAAACATACAAAGCAGCAGGCTAGGGGTTCCAGGTGAGTATCCTGAGTTTTGAGCTTATCTGGCAGACTAGATGCAAACATGGACGTGGAGGTCCTCTTATCCTTTTCTAAGGGTAATTCTTCCTCTAGTCTTAGTACCTTCATCTCAGCTGCTAACTACACTTCTGTGGCCATTCCCACAATCCGTAACAGTGGCCAACCCTCTGTCTCAGCCACCTGGTGAACTTCCTTACCCCAGTGAGCTGTAAGACTTTCTACTAACAAGCATTCTAGACCCTCCAGCATTTTCAGGGCATCCCTGTACTCACACGATGGTCCACAGGCATCTAGCAAGTAGCCAATACCACCCAACATAGATGAGGGGGGCCTGCCAGGATTCCCTCCACATATGTTTCCTGCCTTTTGCCCATACTTTGGTTCCTGGACCCCTATTGACTGACTCCCCAGTTGTTTCATAAATGACCATATATGCAAAGCAACCACCAAACACGAAAGGAGCCAAGAAACTAAAGAATGAGGCAGAACAGTCCAGTTTGTCAGTAAAGAGTGATTTGCTGGGGAACATATAGACAGAAGAGTGGTCTTGGTGGCCGCAGACAGGGAGATCTCCACACTGTTACTCCCTGGCCCCAGGGCTTATATACCGCAGGGAAAGAGTGCACGTGCTCTATAGAGACAATTAGAGGCAACCCTTCCAAACAGACAAGAATGCTATGGTCACTATAGCCTATAATTTGTGCAAAGACCTCAAGATTGTTTTTATCTAAAGGCAAGATTTCTAGTAAGTATATGTTCTTACCCTAACGACAGTAAATAATGGAGATATCAGGAAGCATTCCCACGACTGGGGCTAATCAAAAGTCAACATGGCAGATTAGCACCCAAGATGGAGTCACTTTCAGCTCCACAGTGTCTTTGAATCTAAGTCAATTTATTCATAGCTTATAAATGGCTTTTGTTGTGGTTTTAATTCAGACTGACAATATGTGCCTTTTGATTGCATTGTTTTATTAAATCCCAGGTAATAGTATTATTGATGCTGTTGGTGTTATGGGCTGAATGGTGTTCCCACAAAATTAATTCATTAAAGTCCTAATATCAGTACTTCAGAATTTGACTGTATATGAAGATAGGATTATTAAATAACTATGCCTGAGTATTTTATTTATCTAATTTATTATTCATTTAGCCATTCATTCCAGGAGTGCCATTTAACCAACATTGCTGGCCACCAAGCCTCTAGTCATTCCAACACCAATGCATTCAACACTGTAGACCTGACAATTCTCAAATTATCACTTCAGTCCTAGCTTCAACTTGTATAACAAAGCACAGATGTGCCTTCCTCAGGCCACAGGTATGTGAACCCCTTTAGAGTACCAAACACTCCTGTCACTTGTAAATCAACAGTAATAATTTCTCTGACACTGGGTCCATGGAAATATATGGGTGGTGAGTGAAATCCTTATCTTCTCAACATTGTCATAAGCAAGGCCACCATATGTTCATAAACCCTTGAGTCCAACATGCATGATACATGGACAAAGTTTTTAAAAGTGAATGGGCCAAAGCGAACTCTAGAGTGCTACAATCACTGCCATCCCAAGTACCCAGGCATTAGGTGGGGAAATAGCAGACACAGAAGACAGCACCGTGGGGGAAACATGTTTATTTTTATTGTTTAGGGCTCCAGAAATTGAGGTAGGTAAAGATACTAAAGATCGGTGATGCAAATTTAGCAGAGGAGAGATGGTCCAGATTGATATGGAGAGAGATGGTCCAGTTTAATTCTTTTACTCCATAGTAACTGGCAGACCAATTCTAGACGTCCATTTTATAATTGCCTCCAGTATTTGAAGTTGCAAACAAAGGAGAACTTCTCCTTACAAGAATCATCCTTCCATTTCTTGAATCCTATAAGCCAATGAGAAGATTCAGATTGAGGGGATCAGAATGTATTGCCCTCCTGGCTGCAGGACTCAGCAAAAATAAAGAGGAAACACTCCTCTATTTCCTGAATGAGGAGCTCACCCTTCCTCTATCCCAGTCCCTGGTGAATCCTCAGAGATAAAAAGGAGAGGATGGCAATAAGTGTGTGGATTTTGTGTCTCTCACCTGAACCTGAAGTCAGGCTAGCACAGTAGGCAGTATTGGCACAGCTTGGGGCTCCAATGTCCCAGGATTTGTAGGAGACCAGAGACCCACTGCTCCAGTGACAATGGCAGTTCTAGATGGGGAAGGGTCAGAACAGGGGCAGACGTGACTCAGAAAGAGATAGAAACACCTTGTTTGTGTTCATAGTCAGAAACAGGTCAAGACATAAGACAAGAATAAACCTTCCTTTTTCTCTAAATGTCATTATTTCCTCCACATTTTCTGTAAGCTTCTTCTTTCCTGGAATGTTCACCTACCTCTCTGTGTCCTGCCAAACGATAAGTGTTCTAAATTTGCCACAGGGAACCATGAAACCTCATTATTGAAACTGTTCCCTGGTTTTTCTTTCCTGAGGCCCCAAAAGTTCATATCCAGCATAGCATTAGATGGCCATTAGTTGTTGATATATTATTTAGTATACCTTGTGGTTCCCAGTTGCCAGCAGTAGATTCTCCTCCTCTATTCTCTTTTTCTATATGGTCTACAAAAGGCTCTTCTATAACAGAGATGATAACACAATAGATAAGAGGTACATAATAGATGCATAAAGATGCTACCCTAGAAGTAGACAGAATGAGTTTATCTGTGAATGCCCGAAACACAGAGGAAATTCAGCTTTAAGCTTATCTCTAAGAACCTATAGAAAAACTTAATATCCTTTACATTACATGATTTATAGAGAGGTTGCTTTTATCATAATATAGTAAAAACTGATGCTTGAGGTGCCAGACGTCAGAACTCTGTCTTCCCTCTGGAACCTGATAATCAGGAGGTAGAAGATGCAGCAGACTGACCCGGTGGGGGTCATGGAGGCCAATCCAGACATTGCCATCCTTGGTGCCACTGTCTTTAATCAGCGAAGCCACAAAGGCACCCTCAGCCTGGGTGATCACAGACACCAGGTTGCCCGAATTCATGTTCTAGCAGTAGAGCAGTTGGAGAAGAAAATGGAGCACTCAGTGAAGGAGGAAGGTGTGGGAGACATATTGAGCCCTCCCAGAGGATGTAACAGGAAAAGGACAGCACAGAAATATCCCTGATGATGCTGTCACTGACCACCAGCATCTCTGTGCTGAATGACAGGATAAAGTAAACTGGAAAGTTTTGGGCTGATGATTGGATAGGGAGGGGATTGGTCTCATCTCATATCCACCACTGAACACACTGGAGAGTGGCAGCTTCCCCTCCCTTCTTGAGCCTCCCTTCCCACACTGCTCTCCTCACTCACATCTGCATAAACCCAGGTCTCACGGTCTTCATTAAAGTAGTAGCAGTAGGAGCCTTAGGCACTGGTGCCTTCTGGGCAGCTGATCCGGGCCTTGGGCAACTCAGCATGGCCCTCCTGTCCTGGGAAAAGAGAGAATTAAGAAAGAGACTCAGGGCAAGGTAAAGGCTAAAATATGAGGTAGGAGCTTCTGAGGATTCTTTATAAGAATAGAAGGATCCTATAGGTCATGAAGTGATTGGTCACTTTTGCCCTCCTGCATCTTACCTATAGGCTCTCAAGATGTCTTTGCTCAAGACAAGAGCACACAATGAATAGGCTCATGAAAAATGTCCCCATTGTCCCTTTTACTTATGGCTTTTTCTTCCTTGAAGGACTCAGGCTTCTTTCTCAAGCCTGTCCAGTTTCTCTACACACAAAGCTCCCCTCAGTTCCTCATTCCATTAATGACTGTCTACATACAGACATCCCCAACCCCCCCATCACGAGTAGCGTTAATATGATAAACCAATGCCAACTACAGTGTTCACTGATAAAGGGTCATGCTAAGTTCCATCTCTAACTCCCTAGTGAGGTGAGGATGTTTTTGAATAGGATGAGATCAGCAATAAATATTACTGAACAACAAAAAACAACCCGTGAACTTGACTCCGCTTTTTCTCAAGTGAACTCGACTCCGCTTTTTCTCAAGTGAACTCATATGCATGAGGATGGAGTGAGGGCTTCAGGGCTGGGGTTGTGGGAGGTATGTGTGGGGAAAAAAAATCTCACCTTGGCTCAGAGACAGGAACATCAGGCAGGAGATCAGCATGAAGCATGAGTTGGTCTGAGCCATGCTGAGCAGCAGTGAATCTCTTGCTTAAGGAGCAAATCAGCAATCTCTATAGGAAAACACAGGGAAGAGGGTTTGAGAGAATGAGAGCAGAGCACCTATTACCTTCCTTATTTCCTCCTCTGAATTCCTGACAGCAGGAAGGTCCTCTGAGATATCTTCATTCCCATATATGTCTCTTGAGAATCTGGAAACTATATAGACTCAGTAACCCAAAATAACTTTGGCTCCTGCTGAGGCTTTATTACTGCTGACACCTCTTGGACAGATAACGCTGTATCTTCCCCAAGATTTTAGATTACAGCCCTTGTGAAAGGCACCCTTCTCCTGTAATACCCTCTTACCTGTTGGCTGAATCTGAGGTGGCTTTTCAGGCTAGGTAATGGTAGAGATTTATAACAGGATCTGAGAGAAGAGCCACAATATTTAAGCCAGGAGTGGAGCAAGGAGTGAGAGACAGTGGTCCTACAGAGGGCATTGACAGTAAGAGATTCTGGCATCAAGAGGAGCTCTTCCTGGCATATCCTGGGAATGGCCACAGATGAAGTCCCTTCCCCTAAACTGGAAAACTTTCCAAGTTCAAGGCAGACCTTGCCCTTGTTCAGCAGAAACCAGATGTCCTATCTGTAGCCCTGAAGATTCAGCAAGCAGCTGAGACCTTCCAGGAATCTTGGCAGCTGTTATGCAGGCTAGGCCAGCAGTAGTAGAGGCAGAGAGAGTGAGGACCTGGAGTAGGGCCGTCTTTGAGACACAGGGACAAGGGAGCCATTGAATGGTTATGGAGCATCCCTGTTTGGAACAGTGGGACAAATAGAGTTTAAAATATTGGTAACTTAATTGACTTATTCAATACTGTACTATGGAAGAAAGCGGAGCTAAAACTCAATTCTTCTTTTTTCTCCTTCTTAGTCTAATACACTGTTTTTGTTTTTGTTGTTGTTGTTGTTGTTTGTTTGTTTTGGTCTCTGAGCACCCTCCACTTGCAGGTTCTGTCAGTCCATGTATGGTCAGTCCTTCTGCACTGTCCATTTCCTGACAAGACCACTGCCTGCATCACCCTGTTATAACCTTCATGTACTTCTCAAACCATTCATGCATTTCAATTTTGACTGTCCTACAAGTAGCTGAAAAGACCATGCTTTTCTTCCTCTGTTGAGCACACTTTTAAGACGATCAAGATCACTCTCTATCTTTTGCAAAAGGAGCTCCAGGTTCTTTCTGAGAATCTCCCTTATTGGATTTGCTGGCTTGCCTTCTGATCCTACCATCCAGTAGAATTTCCTATTGGTTCCTTTCAACATTGGCATTTTCTCTATTTAGCCAATTAAAGAACACAATAGGGCCAGACCTAAGAATTTTCCTTCACGTTGTCTCCTTAGCATAGATTAAAATAGCCTTATAATACACCAGAAGATAGGTTAAGATCTGTTCATTAAAATTTTAGAGGTACCAGGTCTTTGATCTTTGGAGAAGGTAATTATAACTCACAAGAGGATTCCAGACTAATCCCCATATATGTTTTTCCCCTGTAAAGTCAGTTTATTAGTTTAACTTGGCTGTGTGACAAACTTTCACTCTCATTCAGGTTATTGACTGAATTCAGTTCCTTGTAGTTGTAGAGTTGTAGCACTGAGGTTCCCACTTCCTTGCTGGCTATCAGCTTAGGTGCCAGTCTCAGCTAGATTCCTTGGCACAAGAACCCCTCCATCTTCTAAGCTAGCAACAGGACAGTGAATTCTTTTTGGCCTTTGAATTTCTTGACTTCCCCTTATGCTGCCAGTCACAGAAAATTATCTGCTTTCAAATGGCTTATGTAATTAGACTGGGCCCCTCCAGGAATCTCCCAAAACCTCCTTTCTTATTGACACAAGGTCAATGAATTAGTAACCTTCATTGTATCTTCAAGAATCCCTTTTGCCATATAATATAACATAGTTGTGGTTTTTCAATCTCATCCTATTTACAGGTTCTGCTCACGTTCACAGGGCACACATTACATAAGATCAAGGGTCATGGGGGTCATAATTCTGCATAGCACAGTATGGCAAATAATTCATGCTCCTCTGCGATGAACCTCACTCAAACTTGTATAAGGGGAACAATTACTCTATTTCCCACGTGAAAGACTCAAAAGACTTGATACCTAAGACATTTCCTCTGGACTTTCATGTTCATGCCCTTTCAGCTAATGTCCTCCTCCTCCAACTAATCTCCACTTGTATAATACTTCATCCCCTAATGATTTATCTTCATATCTTTTGAGTAAATTCAAATTACTCAATTTATGACTGCTAATCCTCAAGAACAGTCCCTCTATCCTTGATGGTGGCTGAAGTACCCTTGCTAAAGCCCCATAAAACATTTCACCTTCCTGCCCCAAGTCAGAATGGCCCTTGGGACTCTTCTTAGGCTAAGAACATTTTCTTTTCTTTTTTTTTTTTTTTTTTTTGAGATGGAGTTTTGCTCTGTCGCCCAGACTTGAGTGCTCACTGCAAGCTCTGCCTCCTGGGTTCACGCCATTCTCCTGCCTCAGCCTCCCGAGTAGCTGGGACTACAGGCACCTGCCACCACACCCGGCTAATTTTTTGTGTTTTTAGTAGAGACGGGGTTTCACCATGTTAGTCAGGATGGTCTCGATCTCCTGACCTCGTGATCCACCCACCTCGGCCTCCCAAAGTGCTGGGATTACAGGCGTGAGTCACTGCGCCCGGCCAGAACATTTTCAAATAAAGTCTTATGCTACTGACGCTTTGTCCAATTTTCCTCCAGTGTTTGGTAGGCTATCCCACCTAGGTTTGTGTAAGTACAGTCTTTGATGTTCACGTGAAAATGAAATCATCTAAGGATGCATTTTTTAGAACATATCCCCATAGTTAAATAACCTATAGTTGCATTCTCTGGCACTTTATACTCAAAATGGTCAAAGATTCCAACTATTCCAGCGTTTTAAAAGTTGTTACGAAGATGGCTTTAGAAATATAGATAAATTCTTAAAGAAACAAACAAAAATCCTAAAATTTATTTTCCTAAGTGTTGTTGAGGATAGGCTAATAAAAACTTTGACTGTATAACCCCAAATCTTAGTAGTGCTCTGGTTGATTTTCTTCCACACTTATTTTCTTACAAGATTCCCAAATCTGTGACCCTCTTGAACTTCACAGTATTTGATGTTTGCAAATGTTTTGGAAGGACATTTGTTTAACCTTCAGGTTTCCTTTGGGGAGACATTCTTAGAAAGTTGAGCTGTTCCTGGGCCAGGTGCAGTGGCTCACACCTGTAATCCCAGGACTTTGGGAGGCCGAGGTGGGCTGATCATGAGGTCAGGAGTTTGAGACGAGTGTGGCCAATATGGTGAAACCCTATCTCTACTAAAAATACAAAAATTAGCCAGGCACAGTGGCAGGCACCTGTAATCCCAGCTACTTGGGAGGCTGAGGCAGGAGAATCGCTTCAACCCAGGAGGCAGAGGTTGCAGTGAGCTGAGATGTTCCACTGTACTCCAGCTGGGGTGACAGAGCAAGACTCCGTCTCAAAAAAAAAAAAGAGAAAAAGAAAGCTGAGCTTGTTGTTTTCTTCCAGTGTGCTGCAAGTGAAAATCATTTAATTTCATGTCAAGAATTATAAAGGTTCTGAGATTTTTACCCTACTTGCAAAGTAAGGTAGACTTCCACAGTTTGAGACTGGCAAAAGACAAAGGACTTTTTATTACTCATGGTACAGTAAGCAGCACAAGCAGCAGCACACTCACCCTACATTCCCTTACTCTAAGTCTCATGGAGGTGACATCGACGGGCCAGATAGATGCCTTCACATTGAGTGGGTTATGTTACAGGGGAGAAATAGCCCCTGTAATTACATTATGAGAGTTTAGAGAACCTGAATCACTTATAATGGGCAACAAGCAAGCCTTCCCTCTGCTTCAGAGGGAGGCTTCTTTATTGTACCTGGGAGTAAGTATGCCTGTCTTCACTATGAATGGAAACTTTCAAGACTATAAGCAAACCTACTCTTTGCTCTGGAGGAAGATGCTGTCTCTACTTTTAAAGATTTTTCACGGCTGGACGCGGTGGCTCACACCTGTGATCCCAGCACTTCGGGAGGCCGAGGTGGGTGGATCATGACGTCAGGAGTTCAAGACCAGCCTGGCCAAGATGGTGAAACCCCGTCTCTACTAAAAATACAAAAGTTTCAGCACGCCTGTAATCCCAGCTACTCGGGATGCTGAGGCAGGAGAATCGCTTGAACCTGGGGGGTGGAGGTTGCAGTGAGTGGAGATCGCACCACTGCACTCCAGCCTGTGTAACAGAGTGAGACTCCATCTCAAAAAAAAATTTTTTTAATTTAAAAAAAAAAAGGTTTTTCACTACCCATTCTTGAAAGATAGTCTAGAAAAAATGGCGGTAAGTGCCTCTGCTTGCAAGAAGTGGAGAAACGTGAGACAATTGTCTCTCAACTCTTCTCTGAACATTATTTTCTCTCTCCATAAAACAAGAGGGCTCTTTACACTTAGAGTAGTCTATGACTTTTAGAAAACGATGATTTGTACGGATTTAATTGTTTGAGGAAATGTCTGTGGGAAGTTGGCAGCAGAGAGAGGATAAGCTTTTGAAAATCTTTAAAATGATGGAATTGAAGAAGGAATGCACCAAAAGCATTATACAACTGGAAAACTTTTCTCATCCCTATGATAAATTTCAAGTAGCACCTAAGACATTACATGCACATTCTACAGACAGCATCTCTGGCTAACATTTTCTTGATAGAATACCTCTTGGTTTCTAAATACCTCAACTCCACACAATGTTTATGTTCCTCAGTGCAACATTTTTTCAGCCAAAGCTGAAATGTTTTATATATGCATCTCCAAATATCAATGTAAATATTTTAATACAATTATAAGTGGGCTAAATCTCTAGTTACATTTCAAGTACAATGAATGAAGAAACAGAATCAAGTGTACTTTGAAAAGAATATTGAGAGTCAATAAAGGGGTCCTGGTCATGGGTCATATGTGTTGCTGGTGTAAAAAGAGACTCATTGGACCACAGCATTTCATACAAAAAAAAATGGTTTTTAAGAAACACATTATTCATCTTCCAATAAGAGAGCTAAACTTTTAAAGAATTTTTCATCTCAGCATGACATTTTGCCATTTATATATAGATATTTATATGATTTAGAGAATTGGTTAAGGGTTTGTGGTGAACACCTACTATATTAGATTTTTAAATACAAATAATGAGATATAAGCTTACAGGTAGACTTCTTACACCAAAGTCAGATTTTCAGAGAACAACAGTAGCTAGATTCAACTGGAAGAATGATTATTTTTATCATCCTCTTCTGCCACCATCAGATTCTACATAAGCGAGTACTGGTCATTTTCATTAGTTTGGGGCAAGGGGTAAAATCAAGAGATAAGATGGGCTGCCCATAGGAGGAATGCTCGGTCTACTCTTATCCACTGCGTCCTTCTTCTGTGAATTTCTCCCCACATGTCCACATTATTCCCAGGTTGATCCCATGTATCTTCTTGCAGTCTTTCCTGGAATATCTCTTGTTTCTCCCTCTGCCTCTCAGGGATGTGGAAACTGGGCACCTGGGGGCACCCAGAGAACAGTAAAACTCCACCTTTACCTGAAGGAAACAGTGTTCTGACTGTGGGAGAATACCTTATGTCCCAGCTGCTGCCTGGAAGAGCATTTCGCCATGCCAGAAATCTCTCTGAGTCCACTCACCTGTGCCCCTTCTCAGAGTCCTGGGTTTGCTCTGCTCTCTTGCTTGGCTCTGATTTCTGCTCTTCCCCGTCAGATGAAAGATCTTCCTCATCTACCTTGGCAAAACCATTCCAGCAGGATGTTGTGTGAGGGCATGTAAAAGAAGATCATTTATTTTATCCACCTCTTCCTCCCCCCATATCTGCTTTTGTAATTTAAAACATATAAAAATGTCTACAGCATCATATATAATAGTTCAACCACATTCAATTTAATGTGTATCACAATTTATTAAATATATCCTATTTGTTAGATGCGTATATCTTTAATTTCCATTTTATAATGATTGTTTGCAATGGTGTTTCTTAAAAAAGAGAGAGAGAGACAGAGAGAGTATGTAAGCACCTGTTTCTGGGAAAATGTCTGTCAGGGAAGAACTGGTTATAGAGTCCCTAAATTGTTAAGGAATCACTAAGCAGTCACTTGGTTTATAGACCTAGAATATCATTGCCAAGCGGTCTTATTGGAATTCTAGGTAAATTAATTATCATAATGTTGAACAGATCCTAGGGAGAGCAGTAATGTTCACTCTAAACCTGATTTCAGAAAGAAGAGTTTTCAAAATATTTAATAAGCAACAATATTACAATTTTTTTCATGTTCACTTAATTCTTTTCTTTCTCTGAGGAAGGGACAGGACTTTGATTTTGCCTTCATCAGATGACCCATCAGCTTGTCTAAAATATGGAATATCACCAGCCTTAGGCTTAAAATTCATGTTACCTGAACTTTAAGTATCAATGAGGCTGCTTACTTTCCGAGAGAGTCTTGAAATGACCATGGGTTTTTAACACTATTATTTGAGCCAAAGAAAATGATAATAGAGCCTGCACAATGTAAATTGGTTAAAAAAAAAACTAACTGAAAAGGAACAACCAAAGATATAAGAAAAGTTGAAAGAGGGATATTTTATAGCTGTCAGGTGTCAACAGTAAACTGACAATAAGAAAGTGGCTGATTCCTGATTTGAGGACTGCCAAATTTGGGATGTTTTCCCTCTCTGGACATACTTATAATTTGATCCTCTGATGGCAGTAATGTGGTGTTTGTGGAATACTAAGTAGCAAAGAAGGCTTATATAATTTTTCCTGTTTCTTAATCTTAATGGATTATGATGTCAAGTCTTTCCTAATTCCAATTCTCTGCCTGAATGTGTGTGCATTCATATTCCCTGAGTACCTATCTGGCTTCACTGTTTCATTTCTGCTTTCTTTAAATAGTAGCTGGGTGTGTTCTCTGTGAAAAATCCAACCCCTATATCCTCCTGACAGTGCATTAGACAATGATTACACCCCAAATCCTGAGCTGTTTATAACTTTAAAACTCAACAAGCATAATATGTCCTCTTTCCTATATTAATGATTCAATGATGTGCAGTGATTTAGGCTTCAGTCACTAGCCCCTGGCCCTGGCTGTGGTGACTTTCTCAGATTTTTCTAAAAAGAGAGAAGCTTAGGATTTAAAAAAAAATACAATTAGAAAGTAGCCTATGTTTCCCCTTCTGGAACTGATAAAGAATCAGTAGCCCCAGTTGCTGATAGCAACTATCTTGAGGTGTAAAAGGAAACCAGTAGAGAGACAGAAAAATATACAAATGAAAGAGACCACGGAAAAGAGAATCCTAGAGAAATAGCACTTGAACTCTGATTGAACTGTATCCAAAGACTACTGACTCCTAGATTCTTAGTGTTTATGTGATCATATAAACGTCATTGCATTTTTGATCCAAATTATATTGGGATATTTCTTATTTGCAATTACAAATGTCCTATCTTTCACAGTGGGGCTCTCCAACTGTAAGAACAGGATGTGATTTCCACAGCTATGATAACTCACCTGTAATTAAAGGGCGAGTTCAGACTAAGAGGAGCTGGGTTTTATACCAGTACCATAAGGTTTTGATTTTTATAGCTTTGCAATATAATTTGAAACCAGGAAGCAATGCCTTAAGCTTTGTTCTTTCTTCAAATTGCTTTGACTGTTCAAGGTATTTAGTGGTTTCATACCAATTTTAGAATTTTTTTCAATTTATGTGAAAAATGCCATTGGAATTTTGATATGCATTTCATCAATTCTGTAGATCATTTTGAGGAATATGGGCATTTTAACAATATTAATTCTTCAAATACATGAACATAGGATACTTTCCATTTAAAATTTATTTCATCAATGTCTTCTAGTTCCGTGGTAATAGACAAGCTAATTAGATTGTGAGATATATATACCAAAAATATAGATATATGTATATATATACACAGTCTGTATTTGTCAACTAAATATTTTTAGGAATAAGAGCTTGCCCACGTACAATTGGTGTGGACTTTTCTAACCCATTTTATTACTTTATTCAAGGCAGAAAATCAAGACTTGTGGCATCACCCAAACACAAATTATTTTAAACTGATGGAAAACTGTTTCCAACAAAAATGCTAAATAGTTTTTTACTCAAGATAGTCTATCTTGGAAAGAGTAAAAGAAATGTAACATTAATTTTAAGAATTGATACTGCCTATTCAGCACATGAATTTATTTGGGAAGGAATACCTTTACAGGACAATGTTATAGTGTTCTTGTCACATATGGATAACATTGTCAATGGTCTCATGACATGGAAACTTCTTTTCCATGTCAGAGAAGTGGATGAGTAAAATTTTTTTCTACAATAGAAACATGTAGGTATTAATAGAAATCCTGGTGGACATTAAGGTCATCTCAACCCCCAGAATATGTTTTATGGCCCAAAGACAGAAGATCTACTGGAGTCTTTTCTTACAAGGGCCTTCCAGAGACAGGACAACATATACTGTGATGTACCAGCGCTGATAGTCAAACAATTTGCTAGCCAATCATTGTGAGGTAAGTGCGGAAACTGAAAGATACTAGAAAATGTCATAACAACTTTACAGATTACATTTATGTTTGTCAAAATTGGTAAAAAAAAAAAAAATAAGCTTGCATCTTGATATCTTGATGATCTGTTTTTCCATTTGATTTTTATTTATTTTAAATTTATTTTACAGGTATTTCTTATAATAAATGATTGAAAATTAAAAAACAAAAAAAGACTATTACTTCACTTCTATAAGTTTCAGAAGGACTGTGTTTTAAAAAATTGATTTTCATTTTTTATTTTTTTATTTTATTTTTATTTTTTTATTTTTATTTTTATTTTTTTTCTTTTATTATTATTATTATTATTATACTTTAGGTTTTATGGTACATGTGTGCAATGTGCAGGTAAGTTACATATGTATACATGTGCCATGCTGGTGCGCTGCACCCACCAACTCGTCATCTCGCATTAGGTATATCTCCCAATGCTATCCCTCCCCCCACCCCACAACAGTCCCCGAAGTGTGATGTTCCCCTTCCTGTGTCCATGTGTTCTCATTGTTCAATTCCCACCTATGAGTGAGAATATGCGGTGTTTGGTTTTTTGTTCTTGCGATAGTTTACTGAGAATGATGATTTCCAATTTCATCCATGTCCCTACAAAGGACATGAACTCATCATTTTTTATGGCTGCATAGTATTCCATGGTGTATATGTGCTTGGACATTTGGGTTGGTTCCAAGTCTTTGCTATTGTGAATAATGCCGCAATAAACAAGAAATGGGGAAAGGATTCCCTATTTAATAAATGGTGCTGGGAAAACTGGCTAGCCATATGTAGAAAGCTGAAACTGGATCCCTTCCTTACACCTTATACAAAAATCAATTCAAGATGGATTAAAGACTTAAATGTTAGACCTAAAACCATAAAAACCCTAGAAGAAAACCTAGGCATTACCATTCAGGACATAGGCATGGGCAAGGACTTCATGTCTAAAACACCAAAAGCAATGGCAACAAAAGCCAAAATTGACAAATGGGATCTAATTAAACTCAAGAGCTTCTGCACAGCAAAAGAAACTACCATCAGAGTGAACAGGCAACCTACAAAATGGGAGAAAATTTTCGCAACCTACTCATCTGACAAAGGGCTAATATCCAGAATCTACAATGAACTCCAACAAATTTACAAGAAAAAAACAAACAACCCCATCAAAAAGTGGGCGAAGGACATGAACAGACACTTCTCAAAAGAAGACATTTATGCAGCCAAAAAACACATGAAAAAATGCTCACCATCACTGGCCATCAGAGAAATGCAAATCAAAACCACAATGAGATACCATCTCACACCAGTTAGAATGGCAATCATTAAAAAGTCAGGAAACAACAGGTGCTGGAGAGGATGTGGAGAAATAGGAACACTTTTACACTGTTGGTGGGACTGTAAACTAGTTCAACCCTTGTGGAAGTCAGTGTGGCAATTCCTCAGGGATCTAGAACTAGAAATTCCATTCATTTTTTAATTGACAAATTAAAATTGTATATATTTATGATGTTCAGTATGATGTTTTGAAATACCTATACATTGTGAAATGCCTAAATCAAGCTGTTAACATATTTATTACCTCACGTAATTATCTTTTTTGTGTGAGAACATTTAATACATTGTTATTAACTATAGTCACTTTGTTGTATAATTGGTCTCTTACATTTAGTCCTCCTGTCTAACTGAAATTTTGTATCGTTTAACCAATACCTCCTCAATAACCCCCACTCTAGCCCATAGTAACCACAATTCTACTCTCTGCTTCTGTGATTTTGATTTTTTTTTAGATTTTACATAGAAGTGAGATCATGCAGTATTTGTCTTTCTGTGCTTGGATTATTTCACTTAATATAACATCCTTCAGGTTAATTCATGTTGTCACAAATGACAGGACTTCCTTTATTTTTAAGGCTGAATAACGCTCCACTTTGTATGTATATACTTTTCTTTATCCATTCATCTGTTGATTGACACCGAATTTGACTCCATCTCTTAACTATTGTAAGGTTTAAGTGAATATGGGAGTGAAGATATCACTTTACATATGGATGCCATTTCTCTTTTTTTGAGACGGAGTCTCGCTCTGTTGCCCAGGCTGGAGTGCAGTGGTGCGATCTCCGCTCACTGCAAGCTCTGCCTCCAGGGTTCACGCCATTCTCCTGCCTCAGCCTCCTGAGTAGCTGGGACTACAGGCGCCCGCCATCACGCCTGGCTAATTTTTTGTGCCTTTAGTAGAGATGGGGTTTCACCTTGTTAGCCAGGATGGTCTCGATCTCTTGACTTCATGATCCGCCCGCCTCGGCCTCCCAAAGTGCTGGCATTGGATGTCTTTTCTTTTGGATATATTCCCAGAAATGGAATCACTGGATTATACAGTAATTCTTTTCTAATCTTTTGAGGAATCTCCATAGTGTTTTGAATAATTGCTATAGCAATTTACATTACCACCAATACTATACAAATATCCCCTTTCCCCTGCATTCTTGCCAACAACTGTTACCTTTTATTTTTAATTACAGCCATTGTAACCGGTATGAGGTGAGATGACATTGAGGTTTTAATTTGAATTTTCCTAGTGATAACTGATGTTAAGCCGTTTTCCTCATATACCTCTAGATATTTGTATCTTCTTTGGAGAAAAGTTTGTTCAGGTCCTTTGACCATTTTTTAAATTGGGGTATTTGTTTGCTAGTTATTAAGTTCCTTATGTAGTTTGAATATTAACCCCTTATCATATGTATGCTTTGTAAATATTTTCTCCCATTCTGTAGGTAGTCTCTTCACTCTAATATTTGTTCCCTTTCCTGTGCAGAAAGTTTTTATTTTGATACAATCTCATTTGTCTCTTTCTGCTTTTTTACCCTGTGTTTTTTCTATTATAACCAAAAAATGATTTTCCAGTTGATTTTGTCACACAGTCATGACATGGACAATGTTGTGACATTTCCCCCTAAGTTTTCTTGTAGTAGTTTTAGAGTTCCCAGTCTTATGATCAAGACTTTACCCATTTTGAATTTATTTTTCTGTACAGTATGTGTCTAATTTTATTATTTTACGTATGCACATTAAGCTTTCACAACACCATTTATTGAAGAAACTGTTTATCAACATTATCTATTCTTGGCATCTTTAAAAACTCCATTGACTGTAAATATGTGGATTTCTGGGCTATTTTGCTCCATTGGTCTATGGGTTTGTTTTTATGCTACTACAATGCTGTCTTGATTAATACAGTTTTGAAATCAGGTTGTATGATGTTTCCAGCATTATTCTTTTGGCTTAAGATTGCTGTGAATATCTGGGGTCTTTTGTGGGTCTATCTCAATTTTAAGATTATTTTTCCTACTTTTGTGAAAAATGTTATTAGAAATTCAACAGGAATTGCATTGAAACTGTAGATTGCTTTGGGTAGTATGAACACTTTAACAATATTAACTTATCCAATCTATGAACATGGGATAAGTTTCATTTATTTGTGTTTTATTCAATTTCTTTGATACCAGTTTTATTATTTTTATTGCACTGATCTTTTATTTCTTTGGTTAAATTTATTCCTAAGTATTTTTGTAGTTACTGGAAATATGGTTGTTTTCTTGATTTCCTTTCGGAGAGTTTATGGTTAGTGTAAAAATGCTACTAATTTTTGTATGTTTATTTAGTAACCTGAAACCTTATCAAATTATTTTATTACTTCTAATAGTATTTTTTTTAATGTAGTCTGTAGGGTTTTCTAAATGTAAGATCATGTCATTCACAAAAAGAGGGAATGTAACTTCTTCCTTTCCAGTTTCAATGCTTTTTCTTGTTTCTCTTGTCTAATTGCTCTGGGTAGGACTTTGAGTGCTATGTTGAAGAGAAGTGGTGAGAGTGGGCATGCTTGTCTTGTTCCAGATCTTAGAGGGAAAACTGACTTTTCACCATTGAGTATATTGAGAGCTGGAGGCTTGTTGCATATGGTCTTTATTGCGTTGAGTTGCGTTGAGGTACATTCCTTTTTTTTTAAGACAGAGTTTCACTCTTGTCTCTCAGGCTGGAGTGCAATGGCGCAATCTCAGCTCACTGAAACCTTTGCCTCCTGGGTTCAACTGATTATCCTGCCTCAGCCTCCTAAGTAACTGGGATTACAGGAGTCTGCCATCAGGGCCGGCTATTTTTTGTATTTTTAGTACAGACAGGGTTTCGCCATGTTGGCCAGGCTGGTCTCGAACCCTAATCTCAGGTGATCTGCCCCCCTTGGCTCCCAAAGTGCTGGGATTACAGGCATGAGCCACTGCACCCGGCCGGTAGATTCCTTTTATATCTAATTTTCTGACAGTTTTTTTTAAATATAAAATGAGGCTGAATGTTGTCAATTGCTTTTTCTGCATCTATTGGATAATCTTTTTTGTCCTTCATTTTAGTAATAATAATAAATGTAATTATTATTGATTATTTAGTAATAATCAATAAATATTGCAAATCATTTATTGATTTGCATATGTTGAACCATTCTTGCATCCCAGGGAAGAATCCCACTTGATCATTTTAATGTGCTGTTGAAAATAGTTTACTAGTATTTTGTTGAGGATTTTTGCATCTTATTTCATCAGGGACATTTGTCTTTAGTTTTATTTTCTTGTAGTGTCTTTCTCTGGCTTTGGTGTCAGAGTAATACTGGTCTCATAAAATGAGTTTAGAAGTATTCCCTCCTTGTTAATTTTTTGGAAGAGTTTGAGAAAGATTGGTATTAATTCTTTAAATAGAATTCAGACTTGAAGCCGTCCCATTCTGGGCTTTCCTTTGATGGAAGACTTTTTATTACTGATTACATCTTATTACTTGCCTTTGATCTATGTATATTTTAGATTTCTCCATGGTTCAA
This sequence comes from Pongo abelii, assembly GCF_028885655.2. Taxonomy (NCBI): domain Eukaryota; kingdom Metazoa; phylum Chordata; class Mammalia; order Primates; family Hominidae; genus Pongo; species Pongo abelii. Next base: position 53,072,644 of record NC_071997.2, on the reverse strand, counting down.
TCTTGTTTGGTTCTGTATCTAGAAATCTATCAATTTATTCTAGGTTTTCCAATATGTATCAATAAGATACTTAGTTGCTTATAATACTCTTTAATGATCCTTTGAATTTCTGTGGTTTAAGTTGTAATGTCTCCTTTCTCATCTTCATTTTATTTGGGTCTTCTATTTTCTTAGTCTGGCTAAAAGTTGGTTAATTTAATTCACCTTTTCAAAAAAAAAACAACTCTCACTCTTGATCTTTTCTATTCTTTTTCTAGTCTTTATTTCATTTATTTCTGCTCTAATTTTTATTATTTCTTTACTTCTACAAAATACTGGCTTATTTTTTCTTCTAGTTTCTCAAGGTGTACAGTGAAGTTGTTTATTTGAGATCTTTATTTTTAATGTAAGCATTTATTCCTACAAAATTCCCTCTTAGGACTGCTTTTGCTACATACCATAAGTTTTAGTATGTTGTATATTCATTTTCATTTGTCTCAAAATATTTTTCTAATACTAATTTAATTTTTTATTTCAATAGCTTTAGTGGTACAATTGGTTTTCGTTTACATGGATGAATTATATAGTGGTGAAGTCTAAGATTTTAGTGCACGCATCACTCCAGTACTGTACCTTGAGTAGTGTACTCAATGGATAGTTTTTCATCACTTATTCCCCTCCCCACCCTGAGTCTCCAATGTTTATTTTATCACTCTGTGTGCATTTGGATTCCCACAGCTTGGCTCCCAATTTTAAGTGAGAACATGCAATATTTGGTTTTTCATTCCTGAGTTACTTTACTTAGAGTGATAGCCTCCAGTTCCACCCAAGTTTCTGCAAAATACATTATTTTGTTCTTTTTTATGGCTAGTAATTACCAGTATTCCATCGTATATATGTGTGTGTGTATATATATATATGGTATATGTGTGTGTGTGTGTCTATATATATATGTATATGTATGCCACATTTTCTTTATCCATCTTTGGTTGATGGGCACATATCTTTGCAATTGTGAATTATGCTACAACAAACACATGCATGCTGGTGTCTTTTTGATATATAATCATTTTTGTGTGTGGCTAGATACCCAGTAGTGGGACTGCTGGATCCCACCACTAATTTCATTTTTAATTTCTTGTCTGGCCCACTGGTTGTTTAGGATAATGTCATTTAATTTCTACATATTTGAATATTTTCCAATCTTTCTCTTTTTATTGATTTCTAGTATTGTACTATTTTGGGTGAAAATTATACTTGATATGATTTCAGTCTTTAAAAATTTGTTGAGCCTAGGTTTATGGCCAAATATATGATCTCTCCAGAAGCATGTCCCATGTGCACTTGAGAAGAATGTTTATTATGCTGCTGTTGGAAGAAATGTTCTGTATGTCTTTCAGGTCCATTTGTCTAAAGTGTAGTTCAAGTCCATTGTTTATTGAATTTTTTTCTGTCTGAATGACCTGCCCATTGTTGAAAGTGGGTACTGAATTCTCCAACAAATACTGTATTACAATTTTTCTCTCTCCTCAGATCTATTGATATTTGCTTTATATATTTATGGGCTCCAATGATGTGTACACATACATTTAAAATTATTATATCCTCTTGCTGAATTGACTTCTTTATTATTATATAATGACCTTTGCCTCTCTTTAAAGTTTTTAACTTTAAGTCTATTTTATGTAATATAACTATAGCTACCACTGTTTTATTTTGGTATCATTTGCATGAAATATCTTAATTCTTTCACATGCAGCCTATGTGTGTTCTTAAAGCTAAAGTAAGTTTCTCGTAGGAACATTAAGTTGTGTGTTGGTATTTTTTTAAATTCATTTGACCACTCTATACCATTTGACTGGAAAATTTTACTCATTTACTTTTCAAATAATCATTAATAAGTAATTACTTACTACTGCCATTTTGTTCATTGTTCCCTGGTTGTTTTGTAGGTCCTTTGTTTCTTTCTTCCTCTCTTTCTCTCTTCTTTTTGACTAGATAATTTTCTCTTGTGGTATACTTTGGTTGCTTGCTTCTTATTATTTATCTATTATAGGTCTTTGCTTTGTGGTTACCATAAAGCTTACAAAAATATATTTATAATAGACTGTTTTAAAAAGATAACTTAATTTTGATCACATAAAAATATTTTACACTTTTGCCGTTGTTTGCACATTCTTGTTATTGGTGTCACAATTTACATGTTTCTTTATTGTATATTCCTTAACAATTATTGTAGTTACTGTTATTTTTAATAGTTTTGTCTTTTATGCTAAAGATTTAAGTGATTTACCAACCATCATTACAATGTTAGAGTATTTCAAATTTTACTATATACTTAACATAGTCAATTTATACTTTATACTTTCATGTGTTTTTATGGTATCAGCTAGCATTTTTATCTTCCATCTTGAAGAAATTCTTTTAGTCTTTTACATAAAGAAGGTCTAGTGTTAATGAACTCTCTCACCTTTTGTTTTTCTGGTAAAGTTCCTCTCTTTTCATCGTTTCTGAAGGATAAGATTGCCAGGTATAGTGTTCTTGGTTTGCAGCGTTTTGTTTTGTTTTGTTTTTTCATTGAGTATGTTGAATATATTATCCCACTCTCTCCTGCCCTGAAAGGTACCTTCTGAAAAATCAACTGATAATCTTATAGACATTCGCTTGCACATAACATGTTATTTTTCTATCGCTGCATTCAAAATTTTCTTTTCATCCCTGACTTTTGGGAATTTGATTGTAATGTGTCTCAGTGAAGATGTCTTTATATTTAATCTATGTGGAGTTTTTTGTACTTCATGGATGTAGATGTTCCTTTTTCTCACCAGTTATGGGAAGTTTTTCACAACTATTTTTTCTTTCTTTTTTTAAATTCTTTTATTTCAGGTTCAAGAGTACATGTGCCAGTTTGTTATATAGGTAAATTGTATGTCACAGTGGTTTGGTGTATAGATTATTTTTTCATCCAGGTAATAAGCTTAATATCCAATAGGTGCTTTTCCAGTCCTTGCTCTCATTTCACCCCTCATCCTCAAGTAGGTTCCAGTGTGTGTTTTCTTCTTCTTGGTGGCCATCTATAGTCAAACTTTAGCTCTCACTTATAAGTGATAACATACAGTATTTGGTTTTCTGCTCCTGTGTTAGTTGGCTGAGAATCATGGCCTCCAGTTCCATCCATGTTGCTGCAATCGACATGATTTTATTGTTTTTTATGGCTATGTAGTATTGCACTGTGTATATGTACCACATTCGCTTTATTTAGCCTACTGTTGATGGGCATTTAGGTTGATTCTATGTCTTTGCTATGTGAATAACAGTGCAATGAACATACATATGCATACATCTTTATGTTAGAATGATTTATATTCCTTTTGGCATATGCCCCATAATGGAATTGCTGGGTCAAATAGTAGTTCTGTTTTAACTCATTTGATAAATCTCCAAACTGCTTTCCACAGTGGCTGAACTAATTTACATTCCTACCAGAAGTGTATAAACATAGCCTTTTCTCTGCAACCTTGCTAGCATCTGTTATTTTTTGACTTTTTAAAGACAGCCATTCTGACTGGTGTGAGATGGCATCTCACTGTGGTATTAATTTTCATTTATCTGATGATTAGTGATTTTGAGCATATTTACATGCTTCTTGGCTGTGTGTATGTCTTCTTTCGAAAAGTGTCTGTTCATGTCCTTTGCACACTTTTTAATGCAGTTGTTCAGTTTTTGCTTGCTAATTTAAGATTTTTGTAGATTCTGGATATCAGACCAAACTATGTCAGATGCATAGTTTGCAAATGTTTTCTCCCATTCTGTAGGTTGTCTGTTTACTCTGTTGATAATTTCTGTTGTTGTTTAGAAGCTCTTTTCTTTAATTAGATCCCATTTGTCAATTTTTGTTTTTGTTGCAATTGCTTTTGGCATCTTCATCATGAAATCTTTGCAAGATCCTATGTCCAGAAGGGCATTTCCTAGGTTATCTTTCAGGATTTTATAGTTTTACATTTGACTCTTTAATCCATCTTGAGTTTACCTTTTAAAATAGTGTAAAGAAGGGGTCCAGTTTCAATCTTCTGCATATGACTATCCAGTTATCCCAGCACCATTTATTGAATAGGAAGTCCTTTTCCCACGGCTTATTTTTGTCAACTTTGTTGAAGATCAGATGTTTGTAGGTATGTAGCATTATTTCTGGGATCTCTATTCTGTTCCTTTGGTCTATCTGTCTCTTTTTGTACTAGTACCATGCAGTTTGGGTTACTGTAGCCTTGTAGTATAATTTGAAGTTGGGCAATGTGATGCCTTCAGCTTTGTCCTTTTTGCTTAGGAATGCCTTGACTATTCGGGCTTTTTTGTTCCATATAAATTCTGAAATAGTTTTTCTAATTCTGTGAAGAATGTTTTTGGTAGTTTCTTGTGAATAACATTAAATCTATAAATTGCCTTGGGCAGTATGGCCATTTTAACAATATTGATTTTTCCTATCAATGAGCATGGAATGTTTTTTCATTTGTTTGTGTCATCTCTGATTTTTTTGAGCAGTGTTTGATAATTCTCCTTGTAGAGATCTTTTGTCTCCCTGCTTATCTGTATTCTTAGGCATTTTATTCTTTTTATAACTATTGTGAATGGGATTGTGTTCTTGATTTGTCTCTCTGCTGGGATATTGTTGTTATATAGGAATGCTAGTGATTTTTGTTCATTGATTTTGTATCCTGAAACTTTGCTGAAGTTGTTCATCAGCTGAAGGAGCTTTTGGGCTGAGATAATGGGGTTTTCTAGATACAGAATAGTATCATATGCAAACAGGGATAGTTTGACTTTCTTTCACCCTATCTGGATGCCATTTATTTCCTTCTATTGCCTGATTGTTTTGGCCAGGACTTTCAGTAACATGTAGAATAGAAATGGCGAGAGAGGACTATCTTGTCTTGTTTCAGTTTTCAAGGGGAATGCATCCAGTTTTTGTCCATTTGGTACGATGTTGTCTATGGCTTTGTCACAGATGGCGCTTAAGGTTCTAAAGTATATTCCTTCAATGCCTACTTTGTTTAGGGTTTAAACACAAAGAGATGTTTAATTTTGTCTAAAGCCTTTCCTGCATATATTGATATGATTGTGTGTTTTTTGTTTTCAGTTCTGTTTATGTGATAAATCAATTTATTGATTTGGATATGTTGAACCAACCTTGCATTCTAAAGCCTAGTTGATTGTGGCTTTTTGGTGTGTTGCTGGATTTAGTTGGCTAGTATTTTGTTAAGGATTTTTGCATCAATGTTCATCAAGGATATTGGCCTGAAGTTGGATTTTTTGTTTTTGTTGTGTCTGTCAGATTTTCATATCAGGACAATGTTGGCCTCATAGAATGAGTTAGGAAGGAGTCCCTCCTCCTCAATTTTTTGGAATAGTTTTAGTAAGAATGGTATCTTCTGCTCTTCTTTATACATCTCATAGAATTTGGCAGAAAATCTATCCTGCCCTGGGCTTTCTCTTGTTGGTAGGTATTTTATTAATGATTTAATTTCAGAACTCATTATTGGTCTGTTCAGGGATTCAATTTCTTCCTAGTTCAATCTTGGGAGGTTGTATGCTTCCAAGAATTAAACCATTTCTTCTAGGTCTTTCAGCTTGTATGCACAGTGGTGTTCAAAGTAGTTGTCGAGGGTTTTTGTTTGTTTGTTTGTTTGCTTGTTTGCTTGTTTTTCCTGTGGTGTCAGTGGTAATGTCCCCTTTGTCATTTCTGATTGTGTTTATTTGGATCTTATCTCTTTTTTTCTGTATCAGTCTAGCCAGTGTTGTATCAGTCATATTTATTCTTTTAAATAACATATTCATGGATTTGTTGATCTTCTGTATGATTTTCACATCTCAATTTCCTTCAGTTCAGGTCTGATTTTGGTTATTTCTTGTATCTGCTAGCTTTGGAGTTGGTTTGTTCTCACTTGTCTAATTCCTCTAGGTGTGATGTTAGATTGTTAACTTGAGATCTGTCTAACTTCTTGATGTGGGTGTTTAGTGCTATAAACTTCCCTCTTAACACTGCTTTAGCTGTGTGTGGGAGGTTCTGATATATTGCATCTTTGTTCTCATTCATTTCGAAGAATTTCTTTATGCCTACCTTAATTTCATTATTTACCTCAAAGTCATTCAGGAGCAGGCTGTTTAATTTCCATGTAATTGTATGGTTTCAGGTGATTTTTCAGTAGGGATTTCTATTGTTATTGCACTGTGGTCGATCAAAGAGTGTAGTTGGTATGATTTCTGTTTTTGTTTTTATGTTGTTTTTTTTTGAGTTTGCTGAGGATTGTTTTATGCTCAATTGTGTGGTCAATTTTAGAGTGTGTGCTATGTGCCAATGAGAAAAATGTGTATTCTATTGTTTGAGAGTGAGGAATTCTGTAGATGTCTACTAGATCTGGTCAAGTGTTGAGTTCAGGTCCTGAATATCATCGTTAGTTTTCTGCTTCGATGATCTGTCTAATACTGCCAGTGGAGTGTTGAAGTCTCTACTCTTTTGTGTGGTTATCTAATTCTCTTTGTAGGTCTCAAAGAACTTGCTTTATAAATCTGGGTGCTCCTATATTGGGTATGTATATATTTAGGATAGTTAGGTCTTAATTTGAATGGAGCCCTTTACCACTACGTAATGCCCTTGCCTTTCAAAAATCTCTTGGTTTACAGTCTGTTTTGTCTGAAATTGGTATAGCAACCGTGGCTTTTTTTTCTGTTTTTTGTTTGCATGGTAGATTTTTCTCCATCCCTTTACTTTGAGTCTAGTAGTGTCATTGCATGTGAGATGGGTCATTGCATATGAGAGGGGCATACCATTAGGTCATGCTTGTTTTCCAACTTGCTGCTCTGTACCTTTTAATTGGGGCCTTTAGCCCATTTACATTCAAGATTTGTATTGATGTATGCAGATTTGACCCCGTCATCATGTTGTTTGCTAGTTATTATGCAGACTTGTTTGTGTGGTTGCTTTATAGTGTCACTGGTCTATGTACTTAAGTATGTTTTTGTAGTAGCCAGTAATGGTCACTCCTTTCTGTATTTAGCACTCTCTTTAGGTTCTTTTGTAAGGCAGGTCTGGAGGTAATAAATTCCTTTAGCATTTGATTATCTGAAGAGGATTTTATTTCTTCTTAGCTTATGAAGCTTAGTTCTCCTGGATATGAAATTCTTGTTTAGAATTTCTTTGCCTGAAGAATGCTGAATATAGGGCCCCAATCTCTTCTGGCTTATAGGATTTCTGCTGACAACACTGCTGTTAGCCTGATGAGGTTCCCTTTGTAAGTGATCTGCCCTTTCTCTCTAGCTGCCTTTAACATTTTTTTCTTCCATTTCAGCCTTGGAGAGTCTGATGACTATGTGGCTTGGGGATGGTTATCTTGTGTAGTCTCACAGGGGTTCTCTTCATTTCCTGAATTTAAAGTTTGTCCTCTCTAAGGAGGTTGGGGAAGTTTTCATGGATGATATTTTGAAATATGTTTTCTAAATTGCTTGCTTTCAATGAGTCATAAATTTGGTCTCTTTACATAATACCATAATTTTCAGAGGTTTTGTTTAATTTTCTTCAATCTTTTTTTAATTTTTAATATGTGTCCAAGTTATTTCAGAGAACTGTCTTTGAGATCTGAGATTCTTTCCTCAGCTTGATCAATTCTGCTGTTAATACTTGTGATTGTATTCTGAAATTTTTGAAATGAGTTTTTCACCTCTATCAGATCAGTTTGGTTCTTTCTTAAAATGGTCATTTCATCTTTCATTTTCTGTATCGTTTTATTGTATAGAATCATTGAAATGGATTTTCACTTTTGCCTGAATCTCAATAATCTTGGTTCCTAACCATATTCCAAGATCTATTTCTGTCATTTCAGATATTTCAGCCTGGTTAGGAACCATTGCTGGGTAACTAGTGTAGTTGTTTGGAGGTAAAAATAGATGCTGGCTTTTGGAGTTGCCAGAGCTCTTGCATTGGTTCTTTCTCATCTGTGTGGGCTGGCGTTCCTTTAATCTTTGAAGTTGCTGTTCTTTGGATGGAGTGTGTGTGTGTGTGTGTGTGTGTGTTTATCTTTTTTGATGACCTTGGGGGTTTGATTGTGGTATAAGGTGGGCTCAGTTGACTCACTTCATTTCTGGAAGATGTCAGGGGGCCAAGGTTCAGCTCAGCATTCCCCAATTCTGGAATGCTAATATCAGGCTCCTAGCTTTGTTCTCTCACCCCTCGAGGTTAGGAACCTGCTGTGCTGGGAGTCCAAAGTGTTCCTGGATTGCTGGCCACAACACTTCAGTAAGTGGCGGTGGCCACAGTATTCTGTCAGGGTGGTAGCAGTGGGATCTGTGGATCTGTGCTCATTTGCACATGCCACGGCAGTGGCAGCATGGCTGGGTGCATGCTCGTTGGCTGGGGTGAGGCACTGGCAGGCATGGGGATGCCAAACCCCATGACTCATTATTTTTTATATATGTTTTCTGCACATTTTCTGCCTCTGCTCCTTCTAGACAACCCACAATATATATATTGGCTCAGTTGATCATGTACCATAGTTTCCTTAAGCTTTATTTTCTCTTTTTGTTTCTTTTTTCTTTTTGTTTCTCTGACTGGATAATTTCAAATGACTTGTCTCAAACTCACTGACTTTTTCTCCTGCTTGATCAAGTCTGCTGTTGAAATTCTCCATGCAGTTCTTCAGTTCAACCACTATGTTTTTTTTTTTAACTTTAAAACAAATCTCTTTCTTGACCTTCTAATTTTGTTCACATATTGTTTTTCTGATTTCATTTAGTTGTCTATCTGTATCCTCTTGTAGCTCACTGAGTTTCTTTTAGACAATTGCTTTAAATTGTTTGTTGAGCAGTTTGTAAAATTCTTTCCCCTTAAGGTCAGTTACTAGTCCTTTATTTTGTTCTGTTAGTGATATCATATTTCCTTGATTGTTTATGATACTTGTGGTCATGTGTCTTTGGTGTTTGACTTTTTGAACAAGTAGTCACTTATTCCAGTTTTTACAGACTGGCTTTAGCAGATAAAGCCCTTCACCAGTCAGTCATCCAGAGATTCTGGTCAGGCCATCTGGCTTGGTCTTTGGGCAGGCTTGCTGCTGGCATCCTTAAGTGGACCTATTGACTTGGTATACCAGGGTAGGCAGTCACTTCATGAGGGCAGGCCTGAAGCCTGAGCCAGAATAAATCCTAGTTCCTGGAGACCAATCTGGCTCTAAAGCAGGCCTTGAACCCATGTCTTCACGGGTTAGCCAGGCACTAGGACAAATGTAGTATCTGAGTCTCTAGGACAGGTCTGGAGTTTGAGTCTGCGCATACTGGTCTGGTACCTGGAACTACAGGGGCTGGTATGGAGCCAGGGTTAGTGGGGATGGCCTATAGCCTGGGACCATGAATGTCAACTTGCCTCTGGGGTAAATCTGGAGACTGGATCCATGGGGCTAAGGCTGGAGCCTGAGTCAGTGGGGGCTGGCCTGGTGCTAAGGTCTACTGTAATGAGGCTTGATCCTGGGTCTGCTGGAGTATGAGGCCAGACTAGTACCGAGTCCACAGTGGCTCGCCTGGAACTGGGAAGATCCAGAGCTTGTGTCTGTAGGAGCTGGCCTAGTGACAGAAGCCACGGAGGCTGGCCTAGCATCAGGGCCTTGTGCTCAGATGGACCTAAAGGCTTGGGGAGGGTTTGGGATTTGACAGAACTGTATCCTGTGGCTGTGAGTGCCAGTCTGGAGCCGGGGTCTGCAAGTGCTGGCCTGGAGTTGTAGCTGTGGGAGCTATCCTGGAGCTATGGTGGGTCAGAAGGGCAGGTCCACATGGGCAGGCCTGATGTCTAGGATTTCAGGGGTCACCCTGGAGTCTGTGGCTGCAAGTGCTAGCTTGTCCTTGAGGTGGGCTTAGAGTCTTTGTCAGTGGGTGCTGGCCTGTGGTCTGGAGCTATGGGGAAAAGCATGATGCTGTGTGTGTCTAGAGCCTGTGTCTTCTGGGCAAGACTGGAGGCTGCAGTCATGGGGGCTGACCTGGAGCCTGGGGCCACAGAGCCTGGCCTGGCATCAAGGCAGCCTGGAGTCTAAGTCCAAGGGTGTCTGCCTGGAGTCAGAGGCCACTGGGTCTTACTGAGGCAAACCTAGTGTTAGGGTCCATGGAAAACTCAAGTGCTTACTTCACTCTCTTTCCCCAAGTTGAGGGAATGTCTCTCCATGCTGTGCTTACTGAGATTGACATATGGGTGATATAAATAATGTAAAAGTGTTCTTTCTACCCTCTTCGATGCATCCTTTCTTGTTTTTTGCAACATTCAGATGCTTTAATCACTCACTTGGACTTATTAGCTCTGTGAACGTATTTCCATTTTAATGGGTAGTAGTTCAAATGAATGTTTCTGTGAAGGTTCAAGAGCTGGAAAATCCTATCTACCATCCTGCTGACGCCATTCTCTGAGAAGTACTATTCTAAGCACCATCAGAGCCTCCTAAATCTGTTCATGTCACATTGTCAGGTTTGGGCTATGGGAATGGGAGGGCAGTAAGTACATGGGAAAGAAATGACCTCATCTCTCCACAACACAAATCCTACACGAGCAGGACCCATACCCTCATCATAACACACTGGTAGGGATGCACACTTCATCATTTTCCCTAGAGGCCTGGGTGAATAGGGAAGAAGCAAGACCCACAAAGTTTCCTTCACTCGACCACTTTGTCCTTCCCAGGGTATGGCTATGACACTGGCACATACAAGACAAACAAGTGCAGATCTGAAATTTTATTATTGCTCTTTAAAGCCTTAGGCCATATGACAAAATGAAGAGACTGAAATGATAGCGGGGAGGAAGAAACAGAAGGAAGATAAGAATGAGGTGGTCAGGTTGGGGGAATTAAACGAATATTCTCTTCCAGGGTGAGTCCTCACACTGGTCTTATGCCCACGATGAGTTGCACACCAAACACAGGATGCTGATTTCCCTCCTGCACTAGTCAGTGAACTTGCAGACATAGGGTAATCTCACATTACAGTTATAATCTTTCCACCTCAGAAATGCTGGAGAGACAGAAGACATAAATGGAATGGGGCTGAGGAAGCTTGTGAATCCAATGAAGAGGCATCCCAAGTTTTAGCCTAGAAGTTAAAGCCTCTCCCTCACCTTCACCAGTGTCCCAATCCAGGAGAGAGATTCAAAGAAAGTGGAGAAGAGAGGAGATGAGAGAAGACACACTAACATTGTATCTTGTAGCTCAGGAAGATTTTCCGAAGGTCAGAGCCAGGAATGGGGGATGAGATGGAAAACACTGGGAAGAGGCAGCTCCTCTGTTTCTTACCTGTGCTTCTCGACAGGCTCGCACAGTGGCCGGGGCTTGAGACGGTGGAGGGATTTCTCTCCCATGCAAAGTAATTCATCACATCACTGCTACTCCACTCCCAACCATCTCCATTGGGCTCAGTGCCCTGTAGAGTAGAGGAGGTAGCCAGGTGAAGGGAATGGCCATTGCAGCTCTTCTTGCTTGGCCCCTTAGCTGCAACACCTGATTTGCTCCCCAGCATGAGGAAATTTGGTCTGCTATTCCAGATGTTGCCGGTGAGTAGGAACCTCTTCCTTGACTCCTCATTGCTATTGGAAAATTCCAGCCAATAAACACAAGACCTTTGGAACCACTCAAGGTAATATGTTACTTGCAGAACAATAATTGGTGTAGCATTTGTGATTAGCTTGTGAATCTCAAAGGTAATGTCAGTTCTGTATGGGGGCAAAAATTGATCCTATCTTCATTAAGGGTTCCTTCAGAATAGTAGGCAAATACTCCATGAAGTTCAGAGAATTATTAACCCAGCCTCATATGAGAATTATGTAATATGCCTGAGGTAGGCAGATTGATTTTATCTGAAAGATAGAGACCTCCACAGAACTCAGATCTTCAGATGCTTCATGGCCTTCCCTTCCCCCCAATTATTCCCCAGAATCTGAGCTCCAGTGCTCCCTAAAGTACTTCCTGGGCAGGCACCGGGGACAGGGGGTGGGCCTGGGCAACAATAGCACCTTGAGAGGTAACAGAGAGGGGAGGATATACTCGCACCTGTGTGGGGTCATGGAGCCCAATCCAGACGTATGAGTAGCTGTTACTAATGCTCTTCACCAGGGAGGACACGAAGGATCCCTCAGCCCCACTGAGCACAGACACCAGGTTTCCAGAGGGCCGCTTCTGGCAGGCCAGCTTTGAGGGGGACAAAGAGAATGAGAGGGAGCCTGAGACCTGCTGAGGGAGGGCAAGGCAAAGGTAGGTGGGAGGAGGACTGTGTGAAAGATAAGCGTGTTCATCCTCATTCCCAAGGAACTCTCCTGAATGGAGACCCTCCTCCCTCTGAAACCTGTCACCTCCAACCCCACATCTAACCACTCACATCTGCATCTGTCCAGGATTTTGGTGACAAAAACAAGGCGTAGCAGTGGGAGCCATAGGCCTTGGAGCCTTTGGGACAGCGGATCCGTGCAGAGGGCAGTTCCCTCTGGGGTTCTTCACCTGAAGTGGAAGAAAAGGGGGGAGGGTAAAATGAAGAGTGGGGGTTGGGGTGGGAGATGACCTTGGGGAATACCTAGGCCTGTCCCTGGGGAGGAAGACCACATTCCTGACACCCCTTCGTCTTCCCTTATGTTTTCAGAAATTCTTTATCTCAAAATAGCCGTAGTAAATGGAGCACCATCTAGTCTCTTATTACCCTTTCCCCTTATTCAACCATTCAATACTCTCCTCACTCTGGGCTGTGTCTACATTGAGTCCTCCAATCATTGTCCCTCCCCACATCTCATTACTGACCCTCCAGTGTATATTAGAGTCTACTTTCCCACCAGTGTATATTAGAGTCCACTGACTAAATGGAAGCCATCTCATTCCATTGTTAGTGGACCACCATGGAGCTTCCCACTGCAAGTTAACCTGAAGGAAGGAGTGATGATGCAAGAACTGCAGGCAGGTTCATTAGACACCACGTCATTACCTCACATGACACACAGGAGCCTTCCTCCTCTTGTTGGCTCTGAGGATTCATAGGGAACCCAGTGCTAGAGGCAGAGCAATCTCACCTTGAACCTGAGACAGGAGCATGAGGCAGAAAAGCAGCATCCAAGATACGCTAGGCAGGGCCATGGGAGGCATCATAGTGTCTGTGACTTGAGAAGGCAATCAGGAGTCACTAAAGAAAGTGTGGTCAGTGGGAGAACATACAGATACCCTACTGCCTCATGTCTTTTTCCTTCTGTAGTCCCCTAGGACTAAAGTGATCTTGGTCACATCCATCATCTTCTACAGTTCTGAATGAGTTGTGAATCTGTGTACTCTCCCATCCCTGAGGTCTCCCAGGACACCCTTGCTGAATCTCAGAGTTCCTGTGCTCCCTGAGGAAGAGACCCTCCCATGTATTCTCCTGTATCATGTGCAGTAGCTCCTCCCTGGGTCTCATCTTCTCTCAGCTCCCACTTACCTCTCTGGTGGGATATGGTATGGTTTGTCTGGTCAGGAAAGAGTGGGATTTTATAAGAGGATCTGGGGGAGGGACATTGGAGTGAAGAGTGACAATGAGTAGGCAGGACAGGGGTCATGGGGTGGAGTTGGCATGGACTCTTCCTGGCAAAGACTGGGGATTTTCCCAAATGCTGCCTCTTTCCTGTTGGCAGGCCAACACTTTCCCTAGGAAGAGGTGAAGTTTGCTTTTTCCTCTGCATCCTCCTTGTCAAAGGCCTGTGGCACCAAATGTGGTATGAAATCTTCTAATGTGGACATCTGAAAGAGGAATTCCTCTGGTGGGTTTCTTAAGAACCCACTTCTGGAGGCAAACCTATGTATTTCTTATTACCTTGCCCAGTAAGATTAAATAAATGTTAGGTGTTAAGTGAAGATTTACAGGAATTATAAGTATCATAGACAGTTGAGGACATAGATGGTACTGAAGCTACGAGTAGGAGTGAGGGTTCAGGGCCATTATGCAAGCATGATAGCTAATTTTGATGAAACTTCAGAATTGTCTGACAAGTCAATAGATGAGCCAAAATCTTACAGAAAATCAGGTGAATGGACTTGTCTTTCCAGTCTTCAGCAAGAAAGAGCTTGACCAGTGGAGACTGACAATGACAATGTGATAGAATAAGAGGTAATGAAGGAACACAAGACATAAGAAGGACTACAGTCAAATAATGAGGATCAAAGAAGAATGAATAATAGTTAAAGAAGGGAAGAGCAGCCATTGTGTAAAATCATAGGTCAGTTGGCCAGGTGCTGTGGCTCAGGTCTATAATCCCAGCACTTTGAGAGGCTGAGGTGGGAGGATCACCCGAAGCAAGGAGTTCAAGACCGGCCTGGGCAACACAGTAAGACCCTATCTCTACAATTTATATTTTAATTTAAGCCAGTTGTGGTGGTGTGTGCTTGTGGTCCTAGCTACTCAGCAGGCTGAGGTAGGAGGACCTTCAGTTGAACCCAGGAGTTCAAGGCTGCAGTAAGTTATGATCATCCCACTGCACTCCAGCTTAGGCAACAGAGTGAGAGCCTATCTCTAAATGTTTGTTTTATGATGTTGTAAACATAATTCTGAATTGCATGTAAGTCTCTATTACATCAAAATGCTCACTACTTGTAGGTTGCTCATGAGCTTCCTTGCTGGACTGCCATTTGGCTGTACATTAAAAGCCCTTTTCATTGCATTCTTACTGGGCAAATGGTCAGCTTCATGTGGGTATACTGAGAGAAGTTCTTTTAGTCATGTTTATTTTTGAGTTAGCAGTTTGGTGTCCTGACAAGCATACTACATTGCCCATACACTGGTTCAGGTTCAGTTTGGCCAGTCCAGGAAAAAGTTAGGCTGGGAATTTCTACAGACCCTGACTCTCACACTATTGTTGTAATATGCCAGCTTGTATGCAGATGTTTATAGTAGGGATCTGTGACGAGGTCATGAGATGTAGCTCATCCTTAATTCACGTCCTCAAAATTCAGTACCCAAAATTCAATGCAATTCCTCAAATAATATGAGAAGAAATATAGCCAGCAGATTATTTTGTTAAAAAGGATTTTTTTCCACAAAATTTATACAACAATATGCAAACACATGGAGGTAGGGGGTAGAAGGTAACCAGAGGATAGAATAGTTACCAGAGGCTGAGACGGGTGAGGGGAGATGAAAAGAGTTTGGTTCATTGTACAAACATATAGCTAGATAGAAGGAATATGTTCTGGCTTTTGATAGCACATAGGGTGACTATAGTTAACAACAATATGTTGGATATTTCAAGATAGCTAGGAGAGAAGATTTGAAATGCTGACAGTTTATTATTAAAACTCACTTTTGTTCCTAATTAAAATAATGTGACCTTTGTAATAAGGTTATAAAATCCCTAAGTGCAATGTAAAATTTTGTTTGCAATGACACTCACTAAATTCACTAAAGTTGAGTTGTTTTTGTTTTATTTTTCATTGTTCTTCATAACAATGCTTATTAACCAAGCACTGAGAAGTTTGTTTAAATATTGTATTTCTTGAGCTGGTTTTGAGTTATATAAAAATCTGCTTCTTAGGGATGACACAGAAATTCTTATTCTTGATGTAACCAAGGCTGAGTTTTAAGGAGCTTCCTTTGCCAAAAGATGTCCAATTTGTACTTTTATCCCTATTATCTTCTGAATCAGATATTTGCAGATAAGACTTAGTAGTCATTCTTAGAATTATACAAGTGAAAAATGATCTCTTTGCAGGAGTCTAATACATTTGTTTCAAGGATGGTAAAATGTAGAGGTTTCCTGGAAGATGGCTCAGCAGGGCCCATGTCAAAAATAGCCTTGAACTGTATCTCACTGGAGATTTATCACTAAAGTGCACCCCTTTGAGATATATTAACCAGATGTCCAGAATGCCACTTTTGTCCTTTCATCTTATCCTAAGACTGTCAGAAGAATTGGGAAAGGGATAAGATTAGGTGCTGAGCAACTGTAAAAGAGGAAAAAGGGACAAAACTTCAAAGTCCCTGAGGCCAATGAAGGAAGTTATTAACATCAAAGAACTGGAAAGCTGATAACATAGCTACTGAAATTTGGTCAATTATACATAAGCCATGAACAATAACTATCATATGACCTGTGCAGTTATTGGAGGCAATAATTTTTATCAGAAAACAGTGTTAATATTTATTTGGTTTCGAATTTTCACATTGATCTTGGAAGAGTTCCCTGTTCATATCATGTTTGCTCTTCTAACATTATCTATTTGGGTATTTTAAAAAGGCTATTGCTTTTTATTGATTTTTCTTTTAGAATAAGCTAGTCATAATACAAAATGTTCATTTGGGAAAAAATTAAGATAATGTTTTCAATTAATTACCATAAATCATAGTCAAACAGCTTGTGGGTGATAACTTTGCAGATCTGAACTGTTCACAATGTATCAGAGTTCACATTTCTCGTGGTAGCAAATAAAAATAAAAATAAGAAATAATTCCATAGTCATGTTGCTTTTCTTTTTGTAATAAATTATCTTTATCATACAGAAAACATTTAACAAACAAGTATAGACTGACAATCTAGAATCTACAGTGATAATATCTTGCCATCTTTTTTAGCTTTTTTAGAGAAATGAAGCAAAAAGAAGTAATACAATCAAATTAATATTAATAAAATGATAAATAATACGATAGTAGTCCATTTATGTTATTCCTCAGTCCCACTTATTTCCTTGCTTTTCCATTACCAATTTTATAATTATTTTTCATATATATATATATATTTTTTTTGCAGTTGCAAGATTTAATAGAGTGTAAACAGAGCTCCCATACAAAGGGAGGGGACCCAAAGAGGGTAGCCATTGCTGGCTTAAATGCCTGGGTTTATATCCTGATCATTGTCCCTCATGCTGTGCTCTCAGGTGGTAGATGATTGGCTATTTCTTTACCTCCTGTTTTTGCCTAATTAGCATTTTAGTGAGCTCTCTTTACTACTTGATTGGTCGGGTGTGAACTAAGTTGCAAGCCCCGTGTTTAAAGGTGGATGCAGTCACCTTCCGAGCTAGGCTTAGGGATTCTTAGTCAGCCTAGGAAATCCAGCTAGTCCTGCTCTCAGTCCCCCCTCTCAACAGGAAAACCCAAGTGCTGTTGGGGAGGTTGGCCAATGACTGCTGTAACTGCTTCCTGCTGAACTGGGGTGTAGTAGGGGTTGTGTAGTTGAGATTTCCTCGGGAGGGGTGCCTTCAATGTCATTAACATTGGAGCATGGGCTAGAAGGCTGGTCCAGGGGTCTGCAGTAGATCTTAGTCACGGATTGCATCTGGGGCTCCATTTGAAGAACCATTTGTAGTTTTACAGCTTCGATTCTGGAAGAGACAAACTTAACAAGGAGGTTAAAGATACAGGGATTGAAATGTATGGCCTACAGTGCAGGGGATTATTTCTTTGGCACACTTCACAGGCCCTGACTATCTGCTTGATAGTTTTGAAAAGGCCTGGTCCAGTAAATAATAATTTGGCCATCTGATGGGTGCTATCAATGCCTAAGTGAAAGTTTTGGTGAAGGGTTTTAAGTAATTTCCATTGGTTAGCTGCAGGCAAAAGTATTTTTCCTTCTTTGGTGGCTAGCCATCCTCAGGGGAGGAAAGTATATCCCCATTCTATTTATCCTGCTGAGTACTGGGGCTTGGTTTCCTGGGGGGGGGTTACCCCACCCTAGGGGTCCCTCTATCAGCATTTCTAATGGAGGGTCCTGTCTTGCAGCTCTTTTGGCTTCAGTATCTGCTTGGCGGTTCCCTTCTATTTCCCTTTCCTTTCTTTTCTGATGACCCTAGCAGTGTAAGACTGCCACCTCTTTAGGTTTCTGTACAGCTAATAATAATCTCCTAATGGCTTCCTGATGTTTGATAGGTGTTCCCTCGGAAGTTAGGAATTCCCTTTCTCTCCATATTGCTGCATGGGCATGGAGGACGAGGTAAGCCTACTTAGAGTCTATATATGTATTTACCCTTTTTCATTCTCCTAATTCTAGTGCCCGAGTGAGGGCTATTAGTTCTGCCAGCTAAGCACTAGTTCCTAGAGTGAGGGGATTACTTTCAAGTATTCCATTATCACTGACCACTGCATACCCCACTTTTCAAAGTCCTTTTTCTACAAAGGAACTTCCATCAGTATACAAGTTAAGGTTGGGATCAGTCAAGGGAACCTCTAAAAGGTCCCCTCCAGTGGGGTAGGTTTGAGCAATTACTTGTTGACAGTTATGTTCTATCTTTTCTTC
Source organism: Pongo abelii (assembly GCF_028885655.2). Lineage (NCBI taxonomy): Eukaryota > Metazoa > Chordata > Mammalia > Primates > Hominidae > Pongo > Pongo abelii. The sequence continues at coordinate 53,054,418 of NC_071997.2, read as the reverse complement.
ATTGTCTGGAAGAAATGTGGCTGGGTTAAGAGTTGTACAAGTGCACAGTCGCGGCACGGGCCCTTCAAGTAGTAGAGCCTGATATTTAAGTAAATGGTTGTCTGACAGCCACAAGTCTCCTTTAGCAGTGAGTATGCCATTCACATCATGAGATGTCCACACAGTAAAATCTCTTGCCTGTATTATTTTAACTGCTTCAGATACTAAGACTGCTACTGCTGCCATTACCCATAAACAATGAGGCCAACCCTTTGCCACTGCATCAATTTCCTTACTCAGGTATGCCACAGGTGGCAAGCTCATCCCTTGGACCTGTGTAAGGACTCCCAGAGCTATTTCTGTTTTTCTCTGTGACATTTAAAGAAAAATCTTGCCCCTTTGGCAAGCTTAACACTGGAACTTGGGTTCGGGCCTTCTTTAGAGCCTGGAAAGCTGCTTGTGCTTCAGGTGTCCATCTTACTAAATGGGTATTGGCTTTCTGAGTTTCCTTAATTAGTGTATATAATGGTCTGGCTATTTCACCATACCTGGGAATCCATATTTGGCAGAAACCTGTTATGACAAGGAACCCTCTTAGTTGCTTAGGGTTTTGGGATGAGAATAAGCCAGTATAGGCTGGATACATTCCTCACTGAGGGCCCTGGTGCCTTTGGATAATTTTAGCCCTAAGTATTTAACCTGCTGTGAGCAGAGCTGAGCCTTTGGTTTGGAAATCATGTAGCCACAGGTAGCAAGGAAATTTAAGAGCGCTTGGGTGGCTTGATGGCACAAGGTTTCTGAACAGGTGGCTAAAAGTAAATCATCCATGTACCGAAGGACAAGACTGTCTAGGTATGAGAACTGGCTCAAATCTTGGGCTAATGCCTGGCCAAATAGATGGGGGCTATCCCTGAACCCCTGGGGTAAAACAGTCCAGGTGAGTTGAGACATTGGGTTCAAAGGATCTTCAAAGGCAAACAAGAATTGAGAGTCAGGATGTACAGAGATGCAGAAAAAGGCATCCTTAAGGTCCAGGACTGTAAACAACTCTGCTTCCTCTGGTATTTGGGAAAGCAGGGTATAAGGGTTAGGTACAGCTGGGTATAGAGGAACAACAGCCTAATTGATAATCCTGAGATCTTGCACTAACCTCCACTGTCCATTGGGTTTCTGTACTCCTAAAATTGGAATATTGCGGGGGTTACTGCATGGTTTTACTAGGCTTTTAGGTCCTTAGCAATCTTTTGGAGTCCTTGTTGGGCCTTGGGTCTAAGGGATACCGCCTTTGGTAGGGAAAGGAGGCAGAATCCTTCAGTTTAACTTGAACGGGATGGCATTCTTTGCTCATCCATACTGTCCTTCTGTTGCCCAGACTTCAGGATTAATTCCTTCCTCAAGTAGGGGACAACAAATGGGTGTTCCTTCTCCTATGTTCGGGTGTATAATGGCCCCTGCTTTTGCTAGAATTTCTCTCCCTAACAAGGTAGTGGGGCTTTCAGGCATAATTAGAAAAGCATGTGAAAAGAGTAAAGTTCCCCAGTCACAACTTAGTGGCTGGGAGAAGTATCTAGTGACTGTCCTAGGACCCCTCGGATAGTGACAGATCTGGAGGACAGTTGTTCAGGACAGGAGAGTAAGACTAAGAAGGCCACACCAGTGTCCAGGAGACAGTTAACCTCCCAGACCTCAAAGGTCAAGCATACCCGGGGCTCTATGAGGGTGATGGCATGGGCTGGCGCTTGCCCCAGGAACCCTCAGTCCTGCTGCTGGATCATCTGGTTAGTGGCTTCTGACTCAGAGGACCTTCATCCCCTGGGGCCGTGGGCCTTCCAGTGATTCCCTTGATATAACGGGCATGGACGAGGGAGTGGCTTATTTCTACTTGGACAATCTTTTTTAAAGTGTCCTTGTAGACCACACTGGAAGAAAGCCTTATTAGGCACCTGATTTTCTCAGCTTTTCCCTTTTCCAGAGCTTCCAAAGTCCACTTGTCTGAGGGCCATGACTAAAGCAGTGGCCTTTTTTTTATCCTGTTTGTCCCATTCTGCCTGCTCCTCCTGATCTCTATTATAAAAAACCGAGGTTGCCAAGTTCAATAGGGTTTCTAAGTTTTGCTCTGGGCCTAAGGCTGACTTTTGAAGTTTTTTTCTAATGTCTGCAGCTGACTGAGTGATAAACTTATCCTTTAAGATTAGTTGGCCTTCAATAGAGTCAGGTGACAGACAGGTTTGCTTCCTCAATGCCTCCCGTAGTCTTTCCAGAAAGGCAGTAGGATTTTCTTCCTTTCCCTTTGTTATAGTGGACATCATTGAATAATTCATAGGCTTCTTCCTAGTTTTCCTTAGTCCTTCTAGCACGCAAGTTAGCAAATGTCTACTGCACCAATCTCCATGTTCTGATTCTGTGTCCCTATGAGGGTCTACACTGGGAACTGCCTGCTGGCCTGTGGGGAATCGTTCTCTTTCCTCTGTTGTCATACTATAATTGACCTGACTGAGATACCAGAGATCGCCAAACTCTCGGGCTGCAGTTATGGTGGAACTTGTCTCATTTGGGGTTAGTGTCTGATTTAACAGTAACATTATATCGCTCCATGTCAGATCAAAGGATTGTCCTAACCCTTGTAAAATGTCAATATAGCCATCAGGGTTAGCTGAGAATTTACCTAGGTCTATTTTAATTTGCTTTAAGTCTGAGAGAGAAAATGGTATATGCACTCTGGCTGGGCCGAATTCTCCTCCTCCCACTGCTTGGAGTGGGCATAATCGGAGAATATTGGCACTCTTTGATTCATTGCTTACCCTTTTGTCTATCTCCTTTTAGACTATTTGGGTTGAAGGGGGGTCCTTATTAGTTGGGGAAGTAGTAGGGGGAAAGCTGGGGTAGGGAGGTACACTCTGAGGGCTTCCTGTAGGGCATAAATCACACTTTTTATATAATTGTGAGTTGTCTCTTAACGAAAAGAAAGTTTGTACCTATGGCACTTCACTCCATTTTCCTTCTTTTCTACAAAAGAGGTCTAGCTGTAAGATGGTGTCATAATTTATACTTCCCTCAGGAGGCCAGGTTTCTCCCCCTTGAAGAGGATATTGTGGCCAGGCAGTACTGCAGAAGAATATAAGTCATTTCTTTCTTAGCGTCTGAGGGTCAAATTGGTCCCGATTCTCCAGAATACATCTTAGGGGCATTTTTGCCTTGAGGGGAATGTTTGCTACCTGAAAAAAGAACATAGGGATGCCAGCACCCCTAGTCATTTTCTGAAGAACATTAGTCCTAGAGCGTCCTTTGTGGTCCTAATGCTTATTCCTTTCCAGGGCTGGTAACCACCCATGGACCTCTGCTTATTGGACTAGTTATGCTCACTGATGTAGTGGTCCTACACCCCTTTTACCACCTTTCTTGACCACAAAGAAAGGGGTTCAGGCTGCTGGGTTCCAGCATGCCCAACATTGCCTTTGTGCTCAGGGGTGAGTCCTAGAGCTGGGCTGGGTTCCTGAGTATTTCATAACAACCCAGCTGCCCCATCAAGATGCATTCCCATAAACAACAGTTCTTATGCAAATTCATTTCAGAGAGGGTGTAGGTAACCTTTTGAGTCAGGATTGAGATAGTCTTTTGTGATTCTGTAAGTAGTTTCAGGCTTGACTGAGTGCAAACAGCTCGCACGTTTGAGCAGACCAATTATTAGGCAGTTTTTCTAACTCTGCTTCCACAAGAGTCTCCCTATCAATTACTGAATACCCATTGTGGTCTTTTCCTCAGTCACCTGGGAGGAACCATCTATCGTCATGTCCTGAAGGAAGTTCCTCCTAGGTCTGGTCGGACCTTTGTATGGTAAGTAAGATTTAAATTCCCTGTAAGGAAATCTGCTGGGTTAAGGGAATTACCAGTGGTTAGTGTTAAAATACCTTTTTCTAACAGAATAGCCCCATACTTTAAGATTTTTGAGTTAGTAAGCTACCTTTTTGCTTTTTGACTTAGAATAATTCTGAACTGGTGAGGTGTGCTCACAATGAGCTTTCCTCTAAGTTACTTTTCTACTTTCTTCTGTTAGCAAAGTAGTTGCCGCTACAGATTGAATGCATTTGGGCCATCCGTGGGTTACTGGGTTAAGGATTTTTGATAGTAAGGCTATGGGTTGTCAGTGGTCTCAGTGTTTTCAGGCTATGCCTTTGTTTACACTGACAACAAGGTAGTATTGGAGTGTTATAGGGTCACAAAGAAGACCTTCAATTATCAATTATAGGTTTTAAATTTACCCTGGCTTTTAAAGGAATAGGGCCCACTTTTTTTTTTTTTTTTTTTTTTTTTTTTTTACTATTTCTATCTCTCTTTCTTTCTCTCTTTGAGTCCCTCTTTGTCTCTCTTCCTCTTTTTCCTCTCTGCCTCTTTCACCTCTCTGCCTCTGTCTCTTTTAGCCATTTACAAACTTGGGGTCCTGGCAAGTGTGGTGGGGAACAGGTCCCACATAACTGCCCATGTCGAGAGCAGTATGCCTAAATTGGAAGGGACACGAGGGACACAAGACTCCCTGCATTTATAGCCTAGATGCCTAAGGATGCAGTGTAGAGCTTCCCTAGATCCCTTTGGAGATACAACTTGCTGAGGAAATTAAAGTCTGGACCATTAGTACCTAGGAGGCAGGGATCAGAGGAAGTACATTCAGAGGTAAGGAGAATTTTGGGGCTACATTTTCAAGAATGTCGTGGTAAGGACTGTGGAGGTATGGGTCAGAAGGAAAGGTAGGGGTGCACGCATGGGCAACTGTTGAATAGAGACTTCAGGCTGTGCCATGATCTCAATCTGCTAATGCTGAGAGTTCAGGATGACAACTTTCTGCCTCTAGTCGGCCCTTGGCTTCCCCAAGAAAAGTGAAAGCAGAAGCTGGTTCTAGGCAGACAAATGCTCCCAACCCAGAAGGGTTGGGGGTTGTTAGAAAGCCCTTCCCCAGACAGCCTCACACCTGAGTTTTAAGTCTGGTGGCCGTGCTAATCATTTTTAACTGGCCGACAGGTACCCGGTATTTTCCTCCAATTCTAAGGAAGGATAGGACAGAATAGCAAGAGAACGTGGTCCAATATTACTCACTGCTTTGGAGGTCCCTTCATAGTCCCCAAAATGTTACCGGGAGTTCCTTGCTCCCAGAGCTCCCAAGATGGTGGTGGGCCACTTCCAAAATGGCAGCGGGCTGCTTCCAAGATAGTAGCAAGCCTCGTGTTCTCTGACCTGGGGTTCTTGGCCCCACGGATTCCGAGGAATGGAATCTTGGGCCATGCAGTGAGTGTTATAGCTCTATTAGAAGCCATGGGTCATGGAAGAGAACCATGGAACCCAGTGACTAGTGCTCAGCTCAATTAGGATGAATCCGGGCACTTAGCCATGCAGGAACAATGGCAAGCCTTTATCCCAATCGGAAGCAGAAATGGGTGCCTCACTGGATAAGGAGCACAGCAGACACCCTGCTGGATCCTGAGGGATGGGAGTCAGCGGCGGGTCTGCGATGGCGGCAAATAGCAGTGGTGGACAGTGAGTGAAAGCTCGAGCCATAACAAACACGGACCAGAAGAATGCAGTTGCAAGATTTAATAGAGTGAAAACACAGCTCCCATACAAAGGGAGGGGACCCAGAGAGGGTAGCCACCAATTTATATTTTTAATCATTTACATCATATAGCTATATCAACAAGCTATATATGGTATGATTTTCTTTTATATTTACATATTTACATACATGTATCATTTACATTTTATGTAACATTCTGGAACTTTTTTCTCATTCAATATTAGGTTTTAAAACATATCTACATTGACATAAATATTTCTAATTTATTGATTTTAACCACAATGCAATGTTTATTCATATAAGTATTTTTTAAAACTGTGTATTCATTCCTCTGCTGATGGAAATGTGTATTTTGTTGATTTCAGGATATGCAATTTGCCACATTTTGAGTCTCTGAAATCTGAATTCAGTGCTAATAATGACAAATATATTATCTATTTTCACTTTTTAAAACAAAGGTCGGCAAACTTCTGTATAGAGTCAGATAGTAAACAGCTCTGTGGGCTATGCCATTTTTGTCATAATTATTCAACTCTGCCATTGTAACATGAAAGCAGCATAGGCAATAAATAAGTCCATATACATGTTTGTGTTCTAGTTAAACATTAATTATGGACATTGAAATTCAAATTTTATGTAATTTCATGTGTCACAAAATATTTTCTCTTCTTTTAATTATTTTCCAACATATACAAATAGAATAATTTATTCTAAGTTCATGAGCCATATACAAACAGAAAAACGGGACAAATTTGGCCAACTGACTATAGTTTGCTAATACCTGCTATATAGAAAATGGGGGGGGATAAAGAAGGGGTGGTTGATGGATACAAAAACACAGTATGTAAAAGGAATAGCATCTAGTGTTTGGTAGTACATTATGGTGACTACAGTTAACAGTAATTTATTGTTTATTTTAAAATAACTAAAAGATTAAAACTGAAGTGTTCCTAACACAAAGAAATGACAAATGCTTGAGGTTATGGATTCCTCAATTACCTTGATTTGATCATTACACACTGTAACCTTGTATCAGGCTATCACATGTACCCCATAATTAATAAATTAATGAAATAATAGCACAATTAATTAAAGAATGATGAGAGCTCTGAAAGACAGATGTATAGGGATTTTTGAGAGCATAAAACAGAATGTACCTGGCGGTAGCAGTGAGAAAATAAATTGATCTGATTCTAAAGGGCACTGATTTTGATAATTTTTGTTCCATTTGGAATGAGAAATAGGTGTTTAGTGAATGAAACCAGATTAAGCATCTGTCAGCAAAATACTTCAAAAAAACACTTTCATCTCAAATGTACTTTATTCCAGATAGAACAAGTTAAAATGAATCAAAGCAGCATTTGTGGAAATAAGCAGCATATAAACAAAGAAGGTCAATTTCAGACACTTCTTCAAAGTAACTTCTTACTACCTATTCAAATAAAATCCTAGTTCCAATGGAAAGTATATTTAAGGAACTGAAAAAATGCAGGTCCAAAATGTAGGTTCAAAGTTCATGTCCAGATGAAATTATATCAAGCTAAACAGCTTCTGTACAGAAAAGAAAACAGTCAACAAGCTGAAGAGAAAACCCATAGAATGGGAGAACATATTTGCAAATTACCCATCTGACAAGTAATTAATACCCAGAATAAATAAGGAGCTCAAACAACTCAGGAATAAAAACAAATAATCCAATTTTTAAATGGGCAAAAGATACAAATAGACATTTCTCAAAAGGAAACATACAAATGGCCAACAGGTATATGCAAAAATGCTCAACATCATTAATCGTCAGAGAAACACAAATCAAAACTGCAATGAGAGATCGTCTTGCCCCAGTTAAAACAGTTTTATCCAAAAAGATAACAAATGCTGGTGATCATGTGGAGAAAGAAAGATCCCCGTATGCTTTTGGTGGGAATGTAAACTAGTACAGCCACTATGGAGAACAGTATGGAGATTCCTCAGAGAACTAAAATTAGAACTGTCATATGATCCAGCTACTGGGATCCCACCACTGGGTATATACCCTAAATAAAATAAATTAGTATATTGAAGAAATACCTGCCCTCCCGTGTTTATTGCAGAACTATTCACAATAGCCAAGATATATACTCAAGCCAAGTGTCCATCAACGAGTGAATGAAAAACAACAAAAATGTGGCTTACGTACACAATAGATTATTATTCAGCCATTGAAAGGAATGCAATCTTCCCATTTGCAACAACATGGATGGAACTGGAGGAAATTATATTAAGTTGAATAAGCCAGGCACAGAAAGACAAATATCACATGTTCTCACTAGTATATCAGAGCTAAAAAAAAATATTCAACTAACAAAGATAGATAGTAGAATGATGGTTGCCAGAGACTGGAAAGAATAGTGAGGAAAGGGGAATAAAGAAGGGGTGGTTGATGGATACAAAAACACAGTTGGTAGAAGGAATAGCTTCTAGTGTTCGGTAGTACATTATGGTGGCTACAGTTAACAGTAATTTATTGTTTATTTTAAAATAACTAAAAGATTAAAACTGAAGTGTTCCTAACACAAAGAAATGATAAATGCTTGAGGTTATGGATTCCCCAATTACCTTGATTTGATCATTACACACTGTAACCTTGTATCAGGCTATCATATGTACCCCATAAATATGGGCTATTAGTATGTATCCATAAGAATTAAAAGTAAAAACTTTTTTTTCAAAGTTCATATGAAGATCTGAGGTCCATAGTCAAAATCTATGACAAAGTAAAGGCTAGGTCCAGTTCTAAGGGCAGGCCCAAAGTCTCTGTCTAAGGATAAAGACTATATCCAAGGTCAAAGTCCAAGGTACATTCCCATAATTCAAGATCTTGTCCAAGTTCAAGGTCCAGGTCTAATATCAGGTCTAACATCTAGGTCAAATTCATTTCCATGTTCAAGGTTCAATGTCCAGGATAAGGTAAAGATCCAGGGTCAAGAGCATAGTTTTAAGGTTCAGGTTCACATCTATGTCTAGGATTGAGGTTGTGTTGAAGTTCCAGGTCTAAGGTCAGGTGCAGGTCAAGATCTGAGATTCAAGTTTATGATTAGTTGTCTAGGTCCAATCTCAATGACTAAAGCCCAAGTCCACAACCATGGAGCATAATTAAGGTCAGATTTGAGGTTCTGGATGAATACAGTGTCAAGTTTTAGGCCCCACATCCAGTTGGTTCATGACTGGGGCACCTGTACAACATCCAGGTACATGTCTAATGTGAGATCTAAATTCTAGATAAATTCAGGTTCCGAGTTTTTCTTCCCTCTTTTCTCTCATTGTATCTCCTTTATGACATGTGTTACTTCTTCTAGATTGTATCCCCCCTTTTTCTTCTTACCTCCCAATCTAACATAAACTAATTCCCTAGGATTGTTCCTCCTTCTAGTCCATTAATTCTTTTATTTACCCCCTTTGACACCTCCTAATTCTTTCCAATATTCAGCCCTCATTTTTCCCTTTTTCCTGTCTTGTGATACCTGCTAATTCTCCAATATTTTCTTAAGTTTTACAACATCAAAAAAGCTCTTATCAATGCTTTCTGTCTTTCTATGGCAGCTGCTCAGTGCAGGACTGAAAATCAGACCTGGAACAAGGATCTCATCTGAGTAAGATTGCTACATCTAGACAAAGACTTATCCTTTGAGCGAAGAGGATCACGGTGAAAGATGTGCCCCTATAATGTGAACAAATACAATCTAGTTTCAGGATTTTAATACTTAATGACTCCTACTGTGTTGGTACTATATATAATTGGTGACCCCACTTCCCTGGCTACCCCCATCCATTAGCTGTAGGATTTATGAATATACAGATTAGAAAATCTTAATATGTTAATTCATATAGGATATGAAGGCCTTTACTGGGAGGTAACCAGCTCCTCTATGTTGTTATTAATGAAATGGTATGGTCAGAATTGGAACTTGGATTCATAATTCATAAACAAAAGTGCTCTATTGAAGGCCTTTGAAAATGTGGCTTAAACTTATAAACTATAAAAGAAAGTATTAATAACATATTTTACACATAATAAAACACTTCTATAATGCAAAATATTTTTAAAAAGCTAAGTCCAAAGACAAAACTAGGAACAAACATTTTAACTTATGCCAAAAATATACATAAATATATAATGATTTTCTATAAATTGATTTTTAAGACCAACAACTCAATATGAACAGGCTGTTCACAGTAATGGAAATACAGTTTCTTTCTTTCTTCTTCTTTCTTCTTTCTTCTTCTTCTTTTTTTTGTGTCACCCAGGCTGCAGTGCGGGAGTGCAGTGGTACAATCTCTGCTCACTGCAATCTCCACCTCTGGGGTTCAAGCGATTCTCCTGTCAGCCTCCTGAGTAGCTGGGACTACAGGCATGCACCACTATGCTGGGTTAATTTTTGTGTTTTTTGTAGAGAGGAGGTTTCCCCATTTTGGCCAGGCTGATCTTGAACTCTTGGCCTCAAGTGATCCACCCACCTCTGTCTCCCAAAATGCTGAGATTACAGGTGTGATCCACTGCACCTAGCCAGGAAATGCAATTTTCTTTTAAACATACAAAAAAATTATGATTAACCTATTATAAATATGCTAATGTATAATAAAATAATTGCAAATTAGAACTTCACTGAATCATTTGGGATCCCTCTGTACTCCGCTCCAATTTTTCTAGAAACCTAAAACTGCTCAAAATTAAAGTCTATTAATTAAAATAAAACTTCACTGAATCTATCAAACTGGCAAAGATATAGAAGTTTCATTACAAACCATGTGAGCAAGACTGTGAGGAAGCAGAATCCTCATACATAAGATAAACTGGTGTCATGCCTCCCCCTCTAGAGGGTAATTTGGTCGTATTTATCAAAATTAAAAATGCGCACTTCTTTTGACCTTTAATTTTACTTCTTGATATTTATTCTGCAGATACAATTATACACATGCAAAATTAAGTGTGTTCAAAGATGCGTATTACAACATTATCAGTAACTAGAGAAGAAAGGAAATAATCTAAATATGTATCAAATGAGAAGAATAAATACCATGATATCTCCAGCTGGTACAATATGAGTCAACAGTCCCTGAGCCAGAAGTGTTTCGGAATTCAGAATTCTTTTACTGAAAGATAATATGGTGATAGCATATTATATCACACTTCCAGAAGGGTCTGGGATAGCACCTGTTTACCAACTGCATCAACATTTTGCATCAGGTTTGAAAAATCACATTCAGTGGCATTATATATAGAAAAAACATAAGTATACTTACTTCAGGTCAGGCCACCTGAAGTTCAGTTCAGACAGGGTGAGATTGTATCACTGGGGTAGGCAAAATAATGGCCACTCAAATATGCCTATGCCCTAATTCCTGAAACCTATGAGTTTTGGAGTTATTATATTAAGTTGCACACATTGAGCTACATTGACAAAAGAAACTTTACGGATGCAATTACCATTATGGACACTGAAATGAGGAGATTATCATAGATTTTCTGGGTACACCCAATCTAATTAATTGCATAAATCATTAGAAACAGAGAGCTGTCTCTGGCTGGAAGGAGAAGACAGAAGAGGAAGAGAGATGTGGAAGAAGGAAAGTCAGAGAAGGGCTTTATGCACCATTGCTGGCTAAAGGGTGAAGGGGGCAAAAAGAAATGCAGGTGTCCTTGAGAAGCTGAGAAAAGCTGACAACTAACAAGGAAACTGAGATGACATCCCCACCACCAAGGAACAGAATTCTGCCAACAACCTGAATAAGCTGGAAAGCAGAGTCTCTCCTACAGCCTCCAGACCTGAATAAGCTTGAAAGCAGAGTCACTCCTACAGCCTCCAGAAAGGAGACACTGAATTTTGCCTAGCGAGACCTGAAGCAGAGAACCAATAATCCACAGCGTACCTGGCTATCTAACCTACAGAACTATGAGAATAAATGTGTACTGTTTTAAGGGTCTGATTTGTGGTAATTTGCTCAGGACTCAATTAAAAACCTCAACATTTATCAAATCAGCAATAAAAATACTTTGCTTTCAGTGCTTTTACTTTTTTCTATTTTAAAAAAACTTTTTGTTAAAATATAACGTACATACAGAAAAGTCCACAAATGGCAAATGCAAAGTGCTTAATGAATTTTCAATAACTGAATACAATAGTGCAGCCAGAGTCCAGACCAGACAATAGTATATTGTCAGCATCCTGGAAGATACCCCTTGTGTTTTCTTCCATGGTGCCTTGACTTCAAGTATGTGAACAAATTTGGCCTCTTTCTGTACTCTACATAAATGGAATCAACATATCTACTGTCTTATGTCTGGTTTCTCTCAATCAACTTTGTGTCTGTAAGGTACATCCAAATTGTTTTGTATAATTATAGATTATTCATCCTAATTGCCCCATGGTATTGCATTATATGGTTATACAGAAATTTATTTATCCTTTCTGCTTTTGAGGGACATTTGGGTAATTTTCACTGTTCCGCTTTATGAATAGTGCTGCTAGGAACATCTAATACATGTTTTGTAGCCAATGTCTTGTACACACAATTCTTGGATATTGTAGATATGTAGAAGTGGAATACTAAGCCATTTAAAATTTCAGTGTGTTTTCCTGAAATGCAGATAAGGAATTGAGGATCTATACTATGTAGCTATATAAAACAATGTGGAAGGTCCTCAGGTATTGATGGGAAAAATTTCAAAAATATGATTATTAATAAAACAGGTACAAAACGGAGTACATTACATTTTGCGTAAAAGTGAAATAAGAAAATATATTATTATTTGCTTTTATATTCACGGAGAAGCCCTTGGAGGATAAACAAGACACTAATAAATGTTGCTACATTCAAATATATGGGTGATGGTAAGATGGGGCCAGAGTAGAAGAAAACTTTTTCATGCACATACCTAAACACATACACACACACACACACACACACACACGCATGTTTATATATGTAGCTATATAGATTCTATATATATATTTTTTTGTGTGTATATATATGTACATAGTTTTTTGAACTACGGGAATGTACTATCTACTCAAATGCTAAAATAATAATCTTAAGGGCCTGAGCCTCTATAAAGGCAATATTCCCTTTTTAAACATGGTTACATTTGGCCACAGAAATTCACAGAAAATGTCCCAATTTCTAGTCAATTTCCTAGACAGTAGTTGACAACCTTGACTTTAAGAAACAAACAACTTTAACCCACCCCTCTCATTTTAAAAATATGACGAGAAACTGAGACACAGAAGAGAGAGGTATCCACCAGCTCTTAGCGATGTAGTCCTTCCAGAGCAGCCGCCGCCATCCCTGGGGAATGCTCAAGTTCTCTTTCTAAAATAAAGGTGGCTAGAGGCATAGCTCTGTGTCATAATGAAAAACACACACACACACAAGTGAGTGAAGCACTTTTTAAAACTATAATTTACTTAAAAATATCCTTATTTTATTTAAGATTCTAAAGGAAAAAAAAATCCTGAATCCAGTTTTTTCTGATTCAAAACCATGGCACCTGCATCCAAGCTGAAATTTCATGAAAGGAAAGTTAGCAAGCTATCTGTAAGACCCAGTGTGTATTATTCAAATGGGAAACAGTACAAATCTGAGAAATCAAGAGTTGTCTCTCCAGAGGCCAAAATAATGAACATTTTTATTTTCTCGTAATACAGCTCCTAAGGCAGCCTGGCCTCCTGAGAGCAGCAGGCTTGTGGCTATGCTCAGCTGGCTGATGCTGCTGGACTTCCCACAACACCACTTTTCCTCATCTCTTTTGACTCTGTCGAGCTGAAAAGCACAGAGATATAGAGCCACCTACTTTACTCACACATAAAGCCAAAAGACATTATGAGTGTGAAAGTGACTTACCAATTTCTGGCTCCAAGTCAAAGCTCAGTAAAAGCTTGTACTCTTCCTTTCCAATCACAGTCATAAATCTGCCTTCTTCGCACAAGGGACCATCATAATTGATGGCTACGTTTCAAAGACAAAATAGTCAATATACTGGGCAAACCTCCCCATCCATTTCTCGTAAGCCATGCGTGTAATTTACGACCCTTCTAACTTATCATCACCCTAGGAATGTATTGATTTTTTTTAAGCACATAGTTGACATCTGTGATTGCTGGCTCCAAATGGGACTGATACTTAAACAGCAAAATCATTTCAGTCTTTACATTTATAAGTGATCAGCAATTCCCATCATTTCACCCCACTTTCTGCAAGTTTCCAGCTGTGAGAGATTCTGTGATTTACAGCCTTTGTATCAAAGGGAGTAAATCAGCATTTCTTTAGTTCAGAAGTTCTGTTGAATGTCATAGTGAAAAAAATTCTAAAGATGTCCACCTCGAGATTCCTGACCCCTGGTATTACATCAAAGATGAATGTAGATACTACTGTGAAAGAACTTTGTAGATATAAGTAAGGTTTACTAATCAGCTGACGTTAAAATAGGGAGATTATCTGGGTAGGCCCAATGTAATCACAAAGAGCCTTTAAAAGCAGAAGAGGAAGGCAGAAAAGTCATTCAGAGAGATGTGGCAGAAGAAAAAGGCAGGTGAAATGAAGCAGAAAGGGAGGACAGGGAGATTTTAACTGTGAGAAGTACTTGACCCATTATTACTGTCTTTGAAACTGGAGGAAGAAGGGCATGCATTAAATAATGTGGTTATCCACAAGCAGCTGAGAACAATCCCAAGCTGATAGCCAACAAAGCAGCAAGAACCCTTGTCCCACTGCCACAAAGACCTAAATTAATTCTGCAGACAGTCTGAATTAGCTTGACAGCAGATTCATCCCCAGAGCCTACATAAAAGGATATAGCCCTACTAGCATGCTAGTGTCAGCTTTTTTTTTTTTCTTTTTGAGACAGAGTCTTGCTCTGTCACCAGGCCAGAGTGCAGTGGCACAATCCCCACTCACTGCAACCTCCGCCTCCTGGGTTCAAGCAATTTTCTTGCCTCAGCCTCCCGAGTAGCTGGGACTACAGGTGCCTGCCACCATGCCCAGCTAATTTTTGTATTTTTAGTAGAGACGGGGTTTCACCATGTTGGCCAGGATGGTCTTGATCTCTTAACCTCATGATCCACCCACCTCAGCCCAGTGCTGAGATTACAGGCATGAGCCACCATGCCTGGCCAGTTTCAGCTTTTTTCACCTAGAGTAGAGAAACTGTTAATTCAGAATAAGCCTGAACTTCTCACCTACACAACTGTGAGGTAATAAAAGGATATTGCTAAATGTATGCTTATTTGTTATGGGAATTATAGAAAACTAATACCAACATTTAATAGTTTTTATGTAAGAAGGAAGTATTTCTACATAACACATGGCATAAGCCTCATACAAACCTTTGTGTCTGTCTCACCAGCTTAATCATCAACATCCTTACCTTCATCAGGCTCATTCTATTATCTACACAACCATGTTCTCTTCATGATGAACTATTGTGATTCTAGCATTCATGAATAAATGTGTGTCTTAGTCCATTTGGTGTTGCTATAAAATAATACTCAAGACTGGGTAATTTATTTTTAAAAAGTTTGTTTGGCTCATGATTCTGATGCCTGGAAAGTTCAAGATTGAGCAGTTGCATCTGGTGAGGGCCTCAGGCTCTTCCACTCATGGCAGTAGGTGAAGGAAAGCCAGCATGTGCAGAGATTACATGGCAAGAAAGGAAGCAAGAGAGAGGGGAAGGTGCCAGCTTCTTTTTAACAACCAGCTGTCATAGGATCTAAGAGAGTAAGAGCTCACTCACCACAAAGGAGGGCATTAATCAGTTCACAAAGGATCCACACCCATGACCTAGTCACCTCCTATTAGGCCACACCTCCAACATTAGGAATCAAATTTCAACATGAGGTTTGGAGGAGACAAACATCCAGACCTTAGCAATGCATTTCAAAATTGTTTGGCAAGAACCATGTCTTACTCATCTTTTGAAATTTTACAGTAGCTCATGCACAGCCTGACACATAGAAGGCTTTCAAAAATTACTTGCTGAGAGTCAATAATTTATTTTTTCCTATGAATACCATCTGAACTCCAGATGGTATTCTAGAAAAATACCTCCTCTCTTTGTTTTCTTGGATGTTTTCTAAGATGTTTTCTCCACCTTTATACCAATTGACGACAAAGAGTTAGATGTGGCCACTGAGTTGTAGCACCCTAATAATGGGACTAGGTGACACTGATGCAACCAAGCCCTTACTTGCCTCCCTAATTCCACTGACATGTACAGTTAACCTTCCATTCATGGGTTCCACATCTGTGGATTCAATCAACTGCAGATAGAAAGTATTCAGAAAAAGGCTGGGCATGGTGGCTCATGCCTGTAATCCGAGCACACTGGGAGGCTGAGGTGGATGGATCATGAGGTCAGGAGATTGAGATCATCCTGGTTAACATGGTGAAACTCCGACTCTACTAAAAATACAAAAAAAAAAATTAGCCAGGCATGGTGTCATGCGCCTGTAGTCCCAGCTACTCAGGAGGCTGAGGCAGGAGAATGAAAAGAACCCAGGAGACAGAGCTTGCAGTGAGCTGAGATCACGCCACTGCACTCCAGCCTGGGTGACAGAGCGAGACTCCATCTCAAAAAAGAAAAAAAAATTTCAGAAAAAAAAAAATTATACAAATTTCCAAAAAGCAAACTTGAAGTTGTCATGTGCTAGGTACTGCCTTAAATCCAGACAAATGAGGTGATGTGTAGGCATTGTATTAAGTCTCATAAAAAATCCAGAAATAACTGTGTAGGATATATGCAAACACTATGCTATTTTATATAAGGGACTTGAGCATCTATGGATTTTCATATTTTTGGGGGTTTCCTAGAACTAATCCCCCAAGGATACTGAGGAATAGCTATATTTATAATAAAAATTATTATGTTAAGCTTCAGTCTCTGACTGTAGCTATGGTCAGAAGGAATAAAAAATTAGAAGTTGTAAAAGAGGGACTATGGGTTGATCTGCGGGTCTAGAAATGTACTATGGATAAATTCATAACTAGTACTGATATCAATTTCTGCTTATGTTTAGGGCAGAGTTTTAAATTGACTTCGGAAATTCATCAAAATCTTCAGATTATTTCCAAGACTTCTCCAGTATTTACTGTATGTAGAAATAACAAATTCCTCCTAACTAACCAGAATTACAATTTCAGTAAAGCCATTTATATGTTCTTGCCTCCCAGAATATGGAGAAAAACTGTATGATACCTGTGGCAGAGTTTATGAGTGCTACAAATTTTACATCTTTACATTCCATTATTTTAATACAAAAATGATATCTTAGCTGGTTATAAAAGTCTGTGAGAACAGACTTTCTTCTTTAGCTTCTTATGTAAATGGTTCTATTACTTTCTTTAATCTAATATTTTATGAAAAAGAGTGAGGACAACTTAATATTTTCCTTCTTTTGTAGAACACGTGATCTTTTTACCTGGATTGAGGTATTCCTGTATGTTTTTTACTAAATTATTTACTTTTAAAATTATTCTTCATAGAATTTTAAACACTTCTCGAACCAGTCCTCAAAGTCATTGATTTTGTTTTTTCTTTTTTTTTTTTTTCCTTTTTAGGTGTATTCCTTAGTGCTTCCTTAGTTTCAAACCTATGATAAATTTTGTCTTTTGTTTTTCTTTTATTTCTTAGTAAAAAGATGATACATATGTAATACAGACTACAGAGACTAGAAGATGTAGTTTGTACAACTGAAAAAGAACACAGAACAAAAAGAATATAAAACATAGTCATGGAATAATAAAATAAAACTAAAATAAAAGACTAACTGAATACAGAGACTTCTGGGTTCACTATGTTCCAGGGAGAGGATAGAGATACAAAGAGAGAGAGAGAAAGGGAGAGGAGAAAAGAGGGAGAAAGAGAGAGAGAGAGAGAGGGAGAAGCTAGATGAATAACTTCAAGAATAAGAAATGGATATCACTCTCATAACTTTTTTCCCATTTTAGTCTGTCATCTTCTACCTTCAATACTCTATTCCTTTCATTGATAGCTTCTTGTTTTTTGATACTACAAAAAAAAACTTTTACAAAGTCTTTCTTCTACCTCTTGAATTACAGCATGTACTCTCCATTTAATTTTCACTTATAATATCTAAGTCTCTCTTTTTGTTTGACACATCTTAACAGAGACACAGGGCTAAATTGTCCGTGCTTTTTATTCACCTTTGACTAGAAGAAGCTATATCTGTATTATTATTTTTGCCCTAGAAAAACATTAGAAGATTCTACTCAACTCCTCTCATTGTTTCCTTGGATACTTTCCATTTTCTATTCAGCGCCTGTGTTGGCAGGTTATGTATTGGTGGTTTGTAATATCTGATAGATTTTGTATTGCTTGGGTGTAGGAGGTGGCAGCAGAATCGAGAACTGGCAAAACGAGCAGCTGTCAGCTGGTAACTCTAATTTGGGTAAGTTCTTTCTTAGCACTTGCCAAATTTGAAATACCATCTGCCTCAGGGCTATGTGTGCTCCCTTGATTAGAAGTGCGTGGCTACTTTAGAGCTCATCCTTTCACTTGCTTGAGGACAGCAAGCTACTTTCTCGGGAAACCAGTGACCATACAATGCCCTCATCTCCCAAACATTTTGTTGCATGCTATGGACTTATCTCTATTGACTTTCATCTAAAATTGCAAACTTAGATCTCCGCTCCTTGTTTTCCAATATTCTCCACACTTCTTATCTTATATCATTTGGGATTTTTTTGTGACTTAAGAAACCCAATGACTTTAGCCATAGAATTTTTGTTTTGTTTGGGGCATTGTTTATATAAATAAAAATACAGAAGCTAGGCTAATTTTATGTAATGATTGATCCAGTACCAAGAACCTAGTATATCTCTACATCTGCTCTGCCTGCTTCATTTATAGTTGAATATTGTTAAAGCTGGGTGATGGACACGTGGCTTATTACATGACTTTATCTGCTTTTGTATATTCTTGAAATTTTCATGTAAAAAGTAAAACAAAATTACTCCAGTGGGGGAAATTTCTGTATTTCTCCCTATCCTTATTGTTTCAAAAAAAAGGGTCATTTTCAGGGCATTATTCTAACTTTTGTCTTATATTCAGACCTCTGCACTGGACTTACCATGGGAAGTCTTTTGTGCTTATCTTTGATTCGACCCAAATTTTATGTATCTGACAAAGTTTGTCATATGGACCTGTGGCAGGTTAATTAAAGATGAATTTTACTATACTCTTATAGGGTTTTGTTCCTTCAGCTGGATTGCTTTGGGAGAGGGGAGTTGAAGATACGTATTTTTTTTCTTGTCAAGAGAGTCTGTTGGAAAGGGCATTTAATTTATTTGAACAGAGGTGTCAGTATTGCTCTAAAAACCATAAAGCACAGAAGACAAAACCATACTGATATAAATAATTCACCTCCTTCTCCCCCTAATCACTGCCAATTAAATTTTGTTACCAAGAAAAAAAGGTCAAAGAAATATTACAAACTTTTCAAATTTGCATAGGCCTAACTCCTCTATTGTAGTTATTGCCATTCTTTCTTGAGGCTACAGTAGCACTTAGTCCTGGAAACAATGAAATCTGAAGTCCAAAGAACCATTCTTCCAAGTTATAAGTGAAGTTTTGAGATATTATTCCCTCAATCCCATGGTGCCATCATTACAAAAAGCAATTAATATGAGGTGCCACTGAATTAATGGTATTTCCATAAAGGGGTACATAGTGATTAAAAGATTCTTTCTGATTTTAGAAATGTGAGAGTATGACAAAAATGCATCTGCTAGAATGGCAGAAATCTGCACGTCTTCTGTTTTCATAGGCCCAAGCAACCTGAAATTTCTTAGAATGACAAGTGCCAGCAGCCATAACAGGTTGCAACTTATCCAAGCTTAGTTTCTATAGCCCTTCATAAGGTGAGAAGTAGGGGAGCAGGTTTTCTGAGTCTTATCGCTTTCTTTCTGAATTGTGGCTTTGTAGGGTTTCCTTGTCATCCTTCATCTCTATTTTACCGGGATATCAAGCTTTCTATGGAAGCTGGCTCTTTCTGGCTACTTCTATCACAGCTTTCCTGTCAACTTGGTTTTTCGGCAAGTTCTTGAGTTTTGAATCTTCTTCATCTTATCTTGGATCAAATGTAGTATCTCCAACTCAGTTCTACATCTTTCACCTCCATTTTCTCTGTTCTGCACTTAGAAAAGTATTCACTCATCCTGCTCAGATTCAAAGAGAGTCACCCCTGGCTAGTGAATAATCACATTTAGACATACTTTGTGTTGTCTCTCAGACCCTTGTTTGGCCACATGAGCAGCTCCACAGAGAAATGGTCGATACTATTGTAGATATTATCATATCCCACTACTCCCTTCTCCTTTGTTTAGCATGATGTGCTACTACAGTTTATATCAACTCTTGGCTGGCTGTCAGTCATGCCAGTTGTGCTAAAACCATATTTAGCAGACCTAAACACAGTGGTCGATGGGATAGCATTGAATTCAATGGCTGCCTTTGATGTTAACACAATAGGATCTGTTTTCAAGGGGAGAGAGGGAAACCCGATACAAAGAAAACTTTTGAGAGAGCCCCAGGGGAACATCATATGCATCTGGTATGTCTGAAACATTTGGAGTCTCCTCCTCTGCAAGTGAATACACATAGCCTGTACTGTACGTGTCACTGCTATTTCA
Organism: Pongo abelii; assembly: GCF_028885655.2. Taxonomy (NCBI): domain Eukaryota; kingdom Metazoa; phylum Chordata; class Mammalia; order Primates; family Hominidae; genus Pongo; species Pongo abelii. The sequence goes on along the minus strand of NC_071997.2, from coordinate 53,034,194 downwards.
TTATGGCAAATTTTTTTCAGGGTAAGAGAAATTGAGCCTAATAGCTGGCATATCATGTCTTTTAACACTCCACCCTCTTATGCTGAAGGAAGCCACAATCATCCAAGTGGGAAGGAATGTCTACCGATGTTCTGATTTAAGTGAATGAAGGTCTTCTTTCCACCTCGTGAAATCTTGAGGGTTATGTAACAGCAGCTTTGAAATGCTTGTACGATGTACTTTGTGCTAGTCCATCTCAAATCTTCACCAGCTGTACCAACAACAGAAAAAAAAAGGAATTTGGTGAGTACTTTATAAAGCTAAATTTACTCAATTAATTTCACCTGTGATTATGTTTTTCATGTATCTTGGGACATTAGAATGTCCTGTATTTATAAATGATGATGAGGATACAGAGTAAATATTTTGTTTTGCTTTGTCTTGTTTTTAATAAAATACAGAATTAGCAAACCTATTACAGCCTACCATATCTAGTCCATGAAATTCAATACCTAGAAAAGTACTTCTATAATTCATGGGTGCTCCAAATACTAGAGAATGCTTATAATGACACAATGTCTGACACAGAAGAGTGTTTAATAAATGTTAGTTATGTCACTGTTGTTCCCACCAAGAAAACTGGTAATTTGGGGATGTTAGATTGTGTTCTTTTGAGTTTCTTTTTTCTGATTTGGGAACAGGGGAATGGAGGGTGAAATTGTCAATGACTGTTAGTGAAGGAAAAGGGAAGATGTGTGGTGTTTACACAAGTAGGTGTATAAATCAACAGGCTATTGTCAGATATATATTTCTTAAGACAGCACACAAGCAGCTGCATGTGTTTGGTAAGCTAGGAAACATAAAAGTGTCTGCCAGTTATGCAGCCACCTTTTGAGCAAAGCTGCTACAGAAGGATTATTATTTAAGATTACCATATTTTATACCACAATATTTTACTACTCTGGCAACAACTGTTTAGACTAGGGCTAGGTGCCTGGGGTTTTCTTGGTGATGAGGTGACCTGGGTTGAGGTATCTGCTTAAAATCCACACTCTACACTTGATCGTGTCTAAACATGGCAAAGATATTTTCATCTTTGAAAATCTAAATACCAACATTTTGAGAAGTGGCAAAAGGAAGTAAAAAGTATAGACATGAATTTATCCATCTACTCATTTATTCTATAAACAATCATTACTGGAGCCATGTTAAAGGATAGAGGAGGTGACAAGGATAAGAAATAAGAGTGCCTGCTTCATAAGAGATGAGCACTCTACTTTTCGTGGGATACCAGAATGTCTCCTGTATCCTGAACTAAAACACTTTCACTTTTATGTGATAGTTTCTGAGTTCTTTTTTGTTAGGAGCAATCAATGCAGCTCAACTAACTTAAGCAACAAATACATTATTTTACCATAAAGATAAGAGCTTGTCTCACATAACCAATATCAGGAAAATTGTTAGGTACAATGAAAGACATGTATCCAAGGCCACAGCCATGAGGCTGATTCCTTTCTCCTATCTCTGCACCTCTCCCTGCTTCAATCCCTTTTCAGGGAGTTTCTTTTTAAGAGGAAACAGTACGCCAGTTTCTTCTACTTTTCCGGTTGTCATAGCCTAAAATACAGTGGCTCTCAGTCTTCACATTACAGTCTGACCATCAGAGAGACAAAACTTCACCACTGTGTGTTCCAAATTCCCAGGGAAGTCTTTTCATTGTGCATGAAAGCAACCATTCTCACTTTGTGGCTAGAAAAGGAAGCTACTTTATGGGAACAAAGTTCTAGGTTGAAAATTCAGTAAGTGTCCACCAGTTTTCCTGCATTTCTACCTCTTTTATACAATGCAACCTTTTATTTTTTGAAACTTGAAAGACCTTGGAAGAATAAAACATCCCTACATGTAAGGTCATTTCTCTGAAATAATTCATAGCTGGTTATTGAAAATAATGGTGGAATGGGGGTGTTTATGAATGGTATTATATCAAGAGGACCAAGAAATGTCCACATTTATGTCTGATATATCCATAAATTCCCTAGTAGAAGGATCAAAGAAAAAAATCTTAACACTGTATTTTCATATGCTTTTTATTCTAAGACACTTCTTTTTCTTTTCTTTTCTTTTTTTTTTTTTTTTTTGAGACAGAACCTCACTCTGTCGCCCAGGCTACAGTGCAGTGGTGCAATCTCAGCTCACTGCAACTTCTGCCTCCCGGGTTCAAGCGATTCAGTGCAGTGGTGCAATCTCAGCTCAAGTGATTCTCCTGCCTGAGTCTCCCAAGTAGCTGGGACCACAAGGACACTTATTTTTAAGTTTCTTAATTTTAAATGTGTAACTAATAATAAAGGAAATTTGACAGAAGAGCTGTGACCCAATAATCATTGGTCACACATGTAGAAACTAGCATATGAGAAGTTTTCTATTCAATCCTTTTGAGTCATATGTTTTGGTAGCACATTTTAACTTGTTATGCATCTTTAATTGTTACTTAAAATGTGTTCAAAGATTTACACCAGAATCATTGTAGCAAAAAATTCATGATTTCACAGAAGGCTGCCTGTTAATAATCAAAGGCAGTATGAACTGCTAAATATCTTGGATTAAAATAATGCTCAAGAGTTTCAAGTAGGAAAGACTTTTGTGACTGGTTAGTGGTTCATAAAATTCTGTCATTCAAACATAGGCCCATTTTCTGTCAAAACCATTGTTTAAATATCAGGATATACATGAGTTATTAGAAAGAAACATACAAAATAAGTTTAACCAAGTAATAAACACATATGAAAACTTAGTGTTCTTCAACAAGCCTCAGACTTAAAAGGACTTAGTTAATCAAGATCATAAGCCCAGTTAACAAAAAGAAGCATGAGAATATCATAATTTCTGAGTCCAAAAGAGATTTTAAAGATACTTAAATAAAAAGCTGGTAACTGAAGAGAAAAATGTTGTGTAATTTTATGGATATATGTATATTATTTTCTATTAAGATTTTTAACATGTTCATTAAACAGAGTTTATTTTTTCCCAAAGTACAGCAGTCGTATATCTTATGATGCATGACATTCTAGACTAGATAAAATAGAGTAGAAAAGCAAACTTTGTTCCTCATCCCAGTGATGAAGTTTTTGTTGCTGGACTGGACCATATAGAAAATCTTTCTCCTCAACTGGTCATGCTGAGATTCTTGCTCTGCTTTGACCTCCAATCATTAAACCTTGCTTTGATTCTCATCATCTTCTGGCTTCATGGTAGGAAGAGGCAGAAGTGTCACCTGGGGCACTTCATTTTTACAAGTATTGCTCCACTAGCACAGTTAGCACAGTGACCCCACCTATTGATGGAACCTAATCAGTTAGAAAAATAGCATCCCCTTGGGGACTGCATGGGTGAGGCAACAAAGGTTGTGAGGCAAATGTGAGATACAGACAATAGACAAGAGAGAATATCGTATTCTCAGAGAGAAGGGAAATCACTGAAGGGAGGTCAATAGAACTTGAGTTGGATCTTAGAAGACAGGTTGAATTCACATAGGTGGAAAGGAAGATGGAGGATATTTTAAAGTCAGGGAGTAAGTAGTGGAGGAAAAAGCACAAATATGAGGATGGAGAAAGCTCCTTTGAAGGGGTTAGACTGGAGAGTTAGTGTTGTGAAAGATGTTTATGCTTGCTCAAAGGGAGAACTTTATTAATTTAAGCTCTGTCAGTCAAAATTACCCTCCACTCCATTGAGAGCAATAAACAATGTTATTTATTTGATGAAAGTAGTTTAAAAATCACTAGTGCAGAGATGAACTGTAAGCTCTATGTGAACAGGCACTATCTGTGTTATTAAATGTGGTCAAACCACACCCAGTCAATACAGTGTCTGACACATTGCGTATATTTAACAAATATTTGTTGAATCAATTTCTGTGAGTATCTAGGTGTTCTGAGAAACTCAAGCATCAAGATGCTGGTTAGACCCACACTGGGCACACAGGACTCTACTCAATAAAGAAATAAAGTTAAAAATTAATTCACTTCTGTTTATAACACAGTGCACACAAAAAGAATAATTCAGTATTTAATAACAAATATGTAAAAGTCTCCTCTTTCATTTCTGATATTGATAATTTGTCCATTCTTTTTATTCTGAATCATTCGTTCTAGATGTGTATCTATTTTACGGATTTTTTTCAAAGTGCCAATTTTTGGCTTTATTGTTTTCTAGAATACGCTTTTATTTTCTACTTCATTGATGTCTGGTCTTACCATATTATTTCCATCCTTCTACTCTCTAAGAGTTGCTATTTTCTTCTCTGTTCTTTTAAAATGGAAACAAAGAAAAGATTGTACTTGACGAGATAAGGAAACAGAAGTTGATTCCGATCATATCACCATGGTATAATTCCGATAATATTGCTGCAAGAGGGGAGAGAACACAACTGAAACAAAAGGCAGGAGAGTTTTCAGGAGCTGGGCAGTGAAACTACAGACCATCTGTGTTTGTTAATTGGCTTTATGCAAAGGAAAAGTAAACTTTTTCTAATCTTCCTGACAGTAGGAAAGGCACCCTCTGGAGTTAAGCTCCTTTTCTCCCACAGATACTGGGATATAGGGGCCATTTCTTCTTGATGATTACATTTCAAAAGGATAGCTCCCAGTACTTGAGGAAGGGTCCTGGGCTGTGAAACTGACAAGAGACTTTTTAACAGATTCACATCGCAAAGGTGCAAAGAAATATTTTACAATAAAGAATTTTCTGAAGCAATTATTCTAAGAGGATGGAAGACAGGACTTAGAGTCAAGAAGAAGACTGTGTAAAGTTAAGTCAAGCTGAGGGGAAAATTAAGGCACAATTTATTTTCTTCTTTTCTACCAAATGTTTTTAAAACTATATTTCTCTAACACTGCTTTAGCTGCAAACCATAAGTTTTAATGAAATTTTTTTTAGTTCAAAATGTTCCTGATTTCCATTGTGATTCCTCCTCTGACCCATGGATTGTTTAAAACCAATAATCATACTAATAATTTTTGATTGGGGTGTTCCAAATATGTCAATTAAGCCAAATTGTTCAAATCTTCTACATTCTACCAACAATCTTCTGCTTGCTCTATCTGTACTAATCACCCTTTTAATTTAGGAGTTGGCAAATGCTTAGAGGGGAGATTATAGGCAGATTTTGAGGCATAGTTCCCTGTAGTTTCCTTCTCTCTGAGATTTTGTTTCTCAAATTTTTGGCTGCTTGAGAAATGTGAATTTCAATGTCTGTTTAAGTCTAAGCCCTGTGTGATAACCACTTTCTACTTGGATTTCATTCCTCTCTTCTATTAGTTACATTCATGATCACCATACTTGGACACAATAGGTGGCCAACAAATGTTTTCTTTCCTTTTCAATAATTGTCATTAGCTTGACCTTTCTGAGGCTGGAAATTAGACTCCTGCCGTTTAGAAAGATTTTCAAACAACAATTTAATGTCTAAGTCTACTTTTTGGCTTAGTAGCCACACCTGGAGAGGAAGCAAAGATTCACAGGCCACCAACCATGTACCAAAGTGGGAAAATGATGGCTTGATGGGGCACCAGTGAGAGGACACTGAAAGCTACCGATGAATAACTATACTAGAAAATAGTAAGTTCCCTGAATTATCTGTTATGTACCCGAGTTGTGTTCAGTAGGACTTTTTGTTGCAAGTAAGAGAAATACATTTTAATAAGCCAGGGGGAGCTTAACAGAGGATTATTCATCCAGAAACTGGAAAATCATCTTGGCCCAATGTGGTCCCTGTCTCTTCCTGCCATCTTCTCATTCTACTCATAGTCATATATCTCTCCCTCTTTGTTAGTTCAGCTTTCTCGGTCTCCGCAGACTGGCTTTTCTACCTTTTCGCGCATAAGACCAAATACAGTCATGTTCAAAAGCCTGCCAAACTGCCTGGCAAATTCTAGTCCAATTACACACTGTCAGAGTCCAGAAATATACGCCTGACTGCGGGAGCCCAGGGTCCAGGGTGGGTGTGGAAGAAAAGTGTGGGACTGGGAGGGAAATGAGCTGCAAGTGCTGTTGTAGATTCACAGTTGGTTTAAGCACTTTAAATAATCAGAACAAAGTTAGTCTCCAATTCCCCTCAGGGAAGCATTCCAATGATGTCAGCTAAATTCCATTTTGAACAAATGATTTACAGACCATGTGTCTCCATGCACTCTAATGGCATATCGTCTGTCTTCATCTGACACTTCTTTAAAGGGCAATAGGGATGAGACAATGAACTGTTGTGTTGACCTTGTAGAGCTCTACTCCTCAGCCTCAACTTTGTTGTTAATCTTATGTCATACAGACCCCAGCCCTGTTAAAAGACCCACCCTAACCTTGGTCACAGACTAAACTTGTAATGCCTACCATAAGCAAGTGCCCTAAACCTAACCATATACTGAGAGATGGAAATTGTCAACTTATCACAAAATCTATAAATTTGGAAAAGAGAATTTTGTTTCTTATGAAGGGCTACAACTTGCAGGCTGGGAAGCACAGCCTCTGGTAGAGACTGAAAGTAGAAACTTTGAGGGAGGGAGGCTGTCATTGAGTTTTATACTTGGTCGATAAGTTAGATATACATATTTATCAGGTTACAGGAGGGGCTAGGAATGTACAGGAGGGGCTAGGAATGTTCATGAGGGGAAGTCACAAGCATGTGTGGTAAGCAAACATGTTATGTCACATAGTCCCATGTTCATTTTGGGGTACAGACTTAACATCAAAATGTGATAAAATTAGGCTGTAAATGTGAAAATGTGAAATGGAGGACGCAGAGATGCCCTACACAACCTCCATGAATACCTCAGAATCATTCCGTGGTTGATGGTCACTTACCAGGAAGGAATATTGATCAGTTGTTGTGTCAAAACCACAAAATGGGAGGGGATCCGGTCAAGGTGCCAGGCTATTGGTTGAAGTCGGTGGAAGAGTGAGTTATTCCTTCTTTTTTTTTCCAGGGCTGGTTTCTGTTTAACTCTTAGAAAAAAAAGTCTAATGGCAATTAGGGAGGGAGGGGATGTAACGAGGTGTGACTGATTTCCACACCCATCATGGCTAGAAAACTTTGTTGCTAAAGTTTCTCTGGGGTCTCCTTGGCCAAAAGGGGTTTGTTCACTTGGTCAGGGGAATGAAGATTTCATTTTCATTTCACAAAATGCTTTGTGCTGCATATTGTACTCTTACAACTCAGGCTTAGCTTCAGTGTTCAACACAAAGTAGCCCTGGAACATGACCTTAACCCTGGATGTTCCTCACTTACATAAATGAGACTCTCATTTGAAAGCAGTTAAACTACATCAGGCCATGATTGTCTGGGTAGACATCAACTAACACGGAAAAGTTAAATATTTTTTTGCCTCACAGTTAAAATTCTGAACTGCATAACTAAGTGTTGCCTATAGTTCCAGATGGCATTGTTCTGAGTTTAAGCTGAATATTTTTGAGATAGCAAAACATAAGACAGGCGAATTATCTAATTAAAAATGTAAAGGCTGATATACATAATCAAATGATGGACGAAATTTTTCTCTATCTGAAACAAATAATATTTTTAAATTAGTTGATGAATGACAGATGCTGTGCTTTTCTTTGTTCTGTGGGCCCCAAAGGCTTATTTCCCACCCTCCTCGCCCCTTGAATAAAGTAGGTGATAAGAATTGTAGATTTTCTATTAAATTGTAATTGTTTTCAATTTTCAAAAGAGTATTTAAAATATCATATATATAAAAAGTGAAGAATGATAATTTGAAAAGAGTCATGGTACAATTAAAGAAATAGAACTTTAACAGTACACTTGAATTCTGTTTACTCCTACACAATCACATTCATTTCCTCCTGCCTTCAAGTTACTATCCTCCTGAATTTAGCATTTATCATTGCCATGCATTTCTTTATACTTCTACTAAGTTACATGTTTCCCTAGCAACATTTAGTACTGCTTTGTATAAGTTTACACTATATGTAAATATTATATATTCTTCTGTAACTTGGTATTTTTCTTTTAGCATGATTTTGTGAGATTTATCCACATGTATGATATTTTAATTTTTTACTATAATGTATTCATTGTACTTGGGTGGAAATTTCAGTGTTTTTTCCACTTTCTTGCTAGCTCATGCTCTTTATACAGTCACATGCCTCATAATGTTTTGGTCAACAACAGACTACCTATGTGACTGTGGTCCCATGAGATTAAAATACTGTATTTTTACTGTACCTTTTCTATGTTTAGCTATATTCTGATACACAAATATTTATCATTGTGTAACAGTTACCTACGGTATTCAGTACAATAACATAGTATACAGGTATGTACCCTATATCATGTACCCAAATTATGTAGTAGCCTGTGCCACCTAGGTTTGTATAACTACACTCTATGACGTTCAAACAGTGATGAAATTACCTAACCACACTTTTCTTAGAATGTATCCCCAATATTAAGTCATGTATGACTGAAATTGCTCTTTACCTTCCATTTTTGGCCTCCGATTTCAAATAGGGCATCTCTAGTAGGCTTTGAGGGAAGCAATTAGACAAATGTAGCTTCAAGAAACAAAGATATTTCATTCTAGAAGCAATGTGACTGTATATTAAGCATGAGATGTGGTCTATAGGTAAACATCTTTGTCTCCATTAAAAGACATTTTATTTATTGATGGAAATTATATTCTATACCTCAGTTTCCTCATTTGCCACAAGGGATAATAATGGCATCTACTTCACAGGGTAGTTTTGAGGATTAAGTGGGTTAATACATGTAAATTGTTACGACATTGCTTTGCACATAGTGCATGTTGTTGCCATTTTTATCATTATGATAACTTCATGGGAAATATTTTGCTATTTGTATATGTACTATAGTAACTTTATGGGTATTGTTTTATATATCAGGTAGCCTGTTCTTCCTGCTGGATTTGGATGTTATATATTCAGAGGCATGAACGTAAATTGTGAAAATTTCCATCCTTCACAAGCTTAATTTCAAAAGATAGCCTGTCATATCTAGTGTTTATTAACTGATATTTCTAAGCACAGCTGTAAGAATACTGAGAGGGTCTTTGAGCTGCTGTGAATAAAACTATCGGTGGAGGGCAAGCTAGAGTTGTTAAAAGAGGTGACATGTGAGTATATAGCAGGATCTTTCAAGGGACTGCAAGAAGGTGCCTCTATCAAGGCCTTCATCTCTTAAGGAGTCAGTTGACTGGAAGAGACTTGGGAATGTCAACTTATATCATTCCATTTCAGACTACCTTAGATTAATATGGGTTTTGCTGGTTCCTGAGGACCCAGATCCAAAGGGCCTAACCCAGGCTATTGGTCTTTCTCTGGCAAGACACACCCAATTCCCTAAATGGAGTGGAGGTCAGCAAATAGGTTTCAGGACACTTTATTGTAAATGTTTAGTTCCCAGAGCAAACTTGTAGCCACAGTAATATGATGTTAGTGGCTTCTCTGTAGTTCATTGCTAACTACCAGGGCAGATGCCCAAACTGCCAGGTCAGTCAGTCTCAAGATGTGGCAAAGGTAAAACTCTTTGCCCTGTATATGTGAGCTCCATCTCCTTCAGCTGTCACTGGATCCCTGGGCTGCCTCTACTTTCCACCTTCAGAGAAATTTGAGTGGTTCACAAAAATGTCGAATTTACTTCTAAAAGCACAATCATTTCAGAGACACCAGAGGATTATGTTTGGCAGTGGAATCTGAAATGTTGCTTTTTTCTTTCACTGTTTCTCAGAGAAAATTGTTCCTTTTCTGCAACTTAATAACCTCAAGCAATACTTTGTGAAAGCTCTCTTTGTTCTTTTGGATTTTTCAAACCGTGCCTGGGGAATAAGGCTCACATCGCCATTTGGAATTGCCACCACTGAGAAGGAACTGTGAATTGGCATGCATTAGTATTCAGGTGCTTTCTTTGAAACATTCACAGTGTTCTTCTGAGAAATTTTTAATGCCAAAATGATCCCATCTCTGAGTGACTATTGCTTTCTTACCAATATGCCTCTAGACCTTCTGTTCTTTCTATTTCAGGAGATAGCCAGTTGCTAAGGCTCTTTCACATCATGGCAGCAATGAATCCTTAGTTAATTGCTCCCTCTACTACCTCAGAAATAGCACCAAATGCAGAAATGGGACCCTTTTCAGAATATTTCATCAGGAACTCAAACCTCATAAAAGATACTTCCCTTCTTCCTTTTGGGTAGCAGCAACATATCATTCCTGTGGGGTGTCCTTTCTCACTGCACTGAATCATTGAATCTGATTTTGTCCAACCTAAAGCTTGTCTCTGGTGGTCTTTAGCTGATTAGGCTTTAACAGCAAGAATGCTTTTATAACCATACCCTCCCACCAGATCATCCTGACCAGTCTCAGTTTAGTCCTACTAACCAAAAGAACTGTATTTGCTGTCTGCTTCAGACCAGGAAACCAACCCTGTTACACTCACAGAATCAGAAGAATAAAAATCAGACATTATAATGCCAGCAGGCCTCTGCAGTGCTTTTACAGCCCAAGGACCTTAATACATTTATCACTTCCATCCACTGCTTTTGACACACATACTTGAGTGAGACACACAGCAGGGATGTGTCATGTCATCTGAAAAAGGAGCAAGTTTTGTCATCTTGGAATCCTCCTCACACAAAGCAAGGCCCAGCATAGGGAGCTGAATCAATACATATCACTGAATGAAAGTTCTAGACCTTCAAATATAAAAGGTAAATAAGATATAAATACACAAATGAAACTACCGGAATAATCAAAATAACGAACATGTCTCAATTATACCTCAAAGAAGCTGTTAAAAAGAAAAAAAGCTTTTGGTCCATGTTGCACTTTGGTTTTTGTGTTGGTTTGGTTTGGTTTTTTTTTTTTTGAGACAGTCTCACTCTGTCACCCAGTGGCATGATCTTGGCTCACTGCTACCTCTACCTCGTGGGTTCAAGCAATTCTCCTGCCTCAGCCTCCATTACAGGTGCCCACGACCAAGCCTGGCCAATTTTTGTATTTTTAGTAGAGATGGGGTTTCGCCATGTTGGCCAGGCTGGTCTCAAACTCCTGGCCTCAGGTGATCTGCCCACCTCAGCCTCCCAAAGTGCTGGGATTACAGACAGGAGTCGCTGCGCCTGACCACGTGTTGCACTTTGAATAAATCTTTCAAACCATGCATGATTCGTGACATGCTACACTCGTCGTTTGGAAATATTGGTTCACTGAGTTATGCAGATCTTCCAAATGTTGACACATTTTACCCTACATTATCAAACACATCACATTTGTTAATATCACTTCCAATCTCATCAGAAGAAGAGTCTTTAATTTTTTTTTTTTTTTTTTTGAGATGGAGTCTCACTCTGTCGCACAGTGGGGAATGTAGTGGCACGATCTTGGCTCACTGCAACCTCCACCTCCCAGGTTTAAGCAATTCTCCTGCCTCAGCCTCCCGAATAGCTGGGACTACAGGTGCGCACCACCATGTCTGGCTAATTTTTTTTGCATTTTTAGTAGAGATAGGGTTTCACCATGCTGGCCAGGCTGGTCTTGAACTCCTGACCTCAGGTGATCCGCCCACCTCAGCCTCCCAGAGTGGTAGGATTACAGGTGTGAGCCAACACACCCGGCCAGAATCTTTAAGTATTTGGAAGCAATCAAGATCACAGTGATGATGCAACCTTTACCAAATTGTTATTTTTGCTTGAAAGTTCAGTTATATCAATGTCAACAAATAGATGTTATTTATTTTCATGAAAATGTTTTCCAAGTACCTAAGTGTGAATAACCAGCTTGTCAGTCAATCGATCTTTTAATTAAAATGGTGTTTCATGATTAAAAAAAAAAAGGTAAATAAGAAATTCGGGGGCAGAGGTGCAGAGGTAGGGTGGAAAGTAGGGGGATTAACTCAGTTGTTTGTTTGTCTGTTTTATGAGACGGAGTCTCATTCTGTCACCCAGGCTGAAGTGCAGTGATGCAATCTCGGCTCAATGCAATCTCCGCCTCCCAGGTACAAGCGATTCTCCTGCCTCAGCCTCCTGAGTAGCTGGGATTACAGGCACGAGCCCCCACGCCCAGCTGTTTGTCTTTTTAGTAGAGACAGGGTTTCACCATGTTGGCCGGGCTGGTCACAAACTCCTGACCTCGTGATCCACCCGCCTCGGCCTCCCAAAGTGCTGGGATTATAGGCATAAGCCACCGCACCCTGCCTGAAGTCAGTTTTAAGTATCTAGAGTTTGAAATGCATTTCTCTTAGGCCTTTTTAACTGATACGTTAGAATTTGTGGTGCTCAAATATTCTCCTGCCAAGTAGTGATTTTTGACTTCGTCACTCACCCCAACCTGCCATTGAAAAAAATCAGTTTTGCTCATTTGCAAGTCATATTGAGATTTCTTTTACCCATGTAAATCAGTGTTGTTTTAACTTTTCCTTCTAACCAGTTACAACTTCTGCCTAGTTCCCTCCTATCATGTGAATCAAATAAAATATTTATTATGTGTTCAATAAGTATGAGAGTCTGATTTTATCTTTTTCTTAAAATTATCTTTGAACAGTATCTATTTTGTACAATTGCCCAGGAGTACCTTATACTTAATAATTATTCTGGTTCCATCCATGAATAAAGCGTTGAGTAACATTAAGACCTTTGTAGAGGTTTCTCTAAAATATTTCAAAATGTTCTGCTTTATACGCCAACTTACTTCACTTCGCTGCAGAGCAAATTTGTTGCACTGTGGGGAGGTTGAAATTCCGCTATCTCAGGGAAGACTTGTAAAGTTTTCTTGTTGAGGATGCTTAGGGTCAAAAATGTGTGTGATCAGCTGTTTTGTTTTGCAGGATTATTGTTTAGGGATGCATGCTTCTTTATCTCTTCTCAGCATCTCTCATGGTTCTGATTTATATTTGTAGAGCAAGAGAATGAAATGGTGCCATCAGCATCCCTCTTTTTCAGATTCTTTCTCATATCCTTGCAAGACTTGCCTCCTTTTCTCTGGATCTGTTTTTCTTATTCCCCTGTGATACCAGCCCTTAGGAAAAACTTTTATGATCATTTCTTCAAAGCTTGAAACATGCAAAGTGCTGAAAATTACAATATTATCTCTTTTTCCTGTGCTCTCAAATCCAGAGATATGCACTGTGTGGAAATAAGTAAAGAGCACCCGAATTAGAACAAACAGAGACTATTTAATCAGAGCTTGCTATAGCAAGAAAGTCAGCCACCATCACTTGAATTTGGCAGAGACTCAAAGGCATGAAGGAAAAGCTTTAGAGTGAACAAAAGTGGTAAGGGGAAGCTGGAGGGAGCTAACAAAAGGTGTAGCATCTTATGTGATTAGTTTGAAGAGTATTTGGCTTTCCCTGGTTGGACCTCAATTGGAAACTGGGGCAAAATATAGAAGCTGCCAGTCATTGACCAAGTCCTAACTTCTCTGGGCCAATTGCTACAGAGGTTGTCATTTGGTTTGCAGTGCTTGTTGCTGCTGAGGTTGTGGGTCAGAGTTCTACCATAATGTATGGTGTGTCCATTGTCCATTTGTGTATTCAATCTGCCTAGCATATTTTTATAATGTTAAATGATAACTATAAATCTAAAGAGATGCAAAGGAACAGGCTATTTGAAGTCCTTGAGAAATTTGAGTTTCATCCTGTTTTATGTTACTATTAATTTTTCTTGATCATCCATGCATCCATGATTACCTAGACTCTGTGCTGTGGGTTTTACTTATGTGATCCTTGTCAGGTACCTTTTCTGTTGTGGTTGTTGTTGTTGAGACGGACTCTCGCTTTGTCGCCAGGCTGGAGTGTAGTGGCACAACCTCAGCTCACTGCAACCTCCGCCTCCTGGGTTCAGGTGATTCTCCTGCCTCAGCCTCCCAAGTAGCTGAGACTACAGGCACATGCCACCACGCCCAGCTAATTTTTGTATTTTTTGTAGAGACGGGAACTCAGCATGTTGGCCAGGATGGTCTCAATCTCTTGACCTCGTGATCCGCCTACCTCGGCCTCCCAAAGTGTTGGAATTACAGGCGTGAGCCACTGCGCCCGGCCATCAGGTACATTTTTATCTTCTTTTCATACACATGGAGACTGGGATTCAGATATGTTAACAAACCTGATGTAAACTACACAGCTAAGAAAATGAGGATGCAAAAATATTCATATAAATCTTAGATCCATTTTCTAGAAAAAGATGTAGAAGGATATACACTAAATTTTTAACCATGATAACCTAAATCTTACTAACTTGAGAAAGGTAAAAATACATTTTCCTTTGTGCATTTTTTAATATTTGGTGAAAATAAGCATGGATTGGTTTTATAATAAAAAGAAAATTAATCTTAATAAACAACAAAACAACATGAAGTTGTATTTTCTCTAGACACTATATTAATTTCCCTCTGGGAATCTAATTCAAAAGCTATTTCATAAACTAAAATCACAAAGAAAATTTATCCCAGATAATAAACCCACATTAGTTATTTGAAGAGTGACTCTCTCTGAGGAAGTTTACACAGTAGAATATTAATTGCAGGTAACAAACCAAAAGGAGCAAAAGTATTGTATATTCTTAAGAGATATTCCCATCAAGTATAGGATTTTAATAAAAAATAATTCTTCCATATAGCTCTTTCACTTTTTGGTTAACTGATGCTACTCATTTATCAATTTATCAAATATTAGTTGAGCTACTAATGTTTTAGGCATAGTGTTGGTACCTGAGAATAAAAATAAACAAACAAGTAAACAAATCAACTATTCATTTTATAAATTTATAGTTTTCTGGCTGTTAAAATACAATTTTAAGAAAAAAGTAAAATCATGGCTTACAGAGATATAAAAAGATTAATGTGTTAAAGATTTTTATTTAACTTATTCATGAGGAAACTGGTAAGATGTTACAATCAGTGCAAAGTTGAGTGTAAAGAACAGACACATTTTTGTTTCATTAACATTGCAATGAGTATACAAATGGAAGCAAACTGACTTTCTCAGAAATAAAATCTGCCAATATACAGAATTCACGTGCCTGTCTATAGATGAGAATTATTCTGCATCATTATTAGTTATCTACAATTTACAAAGTTGTAAAATAGCTCCCACATAATCAGAATCAGATAACCAGGAAGGGAATGCAAAGTTTTCCACTGAAGCAAAAATTTTTCCCTACAGGGGAAAAGAGAGACTATAACATCTGTGGCAGACATTGCTAACTGTGTGCTCTGTGTTCTTTCCTGCACCACCGCTCTCTACTAATAGAACTTTGCTTGTTTAGGTAAATGCAAAGTTCCCTATTCTTGTCCCCACAAACAAAACAATGATAACCCAACATTGATATAGTCAGTAATTGGTTCAGGATAAGCTTCAATTTTGCCCAAAAAAGAAAAGTGTTTTTGTTGTTGTTGTTGTTGTTTTTAATGTAAGACTTCTAGAAAAGCATTTGTTTTCCTTATTAAAAAAACAGTAATTAACAACTGATATAGCCCTTTTTTGGTTCTTTTCTCCCTTTTTTATCTCAAATATAGTGTAGTTACCAGAATTCAGCAGTCATTTTGTGGCCTTGGTCTGACCAGCACAAAAACTGTATGAATAATAGTTGCATTAGTCAGTTTGTGCTTCTCTAACAAAATACCATAGACTAGGTGACTTAAACAACAGAGATTTACTTCCGCAGTTCTGGAGTCTGGGTAGTCCAAGATCAAGATGCCAGCTGATTCCGTTTTTGGTGAGGATCCTCTTCCTGGCATATAGAACTTGGACTCCTAAGTTCAAGTGATCCTCCCATCTCAGCCTCCTGAGTAGCTGGGACTACAGACGGTTGCACACTTTTTAGTTGTTCTTAAAAGAACGATTGTGTGATGTACCATAATGGAAATCTAACTCCCTTTTCCCTGTAACCTAAATTTCATCTACCTTGATATCAACACATCTTCAATGCTTCTGCCACCACTTTCTTTAATTTTATGGGAGAATAGTTCAATTGAGACATAGAGAATGAGACAGAGAGAGAGAGAGAGAGGCTGCTCTGTAGTCTTTTCTCATGGCAGTACTAATCCCATCATGAAGGTATCAGATTAAGAAAGTATCCTGCCTGTAATCCCAGCACTTTGGGAGGCCAAGGAGAGTGGATCATTTGAGGTCAGGAGACCAGCCTGGCCAGTATGGTGAAACCCCACCTCTACTAAAAATACAAAAGTCAGCAGGGCTTGATGGCAGGCACCTGTAGTCTCAGCTACTCTGGAGGCTGAGGCAGGAGAATCGCTTGAACCTGGGAGGAAGAGGTTGCAGTGAGCCGAGAATGCACCACTGCACTGCAGCCTGGGCAACAGAGACAGACTCCGTCTCAAAAAAAAAAAAAAAAAAAAAAAAAATTAGACAAAAAAATCAGATAACACAATACAAAAGCAAGCAACTTAAGATCTGAAACAAACTTGTCTATTTACACTCTTGGGGTTCCATAAAGAAAAACAGATTTCTCCGCAAAAGGGAGTCTGGCACCTTCTCCATTTTCTGTAAGGAATTGCAGGCTATTATAAATTATTTTAGGTTCCTTATGCAGCAGAAGGTGACAAGAGAAAGGAGAAACAGCAGAAGTAAATGAAGGAAACAGAATTCATTCAATTGAGGAAAAAGCAAACAAACAAACAAAAACTCTTGTTCAAAAAGGCAAGGTCCCAGGAGAAAACAAAAACAAAAACAAACCATGAAGCCCTTTTAATGCAAACACACAGGCACAAATACACACACATCTTGGATGTTACCTTTGCATTAAGCTAATCCATAGAGCTCCTTGAAAAAAAATCTTTTTAAATCTCATTACCATATTTTAGCGAAGACAAATTGCCGATATTTCGGAAGTAATAAGTATCAAACCTGAAAGGGCTTGATTTAGAAACCAAACCCAGGCTATTGTGGTAAAGAAGAAAAAAAAAAGATGGCAGAACTTCAGCTATGAAGCTACAATGTGAGGCAACTGCTATTGCTCTTTCAGTTTGGCTTGGCTAGCAAAAAGATGGCCTTGTTATATAAATAAAACCCCTTAAGTAATCAAAATAAAACATGTCCCCCCCCCCTTTTTTTGTGGAAATTTAGCCACGTCAGAGGCTTTGTTACCCTTGAAGGCTTTGTTACCCTTGAATTGGAACTTTCCTTCAGATTTCATCAAATCGGATAGAGCTGGTCAAATCCAATGGCAAAAAGACTGAAACAACAACAAAAACAGAAACAAACAAACAACAGCAAAAACAGTTAAGGGAAACAAATGATCTCACAACTTATATAATTAACTGAGCATTCTAATGGTAAGGAGAAATTAAGACCAGCTGGTTGTTCATCTTAACTTTAGCCAAGACAAAACCCCAATTCAGCTACTTACCTAAGGATGGGTCTCAGGCTGAAGACTGCTCTCTACCATCCTAGAAGCAGGAAAAAACTCAAATTTACCTTCCCTGTTGGAAGTGAGCTTGAACTCCAGAAAGAAGTTACCTGCCTTACATTGTCACGGAAGCAGGAAAGCTTGCCTTCCTTGTTGGAAGGAAGTAAAGCTCCTTCCAACAGAAGTTGGAAATAAAAATTATTTTTCCTAGCAAAATAATCTTTAAATATTGACCAAATTTTGGGAGATCAGGGATTCTCTGAAGGGGGAGCTTCCAGGCCTCAGCAAATTGTCCTACTGGTTTGAGCCTTATATAAAGAAAGCTCAAGCTGGTACCAAGCCCCAATAGGAGATTTCTCAAAGGTCGGCAGCTTTTCCACTTAGAATCCCTTCGTGGCTAGCAAAATGTGAACCCCAAATATCTGAGATGGGTCTCAGTCAATTTAGAGTGTTTATTTTGCCAAGGTTAAGGATGTGCCCATGACATAGCCTCAGGAAGTCCTGAAACATGTACCCAAGGTGGTCAGGGGTACAGTTTGCTTTTATACATTTTAGGGAGATGTGAGACATCAATCAATATATATAAGATGTACACTAGTTGAGTCCGGTAAGGTGGGACAACTGGAAGTGGGGGCTTCCAGGTTAGAAGTAGATAAGAGACAAATGATTATATTCTTCTGAGTCCTTGATCAGCCTTCCACTGAATACACAATTTACTCCAGCTCAGTGAATCTGCATTTTTACATAAATGATAGAGCAGAGGAAGCAATGAGACATGCATTTGTCTCAGGTGAGCCTCAGAGGGATGACTGAATAGAATGGGAAGCAGGTTTGCCCTGAACAGTTCCCAGCTTGATTTTCTTCTTTAGCTTGGTGATTTTGGAGTCTCAAGATTTATTTTCCTTTCACAGTACTCTCAGCCAGATTTCAAAAAAGATAATTTTCACACACTTGTTGTTTTTTTTTTTTATTTTTTATTTTTTTGAGACAGGGTCTCACTCTGTCACCCAGGCTGAAGTGAAGTGGTGCAATCACAGCTCACTGCAGCCTTGGATTCTTGAGTTCAAGTGATCCACCCACCTCAGACTCCCAAATAGCTGGAACTACAGGCAGTTACACTTTTTAATTGTTCTTAGAAGAAAGATTGTGTGAATGTACCATATCAGAAACCTAACTCCCTTTTCCCTGTAACTTAAATTTCAGCTCCCTTGATATCAACACATCTTCAATGTGTCTGTCACCATTTTATTTAATCCTACGACAGAATGGCTCAATATTACATCCCTTGGACTAGGTGAAGTTCCCTCAATGTTTCTATACATTTTGGGGGTGGGAGGGCTTATGGTTCTATGTTTCTTTGTTTGTTGGTTTGTTTGTTTGTTTTGTCTTTACTACAGTCTGCATCTCTCTCCCACAAGCCCAGCCATTGTTCTGACATGGCTCTAGCCATGAAAGATAGCATCCCCATATTTCATCCCCAAAAGGGTCACAAATGCAAAGCTGTGGGTGCAGATGCTTTTAACAAAGCTTTGAGGTGAAAGAAGAGGGTCCTGAAGCATAGTAAACAGAGATCAGTGTAGTTTACCAGTAGAT
This sequence comes from Pongo abelii, assembly GCF_028885655.2. NCBI lineage: Eukaryota > Metazoa > Chordata > Mammalia > Primates > Hominidae > Pongo > Pongo abelii. Next base: position 53,015,241 of record NC_071997.2, on the reverse strand, counting down.
CTGAATGGATTTAAAGTTCTTTAACTCCTTTCTGCCATGTAGAATTTCTCAGTTGACAGCTTGTCTTTCTTCTCTGCCATCTTCCTCACTACTACTCTCTTCTCTCACCTTCCCTGCCACCTTCCTCACCTCTCATTTCTTCCCCATCCCCACAGGTAGCCAAGTTGTTGGGACCCTCCTATTGCTTCCCACAGCTCTGGGGTTGCATGTTTTCTCCTCTTTGAAAGTTGGCAGTCCCCAAATCTCCAAAATCCTGTTCATTTCTAATGAAGAACTGTTTAAATCTCACTCCAGTTATTATTTTAAACTAAGCGCAGATCCAAATTCATTAGAAAATAATGTTCAGAAAATGGCAAGATCATGACTCATATAAATGAAACATATGTTAAAGATTTTATTTAACTCATATAAGGGAACTGGTTCAAAGTAAATGTCAAAAAGCACAAACATATATAGTCAAGAAATCGAATTACAAATGGAGGGAAAAAGACTTTTTCCACAGTGGGGAGGGAAGCCAATAGAAATGCTGCTGGATAAGACAGAGTTTGCATATCCATCATTTACCTGCAGTTGAAAAACAGGTGCAAAATAGCTCAAAGACAATAAACAGGCTCTGGAACCCACTGCCCAGACACATGTATGATAAACAATGCATAGTTTTTAAATAAAATGCAAAAATGTTTTTTGCACATAACATATCCAAAAATTCTTAAGGGACAAGAACGAAAGGTTATCAAATCTTCAGGGCTGCCTTTTCTTTGTCAAAGCATTAACCACTGCTCTTAAATTATACTTTTGCCTTCATTAACTAGGAGGCAGTATCTGAGCATCAAAGGATAGCAGTTGATGCTTTTAGACTACTTTTTTCCAATGAAGGCCCAAAGGTGTCATTTGTTCTTTCCTGACTCATCTGAATTGTATAAAATATGCCAGCTGTTGCTTCCCATGGTCACCTGAGGTAGAAGTGGCTGTCACCTCTGCTGACATCCTTAGCTATGGTGTCTTTCATCCTCTGTGACTCATCTCAACTCATTAAATGTAGGAACAGATGATATTAATAGTCAAGGGTTAAGACATTTAATTTCTTCCCTATTAAGGAAATGCTTCAGCATTTAAAGTAATAATAATGGGATTGCAGAATATCAGAGCCATAAGGTGCCTTTGAAATTATCTAGTTCAACATTGTAGTTTACAAATGAGGACACAGAGGTCCCAGAGGGGAAGTGGCCTGTCAACCAAAGTCACACTGAAGGCTGGTGGCACAACAGAATCTGCAGCTCAGGAATGCCATGCTGACCCGCCATTTATTTTGCCTTTTGGCAGCTCTTTCTTAATCATACACCTATTCCTTTTGTTATGCTCTGGCAAGTCTTTCCTCTCCCTCTTTGCAGATATTTATTTTTTTCTACTCCTAATGTTCCCAGTGCTTAATTTTTTATGGATTTGTGTGCCAATTTCTAGTTATATAAGGAACTGATCACGAATGAAGCTCTTTATACTACCAGCAATTATTCTATTTTGGATATAAGACTCTGTAAAATCTCATTAAAGAAATGAATTTCCCATGATGAAATGAGTCTTTGAGGAGATTTTAAAATATGTCCATAATTCTGTGACATTCCAGTTGTGTTAGTCCTCTTTGTGCTGTTACAACAGAATGCCTGAGACTAGGTAATTTATTTTTAAAAAATAGAAGTTTATGTCTCATAGTTCTGGAGGCTAGGATGTCCAAGATGAAGGCATCAGCAGGTACAGTTATTTGGTGAGGGCTGTATCCTACTTCCAAGATGGTGCCTTGATTGTTGCATCCTCCAGAGAAAAGAAATGCTACGTTCTCACATAGCAGAAGAGCAGAAGAGAGGAAACCCACCTCCACAGGCCCTTTTCATAATGGAATTAGTCAGCTCTTGAGGGCAGAGTCCTCATTGCCTAAATACTTTGCATCAGGCACTGCCTGCCAACACTGTTGCACTCAGGATTAGGTGTCCAACACATCAATTTTGGAGTGGCAATAACATTCACACTAGAGCAATAGCCATCAGAAAGCGGAGTTTAGTTTTTCTCTCTTGAATATGGCATTCAACAACTCAGTTCTTCTGAATAATAGGATGCAATGGAAGCAGCACTGCTGAATTATAAGATGTTGGGTCATAGAAGGTTATATGGCTTCTTTGTGGCTCTCTCTCAGGGCACATACTGTGGCAGACTGGAGCGTCCATATAAAAAATAAGCTACCCTGAAGACACCATGCTGGAGAGACCACATGGAGAGATTCTTTAGGTATCCCAGCTGTTGCAGCCTCCAGATATTTGAATCTTCCCAGGACATGAGAGAAAAAGCTTCAGAATAACTCACACCTGCAGCAAGAGCTATCTAAGCATGGTCAACACCCAGAACTGTGGAAGATAACAATCATAAACAGCTACTGTTCTTTTATGCTGTTAAGTTTGCAGTGGTTTGTTACTCAGCAATAGATAGTTAGAACAGCCCCTTTGAGAGGCAATGAAGTATTGGGCTCTGAAAACCTCAGAGTATAGACATAAACAAGATTGTTAAGGAACAGAGGATTCTCTGGTTAACCAGTATGCTGTTGCTATTTCTTCAGCTTGACTGCATGTATAAGAGCTCATTACAGTAATTCACTTTTCAACAGGAAAGTCTGAACTGATGATAAAACCCAGGTGTTCACAAAGCATAGGTCCTCATTTCCCCCGAGCAACCTTCATTGATAGTGAAACCATTTCTCCATTGCTTCGTGAAGCTTCTAGTGGGAAAGGTCAATGAAATAGAGCAAACTTGCCTATAAATATCTTTTTCCTGATGTGATTCCATGCAACCTGAAAAGCCAATGATCTAATTTTTGACATAAAGATACATCAATCATTTGAAGATGAAAACTGGTTCAGGGAGAGGAAGTAATTTGTCTGAGATCTCTCAATATATTTCCTGCACAGGTTTTGAATGCTTGGCCCTTTCTTGTTTTTTTCCCATTAGACTTCAAAGCTGTAGGTTTCTGCCTTCCTAAGAAGCTGAAAAACCAGTCAAAAGTTTTAAATCCCCTTTTTAAAACAGTCATTAAATTGTAAAAATAGCAATAAGAGGGGCATGTCTGCTGTATATGTGATTTTTAGCATTTTTGTTCATTTATTTACCAGATGCCTGTGTGCTTTATAGGCATTACTAAAATAAAGCACTTAAGAATTGGATCCCTCACCCAGAAAGTGCCTAGATCTGTGTTAGAATACAAAAAGTGCCCAGTTCTGAGTTTGAATTTGGCAATTATGGAAAAAAAGTTTCTTTATAATAATGTTTGAATAAGGAAAAAAATAAAAAAGAACCTGACCAATACCTTTAAATATACAAAGAAGCAGAAGTCTCTGATTTGAAGCTACAGGGTCAATATATTTAAATGTATTAACTGTTCCATAGTCATATGAAGATGAAAAGGGTCAGTCCTCAGCGACGTTGGGAGGTCAATCTTTGTAAGTCCCAGTGTGCTTTTTATGCACCTTTTTGATCTTTTGGCTCTCTTCTCTCACACTTGGAGCTTCTAAACCTTCCTATTCTTCTCCTCTCCTTTCTCACCAGTTTGACTTCTGAATATTCATTTATTCATCTTCTCTGTGTAGCAACTTTGATATGAGTGACGATGATACATCCCCAGCTTCAGGAGGAACTTATATGAACTAAGCTAGCTACAATAATTAAATTCTCCAGACACAGTGATAAGTTCAGTGTTTGTTGGAAGCAGCCATCCTTTCCCCACAACTGTGAGTGAGGAAGATATAGTACCAGTCTCTTTCAGCATTCATCTCATAAAACCAACAGGAGAATGATGCCAACACACTAAAAAGAGCAGAATCAATAAAATCATAGAGGATAAAGATAGATCCCTGATCAAACTACTCCTGAAGACCACTCTAATCCCTGCATCTTTCAGCAACTTGATCAGTTACTGTGTAAGCTGAGTTGTGTTTTCTCTTCTTAGCAACCAAAAATACCCTGAGTGTAGGTGACAGTATCACACCTCTTCCCTTGGAAGGCCCAGTGGAGGTTCTGTTTCTGGCAATGTGGCAAAGTACATTGTTTAGACAAACTCTTTGATGGAAAACAACTAAAAGTGCCAGATATTCTATTAAAAATACCTCTCTAAAGTATCAAACAAATGACAAAATGGTAAGAAATTATTATGACAAAATCTAAGTGAAAACTAGAATCTCAGCACTATAGCCACTTTTGTCCTGGGAGTATTTGCAAAACAGGCAAAACTGAGTATGAATTCTGGACATTTCTTTGAGTGTGACTATAGACTTCATGAAGGCAGAATATGCAATTCAAAGCCCCAGTTTCACCTAGGTAGTCCAGTAGGAGACCACCACCTCTTTAACCTAAAGCTACCCCTTAAGGTAAAGGAGAACCAGAAGTAACCCCCCATTCTGCTTCTACCTTCAAGTAATGACAAGAAAATTTGTCATGACATTGAAAATAATAAGAATATGAGAGTTTCTGAAAAGTTGCAGCCACAGTGGGCCCTCATTTAAATCTGTAGCCCAAATTACTATTACTTAAGTTATCACTCCAACACATAAAAATCACAGATTTCTAGAATTGAATGACACAAAAGGCAGTGAACTATGTATGAACGTTTGTGAAGAAAGTTTCTGTCATGGCCCATGAAGAACAAATGGTGGTTCGGGGCTTTTTAGCAAGAAGTGGCTCCCTGCAGAGCTGGTATGGCCAGTCAAGAAATGGATCCAATCTGAGACAGAAAATCTCTCTTAGTTTGTAAAACTTGCTGGCTTTTTCCCACTCTGATGGTTCCCTGATGATGGAAGAGTCCACCAGAAGAGGCTGAGGAAAACATTAGGACCATAGTGTCTCCAGCAGGACACCAAAGAACTGCCGTGTTTTGCAAGATTTTCCTTTGGAATTTGGAGTAGAGAGAAAAATTTGAGTGGCAATGATGTGAAACTTTACCTGAGCCTTGGGGGCTCAGAAATAGTTGGATAGTTTAAAAACCCCCTACCCTTCTGTGTTCTGGGAAACAGCTAGCCGCCAAGGTCTACTCTGCCCTCACATATTTCAAGATAAGACCAGTCTCCCTTCTCCCTCCTGATTCCCATAGACTTACAGATGATGCAGATGACTCTGTTGCCCACCTGCCTCTGTAAATCTCCAGGCCACTTTCCTTTTCTTTAAAATGTCCAGCATGAATTAGCATTTCTCCAGTTGTAATAGCGTGAATAAGATCATTTCCTTAATTATCCTGTGCATTTAGTATTTGCAAGGGGTAAATAGAATGGCTCTGCAATGGATGCAAATGAGTAATATTTAGATTTTTGAAGCATATGTCAAGATTCTCTAACAATGGGCTCATGGCTGGGAATGAAGTGCATCTCACCTAGATGGGAAAGGATATGTTTGCTAGAAGCTGACTAATCTAATCATTAGAACAATTTTTTTCCAGCTAAGTCTATATTCCTGTTAGTATGGAGGATATCCGGTTTGAAACAAAAGAGAGGAAAAAGAATATAAGAGATACGCTGGAAAGTATATGTACTTGGAATTGGGCTAGGATTTGAATACTAGGCTGTGGCTAACTGGCTGTGTGACTTAACTGGCTGTGTGACTCGAGGTAAGTTTGGTGTAATTGCTCTTCTAAGTGGATAGTTCTTTTATTCTTCGAGCTGAATCTTGGCTGTCAGTCAAGCTACACATCTTCTTTCAGGCTTTTTGTGTTAGTGGGTATTTTGGTTCCCATTCAGGGCCCTCTTCATTTATCCTTCTCAGTACAGCTGTGCGTAAGCTGTCATAATTTGCCATTGAAACCTAGGCTGTGACTATAAATTAATTAAAATTTAATTTATGATTGCAGAGAAGTGCAAATATGGATTCATCAGGAATGAATAAATTTATATGACTCTCATTTCCTTCTTTGACAGAGACTAGCTGGGTAAATCAGAGATATGTGGTAGAAACACCCTCATCAAAATATTTGGTAATGATACTCACGTGGATGTGAAGGAGATGCAACAGCCGCATGACAATAAATGTAGGTAGTGAACACCCTTAAAGGATATTCATGTAGGCTGGGCATGGTGGCTCACGCTTGTAATCCCAGCACTTTGGGAGGCAGAGGCAGGAAGATTGCTTGAGTCCAGGAATTCAAGACCAGCCTGGGCAACATAGCTAAACCCTGTCTCTGCAAACGAAAAACATAATAAAAAAAATATTAAAAATAAATTTTTAAAAAAGCATACCAATATAGAAAAAGCTCTGTTTCTATAGAAAAGTATACATTGTATATATTTGGCCCATCCTTCTTGGTTACAAGATTCTACTCTTTTTGTCTTTAAGCTATTTTATGACTCTGGATAGATAGGCAAATTTTGTCCTGTTCAGTAGAGTTTTAATTGACTGCTCTCCCTATGGTGGAAAAAACAGTTTTGTCTCCACATGCAATTTACTTTCTTTACTCCATAAATATTTGTTCTATTTCTCTTTCTCTTTTGAACTGGTTGTAACATTTACCTGGTTCTCTCATTAAATGAGTAAAATACAATCTTTTCACCATGTTTATTCTTATATCAGTGCGAGTCATGATTCTACCTTTTTCTGAAAACTATCTTTAACACTAATGAGAACGGAAACCAATGATTCACTGTTAAACAATACTGGGACCAGAAATACTTTTCTGTGTTTGTAGTTAACTAGATGCACCAGAAAATACATGCACCTGGAAGATGAGACTGTGAGCCAATTAAAAGAGCTTATCTATCAGAACTGAAATATTACTCCTTAGGGGTCCTTGAAGATGTTCACTAGCTCATCAATCCAAAGCTACTCTTATCATGAGTTGTCCAACTACATCAGTTCCCTTTCATGCTGGACTTGACTTAAAATCACCAAGCTCAGGCCTAAAAATCCTGTAAACATCCTTCCCTATACTCTCCTCTGGGGACACTGATGATTCTATTAAAATGCCCTACCTAGCTGCAGTAAGCTTAAAATCTCTCTTTTGCCTGATCAACAGTTTTCTTGGTAGTCTGTGTGTGTGTGTGTGTGTTGCAGGGGCCGGGGGGTTGGTGGGGGTATTGGAAATTAATTACAGGAATTATGACCATCCACTGTTTCTACCAGAAGGCACACCCTAGATGCCCAATTTGAGATTACAGAGTCAAGCTATATTGTGTGTGTGTGTGTGTGTGTGTATGTGTGTGTGTATGTGTGTGTGTGTGTGTGTGTGTGTTTAAGCAGAAGTTAATTCAGGCCTCCACTCCAGGCTAGGAACCCACGTGAAGGTTTGTCAACATCTAGCACAATGTTGCACATTCATTAGGTGCCCAAATAGTATTTGAAAGTATTTGCAAATAGTAAGAGACTTTTTTCTTAAAAAGACAAGGATTTGAGGGAACAGCTTAAATAAAAGAAAAAAAATTAGACACAGTTTATATGATTAAATAAAAGCACATATTAGACTTGCAAATATATTCATTACATTTAAATGTACACAGGAAATATAGTTCATTTTTTTTCTTTCTACCTGGAATGATCTGATTGCCTCTTGGGTGTCCCCTCCCACAGCACACACACAAACACACCCACACACAGTGTGTAAGGGAGAGGTGAGGAGAAGAGGAGAAATTAATAGATTTAGCCCAATCTATTAATCTCAGTTCAGGCTTATAAATTGAGTCATGTCTTTAGTTTCTTTTGGGTTGGTGTTTCATGCGTGGGAGGAGAGGATATTTGGTTTCTGTGGCAGTAGGGGAAGGTCCTCTGATCTCTCTTGCAGAGTGTCTACTCTAGTTGGTTGCCAGGAGCTCTGCACCAAGTTACCCCTCCAGATACCTCTTGCTGTTGCTGACCACCTGTTCCCATCACCTGGAGCAAGTGAGAACATGCACTGTTTCTCCTAAAGGCTCCCAGAGATTCCTATGTGTCCCCCACCCCCATATTCCCAAGACATGATGCAACTTGCCCCTAAATTTTCTTCCCTCCAATACAAATCCCAGTGTCTCTGAAGTCCTCCCTCTCCCACCTCGGGGAGGAAAAATGAAGTACTGGCTTTATTTCTTCAATAGCTTTATTTTCTCCCCACAAATACCAGAGGCTCTGCTTCTACTTCCTGTCTACCTGAAACTTCCCAAATATAAAATCAAAACTGGAATTCAAAACTGAGAGCATATAAATCAATTTCTAGGTCTTACATTTATTTCAAATACTCTTCAAATTTGAGCTTCTTGAGGAGGAATCCATGATTTTAAGTGGATGTTTGTTTAAATCTTACCTTTCACACTCTCCCTTCTCATTTTAGTAAAGATAACCATTTATTTCCCCACCAGTAATTGTACCATTGCCTCTGGGTATGAAACTCTCCAGCACACTGTACAACTGAGATCTGAAAAACACAGACTATCTTTAAGAACGGGTTTTTAGAGTATTATTCCAAGACAACAAGGGAAAATTTTCATGGGCGTCGGTGTGAAGAGACCACCAAACAGGCTTTGTGTGAGCAATAAAGCTGTTTATTTCACCTGGGTGCAGGCAGGCTGAGTCTGAAAAGAGAGTCAGTGAAGGGAGATAAGGCTGGGGCCATTTTATAGGATTTGGGTAGATAAAGGAAAATTACAGTCAAAGGGGGGTTGTTCTCTGGCGGGCAGGAGTAGGGGGTCACAAGGTGTTCAGTAGGGGAGTTTTTGAGCCAGGATGAGCCAGGAGAAGGAATTTCACAAGATAATGTCATCAGTCAAGGCAGGAACAGGCCATTTTCATTTCTTTTGTAGTGGAATGTCATCAGTTAAGGCAGGAACCAGCCATCTGGATGTGTACCTGCAGGTCACAGGGGATATGATGGCTTAGTTTGGGCTCAAAGGCCTGACATTCCTGACTTCTTATATTAATAAGAAAAATAAAACGAAATAGTGGTTAAGTATTGGGACAGCGAAAATGTTGGGGGATGGTATGGAGAGATAATGGGTGATGTTTCTCATGGCTGCTTTGAGCGGGATTAGGGGCGGTGTGGGAACCTAGAGTGGGAGAGATTAAGCTGAAGGAAGATTTTGTGGTAAGGGGTGATATTGTGAGACTGTTAGAAGAAACATTTATCATTTAGAATTATTGGTGATGGCCTGGATACGGTTTTGTATGAATTGAAAAACTAAACAGATTAAAGGTCTAAGAATTGAGAAGACCCAGGACATCTAATTAGAGATTGCCCAAGGAGGTTCAGCATAGCCCTGCCAGCAAAGATTATTTATTTATTTTAAGAGTTAAGAGTAGCAGTTTGGGGATAGCACCAGGAGATATCAGCTGTGATGGCTTGGAGAAACAGTGTAAACCGGCAGTGTAAACAAGAGCAGGGCATGTATGAGTAGTTGAGAACAGTGAATAGGAGTATGACTAGACAGAAGATAGTAGGGATGACAAGATTTTGGGGGCACAGTCCAAGTTGGTCTGGTGTCTGGAATGAGACTGGGACCTAATAAAAAGGAGCATCCATACAGGGGCTCAAATGGGCTGTACCCTGTAGCATTCTGAGGACAGGCCTGAATTCTGAGAAACGAAAGAGGTAAAAGTATTGTCCAGTCTTTTTTAAGTTGGTGGCTGAGCTTGGTGAGGTGTGTTTTTAAAAGACCATTAGTCCGTTCTACCTTTCCTGAAGACTGAGGACTGTAAGGAATATAAAGGTTTCACTGAATACTAAGAGCCTGAAACACTGCTTGGCTGATTTGACTAATAAAGGCCGGTCTACTATCGGACTACATAGAGGTGGGAAGGCCAAACCGAGTAATTATGTCTGACAGAAGGGAAGAAATGACCGCGGTGGCCTTCTCAGACCCTGTAGGAAAGGCCTCTACCTATCCAGTGAAAGTGTCTACCTAGACTAAGAGGTATTTTAGTTTTCTGACTTGGGGCATGTTGAGTAGTCAATTTGCCAGTCCTGGGCAGGGACAAATCCCCAAGCTTGATGTGTAGGGAAGGGAGGGGGCCTGAACAATCCCTGAGGGGTAGTAGAATAGCAAATGAAACACTGAGAAGTGATTTCCTTGAGGATAGATTTCCATGATGGAAAGGAAATGAGAGGTTCTAAGAGATGGGCTAGTGGCTTGTAACCTACATGGAAGAAGTTATGAAATGATGACAGAATAGAATGGGCCTGTGAGGCTGGAAGGAGATATTTTCCTTGGTTTAAGAACCATTGCCTTGTGTGGGAAAAGATTGATAGGTGGAAGTTTCAGCAGGGGAGTAGGTGGGAGTGGCCAGATGAGAAGGAGAAAAACTGAAAGTGAGGGATGTAAGTTGGAATGCTAGCTGCTTTTTTAGCTATCTTATCAGCTTAAGCATTGTCCTGAGCGATGGGATCTAATGACGCCCTTTGATGGCCTTTGCAGTGAATGACTCCAGCTTCCTTTGGAAGTAAAGCAGCTTTGAGAAGCGTTTTTATTAAAGAGGCATTAATGATAGAGGACCCTTGTGTAGTGAGGAAACCTCTTACATGGTGGTGCAGGATATGAAAGGCATATTTAGAGTCAGTATAAATACTGACGTTTAGTCCTTTTGCAAGAGTGAGGGCTTGACTTAAGGCAATGAGTTCGGCTTGCTGAGAGGTAGTGGAGCAGGGCAGAGCAGTAGCCTTAATGATAGACGTGGAAGATACTATAGCATAGCCTGCCTTTGCTGGTGAATGGCGATTAGGCCTGGTGGAACTGCCATCAATAAACTACATGTGATCAGAGTGAGGAACAGGAAATAAGGAAACATGGGGAAATTGGGTGAATGTCAGGTGGATCAGACAGATACAGTCATGAGGGTCAGGTGTGGTATCCAGAATAATGTGGGAGGCCGGATTGAAGTCCGTGCCAGGAACAATGGTAATTGTGGGAGACTCAACAAAGAGTGAGTATAGCTGAAGGAGCCGGGAAGCAGAAAGTATATACATCAGGTATGATGAAGAAAATAGATTTTGGAAGTTATGAGAACTGTAGCAAGTGAGTTGAGCATAGTTTGTGATTTTGAGGGCCTCTAAAAGTATTAAAGCAGCGGTAGCTGCTGCACGCAGACATGAGGGCTAGGCTAAAACAGTAAGGTCAAGTTGTTTGGACAGAAACACTACAGGGTGGGGTTCTGGCTCTTGTGTAAGAATTCTGACCGCACTAACTATGCCTAGGAAGGAAAGGAGTTGTTTTGTAGAAGGGATTGAGGTTTGGGAGATTAGTCGGACACGATCAGCAGGGAGAGCACATGTGTTTTTACGAGAATTATGTCAAGATAGGTAACAGATGAGGAAGAAATTTGGGTTTGACTGAAGTAATGGGGGCTGTCTGTGAAGCTTTGCGGCAGTACAGCCCAGGTAATTTGCTGAGCCTAATGGGTGTCAGGGTCAGTCCAAGTGAAAGCGAAGAGAGGCTGGGATGAAGGGAGCAAAGGAATAGTAAAGAAAGCATGTTTGAGATCTAGAACAGAATAATGGATTGTGGAGGGAGGTAGTGAGGATATGAGAGTATAAACAATTTGGTTGATAAGGCACAGATCCTGAACTAACCTGTAAGGCTTGTCTGGTTCTAGGACAGGTAAAATGGGGGGAATTGTAAGGAGAGTTTATAGGCTTTAAAAGGCCATGCTCTAACAGGCGACTGATAACAGGCTTTAATCCTTTTAAAGCGTGCTATGGGATGGGATATTGGCATTGAGCGGGGTAAGGGTGATTAGGTTTTAATGGGATGGTAATGGGCCTGTGATTGGTTGCCAGGGAAGGAGTAGAGATGTCCTATGCTTGTGGGTAAGGTGGGGGGATACGAGAGGAAGACGCAAAGGAGGCTTTGGGTTGGGGAAAAGGGCGGCAGTGAGATGCGGCTGTAGTCCAGGAATAGTGAGGGAAGCAGATAATTTGGCTAAAATATCTTGGCCTAATAAGGGAACTGGGCAGGTGGGGATAACTAAAAAAGAGTGCATAAAAGTATTGTCTAAGTTGGCACCAGAGTTGGGGAGTTTTAAGAGGTTTAGAAGCCTGGCCATCAATACCTACAACAGTTATGGAGGCAAGGGAAACAGGCCCTTGAAAAGAATGTAATGTGGAGTGGGTAGCTTCCGTATTGATTAAGAAGGGGGCGGACTTACCTTCCACTGTGAGAGTCACCTGAAGCTCGGCGTCTGTGATGGTCTAGGGGGCTTCTGAGGCGATCGGACAGCATCAGTCTTCAGCTGCAAAGCCGAGAAGATCTGGGAAGGAGTCAGTCAGAGAGCCTTGGGCCAGAGTTCCAGGGGCTCTGGGAGTGGCTGCCAGGTGAGTTGAACAGTCCAATTTTCAGTGGGGTCCTGCACAGATGGGACATGGCTTAGGAGGAATCTTGGGCTGCGGGCATTCCTTGGCCTGGTGGCCAGATTTCTGGCACTTGTAGCAAGCTCCTGGGGGAGGTGGGCCTGGAGGAAAGCCTGGCCACTGTGGTTTAGGCGTTTGGAAGTTCTTGTGTGCTGGAGATGTGGCTGGGGTTTGTCTCACAGTGGAGGCAAAGAATTGCAACTGAGAAATATGTTGCTACTTGGCTGCCTCTAGTCTATTATTGTACACCTTGAAGGTGAGGTTAATTAAGTCCTGTTGTGGGGTTTGAGGGCTGGAATTTAATTTTTGGAGTTTTATTTAATGTCAGGAGCAGATTGGGTAATAAAATATATATTGAGAATAAGACAGCCTTTTGACCTTTTAGGGTCTAAGGCTGTAAAGCATCTCAGGGTTGCTGCCAAATGAGCCATGAATGGGGCTGGGTTTTTATATTTGATTAAAAAGAGCCTAAACGCTCTCTGATTTGGGATTAAAAAAAGGAGCATTAACCTTGACTATGCCTTTAGCTCCAGCCACCTTTTTAAGAGGAAATTGCTGGGCAGGTGGGGGAGGGCTAGTTATGGAACGAAACTGTAAGCCAGACAGGGTGTGAGGAGGGGAGGTGATAAAAGGATTATAAGGTGGAGGAGAGGAGGCTGAGGAAGAATTAGGACCTAGCTCGGCCTGGCGAGGAGGGGAGAGGTCAGATGGATCTGTAGAAAAGGAAGATTAGAAAGACTCAGTGACGCTTGGGGTTGGGACTGAGGGGACACGTGGGAGGGAAAGAAGGAAGATTTGGGACGAGTTGCATTGGGAACAGAGACTAGGGAGGGACTGATGTGTAGAAGAATGCCTGGACGTCAGGCACCTCAGACCATTTGCCTATTTTACGACAAGAATTATTTAGACCTTGTAGGATGGAAAAAATGAAAGTGCCATTTTCTGGCTATTTGGAGCTACTGTCAAGTTTGTATTGGGGTCAAGAGGCATTGTAGAAGAAAATAAGGCATTTAGGTTTTAGGTCAGGTGTGAGTTGAAGAGGTTTTAGGTTTTTAAGAACACAGGCTAAGGGAGAAGAAGGAGGAATGGAGGGTGGAAGGTTGCCCATAGTGAAGGAGGCAAGCCTAGAGAAAAGAGAGAGTAGAGACACAGAGGGAAGGGGTTCGGGGGTTCTTACCCTCCAGAAAAGCAGGAAAGGGGTCAGGGCATGGAAATAAGGGGTTGGGGCGCAGAGATAAGAGGTCGGAGCATGGAAATAAGGGATCAGGGCACAGAGATAAGAGGTCAGGGTGTGGAAATAAGGGATTGGGGCACAGAGATAAGGGGTCGGGGTGTGGAAATAAGGGATCGGGGGGTTCTTGCCCCCAGAAAAGCAGAGAAGGGGTAGAGACATGGAGAGAAGGGGTTGGGGGGTTCTTGCCCCCTAGAAAAGTGATACTTGCTGCTAAGGGTGGAGAAGGGGTTGGGGGGTTCTTGACCCCCAGAAAAGCAGAGAAGGGGTAGAGACACAGAGAGAAGGGGTTGGGGGGTTCATGCCCCCCAGAAAAGTGGTACTTGCCACCGAAGGTGAAGGACCAAGGCAGGCGTCCCCATGTGGTCAGACACCTCTGAAACGTGGTTGAATAATCAGAGAGGCGTCCCTGAAATGATTAAACACCAAGGAAGGCTGCCTTCCCGAGTCCATGACCGGCGCCGGAGTTTTGGGTCCATGGATAAAACGTGTCTCCTTTGTCTCTACCAGAAAATGAAAGGAATTGAAATTAAGAGAAGGGAGAGATTGAAGGGTGGCGCCAAGATTGAAAGGAGATACTGGTTGAGGGATAGTGAGAGAGGTTGGAGAATAGAGTAAGAAGAGGCCGCTTACCTGATTTAAAATTGGTGACATGTTCCTTGGGCTGGTGGGTCTGAGGACCTGAGGTCGTAGGTGGATCTTTTTCACGGAGCAAAGAGCAGGAGGACAGGGGATTGATCCCCCAAGGTAGGTCCCCCGATCCAAGTCACGGCACCAAATTTCATGCGAGTCCGTGTGAAGAGACCACTAAACAGGCTTTGTGTGAGCAATAAAGCTATTTATTTCACCTGGGTGCAGGGGGGGCTGAGTCCGAACAGAGAGTAAGTGAAGGGAGATAGGGGTGGGGCCGTTTTATAAGATTTGGGTAGGTAAAGGAGAATTACAGTCAAAGGAGGGTTGTTCTCTGGCAGGCAGGAGTGGGGGTCACAAGGTGCTCGTAGGGGAGCTTTTGAGCCAGGATGAGCCAGGGTAAGGAATTTCACAAGGAGTTAAGGCAGGAACAGGCCATTTTCATTTCTTTTGTAGTGGAATGTCATCAGTTAAGGCAGGAACCAGCCATCTAGATGTGTACATGTAGGTCACAGGGGATATGATGGCTTAGCTTGGGCTGAGAGGCCTGACAAAACTAAAACAAGGATTCTAGAGGAAATCAAAGCCTATGACACCTACAGCTACACAAATTGAAAATGTAGCCTGACTTAGCCATATAAACACAAAACCTCATTCTAGTATCCTATCTACCCCAATTCCTATTTTCTCTCTCCCAGGTCTGGACACTAAACTTCTTGAGGGCAAACATTGTTGTTTACTTCTTCAACTCTAGCTTGTGACACCACATAGCAGGTACGGAGCACATGCTTAAGACATTTGATGAAAGGAGGAAAAAGGAGGTTGTTAATTGAATGAACATCTACATAATAAAATAAAAACCTATTTCTTCCATGATTCAGGCAATTCACTTAAAGTATTGCAATCCCACAAGAGCCTCCCATGCTTCCTCCATTTTAGAAATAAAAAACCTGAAGCTTATAGAACATAAGGTATAAGCCTAGAAATTGGTAAGGCTCTGATCCCAGCCAAGCCCACCTCTCCCACAGGGCAGGCTGCCTGCTGCATCTAGGGCTTCCCTCACCCTGCCCAAAGGCAGGAAGTGGAGAGACAGAAGCACAGGGGTCCAGTAGAGTCTGAGCTTCCTTTCCTAAGCCAGGCACCAGAATCTTCATGAACTTTTGTGTGAGTGTGTGTGTGTGCATTTTTTTTTTTTTTTTTAGAGACAGGATCTTGCTATGTTGCCCAGGCTGGTCATGAACTCCTGGCCTCAAGCAGTCCTCCTGCCTCAGCCTCCCAAAGAGCTGTGATTATAGGCATGAACCACTGCACACAGCCTCCTTCATTTCTGTAAGTGCCAGTGAAAAAAGAATGTTTGTGAGTTGAGGAGTAGCAATAGGGACTTGGAAGAGACTCTCATTTAGGACAGTTTTGACAATTTAAGTGTTGCCAGTTTGCTTCGTAATGTTTGCATGGAGAATGGAACACTGGGTTCAGTTATTAAACTACTGTAGCACTATAGGGAGGATCAGAGACCGCCATCGCAGGCCTGAGCAACATGGTACAAATCACGGATCTTGGAAACTGCGTTGGTGATAATAATTATGCATAATTATGAGTGTGTTCTTCTTTAAAGTTTTTCAAAAAGTGAATTACCAGAATATTTCAGAGGTTATGTAACTTTTGCTAAAGTTCAAAAACTTGTATACTATTTTTATGGCAGTTTTTGATTGATACTTGTTTTCTAATCTTGGGAGAAAAATGGAAAATAAAGGAAAATTCTAAAAGGAAAATAAAATCCTCCATAATTTTACCACTCATAGTTAATCTCTGGTAATATTATGGTCTCTTTCTTTCTATGCAAGGGCATGTGTATGTATGTATAGTACAAAATTGCCACATTTTGAATGATATATTTCATATATGTGTTTATACATATGTAAACGCCTTTACTTCCTCCTATTTTGTCCCTAAAATTGTACCGTGAGCATCCTTCACATTCTAAGAAAACATTATTCTTAATGGCTATGTAATATTTCATTATATCATTTATATCACAATTTAGATGACCAATATTCTGTTGCTGAACATTTAAATGTTTCCATTTGTTCAGTGTTATAAATTATAGAAAGAATCAGCACTTTCTAAAGCCTCCACCCTTTTTAAATGAGAAAACAATCTAATTTAAAACTTTGTGAAAATGGAAATGTTTTATTTCGCACTGTCCTATAGAGTAGCCACTGCCCTCATGTGACTATTGAGTTCTTAATATGTGGCTGGTGCAACTGAAGAATTAATTCTATTTTACCTTAGTTTAATAAATTTAAATTTAGATAGCCATATGTGGCTAATGACTACTTCATTTGTTAAACTTGTGAGGTTAAGGTCACTTTAAGGATCTGCTTGTACGCAGGAATACCGCCATCTTGTGGCCTGTTAGAATATGGCCTCGAAAATTGAAACCAAAGTGCATTTACAACTGCAAGCACCCTGGAAGTGGTAAATCCATGATATTCGTGGATCATAAAAGCTCAATTCGTAGCTTATATAAAGTATCTGCAAGTTTAAAGATTGCAGTTGCTAAAACACACCCATTGAACAGGGCAAATGAATTTTCAGAGGAGAAACAGTGAGTGCCTGGGCTAACGCTGAGAATAAGTGCGTTGTCTTTGCCATTTGGGAAAGAGACATCCTTTTGGTGACACTTGCATGAACAGCAAAAATCTCTAGGACTTTTGGCACCTGAAATTCATCCTTTCTTCCTTTGTTCTGCTATTCGAAAGCGCTCTTTGCTTTAAAGTGCTACGGAAACTCGTATCCTCCTAGGAGTTTTCCTATTCATCTTCACATATGTCTATTGATATTGCCTGCTCTGCAGATCCACTCTGCATTTTTGTTAGAGTTCTTGTTGTAAATTCTAGTATATTTGGCACTTTCTTCTACTGATTCAACTCTTAATCAGCGCTTCCCCCAAATCTAACCCACAATTCTCAAAATTGGCTGTATATATATGTATATATATGTATATGTATATATGTATATATGTGTATATATGTATATGTATATATGTATATATGTATATTATATATGTATATATGTATATGTATATATGTATATATGTATATGTATATATGTATATATGTATATGTATATATGTATATGTATGTATGTATATATATGTGTATATATATGTAAATGTATACTGAATAGATGAGTTCTGAGTGATTCAAAGGGTGGGAAAATTAAGATCTCTTATTCCAACTAAGTTTGGAACTAATTAAGAGATTGCTAATGGTGGAAGGCAGATGAAGACAAAAACATCCACTTTATTACTGGCAGAACTGTTTACAAGTGTGGCTTTGTGGTGCAGGAATGATAGAAATTCTAACACTGAATCCCAGAAATAGACTTTCTACCACCTCAACAGGCAGCTCCGGGAAGCCTCAGGCCTCCTCTGGGGTGGGTCCCTGTAAGAATTACAGGACACAGAGGCAGGCCACAGGAGTGCATGTTGTGGGCAGGTGGTCCCAGTGAGAAGGGCCAGATGGAGGAGGCAGGGAGGGCGATACAAGATTGTTTAGAGTGAGCAGAGGGGCATTGTACATTCTCTACATGACGAAGTATTCTACTTCGGTAGAAAACCTTAAAGGTTGGCCAGATTGTCTAGGGAAAAATCTCTTCTCATAGAAACTGGGAAACTGAAAAAAAGTATCCACACTCATAGAAATCAATACATTATATTCTAGCATGACCTTAGCCAAATTTTTAACTGTTTCACCAAATAATTAAAGCTTCACCTGAGAGCTGTAGGAAAGATAAATAGGTATGTATTTATCTTTGTACAACTCTGCACACATTGTTCATCTTTCTCAATCGGAAGGGATCATAGATTAGGTGATAATAATAAATACTGAGAAATAAACAAGCAATAAACATTGAGATTGAACTCATGTTTCTCAAAATGCTGCTTCAGTGTGTTGGGAGACTTTGTTAACTCAGCAGTGACTTCTAGCGCAAAAACATTATCTTATAAAATTGCTAGAAAGCAAGTCAATTATGAAATAAAGGAAAAAATTCAATAATTTTATTACAGCAATAATAAGCTAAAAAACAATCTCAACTTTTTTTTGTTTGTTTGTTTTTTGTTTTGACACAAGGTCTTGCTGTTTTGCCCAGGCTGGAATGCAGTGGCACAATCACTGCTCACTGCTGCAGCCTCGGGCTCCTGGGCTCAGGCGATCTTCCTGCCTCAGCCAAGTAGCTGGAACTAGAGACCTGTACCTCCATGCCTTCCTAAATTATTTTTGTTTTGTTTTGTAGAGACGGGGTCTTGCTATGTTTCCCAGACTTGTCTCAAACTTCTGGCCTCAAGCAATCCTCCCTCCTTGACTTCCCAAAGTCCTGGGATTACAGGCATGAGCCACTGCAGCTGGCAAAAATACAAATTTCTAACTGTAGGAATTCACCCTAAGGGTATACTTGCAGTTGTACTTAACAGTTTATTATGGTGATATTTATCACAGAAGTGTTTATAATCATCCTCATAAAATGATAGCCTTAGGAGATCTTTTTAATGTGCTAGCTTGGCAAATTTTTTTTTAAAAAAACCTGACAAGTCTATATTGTCTCCAGTAGCAAAGATTCACTAGCCCATGAAACAATAAGTCTAAGAATAAGTTTATTAGATCTATTAATATATCCCTCTAAGACTTGGTATTAGAGATAAAAGTTTGTATCTATATGGCTTATAGGCAATCAAGTCACAGATAATCTTCTCTAGTGAGAAACGGTGCCAGGAAATTCACTTTGATTTGAGTCATTGAATGTGAGAACCTCTCTACCACTGGCCCAGGAGGGTACCTGAGGACACTTGTGGTCATGGAAGATAACGGCTCTCAGAAGTGTAGAGGGTATAGGCTGTGTGGCTATGTGGTACTACTACTCAAAGAAAGCATTTAATCAGGGCTTTTCTGTGTCAAGAGATTAAATGAAAAAGCTGCCCAGCCCCTGGCATGGATCTCTGGGAAGAGATGGAAATGGTGCCCCATTCCAGGAGAGAGTTCTCAGAACTGGCTGTGTATATCACCTGAAAATCCCAAGTTCAGAGAGCCCCATAATTGGGAGTCAAAGCATGCTGCTTCTCTGATTAGACCCAGCACCAGGACCAGGATTATAACACAATGCCTCGGCTTCTATGAGGCTGTGTGTAAAACACAGACAGTAATGTTAGCCATGAAATGTGTGTTGTCAAATAAACCACTACTGAGGGTCAGCTTTGGCACACAGGTGGCCAGTTTATGACCTTTGACTGACAGAATGAGTTCATCCTTCTTAAGGTGTAGGAATCTGGTTCAGACAGGCACTCTACGCAGGGCACACAGGGCTGCTGCTGTGTGGTGCAGGGCCAGTGTCAACATCAGCAGTGGTGCCATGTGGCAGTGAGGAGCAGGAGAGAGCTGACCTCATCCAGCTTACAACAGATACTGGATCTTCTGTTGATACCACAGGTGGGGGACCTAAGAAGTTAACCAGGAAAATATTATACAGATCAATGCTTGCACATACTTCTACTTGGAGCATTCACATCAGTTTCAAGGGTTTCTTTCTCCCTCCCTCCTTTCTCCTCCTGCCTTCTTTTCTTCCTGTCTTCCTTTATTCTCTCTCTCTCTCTCTTTCTGTTCTTGTTATGGATTGAATATTTATGTCCCTCCTGTAATTCATAGGTTGACATCTTAATTCCCAATGTGATGGCATTAGGAGGTGGGTCCTTTGGGAGGTGATTAGATCAGAAGGGTGGAGCTCTCATGAATGGCATTAGTGCCCTTATGAAAGAGGCCTCAGACCAAACACAGTGGCTCTCATCTGTAATCCCAGAACTTCGGAAGGACAAGGTGAAAGAATTGCTAACTCCAATGTTTGAGGACAGCCTTGGAAACATAGAGATACCCTGTCTGTAAAAAAAAAAGTTTTTTTAAAAAAAATTAGCCAGGCATGGTGCAAGTGTTGGAGCCATTTATAGTCCCAGCTACTCGGGAGTCTGAGGCAAGAGGACTGCTTGAGCCCAGGATTTTTAGGTTACAGTGAGCTATGTTCATGCCACTGCACTCCAGCCTGGGCAACAGAGTGAGATCCCATCTCTAAAATAAATAAATAAATAATACAAAAGGACCCAGAGAGCTCTCTGACTGTGTACTATATTAAGTCACAACAAGCAGTTAGCAGTCTACATGCAACCCAGAAAAGGGTCCTCACCAAAATCCAACAATGCTGGCACCCTGATCTCAAACTTCCAGCCTGCAAAATTGTGAGAAATAAATTTTTATTGTTTATAAGCCACCTCGTCTATGTTACTTTGTTATGACATCCTGGAGGGAGGAAGACAGTTCTTTTTCCCTCTTCAGTTTATGAATTATCTTAGGGTACATTGTGAACTCTTCCTTCTCAGAATTGATCTTTAGCAGAGTGGAGACCATGTTTTCCCAGTTAGACCAAGTAGTTACTGAGCATAGCTCAATTTCTCTCATCAGTCTATTTTCAGTAGGCACATGCTATCAGTCACCCATCAGTAAGACAGCACTCCAGGGATAGAAATCTTTCTGCTAATTGCCCGTATATCCACCAATTGTTTCTCTCCTTTCTATTTCCATTCTCCTATTTTCCCACACCCGGAAAAATATAAATTCAACGTTATTGACTGGTGAATGACCTAAGCTGACAGTTGGTGGCACTGCTTCTCAACCAAAATCCCTAATGCATAAGCATAGGAAAATATATCTATCTCCTTATTTACCACAATAAATGGTCTAAGCTCCAAGACATGAGGATTGTTAGGAGAACAGATTTCTGGACTCAACTCCTTAGAGATTAATAGAGTACTTCTTGCAATCTGCAGATTTAATTAATATTCCAAATGATTTTAATTTAGGTGGCCCATGAATTACAGGAACATGATTTTGAAGTGAAGACAGATGAGCGGGACAGACTTTGAAATCAGTAACAGGTAGAGATAAAAGTTCTCACTTACAGGTGGGAATTGAACAATGAGAACACATGGACACAGGAAGGGGAACATCACACACCAGGGCCTGTTGTGGGGTGGGGGGAGGGGGGAGGGATAGCATTTGGAGATATACCTAATGTTAAATGATGAGTTACTGGGTGCAGCACACCAACATGGCACATGTATACACATGTAACTAACCTGCACGTTGTGCACATGTACCCTAAAACTTAAAGTATAAAAAAAAAGCGTTCTTCAGTTGTATATTTCTGATCTGAAAGTTTTGCCAAAGTATTCAATGATAATTGCGCTTCTATCAATTTCTTTGCAAATTTCTAATAGCTTTTAAGATATATAAATATAAATATATGTATATGTATTTGTGTGCATATATCTGTTGGTACATAAAGGGTTATGTCTGTTGATTGTCAGAACAGCCTCAAATATTTTAATGATTCCTCTCCCATTAATGAGTAAGATCAAAATGAATCTGTTAATTCTACCAAACCAATGAATCACCGAGATGTTTGTATATGTATTAACATTATTTTCAACACTTTATCATTGACATTTCAATCATATTGAAAACTGAAGGAATTTTACCATGAACATTCAAATATCTATCACCTAGGCTCCACAATGAACCGTTTACTCTCTTTGTTTCATCAATTACCTATACATCTATGCATCACTCTATTATCCATTAACCCATCTTAGTTTTTGATAAATTTCAATGTAAGTTGGAGACGTATTTACAAATATTTTACTATGCATCTTATTAACTAAATTTCAATATTCATTTATTATTTTATGGAAAACTTATATGCAATGACATGCATGCATGCATGGTTTGGATATCATTCAATGAGTTCACACAAATATACACACCTGTGCAAGCCAAATCCTTGTCAAGATACAGAATATTACTGTCAATCCAACAAGCCTCCTTATATGCTTTTTCAATAGCTCTCCACCACCATCTCCCAGAGCCAATCATTATTATAATTATTTTTTCACTATAGATTAAGTTTGCCTGTTCTCAGGCTTTATATATATGGACTCATATATTAAGCTTTATATATATGGACTCATATATTTTTAATCGCATAAGATTTTCAAGACACATCCATGTGATTGTGTATTTAAGTAGTATTTTTTCTTTCTTATTGTTGGATAATATGACAATCTACAAATATACTCCAGTTTGTTTATCTATTATATGTGGTGAATAACCAAGCTGTTTCTGGTTTTTGACTACTATGAGTAAAACTGCTATAAGCATTCATCCACAGGTCTTTTTGTGGATATATATTTTTATTTCTCTTGAGTAAATATCTAGTAGTGGAACTGCTAGGTCACAAAGTAGATGTGTTTTTAGTTTTATTTAAAAATGTCAGAAATTTTCATAAAACAGAGGTATCATTTTAACGATTTTGCAGTTCCACTGACAATATGTTCTAGTTTCAGTTGCTCCATGTCCTTGCTAACCTTTAGTATTGTCAGTCATTTTAATTTTAGCCTAAGCTATGTATACAGTAGTATCTGGGATTTTAAGTAACCTAATTGTCAGCTTGTCCTTGAATTAATCTTGTCGCTTGTTTTTATATTCAGAGCCATTAGTATATAACATCTAAAAATATGCTTGAGTGTTTACTCTTATCTGTAGAATTACTAGGAGATGCGTGAAAGGTGAGAGAAAAAGAAAAGTGGCCCCTGTCTTTTAGGAGTTTATGTTCTTAACATTTACAATAGGAGACAATTAAATATAAGGCCCATGTGACTAAACCTGACTCAAGGTACTGAAAGATTTGAATGAAGTTGATCATTACCAAAAGTCAACTGCTAGGGACATCTTTAAGCTGGGGTTTGACAAATGAGTAATATTTGAGTTATAAAATAAAGTGAGGAATGAGATTGGTTTCCACTGGGAAAATAGCCAGAATGAGGTACTACGTGCAGAACAAGCAGAAAGTATGAACAAGCAATGAAAGTGCTCCTGCAAACCTATGTGCAGACTTTTGCAACATTTGTTAAGGCTTTTATTGAATAAGCCTTTTATATGGAATATAACTACACCATTAGATCCCATGCTGACATTTGTTTTGTGGCTGTTTTGTTTTGTTTTGCTACCTCTTTAAAATTAATGTCTCATTTTAA
This sequence comes from Pongo abelii, assembly GCF_028885655.2. Classification (NCBI taxonomy): domain Eukaryota; kingdom Metazoa; phylum Chordata; class Mammalia; order Primates; family Hominidae; genus Pongo; species Pongo abelii. Next base: position 52,991,922 of record NC_071997.2, on the reverse strand, counting down.
ATCTTGTACCACAAAATGTAAACCAACATCTCGGTCTACTAGTAGAGGACTTGCCCTATGTGAGAAATCAACGGAATGCCAAAATCTTACTCATGTTTTCTGTTATTTTGGACTTTGAAGCATCCTGGATAGCTCTCTACACATGTGGAGGCAGCCTTCTAAGAAGAGTCTAATTTCATCTTTATTCTTTCAAAAACGAGCCTGAAACGAAACTTTATCTCCATCAACTTGCAAGCTATTTTTCCTTGAAAGATTATATGATGTACTCAGAAAAATAAACTTCACTATCTGTCAGACACAACGGAATTTATATGATCTGCCTCTTGAGCAAGTTAATTAGACTCTCTAAACCTTGACTTTCTCATCTTTAAAACTGGAATAGCAATAGATCCCACCCCATAGAGATTTTGAGAGTATTGCACAAGGTCATGTATGTAAAGTGCTTAGCACAGTCCCTGGCTCATAATTGGTGCTCAGTTAATGTCAGTTATTTTTTGTTACCCTCTGTGGCCACGTTTGTCAGTTTCCCCGATCCCTCACTCGGTTGTTTCCAGATCACAGGTATTAAAAGTATCAGATGTTCGAGCAGATACAGTGAGCATAGCAGACGTTGTGTTCAGGTGCCAGAATTTGCTGATTTTAAAAATATTATTAAATGTGGCTCAATCAATATATTTCTTATTATTTCCCTTTTTAAAAACAATAGTCCATTTATTCTTTGGAATCTTTTACCATGAAGTAAATGAACAAATCCAAATTGCCCTGTTACCAGGCTGAAATATGTTCAAAATCCATACCTGAAAGAAGATTGAATGTGAAAATGTGAAATATTGCACCAGGGGATTCTAGGGTCTTACGATTATGGTGGCAGAGCTCATGGGGATGTTTCTGAGATACAGGTAACTTCATCTTAGCAACAGGCTCTTGTGCAACATGAATTTGTATCCCAAGGCACTGCCATGAACTTTGTTTTAGTAGTTGCAAAACCATTCAGCTGCTCAGATGGAGAGCTCTGAGGGACTCTGGGACAAATTTCCTCCAAAAAAAAAAAATCAAGCCTCCAGCTTTTAGCACACTGCCAGGAATTGCTGAAAAGTTCTATGTTAAAAATGAAAATATACCTGGAAGGGTTATCACATTCAGCAGTCTCTTGAGCCCTTCATACCTCAGAGTAAACTAATTAATCAGCTGGATTTTCCCATGAATTTAAGTGTATGCTCTTGACAGGCATTGGAAAAAAGGAAAGGTAACTGCTCTAGGTTTGTCCAGACAGGACAAAGAAGTTTTAATTTGGGCATACAAACATCATGGGTCAACATATGCAATGAACCCGGGGGTAGGACTAGAAGGCAGAAGTAATAAATTTACATTTATTCCATCATTTGATGTCTGTGGAGAATTGGCAAGCCTTCTAATTTTTGGAACATGTGTGCCATTATCTATGCAATGGCGATATTCATTTCTATTCTAACTAGTATTTACAATGTTAGTGAGAATTAAATGAGATAATATGCATGAAAGCCCTCTGGATAAAAAATAAAATAAAATAAACAATGTTAGAAGCATACCTCAGAGATACTGCAAGTTTGATTCCAGACAACCACAATAAAACACATATCAAAGTAAAGTGAGTCATACAGTTTTTGGTTTCCCAGTGCATATAAAAGTTAATGTTTACACTATATCATAGTTTATTAAGTGTGAAATAGCAGTATGTCTAAAATAATACATATTTTAATTAAAATACTCTATTGCTAAAAATGCTAATGATCATCTGAGTCTTCAGTGAGTCATAATCTTTTTTTAAAGTTTCAACTTTTATTATAGATTAGAGGGTACACACGCAGATTTGTTACATGGGTAAATTACATGATACTGAGGTTTGGGGTCCCAAAGATCTTACCACCCAGGCCGTAAGCATAGTACCCACCAAGTGGTTCTTCAACCCACGGCCCTCCCCTTTCTAGTGATCCCTAGTATCTATTGTTCCTATCGTTACAATCACGTACATTCAATGTTTAACTCCCACTTATATGTGAGAACATGCTGTATTTTGTTTTCTGTTTTTCAGTTAGATTGTTTAGGCTAATGGCCTCCAACTCCATCCATGATGCGCAAAGGGCATAATTGTGTTCTTTTTTATCACTGTATTGTATTACATGGTTTATAAGTACCAAGTACCACATTTTATTTATCCAGTCCACTGTTGATAGGTACCTGGATTGATTCCATGTCCTTGCTATTGTGAATAGTGCTGCAGTGAACATATGGGTGCATTGGACTTTATGACAGGATGAATTATTTTCCTTTGGTATATCCTAGTAGTGGAATTCCTGGGTGGAATGGTAGTTCTCTTTTAAGTTCTTTGAGAAATCTCAAAACTGCTTTCCACAATGGCTCTACTAGTTTGCATTCCCACCAACAGTGTAAACGCACTCCCCTCTCTCCGCAGCCTTGCCAACATGTGTTGTTTTTGACTTTTTAGTAATTGCCATTCTGACTGGTGTAAGATGCTATCTCATTGTGGTTTTTATTTGCATTTGTCTGTTGACGAGTGATGCTGAGCATTTTTTCATATGTTTGTTGGCCACTTGTGTATCTTCTTTTTAGAAATGTCAGTTCACGTCCTTTTGCTCATTTTTAAATTGGATTATTTGTTTTTGCTTCGTGATTTAAGTTCCTTGTAGATTCTGGATATTAGATTTTTGTCAGATGCATAGTTTGCAAATATTTTCTCCCATTCTGCAGGCTGTCTGTTTACTCAGTTGATGATTTCTTTTGCTGGGCAGAAGCTCTTTAGTTGAATTCAGTTCCACTTATCAATTTTCATTTTTGTTACAATTGCTTTTGAGGACTTAGTCATAAATTCTTTGAGAAAACAAATGTAAAGAAGGGCATCTCCTAGGTTTCCTTCTAGGATTTTTTTATAGTTTAAGGGGTCTTACATTTAAATTTTTCATTCATCTTGAGTTAATTTTCATACATGGTAGGAGGTAAAGGTCCGGTTTTATTCTTCGGTATATGGCTAGCCAGTTATCTTAGCACCATTTATGGAATAAAGAGTCCTTTTCCCATTGCTTATTTTTGTTAATTTTGTCAAAGGTCAAATGTTTGTAGTCGTGTGTTTATTTCTGGGCTGTCTATTCTGTTCCATTGGTCTATGTGTCTGTTTTTGTGTCTGTACTATGCTCTTTGAGTACTGTAAACTTAAAAGTATAATTTGAAGTTGGGCAATGTGATGCCTCTGGCTTTTTTCTTTTTGCTTGGAAAGGCTTTAGCTATTTAGGCTTATATGGTTTGGCTATGACCCCACCCAGATCTCATCTTGAATTGTATCTCCCAGAATTCCCACATGTTGTGGGAGGGACCCAGTGGGAGGTAATTGAATCATGAGGGCATGTCTTTCCCGTGCTAGTCCCGTGACGGTGAATAAGTCTCAGGACATCTGATGGGTTTATCAGGGGTTTCTGCTTTTGTTTCCTCCTCATTCTCTCCTGCTGCCACCATATAAGAAGTGCCCTCCATCATGATGGTGAGACCTTCGCCAGCCACCTGGAACTGTGAGTCCAATTAAACCTTTTTCTTTTGTAGATTGCCAAGTCTTGGGTATGTCTTTATCAGCAGTGTGAAAACGAACTAATACAGTAAATTGGTTCCAGTAGAGTGGGGTGTTGCTGAAAAGATACCCTAAAATGTGGAAGCGACTTTGAAACTGGGTAGCAGGCAGAGGTTGGAACAGTTTGGAGAGCTCAGTAGAAGAAAGGAAAATGTGGGAAAGTTTGGAATTTCCTAGAGACTTGTTGAATGGCTTTGCCCAAAACGCTGATAGCAATATGGACAATAAAGTCCAGGCTGAGGTGGTCTCAGATAGAAATGAGGAACTTGTTGGGAACTAGAGCAAAGGTGACTCTTGTTATGTTTTAGCAAAGAGACTGGCAGCATTTTGCCCCTGCCCTAGAGATTTGTGGAACTTTGAACTTGAGAGGGATAATTTAGGGTATTTGGCAGAAGAAATTTCTAAACAGCAAAGCACTCAAGATGTGATTTGGGTGCTGTTAAAGCCATTCAGTTTTATAAGGGAAGCAGAGCATAAAAGTTTGGAAAATTTGCAGCCCGACAATGTGATAAAAATGAAAATCCCTTTTTCTGAGGAGAAATTTAAGCTGGCTGCAGAAATTTGGGTAAGTAAGGAGGAGCCGAATGTTAATTCCCAATACAATGGGGAAAATATCTCCAGGGCATGTCAGAGGTTTTCACCATGGCAGCCCTTCTCATCAGAGGCCCAGAGGCATAGGAGGAAGAAATTGTTTCGTTGGCTAGGCCCAGGGTCCCAGTGTTGTGTGCAGCCTAGGGACTTAGTGTCCTGTGTCCAAGCCACTCCAGCCATGACTAAAAAGGGCCAAGGTACAGCTTGGGCTGTGGCTTCAGAGGGTGGAAGCCCCAAACTTTGGCAGCTTACATGTGGCATTGAGCCTGTGGGTACGCAGAAGTCAAGATTGAGGTTTGGGAACCTCCACCTAGATTTCAGAAGATGTATGGAAACACCTGGATAACCAGGCAAAACTTTGCTGCAGGGATGGGGCCCTCATGGAGAACTGCTATGGCAGTGTGGAAGGGAAATGTGAGATTGAAGCCCCCACACAGAGTCCATACTGGGGCACCATCTAGTGGAGCTGTGAGAAGAGGGCCACCGTCCTTCAGACCCTAGAATGGTACATCTGCCAACAGCTTGCACCATGTGCCTGGAAAAGCCACAAGCACTCAATGCCAGCCCATGAAACCAGCCAGGAGGGAGGCTGTACCCTGCAAAGCCCCAGGGGCAGAGCTGCCCAAGACTATGGGAACCCACCTCTTGCATCAGGATAACCTGGATGCAAGACATGGAGTCAAATATCATTTTGGAACTTTAATATTTGACTGCCCTGTTGGATTTCAGATTTGCATGGGGCCTATAGCCCCTTTGTTTTGGCTAATTTCTCCCATTTGGAATGGCTGTATTTACCAAATGCCTGTACTCCCATGGTATCTAGGAAGTAACTAACTTGCTTTTAATTTTATAGGCTCATAGGCAGAAGGGACTTGTATTGTCTCAGATGAGATGTTGGACTGTGGACTTTTGATTTAATACTGAGATGAGTTAGGACTTTGGGGGACTGTTGGGAAGGCATGATGGGTTTTGAAATGTGAGGACATGAGATTTGGGAGGGGCCAGGGAAGAATGATATGGTCTGGCTGTGCCCCCACCCAAATCTCAACTTGAATTGTATCTCCCAGAATTCCCACATGTTGTGGGAGAGACCCAGTGGGAGGTAACTGAATCATGGAGGCGGGTCCTTCCTGTGCTATCCTTGTGATAGCAAATCTGTCTCATGAGATCTGACGGGTTTATCTGGGTTTTCCACTTTTACTTCCTCCACATTCTGTCTTGCTTCTGCCATGAAAGAAGTGCCTCTTGCCCTCTGCCATGACTGTGAGGCCTTCCCCAGCCATGTAGAACTGTAAGTCCAATTAAAACTATTTCTTTTGCCAATTGCCCAGTCTGGGGTATGTGTTTATCAGCAGTGTGAAAACAGACTAATACACAGGCTTTTTGTTTGTTTGTTTGTTCCAAGTGAATTTTAGAATAGATTTCTCTGGTTCTGTGAGTTGTTGGTATTTTGGTAGGAATATCATTGAATATATAAATTGCTTTGGGCAGTATGGCCATTAATAACTCTATTAATCCTTCCAATCCATGAGCATGGAATATTTTTCCATTTATTTATGTCATCTCTGGTTTCTTTCAGCAATGTATTGTAGTTCTCCTTGAAGAGGCCTTTTACTTCCTTAGTAAGATAGACTCCTAGGTATTTCATTTCATTTGTGGTTATTGTAAATGAGATTGTGTCTTTGATTTGATTCTCATCTAGAATGTTATTTGTGTATAGAAATTCTACTGCTTTCTATAGCTGATCTTGTATCCTAAAACTTTACCAAATTTGTTTATTAGTTCCAGGAGCCTTTGGGTGGTATCTTTGGAGTTTTCTAGGTATAGAATCATATTGTCAGCAAAGAGAGATAGATTAACTTGTTATTCTCCTAGTTGGATGCCTTTTATTTCTTTTTCTTCCTTGATTGCCCTGGGTAGGCCTTCCAGTACTGTGTTGAATAGGAGTAGTGAGAGTAGACATCCTTGCCTTGTTCCAGTTCTCAAGGGGAATGGTTCAGTTTTTGTTGGTTCTGTATGATGCTGGCTGTGCGCTTGTCATAGATGGCTCTTATTATTTTGAGGTATGTTTCTTCAATGCCTAATTGATTTAGGATTTTTATCATGAAGAATGATTGATTTTATCTAAGACTTTTTTTTCCATCTATTGAGGTAATCATATGGTGTTTGTCTTTGATTCTGTTTATGTGATGAATCACATTTATTGATTTGCGTGTGTTGCACCAACCTTGTATTCCCGAAACAAAGCCTACTTGACCACTGTGAATTAACCTTTTCATGTGCTTCTGAATTCGGTTTGTTAAGTACCTATGTTCATCAGGGATATTGGCCTGAATTTTCTTTTTTCATTGTGTCTCTGCCATGTTTTGCTATCAGGATGATGCTGGCTTTACAGAATGAATTAGGGAGAAACCCCTCCCTGTCAACTTTTTGGAATAGTTTCACTGTGATTGGTATTCGTTCTTCTTTGTACATCTGGTAGAATTTTACTGTAAATCCATGTAGTTTAGGGCTCCTTTTGGTTGGTAATATTTTTATTACTGACTCAATTTCCGAACTTGTTATGGGTCTGTTCAGGTTTTCACTTGCTTTCTGATTCAATCTTGGGAAGTTGTGTGTTTCTAGGAATTTACCCATTTTCTCTAGATTTTTTAATTTTTATGTGTGGAGGTGTTCATAAATAATCCCTGAGGATATTTTGTATTTGCATGGACTTGGTTGTAATGTTGTCTTTGTCATTTCTGATTGCACTTATTTGGATCTTTTTTTCATTTTCTTAATTGTTAATTCAGCTAACAGCTGTTAATTCAGCTAACAGTCCATCAAGCTTGTTTATTCTTTTAAATTTTTAGTTTTACTGATCATTTGTGTGGACTTTTGGGTCTCAGTTTCTTTTAGTTGTTCTCTGATATTAGTTATTTCTTTTCTTCTACTAGCTTTGAAGCTGGAATGTTGTATTTTTTTCTTTAGTTTCTCAGTTATGCTTTTAAGTAGTTAATTTGAGAACTTTCTAACCTCTTGATAAAGGTGTTTAGCACATAAACTTTCCTTTTAACATTGTTTTAGCTGCATCCCAAATGTTTTGGTAAGATGTGTCTCTATATTCATTAATTTCAAATGATTTTTTAATTTATCTTAATTTCATTGATTACCCCAAAGTTATTCAGAAGCAAGTTGTTTAATTTTCATGTTTTGTGTAGTTTTGAGAGATTTTCTTATTATTGATTTCTATTTTTATTGCACTGTGTTCCAGGAGCACACTTGGTATGCAATCAGCTTTTTAAAATTTATTGAGACTTGCTTTATGTCTGAGCATATGGCAGATCTTAGAATATATTCTGCATACAGATGACAAAAATATATATTCCTTACTTGTTGGGTGAACTACTCTCTAGATGTCTATTAGGTCCAATTGGTCAAGTGTTGAGTTTAAGTCCAGAATTCATTTTAGTTTCCTGCCTCAATAATCTGTCTAATGCTGTTAGTGTGGTGTCAAAGTCCCCCACTATTATTGTGTGGCTAAGTTTTTTTATAAGTCAAGAAGACCTTGTTTTATGACTCTGTTTGCTCCTATGTTGAGCATAAACATATATGTTTAAGATAGTTAAAACTTCTTATTGAAATGAACCCTTTATCGTTATGTACAGCCATTCTTTCTTCTTTCTGATTATTGTTGGTTTAAAATCTATTTTATATGGTATAAGAATAATGCTCCTTTTTGTTTTCTCTTTGCTTGGTAGATTATTCTCTGTTCCTTTACTTTGAGCCTGTGGGTGTCATTACATGTGAGATGCATCTCATGAAAAGAGTAGACTGTTGGATCTTGTCTTTTTTATCTAGTTTGCCACTCTGTGTCTTTTAAGTGTGATGCTTAGATTACATTCAGGGTTAGTATTGATAGACAAGATTTTGATCCTGTCATCATGTTGTTAGCTAACTTGGTTTTGTAGACTTGATGGTGTAGTTTCTTTTTATTGTTGGTGGGCTTTTTGCTTGAGAGTATTTTTGAGGTAGGTTTTGGTCTTTTGTTTCCATTTAATGCTCCTTTCAGGACCTCTTGTAAGAGTGGTCTGTTAATAACATATCCCTTAGTGCTTGCTTCTCTGAGAAGGATTTTTATTTCCCTTTCTCTTATGAAGCTTAGTTTGGTGAGGTATGATAGTCTTGGTTGAAATTCTTTTCTTTAAGAATGCTGTAAAGAGGCTCCCACTATCTTCTGGCTTGTAGGGTTTCTGCTGAGAGATCTGCTGCTAGCCTGATGGGGCACTCTTTGTAGGTGACCTGACCTTTCTCTCTAGCTGCCTTTAAGATTTTTTCTTTTGCCTTGACTTTGATGAATTTGATGACTATGTGCCTTGGGGGTGGTCATTTTTTGTAGCATCTTTCAGGGGTTCTCTATATTTTTTGAATTTGTATGTTCTCTCTAGCAACTTTAGGGACATTTTTATGAACAATATCTTCAATATGGTTTCCAAATTACTTAGTCTTTCTCTTTCAGGAATGCCCATGAGTTGTAGATTTAATTTTTTTACACAATCCTTTATTTATTGAAGGTTTTGTTCATTTTGTAAAATTCTTTTTTCTTTAAATTTGTATGAGAGAGCTTATTTGAAGAGCCAGTCTTTAAGCTCCGAGATTCTTTCTTCAGCTTGATCTATTCTGCTGTTCATACTTCCAATTGTGTTGTGGAATTCTTGAAGTAAATTTTTCAGCTCCAGAAGTTCAGGTTGGTTCTTTCTTCAAATGGCTATTTCATCTTTCAGCTCCTGGATTGTTTTATTGGATTCCTTGGATTGGGTTTCAACTTTCTCCTTGATCCCATTGAGCTTCCTTACCATCCAGATTCTAAATTCTATGTCCATCACTTCAGTCATCTCAATCTAGCTAATTACCATTTCTGAGGGGCTAGAGTGTCTGTTTGCAGGTAAGGGGGCACACTGGCTTATGGAGTTTCCAGAATTCTTGCATTGATTCTTTCTCATGTGGAAGGGCTGACAGTCTTCTAACTATGATGTGGATTGAGTATACTCAGTTGGCTTTGTTTCTGGGTGTTTTCAGAGGGTTAGCGCTCTGTACAAAGTGTTTATTTGTGGCTGGACCTTTGCCTTAGGTTTCACAGGCACTGTATACTGGCAAAATATTTTAGTGTTGTATTTTGGGCTGCAATCCAGTAGGTGGTGCATAACAATGTTAGCTGGCAGATAGGCTCTTACTCTGCTGCTTGACTCTTGTGTTTTAATGCAGTTGGTAGTAGTGCTCTGTGGTGGGTGGTGAGAGAGATGGCCCCCTCACCTGGTCTGCCCCTGGGCCTTGGAGTTGCCCCTTCTGATCACTGACTCCATGCCCATGTTTCTTTTGTTAGGTGCTCTAATCCACAGTGCCCCCCCAGGCAGAGGCCACAGTTGACAGACTGGCCATATCCTTGACAGGCCTGCCCTGCAGAAGGAGGCACACACCACTCCTCCATAGGCCCATGAACCCAACCATCTCACTTCTATCAGTGATCCGAGAGTAAGGGCTTGCCACTGCTTAGACACTGTGCAAATCAGCAAGTTCCATTCAGCTAGGAGCTACAGGGGTGGGTGGGCTCATCTAATCTGCTGTCCGGATGCTTCACGAGGAAACATGGGGTTGCACCCGCCTGCTGAGTTCAGACAGAAGCAGGACAGCTGGTCTGGAAGCTCTAGCAGGTGTGACCCACCTGGCTATCAGTGACAGGGATGGGTGGAGTCACCTTCCCTGCTGTCCGGGTGTTTTCTGGGGCAAGAGGAGGCTACCCCACTGGCTGAGTTTAGCCATAAGCAGGACTTTTTGGCTGGAAGCTCTAGCAGGTGTGGCCTGCCTAGCTCTGAGGAGCAGAGATAGGTGGAGTTGACCAATCTGCCATCCACATGTTTCCCAGGGAAACAGGAGGATACAGCCACCAGATGGGTTCAGGCGGAAACAGAAATTCTGGAGTGGAATCACTACCAGGTGTGGCACGCCTGCTTATGAGAAATGGGGTTTTACCTGTTGTCCAGTCTGGGGTATAATGGTGTAATCATAGCTCACTGTACCCTCAAACTTCTAGGCTCAAGTAATCTTCCCCGCTCAGCCTCCTGTGTACCTAAGGACTACAGGCATGTGCCACCATGCTTGACTATTCTTTTTAATGTTTTTTAGAGACAGGTCTCACTATATTGCCCAGGCTGGTCTCAAATCCTTGTCTCAAGCAATCCTCCTGCCTCAGCCTCCCAAGGTGCTGGGATTACATACATGAGCCACTGCACCTTCAAGTCATAATCATTTTGCTAGTGGAGGGTCTTGCCTCAATGTCGATGGCTGCTGACTGATCAGGCAATTTCTTAATGTATGGCTATAATGAAGATTGCTACATATATTTGATTCTTTCTTTTACAAAAGATTTCTCTGTAGCATTCAATGCTGTCTGATAGCCTTTCACTCACTATAGAACTTGCAAAATTGGAGTCAGCTTTCCCAAACCCTGACACTATTTTATCAACTAAGTTTATGTGATATTCTAAATCTTCTGTTGTCATTTCAACAACGTTCACGGCATCTTCATTAGGAGTAGATTCAATTGCAGTAAACCACTTTCTTTGCTTACCCATAAGAAGAAACTCCTCATCAGTTCAAGTTTTCTTATGAGATTGCAATAATTCAATCACATCTTCAGGCTCCATTTTTAATTATAGTTCCTTTGCTATTTCCAGCAAATCTTCAGCTTCTTCCTCCACTGAAATACTGAACTCCTCAAGGTCATCCTTGAGGGTTGGAATCAACTTCTTCCAATTCCTGTGAATGTTGGTATTTTGACATTGGAGCATGACTGAAAAATAGTCTTAATGGCATCTAAAATGGTGAATCTTTTCCAGTAGGCTTTCAATTTAGTGTGCCTAGATCCATCAGAGAAATCACTGTCTATGGCAGCTATAGCCTTATGGAATGTATTTTTTAAATAGTCAGACCTGAAAGTCAGAATTACCTCTTGATCCATGGACTGCCAAAAGGATGTTGTGTTAGCAGCCATGAAGCCAACATTAATCATCTTGTACATGTCTTGGGTGAGTTCTTGGGCAACCAGGTGCATTATCTGTATACAGTAATATTTTGAAAGGAATCTTTATTCTGAGTAGAAGGCCTCAACGGTGGTCTTAAAATATCTAGTAAACCTTGTTGCAAGCAGATATATTGTCATTCAGGCTTTGTTCGTTCATTTATAAAGCACAGGCAGAATAGATTTAGCACAATTCTTAAGGGTCCTGGGATTTTTGAAATGGTGAGTGAGCATTGCCTTCAACTCAAATTCACTAGCTGCATTAGCCCTTAACAAATGAGTCAGCTTGTCCTTGGAAGCTTTAAAGCTGAACATTGACTTCCCTCTAGCTATGGAAGTCCTAGATGGCAGCTTCTTCTAATATAAAATTGTTTCATTGTCTACATTGAAAACCTCTTGCTTAGTATCAATATTTTCTTCAAAGATCTTAGCTTGATTTTCTGGATAAATTACAGACACTTCTACATCAGTACTTGCTGCTTTACCTTGTACTTTTTTGTTATGAAGATGGCTTTACTCCTTAAACATTGTGTATCAGCCTCTGCTAGCTTGAAACTTTCCTTCTGCACATTCCTTTCCTCTCTCAGCCATTATAAGATTGAAGAGAGTTAGGTCCATTCTCTGGATTAGGCTTTGGTTTACGGGAATGTTGTGGCTGGTTTGATCTTCTATCCAGACCACTAAAACTTTCTCCATATCAACAATAAAACCGTTTCACTTTTTTACCATTTGTTCATTCACTGGAGTAACACGTTTAATTTCCTTTGTGAACTTTTCCTTTGCATTCACAACGTGGCTAGCTGTTTGGTGCAAGAGCCCTAGCTTTCAACCTATCTTGGCTTTCACCTTGCATTCCTCACTATGCTTAATCATTTTTAGCTTTTGATTTAAAGTGAGAAACCTCTGACTCTTCCTTCCATCTGAAAACTTATAGGTCACTGTAGGGCTATTAATTGGCCTAATTTCTATATTGTTGTGTCTTAGAGAATAGGGAGGCCAAAGCAGAGAGAGAGAGATGGGCGAACAGCTTGTCCATAGAGCAGTCGCACCACACAACATTTATCAATTAAGTTCACCATCTTACATGGCTGTGATTCATAGCTGTGATTCACTGTAACCTCAACCAAAACAATTACACTGGTAACATGAAAGACTATTGATCACAGATCACCATAACAGATATAAAAATAATGAAAATGTTTGAAATATCATATGAATTACCAAAATGTGACAGAGAGATAAGAAATGAGCACATGCTCTTGGGAAAAAATGGCACCAATAGACTTGCTTTATTCAGGATTGCCATAAGCATTCAATTTGTATTAAAAAAAAAAGTGAAGTACAATAGTGCAATAAATAAAGGTGCAATGAAATGAGATATGCCTGTATTCATTTTTCCAGTTATTGCTAATATAGAATTTTGAGGAGAAAGTATATATGAAGGGATTGAAATAGATAAGCATAAGAAAAAATGTCTATGATGTAATAATGTGACTTACCATTAACGTAGTGTTTTAAGATTATGTTGTTCTTTCACAACCGTTATCATATTGGGACTTTACAAAACCACTGTGACTTAGGCAGGGTAGGTATTTCTATCCCCACATTACAGATCAGAGGCATCCTTTGCAATATATTTTTCACTGTGTACACTGCTAATGGTCAAATAATGTGGGTAGCATCAAGATAAGGCCTAAGGCAAAATACAAGAATAAAAGTGCTTTTTAAAACTAAATTTTTATTTTTATTTTAAGTTCCGGGGTACATGTACAGGATATGCAGGTTTGTTACATAGGTAAACATGTGGCATGGTGGTTTGCTGCACCTATCAACCCATCACCCAGGTAATAAGCCCAATGTGCATTAGCTATTATTTTAAGGTTCTCCTCCTCCAACCCCATCTCCCAATATGACCCACAGCTCATATAGCCAAGACAATTCTAAATAAAAAGAACAAAGCTGGAGGCATCATGCTACCAGACTTCACACTATACTACGAGGCTACAATAGACAAAACAGCATGGTACTGATACAAAAACAGACACGTAGACCAATGGAACAGGACAGAGATCTCAGAAATAAGACCACACATCTACAACCATCTGATCTTTGACAAACCTGACAAAAACAAGCAGTAAGGAAAGGATTTCCTATTTAATAAATGGTACTGGGAGAACTGGCTAGCCATGTGCAGAAAATTGAACTGGGCCTCTTTCTTACATCTTGTACAAAAATTAACTCAAGATGGATCACGCCACTGCACTCCAGCCTGGGCGACAGAGCAAGACTCCATCTCAAAAAACAACAACAAAAAAAAATTAACTCAAGATGGATCATGCCACTGCACTCCAGCCTGGGCAACAGAGCAAGACTCCATCTCAAAAAACAACAACAAAAAAAAATTAACTCAAGATGGATCATGCCACTGCACTCCAGCCTGGGCGACAGAGCAAGACTCCATCTCAAAAAACAACAACAAAAAAAATTAACTCAAGATGGATCATGCCACTGCACTCCAGCCTGGGCGACAGAGCAAGACTCCATCTCAAAAAACAACAACAAAAAAAATTAACTCAAGATAGATTAATGACTTAAGTGTAAAACCCAAATGTATAAAACGCCCTAGAAGAAAATCTAGGTAATATCATTCAGGACACTGGCACAGGCAAAGATTTCATGACAAAGTTGCCAAAAGCAACTGCAACAAAAGCAAAGGTTGACAAATGGGATCTAATTAAGCTAAAGAATTCTGCACAGCAAAAGAAACTATCATTGGCATGAACAGGCAACCTATAGAGTGTGAGAAAATTTTTGCAATCTATCCATCTGACAAACGGCTAATATCCGGAATCTACAAGGAACATAAAAGTGCTTTCTAATGTTTAGGGCAAAAGACAGAAGGAAGTTTAGTTTGTTAATTGGGGCAGTAGAGTAACACATTTAGAAAGTGAAACACTCTAACCCACTGTGCTTCTGTGCCCCCCATCAGGGAGCATTGTGTTGAAATAAGAAGGATGTGATACTTGAAATGCATGCTCAGTGAAGAGGCTGTAACTGAGACCCCAGGTTCCCTAAAAGACTTAAGGCCCATGGCCCAGACAAATAATACATTCTGAAACAAAATACCAAATAGAAATGATAAGAAGAATCAAAATATTACTTTAAGACCAATCAGGTTCATGAAGTGCACTCATACCAAACTAGGCCAGTTTTCTTTTTCTTTTTTTTCTTCTTTTTTTTTTTTTTGAGATGGAGTTTCACTCTTATTGCCCAGGCTGGAGTGCAATGGTGCGATCTCGGCTCACCGCAACCTCCGCCTCCCAGGTTCAAGCAATTCTCCTGCTTCAGCCTTCTGAGTAGCTGGAATTACAGGCATGCACCACCATACCCAGCTAATTTTGTATTTTTAGTAGAGACGGGGTTTCTCCATGTTGGTCAGGTGGGTCTCAAACTTCCAGCCTCAAGTGACCCGCCTGCCTCAGCCTCCTAAAGTGCTGGGATTACAGGCATGAGCCACCATGCTCGGCAGTTTTCTTTTTTTTTTTTTTTAATTTTAATTTTAATTTCTGGGGTACATGTGCAGATGTTTCTATAGGCAAATTGTGTGTCATGGAGGCTTGGTATACAGATTGCTTCATCATTCAGGTAGTAAGCATAGTACCTGACAGGGAGTTTTTTGATCCTTACCTTCCTCCCACCCTCTATCCTCAAGGTAAGTCCCAGTGTCTGTTCTTCCCTTCTTTGTGTTCATGTGTAGTCAATATTTAGCTCCCACTTATAAGTGAGAACATGAGATATTTGGTTTTCTATTCCTGTGTTTGCTTAGGATAAGGGCCTCGAGCTCCATCCATGTTGCTGTAAAGGACATGATCTCTGAGTTTTTATTTTGTTAATCTACTGCCAATTGATTGTTTGATCAAAGGAATGATCATAATTCTATAAATATGTGATAAAATCTCATTTATCCTAGTGGTCAAGACAGAGACATGAGGTACAGACAATAAGTAAATAAGGTAGCTTGGTAACTGGCTGGAAGATAATACCCAAGGAGTGTCAGTTAATGGACTGAGGTTTAGGGGCAATGAGGTTTCTGGGGGATTGCCACAGAGAACAGTTCTGAGTCTGGGGAAACATAAAATAACCCAGAATACACTTAGCAATACAAGAAGATGACACTGCGGGCCTTTACATTTTGGGATCCCCTGTACTTTATTTCTCCCCTGGTCATCTTTGGGCACCCTGCCTCTGCTGTCCATCTCCTTCTAGTTTAACCATCCATCTTGAAGCTCTGCTGATTTTCCTATTCTTTAATTTTCTGGGCTTCACCCAACATATTCTCTTTTTGGTAAGGAACTTTTCACAGATGGCCAACTTGGTAATAAACCTATTCCACATTCTCAATAGGATTTTAAAAGTTTCACACACTATAAAGTAATCTCATAGAAAACTCAAATTGATCCATTGTATTCATTATTTATCATAATAATTACCATTATTGGGCACTTACCAAATAGCAGGATTTATGTTCAGCTTTTTACAAACAAGTGCATTTTTTTCACAATAGTCCTGAAACAAATACTAATAAACCTCATATAGCAATTGAAGAAACAAAAGCAGTGATGAAAGTGACATCAGACGGAAAGTGGCAAAGTGAGAATGACATAACACTAAGGAGATGATGATTAAGCTTGAAAACAGAGTGGGGAATCCAAAAAAGATACTGCAACAGTTAATTCACTAGGCAGAATGCTGTCAAATTGGAGTGAATTCCTGAGAGAAGCATTAAGTCAGTAAAAAGATCTGAAAAACAATTGATGAGACAAAATTTTAGGAGCTGAGAATAGTGAACCTGGAGGATTTTGGAAAAAAAAAATAGGTGTCTATCTTTGCGTAATTAATGGGTTGTCATATGAAAGGAAGAATTTCATTTATTCACTGTATTCCAGAATATGGTCCAAGAATTGGAAGTTATAAGGAAGTAGATTTTAATCCAACATTTAAAAAGTTTCTATCCAATTGAATTGTCTGAAGATGGAATATTCTGCTTCATCAGTTCATGTTCTTTGTAACTAAAGGTATACAAAAGATGATGGCTTATCTGGAATTTGCAGAGCAGATTTTTACATAGGGTGGAGAATTAAATTAGTTCATTGTTTTCCAAAGTGCAGGGTTAGGAGCCCTAACACCTATAAAAACAGCATCGAATCACATTTGGGTATTTTCTTTCTTTTTTTTTTTTTTTTTTTTTTTTTTTCTGAGACAGAGTCTCGTTCTGTTGCCCAGGCTGTAGTGCAGTGGCGCGATCTCCGCTCACTGCAAGCTCCGTCTCCCGGGTTCACGCCATTCTCCTGCCTCAGCCTCCCGAGTAGCTGAGATTACAGGTCCCCGCCACCACTTCCGGCTAATTTTTTGTATTTTTTAGTTGAGACGGGGTTTTACTGTGTTAGCCAGGATGGTCTCAATCTCCTGACCTCGTGATCTGCCCGCCTCAGCCTCCCAAAGTGCTGGGATTACAGGCTTGAGCCACCGTGCCTGGCACATTTGGGTAATTTCTTTTAACATTTTCTCCTATCCTTCTTATTCTAGTCTAGAATAAAAACATCTGATTGGTACTAGCATATCTCAAGTATACCTATTTTATATTTATTTGAGATTGTTTCATTTTTCAATTCTCAAAATACTAATTTTTTTGTTTGTTGCATCTAATAACTTTTCTTCATGGAGGTGATTTGGGGAAACCTTCTAATTCGAATTTTATGTCTAAAGTGGGGGCCGTCTTGTGGAGACTATTCCTTCTAACTTTGCAGTTTACCTAACTCCACATACTCCCTGGAAATAAATTGCCAATATTCTGACACTTCTCTCAACACTTTAGCACTCATCTCTTGCAAACAAGAATTCTTCTCCACAACCACAATAATAAAATAACATCACCTAACATAAACCTTATATTCAAATTTCCTCCATTCCACAAAGATATTGGAGAGCTATTAGAATTCATTTTTAATATGTTAATAGTAGGCCAAGCACGGTGGCTCACGCCTATAATCTCAGCACTGTGGGAGGAGAATATGGGAGGATTGCTTGAGCCCAGAAGTTTGAGACAATCCTAGGCAACATAGGGAGACTCCATCTTTACAAAAAGTAAAAACATCAGCCAGGCATGATGGTGTGCACCCGTGGCCTCAGCTACTCTGGAGACTGAGGCAGGAGGATTCATTGATGGGGGAGTATAAGGCTGCAATGAGCTATGATAACATCACTGTATTCCAGTCTGAGCAACAAAGTAAGATCCTGTCTCTAAATATATATATATATACACATATATATATACGTATATATATATGTGTATATATGTATATATATGTGTATATATATGTATATATATATAAAAAAATATACACACACGTATGTTAATATTCATGATAAAACAGACACAAAGAAATATTATTATGCGTTCTTTCTTATTGTCTACCTTACCCAAAAAGAGAACTCTCAGAGAAGAGAACAGAGATCTAAAATTATTGGGTTGGAGCACAGTTATAAAGAGGAAAACTTTTTAAAGCTAAATCCAGTCAGGGAAGCTGACTGTAGGTGGGCTAGGGGTGAAAGAGGAAGAGGTGTACACTAAGGCAGAGGAAATTGTAGTTAAGGGAACTATCCCATCATGGTTAAAGCTTTTCATTGAGAATTGTCTCAACTTGTAAAAAAAAGTACTTCTTTCTAAATAGCATGTTTTACTATAGACGGCATAGTGTGCAGTAGTTAGTATAGATTTGTTGCTGCAGTATTACAGAGAGACACTAATATTCTCTAAAGGGAGGGGTCGCAGGATATGAATGTTTCCTCCTTTCGCCCCTGTCCTGTTTCAAACTCTTGCTCCTTATTTATTCATTTTTAGCAATGAAGCTTGTTAAGCCCCTTCCACGTACCAGGTATTTGCCAGGCATTACGGTTGTGGTGGTGAAAACACAAATATGTTTCCTGAAACATAAAGCGTGGAAAAATACTGAATAACTAATTCTAACCATAATGCATTGTTTGAAGGAGAAGTGCAGAGCACTACAGATGCTTTTAACTGGAATCTTACTGAGGGTCAGGAAAAATCTTCCTATGGAAGTCACCTTTAAGCTGAACCCAAAAGTTAAGATTTACCAAGGGAAGGGAGAAGGGGTAAGGAATAGGAAAAGGGAATAGGGAACAGAATGGGAGCAAAAGAAAGGAGGCAGGAGACAACCTTTCCATGTGGGAGTGCACATTTTTGCAACAGGAAATTTGTTTTGTCTCTGATAGTTCCGTGTTCCACTTGCCAAGGTATAGCAGCTGCTTATACCTTTCCTTTCTGTTATTTTTCAGAAAGCAGGGTCTGAGCATGTGGCAAGAGGGTGACGTTAACCCTGGCACCCTCTGAGGCACTGATTTCACTGCTGTTTTATGCCCTCTCCTAGCTCATCCATTTCTCTCCCTGCCCTTCCTTATGCTGGGGAATTACTCACCTGCTCTAGGCCTCATCTTCTTTGTGGACTTTGGAGACCGTTCTGCTTTTATATTGTCTGTAGGTGAATTGTTTCTATGCAAGTTACATATTTTCTCATTTGATCTCTTCCTCAAAACTATCACCCAGAACTCCACCTGCAATTTAATGCCACCTCTTCTGGTCTCTCTCTGTCTCATTGTTGCTGTGTGGACAAAGGTTTCATGTGCACATTATAGACAAATGTTTGGTGCAGCATTTGATCCAACACTGTGCTCTTCCCTTGAATGCTAATCATGTACACACAGACAAATAATTTACTTGGCTTTTATTGTGTTTTTGTTTTTATTATGTTTTTTGGCTCTTGTTTTGTTTGGCGAGTTTTGTTGAACACAGGCACTAAGTTTGTGTAAATTCATGCTGAGGATGTTTGTGCAGCTACCCACAGAAGCTATGGGGAGGAAAGGAAGCCCTAGCATAGTGAACATGTAGAAAGACAGGTGTGGGCATTCACAGGGTTCATGCAAACCCATCACTTTTGATAGACTAGAGACACAACGTGTAAGCTCCATGATAGCAGTGATTTCACTGACTTTTTTCACTGCTGTCTCTTGCAGCTATAGCAGAGCACATTATGTTGTCATTTTTTAATACATATTTGTTGAATAAATGTATGAATACCTAGCAATAAAAGCATTTAGAGATAGTTACCTGTAAAAAAATCAGGCAGTGCACAGTGGCTCACACCTGTAATCCCAGCACTTTGGAATGCTGAGGCGGGTGGATCACCTGAGGTCAGGAGTTTGAGACCAGCCTGACCAACATGGTGAAACCCCATCTTTACTAAAAATACAAAAATTAGTTGGGCTTGGTGGCATGTACCTGTAATCCCAGCTACTACGGAGGCTGAGGCAGGAGAATCACTTGAACCTGGGAGGCGGAGTTTGCAGTGAGCTGAGATCACACCATTACACTCCAGCCTGGGCAACAAGAGTGAAACTCCATCTCAAGAAAAAAAAAGAAAGGAAAGAAATCAGTGTGCAAATTACATAGGATTTCTTTCCTTAAAGAAATGCATCAAGGCTGGGTGCAATGGCTCACGCCTATAATCACAGCACTTTAGGAGGCAGAGGTGGGCGGATCACCTGAGGTCCGGTGTTCAAGAGCAGCCTGGCCAACATGCGAAATGCCTTCTCTACAAGAAATACAAAAATTAGCCAGGCATGGTGGTGCAAGCCTGTAATCCCAGCTACTCGGAAGGCTGAGGCAGAACCCCTGGGAGGCAGGGGTTGCAGTGAGCTGAGATCGTGCCACTACACTCTAGCCTAGGCGACAGAGCTAGACTCCATCTCCAAAAATAAAGGAATGCATCAGATACCAGCATATATTATTTTCTTTTTGCAATGAGTCTGTGAGCTCTGCACCTTCCCAAGGATGGGCCTGGACCCAGACCCTCCCAGGAAGCTCTACTCTGGGGATCGTGCAAGGACTCACTTTAGCTTTGGTATGGTGCATTTCAGTCCAATTAAAATTGTTTTCATCTCTGGAAATAAAATTGTGGCTTACATATCCTTTTAGTCCTGCTGATTTACATCACTGAGAGGATCATGAAAATAACCATGGATTGGACTTACATTCTAAGAGACATTTTAGTGCTGGAAAGATGCTCCTGCATTGTCTGGTTCCAGCCCCAAATGTCTTTCCTAATGTTTTGAGCTTCAGATATAAAACCTAGTCTTGAGACCCTGTCCCTGTATCTTCTCTCCACAGTCAGGGATGACAGGGACCTAATCCCAAAACCCAGGGACTCAGTCAGGGAAAGCCTCAAGGCATTTTAGAGCTCAGGGAGGCCACCAACCCCAGCCTGCTTCTTAATTCTAGTGTTCAGATTCTAATCCAGGCTGTCTCTTAGCATCCATCATTATGCTGAATATTTTGATTATTGCTTTATGGAGATAAGTGATTTTCTCTAAACTTTAATTTCTCTGGAAGTGGAGTCTGATATTGTCGAAAGAGCTCAAGATTGGGAAATATGAATCTAGGGTCCTAATCCCAGCTTTGTACTTCTTGAATAAGTCTTTTACCATTGCTGGGTCTCATTTTCTACACTTACTTGAGGGTATGGACAAGATGGTCTCTCCAGTTTCTTCCAGCCTTTATGACCTATAGTTCTAACTGGACACTAGGAAAGTACAGACCAGGGTATACCGCTTCATTTTTTATTGCTACAAAATGGCTTTTTATCCCGTTAGCATTGTTTCATTTTCCTTCTGTCCTGAGTCCTTTTCATTTTCTGTATTTTACAGCTGAGATCGTATGCCACGCATTTTCTGTATATGATAGGTTTAGGTTGTTTTCCCACCACCTGCCAAACTGTCATGCAAGTCCTGAGGAATTAGCTATCAGTATCTTTCTTTCCTCTATTAACACTTCTAGCTCCAGGAGTGGGACCTAGAAGCCTTTTTGCTCAAGGACGGGGATGAAAAGGGTAAAAGGAATGAGACATAGGGAAGACCCAATAAACATCAAAGTTATGGTTTCAGGTGATAATTGTGGTTCAGGCAGGTTTACATATCAGCATTCTGTTGGTCTGATTTTATAAAATTAAGGTCCCACACTAAGTGTGATGATGAATAGCGATTCTCTTCCTTGAATAGTGAGGAAAGAAATAACAATTGAGCCCATGAGCTTGAAAGACAAGGAAGTTTTTATGATTTCTTTGACAACGTACTTGCTAATTTCTGACTACTCAAGCTCTATCTGAGGTAGAAGTAGAGGATGTACAGTAACTGAACATCTGAAAGAAGAGAGAGAAGAGTCCATAGTTGGACATCTTAATTTACAGCATCCTGGAGACCAGAAAGCTAGGGCTCTTGGCCTTTGGTTTGCATCATGAATCACTCACAGGATACAGTATTCAGTAAACCCTGAGTGCTGTTGCAGAAACAGGCAGGCATGGCATAGACGTGGCATGCATGCTCAGTATCTTGTATCAGGCAGAGACAGCTTTTAAGAACTACTTGTGGACATGGGAGGAATTGTAGACCAGGAGTCTTAAGACCCCAATGTGATCTCCCACTGACTTACACTGGAAAAATTCACATAACTCACTTCATATCACTAGTTTCTCCCCCAGCCCAACATGCATTGTGGAATTCTTTTCCTTACTTTTAGCTGTTAATTTAAATAATTTTAGAATTACATAAGAGTTGTTAGCCTCATGGGATTTTGCAAGTATCAAATGAAATAAACATGAGAAAATATTTTGAAGAGCTTGAAAGTACCACATTTAAGTTGCTGTGGAGGCAGCTCTTGTCACACTATAATGATGTGAATACCTTCATCAGGGCACTTATTTTGGAGCATTGCAATTAGTTATTTACATGTTTTCTCCTTTACTAATGAAACAGGGCTGTGTCCTATTTATTTATTTGTCTGCAATGCCTTCTAGCATAATACCTGTCAAATAGTAGTTAATCTTGAAAAAGATTAAGAAGAGGAGAGGACTCTAGAAATACAACCTGTGACTAACCAATAATGTCGGTTATTATCAGTAGCAACATTTTTATGGCAAAGAGACATTCTAGATGTGATTAAGCTAAGACTCTTGAGATAGGGAGATTATTCTGGATTTGCCAGGTGGGCCCAAAGTGAAGTAAATTTGAGCATAGAAGGTGACTTGACAGAAGCAGAAAGTGATCTGAAGATGCTATGTTGATGGCCTTGAAGATGAAAGAAGAAGGCAAGAGCAAAGGAATGCAGTTCTAGAAGCTGAAAAAGTTAAGAAAATGAATTCTTCTCTAGAGCCTCTAGAAGGAGCATGGCCCTGTATACACCTGGACTTCATCCCAAGTGAAAGTAATTTCATAGTTCTGGCTTTCAGAACTATGAAAAAATATATTTGTGTTGTTTTAAGCCTCCAAATTTGTAATAATTTGTTACAGCAGCTATAGGAAATTCACACAGGGCAGCCTTCACACAGGTGTTTGTCAGAGCCTGAATTTATTTCCGACCAGCGGGGCATTAGAAAATCTGTCTCAGAAATACTCTCTCCTTGCGATAGTTTGCTGAGAATGATGGTTTCCAGCTTCATCCATGTCCCTACAAAGGACACGAACTCATCATTTTTTATGGCTCCATTGTATTCCATGAAGTATATAAAAAAAAAAGAAATACTGTCTCAGTCTTGCTTTTACCATTTGTAATTTATAATTACAAATTGACTCATAGTGTTTCTGAGACCTTCAAGGCAATGTCTTGACCAGTGCTATTCATTGGTAACATAATGCAGGCCAGAAATGTGAGCCACACATATTATTTTAAATTTTTAGTAGCCATCAGGACTGCGCGGTGGCTCACGCCTGTAATCCCAGCATTTTGGGAGGCTGAGGGGGGCGGATCATGAGGTCAGGAGATCGAGACCATCCTGGCTAACACGGTAAAACCCCGTCTCTACTAAAAATACAAAAAATTAGCCGGGTGTGGTGGCAGGCACTTGTAGTCCCAGCTACTCAAGAGGCTGAGGCAGGAGAATGGCATGAACCCAGGAGGCGGAGCTTGCAGTGAGCTGAGATGGCGCCACTGCACTCCAGCCTGGGTACCAGAGTGAGACTCCGTCTCAAAAAAAAAGAAAAAGAAATTTTTAGTAGCCATCCATGTTAAAAACAAAAGTAAAAAGAAACAGGTAAAATTATTTTTAATAATATTTTAATTTAACCTAATATATCAAAAAACATACAATTTCCATATATAATATAAAAATTATTAATGAGTTTTTAATATAATTTTTTTCTAAGTCTTTAAAATTTGGTATGTCTTTTTATTTAAAGTACAGCTCAATTTAGACCAGCCACATTTCCAGTGCTGGATGGTCACATGTATCCAGGGGCTACCATACTGAAGAGTGCAGGCCTAGAAGAGGTTTGGTAGTGGTCCTGCCTCATAGTCTGTGCTTAATAAATAAGTGCCATATCATCTGCATCTCCTGACTGGCCTTCCCAGTCTTCACTATCCTGGACCTTGGCAGCCCTATGTGAGTCCAGGTGTGCATCAGGCCTGGGCTTCCTTTTATCCCCCATCAACCCTGGCAATGATACAAGCACTGGATTGACTCATGAAGCTTTGTACCAAGCAGGAAAGCTTCTTTCTGCTTTGCAGGAATACAGCAAGGCTGTATTTGTATGAATGAGACACTTAACCCCAGGCTTTTCCCTTCCCTTCCCTTCTTTTAAATGTTTTTGTCTTTCAGTTATTTCAGCACCCTATCTATAGTTCCCAAATCAGTTTTTCAACACACAGTCTCTTAGCATGCCTTGGGCTAGAGCTGCCACAGGGAACCAATTAACTCTCTGCTCTAATGTGGACCTGTTAATTTCACAGGCTTTGGAGTCAGACAGTCCTAATTTGAAGTCCCATCTCTTCTAATTAGCTGTGAATCCTTGGAAAAGTTACCTAAATATTCCAGGATTCAGCTTCTGTATCTGCAAAATGGCAATAATAACATATAGTGGACAGGATTAAATAGAAACAATGCATGCAAAACTCCTGACACATAGCTAATTTATGCCTAATAAATGTTAGCTATCCTCGTATTTTTTCATCAATAAATCCAATGTTTCATTCTTCTATTCTTAATATTAGTATCAGTCACTATCATCTCTACCATTTCCCCCACATACTATGTAATAGCACTTAAAAGGGTTGTCCCTTGAGCTGTGCTTAGTTATTAGGCTATGAATTTGGAGTTAGTTCTCATTGGAGCCAGGAGTGACCTCAGAATGTATCACATCACCTGGATGTTAATCAAATTGTATACTCTAATGACTGACTCTTGTAACTCAAATCTTCAGAAGGATTACCAGCTTTCCCTGGGCTTTTCTTTGGAGCTTCCAAAATGCAGTGGGAACTCCTGAATGTACCCTAAGCCTTCCTCAATCCTTAGCCATTAGATCCACCAATGCTCCTAACTGTGCTGTTTGACCCTAAACCAATTATTAGCTCAAGCCTACTTGAGGCAGTGAGTTGGAGTATTTGTTTGTAGACTTTGGAATTACATAGTCTTTGCATCCCTGTTTAACCTGATTTTACTCTCTTTTTATTTATTCCATACAGAGAATTAGACCTTCTTCTTGCATAGTTTCCAACAGCTTTCCCACTTAGATGTTTAGTCCCCTCTCTAGATTAGGAGCTCACATTCACCTTCTCCTAATAGTATGGGTCCCTGATATCCCACTAACTTTTGCCATTACTTTGTTTGTAAAATTGGTGCTTTGTCCCCATCCTTGGTCTTCTGATGAGAAATTAACACTTTGGTAAGTATCACTGGGAACTGCATCTACCTGACTCCTGAGTTTTTGTATCAGCTACATTTGCCACTGCTGTGTTCCATAATCAACAAGGCTAATGATGAAAATTCCTCCTGAGCATGCTACATCCCATTGACTGCACTGGTATCAGCCTTGATGGTTAGAAAAGCTGCCTAGTACTGCCATACACTGCCCAGGATTATCTGTTTTAGCCTCTATGTCACCCTTTGCAATGAAGATTAGGTATGCTTCCACCCTGAGTCCTTGTAAGTCACTTAGTAGGGAATTATAGGCTGTTTGTAGCCTATTTAGGCATTTCTATTGTTTAACAAGACTTAAGAGGTCTACAGAAACCCTCAAAAAGCAAGCCTTTTCCTAAGATCTGTCTCTATGCTGGGCTACAGCATATTCATGGTGAGGATCCTGTATGCACACTTGCCTGGGAAGCCACTTGGTCCCTTGCAGACTCATAACCATCCTGCTCCACCTCTGTAATTACTGGGTTTACTTGGAAAGGGTTTTATCAGCTGAGGTGCCAGGATCAGAAATAATATAAATATTTTAAGTTTTTATGCAGACAATCCTAGACTCAGAGGTAGGAGGCCTCAGTTCTAGCCACAACTCCCTTTACCCTTGAGTGAGACATGTAGCTTTTCTGGATTTGCATAAGAATGGCCCTATCTCAAAGCCCTGTTGAGGAGTCTCTGGGATATCTGCTACATATCTGGTTTATGAATTTTATTCTTCCTGCTAGGCCTATGGTCTCACATTTTGGCACTCTTTAGACAATATTCAGCTCACAGCCATATTTTATTTGGTATGCACTGTGTTTTGCTTTGTATTACATTTGAATGCCTTATTTAGGTCTGCCTCTGCATCCTCATGGTTTCTTCTGCTCTGTTTTCTCTCTCACTTGGCTCAACTCATGCTCACTTGGTCCCAAAGACATTTGAATTTTTGGCTTCAGGTCCAATGTGTGTAGACGTTGCTCCTCTGGGTTTACAAAAAATAAAAATAACTACCCCAGGCTCATTTTCTAAATGCAAACGAGTTTATTTGGAAAAAAATGATTTACTCTGAGATCAAAGTACTATGTCTCCGAAGCAATGGTTAAAATCTGGCACTTCCTACAGATTCTGTTTGATGCCATCTGTTTTATCGTGAACAAACCACAGTACAGTTCAGTTCAGCTCAGCTCTGCTCCTCTGAAATGCCACCAAGGCCCCACATGCCAATTTTTGGGATGTGGTCAGCAAAAGGCGTGTTGAGATTTTACCTAATTTCATTGTACCTGTGCTTCTGAAGCAGGCTGCAGCCAGTTCCAGTTTATGCTCTGTTACTGATCCATGATTCAAAAAAGCCTGCTGTTTCTGCTGCAGGGTCTCCGTACTTGCCTGGAGCTGGGGAATGCACCATGAACCAGGAACAGCATGGGGCAGAGCCCTCAGAGGACCACAGCTATTGTGATTGTCGGCCTCTAAGAGGACCCTACTCATCCTCACCTCCTGGTACTGACATCCATGTGTGAACCTTTCCCTTTAAGTATGGGCTGGATTCAGTAACTCACTTCTAACCAATAGTGTACAGCAGAGTAATGAATGTCACTTCCAAGATTAGGTTATAAAAGAACATAGGGACCTCTTTTGCTTTCTCTCTCATTTGGAGTCCTCACTCTCGGGGAAGCCAGCTGTCATGTTGTGATCAATCTTATTCAGAGGCCCACATGGTAAAGAACCGATGAAGACCTGAGGTCTGCCTATAGTCCTATCAACAACCACGAGTCAGCTTTGGACTGGGTCCTCCCCAACTTGGGCCTGGACATGACTGCAGCCCTGGCTGACACCTTGGTGGCAGTCTGTAAGAGACCCTGAGCCAGTGGACCCACCTAAGCCATGACCTACTTTCTGACCACAGAAATAAATTTTTTTGTTTGAAACTGTTGAGTTTGAGGATAATTTGTTATACAGCAATACATACTAAATAGCCACTGATTGCGACAATGCCAGGGCATACATCAGAAATATGGAAAATATGATGGAAGTGGTCTGGGGCAGGAATAATACATAGTCTCACCTCTCAGTTGGTCAGCTGTCAGAGGGCAGAGAATAGATATCAGGAATTCAACACAGATCAAACACACCAGAAAGGGGCTCTGCACAGGTGGAGATCAGATCTTTACATTCTTCTCTACCCAGATTGACCCTTTACACCTTATCTTTATGCCTGAAATGCATTCAACTTATCAACTCTGCCAGAATATAGAGCTAAAGAAGGGAACATCTTGAAGGATAAAGAATGTGTTTAAAAAAAAGACTGCTTGACTTCCGATCAAGTTTGAAACAGTCCCTCAAGTTAAAAGAGCATGTTTGGAAGAGATTTTTTTTTTAATACAGTAGGTATAGTTTCTCTGTAATCAAATATTTCATTTATTTTGTTAATTTGTTTAATAATTTTATGCTTGGATCTTTTTCCCATTCAGAGATTGGTAAAATGTTCACCTCTGTTTTTGTGGTTTTTCTATATGGTTTTGACTTTTAATATTAAAATTATCGATGTAACTAGAATTATTTTTAATGTACAATGTATAGGTATAACTTGATTTAGGTATAACTTGATTTTTCCCTTCACTTAGCCAATTTTCCAGGACCATTTCCTGAGTAATTCAAGCTTCATTTGTAAGTTTTTTTAATCATACATAGTCATACAGGTTTATATTCATCTAAGATGGGCTATGCATTTTTTTTTATTGCATAGAAACTGGCTGCAGATTCCTGAGCCAGCACCACTCTATTTCTATTATAGTAATGTTGAGATAAGTTTTTGTAATGCATTTTATAATTGGTATATCAACATGCCCCCCCCATTACTCCCATTTTTGAAAACTGTCTAGTTTATTATCAACTGTTTATTTTTTTAGTGGACTTTAATTTGGTTGAGAACTGGCAGTGAAATCCACTTCACTCTGATGGAAAACCCATGCTTTTAATTGCTACATAGGCTTAAACCAATTCCTAGTTCTCTTTTCTCAGCATTTAATAAAGAGAAAGTAAGAGTGGAGCATGTTAACATTAGGGTCATACATGTTATAAAGCCTTTCCTTAGTGCCCCTGTCATGGAAGCATATTCTCATTTGCTTATTCTGGAGACCTATGTTCTGGGAGTGTGACTTAGGACAGCCTAACTTCTCTGTCTCAATTTCTCAATCTGTGAACAAAGGTGGTTAGTCAGATGAATTGTAAGGTTCCTCATAGGCCTGATATATGCTCTAATTCCATATACCCATAAATAGAAGACAGGGAGATGGGATGCTTCTGCTCCTGGGCTTGGCCTGGTCAAAGAGGGTGAGTCATCTCTGTGCAGTGTTGGAATATTTGCTGAAGTTAACAAGAAATGAGCTCCAAATACATTGAGAAACACACAGGATTTTTATGTATTTATGCAAATTCTACTAATTAGCATGGGCAAACAAGAAATAGATGTGCAGGGAAAGGCTACTGTTTGTTTTCTCTCACTGGTGCATGTTAATGATCAAAATAAGATTTGCAAATCAGCCTGTATCTATCTTCCAAGGTTAATATTACAATTTGGTGAGCTTTCAAACAGCTTGACTTATATTACTGTTCTGGTAGGCTGCCAGGAACCCCAAATCGGTTCAGCAGTGTCCAGTGATTTCAGGCCTGATAATGGACATTGGTTACCCAAGGGGCTTATTCTGGTGGAGGGAAACAGAGGGACAGCAAGGAAGGAACCATTTTTCCTTTATGCCGCAGAATTTAACTTCATTTATATTCATTTGTCCAAACTGTTTTAAGGCAAGAGTGATGTCTGTCTTTATTGATAAGATAATTGACATTTCTGATCATTTTGCTACTTGTTTTACTGGGAATAAAAGAAGAGCATGTGTATTTGTCAGTGATAGAGTTTATGACTGGAGCCAACAGAGTGTGTTAGCTGTCATCAATGCCTGAATGGCTTGGCTGTCCTGTAAGAAAAACAGCACATGTATAGTTTGTGGCTCCTTTGGGAGAATGACTGGGACCAAGATACAGAAGTTTCGGAAGAGAGCTCATAGGTTATCTCAAAGAGGAACTTTCTAATAATTAGAGTTGGCCTCAGATGGAATCGTCTCCCATGGACTTTTTAAGTAAGATCAAGCACTCACTGGATAACCACTTGTTGCAAATGCTCAAGATTTATTTGGGGATCACAATGGTATCTTGCAAACCAGGAACTATTGGATCCTATTACCCTCTGTAGGGCAGAAAGTAAATTGTACTGGGACTAATTCTATTACTTGTATTTCAGTTTCCCAGATCAAAGTGGAATGTCTGCAAAAGAAATATTGGCAGTGATATGGTTTGGACCTGTGCCCCTCCCGAATCTCATGTCAAATTGTAATATCCAGTGTCGGAGGTGGGGCTGGTGGGAAGAGATTGGGCCATGGGTGTGGAGTTCCCATGAGTGGTTTAGCACCATCCCTTCCTGGTACTGTATAGTCAGTTCTCATGAGACCTGGTTGTTTAAAAGTGTGTAGCACCTCCCTCTACACTCTCTTTCTTCCACCTGTTCCAGCCATGTGAAGGGCTGGCTCCTGCTTTGCCTTCTGCCATGAGTAAAATCTCCCCAAGGCTTCCCCAGAAGCAGCTGCAGCCTTGCTTCCTATATAGCCTGCATAACTGTTGAGTCGATTAAACCTCTTTTCTTTATAAATTACCCAGTCTCAGGTATTTCTTTATAGCAATGCAAGAATGGACTAATACAGGCAGCAAAAAGACTAGTAAGCAAGCCCATGAATTAGCACCTTATTATAGCTCCAGAAAAATAATGCTGTCATTTACTTACTAAAGTTTTAATCAAAATAGGATTTAATCAAAATAAAATGAAAATAAATGACAACATTGTTTATCTGGATTAAATAAGATATCCTACCTTTATTAAAGTGCCTAGTGCCCACAAATAGGAAGGGAATCCTTTGAAGTTTCACATTTACTAGAAAGAGTTACCAGCCTAGTAGAGTAGGGGCAAGGATGATGCATTAGAACACTGCCTCCAAAACAGTAGTCCATGGTTTAGCTGAAGCAGAATCACCCTGGTGGATCCTAAGGCCTTACCAGAACCTGAGAGAAGGGTATTGGAAAATATATTAGAAATAAACTTCCCAAGTGATTTAATGTGTAACCAGTTTGGGAAATCTCTGTATTATATGGCCTCAAATTTTCCTCTAGCTCTTAATATCCCAGATAATTTTAAGTAGAATTATATGTATTTTCTATAAATTGCATTTTACTGCAGGATCCCAGTTAATATGTTATTTCCTGTAATCATTGAATAAGATTCAGCTAAGCATCATCATCTATCAAAACCATGATTCTTGTTTATGACTTTGCTAATTATTCTTTCCAACCATGGAAAGTTGCCATATTTCAGAACAGAGTGAATGTTTGTTTAGATTCCAATTCAGAGCTCCCAAATTTACTAAGTAGAAGGTAAATTATACATGGTACATTACCGGTACTTTGCAAGATGAAAATAAGACATCAGCTCTCAATCTTTCAAATAGAGAGAAAAGTGAAACAAAGAAGTACAGCAAGGCAGAGTTACAATTGAGGCATGTGTATATTGGATAATGGCACAAAGAAAGGATAGTATCATAGCTGCAGAGGTAGTCATGGAAGAATCAGGGGATTGAGGTATAAAAGACCGGAGCATAGCAAAAGAAGAGTGGTGGAAAAGCTAAATGGCAGAGGGAGTTCCAGAAGGAAGCTGGAATAGATTGGTGCATTCAGGAATCATACAGTGGCCTAACTCTTGTAATATTGTATGCATAAGTTGATTTAAATTCACCTTGTGTGGCTTAAAATCAGACATACATAAATATCATGGGATTTGACAATTGATAACGTTCACATAATTGAACGAGGAAAGTTTCTTAGCTTTATTCTACATTCTACTAAGGGTTTGAGACCTAACACTCCTCAAAGTCAAGAGCAAATTAATTTTCCAGACAAGTGTGTTGTATTAGCTGAGAAGAAAGGCTCTGGAGGCAAGTCACTAAGCCTGCAATTCTGGTACCTTAAACTCTCTTCCTCAGTGTATCATAAGCTGTAAAATGAAGATAAAACTCACAATTATCTTATGGAGTTATTATGAAGATTAAATAAATAAATACATGGCAAGTGTGAAAACAAGCCAACTACCACATCAGCTCTTAGTACTATTATTAGTTGGTGCTGTGAAGGGAAGACAAAGGAGATGAATTGGGAGATGAGGGTCCCTGTCACTCACCTCCAAATGTCTGGGAGCCAGAGATGCTGGGGAAGAAACACACAGATCATCAATTCCCTGAGACTTTTTCCAGTCACCTCACCCCTGATAACTCCAACTTACAATTAAGGACATTTCTCTGTGTTCATTGACAAGCCATTAACAAATTTTAAATAAAGGTATAACTCAGCCCCTCCTCCAGCTCAGGGGCTGTCCATCATTTATGTTTGAATCTCCAGTGCCTGACTCATAGCAGACAGTCACTAATGACTATGAAATGAATACATGAGTGAGTAAATCAAATAATAAAAACACAGTGAAGCTGTGTGATTACACCAGATTATGACACCAGCATCAGAGGAGAAAACTAATGACTCACTATTTAATTTCAGCCGAGTAATATGTTTTGAATGCACACGTTATGACCCATTTGATCTGAAAGTAATACTGAAACAAGTTTGTATTGATCACATCCACTACTTGCTCAAGCAAACATTCCTGTCCGAGTTACTCCTGGGAGTAGAAGGGGCATTGTCCCGTGAGTCAGCACTCTGGATTCTGTAAATGCTTCAGTCACTGCCCAATTCTTCAACCTGTAGTAACCAGTCTCTCTAAGCCCCAGTTTTCTCATTTGTAAAATGAGGATCATGATACTAATAGTTAATTGTTTGAAAGTTTCAAGATTAAATGAGATAAAATGTTATTGCACAGTGGCTGGCACAAAGAGTGTGCTCAGAAAATGTTAGTTGATATGATATTATTTTATTTGTAATATATCATTCATATGAAAAGCACACAAACTACAAAAAGATAAACGTATTTACTCATGGAATAAGATGAGGTTCTGGATCTATTTCGAAGTAATCTGATCTAGGAGGATAAGCGGAGATGACACAAGACTGACCATAAGTTAAAGATTGTTTCAGCCACTGATACATGGACGTTCACTTTACTCTCCTTTTTGCCTTTGTATATGTTTGAAAATGTCTGTAGTAAAAGTTAAGAAGAATAATCCATGTGACACACATATACACAACCAAAAATAGCATGCTGAAGTTTCTGGCTTCTAAGCAACCCAATGCAACTAGATGCCACTATGTCCTGCCTATTCCACACCAAGCACTGTGCCCAATCAACACCAGAAAACAGAGAACTGAAACAGAAAACACCTTAAAGATAACCCAGATTTCATTTGTTTGCTTGCTTGTTGGTTTATTTTGAGAAAGCAGGGGATGCACAAATAATACTTTAATATAACTCTGACTGTGATTGTTGTAAGAGTGATAATGCCCTAAATGACAAGCAGTGGCAGAGGAAGGTAGAAAGTAGGTTAAAAGAAAAAACTTCATAGGGAAAGTGATACTTAACTAAAATATTGAAAAATGAGCAGGATTTCAAAAGAAGTCATAGGAAAAAGAAAAAAAAGAAGAAAGTGGAACCATACCACTCCAAGAATACATCACAGAGTCTGTATCAAAAGGTAAAATGGGATTTAAGAAGATTAAAAGAACAAGTAATTGAGAGGAAGAGAAGGAATATGAAGGGATTCAAATTGTCTGAACTGTCACAGGGAGGCTCTTGTATGATGGCTGTTCAAGTTTCTCAGGGCTACCAAGCACCAAAACTGGTTGGCTTAAAAAACAGAAAGAAGAAGAAATTTATTGTCTCATAGTTGTGGAAAGCTAGAAATCCAAAATCAAGATGTCAGCAGGACAATGCTCCCTCTGAAACATGAAGGCAAATCTCCCTTGCCCCCTCCTAGCTTCTAGTCTTTCTTTGGCAATCTTTGGCATCCCTTGGTTTCTAGATGTCTAACTCCAATTTCTGCCTGTGTCTTCACATGGCCATCTTCTTACCAGGAGAAGAGTCATTCTGGATGAGGTGCCCACACTACTCCAGTATTAATGCATCCTAACTTAACATCACATCTATAGCAACCCTATTTCCAAATAAGATCACATTCTGAGCTACTGGGGTTAAGACTTCAATATATCATCATTTGATGAGGGGCAGGGGGTGGATAATTCAACCCACAAAAATGTCAAGCAGAAATTTTTTTCATGGGGAGTAGAGTGAAGCATGAAGCAATTTATATAACTGGTCTCTTGAAGCAATTAAAATTCGGGTTCTATTCTTGGTTTGGTCATTTTGTATCCATGCGACATTGGGCAGTTCCCCTCAAGTTATGTGAACCTGCTAAACAGAGCTACTGTTCTATACAACTGGCAGAGCTCTTGAAGGATGAAATAAAATGATGGCATGAAAGCACTTTGAAAATCTTAGAGCTCTGGACCTGAATCTGTAAAGTACTCTTATTACTGATGCTTCTATCTGTATGTCCTTCACCAGACCTGCACAGATAAGACTGGAAATCTCAATAATTGGAGCTCTCTTCTATTTGTGAAAGCGTTGTCTCTGAAATATCTTTGATAAAATGGAAAAAATGTTTTTCAGAGAAAATAGATTGCTCACTGGAGGATGTCAAGTAGTGGCAGACCAGGAAGAAGTGGCAGACTAGGAAGAAAAATATAGGACTAAGCTCAATGCTTTTGAAACAAAGGCCAATATTTCTACTCCAAGTCCTCCGGTCTACATGGAAGGGGAACTTGTGCACCTAGGCCTACAGGGAGGAGGGTCTGGAGGACTCCATGAAGCCAAGGCCAAATCCTCTACCAAAAAAAAAAAAAAAAAAGACAAACGAATCTGATTGTACCGAATGTGGAGCATGCAGTGAGTTTCAGTTTTCCCAAGTTAAAGATAAGTGAGGCCTATATTTTAATCTTTTGTTGTCTCAATTTTGCCAGTTCCAGGTGTGAAACGCATGACCCTAGGAGCTTATTGGCCGATTAAGAGTTGCCCAGACAACAGAGCTATCTAAACTGAAAAGTCCTAAGTTTAAGAACTGGGGAAGAGTGATCAGATCCCTATTTCTACGAAATCAGCTATATCAGGGAGCCCAGTATTTTATTGGCTATTCGTACTTGACTGACTAATAATTAAAACTAATGAATTGATCCCCATCTGGCTATATGCTTTCTGTGCTTATTCTCCCTGTTGCTTAGATTCCTGAGCAGATGAGGAGGGCATATCAGCCTACTTTACTTCTCCACCCCCTCCTAACACACACCTACCTCCTCAACTTCCAAATAACAAAGACTGAACTGAGTTACAAGAATAAAGCTTAAGAATTATAGAAACCGAGTGAGCTAGGTGCAGATCCCACCTCGAGAATGAATCAATAGAAAGAACGCATTCAGAGGTGAACAGGAAAAGAATCTGAGATGAGTCAGCCAAAGTCCTAGTGTGGGTAGGGCCATGTGTACCTTGAATAACCACGAAACCCACTGGCCACTAACTTCCAAGGCACACACAGCTGAGGATGATTTTATTGCCAGGAATGCCCAGGATCCTGCAGGAGATACGGTACAGAACAAGTTTGAGTTGGGGGCCCAGGGGTGAGGTGGAGGGCACAGAGCATGAAGGCAAGGCTGTGAGAAGGCTGTGTAGGCTGCCTACCTGCAGCACTTCCCACCCCACTGATTGTCAGAGTGACCCTTTAACCACAGCTGCAGTCGGGTCTGTGGTAGTGGACTGAGAAGGAACATGAAGAATGCATGAAAGCACCCAAACACTCTGGGAACAGACTTGGCACACTTACCAAGAGATGGTCTGGGCCCCAGCCTATGCAGATAGACAAGAGACAATGCTATGTTTAAGCAGCTTTATTTGGTCAGTTTGGGTGCAGGAAGCTATTACATTAGGGCTAAATGTATTTTCCAAAATGAGAAAGTAAAGATAGGAGCAGATGCTAACTAGGGGTTTCTCCACTTGCCAATACCTCTGGTAGATGTTTTCCCACTTAGTCATTTCTGACTTAGATAACATTCCCCAGAATCAACAAGAAAATAAGACAAGCCCTTCACCAGAGCCTCTCTTCCACTTGAAGCTGGCCAGCTTGCCATGGGTGTTGGGTGGAAGGTGTTCTAAGTGGGACTGTTGTTGAATCTGGCAACCAAGAAAGGCATCACCCACCTTCCCTCATTACTATCAGCTCAAGAAAGTGTTCTCCCACAGTCTCTCTCCCACTCAATAGCTCCCTCCTTGCACAGAATGAAGCAAATCTGTGAGTCTTCTGGACATGACCACAACACATGAGCATTTGTAAAACCAATGGGTGCTGTAATCAAGCAAAACAAACTCTTCTGACTCTGTTTACTAGATATGTCTCATTACCTCAGAAGCGTCTGAGGAAACCTGGGTTTTCTGTCTACCTTAACGTTTTATTTTCCTAGTCACTTGGGTTTGCTGAACTGAGAGAAGCTTCTGAACAGAAATAAAGACTAGAAGTACGATGACATTTAAGTCATCTAAGATAATTCTAGAGCCACAGTGTTGTAAAAGCATTTTTAAACCTTTTTTTAACTGAACATTATATTTGTTATCCCCATAGACACCCAGCAAGTTTGTCTTCAGGTTCTCACATTCTGTGAAGGAATTTCTGGTGCCCTGGGTGGTTAGAGTTGAAAGTGCTGAGTTCAGTTTCATCATGGCTTACACTAATTAGCAATACTAGCCAGAAATTGACCCTAAGCCCAATCACAGGCTGACCTCCAACTCTGACTCCCACCACAGTCACAGCTGGGCCTTCATCCTCACTCAAGATTGACCCTTAAGCCAAATCCAGGAAGAAGGGGGCATTCAAATTATAGTGGTAGATATTTTACATAGGCCTAATTCATCCTCACCCACAATTCCGTGTAATGCCTATAAGAACATGTCAAATGAGCACTGGCAGCACTGATAATGCCAATCTGTGGAGAAGAATTACCCTAAGCACATGTTGATAGTAGGATTGAGAAAAGTGAGCAGTCAGCTAAATATTGGGACCCATCAATGTAGATACAGAAGAGGCAGGAAAAGACTTTAACATAATCTGCTCTATCTCCCAATATCAGAAGCTGCCAAAGAAGAAGCCTCTCAACCATCCACCACTGTACAGAAGTAGCACGTCAGGGCATTCAGAGATGTTTACTCCTTCCCATCCATACTCCCAGTCTCACCAACACTCATAATTATTCACCAGAAATTCAACAATAGGGAGAAAAGCAACTGGATAATACACGTTGCACAATAAAAATGTGAGATTATCAACAGGCTAAGCGGAGACCCTGGGACACACATCTCACTATAGGAAGTGAGGGTAGTAATAGCTGGAGTGGCAATCTTGAAGCCCGCATCACATATTAAGATGCAAAGTTAGTGTATTCATCTGCTATATGAAGATATCACAGACTGTGTGGCTTAAATAACTATTTTTCATAGTTCTGGAGGTTGGAAGTCCAAGATCAAGGTGCCAGGAGGCTTGGTTTCTGGTGAGACCTCCTTCCTCACCTTGCAGACAGCACCTTCCCATTGTGTCCACACATGGCCTTGTCTTTGTGTCTGCACACAGAGAGGGCAAGGAGCTCTGGTGTGTCTTCCTATTCTTATAGGATACCAGATCTTTTGGATTAGGGCCCCATCCTTATGATCTCATTTAATCTTAATTACCTCCTTAAAAGCTCCATCTCCAAATGCAGTCACATCAGGGATTCAGGCTTCAACCTACAAATTTACAAGTAACACAATTCAGTCTATAAGAATTAACAAAAGGTGAAAGCAGAGATAGGGAAAGGTATGAAAACTGTTCAGCTAACTAGTTTTTCACATACGGCCTCTGGTAGAAGACAAGTGTTTCAAATTAGTCATCTATATAGGAACTTCCTTACAATGAAAAAGGGGAGGCCACGGGAGTAGGCTATATCCTTGCCTCTGGTTCATGCCGTCTAGACTCAGGAGCATGACTAGGTCTGGGCATATTAACTCTTTCTCCAGTCTAAGATTAGCCACAAAGATTTTAACATCACTCAAGTGGTCAAAGAGAAATCACACTGCCATTTAGCATCATTGAGCCTGAATAAAGAGAGGATTCTTGCTTGAAGGTGGAAAAAAAATAAAATAAAATAAACAAAACACAGGGCCCTTAGAAAGGTACTCCTATATGGAATAATGTTCAAACCATGCAGCAGGGGAAAGTCATGGTTATGCCGTGAAAAGTGTTTTTAAAAACGCTTTAGAAAGGATTTTGTTTTGTCAGTGAAATTCTAGACAGCACTGACTCAAGAAAAACAAGATCAATAAATAAGTTAAAATTCAATTTCAAGTTAAATAATATCAATAATGTGGATCTAAAACCCAAAGACAGAAAAATAGAAAAATAAGATCATTTCAAATCCTAAAAAATATTTCATTTAAATAATCAAGAGCCAAAAGTTATTGTATTATTCTTAAAACTAGAAAATATAGAGAAAAAAAAAACTAGGCTTGAGATTTCTGTGAAACTTAGAGATAATCGCTAATTCAGCAGCTCCCAAAGTATGTGTCTCAGATCATCACCATCACCATCACCTGGGATCTGGTTTAAAATGCAAATTCTCAGGTCATGCTCCAGACCTATTGAATCAGAAACTTTGGGAGTGGGACCAGGCAATCTGGGTTTAACAAGCCCTCCAGGTGATTCTGATACCTACTGAGATTTGAGAACCACTGGTCTAGTAGAAGGTGAAACATACTGTAAACTTTCATAATCAGCAGGTAAATTTAACCTAAACATAAGCCACAGTGCAAAAGGCGTTTACTACTACATTCATTTACTCAGAAAATATTTATGGGTTAACTCTCAAGTCCCTATCACCATTCTAGGTGCTAGATCTACAATAGTAAACACTTCAGGAGTTAGAGACCAGCCTGGGTAACATAGTGAAAGGCTATCTCTCCAAAATCTGTTTATTACATTTTTAAAAATTAAAAAATAGTAAACACTTCAGTCATAGAGTAGTCTATAAGATGCAAGGAAAATTTTGAACAATGAAAGAGCAAGAATGTGTGAAAAACAGGATACATAAAAAAGGTAACATCTACAAACAACCCAAATTACTATGATTTGAATGTGTCCCTGATATGGTTTAGATATTTTGTCTCTTCCAAATCTCATGTTGAAATGTGACTTCCGGTGTTGGAGATGAGCCCTAGTGGGAGGTGTTTGGGTCATGGGAGCAGATCCCTCATGAATGGCTTGGTGTTGTCCTCACAATAATGAATGAGTTCTTGCTCTGAAATAATGAGACATCTTGTTGTTTAAAAGAGAGTAACATCTTCCCTCCCCAACTGTCTTGCTCCCTCTCTGGCAATGTGATATTTCTGCTCCCTTTTGCCCTCAGCCATGATCATAAATTTCCTGAGGTCCTCACCAGAAGCAGATGCTGGCACCACACTTCCTGTACAGCCTGCAGAACCATGAGCCAAAATAAACCTCTTTTCTTTATAAATCACCCAGCCTCGGATATTTATTTATAACAATGCAAAAACAAACTAACACCATCTCCCAAAGCTAATATGTAAGAAATTTAATCCCCAATGCAGCAGTATTGAGAGGCGGGACCTTTAAGAGGCAGAGTTCTCAGGAATAGATTAGCTTCATTACCACAAGAGTGGGATTATTGTAAAAGGGAGCTCGGCTCCTTCTTGCTCTCTCACCATGGAATGCCTCCCGCCATGTTATGAAGCATCAGGAAGGGTCTCCCCAGATGCAGCCCCTTGATCTTGAACTTTCCAGCCTCCAGAACTGTGAGCCAAATACATTTCTATTGTTTATAACTTACCCAGTCTGTGGTATTCTGTTATAGAAACACAAAGTAGACTAAGAAAAATGCATATAAGGGATCTATACTTTTCAAAATCAGAACATCAAAATGCTCAGATTGGATAAAAACAAGAGTCAACATTTTGCCACTTAAGACACATGCAAATCTTTATTATTGTTGAAAATTAGCCAGGCAAATGTAAAGAAATATAAGTGAGTGGAACAATGTTTGTTTCAGAGAAAATACAACTCAGGATGAAAATAATATATCTGGAATGAAGGAGGGAAACATAAGTACCACTTGTGAGAGGCCGTGCTGTCCAGACCTGGTTTTAAAAGGCTTTCTAGAGTGCTATGTGATAGGGTGAGAGCCAGTTGTATCTAAAGAGCTAAGGGTAGGGTGAGCACAACTAAATTCTCTTTCTTTCATACCACTGGTAGTACAGATGTTGATTTAAGCCATACATGTAAAGTACTTTATGCATTTATTTTAGTAGAAATTATATTTAGCTTAGCAAATCTACAGTTTTAAGGGTATTGTTTAGGACAAGGCTAATTTTTTATAAAAAGTTAATTTTAATAAATGATTGAGCAAATTATAGTACATACTCTATATCTCCTCTTGATCATGAGATGATCAAACTGAAAGAGGCATTTAAAAAAAAACTGAAGTTTAAGCAATGCTGTGATAAAAAGGCAGTTGAAATGACCAGATTGAGTGAAATTAATCCATTGTTCACCATGAAGTTCCTCAAAGCCATAGAACAAAATCTGCCGTTATAATCTCAGGAGTCAGAATGGTGGCTTTTTTCAAAAGCCATTAAGACCAAAGGTACCCTGGTCTTCATACTTCTTATCTTACTGCAACCTGTTGTTTTTTTTTTAAACAGCAATATGTCGTGTTCTACAGTCTCTCACATAGTAACACAGTTGTGAAGAGAAGGTAGTTCTCAGGAACCTATTTGAAGCTACTCTAGCAACTAAAGTTCAATGTTGTTAAGCTATGGAGAGGAAGTCCTAATAGC
Source organism: Pongo abelii (assembly GCF_028885655.2). Taxonomy (NCBI): domain Eukaryota; kingdom Metazoa; phylum Chordata; class Mammalia; order Primates; family Hominidae; genus Pongo; species Pongo abelii. The sequence goes on along the minus strand of NC_071997.2, from coordinate 52,951,909 downwards.
TTTACATTCGAGACTGCCTCACCTTATGAAAGATTATCTTCTGCATACAACAAAGAAGCTCTGTTCCTGCTTCCCTGGCCCATCTGCTCTGCTTCTGTACAGACCTCCCACTGCATTTTTCATTAGCTTTTTAAAGGATCTATAATAATAAGATAAGGAAGATTTAGCCTCTCATCCATATTAACATGCTTCCAGTGTAACAGTATTGAATTTTGAGGAATCGTTTTAGGAAAGAATCACAATTTTACTCATTCGGTTCTTCTCTGCCTCAAATTGCTGGTTGGAGACAAATTCACCAGTCACTGCAAATATTAGCTATGGATAACACACAACATATGGCAAAAAGCCAGAATATTTCATAGATCTGAGTCAGGCGACTCCAGTGATTAGTGAAACATCATACATTTCTACCCTTGAGCTGAACAGGAATGAGACAGTCAAGGAAAGTACTAGAAGGCAGCTCCATATGGTGCCAAGACAGCCTGTCAGGGCTATTGGAGGGATGTAGCTTTTCTGCTTAGTACTGTCTAGAAATCATTGATTCAGGGAATGTTGTGCCTGGAAAGAGCCTAAGACTCATCTTCAAAATGAGGATGCTGTGGTAACAGCCTTTTTAAAGTTAAAGACAAGCCTAGATCCCAGGAAACTTTCTTTTCTGTCTTCTCCTAAATGAGCCACTCATCTGGAGAAAAATGACATGAATACAAAATTCAATGAGGCTTGAGCGTCTCAAAGCCAAGGGTTTGGCTGAACATATACGTTGACAGAATTGTAAATGTTTAAATTAAATATGACCCCATAGACAGAGGTAATAAGCAGGAAAATTATTTCAGAAGTCATGACAAACTTGATTCAATTTTCATTTGTGTATAATTATTAGCATTGTAAATCAGAGAGATATTTAAGACAGTCTGGATTTCAGCTGTCTCTCCAGAGATTCTTGTAGAAAAAAATAATAATAAAACTAGAATAGGTGCATGTGTAATTAGTGGGAGCAGTTCTTAGAGAAGCAAACATAGACAGATTACTGTTCTAGAGACCTCAAGTGGTTTGCCGTGGATTTTTGATAGCCTGCAGGATTTTTTAAATCAGCAAATTAAACAAACAAAAAAGTTAATAACTATACCTATAGCAAGTTAATCAGCAAGTTAAATAAACATATAAAAGTTACCAACTGTACCTACAGCAAATGCTGTTGGTGCTGTGTCCACACCTTTTCACTGTTACTGCTTTGAGACATTCCAGCCTGACTTCAAACTGCTAGTACCTCCATCTTTTGCATCTCTGGTTCCTACAGCCTGCTTTGACCACCTTCATAGCAGGACTGATGTGCTGGAAAATTAACATTCCTTAGGACCGGCTCCCAAGCAGTGACTTCTGAGATCTGAAGAACAAATTCTCCAACTCCTCCCTGGATGAAGATCACTTTGAGGGACATTTCTACATTGGTCCCAGTGGACTCAAGTGTCAGTTACCCACCGTGGTATTGTGTTTGGTTACAAATTCTTGTTGATTCCTTTTCCTCATACATCCCAATTTGTTACTTATCTACTGATATTTCCTGTGGTAATATCCCATGTAAAACACCTGACTCAAATATTTCTCTCACTTCTGGGAGTACCCAAACTAAGAAAACTGGTACTGAATGTAATTCCAGAAAGGGATTTTCAGAATGCTATCTTGAAATGGGATTGCTTTCAGGATGGTTGGCAGCAAGATCCCGTTGGCGGTGGTAAGTGAAGATAAAGGCAACCACTGGCATGCTGTCACATAAAAATTACTAAGACTCTTACCTGTAATGAATTGAGTGATAGGGGATACATTGACTTACCTAGTATCTCCAGCATTTGAGAGATATGAAAACAAGCTTTCTGGGTGATGCTCGGTGCCATCAGTGCTCCAGAGGAAGAAAACATAGGTTTAGGCCAGACAACTCATGTATTTTCATGTATTTCATGAAAGCAATAGGGCTTCATTGCAGGCAGCATTGAAAGAGACCCCTATCTTAGTAGTATCAGACTGTACTCAAAATTAGACCTAATATTTGAGTTTAATATCTGATTTTAAGAATAACTGGGTTACAGAGAAGGCTAATACGTATCCCCAGCAAGTCTCATATGCTGATGTCAAGGCCCTGATGGAAAGCGGGGCAGGGGTACACCTGAGGTCTGAGATGAGGACATCTGAATAGATGTGCTTGAGAACCTTGAACCCTCATATTTCTCTGCACAGAAGTGCCCCCAGTTTCCCTTGATGGAGAATAGCAGCCTTCTCTTGCCTGGAGAAGTCTCAGGAAATGACTTCATTGAGATAGATGCTATAAAAAAATACCATAAACTTGGTGGCTTATAAATAACATAAATTTACTTCTTGCAGTTCTCCAGGCTGGGAAGTCCAAAATAAAGACACTGGAAGAGTCACTGTCTGATGAGGACATGCTATCTGGTTCATAGATGGTACCTTTGCACCGTATTCTTACATGGCAGCAGGGCATGGCAGCTCTCTGGGGTCTCTTTTATAAGGGCACTAATCATATTCATGAGAGCTGAAGCCTCATGACCTAATCACCTACCAAAGGCCCCACCTCCCAATACCATCACATTAGTAATTAGGTTTTAACATATGAATTTTGGGGAGACCCAAACATTCAGACCATAGTAGATGACTAATAGTAAAGGTAGGCCTTCTGTCTTACAGACTGATCACTAAGGTCAAGTTTTAGCTTGGCCTTCCTGGGAAATACACTATCATCCACCAAAGAGCTGTAGTGGGACCTCAAGAAAATAGCTGGTAATAGATCTTGAGGATGCTGAACTGGTGGTGGGGACAGAATGTAAAGCTAAATAAAAGAGAGTTTATTAATATGGGGAATTGTCTTGTGACTCATGTTTTAATGTCCTGGAAAAGCCCCTGGAGATAATCCTAATGTGTATTTGTGATGGCTCCTTGGAGCTTAGACAGAAAGATGCCCTACAGTATAGGAGATAAAGATGCAATAACTTCCTTTACAGAATATAGTAGAAGGGACCAAAAGGTTCACAGAGGTGAGCAAGCTAGAATTCACTTATTATCAGAACACTCACTGACCAGGTTCCTCAGGAAGCCTGCAGAAGATTCCCTTCTCAAAAGCACAAAGGAAATAGTGAGGGGAGAGCCAGTGATATTGAGAAGCTCATGGTGGCTGTCCCCTGTAGGCGTGGGCTTGATGGTAGTGAATTCTGCTAAGAACAAGTTGAGCTAGTATCAACAGGCATGATGAGATTGCAGATTGGCATAGTTCAGGTGGCAACTCTTAGCCATCAGAGGCAAAGGGGATGTAATGACCATAATGGTCAGCAAGATCAGAATAACAGAGAGGAATCTCTAGTCTGCTGGAATCTGTGGTGATGGCTAAGAGGCCTCGGTGTTCCTAGCAATGAGACAGATGGACAACCTGGAGGATGGCACACCCCATGGAGAAGGCATGAAAGCTCTATGCCTCTACCTGCGTACCTCACTCCACGCACCTCTTCATCTGTATTCTTTGTAACATTCTTTATAATAAGCCATAAAATGTAAAGCAGTGTTTCCCTGAGTTCTGTGAGCTGCTCACACTAATTAATTGAACTCAGGAGGGGGTCAAGGAACCCCAATTTATAACCAGTTAGAGGCACAGGTAAAACAACCTGGGGCTTGTGATTGGTGTCTGAAGCCAGGGGCAGTCTTGAGGAACGGAGGCCTCAACCTGTGGGATCTGATGCTATCTCCAGTAGCTAGTGTCAGTTGAACTGTGTTGGAGGACACCTAGCTGATGCCTACTACAGAACTGATTGCATGGGTGGTGTGTGGGAAAAAACCCACACATGTGTACACAAAAGTCTTCTGTGTTTATTCTTTCAGTGTGACAACAGAGGAGAAACTGTTTTTTCTACACAGCAGTAGATATGCAGCTAAAAATTCCAAGGTTTCAATGTGTCCATTTTTTGGACCAGTCATTTTTTCCAAGCAGATTGAATACAGTTATCCATGTTGGAAATAAGTGTTTGACACAACCAGGTTAGTTAGAACCTCTGTGTTGGGGCTTGTGCAGAATGGGAGCATTTCAAGCCACCTCAGAGGGACCACATCATTACCAAGGCTCTATCTATGAGGTATGTTAGAAATTGATGCTGGACTGCTCAGAATAGAAAGAAAATACACCTGAGGTTTACTGAGCTCTCATGCAGCATGAAAGGGATCCACAACTCCTTCCTGGATACTCCCAGGGGGAGACCAGTTAAAAACCTAAGCACCTGAAAGATATGCAGCGATCCCACAGCAAAGATCTTAAAATATTGACAGCCTAAGCCAGCAGCTAAAGGAAGGCTATATTTGAGAAGTGGATGTGCACACCCAAGCAAAATTGTGCCCAAATCAGCAAGGAAAGACTGCTGAGCCTAACTAGGCTGAAGGAAGCAACACTAAGTTCATTTTTCCTTCTACCCAAAAGATTTCCAAGGGTGGCCCTCAGACAACCTGCAGCGGGTCACCTGGGGTAATAAGTAAACTTCAGACCCTTCAAGTCCTCTGCACATACTATAGAACAGGATTTCTGAAGGCATAGCTTTGGAATCTGTACTTTTAAAAAACAAGTTCCTCAGGTTATTATTCAAGCAATCATCAAAAATCATTGCAGTTTATCCAGAAACTTTTTACCTCTTTCTTCACCTGGGTAACTACCACTTTGAAGAAAATTCAAAGGATACCTTCTCCAGGAAGCCTTCCCTCAAGCAGGGTTAAATGCCCATTTTCTGGGCTCCCCTAAGCACAGAGGGCATAACACATGATCACTCTTATTATATGCACTATTATCAAGTGCCTGTTACTTGCCAGTTCCTAGAAGGCGAGAACTATATTTTCTTCATACTAATTTCGCCTGGATCTAGCACGTTCACTAACTCATGGGCCACTTCAACTAAACCTGGAATGAAATGCTGTCAGAGAGATAAATCACCTGCTATAAACTTTATTTAGGGCCCTGGGTTTAGAATCCAGTACAGATGGCCACTGGTGGCTGGGGATAGGGGTGGTGAATTAAAGTAACAAAACTTTGTCTTCTTGCTCTCCCCACTTATTGTCTGTGATTTTTCTCCTATAGAGCATCTCTCTTCTTCCTCTGTTTCCTCTCACAATTTAGAAGTTTCTGCTTCTCATATCCTGTTAGGCTCAGCCCAGGAAATCTTAGGGATTCATTTCTAGTTTCACAGGAAAAACATTGAGTTGGTCACTTAAAAAGGGTAAATTTTATGAGATGTGAACTACATCTCAAGGAAACTGTAAAAAAAAAAAATATGACCAAGAAGAATCTCATGATTTAGTCAATGCCAAACTCTTAGGAACCATGCACTATACTCTGTCTTTGGCTTTCTGAGCCTGCAGCTCTTCTTCTCTTTTTGGTCCTTTTTCTCTGATGTGCAACCTGCTTCCTTGTTTATATCAGCCTTGATATTCTCACATCAGAGTGACGCCAGTCCCAAGGCCTCTTGTCTGGTTTCTAACAATCCCCTGCTTTGCTAGTTCTTGGTAATTGAGCTCACCTGCTTCAGGCCACACACTGGACTCTGATATTGACTTCTACCTTGCTCTTACGTGGCAGCAATTGCACAGGCTGGGTGCCTATTCCCACAGCCCCTACTACCCACTACCTGTTCCTCTCTATGCAGCTCCCACCTCTCAGGCATTTGAGACTCTCAGGTTCTCAGAAATGCTCTCAGATAACCCTCAGGTGAGCATAATCCACTGTGTCCCACTCTGAAGAAATGCACTTGAGGTCATAGCTCACCAGTTTAGTTAAGTCTTAATTTCTTTGTTACTAGCTCCAGGGCAGCAGAGTGATTTGAGGGAATGAAGGAATAAAAGAACATGTGTTCCATTAAGAGGGTTTTCCATCTCACCCTACCTTTCCCTCTTTGTCTCCTGAGTCTTCCAGGTAGGTGCTGCTTCTCTTTTAGGCACATCTTTCTCTGCAGGAGTAAACTAGGGATTTAAAAAAGAAATGAGGAAACAGGAAAACTGGAAGATGCCAGAAGGCTGCATATTTAAAACCTGAGCTGGAAAAGAAAGAGAAGCAAAATAAGTCTGTATAGGCTGACTTTGGAGCCATGGCATGAGGCGGAAGTCAGACTTTGGAAAAGTTATGAGACATGAAAGTGAGAGAGATGAGAAGGGAAAGAGGCTTTTAAGAAAATTTTCTGTGAATAATAAATATATTCTCCCTTTGGCTATTCTTCTAGTAAGTAATAAATTGCTTTTCAATTCTTTTGGCTATGGGAGGTTTTTTATTGCAACATCATGATAATAGAGGCCAGAGAAGGGGTGGCCTTTATATGGGTGATAGAAGCATGTCTAGATCCTGAAACCACTGTTCCCAGGTGGTGGCTTCCACCTGTAATGCACATGTAGGTCCCTAAACCCAGATAAAATAGCTTCTGTGACATAACAGATAAGGAAAACAGAATTCTTGGAAAGACTGATAGCGAGAGAGCCATTTATTGGCCATAGCACAGGGAGAGAAGTTGGGGAATCAGAGTGGTGAGGAAATAACGATTTATTCCTTATGAAGTAGCTAATGTGATTAGCTTTTTGGTATGTGTGCATGGAGAGGCAAGCAGCTGGAGACAGTCTTTTGATCTCTGGCTGTCTGAGTAGAGGATCATACCAGTGGGTTGAGGCAGCTCTCAGATCTCTCGCTCTGAGCAGGAGCCTGACTCTTCGAAGTGTTCCCCTCTCTACTTTTCCTGCTAACAGACAGTGAGGAAGAAGGCTACATCCCTAGGGCAGGTCAGGAGGCCTTGAAGTTTCCCCAGTAACAGGAATTTAACAGAGATGACTATGGGAAAGGCTATAAAGTAGTTCAAGCTGCATTTCAACATCTCTCCATTACCCTTTGGCTCCATCCCTATCCCAGGTGAATAGCAGGTATATTTTTTTGCTTCTCCTGATTACTGAAAGCTTTTCCATGGAGCCCTTATCAGCCTAGATCATATTCTATGCCATAACCTTCCTCCCCTCCCATCAAAACTGCCCTGAACCCATTTCATGAGGTCCTTGGTGTGAACCAAATTCATACTGGTCTCCAGTGACTTACAGCAATAATAATACCTAATATTATTGAAGGCCAACTATGCATTAGGTCGTATTTTAAGGTCTCTACCTCTGTTAGCTTTTCTAAGACTTACAATACCCCTTTTATAAGGTTGGCGATATTATCTGTTCAAATCACTTAAGGTAGACAACTGACTACTGTGCTAAGAATATGACTCATTTGGTGGCCAGGAGCAATGTATGATCTAATAATTATATGAAAACACCAGTCTTGATTTCACCAAGATTTCAGATCTCTTCCTGAAAATTCTTGATAATTTCCTGTTTATGTGCCCATAACAGATTAAAAAAAGAGAGCAGAACAAAACTCTTTATATTATCTCCCAATTAAAAACTTCAAAAACCAAACAAAAAATGGTGTATAATTTAAAATAATTTTGATATAGTACGTCACATAATGTTCCTAGTTTAGATTGTCGTCTTAAGATATTTCAGAACAAGAAGAGATATTCTGTCAATATTACTTATTGGACATCATGCCAGTCACATATTTGACTGGAGCATAAAACAAATGACCAAGACAGACACAGCCTTTACACTTAAGGAAATTAAAATTTAGATAAAAGATTCTTGAGAATACTTGGTATAATACCTTGCCACTGTAAATTGAGTTTTTTAAATTTTGTTTTATTAAGCAAAATATATTAAACAGCAATAATTACACCCATTTATTTTCATCATTCCATTGTAATTTTTATGTGTTTTCTATTCATCCGATGGCTGAATTTTGTTTTTGTCTTGTTTTCACCTAACTTTTGATAGTGAAATTTAACCCATTAACATTTATTGAGATAACTGATACGTTTACACTCATCCCTATTTCAGACATACTCTTTGTTTTACTTTATTAACTAGGTTATGTTTTGTTGCAAGGAACAGACAATTGGACAAACATTGGCTTAGATTATGATAGTAGTTATTAACTTAATGAAAAGTATAATGTTAGGTGGCTCCAGGATTGGTTTAGCAATGCCATATCAAGGTACATGGTGTTCCTCTACTAAATTTGCTTGTCTTTTTTTTTTATCGTTTCATGTTGGCTTCTCAGCACAAAGTATTACTTTACCATACAACAACATTCAAAACTAGTTAATATCAACAAATAATACTGATATAATATTTATTTTGTATCAGGACTGTTCCAGAGACTTCACAGATATTACTCATTTTATCGTTAGGCAACCTATCAGATAGGCATTATTATCATCTCTAGTTTACAAATAAAGACTGAAACACAGAGAACAACTAATTAAAACGTTATAATTAATCCTTTTTCTGTTTGCCCTGAGAATACACTCTGGTGGCACCTGTGGCTGCAACGTTTATCCTGAGATAACTTTGCCATGAAATATCTTGCTTTCATTATTATTTTCACCTCGCTCTAGTATATTGACTTTGGAAACAAAGAGATCATTCTATTTATAGCATTCTGTTTTAAGGAGTGGTATTTCCACTTAGAAAGTATAGTAATTCTCGATTGCTGAAAATGTCCAATCCTAGAAAACATAGCATTCCTGTGGGTTATAGTAACATCATTGTCAAACAGTCATTGGCCAAAGATTCACTTGATGATTCTGGTTTTCTGAAATAGATGATTCTGATGATTCAGACAATTCTGATGTTAGTTCTGTTTAGAAATAACTCCAAAAACAGTTTTTATATTTTATTTTCACATTGAAAATTAGTCAGATTTGCTTCAGCCTCAAAGAGCATGTTTATGTAAAATTAAATGAGCGTTGGCAGCAAGCTGCACTTTTTTTTTTTTTTTCTAAATGGGAAAAGCGTTTTAAGGGAGAAGGGGCTGACCGCTCCAGATCTCTGAAAGTAGTTTCACAATTCATGCCTTGTCACCTGACCTGAGCCCTGATTCCACTCTTTGTGGTCTGAGATCTGAGCACCTCAGAGGTATTCCACTCCTACTGTTTCTTTCTCGTGTATTTTCAGTTCTAATTTTTTTGTTTGTTTTATTTCTCTGCGTAAATATTTTCATCTTCTCTCTATGTTTCTGGAAATTGCTAATATTTCTGGATTGCTTATTATAAGCTTGCTTTCAAATGCTGCTATGAATTTCTTATTTTGAATTCTGTATATTTTCTGATATTTCATGTAATTTTAGATGTGTAAGAGGAATGGTTTATGTTCTCAATCAGCTCTCTTGAAAGAACTCAGCCTCGCTATTTTAAAGATGAGGAAACAGGCCAGGAGAGACTTGTGAGTGGTTAGCTTAATTAGTATTACAAAGTGAGCTAAAGACTGAATTGTCTATGGGCATACACTGAGTTTGATGCCAGTGGGGACTTTTAGTCCGAGAATTTACCCACTATCTTATATTTTGTCTCTAAAAATTGTTATAAAACAAAATAGAACTTTAGTTCTTGCTTACTAAAACATCTTTAGCTTATTTATTCCACGGGAATTCTTCTACTATAAAAAGCATATAAATTATAGATAAATAACAAAATAAATAACCTCTTAACATTCACAAATAACTTCTCTAATGTTTTACTATATATCATTCAAGTATTTTTTGAATTGATATGTATAATTATTTTTGATAAAATTTGAATCAATATACACACAGCTTTTCAGCTTAACTTTTAAAACTTTCAGACATATATTATGAGGCTTCTCCATATATTATGTGGATCCTTTTAAAACATCACTTTTAATGACTCCATGGTTTTCTATTACATAGATTTAATAAAAATTTAAGCAATGCAATATTGTTTCAAATATATGATAATTTATAAATGGCAGTTTTCCCTGAGCCCAAAATGAAAGATATCAGGTACCAAAATGGATTGTGAAATAGATCATTCTTTAAGAACTGCAAGCAGAGTCAAAAAGCAGTTAAATGCTCTTGAATCCGTCACCCACATCAAGGATAAATATGGTTGAGAAATTGCTCATGGGATGGTTTCTTTGGACAAAGCTATGCTCTGGGAACCCACCCCAAAGGGAAGAGATAGAGGTGCCTCTAACTTTACCTCAAGTGGAAAGAAAGGGGCTTCAGTGAGACTACCTGGAAGGCTTCAGTTATTTTGCTGGAATAACCCTTACAAAGTCTTAAATCCAGAGATGAGTTGACTGAAAGCATAAGCACAGAAGAAATGATTGTGTTGCAGCTTAGTATTTCAAGCTGTGTCAAGACAAAATGACAGCGTACAGGCTGTGCCCAAAAGAGGTAACTGGAGTTTACATCTTGTCCAAGAGGATCAAATGTAGGGGCACTAAGACCCCGGAAAAGATAATCTAGATGGGGTGGACTGATATGGGAATAGCTAAACAGACAAAAATGCAACACATCATAAAAAATACAGATTAATTTTCTCACTAGGGCCCCCTAGGAACTCATGAAGGTACTGAAGAGAAAATGTGAATTTACACATCTGCCAGGCTCAGATGTCAAGTAATCTTAACAGTAGTACCAATCAATTTAGAATTTTCTTGCCCCTCATATTTTCTACACTATGGTTCTAGATGAAATTCAGGAAAAAAGGATCTTTTTTTTCAGGAAAACATAGTAATCTCTAAAATTATTTTGTCTGATATTATTATTTTAATATTATGATATTATTATTTAAAATGCAGCTATATAGCATAATATTTGAATTATATCAAGGTTTCATTTGTTGTTTAGCCTATGTTCATTCATTTATTTGAGAAAATATAAAATTAACTTTTATTTACTCAGCAATAATTTTATTGCGTTCCTCCTATGCGTTGGGCATTGTGTTAGTCCAGCAGTAAACAAATTAGATAAAAATCCCTGCCCTCAGATAATTTATATTCAGAGGGGAGGGGCAGACATCAAAAAAAAGATAAGAAGGAAAATGCATGGAATGTTAGATGTTAAACAGTATTACAGAAGAAAGGAGCATAGAATTAGGCTAGGGAGGATCAGAGTGGATGGCAGACTTCAGTTTAGATGGGATAAAGTGAAGGTCAGGCAGGATAAAGATCTAAAGGAGGTGAGGGAATGAGATATGCAGACACCTGAGAAGACTATTCCAGGAAAAGGGAACAGAATATGCAAATAAACTGAGGCAAAATATGCAAGAATGTTAAATACAAAGAGAGAAGGTCACAGAAGTAAGTGAAGGGCAGATTAAGAAGAGCATTCTAGGTTATTGTAAGAACTTGGTTTGCAAATAGTTGATGTTTGTAATTATTATGTATAAGTCCTCTGCATTCTTGCTTATGTATTTGTTTTTATATATTATTCTATCCCTTTAGTCTGTTTGAGCTCTCCAAGGTTGAAAGTTGTGCTAAAATATCCTCCTAATGTCATGGTTTTGTCGACTTTTTCTTATTTTTCTAATAGCTTTTGTTTTATCTATTTCAATGCAATTTCCTTGGGCACGTAAAAGTAAATGAGTATTACCTTCATTGTAGATTATACCCTTCAATAATAAAAAGTAAATCATTTTGCCTGATGTAATGTCTGTTACCTGAAGTCTATTTTGTCTGATATTGATATTGCCTACCTGGCTTTCTTTTTGTTTGCATCTTACTTACCTGAATACCTTTCATACTTAACCTTTTGTTTGCCTATTTTTGTTTTTTAGTTTATTATGGTGTTTGTGTAACTTTTATTTATTCTTTTCACATCTTTCGGTGGTTTTCTAAAGTTTTCTTTGTACTACTTTTCCTTTCATGTTTAATCTATGCATTTTCTCCTCCTGCCTTAATGATTACCCTTATTTTAAAAAAAAATTGTCCCCTTGTATTTATGGTCCACCTCTGTTTCCTTGTCATGAAAATTAAATGTTGTTTACATGAGATAAGAAAGGTTTTCCATTTCTACTTCTTCACTGTGGTAATCACAAGCCAGGTTCACACACTTACCATCTAAGCCTGCATGTTCACATGCGCATAGATGTGCACACACACACATACAAACATGTGCACACACACATTGTGTTTGCTATTTTACATGTCTAGAGTAAGACCCATCAACCCAGTTTTTTGCTTTTGTGAAAATGAACCTTTGAATCTCAGACCAGAGAGCCCTGGAGGAGCTGTCTCAGCAAAAGATAAAGAGCAGGATCTTTGTTCTCCTAAATCCTCAGTTCCTTGGATGATACTTTCAACTCTCTCCCACCTCTGCTTGCACCAGGATTGCAACAGCAGAAGCCCAGAGAGCTGTCAAGCGGCTTAAAGGAAATTGTATGTAGTGGAAAATTCTTTTTTTTTATTAAAAGCTATTTATCTTTCTTATCTTTTTGAATATACGGCTATTTCTGGCTTGCCTCTGTGAATCCACACAGCTGATCGAATCTGCCTCATTGTGCTCATTTATTAAAAGCTGAATTCCAATATCAGCCATAGGTGATTCCTACATCAAGGGACAGAGTCCTACTATGATAATTATTGCAGGAGGTCAGGATGCAGCCTGGGGGCAAGACAGCAGTCAGCCTGAAGCATCCCAAATCCTGAGGATCCCCTCACTGCTGGCTTTCTCAAGGAGGCTGAAGATTCCTACCTTTCTCTGAGCCAACCCATGTGCCTATGTTATGCTATTTAATTTTTACAAAAGTTCTATGACATAGGTGTTATAATTCTCACTTTACACATTAAAAAATTGAGTTTCAAAGATGCTCAATTCATGTCAGCTAGAGGTAGACCCAGGATTCAAACCTACATGTTTGACCCCAAAACTTACACTCTTCTGTAATGATGCTTTTAAGAACGGGAAAAAGTGGCGAAAAGGACCATCATCATTATGTTAAGCTACAGACATTCAGTTTGGGGCTTTCACAGACTCAATTTACTGTATTTGCTCTAGCAAATAAAGTACATTTTGGCCTAATCAGCATTTTTCAAACTGTGCTCCAAAGCCCTCTAGAGATTGCAAATGTGAGTGAGGAACAACTAAGATGGTCTGCTCTGGGCTACTGCTGCCCTTTGATTTATTTGTTTAAACCTCCGTATGTAAGGTTTTGTTTGGAAATACAAATTCACCTTCTACAGCATACTTAAGGGTGGTGGAGGATGAAGGAAGATAATTTTATAGAAGAAGTCTAGAAATTTCAGGCCACTGTAGAACCAAGACAACATCAGCTCTTGCTCCTACTGCACTGTATAGCCCTGGCTGCAAAGCAGCTGGCGTGGATGGAGACATGAGCCAAAAAAAGAGAAAGTTTACAGGAACTGGCAAGAATGAGGATCAAAATGGGTCGTAAGTAGCAACCCCAGAGACACTATTGGCAATTATCAATCAGGTCCAAATTGCACAAGATAAATCTAACAGTTTTCTGTATTAATGAGGAGAGACAGGGAAGAAGGAGTGAGCATGGTCACTATTTTAGAATTGGAGACAGGTATTGGTAATAGGGAAAGGTATTGGTAATGGGGGCATTATTTTGTTGTAGGGACAGCAAAAGCATACCTTCAGGCCAGCAAGAGAGAGGGCCTACATGTGCCTCAAAATCCAAAATGGCATCCCTAAGCCCATGAAAAAAAAATATGTAATTGTGGGCAATTTTGAAAATATATTACATTATGCAAATTGAAAAGTGTAAGTCCCCATTGTACTTGTTTGGAGACACAGTGAAATCCTAATTTTTTCTGTTTAGATATAAAATAAGCATCAAACAAAGAGCCCCACCTCCATCTAATGGAGAGGACTCTGTCTACCTCCAGGCTTATTGCCTAGACCAACTTGAATTCCCTATTCTAAGCTAATAATGGAGAGTGTCAGGGACTGGCTGGGTTATCCAAGTTGAAGCCATCAGGCAATACATCAGAGAGAAGAAGAGAGTAAAGAGGGCCAGGTCCTCTGCTGTGGCTGTAATAGAGGATAGGACTACAATATGGCATAGAGAATGTATCTGGGAAAGGAGAATAAGAATATGGGTCTTCCCTCAGAGAATTCGCAGAAAGTGTCAGCTGGTCAGCCTCTTGCTGTCAACCTGAGGTGAGACAATATGGCAGGGTGATTATGGGGGATGATGAGCAGATAATCAGATGTGGAGAGATGGAATAGGGATTCATAAGCATTTGTTGTGAACTTTTAATCTCAATATTTTTTGCATTATTACTTTGAATAATATAATTTTGAATCTCTTACTTTCAGCTTTTAATTTCTTTCCAAAAGATCTATAAAAACCCAGCCCTTCCAAGATACTCAGGAAATTAACTGCAAATATTTATTATGTAGCCTGCTGAAGAGAGACCTAAGTAACTGGAGTTGTGTGCCCTGGCACAGAAAAGACAAAGTTCAGAAGGCAGGAGTGGATGGTATAACAATTTGTTGCCCAGTGGGATTGGAAGTGAATGAGAGGAGGAAATTCACCATAAATGCCTGAGGATAATTCTCAATATTCATACCTTCCTCCTCCAAAGTAAATTAGATGGGGTCTGTGCAGGTGAGTCTGAAAAATCCCCAGGTAGTTTTCACCCATGCCCCCAACTTCCAGTTACTTGTAACTGACACAAAGGTACAGGATGTAACAAATGAGCTGCCACCTCCCTGAGCACAACAGAAAAGTTTTGGTGGTTGACACTAGGAAAAAGATCTTCCCCTTGGCAATTATGTATAACCAAAGACATCTTAAAGGAAAATTACACAGAATGCATTGAGTCTGTCTAAACAAAATGACTGCTGTTTTGATTTTGTGGTAAAGTTTGGTAAGACCATGAGGCACATTTTGGGAGCTTGGAGCCATAGCTCATATGCAATTCCTTTTCTTGCCACTTCCAAATGTGTAGGATTTATGGGAAGAACAAAATAGAACTTTTCCATTAGTCTGGGATATTCTGTTTTGTTCATTCTCTAAGCATTGTCCTGTTAGTCCATCTCCCCAGAACATTCTCTTGAATGACAATAAAGTTTTATCCTCACCTTATTAGGCCATGGAAATCTCAAGGTTATTATTCTCCTTTTTGTTCTCTATCCTGAAAATGTATTCAACCTTACTAAGAATTTGGTGTTAATATTTTGCAAACTTATTTTCATGTCTTTGTTTTCTACATTAAAATGGTCATTTGAAATTGTGGTCTACAAGGACACTAACAGTCACCCCTTCCAAAATTCTTCTTCCGTACTGCCATCAATTTGTCAAGGGATATGGAGGTTCACCATTGCGTATTTCCAGAAGGGAAAAAGAATGGCACATCTTTTTCCTCTTATATACCCATAATTATCTGTTTCTCCTGGGTAGATCTATGCCTCCACTCTAAAAAGCAGCTCCTTGAATCCTTCCCTGGACTCTATTTTTATCTTTGCGGTTTGGAAGCCTAAAAACATGTGAGGGGGATGGAAGTTTGGGAAGCTTCTACACATGCCTGCACCACAGCACAGCCTTGACCGCTGTCTGCCCAAACAGCTGGACATTTCTGCAAGCAAGCAAACAGAAATTAAATATACAAAACAGCCAAGCCAGTTGTAGGGTATGATGGAAAAAATATCCCCGGAGCAGGGGGTCCTGGTTCCTCCACTAGACCAGTGATAAGATACTCAACCTCTTTGGGCTTAAAAACTGGGGTAATAAAGACTGTAATCCCACAGGAATATTTACTGTTTTTAGTTGCCCAGCATTCATCCTGTGCTTTGTGTGTGTGTGTGTGTGTGTGAGAGAGAGAGAGAGAGAGACAGAGAGACCTATAGCTCCCAGATCTCCTTGGATGTGTTCTTTGCCATCCACCCCTGTGCAGCTCTTTCTGGAGGACCACCCTTGGTTGTCTAGAATATGCTGTGACTGCACACCCAAAGAAAGGAAAGTGCCTGGGTGCCTGAGGATTTACAGCCTACCCTAATTCCTTTGCCCAGGAAAAGGCCAGAACCAATGACACACCGGTATGGTACCAGAAAGCCTGGTGGGATCACTTTGAAGCTCCGCTTGCACTCTAGATCTCCCCTGCAGGATCAGGCTGAAGCTATACTCAGCATAATTTTTCCAGAGTTCCTGCTCCTGGTTCACATTCCCCCTCTTTGCTGTCCTACCACATCCTTATGGGGCTTCACCAGCAGCACTTAAAGAATCATTAGCACACATACATCCTCATCTCAAGTTATGCTTCTGGGAAACAGGAACTAAACCAAGAACCATCCTTACATGATCATAGGCAGTCTTGGTGGGACTATCAGTCAGATGCCCTGTATGTCATGGTCCAAGGGTGGCCTGCAAACCAAAGCATTAATCAGACTCTCTGATCTGGAAATTTGCATCTTGATCAGATGACTCAAGACAAGAAGCTGGTCCCCATGGTGGTGATCTAAAGATACTGGTCACTCATTCCTACCCACAGATCCTCAGAGAGCACTGATTCCTCTCCTTTCACAGGCTCCATTTGCTCATTTTTCTTCCTTTCTCTGAGCTGACCTATATACTCACAACAAATTATTTTTTGGCCTTCCTTATCCAGAGTTGCTTGTGATTAAATAACCCCAACTGACATGGAAATCAAATAAAGCAACAAAAAACTGCTTTTTCAACTGTGAGTACTACTCTGAAGTCATCTGTGATTATTGCATAAGCAGTCCCTCTTAGTAATGTTTTGCTGTAGTGTTTGACATCACCGAAGAATACCTATACTTGACTTCTCCCTGCTTTTGCCTGTGCATTTCACAGTTTCAGTATTTGGCAAGTGAGCTTTCTAAAACTACCAAAGACAACAGCACACACTTCATCAGCATTTTTGTTTATTGATGCCAGCATTAGCATTTTCTAGAAACATAATAAAGTAATTGCAGACATATTTGCCTTATATTTGTGAATTTATCAATTTATGGCATAGATTCCAGGAGCATGTTGGTTTTTAGAGTAGAGATGACTGATATCCCTTAGCTATATATCCAGAAAATCACAATTATGTAGCTTCTAAATTGTTACATGAATATTTCCAATAGTCCAGCTTAATGTCTGGCTTTACAAATTATAATTTATAATAGTCCCCTGTCAATAAAAGTATGAATAATAACACGGTTATCTTTTATAGTGCTTTGTAGTTTATCATCTAATCTTTTAGTTTGATCTTCAAGATACCTCTACATGATTAACTTTAATTGAGATGAGAAAATTAGAAATTTTCAGATGAGAAAAACAGGGTTGAGAAAGCCTAAGCCACTTTCAAATGTCTTAGAAATATTAAGTGGAACTATACTTTTATCTTTTTGGTCTTTTCTGAATTTACCATCTATTTGAGTTATCCATCTCTGCGTAATAAACTACCTGAAAACTTAGTGAATAAAACTAAAATGTATTGGTATCCATCACGGGTCTGTGGGTTCACTGTGTGCTCAGCTTGGTAATCTTCACTTGGAATCTCTCATTGGTGGAATTCAGGTAACTGCTGTAGCTGAAGCTACTGGAAGATTTGACTGAGTTGGACATCCAAGTAGTTTCCACTCTCACATTCCTGGCATCTGGCATCTGGGATGAAAGGCTCTCTCTCTCTCTCTCTCTTTCTTTTTCTCTCTCTTCTTTCTCTCTCTCCACATGGTCTTTCCATGTGGCTAGCTTAAGCTTCCTCATACCGTGGTGGCTTTGTAGTTCCAACTGCTGTTTTTCTAAGGGAGAGAAATTAGAGGTTGCCAGTCTCTTACACCTGGGCCCAGAAGTTGGCTCAGTAATACTTCTAATGTATTCTATTTGTCAAAACAGTCACAGGGTTTGCCATATTAAAAGAGTAAGGAATAAATACTGACTTTCAGTGGGAGAACTTTCAAACAATGTGTGATCTTCTTTAATGAGACACATCGTTAAGAATGAGAAAATTGAACATCAACTGATACATTTTCTCAAAATTGAAACAGAAAAAAGAAAACAATTCACTTATTTGATAGTCACTTTTTTTCTACTATAGGCATTATGTCTGACATGTCAAGATACCAGTTGATGGCTTTTTGTTTGTTTCATAATAGAATTTTAGGGTATGTGAACCAAATCACATTTTCTAAGGATAGAGTCTAGTATCTACAAGTCTGAGAGAATCTATTTTCTTCCAAATTGGGCCTTTGCCTCTCAGTGATTTGTCGTTATTGTCTTTGTGATTCAAGAGGGTGGACTATAGATTCCATCTCCTCAGTCTCACACAGCTGAGCTGGAGAGAATGATTTCTGACAGAGCCAGGGAAAGCAAGGATGTTAGTTTTCTTCTTTGGGAGTTGTTTTGTTTTGTTTTGTTTCTGTGAGCAGCTAGAATAATTTTCATAGGTAGATATAGATTTAATGATGAAGACAACAAAAGATGTGAGTGTTTGTTAATAAAAATGGAAATTATATTCACTTTCCAGTTTCCCATGGATACATGTGATGAGTGGTGGGCTAATGAGTTGGGTTGGTTAGAATTCAGCAACCAGGCCAGGCATGGTGGCTCATGCCTGTAATCCCAGCACTTTGGGAGGCCGAGGCGGGTGGATCACTTGAAGTCAGGAGTTCGAGACCAGCCTGACCAACACGCGAAATACTGTCTCTACTAAAAATACAAAAATTAGCCAGGCATGGTGATGTGCGCCTGTAATCCCAGCTACTCAGGAGGCTAAGGCAGGAGAACGAGAACTGCTGGAACCAAGGAGGCAGAGATTGCAGTGAGCTGAGATTGCGCCACTGCATTCCAGCCTAGGCGATAGAGCAAGACTCCATCTCAAAAAAAAGAAAAAGAAAATTCAGCAACCAAGTTCTCTGTTTAACTCCTTAGTGTTCCTGTTTACCAATGGTGACAGTATGACATTACATCCAATATAGTAGTTAGGAGTGAGGGCTCTAGAGCTTAACTCCATAAATTCTGATTACATTGTTTACTAGCTGGAGAACTTTGGCCAAGATAATTAGCCTCTCTGTGCCTATATTTCCTTTTCTGTGATATAGGGAGATGTCATACCTATTTCAGAGGTTTACAACAATTGAGATGCTATGTGTAAGGTGCTCAGAGATGCAGTGCCCTCCTAAGTTCTCAGTAAACATTAGCAGCTATTCAAGTTGATAATTATTCAGTCCAATGGCTTCAGGCATCCCCCAACTCCTTCTGTATACTGATGACCTACTTTCTACTGTATACTGATGACCTGCTGACCCCCAATTGATGAGAAACTTCCCCAATCCTGGATCCCAGTTTCAGTAACAGGGAAACTAGTTGAGAACATAAGAACACACCAGAGAGTACATTTTCATGTAGGAGGCACAGCTCAGTGGAATCCTCCTAAGACTGAAAGGAGGATGAATGTAACCTTTCAATGCCTGATCCCTTCTCTGTAATTGGTTTGGCTTTAGGAAGGCCCAACTCTCTGTAGCTGCCAATATAATAGAACTTATGAAAAATTGTATTCCCTACTAAGTGGAATTGTTTTTGAGGCCAGAGAAGGTAAAATGTTTTTCATAAATTCGGAGTCTGAAAAATGTTCACTAATTCTCCATACCAAGCAGCCACTTTTGTTTCACTTTAATTTTTCCCTAATTGTTTTTTGTTAAGAAATTTCAATATGAACAGCCCATTTAATCAGTTAGCCCTCCCAATTTTAATTCCAGGTCAGGAGCTTGGTAGAGCTGAAGTGAACCCCATCCAACAGATTTTCATCTGTCCACTCTCTGTTGCTGAAATGTCCAAGGGATGGCAGCAAATGTTGGGAGAGGGAGGGGGGCTAAAGTTTTTGTTTTTGTTTTTGTTTGAGATGGGGTCTCACTCTGTCACCCAGACTGGAGTGCAGTTGTGCGATTTCGCCTCACTGCAACTTCTGCCTTCTGGGTTTAAGCGATCCTCCCACCTCATCCTCCTGATTAGCTGGGACCACAGGAGCACACCCACATGCCTGGCTAATTTTTTGAATTTTTAGTAGAGATGGGGCTTCACCATGTTGCCCAGGCTGGTCTTAAACTCCTGAGTTCAAGCGATCCACCTGCCTCAGCCTCCCAAAGTGCTGGGATTACAGGTGTGAGCCACCGCACCAGGCCTGAAGTTATTTTAATAAACCTCAACTTTTAGGGTTTTTATGGCAAGCAAAGGTAGCTATCAAAAATGTTCGAGTTAGGTGAAGATTAACTATTCCCCTGCAAGCTTATGTAGTAGTCTATATTGCATTGGTATAAAGGAATACACTAAACTGGGTAATTTATGAAGAAAAGAAGTTTATTTGGTTCACAGTTCTGCAGACTGTACAAGCATAAGACTCTTGACATCTAGTGTGGCCTCAGGAAGCTTTTTCTCATGGCAGAAGGCAAATGGGGAGCAGATGTGTTAGACGGCAAGAGAGGGAGCAAGAGAGAGAGAAGGTGCCAGGCTCCTTTAAACAACCAGCTCTTGTGTGAATGAACAGAGTGAGAACTTATTACCATGGGGAGAGCACCAAGCCATTCAAGAGGGATTTCCTCCCGTGATCCAAACGTCCCCAACCAGGTCTCATCTTTGACATTCAGGATCACATTTCAATATGAGATTTGGAGAGGATAAACATCCAAACCATATCACCTTGTTATTTGATTATTAAA
Source organism: Pongo abelii (assembly GCF_028885655.2). Taxonomy (NCBI): domain Eukaryota; kingdom Metazoa; phylum Chordata; class Mammalia; order Primates; family Hominidae; genus Pongo; species Pongo abelii. The sequence continues at coordinate 52,931,361 of NC_071997.2, read as the reverse complement.
AAATGATGTCTCAGACCAAAACTTACTACATACAGGTATGCATGCAGACAGGCACAAAACACTACATACAAACTGTCTTCCATGCTTACTGAGGTTCTAGAACCATGTCCTTTCAAACACTCTGATCGTACGTTACAGGAACAGTTCAATTCTGCAAGGCATAGCAACTTTCCAGAGATGGGATTGAGCGGCTTATAGTCAGCATCAGATCATCAGATAGGCTTCTAAACAAATGGCCAACCAGGATGAGACTAAAGCAAGCGAGGAACAGTTAGGGGGCTACATACTCAGGTGCCCACTGTGCATTTGCATGACCCTAAGAGTGAGAGACTCCTTAAAGTTTACACCGTAGGCTCTTGATTTGTGTTACTATAATCCAGGCCCTGAACATAAAGTCTTTTAAAAATCAAACCAAAAAAATCTATGTTTAACATTCATTGGACTGGTCAACTAGTACCATTTATCACTATTAAAACCCCTAACATTGGGTATATTGATTAATAGAGCATTGGTTACTGATCAAATACAGAGCACAGAAGCCCCTGGAGCAACTGCCCTGGAGTGTGGTCCTTTTTAATATTGATACGGGAGCTGGGCAGGGAGGTGCTGGAAAGGAAACGGAGTGGTCCCTGGCTAGGGCTCTGCCTCCGGCCCTGTGCCCACGCACCTAGGTGAGGACAGGCACTCCTGCCTTTGTGCCCAAATGTCACATTTCCCAAGACCACCCTGGCCCACCATGCCCCCATACTTTGCCTATAAAAACCCCAAGACCCTAGCAAACAGAGACACAAGTGACTCAACATCGAGAGGAACACACCAGCAGAAGAACACACAAGCAGCTGGACATCGAGACGAATGCACCATTGTAAGAGTACACCAACAGTCACCAGCAGGCCGGCAGGCCATCAACCGGAGGAACGACGTGGAGTTTGACTGGGGAGGCCCGACTCCAGGGAGAAACCATCTTCCCACTCCATGTCCCTTCTGGCTTCCCCATCTGCTGAGAGCTACTTCCACTCAATAAAACCTTGCACTCATTCTCCAAGCCCATATGTGATCCAAATCTTCTGGTACACCAAGGCAAGAAACCTCAGGATACAGAAAGCCCTCTGTCCTTATGATAAGGCAGGGGGTCTAATTGCGCTGACTAATACAAGCTGCCTACAGACAGCAAAACTAAAAGAGCACCCTGTAATACACGCCCACTGGAGCTTCAGAAGCTGTAAACATTCACCCTTAGATGCTGCCATGGGGTCAGAACTCCACGACCTGCCCATCCGCATGCTCCCCCAAGAGGTTTGAGCAGTGGGGCACTGATGACACCAGCCACTCCCTCTGTCACACGCTCTGTGAGGGGGATAAGGGAACTTTTCTCCTTTCACTATGACACAGGTAACCACCCTTAAACCATGAATTCTTGATTAAAGCAATGACTGGCTAGAAAGTTAAATCTTAAGGTAACTGAAATTTGCATTATCTTATTTTGTCTGTGCTAAAGTATTTTAAAGCAAAGTACAGCTGTCATAACAAATGAGACTATCCCAGGAGACTGTCAGGTGTATGTCAGTCTCAGACATATCCGGAAGAAAAAATGTAGAGATGATATATCCAGGAATTCTTCCATCTTCTGACATATAAAATTATTTCTTATCTCCTTCCTCACACCTGGGCCTATCCTGCTGAGGTATAACAGATAATCTTTACTTATTTGGTATTTGGACCCCAAATTGCCAGGCATCCACTTCCCCTGTTCTTCCTTTCTTTCATTTCCTCCCAGGAGCCATAAGTTGAAGAAAGTATTTCCCATCACAGAGTGTGAACAGCTTGTCCCTCAAACTTAATAAGCTCCCATTTACTCAGATGTGTGGCTACTGGTCCCTGTCTTTTGTCCCTAATTTCAACCTTTCTCCTAAGGAAGTGAATGCTCAAAAAGATTCACTAATTTATCAAGTGCTTTGGCTACATTATTTGTGAATAGTCTCCTCCCATGGCAGTGACTTGGACACTAGGGAGGATCTGGCTGGTTCATGTGTCAGCTGTATTTATTTTTATTTCTTACATATTTATTCAGAAAGAAAATTATTTACCTGTGCATTTCCATGGTTTCTATTGCCATGGCAGCCAAGATATTGTATTGCAAAGACAAGAAATAGGGAGACAGAGTTATTAGTAACGGGATTGAGGGGGATGTTTGCAAGCCCCTGGAGCAATACTTCAGATACCCAGGGCTTTTGGGGGGATAGAGCCCACCTGTGGGGGTAGTTGATTGGCTGTTGTTCAGCTCATCTTAAAGAAGTAAAACAAGGAGACCAGATAAAATGTTGGAAAGGTAATTATGTTCTACAGGAGTTCAGCTCTCATCTTTCTGGGTTGGTGCCCTTTAAAAAATTGATGGTTCTTTACGTGCTTAATTAAAGTTTGGACTGGCTGCTCACCTCCATAAATCATTTCTTCTACCCAAGGAAGCAGTGTTGGCTGTGGCAGTGAGGAGTAACCAGGGCTACACTGAATTCCCTGGGGCTAAAAACTGAATGCTATTTATTGGAGCACTGGAAGAACATTTTCTATGCTGAGAGCCATAGTTCACTCTGCAGTCACTGAAAGCTGAGAGAGTTCCAGCTGATGCTTTCTTTAACTGGCTGATTTTCTATCCAAGGCAAGCTGGAAGAGAAGTACATTCAGAATGACAAGGGTTGAATAGCTTGAATCATCATCTAGGTAATCAACTGTAATGCTAGTTCTCTAAGGAACTAAAAGATGAAGCTTTCTTTTAGAATTTCCATTTAATTTTTCCAGTTTGTCTTTAGAAGTAGGGGTATGGTTAAGTACAAGTACCCCATTTCCCAGGGAAGGTCATTGAGGCCCAGATGGAAAGGGACATCCTAAGAGGCACACAACAAATGAACAATGGAAACGAAAAGAAAAAAATAATGTTATGAATTTGGGATGGAATTAGAGATCAGAGCTAACAAACTGAGCTGTTATTTCCTGAGCAACTCTGGCTTCAGTGCAAGAATTTAGCAAAAACATTTTGGCTTCTCTAATCCTTCTCCTTAGTTCTGTTGGAGCATTTCTGAGTGGGGACAATGCCCTTGTCTGGTCAGTATCACACTGGGTTGAACACTGGCTTCTAGTCAGAATCTTCTAGTTCAATCACCTTTGTTTTCACTCATAAAGGTAGTAGAATATTAAGGTCCACAATATTGCCTGCATTCTGCAGCCACCCATATGTCACCACCTACCTGCTTTATCTCTTTGTCACATTTTCGTCTCTTTCTACTTCAACTTTCCTTTGATTCATCCCCAAAAGCTTTCCCCTAGGATACTTGGCAGTATTCCCTCACTAGTCAAAATCTGGTGGGTCTTTCTTGAGTGAGCTCTCAGAGCTGACCTCCTTTTTTAAGACATCTATTTGCATGCAGGTGGCCACTGATGACATCAATGGTTTTGCAGTATTGAGCCACATTTTGGATTTTACCTAGAAGATGGGCAGAATATAAATGTTTTCATGAGGTATGTGGGCCAATTTCTCATTCAGGAGGAGAAACGTTGCAGTTGAAAAAATTTGGAAACATAAACTGGCTGCTTAGTTTCTGTGGGTGTTTTCATTCATTTATTTAATATGAATGCATTAAGAAATATGAGAAAAACAGTTTGGTGCTCAGAAAATCATACTACAGTCCCTCTCCCCTAGAAGCTTACAGTTTGGCTAAAAGGAAAAGCAATATGAGGCAAATATAGTGCAAATCAAATAAGTACATAGACAATAAAGAGTCTATAAAGCAATTTAAAGGCATAGAGGATGGAAATGTTGGAAGAGACTTTGCTGAGGAAATTGCCCTCAGCTGAGGGTAGGTCAAAAGATGATAGAATTAACATAAGGCCATTGATGTAAATTAAAAATACACATACAAAATAACACTATTTTTCAAGGACATGTGTTTGATCCCTTACAACAAACACATTAGTGTGGGTGTCTTTGAATAGGGAGAAACAGGAATGAGTATGAGGGTAAACAGAAAATAAAATAAAAGTAAGAATTTGCTCAAATTAGTAATTATAATGTGCTATGAAATACAAATAATTCACCTTCAATCTTTATTAGCAGTGTGACCTTGGATAAGTCTGTCAATCTTTATCTTAGATACAGCAGGATGGCCTCATCTATAAAAGGAGAATAATAATATATTATTTTCAGAGTTGTTTGTGGAATGGAATGAAATAAAGTGTAGAAAGTACTGTCTTAGTCTGCTTGGTCTGCCATAACAAAGCTCTACACATGGGGTGGCTTAAGCAACATAAATTTCTCTCTCATTGTCCTGAAGACTGGGAAGTCCAAGATTAAGGTGTCAGCTCTCTTTCTGGCTTATAGATGGCCACTTTCTTTCTGTGTCCTTGCATGGCAGAGAGAGAGAGAGAGAGAAAGAAGAAGAAGAAGGAGGAGGAGGAGGAGGAGGAGGAGGAGGAGGAGGAGGAGGGGGAGGGGGAGGGGGAGGGGAGGGGGAGGGGGAGGGGGAGGGGGAGGGGGAGGGGGAGGGGGAGGGGGAGGGGGAGGGGGAGGGGGAGGGGGAGGGGGAGGAGGAGGAGGAGGAGGAGGAGGAGGAAGAAATTCAGGGAGAGAGAGAGAGGGTGCTAGCTCTTTCTGGTATCTATTCTTATGAAGACATTAATCGTATCGTATCTGGTCCCCACCCTTGTGACTTTATCTAACCATAATTACCTTAAGTCCTATCTGCAAATATAGCCATATTGGGGTTTACGGATTTGACATGTGAACGTGGAGTGGGACACAATTTAGTCCATACAGAGTATCTAGCACAGCTTCAGAAACATAGCAAGTATTCAAAATCAGTTCTCTCTTCCCCAAACCATCAACCTCCTATCTTAACCCTTTTTTACACGGTACTAACAAGATACCAAATAGAGACTTTGGATTAAAATATAACTGATGTCTATTTTATAGATTATCAGAAGGAATAAACTCAGTAACTTATTTGCATTTTGAATAATATTTCATGTTATCTTTTCTTATTGTTTCGAAACTTGTATTTTTTATTCAGCAATATGTTCTGAATAATTATCCATTTCACTAAAGGTAAGACTAGATCACATTAGCTAGTATATAATATCATGATTCTATGTGTGACTATTCTGTAATTTATTATGTATTTTGTCATTATCTTATCTGCTGATTGACATATTATCTACTGATTTTGATCTTATCTGCTGACGGACATATTATCTACTGATTTGCTATTGTATACAATGTCATGATGAACAGACTCCTACATACACAATTGCACTTGTGTGTGAGTTCATGTGTGTGTGTGTGTGTATTTGTGTATGCTCATCTTCAGGTTTCATGCAAATTGCTACATGGCTATTCAGAATATTCACTGTGCTTTATTTTTTGACTATTCTCAGTTTACTTTGTTTCACATTCTGTGACATTCCATCAGTCTAGCACCTGGAACCATTGTCTCCTCCAGGTATTTCTCACATTTTGTCCTCTTTCCCAGCTATACTTCGGCAGATAACCTCAACACTTACTTTGCTGAGAAGAAACCCTGCCATGTTCTGCAAAGCCACTTATTCAACTTGCCAACTTTTAAAATTAAACACCCTGAATTGGGAGAATCATGTGGCTGCACTAGATTTCTTGTGTTAATAAAATTCAAATTAAATGCAAGCTCTTGGCCAGAAGTAAAAGGCCATGGACAAGAGAAAGAGTGCCAATTATTTCTTCCAATCAACAGAAATGGTACTTTTCTCCACCTGGCTGGATTTTTCTTTTCTTTCTTTTTCTTTTTCTTTCTTTCTTTCTTTTTTTTTTTTTTTTTTTTGTTTCACCCTCTCCCTTCTTCCCTCACAAACTTTTTTTGTCCTAACTGTGCCTATTTTTCTAACCCTGCCCATATGTTGCAATGAGAGACTTCTTAACATCTCTTTTCCTGGCCGATGCTGATGTGTTAGCTGGTAAATAGCTGGGGAATGAAATAAAAATACAAATTTTGTGCTTTGAGAATATCAAGGGGAAACTACCCTCCATTCGAACCTCTCTGCATATCCTATTTTACCAATTCTTTAGGACATCCTCTCAAGGATCTCTTTCCTCTTCCTAAAATACAACTTGGATTAATTGAGTACTTAATTATATACTCTTTGCCAAGTGTTTTCAGAGTGTGAATTTTGTTTACCCCAACAAAATTGTGGGGAAATTTTGTTTTCCTCAACAAAATTTCCAAAGGCAGAAATTTTGTGTTCTCTTTTTTTTTCTGCTTCACTCCTACCATGCTTATAAATAGTAAAGAGTAGGGCTTCCATAAACACTTATTAACAGATCAACAAAAATATTGGAGAGGTGAGGAAGAAGGTGTTGACCTAACACTTATCCTCAGATGACCTAAAATCTAATAGTGTATCCAGGATACAAACATTACAATGTTAAAGAATATTTCCCACAACAGATAAGGAATCGTCATTTATATCCAGCTATAGAGTGGAGAATGCCAAATTATCTAACTCTTGAATCACAGTGCTCTTTTCACCAATCTCTTTTATTTCATATAGCACTTTTAACTTTGCAAACTTTTCAAAGAGTTTTTGTCTACATATATTATGCTTCAGGAAAGAATTAAAGATTTTAAAAGTCATGAAAAGTCTCTCCTGGGATAGTAGGAGTTGAATATAAACTGTGGCTTTTTCTTATTAAGCATACCTACTTTTTTCTCATGTATAGCTTTTTTATAGCTCTCATTTGTGCATTTATTTAACACACTTATTATGCACTCTAGCACCTACTATATGTGTCAGGCACTGGAGTAGGCACTGTGGGTACTATAAAAAGTAAGACAGACAAGGACCCAATATTCATGGAGTTTACTGCACCTGAAATTTGAATGATGAAGTAAGAAACACTTTATAGAAAAGAGAATCTTTCTCCACTCTCTGCCCTCACCTCCCAAAAAGTAATGCCCTTTTTGCAGTGCTTTGTCCAGAGGATCCTTCTAAAACAACAGAACCAAACAGCTCTCTGCTTGCTGAAACTTGCATGGGTTTTAACTCCTTACATCCTGAAATGGTGCCAGTAGTGTTCACCTACCTCCCACACCAAGTTTCTGCCTTCTGTTTTGCCTTCTTAATTGGGGTCCGCTCATGCTTTCTCTTCCTTCAAGCCTCAAAAGAAAGGTAGGGCCTTTGCATTCCTGCTGAGCATTGCTGCCATTGTTTTATCACCCTTAGAATACCTCCTTTATTTCATATCATTCAACCATTTCTGATTTGTTCCCATTTATCATTGATATTGATCTCTGCCCCTCCTCCACCCTTACTGAGAATTTGGACATCTAGTACATGAAAATTCCTTATACTCCTTGTTCTGCTGTGATCCCAGATGATTTTGATTTTTAATTTTTTGGTTTGTCATTTGTTTGTTTGTTTGTTTGTTTTGACAACAACCTATCCTCAGCTGAAACCTAAAAATGACTTGAGAGACCTTTGTCATCTGTTCATTTTAGCCACCCACATCCACTAACACTCTAGATCTTGAAACCAGTAGAACCTAGAAATATTTCTCTTCTGAAACCTTAACTCCAGTGTCTGACCACCTGGCCAAAACATCCTTCTTTTTCTTCCCAGTCACTCTGTTACATTTGAACAAGAGTTTTTAAACAAATTCTGGAAAGACCAATTCTATGACAATATCAAGATCTACAGACCCCAGATTACCTCAGTTGGCCACTCGGCTTTACTTTCTCATATCCTCAGCTAGACCTCATGGTTCATTTTGTGATTTCCTCTCCTTTGCCCTCCTGCAGCCAAGCCTTGGTTTCTCTGCGCCTATTCCAAGACTGCTGAGGAATAGTATACAACCATGCAGATTGGAACCAAGACAAATTCACTCCAACTATTTATCTCTCTATCTATATCTATCTATCTAATCTTTCATCTACTCATTGCTTTAACTCTATCAAGACAAATTCATTCCTTCTATCTATTTATCTATCTAATCTTTTATCACACTGCTTTAACTCTAATCACTCTCTTTGATTTTTACTCTTTAGTTTTTCTCCTTTTCTCTTAAAGTCAAATTCTGAGGCAGATTATCCACACTCATTGGAAACAAATAATTGCAAATAGTTACTCAACTATCTCTCATTTGATCTCCAAATCTGTAAAATCTGTTTTAAACTTCCAACATTTTGTGCAATTGGTTCTCCAAAGTTTAGTCAACACATCATTATTTCTAAACAAATGTGTCATTATCATTTATGGTACCACATGTCTTGGTCCATTTTGCATTGCTATAAAGGAAATACCTGAGGCTGAGTAATTTATTTTAAAAAGAGTTTTATTTGGCTCACAGTTCTGTAGGCTTTATAGGCATGGCACAGGCATCTGTTTCTGGTAAGGATCTCAGGAATCTTTTATTCATGGCAAAAGGCAAAGGGGGTGCAGTCATGTCAAATGGAGAGAGTGGGAGCAAGAGAGATAGGTGGAGATGCCAGGCTCCTTTTAACAATCAGATCTCTCAGGAACGAATAGAGCAAGAGTTCATTTATTACTGCAAGGCAGCATCAAGCCACTTATGAGGAATCAGACCCATGACCCAAACACCTCCCACCAGGTCCACCTCCAATGTTCAGGATTAAATTTCAACATGAGATTTGGAAGGGACAAACATCCAAATTATATATCACCACTACAACATTTGAGCATCACTCCCCAAAATCTGGGTTATTTGATGTTATTCATTGATTCTTTCTCCTAACTCTGATGGTTCCATCTCAACCTCTCTTCTGGAGTCTCCTTCCTGCTCTTCTTAATTCCACATTCCTTAAGTTCTTTCCTTAATTCACTCTTCTTTTCTCTATATACATAATCCCTCTTTTATACCCAAAGGTCCAACTCCCCCTTAGATGCTGATGTCCCCAAATCTTATCCCCAAGTCAAAAATCTCTCCAGAGCTGCAAATCTATCTGCCTGCTGGGCATTCCACTTGAACATTCTCTAGGCATCACAAGCCCTAAATATTCAAAACTAAATCCACCTTCCTTTCTTTCAAATATGTTCCCCACAAATCTGTGCCTGATGCATAGTTGGTTGCTAAACAGCCTTTAACTGTTCAGCCCTTATCTGATTAGAGAGGACACTGAGCTTGGAATCCCTGAATAACTTATCCAAACAGTTCCTAATTCCATTCAGATCTCTTAGCTCTTCATTTGAAGAGCTTAGAACAATTTATCATCATTAAGTATTCTACTTCATTATTGAGAATGCTAAGTCTGAGATAAACTTCATTAAATGGGGTCCCCAAGCTTCAACTCATAGGTTTAGTATCGTCTAGAGCTTGAGTGCAGTAGGCAATAACCTGCTTTGTGGATTCCTGAGTCAGGCAGGGTATGATGGCCTGTCCTGACAGCCCACCAGCTCTCAGAGTCTTGCTATTGGAACTCACAGGTGAGATTTATTTGGAAGTCTTCTGCAAGTGATGGAAGAGTCTAATCCTTGGATTTAGTTTATTAGTTTGTTTAGCCTGTCAGCATTATTCTGATTGTTAGTGCCAGCGTCACAGGCTACAAGATGCAAAATAGGCGAAGCGGCTAATAAGTTAAGAAAACTCTGATTAAGTTCCATGAGGACGCAACAAGCATTGTACAGGTTAATTGAATTTTTATAGATTAATTCTCCTTTCCCAATTCTAAGAGGTTGTTCTCTTTCAAAGCCGTCTGCCAAACCGGTGATGGGAGAAATTAAAAATCCCAAACTAAATAAATTGTCCCTGCTTTTATCCTGGGGATCATAATGCACAAAGCAGCAAATATGAGATGTGTAGGGAAGAAATAGTAACTGAGTCTTAGGGTTCTGTGGACACAGCAATAGGTATACAAGGTAAACTTCTGACCTAATAATAAATAATCAATCACACTGAGGATGTATTGACTCCAATGCTTGAAAAAGTTTTCCATAACTTAAGCAAAATTCTAAGTGGTCTGTGCTTTTCATATTTGAATAAAGTCACACTGGGATTGAGCTGAGGCTACTCTATGCTAACTATTATCCATAAATTAGAAACAGATTTAGGTGAAAATATGCATTTTAAATTAATAGAACTTATTTTTAGGGAAGTTTTAGATTTACAGAAAAATTGAATGGAAAGGACAGAGTTGCTGTATAATGGCCAACACACAGTTTCCACTGTTATTAATATCTTGCATTAGTGTAACACATTTGTTACAATTGATGAACCAATATTGATACATCACTAACAGATTTCAAAGAATGTAAAAAGACATGTATCTACCAATATCATACAGATTCATACAGTATCATACAGAATAGTGTCATTGCCCTAAAATTCCCCCTGCTCTAACTACTCATCCTTTCTTCCCCATCTCTGCCACAAACCCCTGGCAACCACTGATGTTTTCCTGTCTCCATAGTTTTGCTTTTCCCAGAATGCCATAGAGCTGGAATCATGGAGGGTATGGACTTTGTAGATGGGATTCTTTTATTTACCTTAAGGTTCCTCCATTTCTTTTCATGGCACATTTCTTTTTATACCTAAATAATATGCCATTGTATAGATATGGAAATATGTATTTTTAACAATAGACCATAGAATCCTCCTGGATCCCAGAGACCCTAAACAAGAAGTTACACCACTTTCTTCTCTCTCCGATGGGGAAGGATCATGTAGAATTCATTTACTGAGGGAAGACTGGTTTATGAATGGCAACCACATCAGTATACCGTTGAAAAAATTCTTTCTACATTCTCCACCTCAATTGATGCACTATCACAAATTTCTTCCACCCAACTACCCAAAACCTGAGACTTTAACTCCTAAATTTCTTAAGCTTCATTAAATCTTATATTTTTTTAAAAATTCTCCCATTTCTAACTAGTTCAGACTCTCATCATTTCTCCACTAACCACTGTGATACTCCTCTATTTGGTCTCTCTGATTTCAGCTATGCCCTCCTCCTATCTGTATTCCTCATTATTGCTAGAGAGATCTTTCTGATATATAAATCTTATCATGTCAGTCTTCTGCTAAAAATCATTTGGTGACTCCTCACTCCCTTTGCATGAAGTTTGAGTCTTTCATCTTGCCTCTCCAGGTGTATTTTTGGTTCCTCTCTGTCTCACACTTTGACCTGTGGCAACACCATTTCTTGTGTAACATTTTTCCTGACCTCTTTGACTGCTTTGCTCTCTTTTCTCTTTCTGAAATGCCATCCTATGACCCCTAATCAACTTCACTTGAATTTGGACTTAGCTGACACATTCCATATTACAAGACGCCTTTCCTGAAATTACTTTTTCTTTTCTCTCTTCTGTCTAAACTGTGTTGAGTCCCCTGTTCTGTGTTGCAATAAACCTTGTCCATATCTCTCCTTTTGAACCTCCCTTATCATGATGCCTTCTACACTACGAAGGCAGAGATTCATTCACCATTAAATTTTTAAATTTGCCACCCCTGGCATAGAATGTGATATATATATATATGTTATATATTATATATATAAAACATATATATAATATATAACATATATATAACATATATATGTATTATATATATAAAACATATATATAAACATATATGTATATAAAACATATATATGTATATGTATATATAACACAGTTTACAGATACTCCTTAAATGAATGTAAGAGCAGATGTCCAAGGCCAAGCTGACTCTTGACTGGTCACTGTGTAGAGCTGTTGTGCTTGAGGGCCCTGACTCTCGTTGTTAAGGACAGGATCAAATAAGATGATTACTGTCGGTCCAAGCCATGGTCTTAGGCAGGAGGAACCTGGAGTAGACTACAGGATTTTTGGTAATGATCCAATGCTGTATGCTCCTATGTTCCCTGCTAATGTCTTTGGACTCCATTCCAACACCTAAAGATTATTTTTCTCTCTGTTTATCACTTGGCATATACAACATTTCCCCACTACCCACCTCTCATCTCCCCTGTCTCCCCTTGAGTACAGTCAGAATATAATCCCTGTGAGGCTTTCCCAATAGGAGACTATGAGAGTCATCCCTCATCTGGCTCCCTTGGAGTCAGAGCTGTGAGATCTGGACTTTCTCATGAAATAAGAACCTCTGGGCTGGGCGCAGCTGCTCACATCTGTAATCCTACCACTTTGGGAGGCCAACGCAGGTGGATCATATTTGAGGTTAGGAGTTCGAAACCAGCCTGGCCAACAGGATGAAACTCTGTCTCTACAAAAAATACAACAAAATTAGCTGAGTATGGTGTCAGCTCCCGTAATCCCAGCTACTTGGGAGGCTGAGGCAGGAGAATCACTTGAACCTGGGAGGTGGAGGTTGCAGTGAGCCAAGGCTGCACCACTGCACTCCAGCCTGGGTGACAGACAGAGACTCTGTCTCAAATAAATAAATAAATAAACAAACAAACCCTTGACATGAAGAGGGAATTTATTTGAAAAGACTTAGTGACATCAAACTCCACATCTCTGAGAGTCATGATGACAATGCCTACCTCTCAAATTTCCCATTCCTCTCTGCTCTCCATCTCTGGCTCAGATTCCTCCTATTCATTCTCTCCTTGGCAATACTGGGAAGCATCACTGCTACTTTTGCTTGGAGTGGCCATTTGCTTTTCTCAGTGTTTAAGGTCAAACTAGACCAGCTCTGTTCAGTTATAAGATATCAGACATCTTTCCCCTCTGTCACTTGACTAAAGAGTAGCTGCAAGGAATGTGGGAGAGGCAGAACAGAATTCTGACGTGTTAAACCTACTTCTTTAGTCTTTTCTTTAGAGAGTTTCAGCTATCTTTTCCTGACCAAGAAATATTAGCTGTCTTCTTAATGAAGATTGAGGTATCTTGAGAGGGTTGTCTAGAAACCTACTGACAAATGTGACTATAATTCCTTAGGACAGGACTGTTTTTTGAGAAAGTACCCTTTCAAGTACCATGCAAATTAGATCTAGATTTTCTGGTTGCGGAGAAAGAAGGGAACTAATATGAATTGAGTGTCTATTCGGCACCAGGCATAATGCTCAGTGATTTGCATAAATAGCTATCATTTCAAATTTTTCAACAACCATAATAATAATTTTGCCAACATTTGTTGAACTCTAATTACATGTCAGGACCTCTGTTAACAGATTTACTTGACCAATTTAATTTCAGCCTCACAACCACACAGAATATAGGTATTTTTAAATTATCCTTGCTTTTCAGATAAGAATAAAACATAAAGAGAAGTTAACCAACTTGACCACAAAAACATAATTAGTAAAGCAAGTCTCAGGTTTGTTCTAGGACCAAATGAATTTGTGCCCAGTCTTCTACGTAGGATGCTATGCTGATTTTTGACTGTGGAAGACAAGCATTGTTATTATTATTATTTTCAGTTTACAGTCCAAGAACACAGTTTGAAAACAGAGACAAAACCAGGTTGGAAAATCAACCTTGTCTCATCCTTAACACAAGGTCTTCAACTCACACTCTGATGGAGTAGAAACTGGAGGTTCTGACCCAAGATCCACGTCCTGAAGTGGGGCCTTATGAATGAGGTGTGGGCTAAGAAAAGCACTACATCATGCTATCCCAGGGACACCCCGAAACAATCTCTCCAGCTTCCTCTGACTCCAGGCTATTTTGTTGTTTTGTAAACATCAGTTATTTCTATTTTGGTCTTGAAGTCTCTACTGGGAGAGGGGCTATCAATTCCTGCCCTGCCCTAATGAGCTCCAGGGGAGGTGGTCATGTATATTTACAAGCGTGCCTTTCAGGGTGCACTTCTTAATCTTGGTGGACAACCTAATGTCTAAAAGTCCAACTCATGACCAAGTGTCCCTCTCACAAGAAACTTATTTATGCTGTCAGATGTCTTTATGGCTCTTGTCTGACTTCTCTTCAGCTTCTTTCTACCAAGGCAGTCACCTTCTAGGAGAGCCCTGATAAGGAAAGGGTTAGGTTCAGCTGTGTTGGTGAGGCAAGGCACAGAGGAGACCACACAACAAAACATATGAAATTACAGAAGCAATTTTATTACTTACAGATTCCAGGGAGAAGAGGGCTGCAGCCTTCACAGGACCAATGGGAAGTGGGGGCTAAGGGAATACCTGGATGCCTGGGACACACACTTAACAAGCAGATGAATAAGAGAGACAGCGAGAAAGATAGAGAGATAAGAGAGACTCACGGATCAAAGTCTTCATTGAGATCCAGGGCATTATCCATGCAGATTTCCCTCAGGACATTCTAATTGGTGGATCTGCAGCAAGCAGGTCTGAGCTCAGTAGAGTATGCTGCGACTGGGAGTGGTCACTGTGGCACACATTTGCAGTCCATGCAGGGTGTGGGGGCCAGTGGGGCAGGTCAAGTAGCATGTATCTAGCTGTCCTTTAGGGATGTAGTCACCAGGAGCTGGTTGTATAAGGCATATATCTGAATCGATCACACTGAGGAACTGGGAGCAGGTAGAAAACTGGAAACTGCGTCAAGGGTGACTGAAATTCTGCTTCTGGTATGAAAAACTTAAATTTATATTGAAAATGGATGCCAAGGCAACAAAGTTATAAGAATTCACCACATTTATTTATTCACAGTAGATGTGAGCCTAGAGAAGGAACAAAGAAACTGGTGTATCCATCCCAGAACAGTATCTTAGTATTCTAAAACTGGTTGAATCACAGAAAAATACATTCGATTTTAATGCAATTTCCACTCTGGTGTTTCCACTTACATTAAGGGATAGAATTTCCAAGACTCACCCAGGTGAGGCAGACTAATGTCCCCAGGAGAAGTCACTTGTCAGACAAATAGGATATCCCAGGTGGCCAAATATACCTTGATTGCAGACTCATAAACTGAAGGATTAAGCGTACCTCATAGAATGAGGGAAAAGATCTCCCTCGATGGTTCTTTTTCTGTTAAAATACATGGCACTATTGTAAGAACTCAATAAACGTCTGCTAAGAACCCAATAGGTATCTATTGTGGTTATAAAGATGAAAAATCGAGCAAAGCCAAATTGGGAGTAAACTTTGGGTAACCAGAGATAGACATTGTCAGAGTTTTTGGTCATAAGGGAGACATGTAGACTCTTTTTAATACGGCACTTGGGCTTATAAAAGATCTGGACAGTGAGGCATGAAGAAATGAATTGCTGACTAAAGTAGTGGGTTTTATTGAATACCAACTGATCTTATCTGCCATCCTTATGCATAAACTGTAGAGTAAAATGTTCAATGAGATCTTCGTCTTTGTAGAGAATTCCAAACTATCTTGAGTGTGACAAACCAAGATGACAAGGAAAGACTATAGTGGGGTTTTGTACAAAATTTGTGGGAGTGGGTATAACAGTGACCAGGGGAATTCTGTGTGTAAGAGGCAAAGCAGTGCATTTCAGGTTACTAGTCACAGGGATTGAAGGGAAGAAAATGTCAAGTGATTATAAAACAAAACTTGAGTATTTAATTGGGAAAAAAGTTTAAAAATTGTTATAGGACACACAAATATATGTATATATATATATATATACACATACACACACACACACACACACACAATCTCCGTGAGTATATATACATATATATAGATATATGTGTGTGTATGTATGTGTGTGTGTGTATATATATACACACATGTATGTATACATATATATACATACATATGTATGTATACATACATATATCTATGTGTATATATACATATATACACGTATATCTACATATATGTAGATATATGTGTGTGTATATATATATATTTGTGAATATATATATATATATTCGTGCATGTATATAGGTAAATTCAGGTGCACAGATGCAGATTTGATCCTGATCCTAGAGTTTGTGTTACTACCTTTATTAATCTGTGCATGGTATGGTCTCTTTTCAATGTTTTATTATATTCTACCCTCTTTTTGCTTTCTCAATCTTACCCCAGTAGGTACCCACAGTTAATTTACATTATTGCTTACATAGATATTATTTTATATAAAGAATTCTGACTATTCCACACATGACTTTTTCTGAAACCTACTAATGTTGACATCTCTCTATCCGCCTGTCAATATAGGTTAACATAGATCAATCTATAGATAGATAGAAATTTAGAACATTTCTTTGGGAGAGTATTCAGCCTTAAGAAACAAGGTACTTGGCCGGGCGCAGTGGCTTATGCCTGTAATCCCAGCACTTTGGGAGGCCGAGGCAGGTGGATCACGAGGTCAGGAGATCGAGACCATCCTGGCTAACATAGTGAAACCCCATCTCTAATAAAAATACAAAAAAATTAGCCAGGCATGGTGGCGGGCACCTGTAGTCTCAGCTACTTGGAAGGCTGAGGCAGGAGAATGTCGTGAAACCGGGAGGCAGAGCTTGCAGCGAGCTGAGATCGCGCCACTGCACTCCAACCTGGGTGACAGAGCGAGACACCATTTCAAAAAAAAAAAAAAAAAGGGCAATCTTCTCTTTTAGGACAACATGGATTAAACCCATAGTACACTATGTTAGGTCAAACACATCAGGCACAGGAATATAATCACCTTTTTAATCTCACTTAACTGTAGAATCTAAAGAAATTGAACTCACTCAAGCAGAGTAAAATGGTACTAAGGGATTGAGGGATTGTTGGTCAAAGGGCAGAACATTTCACAGGAGGAGTAAGTTCAAAGGATCTATTGTACATCATGACAACTACAGTTAAGAACAATATATTATATATTTGAAAATTACTAAATAGATGTTGTGTTGTCACAAAAAATGTATGTAAATAATGCATATACTAATTAGTTTGATTTAGACATTTCAAAATGTATACATATATCAAAGCACGTTGTATACCAAAAATACGTATAATTTTTGTTAATTAAAAAATAAAATTAAAAAAGGCAATTTAGAACATTTCTTTTAACTGATGAATAACACTCCATCCTTCTAAGATAACACACTTTTGGTGGACGCAGGCTGTTTTAAATTTTAGGTGTTGCAGACAATGCTGAAAGCAATATTTTTGCTCCGTTTATACATATCTCTGGGTATCTGTGTGAGAATTTTTCCATATCTAGTATTTGAAATGTGCATATTTAATTTTATTACATACTTCCAAATGGCTTTCCAGAATAACTATAATAGTTTTCAAGTACAGTGTTTTCAACATTCTCACCAGAACCTGTTTTCATCTGACTTTAATTTTTGCCAGGCAAATGGCTATAAGATGATGTATTAATATTATTTTGAATTGCAGGTTTTTGATAACTAATGAGATAAGACATCTCTACATGTGCATTAGCCATTCTGGTTTTGCCTTTTGTGGAACCCCATTCATAGTTTCCTCAGCTTTCTGTTGAGATTACTATGTTTCTTTTGCTGATTTGTAGGCATAACATATACTCTAGATATTAATCCTTTTTTAGTCATATATATGAAAATTTCTTCTCTCACTCCATAACTATTTACTACTTAATAATTTTTTGGTTTTCTTTTTAACATTTATTTTATTTTTTAAAGTGGCACATAATAATTGTACATATTTATGGTTACATAGTGATGGTTTGATACATATAATGTATAGGGATCAGATCAGGGTAATTAGCGTATCCATCATCTCAAACGTCGATCATTTCTTTGTGCTGGGAATGTTCGACATCCTCCTAGCTATTTGAAACTATATCAGATATTATTGTTATCTATATTCATCCTACAGTGCTATAGAGCACCAGAACTTACTCCTCCTATCTAGCTGTAATTTCGTATCCTTTAACAAATCTATCCTTCCTTTTCCTCTACCTTTAGTATCCTCTATTCTACTTTTTACTTCTATGAGATCAACATTTTTAGCTTCCACATATGAGTGAGAACATGTGGTGTTTAACTTTCTGTTCCTTGCTTATTTCACGTAACATAATGTCCTCCAGCAGTGTCCATGTTGCTGTGAATGACAGGATTTTATTCTTTTTATGACTGAATAGTATTCCATTGTGTATATATATCACCTTTCCTTTACCCATCTGTTGTTGGACACCTAGGTTGATTTCCTATTTTAACTATTGTAAATTAGGCCGCAATAAGCATGGGGGTACAGATGTCTCTTCAATATATTGATTTTCTTTCCTCTGGATACATGCCCAGTAGTGGGATTGCTGAAGCATATGGTAGTTCTATTTGTAGAATTTGAGAAACCTCCATACTGTTCTTCACCATGACTTAACTAGTTTAAATTCCTATGAACAATGTATGAGTTTGATTTTCTCCATAACCTCACCAGCATTTGTTTTTTTGCTTTCTGATAATAGCCATCCTAACTGGTGTAAAATGACACTTCACTGTGATTTTCATTTTCATTTCCCTGATGATTAATGATGTTAAGCATTTTTTTTCATATATTTATTGGCCATACGGATGTCTTCTTTTGAGAAATGTCTATTCAGATGATTTGTCCATTTTTATTTAT
The DNA here is from genome assembly GCF_028885655.2 of Pongo abelii. Classification (NCBI taxonomy): domain Eukaryota; kingdom Metazoa; phylum Chordata; class Mammalia; order Primates; family Hominidae; genus Pongo; species Pongo abelii. The sequence continues at coordinate 52,912,920 of NC_071997.2, read as the reverse complement.
TTCGAGATGGAATTTTTCTCTTGTTGCCCAGGCTGGAGTACAGTGGCATGATCTCGGCTCACTGCAAGCTCAGCTTCCCAGGTTCAAGTGATTCTCCTGCCTCAGACTTCTGAGTACCTGGGATTACAGGTGCCCATCACCATGCTCGGCTAATTTTTTCTATTTTCTGCAGAGACAGGGTTTCGTCATGTTGGCCAGGCTAGTCTCAAACTCCTGACCTCAGGTGATCCACCCGCCTCAGCCCCCCAAATTTCTGGGATTACAGTCATGAGCCACAGCGACCAGCCCATTTGTCCATTTTTAAATTGGATTATTTGTTTTTTTGCTGTTGAGATGTTTGAGCTTCTTGTATATTCTGGATATTAACACAAATACTTTCTCCCATTTTGTAGATTGTCTTTTCACTCCGTGGATTGTTTCCTTTGCAGTGCAGAAGATTTTTAGCTTGATATAATCCCATTTGTTTATTTTTGCTTTTGTTCCCTGTGCTTTCGAGGTCTTATTCATAAAGCCTTTTTTCAGACCAATGTCCTGAAGCATTTCCCCTGTTTTGTCTTCTAGAAGTTTTATAGTTTCAGGTCATACATTTAGGTCTTTGATCCATTTTGACCCGATTTTTGTATAGGGTGAGAGGTGGGAGTCTGGTTTCATTCTCCTGCATATGGATAACCAGTTACCACCTAATTTTGACATTTTCAAATCCACTAAATGTTTCATTTTATGGTTTTTTTCTTTGCTCTTGAGGTTTTGTTCAAGAAATTATTTTCCTTCTCTATTGTATATTTTCTTCAAATGATTTTGAAATTTTACCTTTAATATTTTTATTTTTAATCTACCAGGAAATTATTTTTATTTACTCTTTCAGATACAATCTAATTTTAGTTTTCTCCATATTGAAAACAGCCTTCTTGATCTTGCCTATCAATCTCCTTCCTGCTGCCCTATATTGTCTTCTTTATCAAACAAGAAGTTTTATATATAAGAATATATTTTTGTATTCTCCAGACTGTTCTCTTGGTCTGTTTCTCTGTGACCCACTTCTACACTGTTTTAATTACCTTGGCTTTGCAATATGTTTTAACATATCACAACCTTTTTTGAGAATTTTTTTCTTCTCTTCTTGAATCTTTACTTTTTTATGTGCATTTTATAATCGTATTGTGTCATTCCACCTACCCACTCCCTCAAGTTTCAACTGGAGTTGTACTACATATTTGGATTAACTTGGGAAGAATAGATAGATTTTTAATATTAAATCCTCAGTCAAAAAACAAAATTACACAAATCTCAATTGGCTTTATTACAATTCTAGAAGTGGGTATCAGTTCATTTTGTAAAATAAAAAGTGTTTCAATGAATCCAGCAGAGGAATATGGCTTTATAGACAGAAAAAGGGCTGAAGAATGCAGAAACAAAGAACAAAAAGCAGATTGATTATTTCAAAGTTATAATACTTTCCTTGTAAGGCAGGAACAAGGAGAAAGAACAATAGAAAAATAACTGATTGGTTAACATCAGGTTACGTCAGGCTACTATATTTGTGTAAGAACCTAAGATGAGAGAATTTTGTTATCATACAGATTGATGATTTAAACTGGTCTAATTAGGAGATTGGCTATCTCTGGCTCCTGATTTCTCTGAAGGTCTGATAACAACTTAGTTTTCCTTAGAAACTTTAGCATGTGTAATTCCACTTTGATTTTTAGTTTGGTCTGTTGGTGCCTAGTACAGAAGCTTGATCCAAAACAATGGCCTTCTATAATTTTTAACACTCATTTCCACAAATCTGGCACATTTCTCCTTTATTTCAGTTCTCTTCTGTCCTTCAATAACACTTTATAATTTTCTCCGTAAAATTTCTCACATTTTTATTAGTCAATTGCTTTATACTTTGCATTTTTATTTTCGTAAATGCTATCTTCTTTTAGGTACATTTTCTAATCAGTAATTGCCAGTATAAAGATACTATTGATTTATTTATGTTGGTATTTTACTTATCATCATTTTATCTAGTGTATCCAATAGGCTGTTTATTCTCTTGAGTTTTCTGTATAAAGGATCATAATATATGCAAATTACAGTAGTTTTGTCTCTTATTTTCAAGTACTTAGACTATTTTGCACTTTGTTGGGGGTTTCACTGTATTAGTCAGAACTTCCAATATTATGCTTAACAGCAACGGTGATAATAAAATATTTGCTATGTTCCTAACTTTAACAAAATGTTTCTAAGGTTTCTTCATTATGGAGGTTTTTGAAAATATTTATGGTTTAAATGGTTCACTTTTAAATTTTTCAAAGACCTTTCATTTTTAAATTGAACCTAAGTGCTGAATTATTTTATATGCTTTTCCTACATATATTTAAGCTGTTCTTATGTTTCCGCCATCAATGTCACTGGTTATCTTGTAACCCAAGATTATTAACAGACTCTTCCTCTTCCCAAGACTACTAAAGAAATCTTGTCTTTGCCCATGCACTTATTGGGTCTTGTTGTCCATATAGGAACTAACAGGTGAGGAGAAGGATTTAAAGAAACTTGAGTGCTGCAACCAATTTTTAGAAAACTAAAAGGATCTTTTTCTCTCCTTAAAGATATAAATCAATGCAGAATTGAGAAATTGAGATAGCTAAGCCAGCATAGCCTGGAGAACTTGAAGTAAATTAGAGAAAATGGAAGAGAGACTGGGGGTAGATATACTATAATAAATAAGACTTCCAGAAAAAAATATTTTTAAGATTGGTGAATGTTACTAATGTCTTTTTCTGAGTAACTGAATAACATTATTCTTCAATTTCTCTGGTTCTTAGACTTGTGTATTTCTTTAGCATGGCCATCTGTGCTCAGATCGGGCCACAGAGTGGTGAACATTAGGTGATTTACACCTCAGCTTGGAAATCCTAAATTTTCATACTTGTGAAATTTGAGGAATAAAGAAAGCACAGGAATTATAACTTGCATATGTGGATTAACTAAAAAAGCCCAACAGTAGGAAGCTCTAGTCACCAGTTCCTTAAGTATGACTCTGTCCAATTACTTAGTTGTGACTATAAAGTGAGGTGATTGGCCGGGAGCTGTGGCTCATGCCTGTAATCCCAGCACTTTGGGAGGCTGAGGCGGGCGGATCACAAGTTCAGGAGATCGAGACCATCCTGGCTAACACGGTTAAACCCCGTCTCTACTAAAAATACAAAAACGTAGCCCGGCGTGGTGGCAGGCACCTGTAGTCCTAGCTACTTGGGAGGCTGAGGCAGGAGAATGGTGTGAAGCCGGAAGGCAGAGCTTGCAGTGAGCTGAGATTGTGTCACTGCACTCCAACCTGGGCGACAGAGCGAGACTCCGTCTCAAAAAAAAAAAAAAAAAGAGGTGATTAACTTAAATGATTTCTGAGGACTTGTTTGGTGCTGATGCTCTACAATCACCTGTCACTATTGGTCAGAAGGTGAAATAGTAGCAAAAGATGTCCACTCACTGTACTTAAAAGATAGTGCGTCCCCGGTGACAGTCGCTTAAAAATCAGCAACGTCCCATATCCCTAATCTTCAATTCAGAGCTGACTCTTTCTCCCATCTTCAGGTGCTCAGTGATCTCATACTATTCTACGACTGCTACAAACCCCCACTCGGTGCTCCCCGATTCTGCCCACCTAGATAGACCCACATTGCAGGCATCACACCATCCTTCCTCTAGCAAAGCTTATCTGTTGGTTGCCTCATTTGCAGAAGCAGTCTTCGGACCTTTAAAATGTGGAATTAATGTGGTCAGTCTTTTCCTTTGGAGGTAGTTACACATGCAATTTATTTATGCATTTTCTCCTAAGGCCAGTCTTATATTTGTTTTTGTTTTTGTTTTTGTTTTTGGAAACAGAGTCTTCCTCTGTCACCCAGGCTGGAGGACAGTGGGACAATCATGGCTGACTGTAACCTTGAATTCCTGCTTAACAGATCCCCCTCCTTTTCAGCTTCTTGAGTAGCTGGGACAACAGGCACACGCTACCATGCATGGCTGTTTAAAAAAAAAAAATTGTAGAGACAGGGTCTCGTCACCATGTTGCCCAGGCTGCACTAAAACTCCTGGCCTCAAGTGATCTTCCCACCTCAGCCTCCCAAAGCGCTGGGATTATAGACATGAGCTACTGTGCCTGACCTTTACCCACGCATAAGGTTTTAACTGAAATGTATAACATTAGTCAATAGAAAGAGGTACTGATAGAAATGTGTAGTTGGCCAGTCGTTCTTCTGCAGACTTTCCAATAACATACAGTCAATGTCTTTTTCCTTACTTGTAAAGTGAACTGTGTATGCTTTCATTCATATGTAAAATCTTCTTCTTGACCCTTCATAGTATGTATACTCTGTCTTTCCTAACCACATCCAGTTATTCTCATTTTTCACTCATTCATTTAGCAAGTATTTATTGAGTACTTTGTGTGTCAGAAATTATGACAGGCACCTGTTAGGTATTAGATTGTGTTTAAATGCAAAATCAAACAAAACTTGGAGTAAGAAAAATATTCCTCAACCAGGTTTGAGAGATCCCTATTTAAAAATTATTCCAGGATAGGGGCTAAAGTCTACCCATTATAGATGAAACCTTTGGTAATATAGGTGTTCCACACCCAGCTTAAATAATACTCTTGACCTTCATTCACAGAACAAAATATTCAGCTGGATGCTTGTCACAATTCTAATGTCCCTGCAAAGATGAGATGCATGAATCACACAGCAATCTCTTCAAAAAGGTAAGAAAACAAGAGTATGTTTTATCCTGATGGATTTTACTAGCTTAAATCCAATCACTTTTATTCTTTCATCTTCCTTTCCAAGAAATGAGTTCCTTTTTTTCTCCTTTCAAAAACTAGCTGGCTGCTTAACACCCCATATACAGCTAGTATTAAACTTTATCTCTTTGCAATTAGTGTTTGTGCACAGAGCAATTAATTAGATTACAGTATTGGTCATGTTTGTATCTCACAAGAAACTAAAGGACCAAAATGCTGATGTCTAGAGAAAGAATCACTTCAATGACTTTGATTAATCTCCTACAAAACATTCTCAAGCCCTCCAACAGACGTAACACTTTATCCCTTGCTTCCCGTTTGCATTTTATAGTTGGAGTTGGGAACAGACAGGCTTCATATGTGTGTAATTTCTTCTGAGCAGAGGGACTAGTGTAATAATTTGGACTGAACTCTCCAGTTTATGGTTTCAGAACTTTCTCCAAACACATCAGTCTGGTCACATACCACCATTAAAATATGATGTGTATACAAGAATTGGAGCACTTGCTAGCAGACATATAACATTAATATTTAAGATTAATTGAACATTTACTGTATGTCAAGAACTACGCTATGTAGTTTGCATGTATTATCTCACCATAGTAATACAATTAGGTAGGTATAGTTATTATTTCTTTTAGGTAGTTGTGGAAATTAGGTGCAGAGGGGCAAAGCAATTTAGCTAGACTCTCAGCTAGGAAGTAGCAGAGCTGGAGTTCAAAATCAAGCAGACTGACTCCAGAGCTCATGTTCTTGACAAACTTTTTTACTGACTTCCAATACACCACCAAACAGGCCTGCAGTACCACATTAGCTAATGTGGTCCCAAGAGCTCAACTCAAGGAAGCAGAGAGAATGGCCAAGGGACTCTGACAGAAACATGCAGGTCTGTCTTCTTCCTGGGATCATGAGGAAAAGGGCAGCATTGCTCTGAGGCCTGCCCATAGAGCCCAGCATGGCAGGTCCTTCAGTCTTGTCAGGGATTGGGGTGTGTGTGTTTGGGGGTAAGAGGGGAGAAGTGCACAAAGAGAAACTGTAGAATTCTTGGAAGGGAACTCTCCTCACATGACCACAGGGAGATGGGCAAGACCCGGTTTGAGAACCAAATGCAGTGCTTGTTCAGGGTCTCTCTCACATGGGGATTGAGAGGTTATGATGACAACAAGGCCTTCCTAGGTGTGCTCTTTGCTGGGGGATGGGGCATCCTTCTGTGCTGTTAGTCATTTTTCCTAACTCACTCACCTAAGGTGCAGGCATCATTTTTCCTTTCTAGAGGTCTTTCCTTCTGCTTCAAGCCCTCTAGACTCAGCCACACCTGTCTTCCTCACTATTGTGAGATGTCTCCAGACTCTAACCACCAGTATTTCAGACCCAAGGGATCTCAGACTTGTCATTCTCTTTAGTACTGCAGCATTCCCCAGAGGAGAGAACCAGAAATCCTGTAGAAAATGGAGAAGTAGAAGGTATCTCATAGAAGTGATAGCTAGGAGTTCTTGCCACACAAACAGGACTGTTGGCATAGAAGTTCTCATTATGTTGGATCCACATATATTTTAGGTCCATGGTGTCTGGAGGCTACCGTAAACAGCCTCTCAGGAAGAATATGCATGGGCCTAATTGTGCACAATTTTAAACAGCAATAAAAAAAATTCTCTGGGGTGGAGGGTGGGGTACAGTGCATCGTTATATTGAGGATCCAGTGGTGATAAGGCTCAGAGAATAGAGCTGGAGTAGGATGTCCATACCACATCCTAAAAAAGAGTTTCAAATTCTTTCCCTGAGAAAGGCTGCACTGTGTTTCCCCCAGACACTTCATTTACTTTCTGATACCCAGGTATGTGAACACTGGTGGTAGTGCCATGAAGTCATCATTTATGGGTAGACTTCTTGTACTGATCCTTTAATGCACAAAGGTTATAATAGGCTCAAAGGCACATTTTGGAAAATGGAAATGAATTAGGGCTTTTTCTTCTAGCCTCACTATGAACCTCAGAGAAAAACAAAAGGATGAATCACTTCCCTAAGTTACTATTTGGGAGTAATAGGTGCACCTTCTCTCTCTAGGGCTCTCCTTCCCTCTTGTTTTCTCTCTTCTTCTTCCCCTCTTTTTCTTCTGACCTTCAATGGTGATTGTGATTTTTATTTAATAAGTTGGCCCCACCATTCTTATAGTCTATTTATTCCTTGACTTATTTGACTTAAAAAATTGTTAATAGATTTATTGAGATATAATTTATGCAGTTTACAACTTATTCATTTAAAGTAAATAATTCAATAGTTTCCACATAGTTGCAGAGCTGTACAACCATTACCACTATCAATATTAGAACATTTCATCACAACCAAATGGAATCCTGTCTCCATTAGCAGTCACTTATTTCTCCTCATCTTTATCCAGCCATAAGCAATCACTAAGCTACTTGTCTGTTCCTATGCATTTGCCCAGTTAAGATCTTTCATAAAAATTGAATCTTACAATATATGGTCTTTGCGACAGGCTTTTATTTACTCAGCATAATAAGATCCATTCAAGTTTTAAGATATATCCATATTTCATTCATTTTTATGGTGTAATAATATTCTCTTTAATGTCTTTTATGGATAGAGCACATTTGATTTATTTATTAAACATGTGGCAGAAATTTGAGTTCTTTACACATTTTTGCTACTATGGATAATGCTACTATGAATATCCACGCACAAGTTTTTGTATGGACCTACGTTTTCATTTCTTTAGTGTATATACATAGGAGTGAAATTGCTGGGTCCTGTGATAACTCCATGTTTAACCTTTTGAGGAACTGTGAAACTATTTTCCCAATTCACTTTACCATTTTAAATTCCCATCAGCAATTCATAAGGATTCTAATATCTCTACGTTTTACCACCACATGTTAGATCTGTCTTTTTAATTATAGCCATGTATTTTCACTGATGATGTCTTTTCAAGTACAAAAGATTTTAATTTTTGTAAAGTCCAATTTATCTGTCACTTGTGCATTTTTTGGTGTTTTATCTGAGACGATTACTCCCAAGTTTTCCTAAAAGAGTTTCATAATTTTAGGTTTTACATTTAAGTTTATGAGTATTTTTGTGTTTGGTGTAAGGAAGGTGTCCAAATTCATTCTTTTGTATGTGGATAGATATCAGGATGTCCCAGCACCATTTATTGAAAATATAATTATTTCCCCATTGAATTGTATTGACACCTTTGTTAAAATCCAATTAACCATATATGTAATGGTTTATTTCTGGAATCCCAGTTCTGTTTCAATGATCTATGTGTCTCTTCTTATGCCTGTACCACACTACTTTTGCAGCAAGTTTTGAAACTGGAAGGAGTGAGTCCTCCAGCTTTTCTCTTATTCAAAACTGTTTTGGCTATTCTGATATCCCAGCATTTCCACATGAATTTTAGGATTTACTTATCAATTTCTTCTGAAATGGAAACTAAGACTGTTGAATCTGTAGATCAGTTTGAATAAATTGGCATCTTAAAATATTAGGGGTTTCAATCCATAAGCACAGGCTTTCTTTCCACTCATTTAAATCTTCTTTAATATTTTCAACAAGTTTTTATAGTTTTCAGAGTATAAGTTTTAGGTTTCTTTTGTTAAATTTATTCCTAAACATTTTATTGTGTTTAATATAATTATAAATTGAATTGTTTTCTTAATTTTATTTTGGATTTTTCATCTCTAGTATAAAGAAATACAACTGATATTTGTATATCCCGTAAACTTGCTAAATTCATTTATTATCCCTAATAGTTCTCTTGTGAATTTCATAAGATTTTTCTATATATGAGATCATATCACTTGTATATACAGACAATTTTACTTCTTTTCAAATTTGAATACTATTTTTTTCTATCTAATTGCCCTTATTAGAACCTTCACTAGTATGCTAAATGGAATTGAAAAAAGCAGACATTCATGTCTTGTTCCTGATCTTAAGGGGAAAGCATTCGGTCTCTGATCTTTAAGTATTATGTTACATGTAGAGTTTCCATAGATACCCTTTATTATGATGAAAAAGCTACCTTCTATTCCTGGTTTGTTGAGTGTTGTTGTGGTGGTGGTTTTATCAATAATGGGCATTGGGTTTGTAAAATGCTCTTCCTGCATCTTTTGGGATATTTATGTGGCTATTGTTCTTTGTTCTACTGATGTGGTGCATTCCATCAAATGATTTTCACAGGTTAAACAAATCTTGCATTATTGGGGTAAATCCGAATTGATTATGACATATGTTTCTTTTTATATGTTTAGATTCAGTTTGTTACTATTTTATTGAGGACTTTTGCATCATCATTCATAACAGGTAGTGGTCTGTAGTTTTATTTTCTTGTAATATCTTTGTGTGAATTTAGTATCAGGGTAACATTGGCCTCATAGATTGGGTTGGGTTATTTGATTTCTTGCGTGGACTCTCCTCAGCCAGAATATAAGCTCATTTGAGTAAAATCAAACCCAAAGACTTACAAACTAGTAACTCGATAAAAGTGGGATGAACTGAATTGATTTGCTGGACTCCTTTCATCGGAGTGTTCTACCAACTCATAAGGAAATGGCCTATTTTCTTTCTTTCTTTCTCAAATTCTACCTGGTTTCTCACTCCAAAATTTATGAAACAATGAATATCCCTTATTTCGTATATTTGGTTGGAAATAAAGCAGGCCGATCATTTGTTTTGCCTTTATTCAAATTCCAGCCCATCTGCAAATTTATCAAGGCTTATAAAAGTCTTAACTTTTGACAAATATTTTGACTTTTTTATGATTTTATGTTAGTACATTAATATAGTAAGTATTCAAAAATGAATGAAAAAACATTGGAATAAACACATTTATCAATATGGACATAATTTTAACAGATGAAATTTGTTAATTTTTAAATTAAATATCTACATACTAAATGAAAAATTCTGCAGCATTACAAACAAGATTAGAGTAAAATATGATTGTTGCCCATTCAAAAATATTTCTTGGTCACCTAACGTGCTTAAACAAATAAAAGATAAATGTTAGGTTGAAGTTATTTGTCTATATAGGGACATGAGATAATTATTATGATATGTTTTTTTAAAAAAAATTCTACCAAATATAAATACTTTGATTGTATTGATTTTAAAATGGATAGATAGAAATGATACGCAAACATACATAATGCATGCATATATAATGCATATATACACACATGTATTGTCATGTCCAGATATTGGACTTAAGAGTGATGATTTAGTTATTTTTCTTCATCATTGTTCTTCCCGGTGCTATCATTCAAATGTAATCCAGTCACAAAGGTGAAAACAGTAGAATTTAGGTGGGGAAAAGAAAAAAGAAGAAAAAAATACATTTTATATTGAATATGCATTGACTTGTTCTTACTCCAGGGTGGCTATTACTCCACTGTTTAAAGCTTACCAGGTTCCAGTTCACTTTGAGTTAAGAAACATTGATTGATGTTGTTGGTTTCCAAGCACTGGCTCCACTCTCTGACATGAAGAAATGCATATATCATTATTATGTGCTTTTATCATTAAGGTGCTCACTATTGGATGGGAAGATGTGTACCCTATATCCTACAAGAAATTGTGAAGGCCTAAGGAATATTCTAAAGTGAGGTTTATCAAACTATGGCTTACAGCCAAATCTAGCCTGCTGCCTGTTTTTATAAATACAATTTTATTGGAGCAAAGTCATCCTCATTCATTTTATTCTCTACAGCTGCTTTCTTGCTACAACAGAGTGGATTAGTCATGGTAGAAATTGTATGTCCTGCAAAGCCTAAAATGTTTACGTTCTGGCCATTTACAGAACAAGTTACCAACCCCTTTTCCAAGAAGTCTACTACTTCTTCATATTCATCTGAAGGAATAAAGAAAATGCTAACCTCTTTGTTTAAACTATGCTAATATCAACTGAGCTACTACTGAAATACAGAGCTAATAGTCACTTAGAAATTAGGAAACATTTCCTGGTGACTGCTGAGGCTAGTACTAAAGATAAGGAAAGGACTCTATTCAGTAAACACAAGAGATCCTTCTCCAAGTAGAGAGGAAGACCCAGGTAAAAGTAGATGTAGAGATTAACAAACATACTACTCACCTCTCTGGATCAAGACAAAAATTATGTGGACATTTTTCAAAGCCCGTTATACATTGGCAGAAGAGTTCTGCTTCATGCAGTCCAGACTTCAGAGATCCAGACTTCTTGCACCTGTTGCTCCCTCCTCCAGGTCCTCAGCACTCTACTGATTCAGCTGGCAGAAAGGAAAGAGTATGAGTGCATTACCTAAGGATGGCTCACATTATGCCCATTCATTTCATTGGCCAAACACACCTGATTGCAGGGGAGCTAGAACATGAAGGCTAGAACTCTGTCATATTGCCATATTTCTTCACCTTTCTTTTCAGTCTCATTCTGAAGACCTTAGGACTCAAGCTAAAGCCACATTTTTACTGCCTCCTCTGAATATCTTCATCCACAGCAACCTCCTCTCCCCTTACTTATTGTAAACTTAATGCAGGTAATTTATTAAAAAAAAAAAAAAGCAGTGACTGAGCTGCCTCTATATATTAGGGAAGTAAGACAAATCACCAAAAATGAGAATTAGTTTTTTATGTTTCAAACAAATTGATGATTGTCTTATGGTAGTATACATAACAACCCTATCCTCCCATTTTTTCCCAGGAATTTCTGGAAGGTAAGAATAAAACACAGTGGACACTAAAACTTTTCTGCCCACAAAAGTAAGAGGCATTTGAGAATTGTTCACTATATCTTATGAGGCATAGGAGAAGAGAATCCTGGAAAAAGCAAGAAGCAGGAAGATAAGAGGCAAAGAAGAAGAGAGCCCCACCCACTGGGGCAAGCTGGGGCCCCAGGTATTTGTTGGGGAATTTCAGGCAATTGTGTTGTTTGACATTGATCTTGATTTATTTTTCTTCCCTGCCCTAGCACTACCTCTCAGTATCTTCATATCCTTCAGTAAGTATTTATCAGATAAACATTTTCTGAGTGATATATTTTTAGTCAATGAAGGGAGAAAGAGTAGCCTACTGTGATGAAAATCGAGCCAGTCTTGGGAGCTGAGGGCCAAAATCAGGAGATGACAACTGCAGAGACCAGGCAGCTTCATCAATGGCTGATGCAAAGAAAATCACCCTTCCTTTTGCCCATCTCAAGCATCTTTGCGGAGCACACAGCAGACTTCTCATAGTACCTACCTTTACATTTCAATTTTTTTTTTCTTTTTTTACCAAGATCTTGAAGAAAATGGCAGTCTCAGAAAGTGGAAGACTTGTGACAAGGGTTCCTGCTGTGATCTGTGTTAGCTTTCCATGGGACTCACCCCACATACCAAATGGCCCTTGGAGGGCATAACTGGAGACTTGGAGTTTATTGTACTTCTAACCAAGTCCTAGGCACAGGGCGTATTATAGCTTCTTCCTAGTACTTAATGATGTTGCTCTAAAAAAAATTCTACTTTGCCATAATGTAAAGCCCAGGGTTGAGAAGAGTCTACCTGAAAGACAGAAAGTAAAGTTCTGCCTCTTTGCTGCTGCTGAACTCTTGCATTCAAAGTAGGAGACAGCCTTACAGATGTTGGAATCCGCCGGCAAGACCTACAGACCAGGCCATGTGTGAGATGATCACAGGCTTTGCACAGAGGAACTGTGAGTGTGGATCAGAATCTAGAGCAGAAAGGGAGGTCAGCTTAGGCCTATGGTAGCCTTTTTCAGATGAAAGACTGCTAGCCTGACGAGTCCATAAGAACAGGAACAACATGAAAGTACTGAGGGCCCAAATCACCAATTTTGTTCTCTGGGAATAATGAAGACACCCTAAAGTATCGAAAGTCTAGGCAAGTTATAACAGTTAAAGAATTACAATTCTATTAAAACACACCAAAGACTAACCGTGTGTTTAACTTGAATGTAACTTTTCTTCATGGATTCTAAAAGTACCCTAGGCTCTTAGAGTATCTCAAGGTCATAATTGTAGATAATACTATAATGTTTTTGGCTACTGTTATTAAGTAATCATAACTACCTTTGTTAAGTACTTACTATTGTATTTTCCAGAAACCATCTTAAAGGGTGTAGATGTTTTACCTTATTTAATAATCCCATCAACTTTTTGAGTTAGATATTAATGAGATTATTCCCATTTTTCAGAACAATAACTAAGGCTTAAAGAGGTCAAGCAACTTTGTAGGCAAAACCAGGATTTGTTCCAATGTCTGATGACTCCAAAACAATTGCTCTTAACTAGTCTATCACCTCTTACGTAGGGCATTGGCTCCAAATGCAAGAATCTTAAAGTTCATCCACAGAGACAAGACTCACATAGAAACCAATACATATGAAAGTAATTTGGGGCTGAGTTGTGTGAAATTTATTGGTTCTATAGCAGCTGAGAGAAGAAATAAATGTGTTAGCTGAAGAAGGCTAGAAATAGTTTATGAAAAAGTTGGATATAAGCTGGCAGCTAACAATTGGCTAGGAGTTCTGTTTGCTGAGTGTCTGATGAGTGTCTTTGACAGTAACTCCTTTATAGATGCTTTCTTATGATGTAACATTTAATTTTGATGAAGGTCCTGTGAAATAAGCAGAGCAGATTTTATGATCTTAGTGTTACACAGACAAGAAGCACAAGGACAGGAAGGGACATTGACTGTCTCTGGCTACCCTAGTGAGTTAGAGAGCAGAGACAAGGTGCAGGTCTTTGGAGTCAACCTCACCTAGTTCCTGTCACCACTGTGTTTGCACACACACACACACACACACACACACAAATGCACATGAGCACATATACACAAACACACACATTCTCAGAGCAGTACATGCATGGGAAATCCTACATTTCAGTCCTAGAGTCCCACAAACCACAAGGCTTTAAACAGACATAGAAATCATCCCAGCAGACATATGATCCCCAACTGTGCCACTACTGAGCATTTGAAGTCCCTGCCTGTAGTCTTTTTATTTATAAAAATTACAGTGATCACATCATTGGAGATGAAAGGACAACTGTGATCACAGAAACTAATTAGGGAACAATTAATAATTCAAAACTGTAATAAAGCTGTTTTATAGGCAAGAGCTATCCTGGAAATGATCCCCCAGTCCAAGATTACCCTCCTAAAGGAGATGTCTTCAAAGGAACTAAGATAATTGTCATCAACAAGGGCTGGAAGACTCTGCTTGAGAAGTTTCCTAGCAGTAAATGAATAGTCTCTTAGGTGATATAGACTGTGGGGGGCTGCCACATTTGTTTCATTGTCTTGCCATTGTCTTATGGAGACACTGACCTGGCTTTGCATTATCTAGGTATCTTTAATAGTGGTGCTCCATTTTTATACATCCGTATATATATGCTATTTTAGCAAGAAACCATTTGGAAAGAATTTTTCCTGAATACTTTCTCACATCAGTTACTTATGGGAAAGTGGATTGGATTTTGCATTGTCAATTTTCCAAAACTCTCATATTATAAAATACTCTTAGCCCAGATATTTCTTTCCAAATGATACATTTGTTGGTTGATCTGACTAGTAAAGAGAGAGGTTAGGTGTGGGGACTCAGGCTATCTTGAAACACACAGAGCATATTCTCATCCACTTCTATGACAATGTTTTTCAAGGTACTTTTATTTCCATTGCTTCATTCAATTCTCATGGTCCCTTGAGAGGCTGGGAGGGAAGACACATTTATTGTCGTTTGCAAATGGGAACTGGGGCTAAAATAGGTTCAGGACTTACTCAGAGTAAAATTAAGTGAAATGGTGAAGCTGAACTTGAACTTGGTGTTTGTCTCCTGGTCAAACGTCCTTTCCACCTTACCAACCTCAGCTCGCCCATTTCCCTGTGGCGTTCACTAGTAAGGCATTACTCTTATGGTTTGGGAGAGAAGTTTCCAAGTTTCTATGCCTGGTTATTTCCCTGCAAGTATCCTCTATCTCTCTTAACATCTTTCATCACAGGCTTTGGGATATTTTCCCATGCTAGGAATAAGAGGAGCAGTGTAGAGGATAAACAGGATTTGGTGCTGCCCTGTCCCACCCTCAAATTTCAAATCCCCAGTATATTTAGGCTTTTCCATGTTTCACATTCCCCTGCCAAACCTGATCACAAAGCAGGATCTAACATCAGCCACTCCTTAGTGGAAGAGTAAGTTATTCCCCTTCTCAGAAATATTCACATTCTAAAGCAGATTCCTCACATAGGAAGATGTGACTTTGTCTAAAGAGTCAAGAAATACCAGCCATTAGTCAGTCATGTTATGCTTTGGCCTATGTATTAAAGATGAGAAATGTGCATGGATAATTTTTCCTAAAATTACACTATACATGAGGAAATCCAAGTTCAAAGAGTCTACGTAACTTGCCCAAGGTTATGAAGCTGGTAATAAGAGCTTGTAAAAGTAAGTTTAGAAGATAAAGGTAAATAAGGTGCATACCTAGGTGCAGCAGACACTGTGGGTTCCATACTCAACATCCATTTATACTTTCTTCAAAAAAAATAGAACAAAGTAAAACAAAACAGACAAAAAAACAGATCCACAATTTTTTTCTGGCATGTAACCTTCTCCATGTTGCCAGGAGTTTCAAGGGAGACTGACCTCATTCAGAATTCTGTTCAATCGAATCTGTTGGTTCTTCCCTTTTTAGTGATTGGTGCAGGATTAGGGATGTAATATACAATAGGATTTTGTCTGATGATGTTCCTGGGAAAGTCTTTTGGGTATAGGGAGGTGGGAGTTTCTCAAAGAGTTTTTTTCTCACTCTTAAAGGAAGATAACAAGAAGAGTTTTGTTTTCTTTTCTTCTTCTTCTTACCTATGGCCATTGTTATATCTGGTCAGGATGCCTGGAACAATGGGAATTATCTTGTTAACAGCCTAAAGGAAAAATCAGCATTTAAGAAGGAAAGAGCCTTCAGAACTACAGAGAAGAGGAAAGTGATCCTTGAACAGTGTGTACCTGAGGCTGACATCTTTTGGATTTCTTGTTACAGGAGAGAGAAAATTTTCTTGTTGCTTAAGCCAATTGAGTCCATGCATTCAGTCCCTGAAAATGAAGCCCTCTTAAACAGTGTCCTGCTCTTTTATAAAATTCTTTTGATGGCAAGACATAACATAATGACTCTTGGATAGATGAAAGGCAGACTATTTTGTTGCTTGCAGCTCTGAATGAGAGAAGGCTGCCAGGCAGGGCCACGTAGGGGCACCCACCTGGAGGCAGGGTAGCAGCTTGTTGGAGTATGCATGACAAGCAGGGTGTGGTTAGGTTTCACAGGCTCCCTTTGGATTGGCTAATTTGAGTAATTTCTGGGGCATAAGTGCTGTCCTAGTTGTCTGGTACCAGGCTCCAGGGCATGAGGGCTGAGGCATAGTGGCCCTGGAGTGGGAGGTGTGTGAGAATCCATAAGAAAGGTGGTTTGGGTGTGGACCTAATCAGCTGCTCAAGAAGGGAACTTGACTAATCTTTAGCCAGTACTTCAACACAGGCTAGTGAGTCAAGACAGGACAGTTAAAAATAAAAATAAATATTACATCCAGTCAATCAAAAGGAGAAGCAGCTGCCATTGTTTGCTATTAGCCTCTGGATAAGCTTCCCAGGAAACTCCGAGCATTTCTTTTCTATGCCCCCAGGAACTGTGGGGAGTCCCAGTAGGTCCCTGAAGGTCACAGGCCCAGAGTGCACACACACCCACTACACACTACACACACACACATACACACACTACACATGTGTCAGTCACTTTTCAAGAAATAATCTTGAATGGTTCATGCCCAGAAGCCACCACTTCCTGTCCATTCCTAAGCATAGCAGGAGGCAGCATGAAGCGAAACCGTATTTAACACTACCAGAAATGAAGATGCAACCTGTGACCGCAGTGCCTCCAAATAAAGAAATAGGGCCAGGTTCGGCAGAGTCTGGTATTTCTGATAAAACGGAGCTACATAAATCCACCACCCTTCAATAAGTCTCAAATCCCCGGCTTTCTGAAGCTGCTTTACAAAGCTATCTTCTGAAACGCAAAGGATGGTCTCATTTTTATTGGAAGATTAAGATAAGAGATAAGTTCAAAACCTCCTAAAATCTCCCCCAGGTGCAGACACATACGAGAGAGAGTGTATCAAAAAAGAAGGGCACTGAACTATGAGAAACAGGAATAGGTGTATCAATGGGGGAAAATTCAAGGTTGATTTATCCCCAAAGCTTCCTAAGGCTCAGATCTTATAGGCGATGGGATTACCTTTCAAACCATTTTAAAGATGTATTCTCTTAGAATGATTGTTCAAATTCGGCCTGCCTGAAAGCAAAGAGAGAGACGAGAAAGGCTGCAAACTGTCTACAGGGATACCAAGAGTTCGTACAAAAATAAGAATGTCATTATCTTCATTGTTTGCTTCAAATAGCATTTCGGGATTTGTGTGTGCTGCTGGGATGGACCCTATATGCTAAACATTAAGGCAATTAAGCTCCTTTCTCCAAGTGGCTTATAAAACAAGATAGTCACTGTCCCAGGTAAAATCAATCAGGAAAAATGTATTGAATGCAGTGTCCCCAGTGCATTGTGAAATGATAGCAATGGAACAATGCTGCCCAGCACACTCTGTGGCCAGGTCACTGTGGGGATGGGGGATCAGTAGTTACAGCAGCATCACCTTCTCCATCCAGGCAGCCTCCCCAGAATCTCAGGTTGCCCTCTGGGTTCTTTCATTGCACCTTGTTCTTGTTTCATCACAACACTTATCATACTGCTGACCATTGTCTCTTGGCTTCTCTGCAGGCACTCAGTAAAGTGTCCTGAACCAGTGGCATTTTGGGGAGGTGTGTCTCTCTGCCAACCTTTGATCATCATATTTTTGTGACCTGCATGTGTGGGAATGTGGGTGTGTGAAATGTGTAGAGATACCAGTACCTAACTTTGTATAAGAGTCAATTCAAGAGGGTTTAGAGTCAGTGTATGACTAGAGGTGGACATTTATGATGATAAAACGGAATAAAGCTGTTGGGTTTTTGTAGAGACTAAACACAGGAACTTGGTTACATCAGCATTTATTCGTTCTTTCATTAGTTCATCACCCATTCATTCATCACTTATTGAGCATGTATTGAGCGTGATTTTACCTTAGTGGACTACGAAATCTATCAATGTCTGCCTTGACATTGAACAAATAATAATGAAGGCATTGAGGAATGTGAAAAGGAAAAAATAACTAAAGCGCTAAGGGAACATCATATTCATGAATGCAGAATATCACTAAACAAACAAGCAAAAAAAAAGTACCAGACATCTAGAGATAAGAGTAGAGGATTGGAAGAAAAATATTCAAAAGTAATAGCAGGTTCTAAACATTTTAGGAAGCAGTCAAGACTGTTTGGGCTCGTTTTAAAAGAAGATATAAATTCCTAGAATCCACTCTTTATACAACCTTGGTTTTTTTTAATCTATTTTCTTTCTCTTTTAAATTCAGGAAAAGTTACGAAGGAATATTTCAGGAGCCCCTTAAATACTTGTCTTTCTTGGGCCATAGGAATGGGCTAGTCATTTATAACATGATTTTTAAATTGAGGTACAAAAATTAGACATGTTTGACGCTGGTTAGGAGTTTTCTAAAATGACTCTCACATAGATCTCTGTAAAATAAATGAACAAGCTTTAATACAGCTCAGTTATATGAAAAGCTGTACACTATAAGAGATCTAGAAAACTAGAGCTTCAAGTTGTGTTTTTAAAAAGTTCTTGAACTTAATTGAAAAACCAAGTGTAGAATACAAAATTGCAACAAGGTCCATGGTGATCCTATGACATCATGATCTCAAAGGCCTTCATGGAGAGGTACAGGCATAATCAATTGAGGGGTCTCCTAACCACAGAGGGGGGAGGCTGGTCTCCTAGAGGAGAAGAGCATTGGATCTGGTGGCCTGGGCTCCCATCTGGCTCAAGAAGATATTAACTGTGTAATTTCAACACAACAACTTCTCTTCTTGGACCTTGGTTTTCTAGATGATAAAATGCCTGTAATAACAGCTATCCTGCATACCTCTCCAGGGAATTTCACATGATTCTTATACTTGGGTCAGGACATCAATTTCAGGGAAGAAATATAACTCTACTATCTTTGGTAGCCTGTCTTAGATTCAGTCATTTTCAGAGACATTGTCTAATGCATAACATGTATGGAATACTTTTAAAAAGTAATGCTAGTGCCGGTATTTTATATTATTGGTGTTTCTTAGATGGAGAAGAGTGATGATAAATCTTACTTGAGTATTATTTTGCCTGAAGCATAAACTTTGGAATTAAATCAGTTGCCATAACCCTTGGATCCAAGAGGTATAATGGCTAAATTTCTTCAGAATTGATGGCAGACTAACAATTGATATTTGCTCAGGAATATAGGATTGAGCCTGAATACTGGTCTTCATTCTCCTGTTCACCTGTGAGACTAAGGCAATTGAAAAATGAAAGCAAAATTTAATTTCATTAGATATCCAACATACTTAAGCTCAACTGGTTTCAACTTTATGGTCATAACAAAGGATTCTGCTATTGCCTTGGGGCTGCTGATCATTTGTCAAGGCTACCAGGTCTCAACAGGCACCAAAAGATAATGCTAAAAGGGACACTAGGTGGCATTATATAGAAGTAGCAGGGAAAGGACTCCTGCACCTCATATCAAAAATCTCCTCCTCACTAGTCTGTAAATGGCCTCAAAGTGGTTAAAGTATTTTCTCCTGCTAATATGTGCGCATATCACCTGGATGCAGAAGGGGCAGGGGGATGGCAAGCTGTCTCCCTGCCATTAACATTCACACAATTCTGATTGGCACAATGTCTAGCCATCTCCTTGGAAAGACTCTGCGAAATCAGAAGACTAGTAGGCAAGGGTAGGGTGTGGAGGAATGAGTCTATGTCACAATGATGCCCTGGGCTTGGGGTTGGGGGGGTGAGGGAAGAAAGGCCTAAGGAAACCACTTCTTGGGAGCCCAGGCAGCAGTATGAAAGAGAGAAGAGTTAGAAGGGAAGCAAAGTAAAAAATCTCCATCAGAATGTTATGGGGGCTGATAGGCCCACTCTATATCTTCTTAAATTAGATCCAGAGTAGGCCTTAAAAGATCCCTCATTGTTCAGAAGAGAGCACAATATACAAATACCTCATAAAAGGTTAAGGTGGAAGACAATGATACAGGGAGAAAAATGTAAGGCTGTAGGATCTCAGAGAAGGGAAGGAGAGGAAGCATGTTTTCAAGGAGCAAAGGAGAGAGAGCATCTGGGAAGACTGTGGAAGAGCATATAGAAGTATAAGAAGGAGTTTGTAAGCTAGAGAAGAAAGTTTAAGGCAGTAGAATTGTGAAATGGCTAAGATATTCTTAACAGATTGTCAAGTTTCAAAACTGGCTCCTCGTCTTGCTAGACATATGAATTTGGGGATCATATATCGGCAGCTTAATTTCCTCTTTTATAAGATGAGTATTCACATTTGCTATTGCAGAGATGATTTTAAGGACTAGGATGTATTAAAGGCTGGTAGTGTGTTAGCTTTCATAATGTTGATCATGATGATGATGAGGATGATAACGAAAAGCACTATTCAATGAGGCATCCACGAAGGTAGAGTGTGGTTTGAGTATAGCATGTTAGGAAGATAGAAAAGGGAGAAGAGGTTGGAAAGAAAGTCCTATTACAATAGGCCTGTCCTAGTTTTCTGGGGCTGCCAAAACAAATTATCACAAATTGGATGTCTTAAAACACATAAATTGATTCTCTCACAGTTCTGGAGACTAGAAGTCTGAAATCAAAGTGTGGCAGGGCCAAGCTCCCTCCAGAGGCTCAAGGGATGTTTCTGACCCTTGCCTTTTCCTACCACTTTGTGCTTGCTGATAATTCCTTGGCTTGTGACAGCATAATTTTAATCTCTGCCTCTGTCTTCACATGGCATTGTTCCCTCTGGGTGTCTGTGTCTATGTGTCCAAACTTTCTCTTCTTATAAGCACACTAGTTATGATGAGCTTACCGCCTACCTTAATCCAGAATGAACTCATCTTAACTTGTTTACATATGCAAAGACCCTATTTCCAAATAAGGTCACAATAACAGGTTTTGGGTGGGTATGAAATTTGGAAGGATGCTGTTCAACCCAGTACAGTGCCTGAATGTTCAGTTAAACAGTTAGGGCCTCAAATAGCAGGTACACTGCTACCTGCCTTGTATCCTTTTCCTGAGCACAATTGTTCTGTTCCTAGAAACAACATAGATGGGCATCATGCTTACTATCTCAACCCTGGGAACAAGTATGTGGATATTTACCTGCCAGCTGTAAATAACTCTAATGTGGAAGGGAATGATGTAGAATACAAATTGCTTGTCTAACTTGTGATCAGGTGGCAGGGAACAGAAAAGTGTGAGCAGAGGGATCATTAATGAGTAACGCTTGCCTTGGGAAGCCTGGACATAGGCCACATTTACCTATGGTGGCATCCCCTACATTTGGCAGATATTTCATCTGCACACCTACACTGGTGTGCAGTGGGCCCTGAACTTCTGACGGGATGCCCAGCATCTGTCCTGATTACCATTCCCCCCAAGGTTCTGGATCTCTGCTATCCTCACAAATTCCAGGCCCTTCACTGGTAGCAGCATGAGGCATTTCCTTCCTGGAGGATGTCTCTGTGTTCTGATGAGAGACACTTAGAGATCTCAAAGTCTTCAGCTAAAGTATCTTATTGGCAAAATAGGGATTTGGGGAAGCGTTTTACCCATGCTGCCTTCCAAATTCCCTTCAAATGAGTCCACAATCTGGCTACTTGCTTTTCTTATCTACAAGAATGGCTTTGACGTAGACATCACTCTTCTCTTAGTGCTTCCATTCTAGCAAAGTGAATCACTCCTGCAATTTGCCCCAGCAGGGTGGGTGCCTCCAAGGCCCAAAAAAATGACAGGCTTCAGGGATGAAAACCACTAGCTAGAGGTCTCTGTCTGTAAAACAGCTTCTTGCGTGGAGAGGCCTCAGTACACAATAGTGAAGGAAGTAGTGGTTGTGGTGGTGTCATCGTTCACTGCCTCATGAATTTTCACCTCTACCTGGCACTAATTCCAGGCTGTGCTGAGAGGAGATCAGTCCTACCAGCTGTCCACACTGAGACAGGAGAACTTGTAAAACAAGAGCAGGTCTAGGTTTGGTGAAGAGCAAAGCAAAGGAAGGAATTTAAAATGCAGAGGGGAGACAGGTTACATACAACGTCAGCAGAACTAGGGCTACAGAAAGTGAACAAAGCAAGCTCAAGACAGAGTTTGTAGGAACAACTGAGGGTTGAGTCAGCAGACATTTTCCAGAAAGACAAGATGAAGGGAGAAGGACAGTATGAACTGTCAGTCCTGAGTGAAACTCATGGGACTCAACACCACCTCCTCTCTGGGTGAATTCTAAGCCCTGACTTTGTCTCCTCAGCAGCCTTGAAGCAGCGCATCTCACCCTTCAGAGAGGTAACAAGAAAAAGCCACCCCTGGCTAGGTGTTATAGTTTGGCTGTGTCCCCACCCAAATATCATCTTGAACTGTAGCTCCCAGAATTCCCACATGTCATGAGAGGGACCCAGTAGGAGGTAATTGAATCACGGGGGCAGACTTTCCTGTGCTGTTCGCGTGATAGTGAATAACTAAGCCTCATGAGATCTGATGGTCTTATAAAGGGGAGTTCCCCTGCACATGTTCTCTTGCCTGCCACCATATAAACCTGTCTTGCTTCCCTTTTGCCCTCCACCATGATTGTGAGGCCTCCCCAGCCATGTGGAACTGTAAGTCAATTAAACCTCTTTCCTTTATAAATTACCCAGTCTCAGGTATGTATTTATTAACACTGTGAGAACAGAGTAATACACTGAGCTAAACAATTATGGAGCCATGGGCTCATTCATCTGGAGGGGGAATTAGTGTTCCTTATAAAACTCTTAAGTTAAAAAGGAATTTGAACCAATGGCTCACCCCATTAGGAATTGGTTCTGTTCTGCATTTTTCAACCTCTATGTAGCATTTTGCCAGTAAGAGTTCAAGATTTTTTTCTCTTTTGATGTCATACCCTTCATTTAGACCACAATTTCACCATTCTGCCATCTGCCTGCCATCTCTTTTGGTGGATGTTTCATCTGCTCATCTCAAATGGCTCAGCTACCAACACCCCCTGCCAGCCTTCATTCCTCTGGGATCCCACTTACCTAGAAGTGCCTGAGAAAACAAAACCAACATGGCCTTCTCTTGTGGAGTCCTCCATTATGGTGTCTATGGGATATTTATCCAGCATTGTCTAAAACCTGAATGAGACAGAAAGGTCAACTTAGGTCCTGGTCCCCTCCCTTCACTTCAGTCAGATCCTCACACAGCCCTAACTTATACCCTACCATCATTTAATTGCTCTACTTTAAGTCTAACTTTGAAAATCTCTTTCCCTAAAGCCCTCTGTCCTCTCACTTCTTATGCCTTCCAGAAAATTCCTTCAACTTTTCTTATTCTGCTTCTAATCCCAGTGGATTCTCTTACACGGACCCAGCTCCTCACAGTGGGTCTCCACTGGAGAATGGAGAGCAGCTTTGTTTTGTCTTTGTACCTTCTTCTTGGCTCCCAGGATCCTTGGTCCCTGTGCATAGGGACCTCTCCTGTGCTGTCCTCAGCTTCTGCTATTCCAGGCTGTAGAGAAATTTTTCAATTTCATCCACAACCCTACATATAAAAGCATTATGAACTCCATAGTTCTGAAGGCTAATTATCAAAATGATTCAGCAAAAAGGGGAGAAAGCAAATAACAAAGAGTGAACTAATAGATTATTGATTTGAGAACAAAATACATAGGTGCTTGATTAGAAAGATTGATTTGATTGGGATGTACTAGTTATGCTGAGACACATAGTCATAATGGAACAGCAGATTAGAATTGTCTGACCATAGGTTCTGTTTTATCTAAATATATGTCATGACATATATCAGCTCTGCCACAGTTCTATTTTGGGATCTTCATACCACTGGCAAAATTAGTACTTAACATTGCGAGATGGGGTTAGGGATTCTTGACAAGAACAGTAAGGGGCAGCTGCCTACAATAGCCCTCCTCCATCCACATGAATTGTTATTAAAATAACCCAAAGGCTTGTGAATAAAAGAAAAATATATTGCAAGGGTATGACTGAATAAAGGATAGTATTTATATACATACCAGAAACTAGGAAGAGTATATTTTAACCTCAGAGGCAATAGAGAGGCACTGCAAAAGAAGAAAAAAAAAAAAAAAAAAGAAGACAATGGCCAACACTTCTGGAATTAAGCAATGTAATCAGTAAGAAATAAGGAATAAACCCTAGTAGATAGCATGCGCCTTCACCTACACTCTGAATTGGAAAAGTAAAAGCCATGCTGAATATAAGAATGGCATGAAAGGTGGAGAGGGTCTCCTCCTAGCAACAATCACTTCCACTTCTCTCTCCTTGGGAACAACAACATTGAGACATCACCAGGATTGCAGAAAAATCTTTAATGTTTGCTTCTAAGGTGCACTTCCATATTTATTAATGGAAGCAAGCATGTCATGTAGAAACATACTTTTTAAAAATGGTCAGCAATCCTATAGGGCTAAACAATTAGAGTGTTGTATTTTGTTTTGTTTTTTAATTCATTTGCCCTTGATCAGAGATTGGCATTAGAGGCATGACCTTGTAAAAATTTAGTCAAAACCCACACCCTGTCCATTTCCAACTTGATTATGTACATTTCCTTCAGAATAGTATAGATCCTGGACTGTGGGGAGAAACAGAGCCAAACTGATGTGTAGCACTCAAAAGCATTTCTACAGCTCAAGAACAAAAATTCACTAATGCTCCAATGGTATGCAGGGTATTTCTCTTTCAAGAATTGATTTACTACTCTAAATGGAAAGAAAAATCAAAGTTTTATTTCAACAAGTTTTATCACAACATTTGCTCTGGGAACAACAGCAGGCAGACTTAAGAGGGAAGGCCAAGGGAAAGAATAACTATCAGAATTTTGAAAGAAACACAACAGACAAATTTTAAAAATCAAGATAGATGTTTTGAATCATCATAAATGTAAGTTGTTTTACAGGGAGCAAACATTTAGAAATGAAACTCCTATTAGAAAAGATAATAAGACATATTCAAGCAACACCGTCTACACATAATAGCTTTTCCTGTAACAGTGAAGAGGACTGAAGGAGCAGGAGCAATCTGTAAAGAAATAGAGAAGACCTTCTCAATTTAAGCAAGACTGTGGGTTCAAATTGAGAATATTCATCATGTTCCAGGCAAGCCTACACAGGTCCTAGTACAGTTTTAAAATTCAATCAATAAAATATGATTCCTACACGGATCTAGAAAAGAAGTAAACAAAATATTTACTTCCAAACAAAATAAAATAAAATAAAATTTAGGTTGGCTGCAGTTCTTCCTCACTAAAACTAAGCATTAGAATTAAACACATAATATATATAAAGCTTTGAAGGACACAGTTTATGAATCAAAAGCTGTGTATCCAGCCAACATTTATTCCTGTGTGCATAACGTAGAAATGATGATATTGTCAAAGACTCATAATATTTTTCCTAAATATCTTAACAAATATCTGCTCTAGGATTCACAGAGTAATCAAAATGAAGAACTCAAAAATAGGCTTATCAATACAGAAAATAACTATTGATGAGTATTAAAAATAGTGAAAAATCACCTAATTGTTTAAAGGGTAACTATGAAAATAACAAAAATTATCTCTCAATTACAATATAAAATTAAAAATGAACTATGGGCACAAATAAACTAGAGATGATCTATTTTTTAATGTATGTCTCCAAACGCAATTTTTTTAGCATCTTTTATATACCTGTTGGTCGTTTGTATGGTGTGGTTTTGTTGCTTTTGTTATTATTTTTAATTGACACACAATAATTACACACACTTATGGAGTACTGTGTGATATTTTGATACATTTATACAATGTGTAATGATCAAATCATGGTAATTGGCATACCTATCACCTCAAACAGCTATCATGTCTTCGCGTTGGGGATGTTCAAAATCCACTTTTTAACTATTTGAAAATATACATTAAATTATTGCTAATTATAGTCACTCTATAGCGCTGCAGAACACTAGAACTTATTTCCCTGTCTAGCTGTGCTTTTGTATCTGCCATTCAACCTCAAGCTATCCTTTTGAGAAGATAAAGAAACAAGAGATTACAAAGATAAAATTACTTCCTCAAGGTCATAAAACTATGCTGGCAGAACCAGAATTTGAACCTAAAGAGTCTAACTCCAAAACAGCATAGCTTTCTCTCTGCACTATGCAAAAAAATAGCTGCATGTTTATTGGATGATGTACAGAAGTTGTAAAGAAAATCATAACCTGGACAGGTAACACAATGAACTACTATCAAGATACTTCCAGTTTCATCATTTGGACTAGGAGCATCCTGAGGGCAGGGCACATTGGGGAAATAAGGCTATACAAAAATTACAGACAAATTTAAGAGTTTGAGCTAATACAATATTGTGTAATTCACAAAGTAATGAAGGAAGAAAGAAAAGAATAAAAAAAGAAAGGATGGAAGGAGGGAGGGAGGAAGAAAGGAAAGAAGGGAAAAGGAAAGGTCATTGTGGTTATATGTTTCATACAGAAGGTGATTCTTTGACGTCAGTTAAAATGATGTGAATGTGATCTGGCAAGGAGAGAAATGATAAGATAATGCAAATCATTGCACCCTTCTGTCCTTCAAGCTTTGGAGGTCATTTAGGAAGTGAAAAGCACTTTCTATGTATCTTTAGTAGCAACTGGAAAAAGCCTCCCTTGGTCACAACATCCTTGTTGGTTGATTAAATAAAACTAAAAACTCTCTCTAGACTTTGCCTGTTGGTTCAGGGATACTGAACTAGGCTCTCTCCCATATTTTCTATGTTCTTTAGAATTTACTGCCCTCCCCTCCATGCACACACATTCAACCCACACCCATTCAGGAATTAATGGTATGCTGCAACTTGTACTTCTTTCCCTGTTTAGTTAACTTCACTCTAATCCCAGAAGTTAGGGAGCCGGAATGACACAGATGTCAATTCGTTATCAGATCAAGCTTTGGGAAATGTACAACTCCACTTCATCTCATTTCCCTGGCCTTTTCTCTTCAGGGGCCCCCAGTTACCCTCAGTATACCTCACTGCAGTGAAATTCTCCCTATATGCATAGGTTCATGAATATAGTTAGCAGAACTGGAAAGAATCATGTAAATCATTTCACCTAAAGAGAACAATACCAAGACCCAGAGGGGGACAATGCTTTTCCAAAGACTCACAGCAAAATCAGTGACTAAGCCAGATCTAAAGGTCACATCGTCATTCGCAGTATGCTTTACTAGAACTTTGTCTATACTCTCCAGGCCATTAATGCAGTAATGAGTCAATCTGATGAATTTGTGTGTTCTAATGAGAAACAAATTCACTTCCTCAATTTCCTTCCAGGTAAAATTTACATTTTTTCACAAAAGCCTTTTGAAAAGTCCCAAAAGGTCAATTAAAGAAGCACCTGTAAGGCAAAATTTCTAGACATAAAAATATAGTAAACATTCTAAGTCTTAGTTACCCCAAAATAGACTCTGACTGGCTCATCTATGTCCATATAAAAGATAGGGCTTCTCTCATCTGTTGGGCAAAGATGTCTATGAAGGTGGTTCATGAAAGCTAAGATTTACTTTTAGGCTCCCTCTCCCCTCTCCCCTCTCCCCTCTCCTCTCTCCCCTCTCCCCTTTCTTCGGTCTCCCTCTCCTTTTTTCGGTCTCCCTCTGTTGCCGAAGCTGGACTGTGCTGCCATGATCTCGGCTCGCTGCAACCTCCCTGCCTCGGGCTCCTGTGACTCTCCTGCCTCGGCCTGCCCAGTGCCTGGGATTGCAGGCATGCGCCGCCACGCCTGAATGGTTTTTGTATTTTTGGTGGAGATGGGGTTTCGCCGTGTTGCCTGGGCTGGTCTCCAGCTCCTGGCCTCGAGTGATCTGCCTGCCTCGGCCTCCCGAGGTGCTGAGATTGCAGACGGAGCCTCTCTCACTCAATGCTCAGTGGTGCTCAGGCTGGAGTGCAGTGGCGTGATCTCGGCTGGCTACAACCTCCACCTACCAGCCTCCTGCCTTGGCCTCTTAAAGTGCTAAGATTACAGCCTTTGCCCAGCCGCCACCCCGTCTAGGAAGTGAGGAGCGTCTCTGCCTGGCCGCCCATCGTCTGGGATGTGAGGAGCCCCTCTGCCCGGCCGCCCCATCTGGGAAGTGAGGAGCGCCTCTGCCCGGCCGCCATCCCATATAGGAAGTGAGGAACGTCTCTGCCCGGCCGCCCATCGTCTGGGATGTGAGGAGCGCCTCTGCCCAGCTGCCCCGTCTGGGAAGTGAGGAGCGCCTCTGCCCGGCTGCCCCGTCTGGGAAGTGAGGAGTGCCTCTGCCTGGCCGCCACCCCGTCTGGGAGGTGAGGAGCGCCTCTGCCCGGCCGTCCCGACTGGGAGGTGAGGAGCGCCTCTGCCCGGCCGCCCCGTCTGGGAAGTGAGGAGCGCCTCTGCCTGGCAGCCACCCTGTCTGGGAGGTGAGGAGCGCCTCTGCCCGGCCGCCCTGTCTGGGGGGTGTACCCAACAGCTCCGAAGAGACAGCGACCACTGGGAGCGGGCCATGAGGAGGATGGCGGTTTTCTTGAAAAGAAGCGGGGGAAGTGTGGGAAAAAGAAAGGAGAGATCAGATTGTTGCTGTGTCTGTGTAGAAAGAGGTAGGCATAGGAGACTCCATTTTGTTCTGACTAGGAGAAATTCTTCTGCCTTGGGATGCTGTTGATCTATGGCCTTGCCCCCACCCCCGTGCTCTCTGAAACATGTGCTGTGTCAACTCAGGGTTAAATGGATTAAGGGAGGTGCAAGATGTGCTTTGTTAAACAGATGCTTGAAGGCAGCATGCTCTTTAAGAGTCATCACCACTCCCTAATCTCAAGTACCCAGGGACACAAACACTGCAGAAGGCCGCAGGGACCTCTGCCTAGGAAAACCAGAGACCTTTGTTCATGTGTTTATCTGCTGACCTTCTCTCCACTATTATCCTATGACCCTGCCATATCCCCCTCTCCAAGAAACACCCAAGAATGATCAATAAATACTTAATTAAAAAAAAAAAAAAAAAAAACACCATATTACCTTCAGAAAATTATGCTGGCTAACAATAGGACAAAAAAATTCTGTGTATGTCAACAAAACAAAATTTCAACCTTTAAATTTTTTTTTTTTTTAAATAAACAGGATCTCACTCTGTCACACAGGCTGGAGTACAGTGGCATGATCACAGCTCATTGCAGCCTCCAACTCCTGGGCTCAGATGATTTGCCTGCCTCAGCCTCCTGAGTAGCTAGGACTACAGGTGCACACTACCATGCCCAGCTAATTTTAAAAATTTTATAGAGACAGGGTCTGGCTATGTTGCCCAGGCTGGTCTCAAACTCTCGGCCTCAAGTGTTTCTTCTGCCATGGCCTCTCAAAATGTTGGGATTACAGGCATGTAATCTATCACATCCAGCCAAAAAAAGTTTAATTAAATTTTTCCAAGACTCAATAATTTTGCCATTCCAAACCTCCCAAATTCTAAGCTTTGAAAGGTTAGAAACCCTGTCTTCACTATAGTGTACTCAGTAGCTAATACACAGATGCTGGCATATAGTGGGAATATAATAAATATGAGTACTATATTGTATTGTATTTGTATTGAATATTGTGCAGATTCTTTATTATAACACTGTGGTAATGGTAACAAAGAATTTTAAACTTTAAATTCAGGGAAATTGAAGCTAAAGTCCTAAACTTAATATAGAGCACAGCCAAGTTTTAAATTGCAGTCTTTTGACTATTTTGTATTTTAGAAACCTGAACATATACGTAAGACTACTAAAAAACAGTGAAAATTACAATTTTTACCTTACAAGAGAAGCAGAGATGTACACAAATTACGAATTTAAGGTTTATTTTCTAGGAAAAAAAATGAGTTGTCACTTATATATAGTCCCTGATTTATTTTTTCTGTAGATTATTAAATCTCTAGAAGAAATGTTTTCTTACCCATAATATAGGTAACATTCAATGCTGAGGACCACCCTATGACATACTCTGGAAGATCCTTTTCTCTTTTTTCTTGTTTTATTTTATATTTTTTTACATACTTCTTTTTTGGAATAAAAAGTTTCAGTGATTTCAGCTTTATAGAGGCTGAAGACGAAGGTGAAGAAGACGGCCCAAGTGCTGAAATGCCTGAGTTTTAATTACAGTCCTGCTACCTACAAGCTGTGCATACTAAGACAAGTTACTTAACTTCTCTGTGCCTTAGTAATACCTAGGCCACAGGGCAGTACTAGCATATTGCGCCCATTTGATCAATGTTTGTTGCCTTTGTTTACATATGTGTGTGTTTACGTATACAAGTTTACATGTACAGGTGACCCTTGAACAGCATGGGTTTGAACTGCATGAGTCCACTTATATGTGGGTTTTCTCCCACCTCTGCCACTCCTGAGGTAGCAAAACCAACCCCTCCTCTTCAGCCTATTCAATGTGAAGACAATGAAGATGGAGACATTTATGATGATCCACTTCCAATTAATGAAGAGCAAATATATTTTAACTTCCTTATAATTTTCTTAATTACATTTTCTTTTCACTAGCTTATTCTAAGAACACAGTATATAATACGAATAACATACAAAATATGATTATGTTACCAGTAAGGCATCTGGTCAGCAGTAGGCTATTAGTAGTTAAGTTTTAGGTGAGTCAGAAGTTATATGCAGATTTTGACTGTGTGGGGGAGTCGGTTCCCCTAAACCCCATGTTGTTCAACAGACAACTGTTCATATATATGTATTTATTAATTAAAATATTAATTCACTCAAAAAAAAAAGATTTATTTTTAGGAAAGAACAGCTCAATCTAGGTAAGCAAGAAATAGGAAAAGAGGAAGTAAATTCTTTATATCCCTAAAAGTTCACCCCGGCCAACTTAGGAAACTTGCACTTGGGAGAGCCACATGGAGAACTCTGGTCCTTTTCCTGGGAGATCAGGTAACTTGAGAGACAGGAAGTCAAAAGCACAGGCATTAAACAATGAATGAGAAAGTCAGTCACCTTGAGGAGAGATGAAATAAGAAATACTCCAATAAATCTGCAAACAAAACGTCATCTGAAGACAGCAGCATCTGAAAGACGAGAGAAAAATGAGCAAACTATGCTTTTTCTTGTTAGTCATGAGGAATATGCATTATGTTTAGATTGGAATTAGGATTGCTGCATAGTTGTTGGTAATGCAATTCATCTCACACACCAAGTTAGAGATATTCAGAATGATTACCTTAGAACGAGGGGGCAAGACTGCACTGGGCTTCTTCCAAAATCATGGTGTGGTTGATTAAGTTTGGCTGTCATGGGGGGACGATAGGAACAGTGGTGTCATGCTTGCAATATTCCTGCATGTGTGACATCCCTGTTACACCCAGCCTTTAGGACATACACAGTTAAGAGTCCCCCACTGAGAATGAGTACACCTTCAAAGACAATCTTATTCCTTACAATAGCCTTGCCATATGTCCATCTACTCTTACTGGTTTTGAGTTCTGGGTTTCCTGGCTCTTTGCCCTCAGCTTTTACACACCACTCTGATGGAGAGGTTCTGCAGAGGCCATACCACTCATATGAGTCTAATTGGTCCTGATCCTGAGAGAATCCCTTTCTTCTCTGCTACTAGCATTAATATCCCTATTATAGTACATTTGTGGTGGTGTTTTGTTGGATGCCACATCTTCTCTCACCTACAGGTGGGATCCCCAATTGTGTTGATCCTGGTAAGAAGAGCCCCCACCCCTCCCTGGAATCCAGGACACTGGCATCAAACTCACTCCAGGCCAACTGGAGGGCCCTATCTGTGTCTTCAGAGCTTGATTAAGTGATACATTGCAAGGCCAATTTAGAATTTCTTGAAAGAGGAAATGTGTGGTGGCATGGCGGTGTTGCCTATTTGTAGCAGTGTTCACTAGAGGCTCTGGCAGTGGTGATATCCATGGTGTCCATGGGGTGTGACCAGACTCTTCCCAGATTGTGACCTTGGCTGCTGCCCATCTTCCCTGAGATCAAGCCTGCTTCTCTAGTCCTCCCATTCATTCTATAAACACCTTGATATTCCTCTACTAGATGCCTTTTCTGTTTCAGTTAATCATAATTTATCTTACTTGTACCAAGAACATGGACAGACCTGACAAAGAGTCATAGATTTCTTTCCAAAGCTTTGCTTCTGTGAAATTTCCCTCTTACAAAAGAGATTTCTCTGCAGGAAAGCCTTTGAGGCAATGGTTCAGCCTATGGCATGCATAAGTCTGTAACTGACCTAAGATAGGAAAGAAAATGGGTACAAGTATCTCACAAATATAACCCTACCCAAAACACACTGTGGGAGTTTAGAAAATACTTTGCATGTGAAACACTTCCTTCTAACTTAAACAATTCAACAAGCAAAAACCAATCCCTTTTAAAAATATGGGCCCAGGACATGGACAGACACTTCTCAAAAGAAAATGTACATGTGGCCAACAAATATATGAAAAAATGCTCACAGCATTACTAGCATTTTTGCTAGTGATGGATGACAGGATCATTCATATGCCAAACCTCAGCAATTTATCCATGTAACAGACCTGCACATGTACCCCTGAACCTAAAATAAAAGTAGATAAAGACTTCCTTCTACCATTGCACAAACTATACAACCCTAGAGAAGTTATATAGATTCTCTTAATCTAATTTCCCTCATCTGTAAAATGGAAAGTTCATTCATTCATTCATTTAACAAGTATTTATCAGGTATTTACTGTCTGCTCTGCACTGAGGAAATAATAATAAATCAAAACAGAAAAGGTATTTACCTACGTAGAGCTTAGGCTTTTGGTGGAGAAAAACGAAAAAAGATCACATTATTTTGATATTTACAAGCTGTGATAAGTGCTACTAAAAAAAGAAACACATTGTCTTCGTGGGGTTTTGATTTGTTCAAGAAGGTAAGAGAAATTTATCCAGAGAAGAAAGATTAAGGCTGAGGAGTAAAACATTGGTAGTCAGGGCCGGGCGTGGTGGCTCATGCCTGTAAACCTAGCACTTTAGGAGGCTGAGGCAGGTGGATCACCTGAGGTCAGGAGATCGAGACCAGCCTGGCGAACATGGAGAAACCCCATCTCTACTAAAAATACAAAAAAATTAGCCGGGTATGGTGGCACACGCCTGTAATCCATTTCTCGGGAGGCTGAGGCAGGAGAATCGCTTGAACTTGGGGGATGGAGGTTGCAGTGAGCCAAGATCGTGCCACTGCGCTCTGGCCTGGGTGACAGAACCAGACTCCATCTCAAAAAAAAAAAAAAAAAAAAAAAAAAAAAAAAAAAATTGGTAGTCAGGCAGCTGGCTTACAAGAATGTGTGTGTGTGCATGTGTATGCTTGTGTGTAAAGGGCAGGGGAAGAGAATTTGAGACAGAAAGAAGACTATTCACAGTGAGTCCAGCGTAATGAAGGAGGATGTATGTCAAGGAACTGAAGGAAAACCAATGGGCTTCTAGTGCAGAGAATGAAAAAGAGAACTATGTGAAACAAGATGGGAGGGTGAATGTGGTCAGAACAGGTAGTGAAAAAGCCATGTCAGGGACATCAAAATACTTTAAGAAGTGAGTAAAGTGGATTCTTTCTTCTTCTTCTTCTTCTTCTTCTTCTTCTTCTTTCTTCTTCTTCTTCTTCTTCTTCTTCTTCTTCTTCTTCTTCTTCTTCTTCTTCTCTTCTTCTTCTTCTTCTTTCTTCTTCTTCTTCTTCTTTCTTCTTCTTCTTCTTCTTCTCTTCCTCTTCCTCTTCCTCTTCCTCCTCTTCTTCCTCTTCTTCTTCCTCTTCTTCCTCTTCCTCTTCTTCCTCTTCTTCTTCTTCTTCCTCTTCTTCTTCCTCTTCTTCTTCTTCTTCTTCTTCTTCTTTCTTCTTCTTCTTTTCTTTCTTCTTCTTCTTTCTTCTTCTTCTTCTTCTTCTTCTTCTTCTTCTTCTTCTCTCTTCCTCTTCCTCTTCCTCCTCCTCCTCTTCCTCTTCCTCTTCCTCTTCTTCTCCTTCTCCTTCTCCTTCTCCTTCTCCTTCTTCTTCTTCTTCTTCTTCTTCTCTTCTTCTTCTTCTTCCTCTGGCTGCTCTGGATTATTTGGTGGGGGCAGGCTAGGGCAAAATATAATAATGGAGACACTATAGGAACCCACTTCAATATCCAGGCAAAGGATGCTCATAATTTGGCCTAGGGTAGTGGTCACAAAGATAAAAATATCTGGGAGTGGTAAAATCAACAGGATTTGGTGATGCATGAAATAAGACAGAGAGGAAGGTATGAAAGATGATTCTATAATCTCTGCTTGCATGAATGGCTGGAACTAACATTCCCTGAGATATGGACCTTAGGCTTGCTTTGAGGGACAGGTCATGAATTGGGCTTTAGGCATGTTGACTGTGAGGTGCTAGTGAGATTCCCAAGAGCAGATATTGAAGCAGCTGGATACATGTTTGTATAACCCAGAGTGCTGTAGGTAGAAAACACTTGGAAATCCCTCATGTGGAGAAGTTGCCTAAAGCCACAGGTATTAGTGAGTTTCTGTAGGGACAGAGTGAACAGGGGGATGTTCCAGGACTGAGCCCTGAGAAGTTATAACATAAAAAAAGATGGATACAAAAAGGTGGCTAAGAACAGTAAAAACTAACTGGAGATCTAGGAGGAAACCAAGATCATTATCGTAGAATCCAAGAGAAGAGCGTTTCAAGGGGAGTGAAAAGGAGTGTTGGGTGCTGCCAAGAGATTAAGAGACATGAGGACTAAAAGAGTCCCATTAGGTGCCATAGCAAGAAGCAACATCATAGGGTCAATCAATTACAGGGTATTGTCACCATAAGTGCCTCATATACATATTAAGGGAAGGCAAGCGACACTACCGAAGTTTGCTCACATCCAGCCAAAAGTCAAAGTGAATTCTTAAAACAGTGAGTCTTTATATTATTATGGTTCTTTGCAGTTTTCAAATGATTTTTACAATGTAAGTTATCATACCTGATTCAATAAGCCTGCAAGTTCACCCACATATGATGTCCACTTTACAGATGATGAAACTGGGGCCCAGAAAGTTTAAGGGATGTGTCAAATGTCACACAGCTCACAGATCCAGGGACATGGCTTAAATCCAGATATCTTGATTCTAACTTCAGTTGAGGAAGAGAAAGAGTGCTGCCCCACGCTGCCTGATTTACAACACGAAATGAAATCTTTGAAAAGAAAAATAAAACAATGACACTCAAGCTCTTATCTGAGGCTTTCCTGGGTTTGAAGACAGAGCTCAAACTCATACAAGGTGATTTTACGGGTTTTAGAAAGACCTTCTGTTCCAAATAAGATGTTTTCTATCAACTCATTGGCATTTGTTGTTTCTTACCCAGGGGTCATCTGAGTCTGCAGATAGGCTTGCTTTATGCTGCTCCGTCAGATCTCTTCTAAAGATTAGTGCTCAATTCTGGACATTACATTTTAATGGTAACATGGATTAAACTAAAGGGTAAGCAAAGGACACCGACAGGAATAGGGAGGGTGTCATTTATAGAGAAAAGACTGAGAGGTCCATATTGTTATTTTATCTGAAAGATATAATAAACAGAGGATGCTCTGTTTATTGTGAGTAGATGCTGATGAGAAAATATTTCAGTGTGTGTGGTGTGTGTATCTGTGTGTGTGTGTGTAGCAACAACAAAAAAACACTTTCTAGGCGTGAGAGCTACTTGCTGGCTCATAATGACTTTAAAGGTCATGTGGTCCCCATCAGTAAAGGTGATCAAGGAGAAATTAAATGCACATATATATCACTTATTCTGACCATAGACAACAGAGGCTATTCCTCTCAGGCCGTTGGCAGGTGCAGTAAACTAAGGTTAGGAAAAAGAAGAATACCAAGAAGCAATGACAATTCTGAACTCTGCAACAAAATTATCAGCCCCAATATGAAGGAAGTGGTAGCCAGAGAACACTTAGATAAAATTAAAAGGAACACATGTAGCCAGGCGCCGTGGCTCACTCCTGTAATCCCAGCACTTTGGGAAGCCGAGGCGGGCGGATCACGAGGTCAGGAGATAGAGACCGTCCTGGCTAACACGGTGAAACCCCATCTCTACTAAAAATACAAAAATTTAGTCGGGCATGGGTTGCAGGCGGCTGTAGTCCCAGCTACTCGGGAGGCTGAGGCAGGAGAATGGCCTGAACCCGGGAGGCGGAGCTTGCAGTGAGCCCAGATCGCGCCACTGCACTCCAGCCTGGGCGACAGAGCGAGACTCAGTCTCAAAAAAAAAAAAAAAAAAAAAAGGAACACATGAGTACAGAATCTAGGGATCTAGTAAAAAAAAAAAAAAAAAGTTCTTGATAGTAAAAAAGAAAAATCACAATTGCTTAAACATTCAAGAAATATACATTGAGTGATAAATATTATAAAATGGCTATCATGTACGATAAATATGTTAAACGCTACGTATATATATATCTCTCTCATTTATTCTTCACAACAAACCTAGAAAAATACTAATTATTAATTCCATTGTATAGATGAGGAAACTGAGGCTCATATTCATCACACAACTGGTGAGTGACTGAGTTAGGATCCCAACTCAGCTATTTCTGATCGTGAGCACCATGTTTATGCCCTCTATTGAGAAAGCAAGTGGGAATATAATAGTGAATAAGATTCAGACCTTAGCATACTTACAGTCTAGAATGAATATAAAAATAGGTGAGCAATTAAAATGCAGTATGATCAGAATAATGAATTAGTGGATATGGAACATTTTTCATGCCTGTAAAATTCCCTAACTGCGCATTTCTGATAGGACCAGTCTCTGAACTTTGCCAGTTTGAAGGGAAAATGAGTGGGCGAAAAAAATGAGACATATTGATTAACAACATTAGTTATGGTGTTATGCAGACCTGGGTTTAAATTCTAACTCCTCCACTCAGTGTTATAGGATGATTTTCCATGGATCTGTTATATTTCCACACATCTTTGGAGCAACCATCTTTGTTTCAGACTCTCTTTCAAGGACGTTTGAATAGCAAGCAACCTTGGAAGAGAGAATGTCTCCCTTTGGAATAAATGTCATACATACTTACTGTCCAGTATAATATAATGTCTCTCTTCAGAGCAAAAGGAAGACATGCTTGCTGTCCATTAAAAAATATTTTTGTTCTCTGCACTCAGGGTTTCTCTCCCATAATAACCCGTTGAATGCACAGGTGTCACCTGGCCCTATTTATATAGCCCAGTGGGAATTAGGACTTGGGAAGCTGATGCAAATGATATTCTGGCTATTGATACTGCTGTGAATAATAAGTTGTCCTTAAGGTCTGACCTAGGAGTCTGATGTCTTTTATGTATGTCCATGAAAGGGTGTCACATTAACTTGTCAGCTTGCAGATAAGGTAAAATCTCAGACCGTTCACCATTCTTGACACTCACTAACCAGGAAATTTGGGGCAAATTATTTGCTCTCACTAAGCTCCTATATTTTTAGTCATAAACTGGGGCATAGCAAGTGTCCCAATATCATTTAATACTATTAAATGCAGCAACTTCTGTGTAGCTCTTTACCCAACATACAGCATACCTCATCAACATTAGCTAATACTCACATGGGAACATCAAGCTGAGATGGGAGTACAGAGGTATTGAGGTAAATATAGGCTTTTCCTGATGCTATAGGCAGGATTTCCTTGCTATCAGAGATTGAAATAGATTATGAATAAAATAGCAGCTCCAACTGAGCACTATTGGCTGCCTAAGCTGCTGTGATGAGAAAGATTTTGAAGCAAAATCTGGACTGAGCAGGGAAGATTGCCTGATAGACTATTGATGTTTGCTATGGGTCTTGACTAGGGGAAAATGAATTACACGTTCTTCATATTTGCCTCTTGTGATAAGATGTTATGTAATATCTCTTCCACCTCTATTTGATTCTGTACCACAAACTTCCATCTTTGAAAGAAGACATAAAATGCAAATAATCCTGGAAGAGGAAATACAGTGATTTAGTTATCTCATTTAATTATCTAGGGGTACATTTGCAATTAGTTTATCTTGAAGATTTTCATCAGAATGATACAGTACTCATAATTAAACATGCTGTGGGTACTTTATTAAGATTGGTTTATAGTCGTTCTGGTGCTAACAATTGCAAATGCATCCCTACCTACGGAGCCTCTCATGTTGGTATTCTTCGGATGCAAATTTACTTCAAAAATCTGTATCCATTCTACCTTGGGAGTATTTACCATGTGCCTAAGGATGAGTCTGAAAGGATCAGATGGGCTGACTTCACTGCATCATGCCAGAGAAGGCTCCAATAATACTCTTTAAGGGGCTAGTCCCATGTCTCTGCCTTCATTTTAAGCGACCTGCAGGGCCTTCTCCTATGGCAATAAATATTCTTATGGAAAGAAATTTGGCAAGATGTATCTTAAAAATGTTCACTCCCTTGGATCTGATTATGTCTAGGAATTTATCCTGGGAAAATAATTGCAGCTGTGCACATTGATTTATGTACAAGGTTATTCATTATAGAATGTTTGATGTTTTTAAAACACCATTTTTGTAAATGAAGATACAATACATAAATTATAGTTAACCATATTGCCTTAACAGTCATTAAAATAATATATTTGGATAAATTTAATGACATAGGAAATTTATCTCATGTAATATTAATGAAGAAAAATTGGGTATATGTGAACATAATTATTAGAAACAAATGTTTAAAAAATAAAAAATAGGATATTTATCCCACAAATATAATATGTGTGGAAAGAGATGTTTAATTTTTGTTTCACTTCAGGTGTAAAAAGTATCCAGTTTGCAGAGGAATTCTGTAGGCTAGACTGTATTCTAGAAGAACTGACCTATACTCAGAAACAACAGTGTATGATCTGAGATGAATTGTTTCATGTGCCCCACATTCTTTTAACTTCGAGAAATAGTGTATTGATTTTCCTATCCTAGATACAACTTCTTCCTCACTATGGGAAGTCTTGGTGGGACTATTGATCAGGGTGTCTGCCCTCTTCTTCCTGGCCAAGGTGGCACACCCATGACCCAGTCTAGGATAAAGGATAATCTCAGGGATTTGGATTGCGGGAACAGGAATGAAAATTGATATTGACCTAACCCTGTAACAATGGCCTGAAGACATGGACGATTATTATTATTATTCTTATTTGCTACAAAGAATCCTATTGCTATTTTGTCCTCATTTTTCTGAACCTAACTCTTCAGCTATTCATCCTTGACCTACAATCTAACCTGCTAATAAGTATGCTTTCGTTAAAGTTACACAGAATTGGACTTTGTGTCTTATAACTACAGAGACATAAGTTAATAAAATAAAAATATATGTATACATGTGCTGTTTATGTGGTAGGGATCTAAGATCCAAAACCAGTGAGGCTTCTGGCCACACCCCAGTCTATGACCTCCTTTGTATGTAGGACGCTGAGCCCTGCCTTCATTCTCTCTTGTAGGTTGCCAGTCCTGGGCAGCCACTTTCAGAACTCAGCTCCTTTCCACTTGTTTTCAACTGGCACACTAACCAGAGGGGCAGACATTGCCCAGTGAATTGTCAAAGGCACCCACTCTACACAGCTCTTTGTGTAGCCACCTCCCAGACGTCCTGCACTGATTACCTGCAGTGGGTGGCATTATCATCAGAAAGCCAGGGAATGATGCTTCTGGAATCCATTTTTTATTTCAGTGCAAGAATCCTTTGATTTTCATGTATGCTGAATGGATTTTTTTTCTAGTGGCAATTATTGCTCCAATGGTTGGCATTTTCCATTCACATGTCTTAAATTCAGTGATATTACAATCTCTGAATAACTTGAAAAGTCTCAGCTTGACTTATATGATTCCCCACCCCCTTTGGAAAAGTTTCACACAATAGGTCTCTAGTTATACAAGTGCACATTGAAGAATTAATGAAACACAATAGCCTCCTACCAAATGAGGTTCTTATGAGTTAACTCTAAATACTATCCAAATGCTTCTACCAGGAATACTTCCGTTCTGAATCTTCCCATCCAGGCCTTTTTAAAAAAAGTCCAGTTCAAAATTCAGTCCTTCTAGATTAATGCTGAAAGAGCATAATGTTTTTTAAAAAATCAATTTTGTATCTGCTAGCACTAGGCTAGATACCTGTTCAATCTTTTGCAAGTTATGTGATTTTTAGTGAAGTTGCTCAACTTTTCTGAGAATCAATTTCTCGGCTATACATATATATATATATATATATATATATATATATACACACACACACATATATATATACATACACATATATACACACACACATATATACACACATATATTATATATATTACATATAATATATATAAAGTCTTAAATACATTTTTGTGAGAATTAACTAAGATAGTGTATGTAAAGTACTTGGTATTTGGGAGGTATACATTAAGTGTTAAATCCATTGTACTTGTAGTATTTTAACTTTGTTTTCTGTATTTGACTCTATGTATTCCCATAACTTATGTATTTTATTTATATTGAGCTGATTTGTTGTTGTTCATATTTTATTATGGAATTTTTTTTAAAAAGCAAAATATAACAAATCAAAAAATAAAACATTATAGTATGACGATATCTTTCCAGAAAAGAAATAAAATCTCACATTTTTCTTCTGTTTCTCCACAAATATTATTACATGTTGTTTCTACATACACTGACCAGTTGTTCAATTTTCCCTTAAGAGACAATAATAAATAGTATATGTTTATATAGCATTACACTATTTTTCAGTGTTTCATATTCATTGCTACATTTGATTGTGTTCTTGTGGTTTGTTCTCTCATAGGCTACATTGATGGCTAACTTCCATTTCATAATGTATAAAAATTGCAGTAACAGTGTGAATATTCATGGTCCCACCAAGGACAAAAATAACGCAAAGACAATGACCTC
The DNA here is from genome assembly GCF_028885655.2 of Pongo abelii. Classification (NCBI taxonomy): domain Eukaryota; kingdom Metazoa; phylum Chordata; class Mammalia; order Primates; family Hominidae; genus Pongo; species Pongo abelii. The sequence continues at coordinate 52,872,033 of NC_071997.2, read as the reverse complement.
TCCTTTACTCCTTTCATACACTCACTCACACTTGTCCAGAGTTTCCTCTTGCTTTCTACTCTTCTGAAATCCTGTTCTGAGGAATTATTAGTCACAGTAAAGCATAAATATCTGACAAAGCTTAATCATTTGTTCTGAGGGGCCTTTAGAGAAGCCAAAAGGAGTAAAAAATTGTGGGGTTTTTTGTCTGTTTTGTTTTTTGTGGGTTGGTTGTTTGTTTGTTTTGAGACAGAGTTTCACTTTGTTGCCCAGGCTGGAGTATAGTGGCACAGTCTCGACTCACTGCAACCTCCACCTCCCAGGTTCAAGCAATTCTTATGCCTCAGCCTCCCGCATGGCTGGGATTACAGGCACCCGCCATCACACTTGGCTGATTTTTTTTTTTTTTTTTTTTTTTTGTATTTTAGTACAGATGGGGTTTCACCATTTTGCCCAGGCTGGTCTCGAACTCCTGAGCTCAGGCAATCTGCTCATCTCGGCCTCCTAAAGTGCTAGGATTACAGGCATGAGCCACTGTGTCCGGCCAAATAGTTTTAATATGAAGAAAACTTTAGGGTTTTGGGAGCTAATCTGTGTATATTGAGAGAGGGCAATTTATTTTTTCCTGCTCAGTCTATTAAAGTTGGTCAGACTATCAGAAATAAAGTGACAGTAGACTGTCTAGAAACATGATTAAATAGAGAAAACATTTTGCTTTGTGTTGCATGGCTTATGTTTTGTCTCTGGCCTGCTCCCCTAAGCATTGAGGGAACACGAATGAAAATTAATATTGACCTAACCCCTGTAACAGTTGCCTGAAGAGACAGACTATTATTATTATTTTGCTACAAAGAACCCTATTGCTATTTTGTCCTCATTTTTCTGAACCTAATTCTTCAGCTATTCATTCTTGACCTACAATTTAACCTTCTAATAAGTATGTTTATTATAAGTACAGCATTCTTATCCTAGACACTCAATAAGGCACAAAGTCCTGCATTAAAGACCCAGTCAACCCTGTATGTCCTATTGATGTCAATAACTAGACACTATGGAATGGCATGATTTTATACTCAGAAGTCTAAGATCTCTCCTTGAAGCCCATTGGAAGAAACTCACATCTGTAGGTCTTCAGCACAGAGATCCCTATGTAATTAGGAAGATATTTCCTAATTGATAAAAAAGAACAGAGGTTTCAAACTTTTTTTCCAATAGTGGAAGCTGTTTATTCTCTGACATTTGTCTTTCACAAAATATTGCTTTATAAATTATATACAAGTATATTATCCTTAGTTGATGCAGGGAAAAATATTTCCCAGCCATGTCTACTAAACCTCTCATGCTCCCCTTGGCAGCTCCGAGGCACCTCCACAAAGCCCCAAATTTGCATAAAGTCCTGGTTTAAAGATGCTTATTTTCATAATGTTTTGCATCTCTCTAGAAAGTTTCTTTAGGCACTGGGGGACTCCAAAATGCGGGAAGGCAGAGTGGAGGAGAGGTTGAAAACTACCTATTGGATACCATGTTCACTGTTTGGATGATGAGTTCAACTAAAGTCTAAACTTCAGCATTACACAATATATCCATGTAACAAACCAGCATGTGTACCCCCTAACCTAACATTTTAAAATATTAAATAAATAAATAAATAAATATTTTTTGAAAAAGAAGAAAGTTCCTTCAAGCAACCATAAGAAAAATGTCTCAAATTCTGTTTGGAATAGGGTGAACTACAGTGAAACAAACAAATAAATAAATAAATCTTGGTGGAAATTTCCAGAGAAACTTTTCTCAAGAACTATTAGTTAAGAGCTTAAAGTCTCGAGCAGAAAGAACCTAGGTTCACATTCCTGCTTTGACATCTACAAGGTAAATTACCTTGGGTGATTTACTTAGCTTTACTAAGCCTGTTTGTTCAAGGTAAAATGAAGATAATAATAGTACTTTACTTAAAGGGTTGTTGGGAGAATTAAATAAAATAAGTCATAGTGTCTAGCATAGTTATGGCATATGTGAAGCACAAAATAAATGTTACCTTTCATTATTTATGTCTTTATAGCTTTTTTCAAAATCTGTAATGCACTTAATACCGAACTCGCAAAAACTCACTTTCTCCTTTTTTTCTTCCAATACTTGCTAATCCATTATTCTATCTCATTTGTACACCAACCATTACGTGTACATACTGACTGACCTCAGGTCGCATGGCTTGTAAGTGCCATAATGAGGATTCAATGATCTTTCTACTACATCTGACCACTCTAAAATACTTGGAAAAATAATTTTGTTACTCTTTTTCCTACAACTCCTAGCCTTCTTTTTTTTTTTTTTATTTTTTTGGTAGTGTTGAAGAAAAACACTTAAGATTCAGCAGCCAAGAACTAGTGACCAAACAGTCCTACAAGGAAGAGCATGTAATCTAGAAATACCCCTTTATCAGATATAAAATGATGACCCCATCAGACAAGTCATTAAGTACAGGATACTTGGCACACCCCATCTAAATCAGGATCCAGAGAGAAGAACAGTTGTCACTGGAAGGACTTGTGTACACAGCAGTAAAACAATGGAAGAAGTAGGTATAGCTTGCTCAGAATATGGCCAAGATCCTTTCAAGAGCATAAAATGTCACAGGCAACATGATATGGACCCCACTGCTAGAACCAAAGAACAAAATGCAAAATGACTTACTTTGGACTCCTATGAAAATAGTACTCTACCAATTGATGTTTCATTTTTTAAAGGACTATATTGTTCTATTGGCATCATATCATTTATTATTCATAATAATCCTATATAGTAGGTGTTGATGCTTTTCTCAGATAAGGGAACTGAGGTTTAGAATGGCTGAATTATATGATCAAAATTTCAGATTTTGGAAGTGACAGTTGTTTTGGGAGCACAATTTCCTGATTTCAGTACCTGGTTCTAGAATGTACTGATGGTAAAATCTGAGAGTAGAACCTATCACAGAACTTTCCTAGAACTAACCTTTCAGAAAAGGAAGAGTTATTCATTACAACCAGAGATATTCTGGGGGCAATCTAGATGTGGAGACAGCAGCAAAGCGGAGGTTGAGGCTTGCAATGCTCTCACCAATTCTCTCGGAGTTTCAAATATCTCAGTCTGAGCTAAAATTTGTGGTTATGTGTCTGTTTCTGCCTAAAAGGTGACTAGGGTATGAAGTCAATTACCTAGGTCACAAAGAGTCCCAAAATACTTTAATTAATCTATTGAGGTAATCAAGGCAAGAGTACTTCAGCATGAATACTATGAAAATGATTTATATTTGCTCCATCTTCCCCTTGTCTAGACACAGCAGTCTTTACTAGGTCTTTTCCAGAACAATCTCTACACCACTTGGTGTCTTATTTGCCCCTCATCCCCCTGTACCCTTTCTTTACTTTGATCATGATTAAATACAAAGCAGTTCATTGCATTTGTCTCTGCCACTATTCATGATGCCTGATATATCAGCCTTTTTGTAGGCCAGAGAACAAATTGCAATCGGCAGAGTAAAATTACTTGTCAAAGATCATGGAATATCAATACAATCAATATTAAGATAGAAGTCATGATATGCAAAATGGAAATTCCTCTTAGCAACATTAACTGACTCACCTTGTCCACAATTTGATATATCATGCATACTGATGGTATAGGCTTCTCTGCATATTCTGATTGCACAGTGGGTGATATGCAGGCAAGAGTGAAATGTAAGTTTGTGGATAGGGTATTGCAGCATCAGTAGGTAATGAGATTAGGAAGAACATTTTAAAGCAGTTTATATTCAATCAAGCATGCTATTCTTGCAACAAATGTTTATTAGGTATCTCTTATATTAACGTTATCGAGCAGTGTTTCCTTGAAGTTCTAACTCATGGGTTTCAGACATCTGTGTTTATTAAATACACTTTTCTTGGTTTCATCCCAGAATTTTTATTAAGAATCTCTAGGGTTAGGGCTAATAAATTGCCCCAAGTGATTCTGATTTGCTCTAACCTTTGAAGACTATTATGCTATGTACTGGAGGTAAGAAACACAAACTATTCTGATTGTGAAGGAGAATATAAGCTGGTTGAAGATACAGCCAAATATGAATGGAAAGATAATTAACATTCTATAGATTAGATATATTACAATGTAGTTATAGTATAAGTCAATAATAGCTTGGAAGTCAGAGGAAGAATAGCATGAGTTTGACTGTTTCAGGAAAGCATCAAATCTGGGTAAGATATAACAACAAAAAGCATGTATGTGAAGGCATCAGAGAGCTGATGAAGACACCAAGTATTGAGAAATCATTATATTAGAAAGAAAGGAAGCCCATTGAGGTGTGGTCAATAGTCTGCATATTGCTTTTACTCTCAAGATATTTTCTTAATCTTTTTTTAAAAATTGAGGTCAAGTTACGGTGAAACCCTGTCTCTACTAAAAACACAAAAATTAGCCAGGTGTGGTGGCGGGCGCCTGTAGTCCCAGCTACTCAGGAGGCTGAGGCAGGAGAATGGTGTGAACCCGGGAGGCAGAGCTTGCAGTGAGCGGAGATCGCGCCACTGAACTCCAGCCTGGGCGACAGAGCGAGACTCCTTCTCAAAAAAAAAAAATAAATAAATAAATAAAAAATAAAACTGAGGTCAAGTTAATATACCAGAAATTTTTTCTTTTTAAAAATTATTTTAGATTCATAGGGTACATGTGGAGCTTTGTTAAATAGATATATTGTGTAAAGGTGAGGTTTGTGCTTCTAGGGTCCCCATCTCCCAAATCCTGACCATTTTATCCAATAGGTAATTTTTCAACCCTTACCCCTCTCCTAACCTCCCCACTTTTGGAGTTCCCAATGTCTGTTACTTCCATCTTCATGTCATTGGGTACCCATTGTTTAGCTACCACTTAAAACTGAAAACATGTGGAATTTGATTTTCTGTTTCTAAGCTGTTTCACTTAGGATAATGTCCTCCAGCTCCATCCATGTTGGCCAAAAGTCATGATTTTATTCTTTTTTATGGTTGCATAGTATTCTATATGCCACATTTTTTTTATTCCAATCCACCACTAATGGACACTTAGGTTGATTCTATGACTTTGATGTTGTGAATAGTGCTGTGATCAACATACAAGCACAGGAGTCTTTTTTTATATAATAATTCATTTTCCTTTGGATAGATACCCAGTAGTGGGCTTGCTGGGTCAAATGTTAGTCCTATTTTTAGTCCTTTGAGAAATCTCCATACTGTTTTCCATATGAGGTCTACTAATTTACATTCTCACAAACAGTGTGTAATCATTCCCTTTCCTCTGCATCCGCACCAACATCTGTTGTTTTTTGACTTACTAATAATCGTCATTCTGACTAATGTGAAATAGTATCTCACTGTGACTTTAATTTGCATTTCTCTGATGGTTAGCGATGTGGGGCATGTTTTAATATATTTGTTGGCCACTTGTATGTCTTCTTTTGAGAAATGTCAGTTTATGTTCTTTACCCACTTGTTAATGTTTTTGTTTGTTTGTTTTCTTGTTGACTTGTTTGAATTCCTTGTGGATTCTGGATATTACTTGTCTGAGACAATTTGTAAGTATTTTCTTTAATTCTGTAGGTTTACCTTTTTACTCTGTTATTTCTTTTTCTGTGCAAAAGGTTTTTTAGTTTAGATAAGTCCAATTTGTCTATTTTTGTTTCTGTTGCATTTATCTTCGAGATCCTAGTCATAAATTCTTTGCCTAGACCAATGTTCAGAAGAGTTTTTCTTAGGTTTTCTACTAGAATTTGTATAATCTGAGGTCTTACATTTAACTTCAAGCTATAGTTACATATAATCTATCTTGAGTTAATTTTTGTATATGGTGAGAAATAGTCCAGTTTCATTCTCCTGCCTGTAGCTAGCCAATTTTTCCCAATACCGTTGACTGAACAGGATATCATTCCCATTGTTTATGTATGTATGTATTTATTTAACTTTTATTTTACAATCAGGGGGTACATGTGCATGTTTGTTGCATAGGTATATTACATGATGCTGAGATTAGGAGTACAAATGAATCTGTCACTCAGGTAAAGAGCACAGTATCCAATAGATAGTTTTTTTCAACCCCTACCCCTCTCCATTCTTCCCTGCTCTTTTATTCCCCAGCATCTATTGTTCCCGTTTTTATGACCATGTATACCCAATATTTAGCTCCTATTTATAAGTGAGAACAGGTGGTATTTGGTTTTCTGTTTCTGTGTTAGTTTACTTATGATAATGTTTCCAGCTGCATCCATACTGATGCAAAGGACTTAATTTTATAACTTTTGTGGCTGTGTAGTATTTCATGGTGTATATGTACCACATTTTCTTTATCCAATCCACCATTGACGAACATCTTGTTTGATTCCATGTCTTTGCTATTGTGAATAGTGCTGGAATGAACATACAGATACATATGACCTTTTGATAATTTTGGTTATTTTCCTTTGGTATGAGATTGCTGGGTCAAATTGTAGTTCAACTCTCAGTTCTTTGAGAAATCTCCAAATTGCTTCCCACAGTGGCTGAACTAATTTACATTCCTGCCAACAGCATATAACTGTTCCCTTTACAGCTTTATCAGCATTTGTTATTTTTTGACTTTTTAATAATAGCCATTCTGATTGGTGTGAGATGATATCTCGTTTTTATTTGCATTTCTCTAATGAGTCGTGATAATTAGCATTTTTTCACATTTGTTGGCAGCTTGTAAAATTTTTTTTTCTGGTTGGTAGGTTTTTTATTACTAATTCAGTTTCAGAACTGTTATTGGTGTGTTCAGGTTTTCAATTTCTTCCTGGTTCAATCTCGAGAGATTGTGTATCTCCAGGAATTTATCCATTTTTTCTGGTTTTCCTAATTCGTGTGCATAGAGGTCTTCAAAAATAGTCTCTGAAGATCTTTTGTATTTCTGTGAGGCTGGCTGTAATAATATCTTTGTCATTTCTGATTGTGCTTATTTGGATATTCTCTCTTTTTTTCTGTGTTAATCTAGCTAGCAGTCTATCAATTTTGTTTATCCTTTCAAAAAACTAACTTTTGTTTGCATTGTTCTTTTGTATGGATTTTTGTGTCTCAATTTCATTCAGTACTCCTCTGATGTTGACTATTTCATATCTTCTACTAGCTTTGGGGTTGTTTTGTTCTTTTTCATTGTAGTTCCTATAGGTGTGATCATAGATAGTTAATTTGAGATATTTCTAGCTTCTTGATAACTTCTTAGAAGTGTTTAGTACTATAAACTTTCCTCTTAACACTGTTGTATTAGTCCATTCTCACACAGCTATAAAGGCATATCTGCGACTGGGTAATTTATAAAGAAAAGAAGCTTAATTGGCTCATGGTTCTGTGAGCTATGCAGGCTTCTGCTTCTGGGGAGCCTCAGAAAACTTACAATCATGGTGAAAGGCAAAGGGGAAGCAGTCATATATTCACATGGCCAGCAGGAGAAAGAGAGCAAAGGGGAAGGTGGCACATACTTTTTAAACAACCAGACCCCTTGAGAACTCTATCATGAGGCAGCACTATGGGGATGGTGCTAAACTATTAGAAGCTACTCCTGTGATCCAATCACCTCCCACCAGGACCCACGTCCAACACTGGGGATTGCAATTCAACATGAGATTTAGGTGGGGACACAGAGCCAAACCATATCAACTGCTTTAGCTGCATTCCAAATATTTTGGTATGTTGTATCTGATTTCATTAAATTTGAAGAATTTTTTAGTTTCTGGCTTAATTTTGTTTACCCAAAAGTCATTTAGCCACAAGTTGTCTAATTTCCATGTAATGGTATGATTTTGAGATATCTTCTTGACATTGACTTCTATTTTTATTGCACTGTGGTCAGAAAGTGTGCTTGGCATGATTTCAATTTTTTGAATTTATTGAGACTTGCTTTATGGCCAAGGATGTGGACAATGTTAGAGTACTTACTGTGTGCAGGAGAGAATTGTTGTTTGTTTAAAGTCTGTTTTATCAGAATAGCAACAACCCCTCTTTTTTGTTTACCAGTTGCATATTAGGTCTTTCTCCATTCTTTTACTTTGAGCCTGTGAGTGTCATTGCATGTGAAATGGGTTTCTTGAAGACAGCATACAGTTGGGTCTTGTTTCTTTATTCCACTTGTCATTCTATGCCATTTAAGTGAGATATTTAGAACATTACATTCAAGATTAATATTGATATGTAAAATTTTGATCCTGTCATTGTGTTGTTAGCTGGTTGTTTTACAGACTTGATTGCGTAGTTGCTATATTGTGTCTGTGAGCTATGTGCTTAAGTGTGTTTTTGTTGGTGGCAGATATCATTCTTTTGTTTTCATGTTTAGCACTCCCTTAAGGACCTACTGTAAAATCAGTCTAGTGGTCATGAATTCCCTTAGTGTTTGCTTGCTTGCCTGAAAATAATTTTATTTCTTCTTCACTTACTAAGCTTAGTTTTTCAGGAAATTAAATTCTTGGTTGGAATTTCTTTTTTTTAAGGATGTTAAAAATAGTCCCCCAGTCTCTTCTGGCTTGAAAAGTTTCTGCTAAGAAGTCCTATGCTAGCCTGTTGGAGTTCTCTCTGTAAGTGACCTGGCTTTCCCTCTAGCAGTTTTAAAGAATACTTTTTCTTTTGAGTTGACCTTGGAAAACCTAATGCCATTGTGTCTTGGGGATGATTGCTTTTTATAGTATCTCACAAGGGTTCTCCAAATTTCTTGAATTTGTGTGTCAACCTCTCTAGAAAGGCTGGGAAACATTTCATAAACTATGTCCTCAAATATGTTTTCCAACTTGCTTATTCTCTCTCCATCTCTCTCAGGAATGCCAATGAGTCATATGTTTGGCTTCTGTACATAATCTCACATTTCTCAAAGGTTTTGTTCATTTTTTAAAATTCTTTCTTCTTTATTTTTGTCTGACAGCATTGATTCAAAGAACATGTCTTCCAGCTCTCAGATTCTTTTCTCGGCTTGGTGTATTCTATTTTAAATGCTTCCAACTGTATTATAGAATTCCTGTAGTGAATTTTTCAGTCCCATTTGTTCAATTTTGTTCTCTCTTAAAATGGCTGTTTTGTCTTTCAACTCTTGGATTATTTTATTGGATTCCTTGGATTGGGTTTCAACTTTCTGCTGCATCTTATTGAGCTCCAGCTGTGTCTCTACCTACTCTCTGGGAGGCTCCCCACCAGCTTAACTATCCTTGGGCATCATGAGATCTGTTGCACCTAGGATCCCAGAGGTCCACTGTGAGAGTGAATTGCCCTGCAGTTACTCCACTCACTACTTCCTTAGGAGCTTTTCAGAGCTAAGAATGAGTCCTGGTAGTCAGCAATCCCATGTAGGATTCCAAGCTTCCTTCCTCTTCAATGTCAGTGCCTCTCCTTGACTTAGAGTGTTTTCTCTAAAAAGATCTGTTTAAAGTATGATGAGTTACCCCAAATTTTGATCTCACTTGGTAGGAGAGGTTCTCTTGGCTCTTCTAGTCATCCATCTTGTCCCACTATCTGTCTCTATTAGTGATACTGACTTTGTTAAAGATCAGCTGGTTGTAGTTATGTGATTCTATTTTAGGGCTCTCTATCCTGCCCTGTTGATCTATGTGTTCATCTTTGTACCAGTACCATGCTGTTTTAGGTACCATAACCTTGTAGTATAATTTTAGGTCAGGTAATGTGACACCTCCAGCTTTGTTCTTTTGCTTAAGGTTGGTTTGGCTATTTGGGCTCTTTTTGGGTTCCATATGAATGTTAAGCTTGTTTTCTAATTCTGTGAAAAATGACGTTGGTGATTTGATAGGAAATACATTGAATATGTAGCTTGCTTTGGACATTATGGTCATTTTTGTGATATTTATTCTTTTAATCCATGAACATGGGGTGTTTTTCCATTTGTTTGTGTCATCTACAATTTCTTTCATCAGCATTTTGTAGTTCTCCTTGTAGATATCTTTCACTTCCTTGAACATTCCATAAAATTAATTAACCACTTTAAAGTATACAATTTAACTGGCATTTAGTACAATCACAGTGTTATTCAATAATCACCTCATCTACTTCTAAAATATTTTCATCACTGCCAAAGGAGACCCAGTACGGACTAAACCATCACTCCCCATTCCTATGCCCTAGCTCTTGGTATCCTCTAATCTGCTTTCTGTGTTTATGGATTTACCTATTTTGAATATATTAAATTAATAGAGTCATAGAATATGTATCCTTTTGTCCCTGACTTCTTTTACTTGGCATAATGTTTTCTAGGTTATCCACATTTTAACCCAAATCAGCACTTCATTCCTTTTTATGGTTGAGTAACATTTCACTGTATGAGCATACCACATTTATTAATTTATCTGTTGATGGACATTTGGGTAGTTTCCACCATTTGGCTATTGTCAGTAGTGCTGCTGTGAACATTCACGTACAAGTATTCATTTGAATACATGTTTTTCTATTCTATAGGGTATATTTAGGAGTGAAATTGCTGGATTATAAGGTAATTCTATATATAACTCTTTGTATAACCACCTAACTGTTTACTAATGTGGCTGCAACATTTTACAGTCCTACCAGCATATATATGTAAATATAAATATGTAAATATATATACCAATATAATTATAAAGAAAAAATATATATATTTCCTTTTTATATATCTATCTTAATGGGTGTGAAGTGGTATTATATTGTCGTTTTAATTTGCATTTTTCTAATTACTAGTGATGTTGAACATCTTTCATGTGCTTATTGGTCATTTGTTTATTTTCTTTGGAGAAATGTTTATTTTAGTCCTCTACTCATTTTTTAATTGGGTTGCTTATTTTTCTTGTTAAGTGTAATAGTTCTTTATAAATTCTTATTACTACAACCTTTTCAGATATATGAATTGCAAATATTTCTTCCATTTTGTAGTTTGCATTCTTGCTTTCTTGATAGTGCCCTTTAATAAACAAAAGTTTTAAATTTTGATGACTTCCAACTTATTTATTCATTCTTAACATGAGGTAAGAGGCTGAGATGCCAAGAAAACAGTTGAAAAGTTAAGTGGAGTGTTTTGCTTTCTTGCTACTCTGGAGATAAAAGCAGAAATGCCAACAAGATGGCTTTTAATTTGAGGCAAACCAGAGTTAGATAAATCCAGACCAAAAAATACAACCCAACCTCTAGTTAGCTTAGTTTCTAATTGGCTAAAGTGAACAGCCTCCAGTCTAGTTGCCTCACAGAAGAAAAGTCCACCATCTAGAACACTATAGAGCTTTTCTATAAAAAGCACCATCTAGAACACTACTTCCTACACAGGATCAGCAGATAATAAAATGCTACCATGTATATCAAGAAGTAGGAATGGAAGTTAAAAACCAACAATAGAATTGATACATTAGAATTATAAATAAAATATATCAGATAGAGATTTAAACATAGTTATGATTAAATATTCAAGAAAATGGATGACAAAATGGAGAATTTCACTAAATAACTAGAATCTGTTTCAAAAGAATCAAATGGAAATTCTAGAACTGAAGAATACAATAACTGAAATTAAAAACTCAATAGAGCGGGGTGGATTGGCTCACATCTGTAATCCTAACACTCTGGGAGACCAAGGCAGGAGGATCATTTGAGCCCAGGAGTTTGAGACCAGTCTGGGCAACATAGCAAGGCCTCATCTGTATACAAAGAAAAAAATTAGTTAAATGTGGTGGCACGCACCTGTGGTTTCAGCTACTTGGGAGACAGAGGCAGGAGAATTGCTTGAGCCTAGGAGGTCAAGGTTGTAATGAGCTGTATTCACATCACTGCATCCCAGCCTAGGCAACAGAGTAAGACCCTGTCTCAAAAACAAACAAACAAAACTCAAGAGATTCATATCAAAGCTGGCTAAGCACAACTGAAAATACAGTTATTAAACTGGAAAATAGATCAGTAGAAAATTCTTGGACCGAATCACAGAAAGCAAATTATTGAAAATTCAGTAAAGAACATAAAAGACATATAGGGCAAGGTGAAACAATTTAATATAAATGTGATTGGAGTTCCAGATAGAAAAGAGAGAGAATGGGCGGAAGAAATATTTGAAGAGCTAATAACCAAGAACTTCCTTCCAACTGAAAGACAGCCAACCAAAGACTCAAGAATCATTACAAATCTTTAGTAGAGTAAAAATCAAGAAAATCATACCTGAGCACATCATGCAAAGCTGCTAAAAACCAAAGATGAAAGAATAATCTTAAAAGCAGCCAGGGGGAAGTATACAATGCCTTCAAATGAGCAACAGTAAGGCTGACAGTTAATTTCTGAATAAAGAAAGCCAGAAAATAATAAATAACATTATTAAAATTGGAATTCTATAGTCCAGAAAAAAAAATTGTTTTTAAAGCGAAGAAGGTGCTATAAAACATCTTTGAATTTCCTACATAGATATGAATTCTCCTTTGCTGCAATCCTAAATCTTGGCCTTTCCCTTGACTCTACCTTATTTTACTGGATGCTCAGTCAAGATTCTATTTTACTTATTTTTCCATAGGATTTCATTGTCTTTGAGTCATAATACTTTTTAAAAAATCAAAGATGAAAATTTTTTTGATGAAGATAAATTATTTTGGTGAAGATAAAAGATTTTTCTTCTTATTAAATGACAACTTTTGAGCTTGTTGATTCTATATTTAAAACTCCAGCCTTGAATGGAATTTTTTCTTTTTTCTTTCTGTTTGTTTTTTTTTTTTTAGATGGAGTTTTGCTCTAGTCACCCAGGCTGAGTACAATGGCACAATTTCGGCTCATTGCAACCTCCTTCTCCTTGGTTCAAGCAATTCTCCTGCCTCAGCCTCCCAAGTAGCTGGGATTACAGGCGTCAGCCACCACGCCTGGCTAATTCTTGTATTTTAGTAGAGATGGGGTTTCACCATGTTGGCCAGGCTGGTCTCGAACTCCTGACCTCAGGTGATCCACCTGCCTCGGCCTCCCAAAGTGCTGGGAGTACAGGCATGAGCCACTGCGCCTGGCCAAGTGGGCTCTTAGTCAACATAACTGTTTATTTTTATCTGTAAAGAAACAAGCATTTAGTTGGAAATTTTCTCTTAAAACAACAACTTAGAACCTAAAAAGGAGGACATACCACATAGAATCGGTAAAGCAGCTAAGCAGAGGCTTTGGAGGCCAAGGACCAAAGTATTTCTTTCAAGAAACCAAAGAAGCAGCCAATTTAAGTCTAAATATTCTAGGTTTTTAACTCTAAATATCTTCATTTTACAGATAAGTAAACAGAAGCTCGGAGAGTTTAAATAATTTGTTCAAGGTCATTCATCTATTTAGTGGTAGAGCCAGGAACTTACTCAAGTTTTCCACACACTTCCAATTCCAACATTCAGAGACTCAGAAGTAGCATGGTTTGTGTTGCCGAAAGCTCTCTAACCCAAATAATTTTCACCACAGAACATCCAGTGCAACAGACTCAGATGAGTTCATTTTAAAAAATAAAACAGTGCCTACTGTAGGCCACAGTTACACCTACTAGATATAACATACTAAGTTATTAAATCCTGGAAACACCTGATCACTTATATTCCTGAATTAGTTAACTCAGCTTTTGAGTATGACATAAAAAGATGGGACATGAAACAGACAACTTTTGATACTGAGGGAATGGAATAATAAAGAGAACTAACTGTGGATGCCTGGTTTGGGATAAAGTGGGAGGTTACATAATAAGGCCAAGAATGATGTTGCTGCAAGAGGGGTGTTGTGACATCTATGGGTAAATTAAAGGGGCTGGGACTGAATTCTAGAAAGCTTTTATGCACTTTATAAATTTCTTTAAGTCTTAGTTCTCTCTAGGTAGTTTCATCTGTCTCGTGAACCAATCCTGTTAGAACTCACAGGGCCCTAACATGACACCCCTGGTGAGAGAAACCGTATTTCAAAAATGATGTCTGAGATTCTTTCTGTTGCCTTTCTTCCAGGCATTCATATGTTATAATGCCATAAATGTGTCCTATGATTTTCTAGGCATGGCAGTAACCTTTATAGATCAACCGGGTTAATAGTCAGCAAGAAGGCTTATGCTGAATAGGAGGAAAACCCCTTCATGGGAAGCCCCTGGAGAGAATTACTCTATAGATACGTAGAGGATTAGGAGCAGGTGCATAAAGCTAGGAGAAGTTCCTAGATCACTTACCCCCAAATGCCTCACTTTCAGAAGAAGATTACCAAAGACCAAATAAATGTTAAACAACATGTTTATGGCAGAAAGAGGTCCTAAACCTAGAGCTCCTGACTCAGTCTGAAGGGTTTTTTTTCTGTAATGCTACTTAGGTAAGTGTGATTGGGGACCCCTGATAATCTTCTGAACCATTTCAGAGAATCTGTAAAGTCAAACTGTTTTCATAATAATGCTTAGGAATTATGTGCCCAAGAATAGAGAGGACTGGGATGCCATCATCATTCTCATGGGTAATGGATGTGTGCTTAGGCAGGCTTGTAATTTAGAATTTATCTAGTTTTATTTCTAATATGGCCAATGTCAACACATAAAAACTATATAAACAAAATCTCTTTTGAGTACTTAGTAATTTTTAAGAGAGTCAAGGGTCCTGAGACCAAGTCTGAGAACCACAGTTACAGTTCCACAAATATAATTGAGCTACTATTATGACTAGGACACAGGGCTGAGAACTTTCCTCACCCTCAGAATACATGGTTCTATCCTATGACTGTCATGCGGAAAGTTCAGAAGAAGAAAAGGTCATATTGTAATTAGTAACAGATTCATGAAAGAGACTGATCAAAAAGTGGGCTGGAAAGATGAGAATTTCAACAGGTGGTAATCTGGAGCCAGAGTATTTCTGGTTGAGAGAAATGTACAATCAGAGACAAGACACCAAGGAGCATATATATTCTGGTCACAGTCAGTCTTCCTGGGTAAAAGTGTCATGTGGATGAGAAGCAGTAATAGGGGAAACAAAGAAATGAGATGAGGTTAAGATGTAAGGAGGCTTCAGCACCAGATGGAAGCATTTGGACTTATTTTTAATCACCATGATAGTTCATTGTGTAGATGATAAATAAAAAGATACTGCCCACTACAGAAAATAGAAATAACTAATGAGACAGGAAATACTTAGAGCCTTCTTCAGTCATAGAGCTGATTAAGGGTATGGATAAAGCATTTTAAGGGAAAACACAAAAAGTCAACAGGAAATGTAGAGGATGAGGGTAAAGAAACACACCTCAAATTAAGTCAAGATCTAGCCATCATCCTGACTAGTTGTCCAATCATAGCAAATGTCTTTTTCTCTCTGGATATTCAGAGAGACCCACAGCTAAGATTAGTAAAATGCACATGTACTTCCCAAAGTTGCTTTGAAAATAAATTGAGTAAATAAATAACAGTCATGCTTTGAAGATCATAAAATGCTATATGAATGTATAGATGTTTAGCTACCACCATCTGTATTGTCAGTCTCAGTGGGAGTTATTGATATAACTCAAGAAGGTAGGAGGTCAAGTGTTTTAAGCATGCACAGGCCTGAGGAAGCCACAAGCTCCTCTTCACTTTACCAGGACACAGGACTGGAACAATCTGCTTAACTATTATTACTTTCTTGGGAAGATCATTATTTTAAAAATAACATCTCTTGATCCTATATTGAGATCTGCAGTAGAATGAATACCTGGGCCCTTTAAGAAATGCTACCCTTTAATTTTATTTGTTGTTTTATTGGCTGTTTTTTAATAGCTAATACATTTAGATGTTAAAGATTTAGACAAACAAACAAGAGTAGAGTTAAAAGTATTCTTAAGTTAATGGTAAATCTAATTGGGTGGATAAGTTATGCTTCATCACAATGAAGTCCAATAGGAAGCTTCCCATTTGGCAGAAAAAAAAAGGTGACAATATGAGAGAGATGAATGGGAAATGTAAATGGCAACAACAGATTAGGGTTCTTTGATCTCTTTCGTCATCTTTCTGAGCTGTTAGAGGGTAACTACTTCTTGTTTTTGTCTATGAGGTATCATTTTATACAATTAGGAGAGAAGTTAGCTGGTGTTCACATTTAAAGAAGTCAGCTGGTGTTCATATTCAATATTCCCTAGCTAGCTGCATTAGTCAGGGTTCTCTAGAGGGGCAGAACTAATAGGATATACATATAAAGGGGAGTTTATTAAGTATTAACTCACACAACCACAAGGTCCCACAATAGGCCATTTGTAAGCTGAGGAGGAAGGGGAGCCAGTCCAAGTCCCAAAACTGAAGAACTTGGAGTCCGATGTTCAAGGGCAAGAAGCATCCAGCATGGGAGAAAGATATAGGTTGGAGGCTAAGCCAGTCTAGAGTGTTTTCATATTCTTCTGACTGCTTTATATTGTAGCCACTCTGACAGCTGGTTACATGGTGCCCACCCAGATTAATGGTAGGTCTGCCTTTCCTAGCCCACGACTTAAATATTAATCTCTTTTGGCAACACCCTCACAGACACACCCAGAATCAATACTTTGCATCTTTCAATCCAATGAAGTTGACACTCAATATTAACCATCATACTAGCCAAAATAATTTTAAAATTGCCTGTAGAATGATATCATGGTGGTCAGCAAATGTCCCATTTGGAGCTTATTCAAGCCTCTCTGATTAAGCAGTGACTATACTAAGCCAGCTGTGCCAACAAGGAACAGCACTGTCTTTTTTAATAGAACCCATGGTCTAGCCCTAGTCCTGGCAAACACTTTCATTCATCTTACATCTTTTTCCAAATGCACTCACAAATGTTCCAACTCACGGTCATAGCTTTTTTGTTGTGTTATTTATTGTTTTTTAGTTTTTAAATCAACAAATAAAAATTATATATATTCATCATGTACAACATGTTTTGAAATATGTATACCTTGTTGAATGGTTAGATCAAGCTAATTAACATATTTATGCCAGGTATCATCTGTTTTAATGAATCTTCCATGGTCAAGTATTAGCAAAAGTGGACTAAGGGGCTACACTGGTAGCAAGTGAATTCACTTGTGGAATTCTAGATTCATCTAGAAACTCCATGGGATTTTCATGCCCCTGAGTAGATATAGTAATCATTAGTGCTGCTCTCCAAATGTTCCCATTCTCTTTACATGATGATGTTGCGCTTCCCAGGCTCTTAGGCATAACCATGAAATGTAAACAGAAGAAGTATACACCAATTCCAGGTAGAAACTTCAATCAGAATCATGTGATTTGGCACAGAAGTTTCCCCATCAGCTGTGGTGACCCCAACATTTCTGATAGTGGCAGCTCTACCAGCCTGGATCATTGACAAAGGATGACACAGAGCATAGCCTCCAGCTGACCCGCAGTGGGCAATAACTTAGTTTGGAGGAGAAGTAAACCTTTTTGTTTCAAGCCACAGAGACTGGGGGCTATTTGTTACCAAAGCATTACTTGGCCTATCCTAACAGACAGGAGACAAAGGCAATGTGATGATAAAACAGTAGAATTTGTTAATGACACAGTCTTGGGCATCAGACAAATTTAAGTTCTAACCTCTATCACTTCCTAGCTGTGTGGTCTTGGGACTGTTACTTAACTCCTCTGTGTTAACCTACTTCAGGCTTCTATGACAAAATGCCACAGGCTAGGTGGCTTAAACAGCAGAAACTTATTTTCTCACAGTTCTGGTGGCTAGAAGTCCATCATCTAAGTTACAGATGACTCACTTTCTAGTGAGGACTTCCTTCTTGGCTTACAGAGAGCTGCTTTCTCACTGTGTCCTCACAAAGTAGAGAGAGAACAAGCTCTCTAGTGTCTCTTTTTTGAGGACACTAATCCCATTGGATCAGGGCCCCACACTTATAATTGCATTTTATTTAATTACTGCCTTATTCTAAATACAGCCACACTGGGGCTAAAAGCATCAACATGGATTTTTAAAACGACACATACACTCAGTCCATAAAACCCTCTCAGTCACATTTCCTCATTGGTTGTTTTGAGAAATAATTTAACGTATGTAAAGTGTTTGTTCTAGTATCTGTCTCTTTGTAGGTATTTATTACATTTAACTTTATTTTCTATAACCTTTCCTCAGCAAAAAAAAAAAAAAAAATCTCATCATATAATGTAGAAAACTGAACCCTCTTATATTGTGTATAATCAGCTATCACTGAAGTGTCCCGTCTGACACTTGGTTAGAGACCATCTCTGAAGCAAGAGTTTTCCTTTGCTGCTCTTAATGCCCTAGGGCCAAGGTCCCTAGATTGCTATTCACTTTTGTACTCTATATAAGCCAAGTCATTACAGGCCCAAGGAGCCAATGAATTATACAGTACAGTGTTACCACTAAATCAACACCGTCCAAGAAGCAGTCCAGGACAGGCAATCACTCTCCCTGGGCCAGGCTAGAATGCAAATGAAGGGCAGAGAAGCAGGTCAAAGAGGACTGAATGTTACTGAGAAAGTCATTGAAAATAGCTAACTCCTGATTGGTAAAAACTCCTGGATCAGAATTTCAATCCTTAATGTGACTTTCAGCTGGAGAAAAGGCATTAAATCTAAAGGTACCCTTAACATGCATGGGGCACCACACTGCCATAGCAAATCGTGTGTATTAAAGTCTTTCACAGTGTCAGGTCTTGGAGGAAAAAAATTGCCAGCAAGCAATTTTCAGGCTAGGCAGGTGAGCTAAGTTGATTGTCGATAAAGGAGGATAAATAGAATACACTTAACTTATCCTCTGCCAAGAAAATTAGGACCAAAACTTCACCAAGACAAGTATTTGTGAAGGTTCATAACTGTGTGTCCACTTGGGGTTATAGAATGACTTATAAGATGTTGATTTCTTCCCCAGTGTATATTCAATGAGCAGCAACAAACTTCTCATGTGTTTAAGTTCATACAGATCCACTGTCACTATAGGGCCAGTCTTATACTTAGGAGATCTACAAATATATTGTGATTTATAGGGTTCTGCGAAAATCTACTCTTTCAGAATACACAGTTTATCTTTTGCTAACTAGCATGATGTTGGGTTTTGAAATTCTGTGGATAAAATATTATTCTCTTCACCTTTGACGAGAATAATACATTAAACCAAACCAGCATCTTGGTGGGAATTTGGGTCATCTTTTGTACAGAAGCTGGAGAGTTCTTGACTGCTTTAGGTTGAATAAAGTCTAAAGTAAAAATTTCAAAAATTTCAAAGACAGTCTTATCTAGGCTTCACTGAAGCCTAGAGAAGACCCAGAGAAAATGTAGCCTCATTCTCCATCAACTCTAGTTTTATGTCAAAAGTAGATTTCTCATGTTAACTAAGGACTGAATTCTTTGTAAAAAGGGGTAAGGGGTAATTGTTTAGGAAGAGGAGGAATATGCAGAAACTATTTCTTAATTTTTATTTAAATTTTGTATATTTTTTGTTTCTTTGCTTGCAAAACATATAACTGTAACATCGCTCTTCATAATTATCCCAGCATCTTGAATCTTATGTGGGATTTATATTTTAGCATTCCTTGGTATGTGTAAAATATTTGAATAGGCTGGACACAGTGGCTTATGCCTGTAATCCAATACTTTGGGAGGCGAGGTGGGTGGATCACCTGAGGTCAGGAGTTTGAGACCAGCCTGGCCAAGATGCTGAAACCCCGCCTCTACTAAAAATACAAAAAAATTAGCTGAGCATGGTGGCGGGCGCCTGTAGTCCCAGCTACTCAGGAGACTGAGGCAGGAGAATTGCTTGAACCCAGGAGGCAGAGGTTGCAGTGAGTTGAGATCATGCCACTGCACTCCAGCCTGGGCAACAGGGCGAGACTCCATCTCAAAAAAATGAATAAATTAAACCTGCAAATGAGAATTCAGAAAGTGACAAGATAATGGCCAAGGGTGGTGTCTCACACCTGTAATCCCAGCACTCTGGGAGGCCAAGGCAGGAGGATTGCTTGAGCCTAGGAGTTTGAAACCAGCCAAAGCAACATAGTGGGACCTCCATCTCTACAAAAATTTTTTAAAAATTAGCCAGGTGTGGTGGTGCATGCCTGTAGTCATAGCTACTCAGGAGTCTGAGGCAGGAGGATGACCCGAGCCCAGGAGTTTCAGACTGTGGTGAGCTATGATGGCACCTGCATCTCAGCCTGAGTGACAAAGTGAGGCCCTGTCTAAAAAAAAAAGGGAAAAAGGAAAAAAAAGGGAAGTGTGGGGGACATGACAAGATGATTCCAGGTTTTTTGTTTTTTATTTTTGTTTTTGTTTTATGATTAGAGATGAGAAGGAAAATATGAATGTGACTCCTTCTTTGTGGTTCTTTCAGCCGCAGCAACTTTGCTTTGTACCCTCTGTCTCCTGCCAAGAGAGCCCAGGGAAGGTAATGTCTCCTGGATCGTATGAAATGTTTCTGTAATGGTCACTGTAACTCACACCTTGATTTTTCCCAGGTCGCTGGCAAGTGTGATGGATTGTAATTGCTGCACATTCATGAGGGCTTCTCAAGGTTACCTGGTGAGGGTTAATGTTCAGTTCATACACCAGACTTATGAGGTGGAAGAGAAAATTTCTATTAGTTCTTCTGCAGCATTAACAAAAAATTAGAGAACATAGTCTGTGCTCTTAAAAGAAGCCTCGTTGTACTCTGCTAAAAGGCAAGAGCTCACACACAGTAGGTTATGAGTGTATGTCACGTGGAGGGCTAAGGAGGAGCTTCCCTTTGATAATGAAACAAACATTTAGCTTACCTAAGAGCTATGCAGAGTGAGGACAAGATGTGTCATCTGCAAAACAAAAATAAATAAATAAAGGCAGATTTCTAAAAGACACACATCATTCAGAATTAAATTAATTCAATTAATTATGATGTTTTCATACAAGTGGAACACAGCCTAGCTAGGAACAAAGATTTTTCTTCCTTATATTAGGAACAATGACCTATTTTTCTGTGTTTGTGGGGCCTGTTTGGTGTGGGTTGTTTTTTCCTAATTATGTTCTCTTTTTGAGTTTTTCCCTGCCAGGGCACAGTGAATACCAAAGGAAGAATAAGACGGAGGGCTATTCCTCAGTGAAGTGGAGTTTACAACCCTTGTTCATTTTGGCCAAAGGCCAGCTGACTCTAGTTTACCTAACTTGTAGAGAGTTTCAGAAAAAAAAAAAAAAAAACTGGAAGTAATATCCTGCCTTTGAGTATGGAGACAAAATTCTAATATCACAAGAGAGTCATCAGAGGTTAAGGCAGTTAGAAGGGTTCATTCATTCAACATTCAACACCAACTGTGAACACCTAACATTTGCCATGTACAAAGAAGGATGTTCTGCCTTGGACTAACATCCATTCCTGTGAGGGAAGAGAAGCAGCAGGTATTTTCATACCTATATAAAACGTGTAGTATTTCAGATATAATTACTGTGAGAATAAGAAGTGTTGGGTGAGTGGAAAGTGCTATTTAATATAAAGGGTGGTATGGGAAGGTCTCACTGAGACATTTAAACAGAAAGATCTTGTTATTGAACAAAAGTTTTCTGTCCTCCCCAAATTCCTATGTTTAAACCCTAACCTCCAATGTGATGGTATTTGGAGATGGAGCCTTTGAGAGCCGATTAGGGTACATTAGGTCATAAGGGTAGAGCCCTCATGATAGGGTTAGAGGGTTTATAAGAAGAGGAAGAGAGAAATCCTTTCTCACTCACTCTACTCCCGTGCATCACAGAAAGGCCATGTGGGGATATAGCAAGAAGGAGGCCGGCCATCCAAAAGCCAGGAAAAGGGCCCTTACCAGGAACTGAATCAGCTAGCACCTTAATCTTGGACTTCTAGCCTCCAGAGCTGTTAGAAAATACATTTCAGTTAAGCTAGCCAGTCTGCAATATTTTGTTATAGTAGTCCTAGCAGACTAAGATAGGCCTGAAGGAGGTGAGAGAAAACACACAAATAAGGGGAAAGCATCCCTGGCAGGGAAACTGAAAGTGCAAAGGCCCTAAGATGGCAGTGTGCCCCATTTTCAAGGGACAGCAGGGAGGTCAGTGGGACTGGAGCCAGGTAAGCAGTGGGTAGAGAAGTAGGAGATGATTTAGAAAGCTAATGGGAGAGGGAGATTTTATGAAGCCTTCTAGACCACTGTAGAACTCCAGCAGAAGAGTTTGTGGTCTGACTTTCTTAACTGCTGAGTTGAGAATCAACTAGAGGGGAGAAAAGGGCACATCAAGAACTCTTAGATGACTGCTTTCATCCAGGCAAGAGATGGGCTTTAGAGATAGAGACACCAGGTTGGCATTTACTCTGGCAATTAGAAATTATGGGCTATGAGGCATAAGTAAAAATGAGTAACTGATATTAGGCAGTTTCTAAGGGCCAGATCCAGGGCTAAGCAATTTACATGGATTATCTCAATTACTCTGGTGAGAAAGGTACCATTATTATAATCTGCAGTCTATAGATAAGGAATGTTCTGTATCTTCATTTCTTTATATACCAGAGAAAATAGTACTACCTACCTTACAGAGTTGTGGTAAAGATGAAATGCAATACTCCATGTAAATCACTTAGCTCAGTACCTGACACAGGGTATAAGCTCAATAAAAGATGATAATGGTTATCATTTTATGATTTCATTAGGATAGATAAAATTTTGTCCACAAACTACCTACCTGTGGATATAGAAGACTGAAAAAATCAGTACTCTTCATCATGCACTTACCTCAGTTTCAAATCAAGAGAAAGAATTAACACAAATCTGAGAAGCAGACTTTCTATATTTAACGTAAGACTCCTTTTGACAAATCTTTCTGTGGTCTTTGCCTAGAGCAACTAGCACCTCCATCTATCTGCACTGGCATTTTTCTCCTATTCTTGTTTCCTTCTCAGAGCTGTTCCTTTCCAATCCTGGCACAATGTTTCTTACTCTTCTGGGCTAAATTTCATGGTTCTCCCACACTTCTTAGAATTCCCTTCTGCAATAAAGCCTTCCCACAGTGTCACCCCATCCTGTCCTGGACATCTTCCCGGCATTTCACCACTTAGCTACTCCATAGCTGGACGCTGTGCGGATTTCCTCTTTTTCAATGTTATCTCATTATTTCATTTGGAGTGGGCTCCATATTCTTGTAGACAACACTGATGCTTCCCCCAAACACCATGGGCTTTCTGAACCTGGAAATGGAAAGACGTCTTTGACATTTCCTCCATGAGACACATGACAGGCTTATTAGACAGGGAGGTGGCACACACACAGTGCTGCCAGGAATTAAACGCTACACCCTTCCCTTTACCCTGAAATGGAGCATCCTACTGGGTCACTCAGGGTGGTATGTATAGCCAACTTAGAGAAACACTTCATTAACAATGAAATTAAAGTTTTTTATCCAGTCACTTGTGTCACTGGGTATCACACTTTATCACTTTGTTTAGA
This sequence comes from Pongo abelii, assembly GCF_028885655.2. Classification (NCBI taxonomy): domain Eukaryota; kingdom Metazoa; phylum Chordata; class Mammalia; order Primates; family Hominidae; genus Pongo; species Pongo abelii. The sequence continues at coordinate 52,848,691 of NC_071997.2, read as the reverse complement.
TAAAGCTTTATTGGTCTAAGAGCAAAAATAGGTTTTGTTGTTGTTGTCGTTGTTATTGTTGTTTCCCCTAAAAGGCCTGGATGATGCTTCCGCTTGAAGAAGAAAATCTTTCTCCTGCCAGAGTCCCTCTTAACCTTAGCTGGGGAAGGTGATCTTTAACACTAACTATTAAAGTTTGAGCCCAGAGACTGGTGCTAATCCACGCTGACCAACCTCTCACACAGCCACAGACTTCTCCCCTGCACACCAGGGCACCACCACTGGGTGCTGTTGGCAATAAGGGAGTGGAGAAGGTAGAACGTGAGAGGCCCTCAGTCATCCACTCCTCTAGTCAGTAGTCTTCCACTCATAAATGGATAAAAACAAGAGCCATTTTTAGATTCAGGATTTCCTGGGGAGAACAACAATTCTGGCCCCAAACTTCAGATGTCAGCAGAGAACAGTGTGGGCTCTTTATGTTCCTCAAGAACATGCACACTGAGCTTCCCCCGCAGCCCCTGAGCACTGCCAGCTGCTGCTGCTGCGATCCCAGTGTCTGAGTTTGTGACTCGCCAGGAGATTGTCTGTTCCTGCTGCTTCCAATATCGTCTTGGCCTTTATGAAGGCATATGCACACGACTGCAGTGGCACCCCTGTCTCCGGCCCATTGTGGACATGACTGCTCTTCCAGCATGGCTCCCCTGTGACAGGCACCTGCTCAGCAACCTACAGACGCTCCCCCAGGTAGGTATCAATGCCCTAAATTTCCTTTCAAGCCTTCAAGGCTCACCCAACATAAATATCACACATTCCTTGAAGAGCAACCTCTACTTTCATCAGATATGCTGATCTACTTTTCTCCTAACACTCCTTACACCTGCCTCCACCCTCTGCCCATATTGCTCCCATTTACCTCCACTGGGAGTATCTTCCCTTTACCACTTATTTAAATTCTGTCCAACTTTCAAGACACAGCTTAAGTCCCACCTCCCCCAAACACCTCTGGGATCACTCCAGTCCTCAGGGTTACTACCGTTATAATTGCTAGTGTGTAATTTCACAATTAATTGTCTTCTCCCTGTTTTATGTGTTTGAATATTATCTACAAGGTTGTAAGATACTTGAGAAAAAGATCCAGATATTTTACTACTGCTCAATCTAATTCTGGCAAAGAGGAGGTGCTCAACTTTATGAAGCTACAACTGGGCCAATGCCTTATAGGATGTTAAATAGAGGACAGGATTTTGACCTCAGTATCAGAGCATACAAAGATAGTCTGGTACTCCCTCTCATAATCCCTGTGAAAGTCCACATTCTCTACACAGAGAGAAAGGATTAGGCTCTCTGGTTTTGTTTGCTACAATCTTAGAATAATTCTAACCCTGCACTGAGCAAGGACAGATTACTCAACTTTCAAAATTGAAAGATCACTCAGAAATTATGTAACACAAAGGCAGAGAAGAAACTTGAAGCCCAAAGAAGTGAAGTTTCCTGCCCCAAACCAGAGTGGATGAATGATAGAACTAGGGAAAAACCCTAAAGCTTCTGAAATCCCAGCCAGAACTCCTGAGTGAATATTTGCATGTTGCCCTTCTTCATTTTCTTTAGAGTCTGGATGATAGCAATAGAAAACCATTGGAAAAATACTTTGAGTGCTTTCTCTGCCTCTAGCTCTATGCTAGGGCATGTGGGCTATGAAGAAAATGAAATAAAAATAAAATGAACCTATCTTTGCACTCAGGACTCCTGAACTCCCTGTATTATTTTTTAAAGCAATGATCTTAACTTTTTTTTTTTTTTTTCTGAGGCATAGAACCCACTGAGAATATAATTAAAATTACAGGCTTAGGGAAATGCGTGTATGCACAAACCAACAAAACACTGTGCTTCATTTTAGAGTTTTGCTGAGCTCTCATACCTCCAGGTTATAGTCTCTTCCTGAAATCTTCAAAAATAGAGTATGGTTTTACAATTTACAGAGTCCAGATGTAGTCCTCGCCTTTTTCTCCTCCCTTTTGAGTGACTGGTGGGAAGGCAGCAATCACAGCTTCATCTCTTCCCTAAATAAATAAGCACTTCCCCGAGTGCCTCAACTCCAGATGTCACACTGGATGAATGGCTCATTTAGGGCTCAGCAGGACCCAGGTCATGCGCTGAGCTGATCAGCTTTTCTGTGTCCTGCCCTTGCCACTCAGAGAAGCTTCTCTGCCACTCTGCCTGCTTGGAAAATCCACACTCCCCTTGGGAGGCCTGGAAGCCGAATAACTTCTAGCATGGTTCTGGCAAGACTGGGGAAGAGGGGAGGGGTCTGGTGCCTTCTCTTGGGACTTTTATTAGACAATACTGGTGAAAGGCCCATGGGGTGTTTTAAGTGGTGGCTCTGGCATAAAAGATGTGATGGAAGAAGCACTTCTCTCAGAAGCCATATATCATGAGGCTTCTCCAGACAGGAGAAAGTGGGAAACAGATGGAGACGAGCAGGCAAATGCACCGCAGGGACACAGCTTGAGTGGGAGGGTGTGAGGAGGCAACTGAAGCTATCAGCAGCAGCAGACAGAGGGAAAAGACTCACGATGTGGAACCGACATATGGAAAGTCGGTGTGGGAAACAGAAGACAGGACCCAACAGCAAGAGACTCATTCTCACAACATGTAGAACCAAGAGATGAACCAGGCTCCTTCTCTGGCAGACAAAAGAAACTCCGTCACTGCTAAAGACTTACTTCTGCACCCAAGAAAATGAGTTGTCCTGAAAAAGGTTAGGGTAGGAATTCCCTACCATACTTTGCAGGAGGAACATGGTTGAAAATTCTGGGTCTTCCTAGAGTGAACTACAGTCCCAGATGGCCTGGAACTATCCCAGTTTTATGGCTAAAATTTCTAGAATAATTTCCTGTCAGTCCTGGGCAAACTAGGTCAACAGGTCACTCTACAACACCCCTAATGATTCTGATCCTTTAGTTTTCAATGAAATCTGGAAATCTGCAGCACTACCCAGGACTCCTGGTGATTCTGGTGCTAGGGAATGGGGAGGTTGCTCCACTGGGGACACTTATAAGCACTGTACATTCAATCTCCGATATAACCTGTTGAGATGATCTGGAAGAGGAAAGAATAAAAAAGGAAGAAAAGCAGAAAGAGTTGATGGTTTCTGAAAACTCAAAACCAGCCACTCTCAACCCTTTGAATCCCATGGGAAGCTTTGAAAACTGTGGCTACCTGGGCCCTTGCCTGGATAATTACATCAGGTTCTCTGGGGTGAACCTGAGATGAGGCCTCAGCAGTGGCACAAGTGAGAATCATTGTTCTGGGATTCCTGATTTCCTGATTGATGGCATGTGGTGGCAGGCAGAGAGAAGTACTGAGTGCCTACACCTGTACAAAATAGCACTGCACCCTAGCTGACAGGAGAAACGAAGTCCCTCTTTCTAAAGTATTATTTTTCCTCCTTGATGTCACTGCCCAACAAAGAAGGAGTCCCAGGTCATGTTAGAGTTACCAACTCATTTGTATTTAACCTTACACTCCAGGAATTACAGAAAATGAGTCTTCAGGAAATGTCCAGGTCTTCTCCATTCCTGAGGTAATCACGTGCTCTGTGTATATCCTACTCAAGGTTCTACCATTGAAAACCTTGAAAGCCAGGCACCTACTTCTTTATTTTCTGTGGCTAATAGAAAGGGGGAAAAGGATTTCTGCAAAAATTGAAAGAAAACTAAAAGATTCCTGTGCAGGAGAGAAGAAGCAAAACTGGTGATAGAATATGACAAAGAAGAGAAAAGAAAAGGAGGAGAGGGGAGAAGCAACACAAAGGGCTGTTTTTCAGGACAGAGCCCTTGAATCAATACCCCTCAGAATACAAAGACATTCAACGGTAAAAACCAGAGATTGACAAGAACAGTTATTGTGCATCAAATGAAAGGATATACGGTATGGCATTGATTATACCCAAAGGCTATAAGGCAATTGAACGTTAATTGGCAGAGGCCTACCAAAGGTATACAATCTTGAAGGACCTATCAGGAAAAAAGAGAAGTTGCTAAAACTTTTTAAACCTGGACTTCCTTTCCAATTCCATGGGTTCTTCAGAAGACAAACAACTCCCGAGGTTATACAACTGGGAAATATAGCTCCTTACAAATGGACAGCAGCATAGTATAGGAACCTAATAAAAGATAATAAGGTGAATAAAAAGGGTGGTATAATCCTTGGCAAAATGTATAGCAATATGAAAATTTTTGTAATAAATTGTTATAATGGTTTGCATTGTGAATTAGAATAGCAAATACTTTGTTACAGAGTACTTACATTTTATTTTTTAGCTATCACAGCTCAAAACTAAATGTAGACATGTGATTCTTTATGGTACCTTCTGGCTAAAGATTGCATCTTTATCATCAGAGCAATATATATCAGGTTTATTTATTAACACTCTATCTCCAATTGGCTCTATGCAATGTGCAGACAAATAAACACATAAATGAATAAGTAAAATATTTTTAAAGTATTCCTGCCCTCTAGAACCTTATACTCCCTGATAAATATTCTTACTGAAACATACAGAATACTATTAAAGTTAGTGATTCATACTTGCAGAAGAAAAATATGCCCTTTTCTGTAACAGGAGAATGCCTGAATAATGATAGCACTGAAATTGATGCCATCATTATCAGCTTGCATTTTTCAAGCACTCAGTCAGTGCAGGGCAAAGAACTGCAGAAGGTAATACAAACAGGGATAAAAAGCAGGCTCTGCCCTAAATGAGCCCACAGCCTGGATGGAGGGAGAGGAGGTAAACATACACAAAAAACAGTAACTCCCTGGAACCATTTTTTAAATACCCAGTGAGTTACACAGACCTTAAATGGTGTTGGATGGCAGTGCAATCACAAGCTTTTACATGTGCTTTATGGTGTCTAATCACATTCATTATCATATTTAATTCTTACAATAACCTGTTGATATGAGTGTTATAATCCCCATCTTACAGATAAGAAAGTTGAGACCCAGAGCATTTAAGCAGCCGGCCTGGAGTCACAGAGATTTAAGTCTCAGAGCCAGGACTCAGGATGAGTGCCAATGGAAGCCTGTCCTTGGAGTCCAGAATGAACATCAGAAGCAACCCAGCGACAGCAGGAGACTGTCCATGAATGTCATCTGGCTGAACCTAAAGGCAAGACCTTTTTAACTTATCTCATTCAAGCTTATTCTTTATACTCTTTCACTAACTCCAATTAAGAATATTTCATGCTCATGATAGGATTTGCCATTTTTCCCACTTGCCAAGTCCCTGATTATTCATCATCATCACCAGCAACAATAGCAGCAGCAGCAGAAATAGAGAACTACTTGTTCAAGTAGTAAAACCTTCTGTGGAAGTCTAGTGCATAACAATGCATACCTTCCCCTGTCTCTAACCCTCTTGTTTTCTAAAATTAACATCTCTGAATTATAGAAAGACATGCAAAGGGGCACGGATCTGGTATTTTAGCCGCTACAAAATAAGCACAAATACAATAATGGGGCGACTTCATACTTACTTTTGTCATTATAAAATCTAAGACTGATTCATGGACTGACATGCAGGAAGAAATAAAATTCTTTATCTCCTTCCAGGGGAGAAGGGTTTCTCAGTTTCCTGGGAATAAGCATTATTAGAGTAATATATATGTATATTTTTTTCTATTGTGCTTCTTCGGTTTTACATTTAGTCAACATTCTCTATTATTCTGAGCAACAGACTCTTCTGAAATTTTCATTTCTGTAGATGATGTATATTTTTTATCTTTTTTCTGTGTCTTCATTGATATTTTAGTGGAAATTTGGGAGATGATGTATCAGCAGCAACTAGCCAAGCACCATTTTAAACTAAAATCCGATGGAAATTTAATTTGATTGCACTACAAATGTTAACTTCATGAGATTTTTTTCCTCCCATCAAGTGTGTCTCTCCTTCCCATTAGGCATATTTGGATAGTGCAAATGGGTGACTTGACTGGAAGCAGAAAGAGATTCATTCCATTCCAATTTTGAATATGACAGTTGTGAAGTCAGGCTCATGACCTGTGTGCCAATTTACAATCTAATAAAAATTTAAATGCTTGAATTATTAACAGAGAGTGAGGGATGGAGCTTAGAATGGAAACATTTATAATGAAGTGACGATTTTCAGCATAATAGAGTTGCTCATTTTTGGAACATCCTGTATGCATATTCCTTGTGGTTTCATAGTCCGTAAATTGTTTGTTGCTGGGTCTCATTTTGAATTCTCTTTACTATTTCATTCTGTTCTGCATCAGCAATCAGGGCAGCTGTGGATACTAACACAGTTTAATTTTTTAAAAAATCATATGCTTTATGGTCAGACATACCTGGATTCAAATTCTGATTCTGATTTTTACTTGCATTGTGAGATCTGATAGCGTGTTTCATCTTGTTGACCAAGTTAGCCTGCAACAACTACCTTGTAAGCTTTTTGTAAGAATTGCAGTAAATAAGTGAAAATATTTCTGACAGTGCCTGGCATGTAGTAGTTGTTCATTAATGAGTATAAGAGCTTTTCGCCATCCTTCCTTCTTTCTTCTGCCATGTAATTTAGAAGAAAGAGTCCTCAAAGATCATGCATTAATTGATTCAATAAAGCATTCATTCATTCATGTGACATTTATACAGTGTCGACTCTAGGCCTGGGAATTCTCAGGGCTAAGAATATAAGAAATACTGAGACAGTCAAAAATGTTATAGACTAATGAAGAAAATAGGCCTGTTAAAAATATTCTATACTAGGGAAAAATGAATGATATTAGAGAAAGATGTTTAAGGTACTACAGTGACACTAAGAAAACATTTTCTTGGTGCTTTTGAGTATGTCAGTTAAATCCTTTGAGCTTCTGTTTCTAATTTTTTAAAATTAGATTAATAAAAATATATGATGTACTTCAAACATGCCAGTGCAAAGCCTATGATTTCTTTCAAAGAGGCTGAACTACAGGCCATTTTACCCAAACTCATACATTCATTCATTTTAAAAAGTGCATCCTTGGAACGAGCACAACCAAGAAATGCTTAAAACGAGTCTGGCCTGTAACTCATGACAAAGACTTGTATGAAGAGATGAGCTGAGCCAATCTGCATCCTACCAAGAGAAACCATAAGAATCAGACAATTAGCATCAGGAACCGAAAATCAAAGCATGCCCAGAGAGCAGAAGTCATAAGGGATAGTCAAGGCTCTTTTGGTTCAGGAGCAAGCTACATGTAGAAGGATGCTTGAGTCAAGTAGAAGATGGTAGATGAGGTTAGAAGTAAGATGAAATAAGGATGAAGAGTAGAGGATGAGGAAGGCAGCCAGAGTTAAGGTGCAGCAGATACCTAGAGAGGGATGGGGAGGCCAAGAAAAAAAGAGCATTACAAAGAGAGAATGCTTGCAGAAATGAGTAGGAAACAGCAAAAGGGAGCTGTTTTCCCGTTCTAAGCCCCATGTGGTTTCTGATCCTGTGTGTTTTTGCTTAAAACCTCCTACCTGTATTACTGAATAATTGAATTTATCTATGTTGAGCACAGCCAAAATAGCCCTTTGTTGGTTGTTTTTTTGGTTTTTTTTTTTGAAATTTTTCTAATTTTTTTTATTATACTTTAAGTTTTAGGGTACATGTGCACAACCTGCAGGTTTGTTACTTATGTATACATGTGCCATGTTGGTGTGCTGCACCCATTAACTCGTCGTTTAACATTAGGTATATCTCCTAATGCTATCCCTTCCCCCTCCCCCCACCCCACAACAGTCCCCGGTGTGTGATGTTCCCCTTCCTGTGTCCATGTGTTCTCATTGTTCAATTCCCACCTATGAGTGAGAACATGCGGTGTTTGTTTTTTTTGTCCTTGCGATAGTTTGCTGAGAATGATGGTTTCCAGCTTCATCCATGTCCCTACAAAGGACATGAGCTCATCATTTTTTATGGCTGCATAGTATTCCATGGTGTATATATGCCACATTTTCTTAATCCAGTCTATCATTGTTGGACATTTGGCTTGATTCCAAGTCTTTGCTATTGTGAATAGTGCCGCAATAATCATATGTGTACATGTGTCTTTATAGCAGCATGTTTTATAATCCTTTGGGTATATACCCAGTAATGGGAAGGCTGGGTCAAATGGTGTTTCTAGTTCTAGATCCCTGAGGAATAGCCACACTGATTTCTACAATGGTTGAACTAGTTTACAGTCCCACCAACAGTGTAAAAGTGTTCCTATTTCTCCACATCCTCTCCAGCACCTGTTGTTTCCTGACTTTTTAATGATCGCCATTCTAACTGCTGTGAGATGGTATCTTTAATCACTATGTTAATATAAAGTATCAGGGCCAGTAGTGATGATATGCTGATCTTCATGCAGGGATATAACCCCATCCCAACAATAAGGAAAAGGCATACAGTTGTGTCTCCTAACCTGGAAAGACACTATGCTGAACAATCCATACTATGCTGTACAAGCTCCTTGACTAAATCCCCAAATGATATGCACTGAAGTACACCAGAAAGCCAAAAGAATTTTTTATTTGTACAAAGCTGCTTAGCCCATAATTGTAGACAGACAATTCACCACAGGTCTTTGAGTTTCTGCAGATCTTGCAAGCAAGTCACTAACTGCCATTTTGTTCTAGCCTATCTTTTCTAAGGATGGTTTTATACAGGCCGTTTTGGAAGACAGTATCTCTCTCCAAAGCAGAGGGCATATTTGTTTGTTTCCTTTCCAGAATAATAGTGGTAATATTTCCCTCTGGGGAAAAGGGCATGCTTGCTTTCATTCCATTACAAAAGAGTTGGGTTTTCTAAGCTCAGGCTTCTTTGGTGCATACTCATTGCATGCATAGCATCTAGCCAGGCTTTTCTCTATTGTCTGCCATAGCACCTGAAGGGCCTTTATTATAGCACTTATCATAATGCATCCGTGTCCCTTTCTTATCTGATGCAAACATGAAACACCTGCTGCTTGTTCTCCCATGAGTAATACAGTCCTTAGTCTCTGACCTAGGAGTTTCTTGACTCTGCCAGCTTTAAACTCTGGCAGGCTAATTTTCACCTTGCACATACAGTAAAATCTAATGTTTTTCATCATTCCTGATATGCACGTGGCATCTCAACATGAAGCAGTGTTTTAATCATCCTAATCAATTAAGTCAAATGGTATTTGTAGGACACAGTATTGACCACAAGTATTGGCAATTTTTTTCGTCATGGTCTTTTCATTCCTACACACTATGATGACTATTGTATACATGCTTAAGTATTAGGTGTAATTTTACCAAAATAGACATAAAAAGTTCCCATTTTATACTTTATTTGGGAACAATGATCAAAACCAAATGTACATGTCTTTGATATGGGCAATGGTGTCTCTAGGAATTGAGGAGAGAAAAGATCAAATGTAGGTATTATTTCTCCAAAACAGAGTCCCCTAAGTAGCAACAAGAGCTTCAGATGTAATATATGTAAATATTGTGTAAATAAATATACATGTATTGTAGGGTATGCTCTAATTTTGTTTATTTATTTTTTAATAGGGATATATAGTTAAAAAATTGTGGGGCCTATTGTCATGTGGATAGCCACTATTATATGCATCCAAAGACGTAGTTTCCTGTGGTCTTGTTCACAGTACCTAACAATATGGAAAATACCAAATTATCCTTCAAATGTCATTTGTCGAGAAGATGTTACATGTCACTCTAAATATGTAGTTTGAGAGTTTCCAGTCTAAATAATATTTGCCCCTGAGTATTGAATGTCCAAAAGCTGAACTTTTACTTAGAGGTGCTTGGGTTCTCAGAAATACATTTACATGAGGTGCTTACATGAAGCAGAATGCCCAAATAACCATTTATAATGGAAAAAAATCCTTCTGGGAGCTCATTTGCTCATATTCTCTATCAGGACCCTTTTTTCTTGGTATTAAGGATAGATGATTTAGTTACAATGCTTCTTGTCTCAATCAAAACTCAGAGTGGCACTGACCTGAAGGATACTTCTTTGGGTCATGGGGATGTCTGATAAAGCATCCTTGCCTAAGGCAGCAGGATTGCTCAGGTGGACTAGATAGCACATCTTTCACCTTCCCAGCCTCAGTACCACTTGTTTTCCTATGTCAATTGCCTCACTCTGTAAGCATTCCTTTCTTTGTTTTTAATTACTGAAATCGTATACATTAATTTTAGATATATTTAAATAGATAGGGATAAAGGGAGAAATCACTACCAAGAATGGTTAACCTCAGAAATTTTCTACGTATACCTGTAACTGCACATGAATATATTCTGTATTACAAAATCATAGATCCTACTGCACATAACTTATGTTGGCCTGTCTGGTTTTCACTAAACTATATATGATGAACATTTTTTCATTAGAATAAGTAAATAATGACATGCATTATGAACGTATAATATTCTATTATAAAAATATACAATCATTTGTTTGTTTTTTGAGCTGAAATACATGTAGAAATCTCCAAGAAGCCTTTGCTGCCCACTCACTCCTTGGTCTGTGTTATGTGGCCATCCTTCAACCCCCCATAGGGCCTTTATCATAGCACTTATCGTACTGCATACCTTTCCCTTTCTTACCTGTATACACTTATGTCTACTTAGCTCACTTTTTAAAATCTTCAGTAGCTAACTAGTTACTAACTCATAGTGGGTTCTCTAACATATTTGTTGAACTGAATTGAATAATACGATTGTGGTTAAGATGCTTCTACAAACATATTTTCACACTTGTCCAACAATTTACTTGAGCTAAACACCTTGAAGTAGTATGAATGAGTCACACAAATACAAATCCTAAAAGTCCTAAAGCTTTTTGGTGGAGAGACAGTGATTATGTTAGTATTTCTGGGAAGGAAGAAATATCCCAGATTCGTATTCAAAAAAATTTTTTTAATAATTTTGCCATTTGCCCTTGTTATCTTTCTCGAAATGAGAAAAGGAAGAGAGGGTGGAAGAAAGATCTGAGAGAGGAAGAAGTAAATATAGATAAATTCTATCTCATAATGTACACAATATTATGTAAAATAGTCTTCAAAATATCCAGTTTTACAGGTCCCCAGAGCCCCCATAGTCTCTTATGTCCACATTCAAGACAGTTCTGTTAATGTTGTTTATAAGGATGTGCTGCCACAATTTATTGTACCACTTTCTTCTGTCCAGAGGGACATTACAAAACAACTTTTTATAATCTCAAAACTGGATGGAAATTTTCTTGCAAAATGATACATAGTGAAAGTATTATAAAGAGCCTCCCAGGCACTTGTGCCTCAGAGTCTTGTTTAGAGAAAAAGATATCACAGGGAATAAAATTGCAGTAGGGTTGAAAATTTTCTGTTCTTTTCTTTCTTTTTTTTTTCCATGACTAAGAATGAACAAGACCCAGGTTGTTCAGGGATGAGAGGTTTCACCATTATAACCCTGAAGGCAGCAGCATTACTCTCCATCTGTGCCCATGCCTCTTCCATTTTATGAAAATGGAAGATTTTATAAATTTGGCAAACATTAGTCTGTCAAGCCAACTGGGCCCTAAAGAGATACAATCATATGTGGCAGCCCCTCCCAATCCTGAATCACACAGCACAGAACATATGATAAGCCAGTAATTAGTCTGTGAATTCAGTTACTCTAAGCAGTCCAAATGCATATTTCAAGCTTTGATTACCCTTCCATCAGAGATTGTATTTTTCCTTTTCTTCAATTAAGCAAGCAACTACAGAAAAAGCAGGATTTTAGAGACCTGCAACACCTGGATGATTGCAATTAGATGTGGCTTCAGAGGTGGGGAGGTGGTTCTCCACAGGAATATTTACCAAGTATATAAAACAGGTAAATTAGAAGGTGGCTTTTAACATTACAAAAATATTTCCTAGTTTTAGTTTTCCTGAAAATTACATTGCAAAATTTTCTTCTACTATAACATTGCTGTAAAGAAACCCTGCACTGCAGTCCAGTATGCCTGAACTGTAAGATAAGAGGGTTGTACTCTCCAAAGCTGCTTTGAATTCAAATAATATGTGAACTGCACAATATAGAGTCTGGTACAGGGATCAGGCAAAATTTTGAAGAAAAGTTAGAAAACAGGTAAGCACTGAAGGTCGTTGATCCCTACAGGATGATTTTCTTGGATTTTTGTAGAATTTTTCGGGGACAGATTGGTTATGTCAATTAATGTAACAATAAACATTTGGCTTTATTCTCTTAGCAAGATGTTGAAGAGCTTTTCCATAGCACCATAGTGAGTATGTAGAAGAACTCACAAGCGTATTTAAAAAGGGAAAGCTAGAACTGCAAGCAGCCTTGATGGTCACCCTCTCAGCTTCCTTAATTTACAGTTGAAGAAACTGAGATGCATGTACCCCAAAACTCACGTAAATTAATAATAATAGAAAAAAAACAAAAGTTGAATCTCCTAGGTGTCAGGACAATCCTCTTTCAAGACACCTCACTATGCCCCTAGTCACGGAAAAAATTTTTACCTTTGTTACGATTCATACTGTAATTTTCACAGACTTCACTGAAGCATTTGCATCTTCATAGTTTTGATTCAATTGATCAAAAACTATCAAGTCAACTTTAAGTACACTTGGGTTGCATCTAACCTTTTAATGACATATCTTCATTGCAGCACTTGCTTGTTAATCAAGGATGTTGCCGCTCATGCATTGGTAAAGATTTCTAAGCCAGACAGAAGAGGCTACTTTGCAGACATTTTGTAAAAGAAGTTCATACCTCAGTTGAGGAACTAAGGTTTCCAGAGGTTTCTCTTTGTTCAGAGGCTCCAGCAGCATATGACTTCTCTCTGTCTATCCAGTGATCATTCAAAGCTCTCTGGGGCATAATAGGTTGCTCAACAAGCATCTCTCCATCTCATCTGAAGTTTCTGTGTGTTGTGGGTGATGAACTGGAGTTGCCTGATTATGAAAGTCTTTTGCTGGTGGGTTCCATCCTGACCAAATTCTTAACAATGCAAGCATGTTTGCCTTCAGATAGCTAAAAGACTGCGTGATTGCTAATTTAATGTGTCAACTTGGCTGGGCTAAGGAATGCTCAGATAGCTGATAAAACATTATTTCAGGGTATTTCTGTAAAGGTGTTTCTGGAAGAGACTATCGTTTGAATGAGTAGACTGAGTAAAGAATATTACTCTCACTAATGGGGGTAGGCATCATCCAATCTATTGAGGGCCCAAGTAGAACAAAAAGGTGGAAGAAGGGTAAATTCTGTTTATCTGCTTCATGGGACATCCTCTCCTGTCCTTGGGCATCAGTACTCCTAGTACTCAGGCCTTCAGACTCAGACTGAGACTTACACCACTGGCTTTTCTGGGTCTCAGGGTTTGGGTCTTGGACTGGATCTACCCCCACTGGCTTTCCTGAGCTTTTAGCTTGCAGACATTAGATCATGGGACTTCTCAGCCTCCATAGTCACATAAGCCAATCTCTCATAATAATTTTCTCTTTCATTCCTCTCTCTCTGTCTGGGTATATGTGTGTATACATCTTGCTTGTTCTGTTTCTCTGGAGAATCCCAACAAATACATACTATTACCAAAAAAGAAGAAAGTTTCCAATTATCTTATGCCATTTCTGAAGTAGAATTAGGACAATGAATGGAAGTTACTGAAGAGCACCTTAGGCTATCATTAGGAGGAATTTTATAGCATTTAAAAACATCCCAAAATAAAATAAACTATTAAATTTATATTTTTTTTAAGACAGTCTTCGCTCTGTCGCCCGGGCTGGAGTGCAGTGGCACAATCTTGGCTCACTGCAAGCTCTGCCTCCCAGGTTCATGCCATTCTCCTGCCTCAGCCTCCCGAGTAGCTGGGACTACAGGCGCCCCACACCACGCCCGGCTAATTTTTCGCATTTTTTAGTAGAGATGCGGTTTCACCGTGTTAGCCAGGATGGTCTCGATCTCCTGACCTCATGATCCGCCTGCCTTGGCCTCCCAAAGTGCTGGGATTACAGGCGTGAGCCACCACGCCCAGCCATAAACTATTAAATTTTAATAAATGTCTTATCTCGGAATATTTAAGGCAGGCCTGGAGGACCATCTATCAGTGACATGGAGATGAAAAAAAGAATAACACATTGAGAGGTTGCGCTCAACTTCCTAACTCTAATAAGTCAATAGTGTATGAGTTTTTCTATTTTAAAAAGTTAGATATCCAATATATGAAAAAGTATTTGTGAATCTCCTTTGGTAAATCTAAAGGAAGACAGAGGTCCTGGGGATAGCAGTCAAAACAGTAGAAGATAAAGTGCGTTTCAGAATAGAGCTTTCATTAATACCTAAGAGAAGGATAATTCACCAAAAATCTTAGATAATGACATAAACAACTTAGGAGTACATGGCAAATTTCATGACATTGTTCCTACATTCTGTATGATCTGGGATAATAAGGAACATAATTAAATGGAGAGACTGAGTTAGAGTATGGAATGGACCTTGAAGGATAGATAGAATTTAAATGGATAGAGAAAAGTGTGTGGAAATAAAACATGGGACTGCGGGAGGGTGAATTACTTTGTAGTTTCTGTGTGGAAACTAGAATACCCATGCTGTTAGAGGGCTTTGGTGGAAGAGAGCTAAGGCAGTAAGAAGCTGTTTAGGGAAGCATATGGGAAGTATATACTTACCTCCTAATTTTCCATCACGTGGCATAGTGCGTATGCAGGCAGATGTTAAAAAAACCCATTCTCGAGCTAGTTCACTCTCTGCAATCTTGATGCCGAGCTCTAAGTGCTGTTTTGGGCTTTAATATGAAGTACAAATAAGCTGGATTTAAGCAGCCATAGCAGCATCATATCCAGTTTGACCCTGGGAACTATTTCCTGAATTCCATGTGATTTGAAAAGCATTTGTTTCCTCAATCAAATACCGCCAGTCCTCTGCTGAAATTGGGGGTGTGGAGACTGTCCACCTTTCTGGATGACAGCAAATGGTACATAAGAAACCCTGTCTTATGTTTGCATGGTATGCCTATTGACAGCAGTAAGGAACAACTGTTATCTTTGAAAGTAGGACAGAGAGGGAGAGGAGAGTAGGAGCTATTATCTAGGCCCATTCATAATCATTGTGGTCTGAAGAGCGGAAAGGACGTAGAGAAATTGGATGGTGCTTACAGGCCATGCATTATAATGAATGGGAAACATTTAGCAACCAAGATAGGCACAGGGAATGTAGCACTTGGCTTCCCAACCTCCCCAGGATTTACTGAACTTACGAAGAAGTATATGATAAAAAACAATCAGCGTAAATTGCAGACCCATCTTTCATGCTGCTTTAATTAAAAAGCCTTTCATCATTTCCAGCTTAAACATCTCTTTTCTCAGTCTTAAAGTAACTACTGAATCTTCTAGCGCTTTCACATTGGTAGTCAGGAAAATTTGGTTTTCATTTCCAGGCTGTACAAGGAAAGCATTACATATACTTTCCCTGGTAATTTGAATGCATATTTCTTCTCTCTCTCTCTCTCACTTTATTCCAGAGTAAGGCATCTTATTTCAGGTTTTCAAAACCAACTAGGATGTCAAGCACTTTGAAATAAAGGTTATAAGAAATGTAGGTGTCAAAGTAGCTCTGATATATACTAAGTGGTATAAATATAAACAATGGATACATTAGGAGGCACTTAGGATGTTAGGTACTCAAGACAACTTAAAGGACGTTACTTTGAAATCTTCAAAAGGCAGAGAAAATGTGATAAAGTTGTTTGCCATTCCTTCACTTGCTCTGCACTCTCTTTGCACATTTGCATTAACTAAACCTTTTGAAACTCTTTCTTCCTTACTCCTCCTTGTCAAAATCCTACCCGTGCTCAAGTCCAGCCATCCCAACTTCATGATCTCTAATCTCACTACTTATTAAAGAATAAAACAGACTAGTTCACATTAGCTTATTCTAGGAATTTGGTTCAATGTCACATAAAAATCTCATTAAAAGGCCTTCGTTGTATTTTTTAAAAATGACAACATTAGTACTAAAACAGGCAATCACATTTTTTAACCTTAGATACACTTAGAGTTAATGCCCATCACAGAATGCTATGCAATTTAATATAAAATAACGTTAACTTGACCTACGCATAGAATGTCCATGACTTATTTGCTTTTTACTGTGATTTTCTCATTTCCCTTTCCGAAACTGGTCACCTGCTTCCATCATCTTGAGTCAGAGTCTTCAAGAGATAGCAGTACTAGTAAAACTGAGCATCTGGTGTATTGGGTCTTGAGGCATTGTTCCTACATAGGCCCCTACCACTTCTTCACGACTATTAGCAGGTGCTAGAAAGAGACACCAGAGGCATCCTGTTTGTTGGCCACTTCGCCACTCATTAAGGTTGCCATCTCATTTTGGTGTAACCACTACATGTACATCACCTTCCCCAAAATGTCCCTTCTTCTGCCTATATTCCAGCAACAGTAGACCACTTGGATTAAAGGTTTATTTAATATATTTGATTAAATATATATTTAGTTCACTGTATATATATATGCAGCTAGTAAACAGGTTTAAATAGGGCCTTTATTTTATTTTATTTTATTTTAAGTTCTGGGATACATGTGCAGAACGTGCAGATTTGTTACATAGGTATACATGTGCCATGGTGGTTTGCTGCACCTATCAACCCGTCATCTAGGTTTTAAACCCCGCATGCATTAGGTATTTGTCCTAATACTCTCCCTCCCCTTGCCCCCCACCCCCAAACAGGCCCGGGTGTGTGATGTTCCCCTTCCTGTGTCCATGTGTTCTCAATGTTCAACTCCCACTTGTGAGTGAGAATATGTGGTGTTTGGTTTTCTGTGCCTGTGTTAGTTTGCTGAGAATGATGGTTTCCAGCTTCATCCATGTCCCTGCAAAGGCCATGAACTCATTCTTTTTTATGGCTGCATAGGATTACATGATGTATATGTGCCACATTTTCTTTATCCAGTCTATCATTGATGGGCATTTGGGTTAGTTCCAAGTCTTTGCTATTGCAGAGTGCTGCAATAAACATACATGTGCATGTGTCTTTATAGTAGAATGATTTATAATCCTTTGAGTATATACCCAGTAATGGGATTGCTGGGTCAAATGGTGTTTCTGGTTCTAGATCCTTGAGGAATCACCACACTGTCTTCCACAATAGTTGAACTAATTTACACTCCCACTAACAGTGTAAAAGCGTTCAATAGGGTCTTTTTAACACATATCTCCGTAATGCCTCTGGAGTAGATTCTACTCATCTACAAAGATCACTGATGGATATGAGAAACCTTTCAAAATTATAATTTGTTTGGGCCCACTTTAACTGCTAAGCCAAAATCCTCACATCTGGGACTCAGGAATCTTTTAATAAGCTACCTGTTGACAGGAAGAACAGCATAACTCTGTGAAGCAACATTTGGGAGCTGGTGGTTTGAAAGGGAACATTTGTGCAGGTTTTCTCCACTTCTGTACTTTTGATTATACTTTTCCTTCCTCTTAGAATACACTTTTTTCTTCTCCACAATATCCTCCTCTAAAAAGCTTATCTGCTTTAAGTTCTTCTTAATGAAAACATAACATAGTCTCTTAATTTGAAATAAAGAGTCCTTCATCTGTGTTTTCATAACACAGTCTGTCTTATTTACAAAAGCCTGCCTTACTTAACTATTTTATTCTCACATTTGACATTTTCCCTTGCCTTTCATGTTGAAACTGAAAAGTCTCAAGATAAGAAATGCTTCCAGAAATTATTGTCTCCCTTAAATGTATCGTAAATAATTCCCACATGCATGCTTGCTAACCGCAACTTATTTAACAGTTCATTGTGATTTTGTCTGTCCTTTTTGGTTTTAGACTTTGACAAAGGAATCCATGTCCTTCTTAACAGGCAGCAGAATCTTCACACATTCATCTTGGTTATCTAAGTATTATTATTTGCTAGGTGCATACATTCACATTGTCAACCTGCCCCCACCCATTGTACCAAGGCCACTGATGTGTGGATGCCACTTTGAGAAACATTGGTCTAAATAGAATGCTAGAGTCGGAAATCCAGCTGCTGCACTATCACAGGCACCCTTATAAGCTGTCTCTGTTTTTGCTTTTCTTTTGAAATGATTTACTTTACTTTTTTCTTGAGGATCAGGCTGACCTTTCTGCCTAATTTCCCTGGAAATATGAAGAATTTAAGTTTTCTTTAGATTCCTGGCCTAGTGCTCCAAGGTCCTATGTGATAAGTCCAGCCACCTATCTCAGATTACCTTTCTGTGCTCTGGGCATGGGCTTTGGCCAGTCTGCCTGTTGATTCTGAGCAATTAGAACCTGAAATTCATTCTCTTTTTCTCTCTCCAGATCTTGTTAATAATGCTCTTTTGTTGGTCTATTTACTAAGCTTTCTATTTCCAGATTAGCTCATCAGGGAATCACTTTTCCATTCTGAACTTGCTTCTGAGCCATCATGGGTCACATTTTCCCATATGGAACCAGCGTGAAAGAAGAAAGAGCCAGAATCGAGTGCAGAGTTGAATGCTGTAGTAAAGCTGACATTTGGAAAATGGATCTAGCTTCAGCACTTGGCTCTAGAGACACAGCTACATAGGCTAAACACCAAGTCCAAGGAAGCACCCTACTCATAGTCCCTGTTTCAGCATAGGTTGGCACTGACACTTCCAATTAGGCAGAGCTTCCAGCCAGGAATCAGACTGACTGGTGGTGGTAAATTTGGGAACTCTATCCAAAGAAAGCAGAACTCCAAAACCTGGACTGGCCAAAGAGGCAGAGCTCCAGACCTTTTCCTGGCAAAGGCAGGCAGTGGGCTCACTGACATTCAAGTGGGCATTCCAGGAAGACTCTGGTCCTAGAAAAGAGGTGGACTGGTAAAATAACCATTGAGAACTGAAAGATGATTGCAAATCTATAGACGTATTCAAAACCAGATGTGAGAAAGTAGGGAGTGAGAACATAAGGACCTAATATAACCAGAGAGCCACAGAGTAGAGATCCTATTTTGGGAGATAAAATAAGACATAGACCCTGCATCTTGAAGCAGGGATTTGATTTTACTGTATTAAGGGGAGACTAAAGCTGTTGAAATAATTGTGGTTTTTACTCAATCAGAACTGGCCCAGAAACAGAAAATCTAAAAACATAATTGAGGAGATATTTCTGCTAGATAATCTAGGTTATTCTGCTACCAACCAATCCCAAGACCTCAGTAGCTTAAAACAGCAAAGGTTTATTTGTCATCCACATTATTTATCCAGCATATGTTGGAGAGGGGCTGGTGACTTCACTCTCAAGAACCCAGGCTGATGGAGTAGGTCACTGTTCCAGAGGGAAGCTGACTTCTGGGAGGTCTTAAATTAGTAATTAATGGTCATCTCTAGAATATATACATGACTCTTTTGTTATCGATTCGCTGGCCAGAACTAGCTACATGGCTTCATTCCAACCACAAGGAAACCAGAACTTTCCCAGAAGTATAGAACCAGAAATATTTTGTGAACAAAATTATTGACTATTTGGGTCCCCAGTTTTTGTAGTTACATATGTATTTAAAAGTTAAGAAATATAAAGGTTTCATATACAAACACAGGTGCAGAATTTACAGTAATGATGTGTAGGCTGGTTGCACAATAGTGTCCACAGCGTACATTTGAGATTCTTCCACCTCTGCCCTCCTCCCACTCTACATTGTTAGGCTCCAGACTTTCTGCAAAGATCTAATGAGGGCAGATGCAGTTACTGACAACTACTTCATTCCCTGATCTTACCAACTTACCTTTGGGTCCTAATACACAGCCACCATCCTTTTTCTTTCTCTCTCCTCTTTTTTTTTTTTTTTTAATTTTTTTATTTTTTTGCTATCCTCTTCCCATCTTAACATAAACATTTTATTAGGTATTCCATATTTTTCTTGGCTTCATCTCAGAAATATTTTTTCCCTGCAACATAAAAATTCACCTGCATTTTAATCATAATTTATCTCTCTTGGCTGTAGCCAAGGTAGACACTACCACATTTAACCTGGTTTGCAGTTTGGGGTTACACAGTGCACAGATACATAGAAAGTTCAGAATTAAAAAGAACAGTCTTATTTGGAAATTCTCCAGGTATTTACATAGACAGATATGTCATTAACACCATTATCTTTTAAAGAAGAATTTGGGAGAACATGTTGATACCAAAAGAATACAAACAAAAATATGTGCTTTGTTTTTTAAAAATCACCTTAAGGGTCTACATTATTTCCCTGAAGTACAAATCTAACTTGCTATAAAGGTTTCCAATTGGATATACTAATTTAATCCATCATATGGTTAAAATAAACAGAAAAATAACAAAAATTTGATTGATCTAGGGCTGTTTGCAGCCTGAATGTCAAGCAGACATCAGTCACTTGGTCTTACACCCTTAAATTTTCATGAGACTAGAAATATGTAAATTAACTACTGCACTTCACAGATAAAAAGCGTGGGGGAGAATCTGCAGCACTAAGCAATGTTCAGAAACAAACAAAAGAAAGACTTTTGCACATTTTATAAATTTAAAAATATTTGTGCCGAATCAGTATATGTTTTGTTAATGGTGAATTATTGTTGTTTTCAGTTTAATAGAGAATAAACAAGGGCCAATTTATTCAATAGAAGATTTGTATTCTCCCAAAGTTATATGTGTGTCATGCACAGAAAATGAGGAAGCTGATCTCAGTCTGTCATCATAACTTACACAAAATGAATGAATTGGCTTGGGATTTTTAAACAAACATCAAAGAAAAAGTGGCATAGATTAAAAGGTTTCTAACATTACATCATGGTTCAGCTATGTGCTTTTTGTTTTTTTCTGCTTTGAATGAGACTAATTTAGAGTAAAATGTGTTTTTTCATCTGCAGGATAATAATCAATCGTATGCCTTCTATTACTACACAATTATATCATCAACTGATAATGATTATGTAAAGTGGCTAATTATTTTTATGATTACTTCAGAATAAGCATTCTAGGAAGCAGTACCTACTTCTTTAAAACATATAAATATCTAATTTTATCAGCCACCAGCAAAACCATTCTTTCTCTCTCAACTCTTGGAAGTGCACCTGTTTATCTCTGCCCTCTGAGTATCTTCTTCAACTTCGTCATTCCCCATTCTTCACATTGACAGGGACCCGAGAGAAAGCCTGTTGGGGGCCTGAATAAAAGGTGTGTATTCGGAAACTAATTAAGTTTGATTCATCTCTTTTGGCAGCACTTTGCATTTCTCTTCCCATGTTTTATTTAAAATTTGATTGCTTAAATAGCAATAAACAAACAACTAAACAGAAGCTGGTGGATAATTATATTGAATTTCACTTATTTATTTGCAATGAGATAGATGATCTGAAGCATAACACATCTACTCTTTGTGACATATGAATTCACTTCAAACCCCAGACTTAGGGGATTTCTCTTTTTCAGATTAAGAAAACAAAATTAGAACTTTCTTCTCTTTCTTCAAATTGCAGTTTTAATCTCACCTCCTCCATTATATCTTTCTTAATTACTTCATCCAGACATGAATTTTTTCCACCGTAAGCCACAATAGTGAGTCAACAGTTTTCTTACAGCACTTGTCACACACAGCTTGATGTGGCTGCCACTTTAGTAACACTTCAACATTGTTCAGTGGCGTCAGAGTAAGTTCCCATTCAAGCAAACCCAGCTAATAGCTATGCAGTAACTAGCCCTGGTTTCCACATATGGAAATAGGAATATGTGAAATAGGATATGGTCTATCTTCCATGATGGTTGTAGCATCCAAATTTGAAAATGTATATCATGGATCCTTGTAAACCATCAATGATAGTACAGAAATGTCACCTGTGTCGTGTCTCAAGGAGTGAAACCATGATCTTATTCTACCCCTGTGCTCTCCAAGAAGACTGGTGCTCAACCACTCTGCTCAACGAATAAATGAAAGAATGTGTGATTGATTCATTGATTGATTACTTAGTCAATGAAAAAGATAGAAGTTCTTAAGGAGGGGTCCAGAGAAGAAATTGGTGACTAAAAAGGTAGAAAAAAAGAGAGGAAAGTAGAAAAGCAAAGTCAAGGAGTGAGGAGGTTCTGATCCCCACTTTGGTATTCACCGTTGCCTACTTTCCCCATTCCTCTGCCTTCCTCCGGATGCTGCAAAAGGTGCACCCAGCATCATGAGCTTCACTTCTGCAAGCATTTTTGGAGTTCTTACAATGGATTACAGTTGACCCTTGAACAATATGGGTTTGAATTTTGTGAGTTCACTTACCACTTACACATGGATTTTCTTCCACTCTGCCACCCCAACAAGACCAAGCCCTCCTCCTTCTCCTCCTCCTCTGCCTACTCAACATGGAGACAAGAAGGATGAAGACCTTTAAGATGATCCACTTCCACTTAATGAATAGTAAATATATTTTCTTTCTTTATTTTCTTAATAACAGTTTGTTTTCTCTTACTTTATTGTAAGAATTTAGTTAAAATATTAACTAAGAATACAGTATATACACAAAACATGTGTTAATCGACTGCTTATGTTATCAGTAAGGCTTCCAGCCAACAGTAGGCTGTGGGAGTCGAAAATTACATGTGGACTTTCAACTGTGTGGGGGATGGCACCCCAACCCCTGCATTGTTCCAGGGTCTCCTGCATTTCATTTAATCATCTCAAAAAACTGACGAAGTGGGCATTATCATTATCTTGATTTTATAGATGAGGAAAATGAGTCTTAGACAAATAACTTGCCCAATGTTGTACAGTGGTGGAGTTTAACAGGTGGATTTCAAACTCCAACAATCTGATTATCCTTCATATAAGTTTGCCAGGGCTGCCATACAAAATACCACATGATGGGGTAGTTTAAACAACAAAATTTTATTATTTCACAGTTGTAAAGGCTGGAAGTCCTAGATCAAGGTGTCCAAAAGATGGGTTTCTCCTGAGGCCTCTCTTCCTGGCTTGCAGATGGCCATCTTGCTGCATCCTCACACACAATCATTCCTCTGTGCACTCACTTCCCTGGTGTCTCTGTGTGTGTCCAGATTTCTTCCTCTAAGAACACCAGTCCAATTGGATGAGGGCCGCACCCCTCATGACCTCATTTAACTTTAATTACCTCTTTCAAGGATATATTAACATTGAAACTGGAGCTCCAACATATAAATTTTGTGGGGAAACAAGTCAATCTGTAACAGTGTCTTTTCCAAACACTTGTCCAATGAATGAGAGAAGGTTTTGGCCAAGGTGATGGGATTGCTGGTGCTTCTCAAACTTCAGTATGACTGAGATTTACTAAAATGTCCATTAACATCACAGATATCCTAGTCCCCATACCTAGAAATTCTAACTCAGTAATTTTGGGGTAAGGCTCAAAACCATGTTCTTTTAACAAATATCCTCAAGGCACAGGATCTTCAAAAAATCTCAAAACTACGCTAAAGTAGAAGACAGGTAAAACCTGAGAAAAGGATCAACGTTTGGTCGGAAATCCATGGTTACGATTTTTTGAGTCACTATTTTAGTTTACCTGTGTGATCTATCTGGAAGAAAGTATGATCTCGTTATGAGTCGTTTTCATCATTTAATCAAATGTCAGGCCAGTTTTTGTTTGTTAATTTTCTTGCCCAAGCTGTGAAAAACAAAAACTGTTTTTATCTTTATTTTCCACAAACTCCTCTTTTTACATTTTTCTTTTTTGGGAAAGACTCTGCTTTCTCAGGTTATTTTTTTGACTCTACTCAACTATTCATGAATACAATGGAAATCTCCAATGATGTCATCATTTCTCCCCAACTTTCCTGTTGACTTACATTTCCAACCTGTTTTTTCCTTATTACTCTTAATGATATCCTATGCAGTAGGACTTTATTTTTATAATTTTCTGAAGGATGAAATCATCACTAATAGAAATCACTTCTTTCAAATGAATAGCTTTTAGTTAAATGGCATTTCGTGGAATCTCCAGTTAGCTGAAATTATCAACTCTGAATATATTCCATCTCTTTATCACCTCTGTGAATGCAACTGGGAAAATCTCAATACTTCTTCAAGTGGCTTCATGAAAATCCTGACCTGACCTTTGAACTACAGCAGGGAGATTTGGATAAGGATATGATCAAAACTTGGGGAAGGCTCATCTTAAGCCAAAAACTCACTGAAGAAAATTCCCCTTTAAGGTTGGGACCAGTAGAAAGGTGGTACTTGTCATAGCTTTGCCTCAAGCACTGTCCCATCCTTACTCATGTGCATCAAAGGAGGCCACTCATGAGACTAGAACACCAGGTAGCAGCATCAATGTCAAAAAGCACCATGGATTTACGTGTTGGTCCTCTATTACTGTTAGTAGGAAAACAGCTTGGTAAGCAAAACCAGCATCAAGTGCAAAGTTCTGCAAACTGTGGCCTGTGGGCCGAATTCTGACTACTGCCTGCTTTTATACATAAAGTATGATTCGAACACAGCCTCACTCATTTGTTTATGTTTTGCCTATGGCTTCTCTCACACTACACTGGCAGAATTGAGTCGTTGTGGCAGAGACTGTATAACCACAAAGTCTAAAATATTTACCATCTGGCCCTTTGTAGCAAGTTTGCCAGCCACTCATCTAGAGTAAGTTTCTCCAGACATATAAAATATGCATATCAGTAGCAGTAGGATAAAAGAAGATGCTCACAGAGGAAAAAGAAAAAAAAAGGCTGCTCTCCAAAGCTCTGAATTTCCTACAATGGGCTGGAGGTCACAAGCAGGAATGTGGACATACTTTGTAGGGTTTCTGTGCTACTAAAATTCAGCTCAGCCCTATTCTCCATCACAGCTCCAATCAAGAACTAATAGTTTTACATCAGAAATAGGTTTGAAGGGCCCAAAAGCCTGGCTCCCTGCAGGATCGGCTTCAATTCCCTGATGTCTGTCCAACCCTGCAGGGCTGCCTAGACTCTCAGGCGCCACCTTCCCTGCTCAGGGTCATTTAGCTCCTCCTGGCCCCAGTTCTAACAAAGAGGCCACTGACCTGAGTCATTTAGTTCAATTGCTGACAGGAATCCCATTATCTGAGTGCCACTTCCCATTGTGGCCTCTAGATACAGGCACACAGCTTTGCACTCATGATTAACGTGGGGGATGAGCAGTCACGTACACTCACCAATGGGGAGTTCACAGGGAGAAAGAGGCTTTTACGTGCATTAAATCTGCACTCAAGGCCAGACTCTGGACACATTTTTTGTTTTTATTTGTTTGTTTCTTTTTGTTTGTTTGTTTGTTTGTTTGTTTTCATTTTTCTCTGACAATCACTGAGTTTCTTCTGTGCTCATTCACTGTGGCCTGAAGGGGAACCTCAGGCATAGGAACTGCTCCTGGCAGCACAGCTGCTTAGACTATATATTGCATCAGCTGTGAACTTTTGTGGACTAGAATGATAAATAAGAGCCTTCTATGAGTAACATCATGAAATCAAGCCTGTTTCACTAATAAACTGGCTAATGTTTATTGATTGGATAGTAAATACGTAACAGAAACCTAACAATCAAAAATACATTACAAAAGAGGGAGAAAGAAGGAGTGAGCACTTTGGAAAGTGTCTGAGGGCATTGGTTTTGGAAAATCAACCTGGGGGTAGAGTTAATGCAGCACACTAAGATCAAAATACCCCCTGCCCAAGGGCATTAACTGGTAAATCAGATCTCTGACCTCACTCAGGAGTACCCTTCTGACCCTGCAGGACATCAATTTCTAAAACACAGTGACACTCAGTAGCACACATATCCTACCCTTTGGCCAAAGCCTGAATTACATAGTGCATCAAATGTCTGATAGCAAAAGGGCTTTTGTTTTACTTAAAAAAATTTTTTTCGTATGCTAAATGTAAAAAAGGCCAAACAAGACCCGCATGCCTTGTTTATGAGTCCTGAGGATCATACCTCACTCCAAGTAGACACTATCACTTATTTAGTAAGAGGTTACATTGACTACTGTGAATGAGGGAAGATCACTGTGGGCCATGTGTGAAGGCTCTTTGGGTTTGTGCAAACCCATGATAAAGATGGGACAATGGCAATAATGATGACAATGATAATTAACAGTTATTAACCATGCCTCTGTGATAGATTCATTGCTAAGGGTTTTACCTGTGTAGCCTAGTGTAATACTTACAACCACCCTTCAAGATAAATACTATAAGTAACTCCCAAATTACGGAGTGGTAGCTAAGGTCACCACAATGCTATGTCCTAACTACTTTGTCTCTAAGTCACCTTTCCTAAGACCTTTCTTTGTCGCGAAAATATTGATAATATTTTCTTTTTTTTATTATTATTATACTTTAAGTTTTAGGGTACATGTGCACAACGTGCAGGTTTGTTACTTATGTATACATGTGCCATGTTGGTGTGCTGCACCCATTAACTCATCATTTAGCATTAGGTATATCTCCTAATGCTATCCCTCCCCCCTCCCCCAACCCCACAACAGTCCCTGGTGTGTGATGTTCCCCTTCCTGTGTCCATGTGTTCTCATTGTTCAGTTCCCACCTATGAGTGAGAATATTTTCATGTAAAATGCCAGAAATAATGTGCAGAAGAGAAAATTTTTGAATGTTGCCTTAGCACCCTATGGAAATTTAATCTGTACTTTCTTACTTTTCCATTAACATTCCAAATGTACCCCAGGAATAAGACTCTTGGTGCATCCAGAGAGAAGTCCATTTCCTGTCTTTAGCTATGTGATTAATAATTACACAAGTATCAAGAAAGAAAGTTTCATCAGCTCTGGAAGGTTTAAAGCATTCCTGTCTAAGGACTTAGAAATGTGTTCTCACAGGATCTCTGATAAGATGGAATCAAGAGCTTGATATGTTTTACTTTTATAATTTTGATTTTTTTGAGACAGTGTCTCGCTCTGTCACCCAGGCTGGAGTGCTATCTGTGAAATGGAAATTATAATAGGCCTCTTGGCAGGCTTCCATGTGACAAGTAACAATCTTAACACAAAGACTAGCACATAGTACCCACTCACTTAACCATAGTCATTAATGTAACTGGGAGTTATTTTATTTCACATTTACGGTCTGACATAGCATTATGTGTTTTCTGTTTTCTAATATGTGAAGTATACATGCAGGAATTCTGGTTTAACCAGACAAGAGTTTGTTGTTTTATTTTTTGGAATCATTCTAATATATCCAAAGTATTTTTATCCCTTAGTGAGTTCAATATATAATTGAATTTTTCTTTTTTTTTTTGAGACGGAGTTTCTTGTCTCCTAGGCTGGAGTACAATGGTGCAATCTTGGCTCACTGCAACTTCCACCTCCCGGGTTAAAGTGATTCTCCTGTCTCAGCCTCCCGAGTAGCTGGGATTACAGGCACCTGCCACCATGCCAGACTAATTTTTATATTTTTAGTAGAGACAGGCTTTCACCATGTTGGCCAAGCTGGTCTCGAACTCCTGACCTCAGGTGATCTGCCTGCCTCGGCCTCCCAAAGTGCTGGGATTACAGGCATTGAATTTTTCTTTTATTATTGAGTTTCCCACAAGAATTTAGGGACATTCATTAGAGCTTCATTTCTTTTTGTTGCTCACTGAAGAAGGAGATTTTGGACACAGAAGATTAGGTTCGACTGTCTTCCAACCCAACTCAAAATTATAAAATTTTACTTTTCTAATTGAAAGCTCAACATGGATTGATCTCATTTGAAATAATTCAGGACTTATTTAAGAAGCTCTTCATATGTTTTAAGGCTTTCCTGATGCTATGATTTCTAATAATAATAAATATTATACCAACTTTCTGCCCG
This sequence comes from Pongo abelii, assembly GCF_028885655.2. Classification (NCBI taxonomy): domain Eukaryota; kingdom Metazoa; phylum Chordata; class Mammalia; order Primates; family Hominidae; genus Pongo; species Pongo abelii. The sequence continues at coordinate 52,820,891 of NC_071997.2, read as the reverse complement.
GCAAAACCCGGAGTTTAGGTTGATACTTTTCTCCTCAATTAATAAATGGAGAGAATATTCAAAACAAGCCATTAAAATTGGGCAAAAAATAATATCTCTTTCCTAATCAGCATGTTGCTCTCCACAAGAATATAAGAATCCCCGTGGATTACCTCTGTAGACCACGGGATGTAATTTGTTATAGCAGTGGTTCTCAAGCTTAAGTGTACATCAGAATCACTGGGAAAGCTTGTCAAAAAATGGATTTCTGGGACTCACTCCCAGATTTCTGATCTGGTAGGCTGGGTGAGGCTTTGTATTTCTAACAGGCTCCCAGATATGCTGACACTGCTGGTCCAGGGACTTCATATTTTTATTGATATACTAGAGTTGTTCATATTTTGGGATACATGTGATATTTTGATATATGTATACAATGTATAATGATTATGTCAGGGTAATTGGAATATTTATTGCCTCAAACATTTATCTTTTCTTTGTGTTGGAAACATTATAATTCTCATGTAATTATTTTGGAATATACAAAAAATTATCATTAACTATAATTTCCCTACTATACTGTCAAATACTAGAGTATATTTCTTCTATCTAACTGTATTTTGGTACCCCTTAATCACTTTCTTTTCATATACCCACCCTTCCTTTTCCAGCCAAGGACAACATTTTGAGAAAATCAATATTCTTTGAGGAAGTCAAATTTTCTCACCTCTGCAGGGTATATCTTTTACAAGAAAGATCCCATTAACAACCAAGTGGGCTTTGTTTTTAAATAACAGCTTTTTCCCTTATCCTTTCAAATCTGAGCATTCCTCAAGATTTATTCTTTATACCTTTTTATTTTCCTGCTTTTTTGCAGAGAAGTCTTCAGTGTTTCGTGTTCATCTCTATGCAACTGGCTCTCAAGTCTTTTTGTTAAATTTTTTCATTTTTATTTTTCATTTTTTTAGAGACACGGTCTCACTTTGTTGTCCAGTCTGGAGTGCAGCGGCATGATCATAGCTCACTCTAACCTCAAACTCCTGGGCTCAAGCTCCTTCCACCTCAGCCTCCTGAGTAGCTAGGACAAGTGCCACCAAGTCTGTTTATTTCTTTTATAATTTCTTGTAGAGACAGTGTCTCATTACGTTTCCCAGACTTCAAGTATCTTCCTAATACCTTCATCTCCCTTTGGATCTAGGTCCAGAATTCCACATCTTTTCATTCAACAAGAACTTGTGGAACAAATGAATAAATGGATGAATAAATAGAAGGACGAGTGGCTATGTAATGCCCCTAGGGCTAACTAAAGAACCAGAAACCTTCCAGTTAAAATTCTCTTGGCTCTAAATCTGAGTCTTTTATCTTAATTAATGGTAGAAAGATAATTCTCTATGATATTTTATGAAAATAAGGTTAAGAGAAAAGAGGTGGGGAAGAGTAAAACTGTACTGCAATTGCTATAATTGTATAGAAGATTTGGGAAATAAGCAGGCCTGTAACTAAAAACTAGCCACAATGGGATATGGATGAGCTGTAGTAAACTCTGATTTGTCTGTATGCCTTTTCCTAGCAATAACCTTTGGCTCCCAACATCAGATATTCTTCATGTGAACCACCTACCATATAAAGCATGATTTTTCAAATTTATGCTACTTCCAAATCCTTTCCAAGTTCAGACAAACTTTAAAAATAACTCATGCCTATAGTCTACAGTGTCAAACCACCTGAGTTTTTTATTCAATAGGTCTGGGTTGGGTCCCAAGAGTTTCCATTTAAACAAATTTTTAGCTACTTTTGATGCTGCCAGTATGAGGACAATACAGGGAATCACAGCTCCTGGAGACTGGATAGCAGCTGTACTACATTACTACAATAATAATGCTATTTATTACAAGAATTGAGAAGTAGCCTAGCCACATCTGAATGACACTAGAAAATTTTCTAAGGAAAAAGATAAAAATCAGATTCAACTATTGGAATGGAAGAACAAAGATCTCTGAAAACCTACCCTTCCATAACAATAACAGGGATATTGGCCCCAAAAAACCTCAAAAAAAACCTGCCAAAATCAACTTTTTAAAAGTTCTGGAAAGTATGCAAAAGTTTGCCACAATCTGAGAAGTGTTTAGTTGAAAAAAGAAGAAAAAAAAGTTGAATCTTGTAAAAACAATAAGCTTTGTGATGGTTTAGTATGTCCAAATTTTATCTCCCTTTCCAGCTCTGTAGTGACCTTGAAAACCAACATTCTTGCAACTATGGTAGACTATGAGCCATTGGAAGAGGTAGACCTGATTTTTAGCCCATCACATCCATCACATGCCTCATTCCCAAAGAATGTTCACTATTTATGACAGCTCACTGTCTTTATTTGACCAGACTCAGAGCTCGCTTAGTGCAAACAGCCATACTAGAAGGGCATTTATAGAGAAAAATAATAATGACAACAGATTAACATTGTAGCTGCCTGATGCAGCATTTCCAGTTGAGGATAAGAGGCTGATTTTTTTTAAAGCATTGAAAAGTGAGATATCCATTGGAAACTTTGCAAACCTTTCACATATTCCTAGGAATTAGAAGTCATTCATGCATGCAGGGCTCTGCTCATGGCCTATATCAGGTAAGATTTGAGAAGACACTAAGCTCTCATTGCTGTCAGACCTTAAGGCTGTAGATAGCAAAAAGAGAAGTCTAAGGCAGAGTTTTAAACTGCCTACCAAAGCACTGAAATGTACCCAATACACATTGGTTCAATGCATTTAAGATGTTCTCTAACCAATCATTAGCTGACCAAGAAGGTAACCAAATAGAAATTTCATAGACTACACACAACAAAGAATACAGACTTTACATTATAGTCCAGATAAGTCAATAAACAAACAAACAGCAGCAACAACAAGCCCAGGTGTGTGGGGGTGATCATCTTCTTTCTATAATTTAAAAATTACATCATTTTAAATGTCTAGTTTTCAATAATAAAGATGAGACACTCAAAGAAACAAGAAAATAGGCCTATACATATGAGAAAAGTCAATAGAAATGGTCCCTGAGAAAGCCTAGATGTCAGACTTACTAGATAAAGAACTGACATTCACTATTAGAAATATATTCAAATAACTAAAGGAAACCTTGTGTAAAGAAGTAAAGAAAAGGATGAGAATGATTCCCTATGTAAACCCCCAAATATCTGAGACAGGTCTCAGTCAATTTAGGAAGTTTATTTTGCCAAAGTTAAGGATGTCCCCCATGACATAGCCTCAGGAGGTCCTCATGACATGTGCCCAAGGTGGTTGGAGCACAGCTTGGTTTTCTACATTTTAGGGAGATATGAGACATCAATCAGTATACATAAGATGTACATTGGTTTGGTCCAGAAAGGCAGGACAACTCAAAGCAGGGAGGGAGCTTCCATGTCATAAATAGATAAGAGACAAATGGTTGCATTCTCTTGAGTTTCTGATTAGCCTTTCCTAAGGAGGCAGTCAGATGCACATTTATCTCAGTGAGCAGAGGGATGACTGAGTTCTGACTGTCCTTTGTCTACAAGGAAATTCCTTGTGAGGGAGGTATGTAGCTTTTTTATCTTAGTAGCTATCGTTTTTAGGAATAGAATAGGAGGCAGGTTGTCCCTAAGCAGCTCCCAGCCTGACTTTTCCCTTTGGCTTAGTGATTTTGGGGTTCCAAGATGTATTTTCCTCTCATACCTGCTATATAGAGAATATCAATAAAGAGTTAGAAATTATTTAAAATAATCAAATGGAAAGTTTAAAAGTACAATAACTGAAATGAAAAAATTCCCTAGAGCAGTTTAGCTGCAGATGCGAACTGTCGAAAAGAAAAAATCGGTTAACTTGGAGAAAAATCAATTGAGAGTATCCAGTCTGAAGGTCAAAAAGAAAATATAAGAAAAATAAATAAGTAGAGCTTCAGAAATCTGTAGAACCTCATCAGGCACACTATTTTACACATATTAAGAGTGCCAGAATGAGGGGTGAGAGAAAAATGGTATAAAAATATTTGAAGACATAATGGTCAAAAACTTACCAAATTGTATGACAAACATTAATCTACATATCCAATTAGTTCAATGAACACCATGTAGAATGAACTAAGGAGATCCACACTGAGACATGTCACAGTCAAACTGTTGAAAGATAAAGACCCTTGAAAGCAGCATGAGAAAAGCAACTCATCATGTGTAATCAATACTCAGTGAGATTAACAAAAGACTTCTCAGCAGAAACCATGAAAAGAAAAACACTATCAACTAAGATTTCTGTGTCTAGCAAAACTATTTTTCAAAAATAATAGAGAAATTAAGACACAGAGAAAACTGAGAGAATTTACTACTAGCAGTATAAAAAATATTAAAGGAGATCCCTAGGGCTAATATGAAAGGTCACTAAACAGTAACTTGAATCCTTATAAAGAAAAATGAATACTCCGGGGATAGATATGCCATTCCCCATAATGTGCTTATTTCATACAGTATATATGCCCATATCAAAACATCTCATGTACCCCATAAATATATACACTTACAGTATACCCACAAATTTGTTTTTAATTTTAAAAAGAAAAACTGAACACCATTAAATGCAAAAATAAAAATAATATAAATATATATTTTTTAAAAACACTTTTCTTCTCCTATTCAATATGAGACAGCTACACAACTCAATAATTGTCAATTATGTAGAAGGGCTTATAATGCATAAAGATGTATTTTGTATGCAAATAGCACAAACATACCATGAGAAAGAGTTATGTCGGAGCAAATATTTGTATACTATTTATTATAAATTAAGTTTTTATTAGTCTAAACCACATTGCTTTAAGTTAGATGTTAATTATAATCCCTAGGGAAATCACTAAGAAACAGTTCAAGAACAAATGTTAAAGTAAATCACAGGGAAATTAAAATGATATGCTAGAAAATATCTAACAGAAAACAAGCCAGTAATGATAAAATCGAAAAACTAAAAAAAACCCAGATGTAAGCCATATAAAGCAAGTAAAACATCAAACATAATGACTACCCTATCCGTAATTAAGTTAAAAGTAAATTAAATTGACACTTTATTCAAAGGAAAATAAATATATTTATTGAATATATACCTTTTAAAAAGTAAATTAAAATTAAATTTAAAAGAATTAAAAAGAAACAGATTCCAATATATGTTATACGCTGTCCACAAGAGAAAAACTTCAAATTCAGAGACACAAGCAGGTTAAAACTAAAATGCTAGGAAAAAAGATATATGATTCATTGGTACCCAAATAGTCATGCAGTGGCTATAATAACATCAGACAAAATATACTTTAAGACAAATTGTTACTAGAGGCAAAAAAGAACATCTTATAATAACAAAATAGTTTATTATTTAAGACATGAAAATTATAAACAAATATCCACCTAGCAAAAGAGTCCAAAAATGCCTTAAGGAAAAACAGAACTGAAAGAAGAAATAGACAGCTGAATAACAATAGTTGGAGAACTCAGTACTTCACTTTCAATAATGAATGGAATAACTGGCAGAAGATCAGCAAAGATGTGGAAAAGTTGAACAACATTATAAATGAACTATTAATATAAACCTCATAGATAGATGTAAAACATTCTACCCAAAAACTGCAAAATATGCAGTAGTCCCCTTTATCTGCAGGGGATGTGTCTCAAGACTGCCAGTGGTTGCCTGAAACTGATAATAGTACTGGACTTTATATATACTGTGTTTTTCTCCTATATGTACATGCCTATGATGAAGTTTAATTTATAAATTAGGCACAGTAAAAGATTATCAATAATGACTAATAAAATATAACAATTATAACAATATATTGTAGTAAAAGTTATATAAATATGGTCTTTCTCTCTCTCTCTCTCTCTCTCTCTCTCTCTCTGTCTCTCTAAATATCATACTGCATCATAGGTAACTGAAACTTCAGAGAGTGAAACTGTGGGTAGGCAGGCTACTATACATTCTTCTCAATGCATTTGGAACATTATTCAACTTAAACCATATATAGGCCATAGAAGAGGCCTCAATAAAACTTTATAATGACTAAACCTTCCAAAAAGTATGCTGTCTCATCAAAAATAAAATTAGAAATCAATCACAAAAGAAAATTCACAAACGTGGAAATTACACAACACATTGTTAAATAATGGATCATAAAAGAAATTGCTTAAATGATTAAATACTTGGAGATGAGTAAAAATGAAAATACAGCATACTGAAAGTTGTGGGATGCAGCCAAAGCAGTACTTAGAAGATAATTTATAGCTATAAATGCCTTTATTTAAAAAGAAGAAAAATCTAAAATTAGTAGCCTAACATTTCACTTTAACAAAAAAAGAAAAACAGGAAAATTCAACCCAAAGAAATCAGAAATAAAGATATAATAAAAACTAAAGTATAAATAAAGAAAACATTATTGGATCTAAGGATGGGAAATGTCTTTAATGTCTTCATACAAAGGAAAAAACCTAACAAACTAGACAATAAAATTTTATGGATTTCATTACTTTAAAATTTAGAGTTTATATTAAACAAATTACAACTCTAAACAAAAGTAGTAGAGATATGAGATTGGAAGAAGATATTTGCAATCCATAAAACTCACAAGGGTATCACCTAGAACTGAACTGTTCAATACATAGTCACTGGTCACATATGTTTATTTACATTTGAATTTAAATCAATTACATAGAATTATATTTCAGTCCCTCAGTTGTAGTAACCATATTTTAAGTACTCCCTAGCCAGATGGCTGGGGGGACCATGTTAAACAGCTTGATATAGAACATTTCCATAATCACAGAAAGCTCTATGAAACAGACCTAATCTAGAACATATCACAAACTTATAAAAATTAACTACAAAAACCAGGGAACTCAAAATAAACATGAGTAAAAATATAAATAAGCATATCATAGGAGGAAAAGTCTAAATGGTTATCAAGATTTCCACATACGCCTTAGTAGGAATCAGAGAGAAGAAAATTAAAAGCAATGACATACCAGGTTAGACCCATTTGACTAACAAAAATCTAAAAGTAGGGTATTAGCAAATTTTGGTGAAAACTACAAGAAATGAGAAACTTCATTGAGTGTTGATGGGGGTGTAACTAGCATATTTGTCGTGGAAAGCACCAGCAACATTTAGTAAAATTAAGAATAGATATTCTAGCATTCACACACCTGGTTGTATGTATCAGAGAAATTCTCATCCAAACTGATAGAAACAGTCATGGTCCTGGATGCTCAATCTATTATTTTTGAGCTAGTTCAGTAGGTCTATTATTTTGAGCTAGTTCAGTAGGTCTGTTATTTTGAGCTAGTTCAGTAGAATTTACTAGAATTTTTGTTCTTTCCTTCTGTTTCTAACAAATTTTACTCACATACAATTGCTTTCAGGATATACTGAAAGCAAAAGTCTTGCCCTGATTTTCTGAATAAATGTAAAAAAAAAAGGGGGGCAATATTGTACATTGGCAACACCAAAAGCAGAACTCAAGTGTTTAAGAACAGTCACCAAGTACTTGGTTGTCATAAACTTTGGGTCCATAGTCAGGATATGAATATGGGGATGGTAAAATTATATTCTACCTTTCTTCGTGACAGCAGATCTACTGTTTTTCTTGTCTCCTCCCTCCCCAATCAAGTGCATATTAGTATTTTTATTTGCCGATTCACCAAGCCAACTGTAGCAGCCTTGTACTTGGAGGAAATTCTTCTATTACTGTTATTCTTTGCTTTTGGATTTGTTATTGTAAGCTTTTTAAAATATATATATAAATTTCATGCATAGACACTTTATTGAAAACTGAGAAATACTATAACAAGAGCTGCCAAGTAGGCACTATTTGAAACCTATTTCAAACTATTTGAAACAACACAACATGCAAGGCAACTCGGTTTGACTTAAAAGCACAACTTCTAAAGTCCGAAAATTCCTCCACATTCAGGCCCCACAATGGGCATGAGAGAAAAGGCTGAGCAGCTGTGGACCACCTCACTCTGGGAAGATTTAATCTAGTATTTGGAATCTGATAATCTAGTGTTTGGAAATACGGTCCTTGGGCTCAGTGGAAATGTCAAGCATAGAGATGGTACTTTTAGTATTGTGGAAGATAGAATTCTAATATAACCTCATAATTCCTGCCCCCTAGTATCCCCTACCCTTGAATGTGGATATGATTTGTAACTTGATTCTATTTCTTTCCTTGTCTCAAAACTTTATTTTTTTAAACAACTCTATTGAGATATCATTCATGAACCATGTAGTTTATACACTTAAGGTATACAAGTCAAAGGTTTTTAGTATATTTATAAATTATAACTTGCTTCTAACCAATAGAATATGGCAAAGATGAAGGAATTTTTCAGATTTAATTGAGATGCCTAATCACTTGACTTTAATCAAAAGGGAAATTATCCTATGTGGTCCTGACTTAATCAGTTGAGCCCTTTAAAAAAGAATCTAGAGGTGAAAGACTCAGCTGCAGAGACTCCCTCTTTCCTCCTGGCTCTGAAATTCCATGCATGCTATAGCCACAAGAAAAGGAATTCTGTCAACAACCTGAGAGAACATGGAAGAGGATGCCAAGAGTCAGATGAGATTGCAGCCCTGGCTGACAATTTGTTTTTAATTTTATTTTTATTTTTATTTTTGCAATGGATTCTTGCTCTGTCACCCAGGCTGGAGTGGAGTGGCGTGATCTAGGCTCACTGCAATCTCCACCTCCCGGGTTCAAGCGATTCTCCTGTCTCAGCCTCCCAAATAGCTGGGATGACAGGTGTGCACCACCACACCCAGCTAATTTTTGTATTTGTATTAGAGACATGGTTTCCTCATGTTGACCAGGTGGGTCTTGAACTCCTGACCTCAAGTGATCTGCCCACCTTGGCCTCCCAAAGTGCTGGGATTACAGGTCCTAGCCACTGTGACAGGCTTGTTATTGTTTTTTTCCCCATTTTTCATTGACACAGAGTAATTGTATATATTTATGGAATACAGAGCGATGTTATTATATGTGTATACCATGTATTCTGATCAAATCAGGGTAATTAGTGTATCCATCTTCTTTTAACTTTGTGAGAGTACCCAGTTATGCTGTTCCCAGAATCCTGAATTATGGAAACTGTGTGATAATAAATGAGTGTTGTTTAATGCTGCTAAGTTGTGGTAATTTGTTACATAACAATAAAAAACTTACACAAGCATTGTGGATGGGTCATCTGTCTTTGGCAGCCAGGAGGTAAAAAGACATAGAGGATTACTCCTCAGAAGAATACTGAAAGAGGAGGTATACTCAACAGAGATGGTGTCATCTTTATAAAAGAAGATCAAGAACGATGTCATAGAATTGAAGGAGAAAAGAGACCCAAAGGAGAAGGGTGGTGAAGTTCAACATGCTGCAAAAATATCAAGAGGAATGCAAACTAGAACTGACAAAAGCATTACAAGAAAGGTCATCGATACTTTACAGAGTCCAAAGGCTTTAACAACCAATTCCTAGTCAGAAAGAATCATGGCATCTGAAGCTCTCAGCTTGAACAGCAGCAGCGGCCTGGAGTTCAGAGTAACAATCAAACTCACAAGACAGAAAAAGCTATACCCAGAGCCAACTTTATTTAGCTTTCAGAAAGGATACATGTAGGACCACAACACAACATGCAGGGCAACTCGGTTTGACTTAAAAGCACAACTTCTAAAGTCCAAAAATTCCTCCACATTCAGGTCCCACAATGGGCATGAGAGAAAAGGCTGAGCAGCTATGGACCACCTCACTCTGGGAAGATTTAAATTCTGGGGTATTTTCAGTTTTTCTGCCTTGATAGTCACGTATCTCCTCAAGGGCATCCTACTGGTGCATAGTCTTATGCAGCTGTCTTAGGGCAGCTGAATATCATCAATATCAGTTACTGATTACTCAATAAATCATGTTGACAAGGAGGTAAAAGTGCTTATCCATTGCATAGTCACCTTGGTTAGGGTCTCATTTATTTTAAATCTGCTATACTTTTATCAAATCTTTGAGTTAATGTTGCAAGAATGATTTGACCAAGGAAAACATCTTGGAGCTATAGGAAACATCACATGCCAACCTTTCAAGCAGAGGAAACATAGCCATAACTCAGTGTCTGAGTGCTTTCTCTAGAGTCTGCACTCCACTCACTCACACTGCAGTAAATTTTTCCATTGTTGTTTATTCTATATCGATATCATGTTCCATCTCTGTGATGTCTCCTTAACTCTATGATTTCAGCGAGGTAACCACTCTGAGTTGAGAAACCCATCTTCATTTACAGGGCCTTCTTTTGTACCATACCATCACACAGCCTGCACTTATAGTGCATTTACAGTAGTCAGTGTCTTTGCTTCAACCCTGGACTCATTTATTTATTCCATCCCAATGTATAACCCTGACCTCCAGCTGCTTCAGGATGGTCAAGTTTGTGAAACTAGTAGGAACCATATTGCAAATGTTGCCTAATGGGAAGAAATAATATTACAGTCTATTAGAGTTGCCAACTTTGCAAAACTGCTTACTGACCACTGGAGATTCTTAGACTTTACACTAAAAAGCTACATGATTATTTTGTGTCAATCCAATTTTACAACCAGGAATTGTAAGTAACATACAATGCAGGGGATAATTCTGGTAGGTGGTAAGGTGAGGCTGCCTTCAAACCAATTTGGGGGAGCAGATTTTTGACTAATCCCAAGAACTAAGATGAGAAATCACAGATCTTATTTTCTGTTTTTTTTTCTTTTCCCATGTGCAACTTCACACACGTACATAAATACTACATGCATTATTCCCACACACCTGCAACATACATATAATCTCCTACTTATGTATCCTGTAAGTTACCTGTCATACTCTTACCCTCTCCACAGTGCCCTCTAGCAATAAAGAGGAAGAAGGAGGAGGAGGAGGGCAGAACAGACCTTGCTTAACTCATGCCGTTGTGAGATAGGAGGATTCTGGATCTAAGGATACACCAGGTAGTCAATGAATTTTCCAGGTATACCCCAGACCAAAAGACAGTTTTCCACTGAGAAAATACAGAAAATGATAGTCTTACCCACATGAACAGAAAAGGCTGACAAAGGGTTGTATTCATCTCAATCCTGCTGCCTTAAGGAAATGCTCCCCACCTAGCAGAAATATGCCAAAACGTGTATGGGTACAGTTTTCTGTGCAAAACATAGTGTTCAGGATGTCATTTTTCATGAATCTATTTTAATCCACTAGCACACTGCTGTATCCTTGTTCTTTCTGCTCTGACTCCTGACTTCATGTATTGGACTTTGAGTTTTTGTCTGGACTTCCCAGACTGTCATCACAGGTAATTGACTTCTCAGACTAGGAACTATTCAGTTCCATCTTGCAGTCAGTGGATGATTCCTACTCTCTAACCTGGCATCTCTGCCTGACTCTGAGAATCCGTCCCATCTTCTTCCATTAAGATAGTATTTGGCTTGAGATTCTAAAACATGCACTTCTTCCTCCATGCCCAAAGTTCAGCCTTAGAGCCTGGACCTTTGACATGTGGTGAACTTTGAGAAAGTGCTTTTCACAGAGAACACAAAGAATAAATTGAGAAGGAGAAACTGGATGGTGAAGGGATTAGAATGCATGCATATGAGCCACCTGTTCTATTAATGAAAGAATGGCATGAAAAGGAAATGAGCATTAGTGGTGATGGTAGCAGCTTCCATTTAGGTGGTTACTTTAGGTCAACCACTCTTTTAGTATGTTTTATTTAATTCTTACAATAACACTTTGGAATATATTTTGTCAATTACATTTTACAAATGATGAAACTAAAGCTAAAAACTCTTAATTTGTCTTAAGTCTTTGGCTAACAAGTGTCAGAGTCAAGGTTTTGTTCCTCAATCCTTCCATCCCCCAACCTCTGGTAACTACAGATTTACTCTCTGTTTTGAGAGGTGTTTATTATCGTTGTTGTCATTTGCTTTTTTGCAGGGGTGGCCGGGGAGGGGGTGGTTCTGGGAAAAAATGGAAAATCTGCTAGACAAATTTGAAAAGAGCTGCAACTCTTACCTCTACTTTTATGAGTTTGGCTCATTTAGAGTCTACATACAGTGAGATCATGCAGTATTTATCTTTTTGTGCCTGTCTCATTTAACTTAATATAATGTCCTCTAGCTTCATTCATGTTGTTGCAAATGATAGAATTTTCTTCTTCTTCCTTTTTGTGGCTGAATAGTATTCCACTCTGTATATATATTCCATTTTCTTCATTCAGTCACTCATTGACAGACACTTACTTTGATTTTGAATGTTAGTTACTGTGAATAGTGCTGCAATAATCATGGGAGTGTGAATACCTCTTTGACATATTCATTTAATTTCTTTGGATATATACCCAAAAGTGGAATTGCTGAGTCACACAGTAGTTCAATTTTTAATTTTTTGAGGAACTGCCGTACTGTTTAACATAATGATTATAGTAATTTTCATTTCCACCAACAGTGTGCAAGGGTTCCCTTATCTCTACGTCCTCACCAACACTTGTCATCTTTCATATTTTTGATAATAGCTAGTATTATAACAGTTATGAGGTGATATCTCATTGTTACTTTAATTTGCATATCACTGATGATTAATGATGTTGAGCAATTTTTCACAAAACTATTGGCCATTTGTATGTCTTTTTTGAGAAATCTCTATTGAACTTCCTTGTCTATTTTAATCAGATTGTTTTCTTACTATTGAGCTGAATTCATATATATATATATATATATAAGGTTTTTAGTTTGATATAATTCTATTTATCTATTTTTGTAGAGTCAAGATTTGAACTCAGGCATGTGGGTTTTTTAGAGTTGATAACATTGACAACCAGCACTACCAAATTTTCATATATATAAAATTTAGGAAAACAGCCAATATGGTTAAGCAAGGTTTTGCCAAACATGGAAGTTATTTCTGAAAAGCTATGCCCTTTCTCATCCCTCCATTTTGTTTACAATAAAATCGAGGGCAACAACTAGGTTTCTCTCATCCCTGAGTTACAATCTAAGGCTAGTTTTACGACTAATAAATTCTACATTCTAAGAATGGTAAGGGAATTAAGCATGAACCTCATAAGCTTGTTAGACTTATAGACTATGAAAGTGGGCCTGAGGATCAAAAAATGAGGAGTAATGAGACAAAATAGAATTCCCTAAGTTTATTGTTAAAAACACTAGCTCAATGAGTTATCAAATGCTCATACACACCCTCACAAATAATATATACTATATCCCCCATAAACATAATAATTCCTTGGTAGTTTTATAAAATTCTATGGTATAGAAAACTGTTTTAAAACCTTTGTTGTCTAAAAATGTCCTCAGATTCTCTACAGATGCTCCCATTGAGTAGGACCTTGAGTTGTGGCAGGCTTTGCAACGTTTTTGCCAATTAAATATTATGAAAATGATGTTATGCAGCATCTGGGCCAGAACCCACAAGGTCTTTATCTTCTCTCATCCTCTTGAACCCCTATAATACCAGATGCAAAAGCTGAGCTAGTCTCTCTGAGGGTGAGAGATCACACCGAAAGGGAGGCCCAGCTGTTAGACAGCATTAACCACCACACAGGGGAGTGAGGCCATCTTAGACCATCCAGCCCCAGCCAAGCCACGAGATGACTGTACCACATGAGTGGCCATAGACAAGACCAGTGAGGAATTTCCCACCTGGCCCAGCCTAAGTTGCTGATTCACAGAATTTTGAGTGGTATTGTTTTACACCACCAAGTTTTGGGCAGTTTGTTACATAGCAATAGATAACTGATATAACTTACTTTCAGCCATCACTCCCCGATGTGGTTTAGATGTGTGTCCCCTCCAAACCTCAGGTTGAAAAGTGATCCTCAATGTTGGAAATGGGGCCTAATGGCAGGTATTGGATCATGGCAATAGGTCCCTCATGAATGGCTTCATGCCATCCGTTTGGTTATGAGTGAGTTCTCTCTCTGAGTTCACATGAGATCTGGTTGTTTAAAAGAATGTGGCACCTCCACCACTCTGTCTTGCTCCTGCTCTCGCCACATGACATGCCTGCTCCCCCTTGGCCTTCTGCCATGTTTGTAAGATTCCTGAGGCCCATACCAAGAGCACATGCCAGTGCAGTGCTTCCTGTACAGCCTGAAGAATGATGAGCCAATTAAACCTCTTTTCTTTATAAATTACCCAGCCTCTATTAGTTCTTTATAGTGATGTAAGAATAAACTAATACACTCCCAAAATTGATTTGATCTTGAAACACCTATTTTATTAAGCACCTAATTCACATCTCTAGGAAGATATTTGGGGGAATGAGGAGACAGAAGTTTTCACCCTTATGTCACATAAACTTGTTTAGTATCTTAAGGAATACTATGTGGGAAAATGGGCAATAGCGGGCTTCTTATTGAAGAAATCCTTCTCAGGAGACTGTCCTGGCGTTCTGTTATATTTGAACATGTGCCTGGTATCTGGAAGCAAAACTGTGCTTAAAGTTTTTTTTCATCCCAGTAGAGAATCAAATAGGATCCTCACCATCAATAAATGCATAGGCCTATCTGTTCTTACCTTTTGTAGATAAAATCTTCAGAAATCCAGGTGTGTATCAATTATCAGTCTTACAATTGGGGGAGTTATATTTGTTATTCCTTGGAAGTAAATATTGAGATATGACTTGCTTGCTTGTCTTTTGTAAATGTTTTCAAACCTCAATTCTATTTTATTTTATCAGCAAGAATTATAATAACTATCTCATCATTGAAATTAGATAAATGTGGCAGGTAAATCACTAAAAGCTACAGGTAGCTATTAATAAGATACTTGAATCAGCAACTCTCCTAGATTATTTCAGCGTTCTTCCCAGGACTTCTTCATATTTAATAAGACACCTTCCTCAACATACTGACTTTTTCTGAGCTCCACACATTCCAAGTCATCTTCTTTTTCACATTAGGAGCAGGGAGGGATATATATCTCATATCTCCTTGTCTTTTTCTTTTCTTTTCTTTTCTTTTTTTTTTTTTTTGGCCAATGAAAAGCAATGTCTCCAAGTTGAGAACAACTACTTTTCTAAGCTGTAATTTTGTATCTTGTTGCAAATCCAAATTCTAAGCCTGTTTCAAAGTCTTGCTCTAAAGCTTTAATCTTTTTCCAAACATAAGGATATTGCTTACAATGAATTTAACATGTTAACATCTCTGCAGCAACACTGGCTGTAGACATCAGCAGGGCATGCATCCATCTAAATAATTTAATTTAATAAAGCATTGGGCAAAACCCCACATTCCAAAATGTCAGTCCCACCCCATGTAATTTCAATCATTGTATACTCATTCATTTGTATTTAAAGCTTTGTCTTCTTTAAGCTTAATATAAAAAT
Source organism: Pongo abelii (assembly GCF_028885655.2). Taxonomy (NCBI): domain Eukaryota; kingdom Metazoa; phylum Chordata; class Mammalia; order Primates; family Hominidae; genus Pongo; species Pongo abelii. Next base: position 52,805,504 of record NC_071997.2, on the reverse strand, counting down.
TCACTTACTTCCGGAAGGAATTCATCCTTGTCAACAAACACCTGGGTTAATAGTTAGGGACATATTTAACAGTTCCCCGAGAGCACAGGTTTATAGGAATAAGACATGGAGAGAAGGAGGTTACAAGACAGAGAAAATTTCTACATCCATGCCTAGGGAAATTTTTTGGGCAGCTCAATTCCTCTTTATCCCACAGAAGTCACTTAAAAAGATGAGCCAATTTCTTCTAACACATAACTTCTTACAGGATCTTCCCCTCTTAACTCTAATATAATATCCTAAATTATCTCGTGGCACATTAGCAAACATGCTCCAATCAGAAAACAGTTCTGAAATTTCTTATATGAGATTTTCATGATGCCACAGGTATGGAACTCTACGGCCCAAACTACATCTTTCTGCACACATTCTCTATCACCAGAAAACGTATGCCATAAGTATATTCTAAGATCTTTAGGTTCAGCACTATAAAATGTTTTGAATGTATTGGACAGCACAAAATACTGAAAGGGAATTTAAGGGATATGAACTTGTAGTTTAAAAATATTTTCAACTACAATTTGGTGTTTAGGGAAGATTAGAACAAAGCTTGGTACTAAATTTCCAAATAAGCTTAGGATTTGGATTTCATACTAGAGACAGAAGTTCTCATCTCAGCCCAGGAGACTGGGAATAAAAACGTTACTAAGATTGGAAGCAAATCTTTTTGTAAGATTACAAATATGGGTGTAAAAAGGCAAATTCTTCTTTTAAAGATTGGAGCTTTATATTGTTGCTTAAGACAATTGAGACAATATAAGAAAGGATTGTAAAATGTTCTAAGAGAAGGGCTATGTGTTCACTCATGGACTGAATCAGCAAGTGGTTCTGCAGAGTTCATTGGGACACTTCATACTTCAAAGATTAATTGGGTTCTTGCTTCCCAGAATTCTCTATTCTCTTTCCTCTCCCTTTTCAAATGCTCTCTTTCAAAGCTCAACTGAAATTCTCTCTTCAGAATGAAGTCTTCTGTGAGCATTCCAGCCCATCCAGATAGGCCTCTCCCTTCAACTCAGACACTGTTTTGGCAGATTCTACTATAAATTATTTTCATAAGTGTGGATATTTTCTTTAAGAATAAAGGTGCCTTGCGGTTAGGAACTGGATGTTGTATGTGTGTGTGTGTTGTATTTTACCCACCATGTATATTTGTGCTGTGAAGTTATAACCACCTAACAGGTTCTTCCTGCCTACTGCACAAACAAAATAAATTCACAAAGGCCATGGCATTGCAGTAAAGAAAGAGTTTCACTGATGGAGGTTGGCCATACCACGTGGGAAACGGAATTATTATTCAAATCAGTATCAAAGGCTCTGAGGTTAGGAGTTTTTCAAAGGTAGCTTGAGGGGTAGGGGGATAGGGTATGGGGAGTGCTGATTGCTTGGATGAGAGATGAAATCATAGGGAGTTGAAGCTGTCCTCTTGCACTGAGTCAATTCTGCATGGGTCCATGGGAGCGGTTGTGGATCACTGATAATCAGAGCAAAAAACCTGAGAAGATATCTCAAAAGGCCAATCTTGGGTTCTACAATGGTGATGTTATCTGCAGGAATCACTGGGGAAGATGCATATCTTGTGACCTATGGAAAAATGGCTGGCAATCTTTTATGTCTACACCTTAACAGAATTCCTCTACTCCTCCCAGCCTGGTGGTCTCTCATTAGCTTTACAAAGGTAGTTGGTTGAGTTTTGGGGAAGAGCTATTATCACTTAAACTATAAACTAAATGTCTCCCAAAGTAGCTTGACCTAAGCCCAGTAATAATTAAGGAAAGATAAAGGCAAGACAGGGATTGGTTAAATTAAATCCTTTCATGCTATCATTTTCTCACTGTTATAATTTTTGCAAAGGTGGTTTCAAAGTCTTTCCTGACCAAGGCATCAGATGGTGTGAGTCTAAGCCCCATCACTGCCAAATAGCACCTGTTTGACCTTGGACTAGCCACTTAGACTCTCAGCATCAGTATCTTTATCCGGAGAATGGAGACAGAAGACTTTCTCTCTGCCGTCATCTGCATGTTGTGAAGATTAAAGAAGACACTGTGAATGAAATTGCATCATCAGTTATGAATAGTTTCCATGATGTGAGTTTCTGCTAGCACGTTTGGTACTCAAAAGTTAGTGAATGAAGGAATAATGGATAAATCTAAATGCTCGCTAGAGTTATACAGTATTATAAAGTATATAGTCAGGTTGAACAGGTTATGTTGAACAAGTAAGATTATTAATATACACAGGTTATCAATGAGATGATTTATTAGCACATAGGTCATTAATGGCACAATTAGCACAATTAGACATACCATCCTAGGCAATATAATTGGACACTCTCCTTTGAATCTTCTGAAGCTCTCACTCCTTTCAGGAGCAGGAAGGTACACTAAGATATACTGGTACTTATGCAGAAAAAGCATCATGCCATTATAGAAACACTCTATGAATTAATGTCTAGACCCAGACTCACTTCATATTTCTTTCTCCATTCCTACTTGTTTGTGTTACTTACTAGCTTTGTGACCTTAGGCAATTTATTTTATCCATCACAGACTCAGTTTCTTATTTCAAAGAATAATTTTCAAAAAATATGTTATGCAAATACAAAAATTATTTAACTCATAAATGAGACTATCAGTAAGATGGTAATGCTAGTTTGAAGAGCATTGGAAAACTAGTTATATATAAAAATTAAGAATAATGAAGTTAGTTAATAATAGTGTATCAATATTGACTCATTGATTGTAAAAAAAATTACTACACTAATGCAAAGTGTTAGTTATTAGAGAAACTGGAGGGGATGCTGTGTATAGGAGGAGAGGATGAGAAGGTATAGGGAAACTGTATTTTCCACTAATTCTTTCTATAAAGCCAAAACTGCTCAAAATAGTGTCTTTAGAAAATAAAAATAATATGGTTTAAATAAAATTTTGAGTTTAGATATAAAATTTATAAATGTTCTACAGAGCAATAAATCCATATCTTTGGGGTTTTCTAGTAAAAAGAAACCCTTTGCCTCTTTAACAGACAAAATGAACAAGTTAACATATAACTTCATAGTGTGAGGACTTTAATAATAAATAGCACAGTCAAAAAAAGGTATATTCTCTTAGAAATAACCTTTAATGGCCTATTAAATAATGCCCCAGTATGACACTGGAAGGACATGACCCCACCCTTTGTCTTATTTTTCAATTTTGAATAAGTTTTTTCTCAATTCTTTTGTTATTGTTGTTGTGATGATGATGATGTTTCCTCTGGGCTTTCATATCTCCAGCATGTTGCAGCTTTCATCTTGAACTCTGACTTGACTTCTTATCTTTCTTCACACTCTTGGATGCTCCCCAGCCTAGTTATGAAATGGCCCTCACTTTGTTTTATCTTCTTGGCATTGGCCTCCCAAGAACCCTCCTCAGCTTCTGATTCCTCGCTGGCCTAGTGCTCAGCCTAAGATATGACTCTGGGTCCCTGGAAACTGCTGAGTCAAAAGAGTGACAAGAGAGAGCAAGAGCCTAGAATACAAAGAAATATAAAGAGCAACATCTACTATATTTACTAATTGCCCTACCTCTGTAGTCTCCAGCATCTTTCCTTGCACAGAAAACCATCATAAAGCAGGGGCTCAATGTATAAACCAAATTTGGCTAGACCTGAGATCAGCTGGTCAATCATCCTACAAAAATCTAATTGTGCAAAATCCTGTCTTAGGAAGAATCGACAAGAAATGCAAAAATAAAATTGTACATGTAATAAAAGACAAAACAACCACACTAGAAATGGACTAAAGGCAGGCTAAACTGCCTGAATAAAAAGAGGAAATAACTTGACTTCTGGGCTCCGTGGTACAGTTAACAAACCAGTAGAGGACAGAAGTTAAAAGTGTAGCTTTGAAATCCAAAATAAGTTTATGTCTTGATTTGACCAATTATTAGATATTAAACTGCTTAATTTCTGTGCCTTAGTTTCCTCATAAGTAAAATGGAGACAATAGTAGTACTATCTCAAAGAGTGTTTAGAGGATTAACTGTGTTAATAAAGTAAAGCCCTTGGTCTTTAATAAATATTCAAACTATGTCAATAGCATTATCTTTGATCTTTATAAACCATTTCTCCTCCCTGAGCCTTAGACCTCTCATCTATAGACCAAGTATAACAATATGGTCTTGACTGGAACCCAAGGAATGTGATACATTCCTCATAAGGTGCCAGTTTCAAGTGAAAATCTGGGGGCAGAAGTGATGTCGTTAAGTATGTAAACTGATAAGTAACTTCAAGTAGCATTTTATTTTACATAAAGATGAATATCTTTTTGAGCAGATGCATGGAAATTTTACATTAATTTAAAAAAGGAAATGAGACACAATGGGATATTTAACAAGCAGTGCCCATTTAAGGCTATGCCATCCCTTCCTTATCCCCTCCACTTCCTTAAGGAGGGTAGGTTTGCTCTCTTTTATCCTTGGGAATCTTTGTGTATAAGAGTGTGAGACACACTAATTTATTAAAAGCTACTAAGTACTTAGCAAATATAAAGTGTTCTAGATGCAACGTCATAAAACAAAGAATGAGATACGACTAAATATCACAGATGAAGAATAAGTCCAAATTTTTCATTAAGTGATGACAGCTGTGAAATGCTAGCAACTTTGGAGGCAGAGGGAGATAAAGAAACTTATGCGAGAGCTGAGATTTGAAGAAATACTGGGATAGGCTGTGAGAAAAAAAAATTATCCAAAAAGGGCTAGTAAAAAAATACCATTCATATCCTCCTGTGATAACTACTGGACCTCCAGGTGTAACAGAGCTAATGAACTGTTTGGACAAGTTAAACCATGAGTTTTTGGTTTTGTTTTATTTTCCTTCATATAGATGGCTAATACCTTGATGACCTGGTGAACTAATGACTGCTGATCTCAAACCATACACTGTAAGGTCAAGCACAGTATGATAGATAACTTGCTTTGGTATCTGTTTATTTGTATTTAATTAGAAATTAGTATTGTCAAGCTCAGAAATGGGAATTTGATGGATATTTCTATATAGTAGCAACTTTCCACTTCTTTGAAGCAGAAAGGAATGTGATGCAATCAGAATCTAAGAGGCATTAGTCAGGCTGTAGGATGTTAAGAGAACACTAAATCGAGTAGCTATGAATGGAAAATATATATGTAATTTTTTCTTACTCTGGGGCCATGGGCCAGTACTCTAGAAATCAGATTGAATATAGGAAGTATAGAGCCCATAAGATTTTGGTCTTGGTAAGTTAAACAATGAAGCTTGAGACTAGCCTGGCCAACATGGTGAAATTCCATCTCTCTTAAAAATACAAAAATTAGCCAGGCGTGGTGGCACACCCCTGTAATCCCAGTTACTTGGGAGGCTGAGGCAGGAGAATCGCTTGATCCTGGGAGCGGGAGGTTGCAGTGAGCTGAGATCACGCCATTGCCCTCCAGCCTGGGCGTTGGAGTGAGACCCTATCTAAAAAACAAACAAACAGTGAAGCTTATGCTTTCCTGTGCCATAGGTGTGCATGCATTCTACATTTCTACCCAGTGGTAGAATCTTTTTTTTTTTCAACTTAAATTCTTATCTAGGAGTTACTATCCCTGCTAGAGCAGTGGTTCTAAACCAGGGGGAATTTTGCCTCCCAAGACATATTTGGAAATATCTGAATACAACTGGCACAACTAGAAAAGGGTGAGCTACTCACACCTAGTGTGTAGAGCCCAGGCATGCTGCTAAACATCCTACAACACACAGGGCAGCACTCCACAAAAATCTTATCCAGCCCCAAATGTCGATAACGTTGAAACTGACAAATGTATGCTAGAGGGAGCAGTCTTCCATGGTTTTCTTCTCCCCAGCCTTAGCTAGCACAGAACCAACAAAACGAAGTAAGTAGCTTACAACTTAGAAAGGCTCAAATAAAAAGAAAAGGGGGTACCATTCCCAGAATTTTTAAATTGGAAATCAGTGCTTCTCAGAATGTATTAAAAAGAAACAAAGTTTCTGCAGACTCTGGTAATAAAGGCTGCAAATAGATGTTGAGCACATGTAAGGGATAATTATAATGATCTAAAAAGAATAAAGTACTTGTTATGTAAAAGTGACATCCCGTGACAAACAAGTGTGAAGTAAGAACCACAGGAAAGATAAATCCGCAGAATTTAACAATGCAGGAAGAAGACACAAGACCAGCCAGATCATCATTAATTTTTTATGAGGATGGAACTGAGAGTACACACTGCAGTTTGTTGTATTTTATGCTTATGTTCTCATAGACTTCCAAAGTTAGTACTTTACTTTATAGTAAAGTTAGTACTGTAGAAGGTTAAAGATAGTTGCAAATTGTTTGACTGTCCTTCCTTGAAGAGGTGGGCTCCATATCACCTTCACTTGAAATTGGGAGGCCTTTGTGATTGCTTGACCAGTAGAATAGAGTTTCTGGGCCCAGGCCTAAGGAGACTTGTAGCTTTCACTTGCTATCTTTTGGAGGACTCTTTCTGAGATTCCAGGGTGTCTCTGAAAAAAATCTAATTTACTCTGAAAATGCCATGCTATAAAAGTCACATGTAGGTACTCTGGTCAATAGCACCAGATGAGTCCAACCTTCCATCCATCCCCACCAAAGTTGCAGACATGTAAGTAAAGCTGTCTTGGACATTCCAGACCATCCTATCTGCCCGTTGATACCACAGAGTGACCTTTGTAAACACCACATCAAAACAAATGGCCAGCTGAGTCCTGAATAAATTCCTGATTAAAAAAGTGAGATATAATAAAATATTTGTTTTAAGCCATTAAGTTTTGAGGTATTTATTATGTAGTAATACATACACAGAAAAATCCTGTTATTGTACTTACGAAATAGCATTTTAAAGAACTCCTCTCTAGGTATTGATATATATGTAGATATAAAAATTGAATGGTCTCTGCCTGACCATGACAGATTTTTATGCTGAAAAGAAAAAAGCAGATAAACATCCCACTTTATAGATTGTTTATTTCAACTGAAGTGAGCTTTAAGATTGCAGAATTATAGCACAGCTTGTGGCAAAAGGGACAGCTTTCAACTTAGAGATAAGGCTGATCAAACAGAATTAAGTTCCCACCAGGTATGGAAACACTGCCAGCTTAAATCAACTTGGTTTAGAATTCGTTGCCTCCTATGTGGACTAATCGGGACGCTTGTTAATTGCAAAGACATCCTTTATTATTGTTCTTCAGAACTCTGTCTTTCCTACTTGGAAACTTTGCCAGATCCTGATTTGTTTATCTTTTACCTTGACCAAAAAAACCCACAAAAAATCAAGACAAATTAAAAAACCTAACTTTTAATGCTCTCCACTGCTTGTGATTTGTCCAAAAAAGAATAAGTTGTTTCTCTAGCTTGTTAGTACTGATGGGGAAAGATTGTACTCCAGGAGGTCAAGAGAGAGAGGAAGCCAATGCTAGATCATGGATGGTGAGGGACTGGTTCAGCCAGAGAGGGAGAGTTGTGAGACCAACTGGGAATAATAGTTCTTTCCTGCTTAGGCATATCCTTTGCAGTAACCCCAAGCCTGATATATTCTGGTTTTATCCACTAGAGATGTCCAAAATAAGTTTATTCAGAATTACATTCTCTCTAAGTTTTCTCCAGAAAAAACATTCTTATGTCTTGAAATTATTCTTCATATTCAAGTTTTCCCCTTCCAGAAAAATATTCTTTTTCAAGTATGAGGCCCATAATTGAATGGACCAGTACATAGCAGAGCAGGATTGTCACCTTCACGTTCTTGATCATGATGCATCTTTCAGTGAAGTGCAAGATGGCTTGGGCCTTTTATGTATGTAATGGGCACATCGTTAATGGTTAATAAACAATAACAAAAGCTACCTTATACCTCTATACTATTTGTTATATCTTACCTAGTCAGATATGCAGGAACCTAAAAGAATATCTGAATAAGTGAGTCATTTGTTCTGAGCAACATTTCTGGAGGCCAAGTATCAGATAGAAAGGGGTCATTAGATCAAACTCCAACCCTAGATACTCAGCTCTAGGGACAATATCTAACTACTACAAGCAGGAGGGTAGTTCTTTAAGCTTCTGATCCATGACAACAAGTGGGTCAAAAGATATAAAGCAAATAATTTGAAAACAAATAGAATTAAGGTTCATGGATGTCCTAATTAGGCGTGTCTAGTGGTAAGCATATTTTTATTTATTTAATGTAGGTATAATTTTTTGGAAATGGAAATGGATGGATGAATTGGTCAGCTTTAGCGAAATGTGAACTGTATAATTGCAAGCAAGTCTTTATTCAGACAGAATGAGAACCTCTTGCCTTAACAGAATGGGCAGCTGGTAGTAAAATAAAATCTTGTTTATCTTGCCAAGGTTTGAGCTGTTAGACAGAGGGGGAAAAGGAAAAATATACCTTTATCATCAGTGTGTATGTGTGTGTAAAGGCAATAACAAATCCTGTCACCGCTGCCTTCACTCTATGGTCAAACACGAAAGAAAATTTTTAAATGAAACTGTAAGTTAACCTGGCTAAGAGTGGATGATTAGCAGTGGATGATTCAAAGGCCCCAAAGGCTATTTAACCAGTAGGGAGTCACAGAAGACCAGTTCCTGCATGGACATGTGTGCACACACACATTAACTGTTGAGTCTTCTTGCAATAGAAAATTCAAGGGTTCCATCATCATTATTTTAGTCCATTTGTGCTGCTATAAGAAAATACCTCAGAGTGGATAATTTATAAAGGACAGAAATTTATTTTCTTACATATTTGGAGGCTGGGAGTCCAAGATTATAGTACCGTTGGGTTCAGTTGTCTGGTAAGGGCTTCATTCTCTAGAGGGTGGAAATGCTATGTCCTCATCTGATGGAAGGCAGAAGGGCAAGTTAGGCAAACTGCATAAAGCTGCTTTTAAAAATGCCGTAATCCCATTCACAAGGGAGGAGCCCTCATGGCCTAATCACCTCTTAAAAGGCCCCACCTTTTAATACTGTCACATTTCGCAACACCTGAGTTTTGGATGGGCCACATTCAAACCACAGCAATCATGAGTGCATGTGCTCTTACACGAAGGGATTTGCTTGCGTAATTATCTTCCTTATGAAATCTTACCTCATCTACAGAGTATTGTATTCTGAAAACCTAACACACTCATATTGCTAAGAAAATAAAGAATAAAGATGTTTATCTTTATTGATAGTCTTCATCATATGTTTATAGCTTCTAATCAAAAGTGTAGGTTTCTATTAAATGAATAACACATCTGTGGACTGACAACAGGCATGTTAGCACAGAAAACACTAATGAGTAGGCTTTTTGATTGTATGGACTGGCTGTAAGTTATGTGTATAAAAGTTGTAGGATTGGTTGCTTAACTACATAGTAAAACTAAAACTGTAAGTGCATGTTAAGGCTTTCAATGTAAACAAATGCATCCAATAAGGCCACCATTCCCTGAAACTTTTGTGAAATATATTCATAAAATATTGTAGACTCTATGGAACAGCCTCAAGATACAGCAAATCTTTGGGTATGTCACAAAGTCTCTGGAGCTTATTTGAGTAAATATGATGGATTATCAAACTGAGTCATGATGCTTGGGGACAAAAACGTAGGATGCAGATACTGAAGAGGAATTTTCAACATGACTGTTTACCTAATTCTAAAGGCAGTTCAAAGAGAGATGTTCAAAATATTTAAACAATGGTAACATTATTTGTGTAGGGCATGCTTTGATGGAGTAACAATTTATATGGTTACATCCTGATTTTTTCAAAAACTCTCATTTTTCTGAGTAGTCTCTTAATATGCTCCAGTTATAATAGCCAAAGCCTAATCCATACATCTCTATTTTTAAAAAATTATAGTGCCAGATGGCACAGATGACTAGGAACAAGCAGCATTTTAATTTATTAGACATGCATTAGAGAAAATATATACTCAATGAATAAACCATTGCATTATCAGGCTTGATGCCAGTTTATGGATCTTTGCATTATGTAGAGTATGGTACAATTATTTTCACATTCTGTTACCTGTAACATTACTTTATCTCTTTTATTTCATTAAATAACAAATGTCTTAAGTCTATATCTTCTGTAACTTTCCAACTTCATTCAAGTCAATAAAATTTTATAGAATAAGTGCTATCTACCAGGCACTGTTCTGTTCCCCAGAGATATAGCAGTGAGATAAATAGACAAGATTCTGCCCTTAAGAGATAAAATGTTACTGATTGCTTATTAGATTAAATATTAAGAAGATTAATATGAAGTGGTGTAATGTAAGTTTTCATTTAGCTGCATGGGATGTACACTTTCTCCTCCACAATGTAAAGGGTGATGTTTATTTTGCAAACCTCTCTCACAACACATTGCCTTCCAAGAAAAGCACAGTCATGTCTTTTTTTTAACATAAAATGAAGATATAGATAATTCTGAGGACAGGTTGCAATAACACCTGTTATAAGCAAATGAACAACACAATGTCATATCATGAAAAGGACAGTAAAAGAAACAAACATTGTTATTAAAGAGAATAATGGTGGGTGGTAACTATTTATTGCTCTGTATAAAATTTCACAGGAATGTAGAATTCCTGCACCTTGTTCTGGTAGTATCATCCTATCAGAAATTGGTTCTCAGCAGTGGTATTGATGGGAGGTTGTTGGTTTTGTGTGTGCGTGTGTATGTGTGTGTGATTTCTCTTCAAAGGCTTGTATGTGTTACTAAAAAAAACTCATTAATTTCTTTCAATGCATTTTAATAACTTTTAATAAGCTTTATTAACTTCTGATTAACATTTTCAAATGAATCTACTCTATTCATGTATTTATCTAAACTGTATATGAATTTATTTTTCTTTCCATTCTCTAAAAGATTCTGTGATCTATGAAACCAACTGATCCTGAATCCTCCAGTCTCTAGGAACATTCTTTCTTTAATACTAAAAAAAATAATAACTGTACTCAATCCTCCATCTGACTTCAGGGATTTCAATCTCTTTTTCAAATTTTTTCATAATTTCTAGGGCATCTTACACTCCCGGTTGTCATCTTCTGTTCATACTCTGAGGTCCAGCTTCTAGGGTATTTTTATTCATTTTCTGTCATCTTTTTACCAGGTCTCCAAATGGAACCTGTTCTAGAACTCATTGCTCTGTGTCTTCAAAAATAAAATCCTGTTTAAATTCCTAAAGGAACTGATAATTTTGCTGAGTAATAAACCTTTACTAGATACTTGAGAGGAAAATGAAGGGAAAATACAGAATAGGCCAGTTCTATATCTGACATCATTTGTCTTAAATTCCATTAACCTCATCCTGTCACTTTTCTAATGCCCGGCCTTTCTGGGGCTCCCTTTCTCAAAACTTATCAAAACTCCTTAATTTCTTTGCTTTTTATAATATATATGGTTTCCTTAAAGCAGATCTTTTTATTCTGTCTTCAAAACGCCAAGGACCATTTCATTTTAAGTCAGTCTCTTCATTTTTTTTTTAATGCAGAGTAGTTTAGCTCCCTTTGTGTTCCTTGATCCATATTTTCAATATTTTCCTCAATCAAAGAGCAGTTTCCTTCTTGGTGTGAATTCTGTAGTTCTTTAGAATGTGAAAGCAGCAGCAGTTAATTACCTTCATTGTTTTAAATGGTGACTTTCTGCTATATGCTCAGTAAGGCTCTACTCACATGTAGGTATTTTTCTTCTAATGCTTCACGCTTGGAACAAAGATGAGAATGAGCAGAAAGTAAGCTGGAACATCTAGTAGTCACTGGGGACAGAAAGTGCTTGACAGGGTGGAAAGGGCAATTACAGATCAAGTTCAGATCAAGGAACCTCTGTCCTGGGGCCACCAACTGGAAAATGAAGGTGAAGGTGGTAGATACATTTGAGAAAGTACAATATTGAGACAGAAACATGTAAAAAACAAAACAACAACAACAAAAAAAAAACAGGCAAGCTTTGGGCAAATGAAGTTTACAGGATCTATGGAAAGCCTGCCTCAGCGTACAGCAGGTACACCCCAAGAAATGACAGCCATGAGGCTGTTGAAAAAAACATATCCAATAAATCTGTTTTTAAATGGGTCAGTAGATAGCTGTACCTCTATAGGGACTTTCAGCAAATATTAACAGTCCCAATAGACATTACACTAATCCTTGGGTAGGTTAGAATGAAGACTATCTCCAAGCCTGCTAGTTATTTGAGTGTGAGCAAATGAGAGATCCAGCCTCTCAGCGATCCCAGTGAGAAGAGGAGCTGATTGCAGAGGGCAGGATCAACCAGCTGGGAAGGGGCTAGGAAAGGGGCAAGGGCTGATTTCAGTAAACAAACTTCCTGTGATTTCCTTTCCAGCTCGAGGCACCTAATTGTTGCAGGCTACTTTTATTCAGGTCACTCCATGTCTCCTTGTTTATTTATTCTACCTACAATAGACTATCAAGCTAGAACAACTAGCCAATTCTGCAAAATGAACATTTTAAGACATCAAAGAATATTTCATTGTGTACACAATTAAAACAAAGTAACAATATGGGATCTGTTAAGCAAAAAATAATGGGCTTGTGAACTTTTTTTTTAATCTTGAAATTTTCTGTGGAGCCTGATTTCCCCAGTTTTTAGGTCTATGACTATTGCAAACAATTCCTTAAACCTCAGTTTCCTCATTTGTAAAATGAGAATAGCAGCAGTATCTAACTCGGAAGGTTCTTGTTGAAAATAAATGAGATAACAGGAATAAACATGCAGTCAGCTCAGTGCTGATATGTAGTTTGAAGTCAATAAATATTGCCTATTATTTTATCATCATTTTATCATATCACCTTTACGATGTTCATTTAATTTAACTAGACTTCCTTAGCCTTTCCCAGTGAACTCCTAGAAATTATAATTCATTCTGCAATGACACTAAGGACTCTAAATTAAACAGAGTAATAAAATATTCACCATAAATGAAACTATCCTTGTAAAGCTCAAGAATATTAGGAAACCATGAAAGTGGATTTTGTGCAGTAGGAAATACACAGATTTAAACTGAATAAGAGTTTTCAAATGAAACTCCAAGGGCAAATGTGGTTTTACTTGAGAGAAGGAACTGGGAAAAAAAATTAAATAATAATCCAATAATAAAACTGGGCCAGTAAGAAGAAAACAAGAGTATGTGAGGTTCCGGGAAGCTGGTATTAAAATTAACATCTTTTAATCATGTTCGTATGCCTTAAGATTACACCTAGCATCATTTAGTAAGCCAAGTCATCTTTATTTCTTTGCAGTAGTAACATCTTTAATAGTATTACTTACTAAAAGTGTTATATCATTTTTAACCATTTTTCTCAAACGACAAATATCAGAGGTAAAAAAGTCTGATTTTGCACTAAAGGAAACAGAAGTGGAGGAGGACAAGTGGCATAGGCTGCTTCATGGAGCTTGAGAGAAGCAAAAATCTCAAGCTCCAAGCCTGGGACATTATTAGCCCATGTTTTAATCCTATAAGTCATGGTCTCTCCCTCTCTGAGTGATGATCATTTGAACTACACCAAAAGAGCTATAATTCAGGCAGGTTGTCTTAATGCTCTTGCTTCAAAGGCCCAAGGGACAAAAGGAAAATAATTTTTCTGAAATTGATATATATCACATATCAAGGCTTCTTGTCATTGTCTAATCATTTACAAGCTCTCATTTTTCTAGGGTTGGTAATTTTAGCTGGAGGAATCCCGGACAGTCAGTAATAAGAGAAAATGTGTAATAAATACCTAGAAGGGCTGGACTTCAGAGCAGGCAAATGTAGCTAATGGTTTGAGTTGAAGGCAGAAACTTCCATAACCAAACAACAAAAAATTACACAACAACCAACCAGAGCAACCAACATTTACCATTAGAAATCCATGTGTTTGTGTTATACTGAGTGCCAACCATATGCCGAATACTCATCTAGCCTTTTTGCGTATATTATTTTACTTAACACTCATGTTCCTCTAAAGAAAATACTTTAATTCCATTTTATATAGAGAGAACACAAGGCGTGGAGAGTTTATTTGGCTTATGGGGGCTATAAAATCCTCCTAAAATTGAAATGCCTAAGGAAGGTATTAATCTGCAGCTATTCCTTAACTATCCCCACATATCTTCCCAAGGTTCAAAGAAAGACTGGTGTGTTCCAGGCAGAAAAAAGTATAAAGAAATTACTACATAAAGACTTCATTATATTGTGTACACTATTTTATTCAGGTCTTTGCATATTAAAACAGTAAATTAAAATTGTTGTATTTTATTACTGTATTTTTTTATCATTCGTGTAAAGACTTCCATGTTTGTGCTCCTGGTGGAAAGGAAGCCAAGCATTGCTGGAAGAATGAGGTTGTTACCAGTACTAATGACCAACTTGTCCCCATACAGGAAACTAGAGTTGTGAGGAGAATCCTATGCAGTCAGGAGAGTATACTGAGCCTCTTTAAAGCTGGACTTTGAGGAGTTCAGATGACCAGGTATACACTCCCTCATGGTCAGTTAAAAGTTATACTCACCACTTTATCCTAATGTAATTTCTTGAACCCACAGTGTCCGACACTGTTTTAGAGACTGGTAATGTTATTCTCTTATCTGATATTCTTAAGAATTGCAACTACTCTATGAGTTAGCCTAATACAGGTAACACTGAGGCATGAAAAGACCCCAGAGTTAGTGACATACAACAGCAAAGGTTGGTTTTTGCTCATGCTGTAGATCTAATGCAGATCAGCTGTGGCTCTGCTGTGCATTGCCTTTGTCCTGAAATCTAGACTAAAAGGACACCTTTTGAATACAAAATCGCAAAGGAAAAAGAGACCCAGAAAACTATCCGCTCTTAAAACTTGTCAGACATGACACGTATTACTGCTGCCCACATTTCATTGACCAAATAAGTTAGATAGTCACTTCTAAGTTCAGTAGGGTGGAAAAATATAATCCTCCTGCAGAGAAGGACAGGGTAGAAAAATGGGATATATGGCTAGCAGAAATGCAATCTACAATGCACTATTTAGCCACCAAATGTTTAGTTCCCTCTCTCACCCATAGGCAGAACATACCTCCTTCCCTGAGGAGGCAACTCAAAAGTCCTATTCAGTAATTGTTCTTAGCTTAAAGGTCAGGCTTTTCGGTGATGCAAATTTTTTTCACCATAGGCCTGTATGTTGCTCCTCCTGTGAACTATAAGATGTTATCTTTCCTCACATACTCAATATGCAATTGTGGAACAGAAAGCGAAAAGAACTGCAATAAAATCTCCCATGAGGAAATATAAAAAATATAAGACACATAGAAGTCACTGGTTCATAGAAATCCTACAGTAGTACTGGAAAGATATTATAGGTGACTTCCAACATGGAGATGAGGAAGCTTCTTGATTAGGTCCTGATGCCATATTTTCATGTTTTTATTTTGTTAACAGCAGCCCCAAACTTCTCATACAAATTAATCAGTAGCACAGGCTGGTTTCCCCCGCTCTGGTAATACATTTCTTCAAAAGCTCCAAAGATGGCTTATAATACTAGGATGGAACGACAAGTATTTGCAAAGTACAATTATGATAAACCACAACTACAGTACAGTATATATAGTTATCACGACCATTTAATGGCTGAGAACATGGTAGCTCCAAGCAGTCAACTTCCTCATTCAAGGCTAGATACCCAGAACCAGGATTCCAACTCAAGTCGACCTAACTCCAAAATGTATGAACATTTCACTATATAATGCTTCAACTGCATGGAGAGGGTATTTTAACAATGTTATTTGTAATTATCTAGATTTATGTTATTCCTTCTTTTTCTTCTAGTTTTTGGTGATGTGTTGTTTGAATTATTCAGCCTTACCTTTGTTATTAGTTATCCATTATTGGCCTAGAGCCTTAAAGAAAGTACTGCATCCTCCCCAGGGGGAGGAAGTTGGAAGTGCTGATCAGTGAGATACCACAAGGGTAAAATCTGGGAAACTTTCACATTTAAAGATCAACTACCCCTCCCCACCACTAGATTCCCATTTTAGCTTTAGAGATCTGTGAGTTTATTTCCACCTTGGAAGGCTGTGGTATTGCCGGGAAGGCATCAAAGAGAAACTTATTCTCTGTCTCAATTTTATCAAAGGCCAGCTCTGATACTCACTCAAAGGTTTTTTGTACTTTCATCTACTCCCCAATAACAAAGGCTCTCTTTTGACCAATTTAATCTTTAACAGAATATTATATTACTATTCAAATGGGACTCTAGCCAAGCCTAATTTGTCTATGGCAAACAAATGGCAAAGTTGGATAAAGACAGCCTGGGCTGTCCCTGTTTGTCAGTGAGGTTGTTTTCAAATAGCAACTGGAGTAAATGCTTTAGCTGCAGCTTACACAGAAGCCGATGCCAGCATGTGGTGCGAGGGAAATGAAGCCAGCTTTCAGGAGATTGTTCCAATGGCTGGAGTCCATCCCCTGTTCACAGCTCACTCCCCTATGCCTGATGTTCTCATAGAACTTTACACTTGCTTCTCACTTTGACAGTATTTTCAAATCTAGAAACACTTTAAAATCATTGTTTTGGTTGGAAAAAGGAATGTGTCCCTAGTGGACCAAATTTTGGGGAGAACAGGGACAAGTCAGAAACAAACTACTCCTGAGCTCCACATGGACAATTCACTCATGGGATTAGGACAAAAATTTTAGTTGCAGCAGGTCAGATCTCAGGCAAGGACTCCCTCGAAGATTAGTGCTGCTGGGTGTGCTTGTGCCTAACAGAGAAAGCTGATTAGATGCTCTTGTTTCTTGATGTTTACTTGTTTTTAAAAATATTTATATAAACACCAGGCCTAGGGTAATAAGTCTCTCCTATGAAAATGTTTCAGTGCTATGAGATGAAATTTGTATTCTTGTGGCTTGTTTCAATCCTCTGTACTGGAAAATTATTTGCCAAAGATGAGCTCACTGTATGTCTTTGAGGAAAAAAAAAAAAACTCTTGTCCTAAGAAGAAAACATAAATTGATGCCAGGACAAAGGAAACTTGTAACCAGAAAAGTTATAATATGATTGGGAAAACAAACACAAAAATTTATAAATACATCTACAAGAGACAACGGGAAAAAAAAATTGTGAAACCAGAAAGTGATGTCCATTTTAAATTCCATAAATGCAAGAGCTATGACAATTCATTCATCAGGATTTCGCACAAGACTTGGCACATAATAGGTGATCATGAAATATTTGTTGAAAAATGAATGATTGCTAAAGAAGCCAAGCAATAGAATAAAGAGCACATATTTTTCATTAAGCCAGTGTTCTTCAGAGGGGTGGTTCTTAAAAGAATAAGAGAGGTTTAAGCCCTGGCACAGCAGCTCATACCTGTAATCCCAGCACTTTCGGAGACCAAGGCAGGTGGCTCATTTGAGCCCAGGATTTCGAGACCAGCCTGGCCAACATGGCAAAACCCATTTCTACTACAAACACACACACAAAAAAATTATTCCTGCAGGGTGGTGCATTCCTGTAGTTCCAGCTTCTTGGGAGACTGAGGTAGGAGGATCACCTGAGCCTAATAAGTCAAGGCTGCAGTGAGCTATAATCATGCCGCTACACTCCAGCCTGGGAAACAGAGTGAGACTCTGTCAAAAAAAAAAACAAAAAAAAAAAGGAAGAAGGAGAAGAAGAAAAATAAGAGAGGCTTAATAGCGGATAGAATGAAAAAGAGAACATTCTAGACAGAAAATTGGAATTTGGAATTTGGAATTTGTAAATGTTCGGAGGATGAAAATGTTCACAGGAAACACAAAAGATAATCTAGCTGGAGTTCAAAGGATGAAGTCCAAGCTCCCTTGCTTGATCAATATTATTCCTAATGCCAATGGACGCCAGCTGAGTCTGGTCCTGCAGGAATGGAGTCAGCCAGTGTGAGAGTTCCACAGGGCTGAGTCTGGAGGGGTAAGGTCTATCCAGAGCTCTGGGTGACGCCAAATTCAAAAAGGGGTGAGGATGTCAAAGCAGAGTAAAGGAACAAAGATCATCAGCCTAGGTCCAGTCAGGTCATCAAACAAGGGAGGGTCTACCTCTGGTGAGTACCAGAATTCAGGGGGACCAGAAGGGAGATGAGTGAGAAACAGGGACAGTGGTGCTGGGCTAATAATTTACCCACTTTCCTGGGTTCTCTCCTGCATGGTGGCAAGGAGAGCTCTTTGAACTAGGCAGACCAAGATGGAGCAGGTATCTTTCTTCCAGTCCTGCCCCACATTTGTTTCTGTAGGTTTTCCAAGTAGAAATCTCTCCACATACTGGAATTTTCTTGAGGCTTAAGTCAGGAAACCATAACCATTCTTTCATCCCTACTGCCCTCAATGAAACCAAATTCTGTAACAAACTATAGTGCCTACATTCTACTTGTATTTTCCTTCTCATCTCAGATCACTGAGACAGGACATGAAGATGTGGGGAGGTAGTCTGAGTCTTGGCAGACCAGGCCCAGGAGAGACCAGTGAAAGGTGCATTAGATGGTTGGCGTTGGGGGAGAAGTATGTTTGCATTAAAAGCTACAGGGTTAAAATACCTGCATTAAGTCACAGATCCCAGATTGCATTCCTTTTGTTTTCCTCACTGTTGAATAGTAGTGGTGTTAAGGAAGTGGAGTCACATGGCCTGCTTAATGCTCAGAGTGCAGAGCATGCATTATATTCTTGTTTTGTGTGCACTGGGGTGTGTCCTCAGTGTCCAATTTGGTGTCCCATCACTTCTTCAAACCTCTGTTAGATGCAGGGAAAATAAAATTGAGTGAATTCGTCTCACAGCCCCAGGCCACACTGCAGAAATGGGCCCCAAATGCTACCTTGCTCCACTCAAGTTGCTGTGTGAGGAGATAAACCTGAAAAAGGTACTCTAACTTATTCCTTGGGAAATTCATGATTCTGGGTTATCCCTCTCAGATGAAAACTCAATTGCAAAAGGCAGCACTCCCTAAAGCTCTCCTTTCCCCACAAAATATAAGAAAAATAACATGACACTTCCACATGAGCCTGGCTTTCATTGATAACAACAAATGCAGCAAGAAGCTGGCATCTGGGGCAGCACCCAGCAAGTATGCTGGAGAGGGTAGGCAGCAATGAAGGAGGTGAGGTCTTCACTCAGGCCTTGACTTTTGCCTGGGTAGCATAGATCACTGCTAGCCTCATCTGAGTGAACTGAGAACATAATCACTAATGCTCATTTCATGATTAATGTACTTGAGCAGAATATATCTTAGATACTAAGGTTAATACCAATTCAACTAAGCTTAGGGAGGGGATGCAGCTGGACTAGAAAGTCTGGATAAGTAGTTACCTATCTCTTACATCAAAATCACCTGTGTCTGCAAAACAACACGTGTTCCTGACCACTCCCAAGGAGCTTCTGGTTTGGTCTGGGGCAGAACCAGGAATCTATGTTTTTAACAAGCACCACAGGCTTTTCTGATGCAGTTAGCGTAACCTCAAGATTGAGCAATACTGACCACGGATATTTAAAACGATGCTACTTTCTACCTGCAATGAACTGAAAGGGTAGAACTTGGAGATGTGATCAGGAAGCCATAGTGGATCATCAAGCAGGAGGAGGACAAATGGTGTGACTCAAAGTTCAAAGCAAGTGTTGGAAATTATTTGGAGGCAGTCACAAGACAATAGATGGAGCAGGTAAGCAGGTCCTTGAGGCCAGGGCTGGTGTCTCTAGCGGCTGGCTATCGCTCACTTTGGCTGACTTTGCTTGGCTACATGTGCTGGGTAGGCTGGTTGTGTTTAAAGCAGGGGTTCACAATCTAGCCATACATTGAAATTACCTGGAGACTTTAAAAACACTGGATCCCACACCTAGAGATTCTGATTTCATTGGCCTGGGGTCTGTTCTGGGCAGATTTTCAAAATCTCCTCATGAGGTTCTAATGTGTAGTCAAATTCTGGTTTAAAGAATCAGTAACAGCAGGGGTACCTTGATTAAATATTGTTGTTTTTTTTTTTTTTTGAGACAGAGTCTTGCTCTGTCACCCAGGCTGGAGTGCAGTGGTGCAATCTCGGCTCACTGCAAGCTCTGCCTCCTGGGTTCACACCGTTATCCTGCCTCAGCCTCCTGAGTAGCTGGGACTACAGGCGCCCGCCACCAGGCCTGGCTAATTTTTTGTATTTTTAGTAGAGATGGGGTTTCACCGTGTTAGCCAGGATAGTCTTGATCTCCTGACCTTGTGATCCACCCTCCTCGGCCTCCCAAAGTGCTGGGATTACAGGCATGAGCCATCACGCCCGGCCCAATTAAATATTCTTAAGGAGGGCTGGGTGCAATGGCTCACACCTGTAATCCCAGCACTTTAGGAGGCTGAGGTGGGCGGATCACCTGAGGTCAGGAGTTTGAGACTAGCCTGCCCAACATAGTGAAAATCTGTCTCTACTAAAAATACAAAAATTAGCCAGGTATGGTGGTGTGTGCCTGTAATCCCAACTACTTGGGAGGCTGAGGCAGGAGAATCAGTTGAAACTGGGAGGCAGTGGTTGCAATGAGCCATGACTGTGCCACTGCACTCCAGCCTAGGCAATAGGAGTGAAACTGTCTCAAAAAAAAAAAAAAAAAAAAAAAAATTACAGATATATATATGTAGATAGATAGATAGATTTATATGTATATTCTTATGGAGAACTTCTCAAACTGTAAGTTGCACACAATTCAACTGGAAATCTTGTCAAAATTCAGATTCCTTCTGAGCCAGCCTGGCACAAGGCCTGAGATTCTGCATTCCTCACAGCTCCCAGGTGCTGCCGATGCTGCTGGCGCACGCACCACATTTTGAGTAGCAAGGATCAGGAAAGCCACAGTCTCTCACTCCAGTCCAGTAGTGGAAACTTGTTAGAAATGCAGTTCTCAGGTTTCACCCTACAACTATCAAATCATAAACCTTGGAGGTGCCTCTGCGTTTGACCAAGCCCTGCAGGCGGTTCTGACGCTCTCTCAGGTTTGAGTACCTCTGCTCTGCTCCGTAACATAACCCTGTGTCACTATTTCACCAGCCGAGCTAGGTCAGGAGCACTTCCTTCTCTGAATGTGACTGGACCTTTCCCAGTGGGGTGTCTAGGATTTTAAAAGGGAAGCGTTTCACTCCCTTTTTCATCCTGGCAATTAAAAGGCCATTATTCTCGCATGACCCCTAAGTGGTAATGCATCTAACGCGCTGCTCTTTGTTCCAGCGCTGAACCACGCAAGCTCCATAAAATGAGGGGGTGGTCACGCTTTCCAGGGTCCTTTCTGTTTCTGACAGACTGTGATTCCACCACTCTCCAACTAGAGAGGCTATGATGGTTTCTGTGCCTTTGTCCCTGGACTCCAATCAGCCACCCGTGCTGTATTGTTCCTATTGTTATGCCCGTTTTTTAAAAAAGAGGAGAGGGTCAAAGGCAGCAGCAAACCTTGGATGCTGGGCAGCAGTCACTCATTCTTGCAAAGTCAGTAACCCCTAGCAGCAGGATCTGGCTTACAATGCATGGAGACGCGGAGGCAGAAGGCTGCAAAGAAGCCTGGGTTTCTTGTGGGACCCTGGCTGGCTGGAATTACCCCAAAGCTCTAGGGAAAAGTGTGGGGGAATCCCTGTGAAGCTGCTTTTCCAGCTCCTTGGCATTTATTACACACTATGAACTCTCTCTTTCAACCGTGAGTGTTAGAAATGGCCCACCTGGAACGCACACAGCCCTGTGAGGTTGGGTAATCTAGCCATCCCAGTTTGCCAGAGATGGCCTCCTTTTTAGCACTGAAAGTCCTATGAAAGAGCAACATCTACATTACTGGAAAACAGGATGGTCGGCCCCTCTAGATGAGGGTTTTTTATGTCATTAGTGGTCTGGATAATTATTTGTTATGGAGGCCTGCCCTGTGTGTTGTAAAAAGTTTAGTAGCATCCTTGGCCTCTACGCACTAGATGCTGGTAGGACTCCCCCAGTTGAGACACCCAAAAGTGTCTCCTGACATTGCCAAATGTCCCCTCAGAGGCAAAGTCACTCCCAGTTGACAGCCACTGTCCTAGATATATGTGACTCTGTAGTCTGAAACCTCACCTAGGCCAGCAATCCTCAAATGTTGATATGCATGAGAATGACTTGGCATTTGAACAGACATTTCTCCAAAGAATGCAAACAAATGGGCAGAAAATACATGAAAAGTTGCTCAGTATCATTAGTCATTAGGGAAATGTAAATTAAAACAAAAATGACATACCACTTCACATGCACTGGGGATGACTAAAATAAAAAAGATTGGTAATAATAACTATTGGCAAGGATGTGAGGAAACTGGAACCCTTATAAGTTGCTAGTGGGATTGTTAACTAGTACATCCACTTTGGAAAATAGTTTGAGAGATCCTCAAAAGGTTAAACACAGAAGCATCATAGGACCCAGTGATCATGTTCCTAGCTATAAACAAGAGAATTAAAAATATATATCCACACAAAAGCCAGTGTACAAATGTTCACAGCAGCATTATTCACAACAACTGAAAGGTGAAAACAATCCACTGTCCATCAACTGACAAAGAGATGAACAAATGTGATCTATTCATTCAATGCAGTATTTTTTAGGCATAAAAAGAAATGAAGCACTGATACACGTTGCAACATGGGTAAATCTTTTAAACATTTGGCTAAGTGAAAGAACCAGTCACAAAAGCTCCCATATTGTATGATTTCATTTCTGTGAAATGTCCAAAACAGGCAAATCCATAGAAACAGAAAGTGGATTTGTGGTTTCTAAGGACTAAGAAGACAGGAGAATGGTGTCTGACTGCTGATGGGTACAGAGTTTCTTTTGGGAGTAATGAAAGTATTCTAAAATTAGATAGTGGTGATTAGATAGAAGTTGCACACTTCTATAAATATACTAAAAACCAACGAATCATACACTTTGAATGGGTAGATTGTTTGACATGTGAATTATATCTTAATAAAATTGTTATTTAAAAGGATCATTTTGGGATCTTGCTAAAAATGCAGATTCAGATTCACTAAGTCTGGGGTGGGGCCTGATATTCTGGGTAATGCATTTGGAAAAGCAAAACTCTAGAACAAGAGTTCTTCCAGTGTGTTTCCTGACCAGCAGCATTAGAATCACCTGTGAGCTTGTCAGAAATGCAAATTTTCTGACTGCACCCCAGACCTACTAAATCTAAAATTCTGGAAGTTGGGTGGGGCAATATGTTTTAACAATGTCTCTTGGTAATTTGGATGCATGCTGGTGTTTGAGAACCACTGCCTAGGCTGTCCTCATCCTGAAGGACTCTTTCTCTTGCAGGGAAACATGCAAGGATAAACTATTTGATTTTTAATAATAATAAATAATATTGTTTAAATAAATCATTAAGTTTCATTATAAGGCATATTACTTTAAAGAAATAAGCCTCATAGCTGAAGAAAATTTGATATAAAGGTGTGTTATCCCTGGATCTTGGTGGCCCCAGGACATTTTGTTTATTGTTTCTAAAGATTCTATTAAGAGTTAAAATAACCTTACTTCAGAAGTGCCAGAAGACACACAAATGATTTCTTCTTTGCATATTGGTATATAAGTCCTAACATTATACACGTGGTATCCACTTATGATTTGCTAGTTGAAATGAAGAAGGAAAAGGAAGTGGATATGGCAGTAATGTAGAAAGGAAGGGGAAGGAAAAATTTTTGAGAGAAGTAAGAGTCTGGGATACATTCCCAGCTCTGGAACCAATGCGCTGGAGGGTATTCTCTCTTGGCCATTGCTGTGTGGTGATTCAGTATTTTACGGGCCCTTTGGTAAAAGGAAAGGAGAATCCTTATTTTTAATGCTAAGTACACTGCTATTTTTATTATAAACAAATAGATATGCTATGTTTGCTTGTTTGTTGTTTGTTTTCTGAAGGAAGATTGAGACTGCAATACAAAGACCTAGTCCTTAGGGACTCATTTCTAGAGCTGAATACACCTGGCAACTCAGTAACAGCCATCCATATACCTAAGTGCCCTCACTGTATGAGAGAGACATGCACTTCATTAAGCCATCTTGAGTTCTTCATTCACTAAAGGGCCATCTCCTAGTCTGAAGAGTGAATGTGCTCCCCTGAATCTCTAATTTATTGCCAGAAAAGGGTTTTAGCCTTGGGAAGACTCAGCTCCCTCTGCTGATCATTGACTGACAGCCCCAGGAATCAGGTAGAACACCATAAAGCATATTCAGTTGTCCCTGTCATCTAGTTTCATGGCTTGTTTGCTTCTCCTATCCTTGATGCTCTCCACAGAGCACCCAACACAGTGGGATTAATGTTTTCCACTTTGCCAAAATACAAACTCCACCATTTAATTCATTCAGACAATTTGTACAAGTTGTGGCAAGGAGTAGTTCAGTGCCAAGCAACGTTCTTCTTAGAATCATCTCAGAGAGAAAATTCCATCCAGGAACTGACTGTTAAAAGGTATTCACACCCCCAGAATGGAGCAGTTCACTTCCTTAGCAACTGCTTTCTTGTCCAATGAACTGAACTAATTTAAATACAAGTATTAGATTTTCCTATACAAGGAATGTATGTTGCTGCTCCTCCTGTTGTTCATGAGGCATCCCTCTCCTTTCAACTATAACTTTTGTACCACCTCTTTCAGAAACTGTATCAAATTAAACTTTTCTAGTTAGCCAATATATATCATCTCTACAACCGAAGACATTTCAATTATTGTATTTTTATGGTTTCATGCAGTATATGATGTGTTTTCAAATTATTAACATATCTGAACTCCTAATTGCCTCCTCTCTGTCTCCACCATATACCTACCTCCACCTCGATGAATGATACCATCATATACCCAGGGACTGACGCATGACACCTGGGAAACATTTTCTGATTTTTCCTTTTACATCATTCAAACTACCAGGAAGTCCCTACTTGCAAATATATTTTGGATTTGTCCCTTCTCATTCCATGGCCACCAAGATCTCTTTTCTGGATATTTTCAATAAGCTGCTATGCAGTCACCCTAGTTCTGCCTACATTTAATCCATTCTCTACACAAACAATGGAGTGGTACTTTTAAAATGTATATGAGACGCCCTTTCCCTCAGTTAAACACTTTTCATGGCTTTTCATTGTACTTAGAATAAAACTCAGTCTTACCATGACCACAAGACACATGAAAACTGTCTCCAGCCTCTACTCCTCCCTATAATTATTGGTGCTAACGTCACACTGACTTTCTTTCTGTTTCTAGAACAAGTCAAGTGTTGTCTATAAAGTCTTTACCTTTGCTAAGCCATCTCCATAAAATACCATTCCACAGCTTTCACATGACTTTTCTTTCCAAGTTCAGCCTAAATTCACCCCTTTAGAGGAGTTATTTGTGACTAACTAGCTATTAGCTTTTATTCTCTAACATACCACACAGTTTTTCTTTTTTGTATTTTATCACAATCTGTAATTGTTTTAAGTATTTATTTGTTTATTATCTATTTCCCTGACATTTGTATATGCTCCAGAAAGGAGGAAATTTCTTAATGTATTTTATTATTTTATCCAACAATTAGCACAAATCAGTAGTATAAAATCAGCTCTCAATAAACATATATTTAATAGATGAATCAGCATGTATGTTTTTGTTTCCCATAAACTCTTGAAGAATAGGAGCTGATCTATTTTTCATTAAGTAATTAAATTATGAATAGTCCACTCATCATATACAAATACATGCTAATTAATAAAATGACATAAGGACATCTAGTTGAACTTGTCTAGGCAATAACGCAGAGCCTATTTCTGAAAGCTCACTATGTTTCTTTGCTCTGCTTTTCCTCATTTTTGAAATTTGGCATGAAGATATGTGTTAGGTTGTTACAAAATGGCTTCCAATCTTATTTGAGAAATTAGGAACTAGCCTTTCTAAATCCTTCTTTATCTGTCCTTGCGGTTAAACTGAACTAAATATTATTATCACATGCTTTGAAAAGGGATCCAGAGACTATTTATTAGATGCAGTAGGCAAATATATAATAAAATCACCAATTCCTTTCTTTTTTACCATGATTATTAGGTGGGAGATTCAAAATGAACATTATCCTCAGGTTAATCATGGCCAGCTTTATGTGAAATGACAACAAATATGCTAGGACCCTATTGATTACTTTGTCTGTTTGTATGAGGCGTATTATGGGAGGTTGAATTCAAAGCAGGGTGGTAATGACTACTGTCAGGGCTTGGCCTTCCTGCAGTACTCTCTGATTACCTCTCACAGAACTCCTACCTCCACCTCACACATGCTTACGCTTCTGATCATCAAAAACTGGCACAACTCTTCACTGATCCTTCCTCATAAGGATTAATATGTCAGAAGTGAGGCTTTAACGATTTCTGGTGTATGTCACCCTAAGATACTGACAAGGAGTTGGGGGAAGAATATATGTTCTATTGGCTCATCTCCTCTAATTTGCATAATAATCACAATTCTCCAGAGAAACAGAACAAATAGAATATATAAAGACAAAAACAAAGAGATGTATTGCGAAGAATTCTGACAAAATTATGGAGGCTGAGAAGTTCCATGATCTGCTATCTGCAAGCTGGAGACCTAAGGAACCTGTTGGTGCTAACCCAGGCCCAAAAGCCTGAGAACCATGGGAGTCTATGGTGTGAGTCCTAGTCCAAGTCCCAAGACCCAAGAACCAGCAGAACTGATGTCCAAAAGCAGGAGAGGATGAATGTCCCAGCTCAAGAAGAAACAGATAATTTGCCCTTCCTCCACTTTTTAGTTTTTCTGGCTCTCAGCAATTGAATCTCAATGCTGTCTACCCACGTTGGTGAGAGTGATTTTCTTTACTCAGTCTACAGATTCAAATCTAATCTTATCTGGAAACACCCTCATAGATACACCCAGAAATAATGTTTAACCAGTTGTCTGGGCATCCCTTAGCCCAGTCAAGTTAACACATGGAATGAACTATCACAAGTAGGAAGAGATAATTTTACTAACTATAGAATTCAAAACCTTCTCTGACACAATTGAATTGTCTAACACAGTTATTTTCAGACTTATAATACATTTTAAGAAAAAAAAATACTTGCTATTTAAAACCTAAACATGCTATGGTAGGCAGTTTCTGACCTGGCTGTAATGACTCCCACATCCTGATATTTTGTGAAGCTTTCTGTAATCCATTCCCTTAAGTACCAAAGAAGTGATAAAATGTCACTTCCATGATAAGATTACAAAAGATGTTAAACTTTTATCTTGTTTGTATACATACTCTCTCTCTCTCTGGCCCTTCTCACATGTTTTCTCTGATAAAGCAAGCTGAAAAGGTTCATGTGGCAATAAATTTTGGATGGCAACAACCAGTGAAGAACTGAGGTTCTCAGGCCACCAGCTCTCAAGGAACAAAAATGAGTGAGCTTGGAAGCTGATCTCTCTACAGTTGAGCCTTCAGATGAGAGGATAACCCTAGCCAAAATCTTGTTTGCAGCCTGGTAAGAGATCCTAAAACAAAGGACCCAGATAAGCTGTGCTCCCATAACATGATGAGATGATAAGCATGTGCTATTTTAAGCAAGTAAATTTGGGGGTAAGTGATCTCAGCACAATAGATAACTAGTGTATACAAATAGTATGATATTTGACTTTTTTCCCAAGGAGGAAAAAATACAAATATTCTATAGGAAAATTTCAAACCTGGTTACATAGCCACAAAGAAAAACTGAAGAAATGTTTTATATTAATATGTCCAATTCAAGGAATCAAGTAGAATTGTCATTTAAGGATGGAGTGGAGCATAATAGGCAGCAGACACAAGAAGAGAAGTAACTAGAAAGCCTTCCCTCCTCTTGGATAATCACTAGGTTCCAGTGGATACTCTGTAGCTATTATTTCCCTTTCTGCTTCGGTCTGCCTTTCCTTCCCTGCCTCTCCACCCTATCCCCTATCTTATGAACCCCCTGGTGGTTTATGAGCAGTTTTTTTCCTGCTGTAATTGGCCTTAGTGACCTTTTGTTTCCCAGGTACTCAAAATGTGTATATGTGTCAAACGATGGGGTTGTATACACATTGTCTGCAATTTGGTACAAATGAGGTTGAGAGGAGCATCAATGTCACTGCAAGGAGGAGAAAGGGAATTAGGTCACCACTTGCATATTCATGATTAAAGTTATGTTAGTTGTTAGTCACTTTTGCTTACCCCTGTGTCGGAATGGCTGTGTTAAAAAAAATGGAAGAAATTACTCCTTCCTCAAAATGAATTAATTTGCTGATTTTTGTACCCTGGAAGAAGGGATAGAAAAAAAGAAGTTGAACCTGCCTAGATTATTCTCAAAAGCCAATTAGAAGTATGGCACAATACT
Organism: Pongo abelii; assembly: GCF_028885655.2. NCBI lineage: Eukaryota > Metazoa > Chordata > Mammalia > Primates > Hominidae > Pongo > Pongo abelii. The sequence continues at coordinate 52,777,121 of NC_071997.2, read as the reverse complement.
ACTGGGGCAATCTAAGACACACTTTGCCAAATAAAGGGGTAAATTCGTTTTGAGGATGCTAGACAAGCAGGGTTGAGAACTAAATCCAAAAGCTTGGGGCTTTGTGTCACTTCAATTTCCACCATTATTTTTTTATACATTTTTTTCCTCAATGCTTTCTGGAGAGTAAGGAGTTTCCAAATAGCCTGAACTAAAAGTCAGAAGATTTTTGACTTACAAAGAACACAAGGACTTTACTAAGGAGCCTGGCTTTTCAAAGACTGGGTCAATTTTCAAGATGCATTGTCCTCAAAGTAGAAAAATCAAAAGGACCCAAGTTTTGCAGAGTTCTGATCTCTACTCTGATATTGATTTGTTACATGGCCTAGGGCCAGATGTTGAACCTCCTATAGTTTCTTCTCCTTCTTATCTGTGAAACAGAGATGAAAATTCGGAGCCTCAAAGTGATTTGGTGGAAATTAAATAATAGCTTAAAGCCTTTTGAAAGGGTGAAGTGATAAGTGTTTCCTTTTGGCTTCTTTCAGATGTTATGCAATTTTCCATTTAAGTGAAAATTAACTTCAAACATATCACACTTCAGTTTTGACCTAATCACCTGTTGATTAGAGGTTCTAAGCTATTAATTGTGGGATGTCTAAAACAGCAAACGTGAGTGGACACACTGCAAGCTCGTATCCAGAGTAGCCTAGAATAAAGCCTTGCCCATGATTGTACTTGTCCCCATAGCCCCTTTCACAACTCCTGTGTGCACAAGCAGATAATATAAAGAGTTTAAGTAAAATTTAAAATATTGTATCCTTTGTGTTTTCATTGCCTCTAGGCAAATATAGGATATGTGTTTTTAAATGTTCATGAATAATAAAAAATAAAACAAGAGCATCCAGAGAATGCTAGCTTTTCTTTTCAAATAATTGTTTATTTATAGTTCATAAAAGATCTAGAAAGACTTAAAGAGCAAGGTGAAGTCCCGACATATGTCATTTAAAAGCAGGATGGCATAGTAGTTAAGCATTTGGGCTCTGGAATCAAACTCAGCTTGAGCTCAAATCTCAGATCAGTCAACTACTGATAGTGTGTAATTGGATAAAAGAAAGACTTATATTTGTATTTTCTTTTTTCCATAAAGAGTTCCCTGAGATCAGAGAAAATGTCTTGTTGCCTGTCAAATCTGAAGCATCTAATGCATAGTAGGCTTTGCCCCACAATATTCTAAGAAAAAAAAAATGATTTTGTACCCCCAATAAATGTGCCCTAGAATAACCCTACATTGAAGGTTGGAAAAGGGAAAGATGGCTCTTCAAGCATCTTTCCCAAATACCAACGGTAGTTTTCTAAGGATTTGTTTTACCAGTATTTAGAAAAAACTTCTACTCAGAAAGCACAGTGACAGACGTAGAATTGCTGCAGAAGAAATCATGTGCCCTATTAGAGGACACCACCATGGTTTCTTTCAAGCCAATTTGCTTAGAGAAGTACAAATCTCTTCTTGCACAGGAGTGGAATTACTCATTATACTCAGCCTCACATAAAGCTTAACTACTTGCCAAGGCTGCTCAAAGCCTTCTGGTGGTCTATTCCTTTTGATGGTGGAGAAAGTGTTCAGTGTGTCTCCAAAGCTTATGTAATAAAATATGCAATCAGCTTTCAATTCTCTAGGGATGAAAGCTTTAAGCTCAAGCCCAGAGAATAACTAGATTGGAAAGGACAGTGTCACCTGGACAGCAATCCCACAGCTATTATGTTGTAGCTGGTACAAAAAGTGAACTTAGAATTTTGACCAATTAATGCTGATGTTTATGCCAAAAAAAAAATCCAAATTTGTCCTGTATAGAGAATTGGATAGTGCTGTTTGGTTTCCTCTAATCTCCTTTTTTAGCTACTGTTTAATTTTCCTCCAAATATGATTAGAGAAAATAGCCTGTCCAGTAATTTGTTATTAAATCTGTCTTTTGTCTCTGTAATGGCTTTGATAAATAATGGCCTGAATATATAGATGTACAGTTCTAAATAAAAGAAAGAGCCAGTGTACTTATAGGATCCACTTATAGAAAGAGCAGTATCAGGGTAATAAACTTAAGAAAAAGTATTGATAAGGAGTCAGGAGCCCCAGGTGTGTGTCCTTGTGCCATCATCATCTAGCTACAGTCCTTTAAGGAATTCATTACCTTTCTTTGAGCTTTGGTTTTCTCCTAGGAAGAATGAAAATGCTGTACTACCTAATCTCTATACTGACTCAATTATCTCTCCTGTTTCCTCCAAGCCATCTATAAATGCTCACTCACTGAGAGGACATTTGCCTTATGGTATAAAAATTTTTTTTTCCAGGAAAAAAATCGACATTCATTTCTACGTATTATCTTCATACTCCTTCCTGCAGTAACACAACTTTGGAAATGATATTCCTGCTCTCTTCCCAGAAGATGAGATAGTAAGACAGTGAATACCTAAAGAAAATGGAAAATATATGTGAAGGAGGTGGCCAGCCAAGAAACTGCCTAATGTACTGGAGGTCTAAAGTGACCTTTTAAGGTTAAGCACAGAGCCTCCTAATGAGGTCCTCATGCAGTTTATTACCTGCCATCCAGGCTGTTTCCTCTAAAGCAGAGCTACATAGACTGTCAAGGACATTGGGTTTCAAATACAGTCACCAGCTGGGTGACCTCATCTGAAAAGGGAGCATGAGCCCTACCTAGCTGGGTTTCTCTCAGGGTTGCAAACTACACTTTATGTAAAAGTGCTTACCCAATACTCAGCTCACAATAAATGACCAGTACATTTGAATCTAAATTGAGTGGACTGTTCCCATTACCATATGGAAACTGCCACTTGTACAATAAGAGTTTCTGGCTGCATCGATCTAACTAGAGGAGAGGCAAGAAGTTAAATATCAGCCCCACCTCCCTTTTGTAAATAATACCAAATTATTTTGGTTCCCATAAGATAATTAGCAATTCTGTGGTAGGAATGGGGAAAGGAAGAGGAAATATTATCCAGACATTCTAACATCCTGAAGTTAATTTCTAGAAATAGTAGGCTAGGAGTGTTTCAGTAGATTTTCTTATAGACAGTATAAATTATGTTCCTAGATATATAACACATAAATCTAGAATTTATGGAAATAAAAATAATTTTTAAAAATCTCATAACAGCTCTGATGAAACCTTGGTGAATCTTAAATAAGCTATTCTAAACCTTATCAGAGAGTTTTGCAAATTTGTGAAGGAAACTCTCTGTATTTTTAGATCTTGATTTCTTTTAAAGACATTTATTATATAATATCTGTAGTCTTTATGAACTGTTTCTTCAAGTGTAGATAGATTTTTCTTATTTTACCTTCAGACAACTTCAAAATAAGCCACATATTATGTATGCATTATGTTTTGATATATTTATACATTTATATTGTAACTTGAGGTATCAAAAACTTTAATTTGTGTTCAAAGAATTTTTATATTTTTAAAAATAATTCAGGTAAATACAAAGTACATGTTCATCAAATTAGAAGTTGACACAGAACAGAAGACTTTAGGCCTCCAGTATGACTCTGAAAACAGCTACCATGAGACCAGTGAAGAGCATTTGATTATAGGCAGCAGTTGGTATCAGTGAGTTTTAGCATGGAGTGAACAGAGTAGGTTGACAGAATACAAAGTCTAGAAATACATAAGTAAACCAATATTCAGGCTTGAAGATGGGCAGTAGGTAATTGACAGCTTTAGTTCTTGTGACAGATCTTCTGGCTGCTCAAAGACACATATAGTTAATTTATGCCATGAAAAGTTAATATCAAAATGGTTCAACAGAAATCAAAGCTTGAGAGATGAAAGTCTGCAATTCTGTGGATTCAGACTTGTCTACATTTTTAAAATTGTTGAAATGGATCCATCAGAGTTTATGTGCATGAACAATCAAGGGGCCTTGTGAGAAATAAGTTATCCTAAGGGAAGGGAATCAGAAAATATGCATTTGACTCACTGTCAGTAGGTTTTGATTGAAGCAGACATATTTTGAAACTGCATGATGCAGTCTACTGAAGTTGGCCCTCAAGATAGTTCCTGTGACTCATTCCTCACTGTTTTAAGAAAGGGATTCTATCCCCACTCCCCTGAAAAAGGGGTTTTAAAATGAAAGGTCCAGATTATAAAAATATTTACAGGAAATTGGGAGTACAAGGCAGGAGGACATTGTGAGCTTATTAGTGAAGTAAAAAGGGAGATTATTTTTTTCCATTTCAGTATGAGAGAATGGAAGTGATAAGAAATTGAAATGTACATAATTCTTTAGAGTGGAAAAGAGATAATAGACCTTGTTATACAGGTGGAATCATTCCCCAGGGAGCTTGAAAGGAATGGGTCTCATGCCAACATCAGAAGCAAAAAGGTGGTATTAGCAACACCACCAAGTAGGCTACAATGGGCTTATCCTGTAGCATATGAGAGTTTGGGTTAGGTAATAAAGACTTTTTCTGTTGCAAGAAATACTCATTCAAATTAGCAAAAGGAAGAGGAGGAATATATTGGCACATAGAAAGGTAACTCATTAAAAAATAAAAGAAGTACCATCAATGTTTACTGGATAGAGGAAAAAATACTTTAGAAAACAGTTTACCTCTGTTTTTTATGTGTTTTTATCACTTCATATTGCTTTCCTTCCCTCTGCAAACTTCCATTTCTGTTTCACCGAGAGTACTGTGGAAAATAAGCATTATCTTGCTATTCCACATGAACTTTTAGCTCCAGAGCCATTAATGCACCAGCACTCCATTGCTCCCATTAAAAAACTTGTATGAGAGAAAACCTAATCAACTAAACTGAGGTCAGATCCCTTATGGGTAAATGTGTGGGGTCACACTCAAAACATATGGATACACAAATGCAGGATTGGGGTTTAAAGGATAGTTCTTAGAATTAGAACATTATGTGTGCCGTTACTCCAACAAGTCTCGAACGCACAGATATTTCTATTCCAGTTTCTTCCAGTACCCGTTAGAAGAAAATTGGTGGGATGATAGTTTTTAAAATTCTATGAGAGATGTCTGAGACCAAACAATTATTAATGTGACACTCTATGGATTCCAGAATGATGAGGTCTCAGAAATACGTGACACAGCAGAGAGGCCCACTAAAGCTAGAAAGACCATGATAACATTTTCCTTTTTTTTTTTTACTATCATGAGTCAAAAAGAAATGTGACCACCTGTCTTGGTCACATTTGCCTAATTATTATTTGAATACTAAAATGTTAAAGAAGGGAATGAATATCAGATTCAACATTAAAGAATCATGCTACAGTCCACTGGTATGTGAATCATACATAACCAAAGGGCTGCTCTGCATCCACTGGGTCAACCCTCCCAGGCTTTACATATGGGATTCTTTGTCTTTTCTTATGTCAAACATTGTAAGTGTAATAAACCAAGGCATTGTCTAACATGGCCACTCTAACAGTGGCCATGAAAAGGATCACATTTTGAGTTTTAGAGGTTATATAGTATAAAACTGTTCCATAAGGTAGAACTCATTTTACTAGGTATACTTTTTGTTTGAATCACGTTATAATAGACATGATGAAATTATCTTGAAATTCTAGACAATAGCAAATTCTCAATGTCATCGGTAGGTTCTTGAAAACTTCAACTTTAAGGCAAACGATGTATAATAAACCAATTTTACCATAGGCTAATTGATACAAACAAGAGTTAAATTCCTATGGCATAGTTCTGGTCACAAAATATCACCAAATATCTAAAGACCAAAACACTTCTACATTAAATGTTGAAATGAATGTGAGTTATTCCTACATTTAAGAAAGATGAATGAAAACAAGATAATTATTATCCACGTATTCCAGTTCAGGGTCTAGGTGGTTGGAGCCCATCTAGCAGTTTAGGACATAAGTCAAGAACCAGTTCTGAACAGGACAATGTCCTATTGCAACGCAAACTCATACACACATCCACACTCACCCAGATGGGGACAATGTAGACAGCCAATTCACCTAATGTGTACATCTGTGGGATGTGGGAGGAAACCAGAGTAGTAGGTAAAAACCCACTCAGACATGGGGAGAATGTGCAAACTCCACAAACAATGGTTACAGCTGAGAGTTAGTTTTATTTCTCAACAAAGGAAAACAACATTGAACAAAACACTACTGAAGGACTTACTATGCTATGTTGTAACTGACTTGAATGGTAATTTTTTCAAGTGATTGCCAAATGTGTTCAAGTGTGGGGATCCTTTTAGGATCAAAACAAAAATCTTACAGATCTGCAGATTCTGCTAGTTTCAAGTGATTGAGAAATTACATTATAACAAATAGCCACTATAAATTCAGATACGTTTTTGAAAAATTGTATTACATTAAATACATTTCAATGTGTTATGAGCAGTCATTAGGCATTTATAAATAAAGATTGGTGCCAATCTGGAATTGAGAACTTTAAAAAAATAACTCAGCAACCCTCAGAAACATATGGTCAACAGGTTAGTAATCATTGGTTTGTAATATAATCTCACTGTACAGATGAAGAGACTGGAGTTAAAAAAAATACTGAGTGATTTTTCTAAAGTCAGAAATCTAGAGCATTACTGGGAGAACCAGCATTCCTGGGAGAACCAGTGTGAATTTAGTTCAGTCGACAAGGATATCAGTTTAAGACTCTATCTCACTGAAAGATCAAATTACTTCATTCTTTTTATCTTTAAATATCATTATTTGGCATGTATTATATATATAAAATATTTTTCAAATACATGTCTTAAAAATATATATTAAATGTATACATTATATTGTATGCCAGATATAGTGAATATTATATTTTGAATTTCATATATATGTATACAAACTGTACAATCCAAACTATCACAACTATTTTTCAATGAACAACATCTAGATACTCTCGTAGCCAAATGGCTTCACGAGTAAAACCTCAAAATTTGGAATGATTATTTCCTTTACCCAACAGTATGGGGGAGTTTTGAAAACTCTCTTAGCTTCCTTCAAGGAGGCAGTCTCACACTGTCAGAGTGTTTAAACATATTTCATCTTTATTTTTCTGGCTACTTAACAACATCAAATTAGTTTGCAAGAAGTATAAGAAAGCCATAAAAATATTAATAATATGTCCCTTCATCACTGCCCCAAAGAAGTGAATGCGTAGCTGAGAAGGCAAAAGTGCCTTCCATTGATTGAGACACAAGGTTCACATCAGTCTCTAAGTGCCTAACGTGTATCCAGCCAAGAATCACACTTTGGTCACTTTGGAGAATCCTTCATACATCAACCATTAGACATATCTTCAGTGAAGCTTCACAGTTAAAATATCTCCAGCCTCTGCTTGAAGGAAAGAAATGCCACAGATGAAAGTAGTGTGTTTTTTCATAGCGTTTCCTGCAAAGCATCTACACATTGGTGAAATATAACCATGGTGCATAATTCATTTCTGTAATAAAAATAATTATCTAAATATTATAGTTAAGAGAGATTTTTTTCTCCCTTAAAATAAAGGTCAATACATTGCTTCAATATTGTTAGCTCCAATTTCCTATTTGGAACAAATTTTGGAAAAGCACATATCATCATGGTCATTTACTTCAGCCATTTGATGAGTTGCATTAATCTTTGCACCTTCTTTTGAAAGATAAGCCACATTTAATGGTCTTGCTAAATAATATAGAGCTTTCAAACATCTGGAGGGCAGCATGGTAAGACTCCACTAGATTGAACTGGGCATTCACATCCCATTTATAAAGATTCCTAATGCATTCTTCATTATCATTCTAGTCACTCATTGAGTTCCATTATAAGTTATATTGATTCTATTTTCAGCAGGAGTCTGGGGATGAGACGAAGAAGTAATTAAGTAGTTTTTCAAAGGATAACCAGTGTCACCTAAAATTATTAAAGGAGAATAAAAATGCCTACCATCCTCTGCCATATCAAAACTAATTTGTAATAATTAAAAAGTTATCTTCCTGAAACATTAAAATTTGGAAAATTTGGAGAAACTGGAACCATATTGCTAACTTAAACTGAGCACTTTGGGAATGCCTGTATAGTCATGATTTGGTGTGCATTCACATCTGTCTTGGATATCAGCTATGTTTCAGGAATAGCTGCACCCATGAAAATGTTTACTTTAACAATTAATGTCTTATATAAATACTATGTACACTTTGAGCATATTCCTGGACATTGCTTAGTAGAAAATGGATGTTAGCTTTAAAGCATTCAAATAAGTTCAGCTAAGAGACTGAAAAGGAATAGCCCTGCCTAAAAGAAATGGCAAGGTAGGCAGTATCATTTTTAAATAAAAAATTTAAATATGCCCCCTGGCTCTGGTACTTTAATTCAAGGAATTGGCATGCTATAAATGTGACAATGAAATGTGTAAACAGGAGCCATGAAAATTTACAAGCTGTTAAAAATTTGTGCCAACAGATAAGTGAATCCTCTGTAGTAGTACATGGAGGATCTATCTGACACAGAAGCAAACCTGCTCAAATCAAGTCACACATGATCATTTAGAAAATTAAGTATGGTTGGCTCTCTATAAGTGGTAGGTTCAGATATTTCCTTCCATAGGTGTGGCCAGCCAGTACTTTGCAGGATGAACAGTATACTTTTTTTTTTTTTTTTTTTTTTCAGAAAAGGAGGCTGGGTCATTTAATCCGAACAAGACTGAAGACAAGCTTAGTATTCTGCCAACCTACTCCTGCTTTAATCCCAAGAATGCTATAACTGAAATAATTCATCAGATTATTGGTGCAGTGATTAACAAAATTGTGTTCTTTGGAGATGTATGAGAGGCCACGGAGACAAAGACAGAGAAATAGAGGTAAGTAGAATAGATATGATCCCTACATCACCATTCAAACCAAAATAGTAACCCTAATAATGAGCTTCTGTACAAGATAATAAAGACTTCTGGTACTAAAAGCAAGTTTTAAAATATAGATTTATTATCTTATAGATAAAACCCCTCAGTTCTGATGGAAAGAAGTTGCACAAGGGTCTGTCAAGTTACTAGAAATAGGATCAGGAAGAGAACCTAATCCTAGGTCATAGACATGACCGAAAGTATTCATGGATGTGTGTCACTCTCCATGGTGCTGATACTCTTCATTTGCAAGATTGTTTTTAACTCCTAGGATATGGTGATTTCCTCCCAATTTCTCCCTTTTTTCAGTTTCTTTTTTTATTTGTATGTTTTACCCTGTGAGTAATTTACCATATTATATTGTTATAAAACAAACTGAACTCTGATGTATAATTCACAATATATGTAATTATTTGTCAATTGTATTACATTTCTAGTACTTGCAATCTACATCTAACACACCCTCTCACACACACAGTCACACACTTTATGCTTTCATAATTCACTCACACTTCTTTCATTTTGTGCCAATAATATAATAATTTAAATAGTAAATTAATGGCACAAAATGTTGGAAAACATTTGGACACTTCCTCCTAAGAGACCACTAAAAATGGCCTAAAATATCTTATGGAAATAACCCTGCTCTGGAACCCTACTCAAAACATAACGTCTCAAAATATTATCATGGTAACTTTGGATCTATCTTTCCAGTGTGGATTCACATTAACCAAGCTCAGATGAAAAATAAATTTTTTGGAGGTTAAATGATTGAGTCTATGTGGCCAGCCATTATTTCTCATAAGAGAAATAATGCAGACTCATAAGAGAAACCTAATCATAATCAGGTTGCCATTTTATTAAATAAGTAGAAACAAAATTGTCTTGAAGGCAGACTTAAAGTTTTTGTTTTCTATAAAACATTACTGCAAATTAGACACTCCATAGAGGCAGACCTGTGAATATATGCTCATATCTTTCTTGTTACACTATAATATTGGGAGTTTTTATCTTTATATAAATCTTGACTACCAGACAGTGCAGGGGCAAAGACTGTGTTATGTTCATCTCTTTACCAGTAGGCTTAACACAGTGCCTCAATGGTAGAGTGTGCAGAACAGATGTCATTGAATGAGTTAATGATAGAAAAGTCGATTTGAAAGCTAGAACAGTAAAAAATAAAGGGGGTGTCTGAGTGAGGGCAGAAGACTAAGTGACTTAAAAATGACTACGCTCATCATGCATTACAAGGCATAATTAAGTATTCTTGAATCTAAGGCAAAAATTATTCTTCAATCTTATATCCTCCATATGCATAGTCAAAATCGAGAACACAGGGATGTTGGCATAGTTTGGGATGTGTGCTAAATAGCATATTTATACTCCTACACATCTGTTCTTCACTCTATGACATTGGAGCTTTGGGTTGGGTGGGGCAATTGGAGGAAAGGAGGAAAGTTAGGTCATCGCAGTTATGCCTGAGCTCCCTGTCTGTGGGGTTGCCATGGGCTGGCTGCATCCCGTGGCCAAAGGTCTCAGTTCCTGTCAGGCCACCCTCTCTCCACAGACTTTATTGAAAGCTGCTGTCAAACACAATCCTTATTTCTATTTAGGGCTAATGTCAACCTTCCCTCTCCAGTTTGTGGGTACTCCACTGTCCCTTGTTGTTGTCTATTACCTACACGTACCTTTGCAAACATATTTTTAAATGCTCTCCAAAAAACCTGGTTTGTATAGAACTAGGTTCCTGCCAGGACGTTGACCCACTTGGGGCAATCAAAGAAATAGTCGTATAAATATTCTTGCATGCAAGGAACGTCATTACAACTCTGTCCATTTCCTTAGTATGGCCCATAAGATACACAAGATTTTGGAGATCACTTAGCCATATACAATGTTTCATACACTTAGATACTGTGACCTATTTTCTCACTACTGAACTTTGAAATTTGGAGAAGTGAGAAAAACTAGGCATGAATTATAGATTTTTTTAGGGATAATATCCAGGACTTTACTTTAAAATATGACAAGTTAGACCTAGAAATATCTTACAAAGGTTGAGAGTATCCAGGTAAGAATCTTAATATAAGATTCTTAAAGCCATTTGATTTATATTTTTATTTGCAAAAATTAAATGCACAGATATTAAATACAATTCCAAATCTACTAAAGTTTTTTGTGGTTGTGTTTTAAGTATTTAAAGTTACATCTTTAAATTACTTTAATTATAAAATTATAATTTAAATAATTTAATAATTTAATAATTTAAATTATTAAATTATAAAATTACATCTTTACATTATTTTAAATTACTTTAAAATATGACAAGTTAGACCTAGAAATATCTTAGAAACTGTCTTTTGCTCATTAAAGGCTCCTACAATGCTAAAAATGTTGAGATTCTACATCTAGTCCTTTGATTTTTTCATAAACTTTTGTATATTTGTCAGTTAATGCTGAATCCTTTAATAAAGATTCTTAAAGCCATTTGATTTATATTTTTATTTGCATGAATTCAATACACAAATATTAAATACAATTCCAAATCTATTAAAATTATTTTGTGGTTGTGTTTTAAGTATTTAAAATTACATTACATTTGGTCCTGAAAATTACATTTCATTTGTAATAAAATTACATTCCATAATATTAAAATAGAATGGAATTGTATGTTATTTCTTTTGAGAAAGCTTTGAATTTCTCTAATCTCTCCAAGACAAATTGACATCAGCTTGTAGATTCTGTTGCATTTTGTGTGTATTTTATAACATGGACCCACTGTTATCCCAAATTCAGGCATATGTTTTAGAAAAGATTTTTTTCCTACTCTTGGAACAATTGAAATCTGGAGAGTAAAATGGCACTTGGTCAGAATGCTGAAATTGTTAAACCTGCAATCTCAGCACCAAAGTTCTGCCCAGAACAAAGCAATTTCATGTTTTATTTGTTTTTACCCTTGTGGAAAGAAGAAAACAAAAACAATTCAAGTATATGTGTTAGACTACAAATGGAGTGAAAACAGGACATTTCAAAGGGTTAAATAATTAGAATTCGGCCGGGCATGGTGGCTCACGCCTGTAATCCCAGCACTTTGGGAGGCCGAGGCGGGCAGATCACGAGGTCAGGAGATCGAGACCACCCTGGCTAACATGGTGAAAGCCCGTCTCTACTAAAATGCAAAAAAAATTAGCCGGGCGCGATGGCGGGTGCCTGTAGTGAACCCGGGAGGCGGAGCTTTCAGTGAGCCGAGACCGCCCCACTGCACTCCAGCCTGGGCGACAGAGCGAGACTCCATCTCAAAAAAAAAAAAAAAAAAAAAGAAAGAAAATTAGAATTCAATGGGTTCAGGAAAATATTTTGGAATAACAAGTTTATTAAAATTTAGTGAGGAATAGAAGAGCTACCATGAAATTTTCCCTTTCCAAAGTCCACAGCAAACATGGATTCATAAAACATTTATTTCAATTATTACATTTCTGAGGCCTACAGTTCACAGTGTTGAATGACCTGGTACATTTTTCTAATAGAAAAAAAATGAAATATTGATTTTCAAACATGAAACGAAAATGATTATAAATATAAGTGGGTCATTTGGGGGGAAATAAAATGTTAATTCCCTTCTATTATGTTGAACTTTATGAGCATTTGAATCACATATCCAATGAAACCAGAGCAAGCCCAGTTATAAGGCTCATATGAGAAACATATATGTTGTCAGTTAGCCTCATGGGAGTTATCAAAGCTCTTTTTCTACCTACCTTAGTTACGGAAACTCCGTGAGTATTTCCCTAAGGAGGGAAAAGAAGAGACAGTGCAGTAGGTTGACTAAGTTTAAGAATATTATATTGTTCATTGGGTTAATGAAGGGAGAAGTGACAATGTTAAAGTAAAAAATCATAAGCCCACTTGCTCACTCTCCCTCACTCTCTACCTTCCCCTTCCTCTCCTTTTACTCTCAACTAGCATTTCATCCCAGGAGATAGTACCCTGACTTAAAAGGGTCTGAAGCATAGGACCAAGCTAGTTCCCTCTAGCCACTGCTGGCAAATAGACAGTTCCTGGCATCAGCACCCTTCCCTCACATTATAGTGACAAAATAAGATGCAGTTGCAGGATCTGTGCTGGAAATACCCAGAGGAAACCTTAAGCTTAGGTGACCTACACTTAGTCGATGTAGTTAAGCTTTCCATAGAATTAAGCACCTCAGGAGGAATTAGTTTTAAAGTTTAGGGCCGAAGCCTCAATAGAAGATACAGTGCTACTTTGCCCTGTAATAGAAGCTTCCTTATAGATTCTCAGAGCTTTTGGATGTGATCATTTCTTGTGTCTTCACATGATTTAACTATTCTTATAACACCTAATAAAACACTAAAACAGTATCATTTTATTTCTTATAACAGTCATCAAGTGTTCTCTTTTTACAAAATGAGTGAATTTTGAAGAAAAGAAATATAATTGCCTGATGTTGCTCTATAAGATCAACACCAAACATGACTAGAGTGAGTAAGCGTGAATGTCTTGTGCTCTCTCCTGGGCAGTAGTTTGCCAGATAGTGGTTGTCTGTGGGCATTAGTGAGATTTTTTATTAGAAACACTTGGAAGCTATGTAACAAAATTCTTCCACTCACTTATTTTTTCATCACAATAGGATTGTTAATGATGTGGTTTTCTAGTTCAACCTAGCACGAGCCCATCAAAAGGCCATTATTTTCTCTGTACTTAACAAGGTGAAGAGTTGGTGCCCTCTCAAGTTCAAAAAGGAAAAATAAAAGTTTATTATATATTTGCCATGCTTTACAGTGAAAACTTCCTAGGGAGAATGAATTTTGGTTATAACCTTATCCATTTTATTTTCCATCTCACATCATGCAACAAATATAAAAATGTTTAGGCTCTCATCCTGCTGAACCAATTTCTTTATTGCATTTTTGCTCAGAAAAAGATTAATAATCATGTTTTCAAAGTGATGATGCCCACTGTGAAACTTATTCCCCTGCCATTTCTAAAAAATGCATGCCACAGAAAAGCTTCTGCTTGGATTACAGCTAATTCAAATATAACTATCCTGACACTCCAATTCTTTCCCATGAAAAAAAGAAATGGATAAAACGATTGGGCTTTTATGCACACTTAAATGCATTAACAGTACTAGTAAAACCTGACAGAATTTAAAATATAATTACATATGAAGTACATTCAAGATGAAAACTTCTCACACTGATTCTATTCTAAGCAACATAGAGAAGCAACTAAATAATGAATTTGGAGAACAAAATCATATACCTCAGAAGACTCTTCAAGGTGTTACATTCAACATCTAAGACAAACAACTGCATTGCAAATAAAAATAACTTGCTACTGTGAACTTCTACTCATAGTTCTAGGAACAGAAAATAATCTAGTTTACTTTTAACATTATTACAAACATACAGACAAATTGTATTTTTAGGAAAAAATAGTTTCAGATAGAGGAATATGCAAGTATTGTAACTGAAAAGGATTTTTTTTTATTCGAAGAGAGAAACATCAGGATATATCCATTTTCTTCCACATGTCCTGAGGGATAAGTTTTCCTTGCCTGAGAAATGAGATAGCTGCAATCAACTTGGATAAAGAATATATAATTTTAAATTCCTTTAGAATTACTCAGTTTTACTCTTAGGAACATTTTAGGAATGAGACATCAAAAATATGGTAAGATTTGTTTTAAAATCAGCAATCAGAATGGCAAAGCCAGAGCTCCATATGCTCTCTCTCCGGCAGCTCTGATTACAAAGACAGAGCCATAAGCCCTTGAACACAATCAAGAAGAAAATTTACTGATTGTTTAATATCTTTAGCATTGGTCCTTTTGATCACTCCTCTTTGACATGTCACTTCTGGCCCTTGATTTTTCTTCACCTACTCAGTTCAACTTCTCCTTCTTGGTTCTTTGCAAATAATTTTTTTTCTGTTCATTCAACTGTTACATTTTAGCATCCCTTAGTATTAGCCTTTTTAAACAACAGTCTAAAATTATACAACTTATGTATTTTCCTATTTGATTATTGCTTTTCTTCTTCTAATAGAATGTCATCTTCCCAGGGTAGGGACTTGGTCTCTTTTTCTACTGTTGTACCCTGTGTACCTAGGACATTGCCTAGTGTCTTCTTTTGTCATCTTTCCAGGTAGTAATATACTGATGACCTCAGAATCTGTATCTGCTTTTTAATTCTCTCTCTAAAATTCTAGACCATATATCCAGCATCTTGTTGAATATCTCTACCTGGTAACCTTATATTTATTGTTTTTTAAATTAAAATATATTTGATGAGGATTGTATATATTAAAAGTGCATAATTTCATAATTTGATATACATATACATCATGAAATAATCACCTCAGTCTAACTATATGTGCTTTAAACTTAATATGTCCAAAGTGAATTTATTGTGTTCTATGTTCACACCTTCTTTCAACTCAAAATCTCCCGTTTTTTGAATATCCCTTTTGGTTTCAACATCAATTTGATCACTTAGTCCAGAAACTGGAAGTTATTCTAAGCTCTTTTTATATATTTCTCCTACAATCAGTTGGTTGCTAAGTTGTTTTTATTCTATTATCTAAACATCTAAAAATGTTCTCACTCTCTATTCACATTGCCACAATAGGCCAATTTCTCACCCGAATTATTGCTTCCTAAATAAGCTTTCAGCCTTCATTCCATCCTTTATCCACAATGCTACCAGAATGATTTTTCTCATTCTCTACTCTCCTTACGTTTGGGATTAGCCAGCACAACACCAGACTTTTAATGGAAAAGGATTCAGATTTCTCTCTTCCTCACCCACATGATCACCTCCTTAGACTTAGACTCCTCAACACTACATACACCAGGAACATTAAAAACTGCACTCTTTATGTTTCCCATCATGCCCTTCTTTGCCCCATGGCTCATTAAGTATTTTTTTTTCTTTTTCTTTTCGAGACAGGGTCTTTCTATGTCACCCAGGCTGGAGTGCAGTGGCGCTATCTCTGCTCACTGCAACATCCGCCTCCAGGGTTCAAGCGATTCTCCTGTCTCAGCCTCCCAAGTAGCTGGGATTACAGGCATGTGCCACCACGCCCAGCTAATTTTTGTATTTTTAGTAGAGACGAGGTTTCACTATGTTGGCCAGGCTGGTCTCGAACTCCTGACCTCAAGTGATCCGCCCACCTCAGCCTCCCGAAGCTCTGGGATTATAGGCCTGAGCCACCATTCCTGGCCATGGCCCAGTAATTTTTATCTACAATGGCAGAGTGAGCAAAAATGGCTTTGAAATATCTTCTAAATTATCTTCAGAGTTACTTTGTGAAACTTGTCTGTATCATTTAAGACACAAGAAATGTGCTTGTTCTAAACTCCAATTTTGAAAAATAAATGAATGTTCAATTCTTTTTACTGGTAAGCAGGCATTTTAAAATCCTCTTTGCTCTTCACGTGGATACTTCAGAAGAGAGGTTCCCTGGCAGTGTGTGAGTGCTTATGTTATGATGCTGCAGAATCTCACCTTTGACCTGGCTGGTATCAGACATTTGAGTGCATAGCATGAGGATTTTCATAGAGTTTACATTGATACAATGTTTGGGAGTCCTTGAAGAAGCAGGAACCAGTGGCTTCAGTCCCCACCTCATACAGATGTCTCTATAATCAACACCAATCCACATTCATTACTCATTTAACCAAGACCTGGGCAGGCACCCAGGCCATATCTGAATGATTTAGCTGGGCCATCATATCTATCTAAGAAGGAGAGCAAAAAAAAGTTTGGCTGTCCATCAATGGTCACAAGTTAACATGTGACCCTAAGGAGACCAAAAACACAGATATGAAATAAAAATTTACCTTGAAAAGAACATAAAGTCAAATTAGCAATATAAAGGTAAAATTGATGAAGAAAAAGAATAAAAACATGAAAATGAGAGAATAAATTGTCGCTTCAGAAGATAATTTGTAAAGATCTAGCTTAACTAACAATACTAGATAGAGCAGTCAGTAGCCAATGTACAATAGCAAAAATTTTTTTAATTAAAGAGAAAATTTTGAGGTAATAAAAATGAGAGATTCATACAGGCAAACGTACAGTGTGTGAATTGTATGTTAAATGTATTAATTTCAGTGATAAAGAATTGTACTGATATGAAAGGGAAAAGTTAAAAATAAGAACAAATTTAGATTGTTTTCAAACTTTTCTGTAATGAAAATAAACGTCAGAAAACTGGAGAAATTACCTACAGAGATATAAAAGATGAGACTTATGATTGATGAATTCTGTATTCTGTCAACTTGTTATTTTTGTGTAAAGACAACAGAAAAATATTATCAGATATATAAGGGTTCAAAAAGCATACCACTCTCAAACATTTCCTGGGGAAATAAAAAACACAGACATGCTCCTCTTCAAGATAATTTACCTAAAGATTCAAAGAAAGAGTGTTCTAGGCACTGCCTTCCCAGTAAGAATTGTGGGATGACAGCCTCCAGGAACAGCTGATCTGGTTTGGTCCACATGGTCAGTCCTTTTTGGAGAACTAAGTTACAAATGATGTAAATCCCCTAAGGCCCTGATTCCTTAAGTGACTCTCTTTTGGCACAATATTTTTCTACCTAGATTCAGAGAAGCAGCCAGAGTATACGACACAGAAAAGCAGCCTATAAGCTATGTCAGTACAGGAAATGTGTCTGTTTTGTTCATTGCAGTGTCTATAGTACCTAGCATAGTACCTGCTGCAGATAGATAATTATTAAGTATGTGTGGTTGAATGATTTAAGGGCAAGGAGGGGAACAGAGATGTAACTTCTAGCAGCAAGTTCTATTTAGTAGAACTCAATAAACGTATTGGTTGCTATTCTGTGCCACGTGCTGACTCGAGTGTTGAAAAGCCAATAAATACAGACAGAAATACAGAGTATTGTACATGCTGCCCTGTGTTGTTATTTTGTCTATGGTTGGAGAGTTCACTGTATTGGAACATTTTGAGTGGAAGCTGGGATGTGTCCTTTTAATGCCAGTCTCCCCAGTTAGGAAGAGTCATCCAGGTACCACATCATTTTACAGTGATTATGTGGTGAAATTCGCTAGAATATCAATGCTTACCAGCCCTTGCTGGGTAGATAACTTCTCCATTCTATTAACTGGTCATATAGAGTTAGATTTGAGGACAGGAGGAAAACTGTGCTAACATAAAGGTATAATAAATTCTGCTCTTGGCTGGGTGCAGTGGCTCATGCCTGTAATCCCAGCACTTTGGGAGGCCGAGGCAGGAGGATCACCTGAAGTCAGGAGATCGAAACCAGTTTGGCCAACATGGTGAAACCCTGTCTCTACTAAAAATACAAAAATTAGCCAGGTGTGATGATGTGCACCTGTAATCTCAGCTACTCAGGAGGCTGAGGCAGGAGAATCACTTGAACCCAGGAGGCAGTGGTTGCAGCGAGCCAAGATCACACCACTGCACTTGACAGAGTGAATCTCTGTCTCAAAAAAAAAAAAAAAAAAAAAAAAAAAAAAATCCTGCTCTTGATGTAGCTGAGATGTTGTGTTTAGGCATTAGGATACTTTGGTGAGTTGACATATATTGTGATGGCTTCTGTTTACAATTCATATATGGTGTTTAACTTCTGCTGGGAGGGCAGCCACCTAGAACAGTCTTTCTTTGGATATAATCTTAAGTGAGCAGGACCATTCACCTTTCTTCTTGGCTCAACAATGTTGTAGAAAAATAATGTGAAAACTACCTGATACCTTGGAAGCAAAAACTTCAGTAATATTTCAAGAAAGTGATTATGTGGAAAATAAAGCCTGAAGTACTCAACAGGTCATTCTGAGATCTTGAGAGTAAAAGGGTTGCCATTACCAGAATCATCAGCATTAACGTAGCTTGTGCCCATAGATCCATATGTTCTCAATAGTCAAGCACTCTAGCGCCTCTTATAAAGAGGCAATTATCTTGCCCTCCAAATAACTTCACTATAGAATGGTAGAAATGGAAACATTCTTTCATTGCCTTATGTAAAGAAAGATAGAACTTGGAAAAATAATGTTATCATAAGACAGCATGGCCAGGCTTAAAGAAAGTTGTTTTTTTTTTAATACTTTAAGTTCTAGGGTACATGTGCACAATGTGCAGGTTTGTTACATATGTATACATGTGCCATGTTGGTGTGCTGCACCCATTAACTTGTCATTTACATTAGTTATATCTTCTAATACTATCCCTCCCCCCTTCCTTCTCCCCACGACAGGCCCCGATGTGTGATATTCCTGTCCTGTGTCCAGGTATTCTCATTGTTCAATTCCCACCTATGAGTGAGAACATGCGGTGTTTGGTTTTTTGTCCTTGTGATAGTTTGCTGAGAATGATGGTTTCCAGCTTCATCCATGTCCCTACAAAGGACATGAACTCATCCTTTTTTATGGCTGCATAGTATTCCATGGTGTATATGTGCCACATTTGCTTAATCCAGTCTATCATTGTTGGACATTTGGGTTGGTTCCAAGTCTTTGCTATTGTGAATAGTGCCGCAATAAACATACGTGTGCATGTGTCTTTATAGCAGCAAGATTTATATTCCTTTGGGTATATACCCAGTAATGGGATGGCTGGGTCAAATGGTATTTCTAGTTTTAGATCCCTGAGGAATCGCCACACTGACTTCCACAATGGTTGAACTAGTTTACAGTCCCACCAACAGTGTAAAAGTGTTCCTATTTCTCCACATCCTCTCCAGCACCTGTTGTTTCCTGACTTTTTAATGATCGCCATTCTAACTGGTGTGAGATGGTATCTCATTGTGGTTTTGATTTGCATTTCTTTGATGGCCAGTGATGATGAGAATTTTTTCATGTGTCTGTTGGCTGCATAAATGTCTTCTTTTGAGAAGTGTCTGTTCATTTCCTTCACCTGCTTTTTGATGGAGTTGTTGGTTTTTTTCTTGTAAGTTTGTTTAAGTTCTTTGTAGATTCTGGATAATAGCCCTTTGTCAGATGAGTAGATTGCAAAAATTTTCTCCCATTCTGTAGGTTACCTGTTCACTCTGATGGTAGTTTCTTTTGCTGTGCAGAAGCTCTTTAGTTTAATTAGATCCCATTTGTCAATTTTGGCTTTTGTTGCCATTTGCTTTTGGTGTTTTAGACATGAAGTCCTTGCCCTGAATGGTATTGCCTAGGTTTTTTTCTAGGGTTTTTATGGTTTTAGGTCTAACGTTTAAGTGTTTAATCCATCTTGAATTAATTTTTTATAAGATGTAAGGAAGGGATCCAGTTTCAACTTTCTACATATGGATAGCCAGTTTTTCTAGCACCATTTATTAAATAGGGAATCCTTTCCCCAATTCTTGTTTTTGTCAGGTTTGTCAAAGATCAGCTGGTTGTAGATGTGTGGTATTATTTCTGAGGCTCTGTTCTGTTCCATTGGTCTATATCTCTGATTTGGTACCAGTACCATGCTGTTTTGGTTACTGTAGCCTTGTAGTATAGTTTGAAGTCAGGTAGCATGATGCCTCCAGGTTTGCTCTTTTGGCTTAGGATTGTCTTGGCAATGTGGGCTCTTTTTTTGTTTCCATAGGAACTTTAAAGCAGTTTTTTCCAATTCTGTGAAGAAAGTCATTGATAGCTTGATGGGGATGGCATTGAATCTATAAATTACCTTGGGCAGTATGGCCATTTTCACAATACTGATTCTTCCTATCCATGAGCATGGAATGTTCTTCCATTTGTTTGTGTCCTCTTTTATTTCGTTGAGCAGTGGTTTGTAATTCTCTTTGAAGAGGTCCTTCACATCCCTTGTAAGTTGGATTCCTAGGTATTTTATTCTCTTTGAAGCAATTGTGAATGGAAGTTCACTCATGATTTGGCTGTCTGTTTGTCTGTTATTGATGTATAAGAATGCTTGTAATTTTTGCGCATTGATTTTGTATCCTGAGACTTTGCTGAAGTTGCTTATCAGCTTAAGGACATGTTGGGCTGAGACAATGGGGTTTTCTAAATATACAATCATGGCCAAATAGAAAGAGCTCCAGTCTACAGCTCCCAGCATGAGCAATGTAAAAGACAGGTGATTTCTGCATTTCCAACTGAGGTACTGGGTTCACCTCACTGGGGCTTGTCAGACAGTGGGTGCAGGACAGTGGGTGGAGCCCACCAAGCATCAACTGAAGCAGGGTGAGGCATCGCCTCACCCAGGAAGCACAAGGGGTCAAGGAATTCCCTTTCCTAGCCAAGGGAAGCTGTGACAGACGGCACCTGGAAAATCGGGTCACTCCCATCCTAATACTGCACTTTTCCAATGGTCTTAGCACACCAGGATATTATATCCCATGCCTGGCTTGGAGGGTCCCATGCCCATGGAGCCTCACTCATTGCTAGCACAGCAGTCTAAGATCAAACTGCAAGGTGGCAGCGAGGCTGGGGGAGGGGCATCCGCCATTGCTGAGGCTTGAGTAGGTAAACAAAGTGGCCTGGAAGCTCGAACTGGGTGGAGCCCACCGCAGCTCAAGGAGGCCTGCCTGCCTCTGTAGATTCCACCTCTGGGTGCAGGGCATAGCCAAACAAAAGGCAGCAGAAACCTCTGCAGACTTAAATGTCCCTGCCTGACAGCTTTGAGGAAAGTAGTGGTTCTCCCAGCACGGAGTTTGAGATCTGAGAACAGACAGACTGCCTCCTCAAGTGGGTCCCTGACCCCCGAGTAGCCTAACTGGGAGGCACCCCCCAGTAGGGGTAGACTGACATCCCACACAGCCAGCTACCCCTCTGAGACGAAGCTTCCAGAGGAACAATCAGGCAGCAACATTTGCTGTTCAGCAATATTCACTGTTCTGCAGCCTGTGCTGCTGATACCCAGGCAAACAAGGTCTGGAGTGGACCTCCAGCAAACTCCAACAGAACTGCAGCTGAGGGTCCTGACTGTTAGAAGGAAAACTAACAAACAGAAAGGACATCCATACCCAAACCCCATCTGTACGTCACCATCATCAAGGACTAAAGGTAGATAAAACCACAAAGATGGGGAAAAAACAGAGCAGAAAAACTGAAAATTCTAAAAATCAGAGCGCCTCTCCCCCTCCAAAGGAACGCAGCTCCTCGCTAGCAACGGAACAAAGCTGGGTGGAGAATGACTTTGATTAATTGAGAGAAGAAGGCTTCAGACGATCAAATTTCTCCGAGCTAAAGGAGGAATTTCAGACCCATCGTAAAGAAGCTAAAAACCTTGAAAAAAGATTAGATGAATAGCTAACTAGAATAACCAGTGTAGAGAAGTCCTTAAATGACCTGATGGAGCTGAAAACCATGGCACGAGAACTACGTGATGAATGCACAAGCTTCAGTAGTCGATTCAATCAATTGGAAGAAAGGATATCAGTGATTGAAGATCAAATGAATGAAATGAGGCAAGAAGAGAAGTTTAGAGAAAAAAGAGTAAAAAGAAATGAACAAAGCCTCCAAGAAATATGGGACTATGTGAAAAGACCAAATCTACGTCTGATTGGTGTACCTGAAAGTGATGGGGAGAATGGAACCAAGTTGGAAAACACTCTGCAGGATATTATCCAGGAGAACTTCCCCAACCTAGCAAGGCAGGCCAACATTCAAATTCAGTAAATACAGAGAATGCCACAAAGATACTCCTCGAAAAGAGCAACTCCAAGACACATAATTGTCAGATTCACCATAGTTGAAATGAAGGAAAAAATGTTAAGGGCAGCCAGAGAGAAAGGTTGGGTTACCCACAAAGGGAAGCCCATCAGACTAACAGCGGATCTCTCAGCAGAAACTCTACAAGCCAGAAGAGAGTGGGGGCCAATATTCAACATTCTTAAAGAAAAGAATTTTCAACCCAGAATTTCACATCCAGCCAAACTAAGCTTCATAAGAGAAGGAGAAATAAAATCCTTTACGGACAAGCAAATGGTGAGAGATTTTTGTCACCACCAGGCCTGCCCTACAAGAGCTCCTAAAGGAAGCGCTAAACATGGAAAGGAACAACCAGTACCAGCCACTGCAAAAACGTGCCAAATTGTAAAGACCATCGAGACTAGGAAGAGACTGCATCAACTAACGAGCAAAATAACCAGCTAACATAATGACGGGATCAAATTCACACATAACAATATTAACCTTAAATGTAAATGCGCTAAATGCCCCAATTAAAAGACACACACTGGCAAATTGGATAAAGAGTCAAGACCCATCAGTGTGCTGTATTCAGGAAACCCATCTCACATGCAGAGACACACATAGGCTCAAAATAAAGGAATGGAGGAACATCTACCAAGCAAATGGAAAACAAAAAAAGGCAGGGGTTGCAATCCTAGTCTCTGATGAAACAGACTTTAACCAACAAAGATCAAAAGAGACAAAGAAGGCCATTACAGAATGGTAAAGGGATCAGTTCAACAAGAAGAGCTAACTATCCTAAATATATATGCACCCAATACAGGAGCACCCAGATTCACAAAGCAAGTCCTTAGAGACCTACAAAGAGACTTAGACTCCCACACAATAATAATGGGAGACTTTAACACCCCACTGTCAACATTAGACAGATCAACGAGACAGAAAGTTAACAAAGATATCCAGGAATTGAACTCAGCTCTGCACCAAGTGGACCTAATAGACATCTACAGAACTCTCCACCCCAAATCAACAGAATATACATTCTTCTCAGCACCACATTGCACTTATTCCAAAATTGACCATGTAATTGGAAGTAAAGCACTCCTCAGCAAATGTAAAAGAACAGAAATTATAACAAACTCTCTCTCAGACCACAGTGCAATCAAACTAGAACTCAGGATTAAGAAACTCACTCAAAACCGCTCAACTACATGGAAACTGAACAACCTGCTCCTGAATGACTACTGGGTACGTAACGAAATGAAGGCAGAAATAAAGATGTTCTTTGAAACCAATGAGAACAAAGACACAACATACCAGAATCTCTGGGACACATTCAAAGCATTGTGTAGAGGGAAATTTATAGCACTAAATGCCCACAGGAGAAAGCAGGAAAGATCTAAAATTGACACCCTAACATCACAATTAAAAGAACTTGAGAAGCAAGAGCAAACACATTCAAAAACTATCAGAAGGCAAGAAATAACTAAGATCAGAGCAGAACTGAAGGAAATAGAGACACAAAAAACCCTTCCAAAATCAATGAATCCAGGAGCTGGTTTTTTGAAAAGATCAACAAAACTGATAGACTGCTAGCAAGACTAATAAAAAAGAAAAGAGAGAAGAATCAAATAGATGCAATAAAAAATGATAAAGGGGATATCACCACCCATCCCACAGAAATAGAAACTGCCTTCAGAGAATACTATAAACACCTCTATGCAAATAAACTAGAAAATCTAGAAGAAATGGATAAATTTCTGGACACAATACACCCTCCCAAGACTAAACCAGGAAGAAGTTGAATCCCTGAATAGATTAATAACAGGCTGTGAAATTGAGGCAATAATCAATAGCCTACCAACCAAAAAAAGTCCAGGACCAGACGGATTCACAGCCAAATTCTACCAGAGGTACAAGGAGGAGCTGGTACCATTCCTTCTGAAACTATTCCAATCAATAGAAAAAGAGGGAATCCTCCCTAACTCATTTTTTGAGGCCAGCATCATCCTGATACCAAAGCCTGGCACAGACACAACAAAGAAAGAGAATTTTAGACCAATATCCCTGATGAACATCGATGCAAAAATCCTCAATAAAATACTGGCAAATCGAATCCAGCAGCACATCAAAAAACTTATCCACCATGATCAAGTGGGCTTCATCCCTGGGATGCAAGGCTGGTTCAACATGGGCAAATCAATAAATGTAATCCAGCATATAAACAGAACCAAAGACAAAAACCACCTGATTATCTCAATAGATGCAGAAAAGGCCTTCGACAAAATTCAACAGCCCTTCATGCTAAAAACTCTCAATAAGTTAGCTATTGATGGGATGTATCTCAAAATAAAAAGAGCTATTTATGACAAACCCATAGCCAATATCATACTGAATGGGCAAAAACTGGAAGCATTCCCTTTGAAAACTGGCACAAGACAGGGATGCCCTCTCTCACCACTCCTATTCAACATAGTGTTGGCAGTTCTGGCCAGGGCAATCAGGCAGGAGAGAGAAAGAAAGTGTATTCAATTAGGAAAAGAGGAAGTCAAATTGTCCCTGTTTGCAGATGACATGATTAAAGAAAAGTTTAAAAATGGTTATATCAGTATCAGAAAAAGTGAATACACATCAGATCATTTAGGAGGCCAGTGATATCAAGCAGCAGTAATTTATGATACAACATCAAAACTTTCCCAGATAGTGCTGGGCATCCCAGCTACTCAGGAGGCTTAGGTGGGAGGAGCATTTGAACCCTGGAGTTTAAGTCCAGCCTGGGCAACAAAACAATGCCCTGTCTCTAAAAATAATAACAATAATAAAAAGCTTTTCTCAATAGAACTGTAAATCCAAAGTAGTCCAGAGGTAATATGAAACTGAGAACCAGAGGAAGGCAAGAAGGGATATTAAAAAGTAAGCAATTCAATAATGGAGCAGCCTGTATTAATTTTGCAGAGTGCTTTCTTTAGCTTTAGAGTGTTGTGCATTTAAAATGAGAGACTTCACTTTAGGAAATGTCCATCTTGAGCCAGAATACTGTTTCTTCACTGGTAATAATTATCAAATACTGGAGAAGTTTTTATAAAATTGACATGCTGGATGTTTTGTCTTCCTAGGAATGCATCACAGAATCATAGATGAATCACTTCGTTGAATGGTTCTGATGCATCCATTGTGTCCACCTCTGATTTGGAATCAATTATTGTAATTGAGTTGAAGATATTTCTTATTTTACTCTCATTGATGTGGAACACTGTTAGTATAACTAAATTTGGTGCATACATGGAGTCATTCAGACATGTTTTGGGGGCTCTAACATTCTTGCAAAATCTTACATTTGTGTTTTTGCATGTTTGATAGTCTAAAAGGTAAATCTTCTTAATGTCACTTCATGAAATACAACCATATATTTTCAGTGTCTGAGTTTGCATTTATATTTAGGATCCATATTAAAGAAAGGTCAAAAGGTATCACAGAATTTTGCTGAAGAATTGAAGGTTTGTAACAATTCATATAATAAAGATAGATGGCATAATGAAATTTTTATGAGAAAAGTAACCATATAGGCTGGGTGTTGGCTGTGGCACATCTCTAGAAAGCTAGCCTAGCTTTCTTCACATGGCAGACTCGTCCACATGTATCTAAATCAGGTTCAAGTGTGGATGAGGCAGCCATGTGATTATTAGATGTTGGAATTTGAATTGCTGCCATTATATGTGTCTTAGTTTGAGATGCTATTAAAAATACTATAGTCTGAGTGGCTTATAAAGAACAGAATTTTATTTCTCACAGTTCTAGAGGCTGGACAACCAGGGCACCTGCATGTTTGGGTTTGGATGAGGGTTCTCTTCTGAGTTGTGAAAGCCAACTTCTCCTTATATCCTCCCATGGAAGAAAGAGACTGAGGGCTCTCATGGCTCCCTTAATAAGGGCACTTATCACACTCATGACGGCTCTATTCTCATAATCCTCCTCCTAATACCATCACATCAGAGGTTAAGATTTTAACATATCAATTGTGGGGAGGTACATTTATTCCATTGAATTTGACCCTGGCCCCTTAGAATTAATGTTCTTCTTACACACAAAATACATTTGTTCCACTCCAACATCCCCAGAGTCTTAATCCTTCTCAGCATCAAGACAAGAATACAAAGTTCATTGTCTCATCTAAATATCATCCAAATCAGATATGAGTGACACCCCATGTCTAATTCATCCTAAGGCGAAATTCTTCTCCTGCTATGAACCTGTGAAATCAAACAAGTTATGTGCTTCCAAAACAAGTAAAGGGTAGACATTCCCTTTTCAAATGGAAGATGTAGGAAAGAAGAAAAGGGTGATAAATTTCAAATAAGTCCACATGCTAGCAAGGCAAGTTCTATGAGAACTGAGGGCTTGAGAATAATCCTCTTTGGCTTCATGCCCTGCCTTCAGGTGGTGGTATTGCACGTGCAGCCCTGCCAGGCAGGAGTCTCAATTCTAGAGCTCTGTCTGCCAGGTGGCCTATTCCCAGGGCATTGGAGAGCATCCATCTGGCCTTTTGAAAGAAAGGCAATGGTCCCACCCCTCAAAACCAAGGAAGTAGACTTGATGACCTCTGAATCACCTTGGTGGTCATTCTTTCTTTGTCTTGAAGAATAGTGCCCATTTGCAGCTGAATATTTCTATAATCCTACCACACAGAATTCAAGAAATCTAACAGCTTTTCTTCATTCCGTCCAATTTTTTGCCCCTTTCAGTTTAAATTAGCAGTTTTTCTGCACGGGTGGTTTGGTAAGCCTGTAGTTCATACCCACACTAGTCTCCTTATCAAATTGTCAATTGGCTACACCCTTACCGTTCTCTTCTAAACATGCTTTCTCACTTTTTGCAATACAGATGGGCTGAGAATTTTCCAAATATTTAAGTTCTAGTTCTTTTTGCTTAATAATTTTACCTTCAAGTCACTTTTCTCTTCTCTCATTTTACTATATAGGAACTGAGCAACCTTCAACAATTTGCTTAGAATTTTCACCAGCTAAATATCCAATTTAATTACGCTAAATATACAATTTTATTGCTTTCAAGTTCTACCTTCCACAGAACACGAGAACATGAACAGAATTCTGCCAAGTTCTTTGCCACTTTGTAACAGGGATTGCCTTTCCTCTAGCTTCCAATAATAATGTCACTTGATTCTGTCTGAGACCTCATGACAATGACCTTGGCCATCCATATCTTTGCCAACATTCTGTTCATGATTACTCTTGTATTCTCCAAGAAAATGGAGGCTTTGTCTTTAGCTCTTCTCTTTTCTTCCTGAGTCCTCACCAGAATCACCTTTAAAAGTTCTTTTTATAACAATCTAAGCTTCTAGCATGCACCTCAAACTCTTCCAGCTTCTACCTATTCCTCGGTTTAGAGTTGCTTCCACATTTAAAATTATTTATTTGAGCATTGAGGTAATACCCAATAATTTTGAAAAATTAAAAAAAGACAAAAAAAATCACAAATCCAAGAAACTCAGAGAATACCAAATAAGCTTACACACATACATTTTCAATCTCTCCATCTCTCTCCCTCTCTCTCACATGTACACACACAAATGCACACACACACACACATCATATTCACTGCCAAAAAACAAAATAAATACAATCTTGAAGGCATAGATGGGAAAAAAATGTACATTACATGCATAATAAACTATAATAATTATAGCATATTCACATCAGAAATTATGTGTGCTAGAAAATAATGAAGTGACATTTTTAATGTAATGAAAGGAAAAAAGTCAATCAAGGATTCTATATCTAGCAAATGTATCTTTCAAAAATGGAGAAAAAGAAAAAGGCTTTTTCAGACAAACAGGAATTGAGAATTGTCATCATGTGGTGAACTTTCACTACAAAAAATGTTAAAGGAAAATAAGCAGAAGCAATATGATTTTAGACAAAAACTTGGATCTACTGAGATAAAGAATGCTAGAAATAACATAAAGAAGTTAAATAAAATATACTTTTTAACCTTATTTTCAAGGTTCTAAAGCAGCTTTGTCCAATAGAATTTCTCCAACAATTAAATTTTATTTCTGTTCCAGCAATAAGACTAGCCACATATGGCTGTTGAACACTTGAAATGTGTCAAGTATTACTGAGGAATTGGGTTTTAAATTTTATTTAATTTTAATTAGTTTAAACTACCCACATGTGTCTAGTGACTACTTTTTTAGACTTCAACCCTAACACATAATGAAAGCGAAAAAAGTAGCAAGTGTGTTTATAATGTATATTAAAGAAAATGTATTACACCAATGACATAAATGAAAGGAGGAAGAAATAGAAAATATAATCTTATTTAAAAATTCATGTTCATGCCAGCTTTATATATAATCAGGGAAAAAAATGGAAACAACCCAAATGTCCCTGAACTGGGGAATGAATAAACAAATCTTAATACATTTATACAACAGAATAGTGTCCAGCAATACAAAGGAATGAACTATTGACAAAAACAACAATAAGAATAAATCTCAAATACAACACATTAAGTGACATAAGCCAATGTCTAAAGGCTGCATATGACATGCTTTCATTTATATGGCATTTTGGAAAGGCAAAGCATATGTGAAGAAAAAGATCTGTGATTGCTAGGAGTTAAAAAGGAAACCTTGAATAAAAAGGGCCACAGAAATTTACACTAAAAGGTAAAATTTACTGTACTTTATTTTTTTAATTTTAAAAATGAAAAGCCCGATTATATCTAAAGTAGGAAGAGTTATAAAATAGAATAATCATTATATTTTAATTTTAATGTATATTAATGAACTGTCTTTTTAATGCCTATAATGTCTAAGTCATAGTTCATTTCCAAACGAAATTATTATGAGTCTAGAATCAGAAATATGGTTTAAAATAGTATTTTACACTTCCAGTTAAGTCATCATCAATTCAATTAGGTTGCTGATCTAGATATTCATTTTCCCACTGGTCTTTCAACTAATTTTCCTCACTCCTATATGGTGCCTTTATTTTCTCCAGTCCCTTTACCCAGCACCCTAATCCTGCTCCAGGGTATAGGCTCTTTCCAGTGGATGTGTGTGAGATTCTTCCAGCTCTCCATGAAGAGTGAAACAGAAAAGAAAACCCCATCCAGTCACTTCAGCCTTAAAAGGCCTTCTTTGTTTTTCCAATGAGTATAAAAGTGTATGAATATTACATAGAACAAAAGTTATCTCTAAATGTAATACAAGTGAAGACTCTGAGGAATTCTCCTCTAAAGAAAACTGTTTTTTTCTTTTATTCGTCCCAGAGCTCCCTATATATTTCTTTTTACTTTGTAATCTTTTCTTCAATTTTATTTCATAGGATTCTTTGGCATACAGTATGGAAAATGTCTAAGTTGTGTTTTTTTCACAGGTTATGAGTTTAAAGGTAAAAACCACCACGTGGGAGAAAAACAGAGCCGGAAACTTGTCTCCTAGATAGAAATAGCAATTTTTCCCCTTTGTTCTGGGTACAAGTCCAGGAAAAAAGGGAAGACAAGTGAAGCTGGAGGTGGCAGAAATTATTCTTATTTTTTTTTTCCTTAAGGAGCACCCATTCAATATTCTTATTTAATGAACGTTCACAAAGTGCTAGCATTGAATAAAGCAGATTTGATTTGTGGTTTTATGGAGGTTACAGTCTAATATGAAGCATCCAAAGAGATGAACAAATCAAAATTCCAAATGAATATGTACTATGAAGCATTACCAATCCTATAAAAATTTTCCCTTGGTATAAGTATTGCCAATATCTTTCAAATACTCTGGGTTTCAACATAGCTTATTTTTCATCTTTGAATATATTTTTGCTTTATGTAGCCTTCTTTATATTCAGGAAAATGTCTTGCTTATTCTAATTATTCATCATTGTGTATGTAAGACCAAGGGCACCTTGATTCAGGTAGAATGTTAACAGTCCACAATCTACTCTGTTTGTCTATTATGCTTGGTAATACTCAGTATCTATAAGGATACTGAAGTACAGAAAGGAAATGCTAAAATAAGATAAATGAAGGGCAGTTGACCAACCCCGAATTGAATGCATTTTCCGAGTCCCATACAATGGCAAATTCATTTCTGTAGATAAAAAATGTATTATGGAATTCAACAACAGCCTAGATTCCTGGAATGATGCCATTTATATTTATGGAATTAATATCAGTTATTTTATCATAATTTCAAATTACACAGAGAGAATCAATTTGTAGAAACTAAGTCCAAGATCACCCAGTGTCAAACCAGAAGTTAAGAGGCAAAAGCAAATGTGATTTCAATACTGAGACCAAGATGTGAAGTGGAGATGGCAGGAGTTATCACACAAGGCACCAGGAATCTCAGCCAAGCCATGCAAGGATGACTGAGAACAGAAGCTCGGCTCTTTAGGAATACAATGTAAGAATTGGGTAGAGCTAGCATCCTGGAGTATAGGCACAATATCTCCTCAGGTTCAGAGACTCACAGAAGAAACAGATAAATCCTGAGCATCCAAGAGAACTGGGCAGAAGGTAGCCCAGATTGCAGCCTGGCTATTTCATCAGGGCACTTCTAAGAACCATTAACCCATATTTGTATTAAAGCAGGCTTTAGCCATTCAGTAACAGTAGCAGTGATTTTTTCAGTACTCTACTAGTAAATGATATATAAATATAGATGGCATACAAGAACCATGGAAGGAGGACAAAACATGGCTGGTATATGGAGGTCTCATCAAGATGAGGAACACATGCTATGCACATTGTTCTTTTCTGCTACTGCCAACTTGACTTCTATCCCAACTCTCTAGATCTTAGCATCTTCTGAGATCTTGGCCCATTGTTACTTCTCTGATTTTAGTTTGTTATTCTCCTGTCTGCAGTTTCTTCAGCTAAGTTCTCTTTGTCTTACCTGTGACAATTTTTGCTAGCCACTCAGTCTCTCGGCTACCTTTGCCATACCATTCAGGTCCCGTGGGTATACTCATCTGTACTCAACAAAATGTAGTGCCCCAGAAGACAGGTGGGAAATTTCAAGTCTTTCTTGTGCCTAAAAACCCTAAGTAGATGTTTTACTTCCATGTCTTTACTTTCTAAAGATGCCTTTACTCCACAGGACCTTGGTCATAAGTTCTAATGCTAGACTACCACTTTCAAGATAGTCCCTATGAGAATACAGAACAAAAGTGGTTTTACAAACCTATGTTCTCTAAATATCAAGGAAAAATCTATCATCTTCTTGACAGAGTTTTAATGTTAATAGAGATGAGTTCATTGCATCATTTCTTTTTCTTTTACTTTCTTTTTCTTTCTTTGAGACTGAAGTCTCACTCTGTCGCTCAGGCTGGAGTACAGTGGTGCGATCTCAGCTCACTGCAACTTCTGCCTCCATGGTTCTCATGATTCTCCTACCTCAGCCTCCCAAGTAGCTGGGATTACAGGCACCCGCCACTACACCCAGCTAATTTTTGTATTTTTAGTAGAGTGGGGGTTTCACCATGTTGGCCAGGCTGGTCTCAAAGTCCTGACCCCAGGTGATCAACCCGCCTTGGCCTCGCAAAGTGCTGGGATTACAGGCATGAGCCACCGCACCCAGCCCATTGCATGATTTCTAACTCCGTTCTTTACCTCTCTGATTTCTGGTGTTCGTGGTTGTGTGTGGATGTGTGAATAAAGCAGAAAAGAATGTGTTTTTAAAACATGCTCTGCCTATTTGCATTTCCTAGGCAATTTTTTCTGTCTCACAGCTCAATGGTGCCTTTGGTGGCCCAGAAGTCAAGAATCTGTCAACTTTCATAATTGGCCTGTAAGCTTACACCCCCTTCTAGAGTTAACGAAAGCCCAGGGCCTCTAGCCATGAATGAAGGTAGGCACAGGGAAAAGGAACAAAATATGCTAGTTACTGTTTAAAATAAATACATGAGAATTTACGTAAGCAGTATGCTAAACTAGCCCAACTGGTGGAATGCAATCACAAGGTATTTCCACATACTTCCTTTAACTTTGCTCTGTGGGACTAGTTTTGCCCCAGCAATGAAAAGTCTGATACTTCTGCATCTTTTGTAGTTACTTTTAAGCAATGGAAATCCACAAATTTCAAGACACAGATAATAAACTCAGGTTGCTACTGAAAATTCCCAATCCCAAATATTAGTAAAACATCCAAATTCATTTAAAATTACAGTTCCTTTCCTTCCTTCAATTAAGTACTACTTCAAGTTAAAAAAAAAAAAGGCAAAGAACAGCTAATTTCTATTCTCTTCCCAATTCTTCCTCCCCTGCTCAATTTCCAACCGGTTTGGAGCTATAGCTTAAAGGCAGAAGGTTGGAAGCAAAAGCAACCAGCTGGATGCCCAACAAACCCATTTCTCCTTCCTGGGTATCCCACCTCCCTTCATCCAGTTAGGGCCATGTGATTAATTTTTATTAGTGGAATGCAAATGGAAGTGATGGATAGCAGTCTTAGGTAGCTTAGAATGGAATTTCTTAAGTGTGTCTTTTCCATACTTTATTTTGTTATCTCCCAGCCAGATTTAGAAACACAATGAAACACTATAAGGCAGAGTCAATAAGTGAAAGGTGGCTAACTTTGTCAATGATCAGATAGAAGGAGACTGCCCACTCAGCACCCAATTAAGCTATGATGGGAATGAGAAATAATCATGATTTCTGAAGTATTAAAGTACTTAGGTTGGGGATCATTTCTTATGACAGCTTATGTTGCTTACCTAATTGACACTGGCAGAGAGGAAGATAAGAAAGGAAGAAATATTTATACTTGGCTGGCACAAGTATGGTGGTTCTTAGGAGATACCCTTTGGCCATTAATTCATACCTCTTGCTAATAATATTATGGACTCAGGTGATCTATTCTTGCCTATTTGATACTTACTTCTACCCTTTTTGGAATCTGTAGCTATATTCAACATCTCCTTTACGATGCTTGCCTGAGCATGTAATATAATACCCATCTGGCCCACTGGAAATAGTCACACATCCTTTGCTCTAACAAACTCTCAAAGGGAAGACCATTACACACCACCATCTCATCTTTACTACCTTCATTTCCACCACTTGAGCAGCTTTCCAGCCTGCTTTTGCTGTTTAGATTTCCAAATAGAAACCAGCTTAATGTATCAACCTTACTGAAGGGGATGAATATCAATTGTATATGTGCATATTAGCTTTATTTTGTCAATTTTTGATAGTAAGAATTCATGAT
Organism: Pongo abelii; assembly: GCF_028885655.2. Classification (NCBI taxonomy): domain Eukaryota; kingdom Metazoa; phylum Chordata; class Mammalia; order Primates; family Hominidae; genus Pongo; species Pongo abelii. Next base: position 52,743,385 of record NC_071997.2, on the reverse strand, counting down.
CTCCAATTTTTCCTTTTTTACATGGTCTAGTCATATTTTATTGATGTTACCATCTTCCTGAAGTTCATTGAGGAAACTCAATGCATTTAAAATTATGAAAGTTAGCTAGTTTTCTGCATTAAATCTGTTTTTGATGAAGTTCATTAATCCCTTTCACTAGACTTGAGCTATGAGACAGGATGCCATGTCCAAGTCCCCTTGATGGGCTGGATTTATAGAACACCAGCACCTTCCTCAAAATGTCTTTTTTACTTCACAATGCACTCGCCAACCCTCTTTGACTCAATGTGAAGCATTTAAGAAATTTTAAAGTATATTTCCACCTGAACCAGTTGAGACTTCCCATTTTGGTCTGGCACCTGTTTTCGGAATGTTATATCTATTGCATTTTACTATCTATAGTGAAAATTTAAATTACCTTTACTTGGATGTAGAATACTAGAGCTCTCAGTGAGTTTCTCTCAGAACTCTCTAGACAATGCTGGGTTATCATCAAGCATTTCATACTGCAAATATAAAACCACGTGTTTTCGTCCATTTGTGTTGCTATAAAGGAATACTTGGCCGGGTGTGGTGGCTCACGCTTGTAATCTCAGCACTTTGGGAGGCCAAGGCGGGCGAATCACCTGAGTCAGGAGTTCAAGACCAGCCTGGCCAACATGGTGAAACTCCATCTCTACTAAAAATGCAAAAATTAGCTGGACATGGTGGTGGGCACCCATAATCTCAGCTACTCGGGAGGCTGAGGCAGGAGAATCACTTGAACCCAGGAGACGGAGGTTGCAGTGAGCTGAGATCATGCCACTGCACTCTAGACTGGGCAAAATAGTGAGACTCCATCTCAAAAAAAAAGAACGAATAACTGAGGCTGGGTAATTTTCAAAGAAAAGAGGTTTATTTGGCTCATGGTTTTGCAGGCAGTACAAGAAGCATGGCACTGGCATCTGCATCTAGAGTGGGCCTGAAGATGCTTCCACTCATGGTGGAAGGAAAAGGGGAGCAAGCATATGCAGAGGTCACCTAGGAGAGAGGAGGCAAGAGAGAGAAGGGGAAGGTCTCAGGCTCTTTTTAACAATCAGCTCTCTGGGGAATTCTCTTGAGAATTAATAAAGCAAGAACTCACTTAGTTCCCTCCCACCCAGGGAGGGTATTAATCTACTCATGAGAGATCCACCCCCAGGATGCAAACACCTCTCATTATGCTCTACCTCCAACAATGGGGATTACATTTCAACATGAGATTTGGAGGGGTCAAACAAACCATAAAAAAACACCAAGTTCTTAATTGATCTTTCTTGCTGTACGCATTTAGAGAATTATTTTCCTAGGCATCCATATACTTAATCAGAATTTTTTAGTCTGAAGACTCAGATCTTTCTTCAGGGAAATTATCTTCTATTATCCCTTAAATTATTGGTTCTATTATACTCACATTGTACTGTCTTTCTGGAAATTCTGGTATATAAATATCAAGACTCTCAGATACATCTACATTTGTTATCTTTTTTCTCATTTCTTTTTAATATCGTTTTGAAGTCTTAGATAATTCCTCAAGTTAATTTACTAATCTCTTTGTTAGCAATATCCATTCTGCTCACTGTGTGAATTTCTGGTTAATTTCAGCAATAATGTTTTATACTAAACACTCTGGTACTTCAATTTTTTCTTTTCCATGACCACATAATCTCTATGAATGCAGCAACCTTTCTAATCTCACTGAAGATATGAATAACAATTTTCTTAACGTTTTCCATGGTTTGCATCATTAATCTTGTTTCTTTGAGAGACATTAGATCACTGTCACTATTGCTTCCCTCTTAGATTCAGTTGATTTTTTTCAAAAGTCTGATGATAAATATTTTACTGTCTGATTATACACCCACCTCCAAATTAATGTCCTTAATAGAGTTTTTTTTAAATGAGCCCAAGGAAGAGTGGCTATTATCTTTTATTTCCATGGAAATAATAAAATGAATTCCCAGAAGTGCAAAAATCACACTAATTTTTCATATAAATAAAAAGTTTTTTAAAAACCTAAATATGAATAACGTGAATATTAAAGAGCAATGTTACCAGCCCTGATTAAAATATAAATTATAATTATATAATTGGAAAAAATTAGGTTGGCCATACAAAATCATTCTGAGTAAAGTGCCTCTAAATTTGTCGTCTAGCAAAATACATTCTAAAATTATGTTCTCTCTGATTATATTTTAATGAAAAGACAAGAAAAAGATGCTCTGTTTCTCCTTTTCCTAGTCTCTGCCCTTCTGCCTCCTACTTTCTCATTTCCCAAATTGCAATAATCTAGAACAGGCTTATTTTGCTAAGTCATGATCAGGTGTGCTGAGACAGAGACAAGACTATGGGAAGAGTCTCTTTTCCTGAGATTATACAAGAAGCAAAAAAAGTAGTTTACAATATTGTAATGTGTGCTTAAAAATTCTGTTAAGAGAGTGGATCTTTTAGTAAGTGTTCTTAACACACACACACAAACACATACACATACAAAACAAAACAAAACAGAAACCTAAAGGATGGAAGGAAACTTGTGGAGGTGCTAGATATACTTATTACCTCGATTGTGGCTATGGTTTCACAAGTGTATGCATAAATCCAAACTCATCAAGTTGTATATATTAAATATGTGCAGCTTTTAAATAACAAAGTGCAATAAAACCATTAAAATAAATAAATAAATAGACTTTGAAAAACTTTAAAAGAAGAAGACAGATGGAACATGTAAATCCTAAAGGCCTTCAACTCCAGAGTAGAGTCTGTTTGGTTTGATAGAACCAAGGAGGAGAAGCAACTGAAGAGTAGGCTGGAGTTTGTTACATGGAAGAGGCCACATATATGTTACTCAGCAAAGAGAAATCTTAAACTCATTCTGGATTACACCCAAAGTGAAAATTATGCTTTTGGTCAGCTGAGCTGAACAGACTGTGTTGTGGCATAGATTCAGAGTAAGATTTTTATTTTCAGAATTTCAAAATACTATGAATTAAATCAGAAAATACACTATTATAATGAATGCTATAATGGATTTACTTCAGTGTCAATTTCAGTTGACGGTTCATAACAATAGAGATTGCATTCTAAATGGAAGGTCATCAAGAATTTTAAAGCTAGTTTTGTGATTTTAATCCCTAGCTAACATCAAGGGTCTAAAAGGATTAGGAGTTGGAGATTATAGGAGAAATACATTTCTTTGGAAAAGTATCTTCACCTCTCTTCCATACACTCACACAGGGATGAAGGGTGCTTTCTCCTGACCACAAACCTAGTGGGAAGGGCTTCAACTACATCAGTCAGAAGTTTGCACAATATACTAAGGATTTGGAAACGTGGGCTAGCTCCTGGCCTGAGCCTGAGAAATATAAAGGCTTAGGAATTGTGGCAGCACAGCTATTCTGGTAGTGACACCTTTGGATCAGCCTAGATTTCCAAATGTTACTCAGGTTACAGTTTTTTTTTTTTTTTTTAAACCAGATGTGGGTCATACACCCAAAAATGAGAGCATCATATTGTTCCAGTTCCTATCTCAGAACTGTATTCAAAGAGGTAAAAAGCCTATATTAGAATGAATTTAGGTATGACTAGCAGCTAAAGAAGGATTCACCAGCCTTCAGTCAGGGCAAAAGAATTCGTTTATACCAAGAGAACTACAGACAGTGAGGAAGAGAAAGAACTGACCTTATCAGTTAGGATAGACTAGAATAGTGGTTCTCAGACAAGGACAATTTCATACCCAAGGGCTTTTTGGTGATGTCTGAAGATGGTTTTGGTGGAGGAGTGCATGGGCAATGCTGCTGGCATCCAGTGGCTAGTGGTCAGGGATGGGGCTAAAAGTCATACAATGCATAGCAAAGCTTCTTACAACATAGAATCATCCAGCAGACTGCCAATAGTACTAACACTGGCAAACCTGAGCTAGTGCATGCTGATTCAAAAAATAATCACCAAATCTTAGCAGCTTGTAAGACAAAAGTTTACTTCCCATGTATGCTACGTCTCTATTGCATGTTGGCTTGTGGCTCTGCTCCATGTGCCTTCCTGGCAGAATCCAGCCACCACCTGGAACATCACCAGTTGACATGACACAGTGAAAAGAAATATGTTGAACAATACACTAACTTCTAAAGCTCCTCAAAGGAATGACATCCATCTCCCCATCTACATTTCATTTGCCAAAGCAAGTGCCCTCGTCTACTGGTTAGTTATTACCGCATAACAAATTACCTCAGAATTTAGTGTCTTAAAACCATACAGACTTACTGTCTGCTAGTTTCTGTGGGTCAGAAATGGGGCACATCATTGCCAGCTCCTCTTCTTTAGGTTCTCTCAAGAGCTGCAATCAAGGTATCAGCCAGAACCTCCACCATCTGAAGGTTCAAATGGGACAGGATCTGATTTTGAGCTCACTCAGTAATTGTTGGGAGGATCCGTTTCCCCATGGGCTGGTGGACCGAGGGCCTCAGTTTCCTGCTCAATGTTGATAACAGGCTGCTCCCAGTCCCTTGCCAGGTGACCCTCTTTATCAGACCTAGAACACAGGAAGAGCCTAAAAGAGAATACCAGAAAGATGGAAGTCACAGTCTTTTACACCTTGTAATGCAAGTAACATCATATCACTTTTTTATTCATTTCAAGCAAATCACTAGGTTCAGCCCATTTTCAAGGGAAAGAGATTTCATAAGAGAGTGAATACCAGGAACAGGGACCAGTAGGGGTCACGTGAGAAGCCCCTTATGGCACTTTGACATTCCTGAATTCAACAAGGTAGAATATACATTCCTTTCACAGGAAAGGTTCACAGAAAGGAAAACCACTTACGGCACACTTAAAATACTCAGTGAAGACTAACAAAATCATCTTTTCCTAACGTATTTCTTTTTCCTATGTCATCAGTCTCAAACTGGGAGCAGAGTGAAGTTCTATATATAAAATTGTGGTTTTCAGTTTTTTGATTATTATTATTGAATTTTATATATGAATTTCTGAAGTGAGAGATAAAACTATGATTACTACCAAAGTTACCAGAGGACCTTCTATACCAGAGAGAAATTAGAAGGTTTATAGGGCCTCCCACAAATTCACTCAAGGGAATGATATAAACTAACTTCACAGAATAGATGTAAACAGATGGTGGAAGGCAAACGTAAAGTTGCAACAATATCCTGTGAGTCCACTTGTTCGGTTCTTTACTCAATAACTGTATATTGATTACGTATTGTGTGCCAGATTTGTTCTACAAATGGAAATATACAACTCAATAAAAAAGACAAAAGTTTCTGTCCTCATAGAGCTTATGTTCAAATGGGGTTTGGAGAGATAATAGAATCTAAAAGAAATAATTTAAGTGTATAGTATTTTATATGATGACAAGTTCCATCAAAATAAATAAAAAAGAAAAGAAGATAGAGAAAGCTGAGATATTCAGAGGTGAAGAAAATTTCTCACAAAAAAAGATAATACGATGAGCTGTGTGACTACATGAAGGAAGGTCATTCAATATGATGTTTACACATTCTTCATAGGACCTTTTTTATAACTTAAAAAAAATTGTTAAAAATGCTAATGATCATCTGACCCTTCAGTGAGTTGTTAACTTATTGCAGGTGGAGAGTCTTGCCTTAATGTTGATGTCTGCTGACTGATCAGCATGATGGATGCTGAAAGTTGAGATGGCTGTAGCAATTTCTTAAAATAAGACAACGATAAAATTTGCCAGATCAACTGACTCTTCCTTTCATGAAAGATTTCTCTGCAGCATGCAATGCTGTTTTGTTTTGTTTTTTATTTTTTTTATTTCAATAGGTTTTTGGGGAACAGGTGGTGTTTGGTTACATGGATAAGTTCCATACTGGTGATTTCTGAGATTTTGGTGCACCTAGCACCTGAGCAGTGTACACTGTACCCAACATGTAGTCTTTTATCCCTCATCTCCCTTGTACACCTTTCCCCCGAGTCTCTAAAGTCCATTGTATTGTTCTCATGCCTTTGCATCCTCATAGCTTAGCTCCATTAAAAGTGAGAACATACAATGTTTGGTTTTCCATTCCTGGCTTATTTCACTTATAATAATGGTCTCCACCTCCATCCAGGTTGCTGCGAATGCTATTATTTCATTTATTTTTATGACTGAGTAGTATTCCATGGTGTATACATATACCACATTTTCTTTATCCACTTGTTGACTGATGAGCATTTGGTCTGGTTCCATATTTTTGCAATTGCAAATTATGCTGCTATAAACATGTGTGTGCAAATGTCTTTTTCATATAATGACTTCTTTTCATAGGACTTATTTTGAATATCAACATAAAACACCATAATGATAAGTCCAGCATGCAAGGGACTTCTGTGTTTAAAAATACATGTATGGTTGGGAGGCCAAGGCAGGCAGAACACTTGATCCCAGGAATTCAAGATCAGCCTGGGCCACAAGGCAAAACCCCATCTCTATAAAAAAATACAAAAATTAACGACATGGCGGCATGTGCCTTTCCTGCCAACTACTTGGGAGGCTGAGGTAGGAAGAGCACCTGAGCCCAGGAGATTGAGGTGGCAGTGAGCCATAATAGCACTACTGCACTCCAGCCTGGGTGACAGAGTGAGACCCTGTCACAAAAAATAAAATAAAATATTAATATTAATTAATTAATTAGTTAAATGTGTGACTCGTTTAGAGACAGTGGCTGACATAGCTTTCATGAGCACTTATGTAGATTGCCAATCCCTTTTTGCTGACCTGCCTTGACCTTAAAGCATGGTGAGGTGGGGTAAGTGGGTCTGACTCCTATCTCTGACCTACACATATAGGTGGAAACAAAACATAGGATTCCTCCCTAAACGCAGCTAGAAGCAATTAGGTAAAAATTTAATTTAATTTAATTTAATGTAGAAATTCCTTTTCTGGTTTCAACATGGTTGGTCTTTCTCTAAGGGTACTAGCTAGAAGTAGGTAACCAGCTGGTCTTCCTCTGCAAGGGCGAGGTGCTTGAGATGAAAGATGGACAGGCTTCTCCTCAGGTGTATTGCACAAGAATACTTTTATAGGCGAGCTATCCTGAGCTCACCTGGTGGCTGTAGGCTCTCCTAAGCATAGTGTAGTCCACAAGAAGCTTCTCAAGAGTGTGGTCAGCAATGGTGGGTCTATGACACATTACTTTCCTGTCCTCACTCCTCTTACATTACTCTTGCTTGATAATTATTTAAGATTTCCATTAGTTGAATGTCATTTTCTGTGATTTCTCCTAATGAGGACAGAAATTTCTTGTCCAAATTTCCTGTGCTATCTCTACAGAAATTTGAAAATAGGGGAGATTCTAAAACCTTTACCAGCCATACTTCATTTTCCAGAACATTATTACATTGTTACATAGAAAGAGCTAGAAATAAAACATATACCATATATATCCATCTCTTTCTCTTTCTCTGTATTTATCTATATGAAGGTTATAGATGGATATTTATAGAAACAGACCAAATGGTTAATGGTTGTTAACTTTGTGTAGTAGAATAATATGCTTATTTTTTCAAAAGATCTATTTGTACATTTAAATTTTCTTCCTATGATCAAGGAATGCTTTTATACTAAGTAAAAAAACAATACAATTTTTCTTTAATTTAAACAAATAATAGAATCACAGCATGCAATTTATCTGGGGACTGTGCATCTAACAGAGGAGCTATTTTAAACTAAAGGGATACCAAGAAATCAGCATCTTTTGAAGATTCACTTTAAAGTGTTGCTACTCATGCTTAACAAAAATGTTTCTACCTAGCAAATTAACGTACAATGTGTATGCACCCTAGAAATTTATTTTGGGACAATCTTAAGAAACTCCATTTTATACTGCTCCTAAGTTTGCAAATTGCTTTGACATCTCATTTTATTTCATCATTCTAATGACCATATTAAAGCAAGGTCAAGTTTTATTAACCTTGTTTGGATGTGGAAAGAAGCACAAAGCATCCCATGATATGCATTGACAGCAGCAGAGCCACAACTCTGACTGCCACACAATTGCTTTCTCTACCCAGTAGCCTTTACTTTCATGCCTTGGTAGGTTGGACAATATCAATGAAGAAGGAAAAATTATGCCAGCAACTGATGTAGGCCTCATTGCTCAGTACAGGCAACATCTCCCCTTTATTTTAGATTCATAGATCTCTTTTCAGGTTTTGAAATGTGATTTTCATGGCAGTAATGTCATGCATAGTCCTCTTTTCCTAAATAGGAAGTTTATAACTTCATTCTGGATATCTTGCAAATTTTCTGTTTCCTTGAAGAAAGAAATATTTAACTCAGAGAACCTGATGATTTTTTTTTGGATGACCATCGTATAAGTGGAGAGTAGAATCATTTTTGGCCATGAGAAGTTGAGAACTCAATTAAGAATAATTAGGACTCAAATAAAAGTGAAAGCTGATTTAAAATGATTTATTTTATTTTATTTTATTTTATTTTATTATTATTATACTTCAGGTTTTAGGGTATATATGCACAATGTGCAGGTTAGTTACATATGCATACATGTGCCATGCTGGTGCGCTGCACCCACTAACTCGTCATCTAGCATTAGGTATATCTCCCAATGCTATCCCTCCCCCTCCCCCCACCCCACAACAGTCCCCAGAGTGTGATGTTCCCCTTCCTATGTCCATGTGTTCTCATTGTTCAATTCCCACCTATGAGTGAGAATATGCAGTGTTTGGTTTTTTGTTCTTGCAATAGTTAACTGAGAATGATGATTTCCAATTTCATCCATGTCACTACAAAGAACATAAACTCATCCTTTTTTATGGCTGCGTAGTATTCTATGGTGTATATGTGCCACGTTTTCTTAATCCAGTCTATCATTGTTGGACATTTGGGTTGGTTCCAAGTCTTTGCTATTGTGAACAGTGCCACAATAAACATATGTGTGCATGTGTCTTTATAGCAGCATGATTTATAATCCTTTGGGTATATACCCAGTAATGGGATGGCTGGGTCAAATGGTATTTCTAGTTCTAGATCCCTGAGGAATCGCCACACTGATTTCCACAATGGTTGAACTAGTTTACAGTCCCACCAACAGTGTAAAAGTGTTCCTATTTCTCCACATCCTCTCCAGCACCTGTTGTTTCCTGACTTTTTAATGATTGCCATTCTAACTGGTGTGAGATGGTATCTCATTGTGGTTTTAATTTGCATTTCTCTGATGGCCAGTGATGATGAGAATTTTCTCAGGTGTCTGTTGGCTGCATAAATGTCTTCTTTTGAGAAGTGTCTGTTCATTTCCTTCACCTGCTTTTTGATGGAGTTGTTGGTTTTTTTCTTGTAAGTTTGTTGGAGTTCATTGTAGATTCTGGATATTAGCCCTTTGTCAGATGAATAGGTTGCGAAAATTTTCTCCCATTTTGTAGGTTGCCTGTTCACTCTGACCGTAGTTTCCTTTGCTGTGCAGAAGCTCTTTAGTTTAATTAGATCCCATTTGTCAATTTTGGCTTTTGTTGCCATTGCTTTTGGTGTTTTAGACATGAAGTTCTTGCCCATGCCTATGTCCTGAATGGTAATGCCTAGGTTTTCTTCTAGGGTTTTTATGGTTTTAGGTCTAACGTTTAAGTCTTTAATCCATCTTGAATTGATTTTTGTATAAGGTGTAAGGAAGGGATCCAGTTTCAGCTTTCTACATATGGCTAGCCAGTTTTCCCAGCACCATTTATTAAATAGGGAATCCTTTCCCCATTGCTTGTTTTTCTCAGGTTTGTCAAAGATCAGATATTTGCAGATATGCGGCGTTATTTCTGAGGGCTCTGTTCTGTTCCATCGATCTATATCTCTGTTTTGGAACCAGTACCATGCTGTTTTGGTTACTATAGCCTTGCAGTATAGTTTGAAGTCAGGTAGTGTGATGCCTCCAGCTTTGTTCTTTTGGCTTAGGATTGACTTGGCGATGCGGGCTCTTTTTTGGTTCCATATGAACTTTAAAGTAGTTTTTTCCAATTCTGTGAAGAAAGTCATTGGTAGCTTGATGGGGATGGCATTGAATCTATAAATTACCTTGGGCAGTATGGCCATTTTCACGATATTGATTCTTCCTACCCGTGAGCATGGAATGTTCTTCCATTTGTTTGTATCCTCTTTTATTTCCTTGAGCAGTGGTTTGTAGTTCTCCTTAAGAGGTCCTTCACATCCCTTGTAAGTTGGATTCCTAGGTATTTTATTCTCTTTGAAGCAATTGTGAATGGGAGTTCACTCATGATTTGGCTCTCTGTTTGTCTGTTGTTGGTTTATAAGAATGCTTGTGATTTTTGTACATGGATTTTGTATCCTGAGACTTTGCTGAAGTTGCTTATCAGCTTAAGGAGATTTTGGGCTGAGACAATGGGATTTTCTAGATATACAATCATGTCATTTGCAAACAGGGACAATTTGACTTCCTCTTTTCCTAATTGAATACCCTTGATTTCCTTCTCCTGCCTAATTGCCCTGGCCAGAACTTCCAACACTATGTTGAATAGGAGTGTTGAGAGAGGGCATCCCTGTCTTGTGCCAGTTTTCAAAGGGAATGCTTCCAGTTGTTGCCCATTCAGTATGATATTGGCTGTGGGTTTGTCATAGATAGCTCTTATTATTTTGAGATACGTCCTATCAATACCTAATTTATTGAGAGTTTTTAGCATGAAGGGTTGTTGAATTTTGTCAAAGGCCTTTTCTGCATCTATTGAGATAATCAGGTGGTTTTTGTCTTTGGTTCTGTTTATATGCTGGATTACGTTTATTGATTTGCGTATATTGAACCAGCCTTGCATCCCAGGGACGAAGGCCACTTGATCATGGTGGATAAGCTTTTTGATATGCTGCTGGATTCGGTTTGCCAGTATTTTATTGAGGATTTTTGCATCAATGTTCATCAAGGATATTGGTCTAAAATTCTCTTTTTTTGTTGTGTCTCTGCCTTGCTTTGGTATCAGGATGATGCTGGCCTCATAAAATGAGTTAGGGAGGATTCCCTCTTTTTCTGTTGATTGGAATAGTTTCAGAAGGAATGGTACCAGTTCCTCCTTGTACTTCTGGTAGAATTCGGCTGTGAATCCATCTGGTCCTGGACTCTTTTTGGTTGGTAAGCTGTTGATTATTGCCACAATTTCAGCTCCTGTTATTGGTCTATTCAGAGATTCAACTTCTTCCTGGTTTAGTCTTGGGAGAGTGTATGTGTCGAGGAATTTATCCATTTCTTCTAGATTTTCTAGTTTATTTGCGTAGAGGTGTTTGTAGTATTCTCTGATGGTAGTTTGTATTTCTGTGAGATCAGTGGTGATATCCCCTTTATCATTTTTTATTTCATCTATTTGATTCTTCTCTCTTTTTTTCTTTATTAATCTTGCTAGCAGTCTATCAATTTTGTTGATGCTTTCAAAAAACCAGCTCCTGGATTCATTAATTTTTTGAAGGGTTTTTTTTGTCTCTATTTCCTTCAGTTCTGCTCTGATTTTAGTTATTTCTTGCCTTCTGATAGCTTTTGAATGTGTTTGCTCTTGCTTTTCTAGTTCTTTTAATTGTGATGTTAGGGTGTCAATTTTGGATCTTTCCTGCTTTCTCTTATGGGCATTTAGTGCTATAAATTTCCCTCTACACACTGCTTTGAATGCATCTCAGAGATTCTGGTATGTTGTGTCTTGGTTCTCGTTGGTTTCAAAGAACATCTTTATTTCTGCCTTCATTTCATTATGTACCCAGTAGTCATTCAGGAGCAGGTTGTTCAGTTTCCATGTAGTTGAGTGGTTTTGAGTGAGATTCTTAATCCTGAGTTCTAGCTTGATTGCACTGTGATCTGAGAGATAGTTTGTTATAATTTCTTTTCTTTTACATTTACTGAGGAGAGCTTTACTTCCAAGTATGTGGTCAATTTTGGAATAGTTGTGGTGTGGTGCTGAAAAAAATATATATTCTGTTGATTTGGGGTGGAGAGTTCTGTAGATGTCTATTAGGTCTGCTTGGTGCAGAGCTGAGTTCAATTCCTGGGTATCCTTGTTGACTTTCTGTCTCGTTGATCTGTCTAATATTGACAGTGGGGTGTTAAAGTCTCCCATTATTAATGTGTGGGAGTCTAAGTCTCTTTGTAGGTCACTCAGGACTTGCTTTATGAATCTGGGTGCTCCTGTATTGGGTGCATATATATTTAGGATGGTTAGCTCTTCTTGTTGAATTGATCCCTTTACCATTATGTAATGGCCTTCTTTGTCTCTTTTGATCTTTGTTGGTTTAAAGTCTGTTTTATCAGAGACTAGGATTGCAACCCCTGCCTTTTTTTGCTTTCCATTTGCTTGGTAGATCTTCCTCCATCCTTTTATTTTGAGCCTATGTGTGTCTCTGCACGTGAGATGGGTTTCCTGAATACAGCACACTGATGGGTCTTGAGTCTTTATCCAATTTGCCTGTCTGTGTCTTTTAATTGGAGAATTTAGTCCATTTATATTTAAAGTTAATATTGTTATGTGTGAATTTGATCCTGTCATTATGATGTTACCTGGTTATTTTGCTCGTTAGTTGATGCAGTTTCTTCCTACTCTCGATGGTCTTTACATTTTGGCATGATTTTGCAGCGGCTGGTACTGGTTGTTCCTTTCCATGTTTAGCGCTTCCTTCAGGAGCTCTTTTAGGGCAGGCCTGGTGGTGTCAAAATCTGTCACCATTTGCTTGTCTGTAAAGGATTTTATTTCTCTTTCACTTATGAAGCTTAGTTTGGCTGGATATGAAATTCTGGGTTGAAAATTATTTTCTTTAAGAATGTTGAATATTGGCCCCCACTCTCTTCTGGCTTGTAGAGTTTCTGCCGAGAGATCTGCTGTTAGTCTGATGGGCTACCCTTTGAGGGTAACCCAACCTTTCTCTCTGGCTGCCCTTAACATTTTTTCCTTTATTTCAACTATGGTGAATCTGACAATTATGTGTCTTGGAGTTGCTCTTCTCGAGGAGTATCTTTGTGGCGTTCTCTGTATTTCCTGAATCTGAATGTTGGCCTGCCTTGCTAGATTGGGGAAGTTCTCCTGGATAATATCCTGCAGAGTGTTTTCCAACTTGGTTCCATTCTCCCCATCACTTTCAGGTACACCAATCAGACGTAGATTTCATCTTTTCACATAGTCCCATATTTCTTGGAGGCTTTGCTCGTTTCTTTTTATTCTTTTTTCCCTAAACTTCCCTTCTCACTTCATTTTATTCATTTCATCTTCCATCCCTGATACCCTTTCTTCCAGTTTTTTGCATTGGCTCCTGAGGCTTCTGCATTCTTCACATAGTTCTCGAGCCTTGGTTTTCAGCTCCATCAGCTCCTTTAAGCACTTCTCTGTATTGGTTGTTCTAGTTATACATTCTTCTAAATTTTTTTCAAAGTTTTCAACTTCTTTGCCTTTGGTTTGAATATCCTCCCGTAGCTCAGAGTAATTTGATTGTCTGAAGCCTTCTTCTCTCAGCTCGTCAAAGTCATTCTCCATCCAGCTTTGTTCCGTTGCTGGTGAGGAACTGCGTTCCTTTGGAGGAGGAGAGGTACTCTGCTTTTTAGAGTTTCCAGTTTTTCTGCTGTGTTTTTTCCCCATCTTTGTTGTTTTATCTACTTTTGGTCTTTGATGATGGTGATATACAGATAGGTTTTTGGTGTGGATGTCCTTTCTGTTTGTTAGTTTTCCTTCTAACAGACAGGACCCTCAGCTGCAGGTCTGTTGGAGTACCCGGCCGTGTGAGGTGTCAGTCTGCTCCTGCTGGAGGGTGCCTCCCAGTTAGGCTGCTCAGGGGTCAGGGGTCAGGGATCCACTTGAGGAGGCAGTCTGCCCGTTCTCAGATCTCCAGCTGTGTGCTGGGAGAACCACTGCTCTCTTCAAAGCTGTCAGACAGGGACATTTAAGTCTGCAGAGTTTACTGCTGTCTTTTTGTTTGTCTGTGCCCTGCCCCCAGACATGGAGCCTACAGAGGCAGGCAGGCCTCCTTGAGCTGTGGTGGGCTCCACCCAGTTCGAGCTTCCCGGCTGCTTTGTTTACCTAAGCAAGCCTGGGCAATGGCGGGAGCCCCTCCCCCAGCCTCGCTGCCACCTTGCAGTTTGATCTCAGACTGCTTTGCTACCAATCAGCGAGACTCCATGGGCATAGGACCCTCTGAGCCAGGTGCAGGATATAATCTCCTGGTGCACCGTTTTTTAAGCCTGTCGGAAAGTGCAGTATTTGGGTGAGAGTGACCTGATTTTCCAGGTGCCATCTGTCACCCCTTTCTTTGACTAGAAAAGGGAACTCCCTGACCCCTTGCGCTTCCTGAATGAGGCAATGCCTCGCCCTTCTTTGGCTCGTGCATGGTGCACGCACCCACTGACCTGCGCCCACTGTCTGGCACTCCCTAGTGAGATGAACTCGGTACCTCAGATGGAAATGCAGAAATCACCCGTCTTCTGCGTTGCTCACGCTGGGAGCTGTAGACCAGAGCTGTTCCTATTTGGCCATCTTGGCTCCTCCCTCACTGAGAAACTATTGCAAGGACAATAGTTTCCAGCTTCATCCATGTCCCTACAAAGGACATGAACTCATCCTTTTTTATAGATGCATAGTATTTCATGGTGTACATGTGCCACATTTTCTTAATCCAGTCTATCATTGTTGGACATTTGGGTTGGTTCCAAGTCTTTACTACTGTGAATAGTGCCGCAATAAACATATGTGTACATGTGTCTTTATAGCAGCATGTTTTATAGTCCTTTGGGTATATACCCAGTAATGGGATGACTGGGTCAAATGGTATTTCTAGTTCTAGATCCCTGAGGAATCGCCACACTGACATCCACAATGGTTGAACTATTTTACAGTCCCACCAACAGCATAAAAGTGTTCCTATTTCTCCACATCCTCTCCAGCACCTGTTGTTTCCTGACTTTTTAGTGATCGCCATTCTAACTGGTGTGAGATGGTATCTCATTGTGGTTTTGATTTGCATTTATTTAAAATGACTATACTGACAAGCTGAAAATTCAGGCAAGACTAACTTTCGTATTGCTGGTATAATTTAAATAGGCAAAATACTTTTAAAGTCTGTTTTGTAGCAACAATACCAAGAAAAAGTACTTTAGCAAATCATGCTACATATAGGCAGCATGCTACACAGAAAGAATAGGTGTATATTTACTTCATAGAAATTCTGCTCCTTGATTATCTAGATAAGAGGAAAACATAATAAATTTAAAAATCTACTAATGCATTTTAAAAAATTTAGCCCATAATTCCAAAGGAGTTTAAAAGATGCATTAATATGTAACCATCTTAACTTTGGAAATTTAATGTTTTCATTTTCATGATCTTGTAACAGTAGATTTGATGATGAATGAGAAATTGCCAATAGACATAGCAAGTCTAAGAGAAAGATTGTAAATATTCTATACATTGCAAAATAACTATCTTTAGTTATTGTAAACATAAGTGGGTATAGGAGATGGTGCCCTAAGATGAATTCCGCCAATTTGTTTCTTTTCATATAAACATGCTGCTTCTCATATAAAAAGTAGAGACTAATTTCCCTAGCCTTGAATCAGTGGCCTAATTGGCTGGCTTAGTCAATAGAGTGTGGTGAACATTCTGGGACTCTTGAGCCTTGCTCATAAGAAACTTTGTAACATTCTCTGGGGCCTCTTGCAGTGCTCATTTGGAGAGCTCCATCTGAGAACCCAGATGGCATGCTGGGAGTTGCCTAAATAACTCATAGAGGCCACGTGCAAGTGCTCCAGTGGTCAGCTGCAGCATAGCTCTCAGCATTCCAGCTGAGCTCTCAGCCTTCAGCCACCATCATGTGACTCAGCCATTTAACATGATCAGCTCATTTGCGGAGCAGATGACTCCAGCTCCTCACATCTCACTACCACTGCATAGACAAATTCTGAGTGAGAACTACCCAAATGAACACAATTAACCCAGAAAACAATGAAAGAGAGAGTAATCAATGGTTGCTTTAAGCCACCATGTTTTAGGATTCATTTATTACATATCAATAGATAACTAAAAGAGTAAGGTATGAATATTAAGTAAATAATAAATTGAAAATAAAGCAAAATTCTTCAGAATGAATCAGAAATGTACCTGGCTTTGGCTTGCGACATAAAGTGTTTAATGATTTGGGGATCAGTAACATACTCTCTGGTCCTAGTTCTTCATTTTTAAAGTGAAAAATCTGGGATGTTAAAAAAAAAGACAGACAGTGTAATCCCAGCACTTTGGGAGGCCAAGGCGGGAGGATTACCTGAGGTTGGGAGTTTGAGACCAGCCTGATCAACATGCAGAAACCCCCATCTCTACTAAAATACAAAATTAGCTGGCCGTGGTGGCGCATGGCTGTAATTCCAGCTACTCAGGAGGCTGAGGCAGGAGAATCACTTGAATTCGGGAGGCGGTGTTTGCAGTGAGCTGAGATTGCACCATTGCACTCCAGCCTGGGCAACAAGAGTGAAACTCCGTCTCAAAAAAAAAAAAAACAGTTCAAACACATGTGTGGCCTTCTGATGACTAGAATTCTACTCATTCTGGAGTGAAGGTCAATGTCAATAAGTGTTCAGTGACTTTGGACAAAAAGTGTAAAATAGATTATCAAACACCTTGTTCCTGAGGACAGAAATGATAATCAGGAACCAACATAGGTGGACACTGAGCATAACCTACCAAAATCAACTCATTTAACTGAGTAACTGAGTATCTTTCAAGGTTGTTAGGCTGGTATACCAGAGCATGTGATAGACATTGTTCATCTGTGACATTCACTTCCGTCAGAACCTTCTGGATTATAGTATAACTTTTGTATTATTACTTAAGATCTTTCCACTGGGCTCTTCTCAATGAACAATTTCTTGAAAGTATTTTTAATCCTGTACAAATTCTATACAAATCTTAGGCTCTACTCTCATGCTATTGGTTTCATCACTTTCCAGCCCTCCTCAGAAAGCCTCTCCCTTCTCTCCTTTCACTAGATTTTGGGCCTAGATTTCCAAATGTAAGAGCTAGATATTCTAGCTCTTAACAATTGTTTATATCACTACCATTCTATTGAAATTGCATGTCCAAAGTTGTCCATAATATTTTAGTTCCTAAATCTAATTAACCTTTTATCTGTTTTCCCCTCTACTTTCTGTAGCATGGAACCAGGCTGACAGTTTTCTCATTCTCCATTCTCTCCTTTATCGACTTCCATGGCACTTTTGGCTCTCTTTGTATTGCTCCTACTGCTTCTACTCTATTATCTGCTGTGTCTCCTATTGTTCTCTTAAACATAATCATGTTTACTTGGTCCCTTTCATTCCCTTTTATTCTCTTTTTCTCAGTGTGATTTCTGTCCAGTTATTTACTCATTATTTTCTCTCTAAAAATGGTATGGTAACTGATATCAAATTTTTCCTTTGCTAATTTTTAGGCACTAAATATGTCCTGAAATTTCATTTTAATCTCAAGGGTCCAGAGCCTGATTAGATGGTCTTAAAATGGGATTATAGTCAAGAGACTTGGGGATATCTAAATCATTTTCTATTTCAGCCATCCTTCCTCCCTGTGATTTCATGGAGGAAAGGTATATTTACACAAGAGTAATGGCAAATGAGAAACAAGGCATCACTTAATTATTATGATCTAGGCTTGTACCCTCAGATAATGTAGGGCTTTCTGGTAAACAGGGCTTGGAGTTGATGTCCAAAAACCACTAAAACTTAACATTAATCAGTACCTTCTTTAAACAATTTGTTCTTTTCATTACAAAGAGAAAGAATAAGATAACTGTATCTACCCCAAGGAGGCAGACCCTGGCTCATTTTGCTTATTCTATTGCATGAATGAAAAGAAATCCCAGAGAATTCGAGGAAGGAAGGAAAACAGAGTGAGGCATGTCTATGTTTATGAACATCTGATGTAGTATAGCCCAATTTCTCAATAACTAGGCGAAATCATTAGTCTGGAATCTGATTTAATCAGACTAGTATTCCCTTTACCCAGAGTGGGAATATGTGGAGAGTGGACAAGGGCGAAAGGTAAGACCTCCTGCTTCTAGGTCCTACTTCTCTTGGCAGGGAATACTTATGCCCCCTCATCTCATCGTCACTGTAATTTTCAGTTTATTCGTTGATCTGCACTCTGTACTCTGCTGTTTGCTTGCTTAATATTCTAGGACTGAAGCCCAGCTCATTCATCTGGTGGCCTAGTTCTTGCCAATTTCATCAATAAAATATTCTGAATCTTGCCTTCAGTATTTCCATCCACTCTGTGGAGTCATGCCTTGATATTCCCAGATTTCAATATTGCTCAAGCTGACCATACATAGTATATATACTACCTGCAATTTCTTGCTCTTTTAACCTTTCTGTAGAATCAGAATTTAAGCTTGCATAAAAATGTCAGTTTGGCATATTCTTTGGCCCTGTGCCTTCAAATACCTGTCTGTCTTTACTGTGGATAATTCTATTTCTGAGGTGGGTTTTCAATTTGCCCTGGGGAGTGGGGCTCTGCTTCACCTCTGTAGCCATCTGTCATTGGATGCTGCACATCCAATCCTGTGTTTTTTATGATAAACTCAATGTGAGTCAGTACTGCTCTGAAGACTCCCAGAAAAGGGTTTCCACTTTAAACTACATCAATATGCTATACATGTAGTATTTTGAGATTTGGATTATTTCCCTCTCACTCCCAGTAATTTCTGCTTACAACAAGACCATCCATCTTTTAGACCATTAAATAATGAAGAATCTATTGTTTCAAGAAAGAGTTATTACAACTGAATACAGAAGGCAAAAAGAACACAATGAATGGCTATTGAAATGTGTGAGACGCAGAGACTTAGACTTCTCACACTTTGGCCTTAGGCTTTAAAGTTCACTGGAAATAATTCATTTTGAAGAACTACTTATTCAAAGGCTTTTATTTTTCTGTTGATCTTGAAAAATGTTATGATCCCTTAGAGGAGACAAGGATGCCAGAAGATCCAGGCATTTTAGAAAATCTTGTAAGAGCAGAAGTTTTGGACATACTTCCTAGCAGAATACAGGAGAATATAATTGCTATTTCCCCATACCCCATTGTGATATGAGGATATTAGTAGTAGAAGTGGTTATATTTATTGTCATGGCACATATAGTTTCTGTGAAACTGTAATTATTATATCAGAGAGAGCTTCCCATCAAAGCACAGTAATGGAGGAAAACCCTGCAAAATTATAGAGGAAGAAGAAAAAAATTTGAAAATAATCTGGAGTTCACTAGCTCATCTTTCAATAACATTTGTTGTCTGCCTACTCTGGACAGGTCTGAACTTCGCTTCTTATAAGTTCATTGTTTTACACTTTTATTCCTCTAAGTATCCATTTTATTTATAGTTCAGCTTGCATATGACTGTGAAGCCCATCACAAAATGACAAAAAAAGGGGGCTCAGTGTGGCAGTCTGGGCAGTAGATGAATCACTCTCATCTGCTACTCCAGGACTCATATGTGGCTTAAGTCTTTAGTTGTTAGAAATCTTAGGTAATTTGAAGAGTATATACCATCTTTGTTGAGAACACAGCTTCAAACACCAAGAAGATTTAGATTTAAATAGCCAAAGTTAACAGAATTCAAGAAACAGAAATGGAAACTATTTTAGCTATGTTAAGCATAAAGGGATTTATTACTGGGAATTGGGCCTTTAAACAATCCCTGGAAGAGTTGAAGGGCTTGGCTCTAGACAGGGTCCAGAGGAAAGCTTCTCAGAAGAGTAACTCTTAACTGTGTCTCCAGAAGAGTTATAACCTCCTTTCCATCAGAAAGATGTGAAAGTGAAATCTGGACCTATTACTAGAACTGTTGAGTTCAGGATCATATCACTGTAGAAGAGAAAGAGAGATCTGGGAAGCTGCTGCTGCCACCACACCATTGCTTCACCAAACTCACAGAGCTAGTACCTAGATACAACCATGCTTTTAAGCAGCAACAGAAAAATGTGTAAGAAGATGGCCCTGTTCTTAATTAGGTTTTAAAAATCTGATTCAAGTACCTCTATGTGATGAAATAATTTTGCACTTAGGACCCTGATTATAAAGACATCTGGGAAATGTAGATTTCAGATGTCTAGACCCTACAGTACAGATGGATCACCAGAAAGAGGCAAAAATGCATTATCTAGCTCCACATATACTTGTCATCGTAATAGTTATTCATTTAATAATTAGAGTAGTTATTATTTTGAGACAATCAAAATCATGTAGTAATATTTTGTGCTTAAATAGTACCTGTTAATTGATATTTTATGTACCTATAATGTTTAAGATTATGTATTTTAAGATTCATACTATTTATATTTTTAGTTAATCTACATATTTTTAATGTGGCCTATTAGAATAACCATATTTAACTCTAATTTTAGAATTTGTAATTAAGCTATAAATTTACCAATGGAATTTTGTTTAATATTACTCAATGTATTTAGAGTGTTGGACCACCTAAAAGAATTTTGCATTCACTGTATTCATAAAGTTGTTTATTGCATTTATAAGAATTATGTAATAATATGGTAGATTTTCTATCTAATCAATGAAATTTATGAATAAAATCAAATATATAGAATGTACAATTATGTTTTGAAATGTGAAAGTAATTAACCTGTTTTAAACAGGACAAAACATTGTTCAAATTATGTACAAGCTGATTGCAATACTTGAAAATATAATAAGATTTATAATCTAAGTTTAAAAGATTAAGAAAGCACAAGGGATTTAAATTTGAACTTTCATAATTTGCATGCTAAATCTTAAAAAATGAAATAAAAGCCCAAACATATAAAGAAGTATTAATACCCATTTTTTACAAACTCTTCCAAAAATTAAAGAAGAAAACAATTCTCAACTAATCCTTTGAGACCATTATTGCCTCGATATCAGAAGCAAAGGTACACAGTAAAAGAAAACTATAGACCAACATAGATGCAAAAATCCTCACCAAAATACCAGAAAAGTGAACCTAGTAACATATAAAAAAGATTATCCGTCATCAACCAGTGAGATTATTCCCAGAAACGCACAGTTGGCTTAATAACTGAAATCAATCAATGTAACCCACCATATCAATAGTTAAAAAGCAAAAGTCACAACATCATTACAATAAAAGGAGAAAAAACCACTTAATCAAATCAAATGCTCTGTCATTATAGAAACCATCAACAAACTATGATTGGGAAGAACTTTTTAAACTTCACAAGGAGCATAGACAAAAACTCCAGGGTTAAGCCTCTAAACTGAGGAACAAGACAAGGATAACTGCTCTTTCCATTGTTATTTAACATTATACTGGAAATTCTAACCAAGACAAAGAGGCAAAAGTCAGAAAGTAAGTAGAAAGAAAGAGAGGAGGGAAGGGGAGGGGAGGGGAGAGAAGGGAAGGGAAAAAGGAAGGAAGAAAATGCCTCCAGACTGAAAAGGAGACAGTGAAATTATTTCTATTTACTAGTGACATAATCTGGTATATAAAAATATTGGCCGACTGTGCCTGTAACCCCAGCACTTTGGGAGGCTGAGGCGGGTGGATCACAAGGTCAGGAGTTCGAGACCAGCCTGGCCAATATGGTGAAACTCCATCTCTACTAAAAATACAAAAATTAGCCGGGTGTGGTGGCACATGCCTGTAGTCTCAGCTACTTGGGAGGCTGAGGCAGAAGAATCGCTTGAACCCGGGAGGCAGAAGTTGCAGTGAGCTGAGACCGCAACATTGTACTCCAGCCTGGGCAACAGAGCAAGACTCCATCTCAAAAAACAAAAATCATAAAAATCCTGGAATTGGGTTTTGATTTCCTCCAGTACGTCAATGATCTTCATTTCTATCCATATTTGAATTCTGCTTCTGTTACTTCAGCAATCTCAGTCTGGTTAAGAATCATTGCTAAGGAAATAATATGGTGGTTTGGAGGTAAGAAGACACTCTGGCTTTTGAGTTGCCAGAGTTCTTGCTCTGATTCTTTCTCATCTTTATGAGCTGACATTCCTTGTTCCTTCAGTCTTTGAACTTGCTGCTTATGTATCCCTGATCCCGAAATAAAAGTTAAAACAATTAAAATATTAAGAAATTCACCAAAAAGTATTAAAATAATAAACGAGGTAACAATATTTCAGGATGGAAAATCAATATAGAGAAAACAATTGTATTTCCATATATTAACAATGGACAATCTAAACTAAAAATGAAATTAAGAAAAAAATTGATTTATAATATAATTAAAAAGAAAGAATTTGGGAATTAATTTAACAAAACAAGTGCAATATTTGAATTCTGAATGCTACAATACATTATTGAAATAAAGAAGACATAAACAAATGTTAAGATATCCTATGTTCATGGAACAGATGACATCCCAAACTTCTCTGCAGATTCAAATCAAATCCTTTAAAAATTCCCAGCTGCCCTATTTTTTTTTTCAGAAATTGATGAACCAATCCTAAAATTTATGTGGAAATGCAGGGGATCTAGAATAGCAAAATCAATCTTGAAAAAGGAAACATGAATTTGGAAGACTCACGTTTCTGGATTTAAAAACATACTGCAAGCTACAGTAATCAAGACAGTGTAGTACTGGTATAAAAATAGACATATAGATCTATGGATTACAGTAGAGACTCGGAAAGTAAAACTGCACATTAGTGACCAATTGATTTTCTACGAAAGTGTTGAGAAAATTCAATACAAAAGATTTTTTCAACAAATGTTACTAGAAACAATGCATACCCACATGCCAAAGAAAGAATTTGTACTCTTTGTTTGCACTGTACAACAATTAAGCCAAATGGATTATAGATATATATGGAATAGCTAAAATTATAAAGTTATTAGACAAAAACATTCGTATAAATTTTTGTGACCTTGGATTGAGCAGTAATGTCTTAGAGACAACATTAAAAGCACAAGTGACAAGACCAGAAAAAACCCAGAATTTTTTTCAAAATTAAAAACTTTTGGCGGGGCGTGGTGTCTCACGTCTGCAATTCCAGCGCTTTGGGTGGCCAAGGCGGGCCGATCACGAGGTCAGGAAATCGAGACCATCCTGGCTAACACGGTTCTCTACTAAAAATACAAAAAAAATTGGCTGGGCGTGGTTGCAGGCGCTGTCGTCCCAGCTACTTGGGAGGCTGAGGCAGGAGAATGGCCTGAACCGGGGAGGCGGAGCTTGCAGTGAGCCGAGATTGCGCCGCTGCACTCCAGCCTGGGCGACAGAGCAAAACTCCGTCTCAAAACAAAACAAAACAAAACAAATCAAAACAAAAAACAAACCAAAAAAAAAAACAACTTTTGCACTGCAAATGACACCATAAAAGGAAAAGACAACCCACAGAATGGAATAAAGTATTTTAAAAATTTTGTATCTGATACAGAATTATATACAGAATATATACAAACATTTACACCTCGATAATATAAATTCGAATAATGTAATTTTTAAATGGACAGAAGATCTGAATAAATATATTTTTAAAGAAGATACACAAATGGCAAATAAGCACACATGAAAAGATGCTTATCATCATCCATTAGGTAAATGCAAATCAAAACCAAAAGGAGATACCAAATCACACCTATTAGGATGGCTATAATCAAAAATAAAAATAATAACATGTTGGCAAGGCTGCGGATAAATTGAAATCCTCATACATTGCTGATGGGAACATAAAATGATGCAGTCACTTTGGAAAACAGTTTGTCATCTCCTTAAAATAATAAGCAGAGTTACCACGTGACCAGGCAATTCCACTCTTAGGTGTATTCTCAAGAAGAATTATAACACATTTGATACACAGATGTTCATAGCAGCATTATTCATAATTAATTGCCTAAAGTGGGAATAACTTACATATCTATTAATTGATAAATGGATTAAAAATGTGGTATATCCAGAAAAAGGAATATTATTTAGTAATTTTTTTAAAAATGAAGTACCGATACATGATACAGTATCATGGATACTGTGGATCAACCTTGAAAATATTCGAAGTGAAAGAGGGCAGTTACAAAAGACCACATATATTATTATTCCATTTATATGACATGTCCAAAATTGGCAACTATATAGAGATAGAAACTAGACTAGTGGTTTACTATGGCTAAGAAGGAGAGGGGCGATTAATGGTTTGAGGGAGGAGGGAATAAGAAGAATGATAAATGACTGCTAATGAGTACAGAATGTCTTTTAGGGGTAATGAAAATGTTCTAAAAATAGATAGTAGTGATAGTTGCACAACTATGAATATATTAAAAATTATTGAATTGTATACTTTAAATGGGAAAAATGATTCTAAACAAATAATATTCTAAAAATATTTTCTGTTATCCAAAGTTTGAGGCTACCAAAAAAATTTAGCAAGTGTTTCTCTTTATAAGTTTTAGAATTTTTTTCTTGTCATCTTTTTCTTAATATGAATATTCTAACTTTTTAAATTAGTTTTTGTCAGTGTAAAAAAGTCTGAAAATATTCTACATGCAATTAAAACATAGTTTGTATCTTAAACACAATGGATCTTCAGAGAACAGATATTTTACAAGTGTAATTGTTTTCCTCAAAATTGTAAAGTTGAAAACTGGAAAGTATAAACTCAATACAGACAAAATACTTTCAATGGTGTTCTTTGACAAATTTTTCACTCACTGGCATATGACTATGTTCTACTTCTATTTTTGAATGAGCCAATATTATTATTTTTTTTTGCAGAATATCTTCCATTTTGGGGGATTTATTAATTTATTCATATTTACCTTTGCATCTGTTGATATTAACTCCATTCTCATTCCTAATTTTGAATACTTTTTTATTTTCTCTCTTTTTTTTGTTTAGCCCTACCGCCTGTGTACATATATATAATTTTATACATGTATTTATTTATCTATAACTGCCCTTTGAACTATACATAGAAGGAGATATATTAAAATGGTTCAAGTTCTACATGACTTTAAAATAAAAATATATTAAACTTAACTTTACTGGAGTTTAACAGCAACAAAAGAAGAAATAAGTAAAACTGTAGGAACTGCTGAACTTCAGAAAACGGTTTGTTTACTTTGAGAAATATTTGTAAAAATTCTCCTAGGCCAGATATAGAAAACTGATGGCTTTGGGACCTAACACAGCATACAGATACTTTTTTGTTGTTGCTTTTTGGCCTGCCTAGTGTAGGCCTACACAGTGTTCAAAATTTGAATTAGTTGTCAACATTTTAAAATAAGGAGTTTCTCATACAAATCTGGATCCAACGTGTACCATAATTGGAAGCTCCGGCAATGCCATCCCACAGTCCCACATGGAAGGGGCCTGCAGGAGCTAAGGAGCAGCAGGTTCTTTACATGGGGCCCGTACTCTCCCTTTCAGCCCAGCTCACAACGTCTCTCTGTTTCTCCAACACGGCCCTGGGTGTCAGTTGCTGGTTGCCATCTATCATCTTACACATTTCTGCCTTATTGATTCAATTACTTCTAGGCTTTTGATTTTGTATCCTCAACTCTTGGCTATTCATATTGCTGTATTAATTGTCAATGACATTGACCCATCTCGTTCTTAGTGTTTGTTCCTGCTGCTGTCGTCTTCTGCATCTCTTGTCATCTAAAGCCACCAAATACCTATTATTTCTCTATCCCTTCCAGTTATCTGCTCTGTACAGCATAATGTTACACCAGATAATGTTAACCATTTCTCAATGTCTTGTTAATTCACTCCCATTAGTGTCCTACAGTTAACCTAGCACACCCATGTCCACTAATTCTTCTCTTACTGAAGAGAAGTTAGGGTATCTTCCACTAGAACACCCCACACTAAATAATGGTACTCAGGTAGTCCAAACACTACTTAAACTGCATATCATCGCTATCTCTTGTCTTAGAAAAGTACTACTCTCCTTTTGTTTCATCTAAGCAATGTCTCTTTTAGGAATTATGTTCATATCTGCATTCGTATATCATGCAATTATTAACTTTATATATAAATTTCAAGGTGCATTTGAATACACGTAACAGAAAACCCGCTTCAAATTTCTTTGAAGAATAAAGAACTGTATTGGCTTATATAAAAGTACAGGGTAGGGCACATTGATTCAGTGGCCACAGTTCTATTTTTGTTGTTTTTTAGTTTCCTTAGACACATGAATGAACACAGTCATGCTGTCAGGAAGAGGACAAGGAAGACTGATAAATAGTAAGTATTCAGAGATATTCACCACAATCAAATGGTTCATCCACCACATATACACAAGTATCTTTCCTCCTATATGTAGATACCACATCCTCTTGGACAAGAATATCAGGAATCTCATGACCTGAAAGAGAAATGAGATCCTTGGTTAGCCAAGTTGGCAGTACTTAGTTCCACTGGTAGGATGGGTCTCTGTCTATTTTCTTTCATGACCACATTGAAAATGGACATGGAAGAGCGTGTCCTTTCTACAGATGGTGTGACATTTGTAGTCCAGTCCCAGTAAGTGCAAATCTGAGGGACTGGAGATGTCCTGTGTTTGAGCAATTAAAGACTGTTTTGAGCCAGGCCTGGAATATCTTTGGCAGTACAGCTCCCTTAAAAAGTTAGTAGGCTTTGATCTTTTGCATGCAAAAAATTAGCAAGTACGGTCTCCACAGTAGTTTATCTGGTCGAAGTCTGATTCTGATCATTTCATTTTCTTCGCAACAAGCTTCTGTTCACTGTCCATTCCTTTGGACCTTGATTGGCACCTTTATCTTAACCGCTGCCTCAGAGCAATTAAAAAAAAAACCCTTAGGTACAAGGACACCATAACTTTCATAATTACCCCCAGATTAAATTCTATCTGCATATTCTGAATGGCATGGCTAACTACTTCATCGGTTGGGAATGTTTAGCAGAATTTGCTTGAGAGAGGTCTGAAGAGTAGGCTCAAGTTGTATACTAATCTTGTCAACCTTCCAGGTCTCCTATTATCCTGAATTGTTAACAAAAACTTCACCTTGGGGATAAGACTTGGCATTCCTTTCCCTATCAAACTCCACATTAGTGTATTTGAAATAATTTGCTTTTCTGAGCAGAGGCAGAAAAGAATGATATTTTCTTCCATTCCTTCTCTTATTTGCAGAATGTTCAATTTAAGCTAATCCAGTATCTATACTGTAGACCTCAGTGAAGGCTGGAAGACTAATCCAACACAATCTGACATCCTGATTCTTTCCAATCACCTTTGTGTTCTACCCTCTGTGAGTATATAATCATTTCCTAAGGCAGAAGAAGTGTTGTTATAAATTACTTTTTTATAACTGCATAACAAAGACAATCAACTTCCTAGTTTAAGAGGAAGGTATCCTTTTCACTGACCTCTTTTACCTTGATTCAGCACCATACACTTGCTATCACATTTTGTACCAACTCAGAGCACAATAGCTGCAAGTAACAGAAAACCAGGTCAGGGTATCTTAAACAATAAGAAAAAAACTGAATCTCATAAACTGAAGTCAGAGCTAGGGTGGGCTTCACAAAGCTACCATGATATCCTTCCTAGACTGATGCAATTCCCTGATACCTTGTCTCTGTACATCTGAATGTGTCCCCTAGGTCACTTCTCCATATAGCAGTCACAGCGATCTGTTGAAAATTAAAATTAGATTATGTTCTTCCCTGATCAAAACACTCTACTGACTTCTCATCACAATTATAATAAAATCCTTAATCCTTCCCTTAGCCACAGACACTGTCTATTAGGACCCCTCTAGAGCTCCCCTCTAGATTTCTTGCAACACCTATGTAATAGGACCCCTCTAAAGCTCTCTAGTCCTATCTGCTGATGCTCTTCTCTCACTCACTCCACACTGGCTATAGTATCCCATTTTGACGTTTCTTCATTGTGACAAGCTTGTTCCTTTCTTAGGACCTTGACATTTGCTACTGCATAGGCCCAGAATGTTCCTACATGGAGCCTTGCAGGCACCACTTACTGTATTATCAGAGTTTTCCAGAGAAACAGAACCAATATGATGTGTGTGTATATATAGAAAAAGATTTATTGTAAGTAATTGACTCGTGATTATGGAGGCTGGCAAGTCTAAAATCTGCAATATTGGCCAGCAGCCTGGAGACCCAGGACAGCCGATGGTACAGACAAATTCTGAATGCCATCTGTTGGAGATTTCCCTTTTTGTTCTATTCAGGCTTTCAGCTGATTGGATGAGGACCACCCACATTATGGAGGCCATTCTTGTTTACTCAAAGGTCATGAATTTAAATGTCAATCTCATCCAAAAATATCTTTCATGTTGACACATAAAATTCACCATCACACTCACATACTCTTTCAGATCTGTGCTCATTCATGACCTTTCAAAAAGAAATTCCTCAAAGCCCCTATTGAAAAATTCCACTAATTTCTGTGTCTTCAATACCTTTATCATATTTTACTTCACTTCATAGCTTTTTTCAACATCTAAACTTATATTACATATTTATTTGTTGTATACCTGTTATCTACCTCCATTTCTAGAATACAGGCATTATTCTTGTTTACCACCATTTCTATAGGATACAAACAATAATTTATATAGTAGATGCTTAATAAACTTGAGTCAAACTTTTATGTTCACCTGGGAATCAGATGCAGTCCTTCTTATCCAGGAGATGGCTCAGAATAATTGAAATTACACAGAATAATTGAAATACACACAAAAAATTGAAAGATTTTTCTAAATCATATTGGCTACAGTGTATATTTGTCTACTTTCTCTCACCCCACCCTTCTCTGCTCTGAAATACTGAGAATAGGGGTCTACAAAATGCATTCCTTAGCCTTTCTTGACAGCAGACCTCTACTCACATCATTCCAAGAGAAGACACTAGTGGAGGGATGAGATTGTCTCAAGGGAGAAGCTGTTGTTCTTTTCTCTTGTTCTTCTTCTGGCAGCATTTTTGAGTGACTACATCCTTTCCACTCAACAGCAATCCACCTTCAGCTTCAATGGTCCCTCTTGCATGGTTCTAGGACAAGCTGCAGGCCTCCTTCCTCATGGTTTCAGCACTGTCTAAACTAGCTACCCTAGCAGGGAAGCACTGAGTGTTCTTCTGGGCTCTGATTACACCGTCTTGTCACTTTTGTTTTCCAAGAATTTGATGAAGTAGCCACTTTCAGCAATTACTAATCTCTGGTGTACTTTTTATTTTACTTCTCTCAGACTCGATACAATGTAACAATGCTCCTGAATTAGATCTCTAAATTACAGTCTATTGTTTTAAAACAATAAGGTGCTCTCCTTTGTTTTTGTTTTTGTCTTGTTAATTCAGTGATGTGATTCTTGGGTTAGGTAGCTTGTACAGTTTGAATATAATGATGACCTTACTACCCGTGGAAAATGGGTTACTGCTAATCCATGACATGCCATGACATCACATTTACCAAATTATCTGTTGTGGCTTTATTCAAAATTTATTTTTCTGTTTATTTATTTATTTGCTAGATATGGAGTCTTGCCCTATCACTCAGTCTAGCTGGCCTTTAAACTCCTGGCCTCTTGGCTGGTCTTAAACTTGTGGCCCACCTCTGCCTCCTGAGTAGCTGGGTCTATAGGAGTGAGACACTGCATTCAGCTTATCTGTTGTTGCTTTAGATGAAAGGCCTTCTTAAGGCAAGGCTCTGTAAAATAAAGTGTTCAATGCATTCAACTGCCGTAATAGTGATGATGACTACTAAAGACTGTGGGGAAAGATTTTTTTTCTCCAATACTGCACTAGATTGCTTATAGAAACAAAATTACAAGCCCAATGCTTTAAAATCTTAGTTCAAGGCAGGTCAGGGAACCAGGGAAATTTCACTGTGGTCTTAAAATATTTGCTCATTTATTGTAGTTTCAAGGAAGATCACAAATCCCATCCCAAATCTAAAAGTGAAAATTCCAGAATTACAATGTAAGTTGAATTTACTGCCTCATCATGTATCTTATGTGAAACTAAAAGCACATGATCTTGTGTACATTTTAGAGCATTAATTGGGAAAGAATGGAACTCTGGGGTTTGAAATAGGGATATTTGGGTAGATGTAGGTGAATCCAATGACCCTGAACCCTCAAATCTCATTGAACCTTCTATTGCTAGCAGAAAT
Source organism: Pongo abelii (assembly GCF_028885655.2). Lineage (NCBI taxonomy): Eukaryota > Metazoa > Chordata > Mammalia > Primates > Hominidae > Pongo > Pongo abelii. The sequence continues at coordinate 52,713,287 of NC_071997.2, read as the reverse complement.
AGTCTCCCATATTCAAGGATATTAGTCTTTTTTTTTTTAGTTCAAGGCCCTGCAATTACCTCTCCTAAGGAAGTTACTTTCAAGTGGATGCCTGTTCATAAGACCTATCCCCACCATGCTTCATTGCCTTCAAAACTACAGTTTGAGTCTGATTTTAGCAAACACCTGGGGGACAAGTATACAATCTTACCCAGGGAAATGTGACTTAAATACAAAAAGTTATTGTAAGAGTGTTATTAGTTTTACTCATTTTAGCTAAAATTTGGAGACTATGTGTGGGAAAGATTCTAAAGATTTTGGAAGAAAGAAAGATTTACAGAGATTCTGTTTGCCATGTGCTATCTTGAGTAGCTAGGAATGGCTCAACTGTGGATACAACATCAGACTTTAATGCAGTTTATATTTAATAATGTTGAGAGTGTACAACTTCTTGGCATAAAAGTGAAGAAAAATTCTAAAGCTTTGGGAGACGAAAATAACAGACTGCATTTGTTATTTGCGACTTGGTCATTCCCTGTCACACATAACACTCCCTTCATTCAGATATTGAGAAATGCATTAGTGAGAGAAGTACTAGAATCCTCAAAACTGTGATTGAGGGGATGAATGTGAATACAGGTGGAAGAAGATGGCTTATGAACTGATAATCGTTGAAGCTGAGTGCTGGGGTAATAGTGGAATAATTAAGCTATTTCTGTTCTTTTATATAATTTTATAATTATCCATAAGAAAATTAAAGGAGATGAGTTTTGTGGTGGCTGTCTTTTGTTGGCTGGGGATGATATTGGAAAAACCAACTTTGAAACAGGCTCCTTAGTTTTAGTGGAAATCATGAAATTCCTAAATAACAGAAGCTTAATGAAAATGCTTAACTACTACAGAAAATATGTACCTGATGACCTGGTCTGTTGATGTCTTCTAGATTGCAGTTTCCTAGACTCTTTAGGGCTTGATCAATGGGCTCATGTGTAAAGCGGCCACAGTAGCAGGTATAGAGATTCTGCAAGGGCTCAACAATACAGACCTTCTCTTACCAAAGCGATTTGACTACCATCCTTACTGTGTGCGGGCACAGGTTTAACAGCAGAGGTCCGGCTCATATCCCAGTATGGCACTATTCCTTGGGGAGAACAGGCAACCACCTGGTATCAGAGTGATTGTTCTGCCATTTATTTTGGATATTTCATCTGTTTTTTCTGCTTCCAATGCCTCTTCTAGCACCAACATCTTTTTTTTATTATGAAAATAAGCCCTCACAAAGAACAGGGCTCACAGTTGCGGGCACAAGGGAAAATAGTTGTTAATTTCTCTTCTTATTTACTGTATTAGGGTAAACCAATGTCATACATGATGTCTAATAAGAACTGATACTACATGGTGTATGGAAACACTTGAAATGTAGATTATTGTCCCTCAGCTGGTGACAGAAGCCACCATCAGAAGGACTTTGGCATGTCATATTCACCATCAAGATATTCTGTACTATATTGCTTCTGACCAAATAACTTTTTACAAAGCAAAAGAAGTGCAGCAATGGTGTCATACAATTCACTGATCTTACTGCATACTTATTGGCTTAGAAGCACCTGCCTTAACAGAAACATAAAATGCCCTACTGACATATTAGATACTGTGCCAGCCGAGAGACAATAATTTACAAATGTAGGGTGTTTCCGTACACCATGTAGTATCAGCTTTTACTAGACATCATATGACATTGTTTTACCCTGATACATTAAACAGAAAGAGAAGTGAACAGCTATTTTCCCCCAATGCCCACAATTGTGGGCTGTGTTTGTTGTGAGGGCTTATTTTCATAATAAAAAATGTTTCAAATGTTGGATATAATTCTTTCATTGAAATGGAAGTTGATCTGCTGCTTGGCCATTTTGGGGACCTTATTTTACTGAACCAACAGAAAAATAAGGAATTACCATGATTTTTCGGTGACTGATCCTGATTACCAAGAAGTTGAGTTGCTGCTCTATAGTGGAGACAGAGAGAATTATACCTGGAATGAAGGAGGTTTCCTGAAGTGCTCTAATGTTCAATGGGAAGAATTGTTAGAAGCTTAGACAACCCATAGAGCCTACTCCACTAAGGACTCAGACCTTCAGCAATGAAGATTTGGCTCATTCCCATCAAGTAAGGACAATATTAACTGAGATTGTGGCTGGGGGAAAAGTATCACGGAATGGGTGGTAGATAAAGAAAGTTATTCTAATGTGAGTACTAAAGCATACCACTATATATGTGAATATGTGAACTATTTTTTTTTCCTTTATCTCTTTTAATATAAGGAATAAAGATAGTGGTTAAATTTACAATTTAATCTTTTTTGTTTGTTTTGTTTTGACGGAATCTTGCTCTGTCACCCAGGCTGGAGTGCAGTGGTGTGATCTCAGCTCACTGCAACCTCCGCCCCCTGGGTTCAAGCAATTCTTCTGCCTCAGCTTCCCAAGTAGCTAGGACTACAGGCGCATGCTACCACACATGGTTAATTTTTGTATTTTTAGGAGAGACAGGCTTTCACCATATTGACCAGGCTGGTCTCACACTCCTGATCTCAGGTGATCTGCCTGCCTTGGCCTCCCAAAGTGCTGGGATTACATGCGTGAGCCACCGCACTCGACCTACAATTTAATCTTTGATGACGGAGTATCTGGATGGACTTGTGACTTTGGATGAAAACTCATAGGTGGCATATAAGTCACAAGATTTTGCGTATTCCACTTTTGGGGAGAATGTGAGGTTATCTTTCATTATGTAACGAGTAGATGCATCTTGATAAGGAGAAACATCACGTCATTGTCTTTTTAGTTGTATTAAAATTTAAGTACAGTTGAAAGGGTGTATATGGAGGCTGAGTTGCCAAAGACTTGAAAGTGTTGATTATTTGACGGCTTTGCCTCTTTTCCCACCATTCTTTAATTTTGTTCATAATTCTATGATTGGGGAATCTGGATATTAAATTTTCTAGGCTCTGTTTCCAGCTGGTTTCTTAAGTTATATCCATAGGAGACACTGGGAGAAGACAGGAAGGCAGGAAGAGAGGAGATGCTATTGTAGTGTGACATCTTTCTTTCTCTTTCTGGTAGCACCTCTGGATTTAGATGCACTCCTGCAAGGACCATGGTTTCTGCAATAGTATCCCCTCTCCATTGTTTCAGCTCTGTCTCAGATGGGCCCTCCTTGATGGCACTCCCAGCAGCACAGCCTTAGCACTGGTAAGACATCTCTTCTCTTATGGTTCATACCCTAGCAGCAGTAGATGTTTCCTAAAGTTGCTAATCGTTGGTTTTCTTCATTTTTTCTCCTTCACTCTCCCAACTTTTCTAACACCTGCATAATCAATTTCTTATGTTAAATTCTACGTGTTTGAACTGTCTACAGTTGTTTACCTTTTTCTACCTGGGCTCGGACTGATACAATCATAAAACGACTGATTTATTTCCTTGCTCTACACTCAAATGCAATTAAGATTGAAAGAAAAGTGGACATTTCTTCTATTAGCTCTCTTTAGAAGTTAGTTATTTTTCAGAATCCATTAAAAACTTCTCTTTTTGTTCCATGCTGCCAAACTCCATAATATGTCAATTTCTATATCAAAATCTGTGACCATAGAATGAAATATGGCAATGAGCTAAGGCCTGAATTTCTCAACCAATGCCTGTGGAAGTCCACTTAGACAAGGTCGGCTCCTGGAGCCAGAGGTGAGATTAACCTCAGGCTAAAGCATGTGGGCTGCATTGTGGAAAGGTGTACAGTTGTTAGAGTGGGAACAGATGGGAATAGACATTGGATAATCCATAAATAGTGTGCTCTGTGTGCTCTCATTACATTACATTGCATTTATCTTGAGTTGTCAGTTTGTCTCATTAAAGTATGAGATTGTTAATGGTACAAACTGTGTCTTTTATCCAAATAGTCAACATTGAGAATTGTGGCTGTCACCCAACACGCAAGTGTCAAAATTGTCTTGAATGGAGGAATGAATCAATGTGCCAGAGCTTTTGAATAAGGTTGAGTTTAACAAGATTGGGTTTGAGCCTTTAGTAAGAATGTCATAATAATACACAATGTAAACAGGCACTGGAACAATAGTGTTTGTAGAATTGGAGGTCTATTAGTTCAGTGGCATTTATATTTTTTAATCAGCCAAACACTTTTTCAAATGAAATACTACAGGAAAATAATGTGTGTGTGCATGTGTGCATTTGTATGTAAATAAGGACATTTCTATGTCTTTGAAATTACCTCTGTAGAGGTAGGTGGTTTAAAACTTTGTTTGATGGAACATATATTTTTTTCTAACTCCCTAAAGCTCTTTTGCAAAGTATATTGGTGCATGTGTTACAAGTTAAAAAAAAAAAAAAGGAATTTCTTCAACCAAGTCCAAGCTGAGTTAAGTTGACTTATACAAAGGAATTGTTTCTCTTCCATCAGCAGGGAGGTATCAGTGTGCTGGGAAGAGCAGTATGGACCAAGGAGTCAGACTGCATAGGCTATAAACCCACCTGTACCACCTGCCAACTCTATGACATGGTACAAGAATTATACTCAGAACCTTAAAATTAGAGGTACTTTTCACATCAACATCTTTAAGATGAGGAATTTGAAACAGTGTTTTCATCTTAAAAATGTGGTTGATATTGGTAATCTTTGGAAAACTTAATGTGTAGAAACCTCTTAATATCACCAGTAACTATTCTGTAAGTAATATCTATCATTATTATACATCATCAAATCATATTTGGTAATTCAAAGTGGTAGAGGAAATACCTCTGTATTCTGGAAATCAGGAGATTCTGTCCCAAATCGTTTTCACTATGGTATTCAGGACTGTTTGTGAAATATTTTGATTGCCAGGCACATGGTGGTTTCGTACTTCAAATCATCTTGTGGTCACAGGAGTTATGTGACTAGTTTTGTCCTAATATACAAGCCACTCCAGGGCCAGACCAATTAATTTCTTTCTTTCCCTGTATAATAGTCATGAATTAGATTCCAGATAGCGGCTATTCAGTTAGCTTGGGTTTCAGAAAGGGAATCTTGTATAAACAGAGCTATCATATAACCCTCTGAAATCTGGGTGTTATTTCTTACCTCAGCATAACCTACTCCATATGGTTAATTCAGCAATTGACTAGTTTCGTGATTATGGGAAAGAAAAACACATTGAGTCTCAGTTTTGCCATCTGAAAAACAAGGAGGCTGGATAGGAAGAAACTGTCACGAAAGTCTCTTTGAGTTCTAAAATTATATATTCACTGATAAGAATAAAAGTGGCAGTGAGGATACTGTGGTTTGAATGTGTCCCTTAATGTTCGTGTGTTGCAAACTTAATCCACAATGCAACAGTGTTGAGAATTGGGAACTTTTAGAGGTGTTTAGGTCATGAATGGATTAATGCCATTACTGAGGGTGTGGTGAGTGGACTCATTATCAAGGAGTGGGTTCCTGATAAAAGGAGAATTCATCCCCCTTCCTCTCTTGTTCTCTCAGTTGCTGTCTCTTGCCCTTCTACCATAAGATAATGCAGCAAGAAGGCTCTCACCATCTGTGACCCTTCAATCTTGGACTTCCCATCTTACAGAACCATGAGCCAAATAAATTTCTTTTCTTTATAAATAACCTAGTCTCAGACAGTTTGTTATAGAAGCAGAAAACAGACTAAGAAGAGGATCAGACATTTTTTAAATCAAGGAAGAACAGAAATAAGCTCATTAATAAGCTGTGAGTCAAAGAACAGCAGGGTTAGGTGAAAACTAAGGTCAACTGTTTCCCAAAGCATGTTCCTTCGAATCTAGCCACGAGAGATATTTTGTGAGACAGGCTTCCTTGTTCATATAAGTGTGGGAAATGCTACACATATTTCTCTTAAATGAACTTCATGCACATTATTGTTTTCTATGTATTCACTAAAGAAAAACCTTTAAATGCTTTTCACCCAGCACATGCCAATACAATTTATTGTGGAAATCACTCTTCAGTAACTTCACAGTGATGAATGGACTGAGCAGCTGTAATTTTTGTTTACTTTCCCATGTCCTTCCTCAATATCTTTTCAGGAATTTCTCCTCTTCCTGCATGAGGTCACAGGAGTGAACATATGAACCAGAGTGTGCTATTCCTCTGGTCACAGTAATCTGTGACACAAATATGAACACAAGGCTCCAGCAAGTATAATCATATCCCTTGCCATGATTAATATTTTTGATGACCCCCCTGGACTAGCTCAGCCTCATATATACACACCTTAGACTTCTCAGGTATGTGAGCCAAAATTCCCTTTTGCTCAAAACTTAAATTGGACTTCAGTCATTTGCTTTTGAAAGAATTAAGACTGCAACTATTCTTCCACAGAGCAGATATAGGAAAAACATGCTCCAGGGTGACAATTGAGAGTAAAATGACACAATTTCAAAATGTATTAAACGGACAGCAGCCTCGGCTTTCTCCTAAAGGGAAAGTGAATCTATTAGGGAACCTGAAGATGAGAGAGATACAATTACTATGAGAAGACATATTAAAGCTTATTCTTTCTTTTTAAAGAAAAAGATTAATTGGAAATAAAAGATGATAGAAACAGATTCAAATTGGTCAAAAGACACTGAGGAATAATATTATTTTACTGTTTGATTAATTGACTCATTGATATTAGAAGTATTAATTAAAGCAAGTATACAGCTCTATTTATGGACAACAGTGTGCTAAAACATGTCAAGTATTATTTCATAAAATTCTCACAAGAAAGTCATAAAGATAGATAAAAATTGCCTCCATTTTGCCGACTGGCAAACTGAGTGTCATAGACATTAAAAAACATGTCCAATGTCACAAACTAGAATATGGTACATTCTACCTATACAAGGTTACAGTTGAAATGTTTCAACAAGCAAAAGAAAAAACAATTACATACATGGATCCTAAAACACTCATTCTGTTTACTTGAAAACATATACATATATTCACCATTGCAGTATATATATATAAACAATTACCTAGGGATACAAATGATAAATATGTTTAAAAAAATGAAAATTAGAGTTAGAAACTACTGGTACAAAGCAAAAAACTTAAAACAAGTTATTTTAATTTTTTAATAGTAAAAGGAATACATAAAACGACAAAAGTGAAAGTTTCATTGGTTGTTTCTCAGACAAGAGAAGAAACCTGCAGCTAGATTTGTAGGAAAAAGCTGGACCATATGAGGAGAAATCCAGAGGTTCAATTGATATATAATAAATATAGTGACAGGGTCTGAAATATTGAGGAGGTCCTTAAAAGATGAAATTGCTATAGCAGATTTATTCATAATTGCCAAAACTTGGAAGCAATCTAGATGACCTTCTGTAGGTGAGTGGATAAATTGCGGTATATAGAGACAACTGAATATTATTCAGTGCTAAAACAGAGCTGTCCAGACATGAAAATACATGGTGGAATCTTACATGCGTATTACTAAGTGAAAGAAGCCAATCTGAAAAGGCTACATATGGTATGACTCCAACTATATGACATTCTGGAGAAGGCAAAACTTGGAGACAGGAAAAATACCAATGGTTTCCAGGGGTTAGGAGCAAGAAAGAGAAGAATAGACAGAACACGGAGTATTTTTAGTTAGTAAAACTACTATGATACCATAGTGGTGGATACATGTCTTTATACTTCTTTCAAAACCCCCAAAATGTACAAAACCAAGAGTGAACTCTGATGTAAACTATGGACTTTGGTGATGATGATGTGTCAATATAGGTTCATCAATTGTAACAAACATGCTACTGTGGTCCAGGGGTTGATCACAGGGAGCCATGCCCTTGTGGGGGCCGGAGGTATATGAAAACTCTTTGTACTTCTCACTCAATTTTCCTGTGAACCTAAAACTGCTCTAAAAAATAGTCTATTAAAACAATGAAATTGCTCAGGAGGGCTTGATAGCGAAATTTCTGGAGCTGACAGACTGAATTAGGGTCCTAGTGTGTAGAGACCTGACATTTAAATGAATAAGCACTATAGATAATTTTACTTAAGATGCCAGTATTGGCTTGGAATATCCTAAAAATCTAGATGTCATTTGATTGCACATTAAATTGTATTATAATTACATATAGGATTTTCTGCATTTGAACACAATGCCATACCTTTAACAATGCTCTTTTTGTTTGTTATTTATGTTGGCATAAATTTTTAATATGAGTGAGGGAAAGAAGAAAATTGCTTGTTTTTCTGAGGGCTGTATATGTTTATGTCATTGAAATGAAGGACAACACTTAAATCAAGAAAATCAAAAACAATCAGATTCACACGCAGACTCAAAACAAAAGAAATAAGTGTTTTTAAAAATCCCCTTAGTTTAGAATGGGGACAAACAACATGATAGCATTTTAGCATCCAATAATAGCCATTATTTATACAAGCATATTTAGACTATTATCAGAGGGAAATAAATATGGCTGTAGTAACATTCAATTTGGATTTTCCATAGGGTAGACAGGGTTGAGGGTTCCGCTTTATTCAAAACATAAAAGAGTTAGTAAATTTCTTGGCAGCAGGGAACAAAAATCTCAGCTGCCATTTGCCTGCTGGTGACTGAAATGCATTGCCTGAGTAATTTCTTATCACTGTCTGATTGACAGACCACAGTCTGATGTATTTTGAAGAACTGAGGGAGACCAAGGGTGTGAGAAATCAAAGATAGCTTTTATGCTGGTTTTTTATTAACTCTAATTTAAAGCAATTGCATGGACTAAAAGCTTACAAATATTTTAGAAATTACTTTTAAATGTCTCTCAATAATATTCTACAGTTTTGAAAGTCACTACAAAACAACAAACAAGGCAAATCTCATTTTGACTAGACAGCCCTTGGTTTACATTACTTTTTCTTTTTTGGTCTACATTATTTAATTGCAATTAAAACAAAAATTATAAATGTAAGCCTAATTACAACAATACAAAAAAAATACATGAATCCTTGGAACTTAAAAGAGATAAATTTGTCTGGTCACTCTTTGGCCTGTAGTTTTTAGTTTATTCCCTCAGGCCTGACCAGAGTATGAAAAAAATCACAATAATCATTTTTTTAAAAAGTCAATTCTTACGTCATTTGACTAGGACAACTTTACTCTTTCCAGATTCTTGGACCATTCAAATTCATAGGTGTCTTCTGCCTCCGCAATGATACTGTATGCAGTATCTCTTTTTATTTAAGCACCTCGCTGGTGCTTACCACATCTTACCACATCAGGGACTTGTGATGCCTCTCTAAATCTTATTCATGCTTCAAAATTCAGCTGAAGGCCTACCTCCTTCCTACCTACTCCAGTCCATAGTATGCACTTTTCATTCTCCACTCTTTATACCTTTTGGCACAAATCATTTGGCGCTCGGCACTTCATGAAGCACATCGTGTGCCTTTAGCGTGTTTCGCCTGTTTCTATAGGTAGTCTAAGAAAAACGCTTGGTGGTAAGAGCATGCGGTGTCACTGTCCGTGGTCCTGAAACATGGTTGCGTGCTAAGATTCTTCTTAAGTCAATATCCGGTGACTCCTGTTCACTTTTTCCCGGGAATTTTTAAATTGGTAAAGTGGTGGGGACAAGAAAAAAGAAAGCCAAAAAGACATTGGGAGAGAAAGATAGAGGCATGGACAGAGGTATCCCTCTCCAGTCATTCCCTAGAGAGAATTAAAAATAGTAGGATTTTATGTAATTTTCAAACAATTGCAGACGCGAACTTGGAAACAAAAGGGGGGATGGAAAAATATCAATGGCATAGCCATTGATGAAGGAGAATTTTAAAAATGCATGCACTAAGTGACATAAAGCCATCCAAGTGTCGGCATGAACACACGCACTGATGCTAGTGGGCTAGGATACCAAACAGGTAGCATGTTGTGAATGTAGCGTTGGTTGTGTCATACTAAACTTCCATAGATTTTCTTTTTGTTTCTCTCTGATTTAAAACAAAACAAAATTGTCATTTGGCACTGTGGCACAACAAAGATGACTGTAACTTATGTTTCTCATTTGATGTAGCTGTGTACCTTTTTCACTGTTAGCACCTCTGTAACAGTTACATTCCAGCAACATCAAGTCCCAGCTGCCGATGGCTGGCGTCGCAAACACTCCCTGCCCTAGCTATGTAAGTTCCCCAACTACAGTATAACCTCTCAGAGGACGAACATTTTTGGATATCTCAAAATGCCTAAGTACAGTGTCTGGTACAAACTAGGGGCTCAGTAATATCCACTGAATCAAGAAAAGAATCACAATGCCTTCCACGGAGAAAATATTCAACAAAGGCTTGTTAAATGAGCAAATATTCCAGTTGTTTTAACAATTCCATCCTCTTCTAGGTTCTTTTAAAGTCCAAATCTCCCTCCCTCTCAGCCCTCGGGACTCCACATCCCAACAAACCTCCCTTCCGCAGCAGTCACTACCTTTGCAGCACTCTGGCCCTGCCTTCCTCCTGCCACGTGTCGGACCCCTGCTGGGCTGGCCCTCCTTTCCTACTCTGCGACACCCTTATCCCCCCCGCCCGTATTCTGCCCGCTCCCGCACCCGGTCCCTCTCCCCGGGCCTCGCGACTCCGGCGATTCGGCTCCGGGTCCCCGCCCGCGGGGTAACGCGGTTGTCATGGACACGGCACCTGCGCCCTACGGCGGTGCCCCTTCGCCGCCGTCCCCTCCCCCCACCTGCGGCGCCGAGCCGGCCGCGCCTCCAGAGCTCCGCCCTACCCCGCCCCGCCCTTTCGGGCGCTCCCCAGGCCGCGCGCGCCCGCGGCCCCCCACCCACCCACTCCTCGATGCCCGGTGCCTTTCCAGGCGCCGCGGAGCCACGGGGACCGTGGGGGCGCGCGAGCGAGCAAGCGGCCGCACATGCGCACTGGCTGCCTCCCCTAGCGGCGATCCCGGCCGCTGCCGCTCGCGCTTGGGCAGGACGCGGGGCGGGCGGGGGGAGGGGGGAGCGGCTTCGCTTCCAGCCCCGAGTGAGGCGGAGACCCGGGCAGGCGGGCAGAGCAGGCGGCACCGCACCTCGGCCAGAGGCGGCTGCAGCAGCTGCTGCCCTTGTCCCTGCCGCCGCCTCTCCAGTCCCTTCTGTGATTACCACTCCAGCTGCTGGGAACGGGCGAGAAAGAGGAGGAGGCGAGAAACTCCCACCGACCCACAGAGGTGAGTCCCGGGCAGAGCATCCTCCATCCTTGCCTGCCTCCCTCCCTCCCCACCTCCCTCCCATCCTCTCCATCCTCCCCCCTCCCCGCTCCCCAACCCTCCCTCCCTCATCCTTCCCAACATCCCTCTCTCCTCTCCCCTCCTTTCTCCCTTCCAGCCTTTCTTTCATCCCTTTCTTCCTCTCTCCCAGCCCCACTTCCTTCCCACCCTTTCTTTCTTCCCCGTCTTCCTTGCAGCCACTCGCCCTAGAGCACAGCTCTGCATCCCTTTCCTCTTGTCTCCATCTCTTTTTCCCCCTTTCTTACCTCTTCCCCGGTGGGAGGGTGGGAGCATCCCTTGCCTGCTACAACTGTCCGGATTCAGGGGTTCCAGAAAATTGGGTGTATATACTGAGAGACACACTCTTAAACAGCGGGTGCCCTGCAGGTTCCTAAATTTTTAGGATGAAGGGTCAAGTTGGGTAGAGTACTGGGAACTGGAGGGAGAAGAGGATCGAAGAAGAATCTGTGGATTTGTGCTATATTAGGGTGGGGGTGGGGAGGGTTGTCACTTGGACATGTTGCCAACAGCCCCCATACCCCTCTTCAGCAGTTTCTTTTTTTCTTCTGGGAATTACATATTCCCAGTGTGTGTCTCACCAATTTAAAATCCAGCTTTCTCTGCTTTGATTGTCTCCGTGAGAAACCACAACGAAAGAGGAGAAGAGAGGAAAGGAACAAGAGAGAAAAAGGGGAGGGGAGAGGAAGGGAGGTGGCAGTGGAAGCTTGTGTTCTTTTCCCTTAGGCCTCTTTGGTTTGACATTTTCAAACCACCCGCCTCATATTTGGCTTAGAATTGAACCCGTGTGTCCTTGGTCCTGTCACTACCTACTTCAAAGGCAGAAACTCTCTAAACTTTAATGCCTGTGCACCACAGCATTATTTATGGAATGTTTTGCTCAGCATACAAAATACCAAGATAGGAAGGTTTGGGAAAATAGGGAGCAGAAGGGTGGAAGAGATGTACTTTTGTTTATCATGGGTTAACTTCTCAAGTAGGATAATGGTTAGACAGTTTTGGAGAAATGAGGTTATACTCCACAGGCTTGTAAATATACCATCTAAATGGCATTAGCTGCATTATAGCCTTTAACAGACACCCTTACCCATTTTCACCCACCTCATAGGAACCCTGAAGATGTTTGAAGAGAAACATACTGTGTGATTCTGTTTGTGGCTTACACCAGTGGAAAAGTTGAATTAGCTTCGGAACCATTGTTAATAATTTAAAATTGCTGTTGGTTTTACATCACTTATTTTCACAGAATGTTATAATTTACCTTGCTCTCTTTAGCTTGCATTCTAACCCCTTATATTATACATGTTATTGGCAGTTTGACAATTCTTTCTGTTAGCATTACTGCTGTAAAGTTTATTTATACATGGCGGGACAGCCATGCCTCAGAATGTTTAGTATATTTATCATCTCAGAAGGGTCCAACAGTGTAAGTATAAGGATATTTTGAAGCCTGTATTTTGTTCTATTTATATTCTCCTAAAACAACAGACCAAAAAACCTTAATATCTTTAGAATAGCTGTGTTTTGTGTTTTGTGTTTAAGGAGTATGTGTGAGGGACCAAAATTAATGGTGGATTCATTGAAGTTGCCAGTAAGACACTATGCTGTGGAACACATTATTGATTTTTTTCTTTTCATTTAAATTATTATATGACAGTAGTGCAATATGCAGTTTTGCATTTTATGGGAGTGTAAAGCAGGAGTTGAGATGACGAGAATTGCCTTCCTAAGTGATTGAGTGCTGATTTGATGAAGAGCTGATAGTTAATCACCTGAGTCAGTGCTGGGGAAGTGTGTAATATTAGGAGTGATGGAGTCCTTCAACTCCCCATGGTAGGAATGCAATTCCGTTAATGGCTTGGCTGACTCTTCAGCCATGTAGCTAAAGCTTGGTTGAATTACCAGTGTTACCAACATCCTGATGCAGATTGCAGTCAACCCTGTGTGTATTGGAATGCTTGCATTACTTAATAGTGAACTTGTAGATAGGAGTGTTTTCCTTGTTGGTGTTCCTTTCCCTAGAATACCATGAAACAAGTGAAAGACTGTCATGTTAATTATATATGAGCATAATAAGTTAGTTTTGTCCAAATTTCTTTCAAAAGACTTTTCCCCTGCCAGTATCTCTGCTATTCTTTGTGGGGCTTCAGAGTTGTGAATGTGGGGAGGTGGCAGCCCCTCTGTCGGCTTTGCTCTTTCTTTGTTGCAGTTTTTCTGCAGAGTGGTGTGGGTGTATGCCCCAGTTTTTGATACTGTGCTTAGTATAGAAACACAGGTACTTTTCATTTGCCTCCTTTGTAAACATTAGTCCACTGAATGGAAACAAAACATACCAAGTTATTAAAGAACTAGAAAACAAAATAACATTTTGTTTACAGCAAAATTTTAAGAGAGATGAGTACAATTAATAAAATGTGCATTTTAGAAGAGCAACTAGTGTCTTTGAAAAGCAGCTTGCCTCCTTGACTGTAATCCAGTTTGCAGATAAAGACTGACTTCCTCTGAAGAATTTCATTTCTAGAGGCTTCTGTCTTTAGTTGACTGGACCTTTAAAAATACATGATACAATAAAGAGCCAATAGAAGATCTTATGGACCCCTGTAAAATTTATTCTGGATATATTCTCTGTTTCTCCCTCCCTCAGAGCTCTTAACACCTGCCTAACCCTAGGCTGAGTGGTGTGAGGTATTCCAAGGAAGTAGAAAGAAGTAAAAGACACTCTCTTTGACCTCAGCTTACAGTCTAGTTGAGGAGAACAGGCATTTGCATGAGGTCCTATTTCACAGTGGCAAATAATAAGATCTTTGGAGAGAGCTTTAGATGTGAGTACAAGCTCTAGTTCTTAGGAGTATCGTGTCCTTGTGTACAATTTAAATCTATTTTTTTCATCTATAAAATGAAAATTGTAAGGGACTCTGATTCATGGGCTTGCTTTAAAGGTTAAATGTGTTTAGCTCAGTACTTGGTACAAACAAAACATATATTAAGTAAACATTATTATAATTAGGAGAAATCATTTAAACACATTCCAAGACCATATATGATTATGTACTAGAAAGACAGAAGCGCAAGTAAGTACTAGAGGAATTGTGAAGAAGACGAGTGTCTGTGTAGCTGGGAAAATATTATATTTGGTAGTAGCACTGGAGCTTGGACAGAGACTCCTGGGAATGATTTCATGCAGGGTGGGCTGGAACAAAAGCAGAGAGGGAGGAAAAGGCATGGTGTGTTTGAAGAACATTAGGGAGACTATTTACTGGAAGATTTGGCATACAGGTGAGTGTATTGAAAGGTAGAGTACATACAGTCAGAGTAATTATACTATCACTGGGTTAAGACAACTTCTAGTGTGGGATCCATTTCATTACACAGAAGGTTCAGCTACCCATGGCTGGAGTAGTTTCAGCTGGAGGTAGTCTCGGTTCTTTATCTCACCTAAAGCCCCATCCCAAGGCATGGAATCCACGATCGGTGTCACAGTGAGGACCCAAAATATTCTTAGGTCTTTTCTTTTAACTTCAAGGCAGAGGGAAAACTTGACCTTTGCTGAACAATAAAGATTTAATATTGTGGTTACTATAACTCTCCCTTGTTTTTCCTTATCCCGTGAATATTCCAGGACTATATCTCGTAGTATAATAACTGAAATTATTTTATTTTGACCTATATGAAGCCAGTACTTGTTAGGGTAATTGTGTTTCCAGGGGCTTATTTACTTTTCCTAATTACAAAAGCCCCTTTTCAGTAGTGTCCAAGATTATTAATAAATTCTAAATGGATGATGCTCTTTCAGTTTTGTGGCTGTAAGACTAATGTGTTATGAGGATAGAGAGTCTAGGAGGGAACTTGCATGGAGCAGGTTAAGTATACGCTCTGTGTGGAGAGACAGATGCTCACTGGCTACATCTGTTGGCATAGCTTTGTTTTTAGTTGAGGTTCATAAACTATTTTGAAAAATTTATCCATAAAATCTTTATCCAACAGCATAAGTGATATGAATTGAATTCTTTTATTCAAAAATGGATTTCCAGAAAATTTTACCCACAAGTTTGAAGTATCAGTATTTATTATGCTCATGTTTAACCCATTTCAATAGACACAATTCCATTGTTTTCTCCCAAATAGTAAAATGTTTCTCATATATTTCTGTTTTGTAGTTCAAATAATATACAAAATTGTCCTCCTGAATATTATCTTAAGATATATTAGTCATAAACACAAACATATTTCTAAAAGCTAATGTAAATATACTTCTAAAAACTAACAGACCATAGACTGTAGTAGTTTTATTTTTTATATTGAGATCTTTCTTAATTGATGTTTCAAAAATTCAGCAAATCTAAATCATACATTTTCAGATGTATTACTACTAGTCAGCTTTATATTATACGACCAGAGATTTTTGACAAATTTTACTTTTGACATTTTTATTTTCCTTATAAGTGAATTTTTACCTCAGAGCTGAATTCTACTCACCCATAAATTTGCATTATATACCTCTTTGAAATTATTACTCGTAACACATTATACAAAACATAATGATAGTCTAACTTTAGACACCTTAATTTTCTAGGGCTTTACTATTGAACACTATTTTATTTTTCCTTTTATTAATAGGCCTTATCTGTGTACACAACTATTAGACTATTACATTTCAGGTATTAGGAAAACTTGCATTAACAGGAGTGAAAAAGCAGGTATGTTCCCCCTACGTGAGGGTGGTGACCGAACAGGGAGGTGGAGTAAGGATGCGACAGAATGAATTAATTGTGCTTTCTCTTTTGAGCTGAAGGATGTGTAACTACTTGTTCAATTAGGGGTTTTCTATATTTTTGCTGCGATGTCTACTATAATCTATGTTTTAGTTGTTTTAAAGTAAGTTTTGTATGTAAATTTCAATGAATAGTTTTTAAAACTGGAGCATGGATAAAAAAACGAACATAAATCATATGTTGATTTTTCAATATGTTGCTACTTGTAGACATCTGGCTATTTTGTTTGCTAGGCAGTTTTGGGGGAAGCCAGGTAATACGTTTATGGGATGTGTTGAGATGGAGATACATTAAATAAGATCCTAACTTGCTACAGTGTTTCTACATTAAATGAGTGGACATGCCAGAGGGCTAGAGATAAAAAAAGTCCTTGAGTTGTATATGGTCTCAAGGGCCACAGAGCCATAATAGAAAATTAATAGAAAGCTTCTGAGATGTTCATATTCTGTAAGTTGAGTTTATGTTGTTCATTATGTATCTGCAGTAAATCCAATATCTTTTTTATGGCCCCTTGATGTTTTGGAACTAAAGCCATGGACTTTTGGTGGAGCTATGTCAGTTGTTCTTCCACATCCCCACCCAGAAACCACAAGGACTTCAGAAGTCACCAGAGGATCTGATGTTCCCGTGTTTTATTTGTAAGCATTTGGTGAAAATTCAGTCTTCCAAGTTTATCTTAAATTCACAGGGCCTGAAGCAGTTGTTAAATATCATCAATCTGTCTTTCAGTGAGGAAGTAGCAATGTCCCTTAACTACTTTATAGAGAGCTAATTGTACTCAGTTGTTTCCAGGAAAGGGTATCCTACAATCCTTTAGAGTTTACCACTTCATTCTGTTTCTTCAGGCATTGATAACTGCCAGAGTAATTTCACAAAATATGGTTTTTTTTTTCTAATGTTTGGAAGTGGCATAAAGAAGTGTATACAAGACTCAAATTTCCTGGGGAAGCCCGGGCGCAGTGGCTCATGCCTGTAATGCCAGCACTTTGGGAGGCTGAGGCTGGCATATCACCTGAGGCCAGGAGTTTGAGACCAGCCCGGCCAACATGATGAAACCCTGTCTCTACTAAAAATACAAAAATTGGCCGGGCGTGGTGACAGGTGACTGTAATCCCAGTTACTTGGGAGGCTGAGGCAGGAGAATCGCTTGAACCCAGGAGGCGGAGGCTGCAGTAAGCCGAGATGGTGCCACTGCACTTCAGCCTGGGCGACAGAACAAGACTCCGTCTCAAAAAAAAAAAAAAAAAAAAAAAAAAAAAGAGTCCTGGGGAAAAATAAATCTGTGTCTAAATTCATCTCTCTACTGCACTTACGCCTTTCATGTATTTTTTTAATTATATTACCTAGCATGAATTCATTCAACAGGTATTTTTTGAAAATACCTGCTCTGTGCTCAATGCTCTCATTGAGCTAGAGATTATAATTTTATAAGCACACTGAACCAAGGCAACTGGATTCCCCTCCAGGTTTTCGACCAGCTAATTAATTTGTTATGTGATTAAATAAGCCTCAAACTCTCCAACACTTATTTATTTTATCTGCCTTTTGAGTGACTCAGACTTATATCTAGCTATAAAATTCTATAATTCTACATGTGATTTTTTCTTAAAATTTCAAGGCAAATGATTTGTTTTCATTGTGTTCCATTTGTTTTTTCTTTCTTTTGAAACATAAACTTCTGCTGCATAAGAAAAAAAAAAACTTCACCTTCAGTGGCATATGCTTTCCCTTTCCCAATAAAATTGCAAATTTAGCTTCACAGTCTCTGGGCAAACTGTGAGGGACTAAGTAACCTGTCTGTTCTTATCTCTCCATCCTTCCCTCTCTTTCATTTTGAAAGTTCTTCCTACATTGAAGGTACAAGTCAGTTGCTACCACTATTCAGGGACTCTCCCAGTGTGTGGTTGGCTTGTTTTGGCCATGCCAATGTTTGTGAAAGACTATATGGCATTTATGCATTTAGAATGAAGTAATGTTTATTTAAGAAATTATATATGCTTTAAGGTTAATATTTCTGCCTCAGGCATAGCAAAGCCTTGCTTATCCCCTAAATTCTATTTCAGAGGACCTGGTGGTCACCAGTCTTCCTACCAATCCAGCTCCGATTTCCCATTACAATTATTTTAGTAAAATTTTGGGCATATGTTTTATACAATAAAGTGTACCCATTTTAAGTGAATACTCTGTTGGGGATTGACAAACACACCTGTGTAACCAGCAGTGCGATCAAGATACAGAATATATCTGTTACCCTAAAATCTTCTCTTCCTACTGATCTGCTCTCTGTCACTATAGATTCGTTTTTCCTATTCTAGAAATTGATATAGGTTGAATCACAGAATATGTGCTCATTTTTATATTCCTTTTTGCATTGAGCATAATGTTTGTGGGATCAATCTATGATTTTGAGTGCATAAACTTCTAGAAGAAAATATAGGAGATAATCTGTGATGTTGAATTAGGCAAAGATCCCTTAGGACCCAAAAAGCACTATTCATAAAATTTAAAAGAAAAGATGTATTAGACTTTATCAAAGTTAAAGAAAGAAGTTTTGCTCTTCAAAAGACAAAAGATTTGTTAGAACTACATATCTGTCTCTGTATATTTGACAAAGGACTTTATCTAGACTATGTATAGAACTCTTGCAACTCAGTAAGAAGACAGGCAATCCATCTAAAAAATGAACAAAATATGTGCTGAGATATTTCACACAAGAAAATATACAAATATCTAATGAGCACATGATAACTCTTTAATTCACCAAAATAATTAAATTTAAAACCACAGTGTGATACCACTATCCAAACACTAAAATGACTAAATTGTAAAGACTGGCAATACCAAGTTTTGGAGAGGATGTGAAGCAACTGTGATACTCATACATTGCTGTTGGGAATGTAATACTTTGGGAAACAGTTTGGCAGTTTCTCTTAATGTTAAAAATACTCTTACCATACGATCCAGAAACTCCACTCCCAGGTGAAATGAAAACATATGTACAAGGACTTTTGCATGAAAATTAATAGCAGCATACTCATAATAGCTTCAAACTAAAAACAACCAAAATACCTGTCAAATTCCTATTTGAAAGTTACTCCTTTGACATAGAAAACAAAGCTGCTGATATATATATATATATATAAATAAATTTTAAGGTGCACTATTTAATATATGTTACCTGGCAGCAGAGGAAGGGGAATACATTGGAAAAGATTTCTAAAATGACAAGAAATGCAGAGGATGGGAGACCTGGGCTTAGTTTCTACTTTCTACATTTCTCTTGTCTGTGCTCAGTCTGCGTGTTGACCGATTCCTCAGCCGGTGCTATGATCACTTCTTTAGTTCCTAGCACACCGTCATGCAGCAGCAGTGTCTCTTCCTGCAGAATGAGGAGGTTTTTGCCAAAAGCCCTCCTGCAGACTTCTCTCTTATGTCACTGGCCAACACTGAATCACGTGGACATTCCCAATCTAGTCAATGGCAAGGGGAATGGGAATACCATGAATGACAGGCGCTTAGACTAAATCAGGATTTACTGGCTGGGACTATGTATGGGATTAGCCTTCACTGGGTGGATGTTAGGGGATTGATGAACAGAGTAGCAATTCTTTTAATAAGGAAGAGGTAAATGATTGTTGGGTAAGTAAGCAGCAGTGTTTATTACAATTTGATACAGAGGCCTGCCTTGTTCTCAGGTTTCGGCAAGAGGTTGAAGCAAAAAGCTGAGATTGTGGTCACAACTTTTTATTGTGGGAGAGTGTATGCAGAAACAGGTGACAGAGGGCAACGTAGCACAAGAAGGAGAAAATTTAGATTCTAGCCCACAGCATGAACTGGAGGGGCAGGGAATCTGGACCCAAGGGAACAATTTAAAGTGGGCAAGCATGCAAATAGTGACAAGCAAAGCCAAGCACATTGGGGCCCATGGAGTTGGGACAGGAAGCAAAAGTCAGTGCTGGCAGTAGTCTGGAATCCAGGCAGGCAAATTCGATTGCAGTTTGCCCATCTGTGAAATCAGGACCTCAGGCAAGAAGATTTTCATGTTTTGCTTGTTAAGGCAGAAGCCAAAACAGTAATTATTTTCTACTTTTTTTCCTAAGGTGTTCTCAACCACTCTAGCTTCTGTCTTAAGGATAGGAGCCGCATCTTCCATTTTTCTAGTATTCTCCTGTTTCATTGCTGGGCCCACAGTAATTCCTTCATAAATGCTTGTTGATTCAACTTAGTCTCTGAACTCGCTCCATCTTCAAACAGATCCTCAGATTTCTGGTCATATGTAACAGCCATTTACAGATGCTTTCCTACAAGTTATGGAAACCACTGTTTTGGAGGGCACAGTCCTGGAGCCATACATGAGTAAGACACAGTGCCTTGTCTCATAAGTTGACAGTCTAGTAGGGGCTATAAGATGAATACCTGAACAGTTTAATACCAGACAGAATGATCGAGTGTGTCCTGCAGTGTGGTACTGATGCCACAGTGGCGTGGGGCAAAAATCCAGGCTGACACAGAATCAGCAACTTTGCTTCAGCAATGGATGGGAATAAGAGTATGGAGGAGGGGGTGACCTTGTATTAGTACTTTCAGATTCAGTCGTGTCTTGGTCTGGGAACTGGGACAGGGCTGGCCTGGCAGGGAGATGGGATCAATGAGCACAGCAGTGGGAGAGGTGGAGAAATCACATTCAGGAGAACTAAAGCTGGGACACTGATAACTGCTTGGTAGGTAGCTGAAAAGTGAGACTAGAGTGAAGGGGAGAGGCTGGGAGTAGAGAAATATTTTGGCATTATCTATACAGAGGTATCTCAAGAATCCAATAACAGAAGATACATTGTTTCAGAAAGAACATGTTTTGTCTTTTGCACTTACAGTAATAAATACCCATTGTAGAACATCTAGAAAATAACAAGAAAAAGAGTCTGGAAAATAAAAATCACTGCAGTCCAACTATTCAGTGAACATTTGGTGAATTTCTTTCCCCCCCATGAGTATATCTGAGTTATATAGTGAGGGTGTTTTTAAGTACAGCTGAGATCATAGGTATATATAAATTTGTATATTATTTTTAACTAAATATATCTAAGCGTTTCCTGCCGTAATAAAAATTCTTCCTCTACATTAGTTTTTGTGTGACATTGCATTTTTTTTGGAATTTAAGTATTCAATTTTTGGCTGTCTACAGAGATAAAATGTCTGGGTTGATCTGCCTTCCATATGGGCTGTGGCATAGGCAGAAGATTGATTTTGGGGGCCCCAGGAGACTGCTTCAAAGAAATAGAGGTCAAGGTTTGTGTAGCTATATATATACATATATATATTTTTTTAAATGGTAACGTGATGTTCTATACTTTATTTTCATTTTACATATAGTTTAAAGATATCTCCACACTGATACAAAAATATATACACCATTGTTTTTTTTAACTCTTGCCTATTACTTTATAGTGTGGTTGTACCATGGTTTATTTAATCCTATTTCCATGTACATTCAGTTTGTTTGTGCTATTATGCTATTTCAAACAATGCTAAGATGAACATCCTTATACAGGTTTATTGTCTACATGTACTAATGTATTTTTTAAAGGTAAACTCATAAATGCAGTTGTTGAGTCATAAGGTCTGTGAATTTTAAATTGTAATAGTGCCAAATTGCTCTTCCAATTGTTAGTACCTTCCACCAACAATATGAAAGTGCATATTTCTTTACCCTTTTGCCAATACATGATAATTTTAAACTTGTAAAAGTTTACCAATGAATAGGTAAGAGGAATACCTCTTTTTTTATACAAATTTGTTTCCCAGATTTCTAGAGGTTGATTATCTTTTCATTTGCTTTTTGTCTAATGGCCTAATGTCTTGCCTTTGCTGTGATGAGTGTGTTCATGTTTTCCAAGTTTTTTTTTGCATGACTTAGTTATTTTAATTTAAGGACTGAACTATATTCTCTGGGTATAAATAATTTTTTGTTATTCCTGAGTTAATGATATACTATTAAAACTACTATTATGATTTCTAGTAGGTGATGGTTTCTTTCCCCAAAGTTTCATCTCTATTTTTACATCTTTATTTTCAGAAGAATATGATAATCAGGTTATCAATTTTAAAAGAACACTGTATTTTAGTTAGTATTATATTTAATTTAAGATAATTTTTAGGGAGAAGTGACAACTCTCAATTCATAATCTTTCCATTGGCAGGTCTCTTTATTTATTCAAGTCTTTTTTGCGTCCTTCAGTAACATAAATAGCCTTCTTTATAGAAGGAAATATTTCTCATTTTGTGTTATTGCTATCTTTTATGAGTTTTTATTACTGTTGGGAAAGGGATTTTATTCTTTAATATTTCCTAATAGGTTATTGTTGATGTAGAAATTATTCTTTTTGATTTTTATATTTGGTTTTGTCTCCTGTCACTTTGTTGAAATACCTTGTTGGTTCAAAAAAATGTGCCCTTGTGTTTTTCTTATCGATTTGTATTACCTCTTTTATATGTTAAGAGTTCGTAGTTTAAATACACACAAACACACACACACACATACACACCCCACTTGCAAGTCTTATTTACATGAAAATGATAACATATACTCATACTTTTTATTTTAGTGTCTTCTAATTTTAAATAATTTTTTGTCTTCTATCTTAGATTTAGTGTGAATGAGACACTCTTCAGATTGGAAATACACTGTCTATACTGTGCTCCAAACACACCTATTTTGCTTTTAAAATTATTCTCAATATCTGTCATTTCCATAGTAACCTAAGTATATTTATATCAATATCAGTATATTTGTGAATCTTTCCATTTGGAGTAAGCATAGCGTGTATATGAATTTCATATATTCACTTCCAGAAATTTACTTGGCACTTTTATAGATGTATCTCAGTATTCCATGGTGCTTTTTTTTTTGTATGCTATTCAAAGGCATGGGCCATGTCTTTTCTATATCTTGGATAGAGTTGAGTGAATAATGATCTAATGGTGGTGACAACACGTTTGATTATGCTAATGCCTGTGATAATAAACTTTTTTTATTTATCCAAGTGACTTTATTGTTTGGATATCTAATTTTTAAAATATTTTGTCATCATTTGCATATTGAAGCTGTTGTGCTAATACAAGACCTTCATTCCACATCCAGCATTGTTTGTTAGAAATGTGTCAGTATTGATAAAATAGCCAGTACAGCAGCACTAAGAAGATTTACAGTCTCCAGTTCTTACCTAGAATTTTATTTTTTGGCAGTAAGATCTCCTTATTCAAACTTGATAGGAAGCTTAACTTGGGTAGTATTTTCATGATTTTTCAAATCACGAAAATGGTTATTTTGAATGAAAATCTTTCACTGATTATACAAATTGAGAAAATGGGCTAATTGCCTTGAATTGTAATTGTTCATCTGGTCTAGTCTTTATGCATACATATCAGTATTGATTTATCATTAATGAACCCATCACCTTAAAACCATGTGATCCATTCTATTAGGTTGGTGCAAAAGTAATTGCTGTTTTCTCCATTAAAGGTAATGGCAAGATTGCTTTTACATTACATTATTACATTACATTACATTATTAAAAGTAATGGCAAAAACCACAATTACTTTTGTACCAACCTAATAAGTTAGCTTAAATAGATGATATAATTTTTACTGTTGAAAACAGGCATTTTGCTTTGTAGAATATTGACTGTGTACGTGAAATTAGTAACAAGTGGTAAGTCATGGTTCATTGAATTGCAAGAGAATTTTATTAGTGCTGAATCACTGAATCTAGTTTAAAAATTTGGTTAACTGCCGTTTCTTAAAGAATTATACCATAAGGATGAGTTAAAGTAATACTAATATAAGTTTCAATAAAACCATCAGTTAACAACACATAGCTATTTTCTGTTCTAGTTTGCTTGAATAATTTGAAATGCTTCTGTATATATGATGAAATTTTCTTGATGACTGGTTGCCTTTGGAAATAATTTTTTTGTTTGCTGTTTATGAATAGCTGACTTCTTAAATCCAGGTGTATACGTTTTATTGTTGCTCATTTTATCTTACAGTTGCAGAGTTGTTCTTAACCAAGGCAAGTTAATACCATATGAAATAAATACTCCTTTTTGAGTATGAATTTAAAATATTTTATATCAAAATTATAAGTGGCATTATAAAATGTTTCAACTGGTAATATGCTAACTTTAAATAGTTTTTATTTTTATACTTTATTGTAATTATAAAACAATCTATACTGTTACTATTTGCCTTTTACTCAAGAAAATGCAAATACTTAGTGAAGATACTAAAGGCTACAAAATATCATGAAAAGAATTTAAAGAAGACCAAAAAAATGGAAATATACGTATGTTCACAAATGGGAAGACTTAATATTGTTAATAAGGCAAATTGATCTAGAGATTCAATGCTATTGCTGTGCAAATCCTAGCTTCCTTTTTTTTTGCAGAAATTGCTATGCTCATCCTAAAATTCATTTGTAAAATAAGAATAGTCTAAAACAATCTTAAAAAAGGTGAACAAAGTTGGAAGACACACTTCTTAATTTCAAAACTTACCGCAAAAGTATAATAATCAAGACTAAATGGTATTGACATAAGCATAGGCATTTATTTTACTGGAATAGAATTGAGCATTCAGAAATAAACCCATATATTTATGGTTAATTGATTTTTCGACAAGGGTGACAAGACAATTTAATGGGGGAAAGAATAGTTTTTTAAACAAATGGTGTTGAGACAACTGAATAAACATTTACATGAAAAAGATGAATTTGGACCGCTATCTCCTCCCATATACAAAAATTAGTGATAGACTTCAATATGCATTATAGACCTAAATATGAGAGCTAACTATGAAACTCTTGGAAGAAAACATAGGTGTAAATCTTAGTGACCTTGGATTAGGCATTGGTTGCTTGGATTAGGCAGTAGATTTTTAGATATGACACCCAAAGCTCAAGCAATAGAAGAAAAATAATGTAAATTGGACTTCATCAAAATTAAAAACTTTTATGCATCAAAGGACAGGATCAGGAAAGTGAAAAGACAACCCACAGAATGAGAGAACATATTTACAAATCAGTAAGAATCTATTCTTCAAAATTTATAAAGAACCATATAAAGAATGATTACAGCTTAATAGTAAAAAGAACACCTAAATTTAAAAATGGGCAAAGGACTAGAATAGACATTTCTCCAAAGAAGATATACAAATGTCAAATAAGCACACGAAGAGATGCTCAGCATCATCAAGTGAATGCACATCAAAACCGCAATGAAATACGAGATCACACCTACTAGACGAGTTCTAATAAAAGAATATTAGGCCAGACGCGGTGGCTCATGCCTGTAATTCTAGCACTTTGGGAGGCCGAGGCGGGTGGATCACAAGGTCAGGAAATCGAGACCATCCTGGCCAACATGGTGAGACCCTGTCTCTACTAAAAATACCAAAAAAAAAAAAAAAAAAAAAAATTAACCAGGCCTGCTGGTTGGCGCCTGTAATCTCAGCTACTCGGGAGACTGAGGCAGGAGAATAGCTTGAACTCAGGAGGCAGAGGCTGCAGTGAGCCGAGATGGCACCATTTGAGACTCTGCCTCAAAAAAAAAAAAAAAAATTTAATAAACGTTGGTAAGAAATATGGGGAAATTGGAATCCTTATACATGAAGGTAGAAATGTCATTGTAAATTTAAGGGGGATTATAAAATGATGCTGCTAATTTGGAAAACAGTTTGGTAGTTTCTCAAAAAGTTAAATATAAAATTTCCTTATGACCCAACAATTCTATTCTTAGATATGTATTGAAGAGCTGCAAAAACATATGTCCACACCAAACTCTGTACATTTATATCCATAGCAGCATTATTTATTATAGCCAAAAATTGAAAAATCTGATGTCTATTAATTGAAGAATGGACACAAAAAATACGGCACATTTATACAATGGGATAATATTCCACCATAAATAGGAAAAAGTACTGATACACATGAAACGTGGATATCCTTGAAGACATTGTGTGAAGTGAAAGAAAGCCAGACACAAAATATCACATATTGTTTGATTGAATTTATATAAAATGTCCAGAATTCTCCAATCTATGTAGAGGAAAACTAGTGGTTGTCAGGGTTTGGGAGAAGGGAGGAATGAAGGATGAATGCTGATGGGTACATGTTTTCCTTTTCTTTTTTTTTTTTTTTTTTTAGAGACATGGAGACAGGGTCTCACTGTGTTACCCAGGTTAAGTGCAGTGGTGCAATCATAGCTTACTGCAGCTCGAACTCCTAGACACACATGATCCTCTCCCTTTGGCCTCCCCAGTAGCTGGGATTATAGGGGTATGCCACCATGCTTGGCTGATTATTATTATTATTATTATTTTGTAGAGAAAAGTCTTGCTGTATTGCCCAGACTGAGAGTTTTCATTTTGAGATGATGCAAATTCTGGAATTAGATAATGGTGATGGTTGCACATACTGTTTGTGCATATCCTATAAAACATCCACTGAATTATACACTTTAAAATGGTAAATATTGCATATGAATTATGCCTATAATGTAAGGCAAACAAATCAAATAATTATTTGTGGTTTTATTTGTTTTTCCATTTGGAATGTAGAAATTACTCCTTGTCATAATATTAAATCATGTATTTTTTCACTAGAGTTGAACTTAAAGCCAATTCACATTGTAGAGTACAATTGTACTATGTTCATATAATCACAAAATGAATATTTCTTTACTTTGAAAATGACATTTAATTATGTTTATATCTAGCCATAATATAGCGGAAAAGACATTTCTTAATTGCCTTTCTTAGGTAAGGTAGTCTATTTACGATACCAAGATAAGTAAGACATGGTTTCTACCCTTAGGACATCTAATGGTATATAGCGGGAAAGTGCCGCCCATAAACAAACTGAGGAATATGACATGGAGTAGAGGTATATTGGAAGTTATAGATAGCAGTGATGAAGGAGTGTTTAAAGTAAAATAGAATTAGACAAAGGTCAAGAAGATTCACATTTCAATAGGAACTTGAAGAACATGTAAAACTTTCCTATAAAGATACATTAGGAAATAGCATTCCAGGTTGAGGGGAAAGCATGAAGGTAGGAATGTCAGTGTAAATTTAAGGCTCAACAAATCATACAGTTGCCAGAGTGCTTAGAGGAGGGATGAGGCATGAGAAGGTGGTAGGGAAGGAGACAACAGGACTGATTATATAGAAGCAAGAAGACTTAGGAACCATTTGAATGTGAGATTCGGGACAAAGGCAAAGACAAGGCTAACCGTGAACGTTATCACATGTCTTGTGCGAAACGTAATTTAGGAGTTAGCTGATGCTTGGTCTTGATGATGTAAAATATGAAGAGCTTACAGGACATCCAGATACAAGTCTTCAATAGACATTTAGGAATAAGATCTGGACTTCTGAGCTGTTGGTATTCAAATTAGAAATTTTAGAGTGAAACAGGAGGTGACAGTTATAGCTGTGGAAGTAGATGAAATGCCCTAAGGTTGCATAAAGCATTTTAAGTATGGGATCTGCATCTCAGGAATACCACTGCTTAAGTGACAAATAATGAGAAACATTTAATGGGAAAGAAAGAGAGGAATCGTATGAGAGTATTTACCTCTGAAGTCAAGAAAGTCAGCAAAATGAAAAAGAAAACACACTTGGAAAAGAAAAATGTTACTCCTACTTTTAGCTTTTGGTTTGGATTTGTAGCCAGAGCATACATAAGCAAAGAGAGGCAGTTATAAGATCAAATCTTGCATCTGTTTACTGCTTCCAGCCATGAGGTCTCTGGGTTATGACGTCAACAAGAGAAAGGAAGGGTAAGAAATGACTCAAGCAGATGATAAAGGCTGAACCGGGACATTCCTTGGTGGACTAGAATTGTAGCTCCTCGGTAGCTCTAAAATTGTAGCGGTTGTGCAGCCTGGTCTCAGGAGCCACTGGAGCTCTGCTGGTGATGAGAAGAGACTGTGGAAGCTGGTCAGATCAGCAGCTAAACAATGACCCCATGTCCACTTCGTGGTCTGCTCTGAAGGCTTTCTGTGGTGGGAGGTTAGGTTTGTTTTCTTTTCATCCTGATTTCTGATATTTAAGCCAGCAGAATTTTCCTTCCAGCTACATTCTTTATTTTACTACACAAATCAATTATTGGCGTGGGTAACATTTTACAAATGAAGCTTGCTAAGCTAAACTATAACTCTTGTGGGTTTAGTGGTTTGTGCAAAATATGTTTTCTGTAAAAGAAAAAAAAAAGCAGCATTTCTTGTTAACAGGATGCCTCACTTCTCCAGCAAAACAAAGATATTTTACTGTTACTGTCCATGAAATTAGCAGAAATAGTTTATCGATAAAAAGGAAACATATCTCTTTACTGAGAAACCATTTCTAGTTTTCACACTGCACAATCCGAATAGTGAAGAGTGGAGAAGGGGGAGGCAAGTGCCTCATTGGTTGATTTTTTTTTTTTTTCCTTAACTTCTTTTAAGGTGTGAAGGAAGAGTTTCCAAGTTTCCATTGTTTCCAGGCAGGAAAGGAGATCATAAAATGTTGTTGCATAGATCAGGGAGGTTAAAGACTAGAGAGGCCGCTAGAGGCCACTGTATTTGTTGAGTAAGAAGTGGATCTCACTTGATATTTGCCAGGGTAGCTTCAGTCAAGTGGTCACCTCAGAAACCTGATAGTATTGAAGAGTCAGTGTGAAACAGAAATTAGATGTTGTATGTTTCCAAAGATATTTAGCAGACTTGGATGCTGAAAGGGAAGTGAGAGGGAAGCATAGAGAGAAGGTTCAGTTTAGTGTGCTTTGTTTTAAGTGCAGCAGTTTGAGCACAGGAGAACACAGGATAGTGAGTTCATTGGTGAATTAGTTTCCTAGAGCAGGTAGACAGAAATGGGTTTTAGAATTTTAACACTTTTTAAAACTTTGTGCTTCATCTGAATAATTTATATTCTTTCTTACTTTATTGCAAAGCCCAAATTAGATAAAATTTGATGGAGGGGAGAAAAGAAGATGTCAGTTATGCTTTGCTTTATATAATAGATGGACTGCTAAAATCTCACTTTCTAATTATAACCACTAGGGAAGTTATGATTTAAAGAAATTCTTTTGTAAGGGAAATGCCACCACTAGTTTTTATTTATTAGTAAATAGATATGCTCATATATATATATATAGCTTGAGGGGAAGAATAAATGACTTACATATGTTTCTTGGTTTATTCTTTCATTTCTCTCATGTGCAGCAAATCAATTTATAAGCATTAAAATGCCAGACAGTTTAAGTTTTAAATTCTTACTTTGAATAACAGTGTTGAAAACATAGAGACTTTGTTCTCAGACATGAACAATAGACATTGTTGCCAAACTTCAGAAATAATCAAATGCTATGGTTTTGCATTTATATACCTACTAATTAGGAAATTAAATGATATTTCCATAGCAACGGAAACGGTCTCCTTGCACACTTGTTTTATGCCTGCGATAATACACAGCAGGGTGTCCAAGGACTTTAGCTTAAGGTCCAAAAGAGGCAAGGTGTGTAAGCATTGACACAAAAGATGCACACAGAGGTGTTATTGGATTTACAAAGATGACATGAGTGGCTAAAATTATATTAGTAAATTTTTTTTTTTTTTGAGACAGAGTGTCACTCTGTTGCCCAGGCTGGAGTGCAATGGCGTGATCTCGGCTCACTGCAACTTCTGTCTCCTAGGTTCAAGTGATTCTCCTGCCTCTGGTTCCTGAGTTGCTGGGATTACAGGCGCGTGCTACAATGCCCACCTAATTTTTGTATTTTTAGTAGAGACAGGGTTTCACCATGTTGGTCAGGCTGGTCTCGAACTCCCCACCTCGTGATCTGCCCACCTTGGCTTCCCAAAGTTCTGGGATTACAGGCATGAGCCACCGTACCCAGACATTAGTAAATATTTTTAAAAATAAATCCTCCATATGAATAATGTTATTGAGAAGGCCCAAAGAGTTTTCCTGAACTCTGTCACAGATGCTGGTTTGGTAAATGACTTCTCCAGTCTCAAGAATTCTACTATTATATTATGGTATGCTTGAAGATGCTGAACTGACCAATTTCTGTCCCACTTTTTTTAAAAACAGTCAAGGTTAATGGATAAAGTAATGTGGCTCTCTCAGCCCACTGGGTCTCAGAAAATAAAATTATAGGGATGGACTCTGTCCCTAGAAAGTAATTCTGTACTAGTTATTAAGGGAGTGACTTCATGGGATGCTTAAATAAGCTTTGTGAAGACTGTGACCCCTGTGAATTTAGGAGGTGAAAGAGAGTATTCACTTGTCTTATTTCCTTCTAGCCTATGTCCCAAATTTATATTATAATTGTGCTATTTTGCAATAGTACTACTGTGATTGAATTACAATTTAAAGATGAGTATAGGTGGATTCATTGAATGTGCTTTAATACTTTAAAAATTTTCTTCCTGAATGCATTCTTCTGATTAACTAATTGATTTTTCTTTCACCATCATTGGCTATTATTGACAAATGAACTTTCTAATCTCTTTGTTTTTCTAGCTGATATATTTTTGAATGACATATTTTGAACCATCCAAAAACCTCCAAGGTGCTGCTTAATTCTGTACTGTCCTCTCATCACAGAATTTAATCTGCTCTCTCAGTCTCTGTCTCCGTCTTTCTGTCTGTGTTCCTGAGTTGTCATTTCTCCAATGCTAAAACCCCTTAATCTGGATGCACCTGCACCTGATTAATTTTTGAAGTTCTAATCTTGCTGAAAAAGCATTCAGTGTGTTTCTCTGGCTACCTAATTAACTCTAAGTGCCTTAGCCTACCATTCATGGGTCCTATGTTCCAGACTCAAGCTCATAGCTCCTATTCCAAAAAGACATTATCATGCTCCTCTAAGGGAACCCTCTTCCCTGACAAGTCTGAAATATACCTCTCCAACATACCCCTGAGTCTTCTTCAGGGCACCTTGGACTCATTTTTTGTTGTCTACCTAGGAGACCTTCTACATGTCATTGAAGTCCATCTAATATGCAGTCTCCCTCCTTGATGAATCTGTATTTGATCCCTTAAAATGCTTCCATCTCACTCTCCTCCTAACTGCTATATCCTTTTATCTGTTCCCCGTTTTTGTTACACCTTTTCTTAGAGTTATTGTTGTATTTGTTATCCTGGCTCCATAACAAACCCTACATGACCTGTACTCTTGACTGAGAATGTCTTTAAAGCAGGGATAAGCTTTATTCATGTAAGTATACCTTACAATGTATATCACAGAATTTAGCATATGGTCAGTAAATACAGGTATTCAGTAAACTTATTCAGTTTCAATATATTAACTGTTTTAAAACATGAAGTGAATGGTAGTTTATAGAAATTTTGGTATGTTTGGAAATACCAATTTTACAGTATCTAAAAGTATATTAAGACATTCTTTGAGACTTAGAAAAAAACACACTGAGTTCCCATGGGTTGTATTTTATCAACTAACTAGAGTATATTAAATAATATACAATTTTGTAATTATGTTATAGATGATGAGAGACACAAGTGGCCCCTAAACTGATTGAGATCTTAATAATGGCACATGTTCCTAATGGATTCAGAGATCTAGAGGAGCACCTGTTGTGGGATACTTGTCCTAAGCAATGCTTTATTGATCAGGTTCTGTTTATAGGTAAACGTGGGAAATGACTTGTTTTTTCTTCTAAAATGGTGTCTGAGAGTTTCTGCCATTAAACAGGCAAACAAACAAATAGCCCAAAGAGGAAACAACAAAACACAATTAAACTACACTTAAATATCATATATCCATATATCCTACATTCATTTGGCACAAAACCTCTCTAGCAATCTGCCGTCTCCTGCTCAGCCTTGCTGGAATAACAACTGGCATCCTGCAGAATCCACCAGAGGAAATACTGATCTGAGCCTTTATAAAGCTTTTTATTAACTATGTTTGCTGCACAAATAACATTATAACTAAGGACATTTTTCTTAAAAGATAAATGTTATCCTTCTTGTCAAAATTGTGGTGTATGTTGTTTGCATTTCTGTGTTTCTTTTCAGGCTTGTTTATATTCATTTTCAACATGGTTGAAGTCATAGAATACATATGATTTTATGTCATTTTAAAAAGTCATAGTTCTCAATTGTTATCTATATTTAATAATTATTATTTTATAGCTACATTTTATTGTGTGTTTAAACATTTTTATTATTTTTGGCTTTTATTTGTAAACAGTTTAGAAATGAACACCTTTGGGCACATTACTTTCTATTAAAAACTGAGCTTAAAGATCCTAACAGTATAGATACCGAGTTGAAGGCTCTAGTGATTATGGTCATATTGTTTGTTATAACGCTAGGATAAGTTTATATAGCTTCCTGCAATATTTAATTATATCCAGTTCCTTCTCTGTCATGCTCACAATAGATATTCTTTTTCAATTTAATTATCTTAAAATGAAAACTTGTGAAGTTTTTTTTCCCTGTAAGCCTCATAGAGCTGAGGTAAATGAACGTTAGTTTATTATAAAGAAGATTTATAGATAATTTTTGCTACTCTTAACCTATGATCACCTAGATACAGATATATTTATTCTAGTACTGATAGTGTATTTTCTCCTGAGTTCCTCTTTTTCATTTTTGATATTGTGCTTGTTGTCTCCCGTTTCTGAAATACAAATTTTTCTTGACTTTGTGATAACTTCAGCTGTGTTTTATATAGCTTTCCACTTGTGTGATTATTGGCTTCCCTTTCAAATATGTCAAGTTCTGGATAAATATTTTTTCATTTCTGATTTTTGCTGTTAATATTTTTATAGCCAATTAGTTGGTAAGAAGGGTGAAAAAAAAAACTCCTGCAAAACAAATAGAGAGAAATACACATAACTATTTAATCTGATATTGAGTAGGGAAGGCCTTTCCAAGCATAAAAAGGAAGAAATTTAAAAGTAAACAACTAATAGGTTAAGTATGAAATAATTTTTAAGAAATTACTTTAAAAGGGGGTAAAATAAAGAGATAAACTATTCATGCAAAAAAATGTAATATATGATGGACAAAATCTTAATCAGTTTAATAGTTAATGAGCTCCTATCAGTCAATAAAAAACCCTAAATACTTCTTTCAGAAAAATGAATAAACTATTTTTCAATGAACATATTTTGCTCTTTTTTTTTGAGACTGTCGCCCTGGCTGGAGTGCAGTGGTGCAATCTTGGCTCACTGCAACCTCTGCCTCCCGGGTTCAAGTGATTCTCCTGCCTCAGCCTCTGGAGTAGCTGGGATTTTAGGCCCCTGCCACCACGCCCAGCTAATTTTTTGTATTTTTAGTAGAGACAGGGTTTCACCATGTTGGCCAGGCTGGTCTCGAACTTCTGACCTTGTGATCCGCCTGCCTCGGCCTCCCGAAGTGCTGGGATTACAGGGGTGAGCCACTGCACCCAGCCCATATTTTGCTTTTATAATCAGGAAAAATAAATTTAGAAATTATTATAAGTAGAATGTAAAACTTGGCATTTAAAAAATTATGCCCTTCAAAATCATATATTCTTATATTTGTCCTTACTATCCCATTGGATATGTAATTACATAATCATATATATAATTTAAATAAATAATAATGTATTTTTAGGTATGAATGCTATCAGAATTTTAGCTTCCAGGGACAGGTCAAATATGAAGGGGGAGGAAAATCAAGGTGCTTAGAAGGTATTCCCAGAAAGAATTAAAGATAATGGCAGGGAGATAGTTAAGATTTTTATATCTTCAAGGCTCTTGTATAGCTGCACATTGTCAGCTCTGTTGAAGAGTTGAAAAAAATACCAGCCCAATTACCATGATTAGATCTGTCTTGCCATAAAATATCACTAATGTTTGTGGAATGTTTCAGCGGACGCATACGTGAACAGCTCTCAAGCTCTTTTCTGATTTTGACATTTATAAGTTAACTGGATGGTACCCAAGCTTCTTGAAGGGATGCACCATAGACAGATAATTTTCAGAGGGGTCACAGCAGGGAAGATTGGGTCAAGGTAATGAGGCACTGGTTGGGGTCTGCTAACAGGGAAGAGAAGTTGCCAAAAAGTCAGAGATATACAAAGAAAGCCATACCTAGATTCACATTGCCAGCCTCACTTTCCCAAGTGGCTAGGTTTTCTTAATTTGTCAAGAGCTGAGTCGTGTAATGAGGTGAAAGCATGATCGCTATTTGGTTGATTCTGATCATATATCTATCTCTATTAAGGTGCAAGCTGTATGGTTTGTCACCATCCAGGTTGGTAGGAAAAGTATAGGCACATTCAGGTTAATTCTCCAGTTGGCCATCCTAGCTAATAGTGTACAGCTTCATAATGAAATGGCAAGTAAGATCCAGAGATTCAGATACTCCAGATACTAGTAGTACAATCTTAAAATTGCAAAACTGTGGCTTAAATATTTTTTGACTAATAATATCATAACAAGGTTTTCTAAAGTTTCCTAAGTTAGCATATATACACTTAAATATCTCTAAAGAAGTGTGTGTGTGTGTGTGTGTGTGTGTGTGTGTGTGTGTTGAGGGTGGGGTACATGCATGCATTTGCTTTGAGCTCATCCCCTACTCTACTCTCCTTACGTTTCACCATGGATTTTTTTTTTCTTTTCTTTTCTTTGGAGAAGGAGTTTTGCTCTGTCACCAAGGCTGGAGTGCAGTGGTGCGATCTTGGCTCACTCACTGCAACCTCTGCCTCCCAGGTTCAAGCAGTTCTCCTGCCTCAGCCTTCCGAGTAGCTGGTATTACAGGTGCATGCTGCCATGCCTAGCTAACTTTTTGTATTTTAGTAGAGACGGGGTTTCACGGTGTTGCCCAGGCTGGGCTCGAACTCTGAGCTCAGGCAATCCACCCACCTCCGCCTCCCCATGGATTTTACTGTACTTACATCTGTGTCTCTTGGTTTCCTGTTTGCCTTTTGTTCTTTACTCAGGGTTCTCATGTTGCTTACCTCATTTGCCACTGTTTGCAAAATTGCCTATTCTCTCCTCAGTGTCTCTGCCCTTTTTATTTGCATGTGGAGGGCTTAAACCACCCCCCATTAAAGAACGTTCTGTTGGTGAATTGAGAAAATGACTGCTTAACTGACTGATTTGACCTGCCTGATCCGCCAGTCTGCCTTGTTATGTAATGACCACCATTTCTAGAAATTAACAAGCCCTTGAATCAAATGCTCATCAGCCTACAAGCAAATGTTTCCCCCTAGATTTCTGCTACTCTGGGATTTTAACATTTCTTGTCTCAGAATGCTCTGCTCATGCTCAGTTCCTGCACTCCTATCCTTTCATGCCCTTTCCCGTGCTCTTGCATCACATTTAGTTCTTTTATCCCTTTGTTCTTATGCTGCTAGTGTCTATGCTTGGGTTGTTCATTTTTCTGCATTTTCCAGTTATGATGAGAGGTCATGTATATGACCTTAGGAAAACCCAACTTTAGGAGAAGACTGGCTTCCTTGCAGAACAGTTAAGGTATTTTCCCCTTAGGAACCAAATCAGTCTTGGTAATCAGTTTTCGTTCTTGCTCAAATTCAGGGGTTCACCCAGTAGCAAAGGCTGCTTGCCGCCCACACCATATGAAAGTAGAATGCAGAAACCATCAGAACCACTTTTACCTTTAGACCATAAATACTTACCATGTGAGTTACATTTGCATCCTAGAACATAATTTTGTTTAGCACACATTTCTTGAATTACTATGCCTTTTTTTTTTTTCAAGAGAAAGTTATGCATACAACTTTCCTGGATACCAGTAGCCCCTCAGGATCTATGGTTTTGGACATTTGGGTTTTATAATTTTATACCCCAAATTGAAAATCTAACATCATTTTACATATGCATGGCTTACTTCAGTTTCCTTCATTTAGCGAATATGAAAATTATTGATTCTACTTTTGGAAGAAAAAATGGTGACCATGTTCATTCCAAGAGAGGGAAGATCTGTTTAAACTCCATTCACTGAATGTGGAGGAGTAAGACCGGGATCACAAAAACATGTTTTAAAACACTAAGATAGTTTGTAAAAAACAAAGAAAAAACACAAACTCAAACTTGTTTTTTCAAACTCTATAACCTATTAATAAATATTGTGAACATATCAGTTTCTGGAAGGATTATGCTGCAGCATTAGTAATAAAGATGATTATTCGAAAAAAAACCTTATCAGGGTATACTTTTAACCACAATATATCAGAAACAAGTGTCTTTGAAAAACCTTATACCGCCTGTAATTTTATAGACTAAAGCTGTTATGATTTTTTTCTCTAATCCTTTACATATTTATTGTTGTTGTTGTTGAGAACTTGAACATGCCAGCCTTGGTTATTGCAAACATGGCATTTAGTTATCTTTGGAATTGTTGAGGAATTACTGGATTGTAATAGTGATACAAAATACTGTGGAAGCATGGAGGACAGAAAGACATGTTGGATGGGGTGAATGGGGAAAATCCAGAGATACGGCCTTGCTGTCAAGCAGATCTTGAGAGTGGAAATAGCAGGTAGGGCTGGAAATAGTAACATTCTATAGGAATGGAGAGCATGACCCAAAGTAGGGGAGCTCAGAGAATATTGCTGAGAGGTGAGTAGGCATGTGTGGTTGATATTTAAATCACATGGGGTCAGTTTGGTCAGAAGAAGGCTGGGAACAGATTTTATATGGTCTTAAATGCTATTCTGAGAGATTTATTTCTATTCCAGGGGCAAGCTGTCTAATTAGTGTGCTCTAATGTCTGAAGCATGACATGATGACTGTGCAAACAGAAGATCATAATTGGGAAAGGTGGTGGCAGATAAATCAATTAGGAGGCTCTTGCAGCAAGTCAGGTGAGGCCTTATGAAGACCTGAACGAGGGCAGCATACTTGAGAATGGAATAACCTAGAGAAGTGATCTGCTTACATCAAAATCAAGATCAGTAAGGATAAATCCAAGCTTTTCTTTGGTTTGAAAACATCCAAATAATTGCACAGATAATGGTTAAGAAAAGCCTAGCTAGGCAGGCACAAGTACAGCAGACAGAGACCTGGGAGTCCAAGAGGACCATATGGTGAATGTGAGTCAGCAGTGTTGTGCTGTTATTAAAAAACAGAACCACCACTATGGGGAAATATATTAATAGGAGTGAGGCATGCAAATGGCAGGAAGTAGCCTTTCTGATCTATTCATAATTTTTGAAACTTTTACTTTCCTTGTGTCTTCTCTTGGCCCTCACACATCAAGAGCGTGTTTAGAAAGTGTGAAAGGCCTCGAGAAGGCCACTGGAAATGCTGGAGGTGATAGAAGGTGATATCTGTGGTCCTGGGTCCTCTGGATAAAGTCATGAAGGCTAAATCACTGTAAACTTTTTTGACTGTATGAGGCCCTTGGAAGCAGTAATGTGAATTCTAGCAGCTCAAAGAATTCAGCTTTTGCACAAGTTCCTCTTTCAGGTACAGTGTTACTCATAAATCACTCTGATTTTATCTTTATATTGTAATAAATAATGGGTGGCTTTATTATTAGGAGAGACAGGAACGGAGGTTTGGAAATGCTACTTTTACCCCCAGCCGGGACTGCGTTTGCCCTCAGTTGTTGAATCCTGTGATCTGATTTTTCCTTTCTGGTCGCCTCAAGCCTATCAGTGTTTGAAAGACTCTTGTGGACCAGAACTATCCGTCCTTCCACTTCCACATCAATAAATGAGGCTGACCACAACTGCATGGAAATTAGGGGGGCTGCGCATTTCTAGCTCCTGCACTTCTTTACCTGGTTAATGACAGCATCTTTAGAGCTCCTCCTGCTTAGTGTCTCTTTTTGGAAGGTCTTTCTGTGACTGCCCCACCCAGGTCTTGTTTCTTGTCATGTGCATTAAGAAAACCTGGCTTTTTAATAGTATTTATTTTAATTAGCAGTTACACACTAATTTGTATATAATTCCTAAATTCCTATCTGTCCCACCAGACTGCAACCTTCATGAGAACAGGAACTCTGTTGCTTTCGCTTGCTGATGTTTCCCCAGAACCTTATATATTTTTTTGTATGAAAGAATAATTAAACTTATATCACAAAAGGGAATGAGTAAGAGAAAAAGGATCCAAAGGGGCAGTTTTCGGTCATTCAAAGCAGTACCTCTTAGTGGTTAGGGATATGGGCTGTGTTTAGGTACAACACCTGGCTCTGCCACTTACTAGCTTGGGCGAGTGACTGACCCTCACTGTGCCTTAGCTTTCTCATCTGTAAAATGCATATAACAATATTACTTACCTCATAGGGTTACAGTAAGAATCACTGATTGGATATTTGCAGAGCACCTTAAACAGTGTCTGGCACAGAGTAAGTGCAACATATGCCCTTGAAATAAATAGAAGAGAAGCAGAGTTTTGCCCCTCAGCTGACTCCATCTCTGTTTGGACTATCCTTCCTTTAAATCTCCCCACCCAAAAGTATACTAATCCCCATTGTATTCCTGTAATCGTTTACGTTAGTGTTTCCTAAAGTGTGGCATGAATGCCACTTGCTTTATGTAGGATGACTCAATTGTTTTAGTTGATTCACAGGACAAATACATTTTAAAGTCATAGTTATGTGTTTACAATGAGCACATGAAATATAAGTGAACCAAATGTGATTCAATTTTGTTAAATATTAATGAAGTCACTTATACGTTTAAAAAAAGATCTTTGATTTTGTGACTTTGCCTTGTATAGTTTTTGGGCAACATTTAACTCTTCAGTGATTTGTTTATTTCTGAATACTTTGAAGTGTTGATAACTTTTCCTACTTACTGTAAGTTTGATCAAATAAGTTGCTTGAAACAACTTAACGTGGTATGGAGAATTGGAAATGGGTAGCTTTTATTTAATAGCTATTGGATTGGTGTGATTAAATGTCAAATTTTAATGTTGTGTTGATCAAATTGTTTTGATTGGTTTGCTTGTGATTTAGCATTTCATACCTTGTATAAAATGTCCATGTGACATGTCCTGAAGAAACATTTCTTTGTTAGGTTTTAAGTCTGCAATGTAACTGTGCTTATCTCTATGTGTCTTTTGTTAACATTTTTAACCTTAAAAGTATATTCATGTGTATAAGTATAAACATATACATATATACTTACACATATATATGAGTTCTGTGTGTATATATATATATATACACACACACAAGAATAATTTTTCAAATTCTTATTCTACAAATGTTAGAATAGAATGGAGCTGCTTTAATTTTGGAGCTCTTATATGTACACAGAGATATCCTATATATATATATATCCACACACATGATGTTTACACATATATGCATAAATACATACTTATATACATATATACACATATATTTCCACACACACATATATATATATATACACTCATATACTTGGTAAAAATATGTACTAAAGGATATATTTAGCTACAGAGTGAGATATTTGCCATACAGCCCAAATTCTTATGGCTTAGGAGTTGATTAATAGGTTAAATGGTGGCTGGTGTCTCAGCTTATTAGAACATTTAAAATTTGCATTTCCCCAATCTTCATAATTTTTTTTTTGAGACAGAGTCTCTCTCTGTCGCCAGGCTGGAGTGCAGTGGCATCATCTTGGCTCACTGCAACCTCCGCCTCCTGGGATCAAGCAATTCTCCTGCCTCAGTTTCCTGAGTAGCTGGGACTACAGGTGTGCGCCACCACGCCCAACTAATTTTTGTATTTGTAGTAGAGATGGGGTTTCACCATGTTGTCCAGGATGGTGTCGATCTCTTGACCTCATGATTCGCCCACCTTGGCCTCCCAAAGTGTTGGGATTACAGGCGTGAGCCACCGTGCCTGGCCCCAGTCTTCATAATTTTTATGGAATGTGTGACATGGTGCTTGTCGTGATAATTTTTCATAATGCTAGAAAACTAATAATGCTTTCAACTGAGAGCTTTCTGGCCTTATAATTTCTTTTTTTTTTCTCTTTAGCTTTTTAAAGCTAGGCTTTATACTTCTGCAACTGAAATGTGCCGACCTTTTAGCCTGAAAGTACTATATATTGTGTGAATGTTCTCAGCACTACTAAACTTGCCAAGATAACCTGAAGGGTTTTGTCTGGCTGCTGCAATTTCCTACTGCCAGTATTAACCCCCATTTTTCATCCCCTAGTATGGGCTATTTCTTCAGCCCTTCAAAATCGAAAGAAAGAAATTTTGTATTACAAAATGCACTATGTTATCTGATGTTAAAATAAAAGATTTATCCTAAAATAACTATTCTATTTAGGATTCTTTATGAGTTTTGCAAACTTAAGCAGCAAAACTTACTTTTCCTTTTTGAATATAATTGACTTTTATATTCTTGTGATTTAAAAGCATTGAAATTAAGTTGCAGACATTTAAACAGAATGTCAATTTTTTTGTCTATCTTGAGCTTTGGAGCAAAACTCCTAGATTTGAATCTCAGCTTCATTGCTCACTAAAACTGGGAAGGTTTAATGAGCATTCTGAGCCCTAATTTACTTATCTGTAAAATGAGATGATAATACTAACCTACAAAGGATTAAAGATAACGCACATAAAGTTTATAGTGTAGTACCTTAAACACTATTAGCAAATTCTTATTTTACAAATGTTAGCATAGAACGGAGCTGCTTTAATTTTGGAAATCTCACATGCACACACACACACACATTTATTTATTTTAGTAAGACCATTTCACTATCTCCTGTAAACTGGTTAAAGACTATCAAAAGTGAATATTTTCTTTATATATTAATATCCTGATATTTTTCACTGTAGTGCATTTCTCCACTTACATTGTCACTAAGAATTTTTATCAACTTACGAGAATATGGAGGGGCTTAGTAAGTTTGATAAATATAATAGTTTGTATGCATTTTCTACCATTTTAAAAACAGAACTCATGTGTTTTTAAAAATTTCAAATTCATTTTCAACCATTTATAAATGCTCTGTTTTTCTTTTTGGGAAATGTTTTCATAAACTTTAGCTTACAGTGTTGTGAATTGTCTGGAACCTGGCTGTTTTGTGATGTAAAATTGACTTTCAAGTACGACATTAGATCTTTGATATATACTTTTACTATTTCGGAACACATTCATAATTTTCCATTAAAATATATTTGTGAAGTTTGGTAAAATATTTGTAAAGTTTCATTGAAACAAAACTGTGTAATATCCAAAAAAGACAAAGCAATCATTATGAGTTGGATATCCTATAAAAGAGTATTAGGATTTTATTTTACTTTGAAATGTGAAATCAAATTATTATTTCAGTAACTAAGCATTATTGTACCTTTCTTCTTAAGAAGATTAATATGCAAATTTAGTGTTACCTTAATTCAAATATTTCTTGTTTTTAAAGATAGACAGCTGTAGCTTGCTGGTTATAAAACCAGCAGTTAGAAATACATTTTTGACTCACTTATTATTTTGACTGTTTTGACGATTTTCAATCTGACAACTTTTTTTTAGTAGCTCCACTGCTTCCATCACATCCAGTTGGACCTTGTTTAATGTGTTGGTTTTATGCTTCACTAGCAATGAACAGATCATTTAATAGATGATTATATATGAAAATATGATTTATAATGAAAATGATTTCATAGACTATATGATAGTGCAGAACTATCTGGAAATAAAACATTGTGTCCATCTGTTTTACAAAGTCCATTTTATACCTTTATCATGATATCAAAATTTCATTAACACCAATTTGGAAATATTAAAGAATAAAAAAAGACTTTGTGATTTAAATTTCTTGTTATAAAATATTAAAGTAGAAAAGGACAACAAGTATTCTTGGACCAGGGAAGAGTTGGACAAAATTAGTCAGCAAGATCCCGGTTTGGGGACTTTTCTTGGAAATGGAGTCTCACTCTGTGAGCTGGAGTGCGGTGGCACAATCTCGGGTCACTGCAAACCCTGCCTCCTGGGTTCAAGAGATTCTCCTGCCCAGCCTCTGAGTAGCTGAGACTACAGGCATGCACCACCACACCGGGCTAATTTTTGTATTTTTAGTAGATACAGGGTTTCACCACGTTGGCCAGACTGGTCTCAAACTCTGGACCTCAAGTGATCCACCTGCCTTGGCCTCCCAAAGTGCTGTGATTACAGGCATAAGCCACCACGCCCAGATGGTTTGGGAAGTTTTTAAATGAATAGTGTGTAGTTGCAATAAATCAGTTGAGTTATAGGTTAAGTCTAGAGAAGTCAGTCCATAATCTTTTGAGCTAAAAGACAAACTACAAAATGACTATTTTGGCTTGGGAAGCCATGAACATGGCTTTCTTTTCTTTTCTTTTGTAAGTGAAGCAACTGAAACAAACTTTTTTGGGTAAAGGGAATGGGAAGATTTCTGGGGTCTAGAAGGTAACTATACCAGTTCCTAGTCCAGGTGCCACTTCAGAGGCCTTCTGTAGCATAGAAGATAGGTAAGACAAATTTGTGTGACTGATAAAGGCAGTTTTTGAAAATAAGCTTTTTTTGAAAGTGCAGGGACATAGCTATATTAGGTTTTAGTGACTTGGTGAGAATATGTCTGGCTTCAGAAATTTTTCTTGGTAACACAAAGAATATTGATTGTTTCATGAGACCCAAAATGAAAATGAATCACTTCTTAAATTCTAGGGGTTACCCAAGGAAAATGCTTAGCAGGTATTTAGAGCCCAAGTGGCCTAACAAAGAAATATTGCCTTGGCCTCCTTTGCTTGAGCTCTGGGTGAACTTCCAAGCTCAGGTAGACTGACTTTGGAGGAGGAAGCAAGCAATCTTAAAACTCCATTCAAAAGACATCTAACTTGCAGAGAGAGTCCCATTCTGTGCCCAATTGGAGCATATGATAATGGTTCTGTTTTATTATAACCTGGGGGAGCAATAGGCCGGGGCTATCCAGAAAGATAAGAAAAAGGAAAAACACAATATTTTCCGCAGTTCCAAAAATCTACACAATATTTAAATTCAGCATCACATGATAGCACCGTTGCAGAGACAGTTGTCAGCCCCCTTACTCATTCTCACATACTTTTTTAGTAATACAGCTCCTGAATTGGACATAGTGCAATACATGTCCCACCTTCCTTACAGCTACATGTGATTATTCAGAAAGTTATATCCAGTAAAGCATGAGCTGAGTTTTGTGTGCAACTTCTAGGCCCTATGCTTAGAGAGAAGTGGCATGCCTTCACTTCTCCTTCCCCACTACCTACCCATAGGCTCAGTTGAGTTACAGTAAGAGGACCTAGATTACAAAATGGAAGCTGTACATTGAGGATGCCACAGTAATACAATAGATAGAGCCCACATCCGTGATATGGAGCAGCCACATCAAATACGAACTATATATACGCCAACTGTTACACGAGAGAAAAAGGAACTGGTTTAACTCCTTGATCTGTTGGCTTTTGTCATAACAGGTGGCCTTATATCCTAATTACATCAAACACTTTAACTATAAACACACTAAAATGATAAAATGATGAAAACACACTTGTGTCGTTGGGGGATGTTGTTTTCTTTTTTTTAAAAAAAATATTATTCAAAGTGAGTTTATTGATCTTCACAAATGAATCCATACACCCACTAGGTGTCAGTGATTTCCCAGGTTGATAACTCCCAATTTAGGCAAATCAGGAGTGAAAGTGAAGTGACTGAAAGTGAAGTAAAAGCTTACTTTTTTATGCTCATCGTATAAG
Organism: Pongo abelii; assembly: GCF_028885655.2. Taxonomy (NCBI): domain Eukaryota; kingdom Metazoa; phylum Chordata; class Mammalia; order Primates; family Hominidae; genus Pongo; species Pongo abelii. Next base: position 52,669,586 of record NC_071997.2, on the reverse strand, counting down.
TACTCAAACAGGCTTAAATTAGATAGGAGCAATACTTATAATATGAATAAATATAACTAGTAATTATAAAGCACTTCATATGTGTCAGGCACTATTCTAAGTTCTTTATATATTTACTCATTTAATACGACAATCATATGAAGTAAGTAGTACTTCTATTATCCCAGTTCAGCAAAGAAGGATGTGTGTAAGTCAGGCACAGAGAAGCTAAGTACCATACCCAATATTGCCCAGCTAGTTGGGGAAGAGGTGGGGTTTGAACCTGAGCAGTCAAGCTCTAGTCACTGTTCTTAACCATGTTTTCTTTAGGAAGATAAAAGACTAACATTAGAGTTAGCCTTGTACAGTGAGTGCTTTGTTTTTTTCATGTGAGCACAGTTGCTATAAATATTGCCAATACTGAGTGAGACACATGCTGTCACTCAGATTGGATCTTCCCCTGAATCATCCAGTGTTTTTTCTAGGTCCCAAGTTAAAGAAAATTTAGTGTCCTTAAATTCTCAAGAACTTTTAAAACCATGTCTCAGAGCAGAACTGTAACTCCAATCTAAAACAGGTTAGAATTCATGGGAAAGTTTTCCAGCCAGTTGTATCCAAGCATCCTTCATAGTAGAATAGAGAAACCATCTTTTTAAAAATATTTAAAATTGTATTCAAATTATTATTACCGTAGCACTGAATAAGTTATAAAAATGTAATTTCCTTATAGTCCCTTTATCTGGCAAATTGCTTCTGTTTATAATCTGTAGCTGCTCTTTTAATTCTTTCCCATATGCAAATATATTAAAAATAGGTACTAAGAATAGTATAAATGTGTTGTTCTTTGATTGCTTTACACTGTCCTGCTACAAACCAAAATGTGGTTTATAGCAGACACATACAACAGTTTAAAAACTACCAACTGTCCCCAGGGGTGGAGCAATCAAGTAAGCAATGGCATGTTAACTCACTGGAATACTGATTGATTGTACATTATTGCAACTTCTGTTGCAATAACTATATACATATTTTAGTCTTCTCAGCAACAGTTCTCTCTACAATAGCATTTTTATTTATTTTGAAGAAGTTAAGGAAGCTGGGTTGTATCTCAACCACTTGCCTATGTAATGATTCCTTTCCAGATTCAAGCCTTAGGGCTTGCTCTACAGTGCTTCCAGGCCAATTAATTTTTTAGAAATTTGTGGAATTTGTGAAAAGAAGAACATCTGATGTACTTGTTTACTAAAATGTAATATGCATGCATGCATGTGTGTGTGTTTGTGTGTGTGTGTGAGCGTGCTTGCGTTTCTCTAGGACCAGTTCTCTGGTACATAATAGGGATAATAATAGGGTTTAAAACATTTCTCCATAGGTAGTACAGGGCTTCTCACCGGAATGACTCTTTGATGCAAAAGAAATGTATTAACTCTTTGTGACTAATTTTCCATATTCAATATATTAGTGAGTGTTTTCTCTAATATGCTTCATCTGGTACCTAACAAATTTAGATATATAAACAAAAGCTGTCTCACAATGATTACATTTTAAGAATTGCTCTCTCATATGAGAAATTGTTTGATACTTTATGAAGTTATTCTTTTGGATGAAGACTCCTACATTGACAACATTCATATGATTGCTCTCTTTCTATTTTTTGATGCATAATTCAGAGCTCTGGCTGAAGAATTTTCCACAATCAAGTCATTCATATGGCTTCTCTCCAGCAGGGTTTTCTGATGTGAAAAAAACGTGACAGCTTCAACTCAAGTATTTTTTACAGTCTTTACATTATTTCATCTTATTGTGAATTATCTGATGCATAATAACATGAGATCTTTGTATATAAGACTTCCTAAATTCATTATCTTCATAGGGCCTCCCTCTTACGAAAGTTCTGTAATGCATAATGAGGTGAGTGTTCTGTCTGAAAGATTTTCCAAGTTCAGGACTGTCACTGAGTTTGTCTCTGGTATGATTTCTTTCATGTCTAATGAAACTACCACATGGAAAATACCAAACACTTTTCCGCACTGATTACATATGTACAGTTTGTCTCCAGTATGAGTTCTCTGATCTAGAAAAAAAGTGATAGAACCAGCTAAAGACTTTTTCACATGCTTATGCATTATTTACCTCCTTGTGGTTTCTCACCAGTGTGATTTACATGATGTTAATGTAGTGAGAACCACATTTGAAGAATTTTGCATCTTCTTGATATTCATAGAGTTTGTCTTTTTATTTACACCCTTAGGTATACCAAGGGATATACTATAAGTAAGAAACTTATTGCTATCATTGTAGGGTTTATCTCCTGTTTGAGTTCTTGCAAATTGAATCAGGTGAATGTTTTAACAAAAGGTTTGAGTACGTTTATTACTGTTACTGACAGTTTGCCTGATGACCACTAAACTAAATTATGTTTTAAACTTTTAACATTTGAATCATACTTAATGGAAATACTCTCTAAGTACTAATGAGCATGAAAGATACAGTGTCCCCAGTATTTATCACTTTCACAGACTTTCTTAAGTAAGTACTTTGTTTTGTGTGCATGTTTCTTATCTTAAATGTTTCTCCTCATTTTCCTGATAATTGTCCAGTTTGTCTTCACATTTCCATTTTTAATGACAAATATGAGAAATCATTCCTTTCCATTTCTTCCATTTTAATGTCATAGAATTGTTTATCTTTAGAAACGCTATTGTTAGAAATTGATGATTTGATTTCCATGATAGTCACTGAATCTGGCCAGGTCTCTTGGTGAATCTGGCCAGGTCTCCACCAGCTATGATTCTTTACCTTTCTCCATCTAGAGAATCACATCTGTTTGGGAAGCTGCTGCTCAAAAGAAACTGGGTTCTTATAGTACTAATGCATCACTTATTTGTATATGGTCTGCTGAGAAGTGAATTTGGTGAAGTCTACAACCATATCCTAGAAGGCGATCCATGTCTGGGACTGGACCATTAATGACTCAGCTTCCATATTCCCTTCTCTGATTTCTTGAGTAAGTGGAGAGTTCTGTGAGTGCAACACTCTCTGTTGGGCCAGGTTCAGCTGGCCTGGCTTGCACCTCTTTACCTGACTTGCATGTATGACAGGCCAGCTGCTGCAGCCTTCTCCATGTCACTCTGTTCATCATGTACCCAACTCCCAATCCCAGGCACTTGAGTTGACCCCTGTCTGATGCTGCCAACCCAGATAGAAATGTCTTTCAAATAAAAGGCTGTTCATTTTGATGAAGGTCCGTTGCCGCTTAATGGTTATGTGTCCACAGGGCATACAGTGCATACTAATACTTCAGAAACTCAGGCTTATTTCTGATTACCCATCCAAAAACAAATTTCTCAGAAGTCAGGTAAGGCTGAATTCTGTCTTTATTATTTCAGATTCTCTGTTCTTTCCTCAGTTATATCATTTAAAAAAGATGTAGGGATTAGAAACTTGGTTTGGCCAATAGACTGGTTTTTCAACAAATAGAATTTAAATGTCTTTTGGTGGAGCTTTATTATTAGTTCCCATGGTTCCTATAACTTTCATGCCTCTTAGCACGTGGGTGGGGGCAGTATTTACACACGTGGAAGGAGCTTAATGCAAAGTATTGCGCTTTCTTCTTGCTCATCTGGTCCAATTAACTTACAGTCATTTACATAGAATACAAACGTGATGTTTTGCAGAACATCCATGATGGTTTAGATCCCTTCAGAGTTCAGTATGACAAAAGACTAGAGAATTGGTATAACCCTAGAGCCAGATTATAAGTATATACTCTTTTCTTTGTCATGTAACTATGAACTGCTACAAAACTCCTTTCCAATATTTTGGAAAATGATATTTTAATCAGCTCAATGGCTAAATACATGAAGCTATATTAATTTGTCATAATAAAAAAAATACCACATCTGACACTGAAACTGCAGTTGGGATTACTACTTGGTTAAGTTTGTGGAAGTTTACTGTCATCTGTCAGGACTCATCTGTTTTTTGTAGTGCCAGATGGTGTATTAATTGGGGATATCATGGGAGGACCACTACCCCTGGTTTCTTTATCTGCTATTTCCCCTGTTATATGTTATTGTTTTTGATATACTATTTTGAAAGAACAAGGAGAAGGGCAATATCTGAGACTTATGCTTGACTTTAAGACCAAAGAGCCAAACCGAGAGTTCTGCTATTTACAGGTATGTTTGTTTTAATTATATAAGGGCTAGTAAAATAATCACTGGCTAGATCCATGGACCTAGTGGACCCACTATGAGCCAGAACTGGGCTGGAACTCCATTTATTGCCTGACTCTCTCACATTCTCCAATCTAATTAGAGGTAGGAGGTGAGGGAGGGGGCACAATCATGTTTCAGTTTCCTGGATATCAATGTCAAGTGAAATTCTATTTCTAACAATTCTCAAAATGTTTTCATTTCCCCTTTCTGCACTATTTGGTTACCTTTATGATCTTCAGCTGATACCCTTGGGAGTTCTGGAGCTGAAGTGGTTCTTCAGAGTTATTCTTTTTGAGGTAAAAGGGCTAGAACTTTGGACCTTTAAATTGAGCAGTCACTGGATGCTGTCTTTCCTTGAGAAGAGGCCATGACTCTGGGCAAGGCACATTTCTGCAGTCAAAGACAATTTCCTGAGGGAGACTCAGCAATGAGCCACCAGTGCACGTCACTCTTAGCATGTGAGGGAATCAGTATATTGGTACTGAAAGGAGGATGTAGGCCTCACACCACATCATGCACTCCATAGCCATAGCCAAATTGCAATGGCAGAATGTTATGAAATGAAAGTAAAGAAATATTGTAGATGAGAAGACCAAGTATGAAAATGCCCAAATGTTACCCCTGTTGTATGACCATTACATCTGTATTAAGTGCAACACTCATTTACTCATTCTTCCCTTTATTCTTTCATTCAGTATCTTTTTATACCAAATACCATGCATTGTGATCAGGGTTTGGATTGCTAGCATTGTTTGACTCTCAGCTATGTTCCAGTAGCACTGCATAGTTCCTTTAGTCCTTACAATGTGAATAAACTAAGACATAGATGAGAAACCTAATATACCCACAGTCACCTAGCTGATGAATGGGAGAGTTGCAGTTGGGACTCAGTTCTGCCTCCAAGGACTGCTGTGCCCTTCCCACTATATCTAAAGACCTTTATAGGGAATATTAACCACAGGTTCATCACCTAAGAGTGGAGGAATAGAGGAATAATGGAATCTGTGATAACTTGATAAGTCAATAAAAAACATTTCAATAAATAAAAATTATTACTGTAAGAAGTGAGAAAAATTTGCAGCTTGTTCTTATAGCTGTGTCTGTTTTAATATTTTATACTATTCATCACTATATAGCTGCTGCAAACCAAAGAAAAAGCTGAGGTGAGTCTCTATCAAATTTGGAAGCTTATTTTGCCAAGGTTGAGGATACACCCAGGAAAAAGAAACAAAACCTCAGGAGCATCTGTGATTATCTGTGCTTTTTCCAAAGAGGTTTTGAGGACCTCAGTATTTAAAGGGGAAAGAGAAGGCAACAGGGGAAAGAGGAAATGGAAAAATGGGGGAGGGTAGATAAAAGAGGCAAGAGGTTACATTCTTTTTGAGGTTTTGATTAATATTTACTGAATCCACATTTTACATGTGAAAGGAGGGTGCTCAGAGAATTACATTTTTACATAAGATAAAGTAAATGCAGAGTCAAGCAAGCAGTCAAATATACATTTGTCTCAGGTGAGAGCAGAAGGATGACCTCTACATCTGTTTTAGTCCCAAAACTGTGGAGACAAGCTGTTAATTTACATTGTCAGAGTGAAATTCAACAGAACTCTGTTTCAGGGTGTATTAATCCATTCTCAAATTGCTATAAAGAATTACCTGTGACTGGGTAATTTATAAAGAATAGAGGTTTAATTGACTCACAGTTCCACAAGTTGTACACGAAGTATGGCTAGGGAGGCTTCAAAAAACTTACAATCATGGTGGAAGGCAAAGGGGAAGCAGGCACATCTTACATGAATGGAGAAGGAGGAAGAGGGGAGTGGGAGGTGCTGCACACTTTTAAACAACCAGATCTTGTGAGAACTCACTATCATGAGAACAGCAAGGGGGAAGTCTGCCCCCATGATCCAGTCACCTCCCAAAAGGCTCTTCCTCCAACATTGGTGATTACAATTTGACATGAAATTTGGGCAGGGACACAAATCCAAACCATATCATTTCACCTCTGGCCCCTCCCAAATCTTACATTCTTCTCACATTTCAAAATACAATCCTGCCTTCCCAACATTCCCCTAAAGTCTTAACTCATTCCAGCATTAACTCAAAGTCCACAGTCCAAAGTCTCATTTGAGACAAGGCAAATTTCTTCTGCCTATGAGCCTGTAGAATCAAAACCAGTTAGTTGCTTCCAAGATACAATGTGGGTACAGGCATTGACTAAATAGTCCCATTCCAAAAGGGAAAAATCAGCCCAAACAAAGGGACTACAGGCCCCACACAAGTCTGAAATCTAGCAGGACAATCATTAAACCTAAAAGCTCCAAAGTAATCTGCTTTGACTCCATGTCTCACATCCAGGCCACGATGATGCAAGGGTGGGCTCCCAAGGCACTGGGAGCCCTCTTGGCTGCTTGCACTGGTTGGCATTGAGTGTCTGCAGCTATTCCAGGCACACGGTGCAAGCTGTCAGTAAATCTACAATTCTGGGGTCTGGAGCATGGTGGCCCTCTTCTCACAGCTCCACTAGGCAGTGCCCCAGTGGGGGCTGTGTGTGGGGGCTCCAGCCCCACATTTCCTCTCTGTACTGCTCTAGTAGTGGTTCTCCCTGAGGGCTCTGCCCCGTAGTAGACTTCTGCCTGGACATCTAGGCATTTCCATTCATCCTCTGAAATCTAGATAGAGGCTCCCAAGCCTCAACTGTCACACTCTGCACACCCTCAGGCTTAACATCTCATGGAAGCCACCAAAGCTTTTGGCTTGCACCCTATGAAGCAATAGCCTGAGCTGCTCCTTGGTCCCTTTTAGCTAAGGCTGGAGCTGGAGCGACCACAATGCCAGGCATTATTTTTTGAGGCTGCGTAGAGCAGTGGGGCTCAGGGCCTGACCCACAAAGCCATTTTTCCCTCCTAGGCCTCCAGGTCTGTAATGGGAGGGGCTACCACAAAAGTCTCTGAAATTCCTTCAAGGACTTTTCCCTGTTATCTTGGCTATCAACATTTGGCTCCTCTTTACAAATGCAAATTTCTGCAGCTGGCTTGAATTCCTTCTTAGAAAATGGGTTTTTCTTTTATACCACATGGCCAGGTTGCAAATTTTCCAAACTTTTACAACTCTGCGTCCCTTTTAAATATGAGTTCCAGTTCCCAATCATTTTTTTGCTCTTGAGTATAAGCTCTTGAATATTTTGCTGCTTAGAAATTTCTTCCACCTGATACCCTAAATCATTACTCTCAAGTTCAGATTTCCAAATATGTTCCCCCTCTCCATCTGAGACCTCATCAGCTTGACCATCTGTGTCCATATCACTGTCAGTATTTTTGTCAAAACCATTCAACAAGTCTCTAGGAAGTTCCAAACTTGTTCACATCTTCCTGTCTTCTTCTGAGCCTGCCAAACTGTTCCAACCTCTTCTCGTTACCTAGTTCCAAAGTTGCTTCCACATTTGCAAGTATCTTTATAGCAATGCCCCACTCCTGGTATGAATTTTCTGTATTGGTCTGTTTTTGCATTGCTATAAAGAGCTACTGGAGACTGGGTAATTTATAAAGAAAAAAGGTTTAATTCATTCACAGTTGCACAGGCTTAACATGAAGCATGGCTGGAGGGGCCTCAAGAAACTTACAGTTATAGTGGAAGGCAAAGGGGAAGCAGGCACATCTTATATGGCTGGAGAAGGAGGAAGAGATAGTGAAGTGCTATACACTTTTAAACAACCAGATCTTGTGAGAACTCACTCACTATCATAAGAACAACAGGGGGAAGTCTGCCCTCTTGATCCATTCACCTCCTACCAGGCTTCTCCTCTTATCACTGAGGATTACAATTCAATATGAGGTTTGGGTGGGGACACAAATACAAACCATAAAATAGGGTAAATATCTTGGGGCTCACAAAGAATTTTCTTGTGAGCACATTGTAAGGGAGGCCACCTGGGGAGGTATGTGGACTTCCATCTTTACAGCTATCTACTTAGGAACAAAATAGGAGGCAGTTTTGCAACTCAGTTCTCAAGCTTGACTTTTCCATTTGATATAGTGAGTTTGGGTCCCGAGGTTTTTGTTTTCCTTTCACACTACAAATAGATTTGGGCTGTTGAAGGGTTACATTTGATCTGCTGTATCATTGTTGCATGCAATGATCTGTGAATGTAAAGCTTTGTCTCCATTTAGCCAAGGTGGATGGAGAATTGCTTATCACTCATGTGCTGGCCCCTCTTGTAGCCATCAATGCCTGATGGCACATAAAACCTTTTTTTTTTAAAAACACAAATCTGTATTTGAAAGACTCAGAATACATGTTGGAACTGATATGATAGCCTTCTACATATTGAGGTAAACTACTTTGCAACATTATTTGAAGAAAATCACTCAAGGTTAGTTTGTATTAATTGATCACAATATCTTCCTTAGGATTGTTTGGGAAAAGAACTATAGATGGAGATACTGAAAATTATGAGAGGACATATGCTATATAATATTACCATATAATTTTATACACTGTAATATAGAGAGCACTTACATTAGCTTAGGGGTAATTCTAAAGCTTATCTTCCAGTGGGACTGACACATCTAATTATTAAGGTAGTTTTGTCATACCCATTGCCAGGCCATAGGATATTTCAAAAAGCCCAATGATTCTGGATCCAACGTCTGTTAGATTGTCAAGGTTCCTACAGGAATACCTCTATAAAAAGTAAAAAATAGATCATTAGGATAGAAGGCTCCAGACACCTCATACCCAATATCAAATTGTGCTAGACACTCTATTAAATTAATCCTGTTCTCAAAATGGTTCCACAGAAATGGAAGGTATTGTCATTATTTCGTAAATGAGGAGAATGGTGATACTTCCATGGTCATAGTTTTCTTATTTTTGTTTTCTTTCTTTGTGAATTTACCCTGTCCTATTCAAGAGGCATGAAATAGAAAATCCAAACAGAGCAAAATGGGTATTAAGCCTATTTATAGTTGGTATCAGGATATTTTAAATGCCACTTAGCAGCCATTTAACTGCATTCGCTCATTTTCAAGATGCAAAACAAAAGAGCCCTTAGAGGCTAAAGCCCAGTGCCACTCACCTGGCTAAAAGTTTATTGGGAGTTAGGAGCAGATTTCACAATCAAGAGTCTAACACTCTTTTTGCCTTAGGGCACATTCCTTTGTGTCCTATTTTTATGCAAATTGAGATGCAGGTGACATCGTTAGGCTTCCTAGGTGACAAAAAACTGTTCCATCACTTTTCCTCTTTCTTGGCAAATTTACTCTTGCCTTTTCAAAAGCAAAATGTGAAAATTATTGAATAAGGCCATATATTGGAATATAGTGTAGCTGAGAAAACACCCAGTAGCCCCCACCCTGAGCCTTTCCCTCAAAAGCATCCTCTTGAGTGGGGAGGGAAAGGTGAGAGTGAAACTGGCATCACATTAAGGAATAAGACAGTTTTACTTCAAAAGCTTTCATTCATGTTGTAAGTTTCAATAGTTAATATGAGTTTACATACTACGAATTTAGAAGAGGCAATCATGGATCTCATTTAAGAAATTTCCTGTGTTTTAACATTTTAACTGCTCTGTTTTATTTGAATTGTGTTAGAATATATTATTTTATTCTCAAATGCTATTAAAACATTTCATGCAAGAAGCAGATTTATAGTGAACTGAATTCTGTATCATGAACAGAATTCTGACTACAGCATTGAATTTCTTATTCTTAGTTATGTCCCGTTTCTGTATTTCACATTAGGATTTACCAAGGTCAATGATATAATAATTACTCAAAAGATACAAGAAATGTTCATACTGCAAACACATCTCAGTGTTACCCACTGACCTTGACTAAAGAAAAAGTTCATACAGCTCCTTATTCAAAGACTGAGCTGAGTAAGTAAACAAATGTGAAAAATGTAAATATTTTTGTTGGCAGTTTTGAGGATTTAATTTCTCAGTGAAATGTAAGAAATTTACTTGCTCAGATACCTTTTTGGTTCTATAAATGGATCCATTACAATTTTTGCAAAGGTACCTTTTTAAAATTAGATTATTGTCAAAACACATTAACTTCGAGTTTCAAAGAGAATTAGACTATAGTCCTTGTTTTTATTTTAATTTTCTGTTGCCTTATTTTTATGATTGAGTAATATATTCTCCTCCATATAAATTGAAGATTCTGCTGACTCATTAATGAAACAAGTTCTAGAAGTTATTTTTCTAGTAATAATGGCTTGTTAATATAACAATGATAGATTTATATTGAGCCCTCTTTATTCTCTCATTCTGTCCTGTCACCATTGGCAGGGTTTCATGCATTTGTTCAGTAACTGGGAAGGGTTAGGAGTGAGCCTCTAGTTGAGGATCAGAGGATTTCCTCCATGTAAATTTATCTGGTTCATAGAAGATTTTATAGTGGTGACTTGGACCTCCCTAGCAGAATGCAGCATTATGTGTACTGACCCCAGCTAGCACTTTTATTCTTGGTTCACCATGTATATGAAAAGAGGAAGATGTAGCTGCCTTTTTCGTCTAGTTCAACAAACATGAGATGATTCTGACGGTTTCTAGTTTTTTGAATTGAAGCTAGTCCCCTGATACATTCTTAGTTACATTGTTGTGCACAAAATATGTGTGTTCAGAAGGTTTTAGTGCTTAAGCATGCCTCTCTGAAATGCAGCCCATAACACACTAGGTATTTGTCAATATAAACACAAAATTGTTAACACCTTTTGTCTTCTTATATGTAAAATAGTGCCATTAAATGGAATTCAGAATCAGGGAAGCCTAGCTGTAAATACTGCCTCCCCTAATTATTTATGTAACCTCTTTAAGTCTCAGTTTTTAAATTTGGAACTGGTAAAGCAGTGTTTGGAAATGTTCATTTTTATTGGAGACAGTCAATACAAGATTTATTTGAAGTACTGGTTTTAAAACATAGGAAATAAATCAGAAGTACCTTTTTGAGTCACTTAATTTACCCATCTTTTTCTATCTCCTGAGTTAAGTTACCCTACATGCTTGCATTTTTTCTGATTCTTAAAGATCTTCAGAGAAGGAAATTTTACAGCCTTTTTGGGCAGCCTATTCCAGATCCTTACAGCATTCACTGTCAGGGAACTCTTTCTCATATCTAACCCAAATCTCTGTTGCTGGAATTTAAGCTCATTTCTTCTTTTATTGTCCCCTGTGGGAAGTAGAATAGGTCAGTTTTTTGTTTATTATTCTCCCAATAGCCCTCAATACATAAAATTAAATTATGGCAGAGTTATTTTTATTTCATAACCTACAACTTTTGCCCGTCAGGAGAGTTCAGGGCCTAAGGTGGCCCTCTTAATTCTGATGTATGCATTTATTTTCTTGCTTTGTATTGTGTTAGTTGTACTTCATTTCAGAAATTGGAAACAGAATGTGATGAGTGAGCTCTGAATGCTGGAATTTAAGCTAGTATCCACAAGAGACATCTTGGAGGAGCTAGCAGAGATGCCCATTTGAAAATTAAATGTAATTCACTTTTTAGGTTTCCTTAGTTAAAAAAAAAAAGACCACTTATAATTTGCCTACTTAGTTTTAAACTCAATGCTGTTCTAATGGTCTCATTTCCATTCTATTACCTAAAATTTGAACTACTTATTCTCTGTATGGAAGACTTTTCGGAATGTACTAAACCCTTGGAAAATTATATTAACTTCTTTAGATTTGGCTGGCTTTCTTCTTTCAAAATGATGACTCTGCTTATGGTGGCATAATCCATATGAGCTGGTGTGACTCTAAAATCCATCATGTAATTCATTTGTTTTCACCCTGGATTCATATATTGAGATGAATTGGCTTCCCTGCAGATGTGTCTACATAGGATTGGCTTCCTAAAAGGGTATTGACATCTATTATTTTTGTCAGTGTACTACTGTGGTACTGAACCTAATTAAATGAAAACTTTCAGTTTAGTAGAATTATCTGTTTAGCTGTGCATAGGATTCTCCTGGTGAGAGCTGGGCTTGATGTTGTTTTGTTTTTAAATATAATGCATATTTCACAGCATTGTACAGAATCTCCAGAGCGTTTACACACATAGAGATTTATACATATATAAATGTTCACAAAGAGACACTTCCATGTTTTAGACCAGACTATGGTTATCAGCATATTTTAGTTCTGCGTAGATTTTTCTAAAGAAATTTAGATAACATTCTTAGTATGTTTAGGTAGTTTCCTGGGCTAATGAAAGCTTAATTTAAAACTGAACATGCCCACAAGATATCAACCCTGAACATGATATCTTTTTACAGATTGATTCTGCCATTTAGTGATGCAAAAATGACTGCATATCTCATTATTAACTATAATTTAATCAGCTATTATTTTATATCAATAATGCCATCTTAGTAAACTTCTGGTCTGATAACACTCCTAATAGGTACCAGAATTCAGGTTTTACAAAAGCATTCATAATTTGTCACTCTATCTGTTTATATTCATTAGTTTAAAGCTTTTATGACATACAGTAGTGCTGTAAAGATTCAATGAAAGATCCACTATGAATCCTCCCCTAAAGGGACTTGCAGTGTAATAGGGAAGATAACAAATGTAAAATATTTATTGTGTGTGGTAGAAGGGCCTCAGTTCCTTATATAGTACCTGATACTCAGAAAACTAATTTTCTGTTTGGTCAATCAGGATTGGCTTACTTGGGACATGAAAGATGACAAGGATTTAGACACAATGAAATGAGATAGTATAGGGAAAGTCTTTCTACACCCTTTTAAAAAGTAAGTATAAGCCCAAACTTACATGCACGAAGACTCAGAGTTTTTGTGGAAAAAGTGGGAGCTTTTTATTTTCATTGGAGCTTGGGTAACGGTGGTGAATAAGAATGAAACCTGACAGTGGTGCCAAACTAAGAAGAAAATTAATTCTAAGTGTAGATCCTTTGGCTAGCAGGATAGAGGTATTGAATAAATGCTGGTACTCTCTTCTCCTTTCTCTCTCCTCTCTTTCTCTGTCTCCTCCCATCCCATCACTCTTTCTCTCTTCCCATCTTTAGATTGTTAACCACTCAAAGATTTTATTTTATCCTCGGTTTTCATACACTCAGTGCCTATTATTGTAGGTGATTAAAAAATTTTGATGAATGAATGCTGAATAATTAAGGTTGAACTTTGTAGATGGTGGAGAGGTAGAGTGTGTTTTAGAGCAGTAATTTGAGAAGCTGAACTTTCTAAAGAATATAGCTGGCATTACCGGGTAAAAAGAAACATTGGAAAGAGCTCATACTGGAATTAGACTATCAGAGGGTGCTTTCCTGGTATGTGCCATTGATTTCGAAATCTGGCAGTTTATGTGAATCACTTGGGAGCTTTTCAATATGGTTGAGTTCTAGGCCTTATTCTTTGGAGTTTAAGATTGGGTAGATGTGGGGCGCTTCAAAGGATTTTGATTTTGATTGTGATATTTTGCCACGTCTGAGAACCACTGATGAAAGTGAGAAATAACAGAGGCCCGGCTTCATTTCTGTGTGGAAATGGAGGGCAGGGAATGCACTTAAATATTGCAGAGACATAGTTGAGTAAACTTCGGAATATATTTTTTTCCCCATAGTAGGAAAGAATGAAAGCTGAAACCAGGCTTTCAAACCATAAAACTGTGAAGATGGTGATGTCATCAGTGAAGTAGTGGTGTTTCTTGGCACCTGACAAAGATGATCAGATGCACTTTGGATGGACAGAGAGTACGTGGAAGTAGGTTGAACACTAGTAGTTCTATCCAGCAGAGAATTCTACAGGAGCTTGGAAAAGAGGGCAGAACTGGAGATAGAGACTTCAAAGTTAATTATTATAAAGGAGGTTATAATAATAGTGGTGAAGATGATAAAATAATACTAATTATAACAAAAAAAACTACCATTTATGTGCCAGGCTACTGATAATAAATTCATATATAACATGTCATTTCATTTTTATAGCAACTCTGAAAAACACCCGATTTACAGAAAAAAAAAGTTGGGGCTCTTAGAAGTTAGTTTGCCTGTGATCAAACAGCTATTATGTATGATATGTATATTTAACATCTTTAGCGCCTGACTCACTTCTCCAAGAAAGCCTTTGTGCATTAGAGACAGAACAGTGAAGAAACGTCAGCTACATTTTTTTTTGACAATCTTAGTTAAAAGAGAAAATGACAACTTGGAGCAAGTGGCTTTTTAAACAGTATTAAACGCTTCAGAGAAGTAAATTAGTATCAAAACTTGGGAAAATCTACGGGCTTTGGTCATTAGGAAGTCATTAACAACCTTGGAGGTTAGAATTAAGTGAAATGGAGATGGAAAAAGCTGAATTACAAGGCATTAGAAGTTTGTCTTCAGAGACCAGGAGAGATGGGTGTAGCAGCTCTATTAGGTTGGTGGTGGTCATGAAACGAATAAAGAGGTGGCTGTGTTTGAATGTTCAGGGTGAAAATGTCCATATACTTAGAATATGGAAATAGCCTTGGAAGAATCTGGTTGTTAGACCACTTTAAAGTGTCATTGAAATTGGCTTTAATTCAGATTGCTGTTTTCTAAGGATAGGAAAAACAATAGGAGTATGTGGCAGGTGTAGAGGTTGGATGGATAATGATGTGTCTCTCTATTGTATGCTATGGCCATTAGGAAGCAAAAGAGGATGGATATTAGAAAGGCAAAAGAATGTCTTTTCCTAGAAAAAGCAGATTTCTTAAGCCTCTAAATTTCAGAGAAAAGAGTATGAATATGTTAGGAAAAGCATATGAAATACCAAATGATCTAAAGAGCTGCAGAAGCTGAGTTGTGAATATATCCTGGAAGCGCCTTAGACCGAAGAAAATGTTCACCATCAGCTATTGACTCAACCTCAGAGATTGTCCATTTATGAAGAAGCATCCCAGATTTCACCTAGTATTAATAATTCCTGAGATTTTTGTTCTAAATTGTATCATTTTAATAATACTTTTACATTTTAATTGAAATATAATTAACATGCCATAAAATTCACCCTTTTAAAGTGTACAATATAGTGGTTTCTAGAATATTTGCAAGGTTGTGGAACTATCACCACTATCTAATTCCAGAATATTTTCCTTACCCCCAAAAGAAACCCCATACATATTAGCAATCATTCTCCAATTTTCTCATCTCTAGGCTTACTGTCTGCACAGTGTTTCCACAGATTTGCTTATTGTGGACATGTTATGTAAACTGAATTATATAATATATGACCTTTGTGCCTGGCTTCTTTCCTTTAGCCTACTATTTTTGAGGCTCATCAATGTTATAGCATTTATCAATATTTCCTTTCATTTTATGGCTGAATAATATGCTATTTTATGCATATACCACATTTTGTTTATCCGTTCATCCCTTGATGGGCATTTCGGTGTTTCTACTTTTTGTCAATCGTGAATAATGCTACTATGAGCATTAGTACACAAGTTTTCTTTTATGAACATATGTTTTCATTTCTCTTGGTATGTATAGTCCACCAAAGAGTGGAATCATTTAGTTGCATGGTAACCCTATGTTTAATTTTTTGAGCAACTTGCCAAATTATTTTCTAATACTACTGCACCATTTTTCTTTCCCTCCAGCAGTATGAAGATTCCAGTTTCTCCACATCTTTGCTAATTCTTGTTGTTTTTTTATCTTTGTGATTATAGCCATGGTAGTGAGTGTGAAGTGGTGTCTTCTTGTGGAGATACCACATGTCTAATGATTTTAGAGATGTGCATTTTTCTAGTGATGACTCATGATGTTGAGCATCTTTTCATGTACTTGTTGGCCCTCATATAGCTTCTTTGGAGAAATATCTATTCAAATCCTTTGCCCATCTTGAGCTATTTGCATTTGTCTTTTTATTTTTGAGTTATAATAGTTTTTAATATATTCTAGATATTAGATTCTTATTAGATATATGATTTGAAAAAATTTTCTTCCATTCTGTGAAATGTCTTTTCACTTTTTTGATGGTGTGCTTTGAAGCACAAAAGTTTTTAATTTTGAGGAAGTCAAATGTATTTGTTTTTTATTTTGGTTTCTTGCTCTTCTGGTGTCTTATCTAAGAAATGATTGCCTAATCCAAAAGCACACATATTTATGCCTGTATTTTCGTCTGAGAGTTTTATAGTTTTTACTTTTATATTTATAGATTTTTGATCAATTTTTAGTTAATATTCATATATGGTAGGCATCCAACTACATTCTTTTGTATGTGGATAGCCAGTTGTTTCAACACTATCTTCAAAGGTCCATTGATAGAAATGTAAGGGTTATTTGGGGAATCTTAATTCTGTTCTATTAATCAAAATGTCTGTGTGTCTATCCTTATATCATTATTAGACTGTTTTGATTACAGTAGCTTTGTGGTAAATTTTGAAATAATATTACTGTTTTATTATTAACTACTATAACATTTATGGTTGCCATTTTAAAGTTTGTGTTTTTAAAATAATATAGTTAGGTAAATTTATTTGTTCATTTATGTTCTTAGTTAATCATCTTGACTGAAAATTTACTTGATAGGGCTTTTCAGCCTCTAATTCCTCTGAATGGAGACAGAGGAAAAGTGCCTAGCTGCCTACAATCTGTTTGAACAGAAATTGACGACTGAGATTATACAAATTCTAGAAAAAATAAAACATTACCCAGCATTTCACATCTACAATTTGAATATTATTGCTGCTAATTATACTATGAAAGTTATTTTAACTTTAACATTTATAGAAACACGTGTGTAGCATGAAAAGAAATGCTTTGGGTATATATTGTATTTCTAGCCACACTCATGCAATTATGCAAATGTGAAACTTGCTCTGTTGAACAGCATGATATCACTTTACTTTTTATTAATTTGAAAGAATACATCTAGATAAATTGGAGTTAGATGTTAAAAAAAGCTGAGTGTTGTTGCTAAACTTGTGTGTGTGTGCACGTGTCTGTGTGTGTGTCTGTGTGTGACAGAGATAGAGAGAAAAGAATACTAATGAAACTTATTTTCTAATATATTCCTCTTTTCTACGATAGGAGTGTGAATATAAAATATGCAAACAATATGTGCACTGTCATAACCAAGAAGGTGTGTATTCATGGCATTATGATAGCTAAAGTATAAACCTAGCTGACATGATCCGATATGTGATTCGTAATGTTTTACAGACAATATTTTGTTAGGCATTTGGAAAAAGGAAAACACCTAATAATAAAGATGTATATATATATATATATATATATATATATATATTCCTTCATTCTCTCAGTACTATTTTCTATTTGATGTGCATATGATACATTTATAAATACATATACTTACATAAAAAAATATATTTATATAATTTATGATGGGATTCAGGTGAATAGACATCCACCGAGCTGTAGGTAATAAAATAACCTTTGTCTCTTTAGGACAAAAATTGACTTTTCAAAAACAAAAGTTGTGTTTTATACGTGATAATCAGGACAATACACTATAGTTAGTTGTTTCTCTTTCAGGTTCACTGTATAGGGAAAGGCGTATTAACACTACTTAGATTGCATCCCTTTCCCTCAACATCATTGCTTGTCTCTAATGGGCTGCCGTCTCCACATGTAGGAGTTTGGGTGGGGCAGGGTCCATATTTGGTCAAAACAATCTTATTTTACTCATGTGGAACATAGACATATCAAATTTTATGCTAATTATGCAAATATTATTTTCATGTATAATTTATGAATGTTTTGAAAATCCTCTGCAAAGTGTGGAAAATGTTTTGAATTACATACTGTTCTTTACGCTAACTCATAATTATGTTTTGTGGAACTTCCCAAGTATACTAGTGCAGCATGTATTTAGTTTTCATTCAATTGGAAAAAACATACTTTGCTACATTGTACATTTTGTCATTCAAAGTCATTATAACAAATGCCATTAAAGGCTAGATTGCCTGGTATGTTAATGGTCCCAGGTTACATTGTTTGTTGGCATAGGGCCTGGTCATTGCTCTTTTCCATCCTCATAATGGAGACCATCTCCAGGATGCATTCCTGGAGCCTGGTCTGACCTGAGGGCACCAATGGAGATGGCACAAGAAGCATTCCTTTTCCACCATCCCAGTTTGGCTGTGCCACATGTGGGTTTGAGTATCACTTACTTTCACCATTACCAAAATAGGAATGCAGCTGCCTTTGTTACAGGGAGGTGATAAAAACCGCATGCTGAGATGATATTGTAAAGAACATCCTATTAAATTTCATTGTATTGTTTTTGTTATATACTTTTAAAGATTTTTAAAATATATTATTTTAAAAATTAATATTTAAAATTTTAAATTTAAATTAATATTATTTTTTAAAGTATATTATATATTTTTGAAATAAATGTCAATGGGAAACTCAGGTCCTAACTCTGTGCTATTTCATATTCCATGATATAACTGCGTATTAGTGGAACGCTGTCTCTAAAAGGTGAACTAATAACAGTCACTGCTTATTGATATATTTTAACAGCGGTTCCTTAGGAGACAGAATATTTTAAGCTGGTAGTGGTGAAGATGATTGAATTTTCTTTTGAAATGGAGGTGGCTTACACATTCTTAGGTTATTTTAGAAATCCTACTCTGGGGATCATGCACATTTGCATTGAATTCCATGGCATAAAAAGGAAGTTAATTCACACCTTTTCACACTAATCTAGTTTATAACACCTTTGTAGCACACATTAAAAATTTTTAAATTGGTGAACTCACATTTTTTTCTCAAGTGTGCCTAAAGTTGGCTTATTATGTGTGGCAAAGAGAAGAAAGAATATACGTCATACTTTGCTTTTTCTGAAGTTATGCTGTATCCTGAAGTTATTTTTTTCTTCTTCTTCTTTTGCTCTGGGATTCAAGCTTCATGCTAGTGCTATTAATAGCTATTAGCTTATAGGTCCTTCAGTCCTTTCATTTATTTATTTCAGTTATTTTAATTAAGCACTGTTTTATTTACTTGCATTCTGTTTATTTTCTGCCTCTCTCATTGGAATAGTAAACTCCATAAGGATGTGTACTTGTAGTAATCATAAAGGATATATCAGAACATACTAAAATGTAAATCTTTATTTTTGGGCAGTTGGGGAGAGCAAGGATTTAAGTGAGGGAATGACTTGATTGGATTTACATTTTAATTTTGGAAATTATCTTGATGGTCTGGTGGTGGTGGTGTTGTAGGACTTTCTCCTTAGTCAGCTAAAAGCTGGGTTGTCACACGATCATGAAATATTTGGCTTGCAGACACTTTGAAGGGTGAGAAAAATTGAATTTATTGGGTGAAAAGGAAAAAAAAAAAGGAAACAGGGACTCTCAGCAAAGCGAGAGTCCTCCTAGCTGGTTTCCCACCTCAGGTTGAATCTCAGGTACTATCCAGAAAGAGGAGGGGCCAGACTCCTCCCCACTGCAAATGGATGAACTTCCTGAGGCTCCACCCCAGTGCACACTCCTCTCAGTGTACAGTCCAGTCAGAAGTTCTCCGGGGACCCCTTTATACTTGGCTGTCTCAGTGGGAGCATGTCTGGGCAGGAAGAAGACTTAGCAAGTTGTTGCAGTAAGAGATGATGGCCTGATTTGGGATATTAGTGGTAGGCTGGAAACTCATAGAAGTATCTAAGCAATTATTCAGGAGGTAGATAGAACCCTTGAGGCTTGGTGCTTCACTCATGCTAGTGGTGAGTGAAAAGAAGAGTCAAGGTTATTCTCAGGCTTTGTGCAATTGTTGAAGTCATACAGGAGGAGAAATGGTTATTTTGTATAGTAAACAAGTAACTCAGTTACAAATTTGTTTCATGTGAGGTTCTTGAAAGCTTTCAAGAAGAAACATCCAGGAGGTTGTTGGAGATAGGAATTTAGAGCTCAGTGGAGAGATCTCTGCGTGTTTAGGTTTATTGATGCATAAATGATTATTGAGACCATAATAAAAGAGATTTTCCGGGAAAAATATAGACAGAATAGGGGATTAAGACT
Organism: Pongo abelii; assembly: GCF_028885655.2. NCBI lineage: Eukaryota > Metazoa > Chordata > Mammalia > Primates > Hominidae > Pongo > Pongo abelii. The sequence goes on along the minus strand of NC_071997.2, from coordinate 52,649,424 downwards.
AGAGCCCTGAGGATCTTTAACATATATAGAATAAGCAGATGAAACAGAGCCCGAAAAGACAAAATGAAGGAGTAGCCATAAAGATATGCAGTGAACCAGGTGAGCAGGGTGCCCTGAGAATGTTTCCAGAAGTCTGTGGGCAATGGTGCCAGATAATACAGAAGAAGCAAGTAGGAGAAGAACTAAAAGATACCTATTAAATATTTATTGAAACAGCATTTGTCTAGGGTCTATTATGTGAATGTGGTCTTCAAACAGTTCCGTAATGCCAGCTACCAGCTTTCAAAGTATTTCATGAAAAAGTTACCACCATTAATTCCTGATAACCTAATCCAGATTGTGCCTTCTGACCTTTTCCAACTTTGAAAGTTTGAAGCCACAAAGAAAGACCTTTCCCATGTTGCAGGAGCAAAATAAATAAAGGAAGCTTTTCTTTATTTAGATCCAAATGCATAATTTATAGAAAAAACTCTTTGTTATGAAAAATGATTTCATTAAGAGAAAAATGGAAATTTTCTTAATGTTGCCAAACAAAGTGGCTCTCCACTATTATTTTCAGGGAAGTCAAATCTATTGCATATTGAAATTGTATATTGATATGCAGATACCCAAAAGATGAAATGCTGACACACTCAGCTGGTTTCTTTCATTTTACTTTCTTGTTGTTGGCTCTGCACCTAGGGAGGCAGTCATACGAGATAATTATGATTATTTGAATGAAAGAAAATACAATACTTTTTATAAAATGATGAAAAAATATAACTGGAAAAACTCTAGGAAAAAATGAAAGTCTAATTATAGTATTATTTTCTTATCTTTTTTTGGGTACTCAGTTTCAATTTATATGTGCCCAGTGTGATAGTATGAAATACCTTTTGAGTTATACTCTCTTTTGAAATTGAATCCTACTTCTTGTTGCTAGAATTCCTTCTATATTTACAACTCTCATTAACAGTATATGTTAAAACAGATATGGCATCTTTTATGATTTAATCAATGATACTCATGATAAAATATCAAATGTTCAACGTTGACAAGAATGTAAATGAAAACAAGATACTAGACCTAACAAATACACATTTGGGTAAACATATAGAGAAAGCATAACACATTCAATAAAGTAGATACTTTAAAAACTGCCACTGAGGAAGTAAATGATTCTCTTGGTAGAAGAGAAAATTAAGTTGGAAGAAGGAAATGTTTTTGACTTAAATACCTTAACAAGGAACTCAAGGAGCTTTGTGATTGCATGAGGGCCATTTAATGAAGTCCTGTGGTTCCTTTGTTGTTGTTGTTGAAGTTGTTATCATTTGTAATGTGATCTCTTTGCCTAATGGATTTCATCTCTTCTTTTCTTCAAAAGATGGAATTTTCCTTGATTTTTAAAATAAATCTTAAACTGGCACTTTTAGCTATTTGTAATGTATTTTATCTATTTCCACATTTACTAGATATGAGACTTAATATGACTAATGCTGAGTCGTCTCTTTGACTTCACCTGAGTAAGCCTTTGAGATTCACATTTTATGCCATTGCTCCAACAGGAAGACCCTTCTACCTAGACTACCCTTCCCTTATTTTTCTTTCATATTTCTGCCCAAATATGTAAGGGCCAACTCAACTGTTGTTGTTCTTGTATAGCCTTCACCTCTCATCCCAGTCAAAATGAGTTTCACCTTCCTCTTTATTCTGGTTTGATGACCCTTCCTCCCCATACAAGTAGAAGCAGCAATGTTAGATGAGTTCCCTGGAGTTGCAGCCTGAGATTGGGTGGGCATTGCTTGTGTTGAGACCACAGAAGGTAGAGCCAATGGATGTATTCCACAATACAGCATAGTGGGAAAGAGCCGAAATCAGATAATGAATCAACAACCCGAATGGTTAAAATTTCAGGGACCATCCAAATTGGAGGCTCCAATCAGGAACAAATGGTTTGAAATTGAGGGAGAAAGATGGTACCTGAAGACAAATTACTGAGCCAGAGAAGACTGGACTATTTTTAGAGAATACCTGCAGACTTGGCAGGGCAGAAGGTAGACATTGAAGACCGTGACCACAGGAGGACACCGAATCTTTGTTTAATTCATCATGTAACACTTATTACAGTATTTCACCATGGATAGTAGGTTGGTAAATTTTTTTCTCACCTGGTATATTGCCAATGTCTTCAAAGTCATGTTTTCAGTGTTCTCTTCTTTGTATCTATTCTCCAACCAGTATAATGTCTGGCACATCATAAGTGCTAAATAAATATTATTTCAGAGTTATTCTTATTATGCAAATTTATAGCTAACTCTTATTCTGAACTGTACTTTCCTGTACATGCCCCCAATGAAGTTTAGTCATAATTTCCCATTTTTTCCAATTTATAAAAGTACCTTCAGGCTGGGCATGGTGGCTCACACCTGTAATCCCCCAGCACTTTGGGAGGCCTGGGTGGGTGGATCACCAGAGGTCAGGAGTTCAAGACCAGCCTGACCAACGTGGTGAAAGCCTATCTCTACTAAAAATGCAAAAAATTAGCCAGTAGTGGTGGCACGTGCCTGTAGTCCCAGCTACTCAAGAGGCTGAGGTGGGAAATTGAACCTGGGAAGCGGAGGTTGCAGTGAGCCAAGATTGTACCACTGCACTCCACCTTGGTGACAGAGCGAGACTCCCTCTCAAAAAAAGAAAAGTAACGAAAAGGAAAGAAAAGAAAATAACCTTCAAGTTTATAATTAAAGAATTCATGATGAAATAAAAAACACTATTTCATTATTGAGTAAATATTGAACCCATTTTGTATTTAAATATCACACAGGGCCAGGCACGGTGCCTCACACCTATAATTCCAGCACGTTGGGAGGCTGAGGTGGGTGGATCACCTGAGCTCAGGAGTTTGAGATCAGCCTGGGCAACATAGCAACATCCTGTTTCTACAAAAAAAAAAAAAAAAAAAAGCCAGGCATGATGGCGTGTGCCTATAGTCCTAGCCACTCAGGAGGCTGATACAGGAGGATTGCTTCAGCCCAGGAAGTAAAGGTTGCAGTGAGGTGAGATCATACCCCTGCACTATAGCCTTGGTTACAGAGCAAGACCCTGTCTCAAAAAAATAAAAATGACTTAATATTAACGTTTCTATTTTTATATGAAGAAGTCTAATCATTCATTGATTTATTTTTTTAAATCACTTCTTACTGTGTCTTGAGAATTTTACAGAAAACACCATTATTGCTTCTTTCACCAGCCAGAAGAGAAAGCATGATTGTGTTAGGTAGCGTGACAGGTGAATGCACAGTGAATGACAGGAGTCCTTGTGGGAGTAGCTGTTCTCTCAGGGAGAGGTTAAGGAGTCCATTTTAGCTAAGTAGAAGAATGAACAGGGTCGGCTGGGGAGTCTTGAGGTATGAATGCATACGGCTATAAGGGAAATGGTTCAGTAGCTGAATGTCCTGAGGATTGAGAAAAGATGGAAGATAGTAAATGCAGAGAGGGAACAGGTCATGAAGACATGCCATACTAAACAGTTTGAGTTTTATTCTTTGCCTTGAGAAACACTAAAGGATATATGAAGTGATTCAGGTACATGTCTTGTATTCTTTGCTGCTTTACCTTCTACTTAATTTTTGATTTCCAACTCACAAGTGCTAGTAGGATCTGTCAGGTCTTAACCACAGCAGCAATGTAGGACTTGATACCAGCGCCAAAAATGTAACTACCAAAGTCACTTAAGTGTGGTATTTGCACTGGAAACTCTATTTCCCCATTTAATAACTCCTTTGACATATTTGAATTCAGTGTCAGATTTAAAACATATGTAGGCTCAGGCTTTAGTTTTTTAAGTAAGTTAAATATAAAATATTACAAATACTTTTTATGCCAAATCTCTTTGGGAATTGAATGTATTGATATTTATTGTGGAGATACCTCAGCCATACATTCTAAAAACGAAATTAACACAGCTAAACTAAAGTGTGACTCTGGTGTTTCATGACTAGTTTATTTGCAATTGTGTCCTCCTGAATGCAGTAAACAGAAATCGTTATGAACAGTCCTCATAGTACAAGAGCATTACCTTATAATATTTAGAGAATTTATTCTATATCTTGACTCCTTAATGACTTAAACCAGAACTTCAATGCGGTGAATAAATTTGTATCCACATGCATCAATTATATTGCAATTACTGTAGATGGATTTCTAAGTAACCCCAAAGAGATGGATTTCTAAGTTACCCACTGTAATATATTATTTCTTGAAAAGCTTTCAGGAATATAACTTCATCACTGTCTCCAGTGGACCAGGTCAGTGTTTTATTCCTCTTGCAGCCAGTTTTCTTTCTGATAATATAGCTAGTTTCTCTTATGTATCTTTTGGGAAAGCTCTTAAAATCACAATCTCAGGTGTTTAGCAGGTACCCAGAAATGATTTTTTTTCTTTAAATATTTCTGGAATATATGATGAAATATTCTTGATGGACCCTTTGTAAATGTGGAAAAGAATTTCTTGCAAATGATTGTTGTTTACAAATTGTTGTCATCCAGTTTAGATAATGGAATTAAGAACCTGTACATGAAATTTGCTGATTGTAACCTATCAGCATAGGAGATTATGACAGTACTTGTATATCACACTAGGAATAATTGATGCTAGGTTTAGAATTCAGAGCACTTTTATAAAGAGGAAAAAAGATGAGAAACTCATTTTATTGGGGGTATTCAGAAAAGTATACTTTAGAATAACATTTAGCTATAAATTTACAAAATGAGGATAACCCACTACGTGTTTACTAAATTAAAAAAAGAAAACAGATTCAGAGATCATTGCAGAGGAAAATTGAGCATGAATTAGTCAGCTCTTTTCTTTTGCATGAAATATGTAGATTAAATGCCATACAGAGTTACAAATAAAATGAAACAATATACTCCTGCCCTCAGGAGACCACAGCAGAGAAAATATAAATATGAAACATCCAAACTCCAAAGTATGTATATTGTTCACATTCATATGCCAAAGTGATGTGCCTGCTATTGAGTTCTGTGCCTGTGTGGCTTCTTGAAAAGACCAAATGTTTGCAATATTGTGTATCTGCAGTGATAACAACCCAATTTGTTTTCTTCTAAACTATCTCTTTGATGAATAGCCTAGAAAAATGTGGTTCACTAAATCATTAGAAGCACTGATTCTAGAGGATTATGCATCATAGTATGCTACTTGATTTTTTGGCTTAAATTATTTCAACGTGGTAAAAGGAAACGGGCCTGTTTTCTATTTCTCATTTGGAATGGTCAGTAACAGGTGTCTTACCTTGGAAATTGTATCTATCATTCTTGTAGTCACCCACACTTTTGTACTTGGCTCCCCACCATCCCAACCATCTGTTACAATGAATTATAATTTCAGAACAGGAAAGGGACTATAGTTAATTGTCTTCTGAGACATGAATCCCCTTTAAATGATCCCTGATAGATATCCAGAGTGTGCTCCCGATACATGGAGTGACAGGGAGCATCCTAAGTCCTTTCAAATCTTGCTTCCTGCGATTTTCTTTGTTCCTTTCTTTTTGTCCTTTCAACTTTTAATCTGATATTGATAATTATCATGCCTGGATGTCTGCATATAGCTTCCTAACTGATCTTTCTTCTCCATTTTTTTTGCCCTGGAATATCTTGACACCACACTTTAACTAAAATTCCAAAAACACTTTGGTCATATTGCTACCTTAATCAGAAACCTTCAATAATTCCCCATAGCCTGCAGGATACAGTCAGAACTCATTAACTTGAATTAATCTGGTCCCAACATGTTTAATTTCACCTTTCAGCTTCCTCAGCCATTTACTTGGCCTTAGTTGATCTACTCACTTTTATTGAAATTATATTGTTTTTTTCTTGTTCAGTGCTTTTGGAGATGCTGTTTCCCTTACCTTTCCCTCTTTCACTATTACCACCTTCTTATTTTAGTACTGTCTATACTTTAAGACCCTAGTCAGTCCTTCTTTTTGGTAACTCCCTGCAGACCACCGCCCATACTGTGATGTCTTTGTTTTCTGAACTCCCCCTGTGCCCATTTTCGGCCTCATTGATTTGGTGCTTAATCATGAGCTAAATTGTGACAGTTTTCATATTGTTTTATTGAACTATAGTTTATCTTTTGTATTGACGTTTAATTTTTCACACTTTTTAACTTGGCTGTTTTCCAGTAATTTTATGAGATGGCATGATAAAGCAGATGGTTTTCAAGTAGTGTTCAACCAAACTTGAGCAATTTCTGTATGTCTTACTGGGGAAGGGAAAGGGAGTGGACTGAGACTTGTGGTCTCCACCAGCTTCAAGCAGAACATCTCTGCTTTGATCGTCATTTTATACTGAACTTCTGTATTTGATTATTTTTGAGAAAAAAAATGTTAGGCTCAAAATGTTTGAAAACTATAGATGTGGAAGAGAAGAACCTGGACTTGGAATAAAGGTACTTGGGTTTTATTTCTGGCTCTGCTCCTTGCTGCCCTGGGCTTTAGTTTCCTCATTTAAAAAAAATTATAAGCCAGGTGCAGTGGCTCACGCCTGTAATCCCAGCACTCTGGAAGGCCGAGGCGGGCAGATCACTTGAGGTCAGGAGTTTGAGACCAGCCTGGCAAACATGGCAAAATCCTGTCTCTACCAAAAATACGAAAATTAGCCATGCTTGGTGGCACATGCCTGTAGTCCCAGCTACTCAGGAGCCTAAGGCACTACAATCTCTTGAACCCAGGAGGTGGAGGTTGCAGTGAACCAAGATCACGCTGCTGCATTCCAGCCTGGGCGACACACTGAGTAAGACTTTGTTTAAAAAAACAAAAAATTATAAGGCTAATGTATATGATCTTACATTCCTTTTATTGTAAAAGTCTGTGATGATCAGAAAATTAGCTTTATTAAAATAGTGACATTTATTCTTAATTTTAAATTTCTTTTTTCTGAGAAGGGTATGTTTACACAGGAAGTTCTGTTACCAAGTGGTCTGCAGTTTTTAGTTCCTGCCACGGCCAGAATGTTTCACATATGGCACATTAATTATATGATAATTAAATATGAAAAAGTCAAATTACATTTCACTTTTGTCTTGATCAAAACACTCTATATGGCATTTGCTTGCCTTTTGTTCCTCCATACCACTTATGAACTCTTCATTAGCGTCAGACTGGAAATCTTTATCTATTTTTTAAAACAAGAAGAATTTTAAAACAAAATTACTGTTGGATGTTCAAGTAATAAAAACCGTGAAGGCCGAATCTGTGTAAACCAAGAGAATGCTATTCCTTACAACGAACTTTTTTTGTCCATATCCTTTTCAAAGTAGGAAGTCTCCATAACGATAGGCAACAAGTGTCATCGCCAGTGCTGACAACACATATCTTACTGGTAAGTTTTATTTGTTCCTAGCTTCACACCCAAATGCAATTAAAGATATCTCCTGTATTGTCACTGCAGGAGAATTTTATTTGAAAAGTGAACGAACTTAAAGCCTAAAATATACCTCGTCTGAAGTCTGTAAGTTACAATTTGACTCAAACAGAAGCCATAGTGAAACAGATGAACACCTGAAATTCAGCGGACATTAGCAGCATGTTGCTATTCAGCAGGTTTCAGCTGCAAACCAAATTCTACTGATGAGGGACTCACATTTCCAATAAATTAAACATAGAACCACGATTTTTTAAATTCCTGTTTTACACTTTTATTTTAGAAAACTAAACAGAAAACCATTAAAAACATAAGAAAATAATAATATTTTGTGTATAACTATATAAGCTGCTTCAGATTATCTTAAATAATAGTATCTTCATTTCATGGAAATTAATGGGGATGTTTTCATGTTGATAGCACTTGTGAATTGGTGGTATAAGGCCTACTCTTCTATGTCCTGGCATTTATTACAGAAATAATCTACCAGAAATTTTTGGATGTCTTAAGAGCAGTGTGGATTCTTTCCAAATTCCAAGAAATAGTCTTTATTGATCAACACTTGCACATTCCTTTCAAGCAAGATTGTCTTGTTCAGGAAGGGAATTATGGAGACATTGCTGAAAACCCGGTCATTGAAAATTGTTTTAAAAATGTTCAGAGATTCTGTAAAGTGATTCAGTCAGTCTTCTATAAGCATCTGGTCAAACTCACTAGCAGAGTACAAGGAAAAGTATTGATGTCTCACTGTGGAAGCAAAACATTCAATCCAATGTTTCCTTTCTGATCTTTGATCAGCTACATCAAACATTTTGAAAGGAACATTTTCTTTTTCTTTTCTTCTTTTAACGTTTATTTTAGGTTCAGGGATACATGTGCAGGTTTGTTCTATAAGTAAATTACGTGTCAAGGGGGTTTGGTGTACAGATTATTTCATCACCCGTAATAAGCATAGTACTCAAAAGGTAGTTTTTCAGTCCTCACTCCCCTCCCACCCTCCACCCTCAAGTAGGCCCCTGTATCTGTTGTTCTTTGTGTCCATGTGTATTCAATGTTTAACTACCACTTTTAAGTGAGAACATGTGGTATTTGGTTTTCTGTTCCTGTGTTAGATTGCTTACGGTAATGACCTCCAGCTCAATCCATGTTGCTGCAGAGGACATGATCTCCTTCATTTTTATGGCTGTGTAGTATTATGTGGTACGTATGTACCACAATTTCTTTATCCATTCTGTCATTGGTGGGCATTTAGTTTGATTCCATGTCTTTGCTTTCATGAATAGGGCTGAAGTGAACATATATGTGAATGTATCTTTATGGTAGAACGATTTAAATCTGTTTAGGTGTATATCCAAAATGAGATTGCTGGGTGAAATGGTTATTCTGTTTTAAGTTATTTGAGAAGTTGCTACACTGCTTTCCAAAATGGCTAAACTAATTTACATTCCCACCAGCTGTGTATAAGTGTTCCCTTTTCTTTGTAATCTCACCATCATTTATTTTCTGACTTTGTAATAATAGCCACTCTGACTAGTGTGAGATGGTATCTTGTTGTAGTTCTGATTTGCAGTTTTCGAATGATTAGTGATGTTGAGAATTTTTTCGTATGCTTGTTGGATGCGTGTATGTCTTCTTTTGAAAAGCGTTGGTTCGTGTCCTTTGCCCACTTTTTGGTGAAGTCATTTGTTTTTTGCTTGTTTATTTCTTTAAGTTTGAAAGAAACATTTTCAATTTCAATGTTGTACATGAATGCTGTTGGTGGGCTTCTGGCAAGCAGAATCCTGTGATGGAATGTAATCTGGTTCTCCAAGTTTATCCATTATCACGAAATATTTTTACATGTTCACCCAGTTGAAATATCCACACTGGTTATAGGGATTCCTCATGCCTGTGTCTGCCCGTAACACTCTCATAGCAGAAAGATGTTATAAACAAAATAAAACAACCTTGAGGTTCCACCATTTCCTGGTTCCCTGTGCCTCCTTGGGTGACAGGATGTCAAATACCATCATGTTGTCTCCACTGAGTTGGTTTGAATGCCCTCCTAAAGGAATATGAAACTTCCTTTTTTCTCTACTGGCATCCTCATACTTTTGATCATGTTGCTGTAGAGAGGGGGGTGAAATTCCTCATGTGTGCACAGGTCAAAATCCTGCCAGTGGATGATCCACAGCGGCTTCAGGAAGGTGGAATTGCTGCTATCTCTGTGCCCATAGCAGGATCTTCACAGGCTCCTTGATGTAGGCCTGTCTTTTCCCAGGAAAGACACTTGTCCATCGCCTTGGACTTGCTGCTGCACATCGCAATACTTATCACAATGCAGCTAAGTGCATGCAAAGTGTAGACAGAAAAAGCAGGAAGCCCTGGTAATTTATTTTTTATTCCAAACAATATTAACTAATGGAAAGAGCCTGCTTGGATTGAAGTACAAGAGTATCTGTTGTAGAGAAAATGATCTGGACTTAAATGCTGGCTCTACAAATGAGGAAGCCTGGCCAAGTTACTAAACCTTATTGAACCTCAGTTTCCTCATCTGCAAAAGACAGATAATCTTAACTATCTCTTAGGACTGCTGTGAACACCAAATGAGAATATTAGTCTAAAGTGGTTAGCCCAGTGACTGGCACTTAGGTATCTGGACTACTTCACCACCTTTTGTTCCCTGTAATTACTCATTTCCTTTTTTTGGACTTATTTATGAATGATTTTGGACTTTTTTCAAAAATCAGACACTTAAAAGATGAAGTTTGTCACCATTCAGGCTCCAAAAACATTTCTAAATGATATCCAAAATTTAGTGGTGGCAATTTCAATGGAATAGATTACAAATAAATACACATTTAGATGTCTAGCTCTGTTTGCTTTGTTAAAAATCAATCAAATTTACCTGAGAGAATGGAGAAGAATTTTACAAAAAGGGTTAAAGGAGAGTTTATGGGAATGAAAATTTCACCTTTTTTGATACCTTGTTTTGAGTGGTAATTGTATCAGTGTATATAGCTTTCAAAACTCAATGAACTAAATATCTATACTTTTAAATTTTATCTTGCCTGTAGCTCAGTTTTTTAAAGTACCCATGTTGCTTAAAATATTATTCAAAAAAGTTATAGTCTCTATTTCACTTTGATTTTGTAAGGACTTCATAACAAGAGTCTCATCGATTTGTTAGTTGAGGCTCATATATTTAAGTGCTGCTTGTAAGACCAGGTATTAGTATGCCAAATTAAATGTATGGGGCGTGTGGGGTGTGTATGCTTAATGTTAGATGATATCACTCATTTTTAGTGTTTGCTTTTCTCTTATGCTAGAACCTATAACTTCACTCTACATTGGCCCCGTTGTAAAATACTTAGAACAATTGTTTCTTGAGTTTAAATAAAAAGTCTTATGCATTTACAATTTATTTTAAAATGAATTATGGTTTTTCATCCATAAGTGAATAAGGTCAGGGATTGTTCTCTGCCAAGGAATGACTTTACTATGGATCATTTGAGAAAGAAAGGCCTACTAAAAACTATTAGAGCATAACATCCAGTTTAACATAAACACGTTTTACTTAAGTTAGTGAAAATGTGAGGATAGAAGTTTGCAGCCATGTTCTTCATGGGGGTTTTATGTTTTAAGTTTTCTTTAAGCTTGTAACAGTTCATTATTTTCTCTTTGATCTGTCTAGCAGTTGAATCAAAGTTAGTTAAAATTTTCACGTGAGAACCATAGTTCACTTGCTTAAGTCATGTGTTTTAGATAGTATTAAGATACTGTGTTCATCTGAAAGCTCTTATAACTGGACTCTAAGAAATATATATTCCTGGTATGATTGTTGTTTACTACCCCCAAGTAGTTTCAAAATGTTTAATGCCTTCTTCATTCTGTGAATAAATGACGTATGTGAAGTTTTATTCTATTTATTTTTCCAGATAAGCATTTTTAATATTATATTAGTTACATCAAAATATATTTAGAAATTAAACAATGTAAGTTTAGTCAACTTTCATGAGACAATGATGTATATCGAAGACATGGTTTTCATTTTGAAATGTTATTTTGGGTCACTTTACAATGATATGACAAGTTGCGAGCAAATAAGTGATGTCTACCTTTTGATGCTTGAAGGAGGCTATTACAAATTATTTCAGGCTTCAAAAATTGCACAAAAATAATAAAGCAAATGGTATAGTATTTTTATTGTTGGGAGAATTACCTCTATCCATTCTAAATTTTTTTTGTAGATAGTCTAAGTATTATCTTAAAATGTTAATTACTTTGGTGCTTTAAAATAACATTGACTTTTTCCTCCCATGATTTTTTAACCTTATTAGGTCAGGTGTATAAAAGTAAGTGACATTTTAAGGTGTTGCCAACTCAATAGTGCTGTCTCTTTGCATGTGTTTGTGAAACCGTTTTCTTCTTAAAATCCCTTGCAGCTGAATACATTTACTGTTCTAAAAACGAGAAAATCTGAGTCTAATTCATTCCCTATGTTTAGGAAGAAGTTGATTATGTGTCCTTTTAATCCCATACCCTTACTGAAAATAATAACTTTTTATAAATTCATTTGATAATGGAAAAGTATTCAAACAGATTATTTAAACAAAGCTCATACATGTGAATGTTGGTTGTCACTGCCTTCAATAAGGAATAATCACTGAGGTGCAAAAAGTTACCGATTCTTATGTGGAATGGTGGGCAGACAGCCCAACGTTTGAATGCAAATTGTAAATGAATGAAAGATATTATAACACTTCATAGCAACATCTAACTGGCTCTGTAACTAGAAGTACATATTTGATTACTTATTTTGCTCTGTAAATGTCCTGTTTAGATATTTTGTGTGTTTTTTTTCCTATTAGTTAATAGGTCTTTTTCTAATATGTAGAATTTCATTATATTTTCAAGATAATATTCCTTTGTCTGTTATATAAGGTTCAAATATTTCCTCCCAGAGAATACCTGCCATTTATTCTTTAATGGTATATTCAGACACTAATACTTTCAAGATAGTGAATTAATAATTATTTTAACTTACATTTTGTGGGTTTCTTTTTCAGGCAAAGGCTGCCTTGTTTAGGAATAGTTTATAATCTGGAAGAAAGGAAACTATTCTATATTCTCCTCAAAGCTTAAATTTTTCATTACATGTAAGTCTGTGATTTATTTAGAATATTTTTGTGTGTGTGTGTGTATGGGTGAAGTAGGGATCTGATTATTTTTTATTGTTTGGGTAACCAGTTGTCTCAGTAGCATTTGAAGACTCTTTTCTCCCAGCTCATTTGCGCTGTACTCTCTGCCTTACATTGGCTTTCTATATAGCACAGGCCTGTTCCTGGACTCTCTATTCTGTTTCCGTGTCCTGTTTGACAGTCTCTAAGTCACTAAAGTTTGTCTTAATTGCTATAGCTTTATATTTAACCTTAATATTTAGCTGGGTAAGTTTTGAATATTATCTCCTTCCTTCCCTGTAATCTTTTTGTGTCTTAAATGTGGGGCCTCTAAATAGTATATATCTGTTCATTTAAAAACCATCCTGGCATTCTCTGCTTTATAACTATTATTTTAGTCTACGTACGTCATTTTGTTTGGTATTCCTGTCATATTTGACATGACTACTAATAACTTCGGTTGTTCATCCTTCCTTCCTCCCTCTCTTCCTCCTTTCTTCCTTTTTTCTCTTTTCTTTCCTTTTCTTCCTTCTTTCTCTTTCTTTCCTTCCTCCCTTTATTCCTTTTTTCCTTTTTTCTTTCCTTGTCTTTCCTTCCTTCCTTTCCTTCTCTTTCTTTTTTCTTTTTCTTAATTTCCTTCCTTCCTTCCTTCTTCCCTCCCTCCCTCCCTCTATGCCTTCCGTTCCCTCCCTCCCTCCCACCCTCCCTCCCTCCCTTCCTTCCTTCCTTCTTTCCTTCCTTCCTTCCCCTGCTACTTATTTTCTTCCTAGAATTCTAATCATTTTTTTATCTGCTACCTGGATCTCCCTTGTGGCCCCAGAGGGAGGTTCCCCACTTTTTCAAGGTCTTATGAAGGATCTAATTCTGTGTTTAAAGGGGCTTACAGGTACAGTTAGACACCTGAACTTCTCTATCGGTGGGACAGTTTAATATAATCTTTCCTCACCCTCCCTTTGTCATTCACATTAAATATTTGAATATTAAGCTTTTAAAATATAAATGTATTTGCTTGGGGTGCAGGACAATATGGTCCAACCTCCAAATCTTTGGTTGCTCTTAAGCAGAAGTGAAGGATATTTTTTATTTTATTTTATTTTATTTTATTTTATTTTATTTTATTTTATTTTTTTGAGATGGAGTTCACTCTTGTTGCCCAGGCTGGAGTGCCATGGCACGATCTTGGCTCACTGCAACCTCCTCCTCCTGGGTTCAAGCAATTCTCCTGCCTCAGCCTCCTGAATAGCTGGGATTACAGGCATGTACCACCACACCTGGCTAATTTTGTATTTTTAATAGAGACGGGATTTCTCCATGTTGGTCAGGTTGGTCTTGAACTCCTGAGACCTCAGGTGATCCACCCGCCTCGGCCTTCCAAAGTGCCGGGATTACAGGTGTGAGCCACCGCACCTGACCTCAAGTGAAGGACATTTCTTCTGAACAAAGTTGCCACAAGCTCGGAGACCATCTGACACTGAAAAATGAAAATTTAATGGCAAATGCTCTTCTCTTGGATGTTACCACAGACCTCTTCACTGTTTCAGGAAATGCAAGTAGGGTCTGAGGTGGTCCTATGGTCAAGAGGTGTCGATTGTAGCAACCCCATCTCTTGATTAGATATTGGAATGCAATGTTTTTTAGGATCTATTTCTTGATCTCAACATTGGAGAAACTTTCTCCAGATGGGAGATCATCCTGTATTATCTGGGTGGGCCCAATCTAATCATGAATCCTGACAAGCAGAGAACCTTTCCTTATTGTGGTCAGAGGGCGAGGTAATTACAGAAGAAGGATCACAAAGATCTGATGTGAAAAGTACTCCACCCACTGCTATTGGCTTTGAGTTGGAAAAGGGCTGTGCACCAAAGAATGCAGTGGTGGAAGCTGGAATGACTCTTAGGTGATAGCCTGCCAGAAAATGCAAATAGTCCTACAACTTCAAGGAACTGAATTCAGCCAACAACTCCAATGAGCAAGGAAATGGATTTTTTCCCTAGAGCCTCCAGAAAAAAATGAAAGTGGTAACTTTAGCCTGGTAAGACCCATGTTGGACTTCTTCTGACCTAGAGAACTGTAAAGTAACAAATTTGCGTTGCTTAACTTGTTCCTTTTGTGGTAATTTGTTGTGGCCACAGTATAAAACCAATACCGAATAAAATGATTTTTCTTTTTAAATAGTCATAGAGACAAAGGAGAAATATAAGGAAATGTATGAAGACAAGTGATCCTTAGTAAAACTTTTTCTTATGTGAAGAAGACCAAAGCTCTGGTTGACCTTTGTAATCTGAGCTCAGTAATCATTTTCCTAGAGTAGTATTTCCTGATGAATGGATAATGGTGATAAATTGCTACTGGTATATATGCATGAGAAAAAAAATCAGAAACCTCAATTCAAGTCAAAATTCATTTATAGCTTTGCATTTTAATGTGGAGTACTTGATTTTACCAACGTGTTTCCTTTTCTGTCAAAAAAGGAGCTATATTTAACCTGTTTCTCCAAGGAATTTTAGTTGGTTACCTTCTTAATAGCTACTCTGAAAAGCAAAATGCTATTAGGATTCCCTTACATTATTGCCAAGATGAATGTATCATGGCTGACCTTTCATTTGGAAATTAAGTCCCTTGGTAATCTTGTTAAACATTCCCCTTGGAGCATGTCACTCAGAGAAGGAGCAAATATATGGTCCTGTGGTTATTCTTAACATTATGCTGGTGAAGATAAGTTTATGAAAACTTATTTTAGTTTTGGCCAGGCGCAGTGGCTCTTGCCTGTAATCCCAGCACTTTGGGAGGCCAAGGCAGGTGGACTGCTTGAGGTCAGGAGTTAGAGACCAGCCTGGCCAACATGGTGAAACCCCATCTCTACTAACATACAGAAATTAGCTGGGCGTGGTGGTGGATGCCTGTAATTCCAGCTACTAGGGAGGCTGAGGCAGGAGAATTGCTTGAACCCTGGAGGCAGAGGTTGCAGTGAACCAAGATGGTACCACTGTACTCCAGCCTGGAGGACAGAGGAAGACTCTATCTCAAAAGAAAAAAAAAGGTAACATACTAGTTTCTGCTTATGACTTTGATTTTGCTGGATTTTAGAATGTATAATTTTTCCCAAGGATAAAAAAGGAGAAAAATGAAAGTCCATATGTTGACTATTATTTTGCCTTTTCCCATTTTTTTCACCTAATAGTGATTAGCCATTTCTGTACAAAAGATCTTAATATTCATAAGCCTGTTCACAACAGTATGCCTCTTCATTATCAGCAATAGAAAAAGAAGGCCTAAAGAAAAATAGATTGAAGATATGCATACAAAACTGAAAAGGAATGAGTGGAGTAATCACATTTATTATTATGACTAAATCATTCTTCTGGCAAAAAGAAACCTAAACTATGTCAAATAAATGTTTTAAATTCTAAATGTTATACCAACTTTCACATTTTGTTTCTTTCATAATCTAAGTCATTCTGTTATGATTTGGGGAAGGCAGTCAATATGGTGCCTTTACTTTGGTGTGCAAATGCAGAACTGAAAAATGTATAAGAATGAAGAAATACAGCTGTAGGTATTTACCTGATAACCAGTATGAGAGATAATATACACAGACTGTAAGACAACCATGTAGTCTAGACTATAATTTAAAAGGTGGTTCTGGAGTAGTTAAGAATGTGAGCCTTGTGCCAGCCTGCCTCATACTGGCTACTTGATTTGGGGGAATTTTTTAAACTTGCAGAGTGCCTCCATGTGTAAAATGGGCATTATAATTGTACTTAACTTTCTATCATTGTCATAAGAATTAAATGTGTTAACATGTAAAACCTTAGAATATTTCCAGGCACAAGGTAAATAGTAAATGTTGACTAATAAGTTTTAATTTTAAGTGTGTTCAAACATACACAAAAGTAGAGAGTTGCTTATATCAGTATCTGGATCCTTTTTAATAATTACCTACCATATACCTATCATATAAATGCTAGAACTACACAAACTTTACCATGTTTTAGATGTCTCTCTTTTTTCTCTTACCTTTTTCTGAATATTTTAAAGCTCCCATTTTATCTCCACATGCTCAAATATGGATCTCTTAAAAATATGGAATATGGGCTTCAGAAAACCTTGATGCCATTTTCCCGCCTTACAAAATGAAAAGTAATTTCTCCCCAGTGTCTAATGCTGAAACCACAATTAGATTTTTTTTCTGATTTGTTTTAAATATATATATATTTGTAGCTGTTGGTTGGAATCAGAATCCATACAAGTTCCACATATTGCATGTGCCATATCTTCTAGGTTTTTCTGCCTTCTTCCCTCTTTTCAATGCCAGGTTTGTTCAGGTATAATTAACATTCAGTAAAATGTATTTCTTCTAGGTGCACAGTTGTGTGGATTGTGACAAATGTATGCAATCAATGTAACCACTATCATAATGAGGAAATTTCCTCATGCTTTTTTAAGTTCATCCTTTCCCCACTCACCTTAGTTTCTTGCAGCCACAAATCTGTTTTTCTGACCCTGTAGTTTTGTGTATCTCTTCCAGAATATGATAAAAATGGAGTCATGTAATGTGTTGTGTTTTGAGTCTAGCTTCTTTCACTGAGCATAATTAGTTTTGAATTCACCATGTTATTGTATATTAGTAGCTTGTTCCCTTTTCATGGATTAGCATTATTCTACCACATGGATGTTTCCACAGTTTGTTTCTCTAGTAATCAGCTGATGAACATTTGGGCTGTTTTGTCATTTGGCATGTTTTGTGTGATTATAAATAATCTGATATAAACATATATATATATAATATATATCAACAAAGGAAGACTTTGCCTCATCTACTAAGACTACCTGTTTATCCTATGGTTCATACAAAAAAGTTTATACAGAAAAATTAGAATTGCTAATTTCTAGAGGATGGTTTCCTAGAAGTATCCAGTCATAATTAATGGGTAGTTGTGGTGATTTTTTTTCTTGTTGTCTTTTTCTTTTACTGTCATTATGAATTCCTGGGTTTTTAATATATTCAGTGTGTTTCAGTCAATTTTAGTGATTCTTGTTGATATTCAAATTTAGGATATAATGAGATATAAAAGAAAAGTGTGGAAGCAGGTAGATTTTCTTTTTTTTTTTTTCTTTTTTTTTTTTTTCTTTTTTTTGACGGAGTCTTGCTCTTGTCACCGAGGCTGGAGTGCAATGGCACGATTTCAGCTCACTGCAATCTCTACCTCCTGGGTTCAAAAGATTCTCCTTCCTCAACCTCCCCAGTAGTTGGGATTACACACCACCACGTCCAGCTAATTTTTATATTTTTAGTAGAGACGGGGTTTCACCATGTTGGCCAGGCTGGTCTCGAACTCCTGACCTCAGGTGATCCATCCGCCTCAGCCTCCCAAAGTGCTGGGATCACAAGCGTGAGCCACCGCGCCTGGCGCAAGCAGATTTTCATAGGCACTTGAAACCAGTTTCTTTTCTTGCTCTATGTATGCACCAGTCTCACATAGATATCCAGAACAATTTTTTAAAAGCTGGTAGTTTTAAAAGCTGGTAGTATTTTATGGGGTTTATATGAATTAATGATTTGGGGAAAAGTGTTCCTACTTGAGAACACATAATTTTTCCTATCTTTTTGAGTCTTTGGATCTTTCACTGGTATTCAAATATCTTCCTCTTTCACATTTCTATATACATAGTTTATATTTTTTTGGTTGCTGCTATAAGTGAGGTCTTTTGGTTCATTAAATATACAGTTGAAAATGCCTATCTTTTAGATATATTTTCATCTATATATATAAAATTTTTCTTTTCTGTATGTTAATGTTTACATTTTCTATATTACTTTTATCTCTTAATGTTTGCAGTAGTTTTTCAATTGTTTTTCTTGGTTATTCAGACACTTATTTACAGTTAGGGATAATTCTGCCTTTTCTTTTCTAATTGTCCTGTCTCTAATTGCTTTGCCTTGTTTAACTATATTGGGTAACACTTCCAAGACAATGTTAAATAAGTATTACTGACAATAGTGAATGTATTTTTCCTATTTCTGAGTTTACTTTATAGTATTGCTGGAATAAAATTTAGCTATTATTGCTATATATTTGGCTTTTATTCTTATAATATTGTTATTATAATATGTAAAAATGGAAACATAAGATTGGTTTAATATATGGTACTCTGTCTCAGAGCTGGCCAGGAACAACAAATGGCTTTTTTACATTGGAAAGTTTATCAGTGATGAGATTTTTACTTTTTAAATTCCTGGTAATGAATGCATTTGCACAGTGTGTGCTCCTGTCTGGCCTGCACTCCATGCTGGCTTCCTCTGCTCCAGCCCCTCCTTCCCGCCCCCAGACAACATGGCCAACATCCCTTAGGAGCAATTTTCTCCTCCTGCCTCCGGTCTACATTGCAGGTCCCTTCAGTATCCATTTGCTGCCCACTTTCCAAGAGTACTAGCTCATCCCTGGGTGCTGTTTCCTGGGTGTGAGCTCAGCATTGTATTCTCTTGGCACTCATTCAGGCTGGTCACTCTGAGTCACAACCACGCTTGGACAAAGTGGGAAGGGTAAACATTCCTGGTAGATGAACCTAAAAAAGACTCAGAAAATTGTGAGTTTAAGGGCATTTGTGACCTAAAACTCTGTGAAGAACAAAAGTGTCGATGTCAGTCTGAAACCGACCCATGGAGGGAAATGGAACCCCTGAAGGGGTTGTTGGCCTCTGTGGCATCCTGTGCTCCTCCTTTCTCTCTGCTCTCTGCACCGGGTGCTGAGCACCCGTAGGCCTCTGCACATCACCGGCTTCTCCGCTTCTCTGTGGTGTAGTACATCTTCAAGTACTATAAAACTGTCAAGAGTGTTGCATTCTTTTGATTACTTTCTGTCAAGAGTGTCACCTCCTAAAACTCTGCCCTCCCTTCTTATTTATGACTGTAAGCTCTGTCAGCCTTGTGGTCAGTTGTGTGATATTTGGCATCTGGCTTGCTACTGCTTATTTCTCGGCTCGGCCTCTGGCAAGTTCCCTATTCTTTAACTGCATGCCAGTGTTTTATGCCCTATTTTCCTTGCTCATAGTTTTTCTTTTCTACAAAGCCTTCCTCTTTTAGGTGTTTAGGGTTTTTTTGGTTTTTTTTTTTTTTTTTTGGTTTTTTTTTTTTTTAGCACTTTTTCTTTTTTTGTTATGTTTCTGTTTTAAGTTTGAATTTTATTTTTAAACCATTCACATCATGCTATCCATTACATCTGGTCTCAGCTTCCTTTCTGTTGGAAAGATTTGAATTTTTTTTAATTTAATGTTTAAAATTTTATTTCAACAGTTTTTGGGAGACAGGTGGTTTTTGTCACATGAACAAGTTCTTTAGTGGCGATTTCTGAGATTTTGGTACACACATCACCTGAGCAGTGTACACTGTACCCAATATGTCATCTTTTATCCCTCACCACCCCCACCCTTCCTTCTGAGTCCTCAGAGTTCATCTTCTCATTCTTATGCCTTTGCATCCTCATAGTTTAGCTTCCAATTATGAGTGAGAACATATGATATTTGGTTTTCCATTGCTGAGTTACTTCACTTAAAATAATGACCTCCAACTCTATCTGAGTTGCTGCAAAGGCCATTGTTTCATTCCATTTTACGGCTGAGTAGTATTCCATGATGTATATATACCACATTTTCTTTATCCACTCATTGTTTGATAGGCATTTAGGTAGGTCCCATATTTTTGCAATTGTGAATCGTGCTGCTATAAACATGTGTGTGCATGTGTCTTTTTTAGGTAATGACTTATTTTTCTTTGGGTAGATACCCAGTAATAGGATGGCTGGATGGAATGGTAGTTCTACTTTTAGTCCTTTAAGGAATCTTCACACTGTTTTTCAAAGTGATTGTACCATATTTGAATTAATTTAACAGGAAAGCCTGAAAGAAACTGTGGGCTGAGTTATTAAACCCCATTTTAATGAGATGAGGAAGCTGAGGCACCGAGAAGTTACATAACATGCCCAAGGCAGAGAGGCAGATTCATGCCCAGCCCTCTGGCTTCAAAGTGTGTACCCTTAACCACTGTGCTGAATACTGCCCATGCACACTTCCTTTCTTTTCATTCCTTCATTGCCTTCCTCATCCCTTTCCTGGCCTCTTTCTGTTTCTCACTTCCCTCTCTCTTTTCCTCTTTTCTCTTTCATTCCATGGCACTAATGTCTACTCTTCTGGTAACTGACACACAGCTGCATAAAACCATCATTTTCCATGCTCTGGTCCTCATTTTATGAGGTCCTTTGCCAAGTGTTGCTTTCTACATCATGGCTCAAAAGCCACTCAGGGTGACGCTACTAGGAATGGGAGTCCAGCCCAAGAATAGCAACTTCTTCTAAGGGCAGTTCCTCAGCATCGCCTGGGTTTCCTCTCCAAACCCAGCTCAAACTATTCATCTTTCTCCTCTTATACTCCCTGACAATGCCATTGCCGGCCCCATTTCTCAAAGAATAAACTCAATAAACACAAAAATGATATGCTCACAATCTGGCCCAGCTCAGGTCTGTGGTCTTAATTTTTTTTTAGTCTTGATTTAAGATCGTTTATCTTTTGATTCCTAGATTCATGATTGATGGATGCCCATCAAAGTAAATAAAGTGATGTCTTAAAGGCACATTATAGTAGGCTTAGAGACTTGCCAGAGAACTGTTTTCAGAAAGAAGGGCAGGAAGATTGTTTCAGGCCATTCTAATATGGACATATTCACACATTTAGTGCCAAGATCCTGGGGATATGGAGGAAATGTGTTTACTGAGTTTTAAGGGTCTTGAGTATATCTGATATCTTCCCACATAGATTTAGTGAACAAAGACTCTGAAGTTCTTTCATTGTTTTATTAACTTTTGAGAGTCATTACTACCTCTGAACACCATTTACATTTGTAAGACAGTGTTTCACTTGGACAAAGCTTCAGTATCTTGTTCATCATCTTTTATAATATTACTTCATACCACTAAATTACTGTAAGAACAGTTATTTGTTGTAATAATCTTTAGCTTTGGGTTGAGCTTTCTGGATAAAGGTATATTTACATTTATTTTAGCATTGCTATCTGTGCTAGTATCATGAAAATATCTCGAGTTCCTATCAGTCTCAAATTTCTTATAACTAAATGATATCTTTGAAGTTGATAATCCATTCCAGAAATTAATTAAACCATAGTGTCTTATAGAATGGAAAAAAATAAGTTTTCTGGTAAAGCATATGGATTTTTTTTTGCAATAAATAATTGTACAGAAAATACACTGAGAAAAAAGCCAGGATAATCACTGAGGAGGAAAAAGGATGGGAAGCACCATCCATTCAAAAAAGTTTAGAGTTTCCTGTATTTATAGAACACTTTTTCCAAGACTTGAAGCCTCTTGGTGTAGGCATAGGGTTAAGATTGACACACAAAATACTGGGAAACAAGTAATTTAGGTTAAGTGCCATATAGAAGGTTCAGAGAATAACAGATGTAGTCAAGTGGAGGTAAGACCTTTTAGCCTGTGGCAATTTGGGTAAATTAATGAAGGGATCATAAATTGAGACTATTAACAGTACTCCTCTCATAAAGCATTTGGAGGACTAACCGGGCAAAGTGCCTAGCACTTACTGAGTGCTCAAAACATGTTATCAGTGGGAATAACTGAAGGGCAATGGTGTGAAATAGTCCTAGTTCTGTGTTATTAGCTGTACACTTTCACCTGTTAGCTGGGAGGAATGACATTCTGTCCTGAAATGGAGCAATCTGAGCAGAATACATGCCTAAATAGAAGGCCATTACCCTTTTCTTCCAAAGTGATCTAAGGCCGTGCCACCAGCAGGCCAAGGCAGTCCACCAGAAGTGGTTTTTGGGGTCTGTGCTACTGCTTGGAAAGATGATTAGAAGGCCAGAGTTCTGTATAATAAAATAGATGTCTATAATTTTAGCCTGGAGAAATTATTTATCTTTTCTATCTTAAAAGAAATAATTGCTCAGTTTTCTTCATTATGATACCCACTGGCTTATAAATTTTCTAAATCTTACCTTTATATACTTAATAAAATGTTTTAACTCATCTCCACTGTTGTCCTTTTTTTTTCTTTAAAAATTCATTAGCCTCCATTGCCATTTAGAAGGTAAGACATACATTATTGAGAAAATCTGTTTAAGACTTTCCCCAGACTAGACTTAGCTAAAAACATGAGAAGTTGGAAAGTATACTTAATATGATAAAGAAGAAAGTGAAATATATGTTAGACAGCACTGTTGTTGATTAAGGAGAGAATGATGTATGGCCTGAATCATAGGTGCTTTCCTGCAGCATTTTCCAGATCTTTTTTTTCCCCCCGAGACACGAATTTACTCCTAAGAGCGTTAGGACGGAGTGGAAACTAACAAATGTCTATTGAAGGCTTAAACCAAATTGATGAAGTTTACTATCGCACCAAGCTACAGGTGTCTTCTAACTTCTCTCTAGGAATTAGATGAATGATCTTGGTAAGAACAAAAATGTTCAGCCTCAAAATTTAGTTAAAAAGCAAAGCTTGGAGCTCCCTCTTCTAGGTATACACAATCAAAGTCCATGATTTTACTGTTGGTGACACTTTGTTTTCTGTAATTGTTACTAGGATGTCTGAGGGGTTAACGTTTCACATGGTTTTTCCAGGGGTTATTATTTGTTACCAGATCATGCGTTTCAGTTTTTCTTTTACGTTTAACCTCAAGGGAATAAAAACATTTCTTTAAATCCCAATGAAAACCGTTTTCTTTTGTCATGCCTGCTGTGACTGCTCCTTTGAGGAGGCCGGTGAGCTTTTTCTCTAGCAACTTTGCTGAAACATGTATACTTAACCATGCTCTGCTGGTCCATATTTTGCAAACATATATATGGAAAGACTTTTTTCTTGTTCCTGTGTTTTTTGTAATACTTTTCAGGGAATGAAACAATTGTTATATTTTAAACAGTTCTTCAGATACTGTTCTTATTTTTTCAAATATGATGAAAATCTCTTGCAGTTTAGTCTATAGAATATCTTCAGATAGTCAGGAGCCACATGATACTTTCTAAGTGATGGGGAGATGATTATGATAAAGTATTGATATGGAGAACTTTGCTTGCTGAAGGAATGACAGAGTTAAAAAATATCCTTCCTTTATTCTCATCTGTCATTTTCTCAATTTGACACATTTCCGTAAGTACATATAGTCATATTTTAAAACTTAGGCTTTCGTCCTTTATTTAAAAAAAAAACATCAGGTTTGCTGTGTTAGGATACAACCTTTTCTATGGCTGACAAAGGCCTGTTTATATGAAATATTGGCCCTTTTACTTTTTTTTCATGTTACAGGATAACTAGAGCTGCAATAAACATTGTTGTCTTGCAATACCAGTAGTTTGCTTTTCCACAGCTTATCTGATGAGAAAAAAGCACTGTGTTTTATCTGAAAAGCAAATGGAAAATGAGATATTACCAAAACCTTTTAACATATAAAAATAACTGCTTTAATTTTGTTTTCTTTTCAGATAAAAACAGCCCTTCCTGAATAATCAGTTTTACCATTTTGTTTTGTTCTAAGCACAAGGACTGAATGGCAGTGAAGTGTTGTTTTTCTCTCTCCCTTCTTCTGTCTTCTCCTATAATGTATTTTATATAATGCTTTAGGAGACATGGGAGATATCTTTATGTTGGTGTATAAATTCAAATGTCCAGGCTAAGAAGTTGAATGAAAGTTAAACAACAAGGTTTTGCTATTTATAAGAAGCAAATTACTATAAATCTCTACTATCAATAAATATGGTAATTTGAATTTTCCCTGTGAAATTTTAATTTTAATGACTTCATATTGGGTAATTTAACCATTCTCGTTTGTGTCAGAATATTATTTAGGAAAGGCTGTATCAAAAGATCATTTATATGAAAATGGGTTGTGAAGACTGTATTTATAAATGTTATCCTGTGGCATTTTAAACCATGACCTTGAAGACCGTGTTAAGACAAGTGATATGATAGAATGCTCCTGACATTAATGCATTATCACTCCTAATGACTTGGTTGACCGTAACATAGACTCATTCATGAAGACTAACCCTGAGGGGGAAAAACAGCAGAATCTGTCATAAGATTCATGTTTAATTCTTTAACCTTCACATCTTTGCTTTGTTTATGGAAATATTCCAGTTATGTATTTCTTACATGGAGTCCCTTCACAACCAAATCATAGAAAGAGCTCTGCTGCTGACTGGTGCTCAGGGCATCAGGTTTCCATCTTATTTTTAGTTTTGCTAATCTTTCTGAGCCCAGAAGACCCAACAGTTCTGAGGGGATACTGGTCTCTTTTAAAGTGTTAGAGAAAGAAAGAGAAAGAGAGAGCGAGAAATGGGGGTGTTGCTTTCTGAAATCTAATCTGTGTCTTACGTATGAGGAGAATGTTAATACATATGTTCTCTTTTTAATTTTTTTTTTTTGGTCCTGCTGCACCTTATTTGTTATTTTGGAAGCTGTTTTATTTTATCGGTTGTTTCTTTTGAAAAAAAATTTTTTTTTTTTTTTTTGAAATTGACTTCTTTGTCTTTTTTACTTTCATTTAATTTTTTCTCCCAAAGGATGCTTATTTGAGATGGTTTCCATATTTCTCCTCTAGATTAAAAAATTCAATCATTTATCTTTCTGTTTTCCTCTTACTTAGTCTCACTCACACTTTTCTGGCTGCTTTGAAAGAGTGTGAAAAGATGAATTGCTTCTTTTTTTTTTTTTTTTTTTTTGAGATGGAATTTTGCTCTTGTTGCCCAGGCTAGAGTGCATTGGCACAATCTCGGCTCACTGCAACCTCTGCCTCCCGGGTTCAGGCGATTCTCCTGTCTCAGCCTCTCGAGTAGCTGGGATTTCAGGTGCCCAACACCACGCCCAGCTAATTTTTTTTTTATTTTGTATTTTTAGTAGAGATGGGGTTTCACCATGTTGACCAGGCTGATCTCGAACTCCTGACCTCAGGTGATCCACCCGCCTTGGCCTCCCAAAGTGCTGGAATTACAGGCATGAGCCACCATGCCTGGCCGATGAATTACATCTTGTAGTGATGCCAGATGAACACCTGATCATGTGGGAAAATTTCTTCATTTTTTATAGTGAAATTATTCTGAGATGTGGGGGGTGCTTTTTGTTTTTTTAACTTGTTTAATTTGTTCTTATCTTCTCCACATTCAGCATAATAACACAACATCACACACATACCCCACACAAACTCTTGCCTTTGTGAATAAAAAACCTAGCTTGTGGTATGTAATGCTATATTAATTTTTGTATGCATCCAGTGAAAAAAGTTTATAATCCATGTAGCAAAAACATATTTTCTACAGTGCCCAGTCCTCTGCTGGCCCTTAGGGGATAATCATTGATTGCCACATGATATGCATATGGTCTGACTCTATCCAGCTAATTTTTCTGCCTTGGTCAAGTCCTTTCTGAAACTTCTTTCTGATTTGCAAGAAGAACTGACACCTCAGTGATTTTTTTCTAAGGAGCATCTCAAAGGTAAATTCAGTGATGTGTGCAGCCTAGCAAGTATTTGTTTAATACACAACAATCCTCAGAACTATGTGGGGTATGGAGAAGCCAAGCTATGCATAGTTTTCCATCTATAAAGGAGATTATTGTCTATCTGTGGGCAAAGGAAGTAAGTGCAGGAATAGTTTGACAAAATGGAATTATGTATTTTTTTTTACTTTTGTGTAAAATCCTACTGGAACATTCTAATTCCAGCTCCATCTCTGTGAGAACTGTCTCAAATTCATTTTCTTCCTTATCCTGCCTGGACATCATAGTTGAATGACTCTAATGAGTACTCATTGGCACTTCAATTCCATCATCAGCATTTTCAGCATAATTCACTGTGATGTTCCTCAACCATAGGATAATACAGCCTTTGCCTGACTGTCTCCTGAGCCTGGGATACATTGCTACAGTTGAGGACAATTATGGACACAATTGAGATACTGTTGTAGAACACAATGGAGCAGTCCTCAGTTGATATGTAACTCTTAACACTAGATTTTCTAACCTTTACATTTCCGGTGTAGTATCTTGCTCTGACCACAGCCTTCTTTCTTTCCACTTGGTCTAGTTTATCTTCACTCCCATTGCTCCAGCTTTTTTCCCTCAAGAGAAACAGCCTGCCTTCCACCCTACCTCTAAGCTGGTTAATTCCTCCCACCATGTATCCTGTCCTTGGTTTCTCTGCCGTCCTTCTTCTCTATTTGACTCTCTCTCTCTTGCAGTGTGGCTGAAATGCTGACTCAGCATCTTTCTTGTGTCTGTCACTCCCCTGCTTCTGTGCCTCACCTTTACAGCAAAATTCCAATACTTGCTATTACTTCCTTTACCTTCTTCTTCCTATACCTATGGGATGAACACTTCCTAAAAAACGATCATACAGTGATACAGGTTGGTATCATTGCTAACACATGGTCTTCAGTTGCATCTGAGCCCCAGTGCTGCCTTTCTTTTACTTTTTTTTTTTTTTTTTGAGATGGAGTCTTGCTCTTTCACCCAGGCTGGAGTGCAGTGGTGCGATCTCAGCTCATAGCCACCTTGGCCTCCCAGATTCAAGCAATTCTTACACCTCAGCCTCCCAACTAGCTGGATTATAGGCAACCACCACCATGCCTGGCTAATTTTTGTATTTTTAGGAGAGACGAAGTTTCACCATGTTGGCCAGGCTGGTCTTGAACTCCTGAACTCAAGTGATCCACCACCTCGGCCTCCCAAAGTGCTGGGATTACAGGCATGAGCCACTGCACCTGGCCTCTTTTACTTCTTTTTTATTGTTATGTGCTCAGTCATTTCCTAGGATTTTTTTTTCTAAACCCCCCTACTGATTGCCATCCACTTCCACTGGATCCCTTCCTGCTTAGAGCAGCTGTGTAGCACAGAGGTTATGAGAAGACACTCACCATCCAGACTGTGTTCAGGCCTTTGCTCTGCAAGCTATTTTATGATCCTAGGTGATTTAACTTCTCTTTGTTATTATTTCTTCATCTGTGAAAGGAAAATAATAATGGCTCCTACCTTATAGAATCATTGTGAAGATTGTATGATTTAGTATTTCTTAAAAGCAGTTAGAATAGCACTTGGCACATAGTAGGAACTTTGTAAGTATCAGTCATTACTGCCTGTTTTATTATTGAACATTGAGACTGTTAGACCTCATAGCTCTCCGTTTTGACCCTTCATATCTGCAGTTTTGTCAATAACCCATTCAATCTTAATGGGTTTGTATAAAATGAAGAATGTATTTCCTTCATTCTCAGAAATGATACATTAAGAGGACATTTCTCTTCCTGTTTCTTTCTGCCTCTAGCCTACTTTCATGTTTATCTCTCTTTTTTTATATATCTTTAATCTATTCCTTGAAGTGAAATCTATACTCTGAGCCCACAAGCATACTAAAGTTTCTTCCATTCTAAAAATTATATCATCATTATCATTATTATCATCTACATCATTATCAGAAACAACAAAAGAAGGAAAAAAGAATATTCCTCTGATATTTCCTCATATGCTTTCTCAGGTCCTTTCTTCTTTTTTTCTCTTACATAGATTTTTTTTTTTTTTGAAAGATTGGGTTTCCCCCAAGGTGCACTGCCTTCTGGCTATAATTGCTGATATTGATCAAGGAACCTAATGATTGGATGACTGACATTCAAGGATTTGCTTTCTCTCTTTAGTCCACTTGGACTGTCTTCTGGATTTCACACTGTTAGCCAGTTTCGACTGTCATAACATAAGCACTTGTGGTCAACCGTTCCGCTCTCACCTGGTTCTGTACTTGGCTCTGACTTAGCCTTGTCTTTTTTCATAGGTCTTCATTCTATTTCCTAAATATATGCTTTCCTCCAGGTCCCATTTTTCACCGTGATCGTTGTTCTACGTATGTTCCCGTGGTAATTTAATCTATTCCCGTGATTTATCTTCTATATTTACTGTATGTGCCAGTGACTCACAAATCTCTATTTCTAGCCCAGAACTCTCTCCTGAGCCTTCAGACCACTTTCCAAATATTTCCTAGATGTGAACACCCATAGGCATCCCAAATTCAGTACATCTAAAATTAAATTCATTATGCTCCCAATTGTCGTATTTCTTCTGTATTTCTATCTTAGTGGATGCCTGCACTGTCAACCCAAATAGCCCAGGGCAAAAACCAGGTAGTTATCTTAGAGTTCTTCCTCTCCATTCTATTCAGCATACAAGCCCCTGTTGATATCACTGTGCTTAAAATTGTATCTCACATCTGTTTCTTCCTTAGTCTTAACTCTCGCTACGCTACCTTAATTTAGACCTTCATTTTCCTTTATATGAGCTATTACAAGAATCTCTGAATGGGTTTTTTCCTTAATGTCACCTACTACTTAATCTATACTGTACACAGTTGACAATTATCATACTAGAACATTAAACCAATCATGTGCTGTTTTGCTTAAACTTTTTAGATGGTTTCCAACTGCGTTCATTTTATAATCCAACTCTTATGCAGTATTCTTTATCAACCAGCCTCAGTTCTTGTCAGAATCCCTCTGTGAGCGTATGACACAGATCCATTCCCCCATGTGATACTCTTCTCTTTAATGCCTACATGCTTCTATTCCCGTCCTCTGGAAAACTTTTATTTGTTCTTCCAGACCTGGCCCAATTGCTCTATCTTGGGGAAGCTTTTCAAAATCATTCATGAATTTCAAACATTTATTTACTTTAATTTTCAAAGTGTTTTTTAGATGGCAGTTATCACGTCGGCCTGGAGCTATTTGAATTCTCAAATGGCTCTACACATTCCTATATTCCCAACACTCAGGACACTGCCTGGAACTTAGCAGGTGCTTAATGAATGTTTGAATGAAATTTGAACTAAGTATTTTAGAAAGTTACAGGAGATAGTTTGTCTCATTGGAGCTCAGAGTCAAGGTAGGGAAAATGGGGAAAAAAGAAGGGTATCAAAGGAAGAAAGAAGACTGTAGGGAACCCAAATGTTATAATATATATAAGTTCCCCATGAAGAGAAAAGGAAGAAACCATGAAGAAATATATCTTGTGTATACAAGAATATTGGGAAATTGCACTATAAAAGGAAAAAAGAATGTAAATAAAGCTCTGGAAACCAGTGCACCCAAGGAATGACCAGACAGCAATGACAGTGGAAGGAAAAGGGCAACCCTGTGAGAAAGAAAAGCCTGAGCAGCGCAGATTGTCAGAGAGCATCTGCAAAAGAAAGGTGAGAGCTTTCTGCAAAAGAAAGGCGAGAGCTTTCTTTGCAACTGCTTTGCACATTTCTGCTAAGTAATGATGCTACAAAGCCACACATTTTTCCATTTCTCTCTAAAACTCCTTCAAAGAGCACTGAGCCCAAGCTGCATTCTCTATAATTTGCCCTTAGCTGTATGGAAAACATCTCTGATCTACAGCTAGTATCCTATGCAGAAACCTTCCAGTGCTCTGCTATTCTCCAGGGCTTTTCTTGCAGAAAATAAACAAAGTGATGTTCTGTAGAATGTTGACCATTATTCCTGTTCCTGAAAGGTACGGGGGAAGATAAGTCCAGGACAGTCATGAGAATTCACTCTTCTCAGTGTTTGTAAAGTGGGGTGGACACATCCACCTTGCATAGAGCTGCACAGAACTGCCACTGTTTATGCCAGTGTGGCCTCATATATAGGTCAGTTTGAAACAGTATTAAATATTCACAAAATAAACTGTACGTATATGCATGCACATGCCTTTTGTGTGTGAACAACTGAAACATTCTCTGTTTGTTTTCGCCTTAGAAATATTAGCTGCCCCCGTCTGGGCGCGGTGGCTCACACCTGTAATCCCAGCACTTTGGGAGGCCCAGGCGGGATGATCACAAGGCCAGGAGATCGAGACCATCCTGGCTAACATGGTGAAACCCGGTCTCTACTAAAAATACAAAAAATTAGCCAGGCGTGGTGGCAGGCGCCTGTAGTCCCAGCTACTCCGGAGGCTGAGGCAGGAGAATGGCGTGAACCCAGGAGGCGGAGCTTGCAGTGA
This sequence comes from Pongo abelii, assembly GCF_028885655.2. Taxonomy (NCBI): domain Eukaryota; kingdom Metazoa; phylum Chordata; class Mammalia; order Primates; family Hominidae; genus Pongo; species Pongo abelii. Next base: position 52,618,808 of record NC_071997.2, on the reverse strand, counting down.
GTCGAGACCGCGCCACTGCACTCCAGCCTGGGCGACAAAGCGGGTCTCGAAAAAAAAAAAAAGAAATATTAGCCGCCCCCTTGGAGAGTCTTGCAGATGGAAAATATGCAACAGTGGGAACTGTGGCCGTGATAGATCTGAAAGGAGGACCCAGGGGCGTTAGATCTCTTCCATTGCAAGGTCCTACAAAATATTTTTAAATTTACAAACTTTATTTTTTAGAGCAGTTTTAGGTGCACAGAGAAATTGAGCAGAAATTATGGAGAGTTACCAAATATCCCATCCCCACACATGCACAGCCTCCCCAGTGAGACCCAGTACTATAGTGGTATATTTGTTACAATTGACGAACCTACACTGATGCCTTATTATCATCCAAGATACATAGTTTACATTAGGGTTCACTCTTGATGGTGTGTATTCTATGTATTTAGAGAAATGTATAATAACATGTGTCTACCACTGATATCATACAGAATAGTTTCACTGCCTTAAAAATCCTTTGTGCTCCACCTGTTCATACCTCCCACCCCCTTAACCTCAAGCACTGACCACTAATCTTTTTACTGTTTGCCACATACTTAGAATTGTATGGTATGTCATACAGTTAAACTTCAGAACTTATAGTTAGAATCATACAGTATGTAGCCCTTTCGTATTGGCTTCTTAGTAATATGCATTTAAGTTTCTTCTATGTCTTTTCATGGCTTAATGGCACATTTCTTTTCAGTGCTGAATAATATTCCATTGTCTGGATATACCAATTTATCCACTCACATAATGAAGGACATCTTGGTTACATCCAAGCTTTGACAATTACAAATAAAGTTGCTATAAACATTCATATGCAGGTTTTTGTGTGGACACATGATTTCATTTCATTTGAGTAAACACCACAGAGCATGATTGCTGGATTATATGGTAAGAGTATGTTTAGTGTTGTAAGAAACTACCAAACTGTCTTCCAAAGTGGCTGTATGATTTTGCATTTCCACCAGCAATGAATGAGAGTTCCTGTTGCTCCACGTCCTTGCCAGCATTTGGTGCTGTCAGTGTTTTGTGTTTTGGCCATTCTAAGAAGTGTGTAGTGCCATCTTGTTGCTTTAATTTGCAATTCCCTGATGACATACGATGTGGAGCATCTTTTCATATGCTTATTTGTCATCTGTATATCTAATTTGGTGAGGTATCTTTTAAGGTCTTTGGCCAATTTTTAAATTAGGTTATCCATTTTCTTGTTGAGTTTTAAGAATTCTTTGTGTATTATAGATAACAGTTCTTTATCAGATGTATCTTTTGCATGTATTTTCTCCCAGTGTGTGTATTGTCTTCTCATTCTCTTGACATTATCTTTTTTGGAGCTGACATTTTAAATTTTAATAAGTCTAGTTTACCAATTATTTCTTTCATGGATCATGCCTTTGATGTATCTAAAATATCATTGTCATACTCAAGGTCATCTAGGCTTTCTCTTATGTTATCTTTTAGAAGTTTTATAGTTTTGCATTTTATGTTTAGATCTGTGATCCATTTTGATTTGCTTTTTGTGAAGGTGTAAGGTCTATATCTAGACCGCTTTTTTAATGTGAATATCCAGTTTTTCCAGCACCACTTTTTGAAAAGAGTATCTTTGCTCCATTCTGTTGCCTTCTCTCTTTTGTGAAAGGTCAGTTCACTGTATTTATGTGGGCCTATTTCTGGGATCTCTGTTCTGTTCTATTCATCTATTTGTCTCTCCTTTTACTATACCACACTGTCTTCATTACTGTAGATTTATAGTAAGTCTTGAAGTTGGGTAGTGTCAATTCTCTGACTTTATTCTTCTCCTTCAGTAATGAGTTGACTCTTCTGGATCTAAAATGTTTTTTAACACTGTATTATGATAATGAGATAAACAAACCTATAAGTATTAAGGATATAAACAGAAATATGAATAAATATTTAGTCTGCTTCTCTATGGATATTATACCATTGAACATAAAAATAAATCTCATGGATATTTTTATGAATACATAATGCACAGAACTAAATTTATTTTATTATAGATTACCCAAAGATTCTCTGTGGCCTATTAATTTTATGATACTTAATACGAGATTTTTCCTGCAATAAGACTGTTTGGACACTATTGCTAAATAGAATTATATATTTGAACTGAATGTCCTTCTTCAGCATTCTTTAATAAAATTGGAGTAGTATCTTGTCAGAAAAATGGGAATGAAAACTGTGTCTGGAATTTTAGGACATTTGGAGTAATATCTTAGGACACAAAAACTCAGTCTAGAAAAATCTGAGAATTTTTAAAGTCATTGGTAGCTTGATGGGGATGGCATTGAATCTGTAAATTACCTTGGGCAGTATGGCCATTTTCACGATATTGATTCTTCCTACCCATGAGCATGGAATGTTCTTCCATTTGTTTGTATCCTCTTTTATTTCCTTGAGCAGTGCTTTGTAGTTGTCCTTGAAGAGGTCCTTCACGTCCCTTGTAAGTTGGATTCCTAGGTATTTTATTCTCTTTGAAGCAATTGTGAATGGGACTTCACTCATGATTTGGCTCTCTGTTTGTCTGTTGTTGGTGTATAAGAATGCTTGTGATTTTTGTACATTGATTTTGTATCCTGAGACTTTGCTGAAGTTGCTTATCAGCTTAAGGAGATTTTGGGCTGAGACAATGGGGTTTTCTAGGTATACCATCATGTCGTCTGCAAACAGGGACAACTTGACTTGCTCTTTTCCTAATTGAATACCCATTATTTCCTTCTCCTGCCTAATTGCCCTGGCCAGAACTTCCAACACTATGTTGAATAGGAGTGGTGAGAGAGGGCATCCCTGTCTTGTGCCAGTTTTCAAAGGGAATGCTTCCAGTTTTTGCCCATTCAGTATGATATTGGCTGTGGGTTTGTCATAGATAGCTCTTATTATTTTGAGATACATCCCATCAATACCTAATTTATTGAGAGTTTTTAGCATGAAGGGTTGTTGAATTTTGTCAAAGACCTTTTCTGCATCTATTGAGATAATCATGTGGTTTTTGTCTTTGGTTCTGTTTATATGCTGGATCACATTTATTGCTTTGCGTATATTGAACCAGCCTTGCATCCCAGGGATGAAGGCCACTTGATCATGGTGGATAAGCTTTTTGATGTGCTGCTGGATGCAGTTTTCCAGTATTTTATTGAGGATTTTTACATCAATGTTCATCAAGGATATTGGTCTAAAATTCTCTTTTTTGGTTATGTCTCTGCCAGGCTTTGGTATCAGAGTGATGCTGGCCTCATAAAATGAGTTAGGGAGGATTCCTTCTTTTTCTGTTGATTGGAATAGTTTCAGAAGGACAATGACTTTCTTCACAGAATTGGAAAAAACTACTTTAAAGTTCATATGGAACCAAAAAAGAGCCCGCATCGCCAAGTCAATCCTAAGCCAAAAGAACAAAGCTGGAGGCATCACACTACCTGACTTCAAACTATACTGCAAGGCTATAGTAACCAAAACAGCATGGTACTGGTTCCAAAACAGAGATATAGATCGATGGAACAGAACAGAGCCCTCAGAAATAACGCCGCGTATCTACAACTATCTGATCTTTGACAAACCTGAGAAAAACAAGCAATGGGGAAAGGATTCCCTATTTAATAAATGGTGCTGGGAAAACTGGCTAGCCATATGTAGAAAGCTGAAACTGGATCCCTTCCTTACACCTTATACGAAAATCAATTCAAGATGGATTAAAGACTTAAACATTAGACCTAAAACCGTAAAAACCCTAGAAGAAAACCTAGGCATTACCATTCAGGACATAGGCATGGGCAAGAACTTCATGTCTAAAACACCAAAAGCAATGGCAACAAAAGCCAAAATTGACAAATGGGATCTAATTAGACTCAAGAGCTTCTGCACAGCAAAAGAAACTACCATCAGAGTGAACAGGCAACCTACAAAATGGGAGAAAATTTTCGCAACCTGCTCATCTGACAAAGGTCTAATATCCAGAATCTACAATGAACTCCAACAAATTTACAAGAAAAAAACAAACAACCCCATCAAAAAGTGGGCGAAGGACATGAACAGACACTTCTCAAAAGAAGACATTTATGCAGCCAAAAAACACATGAAAAAATGCTCACTGGCCATCAGAGAAATGCAAATCAAAACCACAATGAGATACCATCTCACACCAGTTAGAATGGCGATCATTAAAAAGTCAGGAAACAACAGGTGCTGGAGAGGATGTGGAGAAATAGGAACACTTTTACACTGTTGGTGGGACTGTAAACTAGTTCAACCATTGTGGAAGTCAGTGTGGCAATTCCTCAGGGATCTAGAACTAGAAATACCATTTGACCCAGCCATCCCATTACTGGGTATATACCCAAAGGACTGTAAATCATGCTGCTATAAAGACGCATGCACATGTATGTTTATTGCGGCATTATTCACAATAGCAAAGACTTGGAACCAACCCAAATGTCCAACAATGATAGACTGGGTTAAGCAAATGTGGCACATATACACCATGGAATACTATGCAGCCATAAAAAATGATGAGTTCATGTCCTTTGTAGGGACATGGATGAAATTGGAAATCATCATTCTCAGTAAACTATCGCAAGAACAGAAAACCAAACACCGCATATTCTCACTCATAGGTGGGAATTGAACAATGAGAACACATGGACACAGGAAGGGGAACATCACACTCTGGGGACTGTTGTGGGGTGGGGGAAGGAGGGAGGGATAGCATTGGGAGATATACCTAATGCTAGATGACGAGTTAGTGGGTGCAGCGCACCAGCATGGCACATGTATACATATGTAACTAACCTGCACATTGCGCACATGTACCCTAAAACATAAAGTATAATAATAATAAATAAATAAATAAATAAAATAATAATAATAATAATAATAAAAGAATTTACCCTAAAAATATAACCTCAGCAATATGAAAATACACATGTACAATATTACTTATGGCAGCATTGTTTGTAATTATTCAGTGTTTGAAATAACTTAAAGAATAAAATATAGCAAAGTGATGAATTAAAAAAAAAGAAAAATCTGAGAATTTTTAAGTAAGATATTTCAAAAACATTTAAAAAATTTCTTTAAAGTCACATTTTTTCTGATACCAAGGGAAAGTTTCTTTGCCATTCGTACTTTGACTTCTTGAAACAGCATCCTATTTAGAACCATACTGACCAGAACTAGTGAAGAGATATTGGTTGAATTCCTAACCGTATCTTGTGAAGAGCAACAGAAGAATTTAGGTCTAGAGAAGAAAAGGCTTGAGGGAGTAGAACAGAGAGATCGCAGAAACAGGTCTAAGTTTCTCCACATATCTGAAGAGTCATTTTGTTAAAGACAGATTAGGCTAATTTTCTGTTACTTTCAGAATGCAAATTAAGGGCTAATTATGCATAAAATTTCCTACGCATAGGAAGAGAATAATAGCAGTAAGATCTGGACCCTAAATTGAACTACACCAAGAGATAGTGAGCTCCTTGCCCCTTAGTTATTTTATTTTATCTTTGAGACTGTGTCTTCCTCTGTCACCCGGGCTGGAGTGCCGGGGCGTGATCTCAGCTCACTGCAACCTTCACCTCCTGGGTTCAAGCGATTCTTGTGCCTCAGCCTTCCCAGTAGCTGGGATTACAGGTGTGTGCCACCACACCTGGCTAATTTTTTTGTATTTTTAGTAGAGACGGGGTTTCGCCATGTTGAATAGGCTGGTCTCAAACTCCTGGGCTCAAGTAATCCACCCATCTTGGCCTCCCAAAGTGTTGGGATTACAGGTGTGAGTCACTGCACCTGGCCACCCCTTGGTTGTTAAAAGCAGATGTGTGACCTGATGTATGGAATGGATTCATATATTTGGTGAAAGCTTCACTGTATGGAATTATAAATGTATAAATTATGTTCCACCTCACTGTTGAACACATAGAAAATATAAATAACAATGAAATATCCTTTTCACTTTTCAGTTAAGAAAAATTAAAATATATATGTACGTGTCTTAGTTTGGGCTCCTATAACAGAATACCATAGACTGGGAAGCTTAAACAGACATTTATTTCTCACAGTTATGGAGGCTGTTAAGGCCAAGATGAAGGCAGCAGCAAATCCTATATCTGGTGAGGGCACTCTTTCTGGTTTGTATACGGCCATATTCTCTTTGTGTCCCCACGCAACAGGGAGCAGAGAGATCATCTCTCTGCTGTTTCTTATAAGGGTGCTAATCCCATTCATGAGGGCTCTATCCTTATGATCTAATTGTTTCTCAAAGGCCCCACCTCCTAATACCATCACATTGTGGGCTACGATTTCAACCTATAAATTTTAGGGGGAAACAAACATTCAGTTCGTAACAGTGTGTATGTTATATATGCACACCTACACACATGTGCACAGACTTCTCCAATGTTAGGGAGGATAACGAGAAAGAATAGTTCACATTGCAGATAGAAATATGAATTCATCAATTCTTATGGGAAGAAATTTGTCAAAAGCCTTGAAATGTACATTTCCAGGAGGTACATTCTTATTTATAAGACTACTCTTTGATGTTGGCTTATCAGAAACCTAACCTGAGATGAGCACTTCACCTGCTTGTCACTTGCTAAGCAATTGTTCTTTGGATGACTGGTAAGGAAATGGGAAAAGTAGGATAGTTAAGATCATGTGACCTCAAGCCATGTCCCTTAGGAGAGTAGCTTGAGGATCTATAGTATATACATACCCCGCAAGGTTGTCCTGATTTGAGCCAGGGAGCTGGGCTCTCATACTCTGCAACTGGCATTGGTTAAGGAGTGAGGTCATGTGTGGGCTTGGAAGCTCCACAGCCTGAGAGAGAGAGTCCACCAAAGAAGGGTTGTGGGTATCAGCTGTTAGAAGCAAAAGCTTCATGAAGCCACAAAATTGGAAAAAGAATATCTGGTTGGAACAACAGCATTTACTAGTACAAATATTCACTACATGATAAACATCACATTGCTTAAGAAAGCAAACATGTTAAGCATAACACTGGTAAAATACAGACTTTCCAGCTATGAAGCTGTGTGACACAAAAGACTTCCACAGGAATTAAGCTGTCAGATAATGACTAATATGCATATTACAATTACAGCTGAAAATACACTGTAAATGTAGATAGATACACAGATGCTCCCTGACCTATGTCCCCACCATAAGTTGAAAATAACATGTCGAAGATGCATTTAGTACATCTAACCTACTGAACATCACATCTTAGTCCAGCTTACCTTAAACATGCTCATAACACTCGTGTTAGCCTACAAATGGGCAAAATCATCTAGCAGAAGGCCTGTTTTTAAAATACAGTGTTAAATATCACATGTAATTTATTGAATACTGTACTGAAAGTGAACAACAATGGTTCTATGGGTATTTGTGGTATAGTGTCTGCTGAATGTGTACCACTTTTGTACCGTCTTAAAGTTGAAAGATCATAAGTTGAACCATCATAAGCCAGAGACCATCTAGAGTTATAGGTACAGAAAATGGAAAGATGTAATGACCAAGTAGGATTTATCTCAGGAATATTAGGTTGGTTTGGTTTTAGAAATGGTTTTTAACAGAATTCATCAGATTAAAATATGGTTTGAAGTAATGTGATTATCTTGTTAACTGCCCATATAAAGTACTTGATAAAATTCAGTTTACTCATTCATGATTTTTTAAAAAAAACTCCAAAACAGTAGGCATCGCAAGGAATTGACTAAACATTTACAGCAAATAAATACCATTATAAAAGCAAGGAATCTTTTCTTTAAAATCAGGAGAAAATGATACCCATTATCAACTTATTGTACTCATCACTGTACTTGATATTCTGGACATGATAGTGATACGTGAAAAAGAAAATTATAAGAATTAGAAGCCAAAAGTCAAAATTGTTACCATTATTAAATGATAACAGTGTTCTTAAAATTGTTTAAAGTACAAACAAGATATTAGAGCTAATATAACAAAAGAGAAAGGTTTCTGGATATTAGGCCAACATATAAAACACAACAGCACCCCTCTGTACTTGAAACAAAGAATCAAAGACTGTAAACCTCCAAATAGAGCTAGTAGAAGTTTTATAAGACCTTCATGAAAAAATTGTGAAATCTTATTGAAAGACATAAAGTCAGAGCTAAATAAATAAGGAATTTATAAAATGTTTGGGATGAGAGAAATCAATATAGTAAAGAAGTCAGTTCTCCAAAGATTAATCCATAAATTCAATGGTGTTTCAGTAAAAAGAGGAACAGATTTTTCATAGACTGTGGTAAGATGAATCTTAAGTTCACATACTAGTAAAAATTCTCAAAGATAGTCAAAATGTACTTTTCTCATAATGAAGCTGTATTTTAAAGCCATAGTAGTTAAAACAAAGGGATATTCATGCAGGGAAAGTCAAATAGACCAAAGGAACAAAATAGCAGATAAATGAACCCACATATAAATGAGTGCATCCCATGCATGGGAAAAAAAAGAAAAGTTACTGAGTAAATGATGCTAGAACTTTTGACTGTCCTTAAGAAAAAGGATGAAATTAGATCTTTGCCTCATACCACATATTAAAAATTAATTACAGATGAATTAGAGACCCAATTTAAAAAGTGTAACATTTTAGAGAAAACTTAGAAGATAAATCCTTGAGATCCTGAATTAGGGAAGGATTGCGTACACAAAACATACAAACTTAGACTATAAAGGGGAAAATGGTGTATTCAGTTATTTTCAAAATTAAAGCTTTGGAATGACAAAACTTATAATCCAAATGCTGGAATCCATTTGTCCTGGTGGCAGGGATTAATGTACCTGTTTGGTTTAATTTTATATGCATTTTACATCACCCATTGTGCATTTTCAGTCTTATTAAACAAGTGCTCCATCTTTTCACACATAGTCAGTAAGCATTTTATTTATATAATGCATGTGTATGTATATATGTTATTTTAAAAACTATTTTCTTTTACTCTGAAAATAAAAAGTACCTATAGCTTTTTAAAAAAAGTATCATATATTAGAGAAGATTGTTGAAAAACATATTTCCTAATGGACTTTCACTCATCTTATATGAAGAATTCCATATTAATAATGGAAGCAATCTCGTAATTTAAAAACGAGCCAAAGCTCTGAATACCCCATCAGAACAGGCAACTGTCATAGGAAATAAAAACCCCAATACATATTAAACTAACTGATAATTAGAGCATCATACGTATCATAAGACTGATAGTGTAAGTACATTTTAAGAGCAACTGCCTGAAATTGTTGGTGGCAATACAAATTGTATTGAAAGACATAAAGTAAGGGCTAAATAAAGTTAAAATCATGTGACCTCAGGCCATGTCCCTTGGGAGAGTAGCTTGAGGAGCTATAGTATGTACGTACCCCACAAGGTTGTCCTGATTTGAGCCAGGGAGCTGGGCTTTCTTACTCTGCAACTGGCATTGGTTAAATGGTGAGGTCATGTGTGGGCATGAAAGCTCCATAGCCTGAGAGAGAGAGTCCACCAAAGAAGGGTTGGAGGACCCTGACTTGGGGGACAGCAGTGAAATAGGATGAAGATGTATGAATCCTATGATCCTAAAATTCTTTTTCTAGTCAAACACACTAGGGGCAGGAACCAGCTACATATATGGTGATATTGATTGCAGTGCAATTTGTAATAGTGTAAACAAAACATATTCTCAGTGTGTATGTCTGTGTGTCTGTGTGTCATTATTCAGTGGAAATTACCACTTCTGAATGTGTATCACTTTTGCACCATCTTAAAGTTGAAAGATTGTAAGTTGAAAGTCAATTATGGTGTAAGGGAGGTGGGAAGATGGCATGAGGCCAGATTTAACCCTGCCTGAAAATATGTGAAACCATGTTTTTTAAGGCAGTAGCCACTAGGCTTCTATGTACAGTGATCTTTGAGAGATGAGCCATAATACTGCCCCAGCCTGCTAGATTGAGGGAGTTTTCAGGGAACACCAGGGGAAAGGCATTCCAGTAAGATCCTGGTGGATTCCCTGAGTTGAAGAACTGAGTTGCAATTGGGAGAATCTGAAGTGTCTAGACTTTCAGGACAGAATACTGAAGAGGAGAGAGCTGTAGAGAGAGAGAATTCTGGAGATCTTCAGCAAGTCCTCCTTTTGTAATCAGCTGAGTACTGATCAGTGCGTACATGTGAGGAAGAGACCTGAGGCTGGTGAAAGAGCCACTCAAAAGGATTATAAGGGAATGTGCTGAGTATTCACGTACGTTTGGGTCTAACAAATGTTTACACCAGCAAGACTGGAAAATCTCATAAATTAGGAGGTACTGGGGATAGGATGAGACTCTTACCTTAGTACTGGGGGATGATTAGCCCCAGAATGATTACCAGTTTTGTCCTGCCTGACAAATTGTAGCAAGGCTCAAAAGGATGAAGCTGTTTCAAGTAACTTAACTGTGTCCCAGAACAAAGCTTATGAATATTTATAGAAATACCAAAATAACCAGAACCTAACAAAGCAGAATACACAGTGTCTGGCATCCAATCACAAATTACCAGGTAAGCAAAGAAGCAGGAAATTATGACTCATAATAAGGACAAAAAGCAATCAATCAAAACTAATTTTAGAATGGACACAAATGTTAAAATTAGCAGACAAAGACATTAAGATAGCTTTATGACTGTATTCTAGATGTTTTAATAAGTCAAATAGAGCCATAGAAGAAATTTAAAAGACTCAAACTAATTCCTAGAGATGGAAACTGCAATGTCTGATGTGAAAAATATACTGGATGGGACTAGTGGTAGATTCGCCATGATAGGAGAAATAGATTAGTGAACTTCAAGACATAGCAATAAAAACATCACGATGGAGCAGAAAAAAAATCCAAACCTTTGAAAAGAGCTTCATTGAGCTGTGGGACAATGTCAACTAGCATAAAAAAAAAATTGAAGAAATAATAGCCAGAAATATTCTGAATTTGATGAAGACTATAAAACCGGAGATCAAAGAAGTTAAACAAACTGAGCATAAGAAACATAAAGAAAATTCCACCGAAGAATATATTATAATCTTATAGTTCAAGACCAAGGATAACCATAATACTTTAGAAGCAGTCAGAGGGGAAAAATTCATTGTGTGCAGTGTAAAAAAGATATGGAAACAGTACATTTCTCATTTACAGCAATATAAGGCTAGGCATGGTGGCTTATGTCTGTAATCACAGCACTTTGGGAGGCTGTGGTCAGAGGATGGCTTGAGGCCAGGAGTTTGTGAGCAGCTTGGGCAACATAGTAAGACACCATCTCTACAAATAATGATAATAATAATAATAATAATAAACTAGCTGTGTGTGGTGGTACATGCCTGTACTCTGAGCTGCTCAGAAGGCTGAGGCAGGAGGATAGTTGGATCCCATGAGTTCAAGGCTGCAAAGAGCTATGTTCACACCACTGCACTCTAGCCTGGGTGACAGGGTGAGATTCTGTCTCAATAAATAAATAAAAATAATACAAGAGAGAAATCAGTGGAATTACATTTTTAAAATGCTGAAAGAAAAACAAATCAATGTAAACTTTTATACTCAGCAAAAAAATATTTTAAAAAATAAAGGAAACATAAAGCATTTTTCCAGACATACAAAAGGTGAAAAAAATCAATATCTTGCCCATTACAAAAACAGTATTCAAATATATATTTTATGATGAAGAAAAATGACATTAGATAGAAATATGCATCAACATATGTGAATGAAGGGCAAAGAAAATGGTAGCTATAAGAGTAAATAGGTAAGAATTTTATCAAGTCTCTTGAAAATATTGAGTGTTTTTTTGTTTATTTGTTTTTGAGACAGAGTTTCGCTCTGTCACCCAGGCTGGAGTGAAATGGCGCAATCTCGGCTCACTGCAAGCTCTGCCTCCTGAGTTCATGCCATTCTCCTGCCTCAGCCTCCCTAGTAGCTGGGACTACAGACACCTGCCAGCATGCCTGGCTAATTTTTTTGTATTTTTGGTAGAGACAGGGTTTCAGCTTGTTAGCCAAGATGGTCTCCACCTCCTGACATCCTGATCCTCCTGCCTCAGCCTCCCAAAGTGCTGGGATTACAGGTGTGAGCCACCAAGCCTGGCCAATATTGAGTGTTTAAACAAAAATAATAACATCGTGGTATAGAGTTTATTAAATATATAAAAGTAAAATGTGTGCCAGTTGAATGAGTCCATAAGAATAGAAATGTCAGTGCTCTATTTTAAGATTCCTATCTTACAAAGTGGTATAGTATCACTCGAAAATGTAGTGTGATAAGGTTAAAAACATACTATAGATTTGAAAGTAGTTGTTAAGATGATGAACTAAACAATGCTAATAAGCCAACAAAGAAAATAAAGTGCAATTTAAAAAGTATTTAATTCAAAAGAAGGCAGAAAAAGGGTTTTCAAGGGAACAAAGAATAGATGGGCCAAAGTAAAAACAAATAACAAGATGATAGACTTAAATTTAATCATGTCAACGATTACATTGAACATAACTGGTTTAAAACAATCCAATTAAAGAGCAAAGAGTATCAGATTGTATATAAAGGCAAAGCCAAAGTGTATACTTTGTATAAGAAACACAATTTAAAGATAGAAATAGGTAAAGGATGGAAAAAAGATATACCATGATGACACCAAAGGAAAACTGGAATGACTACATGAATATTAGAAAAAGTAGATTTCAGAGCCAGTATTATTACTAGGGATAAAGAAGTTCATTTCATAGTGATATAGAGATCAGAAGAACATTTTACGTATGCACCTCATAAAAAAGCATTAGAATATGTGGTACATAAACCGATGGAACTGCAAGGAGAAACAGAAAAATTTACATTATAATCAGAAATCTTAGTGCTTCATTGGATGGAGCAAATAGACAGAAAATCAGCGAGGACAATAGAAGACTTGAACAATGCCATCAGCTAACTGCACCTAATCGATGTTTATAGGACACTCCACTCAATAACTGCAGAATACATACATTTTTCCAAATACAAACAGGTAATTTTCCAAGATAGACCATATTGTAGTAAATAAAACAAATTTCAATAAAATAAAAATAATTTAAGGCATAAACTGGTAAGTTGATTATTAATCAGTATATTCTCAGACAACAATGGAAGTAAATTAGAAATCAATAACAAATCTGGAAAATCCCCCAAATATTTGGGTGGCAAATAATATATTTGTAAATATCCGTGTGCCAAAGAACAACTCTAAAAGGAAATTATAAAATGTTTTAAGTTGAATGAAAATTAAAACACAAGATATGCACATATCTGGGATGCCTCTGAAATTGTACTTAGAAGGGCAACTCAGCACCCAACACATATAAGAAAAAAGAAATATCTCAAATTAATTGATTCAGTTTCACCTTAATAATCTAGAAAAAGAAGGGCAAATTAAACTGAATGTAAACAAAAGCAGGGCAAAAATGATCAAAGTGGAAATCAGTTAGGTAGAAAAGAAAAACAGCAGAGAAAATCAGTGAAAACAAAGGCAGGTTTTTTTTTATTAAATCTGATAAATTTAGTAAGTCTCTAGCCAGACTTAGAGGGGGGCAAAAAGTAGAAAGATTCAAATTAGCAGCAGTAGGCATGAGAGTGGTTTCATCATGAACAGGTCTTCAGGTATGAAAAGGATAATAGAATATTTTGAAAAACTATATGCCTATAAGTTGGACAACTTAGGTGGAATGGGCAAATTCTTTCAAGGTCACAAACTACCAAAGCTCACTCAAGAAGAATAGATGGCTGAATAGCTCCCTATCTCTTAAAAAACGAATTTGTAGTTAGAAATCTTCCTTCAAAGAAAACTTTATGTGATGTGGCTTTATCATTGACTTTGCCCAAACGTGTAAAGAAGAAATGATACCAGTTCTATACAATTATCTTACAGAATTGAAGATAAGGTAGTAATTTTTATCTCATTCTATATGGCCAGCATTACCTGATACCGAATTTTAGGGTGAAAATACCAAAAGAAAATACAAAACATGGCAGTATTCTTCATGAATATACATGCAAAATGCTAAACCAAGTATACCAGATTGAATCCAACAATATATAAAAATGTGACTATATCATGACTAAGTGAGATTTATTTCAGGAATGCAAAGGTAGTTTGCTATTTAGAAACCAATTAGTGTAATCATTATATTAAAAATGATTAAAGTGAAACTACATGATCACCTTAGTGGAACAGCAAAAAGCATTTGAAAACTCATATTCATTCATTATAAAATTCTCAGCCAATTAGAAACAGAGGGAACTTCTTCAACCAATAAAGAACATCTACATAAGTCCTTCAGCAAATATAAACTTAATGTTAAAAGACAGATGAGTATATTTTCCTTTGGATCAGGGACAAAATGTAGATGTCCACTCTCCTTGCTTTTATTCAATATTGTTCTGGAGGACTTAGCCAGTATAATTAGGGAGGAACAAAATATGTAGATTGGAAAGCATACTAATTTGGAGAAAATGGGGTTGTCTGTGAAAAAAATCTGGTGAGATCAAGGAAAAATCTACTAGAATAATAAGTGACTTTTGCAAAGTTGTAGTATACAGAAGAAATCAAAAATTGATATTTAAAAATTAATATTTATAATAGCATCAAAACATATGAGTTACTTAGAGGTAAATCTGACAAAAGAAGTGCATAATCTGTACACCAAAAATTATACAATATTGCTGAACAAAAGCAAAGATCTAAGTAAACAAATAAACTCTGTTTATAGATATAAAAACTCAATATTATTAAGGTGTTAATTCTCCTAGAATTAAGGCTGTCAGATAAAATATAGGACAGCCAGTTATTTTTAAATTTTATGTAAAAAACTAATTTTTAGCATAAGTATATCCATCCTATGGTTTTATGTGCTGTATCTGTTCACCCTACTTCAAATTGATTATATGCAATCTCAATCAAAATTCCAGTAAGATTTTTGGCAAAAATTGACAAGCTCATTTTATAATTTACATGGAAATTCCAAGGATCCAGGAATGCAAAAATAACTTCGGAAAGGTATAAGTATGTTGGAAGACTAACAGTATGTGACTCAAGACTTACTATAAAGGTACAGTAATTTTGCCAATGTGGTGTTGACATCAAGCTAGACAAATAGACCATAAGAAAATAGAAAGTCCAGGAATAGACCAGCATGCATATGGATAACTAATCTTTGAGAAAGGTGCAAAGGCAGTTCTTTGCAGGATGCATACATAGTCTTTTCCACAAATGGTGCCAGAACAGTTGTATATCCATATGCCAAAAAAATGATCTTCAATCCGTAACTTACATCATATAACAAAATTAAATAAAAATGGAATGGATTCTGACGATAAAATCGAAAACGCTAAAACTTCTAGAAGGAGACATAGGAGAAAATGTTTGTGACTTTAGATACACTGCAAAAGCATAATCCATGAAACAAATCAATAAATTGAGCTTCGTCAAAAGTAAAATCTTTCGTTTTTTTGAAGGACATTGTTATAAGAAGGAAAAGGTCAGCCATAGACTGGAAGAACATCTTTGCAAAGTATATAACTGATAAAGAACTTATGTCCAGAATGTATAAGGAACTCTTAAAGTCAATAAGAAAACAGAACAATGTAACATTTGGACAAATAATTTAAATAGCATTTATCAAAGAGGATATAAGTATGACAAATAAGCACGTGAAAATAATTTCAGCATCATTGGTCACTAAGGATATGTAAATTAGAACCTTAATGTGATACACACTATTCACACAATTAAAATTAAACTGATTCAACTCCAAGTTTTTGTGAGAATGTGGAGAATTGTTTCTCCTACTCCCCTTTCCCACAGTGGTGGGAAAATATAATGGTAAAAATACTTTGAAAAACAGTTTTCCACTCTCATAAAAAGTTAAATATACATCTACCATATGTCTGTACAAAGACTTGCAGATGAATGTTTATAGCTGCTTTATTTATAATAGCCAAAAAGTGGAAATAATTCTAATGTTCATCAACAAATGAATATATAATGCATGTCACAAATGCTACTCAGCAATGAAAAGAATGAATTTCTGATACACATTAAGGACCTGGATGACTCTCAAGATGATTATGCAGAGTGAAAGAAGGCAGATAAAAAGAATGCACATGTATACTATAGGATTCCATTCATATAAAACTCTGGAAAATGTAAAGTAACTTTTGACAGAAAATGCATCAGTGATTTCCTGTGAAGAAGGGATGGGATGGAGAGAGGAGGGAGGGAGAAAATGATGAAGGAGCACAAGGAAACCTTTGAGGGTAATGTCCATTATCTTGTTTGCGGTTTTTCTGATTTCTCATGTTCCACAAATTATCAAATTGTACACCTTAAATGTGTTCTTTTGTACTGGAATAAAGTTGTTAAAAATAAAGTAACATGCAAATTGGTGAGTACAATATGATCTTGAAGAACCAATAACACTAGCACACAAAACAATGGAATGGATCTGTAGGTATCCAACACTGATAAATCTCAAAACCGTAATCATTACTGCAAATGGATATGTGTAGCAAACCATCTGTACAAAAGTTTATATGAAAGTTTCAGATAAACAAAACAATAGTATGTATGCCTAATGAATATATAAGCGTTGATTAAATGCTGGAAATCATTTACTCTAAAACACAGGGTTGATACCCACCAAGTGAACACAGCAGTTACTCTTGGGAAGGAGGAAGAAAAGATGGGATAAAACTTGAGTTATTTCTGAAATATTTTTCTTTAAAATGTTTAAAATGAATTTGGCACACTTAATATCTGTTTAATCTTGAGGGCAGGAATATAGCTGGCCTCCTATTATGTTAACTTCCATACTTTTCTGTTTCACACATTTCACTTTTAGTAGTCATCCAGCCCTACAAGGAAGCCAACCTACCTGTGCAAGGAAGGTCCTCTGTTCAGAGCTTTCGTACAATGAAAAAGAGAGACACAGTTCCCGCCTTCAAGGGGTGTCTCGACTAGGCACGAGGAAGGCATTAAATACATGATTAAACAAATAACTCCAGTTAAATTCATGAAAAGTGCTTCTACAGTGAACGTATCCTGAAAACATATTGCTGCTCTTAAGTCTGAGGATCAGGAAGGGCCTCTGTGAAGAGGAATGTGTAAGGTGAGCCACTGCGGAGGAGTTAATTGGGCAGGGTAGTTCTGAGGCAGGGATGTTTGAAGAGGAAATTGCAATGCGTGTTCTGTTTGCCTAGCTTTCCTGCAGCTAGTCTCTTTTTCAGTCATCTGATTTACTGCAGTATGAGAAGCATAAACCATGATATGATTAAAAAATGAATTTTACTTTTTTGCTTGAATTATACAAAGTCAGTGATATGAATAACCACGCTTTGACTTGGTTAATACAGATGTCATTATGAGTTAAATGAGTGGATCAACCATCAGTATGTTGACACAGGAGGGCTGTTTTAAATGTCACTTCTCTGTTACCTTTCTCCCATCTAGCAGATCTCCCATAGACACCAAAGTTTAACGAGGTTGCTAGAACCCTGCAGAATCTGCTAAGTTTTCACTTACTGTGCACTAAATGTTATTCTAGAGTGCTTTATGCTCAGCACATTTTCCACTATGCCAATGTTGTGAGCTTAGCAACTGTTTGATTATTTCAAAAACAGGTTTATGGGTTAGTAGCCAGTCCTGGTAGAACAAGTGAATCCTGAGTGCAATATTCTGTATGTCAGAAGCTGGCCAAATGGTTGCTTTGCCCCAGTATTCTTTTTGAATAATCCATATCAGACAGATGTATAAGGTAGCAAATGTTTCATATTTGCTTTACTGTCAACTAAGGGGAAGCTGTTTGAATTTTAATAAATGCTGACCTCAAATATTTTTGAACAACAGTTTCTAAATCAAAATCCATGGCTTTGTTTTTGTTGGAGGTTTGAATGTTTCGTTGTTAGGTAGACTGTTTTCATAACAAACCAACATATGAGCACCTGCTTTATAGAATCCTCCCTCATTATTATAGAGGCAAT
Organism: Pongo abelii; assembly: GCF_028885655.2. NCBI lineage: Eukaryota > Metazoa > Chordata > Mammalia > Primates > Hominidae > Pongo > Pongo abelii. The sequence continues at coordinate 52,600,769 of NC_071997.2, read as the reverse complement.
CTACATTTTCTAGCCCCAATGATTCACTATTAGAATACAATGCCATACACTCGTAAAACATTGTTTCTTTGGCCTGAGTGAGGATTTTACATTGTATTTTAATTTATATTTGTTGTGGGGAAAAAATTCAGATGATTGTAGAATGAGCTCTGTTGCTAATGACTTAAGACTTAGTGGGGATGAAAGCATAGAAAGATAGCATTTGTATGACTTGATTTTTACAACATAATTTATCGCTAATAACAATAGAAAAATTACCTAGTAATATAAAGAATAAATCAAAGTTGGAAAATACTAAGAAAACTGGCATTGCTTACCTGTTTTAACTGTTACCAAAGAAAATCATAGTTTAATTTTTTTAAAATTACATTTGCTGTGAAGTATTTAAAAGGAAGCCTGACATTAGATTTTTAAAAATAAAAATTTAAACTTCTTGTTTAGAGAAGTTAATTGTGATATTCTTGATAAGGATTTTGAAAATGACATATTTCTATTTATATGCTTTGTGCAGTATTATTTTCATAGTATTCTCCTCCCTTACGAGTTGACTTCAGTAGATTTCTTCACAAATACTTTCGGTAAGCAATTTTGGTAATGCTTGACTTGGCCACCCAATTTTGCCGAGATGAAAACATACCATTAGTATGTTTACAGTGTTTAACGTTCAGAGCAAAAAAAAAAAAAAAACAATGTTTGTTTACATACATGCTGAGTCATCTCTCCTTGTGAAATTAAAATGTGTAGTCAAGCTTCAACCTCAGGAAGTCATATCAGACTCACAGATTTTCTGCGATACGTTTGTTACCATGCTGCTTCAGTTAGATAATTTCCAAGTTTTCTTAATGTGGATGTATTCTTTGTTTGGAATTTTTTTTCTTGAAATAGGAAGAGACAACTACAAGTTTTAAAGAGACTTCTACTACTTGTCATCAAGAACCTGTAATCCTAAAGTAAAATAATAATAATAATAAAATAGAAAACACTGAATCAGGTCTACTGTGTTTAAAACAGACTTCCTGTGTTTGCTTCTCTGTCTTTCAGATAATGAATTCTGTGCTTGCCTTTTTTCTTCAAATACTTTAGATAATTGAAGACGAAATGATAGAGAAGGATTGACTATCAACAATAACAAAAATAATAACATAATTAACATTTATTAAGGATGTACTATGTATCATATTCTTTTTTCAACAATTTTTAATTTTTAAAAATATTTTTAGAGACAGGGTCTTGTTGTGTTGCCCAGAAAGTCTCCAACTCCTGATCTCAAGTGATCCTCCTGCCTTGGCCTCCCAAAGTGCTGGATTACATGCGTGAGCCACTGTACCCAGCTGCATATTCTTTTTTAAGCAATATGCGTGGATTATCTAATTTAGTCTCCACAGCAATCTCATGGTGCCAATACTGTTGTTTGACTGTTTTATAGTTGAGCAATGAAATACAGTCAGGTTAAATAACTTGCTGTAGGTCAGTGAGCCAGCATGTGCAAGGCCTGGATTCATTCAAGAGCAGACAGTCTGATTCCACAGCCTGTGCTCCTTATAGTAAGCTCTGCTGCTGCTGATCAGCAATTTGGTGTGATGTAGCTCTAGAATTTATCAAATTGAAATATTCTTTTTTAAATATACTGAGCAATATTTAAATATAAATATTGTGGATATAGCACAATAAAAAATGAACTCAACATTAAAAGCAGTTTTCTCTACTCCTCTTTAATATGTTATATCATTTATTTTTGGTTAGTCAAAATATAAGGATAACCTGATGTTAAAGAATAAGAAAATAACTAGGAATCTCAGAGGTATTTTTATGTTTGTGAATTCTCCTGACTAGAAATCACTTTGGATTATGTTACACATAATCATTTTTCTGACATGTTATCAAAAGTCCTGATATAAAAATCTTGTTTCAATACCTGCAATAAGTTTTCCTAGGAAATAGTTATAACCAGGGAAAGATCCAGGTTTTGTGGGACCTGGAAAAATACTCAATTTGGGGCCATCTTTAAGAAAAATGGTAAGAATTATGAAAATGAAATAGGCAGAAATGTGACTATTTATTTAGAATGACAACAAGTCACACCAAAATATAAATTTTAAAATACTCTAAGTATGACAGTGTCAAAATGTCACATAATTCAGAAAATAAAATAATATTCTTATTAACTACCTAACAACACACTTATGCTTTTTCCCAATATTTTTGGATAGTCTTTGATTATCTCTTCATATGCAAAATGCTTTTATATTTTCTGTAGAAACAATAGAATGACAATTCGGTCTTTCCTGTAGCACGGTTGATTGAAATGTATGTGTGTGCATTTGATTATTACCAGTTTAGAAAAATATCTTTTAGCTTTACAACTGATCATTGATAATGTATATGAATTTATGAGATTGTTTTCAAATTTGGGCAAACATCTATCATAAAGTTGCTCTCATGCATAAGCTGTTAGATTTCAGGGAATTTCCTGAGCAGTGACTAGCCCTAAATACTCTGAACTTATGAGACTCATTAACCGGTGTGTGGTTGACAAGAGAGCATATTTAATATTTTTCATTATATTTGTTGATATTAACATGTTGTGTAAAATCAGCAGAAATTTAAGGTTCTTTTCAGCATGTCTATATATATCTCTCTTCTTTAATTGGAGTACCAAGTAACCAAAGTGCCTTTTAATTATTTTTATTTGAAGAATATTTTTCTCTTAATAAATTCAGCTTTTAGTGTGATCTGAAAACAAATTTGGTATAATTTATTTCTAAATGTTAGAATAATTTATTTTGACTTGATTTCATTACTCATATTTATGACATTTAATATCTGTTAAATTTTTTCCTGAAATTTCAGTTTTCTGAAAAAATGCATTTAAATATGACTAAAGAAGTTAGCCTTTCTACACAAACAAATTAGGAATTTATAATAGCTGTCTTGCTTTAACTGGATAAAATTTCATTTACAGTGGAATATTTGAGCTTTATTATTTCATTTCTGTCAAAAAGATAATAAAAATACAGTACATTTTAAATTATACATGGCTGTGTTGAAGAGTATATTCCTGATAGGAGGGAACTGTTTTGACTAGAGGGTCAATGAAAACTACATCTCTGCAGTTTTGCTCGGTTGGTATTTGAAGGAATTTTTTTCAGGCTAGGTTCTGGCTCTCAGACTTTGTTTTTCCCACTATACACATGCTTCTGTAAGGCATATTCATATTACTATAAGACCTCTGGCCATGTGCCTTCCTGTCACAGCACTGATGGGTTCACCAAGTGGATAGGAGGAGAATTCCTGGGAACCATTTCCACAATATGAAGTGTGTGTTTGTATATGCATGTTGGGGAGTTGTATAACAGGAACTCAGTGATACATGCAGGTGACTTGTAAATCAAGTAAAAATATTCTCTGGTGCCCAAACTAAGTGTTTTCTCACGTAGCTTCCCCATAGCTGCATGCCTTGCCACGCCTGTGTTATGAGGAGCAGTGTGACAGAGAGAAGAACAGAGCTGAGTGGAAGGAGACATGTTTTCTGTGGCTCCTTTCATGCAACACCAGCATTAAGAAGTTGCAGGAGAGATCTTATCTCTCTCAAAGCCAAAAATATTTACTATCTGGCCATTTGCAGAACAAGTTGGGTGGTATCTGCTCTATGCATGATTGAAAGTATGAGTTAAAAGTAATAAGATAGGTCTAAATTATTGGCTTGTAAGTGCATCTTTGGCATATTGTTAGATTTTTTTTAAAGTAGCAATTCAATATGCATAGTATGAACATTTAGGGACACCTTCCAATCCTAAAATCATTATGCATATTGTAATCTATAGAGACCTAAGGAAGGTCTATAGAGACTAAAATCTATAGAGACTTTAGGAAGGATGTAAAACAGAATGCTAACAGTCACTATTTATGGTAGAGAAATGTAAAGAATGTTAGTCTTGTTTATTCACTTTTTAGTTTGAGCTTATCACAGCAAGCATATATTACTATTAAAATGTAAAACTAGCTATTTAATAAATAAAAACAAGAACAGGTACCGTAAAGAAGCTAGAACTTACCATTGTAAAAACCACAGCTACCCTCGTCTTTCATCCATCCACGCGTCACCTTCTAATTCACCTACTCATGCCTGCCTTCATCTCATTGCTTCTTGCATCTCAATCTTTCCTCTTGGTTTACTTTTCTTCTTGTTTAGTAGATATTTCAGTGAAAAGACTTTATGTTTATATGTTTCTGAAAAGACTTTCTGTTTGCCCTTACTGTTGGGTGAGAATTTAACTTACTAATAGAATTTTAGGTTAATGGTTATTTCCCCTATACAATTTGCAACCATTAATCCTTGTCTTTTGGCGTTTGTCATTTTCCCTTCTTCTTTCTCCCCAATAATATTTAATATTTTCTTTCTTTCTTTCTTTCTTTCTTTCTTTTTTTTTGAGACACAGTCTTGCTCTGTCACTCAGGTTGGAGTAGAATGGTGCAATCTCAGCTCACTGCAACCTCCGCCTCCCGGGTTCAAGCGAATCTCCTGCCTCAGCCTCCTAAGTAACTGGGATTATAGGTGTGCACCACCATACCTGGCTAATTTTTTTGTATTTTTAGTAGAGATGGGGTTTCACCATATTGGCCAGGCTAGTCTCGAACTTCTGACTTCGTGATCCACCCACCTCGGCCTCCCAAAGTGCTGGGATTACAGGTGTGAGCCATCGCGTTCAGCCTTAATATTTTCTTTTATCTATGATATTTTGCATTTTCCCCATCCTCTGCCTAGGAGTGAAAATATTTTCAGTTCTCAAATTTTCTGTTAATTCAGTAAGTTTGTCAGCCATTTCCTCTTCAGGAAATACCTTACCAATATTTCTTTCTGCTTTCATTTTTGGAATTCTTGTTAGCTACTTAACTTACTGTCTTTTAAATTCTCTTATTTCCCATGGATTGATCTTTCTATGTTATTTCTTAGATCAGTTTCACCATATCTTCTTTTCAATTCACTAACTTTCTCTCTGGTTTGTTATTTATCCAGTCTACTTTGTTAGTGATTATATTTTCATTTTCAGATGTCTATGTGATTCTGTTTAATATACAGCTATGTCTGATTCATATTCACCATCTTGTTACATAATTCATTAGTTTTGCTTTATGAATTTTTTTCATATTTCTGAATATTTTAGAAGATTTCAAACATATACTTTATAAGCTCAGTTTTGTTTACAAGTAAGAGAACCTGACCAATAGTGGTAAAATCATGAGGCTTTTCCTATTCATTAATGAGAAGCCTGGAGGAAAGCAGACCAGATTTAAGATTCCCTGAGGCCATCAGGTGCCCAGCCTCCTCTTGTTCTTTCCCTTGCTACTTCAGAGTGTTGGTGATTTTTCCTCTTATGCATCACAAAATGCCTGTCTCAGTTCTTCGCCTGTCCTCGTATGAGAGTTGGGTTCAAAGTAGTAAGGTTATTGTCAAAAAGGATTTTGTCTCTGCAACCAGAGACGAAAACCTCCAATTAGGCTCCAGTAAATCCTCCCTCATATCTCTTTGATCAGAGAGCTGAGTCATGGACACCCCCCTCCCCACCACCAACACACACACTCCTGGAACAATGATTGGCAAGCAGGAATAGGTTAGGTAATCCAGCGTTAAGCCATGTGCCAGGGCTGGACACCCAGTGCCCGGTGGAGCATGAAGGAAGGGGTGATGCTCTTTGGGCAGCAACCAACAAAGTCTGCCATGTCCTTAGTTTAAAATGTTTTTCAGAAGATTGTCTTTCATTTGAATTTCCTTGGAGGTGAATTTTCCCGGCGTACTTTGAATTGTTTTGTTTGGAATTTTATGTTTCTTTTCTTTTCCTTTTTCATCCTGTTTCTTTCTCTTGCAATCACTTCTCTTTCTATGATGGTTATTGGGTGGCTCCTTCTGGCCCCATGTTCCGAAGCAGCTCTTAGGTTGCTGGTTTGAGGTTACTTTTGAGGTATTAGAATTTAATTTTTTTAATGGGAGGTTTAGTTCACTGATGAGAGAAAAATATAAAATGCCCAAGATAAGCCTCTTAAGTTCTGGAAACACGGTCAGCTCTTAAGAGATTTTGAATCTACATTCTGTAACTTAAGTCCCTCAGTGGATTCCCCAACTCCCATTCTTGTTTTTCTTCTCCAAGTCCCAGAACATCTATCTATATTCACTTCGTAATTCTGGAATCCAAAAACTCTAATCAGAAAATTAAGGTGTTGAGAGAAAATGGAGTAGGAGTACATGTAAGTCCCCATCTCCATGTTAGACACTATAGAAGTTTCCAAGTGCCTCGGTCATGGGCCAGGCTATTGGAGAGAAGGGATAAGCACATAAATATATGTGTATGAGCACCCAATTAAAAGTGGTGCCCAGGCTGGGTGTGGTGGCTCACGCCTGTAATCCCAGCACTTTGGGAGGCCGAGGCAGGTGGATCATTTGAGGTCAGTAGTTCTAGACTACCATGGCCAATATGGTGAAACCCAGTCTCTCCAAAAAATACAAAAAATTAGCTGGGCGTGGTGGCAGGCGCCTATAATCCCATCTACTTGGGAGGCTGAGGCAAGAGAATCACTTCAGCCTGGGAGGTGGAGGTTGCACCACTGCACTCCAGCCTGGGTGACAGAGTGAGACTCTGTCTCAAACAAAGAAAAGCAGTGGCCATCATACATTATCAGTTTTGAGAAGAATGAGCATATTCTATCCTTATGAGGTGGTGGGAAAAGACTAAGAAAGAAGAAGGGCACTGCAGTGGCCAGGTCCTCCACCAAGAGTGATAATTGAGTATTAGCTCCAGCTGTCCAAGCTGGCACCTGCAATAGCAACATTAGCATGACATCCAGTTACACTGCTTTAATAATTCCTGAAGAACCAATTGTTTAACCTTGGCTGCAGTGGGCCCTGCTGACATTATTTATTTTATATTTCTAATTTTATTACTTTGCTATTTTTCAAACGGTGATTTTTTACTTTATACCTTGAGTTGTTTTGACACAAGCTTTGAGTCTCAAGATTTTAAAACGCCTTTTTTGAAGCTCCGTAATATCGTGGGTGAATGGTTGTCATTAAGAAAGTGTTTGAATATAGCATCATATTTCAATACGTGTGTCATGAAAAATACCGCTGCTGCCATCACCACTCCACTCATATTAAATGGCTCAGACAGATTTTGCATCTCATAATCTCACTGACTTAAAAGTAGATGCATCTCATATGAGAGCCGAAAGTTTGCACAGCAATATTACACTTAAATCCAGACATTTACATTTTCCCCACTGCGGATAGGCGGTCTTCTTACAAAGAAAAAAAACCAAGATTTTCTTCCTTGTATTTTCTTTTTTTCTTGCTGATTCACTTGATTTTCAGATTTTCGTAGCTTTTTTCTGTTTAAATTACAACAATCTACAATCAATAATGTGCATGAGATGCTAAACTATGTGACTTTTTCTTATTAAGCAAACAAAAAAAATTAGTGCGATAGATTCTAAGGCGACTTTATCATGGTCTGAGGCTGTAGCCACAGTAGAAAAATATGTGTGGCCAAGAGTTGCAGAAAATCTATTTATGTCCGTATGTGGCTTAACGTTCTTTAGTTGCTGCCCATCACCCAAGAATAATTTCTAAACTTCTGATCACAGTTTAGGAAGCCCATTCATTAGCCCCCACTAGCTCTCCAACTGCCCTTCCCTGTACATTCGCCTGTGGGTCCCACTTCTGAAGTCCTTCGCATGCTCAAACACACTGTGCTCATTGCCGCTTCTATATTTTTTTAGTGTTCTTTGCTCTCTGAAACCTCCTTGTCCTGCTCACTTTTAGTCTGGGAAATTCCTACATTCCTTTCAGGATAGTGAAATGTTGCCCTATATGTGAAATCCTTTACACTCCACCCTCTCCGCTCATACACGTATGTGCCTTTCACTCTCAGTGGCACATAACTTATTTAGGGCTAAGGACCTAGGCCTTGTTCACCCCAGTGCCTGATGTCTCCCTAACAGGGTACCTGAGTAGACAGACATACCCACTAAATAGTAAATAGGACAGAAATAGACTGATTTCTAAGGACCCTGAGTCAGGACTCATGCTGTAGCAAAGGGCTGGCTAAGGGAGATTCTGTTGACCCTCAAGAAAACTAGGGTAAACCAGTGCCCAAATCAGTTTGATGTAATCTGAAGGTTAGAGTCTACAGTTTTGGTGTGCATAGGCAGCCATAGATATGTATAATAGAGGCAGACACTCATATGGGGGCAAGCTGAGGGCATCATGTGGGAGCCAGACTTGGACAATATAAAAATCCCGGTTATAAAAAGCTGACTAGAGCGTTAAAAATTAACCTTTGTGCAAATGACATTGTGCAGCAGCAAGCAGGTCAGTTGATCAGCAGTGGATGACAAATCACTAGTCTGCAGGCTTTGCAGGAGTATATCTGGAAAGCCCCCTCCCCATAACCTCCTTTTGTTAAACTGATGAACGTAGTACCCATCACAGTGGTGACCCTCATTGACTGCATTAAGTTTTTACATGTGTGGGTAAAAGTGGCTACTGTGGTGTCTCCCTGTGGGATGATGAATGCATTTCAGGAAAGAGTAGTTTAACCCCATTTTCATAAAACTGTTATGCTTTAGACGTGTATATATGCAAGTTAGTCTACACACATGTTTTTCTGTGCTCTCTTAGCTGAGAGGACCTAGAAGCAATGAGCACCTCTAGCATCCAGAACATGATTTCTAATATCATTCTCCAATAAAAGGAACCAGGCTCCTTGGAGAAATGGCTTATTCTCCATTATTGTCCATGGGTTTGAGCTAGCAATACACATCATCAACCTAGAACATCTTGTACTGCCAGAAAGTAAGGAAATAATCAAACACAATGATGGGGACACATGTCAAAGGGACACAATTAAAAAGTGTCAATTGAGAAATCTCCCGATGGAAAAGCTGGGACAATTTGAGCAATACAATACAGTAGTATTGGATTATAGCCCCAAGTATGAAATAAACATCCGTAAGTCCATACTAATAAAAGTATGTGATTGAATAAATAAATAAATGGGGGAGAGTAGACAAATTTCCCATGCAGAGTAATTTCAAATCATTTATGTAGCATAACTCTCCATTCCTTAAGCACATTGCGAGTACCTCTAAAAAGTACAGTGTGGACTTGGGGAATAAGCTTATAGTGGAGAAGCCTGCCTAACACTACCTCAGCCAGGTGATCAAATGTAACACCAGTAGTGATGAACCATGTGGACAGTTTATGTGATGATGAGAATGGCACTTTACATCCATTGTCTTCTTCTCAGAAACCCATAACCCCAGTATAATCATGAGAAAACTCTCACATGAGTAGCATTTTACAAAATACCTGACCAGTATTTCTCAAAACTGTCCAGGTCATCAAAAATAAAAGTCTGAGAAACTGTAGCAGCCTTCAGAAGCCTGAGGAGACATGAAGACTAAATGTAATGTGTATCTTGGACGAGATCCTGAACTAAAAAAGGACATTAGACAAAAACTGAGGAAATCTGAATAAAAGTACATACTTTAGTTAAAACAACAAACAAAAATGGCTCCTTAAGAATGGCAAAGTCTTTTTCAATCTTTCCGATCTTCACCAAAGTTCAATTTGAATTTGAAGACTGGCTGTACATCAGTCTTTAAGAAATGATTAGTGAACCAGTGTCCAGAATTTCTTCCATTTTCCTAAATTTCCTGATTTGTTTTGTTTATAAAATCCCCCCTCTATATTTCTTCCTTTTACATGGTGCTGAAAATTTTCAATCCTGTTAAGCTGGATGCGTTAAACTCTGAAACAATGAACAGATAAGGAACTTAACTTCTTGGAATAAAGTAGCAGTGCTTTAAAGAAAGAGGAAGAATTTGTGTAATGATCCTTTAAATTGTGATGAAAATATGGGTGTTTGATAAATGACGTTTTTAACATTCCTCTTAGCAAAAAAAAAAACCATCCAAATGACAATGATAAGAAAACATTATTTTTCAATTGGTATATTAGGTTAGGGAAAATGAAATGCTTAATAACCCCACTTCACACCACTTCAGTTTATTTCAACACAGGCAGAGTGCAACACAGGCCTTTCTATTTGGATGTGGATAGTGGTTCATGAGGGTGACTCAGAGACCTAGACATTCTCTATCTCCTGGCTTAGCCATTCCCTCTGGCCTTGGACTTCTTCCTTGTCCTTCCTAGCCTTCTAGATGCAGGGAGCGGCAGGATGGAGTGAAGTCGAGAGGACCATAATGGAGATTTTTAATGGCCGAGTCTGTAGGGGGATATTTCACTCATACTCCCATGTATATATAAAACTGAAATATAGTACTTTTAATAATAGAAGGAAACTAATTTTTAAGGAATCATTATCCTTTTTTAGAATAGCATCTGTTTTTAACTGCTTACAAGTTCTATAACTCACCAACAGATGACTAAGAGCTAGGACTGACACTGGAGTTCAATAAACAACACAAAATTATCTTAATAGGTTTTCATTGTTTTGAAATAAATAAGCCTTTTAGGAGGTGATTGTAGGAGATAGATGTTCCTGAATCATAGTCTTATCAGCATTTTTTGTTGTTACAATGAAAAGCCTTTGGTTGTTTTAGAGATAATAATGGCATGTTAGCTGTTCTCTATAAAGAGGATGTTTTGAACCTTGTATATGTTATTTGCCGTTTTCTGGTGGTAGGAAGAAATTTGTGCTCATCGTTTTGGTGCAGTTGTGACTACTGCATTTTTCTGGGAGGTTTGCCAGAGTTATTCATATAGACTTGAGCATATATACTTACAAAGGCAAGTAGCCCATGTACAATTTTAACCAGTCACTTTGGAGAGGAAACAGCCACACTAATCAGCTATTTCTGATCTAGACTCTTGTAAGAGTCTCTCCCACCTCACTCCATCTATTTCTTCCCTTCTAAGTAAATGGTAATGAGAATATCATTCTGAAATGACATGAGCCTGCAATTTGCATGAATTTGATACAGAAAGTCTTATAATCATCACATGGATCATAGTTCAATTTTATATATGTGGTTTCCGGATTCCATATGGAGATTGGGAAAATTATTCAAATTGTTAGATTATAGACCTGTAATCTCAAGTAATTGATGTCCCCTATTTTAAGAAAGCATACAACAAAATTCAGATGCATGTGTACAGTCTATAAATATCATTTTTAGGTGAGAAGTTGAATTTTTCATGATTGTAAATGGAAGAAAAAGAAAATCAGTTTAGGTCAAAAATACATAAAATAGCTTGAAGATTAATTTCACCATATTTTCACTTTGTTTCAAATGTTATAGTAAAATTATTAGAGCTTTTCCACTGAACCAATCTGTCTCAGACTCATACTGAGTAGTAGCTCTGTAACTTGACTTAAATCATCTGCAAAAGAATTCTTGAGTCATATGGAAGACATATCTCTCTCTCTCTCCCCCGTATAGTCTCTCTCTTTCCCCCATACTCTCTTTCCCCTTGCCCACTTCTCTTTCCCTCCCTGTTTTCTATACTTTCCTTCTACTACTTTGCAGGGGAACTTCCCCATTTTCTTTTTCATAGCAAATATGAGAGAAACTCTGGGCAAATCCAGTTTAAAAAAAGAAAAGATTATCCCTGATTTCTGAGGGAGGATAGACAGTTTTAAAGAGAAACAAGAAAGAGCTTGGGGATTCAGCTGGATATGAAAATAGCTATATTCATTAAGAAGAGCAATGCAAACAGCTGTAAATTTGGATAATAAGCAAGGAAAGATATTTGAATTTCATTAGGCTTTTTTTTTTTTTGGTCTACAGTTAGCAAATATCTCACCTTCTAAATTTACTTCAATTGTGATTCACCCACAATAAGCATGTAATTAAAATTGAAGAATGTTTACCAGGTGAGGGAAGTTGATGAAAGGAGCCTGGAGAAAGGCGTGGAAAATGTGAAAAGAAGGGCAATTCAGGAAGCACTCTGCAATTTGGAAGATATTTTAGGAAAGGTAATGCCGGGGAGGACTGCAATCAAATAGATGTTGCTGGTTCAAGATTGGCCTATAGAAGCTAAGTCACCAGCATCTTTTTGGTGGTGGGAGTGAATTAATTAGTTCAATCAATATTGATTGAAAATCTATTGTGCTTTGACTTCTGCACCAGATTCTGTGAGAATAATTGAGGGGAATACCATTTCTGTAATCATAAAGCTTACACTCTAGAAAGGGAGATAGAAATAAAACATAATTAAGATCAGTTCTGGTGAGAAGTGTAGAGTACTGTGAGCAGAACTGTGTGGGTATGTGTGATGTAGGGGAAGGGATTTCTGCCCCAGTCTGGGCATGGGCTCAGCAATGTATCCCTTGTTCTTCTCTCCGGAGCCAGGTTTGCAAATAATTATGGCAGAGCATACTTTTTGCTCTTAGTGGCAATTTGTGATACTGCATTGAGAGCATAGTAGGAGTCTCCATTTCATTACAGATGTGTCATGGAGAGCACACAAAAGACATAGAAACCAAGTCCAGAAGGATTGGCATGAGTGTGCAAGTTGATGTATTTGGGGAGATTTTCCGTAATTTTTTGAATAAAATCTCAAAAGATAGGAAAGAACTTTAAGTACTTCAGTGTTCCTGGATCCTAATATTGGTGAAGGGATATTATAAAATGAGATACACAGGAAAAAAGGGGCTGATCAAGAGGAACACATTTTATAATGTGATAGAGACTCAATTTTTGATGAATTAATGGTGATATGATAATTGCTATAATTGAGAAATGGAAGATTATGGCTCTTAATAGTTTAAAATGAGGTACTTACATGTCTCTACAAAAAGTATAAATGTTTGAGAGTGTAGAGTCATATTAGGGGGTTGGGAAATCAATATTCTGAAGTCCAATGAACGATGGTAGACTATAATAGAAAAGAGCATCTGAAAAAATAGATAATATGAAACTTTTGTTTCAGTTTCATAGCTACATGTTTGTATGCCTCGCGTGCAGATAAAACATGGAAATTGTATTTCTTACTGTGGGTTGGAGTTAAAGAAGCCTGAAAGTCGCTGTGGTGGAAACATCCAGTTTCTCAGGTGTGTTTACATGCTGAGGAGAGGGGCCTGGAGAAGCAGCAGAAAGACCAGGAACTGGACAGACTTGAGGCTCTTGCTCCTGAGCCTAAAGAAAGAATCATCTGCATCAGGGCCCAGTGACAAGAGTGAAAACACTGATACTTTGCCTTTGGTCCCAAGGTGACAACAATCATAAACCTGCCAGTTACCTCCTTGGTGTTGTGATATAGATAAATTGAGAATAATGTTTAGCTCAAGGTAGGTATTTGCCCTTTGTGAATAGTTGATGAGTTAAATGTCCAGCTACAGAAACTTCTCTTTGGCCCTCTGGCAGGGTTTGGAGATTTCTGGGCTTCTTGGAGCAGGTCTGTATTTTTTTCTGGTCCAGCCTGGGGGAATGAGGGAATGGGTGGTTGTAGGTGTGTGTTAGGAGGAATGTTTGACCATTTTCTACTTCATCTATTTTGATTAAATGGTGGGAAAACAAATCTCCTGTGGGAGCTACATCATCTTTTATGTCTGCTAACCAGAAGTTGAATCCTAGAAATCAGTTCTTCAAGCAGCATTTTAATAGAACACAGCAAGTGGCCTTCTGAGGTGGCCCTGATATCAACTGTGATACAGTGTGCTCTGTTCTTAGATACAGAAGGCACAACCAGAGAGCAGTGGTCCCAGAACAGAGGCTTCAGGCAAGGCTTTTCAGGATAAGGGGTGTGTGATTTTGATGTTATACCCTAATTACAGGTTAGCCAAGAAACAGGACCCCTGGGTGGGGAAGTGAGAGGGGTATGTTTTTGAGAAAAATAACCAAGTTTGTACCATTAGCCTGAAATTTCACCATTCCGTTCACCAAACTCTGATAGTAAAGCCTTTCCAAACTTCTTGAACTTGCTCTGTGCAAATTTTACCAATCCTGTGCATATGTAGTTCTTTTTCTCAAAAACACACTAGGAATGGCAAGATGGTTAGAGTGTGTGTGTGTGCATGTATGTGTATGTGCATGTGTGTGTGTGTGTGTCGAGTCCAGAAGACATGGGAAAGGTGTGGGAAATGAATAGGAATCTGGAAAGCTAAACAGGGCTGGCTGAACAGCCTTGTGTGATAGGAGAAATTGCTGAAGGATTTTAGGTAGGGAGACAACATGCGTTATATTTTAGAATGGTTGCTGTGGAGCTGGTGTGGTGGGTTATCTCGGAGGGGTCTGAGATGAGGGCAGGGAGATTGGAACGTAGAAACTAATAAAATAAACAATTTTCCCATAATGCTTATGGAAATATTATATCAATAAAATTTAAAATATTTAATAATTTTTGCTGAGGTCCTGAGCATCGATTGCGACTCTGATAAAGAAGTATAATTAGATTCAGGTTTCTAAGATTGCCTGTCCCTAGGTCTCACTTCCTAAATGACTGCTTCTCTTCAAGACAGCTTCTGAAGCCAAAAGCTTTATGGGCGACAGCTCTGGGAATGCATTTTAGCGTTATCATCTTGTGAGATCACCACCCAAACATGAAGGCAAGTGCTACAGACTTGCCTCTAAAGATGTAGATGGTTTTGCCATCAAATAAAGAATGTGTTGTGTCAAAGAACCAGGTTTCTTCCAACTCGAAAAGACTATGCTTCTTCAGTTATTTCTATTTTGCTATAAACCATAAAACAAGTTAGAGTACGAATCCAGGGAGTGAAGAAGCTCCCAGAGCTGTTTGAAATGTGCCATGGAGGGGTTGGCATCCATGTTCTCAGAGCTACTTTAAGGGAAGTTTGTGGGATGATTGTCATCCTGTAAATACCCAGCAGAGTGCTGCCTGCTGCCTCCCCCTCATAGCAGATTTCCTGTCCTGCATGACAGATCCGGTAGAACACATAAAGTGCAACTTCACTATTTCGGGCCCCATTATACCATAACTGAAAATACAACACAAATTCAATTCTGTCTTCATAAACATATGGTCTATCTCCCGTGTAATATCATGGTACATCTCTATTAAATCTTGCTTTCTGTTGTTGATATTAAAATGAAATTCTACTATAGTGTACTTTTACAGTTGATCTTTTGTGCTTCAAATTATTTAGAAATCTTTTGCATAAGTAAATCCTGGTTCCAAAATATTCAATTGATGATTTATTCTTGGAGCCTATTTTTAATTTATTTAGTGTATGATTACACATTATGAAAGGGTTAACATTTGTTCAAGGTTTTTGATATTTGATGCCTTAAAAGTATACTTTTCGAAACAGACACTTTAATGAAGGGAAATATACTGTTCTTTGAATAGCCTTGACACTGTGCCAGCTCATAAGTGTTGTAATGTGGAATGATGAATTCTTTGCATATATATATTCTTTGAATATATATTTTTATAGTGTACACATAAGTATAGATAGTCCATTTATTTTAAAAAGCATGTTCATGATTTTAAGTCATTCTTGAGAAAGTGTTATGGAAATTAGTTGGTATTTTGACCTAGGTTTTTCCTATTCCAGAAACATGTTTTTTAAACACTCACATTAAAAAATTGGTGAGACTGGCCAGGCATGGTGGCTCACGCCTGTAATCCCAGCACTTTGGGAGACCGAGGCGGGCAGATCACTTGAGGTCAGTAGTTTCAAACCATCCTGGCCAATATGATGAAACTCCATCTCTACTAAAAATACGAAAAATTAGCCAGGTGTGGTGGTGGGCACCTGTAATCCTAGCTGCTCAGGAGGCTGAGGCAAGAGAATCGCCTGAACCTGGGAGGTGGAGGTTGCAGTGAACCGAGATAGAGCCACTGCACTCCAGCCTGGGCAACAGAATGAGACTCTGTCTCAACAACAACAACAACAACAACAACAACAAAAATTGTTGAATTTGCTTCAATATCCAGTTGTCAATTGTAGAACAACAAAATTTTTTCTTTATAAAAATCTTATAGGATAGGTAAGTATTCGTGCTTTTAAAGAATTAATAACATTTAAATGTGCGGTCCTAACTGAATTATTTTTTGCTCCATAGAAGCAGTTCAGATGATTCCTGCTGATTTCTAATTTCAACCATAAATATTACTTAATTTGTTGTTAAAGTATTTTTCCTTAATGGAATTTTTCTCCTATAGCTTTAAGACAGCCTCTGACTAGCAATTTCTTTATTAATTTTATTTTCTTAAGGTCACATTATTCCTGGCCTTTTAGACATTTTTCACGATCTGTAACTCTTGTCTCATGGGCAGAAGCTTTGTCCTCTTTCCTTTTTCTTCACCACTCTTTGCAGCTCTGACCCTTTAGTTAATTTTTCAGAAACCTTAGCAACTCTGCCTTTGGAGTGGCACTGTGCTCTGTGGAGGACAAAATATAAATTGATGTAAGCCGATTAATCATTTAGCTCTACTGCTGAAAATTCCACGTTTGTTTCCTGTTGTACCAAGAATAAAGTCTATATCTTTCCTAGGAATGAGACCGCCTGTCTCCTTCCCCGCTCTCCACTTCCATCCCTTCCCCTTATTGCTTCCACTATGCCAGCCATATTGGCCCTCGTGTGGTTTCGCAAATATTGTAAGAATCATTTTTCTCGAAGTTTTTATCAGCAAGATAAATTGCTGGGAGTTGAATTTCTAAGTTAAAAGATATGAAAATAAATGTTTTAATGGTTAATATAAAATTGCCTTTGAAGGTACTGACCTATCTTCAAAGCACCTGTTTATAAAGAACATAAAGAAGAATAAAGAGTACCTGTTTCCCAAACCTGTAATGATGCTCTTTCAGGCTTTTTGATCTTGGCCACATATTGGCCATCTTTTTTTTTTTAACATAAGTAGGACCTAGCTTTGAGTGGATTAATTATTTTAAAAATTCTGAGCAGTTAAACCTTTGCCATCATGGTCCGAAGCACTGCTCTCTAGAGGTGGTGCTGCTTCTGGTGATTAGTAGGCCTAGGATGTGGTTATGGGAATGTGTGGCTGAGATGGAGCAAAGGAAAGGTCAGACAGGTTGGGGGGTCAGATGTTCAGACACAAGGATGCTGAGATCATCAGGAATAACACCAGAAGTAGGTGGGGTAAGGAAGAGTGGGAGCCAGGTGCTACAGGCATTTATGAGCTCAGTGTCTTGATAGTTGGGAGAGGGAGGAAAGGATGCTGAAGGGAAGCTCGGTGAGCAGCTATCTGTATGGGTGTATTAATGACTTTTTAAAATTTTCTGAATTTTGTGATATCTTGGCATCTTTGTGCCTTGCTGAACCTGGAGAGACTGTCCCTCCAGAGCTAGCAGATTCCCAAATGTATCAAACAACTTGCCTGGGAGCACACTTTTCACTTGCAAACCAACAAATCCAAAGCCCATATCCTAGTCAAAGCAGCCAGCTCCTTTCTTTAACTCTCTTACACCCTAAACCAATATTTCCGCTGCCCTGTATCATCCTAGGGCTAGGTATCAGACAACCAAGGATCACCTCTACAGCTCAGAGCATGCTGAAAGTATTCAGATGGTCCAATCTTAACCTTGCTCACACTTAACCTGCCCTGCTTTATTCATTCCTTCCTGCCGTACCACAGTATAGACCCTGAGACCTGCTCTCCCCTTGCCACCTCCTTCACTCACCCAGGTGCTTCCCCAAGTAGCACTGTAAGGCATGGCATAGCATGCCCCCTCTTGTTGGGGACTGTGAGTAACAGATTTCCTAACTGTGAGTAACAGAACTTCTTTTAATGGCATTGACGTCTTTGTGTTGTTACTCAGTCACCTCTATGAATTAAATTCCAAGAACATTTAAAACAGTGGGAGACCATCAGAGAATTGGGCAGGAAAATTAAATATTAATAGTCTATGATGCAGCTATATTTTTACACAGAAACACATATTGACATTGAAATCTGATTTACGTAAAAGAGACCAAAAAATGGGTTATTTAAAACAGTATGTACACTGGTCCCAATTATAAAGAAAAACTTTCAGTATACATAATATAAGACGCAGAAACAAATAGTCCAGCATAAAATACCCAAAGTGCTAAAAGAAGAATTTAGGATAACTTTGTTTATTTGTATTCAAAATTATCTTCCAAGTATTGTGAATTATTTTGTGTAATTCCAGGTCTTGCTGTAACGTGGTGTCATTTATGTATCTTTTGCTCCTTTGGGCATTAGAACCTTGATTGCGATGGTGACGTAGGAGCCGTCAATTCCAGACACACACATTAAACAATGCTATATGGGTGGGCCTACAAATTATTTCTACAACCAACATAGACGTTTTTTGGAAATGGCTGAGTTTGTGCTCTAAACTGAGAATAATGTACATTTTATTGTATGCATACATAGATAAAGGATGAAAAGTCTACAGTATATTTAGATAACAATTTCCACTTCTTCACTGAAAGCTGGTTGAAACCCTTCATTGTGAAGTCTATCTTCCTGAGTTCTTTTCTCATTGATCACAGGATCCTGTTTTATGTGCCCCCTGCCAGATTTTTTTTTCTGTTGCATTTATTTTATCAGGTTCTAGAGTTTCTCAAGTGTATTTGCTCAGCATTTTCTCTAAGCACAGTCATTTTGGAGGCTTTCCTTTCCTCTGTGTGCTGTGCTCATAATGTTGAATGCCTTATGTGGTAACTCCTGATTTTGCTTTTATCTGTCTGTTGAATCAAATAGTTGTCTACTTGGGTGTGCAGTCCTGTATGTAATCTCTCTGCCAGAGATTTGCTCTCTAGAATCAGTGCTGTCTGTATACCCAACTGAGGAATATTTTACACTCATTTCATATGTGAGGATCATTCATACTTGGGGCCCACGCTGAAAGAACTTTGACACTGCCCAGTGTCAATAAACCGCTACGTGTCTCCCAGATAGCAGTACCTTAGTATTTATTGTTTGCTGAATAGCCAGGGGATTGTTACATACTCATTGTCATATTTATATGTGACATACACGTTTTAGACGGAGGAGTTGGGGGCATGACTTTCTTGAATGTTTAGGAGAATTTTAGGTGGTTTTGTTCTATACATGTACAAGAAATGCTAACTCTCAGTATACAAAAAAGGATTGAAGAAACTGGAATAATATTTGCAACACGAAGTTTAGAGCACCCAATGCCTTCCTCTTATCACCGTGTGTACTTTCTAAAGCAGAAAAAAAGTACATAGTTAAAATCTGAAAAGCTGAAGGGCCATTTGATTATTTTCTAAAGGACCAAACCACTTGCTCCTTCACCCCATTGTCTTACTGAAGCATGCCTCGCCCTGGCTTTCGTGGTTATTAGTATTGCAAGCTCTGTATAAAAATAACAGTTCTAGGTGAATTATGACTTTTTGGACTTATGGTTTATTCCATTGAGGATAGATTTGTTTTATATTCCTTAAATTGTTCTATGAAGGCAATTCACATATTTTTAAATCCCTGTAATTTTCATATATTTTAGCAGACTATATATTTAAGGGTATATATTTCCTGATTGTGAAATGGTTGCAGTGGTTTTAGATGCATATCTTTTGTCTTTCTTTCAAATCCAAATTCCATAGTGAGGCTAATTTAGTTCATTCCAATAAAATATTTTAAGGTCTTTTTATTAAAGCAGAAATTAAAATAATTATCATTATTTTTAAATATTGCTTAACATAAAAAGAACTCCAGAGAAATTATAACCACTGTGTGAAATTGAAAGTGAAAAGCACTTAAAATTCAGGAGTATAAAATAAAATATTCCTTGATAAAAATTGTGTGCATAAACAACTTGTATTTTAGAACAGAACTTGGTATATTCGGTTTGTCTAAATAAACCCCTAACCGGAAAATTTTAATGAAAAAAAATCCTCTGAAGTAACAATAAATATATTTCTTCTGTTTATCGACAAATAGCTAATGAGGATCAATAATGTTTTTATAGTGCGATGCTTCTAGATTGCCATTTACCTATGCTAATAAAGCTACCAGACCTACAGTTTCCATGGTAGTAGGTATAACGTAAAGAACAATTCATGTGGCCCAAGGCCCAAGTTATGTTATGGGTTATTATATTGATTATAAGTAGTATTTCTCAGTAGGATCACTATTGGTATTTTGAGTGAGAATATCCGTTGTTATGTGGGACTTTAACATTGCACTCCATTAAACAATGCTGGCCTTTTAATTACTTCACAATGATTGGGACATCCAAAATGGCCCCTGGAAAATATTACGTGAGTAATACAGCCCCTACCTGAAATCCACTGATACAGGATAGGAACCAGCAAAATTTTTCTGTAGAGGTGGATAATAAATATTTCATATGTGTGGGCCATACAGTCTCTGTCTCAATTACTCAACTCGGCTATTGTGGTGAAAAAGCAACTAGAGTATAGATGGCATGAAAAAGAGTAGCTGTGTTCCAATACAGACTATATTTACAAAAGCAAGTGCTGGGCAGATTTTCACTGGGGGCTGTAGTTTGCCAGTCTCTTCAAAAGTACCACAAGTCCATCAATCTGAACACAAAGAATGCTATTTGAAAAACAATTAGTAGTATTATGTTAGTTAGGAGGGTTTGGGGCTGCAAATAATATGAAATCATATTTGCTGTTTCTAAAGTTAGGGTTGTTTCAGTCTTGGTTAATTTAATATATGATTGTCATAAGAGACATAAGCGCTTTCCATCCTTCTACTCTGTTATTCACAGTTGTTGTCATTATCTCCCCTCATAGTCACAGATAGATGCAACAGTGTCATGCCTAGTTACAACAGCACACAGGGGAGAAGGACATGTCCATATAGTCCAGGAAAACCTTTCCCAGAAGTCCCCAGCTGAGTTGCTGTCACATCTTGTTTGGCTGCATCTCCAAACTTGAGTTAAAAAATGGAAAAAGGAAAATATCCCACATGTTTTACATAGGATAATTATGATTCTCCTCCTTAGCCTGGAGAGACAGATTCAGCCTTAACCCATACCTGTAGATGACCAATATTTGAATGAGCCGTGATTACATGGGTAAGAAAGAGCAGGGGGCTTTGAGAGGTGAGTGAAGAAAGATGTCTGTGAGATGCATTGTTTTCCGTGTTAACTAAATTACACTCAAATATAATTCTGTCTTAGATGGTATTTGAGTCCATTTGTTTCCCTCTGTTTCCCAACTAGTCAAAGGAAGCATTTCATTCCACCTATCTTTGGTCAGAAGAGAAAGAGGAGTGTAGACCAGCATTCTACCCACTGATGACAGGTCATCTGTCTCTATTATTGAAGAACCATTGCAGAGCCTATGCTCACCTTCTGCGAGGTCAGTAAAACCAGTATATGAAAGAGTGTTTGAACTTGCTTAACAAACATCACTTAGCAGTCCTTAAGGAACCTCTCAAATAAGCCCCAGCTAATCATACATAGTTAGTATAGAAGTTGATTTATAAGAGTTGAAAATAATTTGCTGAAAAGCATTTTCACTGAAATGATATAATCATTTTAGTGCTAAAGGGAATACAGAAGACCCATGGATTCTTTTAAGCTCGTAAAGTTGCTGCCCTACAATTTCAGAGGAAGCAGGTGATTTGTCAAGAGAATAATTTTGGTGGCTGAGAGTACAGATATAACTAGAAGCTGGTTTTCCCACTTTGTTGTGCTGTGTTCTCCGAATTACATCATGGTATTCCTGCAGCAAAATGGCTGCAAGAGACCTTATGCTTATCAGTAGGGATGGCTCTGACTCAAGTTCTGATTTTTTTCCTGGAGTTATTCCTGAATGTTGAGCTCTTTAAGCTGTCAGTACTGGGGTTGAACAAATACCTGTAGATGCAGCTCTATTTATTGTAGTGACTTTTTGAGAATGATACTGTACTATTTTGTGGATAGGTTTGTTCAGGAGACCTTGTTTTGCATCTCCCTCATATAATTCGTTCAATTTGGAAGGGGCTGCTCCTTTAATGCCAGTCATTTACTTATGTGTTTATTCAAACATATCGAATTCACTGTTCCATCCCCAAGGATCTAAGTATTCTAGTGTGAAAGAGAATGAGCCGAACAATTAAAATAGAGTGAGATTTATGGCACAATCGAGGGAAGCATTGTGTCCTCTTAAGATCGAGGGTGACACTGAACAGGTCAAGAAGTGATGCCTGAGTTGAGTCTCAAAACATAACCAAAGTAAGTCAAGTAAGGAAAACAGGGATGAAGCTGGCCTATGCAAGGAATGACACGAGAAAAGGCTTAGAAGGAATGACACAAGAAACGTCTTAGAGGAATGGGAGAATATGGGATGTCTGGGTAACAGCTAGCAGTTCACTAGGTCTAGAGTTCACAAAGACTTAAGATGCACAATTGGCAAATACTGAGTAATGGGACTTTACTGGGGAAGAGTTAATATATTTAGAACTTTATTCTTAGGCAGTGGGAGTCGTCAGAGGCTATTTGATGGGACAGTGACATGATGTCATTCATATTTGCAAAAACCATTATGGTTGTTGGATAAAGAAGGGATTAGAGGAGGTAAGATTGAAGGCAACATGACCAGCCAAGAGGCTCTTTCAATAATCTAATAAAGAAATGCCAAGAGCCTTGATTAAGGCAGCGGTGGTGGAGAGAGAAAGAAGAGATGGTTGTCAATCAGGTGCTGATAGAATTTATTAGACTTGAACTTTTTATTGTAGGAGGTAAGAGAAAGGAAAGGAATTCGAGACCATCCTGGCTAACACGGTGAAACCCCGTCTCTACTGAAAAATACAAAAAATTAGCCGGGCGCGGTGGTGGGCCCCTGTGGTCCCAGCTAGTCGGGAGGCTGAGGAAGGAGAATGGCGTGAACCCAGGAGGCGGAGCTTGCAGTGAGCCGAGATCGCGCCACTGCACTCCAGCCTGGGTGGCAGAGCTAGACTCCGTCACGGTAAAAAGAAAAAAAAAAAATGACTACTGCATTTCTGACAGGGCTTGATACATGATAGTTCTTCTATTTTTTTTTTTTTTTTGAGATGGAGTTTCACTCTTGTCGCCCAGACTGGAGTGTAGTGGTGTGATCTCGGCTCATTGCAACCTCTGCCTCCCAGGCTCAAGCAATTTTCCTGCCTCACCCTCCCAAGTAGCTGGGATTACAGGCGCCTGCCACCACGCCCGGGTAATTTTTGTATTTTTAGTAGAGACGGGTTTTCAACATGTTGGCCAAGCTGGTCTCAAGCTACTGACCTCAGGTGATCCGCTTGCCTCGGCCTCCCCAAGTGCTGGGATTACAGGCATGAGCCACCATGCCCGGCCAATACATAATAGTTCTATTCATTGACATATGACCATAGGAGTTGGACCAATGTTGTGGAAAGATGCGTTCACTTTTAAGCCTGTTCATTTTGAAGTGCTTGGAAACCTAGTAACTCATTGTATATAGCAGGCTGGAACCCAGGAAAGAGCGCTGAACTAAAGAAATAGATGTCGGGGGCCGGGTGCGGTGGCTCACGCCTGTAATCCCAGCACTTTGGGAGGCTGAGGCAGGCGGATCACGAGGTCAGGAGATCTAGACCGTCCTGGCTAACACGGTGAAACCCCATCTCTACTAAAAATACAAAAAAAAAAATTAGCCAGGCGTGGTGGCGGGCACCTGTAGTCCCAGCTACTCAGGAGGCTGAGGCAGGAGAATGGCGTGGACCTGGGAGGCGGAGCTTGCAGTGAGCCGAGATTGCGCCACTGCACTCCAGCCTGGGCGACAGAGAGAGACTCCATCTCAAAAAAAAAAAAAAAAAGAAAGAAAGAAAGAAAAAAAAAGAAAAGAAATAGATATGAGAGTTTTCAGCATAAAGTAAGACACTGACATGAATGAGACCACACGGGCACTAGAGCAGACAGAGATGAGACACAGCGATGGAGTCCAAAGCAGAAACATGAAGGGCATCGGGTCTAGAAGAAGAGGGTACAAAGACGACTAAGAATAAGATGTTGGGAGGGTACAAGAAGACCAGGAGTAGTATTCTATTCTTGAAACAAAAGAAACAACAACATTGCCAAATATTTCTATGTAATCAAATAAGATTTTAAAAGAGGACCCTGGGTATTTTGAAATGATTTACTTATTGATTTTTATTTAGATAAGGAATGTGTGATCATTATGTAACTAGAATATATATAAATGTATAAGGTGAAAAATATATATAATTTTGAATAATTTAAGAATCACCCTAAATCCCACCACCCAGCATAACTACTGTTAAAATTTTGATGCATATCTTTCCAGACTTTTTCTATATGCAAATATATTCTCTATATCCAGATATATGTCTATATATAACAAAATGAGTTCATACTATAAAAATATTGGATGCTGCATAAATTTGCTTGTCATTCTTCCCCGAGACCATGATAATCTTCTCCACATCTTTCTAATTTTAGTATATAAGCTGGGAAATCACATGATGTCCATTGAATTAAGTAACTAGAAGATCATTTGTAATTTTGCAAGGCTAATTTCAGTGGAATGGCGAGGGCAGAAGCCAGATTGTTGTGGGATGGGGAATGAGTAGGTAGTGAGGAAGTGGAACAGGCATTATAGACTACCCTTTCAAGAAGCTAGGCTGTGAAGGAGAAGGGAAGTATAGAATGTCAAGTGAGGAGTAGGATGGTGAAGGATATATATATTTTTTATTTTGTATTTTACTTTTTTAATTGGGCAATACTTTCCACTGCCTGGAAAGAGCCAGAAAAGGGGTGAAATTGAGGATACAGAAGAGAGTACAATTGATGGAGTGAGGCCTCAGTCAGGAGGCAGGAAGGGATGGGATGCAGGAAAGAAGAACCAAGCCCCATCTTCTAATAAGGCAATTGGGAAGGAGTTAAGGGTAGAAACAGGTGGTTTCATACATTTGTAGATGTGTCACCTGAGGTGATTCTGGTCACCTTAGAATGATTATGGCTGATGCCCACATGTATTGAGCTATTTGATGGTTTTTTGAACTTTCGGGAAACAAAGACCTTCCATATTGGATTAGATCCATTATCTGTTCACTTTCATCTTCAGAGTGGTATCGAGAGATGCATGCTAGAAAGGTCTAGTCATCTCTGACAAACTGAAAGGTCAAAAATGGTCCCTAAACACTCAGTTACCTTAAACAATACATTAAGGATTTATTATCCACATATTTCTGTGAAGTTTCTTGAAGCTGTGTATTTTCTTAGCCTGTTCTGCCCCACAAGACTTACCACCCATGAAATAACATATTGAACACATTTCAGGAAGTTGAATTGTATCTTGGAAAAAAACAGATTTGGAACAAACTGGTTGAATTCCATTAACCTTGGAAAAGCAAGCTTTAGTTCTCTTATGGGTAAAATTGGGATACCATCACTATTGACCTGACAGCAGTGTGAAGATAGCATAAGGTAACATAGGTCAAGTGCCTGAACAGTAACTACTGAGATAGCGTGCTCAGCATGTGTTAGTGCCTTCCTCCATGACTGTCTGATACAGATGTTCTCACTCTCAGTGATTGACCAAGGACTCCCATTCACTCCAGCATACCAGGACTTGATGATAGCAACATGAAACTATTGATAATCATAATAAACTTTGGCCAATGACCTGTAGTGTTCAGTGGAATCGTTGTTGTTTTGAAATGTAAATATCATGAAATTAATGGAAAGGATTATACTATCTTGAGATGTACAAAATTAACAGGCCTCATTTGCATTTCCTAAAACCATGGTAGATTCATTTTTTTTATATTTACAGAAGCATATTACCTGAGGTATTTTTGGCTCATAAATACAAAATTAAATCCCACAGGTGACCAGAAGGAAAGCTAGGTTATTGTTTCTCTTTTTTACATATGATTTTCTGTATGAAAAGCTTAATAAGATGATTTACTAAGGAGTATATATGCTGAACACAACTTGTGCTGAAATGTCAGTCCTCACTGTGAAAGACTTCTAGGCAAATATAATTGCTGTAACGTGTTATGACCTTTCAAGACTCATAATTCAATTGAAAGGGGCAAGGCTAACACAATGCAGGAGAATTATTTCCCATTTACCGTAGCTGCCACTGGATGCAAAGCAGTACCTGTTTACTTTAGATCCAGTGAATCAGCCAGTCTATGACATAGGAAATTGCATGAGGCAGGTCTATTAGGCTTAAATAATTTCCCTATGAGTTTCTGCTACTTAATTCCTTTTTAACTCACCAGCACATGTGTGGATTTAACTTCGACTTTTAAAATAAAATATAATAATTCACTAGAGCTTGCTTTAAAAATGCAAGTCCTTAGGTACTAATTAAGTATTTTTATAACCACTTAACTGTTGAAAATAGCTCTTAAATATCTGCATTTCTTTCTTTATATCATGATTACTTTGTCTCCTTGACTCTCCCTCCTAGAGTTACTTGGATGCCTTTTCATAGCCTTGGTTAATTTGTTTCCTGCATTTTTTCTGGCAGCAATTCAAAAGATCATTGATTATTTTCCCATTACTCTGTTGCACAAACTACTTAATATGGCTCCATCCAGACATTCAAAATTCGGAGCTGCCATTGGTTACCTGCCTACTGCCTGATCTAAATGCCAAGTTGAAATGAAATGATTTAATGGTCCCAGAGATGCCCATCCCCAGCAGAGCTCACTCTGTGAGGGCTCCCCTCTTGGCGAATGGTTCCTGCTTTTACAATCTGATGAGTCAGAACAAAGCTCATCTCTCTAATCAATATTAAGCATGTCGAATTCACTTTAATGTTTCCCACATCAGCTAAATGGAGCTTGCACACAGTGGGTAGTTAGTATATAGGCACTGAATGAATGATGGATGGATAACTGAATGAAGGAAGAGACAGAAAACTTTTATTTAATAATGCATTATGGGATTGCACTTTTTGGCTAGATTATCAAAGGCTTTCAAAGAAATAATTGAGAAGCATTAGACTCTTGCATTAAAAGTAAAATTTATTTATATAAATTATTTAAAAACACTGTAATTAAATTTGAGTTTCTAATGCATTCTGGACATAAGTCCTCATTAAAAGTTTTTTTCGTTTAAAATTGGTTGTCTAACTTTTAAGTAAAGATATCTTCATATGAAAATTACTTTAAAAATTAACTGTTTTATGACTTAGTTATGATTTGAGGGTTTTCAATGCCTTGTTGAATGGGATTCAAATTATATTGTGGTAATTATTGTAGGAAATTTGGATTGGGTTCAAAAGGATTAGTTTTAGTATAACTCAAATGACTCTAGTAACAAAATAAAAGCTACATTTTAAAAAGAGAATATCGAAGGCATTCTGAAGGAGAACACTTACTTATTTTTTTTCCAGGTCTGTAGCAGCTAAAGTGGTGCATTCAGTAAAAAATCTCCTTCCTGCATCAGAACATTTGTATTACATTTTAACTATAACTGTGTGCGTGTGTGTGTGTGTGTGTGTGTGTGTGTGTAGAGAGAGAGAGAAACTTGAACTTGGCAAAGAATCAAGCCCATGAGTACTCATAGCATTTTGAGTAATGCCCAGCACTGCTAATCATTGTGAAAGTGAAGAGTCTCTGTTCCTGAATGCATTAGAAGGCAAAAAACTTAGGTAAATCAAATAGATAACAATACAGGCAACTTGTATTCAAATCATGTATTTGAATTAGAATTGACTTAAAGTCATTCTAAATACCAGTGGAATTCAGAGAAAAGAAAAGTCACTAGGGCTTGTGTAAACAGGTAGACTTCGTAAAGAGGTCTCAGGGAGACCCTGAGAGGGTCTTGAAGACAAAATGGAATTTGAGTCAGTGAGAAGGAAGACTTCCTAGGAGGCATTGTGGGCTAACCTGTAGAGCTTGAACTATACTTTGCACAAAGTTACTCATGTGGAAATCAGAACTGAATCAAATATCACTAGTCTCAAAGTTACTTTTTCCTGAACAAAAATGGGGTACAATTTAACACATGTTAAATAAGCTAGTATCCTGTTCTAATATGTACTATACATTTTTCTAAAATACATAAATAAAAGTAAACCTGAAATATAAATTATGTTCTCTAAATAATGCCAAGATGTCATGTGTTTTCAGGGTCTGGGGAAGTACTGAACAAAGAATATGTCTAAAAATATGTCTGAAAGATATTTTAAAAGCTATTATTCTCTAGGAAATAGACCCACAATTGAAAAGATAAAGAATTGATACTTGAAAAGTACAAATAAATATTTGGATATTTCATATGTTCACATTTAATCAACAACATATATGAAGGGCCTAACTCTCTACTATATGCTGCAGATGAGAGAAAATAAATGAAAAACTGAATTTATGTCTTAATGAGTTTATAACCTGGTGGGTTATGTCAAACTAATGTCAGTTTCTTAATGAGCCAGTTAAGAAAAATGTTAAGATCTTCTGTTACTGACTGTAAATACAGTCTTGATTCAGGGATTATGAAGGTGCAGGTTGAGGATGTCAGTATTTGGATATTGGAGGATGAGAAGGAAGGTGTCCCAGGTAGAAACTTTAGGAAGAGGCATGAACCATGTGTTGTAATGTTATACCCTGATTGGAGTAGAAGACTTTTGTTAAAGAAATAAGATCCAAAAGAGCAGGGTCAGAAAGTGGAATATCTGCCTGGTTACAAAGAGGAGTTGGGGCTTGTTGGAAAAGAGAATTAAGCAGTTGTTTTGGTTTTCTAGAAAAGCAATGTTTAGGATAATTAGTTTGGGCTAAATTTTACAGTGAGACTAAAGGAAGGCAGTTTGGTGGCTAGTTTGCTATAATGTAAATATGAAGTGATGAGATTCTGGTGAAGATTTGAGATATATAGTTATTGCACATGAAATTCTAATTTATAGGCAGAAGAACAAAGAATAAATTAATTGCCAAAGAAGCTATGTTCCTATTAAATAATTTAAAGTTACTTTTGGACTGTAAAGATAATTCCTCAAGATATGTTACCTGGAATACTAACAGTTCTGATTTTCAGTTGTTGGAATCTACTGTCCAAATCTGAATTGCGGTGTTGCTGAAGGATAATAAGCAAGTTGAACAATGTTAACCTTTGGTCAAGAAATTTCATTTAGACAATTTGGGTCCTTGATGGGACACTGGACACCTCACATGGCACATAGAGTAAGCACTACTTACCTGGATATCACATAGGTTCACACTCAAGTGGAAAACAACCCATAATTTAGGAGTAGACTGAGTCTGTATATGTTTCCAAAATGAATTAAAATGATAAGACTATGAATACAGTGAAAAGCAAGGAAATGAATTTGACAGATACTAAATTTTATTTTCAATTTCAGATTACTGGCTTTCTATTAGCATACTCCAGGAGTGGCAAATTTCTATAAAATTGGCACATAGTATTAAATTTTATAAGTGTGCTATTGTAAGTATAAAAACCCATTTCAGTGAGATATGGACATGGTTATTTCTTTTTAGTCAGCAAACTCTAGGCCATATATTATTAGTCTCAACTTACCACCTTGAAAGACTTGAGGCTTTGGAGCTTTCTTTGTATGTATATTTGTGGTAACATTTTGTTTATTTGGGTAGAAGAAAAAGGAGATTCTGAAAAGGGTATAATAGTTTGATAAGTTTATTAAGGCATTCTTTAATATGCATTTATGCTTTGACATTGAGTATTATTACAGTAATATTTTCAAATTATTACAATGATATTTTTGTTCAGCAGCACTTCTTTGAGTGTTTTGTTGAAAGGTATGGGTTTACCAAGAATAGAAGTCTTGCAAATATTGTAATATTTGAGGAAATTACTAAACTACACTTTAGCAATAGCGGAGATACCCGCACCCCACCCTGCCTTCACTGCAAATAGCAAAAACTACTTAGACTATTGCATATCACTGCAATTTTGATTAAAAGGGGTGACAGATCCTGTAATTACAGCAGCAGCTTGCATCTTGGGTCACCTCTCGGTTCACTGAGCCAGGGCTTTGAATGGTTACTGTGTAAAGAATAGTGATGGGTGATACACTACCTCGTTATAGTCAAAGTTAGGGGAAATGAGCTTAGATTGAGCAGACTTAATGGAGGAAGATAAGAAGCAGGGCTTTCCCATAGTTTGGCCACCAGACCAGGCAATTTTCATACACATGGTAGCACCAGGAAGAGTGACAAATGCCATCTTCCTCCCACCTCCATTTGGACATGGTGTTGTCATGGCAGAGTGTATTCTGGTGGGAACCAGGATGGCTTTTACTGTCTAGGGCTATGTAGATAATAATACAAAAGATTTCTCCTGTTTTTTTTTCCCTCAACTTCTGCTCCTATCTGTGATACATACACACAGATACTCTCTTCAGCGCCAGAAAATAGCCCCTCTTACAATAGGGTATCCACATCTTAGAGGTATTTAAAAAAAAAAATTAACAGGCCAGGCATGGTGGCTATGCCTGTAATCCCAGCACTTTGGGAGGCCAAGGTGGGCAGATCACAAGATCAAGAGATCGAGACCATCCTGGCCAACACAGTGAAACCCTGCCTCTACTAAAAATACACAAATTAGCTGGGTGTGGTGGTGCACGCCTGTAGTCCCAGCTACTCGGGAGGCTGAGGCAGGAGAATCGCTTGAACTGGGGAGGCGGGGGTTGCAGTGAGCCTAGATCGTGCCACTTCACTCCAGCCTGGCAACAGAGCAAGGCTCCATCTCAAAAAAAACTTAACAGAAAATTAGAACGACTGTCATAGTTCAGATAACATATTTGGAAGACTTAGTTTTATGGTCCCCAAATAAAGAGGTATTGTTCTTACTGGTCATCTGGTCTGAGCAGAGATATCCCATATCTTCCTGATAACTGCTCCCCTACTGGCATGTGTGGTGATGGTTCCTGATTACAACAGTGGTTCTTAAAGCGTCATTCCTGAACCAGCAGCAGCAGCAGCCTCTGGAAATTTGTCACAAATGAAAATTCTCCAACCCACCCTAGACCTAATCAATCAGAAACTCTTGGGGTGGGTCACGGAATTTGTGTGTTAGCATGGCCTCTAGGTGATTGTCATGGACACACAAATCTGAAAACTATTTGTATTTGTTTCCTATTGCTGCAGTAAAAAAGTTACCACAAACTTAGTATGTGGTAACTTACCAATGTATTACTACTTAGTTTTTGAAGGTCAGAAGTTCAGGCAGACATGGCTGGGTCTCCTTCTTTGGATCTCTCAAGGCTGAAATCAAGGTATTGATGGGGCTGTGTCTTACTGGAGGCTCTGGGGAAGAATCCACTTCTCACCTCATTTAGGCTGGTGACTGAATTCAGTTCCAGATGGTTGTGGAATTGAGACCTCCTTTTCTTTGCTGACTTTCAGCCAGAACTCACTCAGCTCCCAGAGGCCACCCACATTCTTTTCCATGCTTTTTATGTGTCCCCTCTAGCAACTAGGTTAAGTTTTTCTCAATTCAAATCCCTCTGCCTTTTCCCTTAGCCCTACCCATCTTACATCCTCTTCTGCTGTATCTCTATCATGTTCTCTTCCACCGATAGCCAGGAGAAAGATCTGATTTTTTGTTTTGTTTTGTTTTGAGATGGAGTCTCGCCCTGTCACCCAGGCTGGAGTGCAGTGGCATAATCTTGGCTCACTGCAACCTCCGCCTACCGGGTTCAAACAATTCTCCTGCCTCAGCCTCCCGAGTAGCTGGGATTACAGGTGGCCACCACCACACCTGGCTAATTTTTTTGTATCTTTAGTAGAGATGGAGTTTCAACATGTTGGCCAGGCTGGTCTCGAACTCCTGACCTCGTGATCCTTCTACCTCAGTCTCCCAAAGTGCTGGGATTACAGGCATGAGCCACCGTGCCCGGCCAAAAGATTAGCTTTTTAAGGGCTCATGTGATTACATTGGTTCTACCCAGATAATTCGGGATAATTTCCGTTTTTTAAAGGCCACTGATTGGTAACCTTAATCACATCTGTAAAATCCCCTTGGTCATGTAATGTAAGATATTTACAAGCATAACACAAGGGGGCTGAGGTCACTGGGCCAAAATTTTGTCTACTTTGCATTACACCTCAGAGGTTCCTTCTCTTGACTTTGCCAGGCCCCTGTGTTGCTCACTAGCTGGTCCAGCTTTACAGCCAGCATCCTACTCTCACCAATGGCAACTTGGGGAAACTGACCTCCAGACCTACTCTGTCTCACCAGGAAAAGCAGCCACATTGCCCATGAGCCCCACACATGTATTAGAACACCTGCTGTCTAACATCTAGTCTAACATTCCTTTATATCTCTCTCTTGCCTCTTCCTCTCTCATTCTTCAGAAATGGCTGGCTCCTCATTTTTTTATTTGTGTCCTTACCTCTATTTCCTCCCATGATTCAGAAGCTCCAGGGTGTAACTAAGCCTTGGGATTCTTCTCTAGAAGCAGTACACCAGGGTGGTTTTGAGCATAAACTCTGAAGTCAAGACAATTTAGGTTCAAGTTTGTTTTTTTTTGTTTTTTTTTTTAGATGAGGTTTGACTCTAACACCCAGACTGGAGTGCAATGGCATGATCTCGGCTCATTGCAGCCTCTGCCTCCCGGGCTCAGGCCATCTTCCCACCTCAGCCTCTGGAGTAGGTAGGACTACAGGTGTGCGCCACTACGCCCAGCTAATTTTTGTATTGTTTTTTTGTAGAGATGGGGTTTCTTCACTGTTGCCCAGACTAGTCTCAAACTTCTGGACTCAAGCAATCTTCCCACCTTAGCCTCCCAAAGTACTGGGATTACAGACATGAGCAATCGCACCCAGCCAAGGTTCAACTTTTATGACCATGAGCAACTTTCTTAACTGTTTTATACTGTAGTTCCCTCATTTATAAGTGGGAGGTAATAGTAAAAGGTCATTAGCCAGTATTATTTTACTCATGGAAAAAGCAATTTAATGTACAGGAGACTCGGTACTAATAATACCTGCCAACTACC
Source organism: Pongo abelii (assembly GCF_028885655.2). NCBI lineage: Eukaryota > Metazoa > Chordata > Mammalia > Primates > Hominidae > Pongo > Pongo abelii. The sequence goes on along the minus strand of NC_071997.2, from coordinate 52,567,928 downwards.
CTAAATAGGGGAGAAATTTAAAGAAATAAATGCAAAAAAAGGCAGAGAAAAAAGCAATTCAAGGTTTTCAGACTTGATTCTTGAAATGCTAAAGAAATTTAGAAAATTCACCTTATTTCATCTCTCTCCCTTTCTCAATAAATCTGTTTTTTCAGACATCTTGTCCTGTGAGATTTCCAGTGGCATCCCTACCCCAATTGGTGTCTTGAAGTTTAAAATGATACTCATGTAGACAACATTGCAAAGAAGAAAAATCATCACTTTTGCATGTGCAATTATTCCACCGATTTTCAGAACAAATCTTTTAATAATATAATGTTATCACCATCCTTTTTTACAAACAATGAAACTGAAGCTTAGGTAATATAACTGACTCAACATCATATGTGCAGAGGTAGGTGAATTATCTCCACAGCTCTCTGATAATGATAGGCATTATCAGTCATTAGCTTCTTCTGAATTTTGTATCAACTAAAGCTGGCCTATCATATAATAAAGCTTTGTGGAGTTTGATGGCAGTAGTGCTCAGTATTGGTGAAGAAAAAAATTCATGGGGAGAATCTGAAGCTGGAGCTTCGTGGAGAGAAAACAGGTTTGGGTGGTCCCCTTGGCAACTGGAAAGCATCCTGGGCTATTGTGCTGCTATAGAACAGTAGAAAGAATGGAGATAACTTAGAAAGGTGAGGCAGAGAGTTCCAAAGACATTTTCCAGGAAGGTTTGAAAGGAGAATTTCTGCAGTGAACGATGCATTGCATTAACATATCTGGCATTTGAAGGCATTCCTTGAGGTATGGGAACTCGAGTCAGTTTTTCCTTATCAGGACACTGTCCAAGGAAGCAAGCCCCTTAACCCTTGGCCGCTTCATAGAGGAGCCCATTTTACTCTGCCTTTTCTTTTCTGTCAGGTTTTGTATTTTCTATCATGAGTGACAAATAGCTGATAGCATCCTGGTCTGTGCCTCTTTCTTACCACCGCAGAAAGATTATGAAATTATCTAAAGGATTACCAGGTGGGCTATATTAGTACCTTACATGGAAACACAATTTAAAACTTTTCTTTCTGTCTTTTTTTTTTTTTTTTTTTTTTTTTTGAGAAAGGATCTCATTCTGTTGCTCAGGCTGGAGTGCAGAGGCACAATCATGACTCACTGAAGCCTCGACCTCCCTGGGATCAAGTGATCCTCCCACCTCAGCCTGCTCAGTAGCCGGGACTACAATATTGTGCCACCATGCCCACCTAATTTTTGTATTTTTTGTAGATATTGGGTCTCACTATCTTGTCCAGGCTGGTCTCAAACTTCTGAGCTCAAGCAGTCCACTCACTGTGGCCTCCCAAAGTGCTGAGATACAGGCATGAGCCACTGTGCCCAGCTAAAACTTTCCATGAAGAAACTCTCCTCAGAAATTCAAATTCTAGGAGCTTTCTCATAGGCTTGTAACATTGTGCTGTATGGACGAAGACAAACTTGTTGTCTTTTGTTATTTACAATCTTGTTTTTCACTCTTTGACTGTATCCAGTCTGTATTCTAAGTCTCTCCACCAAAGGTAAGTAAAATATGATTTTTTACTTTGAATTCAAATCAGTGAGAAGAAATTTATTTGCTTTATGTAAATTTTCTTTTGTGGGCAAACAGACTGTATTAATTGCACAGATGGAATTGAGACTATATATCATTTTATCCTCAGAAAGATGAAGGACTCATGAGACTGCACACTTGATCCATTCTCTTGTTTTCTCGTTTGTGTCAATTTGGTTGTTCCACATAGAGGAGTGTAAATCTGGATCTCTATTTTAATGAGTGTTTACCTGTTACTTCAGAGATAAAGAATTGCCAAAAAAGGAAATTTAAATTTGGGAAAATAATGACAACATAACAATAATAACAAATATTTCCAGGAATGTTAGCATGCTGTCTATCCATTAAGTTATTTAATCCTCACAATAAGCCTATAAAATCCTTATTATCCTGATTTTTCATTTGAGGAAACCAGGACGCAGAAAGGGCAGGCAATTGGACAATACCACAGAGCTAATAAATTGCAGGGCTTCAAGTTTTTTTTTCAGTATACTTTCCTTATTTGTTTATTTTCAGTCTTTCCCTCCAGAATGTGATCTCTGCTGAGACAGCAGATATTTTTGCTGGTTTTGTCCACTGATGTAGCTGTGCTACCTAGAACAATGCCTGGCCCAGAGTATATGATAAATACTTGAATGGCAGGGCTTCAATTTAAACAAAGTCTATTTGATACCATTGTGTTAGTTATTGCTGATTAATAGTTAATGGCAAAATCTCAGTGGTATGCAACATACAACAGCAGGCATTTACTTCTTGATCATGTGTTGATGGTTTGGTTGGGAGTTGGCTGACTAGGCTTAACTTAGCTGTGCTTGGCTCCAGCTCCAGCTCAGATTCAGGTGTGCTCCATGTGTCTTTCTTTCTTTTTGGACCAGTAGGTTATATGTGACTCTTATGGCAGAAGGCAGTAGCACATAGGAGAAGCCCAACTAAGTAAGCACATTCCAAATGTCTACTCACATCATATTTCTTAACATTCCTTTAGCCAAAGCCCAATAGCAATGGAATAGGAAAATATTCTCTTCTTATGGACGTGAGGATGGGGAGGAAATGACTATTTACTGAAAAATCCTCCAATCTACCCCAAACGCCTGTGCATTTTCTCTGTCCTTCCTAATTCTTAAATATTGAATGTACAGATGGCATGACATTCTCAGTTAGGAGTCACCTTATTGTGTGTGCTTGTCAGAGGGGCCACATACCAAATCATCAATTCCTATTTTCTAACTACCACTGCCTCCCTTTTTGCTCTAGAGGATGCTTGACTCATTTTGCCTTCTCTGCCCTAATTTGTTCATACTAGGAGACTCTGGAGGCAAAGATCATTAATGAGTGAATCTAGAAGACTATGGTTATGATTACTATCCTGGAATAGAATCTTTTTTTTCTGTTTTCATATAATTCCAACTGGCCAAGGGATTTTTTAAGGAAAATGTTCCTGCTACAAGGTCTAATACAGACAGCAGAAAGCAATCCAATGTTTTGAAAGTAGCAGGACGTGCAGGATGGGAATACTTTTTCTAGAAACAGCAAACTGTAAAGATGATACCAGCTGAGGTATCACAGGCAGGGGAGCTTCTTACCTTCTTCTACCTTGTGCTCAATAGCTGATATGAAGCTAAAATGCCCCTTACAGGCAACTCAAAGGGAATCTTACATATCAACATCATGGGTTTAGAGGTGGGGATTTTGCAGTCCCCACCACCACTCCTTTTGTTCATTGCTAATGTGGTTAGTAAACTAAATGGTGAAAAGATTATGGGGCAGAGACAGAATTCCTTGTTTTAGTCTCAACTGTATCAGAAACAGCATGGCTGGAAAACAGCATTTCACGTTTCTATGACTTATTTTTCCACTTCAACAAATTAGTACCTTGTAACCTTTTCTTTGCTACTGAATTTTACCTTTGTCAGAAGAAATGAACGAAAAGGTTGATCCTCAAAGGAATAAATTAATTTGAGTGATTTGTCTGGGAACTGTTATTCTTTTGTTTTTAGATTTATAAGGGCTCTGTGACCTTCAGGACTGAAGGCCCTAACTAACTCTTGCTTCTCGGCTCATAGTTGGCTTGAGATCTTTGTTTAAGGAGTATCCTTCACTTCTGCTTGATGCATGCTAGATTCATGTCTCTGTTGTGATTTCCCCAGCATTTTTGTGTCATGTTTTAAAAGTTACATAATGGAACAGCTATAATTTTATGTGTCTTCTTCGATCTATCAGTGTATGTCTACCAGCATGCCCATGTTATAATGGAAATTCTCTGTGCAGTCTTACCCAGTACCTGTCACTGTCATGTTACAATGACTTCATGACTGAGTATCCAGCTTTCCTACAGAACTTCCTTGCTCATCATCATTATTATGCCACTTTTGATTCCATCAGAGTTTGAAAAAGGTTCTCAGGGAACTTCTCCAGAAATTTGCAATAGTGGTATCATAAGTACTGGACTAAGATCACTTAGGTAGGCCTGGCTTCAGTAGGGATGAAGGTATCCCAGTGTCTGCGGGAAGCATCTGGCATCTTTATCCTTCTATGGCGTGAGAAGGTGTGTTGCCCAGCGGCAGAATTCTGTATATGACAGAGCTGCTTCGTGGCAGTTGGTAGTGTGAATGGAAAATGTGTAAAGTGTTTTTAGGTTTTTGGAGGACAGGCAGCATGTCGGTGCCAACTATTGTTGTGATGAAGAAACCCAAATCTAAATCGGTCTGTATGGTTGGATTGCTATGCTTAGTTTATTTAAAACATGGCATTTGGAGAGAGTTAAAATACCAGCACACTGTGTCTTTGCCTCTACTTTTTTTCTAAAGCAAATTGGTTGGGTCTATTTGCAAAAGCATTAGCTGTAGGAGAGCCAGTAAAGAGGCACATTTCTACTAGTGCCTATTGTGATAGGCCTTCTTTGTCATGTTAATTCTAGTAGAAATAATCATCTACATTGATTTATAAGGTTGGAATTGAATGGGGACATTGATTCAAAATAAAAGAACAGCCATAGACGTTTTGATTTATGTTGGTATTAAGGCAAATCCTTCGGCTTCAGTTTGTACAATCTGAGGTTGCTTGTCCAGTGGTTAGATGTCAAAATGTATTTAGCAATTTCTTGATGAAAGAAACAAACCCCTGATAGAATGTATAATTTTTTTTGGAGGGGGGAGGGGCTAGAACTGTAATTTTTTGCTTGTTATGTGGAGACTGCTACCTGCATGTCAGTGGTTCTTAGGTAAGAGAGGATTGCTTTAGATTGAAATAAATAACCTTATCAGTCCCTGATTTTATGAGACAAGAATGTAAACGTAGTGAGTAATCAGAGAGCATGTAAATAGTAGCAGATAATTTTTCAGAACCATTGGCACTTAGTTTGAAGGTGTCTTTCTTATTTAAGAGACTGAAACTCTTGCCCCAAGGAGTATGATATTCTCAGGGGTCAGTTATGATGTGAAGAAAAAAGTAACCTTTTGTCATAAAGGGGTTCCTACATCTAGTAATTATTGGTGGATTTACTTTGCTTCCTGCTATTCTTTGTTGTTCTCTCCAGACTGACATTGATGCCCCTTCCTCACCTCTCCCATAGTCCTCTCTGTGTTTCTTAATCACAACATGTGTCACACTGAGACCTAATTGTTCCCATATTTGGCTGTCTCTAACTTTACACCTTAAGCTACTTGAGGGCAAGACCAAAATCTTTCGCAGCATATAGCAGATAGGTATGCATACTCATTGTTGAGTAAATGAAATATTTCAGTGGCTATTGGGTCCCAAAAGCAGGCATAATGTACACCAGTATGCTGAGGAGGCCTCAGTTTTTAATCTGATTCCAACATTGCCACCTCACAGTGTACTGGTCTGGTTTTCCCATCTCTAATTTGACCAGGTTGGACCAGAGAGGCTATCTTCCAGTATGTTCTAAGTTTCAGTGATTTACTCATTTTGAATCACCAAAGTTACAATTTATTTCAAAGATAATTATTTCTAACTGATAACGTGTGTTCCCATAGGGAGCATGACTTCGGCAACTTCACCTATCATTCTGAAATGGGACCCCAAAAGTTTGGAAATCCGGACGCTAACAGTGGAAAGGCTGTTGGAGCCACTTGTTACACAGGTAAGGGATGCTTTGAAACCACTTTTTTATACATGTGTTTCTATTGTGATTATATCCTGACTCTTGAAAAAATTTAGACATCCTTAAAAGAGAATAAATCATGCCATAATTCCGATTACTGAATATATATTACTGCCTGAACTATGGGCAATCTCATTGCCCTATAACATTTGAAGTGGCTTTTAAAAACTATTTGTATGATTTTTGAAATTAAGGTGATGAGATAATTGAAGAGGGGTCCTTGGTGAAGGGGGCCCTCATTTACAGTAATGGATTCAAAGTCTAAATAAACTATTCCTCCTGCACTTTCAGATGCTAATGCACCGTTAGGAAAAACTGTGTTGACTATACAACAGCAATGTATATTTATTGAATTACTTTTCTTTCAGTTTACAAAGCAGAATTCATCCTGTTGGAGTGATGAGATGTTCCATTTTTGTGTTGTCACAGTTGTCACATTTCCACAAGATAACTGTCAACAGAAAAATATCATCAGGATTTTTAAGTGTTATAAGTTAATTTTTAGCGTCTTGTTAAGCATACTCTTTGCCATTTTAACTCTGAGATTCCTGGGATGTGAATTTTTTTTAACCAAATTATAATAGTTAGAGGCATTTGTATTGTCCTGTGGCTGCTATACCAAATTCCTATCTACTTCGTGGCTTGAAGCAGCACAAATTTATTATTCTAGAGGTCAAATATCCTAGTCAAGGTGTTGGTTGGCTTGCGTTTCTTCTGGAATTTCTAGAAGAAAATCCATTTTCTTGCTTTTCCCATCTTCTAGAAACCACATCACTTCTTTGACCCCTTTCTCTATATTCAAAGCCAGCAATGTAGCATCTTCAAATTTCTCTTGCACTCTGACCTTTGCTTCTGTCCTTGCATCCCATCTCTGAAATTGTCTTTCCTACTTCCTTCCAATAAGGACCCTTGTGATTATGTTCGGTCCACCCAAATACTCCAGAAAAATCCTCCCATCTCAAGATCCTTAACCCAATCACATCCAAAAAGGCTTCTATTGCCATTTAAGGTAACATATTTACAGTTTCCAGGGATTAGGATGGAGTTGCTTTGAGGACCATTATTCAGTCTGCCATAGTTTGCCCTCTGGCTCCCCAAAGATTCAGATCCTTCCTTTATGCAAAACACATTTCACCACATTCTCAGGTCTCCAAAAGTCTCAACCAATCATAGCATCAACTCAAGTTCAAAATATCATCTGAATTTCATCAGCTTAAAAGTCCCAAATTTCATTATCCAAATTATTTAAATTAGATATGGCTGAGGATCTCTTTATAATCTGTCCTTGAGCAGAGTTCCTCTCCATCTGTGTAGCTGTGAAACTACAAAACAAATTATATGTTCCCAAAATGCAATGGAGGGACAGGCATAGGATAACAGTTACAGACATTCCTACATAAAAAGGGATAAAGTGGAAGGAAAAAGGAGTTGCCAGTCTCAAGAAATGTAGAAATCTACATGGGAAAATTCCATTAGATTTCAAGGCCTGTGAATAATCCTCTGTGACTTGAGTCTGCTCTCTGGGCCTAGTCCAGAATTATTTCTTCATTTTCATGAAGGGTTGCACATATTTTCAACCAGGTATTCTTGTCAGCCATCTCCTACCTGTAGAATTTTGAGTGTCCATCAGCCTTCGTGCATTTCATCCCTTTTCTGACTATATCCGTCCAAGCTGATGGTGTTACCACTGTTGTAGGATTCTCAAGAACATTGTGATTTTCCTATGTACATCTCTAGGATTCACTCCATTAGAAAAACAGGCTCCTCTACAGATCTTTCTTGAATAATTTCATCTCCGTTTTTGGCCTCTGTTGAAGTGGCTGAGGGGATCCATGAACTACATGCCTAATCACTTCAAAGAGCCCTCCTTTCACTTGGACCTTTTAATCCTTATAAGGCACTAGGAAAATGTTATCCAGACATAAAATTGGCTTTCTCTTCAAGTATGCTTTCTTGAAAGCACGTCTCCTAATTTTAGCCTTTTGAAGTCTTCATAGGTTAAGAATTTTCCCAATCATCAAGTCCTGGTTTCTTTTGGCTTAATAGTTATTCCCTTTATTCATCTTTTTCCTCTCACATTTCACTATAAACAGCAACAAGAAACGAGGCCACTCTTTCAACACTTTGCTTAGAAATCTCCTCAGCTAAATATGTAAGTTCGTCACTTGTAATTCTGACTTCCACATAATTGTAGGAATCAGTCCAGCTGAGCTTTCTGCCACTATGAAACAAAGATTCTCTTTTCTCCGGTTTCCAATAACATGTTTCTCATTTCCTTCTGAGGCCTCACTAGCATCTCCTTTAATGTCCACATTTCTACCAACATCTATTTATGGCAACTTAGATATTCACCAAGAAGTTAAAGGTTTTCTCTACCATGCTCCTCACTTCCTTCTGCTGGTGAGTCTGCACCAGCAGAGCCTTTAACCAAATCTTTATTTTTAATAACAGTCTGTTCAAGGAGATCTAGAATTTTTGTATTATGCTTCTCAAAATTCTTCCAGCCTTTTCTCCTTACCAATTCCAAAGCCACTGTCTACATTTTTAGGTATTTGTTACTAGCAGTGCCCCACTTCCAAGTACCAAAATCTGTGTTAGTTTCCAATTGCTGCTATAACAAGTTTTCACAAATGTATTAGCTTAATATAAAACATTTATTGTATAGTCCTGGGGGTGAGAAGTTCTAAGACCAGTGTGGCTCTAGGGAAGCATCTAGTTCCTTGCCTGTTTCAGTGTCTGCAGTCCACCTGCATTCCTTGTTTGTGTCACCTTCTTCCATTTTAGAGCCAGCAGCACAATGCTCCAAATCTCTCCGATTTCAGCTTAAACTGTTATATTTCCTTCGATGAATCTTAACTCTACTGCTTCTCTCTTATGAAGGTCCTTGTGATTACACTGGGCTCACTCATATATTCCAGGATACTCTCTCCATCTTGACATCCTTAACCTAAGCACATCTGTAAATTCCCTTTTGCCATTTAAGGTAGCATATTTGCAAATTCCAGGGATTAGAATGTGGACATCTTTGTATGTAATTGGAGAACATTTTATGAGATTCATGCATATTTTTCATTCAGTCATGACTCTTGTTAGTTCTATAAAAATTTCTGTAAGAAGCACCTAATATTGACATGCCCCCCTTAATACTGATAGGAAGTATGTTGGCCACATACTCAGATTGTACCCTGGGGCCTAGAGCTGATTCATGAATTTTTAATGGTCTGCAGTAAGAACAAAATTGAGGATAAACACTTGAAATTTTTATAGGAATTTGACAGTAATTTTTTGTCTGCTGAACCTAAATATAAAATATGGACTTATAATTGTATATGTTTAATTTTTAAAATTATTAATTATGTTGTGTTTTACAAAATATTTGTCTGTGAGATATTGGAATAATAAAAATGTAGCCTTTCATCATAGATAGCTTGAGAAAGACTGGCTTAGGAGATACGTTGGAGTCAGAACAATCTGGTCTAAAAGGTACTTCTGCCAGATCAGTTAAAAAGTGAGTGACCTTTTCCTAGCCTTAGAGTTTACACTTAAGAGTACATATAAGTATGTTTAATCCTTATCATACAGATTAAATGAAAGAAAATATTAGAATACAGTATCTGGTATAAAACAAACTGAGTAAATGTAGCTTCTATTTTTCCTGTTTGATGGCTATATATTCAGGCTCATGCTAGTCATAAACCAATACTGTATAATTTATGAGAAGGATATAAGTGAATTAGGCATGGGCTAGCACAATATTACACTTATATAGCCTTATGTATTAAAATTTATATACTTATATTTTACCCTTGAATTTAGCTTATCTAAATAATAGCACATCTAAGAATATAATTAAAAATTCTTTTTGGCCGGGTGTGGTAGCTCATGCCTGTAATCCCAGCACTTTGAGAGGCCAAGGCAAGAAGATCACTTGAAGTCAGGAGTTCGAGATTAGCCTGGCTAACATGGCAAAACCCCATCTCTACTAAAAATACAAAAATTAGCCAGGCATGGTGGTGCATGCCTGTAAACTCAGCTACTCAGGAGGCTGAGGCAGGAGAATCACTTGAACCCTGGAGGCAGAGGTTGCAGTGAGCCAAGATCATGCCACTGCACTCCAGCCTGGGCGACAGAGCAAGACTCCATCTCAAAAAAAAAAAAAAAAAAGTCTTTTTCATATACCTTTTAGTCCAATTATCTAAAGTCCTTCTGTTGCAGCCAAAAGCAATGCATTAAAATATTTTCTCAAATTAAGGACAGTGAAGTGGCTAATTCATATTTGTTCACATAATACAGTAGAATGCTTAAAACTTTTCTTGAATTTCATACAGAGATTTGGCACTGTAAGTAGTCTTAACATCCTTCCAGTCTCCTATCTATGTGCCTTATATTTCGTCTTAGTATTCCATACTGATTTAAAAAAATTAAATATGTGAATTTTAAGATGGGATTTTTCATATGATATTACTTCCCTACAATACATGACTGTGTTATCAATACTAACTAATTCTTCCCTTGGAATTAAACCTTCATGATAGGACTGATGTGACTGTTGACCCTTAAAGGACTTATGAATACGAAAGAAGAGATAAGGGAATATTAGCTATAAACTTCTTACTCAACATTTAAAGCAAAATGGAACTGTGAGAGGGAACCAAACCAAGGCCCCAGTTGTATCAAACACATACACACAACTTTATGAGTTGAACAAAATTCATAGCAATATGCAATGATACAGTATGCTCATAGCTATCCCACAGTTTCTAATAAGGATGGATAAGGGACGAGATGAAAAACAGAAGTTATGGGGTTCTGAGTAAAATTCTTTCACTGTCATGAGAAAAACGACATTAGGAATTTACTGTTGATGAATATTTATAAAATATCCCACAAAACCTTACCTCATATCAATAATGATATATATGAGGCCTATACATTTATTTTATAATGTTGAAATGGCAAGATTCCTTTTGGAGAAATTGTACATTATTAAAATTATGAAACTGCTAATGAGAAGGGATTCATCTTAGGAAGTTTAGTCCTTGAAAGTGTCTGAACTTTTTATAAATTCAAAAAAGGAAGGAGTTTCAATAGGTTACATTCTGTATTAAGAAGCTTTATTAGAAAACTAACACAATTTATTAGGCAACTTTATTACAAAACTAAAAAAAATTATTAGGAAATTAAGAAACACTCTTAGATAACTCTTAGAACCAAAAGGAAATTACAAACTATATATGAGTTAGTGAAAAAGAAGATCCCTTCCTAACAAAATAGACATATCCGGTAAAAGCAATCATCAGCATAGAATTTTAGCTTTAGATAGCTTTGAAGAAAGAAAAGAGATTAAAAAATAAACTATGAATCTTAAGGAATTAGAAAAAAACATCAAAAGAAACTAGGAAAACAGAATTTAATAACAATGAAAACTGGAATCAGTAGAATAGAATGCAAATGTAAAAATGGCTAAATAAACTCAAAATTTGATTATTCTTTGAAATGGCCAACATAAACTCCTTGAGGCACAAATTATGGAAAATATATAAAGAAAGAATATATAAAATTATAAATGAGAAAGCAGAAGTAACTCCAGAAACAAGAAAGGTTAAAAGAAGTACAGTAGAATATTAGGTGTGGCTCTGCACTGATGAAGCATGAACATCTAAAGGAAGGGAATGAGTTCCTAGAAAAAAATAAATTACTAAAATATTTTCAAGAGAAAGTAGAAAACTGTAGTATGCCATTTAAATACTAGAGCTGTTTAAAGATCAGTTGTCAAAAAAGCACCAGAACAGATGGATGTTTAGTTGAATATTACCAGACGCTTGTAACGCTGATATTCCAATGTTCTTTAAACGATTCCAACCGTAGAAAAATATAGAGAATGTTAATCATTTTTTAGAGAATCATAATTTTAACATTAAAAATTTAAGTCACATTCTAAAACTTTTTAAAGAAAAAGACAATGATGGTTCTATCTGATTTGAAAATTTAAATGCAAAAAAGAACCCTAAATAAGCTATTAGTAAATAGCACCCAGCAGTATATGAAAAGATCAGCATATGTGTGAAAAAATAGGATTTTTAAAGAATATAATGGTGGCCTATATTTAGAAAACAAATAAAAATACTTTAGTATATCAATAGATTAAATCATTAGATACTAAAAAGATATTTACTAGAATTTTGCAGTTATTTCTAATAAAAATTCTAAGATTAGGATCAATCTTTTAAAATAATGTACCATGTAAATTTTGGAAAAGGACTAATAAAGCCCTCTTTGGGATATAATTTTTATATCATTACAAGTAACATGAAAATTAGGTTAGGTTGCTAGATATAAGATAAATATACAAAAAATAATTTCGTATCTATTCAAAGGGAAAGAATTCAAAAGAAAGATATTTCTTTATAATTGAAAAATTATAAGGTCAATTATTTTTTTCTGTATGAAGTGCATATTAATGTTTTAATTTCATTTGCAATTTTGTAATTTATTATATCATTGGAGCAGAGATTGTGGATGCATAGGCTTTAGAGTCAGAGAGGCTCAATTGTGAATCCTGTATTCATGGTGATAGCTTCAGTAGATTACTTAACCACTCCTTAAATGTAAAATATAGATAATAATAACTTCTACATCATAACAGTATTGAAAGGATAAGTGAGACGGTTTAAAGGGACTAGAAATGCCTAATGGTATGCCTATAGTAATACAGGCTTGCTTTCAGTACCATTTTCTTTACCATTTAATGGTAATGGCTTTCACTTAATAAAACATAGGTGTCATATCTAATACAGGGATTCATTTGGATACTTTTTAGAAAAAATGTTTTAATGGAGATTTATAAAAACATTAATTTGCTTATTGCATTAACAAAAGATAATTAAAACAGAAATCTCTGAAGTTATTGAGAATTCAACCTTTACCTTTTCAGGAAGCTAATGAAGCACTGGCCATCAAAATGAGACAGAATAGAATTTGCTGAAATTTTGTTCTTTTTTTAAAATAGAAGATGAACCTGAAACTTAATAAATAACACTAAACATCTGATAAAAGAATATCATTGATGTTTAATGAGCTGTTCTAAAGTAGCCAAATAGGGAAGGACCCTCCTAAGAAGAGGAGCTCTCTTTAATCATTTCCAATATTATTTTGAGTAATGTTCATGGGGCCCTATGAAATTAGGCTCTGGTGAATTTTATAGTTGAACCATTTTAAATTTTACTCCAAAATTTAATAATTATCTCAAGCGAAATAATGAGCACTTTATATATTTTAAAAACATTTTAAAATTAAAAATTTCAATTTTATATTTTTAAAAAGTAATCAATTTTCTCCCTCTTTATATATAATTTATTATAACAGGAGTAAATTTTTTGTGACTCACAACAATAGTTCATTACTTTAGTGCAATTAAAATCAGGGAAACAGGAGGTTCAGATTTAAAATTAGAAGATTTAGAGCTGTAAGTGATTCCAGGAATAAATGAACACTTAGAAGCAAAGTAACTTCTGAGAGTTGATCCAATGCCTCCTTTTTTTTTGTTTTTGCTACACCACACACTTTCTTACAGAATTTACAAAATATAGCATTTTATGCAAGAATTTACTGAAATAATCAAAATATAAACTGAGGCATCATTATACTCATTTTTCCATCTATCCAGAGAATATCATTATTGAGAGTCACCGTAATTCATGGTTTACTCATGATATTGATAAATGAATACATTTGGGTGGTTTCTATGGTGACACTACAGTGTTACCATAAGTTGTGCATGCATTTTTGTCAACGAATTGAAATTGCCAGAAAGGTAAAGGATGTGCTAAAAGTGAATGATATGAACTCGATTAAGACTGTTTGATCTCGGGGGAGGAGCCAAGATGGCCGAATAGGAACAGCTCCGGTCTACAGCTCCCAGCGTGAGCGATGCAGAAGACGGGTGATTTCTGCATTTCCATCTGAGGTACCGTGTTCATCTCACTAGGGAGTGCCAGACAGTGGGCGCAGGTCAGTGGGTGAGTGCACCGTGCACCAGCCGAAGCAGGGGCGAGGCATTGCCTCACTCAGGAAGTGCAAGGGGTCAGGGAGTTCCCTTTCCAGGGGTGACAGACGGCACCTGGAAAATCGGGCCACTCCCACCCGAATACTGTGCTTTTCCGAAGGGCTTAGGAAACAGTGCCCCAGGAGAGTATAGCCCGCACCTGGCTAGAGGGTCCTACGCCCACGGAGTCTTGCTGATTGCTAGCACAGCCATCTGAGATCAAACAGCAAGTCGGCAGCGAGGCTAGGGGAGGGGCACCCACCATTGCCCAGGCTCGCTTCCGTAAAAAAAGCAGCCTGGAAGCTTGAACTGGGTGGAGCCCACCACAGCTCAAGGAGGCCTGCCTGCCTCTGTAGGCTCCACGTCTGGGGGCAGGGCACAGACAAACAAAAAGACAGCAGTAACCTCTGCAGACTTAAATGTCCCTGTCTGACAGCTTTGAGGAGAGCAGTGGTTCTCCCAGCACGCAGCTGGAGATCTGAGAACGGGCAGACTGCCTCCTCAAGTGGGTCCCTGACCCCTGACCCCCGAGCAGCCTAACTGGGAGGCACCCCCCAGCAGGGGCAGACTGACACCTCACACGGCCGACCAGGTACTCCAACAGACCTGCAGCTGAGGGTCCTGTCTGTTAGAAGGAAAACTAACCGAAAGGACATCCACACCAAAAACCCATCTGTACATCACCATCATCAAAGACCAAAAGTAGATAAAACCACAAAGATGGGGAAAAAACAGAGCAGAAAAACTGGAAACTCTAAAAAGCAGAGTACTTCTCCTCCTCCAAAGGAACGCAGTTCCTCACCAGCAACGGAACAAAGCTGGACGGAGAATGACTTTGACGAGCTGAGAGAAGAAGGCTTCAGATGATCAAATTACTCCGAGCTACGGGAGGATATTCAAACCAAAGGCAAAGAAGTTGAAAACTTTGAAAAAAATTTAGAAGAATGTATAACTAGAATAACCAATACAGAGAAGTGCTTAAAGGAGCTGATGGAGCTGAAAACCAAGGCTCGAGAACTACGTCAAGAATGCAGAAGCCTCAGGAGCCGATGCGATCAAATGGAAGAAAGGGTATCAGCCCTGGAAGATGAAATGAATGAAATGAAGCGAGAAGGGAAGTTTAGAGAAAAAAGAATAAAAAGAAACGAGCAAAGCCTCCAAGAAATGTGGGACTATGTGAAAAGACCAAATCTACATCTGATTGGTGTACCTGAAAGTGACGGGGAGAATGGAAACAAGTTGGAAAACACTCTGCAGGATATTATCCAGGAGAACTTCCCCAATCTAGCAAGGCAGGCCAACATTCAGATTCAGGAAATACAGAGAACGCCACAAAGATACTCCTCGAGAAGAGCAAATCCAAGACACATAATTGTCAGATTCACCAAAGTTGAAATGAAGGAAAAAATGTTAAGGGCAGCCAGAGAGAAAGGTCGGGTTACCATCAAAGGGAAGCCCATCAGACTAACAGCGGATCTCTTGGCAGAAACCCTACAAGCCAGAAGAGAGTGGGGGCCAATATTCAACATTTTTAAAGAAAAGAATTTTCAACCCAGAATTTCATATCCAGCCAAACTAAGCTTTATAAGTGAAGGAGAAATAAAATACTTTACAGACAAGCAAATGCTGAGAGATTTTGTCACCACCAGGCCTGCCCTAAAAGAGCTCCTGAAGGAAGCGCTAAACATGGAAAAGTACAACCGGTACCAGCCACTGCAAAATCATGCCAAAATGTAAAGACCATCGAGACTAGGAAGAAACTGCATCAACTAACGAGCAAAATAACCAGGTAACATCATAATGACAGGATCAAATTCACACATAACAATATTAACTTTAAATGTAAATGGACTAAATGCTCCAATTAAAAGACACAGACTGGCAAATTGGATAAAGACTCAAGACCCATCAGTGTGCTGTATTCAGGAAACCCATCTCACATGCAGAGACACACATAGGCTCAAAATAAAAGGATGGAGGAAGATCTACCAAGCAAATGGAAAGCAAAAAAAGGCAGGGGTTGCAATCCTAGTCTCTGATAAAACAGACTTTAAACCAACAAAGACCAAAAGAGACAAAGAAGGCCATTACATAATGGTAAAGGGATTAATTCAACGAGAAGAGCTAACTATCCTAAATATATATGCACCCAATACTGGGGCACCCAGATTCATAAAGCAAGTCCTGAGTGACCTACAAAGAGACTTAGACTCCCACACATTAATAATGGGAGACTTTAACACCCCACTGTCAACATTAGACAGATCAACGAGACAGAAAGTCAATAAGGATACCCAGGAATTGAACTCAGCTCTGCACCAAGTGGACCTAATAGACATCTACAGAACTCTCCACCCCAAATCAACAGAATATACATTTTTTTCAGCACCACACCACACCTATTCCAAAATTGACCACATACTTGGAAGTAAAGCTCTCCTCAGTAAATGTAAAAGAAAAGAAATTATAACAAACTATCTCTCAGATCACAGTGCAATCAAGCTAGAACTCAGGATTAAGAATCTCACTCAAAACCGCTCAACTACATGGAAACTGAACAACCTGCTCCTGAATGACTACTGGGTACATAATGAAATGAAGGCAGAAATAAAGATATTCTTTGAAACCAACGAGAACCAAGACACAACATACCAGAATCTCTGGGATGCATTCAAAGCAGTGTGTAGAGGGAAATTTATAGCACTAAATGCCCAGAAGAGAAAGCAGGAAAGATCCAAAATTGACACCCTAACATCACAATTAAAAGAACTAGAAAAGCAAGAGCAAACACATTCAAAAGCTAGCAGAAGGCAAGAAATAACTAAAATCAGAGCAGAACTGAAGGAAATAGAGACACAAAAAACCCTTCAAAAAATTAATGAATCCAGGAGCTGGTTTTTTGAAAGGATCAACAAAATTGATAGACCGCTAGCAAGATTAATGAAGAAAAAAAGAGAGAAGAATCAAATAGATGCAATAAAAAATGATAAAGGGGATATCACCACTGATCCCGCAGAAATACAAACTACCATCAGAGAATATTACAAACACCTCTACGCAAATGAACTAGAAAATCTAGAAGAAATAGATAAATTCCTGGACACATACACCCTCCCGAGACTAAACCAGGAAGAAGTTGAATCTCTGAATAGACCAATAACAGGAGCTGAAATTGTGGCAATAATCAATAGCTTACCAACCAAAAAAAGTCCAGGACTAGATGTGTTCACAGCCGAATTCTACCAGAGGTACAAGTTGGAGCTGGTACCATTCCTTCTGAAACTATTCCAATCAATAGAAAAAGAGGGAATCCTCCCTAACTCATTTTATGAGGCCAGCATCATCCTGATACCAAAGCCTGGCAGAGACACAACCAAAAAAGAGAATTTTAGACCAATATCCTTGATGAACATTGATGCAAAAATCCTCAATAAAATACTGGCAAACAGAATCCAGCAGCACATCAAAAAGCTTATCCACCATGATCAAGTGGGCTTCATCCCTGGGATGCAAGGCTGGTTCAATATACGCAAATCAATAAATGTAATCCAGCATATAAACAGAACCAAAGACAAAAACCACATGATTATCTCAATAGATGCAGAAAAGGCCTTTGACAAAATTCAACAACCCTTCATGCTAAAAACTCTCAATAAATTAGGTATTGATGGGACGTATCTCAAAATAATAAGAGCTATCTATGACAAACCCACAGCCAATATCATACTGAATGGGCAAAAACTGGAAGCACTCCCTTTGAAAACTGGCACAAGACAGGGATGCCCTCTCTCACCACTTCTATTCAACATAGTGTTGGAAGTTCTGGCCAGGGCAATTAGGCAGGAGAAGGAAATAAAGGGTATTCAATTAGGAAAAGAGGAAGTCAAATTGTCCCTGTTTGCAGATGACATGATTGTGTATCTAGAAAACCCCATCATCTGAGCCCAAAATCTCCTTAAGCTGATAAGCAACTTCAGCAAAGTCTCAGGATACAAAATCAATGTACAAAAATCACAAGCATTCTTATACATCAATAACAGACAAACAGAGAGCCAAATCATGAGTGAACTCCCATTCATAATTGCTTCAAAGAGAATAAAATACCTAGGAATCCATCTTACAAGGGATGTGAAGGACCTCTTCAAGGAGAACTACAAACCACTGCTCAAGGAAATAAAAGAGGATACAAACAAATGGAAGAACATTCCATGCTCATGGGTAGGAAGAATCAATATCATGAAAATGGCCATCCTTCCCAAGGTAATTTACAGATTCAATGCCATCCCCATCAAGCTGCCAATGACTTTCTTCACAGAATTGGAAAAAACTACTTTAAAGTTCATATGGAACCAAAAAAGAGCCCGCATCGCCAAGTCAATCCTAAGGCAAAAGAACAAAGCTGGAGGCATCACAGTACCTGACTTCAAACTATACTACAAGGCTACAGTAACCAAAACAGCATGGTACTGGTACCAAAACAGAGATATAGATCAATGGAACAGAACAGAGCCGTCAGAAATAATGCCACATATCTACAACTATCTGATCTTTGGCAAACCTGACAAAAATGAGCAATGGGGAAAGGATTCCCTATTTTATAAATGGTGCTTGGAAAACTGGCTAGCCATATGTAGAAAGCTGAAACTGGATCCCTTCCTTACACCTTATACAAAAATCAATTCAAAATGGATTAAAGGCTTAAACATTAGACCTAAAACCATAAAAACCCTAGAAGAAAACCTAGGCATTACCATTCAGGACATAGGCTTGGGCAAGGACTTCATGTCTAAAACACCAAAAGCAATGGCAACAAAAGCCAAAATTGACAAATGGGATCTAATTAAACTAAAGAGCTTCTGCACAGCAAAGGAAACTACCATCAGAGTGAACAGGCAACCTACAAAATGGGAGAAAATTTTCGCAACCTACTCATCTGACAAAGGGCTAATATCCAGAATCTACAATGAACTCCAACAAATTCAGAAGAAAAAAACAAACAACCCCATCAAAAAGTGGGCGAAGGACATGAACAGACACTTCTCAAAAGAAGACATTTATGCAGCCAAAAAACACATGAAAAAATGCTCACCATCACTGGCCATCAGAGAAATGCAAATCAAAACCACAATGAGATACCATCTCACACCAGTTAGAATGGCAATCATTAAAAAGTCAGGAAACAACAGGTGCTGGAGAGGATGTGGAGAAATAGGAACACTTTTACACTGTTGGTGGGACTGTAAACTAGTTCAACCCTTGTGGAAGTCAGTGTGGCGATTCCTCAGGGATCTAGAACTAGAAATTCCATTCGACCCAGCCATCCCATTACTGGGTATATACCCAAAGGACTATAAATCATGCTGCTATAAAGACACATGCACACGTATGTTTATTGTGGCATTATTCACAATAGCAAAGACTTGGAACCAACCCAAATGTCCAACAATGATAGACTGGATTAAGCAAATGTGGCACATATACACCATGGAATACTATGCAGCCATAAAAAATGATGAGTTCATGTCCTTTGTAGGGACATGGATGAAATTGGAAATCATCATTCTTGGTAAACTATCGCAAGAACAAAAAACCAAACACCACATATTCTCACTCATAGGTGGGAATTGAACAATGAGAACACATGGACACAGGAAGGGGAACATCACACTTCAGGGACTGTTGTGGGGTGGGGGGAGGGGGGAGGGATAGCATTGGGAGATATACCTAATGCTAGATGACGAGTTAGTGGGTGCAGCGCACCAGCATGGCACATGTATGCATATGGAACTTACCTGCACATTGCGCACATGTACCCTAAAACATAAAGTATAATAATAATAATAATAATAATGAAAAAATAAAATAAATTGAAAAAAAGAATAAGAATTTTAAAATTAAAAAAAAAAGACTTTGATCTTTGATCTACGTCATGTATAGTATGATTAACCCATTGCCAAGTATATTTTCCCATTTTTATTTATTTACCTTTATTTTCATACTAGATATCATTTTCATTTTTGGATGATATTTTTCTTGCCTTGAAAAGTATTTCAGATTGTCTGTCTTTAAAGAAGGTTTTGGGGCCAGGAGCATTAGCTCATGTCTGTAATCCCAACATTTTGGGAGGCCAAGGCAAGAGCATCACTTGAGGCCAGGAGTTTGAGACCAACCTGGGAAAAACAGTGAGACCAGTCTCTACTAAAAGTTTCTAAATAAAAGTTATCCAGGTGTGGTGGCACGTGCCAGCTGCTCTGGAGGCTGAGAGAAGAGAATTGCTTCAGCCCAGGAGTCCCAGGTTACAGTAAGCTATGATGGTGCCAGTGCACTCTAGCCTGAGCAACAGCATGAGACCCCATCTCTAAAAAGAATAATAATAAAGAAAATTTGGGGGTGAATGAAGTACCTTAAGTATCATAAGTTTATTGAAAACTGCTAAATCTCTGCATCTTTCCTTGTCAAATAAATACATATGTATGTATACATACATACATATTACATACAAATAGTATGTGTATATACACACACAAGTAGTATGTATGTATACAAATAGCATGTTTACAAATACAAATACTATGTATATATAGTATATATTTGTATATATGTATGTGTGTATAGTATATATGTGTATATACATATGTATGTATATACATATGTATGTATACCATATATGTGTATGTATATAGTATACATACACACATATGTGAACAGAATTTGAATATAAGTAACTAAGTTGTGATTTATAAATTTACCTGTATTACATATATTAATATTTAATTGAAAGACTATAAAATATTTTTATTGTTTTATAAATATGGTTTTGTCTTTTAATATGAACATTTCTTAAGTTGCTATGTTTTTACAGTAGGTATGTATACCCAAAGTAGTTAATATATTGGAAGCACTTCTTTGAATTGAGGTCCTCTGGTGGTTTGTTTGGTAGTTAGTGTGTTTCCACTTCTGAAATAGGTGTTTAATTAACCAGTGCGTAGTCTGGAATTAGATTAATATCTGTTTTGGGATTATGCTCAATATTTTAATGTCTGCCACCAGATGGGAGTGATACTCTTTCTGTTATATGACCAGCTGTGTTGGCCATGTTTTGAAACTTGAGTAATGTACAGAACCCTTTTAAAATAAGGAAAAAAGGAAAAAAAGCCCCAAATTCCAAAGTGGGCTTCAACTAGTATAAACATGGAATTATGTAATGGATGTGTTTATCCATAAAGAAATTTACAAAAGAAGTACAAAAAATAGAAAAACAAAGCAATTAAAATCAACATCAACTTGATGGATGATGCTGTTCTGCTGAAATTAAATCACTGTGTATGACGTAAATGTTGGTGGTGACTGCTCTAGCTCCCTGTCTTTTGTGTTTGGTGAACACACACCACCCTGTGCCATGTGATAAGTCACTTCTTTCCTCACCTTTAGAACCACCTACTGCAAATCACAGCTACTTAGTGCACCATGGTATCATTGCACTCTGTTTAGCATAAATAAATTTTCGCAGTTAACATGTGACATCTGCCCTTGTTCCCTTCTTATTAGCCTAGGGAAATGAAAGTTAAGTAGCAAAACTTGTGATAGTTTTAGAATACAAGCTAACTATATTAACATTGATAAAACTACCTTGTCTTCCATCAAAATATTTACTTTAAATAATTTCTAGTATAAACACAGTGATTATTTTATGAATGCTAATAAAAGAAATGCCATTTAGTAGAAGACAAATGAGGAGTCTATGAAATGACTGTGTTTAATGTAGTACTCAATTGATTAAATCTTATTTTTAATTTAAAAAGACATTCTTGGGGTTTCCCCCACAAGATACTAAGGCCCAGTTCATCAATCCTGGTTTCTCTTATTTCTCTTACAAGTTGTAGGTTGGGGCTCACCCATAGGGGTGATCTAAGATGCTGGACTAGATTTTCAAGACTGCTTTCATTAGAATCTTTGCTTTGCACACTCATTACTGCTGTGGTCTTAGGAGGAGCTCCTCTCAATGAGTATGCAACTGACGACAGATAATCCCTGAAGAGAAAAAGGGGAGAGGTGCTAATGTTTCTTGAGTAGGTACTAAATGCCTGGTGCTGACCTAGGTATTTCCATTACTTCTTGTGTCAACCTGGTAAGATCAATATTGTTTTATTTTCTTACAGATTAAAAAAAAAGATAGATCACATAATTAAAGGTCTAAGGTGAGTTAGACTGAGTAGATCTGAAGCTCCTAAGGAAAATGTGGGCTGAAAATACTGAAATGGTAAGTTGGGAGTACATTAATCATGGAGAATGTGAAGGGTAAAAGGGAAGAGAGTAAGGAAATAAATAGGTGAGGAGGGAAGAACTACCAATATTAAACAGACAAAGGAAAGGAAACAAGCAGAAGATGGAACAGATTTTTAGAGTAAGGATTTAGTACCTTTTCTTGTTTGTATCACCTAATCTTTGTCCAAATCTGCTGTTTGCTGACATGCACACAATGCCTAAACAAATTCCTTGACATTCACATGAATAAATTAAACTAAAACCCATTTTTTCCTATTAAATGGTTAATGCATATGAATATGCACTCTTCCTTTTATTTTGTTTTGCAGTAAAATCAAACCTTAAAAGTATTTGCCATTTCAGTGAATACTTAGCAAATACTTTCAATGGGAAAAAATGGAATTTAAAACTACATTTAAAATGCAAGTAATGTCAGAGAAAAATAATGATATCTTTATGTGCTTGAAATGGGACAATTAGTGAAATCTTATGCATGCTAATTCAAAAATTTCAAGGGAAAGATTTGGGGAGGTTAGCTAACAAAATTGCTTTTAACTATTTTGGATAATGTAGAAACATTATCTGAACTGGAGACCAAAAAATCCATTACACCAAGCAGGAAAATGCCTACAAAGGGACAGAATTGAATTTACTCAGGAAGCTCTCAACTAGCAAACTAATTAAAGCTTGTCAGAGATCTGAGATAAAGGATTGGGGCATGTCAACACACTGGCTTTTCTGTTTCTTGTCATCCGATTGAAAGTAGGAAAGGTAAGCCCTATTTTCACATAACTAAAGAGGGAAGGCCAGCACAAGCAATAAAAAAACTAACCAGTGATTTTTCTTTCATTCTGAAAACAAAACTCTAAGTCTTTCTTGTAACATGGATATCTTGACTTTGGTGTCACCATCTCATGGGATTTATTTCCTCCCCCACTAGCTCTGCCTTCTCTTTGCTTTACTGTGTCCTGGCCTAGCCTTTAAATGTTCATGCTGTTCAGGCCTTAGACTTGGTTGGCACTCCTCCTGTCTTTCCTCTGCATTTTCTTCCCAGGTGAGTCTACCCATCCCTATGGCTTTTAGTATCATCGATATGCTGACAGCACTCAAATTTATATCTTCAGCCCCCACTTTTTCACTGAGCTGTACTCACACACCCAAGAATTCTCCTTAGTTCTTTGCTCAGATCTGCCACTTTCCAACTCTGTTGCTAAAGTCCTGGTTCCAAACACAAGTCCTCTCTCATCATGATCAATACAGTCACCAAATTATCCACCAATCCCATTCTTACTCACTACCTATATATTCTCTATTCAGCAACCAGAGTGATCATTGAAAACATTGTATAATTTGATCATGTCATTCTCTTAAGAATCTGCAAATGATTTTCATTGCATTTGAGGATGAAATTAACACTCCTAACCATGTCCTGATTTGTACCTTGCTGTAATCACCTAATGCTGGTGGCCCTTCAATCACAATGCTCAAGCCTCAGAGCCCTTCTTTCAGTTTCTTGGACATACTGAGTTTTCTCTGGCCTCAGAATTTTTGGGCATGCTGCTCTCTCTGCATGGGCGGGTGCTGCCCTTCTACTGCTGTGACTGGCTCCCTTACATCTTTCAGCTACCATGTATCATTCTCCTGACCTCACAGAGACCTTTTCTGACCACTCTTTTTTTTAAAGTACATGCCTCCTGCCCCACCTTTTATATGTTCTCTGTGTTTCTTTCAGAACACTTGTTACTATTTGTAATTGTATTAATGTGTATTTGTGTGTGTGAATTTTCTCTGACTCCTCCAATAAGCAGGAAGCCTCATGTAGATAGAAATGATGCTAGTCTAATTCCTACATTTATCTCCAGTACCTTTGACACAGGAAGTATTTGATAAACATTTGTTGAATGATTAAATAAACCATTCTCTTTCAAAAAATGCAACTTGTGTATTTTCTTTTAGTCTGCCTCGTTTTCTTCTAAAATTAGCTAGTAGTAAAAAGTAATTGTATGTTGCAGTATTTGTTTTATGAAGATGTTGACAATCAACAATTGTTTGTTGTGCATTTTAAAAGACAAATATATTTATTAGCTGTTAAAAAGTGTGTATGAATGTTTTAATACCCAGCGACCTCGCTAAGCAATGAAATGTGTTTTTGTATGTTGAAATGTGTAATATTTTATCTTCATAATAAAAGGCATAGTATAAATATATTTATTATATATTGCATGTGCATATGTCCACATAGACAAAATTAATGAGTCTTTTCACATTGTCTATAAATAATCTCTATATTTTCTTTAAGAATTAGTTTTGCTTGACCTCTTGTTGAATGAAACCTTCATTTTTATTTATTACTGTTCAAAGGCATTTATGAACCTTAAATATGATGTTAGACAAAATTATCATCATTAAAGTTTCTCAACCATTATGAACTTTCTGTTATTCCAACTGGCACTGGAATACAGGGACAATATATATTCATTATCACTTTTGTGCCACTTAGTTCATTAGTTAAATAAATCTTCCCTTGACTACCTCTTCACCGTGGTTTCCAGATTTAACAAATACAAATTTAAGACCCACAGGTAAATTTGAATGTCAGATAAATAATAAACCATTGTGTTGTAAAATTATATTCTACGTAATATTTGAAACATACTTATACTAAAATAAATGTTATTGTAGTTTCATCTCTGAAACCATACATTGCTAATTTGTAAATTCTGGAGAATTCACATTCTTCTTTAAGATTTTTCCTCATTTGTCTTTCTTTTTGTTTCCTTTCTTGTCACTCCTACCTTGATTTCCACTCTCAATCCAGAAAGAAGTTCTTTCAACCTCTAAAACCCGGGTCTCTCATTTCACAAGTGTATGAAAATTTTCTCCTCTTTCATTTCTTTTGTATTGGCCAGCACCCATGCATCCTTTCGTTCTTATGTTAGATGCTGCCTTCTGATTTTTTGACACCCACACAACTGGGCGTGGTCTCTGCTATGCTCTCAGACCTTGTGCACCTTCCCTGTTATCTCACAGTGTTTTGATTCCTGATTTGAAATGTGCATGTATGTGCATGTTTTAGTATACATGCATACTTGTATGTGTTACATTTATTACCCATAAGACCATAAATTTTCTGAATATCTCTGCCTCGGAACGGCATATAATAGTGATTTAGTAAATTTCTGTTGAATGACTAGAAGAATGATTTCTTTGCTGACACATGAAAGTGCCCTCCTCTGAGAAATGGGACTGTCTCTTGTTTCCCAGTCTCTCTGTCTTCACTAAGGCAAGACACCAAGTTAAGTAGAGCTAAGATACAGTTCTGGAGCAATAGAAAATTATACTACCTTTTAAAAATATTTTTAAACATTAATGGGCTTAGCAGAATGTCATTTTAACTGTTCAGTCTTTTTATTAGTAATTTTGTGCTTTATAATTTTAAGAGTATTGATTATCTTGAATAATATTGCCATATTATTATCTGGGCTTAGAAAAAGGAAAGAGTAGAAAACACACTTTATTTTTTATTTTTAGAATCTCCTGGAACATGTTAGTTAAATTTAAAAATGAAAAAAGTATAAACTACTTGAATATGATGTTATTACCAAATGTAGCTGTTATTGTAAATGTACTATGGAGCCCTGTGTAATGGCTCAAATGGTAATTTCATTCTAAACTGTAGTTTTCAATGGCTTATTTAACACAAACTCCCAGTTTACACTGTTGACTGAAACTTCTCAAGCTTGTTTTTATCCCCAAGGGGAATTTTATAGAGATGAGACAAAAATCTCTTTTGCAGACTTTTTCAAGCACAGTAAAAAAGATTTTCCTTTAACTATTAAAAATTTCAGGATATTTTGGTGACTTTTGCATTTTTTAAAAATGGTTTCCAAACTTTTTTCTTCATATGGGCTTCTTTCCCAGAAAAAAACAGCCTCTGTAATTTAATAAAGTTTCAAAAATGTAAAATCATTAAACATTATAGAAAATTAATGTTTTAATTGTAGAAAACGATTTCTTAGTGTGGCTCCTATCGGACTACTTTGGTAGACTAATATTAAAGTTGCCAAATTTATTTTCTTTTGTGAACTTCTTTGCATTAATAGATAATCAGTTTATTAATAGCAGAATTTGTGATGGACTTTGATGGCATGGGACTCTTTTTAGTATTTTCATGTGCATTTTTGTCTTTTTTCTATTCATTATTAGCTTTTTACTATTCTTTTAGATATCCATAAACCACGTTCATCTGTTTATTGTAGTCTGTGTGTGCTTTCTGGAATTGTCTTCATTATTCAGAATCTCATAGATGTTTAACCACACAAATACGGATGGTGCTTGATAAGTGCTGACATAGGAGATTTTCAGATGTTACTTCAAATTCTTTTTGCATTGAGACTGAGCTAGGTTGCAAAGTGGCTAATGAATGTATATGCTAAGATCTGGCTGGAAAGTTGATAACTTCAGGAGTAAGAAATACTTGATAATAGAATAAGAAACTTAGTGGCTTACGTAAGAGGGGTTTGTTTTGCTCACTTTAGCTTAGGTCGGTTGAGCATCTGAGCAGAGTCACATCTCCAGTTCACCTGTCTTCTCCTGGAGACAGAATGGCCACCTTTCAAGCATGGTGTCCTCTTACAGAAACCTCCAGAGATGGAAGAAAGGGCCAAGACCTTGGCTTCTAAGTCTCCTTTTTTTAAGATCAGGAAGGAACCTCAAGAAGGAGGCTGAAAGAAGAAGCAAAACCACTTAAAGATCAACAAGGTCACTCTTCCACTTCTTTGCCATGCAAACCCTAAAGCTGGGTTCTTCAAAGTCATCACTTGGATGACTAGAACTAACTTTGCCTAAATTTAATACTGGATTTTCTTTTAAAGATAAACTAACCATCTCTTCTATATCTGATTTACAATAGAGCAGCTCAAAATATAGTAACTGGTGGCAGCCTTCATGTATGAGAGTAGTCCCTCTTGGGCCGTCTTGAAGGTTAAGTTTTTGTGTGCTTGCAGGAGATCATTAAAGCAAGAGCAATCAGTGTTTTCTTTTGTTTTTGGTTGGTTGTTTGGTTTTCTGGTGTGTCTTTGTATTCATATTCAGGGAGATATATAGACCTGTATTTCAAAGGAATATCCAATAGGTTGCTTTTACCTGGAGGGTTCTTTTTTGCTCTTTAGCATGTATTTGGAGTTCTTTTGAATAAATGGTCCTCCAGTTTAAACTCATTGGGAGTTTATTGAATTGTTTTTAAGTAAATGAAAATCTGTATTTTTATACCTAACACAGTCTGGCAGGAATGGGTTAAGTCCAAAACATTTATGATGGGAAGGCATACAAAAGGTAAATCCTCAAAACAGAATTATAGTTCACCATTCAAGTCATATTATTCTGTAACATGAAAATGAATTATATCTTTGTATGCTAATAGCAGGTTCTTTTATTACTAGCTATTCATGTAGAAGCATAATCAATCCTAGCATACTGAGTGGTTACTAGATATTGAGTTATTTCCAGAAGACATTTATTAATGTATTCAGGTTTGCACAGCAAATTAAGTACATCTATGAAAACTATAGAAAGGGGTGATTAAACTTTAATGCATAGTTTGTAGTATTTTAATTAATCATACATTATTCTGAAGTCCTATACCAACTGAAATTCATACTAGTAAAAACTTGAATAACTTTCTCTTCTGTGTCATTTTGGAAAATCATGGAATTTCTTTCCCTTATTTATTTCTAGCCAGGTGGATTTTTTGTGATTTAAGATATTTAAATGAATGTATGAGCTAATTCATTTCCCTAACATCTTTTAAAACTCTGTTAGTGTTTTGAACACTTACTACCTTTTGTATTTATACATCTACATCAGTGAATAACAGTACTAAGTTTCTCATTAATGTTCGGCATGGCTTTAAATCCAGGTTGTAGGGCATAAGAACCACCTCCTTGAATATTCCTTTCTTTTCTCAAGATAGTATTCTACTTACTTTTCTCATAAAGAAATGTACCTCTTGGACACGGTGAGTCACTATATAACTCCACAATTTCACCTTCTAGTAAAAAAAAAACTTTTGATATTAAAAATAACACAGTGTCACCAAGTTAAGTGAGCAAAAATACCTGCTGTTTCAGAATGCAGATGCAGCCACAATCTGTAAATTGTGGGTTTATTTTTAGAACATAAGACATAGCAGCTTGGTTGCTATGCTGTTCTCAATTTGTAAATGCTCTATATTGTGTGATCATTTAAACCAAAAGTTTCCAATGAAGCGGAGGAACACATTCCTTGTTCTAACCATAAGGAATAAATCATCACATGCAGTTTGGGGAAAAGGTGGATGTAGTTTTTGCAAGTCCCACCTTCAACCGCTGTGTGCTAATCCCAGCAGGCTGGGTGAGGTGTGTGGATACTATCTCACATGGAGATCTTGCAGGGTAAACCTTGGGATCTACTGACAGATACTGATTCCAGTTGGAAGCATTAGTACATTTTGAAATATTTAATACTTTTAACTTTTCTTAGATATGCCCCACTTGGGGACTATATTTAAGGGCCATGAAACCAGTATGATAGTAATTCTTAAGATTTTTAAATGAAGAAAAGCAGGAGAAATGTTGGTAACAGGATCAGTCAAATATCTGCTAGTTGAAACCACCAGATGCAAATGTTTCAAGTTTCTTCCCACTGCTACTTTCCACTCTAATATAGCTTGTTGAAAGAAAATAAAATTTGATCATGCGGGCTAGTTAGGTCTCTTAAAGTTACGAAACCTCTGGGGTGTCGATTTTTCTGGCTGGAAACCTCTGTGGCCACAGCACCTTTGCCCGAGTTCTTGTCCTGCATCCAGGAAGAATGAGGTGCGCAGACAATTGAAGGGTGAAGAAGAGGTTTATTTAGTGTTAGACAAGCTCAGAGGAGTGGGCAGCTCCGCTCTATAGGCAGACTGTCCAGTCGAGTGTTCAGCTCTTAGCAGAGAGAAGGCCCTGGAGAGGGTGGCTAGTCACTGCAGGCAAGTCATTTGGATGTCTCTGCAGGTCTCTGAAGCTCTCAGCAGAGAAGGTAGCTCCTCTCTGCTGGCAGGTCATCTCTGCAGCTCTCAGTGAAGAGGATACTCCTCTCTGCAGCTGGTCAAGGATGGTCCTGTCATCTCTCTGCCCTCTTTGTCCTCTGGCCATCTTCTGCCCTGTTCTGGCTGAGCCCAGGGCCTTTATTGACCTCAGAGGGGAGGAAGTGCACGCCCATTGGTCCATGGGCGGCCAGGAAGAGGCACTAGGAGTCTCCACTCCTGTCAGTGGGACTGGCAGCCCAGTCCCCAGCCCTTCCGTGGCCTGTGGGTAGGGCCTTACTGGGGACCCCAACCCCGCTCCAAGATCAGAGCAGATGCTGGGAGGAGAGAGGCCAGGCTGTGGGAGCAGACAACCCTGAGCCTGCAGGGACAGGGTTGGGGGGTACTTCCTGGGGCCCCCGAGGGTGCAGGCTGCAGAGATGCCCCAGTCCTGTGCCTGGGAGGGCAGCCACAGCTGCACCCGGGAGCTCACGCCCTGCCAACTTGGAAGAGGCAGGACCCGCGCTTGTCCCGGCTCCTAGTTGTTTCCCGGAGTGGGAGGCCCAGGTCTGCAGCCGGGTGTCCAGGGGCTGTGGCTGCACATGGAAGGGCAGATCCTGCCCATTCCTCACTCCCTACAAGAGCACAGGGAGGCTCCGATCCATAGCTACAGTATAGGGAGCTGTAGCCCCGCCCTCCTGGGTGGGGCTCCTGACTGCTCCGTGGAACAAAAGACCTGGGTCTGCAGTTCCAATTTGGGTGGCTGCAGCGGCAGGGGGAGCTCCCGTCCGGACTCAGAAGACTGGCTCCATGGAGTGTGCAGACCGAGGGCGCTTCCCTGCTGCAGCCAGCACGATGGCAGCAGCCACTGCCATCATTAACAGGCTGAAATAAATGAATAAATAAATATAATAATAATTGTGGTTTACCAGTTTGAGTGCTTTATTTCTCCTACTTGTGAGTTCTTTAGTGGATTTTCTTCTATATCTCCATAATTTTAATTTTTTAAAAAACCTAATACTTAGTTTTTGGCAAAAACCAATATATCAACACAGTGGTTCTGGATAATTTGAGTTTGGTTCATTGAAGCTGAGTTTTGTGATTAACGCTTTTGCTCTGGATCACGTGTTTAACTCTATCATGTTCTGTTTGCTTACATTTTGGAGGTTTATTTCAATTTCAAGATATTTCATTTTGGTTTACTGCCTTGCTTTGTAGTTCATGTTTCCTTTTCTACCCTCAAAATCAAGACTGTAAAGAGGTTTTCTCACAAGTCATGGACCGATATTTTAAAAATCATCTCAATAAATAAAAGGCTGAAAATTGGAATATGTGTAAGGTGAAATCTTTCTTCCTCACACCTCTAAGAAGCAAGAATGCGACTGTTAACTGCCTACAGCACAGACAGGAACAGTGAATGCACGGGGCTGTCATGAGCAGGTGAATGAGATTGGCACTTCCAGAGAAGCAGACCTGTGCACTGGATCCTTGGGGAAAGGATGTTGTTGCCTGGCTGATGACCTCTTCTTACACTATATCTAATGTGTTAAAATGTTACAAGGAGAAAGAAATGCTACTGTAAGCCAAGGCTGGATCACACGGTGGGCATTTTGACTAGCTCCAGCTCCGCATAGCTCAGATAAGTGATCACATTAGAGCATACAATGGATGCTTTCATGCTAGTACCATCTTCAGGTTCCTGAGTACTTTTTCCCCAATACGCTCTGCCTCTCAAGCCTGCCTATCCACTTGTCTGTTTTGAAAAATGTCTAAAAAGATGGCAAGAAGCTCTTATCAATAAAGCACATAGTTTTGACCTAGATACTTTCATATGAGAAGGAAAAAAAGAGAAGGCAAAATTCAGAAGAAAGCAGGGAATCAAGACTAAGGCTTGAACATGTATCTTTTGAAAAGGAATGGATTTCTCAATGGATTCCTTTTTAAGTGCCAGAAGAAACAATGAGAAACAAATGACATAATGCCTGGGAACCTCTTACTGCTTGGCACATAGTAAATGCTTAATGCATTTTTGCTGCTGTTAGGTGAAGAAAGGGCACACGATTTCTAGTATAAATTTAGGATAAATGATATCTGAAGGCAATATGAGAGTCACCAAGTTTTTGAGACCTTGTTCTGGATTACTGTTTGTTTAGTGGCTAAGAGATGGAACTTCATATTGCATGTGGATTACCTGTGTCATAGGTGATTCTATCAGCTAAAGGTAAAATGCTTTCTTTTCTGTAGGCAGATTGACAATATCTACATGTATAGTAGAACATAAATAAGCATAAGGCTGGTAAGTTAATTTACAGCTCAAATGAGCAAATTCAATTTTCTGTACGTACACACTTTATAACCTGAACAGATACCTATTTTCTTATTTTATTGTATTTTTATTTTTAGGCTGTGTTTCATCTTGGTCAAAAATACCTATTTTCTGTAAAAAAAAGTTCTTTTAAAAATATGTTTTTCAACTTGATAGGCATCAAAAGCCTTGAAGTCAAGATGACATTACTTGATGGTTAACAAAATCCCTGGCCCCTGCGTTGGGTTCTTGAAGTACGTAGTTATTTTCAGCCGTTATTTAATACATCTGTTAGCCCTGGCATCATGAAAATGTAACAAAAAATATATTTCTCTAGAAACAAACCAAACTAGAATTTTATAAATTACTCACTCATGATCATTGACAATAATCACGAACATTAAAGCAAATTTAATCAAGTTAAATAGAATAGAACATGAATAGAAATGTCCAATTATTCCCTTTTTTTGTAATCGGTTCTAAGAAAATTGCCACTTTCATGAAATACCATGAAAAAAGAAAAGAAAAATTTTGTAATGGAAAGTGAACTTTAAAAAAGTCAACAAGTCAACCTTGCAATTATCCTGTGGCCTTTTAATATTTTAATCATATATTTTTAATCACCTAAGTTAATGTATGTTTTTTAAAAGTTGAAAATCAAAAAAACTTACAAAATAAAAAATAGGATAACTACCTGAAACATACATTTTTCCTAATATTTTCCAATGCAACATTTTCTTTTTTTTCTTTCTTTTCTTTTTCTTTTTTTTTTTTGAGATGGAGTTTTGCTCTTACTGCCCAGGCTGGAATGCAATGGCACAATCTCAGCTCACTGCAACCTCTGCCTCCCAGGTTCAAGTGATTCTCCTGCCTCAGCCTCCTGAGTAGCTGAGATTACAGGTGCCTGCCACCATGCCCAGCTAATTTTTGTATTTTTAGTAGAGACACGGTTTCACCATGTAGGCCAGGCTGATCTCGAACTCCTGACCTCAGGTGATCTGCCTGCCTCGGCCTCCCAAAGTGCTGGGATTACAGGTGTGAGCCACAGGGCGCGGCCTCTATGCAACATTTTCAACATGACTGAGGTTAAAAAAAATAGTTTATATTGTCAATATTTGCCAATGACATTAAATATTCTTCTGTGTGAATGTTCAGTTTGAATGTTATTATATTGTGTTAGTTTCTAAAGATTTTTTAAACTGGGTTTTTATTGATTGAATGTTTAGTTTTGCTCTATTACAAAATTTTGTACAGTTAACATATTTTTGTGTGTGCCATGATTGGTTGACTTTATAGAGCAAAGTTATACCTCATTATTCTTTCAGTGGATTCCTTAAAATCTTTTAGGTTGTTCCGGGGGGTGGGGGTGAAAACACTGATATATTATAAATACATTTTAAAGTGAATGGTTACCTTTAATTTATCTTTTTAAAAATATAAACCTGAATTTCCATATATTGGGATTAAAGTACAAAAATAAATTATAGCTTTGTAGGAGATCAGGTTAAATTTACTATGCTAAATATAAAAGGCGGCAGGCGAGAACATCTAATCATTTTGTTCCTTAAAAAATTGACCTTGGCTAGAAAGAACTGTTTCGTCTTCCTCTGTGAATACAAAATAAGGAAACATTTTCTTCAATTACCTCTTTCAGCATTTTTTGGCAGTGTTGTGATTTTGTAAATAAATGAATGACCATTTGCCTTTTTCAAAAAACACTCTTGTTTTATCTCAATATTTTTTTCCTATTAGAGAGAGAAAGAGAGAGAGTGTGTGTGTATGTGTGGTTCTAGCATTTCTTTTGAGTGTTTGATTACTTCTATGATCCTTTTTGTGTGTAATTGCAATTACTTTCCTTCTTTAATGTCTGCTTTCCTTAGTCTCCCTCTGTCTCTGCTCCGCGTTTTATTTCCTAATAAGCCACAGTCAATCTTTGTGCTCATGTTTTCTCCTTCTGAATATATTCTTTCCTGTGACCCCAGACACTAATTATTGAACTTCAAACTATTTATTGAACTTCAAACATGCGTAGATCTGTGTTGGAAGTTGTGAGGCACTGGTTCTTAAACTTTAATACGTAGAAGAATCACTGGGAGCTCATTTAAATGCAGGTTCCAGGTCACTGTTTACTGAATTTCTGATTCAGTAGGTCTGGGGTGAAACTTGGCAACCTGTGTTTTAAAAAATTGCTCTGCACGATCTGAGACATGTGGTTCCTGAATCACACTGTCAAATAGTATATTCAAATAAATATGACCCCTAGACTTCCGTGAGGTTGTGAATGTCAGTGGCCCTATTTTAGAGAAAGCTTCTTAAACGAAGAAGATATTGAGCTGGGCCTTGAGGGTAGCATTTTATTCTTTGGAGAGAAGGCCACAGTTAATTTTAAGGCTAAACAGACTGTGTTATAGACCCCCCTCATCTTCCATCTTTGCTGATTGGAGCCACCTCTGTAACTTCAGTTTGTTTGTATTCCGTTAACTGACTTTGTTTTCTATTGTCTAGTCCAGGAATGTAACACTTTTCAAATAATTCACAGGATAGAAAAAATACATAAGAAATTTCTAAATGGCATGACCCCATCACTAAATCATCATAAAAATGAGAATACCCTATTAGGTAATAGGGAACTTAGATAAATAGGGAACTTAAAAAAGTTATCTAGTGATAAGATCTCTAGTAAATAGAAGTATCTAGTTCTCTAGTATGTAGACCTCCTATTTAAGCGAACAGATGAAAGATATAAAAGGGAAATGGCTAAGGAGAGACGACATAAAGGTAGTTAATGCCACCAAAAAATACCTGTTATGTACACTAAGCTATTTTCACTTGATACTTTTTATTATTGGCAACCAAAACTGAAATTCAAGAAACAATCCCATTTTCCAAAAGTGCTTTGTTCTGAGAGTTATTTTCCAAGGTTTCTATATTTTGTTGTCAGTTGAGTTTATTCTCATCTAAAATGAGCACAGGATATATTTATCAATTGCATTTTGCTTATGCTCTTTTCAATAATTTCTAGTTGTTAACAGGACTTATTGACATTGGCTTTCTCATTTTTAAATATCTTGTATGGGACAGTAGTTGTTATGTTTAAAAAATCAGAGGCTGAGATATTATCAGTGAATGTTTTTTAGTTATATATCTTTTTGATCAGCTGAAATAATGATCACCTATTCCATGATATAAAATGTGGGAATATAATAAATGTCATTAATTATCCAAACTGAATTGATTTCTTTACAATTTACTTTTAACTGAAGAACAATGGGAGAATTACTTGCCTAATGCTTGAATAGAAGCCATTGTAATAATGGAGAGGATTGGAGGTATATAATTGGTATTGATTGGAATTGTACAAAACCCATATCGCCTAATTTGATGGCGGTGGACAATGCCTATTTCTTCTTAAAATATTAATAGACTTAGGATTCTGGTAAAGAGGGTAGAGAAGGCATTTAGGTAAATTGAAATAAGGCACTTAGTCTTCTAAGAAAGATGTATGCTGGACATGACTCAGAAACACTTTTGGGGGCTTGGGAATTATATGACTGCTCTCTAACTTACAGAAAACCAAACATACCTCTTTATCTGATTGCTGAAACATTTGCATAGAATGCAGTTTTAACTACGTAAATTTTTATTTTCTAATTATTTTTAAGCATTTGGTATTTCTTTATCAAAATACTCAGTTGCATTATGTAAAACAAGGTGCTTTTGGGGATCCATGGATAAAAAAACCAAATGGAAGTCAGGAGACTTGGATGTCTGTCTGTTTCATCGTGTGATCTTTAGGGCCTAGAACGATGCTCGGCATGTAGTAGTTACTGAATAAGAATTTCCAGAATTAATGCACGAATATGTTTCTGACCCTGTTACCTTTACAAGGATATAAAAAATGTAAGTTCTTCTTTCTTAAATTTAACTTCTATTTTAAGCCCTTATTCCCTTGGGCAAGATAAAACATGTTCCTAATCAATGTCAGGTACATCCTATGTCCCACTGGAGTTACAGCCAAGTACTCAGGAGTTTGTGGAGTGTCAAGGTATTGGATCAGCTGTCTCACCCTCAGGGTCATCTGTAGGTGAGGGCATCCTGAGAGATGCCTGTTGACCCAGCTGGTCCCAGCTCTTGGTGCATGCAGCTCTGTGCTGAGTTGGTCCTTGGGCTTTCATATTACAATGGCTGACTGAGCACATGCTATAACCTCCCTCTCCTGGAAGGCTGGGAATGATAGAGGAGATATTTTAAATAAATAAATATCTATATAGCTGAGTTCAAATATTGGAAACTTTTAGTAGATCAAGAACTGTAAGTAATCCTCAAAGGATAGGACTGGATTGAAGAAGGCCCTCTGTGAGTGCCAACAGCGTTAGACCTAAGCCGAGCAATGAGGGGCTGACTTCTGGGAGCAGCAGCCAGGTCACATACCAGCTGTCACACCCCTCCCTGGACTTGGACACTCACTGTGGTTTTCTGTGTCCAGTTGAGAGCAGCAAGTGTGGGAGCTTGGTTTCGGGGGTCTAGGGTGGTACCCCACGGTGAGATTCATGGAGCATATGTATATCCATAGCCTGAAGGAATACAGTCTGCCCATTCCCATGCCTAGGTGATCAGCTCTGTAAGTGACCGTCAACAGCAACACCCTACCACTGTCCTTGAATACTCTGTCCAGATGCCCCCTGTGGCCTCTGCCTGACTAGTGGATGGCACAAACAGAAACAGCAGGCAGTCCAAAAGGGGATTTCAACTATAAATAGGAGCACACCATCAAGACTCCACAAACATTTGAGGAAAGCGTACACTGTAAAGGAAAATAAACTCACAGCCACCCTGGAATGGAAAGGATTCATTCTGAGATGTGAGAAATTGTGAAAAGCTTTATAAATACATCAGCTATCTAGATAAATTTCTTCTCAGGAGTCTTTCTTTTTCCCTAGAGCTTTGCTTAGAAAAGAGGTACAGGTTCCCTCCACCTTTTGTGGGAAGTGCTATTCCCCTGTCATCCTCAAAGGCTTAGGTTGACTCTCCATCAGACCTGCCCAGGTCTGAGTTTGCACTTGGCTAACTGCAGCCTCCACCTTCTAGGGTCAAGTGATCCTCCCACCTCAGCCTCCTGAGTACCTGGAACTACATCACCACACCCAACTAACTTTTGGATTTTTTTGCACTTGTTTTCAAATAAGTTACAGTTATTCCTACTGTCTCTTTTGACAATAAATGATATGATTATTCTACTCAAAGATTATCTGAGAGACAGGGACAAGTTCCTGGGACCCTTTTCTCAGAGTCTTGTGACTGCGACACACTGTTTCCCCTTTAAAGTCCCTGCTTTCCTTCAGGCTACAGAGTCCTGTGTGGAGGAGGGTTGGGGATGGAGAGACTGGTTTTTCCTCCTCAAAGAATCTGCCAAGCCTATTGCCTGTCCACTGAGTCCCTTCTTTGGGCTCTTTTTTCCCTCTATTTTCTGCTAAAGCCGTCCTAATCTTAAATGACAAATGTAGAATGGCATAGGGGGATCAAATAGGGGAGAAACAATAGGTAAAAGGTGAAGTAGTAATAGGAAACACACACACACGTTAATATTTTAAACATGGTTACATGACAGCCCACTTAGTATCCATATGGCCTTTGGGAAAATCACTTATTTTAAGCATTTGTGCTGTAATCTGAAAAGTAGCAGAATTCTAAGATTTCACTGAACTCTCATGATAAAATCATCAAGCTTAGAGTTTAAAGGAACTTTGGAGATGAATTAGCTCGACCTTCCACCCCCTATAGGCCTTCTTTCCAAATATCTTTGCCATGTGATTATCCAGCCACTGAAAGGAAATGTTAAGGAATAAAGTAAGAAGAGGAGTTAAGAATAACAATAACCTGTACAAAATAAATTTAAAAGGTGTGTTGGATGGAAAAGAATTCAGGAGACACTGAATACTGTGGAAAAATGACAATGTGCCACTAAGTAACCACATTGTGTGGACATGTATAACATGGGCATCCTGTCCTCCGGAAAGACATTTAAGATGTTTTACAACTCATTGAGGAATAGATGAAATTATACAAAACAAAGCAAAAAGTTGACCTAGTACTTGGTTCATAGTAAGTTCACAGTAAATAACAATTTGTTTTTATTTGTTGCTATGGTCATGACGGTGGTGGTGATTCTTTAAGGTCTGGAAAGGACACGGTCTACAGAAAGCAAATTATATACAGAAGGCAGATCGTTACTTCCAGATTCGACTACTTCGTGCTTTCCCATAAATTGCCTGATTATGAGGCAACGGTTCCCAGCTGATCAACTCCTAATTTTAATGCTCCAGTTTCAAGTATTATCACACTCTAAGGTAGAAGGTCTCTATCCCAAGGCTGGGCGCAGTAGCTCACTCCTGTAATCCTAGCACTTTGGGAGCCCGAGGTAGGCAGATCACTTGAGCTCAGGAGTTCGAGTACAGCCTAGGCAACATGGTGAAACCCTGTCTCTACAAGAAAATCCAAAAGTTAATTGGGCGTGGTGATGTAGTTCCAGGTACTCGGGAGGCTGAGGTGGGAGGATCACTTGAGCCTAGATGGTGGAGGTTGCAGTTAGCCAAGATCACACCACTGCACTCCAGCCTGGGTGACAGAGCCACACCCTGTCTCAAACAAAAAACAAAAAAAAGAAAAAAGAAAAAGTCTCTATCCCCATAGTTTCTTCCTTTGACCCCAGTGGTAGGCTGTGTCCCTGTCTGAGTTCCAGGAAGCTAGTCTCCCGTTTTCATTTTGCCCCAGCTGCAGATCCCTCCCTGTCTGACTGGGCCTATATTAAGGGGTCATTGACCTCTACCTCCTGGGTCCTTTGCATCTTTCAAGACAGAATTGTGGCCTCAGTGATCTTGGAGTCTCATTGAATAGCATTCTCCAAATTAGGCTCAGAGAAAAGTTTATATTTTTCTTAGGCCTTCGGGCATTCTTGAAAAGACTCACTTGCTTCTCTTCTCCACTGTAAATGCAATTTACAGCTCTTTAAAATCTACAGCATCTTCTGCAACACTTTCTGCATCTATAGTGGAATGTTTCTGCCACCACTGCTTTCACTGGCTCTCCCTCCACTGTTCAGATTTGTGGGTTTTTTTTTTGTTTTTTTTTTAGCTCAGTTGTATTTGTCTCTATATACCAATGTATACCCGTATGATCTACTTCACAGAAAATTAAGATAAGGAAATGCATACATATAAAATAAATAATTTAGGGAGGATTACTAACATTATAAAACTGTGTTTCGCTTCCTAGAGCATTCACTGTAATTTAGTGTTAACAGTGGGTTTTCCTGGTGTATCTAAAATATAGTTTAACTTTCTTTAAATTATTTGTTTTACACCTAGAAAATAATGTATCGGATGAATACAAGGAATTTGTTTTTTAGATGAGCACATATTCCCTAGGCCACAACCAACTGGGAGATATAACTAGAGGTGTGTTAATTATAAAGGCCCCATTGGTGGGTGGGTTGGCATCCCACCTTGTTCCTCACTCCACTGCCCGTTAGCCTCACCATGTCCCCAAGCCCTTTTTTTTCCCTTGGCAGATCCCAGGTGGCTCACACCTTCACCATGGCGGTCATGAAAGACTTCCTGCTCTGGAGTCTCTGCCCTGTTCTCATTGCAGCCATGCTGCCCCTCAGCGTGCAGCTGTAAACCGCCCCATGCAGGAGCCCCTTTCCCATCTCTGTGGTCCCGGCCTTCTGTTTCTGCTCTATGGCAGCTGACACCGCCCAGGGGAGTTAGGGTGAATGTTTGTTGCATTAATGTCTTCTGACGTTCCTAGTATTTTAACTCTTTCAATGTCCTGTAGCCTCTGCTTCCTACGTCACTGTAGGCTTGCAAAACCTCTGTTTGGAGGAAGACAGGAGGGACCAGTGAGTGTTTAACTCTCTTCTTATTCTGGGTAAGGTCTCTGTGATACAGTGTGAAGAGAAGTCCTTCTGCTTCTTCTCCCCGATCCCCTTTTGGAACACAGAGAGAGTCTCCATGGCATCTCATCCCTAGGCCCACTAGGCAGCTTTTGCACCAGATTAGGCTGTTTCTACACTAAATGTTACAACTTGGGGATTCCTCCAGGTATCATCTCAGGAACTGGAAATGTTTTGCAACAATTGGGAAGGGGGGCTGAGCAGCAAGAGAGGAAGAGAAAGCAATGTTAAAATATTCCTGTTTTGGAAATTTTTATTTTATTCTTATTTTTGGACTGACCCTTATTGCCACTCGGTGGCCACTTTTACCATGAATGTTTTTGATTTTGGTGTTGTTTTAAATGAGGCAGCAAATAAACGAAACAGAAAATCTCGGGATTTAGAGATTTATCTTCCCTTAGGATATCCCTCCTTCATGAATATTTATACTATAGATCCAGCTAATTCTTTCAAACTGAAAAGGTAGGTTACTTGAATGTTATTTTTAGTTTGAGGCCAGTCAACAAAGGACATTTTATACTGTAGATGCTCCTGCTCTGCTAGGGGCCTCTCAGGAGGGGAGGGGACAGTCCCACTGATGTACCTGCATTTCTTATCTCTTTTCTCACATTGAAAAGAGTTCACAGAGGTGTAAAAAAAATGTGTAATAGACAAGAAAACATTGAATGTATATGTAAAATGAAGCCTTTTCCTTGAATGTACCACACTGAGATAGACCCTAAGCTGCTGGGAGTCAGGACCTTCTCATTGGAGCCTCTTGAATTTTTGTAGTACCAGAAACACTACTAGGCCTCATGGAGGCCATTGATTTAGAATTTCATCACAGATGTACTATTGATTCAAAAGAGTTCCAGGGAATCTTACTCTTAGGGCATTCTTCATCTAAATGCTTTCTCTAAAACTTCTTTCAGTAATGTGAAAAGTCAACCTAAACGTGAAGTATTACTGCTGCTCCTGCTAGTGCCAGGGGATCATTGTAAAACTCTGAAAAGAGGTAAGCTGGCTTTTTCATCAGGGCAAAGCTTTGCTTGTGTATCACACATGTCCTCTGTCCTGAATGGCTGCTGCAGTGTGGAACTGGGACCTTAGCCACCGTGGAACTTCAGGACAGCAACAGGAGACTGAAGGAACCATAGAAGTTTTTGTTTTGTTTTGTTTAAAAAAAGAAAAAGCAAAATCACTTGGGTGGCTGGTGCACACCTGTGGTCCTAGCTACTCAGGAGGTGGAGGTGGAAGGATTAGTTGAGCCTGGGAAATTGAGGCTGCAGTGAGTTAAGATCATGCCACTGCACTCCAGCCTGGGTGACAGAGTGAAATCCTGTCACACACACACACACACAAAGCAAGTTTCACTTTCCTATCATCCATCACCTTTAACACTTTTCTACTAATTTTTTAGAGGGCACCATTTTTCTCCTGTCCCCTGATCCAACAGACACTCTTTGGAGGCATTTCTTTTGAAAGATTTTCCTACTTTTGAATAACCTTCTTTTCTGTTACTAGACGGCCTTCCAGTGAGACTACATCAGAACAGCTATTGAGTAGACAGCTTTTGGCCTCACACTGACCTGTTTTCAATCTACTTCCATGCCCTAGACTTCTACACCAGTGATGTAATCTTTCTCTTTTCTCTTTCCTGTAATATGGGAATGGTGGTAGTGATAGTATACACACTATTGGGTTTTACAAGAGTTGAATGAGACAAGCACAAAGAACATGGCTATTTGATCAATGTCCACAAGTGTTATTAGTGCATTCTTAGCAGAATGAAATATGGAACAAGTCAGCTTCACACATGCATCAAAATCCTTTGCCCAAATTTCTTGTTATTTCAAATGAAAGCATCTCTTAAGACATAATTACATGGTTCTGTACCTTCGTTTTCTACTTAACTTCATTAATATCGATATGGTTTGCATGCGAATGAGCAGACTTATTATGTACAAGCAACACGGAATATATTTGGGAAAAACTTACTGCTTCAGAGGAGAAAAGGCATGGGCTTTAGCAGTACTGTGAGAAAATTCTTTATATCTCCCTCAGTGGATTAAACAAAGTATCTTTGAGGTTTATCAGAAAATCTTTGTTAGTGAGAAATTACACTTTAAATTTTATTCTTCTTCCTAGGAAGTGGCATTACCATTCAGATTAATAAATTCAAATGAGCAGAAATGTTTGAAGGAGGACTGGATTTCTCTGGATTAATATCTACTTTCTGTTTCTTGTGTGAAACAATTTTTAAAACTTTTTAGGCTAAATATTTATACCTAAGAATTTGCTTGAAAAATCTGAATCTGGCTGGGCACAGTGGCTCACACCTGTAATCCCAGCACTCTGGGAGGCCGAGGCAGGCAGATCATGAGGTCAGGAGATCGAGACCATCCTGGCTAACACGGTGAAACCCCGTCTCTACTAAAAATATTTAAAAAACTTAGCTGGGCGTGGTGGTGGGTGCCTGTAGTCCCAGCTACTCGGGAGGCTGAGGCAGGAGAATGGCGGGAACCAGGGAGGCCGAGCTTGCAGTGAGCCGAGATTGCGCCACTGCACTCCAGCCTGGGCGACAGAGCAAAACTCCATCTCAAAAAAAAAAAAAAAAAAAAAAGAAGAAGAAGAAAGAAAAATCTGAATCTATATTGGTTTGAAGTAATGTGGTTCCATTCTTCTGGTAAGACTTAAGATATATAGCCTGAACAAAAGACTCTGTAGCTTTCACAGTTTCAAATATGCTCATAAAACCCCATAGCATAAATAAAACATTTTAAAATGTTCTAACAATTTAGAATTATAAATGAGTCGTGAAATATAAGGGGGAAAATTTATGTACAAATTTAGCCTTGAACCTTCTGGAACTTACTCAGAGATGAGTTAAAAAATTTTAAATGGAGCTTATTACGTTTGTGCTTTGGTGTTTTTTATTTTTAGTGTAAGTAAAATAGATATGTGTATGTGCTTTGTGATTTTTGATTTTTCATTTACCTCTCTGTAAATTGTCATAACTGCCTGTGGATTTGTGCCTAAGCCTTACATTAAATAAAAAACCAAGTTGTGGGTTCACCAGCAAGAGGAATATTACTTTTCCTACTTGCAAAAATAAAAAAAAATACAAAATATTTTATTTTCAGAAGAAGTTGTAGGAATACTATAAATGGCATTTATTAAAACATGGATATTAGACTAAAGTCTATACATGCAGGTTGGTGATTTTTGAAATGACTTGATTGGTTCTTTATAATTCAGTGATTGTGTTAGTACTTCTTTATTTTGGTGGGAAATCTGTGTTCCTGAAACTAAGAACCCCCTGTGGGAATTAGACTTTCAGAGTCTACCTCTCTGCCTGCTTAATACTGGGCCCATCCCCTACCCCTACGTGCCAGGTAACTGGTACAAGAGGTTGATGGGCCCTGCTTTGAGAAACAGCTTCAGAGATTAGATCCACTCATCTCCTTAGGGCCTTTCTTGAATGCTCCATGGTTTTCCATCTCCTAGAATGTGTTTGTTTTCATTACAGTTTTAGGACTTAAACATACAGAAATAATAGCAATACACAGTACTTTTTTTCTGCCTCAATTTCCCTAAAGAAGTCGGTCTTTGGAAGTCAAAGATAAAATAATTTGAGATACCAGCTTGATGTAAGCACCAAAACACCTACTGGCCTCTTTTGTTTAGAAGTGTTGTTTCTGTTGAGTATGACTGTTCTCCAGCCATCATTCAGGGAGGAGTCTGTGATGTGTTTTCTATATTTATAATGCTTAGAAGATCATTAGCACATATTAGCCACAAAGATGCACTCTTTTAAATTGTTAAGTGTTTGCACTCGCCAGAGGCTCTACTTTGCCAGGTTAGTTCCCTTTGTTCACCTCTGTCATTGTCAATTTTTTGAAGTTGAACTTCACACAATTGGGAGAGAGTTCCCACAAGTTGCAGGAGCTGCAGGTGCTGGGGGAAAGGCACTGACAACACAGATGCATACAGGCAAAGGCAACCACGTCTATGGAGTGGTGGGAGAACCAGGCTCAGGATTTTAAAAGCACTTGGAGTCTTTGTGTTCCCTGTCACACAACTTGAAGCCCTACTTTTATAGGTGGAAAACAGCAGGTGGCCACAGAGACATGGGATCTGCTGTCCCTGAAGGAGAGACTTGTTCATAGCACTGTGCCCTGTTGCTAATCTTTCCCACTCCATACCACTCAAGGAGAGGGGGCAGTCTGAACCCAGGGTGTAGCCATCCAGATGAGGCTCAACGCTGGACAGGATGTAGTGAAAAAATGGAGCCAGGATAATGAACAATTAAGAGCACACTTATTGCACCTGTGGCTGTGCACAACTGAGTAGAGCTATCTTAGAATGATGCATTTCCAATATTTTTGGACCAGTCTACACTTAAGTGTATGTAACCAAAATAAAAGTTCATGAAATATCATTTATACATATTCCATGCAGTACTTTATGATATTTTCTATTCTATCCTCTGCCTTGTTCTTTTCTTGTATAATTTATTCTGCATAGCTATTAAAATAACATCTGACCTCAAATCATTAAATTCCTTATGCAACCCACTAATGGATCATGACCTATAGTTTGAAAAACTGTAGTTTATTCTTAACATATTTAGTTAAATATGAATAACGTGAATCAAAACTGATGATAGGCATCTACTGGATTGTGTTTAAACAATTTTCAGACATAATGTATGTAAAGTGCTTAGCAAATACTCTGGCACACCCTATGAAGTCATTTATTATTGGCTGTTATGCTCAATATATAAATCAAGGCAGTTATTTTCATGAAGGATTCCAAAACTTTACTGTATTATTTGAAAACCAAACCAAAAAAAAAATGGTAATAGCAACACCTGTAACATGTAGAATAATTGTTTTGGAGACTACATAGGGGAGTTTGGTCCATTGTTCATTGATTAGTATGTGCTTCTTTATTTGCCATGAAATGACTATACACATTTCCTTTTCTTTATTTATGTCAGTAGGAGAGATTGAAGATTTGTCCAAATTTCCTTTAAATGTTTAACTTTCTTTCTCACTACCGAGCTGACCTCTTTCCTATCCCTTCTGGCCTCAGTGAGCCCAGCCCTCTTTCCCAGTTCATCATGAGCTGGGAAATTCTTACATCAATGCTGACAGAGGAAACAATGCACCTACTTCATAAGAGAGGATTAATTTCTTTCTTTTGCTCCAAGTTTTCAACCTTAGAGTGTTTATATTTTTCTTATACTTTGACCTATGGAATATTATCAATAGATTTCCTGATATTAAATATTTTTACTCTGTAATTAAAATTGCTAATTTATTTATTTAAAATATGACTTAATTTCTTATGCCAGCATATCATTTAGAATTTTTGAAATTATATTCATAAAGTACATTAGCATATAATTTCAG
Organism: Pongo abelii; assembly: GCF_028885655.2. Lineage (NCBI taxonomy): Eukaryota > Metazoa > Chordata > Mammalia > Primates > Hominidae > Pongo > Pongo abelii. The sequence goes on along the minus strand of NC_071997.2, from coordinate 52,523,223 downwards.
ATTCCTGGATTCATTCATTCACTTACTCATTTATGTATCATTAAACAAATATGAATCGTGCCTGGCTTTATGGAATTTATAGTCCAGTAATAGATACATATAAGTATCCTTGAAGAAGTGACATCCAAATTGACCTCTGTGTTAATTAGAATGGGGCACTGTAACACAGAGATCTGATTATCTTAACTGACTGAAATGAGAGATAGAAGTTTCTTTTACTCCTACACGGCAGTCTGAGGTGAAGCATATAGGCCTAGTGGGGTGGTCACACCAACCTCAACATGCGACCCCCAAGGTTACTCCATTCTTCTCCCTTTCCAGGCCAGCCATCAAGAATATGTACACAGAGTCTAGGACAAGTGTCCTTATGGAGATAACCTGAAAGTTGTACACAAGTCTTCTGCTCACATCCCATATCCACACTTAGTTGCAAGGGAGGCTAGCAAATATACTCTGTATTGGGCAGCCGGGTAATTGGTGAAACTGAGGGTACCACAAGGAAGAAAGGAAGACTGGATAAAGGAGAGCAATTAGCATTCTCTGCCTAATATCTAAAAGAGTAAATAGGAACTAATCAGGGGAAGGGTATAGGGAGTAAGAAAGACTGTTCTATCCACCTTGCAGTTCCAAAGAGGATACTGAGAAGCGAATGGGCAATTTTATAATGCAGTGTTGGAAATACCATGAAAAGATATGTGCAGTGTACTGACCACTGAGGGGCACATGTGAGGGGCACCTAACCCAAGCTTGGGAGGCAAGATGAGAGGAGCTTTCCTATCCAGGCTGAGTTCTGAAGAGTGAAGTCAATCACCCAATAATTGTTGGAGGGCAAAGAAGCATGAAATTTGAAGGCCCTGACATAAGGCTGAGCATAGAGTGATTAAGAAACGTAAAAAATTTAGTTTGGCTGGTAGACCCATTGCAGGGAAAGTCATGACAAGAAATGAGGCTCTGAGAGGTTAGCTAGAGGAAGATCATGCTTTACTCAAAGCTAAGGAGATTGGACTTTATTCTAAAGGCAAGAAGGATTTGTTCAAGGATTCAACTCAGGAGAAGGATGGATGCTATGTATTATACAAACCCAATGTGAGTTATAGCTGCCACACTAATTCCTGTGGCCAAAGGAGGAAGGCACAAAATATGAAAACTTCCTGCTCAACCCTCTAGAATAAAGCTAATATAAATGCTTACAATACACCTTAATGTGGTGGTTTTCATACAAACTACTTAGCTGCAAAATACTTCATTTAGTTAATGATAATTGAATTTCTACTCTATTTCGTACTCATTGATTGAACTAGATAACGTGCATACCCTGAGAAACAAACAAAAAATCATTTTACGGTGACACAAAATAGAGCCTTATAAATATATTTATCAACAGAATGAGAGGGAGAAGTAATAAATAAGGAAAAAAGTACAGTAGCCATTAAACAAACAAATGATGGAAGACATTAATCTGGAAGTGTATATTATGGTAACATCTAAATATTGGATACAGGAAGATACCCTGTATTATTTTTCAGGCATTTCACACACCCTGCTATTGTACAGTGTGTTCCTGATGATGTGGGTGTCCCAATTTGAAAAAAATACTAATATGCTCAATGTCTAGAGTGAGAGAGGCCTGAGAGATAATTAAAACTTATGAATGAACTAGGGAAACACCCCAAATGCCACTCCATTAATTTAAAGTGAGGAATAGAATGGTTGCACCCAGTGGAAATGTTTCTGTTAGCATAATCAGCTTATGTCTTATGTCGCTCTTTAGTCAAGCTCTATGGGAAGCCAAATCATAGTCAGACATCACTTCAATGTCCTGGGAGAAATCACTGTAATTCAGACTAGAAATAATTGTGTCAGCATGATGGACACATTCTGTGCTCATAGACAGGCTTATGTGGGAATGGGGAGGTTGCTTGGTGAGCATGGAATCAAGAGTGTTGGTTGAATAAAATGTAAAGACCCCTTGGTGAGAGAATATGGTGGCCCTGGCTCACTTTAGATTCTGGTGGCAGTTTTCTCTATTAAATTTTAGCTTAATTCTGAAAAAGTGATACTCAAAATAGTATTGTATTTTCAAAGTTTTAAGGAGCACAGTAGCCTCCAATGCTTATAAATATACAAAAGAAAATTTGAATTAAGAACAAAAATATTTTAGATACTGTTATGGTACTGAGGAGCAGCAAAAAGCCGTAAAAGGTCATTTGGATCTGCTTTTTTTTTGTAACTTAAGATAATTTTGATTAGCTTTCATTTTTATTTGCATTACCCAGAGGGCACACACTGGAATCCACCAGAACTGAATACACATTGTTTTGTTGCCTTGCAATGCATTTTTTTTTTCCACTGGATATTTCACATGAAAATCACATAAATCTGGATTGCTGACTGTCATCTTGAAAAAGGATACCTGTTGAACTGGGTAACTCTTTTCATGAAAATAACTTTAAAAACTGGATGAAATATAAAAGCATCTTTTGAATGTATTGTGACCTTTGAAAAAATAAGATATCCCAAAATGCTGAAAATTAAGTGAAGATGTTCGGCTTGAAATACAGGTGCCAAAACTGGATTTTACACTTAGAGTTTCTGGCAAGCCTTGATTCAGTTTTTATTTGAAGGATGAATGTCCCGGAATAGATAAGATATGAAGTCTAGGTTGTGCTTCAGATGGGAAGTTGAACAGGAGAATCTCCTTGTAGAGTGGGAATACAAAGGGACAACAACAAACTATAAAGTGAGAGCATCTTGTCTGTGTCAACTTGGATTTGAGTGGAGGGAAAAAAAGTTTCCTTTGAAAATTTGAGTTGGCCCTAAACAAAATTTCAGCCAAAATTCATGCTACCCGTGTGAACAAACTCCAAATAGAGAATTTAATTTAAGGTAGTCCCAGGATGGTAGTGAAATAAACAGTTGGCAGAAACAAATTTTCTAGAAATACGAAGTTTCTTATAAGGTCTTAAATAATTTCCACAGGTATATTTCAAGAAATGTGGGCTTAAGCCAAAAAGTATCAGTAAAGCTCATAAATGAGTGCCAGTAGAACAAACAGCAAAACACAGGAGAATTACATCTATAAAAGCTACAGATATTGGAATTATCAGAGATAAATATAAAAAATAATTTTGTGTACTGTGTTTTGAGAATGAAGAAAGGCTTTAAAATGGCAGCAAATAAAGAGATATTAAAAACAAACAACATAATTAAAAACAAATCCAATAGAACTTTTGGAAATTAAAAAAATATATATGTATATGTGTATATGTAAATCACTATATGTATATATGTATGTAGTGATTTAAATTAAAAATTCAATGAGAATGAGATATATCTGCTCCAAAAAAAGAGAATTAATTTGTTCCGGATGAATTATCTCAACCAAGAATAACCAAATCTTAAAATATAATAAACCTTTTTATAGCACTAGAAAAGTACTAAGTTAACAAGATTCTCTTCTGGAAAGAGAAGAAATTCAGAAATGTGAACATTTTCCAATTAAAGCAATGACTGAGCAATGAGAAGCTGAGAAGAGCTTTGGGCAGTTTCACTGATCTGGAGGGACAGAAATTGAGGATCAAGAACAAGGTCCGGAAGGCACCTATTCCCATCACTCTTGCTGCATACAAATTATCCTAAATGTAGTGTTGTGAAACTATTTTCTATGGTTTATAAATTTAGGGAAGTCACAGCACATAGCATGGTGGCTTGTCTCTGTGCCGTGGTGTTTGAGGCCTCAACTAGAAAGATTCAAAGGCTGGGGGTAAGAAGACTGGAATCATCTGGAGGGGTATTCATTCAAATGTGTGAGACTTGATGCTGGCTGTCAGCTGGGACCTGTCTTCCCAAACACAGCTGAAGACATCATCCCAAATACAAGATATGGCCTGTTCATCTAGTATCTCCAAATTGTCTTATTTGGGATTCCTCACAGCATGGGCTTTAAGGCTGAGAATATCACTTTAAAAAAGCAGAAGTACAAGGCATTTTTGTGATCTAACCTCAAAAATCACAGGTCTGGATTTCTGCTATTCTCTATCGACAGAGTTGTCACAGATCCTGAGCATACACTCAGGATCAAGGGAAATAAACATGGTTAAAGGCAGATTATCTTTGGAAAATAGAATCTGCCACAAGACTCTGGGCTTTTAGTTTGGATTCTGAAATGGCTGAAACATGGAAATCAGACATCACAAGGACTGAAGCCGAGTTTCAAATCAGCTGAGTCTCATAATGCATTAGGATGCCATGTTCCTTCTACTATATTCTTCTCTCTGGAAGAAAATATTATCATCCATAACTTTCTGTATGCTCTGCAGTTAATACACAGTGTATGACATTAAATAAAAAATGAGATATGCAAAAATATATAATGGCCAAAACAAAGAAAAACAGCAAAAAAGCAAACCACAAAAGGCGTAGATATTAGAATTATCAAACAGGGGTATTTAAATATAATAGATCAATGTAATTATGCATTAATGTAATACTATAGAAATTAAATGGCAAGATGGAGAATTATAGCAGAAGAAGAGAGCTGTAGCAAAGAACAAAATGGAAATTCTAGAATTGAAAGTTACACGAATTCAATGATTTGAATCATAGTTTTAACAGTAGATTAGACAAAGCTAAAGAAAGAATGTGTTAACTGGAAGATAAATTAACATTAATTTGTAGAATAAAACAGACAAAATGATGAAAATCCAGAAAAAATATAAGACATAAAGCATAGTTAAAAATATCTTGCATATACATACCTAAAATACCCATAGAAGAAAAGAGAAATAAAGGGACAAAGTCAATAGGTAACTGGTAAGGATTTTCTAAATCTGATGAAAGCCATTAAGCCACAGATTCAAGAAATTCTAGGCACTGCAAGAAAACTGCATGTATTAATACTTATTTCATATTAAAATATCTAAAACCACAGGTAAAGAGACAAAGTTAAGTGCAATTAGAGATTTAAAAAAAGATGTTAGCATTCTGGGATTAAAATGATAGAGATGTCTGACTTTTCATTAGAAACATGAAAACCAAATTCAATGGAAGAATTATTGGAGCACTGAAAATAACTGATATTCTATTATTTTTATACTAGCAAAATGTTACTCAAAAATAAAGTTGAAATAAAGACACTTTCATATAAAGAAAACCTTAGAATGTGTCACCAGTATTTCCATATGACAGGAAATACTTCCAGCTTCATCCATGTCCCTGCAAAGGACATGAACTCATTCTTTTTTATGGCCACATAGTATTCTGTAGTGTATATGTGCCACATTTTCTTTATCCACTCTATCATCAATGGGCTTTTGGGTTGGTTCCAAGTCTTTGCTATTGGAAATAGTGCTGCAATAAGCACACATGTACATGTGTCTTTATAGTAGATCAGCTAGGTATGTATTATTAGCTCCGTTTTGCAGATGAGAAAAGAAAGCCCAGAGAGAGTAAAGGATTTTCCCAAGTTCACACAGAGAACAGGTGGTGGAGTGAGGATTTACACCCACGATGCAGAGGAAGTGGGGGCAGAGGAGGTGAACCTGCATTTTATATCATCACACTCATTTCTTGAATTTTTACAGTAGGTTGTGTGTTCATATACTGAAAACATTCACCTATTTATACACGGGGTTAACAGGTTGCATTAGGTGGTGAGAATATGGTTGTTTTGCTTTTATTTGTGTTTATGTGCATCTAATTTATGTACCCATTATGAACATGATATCATATGTAATAAGAAAAAAATATAATAAATGCAATTTTGAAGCACACACAACAAAAGAAAGGTAACACTTAAGAGTGTTCTTCATGCAGGAGAGATACAGAATGCAGAACAAACAGTAAATACGGGGGTAGCTCCAAATGACTGTTGACTGTAAAACTATAATAACTACTTTAAGGTGAAATATAGAAAGAACTGAAATATATGACACAGCATAAAAAAGTGTAGTCATACAGTAAGTAGAAGTAAACTAGCCTAAATCTGTATTATCTAGAATGTGATAAAAGTAGTAATTTGTTCTATATTCCTTTTTCTTATTATTTTCCTTTTCCAAATCATTTAATTATTTTTAGTCAGTGACCTCCTACATTAGCTTGGGAGTTATACATTATTTCACTGCTTATTTAGTGGATACCATAGAGATTATCATCTGCAGTTTCTACAAAAAATGAATAGTAAGATATATATTAGTAATGGCATAACAATAGTAACTCAAAGAGGCAAAATGCTCCAATTAAAAGTCAGACTTTCAGACTATATTGAAAAAAATTAGAGAAAAAACTACTTTAAAATTCATGTGGAACCAAAAAAGAGCCTGTATAGCCAGGACAATCCTAAGCAAAAAGCACAAAGCTGGAAGCATCACGCTACCTGACTTCAAACTATACTACAAGCCTACAGTAACCAAAACAGCATGGTACTGGTACCAGAACAGATATATAGACCAACGGAACGGAACAGAACAGAGGCCTCAGAAATAAGCCACACATCTACAACTATCTGATTTTGACAAACCTGAAAAAAACAAGCAATGAGAAAAGGATTCCCTATTTAATAAATGGTGTTGGGAAAACTGGCTAGCCATATGCAGAAAACTGAAACTGGACCCCTTCCTTACATCTTATACAGAAATTAACTCAAGATGGATTAAAGACTTAAATGTAAGACCTAAAACCATAAAAACCCTAGAAGAAGACCTAGGCAATACCATTCAGGACATAGGCATGGGCAAAGACTTCATGACTAAAGCACAAAAAGCGATGGCAACAAAAGCCAAAAGTGACAAATGGGATCTAATTAAACTAAGGAGCTTCTTCACAGCAAAAGAAACTATCACCAGGGTGAACAGGCAACCTACAGAATGGGAGAAAATTTTTGCAATCTACCCATCTGACAAAGGGCTAATATCCAGAATCTACAAAGAACTTAAACAAATGTACAAGAAAAAAACAACCCCATCAAAAAGTGGGTGAAGGATATGAACAGACACTTCTCAGAAGAAGACATTTATGCAGCCAACAAACATATGAAACAAAACTCATCATCACTAGTCATTGCATTGATTAGAGAAATGCAAATCAAAACCACAATGAGATACCATCTCATGCCAGTTAGAATGGCCATCATTAAAAAGTCAGGAAACAACAGATGCTGGAGAGGATGTGGAGAAATAGGAACGCTTTTACACTGTTGGTAGAAGTATAAATTAGTTCAACTATTGTGGAAGACAGTGTGGTGTATCCTCAAGGATCTAGAACCAGACATAACATTTGACCCAGCAATCCCATTACTGGGATTGGTAAATTACAAAGGATTATAAATCATTCTACTATAAAGACACATGCACACATATGTTTATTGCAGCACTGTTCACAATAGCAAAGACTTGGAAACAACCCAAATGCCCATCAGTGATAGACTGGATAAAGAAAATGTGACACATATATACCATGGAATACTATGCAGCCATAAAAAGGGTGATTTCATGTGCTTTGCAGGGACATGGATGAAGCTGGAAACCATCATTCTCAGCAAACTATCACAGGAACAGAAGACCAAACACCACATGTTCTCACTCATAAGTAGAAGTTTAACAATGAGAACACATGGACACAGGGAGGGGAACATCACCTACTGGGCCTGTCGGGGGGTGGGGGGCCTAGGGGAGGGATAGCATTAGGAGAAATCCCTAATGTAGATGATGGGTCGATGGGTGCAGCAAACCACCATGGCACATGTATACCTATGTAACAAACCTGCAAGTTCTGCACCTGTATCCCAGAACTTAAAGTATAAGTAAAAAATAAAAATTAAAAAAAAAACCTATATACTATATGCTACTTATGAGAAATGCCATAATTATAAAGATGCAGAAAATTTAGACATAAAGAGTTGGAAAGACATTCCATGCCATCCCTGATATAAATGTTTACACTGAAGAAGAACAATTAAAGTTAAAATGTGTGGGAAGAAGTATAATTAAAGTCAATGCTTTGTGAGAATAATGGGAAACTAGAAATGGATGGTGTTAGAAGTGGATGAGGCATTCTTTTAAGTTGGCAAAAATTTCCTTAAGATTTTTTATAACATTTTATTATGAAAATTTTTCAAAACTATGGAAAACTTGAAAGCATTTGAGAATTGATGTTTATGTCCCTAATACCTAGAGTCGACACATTTTGCTGCGTTTGCTTGATCACATATCTATTCATTTTTCTGTTCATTCTTTCATCTATTTTTTCAAATTTCTAAGTTAGTTACAAGCATCAGTGAATACAGTATGTTTTTGTACTAATGGGAATAATTCAGAAGAGAGAAAATCTTTTGATGATTCTGGAAAGAGTGGGAAAATCACTGGAACAATGTCCTTGAAAACTTAGGGTGGGTAGGAATCATGTGAGAAGGTAAAAGCTGTCAGGAGGACCTCAGGCACTTTATCAAGATGGAAGTTCCACGGGGGAAAGTCAGAGTATAAAGGTCAGGGGCAAGTGGTGGACAGAGCTGATAATAGGGTATGTGGATGTTCTCACCCGTTCTATCTTCTCCAGAAATATTAAACATGATGTAGGAAATTAGCAGCAGGGAATAAAGTTGGCAAAGACAGAATTGGATTCAGGATTGAGGAAAAGCTATGAAGTAATCATGGGGATAAATAAAATTAGGATTTTAGAGCATCCCTAAAGCCTACTTGAGGTACATGGTTATGAATATTTTCTTATGGTACCAATGTAGATGACTTAGGAAGAATTGAGGGCAATGTTGTTTTTTCAAATATTGTATTATTCATATAGTGTTTGCACATACTTATATGAATAGACTAATAATGTTTCAGTAACATTATTCAAAGACATGGACAGGAGCATCTTCTTCTCACTTAGACAACCTCACAGCAACCACAAACTTAATGTTTTTTTATAGTGCTGTCAAATTGCCTCACCTAATTTAGAAATGTTACACATAAAACTTTAATGTTAAGGGAGACATTTAATGGCTGTGAGTTAGGAAAACTATTCATAACATCTTTTTATGCTGAGTAAAGTTCAGAAAGAAAAAAGTGTTTAGACCATCCAGTAAATAAAAAATGTATTATGAAAGAAAACACTCAACCATTTGATTTTCTGGCATTGTTTGGACATCATTGTGATTGCAATCATATCTCCAGCTCTTTTATTCTCCAGAAATAATAAACAAGATGCAAGAGGTTTTAGAATTTATTTGTGATTCAGAGCAAGGAATGCTATGCACTTTTTTGTCAACTATTTGAGCTTAACTGTATATTTTATAAAACTTAGTATTTAAGTTTCATTTCCATTTTTTTTTACATTGGAAAATGATTTCACATGTGAATAGGGGATGTCAGGGAAATAACAAATTATAAGCCTCAAAGCATATCTAGTGATTCTGTTGACATCATAATAGGCTACTTGAGTGTCAGATATTAGTGAGGACTTTTTGGAAAGACTCTCTGTTTTTCTGCTGTGTCAATTAGTTATTGTTCCAAATTCTTTCATGTCCCCACATAAAGAACTAAAAGTAATTTTAATAGAAAGTAGAGAACAAGTGGCTTCCTTAAATCTTCTTCTGTCTTTAAGAACTTCTGAGTTAACAATGGCTGGGAGTCTAGAAAAGAACACATTCTCCTTTGCTCAGTTGTGACTTCTTTGGCGATTCATGGCAAACTCAAGAAACAAAACACAGGCATCTGTTGTTAAAGGAAAATTACCTGCTTTATATCAGCCTAAAGCGGCATCATTTAGTGAGGTCTCCAAGGCTGTATGAAACCAAACCTTACTTTTTTTTTGGGGGGGGGGGGTATTGTGGAAAAAAAATCTACTCTTCCACATTACTTTTTTTTTTAATGTTACATTTGAAGAAGTACTAAGAAGATTTAGAATTTTAAAAAACTGCTAAGCTCCATTCCATTATGTTTGGAAGGTCATGGATTTATTTGCGTTCACTTACAAGCACTTGGGGTTAGGGCAGAGTTGTCATCTTGGACACACTTTAGTGTATGCAACTACTGATTAAAATAATCCTAGAACCAAATTTAAATCATTAGAATCACATTTTTTAGTTGCATTTAAAGTAGAAGAGGAGATTTTATTTCTTATGAAGGGTTACAGCCTACAGGCTGGCTATCCTGACAGGCTGATAAGCCAGACACAAATACTTCGAGGGATGGGCAAAAGGAACAGGAATTTATGTTGAGCAGGGTGGCTGAATATACATATTCAATAAAGTATAGGAGCAGTCATGAATATTTATGAAAGGAGAAAATGCACATGAGCAATTAAGCTTTAAGCCTCTCCATGGGTCCCATGTACAAAAAATGGCAGCGTTAGGATGAACTGAGGGTGGAGTTTTGAGCCCTCTGTCTTCAAAACATGAAGCAGAGGACATGAAAATTCTTACTGTGTGTTCTCCATAGACTTGCCAGGTCCACTCCATGGTCTCTTGTCAGGCAAAAAAGGAGGGGCAGCATGCTGATTTCATTTTAGCCCTTAGAGAAGAAAGGTTAATGGAGGTTAGAGAGGGGCAGTGTGTATAATGAGGGATGTCTGACCTGCTGTCTTGTCTTGGCTGAGAACTCAGTTTTCAAGATTACTATGGGGTCCCCTACCAAGAGGAGGTCTGCTCAGTTGGTTTGGGGGCTTAGGATTTTATTTTGATTTCTCATTTTCTCTCTTTTGGCCAATATTTGCCAGAGGCAGCATTGATGGCTAAACTTTTATTTTTTCCTGTATCATTGCCAGGATGGTGTGGCTACCTGCCCTAGGTCTATCCTGTCTCTTGGTGGAAGCCCTATAGACAAGGGACTTAGAGCCAAAAGACTTACAGCCAATTAAACACTCCAGGTCAGATGGGAATGGAAACGGGTAGGCATTCATCAACAAACAATATAAAAGCCAAAAACCAAAGCCAAAAAGCAAGGTTACAAAGTTGCTTTGTAAATTCTGTGCATTGAGCTACTGTAATCTTGGAATTAGTTAAAGGCTTGCAGCCATTCGCTATATAAAACGTAAGCATTCTGTTAAAACCTTTTAAGGCAAGAAATTTAGAGTGTTTCGTTGTGCCACAATGCTTTTTGCAGTCTCCACTGATTTGTCCTAAGGTAGCTTAAAAATTTATGTCTCTATTTGTATAAAACCCATAACTGGGAACTGCAACAGCCAGAAGACTCTGTCACCAGGTTTCTTGATATCCTCTTGGTAATTGTCTTTTAAGTCTATGAGAAGCAGGAAAATGTTTATGGTTGGCATAGATGAAAAGGGGCCACATAATGGCCCAAGAGGCAAAGTTTCTCAGTCTTTCAGTTGTTTAGGCATGTGTGTGCCCATCCTTGATTTGGAGGGTCTGAACTCATTTTAATCCTTCAAAGCCAGCACTTACAGTCTCACATGCCCATCTCTTTCTTCCACAGTACTCCCTGGGCCTAGAGGGAGGATGCTTCTATAGTTTTAGCGATAGGGAATTGGCAATGAAAATGAGATCAGGCCCAGTGGGATTCCAAATGTGGGAGATTTGCAGCCTTATTTGAATCATCTCTAATCTTTAGAGTACCTTGAGAATCACTTGTTGGAAGACTTGTCTTCTATAGCTTAATTTTGGCAAGTCAATATGGGTCTTTGAACTAAGAAAAGCAAGTTTCAATGGAGTTCAGATTCCTTTGTCATAAGACAGATATTCAAGAGACTTTAATTGCTATCTCTTCTAATCCATTTGGTAAATAAGATCACAGATCTAAAAATTATAAAGTTGGAGGGTCAGAGATGGTCAAGTCAATACCCTCATTTTACAAATGAAGAAGTCTAGGACCAAAGATAACTGGTTTTCTCAGGGTCACATGGCCAGTTAGTAAACTCATAGTCATTTTTAGAGCAGAGGGCATATCAATATGAGTCTTAACAATTTAAATAGAATTTACCAAATTTCATCTGAATCCTACTTTTAAAAATCCAAAATCACCAAAATGTTAGTTTAATTAGAGTGTGAAAATAGTTTCTCCATAGTTATGCAATGTCACTCCTGACAAACTTTGTAGAGCTGCAGTCTGAAGTCAGTCACTGCTACTTTAAACTTCCGTGCATTAAAAACAGAATCAGAGATGCATCTCCATTTCTTGTGTATTATACACCCACATGTTCTTCTGGAAACTCTGCCTGCAGTTCTGACAGTCTGTCAACACAAGCCATCAAGTTTAGCTCCTTATAGTTTCCTGGATATCAAGCACATGTAAGTAGAAATTACATATTTGAGTTGCCTTTTCAAATGTGTTGCAAAGAATAGTCAGTCTTCAGGTTTGTGATTTAAGTGTTTGCATTGCAGACCTCCTTGCTTGGCTTTCTGGATGGTAACTTTTGTGGCATTAAGCCAAACTGTGAGGCCAGGTATGGCCTCATTCTCAAACACATCTCTTTCTCCTCCAAAGCATTTGAAACTTTGTCAGTGTAGAATCATTCCTTTGGTTCCTAAAATAAGCCCTTTCGTTCTTCCAGAGTATATTGTTTAAAAAAATTAGTATTTTGCATTGTTATACAGATTTACAAATTATACATCACTTTCATATATTTTTTTCAGTTGAAACTCACCAAATAGATTTTCTTTATAGTAAGTGGCATACCACTTATTATACAAGAGGATGTGGTTGAAACAGTCTGCCCCAGGAACAACCAATAAGAAGGTATACTCTAGAAAATTTAAAAACAATGACTTTAAAAACAATGACAAAACCATTCAACATTAACTTGCTTTTTATTTTTGCTATGTTATAGCAATTCTAAACAGTATTCGTGATAAAATATTCCTGTCCAAGAAACCTTTATTGATTTATTTATTTTTGGTGGCTGTGGTTGCTGTTGTGCTGTAATAACATATGTGTAAGCTTTGGATGAGTATATTTTATATTTTAAGCACTACTTTTTTACATGGGAGTTAGTTTGGATAACTCTGAGTTATACTGTTTGTTCGTAAACTATGTGTTTGTTTCAAGAGTACGTTTAAGTTCTTAATATTTTGGAATTGTTCAATTCTGTTTGGATGCAGTTCATGTATCCACAACTAATGGTACTATATATTTCTATATTTAGACAGTAAACTGGAAGTGGAAAAATGATATAAAGGGATTTTAAAGAAGAAAAAACAGAACTTGAATTGTTTCAATACTTTCATTGTATGTGACCACTTGAATTTTGTGTTTCAAATTTAAAATAGTGACACAGTGTGAGTTGCACCAAATAATATTTTCATTTGGTAAGAGAACATTTAAAAATGATTGTACAAGCAATATAATTGTTTAGTTCAGAGGGGTGCCTATTACAATGGTTAAACTAAGTTTGCCCCTCTTCAGGAGAATAACATTTGGGGGTAATTCTTTCCCAAAATATTAGTGGAAATTGTTTGCTAGTTCACTCAGCACATAGTTCTTTAGGAATGAGGTAACACACAAGAAGCAGAGAGCAAGATACCAAAAGGGAATGTGTGTATGTGTGTACCTGTGTGCATATGGGTGCATGGTATTTATGTGACCTTGAGATAAATGTAGCCTATTCCACACTTTGGCCCTGATAAACATAATTCCCATTTTGGAAACAGAAAACTAAGATCAGATTGGCTAAGAAGACTTTTCTGAGGATATTTATCTCAGCAATACAGCAGTAAAGGGCAGTCTTATACTAGTCTGTCACATTTGCTGAAGTTTATCAAAAGTGAGTAGAAAGCACCTAATTCTATTTGATCCTCCTATGTGATGAAATTGAGTGGTGACCAGGATTTTTGGTGAACTGATACATTTTCGGCATTTATTTGTTAGATTATGATTTGGCTCAGTAACTTGAATAAATTTTGTACTATAAAATGTAGTACTAACTAAAAAACTAAAAAGCCACCTTTCCCATATGCCTGTAGGACATACTGATAAGCTAGTTTTCATAAATTTTCCAAATTAAAATCATAATGAATAAAATTATAAATCAAAGTAGGGAAATATAGACTGATGAGCATAAATTAGCAACAGCAAGGCTCTGCCATTTACTTGCCCTGTGACCTTGGAGAATTTACTTCAATTTTCCGTTCCTGTTTCATCAATAAGATAAGGATCATAAAAACACGTACCTCATTGTTTTTTGTTTTAAGGAATAAATTTTACACATAGATGAAAGATAAGTGGATATGTTGGTTCTTAGTACAGTGTAAGGGCTTAATATTAGCTACTTATTATAAACAATATTATGGTGAAATTTATCTTAAATTCAAGGCCAAAAGTCTCTATATAAAAATTATACAAAGATCCATATTTATAGCACAATGGGATAAGGAAGTGGGTTATTCCCGTATGGATCCAACTTTGCAAAGTTCTTTTTTTTAATAAAAATATTTTATGCTAAGAGACCTTTCAAAAAGACCCTCCATGTTAGACACCCCAACAGTACCCTGGACCTTTTTGGGGGGATCTTTTTTGTATTTTTTTCTTTTTAAATCAACTAAAAAATTTTGATGTTAAAAGCCAGGAAATATTTTCCAATGAAAATTTAGTCCAAAAAGAAAAAAATACACACACACACACACACGTGTGTGTATATATATGTATTTGTATACATATGTGTGTGTATATATGTATATATAATACATATATTTATATACATATGTGTGTATATATGTATATATATACCTATATTTATATACATATGTGTGTATATATGTATATATAATACATGTATTTATAGATCACATATTTTTTATATATAATATAACGCATATATATTTTATCCTGGTGACAGGTGAGGAAGGGCAAGATGCTGCCGGGAGTTCAGGAGGTATTTGGTTTTCTTGTTACATAGTAAGGAGAATGGTTTTGCTGAAGACAGGAACACATTACATTATTCAAATGTAATCAATACCCAACTTGTATCCATTTGCAATGATAGCAATTAACTAATCTTGCTAGTGAGAATTTCAGTGTAGCTGGTTATGAATATAACATATCTATGCAATAATCATCAAAGTATTATAGGTAGTATTATACTCATCATAAAATTTATTTTGAAATTTTAACTCTATGACTTGCATTTTTCATTTCTATGGCGTAAGGGAGTAGTAAGGTTTGCTATCATAGCATTTCTGGTGCTGATACTCTTCTGTTTAGCCATAACTACAGCTCAAGAGAGAGAGACAGATGAGACAGGTAGAAATAATGGGGGTGCCAAGAGAGCCAGGCTTCAGTAGTTAGTAACCATACAGAAATGGCCATCTCCAGTCCCTTCTTCCCCAATATCAGCCATGGGGACTTGACCCTCGCTGACATCAAGGGGCCTAAAGACAGCCTTGTTGCCTGCCTGCCCTCCTTAGAATGGCAACAACAACAAAAAAAGAGTAGCGATTGGGATGCCATAAAATGAGCAAATGGCAGCAAGGCTATATTAAGGACATATTCAATCCAAAGCACCCCATGTTTGTCACGGCTCTTGTTTATTAACACCACCCAGGGAATTGAGGGAATAGAGGTGGGAAAAGGAAATGTAGGATGTGATATAGGGAAGGCAGCATTCCTTCTTATCTCTCTTTGCTTAGGCTGTTCTACTGAATCATCAGCTCTGTACCCTAAGTCAGCCACTTCGAGTATTTCAGTGCCATATGAGAAATCTAACAGCATACACTACATATTCATATCTAGAGAATCGTAAATGTGTTTATGTAGCTGCAGACTAGCATGGAGGAGAAATCTGTTCTCTATTTTTTGTTCCATTTTTCCTAATCAGATTGGTTCTGCTTGGACAAGTTGTTTGTGGAGTTAGTCAATAAATGTATTGATGATAAACAAAATATAGGTTCCCACTTTTAATTTTTAGAATCCATGAGAATAGAGTCCTTTCTGGCTGACATCAGTACTAATAATAGCTAATATTTGTTGATAGCTTATTGTGTATCAACCACTATGTTCCACTAGTATGAACACATTTAGTTCTTGTGAAACAGTGCCACTTGTATCCCATAGATGAGAAAATTGGGGTATAGAACACTTATACTACCTGCCCAGAATCACATAAATAGTGAGTAGTGGGTCCAGGGATCAGACAATTTGATGTTAGGGACTTATGCCGTACTGCTGCATCTGAACAGCTATGATCATGCATCTAAACCGGACCTTGCAGAAAGCCCCCCAGCACCCCAAAGGCTAGTCTAACCTTCTTACCAATGTACCTAGGTCACCTTGTCACTGTAACATTCTTCAGATCCCACCTTTAGTCATGCGTTCAACAATATTTACTGAGCACCAACTTATTGTCTAGACACAGGAGATCTACTGGACAGCAATTCTGATCCAGCCCATACTGGGTCTAGGACTAGACACAATCTCACTGGTCCTATGATGCTAAAAACCTAGTTATCTGGCATATTGAAGGGGCCTCAAGCCCAATCATGAGGGAGACAGGAAGGCATCTCAGGGAAGTTAATGACTCCTAAAAGATGAACTGAAATTAGTTTGTTAAAGAGGATGTAGGCCAGACATGATGGCTCATGCCTGTAATCCCAGCACTTTGGGAGGCTGAGGCAGGTGGATCACTTGAGGTCAAGAGTTCAAGACCAGCCTGGTCAACATAGTGAAACCCCGTCTCTACTAAAAATACAAAAATTGGCCAGTCATGATGGTGCATACCTGTAATCCCAGCTACTTATGAGGCTAAGGCATGAGCATTTCTTGAAACCGGGAGACGGGGGTTACAGTGAGCCAAGATTATACCATTGTACTCCAGCCTGGCAGAGCGAGACTCTGTCTCAAAAAAAAAAAAAAAAAAAAGACAGATGTGGAAAGAGTATTGCAAGAGAGGTAACAAGAACAGGCCCCTAATACCCAAAATAAGCGTGGCATGAATGGGGTACTCAAAGTCTTTCATTCTGTGGAATCGGAGATGATGACTGAGTGAGTCGGGGGTTGCAGTGCAAACTATGATCTGCTTTTGTATGGCCTGCCTTTTTACATTTTTACATGATTTTTTAAAAATAAGAAATTGAACTATATACCATGACATGTGAAAAATATGAGATTCAAATTTCAGTGTTCATAAAGTTTTATTAGAACACAGCCATACCCACTTTATTTTCATGTTGTATATGGCTACTCTCATGCTACAATAGCAAAGCTAAGTAGTTGCAACAGAGACCATATGGTCTACAAAACCTGAAATATTTGCTGTCTGGCCTTTTACAGAAAAAAAGTGTGCTGACTCCTGCTGTAGAGGATGAGAGGTTGCTATGAAGTTAGATCATGAAGGACCCTATAGTTCACATTGAGAGATTTTTATTTTGATTCTGAAAGGCAATGGGGAGTAACTAAAGGGTTTTAAGTGCCTTCATATTTCTTAGGTTGGCTCTTAGTTAATTTGCCTCCTTTCGTATTTTCTTGCATTATGTTCCTGGGGAACCGCTTTTACCTACAATGATTTTGTTGACTCTGAGACTGTTTCTGGAGTTTCCTAAGTCAGCAGTCATAGCATTTATAGGTTGCCCCTTTTATAACGTAGAACTTGCCTAAATTGACTGGTTTCCTGTTTGAAAGTGGGACTAGAATTCACTATTATCCATTTTAGACTGTCACCTTATGTTACTGCTACGAAAATCTAAACTGTGGGCTTAATTGTGATGTTAACTTCTGGGTCCTAAAGATGTGTGTGCCCTCACCCTCTCTGCAGCCCTTCACACACAGCAGAGGACAGTGGGTATTACTGGTCAAGAATATTTGTTGTTACCCTTAGAGAAAACACTCCATGCAGAGGAAGCACTGATGAAATAAACGCAGGGAAATAGAGAACAGTTGTGTCCAGACATCTAAAATCTGAAACACAGAGGAGAAATCTGGAGAGCTTGTCATAGCTCCCTGGGGGACAATTAGTCTTTCTCCAACTTAGCAGAGAGGCTTTTTTCTGCTACGTTTGACAAGTGGGTGAGTTCTAATCTGCATGTTTATTTTGAAATATTGCTTACCCAAGGATTAAACATCTGGTTGAAAAGCAGATAGGTTCAAAAATCTATTACTTGACATTAGTAGCTTAAAAGATTATAACTTGGTCCTTAGTTTTTTTTTTTATTTTTCCAAACTTGGAATAAGGTGATTGTAATCAGTTGAACTGATGGATCATTAAATTTCTCTTAAGTGTTAGCACTTCTGAACATTTTCTTATCGCTTACCTATATGGTAAGTGAAATCCTTTCTCCTAGTACTTATTTGCTCTGGGTCTCCATAGATAGAAAGTTAATGTGGGTGCCATTGTTCATATTTCCTCTGCCTTTTTGCAGTTAGAATGTTAAATTAAACTCTCCATTCTGAATTTTTATCTACTGCCTTCCAGTTAGGTACATCTGCAATCCTGCTGTATTAATTTTAATTTTTGTTCTTCTCAATTATTAAACATGGAGTAATTTTGAACTGAATTATTTGTATTTATTTGAATGTTGGCTAAGCTTTTAATTTAGAGCAAACTTTTAAATATTAGCAAAAAATTTTAAGGACTTTACATTAAAATCTCTTATTCTGATAACAGAGAAGTCAATGATTAAATCTTCTAACATGCAGTCCAAAAATATTACAGTATTTTGTATCATAGTGAATGAAAGAATATATATGTTTGCCTAGTAATAATTTCCTTTTATATTTTCATATATAATTTGGTTTTTAAATTTATAAGTGATGAGTTTACATCTCTTTTATCTAAATTAAGGTTATTATTGCTAGAAAGTTGGTTTATATATTTGGTAGTAAAATAAATTACATTAAATATATGACATATTTATGCACGTACAGATACATACATGGAGATATATACATTCACACATATAAATATATATTCATCATTGTATTTTTAGCCTCAAACAATTGACATATAATTTCATAAACACAAATTTTGCAAAATAAATTTGGAGATGTGAAACCTTCACTTAGGTCCGCCTTTTAAGAGGTTTATTGCCTAGTGACTCTTGTGTATAAATTAATAACGTTTTTTAAATGCCAGAGACATGTGACTTCTTTTCTTCCTTTATTGTTACTATAGCAGAGGATTCCCTTCTGTGGGTGAAAGAAACTATATTTTGACTTTACAGTCTTCTATTGTGTGTTCGATGTTAAACTTTTTTGTGCATATTTTCAACGTGATCTTTTCAAATCTCAATGTTTAATGGTAAATATCCTAGAGAAACTGCAAAGCACCGTCTGGCATATGTTCTGAGCATATTCACTTGTGCTTCTTTTTTTTTTTTTTTTTTTTTGAGAAGGAATCTCCCTCTGTCTCCAGGCTGGAGTGCAGTGGCACAATCTCGGCTCACTGCAAGCTCCGCCTCCCGGGTTCACGGCATTCTCCTGCCTCAGCCTCCCAAGTAGCTGAGACTACAGGTGCCCGCCACCAGGCCTGGCTAATTTTTTGTATTTTTAGTAGAGACAGGGTTTCACCGCGTTAGCCGGGATGGTCTGGATCTCCTGACCTCGTGATCCACCTGCCTCGGCCTCCCAAAGTGCTCATTTGTGCTTCTTTAAAATCCGAGAATCATAAAAAGTAGAGAGTTTTCAGCAGTGCTCTCTCTACCTCTTTCAAGCAGAGCCCTGCACTTTGTCTACATTTATACAATGAATGCTATTTAATATTTCTTTAGGAAAAAGTATTCTGATGCTCGAAAGTATGGGAAACTTCTGGTCTACACCAGTGCTTCTCAACCTGGGGCAATTTAAAGAATCTCCTCACCACCACTGGGGACATTTGTCAATGTCTAGTAATATTTTTGACAGCTACATCTGGGTGGGTGCTACAGACATCTAGTGGGTCGAATCCAAGGATGCTGCTAAACATCCTACCATGCGCTGGACAGTTCCACTCCCTGCTCCCCACAAACAGTTATCTGACCCACAATGTCAATAGTGCTGAGGCTGAGAAATCCTGTTGTAGACCAAGTACAGTAGTTCCCCCCTTATCCCTGGTTTCAATTTTAGTGGCTTTGGTTACTTGGAGTTAACTGTGGTCCAAAAATATTACAGTATTTTGAGAAAGAGAGAGCGAGAAAGAGAGACACCACATTTACATAATTTTTATTACAGTTTATTGTTATAATTGATCTATTTTGTTATTAGTTATTGTTAATCTGTGACTGTGCATAATTTAGAAATTAAACTTATCATAGGTATGTATGTATAGGAAAAAAACAGTATACATAGGGTTCAGTATTATCCATGGTTTCAGGTGTCCACTGGGGTTCTGGAACATATGTATGTATAAACTCAGGAGTTTTTCCAAAACGACTGTTCTGATTTTGCTGATAAGGAAACTAGACAATGAGGTGGAGAGGTTTGTTCAAATACACAGTTTATTTTATGCTGGAGTCCAAGTCTTGATTTTCCTTACTTTATGCTGTTTGTCCTTTACTTGAGGACCCATGTGAAATGGCAATTTGGATAGAAAAATAACATCACCAAAATGTAAATATTAAAAAATAACACTTGATACTGCATTGCATGGGCTTCATTGCAATAAATATTTCTCTATTATCTAGCACACTGGCTGTAACAGAGATTAAAAAGAGTATGCTTGTTTGCAAAGAGCTATCCAGCTGGGGAGACTGAGAGATAAATAATTATGAATCAATAAGTAGTTAGAGAAGAAGCTACAGAGAAGAGGTCATATGTAAGAAGGGACCTGAACAGTAAACTGAAGTTAGTCAGGTGGGAAAGAAGAGGGAGTGGGCATTCTTGGTAAAGATAACCGTATGCCAGAGGCATGGAAGAGCCGAAGGCCTTAGTGTGGTCTTATTAAAAATTAGCATGTGTGGGCCAGGTGTGGTGGGTCACACCTGTAATCCCAGCACTCTGGGAGGCCGAGGCAGGCAGATCACGAGGTCAGGAGATCGAGACCATCCTGGCTAACACGGTGAAACCCCATTTCTACTAAAAATACAAAAAATTAGCCGGGCGTGCTGGCAGGCGCCTGTAGTCCCAGCTTCTCGGGAGGCTGAGGAAGGAGAATGGCATGAACCCGGGAGGCGGAGCTTTCAGTGAGCCGAGATTGCGCCACTGCACTCCAGCCTGGGCAACAGAGTGAGACTCCATCTCAAAAAAAAAAAAAAAAAAAAATTAGCATGTGTGGGTTCCCAATTTGCCTACGAGAAGTAACTTGAGGGTAAATGTGGGTTTGGGGGAAAAAAACCTTTCACCGACCAAGGTTCTCACTTATGTACCATAGTGCTTGAAGTTTCACTCTCAGAAATTCTTCCCATTTGGTTTAAAAATTGCCCTTTCCTTGCCATCATCTTTAAGGAGAAAAGGTATGTCCAGATACTTTATGTCTCTGAAAGACCTTCAGGGAACAAAATATATTTATGAAAATGAAAGTGACTCACATGGTAGTAAGAGTCCCAGATGGCTGAGGAGGTAAAAATGAGTACAAGCAGGGACTTGAAAGTATAAGAAAATCTGGGGTGGTGGGCAGGTACCCAGGTCATAGATGCCTAATTCCTACTTTTACAGACATTGAGTGGGCATTCTTGTGATATTTTATATTTTTGGAGCTGTGTATTTTCTTTCTTACTTTATTTCTTTGAAGTTCATTGCCCAGAGAGGAATAAGCATCTTTATCCAATATGGTAAGGTATGCTGCTTACCTGATCTGGTCCCTCTGCCACAGAATCCTGACTACACAGAGCTTGTCAGTCAAAGGAAATTTGGTGCAAATATATATTTAACATATGACCATGAAGGAATTCCTACTTTGTATGTTATAAAACACAGAAAGGATCAGAACTGCTGTTTGCACATTTGGGGCATTTTTATGAATCATGGAAAGGACCCCTCTGGATGACCATTGAGAAAGGCACTGCTTTCGCCTGGCTCAGCAACATCTGTGCCAGGACACCTGTGCTGGCTCCAGTTACTGGCTCGGTGAAAAGAAGATGGTAGGATTTCAGACCCACTTGTACCCCCTCCTACTAAATGCCTTTGTGCACACCATAAACTAACATGGTACAAAGGGACCCTGACAAGGATGAATTGAGAGGCATAATCCATATTGTATATGGGTAATATACACAGTGTAATTACATGTAGAGAGAGACCAGGTGTGTGTTTTTCTGTGGGCATGTCTGTGTGAGTCTATGTGTGTACAGAACTATGTCAACTATTAACCTCTCACCCACCTCACTAGGAAAGTGGGCAACAACCCAACAGATGTAGCTTTGGTAACTTCTTCAGTCCTAGTCTGTATATTTCCTGCATTGGCATACTTTTTGCTTTAACTAAGCCCTTTATTACTACACAGAGGACTTCCTGTGACTTTTTCTGCAGTTGCATCCTTTGTACAGTGTCTTTATCAATACCATTTCTAAGTTTAGCCGTAGTACTTGTATTTGTTTTACTCCTTCAGCACTCTCGTTAAGAAGCCCATGCTTAATGAACCAATCTTTTAGAATAAAACTCCAGGATGCTAAAAAAAAAAAAAAAAAAAAAGAAGCCCATGCTTTGTCTACACATTACTTGTCTGCACAGTTCCACTGCACTGTCTTCCTCCCCACCACACCCATCCTGATAACATCATCCAGTGAGGTCGTGGAAATAGATATCTTGCAGCCAACTCTTCCTTTTGACAATTCGAGAGACTTTCCAGCTTGACTGGGCTCTGGGGATAGCTCCTTACATTGTTTGGATGACATTGAACTCTAGATACCCTGATCCTGTGTATCTTCTCTAAACACATGTCTTTCCTAAAGCCATTTGGAGGTTTACCATGTCAATTAATATTCAACAAGGATTTGAGAGCTTACTGTGTGCCAAGTCATTAACCATTAAATTATTAAATTATAGACCTTTCGCTTGTATAATTTTGCAGTAATAAAACATTTTAAAAATGCCCAAGTATTGTGGTAATGCCCACTGATTTTTAGTTAGATCAGGTGATTGTAGAGGAAGTTACATTATGCCATTTGATTTCTCACGGCGTGTTTATACAGTGTACTATGCTTATTTCAATGTTTCACTCTTGCCCCAGTAGTTCAAGTTGCCCTTCTGAAAGCTGTAATAAATATTCCTATGTTGGCTTTTATCTCTTTGATTGCAGCATGTTGGTTAGTACCCCCAGTAAGTAGGTGGGAACTTGTATGTGATTGTTTTCCTTTTCATCCAATTTATATTCCTTCTTCTCTTTCTGTGATGGTGAGTAGAGCTTTATTTCTGTTTTTACTTTACTTGATCTCTCAGTGTTTCATGAGATCTGTGTTCTGGTTGCTCAGTTTTCACACCCTGTTCAGCCACTTTAAATGTCTTAAATCTTTTATCTATGCTTTTATAAATAAACATTCAAAATGGTTCAAAAATTTAAAAAACTACAAAATGCTTTAATCAGTAAACTTTCATAAAATTGTACATACCTTTACATACTATATTAAATTAAAAATATATTATTTAACTTGCAATTCATATACTGTAATTTTTATAAGGACAATTTAGGAGAACTTCTCAAATAATAAGAAAATAAATCTTCAGAAAATTGTATCATTTTTGTAAAGAGTTACCATATACCTGCCTTTTTAATGACAATTTTTGCGAATTAATATTGATATAGTTCATCTTGATCAAAATATATTGACATATAAGGACTATGGCTTTAGATCTGTTCTCCTTTTCTATGAGAGGTGGCAGAACAGGTTTAGAAATCATGGCAGCCTTCCTGGCCAGAGATAATAACCTAATACTTAACCTTGTACAAAATCATCTTTTCCTTTCTCAAATTGAACAACAATTTGAAGAGAGTCCTTGATACTCTTGACCTATTATAGTTTTACCTGTTTAGTCTGAGGATTTCTATTTCAATTAGGAGTCCAGAGTGGAATAAAATTGAAAGGTAAGATAAATGTATTTCCTATACTCGTCCTTATACATTACAGCTGGGGCCTTTAATTACCATATCAGCTAATGAAGTGCCATCTATGTCTTGAATCGAGAAGGTTTTGACCCTAGGGATGGTGACAGCTCTTACATTTAAACCTAGCACCAGGAGAGTTCTAATAGTTACTCAAAGATCATTTTATCTGAGGATGAATAATTTAACAAAGAAACAAGTCCTAATATCATCTGCTTTAAAATTACTATGAAAAGAGACAGAGAGGGGAAGAAGGAAAAACAATTAGTTATTTAATAAAAATATAAGGAACATTGAGTACATAAAAGATATACCAGGGACTCAGGTCAATGGGAAAGTCATTGCACTATTCTGAGCCTCAATATTTCTGTCAGTAATATGGGGATGAGAGGCATGTCGGACAGGGTTACTGTAGGGATGAGGGGTAATATGATAAAGTACTTGGCAATCCAAAACAAAGCCAATTTTTGCTGTTATTACTCAATAATAATGAATATAGGCTAAGGAGATTGCATTTTTCTTGTCAGCAGTGGGGATCTATTGAAGGTTTTTGAGCAGGAGTGACTACTGCAGTATGCCAAACCTCAGAAACTGTGGGCATGTTTTACAGAGGGCAGAAACAATTTAGAAGACAATTGCAATATTCTCAGCAGGAAGTGGTAATGGAGAAATAGGATGGGGTAGGGTGGGGTACAGAGCCAGACCAAAACAAGGAGGAGTAGGAGAAATATCAAAGCCACAAAATCAAAGGTATTGCAGCCCCTTTTGTGAGGCCAGATGGGGAATTGGGACAATAACAGAGACATTAACAAGAACAGAAAACACTGGTCAGGAGTGGGCATTCAGGGGAGAGGAGAAAGCGGAATGAGTTCTGATTTGGACGTAGTAAGGTCAAGAATGGCACTAATTGGCTGTTAACACTGGACTGGTCATTTTTCCCCAGAGTAGAGCTTGGTGAGGAAAGAATCCCAATATTTGTCCCTCTTGAATTCTGAAACCCTGTTCGCATCAAGAGAAATGATGTTTTCTGAATCATCCTGCAGAATTGGTGGGAAGACGTTAGGCACTGTATCTTTGAGCCTGTCAGCTTCTGCCTGATTAATTCTGAGTAGTTACATTTCTTCTAAACCATTATTTAAAAAAAAAATGGATGAGACTTCACAGTTGCCTTATCATATGAAGACGAAAAGTACATCCTTCCGTAATGTTGCTATTGCTTTTATCCACGTTACAACTAATGATTCAATCTCATATATTTCATATTTAAAAATACTGTATTGCTAATATGTTTACACTGAATTACTGGCTCAAAC
Organism: Pongo abelii; assembly: GCF_028885655.2. NCBI lineage: Eukaryota > Metazoa > Chordata > Mammalia > Primates > Hominidae > Pongo > Pongo abelii. Next base: position 52,498,027 of record NC_071997.2, on the reverse strand, counting down.
CTTTATGAGAAAGTGCTTACACCTAATTTGAACTGTCTAGGGATATGTATGAAGGACAGATCTTTCTGTTTGTAGGAAGAAATGTTATATTTGTTAGTCATGAGAGAGGGATTGTGAATGGAAGTGTTTCCATTTCCACCCAGTGGAGAGTGTTTTGAGTGGTGGGAGACACATTATACTTGGTGAGAACATTGAGGTTAAACATTTTATTTTTATTATCTCAATTCTTTTTAATAAGGATGCCACAGAGGTGTTCGCAGGGCCTGTAAATTAGTTTTGGCCACAAGCCAATCAACTTTCAAACTTGGTGTAAGAGGAGAAAGTAGGTGTGTGTATGCTTGTGTGTGTGATGTGTGCATATGAGCTGTCTGTGAATATACATATTCTTGCTTAGTGATATAAACATCCTCTACTTTCAGAGAAAAGTCTAGGTAGACTTAATAACCCAGATGAATATTTCCATTATTTTTTGTTTTCCTTTTCAATTTGAGCTACTGTTTATCCACAGGCTTTATGAGCTGAATGTATTTTTAGCAAAAGAATGCCTTTTTGCATGAAGCACAACCATATACAGTGCTGCTAGCTGAACAAGAGGAAAAGAAATGTTGGATTATTCGTAAAATGAGCTCATTTTCTCCTTTTTGTTTTAAAGGCTAGATATTGTTTCTAAAGTAGTGGTATTCAAAAGTAGGCACTCCATGTACTTTGGCTGTGTGTAGCTGTAAAGTGGAATGATATCTCCAGCTTAGTTTTAACTTTGTTTGAAATGAGAAAACCTATGGCAGTCTCTCAACTGATATTATTTGATTTATTCCTTATTTTTATCTGGTGGGAATGAGAATGGGATGAAGATAAAGTGGTTTCAAGACTATTGTTGACACTGCATTTTGCTCAATGGTGTTGCCTCATCTCTTCTGCTATTACTTTGCTTGGATTCCAGATATGCTGGAGGAGGAAAAAGTACTTGGTTCCTATGCTCTCATCTGATTAATAGCTTTTGAACTTGAACTGGCCTGATTTCTCTTTCTCCTCTGCCCAATCCCAGAAGGCAGAAGGGAGGAATTGAGATAAAATACCTAAATACAAAAGACAACCGAGTATATTGCAGGTCTTCATAACTTTCCCTAATAATGGCAATTGTTTAGTCTTTCCTATGTCATACTTTTTTCTCATTTTGTTGCAAATAAGAATTGGAATGGGTATATACAAATAAGGTAGAAAACAGAAAAGACCCTGACTTTTGCATAGCTCATCAGAACACTGTAGATTATTAATTAAGAACAGAGATTGGAGAACTTTTTTTTCTGTAAAGGGTCAGATAGTGAATATTTTATGCTTTGTTGGCTGTATAGTTTCTGTTGTGGCTGGTCAACTCGGCTGTTGTGGGGAGCAGCTACAGACAATATGTAAACGAATAGGTGTGACTGTGTTCCCATATAACTTATTTATGGACAATTCAATTTGAATTTCATACTAGTTTCCGGTGTCATGGATCATTATTCTTTGAATTTTTTAGCCATTTAAAAAGATAGATACCATTCTTTACTCATAAGCCAAGTTAGAAACAAGTGGTGGGCTAGTTTTCACTCAGAGCTATAGTTTGCCAACCACAGGATAAAAAGAAAGAACATTATACTGTTCATGAGGCATTGATAAAAGTGACAATAACTGCATTTATTGAGCACTTACTATATCTAAGGCATTGTGCTGACTACTTTATATGTCATCTCAATCAACCTGTAAAGCAATTCTGTATTAGACATTATTAGCTCAATCTTTAGTGAACTAATTGAAGCTCAGAGAAGTTGAAAAACTTTCCAAATATCACACTCTTGGGACAGTCAAAAGATTTGTGTTCAGCTCCTACCAAGCAATGCAACTCTAGAAAAAAACCCTTTGCTTCCTTGGATTTTCATCTGCTCATCTGTAAAATTGATGTACCATTCTTACTTTCATTTCCATGCAGTTGGGCTGAGGCTTATGTAATTCTCAAAGCTCTAAACAGCTGTGCAGCTTTAGAAAATTATTATTAAGACTGTCAGAGTAATGCATGTATTAAGTTGTTTTTTCCTCTAGCTGTAACATCCTACATCAATTAGTATTATTATCTAATTGTGAAGGAAAAATCATTCCCCAAATCCTTGGGATGAGGCAATAGAATGAGGCAATATGTCAACAAATGAAAGAGTGTAAATTGATTACACATTTGGTAAAGAGAGACACTAAGGAAGAGTGAAGAATGGCAGAAATCAGAAAAAAAAATTATACTCAGGTAAAGCAGCTTTTAAAGAATAAGATGAGCTGGCCATGGCAAAGGTATATTAACGTATATTAAAGAATCAAAAATATTTCTCAATGCAAATTTCTACTATTGGTATGTATAATTGAGTCATACCATACTTGTTTTTGCAATTTGAAAGAATTTGTGGATGCAGTCTTAAGGATAATATTTAAGATCTAATAGATAAATTAAGTATAGACCCAAAGCTCTAGATTTGCCATAATTTTCACAAAATAAGAAGACATTAATTCTAGAAACTCAGATTGGTATGCCTAATTAAGATGCCTAGCAATATTCATCAACAGATTTTTAAGCAGCATGTATGTAAGTCCACAGGGGAAAAACTCACTGGTATCCAGCCTGGGCTTTCTTTAAAATAAAAAGAAAAGGAAAGAAATAAATTTAGTTAAAATTGATTTCTCTTTATAAAGTGGACTTTTAAAACGTTGAATCATGCTATGCTTATTGAATATCATGGCAAAAATCATTGAATAAAATGTTGGGTCAGATTCTTGGTTCATTTCTCTTTAACAATCTGAAATAGCAATTCTAATACAGTTCCACAATTTATCACATTCCCTTGAATCATTTGGTCGTTCTAAAAATATTTAGCAGCCGGGCACAGTGGCTTATGCCTGTAATCCCATCTACTCGGGAGGCTGAGGTGGGAAGGTCGCTTGAGGTCAGGAGTTTGAGGTTGCAGTGAGCTGTGATCATGCCACTGCACTCCAGCCTGGGTGACAGCAAGAGTAAAAAATAAATAAAATTTTAAAAGAGCATTGAGAACCTGTTCTGTGCTGGGAATTGCTAAAATTGCATGCAGTATGTTGGTAAACAAAACTGACCAAAATCCCTGCCCTCATGGGAATTACATCACTCCAGTACTGGTTCTGCTGCTTCCCAGCTCTACCAGGGGTTCCCACAGCCTTTGTTGCTAGTCACTTCCTGTGACACAGTGGTCTTGATAGGACATTGCACTTGGGCACCAATAGAAAGGTAAACAGGGAGGTAGATAAATTTCCACTGAATTCCCTGTTCATTTAAATTTTTACCATCACTGTAGAGAGGCTTGTAAGGCTTGACAGAAGGGCTGGTTCAGTTGAAGAAAATTAGTGTGTGGGATAGGATAAAAACTTTAGAAAAGTACATTAATTATTACTTACGCCCAAGTTGAAATGAAAAGCACCCAAGAATTTAAATTCTACCTAGGAGCCCCTCATTGATTTCTTTGCTTGTCTGCCCTGCTCCCTTGCCTGAATTTACTCATATGTCTTTATATACGAACAAAAAAAGCTCTCCCTTCCTCCGGGTGATCCTTGACATGCGCTTTACGAAGTAGAGCAAGAACTGAATTTCACCCTGCTTGTCCCTCCACCTGGTGCCTTTGTGTATGGCACAACCTGCTCTACTCTAGCATACAGCCTTGCCTTTCCTCCAACAGGGCTCATTTCCAAACCTGAGTTATACACCCTGGGCTAGAGCTCCAGAGTTCCTTCAAGACAGTCCATGCAACTTAAAAAAGCTGTCCGGGCAGTTCTAGAGATCTGCTGCACAATGACGTGCACATAATTAACACTACAGTACTGAATACTTAACAATTATTGAGATGATATATTTAACATTATGTGTTTTTTAACCACAACTTTAAAACAAAAAAAAAAAAGCTGTACAGGGCAAGTGTGGAGTCAAGGAGGTTGCTTCCCACTGGAGAATTGCAGTCATGCTGTTTATTTTCCCAGTTTGTCTTCCCAATCTCAATTCTATTAGACATGTACTGACTTCTCAGTGATAAAATATGGCTGTCATAGATTATGCTGGCTCAACCTAAGAAGAAAGAGCAATAACTTTCTAACTACCCCTTTTCCTATCAATGTATAGGCAAATTTGCATCCCATGTATGTCTCAATGCCCAATCTTTCACCCAGCTGATCTTCAAACCATCACCGTTAGGGGCCTAATTACATTCTTAGATTTTGACTATCATCTTCAAGGATATCTGTGTAGGGCACTGGGGGTAAGGTGGAGAGAAAGCTTTCATTTTTCCAGTCATAACAGGATGACATCTGAATTGTGATAGATAATAAACTCCTTGAATTCTTTATTAATCTGTCCACTTTTGAAACATTAATTACAGCTCTGTTTTTGTATAAATTATAAAGGATGTTAATCAACTAGCATGCATTCTTAGAAGGGCAAGTGTTTAGGGAAAGATCCTAAAAACCACAGAGAAGGACGAGCGCAGTAGCTCACGCCTATAATCCCAGCACTTTGGGAGGCCGAGGTGGGCAGATCACCTGAGGTCAGGAGTTCGAAACCAGCCTGGCCAACATGGTGAAACCCTGTCTCTACTAAAAATACAAAAAAAAAAAAAAAAGAAAGAAAAATTAACCAGGCATGGTGGTGGGTGCCTGTAATCCCAGGTACTTGGGAGGCTGAGGCAGGAGAATTGCTTGAATGCGGGAGGCAGAGGTTGCAGTGAGCAAAGATCATGCCATTGCACTCCAGCCTGGGCAACAAGAACAAAATTCCGTCAAAAAAAAAAAAAAAACAAAAAAAAAAACCCACAGAGTAAGAGTTAAGGAACTAGGGGTATTTAGCTTGAAGACAGAGGATGAAGGAGACCATTGCTAACATCTGCAGATATTTGAAGGACTGTCATGGAAAAGCACTGTAGAATTGTTCTGCCTTTCTTTGTATGGTAGATCTAGGACCAATGAATAGAAATACAGACAGGTAGATTTGGGAGCAGTACAGTAAAGAATCTTCCAATGAATAAAGCTATTCGAAAAATGAAACAGTACTTTCAGACTTAAGATGACAAAAGCAACAAAAAGGAAACCAAACTCCAATTATGATGAAATCAGGGGACATCTATAGTCTCAAACCACAGTATACATATAAGGGTAAACAATGGATGCAGAAACAGCAAATGACTTCACAGTGTGGGAACACTGATGAGAAGCCACATCTCTCCCACAAAACCTGAGAAAGGCTTAGGAATTAAATTCATCAATTAGAGGAAATGCTTGGAGAGAGGGAACTAAATATGAAACTTGGTAAAAAGAAATACATATATATATATATATATATATATATATATATATATATATATGGAGCCATTGGACCGTCAGGACCCATTGCTAACCCACTGAATGCCCAGAAAAGTGAATGACCCACATCAATATATACTAGGATAGATATGTCTAATATCAAGCATAAGTAGAAGATCCTGAGATAGAGACCAGGTTACCTAAAAAAGCTCTAGAGTAAGAATTACATCCAATGTATCAATGCTGACAAAGTGCAATCACGATTTCAAAATTTGGACCAAAAATAAATTTCGTCATTGAATTTTATATACAGCCAATTAATCGACTATAAGAATTGAAAAAAAAGGCATTTTCAGACAATATCTTCCCCTTGTTAGGAAGCCACAGGGATATGCTCCACCTAGATGACGTAGTGAACTAATTAAGAACAAAATTGGGTGTACAGAGGAAGGGTGGAGTTGTGGGAGAGGGCAGGATGGGAATACTCAGATGACAGCAAAAGGAAGACTTTTAAAAATTTTTTTGCCAATACACCAACAATTTAATTTTATTTTATGTCATTGATTTATTATTTATTTATTTTCCTTCAACTTTTAAGTTCAGGGGTACACATCCAGATGTGCCGGTTTGTTACATAGGTAAACATGTGCCATGGTGGTTTGCTGCACAGATCATTCCATCACCCCGGTGTTGCATCTATGCCTGGCATCCATTAGCTATGTAAGCTATGTAAGCCCAGCATCCATTAGCTATTCTTCCTGATGGTCTCCCTTCCCCCACAGTCCCCTCCAACAGGCCCCAGTGTTTGTTGTCCATGTGTTCTCATTGTTCAGCTCCCATTGATAAGTGAGAACATGCGATGTTTGGTTTTCTGTTCCTGCATTAGTTTGCTGAGGAAAATGGCAGTCTTAAGGCTGAAGGGATATGGCAGCCCTAGGGAACGGCAGTTCACAGTGAACTCTGGTGGTCAGGGAGCTCCAGGAGGGGTGTCCTGGGAATACACAAACATAGGATATTGTGGTATTTTATGAGAATTTTACAGAGCCGTTGAAGAGTGTAGGAAGACTTAGCCAATAGTTACAAGAAAATCAATCAAATTTTAACAGGAGGTACCAATTGACTTCAGGGAAAAAAATAAGATGTACAAGAAAAATGTAATCATGCTACTTGTATCAGAAACAAACAAAAAACATTGACAAAGGCATGAAGACACTGAAAGTGGTTGGAAAAATAATTGTGCTTTAATGTTGGAAGGAAAAAAGGTGCTAAAATTTTCATCATCATAATAGGAAGTCATAGGGGACATCTAAGATTGAATAATTAAGGGATATAATATATACATATGACATAGCAAATATAAATAGGAATACCAGAAGAAACAATTTTAATAAATGAAAGTCATTTCTATTTGTGTATGAGCCCTGGAGAAGGAAAGAGAGAATTATACAAGAAACTGCTGTTTTTGGTATAAGACTTTTGGCACTATTTAAATTTTTAAATTTTTAACTATGTAAGTCTCTTATTTTGATAAAAGTAAAGATTCATTGGATGGAAAGAAACTCCACAGGCTACCTTGGAAATAAGTCAGCTTCCTGATTTAGAAAGATTCGTGCGGAAGTTTCCTTCCAACACTTTTTCTCAGTTTTATTAGGTGTCCTTCGGCTTTTAATTACTGTGAAGAAATAGTGAAAGTCATGACTTTTGGTACTGTCTTCTCCAGTCAACCTGAGGCACTGTGGGATTGCTAAGGGAAGCGTGGTTCAGGCTGCATGAAAGCAGTCTGGGTATGCTAGTCCAGGGAGGAGGCAGCCGCAGCAGCGGCCAAGAGAAGCCACTGGAGGGATCCTCAGGTGGCTGGAACTTGACCCGATCATTCCTAAGATTCCGTTGTCCTGAGCTATCTAAACAGCAGTGTCTGCTATTCTATAATGACTCTGATTCCAGAACTGAACTGACCACCATTGGTCACATGGTAGGAAAAAATTAGATGTAAATGTGGTCAAAATATAACTGAAAGTGAGGGGCAGAAAAACAGTTGAAGTGTCAGAATTAGTGATAAGGTAGGTATCTACGGATAGCAGGCCAAGGGGTAGGGCCAGCGTCAGAGACTGTATGGGACATAGTTGTGTCAAAGCATGGAGAGAGTGAATGCCTCTTCATGGACTTAAAGTGGAACCTACCTTTCACTCTGTAATATGTGCCACTGGGGGACCTAAGTCAGCAGAGAGTCATTATCGTTTTGGTAGAGTCTTGAAGTCCCAGATGGTTTGGTGTATCCCCGTTAGGTGGATAGCCCTCCCAGGACTGAGATTTCCTGCAACCTCTTGAAGACCATATGGCTTTAAAACTTCTGGATAAACTCTTGGGTCAGGTTTGATCTTTGGGGGATGCTTTTGTTTACATAAAAGGGAAAAGAAAAAAGTCAGCAGATGTGATATCTTCCTATAGTAATAGTGTTTCCCTTGCAGGCAACTACATACTCTGATTTCCTCTTTGATATGGTGTTTATTACTTCTCAAATGAAGTTAGCAAGTACGTTTATGAGATATCTGGCCTAGCTTCATAAAAGAATTCTCTCTTTTCTTAAAAATAAAAACTAATAGAGATTGGAATGATCATATTCAGTATATTGTGAGCATATGAGAGACTTATACTATGCTTAGCATAAAATTTGACACTTAATAAATTAATTATTGATGAAATTGGTTCATTAGTTCTAAAAATTTTATTTCCTCTGAGTCAGGTAATAAACAGAAATAAAAATGATCTGCTGCCCACTTTATTCCACTTTAGAATTCTTGCCACATTTATTCATTAGTTTGAGAGGTCATGTAATTCCGGCTGTGACTTAAAGATGAAGCCTCCAGAAATGAATTTTATCTAAAAATTAGACCTCACTTGAACAGAAGACATATCTCTTTCCCTTTGGATTACCCTTGTTGTCTTCTTTGTTGGTTTATAACAAATAGATTAAGGCCATATATACACATCGAAAGAGTAGCCATCATATTTATTTTAAGTAAATATGCTGATGTATAGCAAAGATTTTTATCTACAATGCCTGATGCTTTCAATAGGAGAGTTGGTAAATGTACAGCAAATATTTACGGCACCTTTTTCCCACTTGGTTTTTTTTTTTTGTGGTGGTGGTGCTGATTGTTGTTTTATCTATTTTAATAAGGACAGTTAAATACATGTGATTAAATAGTTGTTTGATTTTTTTCATTCAATTTTTATTTGTGATACAGGGGGTACATGTACAGGTTTGTTACATGGGTATATTGCTTCCAGGTAGTGAGCATGGTATGCAATAGGTAGTTTTTCAACTCATCCTTCCTCCTGCGCTTCCCTCTCGCTCTAGTTGTTTACAGCATCTATTGCTGCCATGTTTATGTCCATATGTGCTTAGTGTTTAGCTCCCCCTTATAAGTGAGAACATGCAGTATTTGGTTAATTCACTTAAGATTATGTTACTTCACTGTCCGTGTGTTAATTCACTTAGGATTATGGCCTCCAGCTCTATACATGTTGCTTGAAGGACAGGATTTCATTCTTTTTATGACTATATAATATTCATGGTGTATATGTACCACATTTTCTTTATCCAATCCACCATTAATGGACACGTAGGTTGATTCCATGATGTTGCTGTTGTGAACAGTGCAGTGATGAACATATGCATGTGCATGTCTTTTTGGTACAATGATTTATTTTCCTTTCAGTATATAACCAGTAATGGGGTTGCTCTATTTTACATTATTTGGGAAATCTCCAAACTGCTTTCTACAGTGGCTGAACTAATTGACATTCCCACCAACAGTGCATAAGCATTCTCTTTTATCTGCAGCCTCACCAGTTTCTGTTGTTTTTTGACTTTTTAGTAATAGCCATTCTGACTGGTATGAGATGTTATCTCATTATGGTGTTGATTTGCATTTCTACGATGATTAATGATGATGACAATTGTTTAATATGTTTGTTGGCTGCTTGTATGTCTTCTTTTGAGAAGTATCTGTTCATGTCCTTTGCCTGTTTTAATGCGGTTATTTGTGCTTTGCTTGTTGGTTTAACTTCCTTATATATTCTGGATACTAGACCTTTGTCAGATGCATAGTTTGCAGATATTTTCTCCCATTCTGTAAGCTGCCTGTTTACACTATTTACTGTTTCTTTTGCTGTGCAGAAGCTCTTTAGTTTAATTAGGCCCCACTTGTCAATTTTTGTTTTTGTTGCAATCACTTTTGGGGACTTAGCCAAAAATTCTTTGCCAAGGCCAATGTTGAGAAGGGTATTTCCTAGATTTTCTTCTAGAATTTTTATAGTTTGTGATCTTACATTTCAGTCTTTAGTCCGTCTTAAGTTAATTTTTGTATATGGTGAAAGGTGAGAGTCCAATTTCATTCTTTTGCATATGGCTAGCCAGTTATCCCAGCACCATTTATTGAATAGGGGGTCCTTTCCCCATTGCTTGCTTTTGTTGACCTTGAGGAAGATCAGATGATTGTAAGTGTGCCATTTTATTTTGGAGTTTTCTATTCCGTTCCATTGGTTGATGTGTCTGTTTTTGTACCAGTACCATGCTGATTTGGTTACTATAGCCTTATAGTATAGTTTGAAGTCAGGTAGTGTAATGCCTCTGGCTTTGTTCTTTTTGCTTAGGATTGCTTAGGCTACTCAGACTCTTTTTTGGTTCCACACTACTTTAAAAAAATTTTTTTTTCTAATTCTGTGAAATATGACATCAGTAGTTTGCTAGAAATATCATTGAACCTATAATTGCTTTAGGCACTATGGTCATTTTAACAAAATTAATTCTTCCAATCTATAAACATCGAATGCTTTTCATTTATTCATGTTTTCTCTGAATTCTGTCAGCAGTTTTGTAGTTCTTTTTGTAGGGATCCTTCACCTTCTTGGTTAGTTGTATTTTCAGGTATCTCATTTTCTTTGTGACTTTGTAAATAGTAGTGTGTTCTTGATTTGACTTTCAGCGTGGACATCATTGGTATATAGAAATGCTACTTTTTTTGTACATATCCAGAAACCTTGCTAAACTTGTTTATCAGTTCTAATAGCTTTTTCACAGAGTCTTTAGGGTTTTCTAGATATAGAATCATATCTTCAGGGAAGATAGTTTTATTTCTTTTCCTATTTGGATGCTTTTTCTTTCTCTTCCCTATTGCTCTGTCTAGGACTTATTTCCCACTTTGTTTTAACACCATACAAAAGCTTAGGGAAGGAAAGGCCAAATGGAATAGTGTACTTACAAGTGTTTTATAAAAAGAACATCATGTGTAAATTAATATGGGGTTTAAGAGCCAAAATTTTTACTTTAAATTATCATTGGCCCAGAAAAGTATGATTTTTTTTTACATCACATCATGCTTCTTGTTCAGGCTGAAATCTCAACCATTAAGCTCAGTTCATGTGGTTTGCAGTTTGGTATTTTTTCCATTTTGTGTCTAGAGACTTCTGCTCTGCATATGTCTTAGTCTGTTTTTTTGTTGCTATAACAGAGTATCACAGACTGGGTAATTTATAAAGAAAGTAAATGTATTTCTTACACTTCTTCTGGGAAGTCCAAGACAGAAGATCTGGCATCTGGTGAGGGCCTTCTTGCTGTGTCATAAAATGGCAGAAGGCATCACATGTTGAGAGAGCAAAAGCATGCTTCTCAGATCAAATCTTTCCTTCTCTTCTTATAAGGCCACCAGTCCTAAAATGGGGGCTCCATCCAGATTACCTTATCTAATCCTAATTACCTCCCATCTCCAATCAACATATGAATTTGGAGATTATGTTTCCAACACATGAAATGTGGGGGACATATTCAAATCCTAGCAGCCTGTAAGCTTCATATCATTGCCAGGCCTACTTTGCCTTACTGTTTATAAATTGCTTGAAGATAGAAATGGTGTTATCTATGCACAAACACACACATACTTATCCCTGAATATCATCTAATAAAATCACTTTCTTTGTAATTGGTACTAAATAATTTGGACTGCTATCAAAACCTTTTAATATAGCAGCTCTTCTATTGAATATGTTCAAATTTGGTTCTCAAATCAGAGAAAGTCCTCATTATTAGAAAAGTATACTGCCACCATTGTGCATTATGATTTTCAAATTAACAAATTTGAATGAAAATCTGAAACAATAGCAATTTTTTTGAAAATGTATTATGTAATACAGTGGAAAATGTTTTCTGTTTTTACAATAATAGAATAAATACCGTGCAGATGGGCTTGAATTTAAATAAGAACAAAGAAATAAGAAAAAAAATGAAGCGTGTTTATAATATTTCTCAATATTTTACTTTTCAAATGAACTTTCTGCAGCAGAATTACACTTGAATTTGATTCAATTTTCTAAAAGCTGAATTACATAAATATTTGGTAGGAGCATATGTCACCACTGATCCATTCATTCAGCTTACATTTTTTGAACACCCACTATGGTTCATGCTCTTTGTAAGGCTGGGGATATATAATGATGAGCAACATAGGCATGGGCTCATCATCAATAAGCAGGCAGAACATATTTAACATATTTCATATTTGTTTTATTAAGCCAAATATGAAAATGGGCCAGCCAAAAGTGTGAGGGGGGTGAAATGGGCTTAATTGTATTGTCTGATGTGGCAGCCTTGGTTGGATTTGTTTTGTTGGAGGAAAAGAATCTAAGGAAGGGATGAACTTGCTCTCAGAAAAGTACGTTAAGTTAACATGAACAAGTGATTAGAGGAAGTGTTAACCTGGGGTCTAGAGTGGTTAACAATTACTTTAGTAATATATAATGCTTCTCACAGATCTCACAGGATCTCTGATATCGGAGATTATCTAACCCAACTCCTGAAGTCTTTCCTGACCACCTATTTAAAAGAGCCCTCCTCTCTTCTATTCTATCTCACAGTACAGTTTTTCCTTTATCTCACTGGTTCAGATTTGTGTAACTTATTTATTACAGTTTACTTCTTTAATGTTTTTCCCCCACTACTAGATGGAATTGCTACAAGGACATGAACTATGTCTGTTTTGTTCACCTGAGTAGAGTCATTGCCTGTGTCCTAATTGGTCCACAGGCAAAGTGGGTGATCAATAAATATTTATTAATGACTGCAAAATCAGTTTCTAAATGTAAACATCCAGGTTGTGACAGATCACGATTATGTAGTTGAGAGTTGTGTTATTTTGGATTGCTATGCTGTGTTTTACTTTAGGATCTTTAGCATTTCTACAAAAGTGAACCACCTTTTTATTTTTATTTTGAAGGAGATTATAGTTCGTATAAAGCAAAATGAAGGTAAGTAAATATGATGAAATAAGAAAGCCAAAGAGTAAGAGAAAAATATTGCAAGATTTATAAAAATACTTTATTTTTTAAGTTTTGCTTTAGTATTTCCATAAGAAAAGTTTTCTGCCTAAGAAACAAGCAGTTAGGTGAGTGTCTTTCCTACCCCCTGTAGACCTGCATAGTTCTTCATCTCACTACTCCTGCACAAGTCCTATTGGTCCTGCAGAAAATGAATGGCTTTAGAGAAAAATTAAAAGATTTAGACCAGGGATCTCTAAAAATTCTACTATTTTCTTTGGCAATACTTTCTCATTTGTGAAGAGGAACTTTTCAGTTGCATTGTTTGTGAAGAGGCATTTCCAAATGTAAATTGCTTTTCCCTACTGGTATCAGTGTAGCTGTTGGGAGTCAAAACATGCTTGATACATGTTAGGATGTTAATATCTTACTCTTTCTTTGAACTCAGAAGACAGCTATGCCACTCATCAACTGACTACCTCTTCATGAGCTACATCTGCATATACTCTGGTTCTATGCAGAAGTCTAGGCCTGTTTATAACAGGAAGATACTTGAATGGATTAAAGGCAAAATCCCCATGTAGCTTTCAGGTCAGTCATGATAGAATCAGTAAGCATTCTGAAATATGATCTCTACCTTATAGATTAGGGAACCGAGTCTTGCTGCTCATACATATGGTACTTTCTGTCCAGGAAATGAATATATGTGAGTTCTAGCATTTCTCGCCACCCCCCCCCTCCGCCCGCTCTAATGGTTCGATTTTTCGAACTGATCTTTTGATTCATTTTCCCTGCATCTTTTCTATTAGTGCTGAAGTTTGTCTCTATACTAACTCCTAAGGGAATGAGACCTGAAGGCCAGTTGCATTCCTGCCTATGTCTTTCCCTGTCTGGATGAGAAAACTTGAATCCTGCCTCTAGATCCCTCAGCTACTGCCTCGATCTTGCTTCTGATGCACATATTGCTCTGACTCATCATGACTTCAGCACCAACTGTTTTGTCTAGAGTATCAGCAGTCTGGAATTCCTCAACCACCATCTCAGTTCTGGACTGCCTCGTTGGATGTTACTGATGTTGACACTTGAGAAGCTGGTTTCACCAGCCAAATGTGGAGCATCATAGTGCCTAATAGCTTCTGGTGGCCTTAACTTCCTTCTCCAGTTGGTTTCCTTCAGGTTTTTTTCCATTTTCTTCTTTTGGCTCTGGGTTTGGACTAGTATGCTTGTTCATATTGTGACAAGTAACACCTTTGGGAAAAAAACAAAACAAAACAAAACAAAACAAAACAAAACAAAACAAAACAAAAAACTACAAGAAGTTCCCTACAAGAAGACCCCAAAATATGTGTTAGGGTTTGATGCTCTGTGCATTCCAGGAGATGTGTTCATTTAATTTCTGCTTTAGTTGGTGGTTTCTCTAGGAACCTTCATGAACAACAGGAGGATGGTCTGCTGTTCTCAGATAATAAAAGGATTGAGTGGACTCAGTATTAGCCACTCAAGATGTTCATGTTCAATGCTAGCACCACTTTAAAGAAATAATGGGCCAGCGCGGTGGTTCATGCCTATAACCCCAGTACTTTGGGAAGCCAAGGCGGGCGCATCAGGAGGTCAGGAGATCGAGACTATCCTGGCTAACACAGTGAAAGCCCGTCTCTACTAAAAATACAAAAAATTAGCTGGGTGTGGTGGCAGGCGCCTGTAGTCCCAGCTACTCGGGAGGCTGAGGCAGGAGAATGGCATGAACCCAGGAGGCAGAGCTTGTAGTGAACCAAGATCGCACCACTGCACTCCAGCCAGGGTGACAGATCAAGACTCCACCTCAAAAAAAAAAAAAATAAAATAAAATAAAAATAAAAAAGAAATAATGAGTGAGTTATGACTTAGAGGCTTGTCTGCAGAGTGAGTTATGACTTAGAGGCTTGTCTGCAGAGCACATCAGCACGTCTACTCTGCGGTACTCCCTGGTCTTTACCCTGCTCTTGACTTTCTGCCTTTCCCCTGCAAGTAGCATACTACTTGTAGCATGTCACAGCAAGCAGGAGCTGTAGAAAAGCCTTGGTCCAGCACTCTCATTGCATATGTTTTATATTTTATAGAATTTAGGTCCATAGAGGGAGCTACATAAGCTTTCATTGTAATTAAGTTTGTGATTTCAATTCCATGATGATATATGTCTTTCAGATTTAGCTTACCAAAATACTCATTCTGCCTGAGTTTATATCATGAAACAGAACATCTCTGTCTAAATTGTTAAAATCTATTTGATATTTAAACATAAAATAAAAGATGATCAGGCCCAAATGGTATGGTAGAGAAACTCATACCTGGCTAAAAACCCTGGCTGCGCTACTGACTTCTATGTGACTTTAAGCAAGAATTCATTGAATGTTACTTCTCCTCTTTGACATAGGTTGATACCATTGTTCAAGACAGTTGTGCAAATTGAGAGAAAGCATAGTAAGTGCCTAGCAAAAAATCCATCACAAAGCACATGCTCCAAGAGTGTTCTTTCCTTACTGGAGAAGGGACACTGTTGAGTATTCACTTACATCTTTCTAATATTCAAATCTTAATGATAAAGGGATAACATAAAGCTTGACTTTGGGTAAGGTCTGAGAGTTTTTTTGGATCTCATAACTGTACTCATTCAAGGATCAATAAAATCTAATCGTGTCCTTACTATAAAAGACCGTCTCTTGTCATGTCCTGTCCTCTTTTTCCATCCTTCTTCCCATTTTTGTTTTTTTCTAAACTGTCAGTGCATGCGCTTAAAACCTTGAAGATTCTCCCCAGTTCCTTTCTACAAAAGCTTTACCACCCATAGATTTTTTCCATAGATGATTTATAATCCCTCTTTCTCCTGCTGCCTGCGTCCAGCATCTGTTCTATGAGTCCAGGAGGAAGTAGTTGAAACACAGTGAGTGAATGATGAAAGTCCACTGATCTTACTAAGGAAATGCATGTGAATCCGGCTGTCTGGGCATTTGTCCCTCTGCCAGGTGACCTTAGGTCTGCAGATGTCCAAATACGGGGTGTGAGATTGAGCTAATTTGGATTTAGGCACATAGGCCATATAAAATTTAGCCAGCAGTTTGCAATTCACCAGGCATAGCCTTTTTCTAAATCTGTTTTCATTTCTAGAAGACAAATTTTAACCTTTGACACTAGATTGGTGTAATCCTAGTTATTAGAAAACACTGAAATGAACTTCTGTTGAATTTCATGTTCACATCTACACAGCTTTCTTTTGGTCCATCAGTCAATAGATAGAGATATGAACGTATGTGTATATGTAATATATATGTTATATTTCATTTGTACTATTATAGTTTGTGTTTTAAGTAGTTTGTGGTTTAATGCAGAAGTCCCCAACCCCGGGGTCGTGGACCAGTACCTGTCCGTGGCCTGTTAGGAGCCCACAGCAGGAGGTGAGTGGTAGGCAAGCGAGCGTTACCACCTGAGCTCCGCCTCCTGTCAGATCAGCGGGGCATTCGGTTCTCATACCAGCACAAACCCTATTGTGATCTGCACATGCGAGGGATCTAGGTTGCATGCTCCTTGTAATAACAAATGCCTGATGATCTGAGGTGGAGCAGTTTCATCCTGAAACCATCCCTCCTCCCTCCGACACATTCCCCTGGTGGAAAAATTGTTGTCCATGAAACTGGTCCCTGGTGCCAAAAAGGTCAGGGACCGCTGGTGTAATGGGAGAATAATAATGTACACTTACATATCAAAATAATAATATTTCAGTATACGATGTAACTATTTCTTAGGAAAAGAAGGCAATATTTTAAAATGGGGTAGAGAGATTCTATCTGCCTATTGGCGTAGTTAGGTTGATTGATTTACTTATAAAATGATGGTTAGAACATGAGGAAATATATCAGACTTCAGACTACATATTAGGTTTTGAATTTGTTATTGTTGGTTAAAAAAAATCCTTGGCTATAAAAAGTGAGTCGGTTTTAAATAGTCTAATTAGGCAATCACTGTGTTGCTTATCTGCATTCACAAACAGCAAATGAAAACCGGAAGTGACTACATGTTGCTTAATTAGTCCAATTAAACACCTGCCTTAGACTTCCTTGCTTAGCAAACCCACGACTTCTCAAAATCACTAGCACATTGCTAAAAATATAACTTTAATTTGAAAAATTGTTTTGCACATTCTGTATGAAAAATGTAAAGAAAATACATGGGAATTATGCATTGCTTAAAACAAAAAGATTAGACTTTGTAATTAAGCTAATTTAGTGGTACTATACAAATATATTCAGATTGAAAGCTTATTAAAAATGCATTAAAACCAAAGAAAGTGTATATATGAAGAAAAGCATGGCATGTGTTGAGGAATTCCATCAAATACTTGGATGAAAGACAGCAGTGGTCCTGAGATCAGCGGGACTCCCTGTAAACCCCAGAATGGCTTCAGCTTAGCCACCTTAATGACTTGGAAAGATACCAGAAAAGGATATCTCTGATATTCTTTTGTGAATCCCTCTTAATTTTGACATAAAAATTCATTGAAAATCAATACTATCCCATTTATTTTAGTCTATCTCACTGGATACAGAGAACAGATTTCAGATATTTCTATGTAAAACTTAACCATCATGAACCAGGAGTCAAGAATTTTATTTTATTAGCACATAGAATGTAGAAATTTGAAGTAACTTAAGGATAATTTTTAATTTATAGCTGACAAAAATGAAGCCCAAAGAGATTAATTGAACTCAATTTTATATAGCGAATAAGTGGCTGGTCTGGGGCTCAAGTTCAATTATTCCGACCTCATATCCGGCACCCTTTCCCCTTGTGGTTGTATGTTCAATATTATTTGCTGAAGCATTCTTTTGGCTACAGAGCTAAGTTCCTTAAATAAACTGTCTTACTTAAGCCTCACAGCATCCCTATAAGGTGTATATTATTGTCTTCATTTTTCAGAATGGGAAGCTGAGTCTCAGATTCAATCATTTGTCACCTAAGTAAGAAATGAGAAGTTCCAAATACTGTATTGTTTCTGTCCCCTGCCCCATGCTTCTTCCTCTCACTGACATTTCACTCTGCAGTATTGAATGCTTCCATACTAATTATCCAGGGCCCATTCTGCAATTTCAGAAATGCTAATACCAGTTTTAAAGAGAAATGATATCCTGAATTAGAAAATGAGCTGCTTTCTTTTTTCGTGTGAATTGTCCAAATAAAGGTTCACAAGAAGAACCTTGACAAGCATAATTGCAACCTGTTCATTTCCCCTTTAAGTCATCAAACATTCCCGAGAAGCTTCAGGCCTCTAAGAAGTGATGCTTAAGGAATGCAGCTTGACAATATGGCAGTGCATTCAAGTGGAAGGGTGGCTCTTCTATCCATGAAGATGACCCTACAGTAAAATATCAATGTGGCCTTTTTTCATGTCACTGGCATTTTACCAGAAGTTTGTAATTTAATGGAAGAATAATAATGTACCCTTACACATCAAAATCAGAAAATGTCAGTGTATGATGTAATTGTTTCTTTGAAAAACAAGGGAATGTTTTAAAATGGAGTATGTCGTGCATACTGTAATACAATTATGCAGCCACATCAGTTGTCTGGCCATAAAACCAATTGATTTTAGTTTTAAAAATTTGTATTATATGTAAAATGAGACAAATATGTGCTGATCATTATCTTAGGGTGATAAACTACAAGGGTCGGACAAATTAAAACCTGAATTATTATTCTTTGATAGGCTTTATGACTTCTGGCAGGCAAATTGCTCAAAGCTTTGATTTTCTTATCTGAGTAATAGGGATAATACTTTTATTTCCTTGTTCTCACAAACATGTGCTATATGTGTAATGAGCAGAGCATACCTGGAGAACACTTAGTATTTAACGTTCTATTAAGCAAAGAGCAAGGTGGCATTATTAAACATGGTTTATTTTAATGCTGCAGTAGAAACTAATGAACAATAGAAAGATGAGATTTTGTTGAGATTTTTCTGCTTCTAATTTTTGGAAAAAACTGTTTTTATATATGCTAGTGGAGAGATTTTTTTTCTTAGAACTTAGTAGGCTTGTGTTAAACTTATCTCCCTGTGGCTTTCAAGTATAATTTTCTTTATAGGAGACTAGTATTGTTGGTTTTATTCCAAGAAATGCTGATGGATTATTTATATTTTTCATTTTAGTATTAATTCCAGCTATTAATTTTTAAGCTTATTAAGAATCTAAAGCTCCTTTTCATTATTTCTAAAAGGTAGCTTGAAATTTACATTTTCAGTATATCATAGTTACCATGATTTGATAAAGTATTTTTAAAAATATATGTCATATGACAAAACCATGAAACTCAAGAGTGTACTCACATACATACATACACAGGACACAAATATAGGCTAGAATTCCTTTCATGCTACAGAGAGAGAGACAAAGAGAGACCAAAAAATAAATAAATATAAAATAAATTTAGTGGTTACTACAAAAAAATGAGAAAAATGAATAAATCATTTTTATTTGATGCAGTGAGGTTTATATCCATAATTTCCTGCTTGGATGTTTCTTTCAAGAAATTTAAAAGAAATTAATATCAAGGAAACTCATATCAAAGAAGAATAAAGAAATTAATATCAAACACTGTTACTTTTTAAGGTCAGTGTCACTTAAGCTATAATTTCCCATATCAAATATGGGTTTGTTTGTTTTTTGTTTGTTTGTTTACGTTACTAGAAGTTTTCTTTGTTTCAAAATGTGTTACTTTTGAATGTTGTCTTTACCCATATACTTAGTAGGAACAAATACTAGCTTCAGCCAATGAAATAAGAATAGACAGGGCATGGTGATAAAGTACTTGAATCTCCTGTGTTTCAACGATGATTTTGATGATTTTTCATTGATGATATAGACTTGCTTATTGAAGTGTGGTCTCAGGGAGCCCTGTGTTCTCAAGTCATCTACAGTTTTGCCAAATGTGGTTGATATCTATTTTCTGAAAAACTTTTTCTGATTTCTGAAACTGACTAATGCTTTTCTGTATCCTGAATTAAAACTGATTGATTATCCCTCCGCAAAACCCATACAGGTATAAAAGACAAAAGGAGTTGTGATAGCTCGTGGCTACCCACCAGAACTATTTGTGCTAGGGAGATGTGAGTTCACTTACACGTTGGGTTTTGCTTATCATTTTCATCCAAAAGGAAAGGATACATTGAGATGCGTGTGAGTGGATAGAAATAGAAAATTCATTGCTAGTGAAGGCTTGGTAAGGATTTTAGTGAGTGGAAAATCTGACTGGTTGTCCGTGAGGTGCATTTGGGCTGGAAGTATTGAGGGAGATGATCAGACATTTGAGATATCTTTAAAGCATTTGGCAATAGCCCTTAATGTGCTCTCAAGTTGAGAAAGTGGCAGAAAAATATTTATTCTACAACTTTATTTTTGTTTTTTTACCATCGAATGCAGTTTGTCTCTTTAAGAGCAAAAATAAATATTCAGACAGAGTTTCTCAGTTAGCAGATATCACTCATTTTCTCCTAAAATGACATTAAAAAGAGTAAAAGCTTGTAAAGTCCGCAAGTAACATTAAAAAAAATTTATAAATATATTGGACTATATACATACCGACTATATCTACCTGTTTTTGTAAGCTTATTTAAAATGTCTATACTAGTGTCATAATTTACTAAAGCCATTAACTGACTGTTTGAAATTTCATTCTTAATAATTCTTTTTAGAGTCAGTAGTTGGGTTTTTACCATAAGAAAAAGTTTGCAATCTGACATGAAAAACTTCAGATTTGTGATATTTGTCTCCGTGTTGTTTTCTGCTCTGAGAGATCCCAACAAGTGGCAATTGAGTTATTCCCAGGTCATTGAAAAGTGAAGAGAATGGATTTCTAGAACTGTATAAGAACAAGTACTTGACGATTTAAAATTTTTTCATATAAAAAATGGGAATTTGTTCCTAGCAATTCATAGAAAAAACTGTGTGAAAGCCACCTAAAAAGCACAAGACTGGCTTGCAAAGCTTTATCCGCCAAATGTTATAATAGAAATAATTTCATAATAACGTAAAACAGTAAAACAACAAAAAGTTTGTATATGTCTTTGTGTACACACAAATAGAGAATGTATGTGTTATTTATTTTTCTAAATGAGCATACATTCCTGAACTAATAATGTATTACATACATTATGCAATATACATAAAAGTAGACATTTAAAAGAATGGCATACACTTTTAAAAACAACATTCTATTTGTTAACTGTATACAATGATACAGTTAATATTAGCTGCTGTAATAGAAGATCTTTAAAATCTCAGAGACTTAACAGAAGTTTTCTTCTTACTACATAATATCTAAATGGGTCTTTCTGATCCATAGGTCACTCTCCTTCAAGGGAAACTTCAGGAAGTTAGGCTTCTTTCAACCTGTGGCTTCTTTGTCTTCAACACCTGGCTTCCACATTTGCCAGTTTGGAGAAAATAAGAAACAGAAAACAAAAAACAAAAAAACCACGGAGGATGATTTTAATGAGTCAGATTTAGAACACACAGCACTCACTGATGCTCACATTTCACTGGCTAGAATTTGTCAGTTGACCCCATCAACTTCAAACGAGAGTGAAAAATATAGTCTCACATTGTGTCTACAGGAAAAAGAAGCAGGTTCGTTGGTGGCACCCAGCAGTCTTCTCCACTAACAATTACAAATATAATAAATTTGCTTTTTGCTAAGAATGAAAATCAACAAATATATCTCAAATGGCTACATTTGCTGGTGTTTTTTCTTTTTGAAGATTTGCAAGTCATAATTGCTTTAAACCATCGTGAGCTAATATCTTAAGGACACTGGGATGAGATTCATTGTCAGCAATAATAGATGTAAATACATATTTTAACTTCTCAGCTCTGATGAGACTGTATGTGTTTTCAGCCTCATATCTAGTTGACAAAGAGCTTGTATTATGAATAAAGGCAGTGTCAGCTATGTGTTTTCTTATAGTTTACTTATGCTTGTATTTTTAGTACTATCTTCAATCTCCAGTTTATAGTCTTTTAAAGTCTGTTCCATTCTGTGCATAGGTGTGTGTGTGTGTGCAAGTGTGTGTGAAAACTAGAAAACTTAAGACTTAAACCCACTTACCAGGCACACATTAAAGTGTAAGTTCATCCCTGCAATTCTTGAATTTGTGGGCACTTACCCTTCCCTCAAGATACCCCATTTATCATATGTGACATGTAACCATCTAACATAGGGATGGGTGGTGGTACAAGTGTAAGTCCTTATATGAAACTGTAGTCAGGATACATTGTTTTATATTTTTAGACAAAAATCAATATACAGTCCTCATATTTTTCCTGCATCGCACCATCTACTACTCCCTATAGAGTGTGTGCACCCTGTGCTGGAGTCCACTAACCTTAAAGAAAGAAAATATCAAACCTCGTGTTCATGTCAATCAAAGAGTGCAATAGAAAGATGATGAATGTTGGGAGAATGGGAATTTGGGTAAACAGAATCCTTTGCCTAACATACCATTGATTGGAAAATATTTTGTGTCTATTGTGCTTTCAGATTTGTTTCTAATCTTTCTTGGAACAGTCTAGCTTTACTTTGTTTCATTTTGTTTTAACCTTAGTAAATGCAAAATAGTGACTCAACAATGGAATTGAATTTTTAATTTCTAGGGACATTCCAAACAGCTTTCCTGAGATGGGCACTGATCCTTAAAATATTTTGGAATTTGAAAAAGAGGAATGCCTTCTTAGCCATTTAAAATCCCTGGTTCTAAGCAATTCCTTCTTCAGTGAATATCTGGCATTATTTTAGTGTCTTAATTTTGAGCGTCACTTTTCATTGGCTGTAAGTGTAGACATTGAAAGTTGTATAGGTTTTAGGATACCCTAGGTTGGCAATAGATCCTTTAAACAAGTTTGTTTCTTTTCATTGCTTGGTTTATTGTGTTTTATCAAATCAAAGATGCCATCAACTGTAAGGTATATATTTTAGATACTCTAAGAAAAAAATTAAGTTCTATCAAATATATCTTTAAAATGACATAAATTGTAAGACTCATTCTTATTTTGTATGTGTTAAACTGTGGTAAAAATGTATACCTTAGAATTAATGAAATACAAAATATTCTACTGTCTTCCAGCAAAGGTTTCAGGAAACTTTAAGGATATATAAAGTGCAGAAAGATTAAAACATCTTAAAGGAAAATGCCTTTAAGAAAGCAAGATGAATGCAAGAACAAATAAGGAGCCAGGATCGAGACTAATTTGGTAATAATCATCATTACATCATATGCTTTCCTGAAGGGACCATAAATTTGGGTGAAACTGTTTTGAAGTCAGTACAAAAAGGAAAAAGAAATCTTAATTTATTATGCTGCTTAAAATCATAAAATAAAATCAAACCAGTTTTTAAGAAGTATCAATATCCTTGGTAATGAAATGAACAAAAATTTATGTAATGTGAGCAACAATAATATCTCATCAATAACCTTAGAGAATACACAGTGAGCATCCTATGACTTTGTGCAGTAGTATCCTCCCACTGAGGTAAGTGGTATCACACTAAGTCAGTAGAAACACTTTTAGCAGTGTCCAGTATAATACTTCTTCTCTCCTGGCTTATCTGCTTTAATGTAGAGTGGTTGGTGGTTTGTACTAGGTGGTGAGAGAGAGATGGACTGAACATCCTTAAGCAAACTAAATGTTTCTCTCATGTAAGCTTTTGGATGGCAGTGATCTAGACCATGCTCTCTGGAGGTTACCAAGAATGGAGCTTATCTATGCTGCTATTTAAATATAAGAAATCATGCCCTAATAGAGACTGGAAAAAATATTAGTTGATATTCTCTAGGGAAAATTGAGTTTCTTCTGAAGAACAGGTGCATAAAGAAAAGGCTGCTGTACTTTGTCTTGGCTCGTAGACACTACTGAAACACTTCCTAGGAAATGAGTTCAAATCATATCTCACCTATAATATAAAAGGATGATCCAGTTCCCAAATGCTCTACTCCATAACTTGCAGCCACAGAAACTTTAGCCTAGAAAAATTTTAATATACGTATGACTGGCTATTCATGTTGGCCATAAAAATATCTCACCCAATCATAGATATTTATCTGCGGAGTTATTTCTGAATTCTACTTGCTATTATATTCTTCAGGAAATGTATACCACAGCAACTAAGTTTATAAGGCTTGCCTCATGGCCTACTTAAAAGTTGAGGGTACATCTACAATAATTAATAAGTATAATAAGTTAATTATAGGCTTTCTTTATAGCAGTAATTAATTAGTGCCAGTTCAGTCCTATCTCAGATAATTAAATCATAAGACCATATCTTCAAGGTTTCAGAAAGCTGGTCTTCCAGGTCTCAGTATCAGTGGGCATGCATCTGAATTCTGTGCAGTTACTATCAGATAACGGGGAGGAAATTTCAAAGACAAAGAGACAGACTAATTCTCTGGGGTTTTTTCCTGTATAAATTATTAATGCATCATTAAAAGATCATTGTTTCTGACTTTTGAAACTGTGGAAGCATCAATAACTGTGGTTCTTATTATTTACTTCTTTTTTAATCTAAAATAAGGTGTGAAGTTGTGCTTGAGAGAGATGATCCTTTCAACAAGAGATCCTATTGTAGTAGTTTCTGTGAAAGTTTTATCTTAGTTATTAATGAAGTTGAAATGTCTGTATTGTCACCTCCTTTTGCGTCGGAATTTGTATAACTTTGTTGGTCTGCCTTTCTCTCTGATGTGTACAACATACAACATACATATATCTTTAAATCTCACAAGTATTCTGCTCTAGGAAATAACTTCTAATAGAGTATACCAGAAGCTAAGCATATATCTTTTTATATATTTTATGAGGAAAAGGCACAAGCCATATTTGCACTTACTCTATCATTGCTAAAGGAATAAATCAGGTGGTTCAAGGAAGAATAATTTAAGAAAAACAACATTTTGATGTATTACTTGGCAGTCAATTTTTAACTGGTCATTAAAACCTGACTTAAGATTTCTCCTTAGAAGCTTGGTATTATCAAATATATTACTAGTTGAAGACTTAGCTTCTTCATATTTCAAGTTAGTTATACTAGTTTTCCTCTTTCAGGAAATTTTCATTTATCTTCAGTTGCTCCTGGAATAAATAGAGTGTTTTTTGTAATTTTGTCTTCAAACATTCACCCCAAAAATGTCTTGCTTTGGAATTTCTATTTTAATTTTTACTTGTTTTAAATTTTAATTCTTTTAGGTTGTGGCAGCAATTGAAGCGTTCTCTTATGTTAGCTGAGTAATCATGAAGATTGAACTACTTTAGAGCAACAGAGCAGAATTCCCAAAAGCTTAGTACTCATATCTGCAAAGTGCACGAGTCTTTAGGCATTTAGCAAAACAGTGCCCAAATTATCTTGGTTCTCCTTTATTGGTGTTTTTCTGGAAATCTGAACAATTTCATCATGTTTATATATGTATACTCTCACTTTTCCAAGTTCCTTGTGCCTCCATAATAGAGGAGATGCTTTCCCACCAAAAGACAGTGAATTGATTCACCAAGCTGTTTGTAAGGAATCATGATGTATCATGGCACCTAAAATGAGAGGAAGGGTTTACCTGTTAAAAGTCACTGCTGCCGGGTGCGGTGGCTCACGCCAGTAATCCCAGCACTTTGGGAGGCAGAGTCAGGCGGATCACCTGAGGTCAGGAGTTCGAGACCAGCCTGGCCAACATGGCGAAACCCCATCTCTACTAAAAATACAAAAAATTAGCTGGGCTTGGTGGCGGGTGCCTGTAATCCCAGCTACTTGGGAGGCTGAGGCAGAATAGCTTGAACTCAGGAGACAGAGGTTGCAGTGAGCCAAGATTGTGCCACCACACTCCAGCCTGGGCAACGGAGTGAGACTCCATCTCAAAAAAAAAAAAAAAAAAGTCACTGCTTTGTCTTTCACTTTTTTTTCACTTCAGCTAAACTCCTATATAAATGTTTCTGAAAGTAAAATTTATAATCCATACAAATCTTAATTGTATGCAACAAATGCAAAATGCCTAAGCCCAGACTTAACCTGATCAGAAACTCCATGGGTAGGGTCCAGAAATTTGCCTTCTTACAGGAATCTAGGGGAATGTTAGGGATGATATAGTTGGAAAATAATTGTGCCAAATTTTAGCGTTTCTTATATTTTAATGTGCATATGAATCAACTATTAGTAGGTCTGGGATGGGGCCTGAAATTCTACATTTCTAACAAGCCTATATAACACTGATGCTCTCCATAGCTCACTTGGAGTATCAGTGTGCTAAAGTTTTTCAGCTGGCTTCCCCATGGATAAGGCTTAGACAAACTACACTGTTGCTGGTTTCAGGAAGCAACAGAGTTGCTCTGTCACAAGTCTCAGGTCCTTCTCACATTTCAAAATCAGTGTAATGGAGTTTCCAAGACAAAGTGCCTTGATGCCCTGACTATTGCCTATTATTTTGGAGAAAGAAGTATTTCATGCCTGTTGAGCTTTTAGAGCCTAAAAGTAGAGTACTGATCAAGTAGAAGAGACACAGTCAAGTTGGCAAATTGTCTGAAAATACAACATATCGCAAGAAAGAGAAATGAATGAAATGGTCTTGGCCACTGTACTACTGCCATTGTGCAGGGGTGGTGGGTCTGCTTTTAGGACTTTAGGTCATGAGCAGTCTATACCAGCCTGGGTCTCAGTTTTATACTCACATCACACCATTAATATATCTGAAAACAGTGGTGCCTATTATCTGGCTATTTCTGAGTTTTCCACTGGCCAGTGTTCCTGGGACCATTATTAGATTAAGGTCGAAGGACCGTAGAACACTTACACTCTTACCTGTGACCTGTGGAATTTCTTCTCTTTAAGGAGAGGCAGAGAGATTGAGGAAATATTTGGGGTGGGGCTAGAGCAAAGTTGAGTATTCTTGTAGGTTGTGGTTAGGAAGTCTGCAGAGAGGAGGATGTTGAAGATTTAGCAGGAAGTTGGCACAGCTAATGCAACAGTTCTGGAGGATGTGATTAGCAAATTAGTTAAAGGGGTGATGGTAGTAGCAGGCTTTTCCTGTTGTAGGAGGGATAGAGATAAAGGTGGGTACAGAAATAAGTGAGTTTGGTGGCCGGTAATATATGTTCCTTTTAAAGCTCTTTTGAGTTTGGAGAAGGAAATGATTATTGCTAAGAAAATTAACCAGGAGATATTTCCAGGAGGAAGTGGAATTGAGTCAACGGCACTAAATTGGGTAGAATGTTATTATAAGATAAAAATGATTTGATTTTAGCAACCTGTTAACTAACAAGAGGACTCTGCTACAGGAGGTGAGAGGATTAAAGCAAATTTCACTGGGCTGAGAAATGAATGGAAAGAGAAACGGACATTTTGAACCTATGCTTTTCTTTTTTAAAAAATTGGCAGTGACTAATGAAATCTGAATTTCTTAACTTGGCTTTCAAAGTCTTGCAAAGTTTTGTTCCATTACGTCTATCTAACCTTACTTTCCAAATAATTTATAGGTTAGCTTTATTCTCAAGTAAGACTGATTTCCTTACTGCCTTGGAAAACATCAGCTCCATCTTTACGTGTGTCAATATTCATGCTACCAGTTTTTGTTGCAGGGACTTTGCTTTTTTTTTTTTTTTTTTTTTCCTTTTTTTCCCCTACTGCTTTATAAATGGATAGGAAAGAAGAATGTGTGGACCTTGAGTGATCCTTGCCTTGAGTGAAAGTTGAGAGTGGGAATTAGAGAGAATCCCTGGTTGGGGCAGAGGGAGGCCTAACATTCAACCAAGGATTTCCATAGAATGAAACATTTGTTTTGAGACAGAAACATGTTTTAATAACATATTCTCAGTGTTTGCTTACAAAGGGGTTTCTCTGTCAAACTCTTCCATTCACTGAAAGAAAACAGCTTATGATGTATCTTAAAGAAAGTATGCTTACATTTGCCTTTTATTTCTGGATTTCTCTACTTGTCCTCATAGGGCCCATGTTCTAGTAACATATTCTCAATGTCTGTTTACAAAAGTTTTTCTCTGTCAAGCTCTTTCATTCACTGAAAGAAAACAGCTTATGATGAATGTTTAAGAAAGCATGCTGACATTTGCCTTTTTTAAAATACAGATTTAGGGGGTACAAGTGCAGTTTTGTTACGTGGATATATTGTGTAGTGGTGAAGTCCAGAATAAGCCATTTCTTACAAGACTGCCAACAAGCTGCATTAGACACTTAAAAAGTCTATGAGTACCATCTACCAAGACCGAGTGTCAGTCTGGATATCAAACTTAGCACAGATACCTGCAATTCCAGCAATTGGGCCACCTTGTGGCTCCCACCTTTAGATCAAAATGTGTTCCTGCTGCTCTGAGTTCTCTAAGGCATCCAGTTATGCAGAAGGTGACTGCACTATTCATTAGAATTCATAATTCTGATACTCCCTAACTGACTTGAGAGGTGGTAGGTGGATCCATGGGACTAGGTAGTCGTTTTCTTCCTCAAAAATCTTTGATTCCTGATCTTTAGTATATCTTGATTCTTCATGACTGAGCAATAAATTTTTTTTTAAATTTAACTTTTATTTTAAGTTCAGAGGTACATGTGCAGGTTTGTTATATAGGTAAACTTGCGTGAAGGGGGTTTGTGGTACAGATTATTTTGTCACCCAGGTATTAAACCTAATGCTCATTAATTATTTTTCCTGATTCTCTCCCTCCTCCCAACCTCCACCCTCTGATAGGCTCCGGTGTGTGTTGTTCCCATCTATGTGTCCATGTGTTCTCATCATTTAGCTCCCACTTGTAAGTGAGAACATGCAGTATTCGATTTTGTTTGCTAAGGATAATGTCCTCTACCTCCATCCATGATCCTGCAAAGGACATGATCTTGTTCTTTTTTAAACAACAAATTTTCTTATTATTCTTTGATTTACCCATAGAAGAGCATTGTTACATAGGAACCTTAAGATCGCCTATTTGGTTAGTTATAAGATTTTTGAAATACTTTTGTCCTTCTTTTGCTTTCAGCTGACACAAAAAGCCCTAATATGCATTTTCTAGACTGAGACTCTTGAATACATCAGATATTACAGGGCATTGCAGGAAGATAGGATAAAATAGTTGGTTAACATTTCACTAATATTTATAAATATACATTCATATATATAAATAATGCCTTTGAATGAAAAGGCAACCAATAGGACACAAAAAATGCAGTGAGACAAATGTAGAGAATAAATATATTTTAAGATTATTTTGTCTTTTAGCAGCCTCTCATTGCTAGAAAGAAAAACAAGAGGAGACTGGTGAGTTCTCAGGTTCCAAAGATACAGCATAGGGCACAAGAACAATTTAGCCTTCTGTCTCTCTCGAGCCATGTGAATTTGAAGAAGTGTTTTTTTTCACCTATGGTAACTTCTCTAAGCTGGGTTTCCCTACCTGTAAAATAACAAGATAGAACCAAAGTAGATGAATATGAACTTTCAGAATTTTAGGTGTAAATATAGACACAGCTCAAGAAAAATAAAAGCCTATAACATGATGGGAAAAAGTGACACTTCAGGTGGGAGAAAAGGAAAATGTGCAGTAGTGTAGAGTGGCATGCATTGTCATAGGGTGGCAAGAGAATGGGCATGGCAACTCAGGAGGAAGGAGTGGGACTAAATCAGTGAATATGCATAGCAAGGGCTAGGCTGAGAATTCCCAAGAGTGGTTAGTTTAAAAAGATAGACCCAACTTTTTCACCTACTAATGGATCTAAACTACTTTTGCTACTTCCATTTAAACTTTTGATATATTGGCCAGAAGTGGGCAGCAAGAGTCCTGCATGTGCTAATCTTAAATAATCTGTCTCTAATTTACTGAAAAGTTTATTAAGTTTACGGTAAAAAGAGAACCGGACTGAATGAGAGGATATTTTAAGTTTACAGTAAAAAGAGAACTGATCCGAGTGAGAGGCTTTCTTGCTTATTTACTGTGTAAATATATAGAATGCTAATTGTAGAATAAACTGGGCAGAAATGACATCTTTTCAATCTTGAGTCTTCCCATCCAAGAATGCAGTATGTCTCTCTATTACATAGGTCTTCTTTTATGTTCTTCACTAAAATGTTATCATTTTCCCCCATGCAACATTCTACATACTATGTTATGGTTATTTCTGATCATATAAATGTATGCTTATTGTGAATGGCATATTTAAAACCACATTTCCCCTTTGTTACTGATCTTCCATTAGGTTTTTATCGTTTATGTTGTATTTAGCCACCTTGATCTTTGCTCTTGTAGTAGTTGGACTTGTTTGTCTTTCAATTCTTTTTTATTTTCTTAAGAATCATATTCTCTATAAGTTTAGATGTAATTTAATGTTTACTTTTCTAATACTTATATATCTTCTTTATTTTTCTTATCTAATTTAATAATTTGTCCTCCAAGAAAACACCGAATAGCAGTGAAAAGCATTGACAATTGTTTATTCCAAGCTGATTATGACATGAGCCTTTATGGAAACCCATCCCTTTCTTTCTATTTGTCTCTTTTCCCTTTCTTCCCTTTGTGCTCTTCTACCCATAAGTACATGAGAGCTTTTACTAAATAAGGATTGATTTGCTTCTTCTGAAAGTAATCACATTTTTCTTAGGAACTTCCTGGTAATATTCCACATTTTTTCTCCCCCCACAAAACTGATATTTTCTACTGGCTTGCTATTATTTGCGTCACCGAAACTGTGCCTAATGCAGTAACGCACCATGACATATAGAAGGCTAGAAATGTGTCGGCCCCTCCAGAAAATGAACCCACATATAGTCGTGTAGCAATTTTGGTAGTCACTACCAGCTTCTACTTCTTTGAAATGTCAATTTATCTAAAATTAATAGCTCCTCTCCACCCTATTTTTTTAATTTGTGAAGTCTAAAAAAAAATAGATTATGAAACATCTTAGAATTATGTATAAAGTGTGAATAAATCACATCTCAGTCAGAATAGGGAGTATTTTCCTCTGATAAAAGGAGCCTGGCCTAAATGCAGATGGTAGAGATGGTTGCTGTGTTTGCTTAGGGGACTTTTGTGCTTGTTTCCAGGTATTGGCTGTTCTGGGGAGTTGAGGTTCTTGGAAGAGTAGCGTGTTCATATGTTAGAGTAAATCCTCATTAAGGAGAACGCTTCTGCACTTCAGAAAAGCAATCTTTGTGACAAGCTGTCTTTTTTTTTAATGGTTGCCTCACATGGGTGGCACTGAAAAGATTATAATGTGTTCCTCATTGCATACACATTTTACAGCTAAACCACTATTATCTGATATTCTTATATTTAATGATTTTGCCATTTTTTTGGCTAGTGTTTATACTTAAATGGCCTTATAGAATCTTTCTTAAATTCACTGTACCTAATTATTTAGCAATCAAAAGAGAGCCGAATAAAACAGCTCCCAACCCTGCACTAATCACCTCTTAAGTATTGGTTCTATCTATACACATCATCTTAGTTTACATTTATTCAATCCTTTTTTTCTTTCAGTGTTATCTCTTTCTCTATAAACTGACCGGATATTAATTGTGACTTTGAGTCATCGCTTTGATTGCTCTGGGATTTGGAGTAAACCTCAGAAGCTAACTGCATTTGGAACTTTTTTGTAGACTGGCTTTCTTAATAACCTCCAATAACATCTTTAGTCTGCTAACCAGGATAAATATCAACGAAAATAAACCACAGAACCTACATTCTTGTGAAGCCGATAAAAAAAAAAATACAGCAGTAAACATGACTGGCAACTTTTGTTAAACAGAATATGGAACAGTTGCATTCATTTCCCCTCCAAACTTCTCACTGGTAGAAAATAAAGGTTCAGAAGTTTACAGGAGATAACAGGTTGCTCAAAAGATATCAATAGCCTTTTTAGCAAATTAAATACCTCTAGATATAGTGTTAAAAGAAGTTTGGCAGTTGAGATAGCTGTCCAAATTATTATACTTAGAAAAAGAGTGATAATAGATTCAAATCTTATTATGATTCTAGAAACTTTAGCTGGTTAACTAAACATTGAGTCTGAATCATTTATTCCCCTCACATAAAATTTACCATTTTATTTATTTATTTTATTTTATTTTTTTGAGACAAAGTCTTGCTCCTGTCACCCAGGCTGGAGTACAGTGGCGCGATCTAGATTCACTGCAACCTCTGCCTCCAGAGTTCAAGCGATTCTCCTGCCTCAGCCTCCCAAGTTGCTGCGATTGTAGGCACCTGCCACCAGGCCCGGCTAATTTTTGTATTTTTAGTATAGATGAGGTTTCACCATGTTGGCCAGGCTGGTCTCGAACTCCTGACCTCAGGTGATCTGCCTGCCTCAGCCTCCCAAAGTGCTGGGATTACAGGCGCGATTCACCACACCTGGCAGAAATTCAGCATTTTATAAGATAAAATTCTAAATAGCAAAGGTCTTTGAAAGTCCTTGGAAAATAACACATAAGTACTGGGTGTTGGCTACTCATTATTTATTAATTGCTCATTCATCTCTGCCCTGACTTACAGGGCTCAGCACTGGATGTTGGTTCTCCTAGCTCAATACTCAGAGGTACTTCCATATTTGCTTTGCTTCCTTGCCACCTTGAGGCTGGGTACTCCAAGGAGCACTGTACCTGTCAGTCTGTAAAAGTGAGTCAACTTGAAGCTTTGAGCTACTGGCAAGTATGCTATTTTTGGTTATTCCTGTGCTTTTGTTTTTCTACAGGAAATAAATGATAACCATTTATTTGTATGCTAATCCACATAATTCCACACTTTCCTTGATAAGGCTATGTGAGGAGGCTAAGTGATGTGCATTCATGATTTAATAATGAAATCCCACGATTTAATAAACACGGAGATTTAGAAATTATGAGATAACATGACATTTCTAGACAGTTTTGCAAAGAAGTTTTACAGTTTTTCTTTTATATTTAAGGTGACTACACTTGTCAACACAAGCAACAAAGGCCCATCTGGTAAAAAGAAAGGGAGGTCAAAGAAAGCCCATGTACTAGCTGCCTCTGTAGAGCAAGCCACTCAGAACTTCCTGGAAAAGGGTGAACAGATCGCTAAGGAGAGTCAAGATCTCAAAGAAGAGTTGGTGGCTGCTGTAGAGGATGTGCGCAAACAAGGTAGGCAAAATGATATTATTGTTCAAGGCGGATCTATACTGATGTGCAAACAATGGCTTTTTCTTTAGAATCAATGGATATTTGCTCAAAGAAGAAGTCTTACATTTTTTCCTTTCTATCTACACTTGTCATTTTTAATGTTTGCTGGACGTGGTACATAGAGATATTTTCGTCGTTGCAGTATGGTACAGCTACAAACACTCCATGTCTGCTGTTACTTCAAATCTTCAAGTTGTTTCTACTTGGTAAATGTAAACAGACTTTGTGTCAAACTCAGGCTTTAGAGAGAATGGGATGGGAAGACCTAATGTTTATAGAGTCATTGTAAAATCAGGTTTCTATGGATGAAGGGGGAGAAGAATGTAAAGTATTATAAGAGAATTATTCTTATTTTTCTGTGAGTCTCAAATTCATGTTTTCAGTTCATAGATTTCCTCACAAACGTAGCAAGCTAGCCACCCATTAATAAATCAACTACCTATCTAGCTAGCTAGCTATAATACTATTGATTTAGCATTTTAAAATTTTGATCTGCATAAAATATACAACATAAACTTCTAACTACGGCCGGGTGCGGTGGCTCACACCTGTATTCCCAGCACTTTGAGAGGCCGAGGAGGGTGGATTGCCTGAGCTCAGGAGTTCAAGACCAGCCTGGGCAACATGGTGAAACCCTGTCTCTACTAAAATACAAAAAATTAGCCGGGCATGGCGGCGTGCGCCTGTAGTCCCAGCCACTCAGGAGGCTGAGGCAGGAGAATTGCTAGAACCCGGGAGGCAGTGGTTGCAGTGAGCCAAGATCGCGCCGCTGCACTCCAGCCTGGGTGACAGAGTGAAACTCCATCTCTAAAAAAAAAAAAAAAAAAAAAGATAAAAAGAAAAAAATCTTAACTACTTGTAAGTGTACAGTTCAATACTGTTAACGATATTCATATCGTTGAGCAAGCAATCTCCATAACTGTTTCATCTTGCAAACTGAAACTCTATACCCATTAAACTATTCCCCATATCCTCCTCCCTGAAGCCTCTGGCAGTCACCATTCTACTTTCTTTTTCTATGAATTTGACTGCTCTAAATACCTCATATAAGTGGAATCATACATATTAGTCTTTTTTTGACTGGCTTATTTCACTTAGCATAATGTCTTCAAGGTTCATACATGTTGTGGCATGTCTCAGAATTCCATCGTATGTATATACCACATTTTGTTTATACATTCATCCATTCACAGATGTTTGTGTTGCTTCCACTTTTTGGCTCCTGGGAATAGTGCTGCTATGAAAATAGAGGTAAAGATATCTCTTTCATACCCTGCTTTCAGTTCTCTTGGATATAGACTCAGAGGTGGTATTACTGGATCATATGATAATTATATTTTTAATTTTTCAGAGCCTGCATGCTGTTTTCCATAGTGGCTGCACCATTTCCATAGTAGTGCACTCCTACTAACAGTGCACAGCAGTTCCAGTTTCTCCAAATCCTCACCAACACTTGTTTTATTTTGTTAATTGTATCATCATAATTGGTGTGAGGTGATATCTCATTGTAGATTTGATTTATATTTTCCTAATGATTACTTATGTCGAGGAACTTTTTATATGCTTCCTAGGCATCTGACTATTTTTTTCGGAGAAATATTTCCAGTCTTTTGCCCATTTCTGAATCAAGTTGTTTGGTTTTGTTGCTGTTGTTAAGTTATAGGAGTTCTTTATATAGTCTGGATATTAGCACCTTATCAGACAGTGATTGGCAAATATTTTCTCCCATTCTGTGGATTGCTTTTTCACTCTATTGTGACCTTTGACACAGAGAATTTTTAAATTTTGATGTAGTCCTACGCAGCATCTGTAGTTGAAAGTTCTAAGGACCATGAAATCAGAACAGACACCTACTCCCAAGCTTGGTCTCTCTCCTGCATTTTCTGCCTTGAAGAATGCAATGCATATCTATTGAGTTGCATGTTGCATCAATCTTAGTGCCATTCTTGTTACTTCCCTTTCCTTCCAAATATAGTCTATTGTAAAGTTTCCTAGATCTTACCTCATATATATCTGTTTAATGGACCACTTCCTGTCTCACTTATTCAAAAGCACTATGTTTTCATGCCCCAGGGCCTTTATATATGCTGTCTCTTTCACACATTTCTACACTTCACAGCTCAAGGAATACCTTCTCAGGGAAACTTTATCTGAAAGTCCTGTCATACTTTTTAATGGGTCCTTTCCTTGTTACTTTTCACAGGATAATTAAGTATTTGTGAGGTGACTGTCTTTCATGCCATACTATAAATTAATAAAGGCAGAGACCAGACCATGTCTCTTTTGCTAATCATTGATTTGCAATGCTTAGTACTCATTAAATATTTGTTGAATTATTGAATGAAGAGGTGAATGAATGGTCTCTTCTAATTCTTCTTGCAAACCTACCACTGTATCAATTCACAGCGGGATATTTAGTACCTGGAAACACCAACCCTCCTTCCACACTAACAAATACTGTTCCCCTTCTGCCCTGTTCTTCTTCATCCTCTCCTTCCTCCTAAAAACTAATTTCATTTCTATTATACTAACTTAAATTATTACTTTAATTTGCAATGTTAAATGCGCCACATTTTATCTATTGTGAAGAGTATATTTGTGTATGTGTTTTGGCAATGCGAAATCTTCTAAGTTTTCAGGTGCATTTGAAAACTGATATTCCTTCTGAATTGCAGATGGACGCTTGTTTGTTTTCATGCATCTATAGCCTGGATAGTTGTTTTATTTTTTCTTTTGTTGTGGGTTTTTTAGGTTGACTGCCATATAATAAACTGTATGCACTTAAAATTTACACTATGATAAATTTTGACAAATGTATACATCCATAAACCATCTTTGCAGTGAAGATAGCTAAGGTATTCATAGTAGAGAGTGGTTTGATTGGCCTTGGGCCTCTTTTTAAAACATTTGTCTTTTATGAAAATAAATTTTTCCCTTTAGTTTCTCCAAAATCTCTTAAGAATTCTTTTGTCATTACAAGTTAGTTTTCACACATTCTGTAGAAACTAATGTTTTCGTTTTCTTGAAGCTTACATGAAATGGTGTTCTTGTGGATATAATATAATAAACAACACAGTTCTTGGCCAGACTATCCTAGGAGTATTAAAGTGACAAATTTCTACAGATGCTAATTTAAGACAGCTAACAATGGTTGCTCTTCTAAGGGATATTTCAAGTTTTCTTTTTGTATTATCCATTTCTTCTTACAAAACAATTCTATATCAGAAATGATGTCTATGTGTAACCTGTATAAAGCTCAAATGCCATGTTCTCCTTCTCTTGAACAGTGTCAAATTCAAAGAAGCATTACTATAGTATGCAAAATAACCCCAAAAATGGGTAAAAGCCTTTAAAATTTGCTTTGTTATTTTTCATTCTGCAATCTCTTCCATACACTGCACATGCCTCTCAGGTGTGAGTGGTGCACCTCCTCGCTGACAGCAAGGTCCTCAGTCTCTTTTTTGAATTTGATGCCCAGAAGCTCTTATCTCCATTCTTTCCATTCTCTAGCACAGCTTGTGATTATGTAATCCCCTTAGCTTATCTGGCTTTACCTGGTTTTCCTGTTTGCCCATTACCCAAATTTTATTCACCAACGAGAGCCTGCATTGATTTTCAGAGACAGGTAGACAGAAAGGAGCTTGTGGGGAAGGAATATGGAATGGGGCAAGATATTTAGTTAATGGAAACTTTAAAACACAGTATCTTTCCTTCTATCACAGAAATCTGTTTTCCAATATGCAAGATGATATTCAGAAATTATGGACACACTGACATTTAGAAAACAATAACCTCTTTTAAACTACCTCCAGCATCCATACATGACTTATTTATTAAATGATATGTTGTGGGAATGAAATCTGTTAGTTTTACTATTGCATTGTTTTTGTCTTTAATAAAAAGTACTGTCACTTTTTGTTTTCAGCATAAGTAAATGCCAGTTTTCATATTGTACATGTCCATTTTCAGATTTTTAATATAGAACTGTTTTGTTTTTCTTTTGAAGTTTCACAACATTCATTATAATTACCCAATCTGTCAAGATTATAGAATTATCTATTTAACTATGTTATTATTGTATTTCATATGGCTAAACAGTGTTATTTGAATTTCTTTATTATTAAATATATATATCTCTCTCTTTTAAACCTGGCTGCATGCCAGATCTCTAAAAGTTTTCAGTATGAGTGGCGACTATATTTTCACTCTAGAATATTCCAGTAGAAGATTTCCCTATATCTGTAAAAAAATATTAGAGTAGGTGTTGTGCTGAACCCCTATGGACTCTGATGGGGATGATGCCAGGATCACAGGGCCAAAGAGGAGACCCAGAGCCAGCAAATGAGACATGGAGTTTTACTGGGGGGCTTACCTACCGGGGAGAAGTCTAGTGGCAGCTGGCTGGCAGAAGAACCATAACCATTTGTGAAAGGCATGCAGTTCATATAGTACTTTCACGTAGCACCATTTACCTAACAACTTTCACCTGGCAACCTTCATTCAACCCAAAACGGTGCCTCCATCCCCTCTACGCCCCATGTTCCACGGGCTGGGCTGGGGGCTCAGATGTTACTCATAGACAAGGAATGAATCTCTGGGTGGGCCACTCCCAGATTCTGTAGCTCAGCAAACACATTCAGATGCATCTGCCGTATAGGGTCATTCTCGGAGTATGCGTAAGTTTTTGCTCTCAGGTGTGTTTACATACAGTAGGCTTATGATAGCATTTATATTTAAAAGAAGTAACAAAAACAAATTGCCTAAAAGATATTGTATTCAAAACTTAGAACTCTGATGTTTTAGACTTTGGGAAAGATAGGGTATCTAGTTTGGTGTGTGTGTTTCTGCCTTCCTGTTTGTTTAATTATGACTAAAGTAATATGATATGTGCATATTATCTTCCTAATGTAAGTTTAAACTGTATCAGAATATGAACAATGAGATTTATGTATTTCTTCTCCTGAAGCACTTGGCATGGTCCTATAGCACACGGTAGGTGATATTCAGGAAGGAGTCTTGTGAAATCAGGAAAGCATTCGCAGTTTGGTTAAGATATCCAACTTCTAATCTTACTTTTACAAATAACTAGCTGAAAAGCTAAGTCACTTAACCACTTTTAGCTTCAGTTTCTCCATTTTACAAATACAGACAATTATTGTGTTTACCTAAATGAATTGTTTTACTAAATGAAGTCACAGGGGATTAAAAAAACTTTAAATGTTCTGTAGATGTCAGAGTAGATTTATTAATTTTAATTTATTAAATCAGTGTGTACTACTTATAGCAATGTGTACTACGTTTTGATTAGTGAGCAAGCCCCGGCCTTTCCAAGCAGGATGCTAGAGAGCTGAATCAGCATCTAATAGTCTTCATGAAGAAGATTGAGTAGCTCGGTATGGCTTACAGTTGGTGGCAGTTGCACGTGGTGTCCGCAAACTATGAGTGGATAGTTGTGCAGTTAGTGAACCATTCATAGAAAATCTTCTTGAAAACAAGGAATGCAAAGGAGTTATTCCAATCCTTTCTTCATATTGAAGCTCTGGGCCAAGGAAAGCTTAAATCGGGGAATTCCAGAACGTTTTCTGTGTTTACCACGTAGATTTTCCTAGACTGAAAACTTTTTTTGACTATGCACTAATTGAGGGGTTCTCAAACTTTAGTGAATACTAGAATCACCTGGGAAGATCTTGCAATCTTTATGTGCAGGCCTCATCCCTCTTCAATTAAATCAGAATCTCTGGAGTTGGACCCGGGCTTCAAGATGTTTATAGCTCCTCAGGTGATTTCATTTTATAGCCAATTTGAGAAGAAGTGGACTAATCCCTTTCTTGCTTATCAGCCCCGCTTAGATTACTTATCAATCCATGGTAGTTATTTAGTGTTTCACATTTGGCAGCTGATAACAGGCAGTCATTATACAAAGTTTATGAGCTTATTGTTTACTTAGAAGTAGGTAGGTAAGGGCCGGGCATGGTGGCTTGCGCCTATAATCTCAGCACTTTGGGAGGCCAAGGCGGGCAGATCACGAGGTTAGGAGATTGAGACCATCCTGGCTAACACAGTGAAAGAGAAGTCTAGTGGCAGCAGGCTGGGCAGAAGAACCACAGCCAGGGGTTGTGGCGGGCACCTGTAGTCCCAGCTACTTCGGGAGGCTGAGGCAAGAGGATCATTTGAACTCAGGAGGTGGAGGTTGCACTGAACCAAGATCATGCCACTGCACTCCAGCCTGGGTGACAGAGTGAGACTCTCAAAAAAAAAAAAAAAAAAAAAAGAGATATATAAGACTTACGTAGGAGAAACAACTTGATATTCTGTATTAAAATATTATGGATAGATATATCCTATGCTAAATGATGTGTTACCCAGCCTGACATTCTGTAGGTATGCAGGAATATGTGTTAAGTATATACTGGGCAGTCAAATGTATAGGGCAGTTAAATATTTCAGGAGTTGTGGAAAAAGAAAGATATATAGATGAAATTAACAAGAAGGAGGTAACATTTAAGCTGATTATTGATTAAAAATTTGCGAAGACCAGTGGGACAAGAATTTCAGGTTTAAGATTGGTGGGATAAGAATTTCAGGCTGTATCTAATTTTCAAAGGCAAAGAAACAAGAATGGCATTGATAATTGGAGGTTGGATAAAGAAGCCCTGATTTGATGAAATGTTTCATATTCAGGTACAGTTAGAAATATAAGATGGCTGGGCGGGCCACACCTGTAATCCCAGCACTTTGGGAGGCCAAGGCAGGCAGATCATTTGAGGTCTGGAGTTTGAGACTCGCCTGACCAACATGGTGAAACCCCGTCTCTACTAAAAATACAAAATAATTATCAGGGTGTGGTGGCTCATGCCTGTAGTTCCAGATATGCAGGAGGCTGAGGCAGTAGAATCACTTGAACCTGGGAGGCGGAGGTTGCAGTGAGCCAAGATTATGCCACTGTACTCCAGCCTGGGTGATGGAGAGACTCCATCTCAAAAAAAAAAAAAAAAAAAAAGAAGGAAATATGATAAGATGATAGAACAGATCCAGACAGGGAAGAGTATAGACAACATGATGAAAGGAAGGGAGAGGGGGAAGGAGGACAGAAGCTAGCTACCTGGCTGGCTTCTACCCACTTAAATGATATTTTAGAAAGATTAATATGGCAACTTCATGAAAAGCTGAGTAAATCAGAGAAAAACTGGGCCCAGACAGATTGGTTAGGTGTGATCATAATATCAAGGGAAATGAAACAAAATATAGTACTACTTTGAGGGTCCAGGATTGAGGAGGTGGTAATGGGAACAGAAAGAAGCTAAAAGTTGCAGGCATTACAAAAAAAGAATAAAATCTTTTTCAACTTACTGAAGGAGAGATAAGAGCCAAAATTTGTTCTACATTTTTGGCCCTAGGCTAATTAATTGGGAAGTCTTTAGGAGTGACAGGGGCAGGGGAGAGTGTACGGGTTTGATTTTAAACATAGATGAATGGGGAGGACTGCCTGGCAGAAGGGCAATGCCATGGTGAAATAGAGAAATTTGGAAGGTACTTGCCAATAGAGAGAGGAGAATAGAGGGATGAAGGTATAGTTTTGGAAGAAAGAACAAACTAGTATTAGAAAATGAAGTAGAAATAAATTAGGGAAAGCAATCCCTGAAAAATATCCAGTGAACAAAGAATCCTAAAATCCAAGGGAATACGATATTTCTTAAAGGAGATAGTGATCACTCTAGACTCTAGAATGTTGTTGTAGTCATATCAGAGTGTTCAGAGATTGTGGAGAATGAAGAGTGAGAAAATGCTTTGGATTTAGCTAGACACGTGTCATTAATTATATTCAAAAGTGCATTTTCAGGAAGCCACAAGGGCAATAGCTAAATGAAAAGAAGGAATCCATCCTGAAGGAACAGAAAAGATGTTGAAATAATTGATGTAGGTAGGAATGCTAACTAGACTCTCTTTTGGTTATCATTGCAATACATATTGAAGGTATTTCTTTTTGCCTCTCATAGTCTGGTACTCAACTAAGGGCCCCTGTGTTATTATTTTGTGTATCTCTGGAGCCTGACACAATGTCTGCACATAGTGAGCACTTCAGGCGTGCTTTAGAAGATCGTCACAGAATGGAAGGAGAGAAATGGAGAGGAGCAATGGGGAGACATTAAAGGCAAGCACAAAATTATAACTGTTTGCCTGCTTGCTTATTGTTTCCAGCCCAAAAAAGAAGTATCAGGGTATATATGAGAGAAGGAGCCATAATTATAATACAAAGACAGTTCAGGGTTGCATGAAGTGATGCAGAGAGGAAATTTCTTTATCTAGAAAGCAGGTAGGAGAGATAATCCCAAAAATGTTTTGTAGAAAAAGTAAGAGCAAAAGCAGATTGGATGAAATGATCTCAATTATTTTGAACAAAGACAGAGGTGTTTTTAATGGACCATGGATCGCTGATACTTGACCACTATTGGAGATGTTTGTCTATTTTTTGTCTGTTACTGCCATCTGTGTGGGTCTCCCATACATTTTTAAGGGATTTTATTTACTGAATACAGCTGATGATTACTCCTTTCTTGGATGCTGCTGAAAAGGCCAATTTTTATGAGGCATAATTTGCCTAAGAATTTTTTATTTAATTCATTTATATGGTATGTAACTGCATCTGTTAAAAATGGGGTGTTCACATATGGTAGTCAGTAATCTTATTCAATTTGAAATAGATTTGAAAGCTGTGCTTTGAATGGTAAGCATCCTTTCTCAAATTTTCTCAATAGGCAAATCCATTTAATGGTGTAACACAGCATTGGTTGTATGCCATAGGACTTATAGAGAATCCTTAAAACGCCTCCTCTGTCACCCCGTTATTATATCTCCACATTCTCTTAAGCCATGGAGCACTTGCTTACGTTTTCTGCCTTCATTTGACAACAGCATTTTCATATTGCCCACTCTCTGTCTGAGCAATGACAAATCCAAACAGCTAAGACATGACCATACCACCAAGGTGTATTTGGCCAGCGTGTAGATGAGATGTACATGGTCCTAACTCAAAACTAAGGGGAATCTTATGGAGCAGAGTGACAAGGAGGTACAGATGAAAGAAGAAGCTTCTTTATGGGACCATTTCCTAAATGAAAGTGATGGCCAAGCCATTCACTGCTCATGCAGTGTTTTCTTTGTTATGACATAACCTCAAATGTGAAGTGATATGGTGATATCAACAAGTTCCACTATTTTCTTTTCTTTTTCTCTTTTTTTTCGAGATGGAGTCTTGCTCTGTCACCCAGGTTGGAGTGCAGTGGCGTCATCTTGGCTCACTGCAACCTCTGCCTCCTGAGTTCAAGCTATTCTCCTGCCTCAGCCTCCCAAGTAGCTGGGATTACAGGAGTGTGCCACCATGCCTGGCTAATTTTCGTATTTCTAGTAGAGACAGGGTTTCACCATGTTGGCCAAGCTGGTCTCGAACTCCTGACCTTGTGATCTGCCCACCTAGGCCTCCCAAAGAGCTGTGATTACAGGCCTCAGCCACTGTGCCTGGCCTCACTATTTCATTTTTATTCAATCGATATTTATTAAGTAAATGATGACCAATGGGCTAAGACAGAGAGCAAGACTGAGAAAACATGACAGAGCATGAGAGAAAGGTCTCCTTCACATATCTGAGAGGTCATAAGCCCTTGCCTTCTAATGACCTGGTGCCTCCCTGCTTCTCACCCTCTTTGGTGGTGTGGTGTTAGTGGAATGAGAGGACCCAACAGAAACTTCAGTTGATGCCAGCTGTGTGAACTCCTAGGCTGAGAACTCCTAGTCAGAGACTACTTCCCTGACCAGGAAGCTCCCTCTGTCACACAGCCCTGTCCCTCCTCCTTCATTTGCCTTATAAATACATAAAGCAGCACAGTATGGGGATGGTGGGCGTGTTCTCGCTCCTGCGGCACTTTCCGCAGGGGTCAGCCTCTCTAAAAACAAGACTTGCGGGAGGTGGCAGGATTCTGTTACTCCTCTGTGTGTCCTTTTTTCAAGTATCCCTGGCTTTATGCCTCTACTCCTTATACCCTGAACACTTGAGCCTCCTAGGATATTGGGCTTCCTTTCTGTGCTGTGCACTGACTCTTCACTGCTGCCTGACTGCCTCTGTATGGATGGTACCTTAGTTACCATGTTCTAGTATGGGTTCTTGCTGGTCTTAGGTTAAGATTTCACTCCTGTATGGGGAGCGCAGGGGATGTTTCCACTGAAGGAGGATACCTTTGGGAAAGAAGAGTATTCTAGGACAGAAAATGGGGATACAAGAGGCAAACCCTAGGTAAGAGAGGGGAAGATAACTCATTTATGTTCTCTCTACAGATCTCACTTCGTTGAGCCTGGACTCTGCCGAGTGTAGGTCCATTACTTTTTAAAATGCTACTATTCACAGCTGGGTACAGTGGCTAATACCTGTAATCCCAATGCTTTGGGATGCTAAGGTGGGAGGATTGCTTGAGGTTAGTAGTTCAAACCAGCCTGGGCAAGATAGCAAGACCCCCATCTCTACAAAAAATAAAATAAAATAATAAGCTGGGCATGGTGGTGCACACCTGTGGTCTCAGC
This sequence comes from Pongo abelii, assembly GCF_028885655.2. Lineage (NCBI taxonomy): Eukaryota > Metazoa > Chordata > Mammalia > Primates > Hominidae > Pongo > Pongo abelii. Next base: position 52,454,628 of record NC_071997.2, on the reverse strand, counting down.
TACTCTAGAGACTGAGGCAGGAGGATAGCTTGAGCCTAGAAGTTTGAGGCTACAGTGAGCTATGACAGAGCCACTGCATTTCAGCCTGAGTGACAAAGCAAGGGCAAATGATACAGTTTGAGTAATGTAATAAAGTGCATGTGTGCTAGATCCAGCAAGGGCAGACCTTGAAGTTGGAATGGAAGATGTCTTTCTTCAGTCTATGAGTGCAGCTGAGCTAGAGATCTGATGGTGCTCCACTATGGCCATACACTGCTACTCACTGTCCTTCCAGTGGCTTCTCCTCCCTTCCTTATAGAAGCTTCATTTTACAAGTGTTTCTCAGAGTGAAGTTCACAGATCACCTGGTTCAGAATTCCCTGGGTGGGTATGGGAGGAGTCCATGAAAATTCATCTTGATAAGTCTAGCCATAACTCTAGATTCAGTATGTCTGGGGTGACCCTGTAAATTTTATAACTAGATAGCACCCCAAGTAAATCTTATGCTTCTAAAGTTTGAGAATCACTAATAGCCTAAGTTTAATATATCGTTATCAACATCATTTTAATTAGTTAGGTCTCTTTTCCATGGAAAAGTATGCTACCTAGGAATGAAATCAATTCTCAGAAGGTTTAACATCAGAAGTTTAAAAAATACCAAAAAACCTAGAGATATGTACAATGACAAAAAGACAAAAAGAAGTTTGATGTGAAAATATCATGAAGAAAAATTGCATACAGGTGAAAATGTCATATACCCTTAGGATTCATCTTAATGCAAATTTTAACATTTGCAATAGGTTCATCTGTTGCATATTTTGTTAAATAAAATATATTTGTATGCCAAAGTTTGCATTAGCTGAGGCCCCAGGAGTACTCCAGGTCAGCACAGAGCCCTTTGTGTGGCTTTTATTGCAAGACATTGGAAGATAATGGCATATTATTCTTTCACCTGACCTCTGTTTCTGGAACCCTTGGCTTTTGAAAATGCTACATTCTTTCAGCAAAAATAATAGCAACAATAGCAATGGTTTATTGTTTGCCATTCCATTTGTAAGAAACTTTGTATATATTCTCTCAAAGTCATCCTGTTTGTCATTTGAAGTATTATCCATACTTGTATAATATGACATTGATACTGATATCCATGTGCATTGATTACTTCTACAAATATTTTTTGAGTTCTATGCACAGGCACTATTTTGGGTGCTGAGAATATGAAATAAAGAAAACATACATTATCTGCTAATAAGAATATTACATTTTGAGATGAGACAAATAAGTAAAATATTAAACAGGGTGATGTTATAGGCTATGGAAGTGCCATTTAAAAATGAAACAACCAAAAGCATGATTCATGAAAAAAATTGATAATTTGAATTTCATATTAAAACTAGAAACTTTGGCACTGAGAAACATAATACTAAGAGAATATAAACAAGCCATAAACTGCAAGAAAAAACTGGTAAATTACATATTTGATGAAAGACTTATATCCATAATATACAAAGAACTCTTAAAATTCCACAAGATAACCAGTAACTCAACATAAAAATGGGTGAAAGCCCTGAACAGATACCTCACCAAGGAAGACATGCAGATGGCAAATAAGCGTAAGAAGCAGTGTTCACCATCATTTGTGACTGGGGAAATGCAAATTAAACAACAATGAGATTTTAATATCCTTACTAGAATCACTAAAATCTCCAAAACTGACAATACAAAATGCTGGTGATATGTGGAGCAACAGGAGATCTCATTCATTCGGATGCAATATGATATAGCCACTTTGAAGGACAGTTTGACAGTTTCTAAAATAAAGCTAAACAGATTTAATTGCCTTATAACTCAGTAATCACAACCCTACATATTTACTCTGCTGATTTGAAAACATCTATTTATATGGCATCACCTAATCTTGTTCCATTTTCTAAAATAAACTTAGAATAATTTTAGACTTACGGAAAATTTGCAAAGATAGTACAGAAAATTACATATACTCTACACTTATTTGTCACAATTAATAAACCAATATTGATAGATTATTAACTGAGCAGAGCATAATAATAAAAAACCATAATCACAAACCTTTCTGTTGATATGCTTAGCAAAAATGGCAAGAACAAACAGTGTGAATGCCGAACTATTCTTATTTTTAAGCTGACTTGCAAAGAATGGTAAATTATACATCTATATGAATAAGAATCAGAAATCTAGTTTAGAAGATTGCCAATTCAGGACTGTTTCTTTTAATACTCTTTTCTGAAGTCTAAACTTACCAGTCTAAGTAAAACCATTCTTGTGTTTCACAGAAAACATTTAAAGAGGCATGCAAGGATATACAAAATACAGAAAGAGAATAAGAAATCCACGGAAAAGAGAAAAGACAAATATGGTCGACGACTCAAGAAGAGTCAGGGAAGTGACTAATGCACATATACATTAGGGCCTATGCATCCTGTGCAAACCTGTCCACCTAAGAACACAGCCACAGGAGGCTCAATGGGTGGGGCTCGCTTTGCAGTAGAGTCTAGGTTCAAATTCCAACTGTAGTTTTTATGGTGCCTGCGCTGTGTGACCTGGGAAAATTATTTACTGACTCTGTGCCAGTGTGCTCATGAGTTCATTGGGGCTCCTCTTACATTCATTCCAGCACTGCTGTGCAGAGCAGATGATAGGATGCATATAAAGTACTTAGCAACAGACCTAGCACACCTCAGGCTTGAAAAACTTGGTGGACGTTGCCTTTATTGCTAACGTCATTGTTATTCTTGCTACAACTGGACAACAGATTGGGCTCTTAAGCTTTCTAACACATCAATTGTAAAGTTTATGATAAAATTATATTTTTAATCATAAAATGATCTTTCAGATCATAAAACTACCTCCATTTAATATAATTCACTGTTTTAAGGAAAATTCCTTAAACAAAATGTTTGATTTGTGCATAAAATACTCTATGTTACCACATAAAGATAAAGAAACCTGGTTATCAAGCATTTTCTCTCTAAAAGCTAAGTCTGTAATTCCATCAAAAATGCATTTGATATAAACATCTTGAATAAAAACCAGATAAGATTGTTCAAGATGAAGCTGATTCACTGATGTGTTCCTAATTCTGATGTCAGTGACTTGATGCAAACCAGGCAGTCTTCATTAACTCTGGACCTCTCAGAAACCAAGGCTGGGCAAGCGTGCTTCTAGATGTGACTCTTCTTTTTTTAAAACAAAAATAATAATAATTTCAAGATTTATTCCAGATTTGGGGAGTGCATGCGCAGGTGTGTTACCTGGTTATATTGTGTGGTGCTGAGATTTGGGATACAATTAACCCCATCACCCAGGTAACTGAGCATAGTACCCAAGTTAGTTTTTCAGCTCTTGCCCCCATCCTTCCTTTCCTCCTCTAGTAATCTCCAGTGTCTATTGTCACCATCTTTATGTCCATCAGTATGCAATGTTTAGCTCCCACTTACAAGTGAGAACATGTGAAATTTGGTTTTCTGTTCCTGCATTAATTCACTTAGGATAATGGCCTCCAGCTGTATTCATGTTGCTGCAAAGGGCATAATTTTGTTCTTTTTTATGGCTTTGTAGTATTTGCTATTGTTTAGGTACCACATTTTCTATATCCAATCCACTGTTGATCAGTACCTAGGTTGATTCCATGAGTCTACTTTTGAAAAGAAAAGAAACAGGGCAAGGCTAAAACCATGCTGAAGCTTGTTAGGTGCATGTTAATAAAAGGTCTCAGATGACCAGCTCTTTGGAGTGATATATAGGCAATATGGAAAAATCAGATCTTACAATAAATTATGGAGATGTCAACCCAGCATCGTGGGGCTAAGCAGACACATTAATCATTAAAAAGTGGTAAATAGAAAGAAATGCAGGGGCTGAATTACCTCATCTTAAACTAAAAATCATAATGCTTGACACTTGTCTTTTGTTGCCACAGTTAAAAATGAATGAAAAGCCACTTCTCTGAAAGGCTGATCCCTCTACTGGAGCTCTTGGTCCCTTGCTATTTTTTGAGGACCCTGCTTGGATGATCGACCTAATCTCAAATTATCAGTTTCTTCCTTTCTACTGGCACAGTCTAAACAGCATGCCAACACATTATATGTTAAAACAAAAAACCTTACCTGATTGCAAATCCCCCCCAACAAATACCCCATTTTTTTACTTTTTTGAGCAATACTTTTCAAAGAATAATCCATACTCACTCATTCAATTTCTTTACCTCACAGTCACTTAACTTCTTTTTATTGTGTAATATAATTTAAGCAAAACAACATGAGAAATTACAAGAATACCAGTATGCAGACCACTCTGCTTAAGAAATAATATCTTGCAAATGCAGTGGAATCTGCTCTGTGTGCTTGTCATTTCTGTATGTCCTTCCCTTCCTAGTCCCACTGTCCAACCTCAGTCAGGGAACCACAATCCTGAATTTGGTGTCCTTATTTCTCATTTTATTATGAAAATGTTCAAACGTACAGCATAGTTGAATGAATTTTATAGGGAATACCTGGACCTGCAAAACCAGCATCTAAATCTGGCTTTAGCATTTTGCCGTACTTGCTCTACCACAAATCTATTTCCTATAAGTTTTAAAATATATTTGACACTTTTGGGGGCCAAGGTGGGTGAATCACCTGAGGTCAGGAGTTCGAGACCAGCCTGGCCAAGATGGAGAAACCCCGTTTTTACTAAAAATACAAAAAATTAGCCAGGCATGGTGAGGCGCATCTGTAATCCCAGCTACTAGAGAGGCTGGGGCAGGAGGATTGCTTGAACCTGGGAGGCGGAGGTTGCAGTGAGCCAAGATCGTGCCACTGCGCTCTAGCCTGGGTGACGAGTGACTCCATCTCAAAAATAATAATAATAATAAATAAAATTGAAGCTTATGAATGGTCGCTTTTTCTCCCATACCATTCTGGTTCTCAGGCTCACCAATCTTGCTCTGCTTTGAGTCATTGGGTTCAACTCTTCATTATACCTGGATGTTTCTTTCCCTAAATCTTTACTTAACCTCTCAGTTGCATCACATGAAGTTGAGCTCCCGCCCTGCACCCCTGGTTCATCCCCTTTCTTGTTTCTCTTGGCTTCTACAATACCTCCTTTTCCGCCTACTTTTTTCTGGTTCCATATCTTCTTGGAATTCTATGTATTGGAATGTCCCAGGGCTCTGAACTGAGCTTTGTTTTCTTCTTTGTCAGTCATTTTACTGTATATACCAACCATTCCATAATTTCTACTTCTGGGCCCAAGCCATAGATATTGCTATTTAATATAGCCCAAATACAGCCTCTCTCATTTTTTTTCCAATTCAGAAATGGGACTAACAGTCCAGTTGCTGAAATCAATAGGTCTTGAATTTCTTCTTTTCCAGCAAACCTCAGTTTTTGCTTGTAAGGCCTTCTACCTGGTTCAATGAGGCCCACTCACATTATCAAGGCGAATCTTCTTTACTTAAATGTTAACTCTATCTACAAAATGTCTAGAAAGCAACAACTTAGCTTAGTGTTTGATTATATTACTGGGTACTAATGCCTGACCAACTTCACAGAGTAAACTAACCATCACAATAGGTAATAATTGATAAGTAATGCTATGCCAATTTGAAATAATTGTACATATATAAAAGTGCATTTATTGTTTCTAAATTTCTATGACACAATGCGGTGTTCATGACCTTTCTTTTAGAAATAGTTGCCTCTTGGTGCCAGATTTCTCCTGGAAAACGCTTGTCCTACCAAATGGAGGCTGTGGGGTGTAGATACCAAGCAGGGTGTCATGTGTGCCTCTTGGGTACAATGGAGACTCAGGTTTGCCAAAAGCCAAATATATGACCTGGTGCAAGTCAGCCTTTATGTGTCACAATTCGTATTTGTCAAATAATAATGCCAGTCTCATCTAATCTATAAAATTCTAAGAATTAGATAAATGCCAGAATGAATTTGGGAAAACATGAAGCATTTTTTAAATTGAATATGTGAAAATTAAATTGCTTTTAAAGATATGATTTTTCCTTTATGAAATGAAGATAAGCTGAAATGCTGTATATTTTAGGTAAATAGATAATTTTTCCATTTTTGGTCACATCTGTGTTTTAGGTTCACATTTTTTGCCATTTCAGTGTGTGTGACCATAAGGATTTAATGAGCTGTTGGCATGATTTGTTTGAAGTTTTACTTTAAAAAAACAATTTTAACAACCCAAGTGTAGTTTAAATTTTCTGGTGCTATTAAACCAATCTGGCCTTCTATTTTGAATTTCTAAAAATAAGTAATGCTATGTAAGTCAATGCATATTATTGAAATATTTTTAGTGTTTTTGCCATTTCTCTTTGTACTTGTGCTCTCGTGAATGGAATGAAATTTGAGCTCAGGTACGTTTGTCTTTTTAAAGCATAAAAGTATTTAATAACATTGGCTTTTGAAAAGCCCTTAAAATATGCATGTATTTGTATGGGCTGCATAAAGGAAGAAGCAGTTTGTTGCTTTCTATAATAATTATATTATAGTTCCCTGATGTAGATTCATATGGGAGTATTTAAGGGATGAAAGGTCAAAAGGATTAAATATTTACATTCATTAGAATAACATCTTTTGGTGTAGGCAGAAAGGAAAGAGACTAATTGGTTTACTTCTAATTGTGAGCCTTATGAACTTACTGCTTTGGTAATACCTTAAATGTCATGATTAAAAATATTGACCTATTTCTCTATGGGCTTCCACTGAAATGGTAGCAGTCATCTGCAATATTACCTAATAAATATAAAATATGGTCTTTAACTATAAGTGTGAGTATTATAACTAATACATCTCTTTTTTATGCCAAGAGCTCTAAATAACAAGCACTTGCTCTTCTTGATATAGTGATCTGAGAGCCCCATTGTATTCTGTTTGTTTTCCTCAAGAAAAGCAAGGCAGAAGGGCTTCGTCGTTAATTAGGCTGTGTTTCTCTGAACAAGCCTATTTAATCTTTGGTCTCAATTTCTCAGCTAGGAAACAAAATCTTCAAATTTGCTGTTGTCTAATGTTTCTTGGAACCATATATTTTTGTCTTGTATTTTTAAAAGAAGAGGAAGAATGGAGACTGAATCCACTGCCCAATGTTGGATTTTGATTAGTCAACCCAGGCATGGTTTGCCCCAGAGGAGCTTCCATTCTCAATTGACAGCAGGTCAAGAGTCAGGAAAGACACAGAAAACAAGGCAAGATACGAGCATTTCAAGAGAAATCCCGCTGGAGAGGTGCTTCAAGAAAATCCTCCTGGTTTTTGCAAAAGACCCTCCTGGTTTTTGCAAAAGACCCTCCTGGTTCTTTCATTTCGGCCTTGGGAAACAGATCATGACATTGCGTAAAAGGTGTAATCCTAGAACAACGAGTAGATTTTATGATTTTTTATTAGTTTGTTTTCAATTCTGGGTCAGAAACCCTTTGCATAGAGTGTCCTAGAGATTAAAGAGCAAAGATAAAATAAGTAATAGAAAAAAAATTGAAGATAATTTATCTGCTTCTTCCGGTATTCAGGCAAGACCTGGTCAAAAATCAGCATCTTTCAATTCATGTTTATATTTAATTTATGTTCTGTCTTGAAAATGAATATAATCGATTAAAGAATCAAGAATCTTTGTATTCTGCTCTTTCATGTTCATCTTTCAAGAAGAATATACTTTCTAAAATGTGCAATAGTATGAGCTTAATGATAATGACTTTAAATTTAGTTCTGTAAAGTTCTCATGAGGTTTAGTTTTTCGTATCTCATGCATCTACACAATTTTTATGGTGGCGATTTTGATTTCGAATGAGTATCTCCTATTCTAGGAGTGTCAGAAGCTTTTAGCTGTACTGTCGGGCTCTGTAACAAACTGTTTTTCAGAATTAGCTATTAGTTAACTAGAACTTTAACCTAAGTGCTCTTGTCCCCTTAATCTGGGGTCTTATTCTGGTTTTATATCTTTCAGATATTTAGAAACTATTCTTTTATTTGACAGTTTTGTGATTGACAATGGGAGTAAAAATTTGGCTCTCCCCTTTTATCTTTGCTTGTTAATGAAGTCTATATCGCTAATATTTTTATCTTTTATAAGTCTTCAATTTGCATTTCTATATGGTAAAATGAAGTTATAAACTAAACTAGTTATTCCAGATGCAGACCAAGATCAATGTTACTATGTATCTCCTGTTTTGTTGAATAATTCAGCTTTATATTCATCTTGCACAGACCCTGATATTTTTCTTTCATGCAGCAGCAATTGGTTTGAATTTATTGCACACTTTGATCTGCAGCTTCTTTCTGTCAGCTTTTTCTCCATTTTCTTCTCCATCCAGAAAGTAACTGTTTTGATGTTTATGATTTGTATGTTTTTTTCAACTTGACAATCGGTATTGTCTGTTTATGTCCTATTTTTCTCTTTTATTTCAAAGGGCATTGCAAGGTAAAAGGTAGAGTATTATTATAAGTACTAAACTACTTATTATTTCTTATATAGTTTTTCAACATCTCTGCAATAGCAGCATCATTTTTCCATCTCTATGGTAGTCATCATCAAACAATATGATCTAGTAATATCATCCATCTGCTTGTAATAAAGCCACAGCCACAGAGTCATGTAATTTTTGAGCTGAAGAGGAACCTGATGGTTGCATTGTTTGTTGATATTCTAAAGATGAGGAATGTAACTCCTAGAAGTTTCCCCTTGGATTCCACAGCTCATTACAGGAATAAGAGGACTAGGACATAGATTTTCAGGTGTGATAGTCTTTCTTCTGTGCTGTTTAATATGAAGTTATCAAATGGATATAAGTTGTATTTAAAAACTTTTGTTGGCCGTGTAGTATTTGGACTGCATTAGGCTTAGAGTTAAGGCAACAGCCCACTCCATCCACTCCCCTCCCTGCATGAAGAACAGGAAAAGCAAAATTGGTCAAGGACAAAGTGGGCTGATGATATCCTCCAGATACACAGCTACACAGTTAAGTGATGATCACAGTGGGTCCACATAGGAGGGAATACAGACCCTGTAACTTATATCACCAGTTCCTACTCCTCAGTGGGGAAAGAGACACTCAGTGTTAAAAATTGGAGCAGAATTAACTGAGCAACATACAGTAAATTTGGCTAGCAATATTTATGAATCACCTTGTATTTAATAAGGAAGTTTTCATATTAAAGAATATTATCTTCCAAATTTAAAGATAACTCAATAATTTGATTTTACTTATTTTAGCTGTATATTTCCTGTCATGCCAATTATACAAAACTATAGGCAACCTATCACTAATGAACTATCATTCAACTAATAAAAATATATTTTGTTTTTACATTAGCAATAAGTATGTGGAAAGAATTACAATATATGCATATACATAGGTTGAAGTCTAGTAATATTGAAAACTATAGGCCAAAAAATACTGTTGAGAAATTGTGCATCACTAACATTATTCATACAACCCACAGTACACTAGTTTGATAATAAAGCAGCTAAAGAAATTTTGATTTAGAATTAAATTGCATAATAGAAGCTATCAATACTTTTGATGTATGGTAGCAAGCTCTGCTCTCCAAATGATTTCATTTTCCTCCTGACATAAAAGTAAGTTATATTTACCACCTTCCCCTGCAGCTGGGTGAGGCCACGTGACCAGGTTTCCTCCAATAGATTGTTGATGGATGTGATGTAAGCCATTTCCAATCCTGGCCCCTAAAACACCCAAGCCATCCTCTGCCTTCTTTCTTCGCTATTAAATGATGAAGAGAATCCTGTGCAATACTCAGGCCCTAGAATGGAGCTGTTGGATGAATGGAGTCAGTGCCCTTACCAGGTCTCCTCATCCCCATATTTATCTCTCATTAGATTGTGGCAAGAGAGAGAAATAAACTTTTACTGTATTAAATTACTGAGGTTTTAGGTAGTTTGTTATAGCACTTTAGCCCTGATAACTATTAAAACGAAAGTTTATAACATTACATCCTTAAGAATCAAAAACAATTCATCTGTAAGAAACAAAGACAGGATTTGCATTCCTTGATAAGTTTGAGGACTCATCAGGAAAAGCCTTGCTGGTTCTCCGAAAGCCACAGAACAGTCTTTGAGATAAGAGTGGTCCAGTAAAAAGGAAAACTAAGTGAGTGGCTTAGACAACTGTTTCCTAGACTTGAAAAATAGGATCTTAAAATTGCCATTTTTTAAATCACTTCATTTTGCTTTAGATAGACTAAAACTAGAATGTGGGCCCAGGGAGTAAGGGCATGAGCTGACCACTCTGTCTGTCTTAGATAAAGAGACAACAGAAGGGTTTACAAAGGATTCACTAAGTGAGGAAAAGATGTGGACCAAAACCTGAGGTGACAACCGGGTAGGATTGCTTGGAATTCAGTAGGCATATGTGTTAGAAATAATGAGAGTAATTAGAGGTTATGGTAGGGTTCAGGGGGAAAAAATGGAACTTAAGGGTCAGAACTTCCACAAGATATCTAGGCAATGGGAGAAGGCCATCATCCTTCAACAAGAAGATTTAGTAAGTTTTTGTTTTGTTTTCAAAACATATTTGTGCACAATGTGGTTAAGATGAAATGAGGTAATATATGTGAAAGTATTTTTTCCAATGCTTATCTCAGTAAACATTTGTTGACCGTGGTTGAAATGATTTTATTTTCTTTAAATAATGACAGAAGAACAAAAAAGAGTGTTTCCTCTATTGTTACATTTTTAGAGACATAAGTCACTAGTTCTTTCTTTTTTTCTAAAACTATCTAAATTATCTGCATTCCCTGACTTCACATATTCCTTTTACTTACAAATATTCCAAGTCGTTTCAAACGTTCCTTTACTGAAGTGGTTTTCAAACTTCTGTATGCATTAAAATCGCCTGGGGAGCTTGTTAAAGTATAAATTCTATATGCACATTGAATAAGATGCTTGTGTTTAATGGGAGGTGGGCAGGTTGAAGTTGCTACTGGACTCCTAGACTGCCCTTCCAGAAAGATCTATCCCCGCATCCCAGCATGCCCAAGCACTTCAGAACACACACCCATCTTCCCTGCATTGAAGTCTGGCTTTAGCTGAGAATCACATTTTCTCCCCCACAGGAATATGCCAAAATTCTACTTAATCCTCAAAGATAAAGTTAAAGGCTACCTCCAGAAAGGCTTGTGAATTTTTAAAATGAGATGTGATCTTTCTCTTTTTATGCAGCCTCAACACTGTGACTAATGGTGTATATTCTGTCCTGTTTGGTGTTATGTTACTTGCATACTCCCTCACCTTTGCCCTTCTCCCATTGCCTGGATTATAATTACTCTGAGTGTGTTCTTATTTGTGCACATTGTCAGTGCTCAGTATACACATTGCATTTGGTGGGAACTTATTTTTTAAAGCAAATTCATTCTTGGGAACAAATCCAGCTTTCTTGTTTTGATTGGTTCATGGATTAGTCTTTCTACTTAGGATAAGAGTAGTTTACACACCACAGTCAGTGTTATAATATTCTGTGTTTCTTTGTGTACTTATTGTTACCAGTAAGTTTTGTACCTTCAGGTGATTATTTATTGCTCATTAAGGTCCTTTTCTTTCTTATTGAAGCGCTTCCTTTAACATTTCTTGTAGGATGGGTCTGGTGTTAATGCGATCCGTGAGCTTTTATTTGTCTGGAAAATTCTTTATTTCTCCTTTGTGCTTGAAGGATATTTTCACCAGACAGACTATTCTGGGGTAAAAGTTTTTTTCCTTCAGCACTTTAAACATGCCATGCCAGTCTCTCCTGGCTTGTAAGGTTTCCGCTGAAAAGTCTGCTGCCAGATGTATTGGAGCTCCAGTGCATGTTATTTGTTTCTTTTCTTTTTCTGCTGTTAGTATCCTTTCTTTATCCTTGGTCTTTGAAAGTTTAGATTATTAAATGCGTTGAGGTAGTTTTCTTTGGGTTAAATCTGCTTGGTATTCTGTAACCTTCCTGTACTTGCCTATTAGCTTTCTCTAGGTTTGAGAACTTCTCTGTTATTATCCCTTTGAATAAATTTCTACCCCTATCTCTTTCTCTACCTCCTCTTTAAGGCCATTAATTCTTAGATTTGCCCTTTTGAGGCTATTTTCTATGTCTATAGGTATGTTTCATTGATTTTCATTCTTTTTTCTTTTGTCTTCTCTGACTGTGTATTTTCTTTTTTCTTTTTTCTTTTTTAACACAGAGTCTTGCTTTGTCACCCAGGCTGGAGTGCAGTGGCATGATCTTGGCTCACCGCAACCTCCACCTCCCGGGTTCAAGCGATTCTCTTGCCTCAGCCTCCCGAGTAGCTGGGATTATAGACACGTGCCACCATGCCCAGCTAATTTTTGTATTTTTAGTAGAGATAGGGTTTCACCATGTTGGCCAGGCTGATCTTGAACTCCTGACCTCGTGATCCTCCTGCCTTGGCCTCCCAAAGTGCTGGGATTACAGGTGTGAGCCACCGCGCCTGGCCCTGACTGTGTATTTTCAAATAGCCTGTTTTCGAGCTCACTAATTCTTTCTTCTGCTTGATCAATTCTGCAATTAAAAGACTCTGATGCATTCTTCAGTATGCCAATTGCATTTTTTGGCTCCATAATTACTTCTTGATTCTTTTTAATTATTTCAATCTCTGTTAAATGTATCTGATAGAATTTTGAATGTCTTCTCTGTGTTGTCTTGAATTTCTTTGCATTTCCTCAACACAGCTATTTTGAATTATCTGTCTGAAGGGTCACATGTCTCTGTTTCTCCAGGATTGGTCCCTGGTGCCTTATTTAAGTTCACTTGGTGAGGTCATGTTTTTCTGGCTGGTATTGATGCTAGTAGATATTCTTAGGTGTCTAGACATTGAAGAGTTAGTTATTGATTTTAATGATCACTGTCTGGGCTTATTTGTGCCCATCCTTCTTGGGAAGGCTTTCTAGATATTTGAAAAAACTTGGTTGTAGTGATCTAAGCTGTATCTGCTTTAGGGGGTACCCCAAGCCCAGTAATGCTGTGATTCTCACAGACATGTAGAGGTACTGCCTCGATGATCTCAGACAAGATCCAGAAGAATTTTCTGTATTATTAGGCAGAAACTCTTGTTCTCCTAACTTCAAGGCAGCAAGTTTCCTTATGGCCCAGTGTGTGTCTAGAAACATCTTTGGGGACCTAGGGCCTGGAACGGGTGCCTCATGACTCTGATTGGTGCCCTATCCTGCTATGGCTGAGATGGTATCCAAGATGCAAGGCAAAGTCTTCCCCACTCTTTCTTCTCCTCTCCTCAATCAGAAGGAAGGGGTCTCTCTTGAAGCTGTGAGCTGTGCAGCCTGGGGTTAGAGGAAGGGTGATGCTAGCACTCCCTTAGTCACGTCAGCTGGTATCTCAGTATGTCACATGCCCCTTCAGTCCACTGTCTGTGACCCAGTTAAGCACTAGGACTCGGTTTATTTAGAGACCCAGTGCTCTTTGGCATTCGGTGATGAGGTTTGTGGGAACTCAAGTTCAGACCTCTGAGATCTGTGGTTCCCCCTGGCTATGGCTGGTCTACATGCTCCCTCTGTGGGTGGGTATCAGCCGAGTTTGGTCTGATTTTCCTTTTTGCTCTAACAGGACAGCAGTGAGTTCATTTCCTCAGGATTGCTGAGCTCTCCCTTTCCCAGTGCCCAGAGGTGTTCTTTGCATAGGGTTGGGGAGGGGTGGCCTCAGTGATCCAGGACTTTTCTGTGCCTGGAGAGAAAAGTCTCATAGTACCTGGTTTTAACATGGTATCATTGAAGGAGGGAGGCACTGTCTTTTTAGTGCCTCTTTCAGCGATACTGTGTTAAAACCAAGTACTATGAGGTCTCAGGTGATTTTTGGTTCCTTTGAAGGTATTTTCTCTGTATAGATAGTTGTTAAATTGGTATCCGTGGCAGGGGTGATCGGTGGAGTTTTCTATTCCACCATCTTGCTCTGCCTCCTCCCCAGCTTTCTTGTCTTGAAACAAGACACAGTAAATATTTAATAACTACTTTCTGAACCAATTAGTCCACAATAGCATCACATGCTATTGTCAATTATAAAAGGAGGTAAAATTGTCAATAATAAAAGGAGGGATTTTTCCCTTCATTTTGGGGATTAATGTTTAGGAGACAATATTCATTAGTACTGTTTCTAGGGGATTTATTAAATATGAAGCTTTATACACACGAAGGGTTCATCTCCCTCCCCAACACATGCAAACTGTCTCATACCATGTAGCCAGTAAGAGTCCAGCTCAACCTTTTGTGAAAAGCAGGTTGTGTGACTGTTTTCTTTTGTTTATTTTTTTTGAGACAGAGTCTCACTCTGTCGCCCAGGCTGGAGTGCAGTGGCGCCATCTTGGCTCACTGCAAGCTCCACCTCCCAGGCTCACGCCATTCTCCTCTCTCAGTCTCCCGAGTAGCTGGGACTACAGGTGCCTGCCACCACACCTGGCTAATTTTTTTGTATTTTTAGTAGAGAAGGGGTTTCACCGTGTTAGTCAGGATGGTCTCGATCTCCTGACCTTGTGATCCGCCCGCCTCGGCCTCCCAAAGTGCTGGGATTACAGGCGTGAGCCACTGCGCTCGGCCTGTGTGACTGTTCTTAAAGTTTCTTTCTTAGAATTCTTTTTTTCCCCTTAATAAATGTCCAGAAATGTTGACTTAGGAATGCCCTCTTGATTGGACATTGTGGTCTCGTGTTGCTCTGTTAGCAGGTTGAGGGCATATTTGATCTTGAAAAATGGAGGGTCACTTAATGAATACCTTTTCCTTGGGCCAGCTGACTCTGATGTTCAAGGGGACTGAAGTGTTAAAGCTGGATGACTCTGCAGGCCACTTCTGGTTTTGTTGAAGTGAAACCCTCCATAAAGTCAGTTGATATTTTCATCTTGTTTTAACAACGGGTTCTTCACGCAGATTACATCTCCAGAAACTTCTGGATTATATATACCTGTTAAAAATTCCTTTCATAATCCTCCCTAATTTAGCCCTTAGTAAAGATTAATCCCTAGCTCTGTCATTGTGCCTATCCAATAATTACACTGGGACTTGTTTTGAAGCTGTCCTTAAGTATTAGTTACATTTTGAACTACTGGCCTCACAGCAGAAGTCTCTTAAATTCTTTTTTAAAGGATGAGTTGAGGAAGCCTTTACAAAAAGAATTCAATTTGAAATACTCTTCTGATTAGGAGTTCCCCAATGGAGGAAATACTGGAATGGAATCCTGATTATTATTACCTTTGTTATTACTGTATTTTTGTCATAGCCTTTACCCTCAAGTCATCATGTCCAATAGAACTTTCTGCAATAAAAATAGTTTATATTCGTGCTGTCTAGTGGAGTATCCATTCACCAAATGTGGCTACTGAGCACTTAAAATGTGACTAGTGTGACTGAGCAACTGAGTTTTAAAATTCATTTAATTTTACTTAATTTTAAATTGTTACCTTACTGGCAGCATGAATCTAGAACAGTGAATGGTTTTACTACTTCCCTCCAGGGGGCATTTGACAATGTTATGGAGGCATTTTTGGTTGTCAGAAGTTGAGGAGTGCTTCTACCATCCAGGGGGTAGAAATCAGGGATAGTGCTAAACATCCTGCAATGCACAGGACAGCCATCACAGCAAAGAATTATCTAGCCTAAAATGTCAATAATGCTGAGGTTGAGAAATGCTGGTTTTGAGTCTGAGATTTTTGAGACGAAGATTGCTTCCCTGTCTCAGTGCCTAACATTGTGCTATATGTATATTATTTAGTTGATGGTCTCTAAATTGCAGAAAATTAACTGAAACAGAGACCAATTAGTCAACACCAAAATCACTGGAAGTGCATCATTTTTTAAACAAAAACAAGGCAATACAAAACTTCAGAGACACATGCAATGAAAGTAATAATCTTTGTAGGCTCACTAAAGCAGTAAACTACAATAAGTAAAGGGTAACACTAAAGATGAACGGGCATACCACAAAAATACTATCTGCACACAGTAAGTTATGTTTGATGTGCACAAAAAAGCTTCATGTTATTAAGGCAAATGTCAGTATTTAACATTTGCAAAATATGGGCAAACTATTTTAAAATCAAAATAGAGTACAAAGAAATGAAACATGACTCATTCAATTTCTGATTACCAAGAGATATATATATGTTCTTTTCTAAACTCCATTAGTTAAAAGTTAATATGTTTCTCATTTTATTGTTGAGACTGGAGCGCCTTGGAGTACTTAAGTAACAAGTTCAAGTTATGACAGCCAGTTATTAGCAGCTTTTGGTTTCAAACTTAATTCTATCTTCAAAGTAAGTGAAACCAATTCTTAACTTGTATAGCATCTAGCTTTCTATGTTTTAGATGAAGAAATTATTGCAGAGAGTTTAAAAGAATTACCAGGTAACACAGTTAGTGGCAAATCAGGAATTAGAATGCAGATCAAGCTGGTTGGCCTCTAACCTCGTGAAATTTCTAATCACAGCCTACTTTTTGTTGTTGAAAGACAAGGCTGCTTTTGTTTTGCTTTGTTTTGATTTTCCAAATCAAACTACCTATTATGTGGTGAATCACAGCAGAGAAATTTGTGATTTGTACTTATTTTAAAACTTGATATTTTATGTAAACTTAATTCTTGTAGATGGCATCAAAATGAGAACTAGAATATACTTAAAAATCAGAATTCATTAAGCTGATAGTTGAACCACAGAGCATAAAAGTATCATGTCCTCTGAAAGTCATTGTCTTTTAGTTCAGCGGTCCCCAACCTTTTTGGCACCAGGGACCAGTTTTGTGGAAGATAGTTTTTCCTCAGACTAGGGGTGAGGGGATGGTTTCAGTATGATTCAAGCACATTATATTTGTTGTGCACCTTATTTCTATTATTATTACATTGTAATATACAATGAGATAATTATACAACTCACCATAATGTAGAATCAGTAGGAGCCCTGAGCTTGTTTTCCTACAACTGGATGGCCCCATCTCGGGGTGATGGGAGACAGTGACAGATCATCAGTTATTAAATTCTCATAAGGATCTGGCAACCTAAATCCCTTGCATGCACATTTCACAAGAGGGTCCACTCTCCTATGAGAATCAAATGCCACCACTGATCTGACAGGAGGTGGAGCTCAGGCAGTAATGCCAGTGATGAGGAGTGGCTGTAAATACAGATGAAGCTTGGCTCACTTGCCTGCTGCTTACCTCCTGCTCTGACCAGTACCAGTCCATGGCCTGGGGGTTGGACACCCTTGTTCTAGTTGATACAAAATTATGTTCCAAACTGAGAATTCTGATTGTGACTGTTTTGTACATTTTAAAGCTAATTCTATATAATAGTTTTATGGCTATGATCACATCCTTATAAAAATCCTGTGTTAAAGATGTAACAATTTCGTATGTTTTGTGCTAAAATGAGCCTTTGGATAAGTTAAGCCCCCCTCCTCCCCTCCCCTCCTCTTCTTTTTTTTCTTTTCTTTTGATGGTGCCAGAGAGGATAGAGAAGACTTGCTATAGAAGGGACTTTTGAAATTCATTTCTCTCTATTCCTCTTTCCTTTTGTCCATCCTCTCTCCTTCCCTTTCTTCCTTTCACTAATATTTATTAACTGCCTACAACATGACAGATGCTGAACTAAGACTTTGAGGTTCAAAGAAAAAAGGTAGGGACATTAATCAGTTTGATATTAAAAAAATTGTCTTCAACAGGTCCATCCACACTCCACTCCCCATCCCTGAAGACTCAATCTCTCAAGTGTCTGTGTTCCCACAGCTTGTTGTTTGCTCACATAAAATTAGTTAAGGCATATGGTAGGTCTCTTTAATAAAAAGATGCAAAAAATACGGTACCTTAGAGAAGATGGTGAGATAGTGGTTTAATTCCATCTCAGATAACAGTTTAGAAGTGGATGCGTGGTCTGGTGAGCAGTTCTTCCATCTTCAGCATGAGGCTTCAGCATAAGGCCAGGGTGTTTTGTTGACTCTCTGCCTTGCCTATGAGCATCATGAGAACATGGAATATTTATTTTATTTTAAGAGACAGGTTCTTTTCTGTTGCCCGGGCTGGAGTGTGGTGACATGATCATACCTCACTGCAGCCACGAACTACTGAGCTCAAGCGATTCTCCTGCCCAGTCACCAGAGTAGCTAGGACCACAGGCCACCTTACCTGGCTATTTAAAAAAAATTTGTAGAGACAGGGTCTCACTATGTTGTCAAGGCTGGTCTTGAACTCCTGGTCTCAAGTGATTTTCCCACCTTGGCCTCCCAAAGCATGTTTGTCCATTTTTACATATCTAATGATTAGCAGCACATTAGATCATCAGTAATATTAAAATGAATTTTGAAAAATGTTCAAAAACTTTAATGTAGCATTTTCAGTTGTTCTATTAAACATAACATTTTATTCTAGGAACTTTATCTCACTCTGGGATTAGGTAGGTTTAGGGCTTGCTTGCTTGCTTATGATTTTCTTTCCTATAGGTCTTCCATGTCCATTTACTTCCGGAATTGGAAGAATATTGTAAAAGGCATCTAGTCATGTGGAAACAGCCATGGAGACTAGAAAGATTGGAGTGAACAGCCGTAACCCATAAACTGGACATAAACTGGAAGTGTGAGTTAAGATGACTTTTTTAGGTACAAGTGACAGGAACCCAATCTGAATTAAGCAAGAGAGGATGGTATTGTCAATCAAGAAAAATGACGAGATAAGTCTCAATCATTTTAGGAAGTTTATTTGCCGGAGTTAAGGATGCACTCCCATGACACTGCCTCAGGAGGTCCTGATGACCTGTGCCCAAGGTGGTCAGGGCACAGCTTAGTTTCAGACATTTTAGGGAGACCTGAGACATCAATCAATATATGTAAGAAGTACATTGCTCCCGTCCAGAAATATGGGGACAGCTCGAAGCAGGGAGGGGGCTTCTAGGTCACAGGTAGGTGACAGAAAAATGGTTACACTCTTTTGAGTTTCTGATAAGCCTTTCCAAAGGTGGCAATCAGAATATGCATCTATCTCAGTAAGCAGAGGGGATGACTTTGAATAGAATAGGAAGCAGGTTTGCTCTGAGCAGTTTCCAGCTTAAATTTTCCTTTTAGCTTAGTGATTTTGGGGCCTCAAGATGTTTTTCTTTCACAGTATCTTATGGAGAATGGGGATCTTAAGGCACACACTGAGAGGCCTCATGCAAAGCTGGAAACAAACATAGTGAGTCTTTCTGTGTATCAACTCTGTTCCTTTCTGATATGTGCCAAACTGCTTTCATGCTGAAGGTTATCTTTTGTTTTTTTCTGTCCACTAAATAGATCCAACACAATCTGAGTTTTAACCAGAGAGAGCCAGAGTTAATTCACTACTTTCTTTGGGTTAGTGTAAAATCTTGGCTGCTGTATTATAGAGACTCGTGAGTCCCCTTTTGGTAGATTGTTTTCAGAGATGGCTGCTACACCTTCCTCCATGATCTTTTGCAATGTGGCTTTGCGGCTTCTCTCATCAAGAAATCAAATATTCCCTCTCTCGGAATCTGTGAACCTGTCTTAACATTTGCCTTAACTAACAAACTGATTATGGCAGAAGTGACACTGAGTGAGTTTTGCACCCGGGCCTCAAGAGACGTTTTAATGTTTGTTTCTGCCCTGTTGTAATGCTGACATGAGAGAAGAAGGCATGAAGACCTCAGATGAAAGACTAAATAGAAAAAGAAGTGTGGCTTTCCCAGCTGATCCTAACCCCCTGCTGACAGCAGTGCTAATTGCTAAATGGGAATGTGGCCATTTGAACCTTCTAGCCTAGCTGACCCTGTAGTTGAAAGCCTCTGTATTAGAAAGTTCAGAGAATACCCCCCATGCCTCCAGTCATGGGAACTAATAAATGGTTATGGGTTTGAGCCACTCACTTCTGGAGTGTGGTTTTGTTTGTTGGTTTTTATTGTTTTAATGCAGCAATATATAACTGTTAGACTCTTCTAGACACTCTGGGCCAGGAGTGGAGTCACACAGGAAAATGGGAGCTCCCTGGGTAATTGCATGTATATGGTACTGACTAAAGGCACCATAGTTAACAGAGCTCTAGAAATGGCTCTGAGAAGAAGGCATGGTTATAAGCAAACAGGGCAATAATACTGAACTACAAACTATATATTTCATTTGTGAATATCCACAAAACAGGGTCATAAGATTATTTTTTGAAATGAGCCCCAAAAAGCAATATTCAATTTGCACCATCTCTCTGGCCCAGTATTAGGAAATTTATATTTCTTATTCCCTCTTTCACTTTCACCCCACTTACCAGGAAAGGAATAGATTCCTAAGCCTTAGTGGCATAGAGAAACCTTTCTTCTGACCTTCAGCATTTGTAACTTTAGAAGATGAATTGTTCCTATATTGCAGATTGCATCAGTAACAGGGGTCATGTTTATCACCAATGAATATTTTAAAGCCATCCCTTTATGATAGGACTATATGGTTAATACTGCTGAGCTTATCTAGTTGGAACATTGCTTGGGAAGGGGGCGATATTCATAAGAAAGACTAAACAATAACAGCAGCTGCTGATAAATGGACAGTGTTGGGTTTCTCTCATTTGGTATGGTTGACAAGGCATGAATGACAGTTGGAAAACAGTTCTGGAAGAAGCAACAAAAGCCCTGGATCTTTTAATATTCTATTTTAAAAATTCTGCAGTTTTGTGGCATTTTGGTTGTAGAGGATACAGACAGAAATGGACAGTTGTATGTCTACTTAAATTTTTAATTTTCTCTCTATTTCTAAGTTTTTCCTTTAGCAATGCTACCATTATATAATGATCTATTTAGTATATTTTGGCATCATTGATATTAGCATTTCTCAGGAGGCTACAACTAAGAGTAGAAAAATACAAAGGATCAAAGCATATTGGAACTTAAGTAAGTTAATGCATTTTTTAAAAAATTTATTTTAAGTTCAGGGGTACATGTGCAGGAGGTGCAGGTTTATTACATAGGTAAACATGTGCCGTGGTGGTTTGCTGCACCTATCAACCAATCACCAAGGTATTAAGCCCAGCATGCATTAACTATTAGTTACAGCATTAAAAAACAAACAAACAAACAAAAAAACTGAGGTCCAATGAGATTCAACTCTGTGGTAGAGGGCATGTGGAATATGGGAACATTAGGTAATTTTTTTATGTTTTCAAAACAAATAAATGCCATTTTCTGTGTTATCTTTATTCTTGAGTTTTTTGGTGGGTGTTGCATAGTAGGCAGTTGACATTGCCACCACCTCCACCACCAGCTAAATAGCACTCTTCAATGGTCATGAGAACTTTATTTCTTGTTGCATTTCTAAATTTACTATTGAAATCTCAAATTCTTCTTCCGACTCTTAATATTAGGAAGTACTTGAACTCTTAACTCACAGTATTCTCCATAGTTGGTAAGGGAATGAGTGAGAGGGCATTCATCTAACTGCATACCCTGACAGTTACTCATGAATTATACATAAGCAAGAATCATCCGATTATATTCCTCCCTTATGAGCTGCAGATTTGGAAATTAGTGTCCAAAGCGTTTATTCAAACAGGCAGCAAAGATATTCTGGCAGTTTAATGAAGACCAATACACTTTCATCTGCCTGAAATTTTAAAATGTGAAATCCTCAAATAATGAAACTTTGAACACGGCTTTTGTTTATGTTGTTGTTTGTATATGCCTTAGATTAGTGTCTAATAAATTCCAACCAGTTAACTTTTGGAATTTTTTTTTAAATAAATAATGAACAGGATACAGAAATAGAAAGGTACTATGTGATTCTTCTTGTCATGATAGTGTCTGGGTACCACCAAAGCAATATCCATGGTAACGGATACAAAATCTCTTCATGATAACTAAGGGCTTTCTAAGCTTATATTCTTTAAAAAGCTACACTGAAGGTTTAAGGTAAATCAATTGCATATGAGTCGGGAAGAAAAACCACTGTATAAATCAAAAGCAATCACTTAGACAATTAGGAGATGGCAGAGGCCATGAACTACTCAACTGGGACAGAATCATTGCCGAATATATCTGCACATTCAAGCATTTAAATCCACTTATCATAAAGCAATTCTGAACTTCAAACTTATCGTTCATTGGCTTGTTAATCATATTTCAAAAACAATGAAACAATGGCATCATATTTTTGTAATGATATTATATATTCTTTAATTGGGGACAGATGGTTGTTCTTATATTCCACAGAAAATACATTTCCTAATTATGGAGCCTAGGAGATAAAAGTATTAGCTTAATCTCCAACCCTTTTAGTTATTTGAGCCAAACCCACGTGGAGTTTGTTAAAGAGCTCAGTCACATTGGTACAATTTCTAATTGTTTCTTTCTGAGGACCTAAGAGCATCTTCTGTGAGTAACCTAGAGCATGTAAGTACGCATAATGAAAATGCTCCCTTGGAATTAACTCACAACTTGATTTATGCAGGTTGGCCGACTCGTGTATGGGAGACCTGCTTGGGCTCCAGCTGCAGTTAAACGTGTCTGTGGGGCCAGTGGCCCGACTTTCCAATCAGAGCTTTGTTGCTGTGACTGCTGCTGTGGAGATTCAAGCCACACACAAACCAGCTGAAGAGAAGGAAGTTTATCTTAAGCTTGAGTAGGGTTCATGGGAATCTAAAAATAGGAACTGCTTACTATACAGCTGGTCCTCATGGGGCCCCTACCTGGAAAATTTAAGTGAAAGCAATCTGTCAGCAACTGGATGATTTCTCTACTATAAGAACAGCCAATATTTACTGAGCTCTTAGCCCATACCAAACACTTGTTATGTGTGTGTGTGCATGTGTGTGTGTGTGTCTGTGTGTGTATTCATTTGCATTCCTTACCACGTTATGACTAAGATACTCTCATCTTCCTTTATATATGGATGAGAAAACTGGTTCTTAGAGTAGCAGAGAGACTTATGAAGGCCACAGGTTGATAATAACTAGAACAGGAATTCAGATGCAGGTGGAGTGCTCCCAAGGCCCACTTACTTCACCACTGCAATGTTTTGTGTCCAGCAGAGAGCTTGCCCCATTCTCTTCTCTGTGCAGAGCACTTGATGTTTGAGCATAAGATATGGGATTAAAACCCATCTTACCAAAACAGAAGTAGGGGAATCAGACCTGATTTTATTACATCAATTCTAGGATGGCAGAATTATTTCTCCAATTAGAGGAAAAATATATTATGTCCTAATTTCTAACCTATAATATTTCTCCAAATGAGCTGGTGGCAAGATAACCAGGACAGGGGGAATAGATATTTGTAAAGAGGAAATGTCCAGGTAGCAAAGATCTACCAGTCATAGATTTATTTGTGTGGGTTGTTTTTTTTTTTTTTTTTTTTTTGTACTTGTTTTGCCAGAGACAAGAATAAAAGGAAATGATTTATGTGAAATTCATGTAAAACAAATGGCATGTGATTGCATGATCTGTCTATATGAAATAGTTGTGCCTCATCCTTCCTAACAGGGAGGATGGAAAGAGGAAAAGCCTTTTCAGCTGGGTGTGGTGGCTCACGCCTGTAATTCCAACACTTTGGGAGGCTGAGGCAGGTGGATCGCCTGAGCTCAGGAGTTCAAGACCACCCAGGACAACATGGTGAAACCCCGTCTCTACTAAAAATACACAAAAAAATTAACCGCGTATGGTAGCACATGCCTCTAGTCCCAGCTACTTGGGAGACTGAGGCAGGAGAATGGCTTGAGCACCCCAGGTGAAGGTTTCGGTGAGCCGAGATCACATCACTTCACTCCAGCTTAGGCTACAGAGTGAGACTCCGTCAAAAGAAAAAAAAAAAGGCTTATTCATGACTTTTGTGTTCCATTATATCATTAGGTACTTTTTTCTGCATGGCTTCTAATTTTTCTCATTTAATGTGTTAGTATGGCAATTACATTCCTAAATATTCTATGTTGAACCATTCTTGAATTCATGGGGGAAGAAAACCTACTTGGTCATGATGACTGTATATATGGATATATGCAGTCATACATATATACACACACACACAACATATACGTATATACATATATACATACATACACACATGTAACATATGTACTTTTTAAATACTTTGATGTATTTTACTTGTTGATATTTAAGATAATTGCATCCATGTTAATATATGGAATTAGATTACATTTTCCTTGCCTTTCTTTCTCTCCTTCTCTCTCTCCTCTCTCTTCTCACTGTGATATGTATCTCTTAGACAAGAAGTAGGCAAAGTTGTTTTTATATAAAGTAACAGAAACAATTTAAGGTTTTTATGCCAGTTTGAAAAATCAAAGTTATTAGATAGATATTTAAACCACAACCATTTAAAAAGGTAAAAATCATTCTTAGTTTGCAGGCATTATTAAAACAAGTGGCAGTCTGAGTGTGGCCCATGGGCCATAGTTTGCTAATTCCTGTCCTAAGGTCCTAAGACACAGGGCCATTCCACTGGTTAGAAAACATTGATTTATTCCAGCCAAGGGAAGGCTTATTTGCCACATTAGGCTTTATGATGGCAGATACCTCACTTTGTTGATGTGAAACATTTACATCTGAAATTCTGTTGTTGTTGTTGTTGTTTTGTCCATTTGTATGTCTTGTAATTTGAAAGATCTTCTTAATGGGGAAAAAATAATCTTGAGGTTGGAACTGCCTTTCAGGAAGAAAACTTCTGGGGTGATTTTGACAGCCAACAATAGATTGAAGCCTCCTGGAGTATCCAAGGGTGACTGGCCTTTTCAAGAGGTTTTGCAAGGGCTCATCCCCCTTCTCTGTTTCTGCCAGGCAGTGGGGGTGACAGCAGGCCTGAAGAAAGACACCTGGATAATAGGTCAAGAATCCAGTCGGAGGGTGCAGATGGCCTGAGGTGACTCTGGTGCCTGCCTAGAGCATATAAGTAGCAGATGGACTAATGGACACATGTCATTATTTCTTTTCATCCCTGTCCTACCCTTATTAACTCTGACCTCTGTGCTTTTTACTTTTTTACTTTTTTCCCTATTGTTATTTTCAGATTTTGTGAAACGTGGTCTCACTCCGTACACTGAAATGTAAACAGACATTTTAGCAGCAGATAATTTTAATATGCTGGACTTTCCTAAAGTCTTTATACTACCCATGATGACCCTGGATGTATTATCCAAAGGAGGAAATGACCAGATGACAGTCACACAGAGAGGAGCCGTTGCAGGATGAGCTTGAAAGTTCACCCTTACCTGATGATCATGTAAAACAAAAATAAAATTCTAAGCCCCCCAGCTGTCTGAATGGACCCCCCCCCCCTCCTCCTGGTCCAGGGCATTCCAAAGTTAACCTGAAAAACTCGTTCAGGCCATGATGGGAGGCCATGATGGGAGCCAGACATGCCTCATTATACCCGTCTGCCTTTTGGAATTACTGCTACAACAGACTCTAAGTCTGATAAGAGACACTTACAATCTATTCTCTCTGAAGCCTGCTACCTGGAGGCTTCATCTGCATCATAAAACTTTGGTCTCCACAACCCCTTATGGTAACCCAGACAGTCCTTTCTATTGATAATAACTCTTTCAACCAATTGTCAATCAGAAAATCTGTGAATCCACCTATAACTTGGAAGCCTGGCTTCCACTTGTCCTGGCTTTCCAGACTGAACCAATGTACATCTTACATGTATTGATTGATGCCTTATGTATCCCTAAAATGTATAAAACCAAGTTGTGGCCTGGCCACCATGGCCACATGTTCTCAGCATCTCCTGAGGACTGTGTCATGAACCACTTGTCAGTCACATTTGGCTCAGAATAAATCTCTTCAAATATTTTGCAGTTTGACTCTTTTTTGTGAACAATCACATTTGACTACCAGACATCTGAGGAACTTTGGAGACCTCAAAGAATCTTAGAGATCTTCTAGCTCAGCAGTTTTTAAGGCTTTTGTCTGGGGAATACAGAGCCCTCTGAGATTCTGAGGAAAACAAAGGATTCTCTTTCCCCCACAAACATACAGAAACACAGAACACACTCAAACACACTACATACAACTTCAGTTTCATGAATTCCCTGTGAACCACCATTTATTCTACTTTAAGAATGCCTGATCTGCTCTAATCCCCTAAATGGCCTAAGGAGGGTAAGACATTAGCTAAGCAAGCAATCCTTTCTCTTACTTCAGATAGGAAGACAATGCTATCTATTATAAATTATGTTCAATTTCTGCACTTACTGTTTAGAAGTGTCTTTCTACTTCATAAAATTCATGCAACTTATACTTTGCTCATATTTGATTCAAATTTTTCTTTGTAAATATAAGGAAGCATCCAATATAGAGAAGACTTAAAGGTAGTATTTTCTTTGTTTTAAGCACTGACTTATAAAAACAAAGTTTAAAAAAAGAAAAGTAATAAAGATATCCTAGTATTACAGAAAAAGGGTTCTAATCCAGACCCCAAGAGAGGGTTCTTGGATCTCATGCAAGAAAGAATTCAGGTCAAGTCCATAGAGTAAAGTGAAAGCAAGTTTATTAGCAAAGTAAAGGAATAGAAGAATGGCTACTCCATAGACAGAGCTAGCCCTGAGGGCTGCTGGTTGCTCATTTTTATGGTGGTTTCTTGATTATATGCTAGACAAGTGGTGAATTATCCATGCCTCCCCTTTTTAGACCATACAGGATAAATTCCTCACGTTGCCATGGCATTTGTCAACTGTCATGGTGTTGGTGGGAGTGTAGCAGTGAGGATGACCAGAGATCACTCTTGTCACCATCTTGGGTTTGGTGGGTTTTAGCTGGTTTCTTTACTGCAACCTGTTTTATCAGCAAGGTCTTTAGACCTGTATCTTGTGCCGACCTCCTGTCTCTTCCTGTGACTTAGAATGCCTTAACCATCTGGGAATGCAGCCCAGTAGGTTTCAGCCTTATTTTACCCAGCTCCTATTCAAGATGGAGTTGCTCTGGTTCAAACGCCTCTGACACTAGGAGCTTTAGTGTATAGCCCATTTGCCAAAAACAGTACAAGACATGCTCTTATGAGATGTTGCTAATTAATGGTTTCTTAAATATAATTGATTTTTATTTTTCACTTTTTGAAAGATCAAAAAGTATTTGATAGCTGCTTTGTGGAAAACCATCTGAACTGGAAGTAAACAAATAATAAAATGTAGCAGTTTTCTACAGAAATTCAAATTTAAGGAATCTCTGGGGCAATTATATGTAAAACTGATGATAATTTATATCTGTGTGTGCGTAAAATAACAATTCTGAAATGGCTTCATTTCAAAGCAAAACACACAAGTAGTTAGTCCAAAATCATACATTTCTCAAATTATGAGATCCAGAGAAGCTGAAAGACCCAATTTAAACAATTTAAACTCTACATAAGAACTGTGAAATACTTTCTCTTCTTTATTGTTTACTCAATAATATTTTAAGGGAATCTAAAAATGATCAGAACTAGCTCACTAAATCCTTTTCCTTTTACACCTACTCTGTTTAGTTGAAATGGAAAAGGCTGAGATTTCACATTTGTACATGGATTTATAGTGCTTGAAGTGAAATAATATTTTCTGGTTTAGTGGCATTTATTGCTTATCAAATCTTTAAATTTTTTAAGGTTATATTTACAATAATTATGTTTAATTTTATATATAAAATGAAAATTAATAAGCAAACTTTGGAAGAGTTAGCCAACTTAAAGCACTATTGCTTGCCTTCTTTTATTTTTATTTTTTATTTTTTTTGGAGACTGAGTTTCACTCTTTTTGCCCAGGTTGGAGTGCAATGGCACAGTCTCGGCTCACTGTAACCTCCACCTCCTGGGTTCCAGTGATTCTCCTGCCCCAGCCTCCCAAGTAGCTGGGATTACAGGTGCACGCCACCATGTCCAGGTAATTTTTATATTTTTAGTAGATACAGGGTTTCATCATGTTGGCCAGGCTGGTCTCAAACTCCTGACCTCAGGTGATCTGCCTGCCTCCACCTCCCAAAGTGCTGGAATTACAGGCGTGAGCCACCACACCCGGCCTGCTTGCCTTCTTTTAGATGTGCTCTCAACTTCAAGATTTTCTGTACCATTTAACTTGGAGGAAGATAAATTTTCCTATCTTCCCCCACAAATGCAGTGTAGTGATACTGGTTGTCTTCCTGCTTGGGCAGGATGCCTAAGTACTTAATTGTTCAGTCTCTACATAAGAATCACTTTGCTGAACAATGAAATGCAACTGCCTCTAGGGGAGAATGCAGCAGCTATTGAGCAGCACAAGCCCTACTACAGGTCAGTTTGGGGCCTCGCAAGGGGAAGAGCGCAAATCCATTTCCAAAAAAGGGAAGAAATTGACAGCCAATGGAATTTTTAGTTTTTGCAAATTGGCTCTGCCCCACCAATATTCTCATTTAGTCCATGTCATCTCTTTCATAACTTTAGTATGTTTTCTTCCTTCTTTCTTGACAGTCTTTTTTTTTTGGCTTCTGCCAGTTTCCCGCACCCTTTCTAGTTAATTCCCCTAATTGTCAGCAATTGTGCTTAATAATTTTTGGTTTCAAGTCAGCTCTCAACCAGAGTTGTCTTTTGAATATTTAGAATTAATCTTGACATTTTATGTCCCTCTGTGCATGCTGATGGAGGTTCTTTAAGTTGCTGACGGAGAATGAGTGGCTTACAGAAATCATAGGTCCGCCAGGGGCTGGAAACTGTGCCAGTGGTGGCCAGGGACAGGATCAGAGGCTTAGAGAGCTTTCTAGTTAATTAGATTTGGTCACATGACCTTTGTGACTCAACCAATTGCAAGAAATAATGAGACACATAATCCCAGGCCAGAGGCCTTCTGCTAGTATATCTAGTTAGCAGAAGTGGAATCTCTACTAGGATTATGACTGCAGGGCCTTCGTCATCTGCACCTTTTCCAGAAATCCCTCTTAAGCTTTCCCAATGTAAATTTATTTCTCTCTTCTCTGAACTTCTCTGGACTTCTTTTATTCTTTATACTTGGAAACTCATCACACATAATTGTGTGGATTCCTTTTGTTAAACTCTGCAGAAGAATCTTGAGTGGGAAGAGTGGCTTACCTTCCTATCCCCTAATTTTCACTCTGTCTTAATTTTTACATAAATTTGATCATTCTTTTCTCTACCATGTTCATCTCCAGGACTTCCCTCCCTTCACTCTCATCCCTCTACTATGTTTCTCCATGTCTTCCCCGCCAACATGTATCTTCTCAAAACGCACACACACACATGCTTATCTCAGTACAGTTAATAGAATTTGTTCATTTTCCCAACTTGATTGTATAGAGGGTTTCTTAACTTTCACAGATCTATCACATTAAATTGCCTACAGTTGTTACTAAAAACTCTTGAGATATATATGGAATAATTCATTCAACATTTATTGAGCCTTACTTTGTGCATTTCACAGCAGCTTCTTGCCAAGAAGAAACCTATGTATTTTGAAGTTCTGGTGTTAAACAACTGTATTTTAGCTTTATGATTAAATTAAAATGGGAATTAAGTTTTTCTTCTGTGCATATTGAAATAAGTGACTAGAATAGACCAGGGTTTATGTGGACAGGAATCTCACTTAGCAAACAGTAGGCTGATGATTAACAGCACCATCACCCTCTCCCTGTTCCTCAAACTCCACTTCCAGTGGTCGTGTCTTAGGACAAGACACTTATTCAGAACCAGAGCTGGCTTTATGCTACTAATTCTTAATATTCCACAGGCTTATTGTTGGTTAAAGACCTGCATATTCAAATGCCTCTAAGTTGATGTATTCCCCAACCCTAAAGGCCGTAGTTCCCGTGGGCACAGTTATGACCACAGGAACTTCTCTTGTAACACTCAGCCTGCAGGTAATTTAACTCATGATTTTATGTAGCAGCTCTACCCTGGTGACTCTTGCATTTAAACCTTTGCCTGTATCTTTCCTCAGAACTACAGACTCACATATACAACTGCCTACTAGATAGCTCTGTTGGGATGTCTAGAAGACATATCAGACTTAAGAAGTTCAAAGCCAAATTCCTGTTTTTTTCTCTCCAAACCTGCTCTTGCCCCAGTTTTCTGTGTATCAGTTCTAATTTCTCAGGTTGTATTTGGAGTCATACTCAACTCCTGTCTCTAATAACCCTCATCTCTTCTATCTTCAAACTCTTGGCTCTACCTTCAATATATACTCAGAATTTATATGTAGAATGTAGTATATTTGATTGATGGCATATTATGTAGCAAAGAATGAAATACATATATATATATAAACATGGATGAATCTCATAAATGTAATGTTGAAAAAAAGCAGCGAGCAACAAATATACAACCTATGCTTTTATCTATATAAAGGAAAAAAACAGGCGAAACTTACTTATGCTATTAGAAGTCAGGTTGCCCTTGAAGCTTAGTGACTGGGAGGCATTGTATGGGAGCTTCCAGATGTTTACTTGGTCAAAATTAAGCTATATATTGATGATATGTGTACTTTTTTGTATATGATACTTCTGTTAAAATAATATGGACATGCCTTTCTACCTCTCTGATCCAAACAACACCATCTCTTAACTGGATCCTGGGGATGGCCTCTTATTTGCTTCTCTTTCTGCCACCATGCTCTCCTCAGTGTGTAGCCAGAGTGATCTTCTAATACGTAAGTGGGTTTGTGCCACTTCTGTTCAGAAGTTGCCGATGGCTTTCCATCTTTTGCAAGGTAGAAGCCAAAGGCCTTACAGGCGTACTGTGCTCAGTTCTCTGGATTTACTTCCCGTTACTCACATCCCTTCTTTCTGGGCTCCAGCGACATTGACCACATAGTTCATTGATGCCAACCGTCTTTCATCCTCGGGACATTTCTGCTGTCTTCTGACCCTAACTTAACTCTGTCCCTAAATGCATTTAGGATTTGCTCCCTCGGTCCTTCTGATCTCTGCTGTAGTTTTTTCTTACCAGCGAGGCCTCCCATGACCATCCTGTATGAAATAGCACCTCTGCTGATCTCACTCATGTTAGCACACTTTGCTTTTTTTCCCACAGGAAAATGATTCTATGAAAA
The DNA here is from genome assembly GCF_028885655.2 of Pongo abelii. NCBI lineage: Eukaryota > Metazoa > Chordata > Mammalia > Primates > Hominidae > Pongo > Pongo abelii. The sequence goes on along the minus strand of NC_071997.2, from coordinate 52,423,647 downwards.
GCTGTATTTATAATTTGTTATTATCTGTTATTTTTCTATATTTTCCAGAATATTTAATCCATGGGGGCAGGGATATTTAGTGTGCGTTTGTTTGGTGCCTTCCTTTTTGCATTTTCAGTGCCTAGAGAAGTGCCTGACACACAGCTAGCTGGACTTTAGTGAATATTTGTTGAATAAATAAAAACAACTGGGAAACAGGTACTCCATTGTAATTGAGAAAATGGGCAAGAACTACAGTACTTACTAGATCCTATGATATGGTATTTCTAACTTTGTAAGTATATCCCAAAGAAAAAAATTAAAGAAATAGCCACTTGCATGTTATTGTTTGTATGCTCTTTACAATTGCTATATACAAATGCTAACAAAAGGGAAAACTCAGCTAAATGGTTCTAAATTGAGGGAAGAAGGAGGTGGACAGGAGAGAAGATCCCAATCTCCTGTTAAGGGTGGTCTTGCATATTCCATAGGGAAACACATTGTTACTGATTGGAAGAGGTCTTATCCCATTTCCCATGTTGAAACATGAAAATGTTTGAAAAACACTAACAGGTACTTCAGTGTGATTTAATACATGTGGAAAACAGATGACCGTGTTAACATGAAATGATATTGAAGTAGAAAAGCAGAATAAAGAATAGTAAGTAGACATGGGTTTTTTTTTTATTTTATTCATTAAAATTAATAAAGGTGGAAGGAATAATTTAATTAAGATATGTTTTATTTTTGACTCAAAATGCAGAACTTCAGCTGATAAATTTTCCAATAGAAAATGACCTTTTTTCCCCAATTTTATCCATGTACTGTAAAATGTAAGGTAATGGATTAAACACATCCTACTTTAAGATTTGCTGTTGAAACACACATTTTATTTTTACCTCAAGAATAAATGAATTAAGTAAAGAGATTTTTTTTTCTTTTTTGGATGTGCTGGGGGAATAGGCATTCTTTCCAGAAGAGTGGGCAGAGGTGAAACTAGTTGCCACACTTTAATTATAACGATAGTAGACTCTCTTCAGGTACATTAGAATACACTAAGAAATTCAGCTAAGATTTACCTGTCTTTACACTGCAACACTAGAGAACTTTCTAGAGGAGTACCATCCCATACCTATTTAATTGTGATGCTTGCTAATATGTCATTCAGCAACAATTTCTTATAAGTACTCCCCAACCTGCTACTTTTTGCTTCATCTCCTATTGTCTAACAAATTTAATTTCACCGGATTTCTCAACCTGACAATCCATTGTCACCAAATAAATATAATCATTCCTGCCTCTGAACTGTTTATCGATCTGGGAACTTCACTTTGCTCTTTTCTTACTTTAAATGCCCATTTTTGTCTTCAGGACATTGAATGATCCATCAGATCCAATCCCTGCCTTGGCATTATCTCCCCTATTATTCAATCCATGCCTTGGCATTATCTCCCCTATAACCTCACTCATTCCTGCCTCTGTGTTCTTCACTCTTACTGAAAACTCATTTTAATTAACTATAAGAAATTGTGTCCAAAACCAGTAAGATGACTTGCTTGAAACAGGTGCTAAGTGATCCTAGCTTCAAAATAATCACTGCCTTTCTTTGTATTGCCATGATTTTAAAAATATATTATTGCACACTGTATTTACTTCATTTGTTTTTGTCTTTATATACTTATAACTTTTTTCAACTTTCTATTTTAGCAGCTTCATAAAAAATTTAGACCATATGATCTGATCTTTACAGTATTAAAGTGCTATACAATTAGGGGAGCCCAGTGAGTTAGCTGAGACTTTTTGTAATACATAATGCAGAAGACACGGGGAGGAGTAGTAAGATGAGCTTAGCAGGGTTGTTTGTGTTATTCATAAAAGATGAAGTAAGCAAGTTGGTTAATTTAAAAAAAATTATGGTTATTATCATTGTGCTCATTTCCTATTGCTACTGCAACATATTACTACCCGCTTATTGGCTTAAACAACATTAATTTATTATCTTATAGTTCTGAAAGTCAGAAGTTTAAAATCAGTTTCACATGCTAAAGTCAAGATGTTGGCAGGCTGGTTCCTTCTGGGAGGTGTCAGGGAGAATTTATTTCCTTGCCTTTTCCAACTTTTAGAGGTCACTGCCTTCCTTGTTTCGTGGCCCCTTTTTTGCAATGGCATCACTCCTACCTCTGCTATCATTGTCACATCTCCTTTTATCTATTGATCCTCTTGCCTCTGTCTTATAAAGACCCTTCCAATGACACTGGGCCCACCTAGACAATCCTGAAAATCTTCCCCTCTCTAGACCTATAGTTTAACCACACATGCACGGTGCCTTTTGCTATATAAGGTAACAAATTCTCAGGTTACCGGGATGAGGACATGGACATTTGATAGGAGGGGCATTATTTTGACTATCACAATCCCTACTAGTGCCAATCTCACTCACTTAGATGAATGCGAAAGAAGTTACCCTGAGTACACTAGAGGGTATGTCTGACGTGTGGATTTTATCCCTAGTGCATGTCACTACAGACAAATAGTTTGAGAGCTTCTCTTTTGTGCCAAGGAGTTTGGAAACTTTATCTGTTAGGCATTGGTGAACTCTCACTGCTTTCCAAGCAGGTAAAGAACCTGCTCAGTTCAATGTTTTAGAAAAATAACTGATCACAGAATGAGGTTGATGGGAGCTCAGACTCGCATGGTGGAAAGCCTAAACTCAGAAATAATGGCAATGGAATTGGAGTGCAGGCAGATGTTGCAGAGACATTCCAGAGAGGATCCTGTGTGGACTTGGAAGTGTTTGCAGAGAGGTAAGAATATAGAGGATACCTTTTGAAGTTTTTAGCTTAGGTGGCAGTATAAGAAATGACAACATTAATGAGTTTGAATAAATTCAGTTATAAATATCTATGAGAAATGCCTCTGTCAGCTTCAGAATCAGAGGTTGGCAGTCATGTTGCAGAAAACATACTGCACTCAGATTTACAAATATGTATTTTGGACTTAACTGGAAAGGTTAAGGGACACCTACTTCCGTGAGAGGACTCCAGAGTGGTTGCATGCATGCATACATACATGTCCACATGCATACATGTATACCTACAAACATACATATGTATACATGCACACACATCCATGCACACAATTTACTGACCTTAGTGACCAGGGCATAATAGCATAAATCATCAAAACTTCCAGGTATCAGTGCTCTTTTGAATACAGATATTGCTTCCATTTCAGTCTGTGCAGGCTCAAACTCATTTTATAATTTTGCTTTGCATACATTCCATACTTAGTCTCATCTAAATGTAAAAGAAACACAAAGCAATTGGAAAAAATAAATCCTTTACAATGCAAAATCGTGAAGTTGTTTCTTGCTCTCAAAGAGTTTAATGTCTGATGGTAAGATAAACACATGTAATGATACACCATGTCAGCTGTTAAAAATAGTAATAGCTAATATTTACTAAGATTAAACCTTATGAGCTCAGCACTGCTTAGCCTTTTAAATGTGTTAACTAATTAAATGTTACAATAGTCATATAAGGTGGACATTGTGTGTAAAGTACACAACAGAGAAAAGGGTAACAGCTTTATTCTAGTCACGAGTCAAACCTGTGTGAGTCAGGGAAATGTTCCTAGAGGAGCTAGCCCTTGAAATGAGACTTCATGGATGAGGTTTTACAGGTCTATAAATGTGAAAGGCTATCAAAAGAAGAATAACATTGGAAAAAGCTGAGAGATTTGAGAAGGCACAATGTGTCAGGGAATGATGAGTGGGCCAGATTTTAAAGTGCCAGAGGGAGAATGGCAACAGATGAGGCTTGCCAGGAACGGGAAAGTCAGATCACAAAGGACATTGTGACCAGAGTGGAAGGAGTTTATTTTGTATGATAGGGCTTATGGGAAGACAAATGACTTTGAGCAGGACAGTGAGCCAATTCGATTTGCATGTGAGCCAAGTTTTTATTGCAGAGGGAAAAATGCATCCCTTGGGGACTGGGGAGAGGTGAGGAAGCCAGGAATCACAATTAGCACTCAGGGGCCTATTTCAGTAGTCTAGGTTAAAAATGATGAGAATTGTATCTATGTGGTAGTGCAATGGACAAACACATGGCACATTTTTACAGTAGAGTTGAGAGTGTGTGGTGAGTGGAAATGGGAAGTGGAAGGAAAATTGGGAAGTAGAGGATGGTGTCCGGGGGCCCCTCATCAAGACTGTGATGGTGAGAGGAGAGACAAGACTTCTGGGAAGATGGCACATTAATATTTGGATATGTTGCATTTGACATGCTTCCTGGCTATCTGGGGAGAGGCCTCCATAGACACTTGGCTATATGGGCCTGAAGTTCAAAATATATTTGAACTAGGATTTGGCAATCTGTGATGAGAGTGGAAATTAATCTTCTGGGAGAGAGTCAGCCAATTAGAAAAACAGATCATATGAATAAAGAAAAAGGCCAAGAAAGAGCACCTCAGGGAATATTTACATTTGGAAATGTACTTCTAGAGTAAATGAGAATCACAAATAGTGGTGATGTAGTCAGCAGTACATCGGTAGTAGCTGAAATCATAATAGTGGATGCAGTATCTTAGGTGGAATTTGTAGAAGCAGAGCAGTAAGTAAAAAGATACAAATGAAATCCTGGGGAAGAGGAAAAGAGGAATTTCAGCTAGGAACTGTTTAAGAGCTGTTAGGAAAATTACCAAGCCAAATGGTGTCAGAGAAACCAGTGAAGGGGAAAGGCACTAGAGAGAGGGAGGAGTTGACAATGTCAAAGGATGGAGAAAGGGTGAGTAAGGTAATACTGAAAATTGCTCTTTGGCAGTTAAGAGAGTAATTGGTAACCTTTGTGAGAGTGATTGGAATATGGTGGTGAGGGTAAAATGCCAAAAAGAGTAGGTGTAGAGGTAAATGGGATTTGAAGGCTATATACTAATGAATTGAGGCATAATGATTGTTGATTAAATAAATGACCTTCTAAGATCTTTTGAAACTAACTTCAGTGTAATGTTAGAAATACAATGGGGTTGTGACTTTTAAATGAAATTACTTAGGAATCAGATTATAAGGCCAGAGAATAATTATTGGAACCAGGTAAATTGTAAATAGAATTATCAGTTGGCTACCAGTTATACCTATCATTCAGTCTCCTGCTATTTTCTTCAACTTCCAGTTTTGAGTAAGTGTCCCCTGATCCAATCATAGTTATGATGTCATTTAATGCCCCTATTATTGATCGTTACTTAGACTTATGCATAATAAGACATAGTAACCACTTTCGACAAGCCATAAATATTAGGGCCAAATAATTATTTTCACCTGGCTTATTCCTCAGAAGTAGAAATTATGAACCATTTTGCAGATCATTTAGAACGTAGAGAACATGTATTAGCTAGAGCTGATTAATTAAACCTTTTGTAACTTTATTTCCTAAGAGTTGAATGAGTCATTTATTTTGAATTAGTACAAACCTACTTGTATTCAACTTTTGATTCATGGCTTACAAAGTATGAATAGATTGGGCACAGATATAAAATTAGCCCAGTGTACTTATTGGTAGATTTCAAAAACTATTTAAATAATATGTTTAGCCCCTACATGAATTAATAGACATAAAAAAGGCCACCCAAGGTCTGTTCAACGGTTGTCACTGAATGTTGAGATATTAACAGAGTAGGAGGTTGGCATTTGAGCTGTGGAGCAAATAAGAATCTGATGAGATCCCTGAAGCCCTAAAGATGAATCCAGTTTGTTTTTCCCATTTCTCTCCCAGACATGCCTCAACCGATCCTTTTTACCTCTCCTTTCATCCTTCCAAGCCCCAAAGATTTTAAAATAAAGAAATGGATTTACGTATAGAGACATGTAAACAATAATAATGGGTTAGGATAATGTATTGAGATAATGTTTGTTTCATCCTGCCTGCATCTTCTCTTCTCCATTACAAGAAGGTAATTAAGCCTCTGTGTGTAGTTGCTTCAGGGGTAGCCTTTGTTATGTAGGATTTTTATTTTATGAAAACATATACTCCTTGAAAGAATCATGCTAGTGGAGAGAAGAAAATGGGGAGAATATTACTTTTGAGATTAGAGGAAGTAGAAAGAAGTAGGAGTATTCTCCAAGACTAGGAAGTAGATGGAGGACTGGGTGTTCCACAAAGACCAAGCCCATGGCTGTGCTCTAGCAGGATCACAAAGGAGACATCCTCCAGGTACTTCTAGGGGCTGCAAATTCTCAGCATTCAGAAAAATTCAAGCCCATATGCAGCAAGGGATCATGTGTAATTTGGACAATGAGCTGTCATCATTCTCAACCATCTACCAGAATCTCTTCCTTAGGTATAGTAAAGACACATGTATTATTTGTCACTCTATGGAGAAGGACAAGTGGCCTCCTGCATTCATAATTGAATTTCTTAAGAGTCAGGTGTAAATAAAATTAAATAATATGACATTTTTATACAATGCAGTTGTGGATACAAATACCAATTAGTGTAATTCTTCCATTAAAAAATATATTTTGAGTTCTAATCAGGCCTATTCTTTCTCAGCTCTGGAAATATAGCCGTGTAGGTGACTGGTATGTTCTCTGCTCTCCGAGGTCTTGTGTTAGATACAGTTCTCCATGGATCTCTCACATTTCTGCACATCGTGTGAGCAGAGGCACTGGGTACTCTTTGTACCTGATTAGCTTTTCAAGGATGTTTGCATAGTAAACAGCCTTGGAAATAAAGATAATGTCTCCCTCTGGAGCAGAGGACAGACATGTTTGCTATCCATAAAAAACTGTGTTTCTCTAAGCTCAGAGTTCCTTTCCTGTAATACAGACTACTGTGTGTACAAGCATCCACCTGTGCTCAGCCTTGTTGCCCCACAAAACTGTGGCAGACTGTCTTTTTAGTTTGCAGTGTAACTTCTTAGACCCTGTGACATGCTGGATGAAAGAAGTCCTTGTGTCTGGATGTGTTCTTACAAGTTCTTTCTTACTTTACCTGCCTCATTGCTTGGCAATGATTCATTCCAATGAGTTGCCCCTACCTTTTTTGGGGAAAAAAAAAATTAAGCTTGTGAAGTTTGGAAATAGTGAAGAGATCTCAGACTTTAGGATCATAATTATTGCCCTAGATTGAACATTTCATGGTTTTGTGATATTAGAAAAATCACTTACCATTCTGCCCTCAGTTCCTAATCAGTAAAACAGAGATGAGGATACTCATGACATTGTCACTTGTGAGTACTCAACAAAATGACACATTTCTGAAATCCAAAGAACCTGATCAATGATAAAAACGTATGTATGCAAAATATTTATTTCTATAATACCTATACTAAACAATGCCTTGTAATTTTATAACTCATTTATTACATAATCCAAATTCATTGGTTCTTGTACTACATTTGTTCTTCTACTTAACAGAAATCAGTGGCACATCTATGTGCTGAGCTGTATCAATATTTTGTGCAGTATATAGAGAGAATTTTGGATGGTACGTATGTTTAGTATGATGCCAATCCAGAGAATATGGGCCTAAGTGGAATATCTCTGGTGAGCAGCATGGAGACATTGAAATGGAAGGTGATGAAGGAAAAAAAAGAAGCCTTGTGTTAAGAGCTCTGCAGCATGCGCAGTATTGCACTGCCAGCAAGCTAACTTGCCAGTTTCAGAAAAGCTGGTAGATGACATAAGACTGCATCAAAAACAAATGCCTTTATTACTCACAGCACAGAAAGCAGTGTGAGTCTCAAATTCATGTTGGATCCCCCTACCCTGAGTCCCATGGGGGTGAGACAGAGGGACTCATGTAGAGCTGGGCATGCAGTGGAGCTGCACCCCAGCTGAGGGTACCTGAGCCAAAGGAAGCTTTATCTTTTATATTGGACAGGAAACACCCATCCCTGAGCTAAAGGAACCTGAATCTTTTACTTTGAATAGTAAACATTCCCCTTAAGGGAGATGTTATTTTTATTATAGGAAATAAAAAGCAAACCTGGCCTGTACCCTCTCTATCTTCCAAGGTTTTCATTACGCAAACATCTGTGATAAGAGAGTCTCAAACAAAGGGGCAGTTAGTGCATAGGCTCACAAGATGTGCAAAAAGATGGAAGACCCATATGGATAATCGCCGCCCAATATCCAGGTGAAGGGGAGACATCTTAAAGTAAATCTTAGCCTCCTTCACCATTAGGTCTTGGGCCAACCCAAATTGTAGTGCAGAAATTACAATACATAATCAGATTTTATTATTGCACAAAAATCCCTATTCTTCATTTTTCTTTTCTTTTTCCAACTTTCCCCAATACCACACACACACAAACACACCCACACACACACAGAAGAAGGAGATAAAACATACAAGAATAAGAATGATACAATGGACTTTGGGGACTGTGGGGGGAAAGGGTGGGAAGGGATTGAGGGATAAAAGACTACAAATTGGGTGAAGTGTATACTATTCAGGGATGGGTGCACCAAAGTCTCACAAATCGCCACCAAAGAACTTACTCATGTAACCAAATACCACCTGTTCCCCAAAAACCTGTGGAAATAAAAAAATAAAAAATAAAAAAAGAAAAGGAAAGAATGAGAAGGAGGTTAGGAGAGAAAGAAAATAGGACTTCAGAGAAAAGTAAATGAGATAGCAGATATAGGGATTTATAGTATTTCATCATGACTTTAGACATGTGTTAGGTTGGTGCAAAAGTAATTGTGGTTTTTGACATTATTTTTAATTCTTTTGCCTTTACTTTTAATGGCAAAAACAGCAATTACTTTTGAAGATTAGAATGCTTAATATGAACCTCAAAGTGAGTATTTATTTATTCATTTATTACATATAAAAAGCTGTACATATATAATATATACAGCTCTGAGCTCTGGGATAAGGAAACATCTGAGAAACTATCACCACCATCAAGGCCATAAACATACCCATCACCTTCCAAAGTTTCCTCCCTGCCTTTTATTTATTTCTTTATTTATCTTGCAGTAACAAAACTTATCATAAGATCTACCCGCTCAGCAAGTCTTAAGCATACAATATTTTATCATTAATTGTAGGTTCTATGCTGTACGGTAGATCTCCATAACTTATCTTGAATAACTGAAACATAAAGTGAGCATTTAGGTAATATACTCCATGAATAAGAGTAAGTATGTACATTCTGCCAAGATGTAATAGGTAGGATAAATCTACCTTGCTTGAAACCAAAGTCTAGTATATCTTTCCATGCATATTGTCTTCAGCATCTTACTTCAGGCTCCCTCTTCAGCTGACCATTGAGAATGTGAGGATATGGAGCTGCGCAGTTGATTTTGATGTCCTATACCGGAACAGGATAGGTACAACCTTAATATTTGTAGGGCCCAGGACAATACTACAACTGGAGGCCTACCTACTGTATGTCTAAATATTTTATGAATCAGTCTAACTGTGAATAAAGATATGTTCTAGCCTCATCTTGACAAGCATGCTGTCACAATAGTGAAAAATATGTGCAATGCTATACTATTTCTCTGACAGAAAATCAGCAAAGTCTCAGGGTCATCTAACTTTAAGTATGACTATCCAGTTAGGTGTTCTGTTGATGGGATGCGTAAGAAATAAAGTCAATTTATACAAACTGTGAAAGCTTTTTATATAACATTGACTTTTCTTGCCTTCATTTCAGCAAAATTGTATATTATGTTATTATAGTAAAGATTCTTACGTAATTTGTGTGGTGTTGAGACTAATCGTCTAAAAGATTTAAAAATATAATAGTAAAGTACACAGACTTATTTTCCAAAAATCAAAATGAATTACTGTAAAAATACAAAACATTTTTATGTATGTGTTTAAAAGTTATTTTTTATAAATATTTTAAATTAGCTTGCAAAATTTAAGGGTATAAGAAAAATATAATAAATATTACATTTTTAAATCAATTGTATTAAATTAAATTTTATTAAATTTGTTTATGAAAAGAAATTATTAGTAATTGTACTATTAAATGACTTTCTAATTGCCAAAATAAAGGACTGTATCATGTTTTACACAGGCTACATTGTGACTCAAATATATATACAATATGTACAAATTTAAGAATATAGTGAATTTAAGAGTACAGTACTGATGTGAGTACTGTGATATTTTGTGTAGGACTCAGAACCACAGTTTGAAAGAAGAGACATAAAAAGGGTTACTCAACACTACTATGAGAAAATGCATTTCCGTGCAAGAATCTACTGCATTCATTAGTCTTTTCAGTGAAATAAATGCTTCTCTTCAAATCTCCTTGTCCTCAGGTGAAATGTCTGTTTTTAACAACACAAAAGAGTTCCTAGTATTTGGACTCAGTTCCGTTTTGTTTTGAGGACATTGGTCAGTATGTCTGGAAAGGGTTTCTCTGGGCCCTAAAATGTCTTAGTCATAAGAATAGATATTTAGGGCTGCAAGTTTCACTGTGCCAGTGCTGGACACATCAGATCCCAAGTGACAGGGATGCATCTGCTCTTGAATACATTTATATTTTGTATGTTTTTGATCTTGGGGTACTATAAAGAGGCCCTGGACAGGCACCCGTCTTAACACTCTTAGGACAGAGACAGACCTTGTCAAACGGAGAAAATTAGATATCCAATCTTTTCTGGAACTTAAGAAAGATTTTAGTATTGTAATCCCTTTAACAGCTCTTTAAACGTGGCCTAAATTCAGGAGAATGACGTGAACCCGGGAGGCGGAGCTTGCAGTGAGCCAAGAGCCGAGATTGCACCACTGCACTCCAGCCTAGGTGACAGAGCGAGACTCCATCTCAAAAAAAAAAAAAAAAAGTGGCCTAAACTATGCCCAAGTTGGTGATATAAATATATGCCTACAACAGCAACAACAAACAGAAACAAAAACACATAAACAGAAAAGGAACCCAGCATATACACTTAGTGAGAACTGACTCCTGACCACAAGTGGGGCATACAACCAGATTGCCTTAAGGACACATGGAGGCAGGCAGCATCCAACAGGCAGAGATGAGCCCAGTAGGAAGGATGGAGCTGTCAGATGTGTGATGGTTAGAGATGGTTGCTTTTGGGCAGGTCCAGGGTTTCAAGCCAAATATGTGAATCAGGTTGGGAAGAAAAATGCATACGGCAGCATCAGTTAGGTAATGAGAAGTGCCACAGCGTGATCAAAGCGGGTTACTAGGAATGCAAATGCAGATTTTTCCCTGTCCATGCTAAAAAGATGCAATCCACCCCATCTTTATTATGCATTCCTGCCGTGGCCTGGAGTACTGTGTTAGCCCTCCAGGAGATGGAACAGTGCAGGGCTGAGATAGATATGACTCATGAAGCTCAGTCTAGTTATGCATGTTAAATTGATCACTTTCAATGAGATTTGCCCTCCCTCCATAGAGGCACTTTTTCCTTTTTCACTTCCAGCTCTGTTGCCAAAATTCCCATTAAGGTCATTACATTATGTCTTTAAAAGTACCTTTCAAAATGCAAACAATGTATCACAATTGTAAAACATTGTCAACATAAGCTATTAATGCCAGAGTGGTAGGAAATAGGCTTTTTGTTGTTGTTTTTGTCCACAAAATATTGGAGGGACTAGAATGAGAAAGTACTTATGTAGACATCTAGTATAAAGTCAGGTGGAAGGTGGGTAGGATGTAATGGAAGATATGGAGATCACCAAAGCCCAAGCATGCAGGCCCAGGTGGTCATCTAAAATAAGCAAGATTGGTCTCATTTCCTTTGTTTAAATGGGAGACTTCAGCTTTCTTAAAATTGAGTGGCTTGGCTGGGTGCGATGGCTCACAACTGTAATCCCAACATTTTAGGGGGCCGAGGTGGGTGGATCACGAAGTCAGGAGTTTGAGACCAGCCTGACCAATATGATTAAACCTCATCTCTACTAAAAATATAAAAAATTAGTCGAGTGTGGTGGTGCGCGCCTGTTGTCCCAGCTACTCAGGAGGCTGAGGCAGGAGAACTGCTTGAGCCCAGGAGGCAGAGGTTGCAGTGAGCCAAGATCACGCCACTGCACTCCAGCCTGGGTGACAGAGCGAGACTCTGTCTTAAAAAAAAAAAAAAATTGATTGGCTTAACCTAACAGAAAAATTGCCTCTGTTGTGTTTATACATTTAGATGTTTTGATTTATGGAAATAATTCATGATGAGGAGTGAAACATTTTAAAAGTTTCCGTTAAATATGTTCCAGTTTCCTTATTTGTAAAAGTTAATTGTTTATTATTATATGCTTTAGGATTGCACTGTTCTCTGGGGTGGATTTTATTAAATGAATCATTTATTCTTCATTATTTCTTAATTTTTTTTATATTTATACCAGATTTTACATGAATGGTTTCTGCATCCCTCTTACTGACACTGACACAAATTTACCCTTTTTCTCATATGTATATTCCCTGATAGAAAGATCTCTAGAATCACCCAGTCTGGTGGTTCTCCAAGCATAGTCCGAAGACCTGCAGCATTCTCTGGGAACTTGTTAGGGATTCATATTCCCCGCCCCACCCTAGAACTGCTGAATGAGACACTCTGGGGTGGGGGCCCAGCAATCTGTGTTTTAACTGGATAGTCCAAGAATTCTGAACTTGTGGCCTAGTCCAACTCTTCTGTCTCCACATCAGGGAACAGGTTGAAAGCAAGATGGTACTAATCCCCTAGGCATCAGACTCCTACTCTAGTGCTTTTTTTTTTGTTTGTTTCATCACTATACTAAAGTTCATGTTAAGAACACAATGTGAGTCTCCTGGTGAGTTTCAGGACTTTCCAATCCTCAAGGATCTCCAAAATTTATCAGAGCCATCTAATAGTATAATAAGGTATTTCTTTTTTCCTTTTATTCAATTAGATTTTTATCTTTATTTGAAATCTTAAATATTTTTTAAAAATGCAGAATAGGAGATGAAGCACTGGAGTGAAACCAGTTGTATTAAAAGCCAACTAATTTATATAAGACTTTTTTTTTTTTTTTTTTACAAAAATACTCATTCTTGAAAGAATAGCAAGTTAATTGGAAGCATCTAGAAATTATGATGTGACCAAAAGGGGACTTCGAAGGTGACTCAGAAGAAATCTTTATCACTAATTGAAGAGCATAGACAGATATTTGAATATCAAAAAATGAAAGCAAATGTAAAAGCATTGGCACAAATTTCTGAAAGACAGGGATTTTGAATAAGACTTTGAGGATATCAGACTAGAGTAACATAGTTTTATAAAGGAAATTCTCCCCAGGACAGTGGTTTCATTTGTTTTCACTTCCAGAAAGTAAGAAAACAGCAGACTCTGGAGTCCTCAATGAATCTCACAGTGTTCCAAGGTGATGCATGGAAAGTAGGCATCTGGCATTAAAAACATGTGATCTGATTTATTGTTGAAGAAAAGAGGATAAATTATCCTTTTATAGTACATCTTACTCTCTTTTGTTGTTCTCTCTGGTGAGCCCCAGCCCAGATTTGCAATCCAGGACCCAAGGGATACTTTCCTAGGCAGCTCCTGCCTGTAGTTTTGGGAAAGTAAAGCCGATGTTTTGTATGTCAGCTCACAGTTATAATTCGATGCAGTCTCAGATCTTGTTTTGTTTTGTTTTGTTTTGTTTTTTTACCTCTGCCAGCCTCATTCCCCCTCTTCTTAAATATGTTCATGTATATATAAACATTGTATGTATGCGTATATATCTAGATATGTATCGAGATGCCTTATTCTTTTTTTTCAACAGGGATTCCTTTAATTCCAAACACCACACCCCACCTGTAATATAGACTGTGATATAGAGTTAGCCTCCACAGATGCAGACTGAAGAGGAACCTTTTTCATATAGTTTGAGGGTTTTTGTTTTTTCTGCAAAAACTCTCATTGCCTTCTTGTCCAGAAAGGCATGTAGAAATGAGCCCTATTGTATAGTGGAAGAATCTCATCTTGTACGACAATCAAAAATACTGCAGAAATTTAAATCCCCCACCATTTTACTGTACATAACAAAGATTTGGAGATATCAGTTAGGCTGATACATCTTTGGAACAGATAATGAAGCATAGAAAGTGAGAGAGCAAAAAGAGCTATTACTGTAGGCTTTAAATTTTTTCTTAAAATTGTTTAGCATCACTGAACTGAAAGGAGCTTCAAATTCACAGTCTTAATGTCACATTAGCATATTCCTTTCATTCTTTAAACTATATTTAATTTATTTTTCCACAGGGTTATGGTAGTGATCATTATGAAAATGTATTTTATTTTATATGTCATAAAAATAGCAACATCTTAGACACAGATGTAGGTCAGTAGTCATGGTAATTACTTACTCTGTAGATTGGCATAATAATGACCATTTTGCTTAGAGGGGAAAAGTTCAGGGATGTAAAACTGAGTAGAAAGGAGAAGCAATCACATGATCTGAAAGGCCAAATGACTGATACAGTTTTTCAGACATTGCATAAGATTTTTTCCTAAGGAACTTCACATGCAGATGGATTAAACTGTAACTTATGTCACTATATCAGAATTTGCTAAAAGCTATAACTTCGTCAAAATAAAATACAAGAGAACTCTTTAAGATGCGGAGTATGGTGATTCTAATTCAAATTTGAAAAGAAAATTTATTTTTATAACAAGAGATTTTATGGTAGTTTGGAAAGTTAGAAAACTAAGAATTTCTGGGAAGCTCTCATGTTATATTATAAAAGATGGCTGTGCTGCTTTTGGTGCAAAACACTAGCCCTCACCTCTTTTCTAAACTCCAGGCAAATGTTCTCCCTTGCATTGAGATATGTACATTCCCACCCAGATTCAATTCTGATTCCTTCTCTGAATGAACATTGACTTCCTTGTCTTATTCTCATTTGCTATTAGTATTACCTTTATTTGTCAACACCTCAGCAATATGTCTCCAAAATTGAAAAATACAGGAATGCTAAAAAAAGTCAGCTCAGATAATCTTGATAGCAGCTCCTGTCTTGTGGAAGTTGACCAGTGTCTTGGGGAGTTTAGAGGAGCCAGCCAGTAACAGATTACGTTCACCTGCAGAAGGGGACAACAGCCAAGGAGGATGGCGAAAGAGATGGGCTCCAGCTCTAGAGGTATGTGATGGGAGGCTGCTAGAGTACACTAAAATTTAGGCAGGAGCAGAAGAGGAAGTGTTGAGTAATCCGTATATTTTTTGATAACATGCCTGCTGAAAGACAATTTTAGTCTGATGGATGATTATTTAGGGGACTTACCAGCTGAACGCTAATTATTGTTTGGTTGCAATGTGATGTGAATCTGGTCAGAAAGGCTTGGATCATTTAGGTGTCATAGAAAGCGGTTATGGAGATTTACTGAAAAGAACTGGTCCTGAAGACTTTGAAAAATATTCAGTTGTTGTCTCTAGATTAATGTATTGGGGGAGCTACAAGGATGTTTTAACCCAGCAATACCTGAATCCAGATCTGTGCTTTTTGTCACCCAAGCAAAGGTAATAGTAGATAGTTTATGTATTAATTAAAAGCTCTTTGGAGAAATTAGAAAGGGCTTGAGAAAGGTTTTGCTAAATGTAAATTTATGAGAGAGGGTGAATTGTTTTCAAAAACGATGAGTGGATTAGATACCTCTTGCCTCTTGTGCACTCCCTCATCGTCTTCAGCCACTGTGGTGGTGACTAGCTTCCCACAGATGGAATCTAACAGCAGCTGGCTCAGCTGCAGCCAGTTTCTCTTGCTTTCTGCCCCAGGGTATGCTTTTGCCATGAGCTTTTGCCATGAGCTTTTGGAACTCTTGGGGGAAACCATCTAGATATTCTAAGTCAAGCATAGTGGATAGTTAATGTAATAGTGGATCGTTTATGTGCTAATTAAATGCTCTTTAGAGAAACTGGAAAGGGCTTGAGTTCCAGGTTATTGAGGCCCCTTGACAAATGAAGGCACTAGGGCGAATATATAAGAGCTGTTTCTTCCCTGCCTTGGGCAGATGAGGTTGAGGTGCATTTTTCCTGTCTCTGCAGATTCCCAGCAGTAGCAGTGCATCCGGGGGCTCACAGACCCACTCTATGTTAATTTCCTTGGTTCTTGAATACAAAATTAGAGTGGATCCACTTAGCAGTGTGTAGAACCCTTAAATTAGTTCTCTAATCCATAGAGTAAAAGCTATTCTGGGCCGGACGTGGTGGCTCATGCCTGTAATCCCAGCATTTTGGGAGGCCAAGACAGGTGGATCACCTGAGGTCAGGAGTTCGAGACCAACCTGACCAACATGGAGAAACCCCTTCTCTACTAAAAATACAAAAATTAGCTGGGGGTGGTGGCACATGCCTGTAATCTCAGCTACTTGGGAGGCTGAGGCAGGAGAATCGCTTGAACCCGGGAGGCGGAGGTTGCAGTGAGCCAAGATTACGCAGTTGCACTCTAGCCTGGGCAACAAGAGTGAAACTCCATCTCAAAAAAAAAAAAAAATAAAAAAGAAAGAAAGAAAAAAGCTATTCTGATACAAAAGAAAAGGCAGAAGCTTCTGAGCTTCTGACTCCTCTTCCCAGGATAAGATAAATCAGAACTAGTACTGCATCCTAGGAGAAATTGCATAGATTGGTGGCACCAGCAAAGACCTAAAGCACGTGGAGGCTATGCTCTCCCTCAGTATTACCATTTATTATTCTTGTATCACTCCTGAAACAATAGAGGGATCACAGAAAGCTTCTAGGTATAAAGGGATAATATCCTAAATGTAAATTATTGTAACACCAGTTATATCCTCCTACAGAGTGTTTCTTTCCATTTTTACAAAGTAGAGCTGTAGGAGTTAATTATTTTAAGAAAGTTCTGAAGTTGCCAAATGGGTAACGTTCTCAGATAAGTGATTGATTTGAGGATATCATGCCAAATTTCATTATTGCTTGTTTGGTGATCCTTCCTGGAGCCCTGATGACCCATATTCTTAGGCTAAGTGACCCCAAGGTTACAAAGTGACTGAACTGCCTCTGGCCTAGATACGCGGCTGGATTAGAGGCCTTTTCCTACCCTAGGAAGGCCTCTAAAGAAAGTGGTAATGAAAGTTGCCCTTGGGGAGTAGTTGTAGATACAGAAGGAAGCAAGGAGACTCAAATGTTAGCAGGAAAAAAAGACTTGGAAGAGTAATATTATACATTTGTTTTTAGCGTGAAATGCAGATTGACTGTGTGTTCACTGATTTGGTAAAATGTCTCAGTTACATGCTTTTTTGTGTGTGACTGTTTATGAATTGTCAGTTCTAGGGACAGAAAGTGTTTTTCAAATTACTTTAGGCTTTATTATCTTTTATTTCTTGTTTCTGTTCTTAATGTGCAAGCACAAGAGAAAGCAGAATTATGTTTCAATACCAGCTAAATGAGATGAAATCAGATATTGGCTTTGAAACATTTTAAAAGGTTAAAAGTTATATAAAAATAAGTTCTGTATAAATGTAATATTACATATAATGTAATAAAAAATGCAAGCTTTTTTATAATTGTATTATATTGGTATTTATTTGCACTAGCATTTCATGACATTTTTGAAATGTAAATTGATAACATCATTTTCAGATTAAATCCACTTTGAATTGTCTATTTTTCACATAGTTGATTTTATGTTCTTCATTCATACTCTTCTTTTGCAATCCTGAAAAATATGTGTGCTTAATAAATGCTTTAATGCTGAGACCAGCTCAGTCGGGGAGATCCTAACCCAGTGGCACTAGAGGAATTAAAGACACACACACAGAAATATAGAGGTGTGAAGTGGGAAATCAGGGGCTTCACAGCCTTCAGAGCTGAGAGCCCTGAACAGAGATTTACCCACATGTTTATTAACAGCAAGCCAGTCATTAGCATTGTTTCTATAGATATTCGATAACTAAAAGTATCCCTTATGGGAAACGAAGGGATGGGCCAAATTAAAGGAATAGGTTGGGCTAGTTAACTGCAGCAGAAACACGCTGTTAAGGCACAGATCGCTCATGCTGTTGTTTGTGGCTTAAGAATGCCTTTAAGTGGTTTTCCGCCCTGGGCGGGCCAGGTGTTCCTTGCCTTCATTCCCGTAAACCCATAACCTTCCAGCGCTGGTGTTAGGGCCATTATGAACATGTTACAGTGCTGCAGAGATTTTGTTTATGGCCAGATTTTGGGGGGCTTGCTCCCAACACTTTAAACCATGACGTAGTCCCTTAGAATTCAGTTGGTCTCCTGAGAGAAATTATCAGACAATTTGG
Source organism: Pongo abelii (assembly GCF_028885655.2). Taxonomy (NCBI): domain Eukaryota; kingdom Metazoa; phylum Chordata; class Mammalia; order Primates; family Hominidae; genus Pongo; species Pongo abelii. The sequence goes on along the minus strand of NC_071997.2, from coordinate 52,405,472 downwards.
CTATGAGCATGTGTATAAGTTTTATTACAACTTCAGATGCAAAAGAAAACACTCTAGTAGGCTAAGTTAAAGAACCATTCTTTGTAGGAATATTTTATAGGGTAGGAAGATGGTTAGATACTTATTGTTAGACGGATACAAAAGTTTTTTAAAAGTCTGGATAAAGGTCACTAGACTCTTGACTAAGAGGCAGCTGGCCATATGGTAGTTGGGCCACCAGTTTCTCAAATCAAGACATAATTCCATTATAGTTCATCAGAAAGTTGTTTTTAAAAAGATCAGACATGCTTATTTCTTCCCACAAATAAGTTAAAATTGTAATCTCAATAATGTTCCCAGATATGGGAAAACATACCTATTTTTTTCAATAATTTTAGCACATTTTTATATTTATCAAACAGTGACTATTCAGTCCTCAGAGAAACTATATTCATATATTGCCAATACTTAAAAATTCCTAAAATAGTATGTATATCTTTTAACATATACCAAACTGCTAGAAAATAAATCTACCAGATGAAGGGAAACACTGCTGATTTTCTTCTCTTTTAACCAAAATCACACAGTCACACTTTATTATGTTTGCACCCTGGCTGGTATTTTTTTGAGCAAAATGAAAATAGTTAAAGCAATAGAAATATAATAAAAGAAAATATATAGTTCTTATTTGGAGTAGTTGAACTTTTCTTGCAGCAGTGGCCAACTTCTTTTCTGTGATGCAAGATTGAAGCAAATATTGAGGTTAAGAGCCAGAGTGGGGAAAATTAATGGAATTTATAGTTTGACTTAATCTGTGTCAAGAAATACGAGCATAGATTATTCTAGGAAGGATTGTAACCTACTATTTTTCTATATATTTAAATAATAAAATGAGGAAATATACGTAAGTTTAGATATTGAAAAGCCATTATTGTCTGTGAAAATTTTAGACCATGGATTAGAGATTGAGAAGTATCTTCTGTGATCATGCCAAAAATTAAAATGCAAGTTACAGCACTTTAATGGATGGCATAGAGAGAACCATTTTTAAAACCGATTTAGAAAATGTTTTGAACATTTTAAAAGTCTCCGTTCTGAGTAGCACAAGTGTCAGAGAAATCTTTTAAGGGGAAATTGCCCCTGTGAAGAGTCTTGAAGAAGAGCAAGAATGAGCTGGGCCAAATGGGAAGGAGGGGAGCAGGGTCACCATGACCAAAGGAGCTGGGTTGTATATAGGAAGGCTTGTGGGAAGTGCATTATTAATTGAACATCAAATGCTTTTATGGCATACCTTAAGAAGAAGCTGGAAGGATAAGTTGTAGCTAGGAAAAGGCCTGTTCTTTTTGACGATTGTGTAATAAGCCCAAGGGGCCGAGAGAATGAGTCCCCTGTCCCACCAAGCAAAGGTTGAATATTCCTGGTCTGAAATGCTTAGGACCAGAAATGTTTCAGATTTTGCACATTTTTGGATTTTGAAATATTTGCATTATATAATGGGATAGCTTAAGGATAGGACCAAAGTCTAAACATGAAATGTCTTCATTTCATCTGCTCCTAGTGAAGGTTATTTTATACAATATTTTAAAATAATTTTGTGCATGGAACAAAGTTTTGACTGTGTTTTGACTGATGCCTGTCACATGAGGTCAGGTGTGAAATTTTCCACATGTGGCATTTTTATTAGCACTCAAGAAGTTTTGGATTTTGGAGCATTTCAGATTTCAGATTTATGGATTAGGGATGCTCAACCTCTTATATTTTAGGGATGCTCAACCTCTTTTATATTTGAATAATAATAGCAGTAGGTTACTGAGCTCATTGTCTCAGAAGGTAATTTTGGCTATGACTCTTGTTTTGCTGAGTGCAATGAAGAGTATTAAGAGATGATAAGTTGGCTGGGCATAGTGGCTCACGCCTGTAATCCCAGCACTTTGGGAGGCTGAGGTGGGTGGATCACGAGGTCAGGAGATCGAGACCATCCTGGCTAACACAGTGAAACCCCGTCTCTACTAAAAATACAAAAAAATTAGCTGGGCGTGGTGGCGGGCACCTGTAGTCTCAGCTACTTGGGAGGCTGAGGCAGGAGAATGGGGTGAACCCGGGAGGCGGAGCTTGCAGTGAGCTGAGATTGCACCACTGCACTTCGGCCTGGGCGACAGAGCAAGACTCTGTCTCAAAAAAAAAAAGATAAGTTTATAAGAAAAGAAAGAATAGCCTATAATTTTCAAAGATTAGTAGGTTAAAAATTATCATTTCGACATGGCTTTTACATATAAGTTTTCCATATGGTGTCAATATAAATTCTCTTTCCTGCTTCTCTCAAACTCTTTAGTTAGTTATACATTCCTCACTACTACTATAGATTCAAATGCCATGTTGCAGTAGTTAACTCTAATTCATTATGGGCACAAAATGGGGACTAAGGCCACCCATTAGGGCTATGCACCCATTGGAGGTTTATTTTTAAAAAATAGACATTTTATAGTTACCAAAAAGATTCTAAGAGTACGTGAAGGGAGCGTATTGGCATTTCAGGTAGATGACTTGGGAGGCAACTTAGAGGACGTTTTGAAGGTGGAGAGAGAGGTGTATGTGTTCAGACGACTTGCACAAACATCTGGATAATGGAAGAATTGATTCTTACAAGGTTATGAATAAAATAGAGAATGAAGTTTTGTGTTAAAAGAGTTGGCTTGGAGGAGTTACTGGGAAGAAAGGGAGAGGAAGGTGACTGGGACCCTTCCAATTTCTGTCCTACCCTGTACCTGTCCCCTCATTGTCCACAGGTGACTTAGACTTCCCTGCTATCCTGAGCAAACAGAGGGTACCATGTGCACACTACCTCCTCCCATGTTCTCTGGATCTCAGGACCCTGCGACTGCCCCAGTCTCCCATGTTTGCCTCCGGCTTTGCCTCTTCCTCCAAGCTGAGTTGTTAGCTGGAAAACTAGTGGTCTTTTGGGGGTTGCTTCTGTCTACAACCTGCTCCTTCCTCCTGCTTGAAAATTATAGGATCTCTGGGATAAGTCTCTTCTTGAGTTGAGATCATATTTTCATTTATTATCCCCCACTTGCCTCATATAATAGAGACTCAATAAAGGTCTGGTCAAGCTAAATGCCAAATCCCCTTCTTATGGGTATCTTTTTCCTGAGCAACTGACATGCTCGAGCATTCTTTATCCTAAAACAAAACTCCTTTCCTGAGTCCTATTCCTCCAACGCCCCTGATTCTCTTTATTCCCAAATGGACTCAGTGTATCTTACCTTTGACTTCTCTGCTCTCTCCCCGGTCTCCTTCACTCTTACACGCCAGGCCACCTTTCTTTACTGTTATTTTAATGAAAATTGCTCTCACTTTGATCCCTTAAGAACACTTTTTTTAATACAAATATATTTTTGGTTTGCTCATCCATTCTACTAGACTGGGAATTATTTTCCTTTTGTGTTACCTCCTATTTCTCTTCTTTGTAGATTCATGATTTTTATCCTCCAATGTTCTTATCCCCCGTTTCCCAAAAAGACAACTCAATGAATCCTCTTTCTTTATTGTTTGACTTTTATAACATTTAAAGTGATGTTTATGGAGGGTTAAAATCAAGCATATGGTTTCTTTGGATTTTTTGCTAAATTAGCCTTTTTCCAAAATCTTCATTTTTTCATATTAAAAACATATTTCCTCATCTTAATTTTAAGCATTTTTATCCTTAAAAATAGTTTACATTGTTTCCAGTAACTGAAAACATGATCTTTTAAATTTCACTTGACTGAATGCATTTTTAATTCTTCCAGACTTACTGAATTTATTATATTTTATTCAGTGTTCAAACATTGTATTAGCTCTTTGAAAGTTATTAAAGTTTCTTTTCAAAAAATAAATTAAAGTGTTACATTGAATGAGTAGCAGTTACATTACACATTTAAGGAAGAAAAGTGCTGATGTATTTAAAATCGTTTATTGAAGTTACAGCTGTCCCATTTGGCTTTAAAAAGCACAATGCTATTATGTGAATTGTAAGTACTAAGATATTGTTCTGAGGGGCAAAAAAAAGCTAAGAATGTTAGAAGAAAATTATACTCTTCTAGTATGGTAACTGGATTTCCTGTTGATTTACATTTATGAAACTTCTTACTTTGATATCAAGAAATTTTAAGTAGATAACCTAAACTTCCAAAATAGGATCACTTTTCAGATTTTTCAAGTAGCTGATTGCTACCATTGGCTGTCTTTAAGGACTCATCATGATCTATGATATTAAATTTTCCTTTACAAAAATTACTTTTTACATGACATTTAACTTGTAAAACATAGTATTTATAATTGAAATTCTGATGAGGGTAGTTTAAAGTATTTCAGAACACTTTCTCTACAGATAATTTGTCTTCAAAATCTTGCCCTAGCTTACAATGCCCTATATGATTGAGACCTTATCTACTGTGCCAGTTGGGTTCAGCGGAGTTCAAAATGCAAAATATTGGGGGTTGCATGTATGAAAGAGGAGAAGGGAGAAGGAGGAAGGACTACTGGGTAGTGAGGGCCTTACACTGTGTTACTGCTCAGAAAATATGTTGGCAAGGCCAGTGAGGAGTTCCAGTGCCAAAATTGCCCTTTGGAGGAGTTATTCATTAAGCAAAAATGGTTGGGCTCTACTCATTAACTGAAGTTGCTTGGGGGAAGCCTGTCATAGCTTGAAGGCCATAGTCAATCCCAAAGCATCTGTAGCTAGAGCTATCATCGAATTCTTGCTTATCTTTTTTATTTTCTTTACAGTGTCTTTGAAAGAGAATACTTTTTTATGTTTATAAAGTCCAGTTTGTCAATTCTCTATTCTTTTATGAATCACGATTTTGGTTTTACATTTAAGGAATCTTTGCCTAACACAAGGTCACAACAATTTTTTTTTTTCCTACGAGTTTTAGTTTGAAGCATTACATTTAGATTTTTAATTTATTTTGAGCTAATTTTTATGGGCAAATTTGGGGTCAAGGTTAATGTTTTTATACATGGATTTCATCTTTGTCATCATCTTTTTTTTTATTATGCTTTAAGTTCTGGGATACATGTGCAGAACATGCAGGTTTGTTACATAGATATACACATGCCATGGTGGTTTGCTGCCCCCATCAACCCATGATCTACATTAGGTATTTCTCCTAATGCTATCCCTCCCCTAGTCCCCCATCCCCCGACAGGCCCTGTTGTGTGATGTTCCCCTCCCTGTGTCCATGTGTTTTCATTGCTCAACTCCCACTTACGAGTGAGAACATGCGGTGTTTGGTTTCCTGTTCCTGTGTTAGTTTGATGAGAATGATGGTGTCCAGCTTCATCTGTGTCCCTGCAAAGGACATGAACTCATCCTTTTTTATGGCTGCATAGTATTCCATGGTGGATATGTGCCACATTTTCTTTATCCAGTCTACCATTGATGGGTGTTTGGGTTGGTTCCAAGTCTTTTCTATTGTAAATGGTGCTGCAATAAACATATGTGTGCATGTGTCTTTATAGTAGAACAATTTATAATCCTTTGGGTATATACCCAGTAATGGGATTGCTGGGTCAAATGATATTTCTGGTTCTAGATCCTTGAGGAATCATCACATTGTCTTCCACAACAGTTGAACTAATTTATACTTCCACGAACAGTGTAAAAGCGTTCCTATTTCTCCACATCCTCTCCAGTATCTGTTGTTTCCTGACTTTTTAATAATTGCCATTCTAACTGGCATGAGTTGGTATCTCATTGTGGTTTTGATTTGCATTTCTCTAATGACCAGTGATGATGAGCTTTTTTTCATATGTTTCTTAGCCGCATAAATGCCTTCTTTTGAGAAGTGTCTGTTCATATCCTTTGCCCACCTTTTGATGGGGTTGTTTTTTTCTTACAAATTTGTTTAAGTTCTTTGTAGATTCTGGATATTAGCCCTTTGTCAGTTGGATAGATTGCAAAAATTTTCTCCCATTCTGTAGGTTGCTTGTCACTCTGTTGATAGTTTCCTTTGCTATGCAGAAGCTCTTTAGTTTAATTAGATCCCATTTGTCAATTTTGGCTTTTGTTGCCATTGCTTTTGGTGTTTTAGTCATGGATTCTTTGCCCATGCCTATGTCCTGAATAGTATGGCCTAGGTTTTCTTCTTGTGTTTTTAGAGCTCCTGAAGGCAGCACTAAATATGGAAAGGAAAAACCAGTACCAGCCACTGCAAAAACATACCAAATAGTAAAAACCATCGACACTATAAAGAAACTGCATCAATTAATGGGCAAAATAACCAGGTAGCATCATAATGACAGGATCAAATTCACACGTAACAATATTAACCTTAAATGTAAATGGGCTAAATGCCCCAATTGAAAGACATTATTTCTTAGAGACTATCTGTATTAGTCTGTCTTTATCATGCTGCTGATAAAGACATAACCGAGACTGGGTAATTTATTAAAAAAAAAAAAAAAGAGGTTTAAGGGACTCATAGTTCCACATGGCTGGGGAGGCCTCACAATCATGGCAGAAGGCAAAAGGTCTTACATCACAGTTGGCGAGAGAGAATGAGAGCCAAGCGAAAGGGAAACACCCTATAAAACCATTAGATCTCATGAGATTTACTGACTACTACTAGGAGAACAGTATGGGGGAAACTGCCGCCATTATTCAATTATCTCCCACTGGGTCCCTCCCACAACATGAGATGAGATTTGGCTGGGGACACAGCCAAACCATATCACTATCCTTTTGCCATTGAATTGCCTTTCCACCTTTTCTAAAAGTCAATTGGTCATATATGTAAGGATCTATTTTTAGAATCTGTTCTGTTGCATCAATTTGTATGTCCATACTTTTGCCAGTACCACACTGTATTGATTATTGTATCTTTATAAGAATCTTGAAATCAAGTAATGCCTTCTAACTTTGTTCTTTTTTCAAAATTGGTTTTGGGTATTTGAGTTTCTTTGCTTTTCTACATAATTTTTAAAATCAGCTTTTTTATTTCTAAGAAAAGGAAGAATTCTGCTATGATTCATCCTGGGATTATATTCAATCTATGCATCTGTCTGGGGAGAACTGACACCTTAACATTGTTAAAACTCCCAGTCCATGAACACAATATATCTCTTAATTTATTTAGGTCTTTTAAAATTTCTCATCAGCTTTGAAGTTTTCAACATACAGATCTTGTGTGTATTTCATGAAAGGTATACTTAAATATTTTGGCTGCTATTTTAAATGATACTTTTAAAAAATTTCAATTTCCAGTTGTTTACTGATTCTATATAGAATTACAATAGTTCAGTTTTATGTGCACGCATGCATGCATGCATGAATTGACCTTATATCGTGTGACCTTCTAAACTTAAGTATTATTTCTAATGTCATTTTTTGTAGATTCTTTGAGATTTTTCTACATTGACAACTCTTTTATCTTCAAATAGTTGTAGTTTTATTTCTTTTTTTTCATTCTATATTCTCTTCTTTTTCTTGACTATTGCACTGGCTAGGACTTCCATTATCATGGTGAATAGAAGTGGTTAAGTGCAGTCATCCTTACCTTGTTCCTGATATTAGAGAGACAGCATTCAGTCTTTTGTCTTTAAGTAAGATGTTAGCTGTAGTTTTTCCTGAGATTCCTTTATTGGGTTTAGGAAATCTCCTATTACATGTTTGTGGAGTCACTAGCCTGAAATGATGTTAAATATTTTTCAAAGGCATTTATTTGCATCTATTGCAATGATCACAATGATCACAGTAAAAGGAAATGTAAAAAATGGTTCCATAAAGATTTCATGGTCAAGCTTATTTTCTTTGCCCTAATATATAAGAACCCTTACGATCTCACCCATGCCTGCATTTCTCTGACCTTGTCATTCTTCACATGCATCTTTGGTTGTTTTGGTAAAAGGGATTGCTTGCATTTATCTGAATATATTATGTTCATATCTACCAGTGATATTTGTAGTAAATGCTGTACTTTGCCACCCAGATTTCTCCTGAAGCATAAAAGACCTAGTCCCCAACCTGAGAGACCTGCTGGGTGATAGACCTCAGCTGTAAGCCCTCCCCAAGAGTTACCTTCTGATGGAAAGTGCCACCTTAAGTAGGTCATGCCAACTTCCCTGGAACATCCTATGTCTAATGCAAGGAGAGAAAGCTCAGCCTCCACACCCCAAAGAGGGACAGTAACACTCCAGGTGCAGTTCTGAAGGAGACCAGTCCAACTTCACAGGTGCCCATGGGGTGAATTTACACCTTGTTACCACTAGTTAGACTGGTTAGCCACTGCAGTTAGGTGACTGCAGTGACAGTTTTCCCACAGATGAGGGGTTTCCCAGGACATGAGACTTTCAGTGCTAAAAGTAGGAAAGTCCTGGGTAAAGCAGATTGACTTTGTCACCCAAAATTTCAAAGCCCGACTCCTCTCTAAAATCCTGCTTTGCTCCTTTCTACCACAGTTGCTGATCCTGAGCACACTCCTTGCTTAACTTCACTCGTTCTGATCTCTGCCCTGGCACATGAGTGCAAAAATAGACATGAGAAGGACAAAAGAAAAAGCAGGGAGACCATCAAGGGAGGCAATTGCATTATTCCAACAGAGAAATTTATGAAAGTAACAGGCCTAGGTCAGTGACAGCAAAGATGGCAGACAGAGATTCAAGATCCATTTTACAGATCAAGCTAATGAGTCTTATTGATGAATTGAATTATGGATCATGGAAGCCTGTTCAGAGTTGAGGTTGAACAGATGAGCAATGGTGGCATCATTTACTGAAATGGGGAATATAATGATGATTCACTGTATAATGATGATTATGTAGTGGGGGATTATATAATGGGGAATATAATGATGATTCACTATACTTTCAATTCAATTTGGGATGTGTGAGTGGAGATTTCAAGTAGACATAAAGTTCTAGAGCTAAAGAGAGGTCTGGATTGGTGGTACAGATTTGAGAGACAGTAACATTTGGGTTATAATTTAAATCACAGAAGCAAATAGGACCCTCAGAAGAGAGTTCAAGAGTTTCAAGTTCTTTCGAGAATCTGATGAAAGCTAAGGACCTTCTTTTAAGAAAAAAGCACGTTCTTATGAAAATCTCTATATTAGTTTCCTAGAGCTTGCATAACAATGTGATATAAATGGGATACTTTAAAACAACAGAAATGTATTGTTTCATGCTTCTGGAGGCTAGAAGTTTGAAGTCAAGGTGTTTGTAGGGGCATGCTCCCTCTGAAACCTGCAGGGGAGGATTCTTTCTTGACTTTTCTTGGCTCCTTGTGGTGGCTGTCAATCCTATACTTTGGCTTGCAGCTGCATCACTCCAATCTCTACCTCTGTTGTCACTTGGCAGTCTTCTCTTTTTGTGTCTGCCCTCTTCTTAAAAGGACACCAGTCACTTAAGACTAAGGGCCCACCCTAACCTACTAAAACTTCATCTTAACTAATACATGCAGTGCTCCCCCACCTTTTATATATATGGTTTCATCATGAGGTCCGACAGAACTTTGTAGACACAATTGAACCCATAAGAATTTTTTAAAATATTTTTTACCTTTCCATAGGTTATTGGGGTACAGGTGGTATTTGGTTACATGAATAAGTTCTTTAGTGGTGATTTGTGAGGTTTTGGTGCACCCATCACCCAAGCAATATACACTGCACCCTATTTGTAGTCTTTTATCCCTCACCCCCTCCCACCCTTCCCTCCAAATCCCCAAAGTCCATTGTATGCCTTTGCATCCTCATAGCTTAGCTCCCACACATCAATGAGAACATACAATATTTGGTTTTCCATTCCTGAGTTACTTCATTTAGAATAATAGTCTCCAATTTCTTCCAGGTCACTGCAAATGCCATTAATTCATTCCTTTTCATGGCTGTGTAGTATTCCATTATATATATGTGTATACACACACACACACACATATATATATCACAGTTTCTTTATCCACTTGTTGATTGATGGGCATTTGTGTTGGTTCCACGATCATTCAATTGTGAATTGTGCTGCTATAAACATGCATGTGCAAGTATCTTTTTCATGTACTGGCCTCATTTCCTCTGGGTAGATGCCCAGTAATGAGATTGCTGGATCAAATGGTAGTACTTTTAGTTCTTTAAGGAATCTACACACTGTTTTCCATGGTGACTGTACTAGTTTACATTCCTACCAGCAGTGTAGAAGTGTTCCCTGATCACCACATCCATGCCAACATCTACTGTCTTTCGATTTTTTGATTATGGCCATTCTGGTGGGAGTAAGGTGGTATCACGTTGTGGTTTTGATTTGCATTTCCCTAATTATTGGTGACGTTGAGCATTTTTTCACATGTTGGTTGGCCATTTTTATATCTTCTTTGGAGAGTTGTCTATTCATGTCCTTAGGCCACTTTTGATGGGATTATTTTATTCTTACTGAGTTGTTTGAGTCTGTTGTAGATTTTGGATATTCGTTCTTTGTCAGATGTATAGATTGTGAAGATTTTCTCCCACTCTGTGGGTTGTCTGTTTACTCTGCTGACTGTTCTTTTGCTGTACAAAAGCTCTTTAGTTTAATTAAGTTGCAACTATTTATCTTTGTTTTTACTGCATTTGCTTTTGGGTTCCTGATAATGAAATCCTTGCCTAAGCCAATGTCTAGAGGGGTTTTTTTAATGTTATCATTGAGAATTTTTATAGTTTCACATCTTAGATTTAAGCCGTTAATCCATCTTGAGTTGATTTTTGTATAAAGTGAGAGATGAGGATCCAGTTTCATGTGGCTAGCCAATTATCCCAGCACCATTTGTTGAAAAGAATGTCCTTTCCCCACTTTATGTTTTTGTTTGCTTTGTCAAAGATCAGTTGGCTATATGTATTGGGTTTATTTCTGGGTTCTCTATTCTGTTCCATTGGTCTATGTGCCTATTTTTATACCAGTATCACACTGTTTTGCTGACAATGGCCTTATAGTATAGTTTGAAATCAGGTAGTGTGATGCCTCCAGGTTTGTTCTTTCAGCTTAGTCTTGCTTTGGCTATGCGGGCTATTTTTGGTTCCATGTGAATTTTAGAATTTTTTTTTTCTAATTCTGGGAAGAATGATGGTGGTATTTTGATGGGAATTGCATTGAATTTGTAGATTGCTTTTGGCAGTATGGTCATTTTCACAATATTGATTCTGCCCATCCATGAGCATGGGATGTGTTTCCATTTGTTTGTGTCGTCTATTTCTTTCAGCAGTGTTTTGTAATTTTCCTTGTAGAGGTCTTTCACCTCCTTGGTTAGGTGTATTCCTAAGTATTTTTTTTCGTAGCTATTGTAAAAGGAGTTTAGTTCCTGATTTGATTCTCTGCTTGGTCGCTGTTGGTGTATAGAAGAGCTACTGATTTGTGTACATTAATCTTGTATCCAGAAATTTTGCTGAATTGTTTTTATCAGTTCTAGGAGCTTTCTGGAGGAGTCTTTAGGGTTTTCAAGATAAACAATCATATCGTCAGCAATGAGTGACAGTATGACTTCCTCTTTACTGATTTGGATGCCCTTTATTTCTTTCTCTTGTCTGGTTGCTCTGGCTAAGACTTCCAGCACTATGTTGAAGAGGAGTGATGAGAGTGGGCATCTTTGTTTTGTTCCAGTTCTCAGAGGAAATGCTTTCAACTTTTCCCCATTCAGTATTATGTTGGCTGTGGGTTTGTCATAGAAAACTCATAACACTTTTATACCATTTTAAGGATTCAAAAATTTTTCATGTCCAACTTCCAGAGACATAATGCTGGACTCACCAACATTTGAAAGATGGGTGTGGGAAGAGTTAATATAAAAAGAATGAGAAGATACAAGAAGAGCAGGAGCATATTTCTCCTTTCTAGAAAGCCAAAAAAAAAGAGAGTTAAAAGATCAACCCCGAGGCCATGGAAGAAAAGCACTGAAAATAATCCCCTGAAAATCAAATGTATCTGTTACGTTTACCACAGGTAGCTCCACACAGTGCTGCTGATGATACTAGCAATACGTGTTAACATTCTTGGCCTTTCTAGATGTCAGGCACTATTCTAAGTACTCTTAATTTGTTGAATTATTTAATCCTCACATCAACCCTGTTTTATGCCTGTTTTGTAATGAGAAAACTAGAAAGTTAAAATAGCCTATTTACAGTGGCATACCTAGCTGGCAAAAGAGCATCTAAAACCTTACGATGTTCAAATCATAACTTTTTCCCCTGTCCTAATGTGTACCTCCTCATGATTCCCCATTTCAGTCATTAAATAAACCTGCCAATCATTGGCATTTTGGTTCTTTTTTTTTAAATAGGAGATATTCTTTTTTTATTGCCTTTTTAAAAAATTATTATTATACTTTAAGTTTTAGGATACATGTGCACAACGTGCAGGTTTGTTGCATATGTATACATGTGCCATGTTGGTGTGCTGCACCCATTAACTCATCATTTAGCATTTGGTATACCTCCTAATGCTATCCCTCCCCCCTCCCCCCACCTCACAACAGTTCCCAGTGTGTGATGTGAGGTCATCTCTTCATTTCACTTCATGCCTTAAATGAACTCATTTTTCTGATAACACAAACCAGAAAGTGCAGAATAATGTATTTCTCTCTCACTCTTTTTTTTTTTTTTGCCATTTTCTGAGTTAAATTAGTGACTAAATGTGGTCAGTCTCTTGCTTAAAATCTGTCAGTGGTTCTGCCTTGCCATAGAATAAGTAGCCTGGGATCAGGATCTCGTATTTCCAGCCTCACTCTCAAAGCGTTCCTAGAGGGCTGCACGTCCACTCCTCTGGCAGCACTCTAACCACATTGAACCATGTGTTGTATCTCACCCTTTCCCTGTGCTCTGTCTGTGATGGGTTTTCCTCTTGGCACCAGGAGACCTCTCTTAATATTTCAGAGGCCAACTCACAGGCACCTTCTCTTATGAGATGTTCCATGGGGTCTTGCGCCAAGGGCAAAACCTAGATCAAGAACACGAGAGTTGTGCCTTCAAATGTGCATTTGATTTTGTCCAAGTCAGAGAATGTAAAAAAGACAGGGGACAAATAAACAGGTAACTTGACTAAAGGACAGAATGTTAATGACAGGCTGGTGCTGACAACAAATTTTTGTTGAGCATTAAAGAAGGGAGACAAACCATTGGCTAGAAGTCCATTCCTTCCAATTATATTGCACCATCGATGTAAATAACCCCCTCTCCCAAAAGGAGAGGTTTATGATGACATGTGATGAAGAATTTTATGCTGTTCTGCTAAAATCACATTTACCATTTCACATATTGGGCTTCAATTTTTAATTTACTCGTTTTAATAAGCCTCATTACTTCCAAGGTTATTTATACAGTTTTTAACTCCTACTGGGTGTTTGTTTTTCTGAGTCTTTTTTAGCTTTTAAATAATGGCTATGATTACATAATTAAAGCAAACTACAGCAGATTACATTAAGAAGCTCACTTTTTTTGGAAGAAAGAAATTTGCTCTTTGTTCACTTTCATATTATTCATTTTTCATAATTTAATATTACCAAAGATAGTGCATAAATATTATAATTAGCATATTTGTTGTTTTTCTTGAATGGATATTGTGATTTATCTTTGTTTTTGTTTTTTGTTTTTTTGAGACGGAGTTTCGCTCTTTTACCCAGGCCAGAGTGCAGTGTTGTGATCGTGGCTCACTGCAAACTCTGCATTCCAGTTTCAAGAGATTCTCCTACCTCAGCCTCCTGAGTAGCTGGGATTACAGGCGCCCGCCACCATGCCCGGCTAATTTTTTTTTGTATTTTAGTAGAGACGGGGTTTCACCATGTTGGCCAGTCTGGTCTCAAACTGCTGACCTTGTGATCCACTCACCTCGGCCTCCCAAAGTGCTGGGATTACAGATATGAGCCACTACACCCGGCCTGTGATTTACCTTTAAAAGACTATCTAATGATCTTCAGGTAGCACTTCTGAACCCTGAAATCTTGAATTTTAGATCCTTTATTGCTTATGGTTTCTCTTAGGCAAATTATGCAAAGTTTTTTTTTGTTGTTTTTATTTTAGGTTTTGTTTGCAGTTTTGCTGCAAAGTCTGTATCATATACTTTAGGATCCAAAATGCAAATATATATATATATATGTGTGTGTGTGTGTGTGTGTGTGTGTATGTGTATCATATTAAGTAAACTCAATAAACAAAGCACTAATAACAAACACACACACACACACACAAGTATTGCTTTATCCCTATCTACTGTTTCTCCTCCATTTTCTTTTTCTTTTTTTTTCTTTTGTTTTTTTTTATTGAGACGGAGTCTCACTCTGTCACCCAGGCTGGAGGGTAGTGGTATGATCTCGGCTCACTGCAACCCCTGCCTCCAGGGTTCAAGCGATTTTCCTGCCTCAGCCTCCTGAGTAGCTGGGATTACAGGCATGCACCACCACACCCAGCTAATTTTGTATTTTTAGTAGAGACGGGGTTTCTCCATGTTGGTCAGGCTGGTCTTGAACTCCCAACCTCAGGTGATCTGCCTGCCTTGGCCTCCCAAAGTGCTGGGATTACAGGCATGAGCCACCATGCCCAGCCTTCTCCATTTTCAGAACTGTAGAGAACTCCCTCCTCTGTGCTCCATTACTTCCTGTGTGTACTGCTGTTATATGACATACACACTTTCTTATAACTTACGGGCTTACTTCTGTCTCTTCTACTCTTTGATACAATTTTAGAATCTAGAAAATTACTTGCATTTTTGTGTGTCCTTAGCAGAATACTTGGGGATGATAGACACTTGCAGAATGAATGAATGAATGCCTAGAGTTTGTTCTATGTGTGAGTCTCTGCGGTACTTGAATGTTTGTATGTGTGTTAAGAGTATAAGAATATAAGAAATTCAAATGGTGGATAAAACATTTCCAAAATTAAAATAGAAGTCAGCAGAGGCTGGAAGGGTAGTGGGGAGGGGGAGATTAAGAAGAAATGGCTAATGGGTACGAAAATACAGTTAAATAGAAGGAATAAGATCTAGTGTTTGGTAGCACAATAGGACAACTATAATTAACAGTAATTCATTGTACATATTGTATATTTCATAGTAACTGAAAGAGTGGAATTAGAATGTTCCTAACACAAGGAAATGATACCACAATTACCCTGATTTTATCATTACATGTTCTATGCTTGTATCAAAATATCACATGTACCCTATAAATATATACAACTATTATGTATTCATAATAATTAAAAATAAAAATAAAATGACGATGAAAACAAAACAACAAAAACAAGCAATCTCATGTAACTATAAGGACAATCTTAGTTCATCATCTAGATGGTTTATTTACCACTCACATATTTGTCTGTATATGACTGTAAATCCTCAGATAAATATATGTAATATTATGTGATTTTAAAAAATAAGCCATATGATGTCATATATCAAAAAATGTTTAAAGTGCCACACTGTTTCTAGGGTTATCTATAACTTACAGTAATGAAAGCTATATGGTTAATCAATGGCCGTTTTATTGTATTCTTTCTTGCATATGTATTAATAGCCCTTGTTAGTGCATCTTCTATTAATTCTCTGGAAAATTTGGCTCATACATTATTGCATACGTTTTTGTTTTTCTTTTTCTTAGCACCTGTGGAAGTTTTATCCCAATTCTCTAGTAGCACTCATTAGTAGCACTCAAAGCAAGGTTTACTTTCAAAAGTGGAAGTTCAGTTGCCAAGAAACACTATGACAATAGCAAGTACTAAAACAGATGGAAGCTGTAGATTTCCAAGTTGGCTGAAATCCTCATCTTTGGAATGTCTTTTGATTTACTCATAATGATTGAAGAAATGGGGAATCTTCCAATCCTAGCTTCCCTGGAGTCAAAGTGACATATTTACTTCTAACTTAATGTGTATGCATATATGCACTCAACAAATTATAGCAAGTGTTCACATAATTTTATTGAAAAGGGAAGGAAGGAAGAAGGAAGGAAAAGTTTGAAATTCGCCATGTTTATTTTGAAACATGTCTGAAAGCCAATTTACTGGTCTTTCATCTTCAATAAATCTCATGTTCCTCAAAATGAAATGACTTGTGCTTGGAAATATTGATGCTTAGCTGCAGAACTGAAATTTGAACATAGGACCCCTAATTTCACATTCAATATTTACCTCATCTTTCTTTTCCCATTAATTGAAATACTACATGAGAAAGGGTTGTTCCAAAATGCAATTCTGTAGAAAATTTTTAATGGTTATTGTCTTTTATGTATTTCCTGGAATGCTTGGTTCCTTTTTAATCAATATGTTTATACATTCATCAAGTTTTCATAGTACTAATATAGCATAAACAAATCTCCTAATAATGGCACAAAAATTGGTAACTAAACATTTTATGGATATCTAAATCTTTTCTTTAGCTTGTCACAATGAAAACAAAACAAAACAAATTTAGGATAAACCATTAATTCCCCTGCAAGATAAAGATAATTTCTTCAATAATTCATTCATTTATCTCTTGTGCTTTAATTGTTTTTATTTTATTTTTTTAGATGAAGCCTTGCGTTGTCACCCAAGCTGGAGTGTAGTGGTGTGATCATAGCTCACTGCAGCCTCAAACTTCTAGGATCAAGTGATCCTCTTGTCTCAGCCTCCCAAGTAGCTGGGACTACAGCTGTGCACCACCATTTCTGGCTAGTTCTTTTTATTTCATGTAGAGACATGGTCTAGCTATGTTGCCCAGATTGGTCTTGAACTTCTGGCCTCAAGCAGTCCTATTGCTTTGGCCTTTCAAAGCTTTAGGATTATAGGCATTAGCTACAGCATCGGCCTAATTGTTTTTAGATGCTAAACACACTACCAAAAACTGAGAAGAAAATGAAAGTTATTTTGAATGCATAAAATTTGTTGGACACTAGATATATAAAAATTAAAGAATAAAAACAAGTATAAGATGCAATTTTTACTGCATGTCAAATATTTGGGAAGAGAGCAATACATGTAATTTTCCTTGAAAAATGAATTATAAATTTAGTTTTTGAAATAACAGATATGATTGGCAGGTAGAAAATCCTGGTTGGAATGTTTCTTAATTGGTATTTATTCTGTACCTACTACACTACATTAGAGAGTAGCTTGAATTGATGTTTGATCAACTGAAGCCTAGAGCTCTATTTCATTCTTGTACATAGTTTATAAACATAAAACTTAAGACAAGTATAGCAATGGTTAACAAAATCCTTGAAGTAGAATGATGTATTTTACTTTTTTCACTAATCATTTCAGTTATACTTTATTCACTTTATTCCACATAAAAGAATACAATGTTTTTGCTATTATAATTGCTAAGATGTTACACTTCAAAACAAATTATCTGCCTAGCCTTCGGTAGCTTTATTTCGGAAAGTTGTATTGATACTGATGAGAATTCTTTTGTCAGTTACTTGGGTGTTGATATTTGATTCCAACGGTTTTTTTTTTAAATTTTTGGTTAGTGATTAATTAAAAGAAAATTTATGTTTAAGAAACTAATACTATATTATACTATTTCTCTACATGTAAAAAAATTCAGAGCCTTTTATTTCTCACAAAGTTACTGTGAATGAGCTCATTACATTTTGTGCTGCCAAGTTAGTCCAGTGGACAATTTTTATTCACTTAAATAAGCCTAAGAAAGTACTTCATTTCTATAAACAAATATGAATATTTATACTTAGTATAAAAATCTTATAGCACTGTGTTAGCATACTATTCTCTTCATCTCCTTTATCAAACGTAATTTATGTTAAATATTGTGAAGGATACAGGAAGCATCCTCCACACCTTCTCCTTTGCCTCTGATTTCTAGTCTGCACCAAGTCTGGCTCATTTTGCCTCCAGAATATCCCTCAAATCATTCTACCTTTTTCTACCCTCAGCACCTCCAATTCCAAATCCCTATTGCTCTTTTGACCATTACAGTGGTCTCTTCATATGGCTATTCTCATCCTCCCTGGCGCCTAGTGGCCTTTTCTCTACACTGTAACCAAAGGGCTCTTCAAGACACACACCTTATATCTGGCCTGCAGATTTAAAACACATTAGGAATCTCTCTGTATGCTTAAAGACAAAATTCCTGAGGATAGCCTGTAAGGCCATCTATGATCTGCCTCCTCTCCCTCCCTTCAGACACATTTCATGCCCCACTCACCTTCCACCATCCTAATTCAGATCAATGATCATACAGGTCTTCCATCCCCTGACCTTGACAGGCTCTTTTCTGATGTATGCTGGTCTTTTGCCAGACACATTTTTTTTGTCTTCATCTTTTAGATGTCAGTAAAATGTCCTTTCCACAGGGAAGAGTTCCTTATCAACCTTATCTGGGTCAGATGCTCCCATCATAGCATCATAACAGAGCGACTTTTGTCTCTGTTGCAACTTTTCATTAGTTTTATTTGCTTTCTGGCTTATCTGCCTGTCTTCCCTAGTAGATGGTAAGACCCAGAAGAACTAAGCCATGTCTGCCTTTACTTATTATTTTATTACCCGGGTATAGGACATAAGTGGAAAAATTATAGGATATTTGTGAATATCTATTAAGTCTGTGAATGATAAAAAGGCTTTAGATTTTAAAATCTTATGATTACAAACTGTTTAAGAGACAGAACCATAATTGTGCATGGTATTGCATGCTGCTAGTCCCAGCTACTTGGGTGGCTGAGGTGGGAGAATCACTTGAGCCCGGAAGGCGGAGGTTGCATTGAGCTGAGATCGCATCACTGCACTGCAGCCTGGGTGACAGAGTGAGACCCCATCTGAAAAAAAAGAAAGAAAAAGAAAAAGACAAAGACAACCAACCCATCACGTGGACTATATCTATGGCATACCTCTTAAACATTCAGAGAAATAGAGATAGAAGCTTAAAAATTCATACATTCTGTGGTCAAACTCTATTCTGTATACTCAACTATAACCCTGAAGAATTTTATCATTTACTTACAAATTTGTCATCTCTTCATTGTTATAGTAATACTGAAATGCAGCTATATATATTGGTAATAGAAAATGACGTTAAAAATAAAGTTTTTTTGTCATTTTCCAATCTCCTTCCTTACCCCACCTCGCAAATGTCACCAATTGCTCCGGGTAGATAAAAACCCTACTACTTAGTTTTATATTTAGTCTTACTTGGAGAGATTGAAGAAGTGTGTTTATCCCTGAGGACAGAATATAAAGACTTTCCAGGAAGCCAAAACAGTGCTAAATGCAAGGACGTGTGTCTGTTTAGGGGGAGTGGGGGAAAGGCAGAAATCACACTCAAAAGAGGGAAAGGAAATGAGATGAGATCTTGAAAAACGTGTAGGGAGAAATGAAAACAGGCACAGCCCAGACTTTATCTTTTTAGCAGTCTACCGTGCTTCAACTTTTGAACATCTGAGAGCCCAAATAATGGTGTCTATATCAGATCTCCCCTGGAGTCCAGTTTTGATGTTGATAAAATTTGTTTTCACAACGTGCTGCTGCCAGATACGGTTTCTCTGAATCACCCAGAGGCTAAACACCATCTTCCTTTCTTCTTTTTTTCAATTTATTTTGCCGTTATCATGCCTGAAGCATGGGTCACCATAGTTGGAAATAACTTTTAGTAGTTGTACGAGCCAGTAAATGAATGTATCCGTGAGCTGTGTTGGGGTCATAGGGTGTTTTTCAAGAGCATCATGATCAGTCTTAGGATGAGACGTTAGTTTGAGAACAGTTAGAACCACGTCTTGTATTTCCCAGTTGTCTTTCCAGGAGCAACCCACTGCCCCAATGCTTATGAGTCTGAAAACTACTCAGTATTATTATTTTCCTTACTTTCTCAAAATTTAGTCAAGTTTGGTCAAACAGCTGACATTCCTTTTTCAACTTATGTAAAAGTAAAAATCAATCTAAATGATCTTACACAAGATATTTTTTAAATGTAGAATATTCTAGAGGGGCAAGTGAGATCAAACCCAAAGATCCTACATTGTATAGCTACCATGGATGCCTAAAAATCAATATGATGCACTGAGATGCTTTGTGATACAGATATACCTTCTAAATCATCAAAAAAGTTCACCTTGTTTTGGTATGGTTTTAATATCAAATATAATTTGTTTTCAAATTTCTTGTGTTTTGTTTTTATACTTTTTATTAACTATATTTTAGTGCCAGGCATAGTAGTTCACACCTGTAATCCCAGCACTTAGGGAAGCTGAGGCGGGAGGATTGCCTGAGGACAAGGGTTCAACACAAACCTTGGCAACATAGCGAGACCCCATATCTGCAAAAAATTAAAAATTAGCTGGGCATGGTGGAATGCATCTGTAGTCCTATCTACTTAGGAGGCTGAGATGGGAAGAACACTTAAGCCCAGGAGTTCAAGGCTGCCGGAAGCTAGGATTGTGCCACTGCACTCCCACCAGGGTGACAGAGGGAGATCCTGGCTCCATAGGATTGTTGTTGATGGCATAAGAGAGACAGAGAGAAAGATAGAATGGAACATAGTGCAGTGGAAGGAGGCAGTCAATGAACGCCATTACAGGACTTTACAGTGATGATGCTGTCAAATTTCAGATTACTCTGCCATGTTGAAAATTGGTTGGAGTGGAAATGGTGGTGCACCAGTTGGGATTTTTAAAATAGTCTAGGTGAGATAAGCGATGGTCCAAAATGGTGACAGTGATGATTAAGTAAAGTGTGGTGTATATAAAATATTGAGGTTGTGAGGGGAAAGAAAAATGAAAGATGAATTCTAATTATCTGGTTTGAGCATCTAAAGGGGATAGTGTTGCCATTACTAAAAGGGGGAAGACAAGGTGTGGAACAGGTTTGAGCAGCCGGGGAGAGGATGGAATGCAGATTTCAGTTTGAGATTAAGAGGGCCTATGACACTAAAATGGAGATGTACAAAATAATGGGAAATATAAATTTAGAATTCAGAGGCAAGGTAAGAACTGGAGATCTAAATTTAGGAAATATCATATAGATGATATTTAAAGTCATAGATGGCTAAGTTGATCTAGGAAACACAATGTAGAGAGAGAAAAAAGTGAAGAAGCTTGGGACCAAGCCCTGAGGATCAGAAGCATTTAGGAGAAGATACAAATACTCCATTTCCAATTACCTTGGATAAATGAGGATTGCTCTATCATAATGTACTGCTGTAAATATCAATGTATCATTATACAACATAGTAATGCTGTATCTTATGTGATATTATAATATGTTGTGATGGAAGAACTGCAAGTGCCATCACCTCTTTTTACATTGTTTTGTTTGGGTCTCATAGACTCACTTTTAGAAATACGAAAAGAAGTACCTTACAAAATGTATCCTACACAAAAAGTGGCATATATGTTAGCAAGTAAAAATAATCAGATGTTAGATATTCTAGCCTATGCATCACTCTGCATATTTGTAGTAGTCAATGTAAAATAAAAAGAAAAAAAACAGTAATTAGTTGAATCATTAAGATTTTATAAATGACCATCTACATGACATATTTCTTCTTTCATAAGTACTATTTTGAGAAACAGTGTTGGAAACTAAGGGGCATTTCATGCCCATAACAAAATTTGATAACAGTCAGATGAAAGTATCAGGATGCAAAAAGAGAAAGGATGTACTGGGTCAAAGACAAGTTATGTGGCTGGAGGGTAAATGTTGTTTCTTATAACTTAGCTTTCCCTATAGTTCCACAATTTTGCTAACTGGAGTAGAGGGCAGTTATAGGGATCTAAGGTAAATGCTATTTGGCCTCAACCAAACTAACCAAGTACGCATGGCCTCCTGGAGCAACTGCAGCCACTATCATCTTCATATCTGCATGTCTTCTGGGATCTAGCAAGGAATGGAGCTAACAGTGTTACAAGTCATAATACCAAAGAACAGAAAAATGTATGTATGTTTGCATCTGGACACGTGCTTCTATGAGAAGTTTATTAGATAAATGCCAATTTCTTCCACCTCCTTCATTTCAACAAGCGCTCTGTGTGTAGGCTTCTTTCTGAGTTCACAAGTGTAATCACCTCCAAACACAATCATCAAGGAAAGAGAATAGTGGCTTATTGGGACAACTTTTCATTTGGGCTGAAAGAGTGGTATAATTCAATGAAAGAAGATAATCGGATCACATCCGGACTCAGGAAGAGAAGGAGAGTCATTAAACTGGCTTCAGAGACACTGGCCACTTTATTAACAACATCCAGGCTTATGACATAAATCCACATGGCATTTTTGAAGCATGGAATAATGTCTGAAGTTCAGACTGCTCTGGTGGCTTTAAGAGATGTAGCCAAAACATAATTACCTATGTAACAATTAGATTGTAATTTTTTTTGTTTGTTTTTTGAGGCAAAGTCCCACTCTGTCACCCAGGCTGGAGTGCAGTGGCATGTTCTCAGCTCACTGCAACCTCCGCCTCCCGGGTTCAAGTGATTCTTGTGCCTCAGCCTCCCGAGTAGCTAGGATTACAGGCTCCCGCCACCACGCCCAGCTAATTTTTTTATTTTTAGTAGAAACAGGGTTTTACCACATTGGCCAGGCTGGTCTCAAACTCCTGACCTTAGGTGATCCACCCGCCTCAGCCTCCCAAAGTGCTGGGATTACAGGTGTGAGCCACTGTGCCTGGCCAGATTGTAAGTTTTAAAAGGCAAATAATTAGAATATTTTGATAAGCATAAGCTGAAAGTTGAGCGAAAAGTAGTTGGCTTGCAGATGGAAAATCCACAAGGGGTCATCCAGAATATTAGCAAGCCTAGGGGAGCAGGGAGTCACTTACTTGATGCAAACTGAAGAACCTCTTGTTCAAGGAGCAGTGAACCTGCATATGGGTGATGACCAAGGAGCATGACACGTGGAATGCTTCATCATCTACCTGAAGAGACAGCTGCAGCCAGAAATTGACTTTACAGCCAGCGTTTACATAGAGACTTCTACTGTAAATAGAAGCAACTCTAGATGCCCCCGAAAGGAATATGTATCATCATATGCCATTGGGCACAAATAATGTTTTTTTTTTTAAGTCTTATGTGTCAACAAGAGAAACAATACTTAACAGAGGCAAAGGAATATGAAAAGAAAAAGGATTTGGAATGAGTGATTTTTATTATCACACTGTCAGGTAGTCACATGAGATGAATTGCCTGGTAAATACCAACAAAGTTTCCACAGTGGAGTTATGTCAAAGCAAGTTGGTATTACTTCATTGTTTTATTTTCTGAAAACCAAATTGTTTTTATACTTTTTATCTGGTCCACCTAAAACATCATGTTCTTGAGTCTTAAAGAAACTGTCTGTTATGTATTCTTTTCTTTGTTGATCTTTTCCTTAATAATTGCCTTTTAGTTATATTATCTTAAATATATTGTGAAATAGAGTATAAGCAATAACTTACATATGAGGTTAAAAGAAAGCAATGAGAAAGTAACAACCTTCTGCATCAGTTCTTTTTAAGATCTTTGCATTTGATAATTTTTCCCTTCAAGTTGTTAATATTAAAATAACCTGAAGGTCCTTTATTTTTGGTTTCTCATTTCTATATAGAAGGCAACACTTTCAACAGATTGCCTAATGTCATATTTGCCAATAAACCTAAAATGCATCATTTTGAGACATATCCATTATGATTATTATGACATTTTACTTTTGCCCATTTATAAGCTAGAGCAGTGCAAAATAACGCAAATACAACTAAAAATGAGGACCCCTTCTGTCATACTCAATGCCTGGCAGAAAATTACCTTCACTGTAAAATGAATGTAGATAATTTACTTTTACTATACAGAGTGATGTCTTAAAGGAGAAGGTGAGTTTAGCAGGAAAGAACGAATACTGGAAAAACTTACATTAAAGATCAGTTGCAAAGTAATGGCATTGCCTTTCAGACAGCCAGTAAAGCAAAAAGGAGGAAAATCCTAGGAATAAAGTGTCTGCTATTGGACTAAGTGTTTACTGAAGGAAATGCAAGAGTCTGCTGAATTGAAACACTGTTTGAGAGAATAATATGATAATTATCTGCCACATATTAGCCCTGGTTTTCAATGTATGCTTCTTCAACTAACAACATCAGCATCACCTGAGAACCTGTTAGAAATGCAAATTCTCGGCCCCATTCCAGACCTGTTGAAACAGAAAATCTGTGTTTTCACAGGCCCTCCAGGTGATTCTGATGCACTCTTAAGATTGAGAACCACTGATCTGAATTGGGATAGTTGTTTGAATTGCCCAGGTAAACTGCCCACCTTGATTAGATTGACTGAAGAACTGTCAGAAGCCTCAATTTTAGTTGAGTATTTCCTTGGTGGACTTATTGATGTGTTTAAGTGAAATGTTTTCAAACCTACCCCACTCTTATGAGTTATTTAAGAGGGGTCAGTTTCTACTTGAAGAATGAGAACAGTTGAGATCTGACCACTTGAAAAGGAACATGTTATCCTTAGTTCAAGTAGTTGAATCTCATGTTTTGATGATCAGAGATAGCTCTGTAGGAGGAATGCAGAAGGAAATTGCTTATTCCTTATGTAAAAACCTTCCCCTAGGCCAGGCACGGTTGGCTCACGCATGTAATCCCAAGCACTTTGGGAGGCTGAGGTGGGCGGATCATAAGGTCAGGAGTTCGAGACCAGCCTGGCTAATATGGTGAAACCCCGTCTCAACTAAAACTACAAAAAAAATAAATAAATAAAAAAAAGCCGGGCGTGGTGGCGGGCCCCTGTAGTCCCAGCTACTCCGGAGGCTGAGGCAGGAGAATCGCTTGATCTCGGGAGACAGAGGTTTCAGTGAGCTGAGATCGCGCCATTGCACACCAGGCTGGGTGACAGAGCCAGACTCCATCTCAAATAAAATAAAATAATTTAAAAAAAAGAGAAAACCTTCCCCTATAAAATGTCTTTTATTCACCTGCTTACTCATGTCTGTTTTTTAAAAAGAGGAGTATGTATTCCCCGTAGGGAGATTTCTTTTTCTTTCTTTCTTTTTTATTTATTTATTTTTTTGAGACGGAGTCTCGCTCTATCGCCCAGGCTGGAGTGCAGTGGCGCAATCCCGGCTCACTGCAAGCTCCGCCTCCAGGGTTCACGCCATTGTCCTGCCTCAGCCTCCCGAGTAGCTGGGACTACAGGCGCCTGCCACCACGCACGGCTAAGTTTTTTTTTATTTTTAGTGGAGACGGGGTTTCAAACATGGCCTAAATGCATGTTAAGGTATAAGGGACCTTATTCCATTTAATGATATCAAGTTTTGATTGACTAGGTCTCAGTGCTGCTAGAAGCTGACCCTGGGAAAAGGAATTCAGGACAAGTTTATTTAGAAGACGATGCGGACCTGGAGACTGAGATAGACAAGGGCAGGGAGCCAGCACAGCTTCTGTATGTACCTGGGATCCTCTGGGGTGCAATAGGAAACACGTCTCAAGTTATCCTACAAGAGTACGTAAGGGAGATAGAGTATTTATTCAGTTTATTATCGACTCCTGTCATTGGTGACAGGCTGGCAGAGGATGTAGAGTGTATTTGTCTTCTGGTTCTACTTTGGACTTCAGAGAGACAGCCATGGGCAAAGAGTCCTGGCACTGACCTGGAAGTGGGCAGGCAGGGCAAAGGGAAGTTCTGAGGGGGATGGGCCACGCATGGCAGCATCTGCTCCACAGTGGGAGACGGTAGAATGTAGGTAGGTGCTAGGGAATCATAGGCCAGTGGATGCCTAAAAGAAGAAGTGGAGTGGGCTAAAAAAAATTTCAAAAACAAAACAAAACAAGAATCCTAGGACTCTCTAAGGGAAACTTGGTTTACTTCACAGTGTTGCCTAGGTATGATCCTGGCACTCGTCATCCACGAACGATTATTTAATGTTCACCTGCACTTGATATTGTGATCCACCCCAGGAAGATAATGAAAGCAATATGGCTTCTCGCCTGAGGTGTCTTGACAAGCTGGTCTAGTAGCAGGAAGCAGAAAGCTGGAGCTCCCGGCTTCCGTTCAAAATGACAAATGCAGGCTGTAAAAAGAATGACCCTGGTGTTTATGGAGGCTACAAATTAAATGCAACCTGCCCAGGTTCGATCCGATGCCCGTTTCTATTACCATATACTGACACTTCCCAGCGAGTTACCCTGTGAGTTTCCAAAGATATTTTATTATTCCGTGCCTGCCAGAACACTAAGCTTGGTGTAATGTAGGACGTGTATATTATGAAATATTAAAATTATTAATTCATGATAATTGAAAAAGGTGCTAGTGGTAGCTGGCTTCTCTAAATACATATAATTACAAATATGACATTGCCATTATTGTCCCCACACCTCTTTTTTCCTCTTCTCAATGTGTAATTTTGAAAACCATAAATTACTGTCATTTTGATCAATACAAACTTCAGCCAAATTACTATAGTTTGCTTAATCATTTTATTTTAGAAAAAAATTCTGTTTTCTCATTATAAATTTACAAGTTTCTACCAGTAAATTAAGATTTTTTTTACATTAACTGTTAAATTTTGGTTTTACTCCATAGACTAAAAAATATTAAAATAAATTTGGAAATAAGGAAATTAAGAAAATCTTTTTCACCTCGGGGTATGTATATTAGAGTTATTTTAAAGCTGTTTTTCAAATTTTCTTTTATTATGCTAACTCCAGCATAATCATATTTACAATATTTTCATTTTAAAGCCTTGCGTGATTCAGCCCCTTAACTATAACAGCCCAGAATTCCTTTTCAAATACTTTTTTTAATGTTCTTAGATAAACAAGGTGCTTTTGTCTGTGTTGCTTCACATAGCTTGAGAATCATTGACTCCTTCCCACAATTTTGCCTTAATACAATTTAACTCCAAAATCATATCAAGAAATATGGTAATTCATTTGGGTAGTGCTCTAGCTTTTCTTTTATAAAGATTGTTGCGAGGTAATTGGTAATTCAGCTATTTCCTCATGCCTCATTTCCAATTCCCGCTGTCATTTTTGTAGATGGATTCTTTTGTTCTCGGTGTTTATTCACTGAGAGTACACATTTTTTTTTTTTAAATCGTTACCAGAGTAATTTCAATCTTCTACCCTTCAATTAAAAAAAAAAGTTTGAATTCCAATATTTATTTGTATTTCCTGCTTAGTTATTTTGGCCTCTAAATCGTTACAAATAATCCAGTAAATTTCAAGCAGATGATGAATAATTTCTGCGTTTTGTTAGGTTTTTCATTTGATACGTGAACATTTCCAGTTTTCTTTAATAACCTCAGGTGTATGAAACCACATTGTAGTTCACTTTGTCTTTAAAGCATTTTTCTCTCAAGTTTTTGGCTCTAAAATAAAGTGCCTACAGTCATTTTCCTGTTAAGTTTTTCAGTTTTCAGTCCCATACTCATTCCCTGTGTGAGACACCCCCAACTTCAATCTCATCTATCACACTTGGCACAGTTCTGAAATGGACTGAACGGCCTGTGTCGCCTATGGCCACGTTCCATATGCAACAAACTGTGAAAGGAAACCCTCCTCCACTACCTAGAGGAATTTGAAAGTGTTCCATAGCTATTACCTGAAACGATACATGATTAATTTCCTATGGTGAATATTCTGACTTGGATTGTGGCCTCTCTGATTTTATAAAGCATTTACTAATCCTGTGCTCTGGATTTTCTGGCAGATTTGTTGAATTAACAGACTTGCCTATACTTTTTCCTTAACTTCCACCTGAGGATGCTAATTTCTTGGGGCAATTAAATTACAAATATGCTTTCTTCCATAAATATTATGCCATTTACATTGATATGGCCTGTTTTTTGTCTTTCCTAGCCTTTCATAACTTGACAGTTTTCTGGTGTGCACTTTCTGGCCATTATCTTTATATGGATAGTTCAGTCATTGGTTATCTCATGCTTTGTTTTGCTGCAAGAGACCTTGAGAGAAACTGAGTGTCAGCCCTTTGTCTTCATGTGCATCCAAACAAAAGCAGGCCTGTTTGTGATTTCATTTCAGCCTTGAGTCACAGTGCATGCATTCCCGAATCAATGAATATTAAATGGATGAGCATTTGTTGATGGCTTCCTGTATGTCTGCACAAGGCTTCGCAGTGGTTATTCAAGAGTGCCAGTACCAGATGTGACCCTGTCTACAGTATATCCAGACAGTTCTCCCTCGACCATTGTGTTTTTACTATTCTTGTAAATTTTAAACCTTATTTTTTTTCCATTGCTACTGATTACGGTTACCCCTTTTTACTTGTTTTGTTCTTAGAAAATGAAACTGACTTAAATATTAGCCAACAGTAAAGCTTTAGGAAAGGTAAATTTGTAAACATAGTGATATACATATAAATTAGGAGGCTCACCAAATACAAACAGAAAGAATCTAAGGCATGTGATTACCTGGACTGTCTTCTGGCATTTGATTTTGAGAATTTACTCAAAAGCTCAATATTCCAATTCGTTGGGGTTTCTTTGATATTTACGTTAAGAGTATTATATTGGAAATATAATTTGCCAAGTTGCATTTTTCTAAACCTAAGTTTGGAATCCAATTCTATGGATCACAAGAGAATTTTTACCGTGGCTGAAAAATGGAGTTATATCAGAAAGGTAGGCTAGCCCTAGGCAAAATAGTGAAGCAGTAAAACTTTGTCTTCCAGGGCCATTGCACTTCTGCCTGCTTGTCTTTAGGAATTAGCCTAAGAACTCAATGCCTTTTTTTCCTTTCCCTTCAATACACAGGAATTCCTGCCTTTGTCAGACTTCTTGCCTAGTCAAAAGTAATGCTTTCAGCATCCTTCTCTCTTTTCCTTGATAGTGAAATTTAGTGAAAATTGTCAATTAGGAACTAGTCCTAGTAATCATTACCCTTTCTAGATAACACACTCTTCAGACATTAACCTGGAGGATTGCAATCATCCTAGAAGGCTGGTGAGGAAAATCCTGCCACCTAGTAAAACTCGATTTGTTGCTCCTCTTGGCATGCCACACGAAAAGCCAATGTACTCATACTGGTACATCACTATATCATCATGTTATTGCCAAATAGGAACCAGTAAAACAAGACAAACAGATATTCTTGGAAGAGCTCTCTTTCTCTTTCTTAACCTCTACCATAGAGCAGTCTTGCCATGAAGAATCCTTTGGTTTTATTTTTGCCATATATGCATCCATTCATAAATAATACCTATCATTATTTGAAACTTCTTTAATATTTTCATTAGTAATATTATGTTGAATGTATCGTTTACCGTTTGCACTTTTTCTAAACTAGTTCATTTTCTAAACTAGCTGCATTTTTCTAAACTAGTTCATTCTTTATAAATGCCTTGTTCCATTGGACACATAAATTAGCTATTTTCTTACTGTTGGAATTTTGAGATGTTTCCAAGGTTTGCTTGAAACACACAATTGCACTAAACAATTTCTGCTGCACATTTCCTTGTGGAGAAGTATGAGAGTGTCTTGTAGGAATTTATTTAGAAGTAGAATTGTTAAATAATGCAGCTCATCAATAAGTGTAAGTTCTAAGAGTTAACCTGAAACTTGCTTTCCTGGGACAGTGACACTAATTTGTTCTTAGATCTTTGCCTTTTTTTTTCTTATAGGCTGACTAAAAGTAGAATTGATGAGTTCTAGAGAATCTAACATTTATCTTTAGTAGTTGTATTCTCTAGTAGTAGATATTGTATTTTATTATCCAGTAGTAGGTATTCTCTGAAGTGGTTGTAACCATGTACACTCCTCCCAGTAGGATATGAGATTTCCTATTTTCAATGTTCTTGATGAATTTTATTAGAGTTAGAAGGTTCCCAATTTGATGGGTGCAAAATTATATCTTACTGTTACTTTAATTATTATTTCTTCAGTTGGTATGCTTTTCATATCTTTATTAGTCATTTGGGTTTGCTATTTTCTTTGTCTCCTTTTTCATTGGGTTGATCATCATCTAAAAGCATGATTCTTACATTTTCGTATTCAAACTTTGTATTTTATGTACTATTTGTGCAAATATACCCCCAGTACATGACTAATATTTTCATTTTGCTTATGCCTATTGTGGTATAAATTTTTCTTAAAAATACAATTAATCGCATTGATCTTTATTACATATATGTCCTATTTAAGAAATTTTTTTCTAACCCAATATCATAAATATATATCTCTAAATATTTTGCTAAATGTTTAAAAAGTTTGCTTTTACATTTAAGTCTTTATCTTTGACTTTTTACTCTTTGAATTAAATTCTAGTTTTATTAATTTTCCTATTCATAGTCAATATTTAGCACTGTTTATTAAACAGTCCATCCACCCCTATTTGTCATATGTCACATTTGCATATACGTAAGTTGAGCTGTTTGCAGGCTATCTACTCTATCGGTCAATTTCTATATGTATACCACTTTGATTTAGTTACCATAGCTTATTAATAAATATTGATATCTATCAGGGCAATGCTTTATTACCGCTTTTTAAAAATTCTTCACAATCGTCTTGGCTTATTATTTATTGGCCCTCTTTTCCTCAATCAAAACTTGAGTATCATCACCTAAAGAGCTTTTTAGTATTCGCCTTAAAATCTGAACAGAATAACATTAAACATTTCATTTTTAAGTTGTTTATTTAAAACTTTTGTATACTGAGTCCATATAAATCTGTTTTCTCATTAAAGCAGGATTCTAATACAATTTTATATTTTAAATAGCAATGAAATGTGCACGTAGAATCAGTCAGCTAATATAGGCAGGAAAATGACCCAACACTTTAGTCATCGTTGAGTCTTCTTTTAGAAGTGACTACTAGAGTGACACATGAGAGTAAGCTACTGAATGTTGATATTCCCCTAGCTTGGCTTGTTCATTGGGCAATTGAGCTTCTAATAGCTTTCAGGCAATACCTCCCTGAATATCTGCCTACTTATGCTGCAGAGCTGACAGATGTCTTCTGTGTGTCCTTGAGAGAGTGAGGCCATTAGATGTGAAGCCCAAAGGATCCTTGCCACTTTCTGTGCTGCAGAACGGCCTCTCTTTGTTTTTCTGTTTTGTTTTGTTTTATTTTTTGAGACGGAGTCTTGCTCTGCCCGGATTCAAGCAATTCTCCTGCCTCAGCCTCCCAAGTAGCTGGGACTACAGGCATGTGCCACCATACCCAGCTAATTTTTGTATTTTTGGTAGAGACAGGGTTTCACCATGTTGGCCAGGATGGTCTCAATCTCTTGACCTCATGATCCACCCGCCTTGGCCTCCCAAAGTGTTGGAATTACAGGTGTGAGCCACTGAGCCCAGCCCTCTCTTTGTTTTTGACTCTCTTCTTTCATCACTGACTTGCACACCTCAGTTTTCACTGCTGACTGCCCTAGCACCATTTCTAGTTGCTGCAATTGCTGATCTCCAGTTTTCTTGTTTCTTTGGCTTCCTGCCACTTCTGTCTCACTTCTCAGCCTTGTATGGAAGGGATGACTTTTCACAGACAACTCCTGCCAATTGGGTTTAATCTTTGGAGCTTCAGATCCTCTTGGCAATATGTCTCTCTTCCTCACCATACAGGGAGGCTGCTTTTTTTGCTCCTTAAATTGATTACATTTTAACCTTGACTATGTTTAGTTCAGCAGTCATTGGAGAAGCTTGATGTTCTGGAAAGCTAGTCCCTAGATGACTAAACTTTTACTTTGAGTGTGAATTTTAATGGCATTTGCTCAAACTCTTGTGGAACATCTCAGTGGCTGAATTATTTTTCAGTGCTCTAACAACCAAGGTTAAGATGCAGAGTACACTTTCAAATGTTTTATTTAGATGCATCATTTCACAGAAGTGAGGTGCATGCATTTCCTCTGTATTAGTTTTCTAGGGCTTCCATAACAAAGTATCACAAACTAGGTGGCTTAAAACAACAGAAATTTACTTTTTAACAGTTCTGGAGGCTAGAAGTCCAAAATCAAGATGTTGGCAAGGCCACACTTCCTTTGAAACATGTAGGGAATAATCCCTCCTTGCTTCTTCCTAGCTCCTGGTGGTTTGCTGTTCATCTTTGGTGTGCCTTGACTTATAGCTTCAGTCCTTTCATCTCTGACTCTGTTGTCCTATGTGATCTCCCCCTGTATTCTGTATCTGGTCTCTTCTTTTTTTCCTTTTTCTTTATTTATGTACAGTTAGAATCTCACTCTGTCACTCAGGCTGAAGAGCAGTGGCGTGATCATGGCTTACTACAGCCTCAACCTTCTGGGCTCTAATGATCCTCCCGCCTCAGCCTCCTGTCTTCTCTTCTTGTAAGGACACCAGTCATATTGGATCAGGGAACACCTAATTCAACATGACCTCATCATAACTTAATGATATCTACAAAGACCCCTGTTTCCAAGTAAGGACGAATTCGTAAGTATTGGAAGTTAGGATTTTGACATATATTTTAGGGAGATACAATTAAACCCATTTGAATCTCTATGAGTCAGAGTTATCTAGAGGGACAGAACTAATGGAATATATATGTATATGTGGGAATTTATTAAGTATTAACTCACATGATCACAAGGTCCCACAATAGGCCATCTGCAGGCAGAGGACCAAGGAGAGTCAGTCTGAGTTCCAAAACTGAAGAACTTGAAATCTAATGTTTGAGGACAGGAAGCGTCCAGCACCAGAGAAAGATGAAGGCTGGGAGGCTAGGCCGGTGTCTTCTTTCCACATTTTTCTGCTTGTTTATGTTCTAGCTGTGCTGGCAGCTGATTAGATTGTGAGGACCCAGATTAAGGATGAGTCTGCCTTTCCCAGTCCTAACTCAAATGTTAATCTCCTTTGGCATCGCCCTTACAGACACACCTAGGATCAATACTTTGTATCCTTCAATCCAATCAAGTCAGTATTAACTATCACAGACCCCAACCCATTGAATAATACCATGTGCCAATGATCTCTCAGATGAGAATGACAGAGGTGTATATTGAAGATGCAATCGTTGATTTTTTTTTTTTTAGGTACATATGTGGAGAGGTGTCAGCGAAAACTTTTTTTTCTCTTCTCCTATACCAATTGTTATCTTTTTACTCCCTAGCTCCTCAAAGCATACTCTTGATTTGTAATTTATTGTTAGAAAGTAGAAAGTGTGTTTTTTTTTTTTTTAAATCAACATTTGGAAATGTAATTTATAAACACTTTTAGCCTATGGGAAAATAACACAACTCCAAAAGATCTATAATTTCATTGTTCAGACTTTTGTAATTTCCGAACATGGCTTATTTTATTTTTAGAAAATTAACCAGTTTAAACAAAAGAGACTAATATTATGCAAGGTGATTTTCTACGATATTTCTGATTAACACTGATTATGAATATTTATTATAATAATCCTGGGCCAAGTCCTCTACACTGATTGGTCTTTCTTTGCTGTCCAGAACAGTGATAAAAATGACATTGATTCCATTTAATAGAATTATACTATACTCAGTAAATGGATTACTACTTCTAAAAGATTGGAAAATGATAAAGTGAACCAAATATTAAAATTATACTCATTGAGCTCAGTTTAATCTTTCATTGAGGATTTAATGAAAGTTGAGGGTTTAATGAAAGGATTTAATGTGTATTATTTGGAATAACTAGAATTGTATAGGCTAGCTTTCTACACCTCGAAGTAGAGCAAAAGCAGTTTAGATCAGAGGAAAGTATGCTGGCCATGGAAGGAAGAATGTAGGAGGGTGGAGGGTAGAGAAAGAAGATGACAGGTTTAGAAAAAGAAAGGAATGTTGTGTTTTAGAAAAATATAGAAGGGCTTTCCATGCTAGAATGGAATATATGCCAAAGCAATAGGAGGCTATGTCTGAATAAAAGAGTGATAATTGGTAGAATTATTTCAGACTAATTATTAGAGGTTTTGATGTAATATAAGAACATACTCTGATTAGACATTATTATAGGTATTGATTCTCATGATTTGACTAATTTGACAGCTTTAACTCCTCAACATAAGATGAATAGAAAGTAGAAGATGAAACAAGAAACTGGGGAACTTACACTAAGCACTCTTGTAAGATCTTGGGTGTTATATTAAAAGTGTTGGTTATGATAGTGGCTTTGGAAAGGTAGAGGACTGTGTAGTTATTGAAAATACTGATGAGATTGAATTAGTAGTACTTTACATGAATTCCGTGTAGACGAAAACAGTGCCACATGATATTATGTATAAGATAAATGATGGAGACTCCAAGTCATAAAAACACTACTAGTCATCTTTATTAGAAAATACTACTACAACTGTTAGTACTACTTCAGTTGTGCTGCCACCACCATTAGTATTACTACTTAATACCACTTATTACTGGGTGTTTACTATTTGCTAGCTATAAATTGGGCAAAGTTTTTTTATACATATTAATTTATTAATCTTTTAAGCACACCCTATTCTGAATTGCAGTCCTCTGTACAAAATGTAAATTGTAATACTTTCTTTAATCATGGTGTTTGGCAGTAAGCGGTCTCATTTTTCTGGAACTGTCTATTTTACTCTAATTTTAAATAATATTTTAGCAAGGTATAAAATTAAAGTTTGCCAATTATTTTTATTCATTATGTTGAATATATTATGCTACTGTCTCCTGGCT
Source organism: Pongo abelii (assembly GCF_028885655.2). NCBI lineage: Eukaryota > Metazoa > Chordata > Mammalia > Primates > Hominidae > Pongo > Pongo abelii. The sequence goes on along the minus strand of NC_071997.2, from coordinate 52,370,993 downwards.
TCCATTTTGCATTTCGGAAGGATGCTAACAGTATAATTTGTATTGTGTTGTGTCTGTCTTTTCTTCCTAGACAAACTAATACCTTGTCTTTGGCCTTTGAATTCTCCAATTTTACTGTGCAGCTATCAAATGTGGACTTCTTTTTATTTATCTTTTTCAGTATGTATTGGGCTTCCTGAATAAGAGAATTTATTTTATATTTCAAATGTGGAAAATTATCAGCCATTATCTCATAAAAAGGGCTCTTTTTCATTGTACTTATTCTTTTCTTTGCAGTTCTGATTAGACTTATGCTAGAAAATTCCTCTGTATTCTTAACATACGTATTTTTTCTTATTTCCTATTTCTTCAACTATTTGTGCTTTTTAAAATTCTTTTGGTTAATTTCTTCAGCTATATTCTAGTTTTTTTCTTAGCTGGGTCCAACCTGTTATTTATTTCTTTCTTTGAGATTTTATTTTGTTATTTCTAAAGAAAATCTGTTTGATTCAGAGTATCATGTCCTTAGTTCCTATTTTCAAGTCCTATTCTAGTTCTATAAATATTTTTAAATATTCATTTAATATTTTCTACCCTATACTTACATTATCTGAAGTTCTTGGATTGTTAATTCTGCCACTAAGCACATCTATAGTGCTTTCTTGAACTGTATACTAATTTTTTATGAAGACTTATTTGAGAGAGTCCTGTGCTTCCTTTGGAAAAGGGTTCATTTTCCTTTGGCTAAGGCCACTAAAACACTCTAATCTGAGACTGTTTTTAAATAATTTATCTGCTCCATATTTCCCATTCTGTACAGAAAGTATAAAATTATTCTCTACAGACACATGAAGACAATACTGTGTGATAATAAGTTATCATTATCAATTATGAATGAAACCATGCAATTTTTCCTGTGACATTTCTTTTCTGGACTGAGACAACAAGTTTCTTTACCATTTGTCTTTGCCACAGGGCATTTTTTTCCTAGTTAATATTTTTACCGACATAGCACTTTAAGAATATAAATTTTATCTTAGGTGGACAACTGTGCAGTTCTATTTTCTGTGTGAAGGTCAAGACATTCTCCTATTCCTTGTGTGGCCACAACAACTCTAGCTTATAAGTTATTAACTCTGAAGTTACCAATCCTTCAGAATCAGCTTACATTATTTCAATCATGCTAATTTCTTTTTCTTTCTTGTATTTATTTATTTTGACTCAGAGATTTTCCTTCCATGTATAAAGATGTTTGCTGAACTTTACATGCATTTCCAGGTGTTTGGAGACTTTTTAAATGCTATTCAATCTCTCACATTCTCTCATCTTACCTTTAAAATGAGCCTATTACAAGAGATATTATTTTATTCATTTTAATGATGGCATTTTTTTAAAGGCTCCACTTCTTGGCTGGGTACAGTAGCTCACAAGCAATCCCAGTCCCCCGGGAGGCGAAGGTGGGAGGAGCACTTGAGGCCAGGAGTCTGGGATCAGCCCAGGCAGGACAGCGAGACTCCCTCTCTCTCTTTTTTTTTTTTTTTTTTGAGACGGAGTCTCGCTCTTTCGCCCAAGCCAGACTGCAGTGGCATGGCGCTGTCTCGGCTCACTCCAAGCTCCGCCTCCCGGGTTCACGCCATTCTCCTGCCTCAGCCTCCCGAGTAGCTGGGACTACAGGCTCCCGCCACGGCGACCGGCTAATTTTTTGTATTTTTAGTAGAGACGGGGTTTCACCGTGTTAGCCAACATGGTCTTGATTTCCTGACCTCGTGATCCGCCCGCCTCGGCCTCCCAAAGTGCTGGGATTACAGGCGTGAGCCACCGCGCCCGGCCGAGACTCCCTCTCTTATGTATGTATCTATGCATGTAAGTATGATTGGAGACAGGGTCTTGCTCTGTTGCTCAGACTGGAGTGCAGGTGCCATATCAACTCACTGCAACATCTGCTTAGAAAGGCTAAGAAACATGCAGAGTCAAACAAGAAAACAGTATCAGAACTGGGACTTAAACTCAAGAAATGTGAGCCCTACTTTTTTATTGGTACATTCTCAGAGACAAAATACAATTATTTGAAGAGCTTGTCCTGCTAATAACTTTTGTTTACTTAATATTTTCCTAGAGGAATATTAAATACTATTAGCATTATTAATTTTTTCCTAATTTTCCTATGGAATGGCAAATAAGCCTAAGATTCAGAGGAGTCCCAAGTTCTAACTGAAAAGAACTAGTAAATGATATCTAATTTTTAAGAAGGTGGGAATTTAAAATGATTAATGAAAATCTGTCATGGGATGAAATATTAGTCCTTTGTTGTTGCTCCTTTTGGTCTATAATTAGTGGGCACACATGTGCAAAATAGGTGCGAAACAGACTAATCTTTATAGATGATGAATAATTTTTCATTCTACTATAAGGTGTGCTTTCTTTAGGAAAGCAATATGTGATCTTTATATGCGCAATCAACGATCCTTTAAATATGTCTTCAGTCTTAATGAAGAAACGTTAACTGGGACATAACAATGGAATTCATTACCCTCTACAGAGCAAAGGAAAAGCCAGATGTTTGTGCTTGCTCTTGTACCATTGGCTACCTTCAGGCTAAGGAAGGCTGTAAAGTTGTCTCTAGTTATACAACAAAAAGGATTTGGGACTGATTACAACATGATATCCATAATATCATTAGTTGAACATTTATGAATCAGGACAAGCCCAAATACTTACATGTCTGAATTCACTGGGAGAGAAAATGGTCTTTTTCCTTTGCATCTCCTACTTTATATATCCCTTCATAATTTTGTTTCAATAGTGTTTCAGTTCTTTCAAATTATGGTTCATGAAAACATCATTTTAGTATCAGGGTTTTATTTAGATTAGTTTTCAAAAGTAAAGCCACAAAATAATTATAAACATATACATTTGGCATTGGTGTTTTAACTAGGTCTTGGTATATTTTTACCATTTTTGTTGGCATATAACCATGTGTGTTATTTTAGAAATGGTTAAAAGCCCAAATTCTGCAGCTAGAATTTCTAGGTTAAAATCCTCATTCCATTACCTAATGTTTTTTAGCCTCTGGCAAAAGTAGCCTTTCTGTGCCTCAGTCTCTTCATGTATGAAATGGGAACAGTACCCCATGGAGTTTTAAATGAGGCTTAAATGAGTAGATATAAGGCTTAGAACAGTATCTGGAACAAGGTAAGCACCATGTTAGGGTAAGCTATTATTATTGTTATTACTAGCATCATCCTCTTCTAAGTCATCATTGTTATCATCATCATCATCATTGTCATCTCCACTCCCTTGTGTTACAAGTTTTTCTACCAGTACACCCTTGGCTTAGAGCTTCTCTTTGCATCAAGGTTACTAAGATCACCGACTTTTAGACTTACATCTCAGGGCTGAAGCTATCTCGTGTGACCTTAAACAAATTAATGAACAATTTAAATTTAGCCATAGTTTTGGGTGTTTTTTTTTTTTTAATCTTTGAAATGGAGCTAGTGTCATCCACCTCATTGTGAGATTTTATAAAGTGCTTAGTATTTTGCCTGGTATCTACTAAGTACATTATAAAAGACAGCTGTTATTGTATTTTACATCATAGAATTCAAAAGCATCATTGAAATTGTTAGTTATTTATTCTTAGTGTCTCCAGCAGAGGGAGATGTGCCAAAAGTAACTGGAAGAGAAGAGGTAACATTGTTTAATCTCAAAGAGATCCACACAGAGTAGGGCAAAATAGATTTGTACAATGCTGCCATTTTTAGATATAATCTCTAACTACATCTGTTGATTATTGAAATTATTACATTTGAGGAATCTCAAATGTAATTTAAATGTGTAACAATGGGGCAAAAGAAGCCTTAAGGCTAAATTCTGTGAATGGTTTCATTCACTGGTTTTGCCAGCTATTGGTGCCAAAGCATTAGCTAGAGTATTAAAGAAGTGTGCACTTTGGTGGAGAGTTGATGTGAGGTGTGTATGCTCATGCATTTACACCTGAAAGGATTCTTTAACTTGGAATTGTGTGTGGATAACAAATAGATCTATTAAAAATTACTGAAACCACACTCCTTCTGAGGAATTAAAGTTGACTACTCGTTGTTTCTATAGGGCATCCAGTAATGGATGCGTGGTGGATTCATACCTGGCCTTCTTTTCTATGTTAATATAGCAGCCTTGGATTAGTGTGACAGAGTGGTGGCCTCCATGAGGGCATGAACTAGATCAGCCTGGGCTGCCATTGTCCCCGTCCAGTATGTCACGATGCCTGCTTCTTCCTTCACGGCCCTAATTACTGCCTGGAAGTGGCTTAGAATTTTGCTTGTTAAACCTAGGTTTTTGCTCAGTAATGCTTAAGCTTTCTGTGTCTAAAATACAAGCTCTCTGCATCTACAGCTTATTTGGCATCTGTATTTTCTTACCCAACCATATCTTTAAACTCCTTTTGGTGAATAAAGCCACTTGCTGTTCAGAGTAGGAGTTGAAAACCAACTTTCCCTTCATTGTTCAAAACCAGTTCTCATACTTACCACAATGAAACACCCTCCAGCAGTGCCCCAACACAATTGCTAAATTACTCCAACTCCAACTCCATAATGTGTAAATGACAAAGAATTAAACAACCACGAGTGTTTGCTTAAAAAAAATCCATGTTAGCTTATTAATCCTTATTGTAATGTCATACAGAGTAGAATGCAAACATCAGCAGGCTAGGTTATTCTCTCTATAGGCAGACCTATGTGGGAAGTTAAATTGTACTCCCAATGTGAGTTTTTAAATTTGTAGTGAAAAATATATTTGCCTAGGGACCGTGTACCTATGTTCACTGGCAGGTACAAACAGTGCAATTTTCAAGTCATTTATAATTATTTTCTCACTTTTCCTTTAAAGGAAATAAACACTAAGAAGCACAGAATGGGGCTCCCTTTTCTTGGAAGCAGCCCGCAAGAGGCAGGAAGACCCTGAGACTGCCAAGATAATCTCGGAATGAGTCCAGATTGAATTGTTAATACACCAAAGAATATCCAGAAAGTCTGAAAATACAGGAAAAAATGATTCTACTTATTTTCAGTTTAACAGTAGAATCCCTGCTTTACATTTTGATGTACTTCATAAGAATAGTGTCTGGAGGTTGAAGGAAAAAATATGGAGCATATTATTTGAAAATTTAACTAGCTTTGAAATCAATAATTTTGTCCAATATTTCCTGACGTTTTGGATACTCTACATTATTTTGTCTGAGTTAGTGGGTCACATTTCCAGTAGTAGGAGACAAAAGGGTAAAATTCACTGACTGCCTGTGATCTTCATTCTTTCGTTTATTACTGTACATCTCCCTCCAACTTCATGCAACTGGTGTGGTAAGTTGGGGCCTCTTGGCCTCAGAAATCCTTTTAGAAGTAAAATGGGGCCCAACAGAGAGGGACCTTTGGCCCTAAAGCCCGCTTTTCATTTAGGTCTTAATGTTAGGAGGTTAGAGAGGCCTTGAACTTGAACTATTGATGCAGGCTTGCTCAATATGAGGCCGAAGGACTGCTTGATGATCCACAGTGTATTTTCCTGGGACATTTTCATCTATACTCTTTGTCTTTTAGAAACTCATCTATACTCTTTGTCTTTTAGAAACTTAGCCAGGAGTGTGGGGTGGGGAGTGGGCTGTGTGTGACTGATCTCTGCCATCTCTCAAAGTCATGATTAAAAGCTGCCGTTGGAGGGATAAAGAATGAAAACAAACTACACACACACACACACACACACACACGTATATATTTGTGTGTATCTGTATATACATTGTGTGTATATATTTGTGTGTATTTGTGTGTGTGTGTGTGTGTATATATATATATATGCACCCTTACCTTTTATGATAGCTGACTAAGTACCCCCTACATACTCAGGATTCCCAACTCCCTAAACACAGCTGCTTTTTTTTTTTTTTTTTTGAATTTCTAAATGTCCACTTAGGGGGCATTTCGTTATAGTTGTTCTGCAGGTGATTCTTGTTAGTGAGTCTTTCAGAACCATCAAGCTGGAAGGAAGTAGGGCAGAAATTGTGACTTCGTGTTGAATATCTAGGACCTAGAAAGTGTCTGCTACATAGCAAGTGCTTAATAAATGGTTATTGAATAAATAAAAGGATAAATGAAATGATATATAATTATATACTTTGTACACAAGCACACATTTATAGCTATGTTCATATCATCAATGGTGCATACTAAGAGAGTAAAGACAAGATGTCACTGCTATCCAAATCTCCCAAATTTCCCTCACCCTTAAGGCTGCATGTCAGGCTGTTGGAACATTTTTTTCCCTTTCAAGGTTGATGTTTGTTTTAACTTTATTTTACTTATTTTAAAAATGTACTTTTGAGTCGGAAGGAGAGAAGCCCATCTGAGATTCATCATGACCCTAGTGACAAGCTATTGATCACAGGAGTGAAGAAAGCTTTGATAGCACATTTTGGCAGTTTGTCATTTTGGATTTAGGGTTTTTAGTTACCTTAAATCAATTTCGTTCATTACCCATTGTCAGATCTTCTTGCTGCACAAATATATTTTTATTAGCTGTGTTTTATTATGGTTTATACACTGATGTTCATTTAAATGTTACGTCTTCTTTAAATGCTCTTAATATAGGAAACAGAATGGTGGTGACGTGGGGACCTCACACAGTTCAGTAAAGAGGCCTTGTGGCTATAATCGCATTTAAGAAACTGCCATTTCTCTATGAAGAATGGAAAATCAGTGGTAGGTCAGAAATTAAAGGCTATGCCATTTAAATCCTAAAACCTGACCATTCTAGTTTTTTCACCCACAAACCAGTGAAGAAAATCATTTTTCCCCACGTTGCATTTTAAAATATAACTTAATTGAGCTGTAATTTTATAGCATCATTTACCATGTTCATGATACCAATTACTTGGAACATTTTTTCTAGTTTTGAAATATGTGGTAGAATTTTCTATCTTTAATCAACTTTTCTCATTATGAGAATTGTTCCTGTGCTTTGTTTAGCCAAAGACTGCTTTAGAAAAAGCTAGGTTGACTTGTTATTTTACTGTGTCGCAATTTCAAGCCTGGTTTATTTAGCTGTAGTCTATAAGATGCAAATTATCAAATGTGCCTTTTTTATACTTCTCGTTTGCTTTTCTCTCCATTTATATTTTAGTTGATATGAAATCAGTGATGCGAGTATTATTCAAGTATTATTCAGTTTTACTAATGAAAATTTGGAGATGCCGTAATGACTTACAAATACATACACATAAGTGGAGTATCAAGACATCCAAACTGATATACAAAGGCTTCAATTATATGGACTAACTTGGGGACAGTAAGTTGTGAATTTGTGAAACTATATCAGAAATAGAATATTTCCTCCAAAGTATATGGAACTGCAGCAAATACAAATATCAGAGTTGAGAGACCCAGCTTCTGGTCTGGACTCTGCCCTTAGTTGATTATTTGAGCTTGAGAAAGCCATTAAAGGTTTTGATAGTTATTTTCTGAAATTCAGACATTGAGTTCCACCAATGAGCTCACAGTTAATGTCTTTCAAATATATGTAGTAATTTAGATACTGAAATAGCTCAGAGTAACTTGTGACTGTTTTAATTGTTTTTATAACAAGTTAGAAACCAGATCTATTTCTTCCAAAGCAGATTAGAAATATATTTTTATATGTACACGTTAATTGGCTTAAAAAGTAGTGTAGGAACAAACAAATCATCTTGACTTGAATGATTAGTAGATATTTAATATTTGGAAACCTGGAGAGAGTTGTTTGCTCATTTTTTAATGTCAGTTGTTCTTTTTATAATGCAACCTCAGCATTAGTTCTCAGGCAATGGCTAATGAGCATTCATCTTGACATTTCCCTTCTTAAAGGACATTTGAACAAACTTCCCAAGATCTACCCTATAGAAGAGAAGATTATATTTTTATGTGTGGTTCAGAAGAGCATATCAAAGACCAAATAGAAGAAAAAAATGTTAACAATTGAAGCTATCACAGGCAGGGTGTGGTGGCTCATGCCTGTAATCCCAGCACTTTGGGAGGCCGAGGTGGGCGGATCACAAGGTCAGGAGTTCGAGACCAGCTTGACCAATGTGGTGAAACTCTGTCTCTACTAAAAGTACAAAAATTAGCTGGGTGTGGTGGCATGTGCCTATAATCCCAGCTACTCAGGGGGTTGAGGCAGGAGAATTGCTTGAACCTGGGAGTTGAAGGTTGCAGTGAGCCGAGATCATGCCACTGCACTCCAGCCTGGGTGACAGAGTGAGACTCTGTCTTAAAAAAAAAAAAAAAAAAAAAAAAAAAAAAGCTAGCACAAATTGGAATGGTTTCCTAGAAAGACAAAGCATTTTTTGTCCTAGAGGTCACACCTGGATTTTGCATCTGTTAAAATTTCATCTGCTTGATGCCTTCCAAGGTATTGTTAAATTCTGGAATTTGGACATTAAATCCATCCTCTGTACTCTGCATTTCCTTGTACAGTATCTTAAGGAGCATGAGGAAATCAAGATGTCCTTTACATATGCGTGTCGAGATGTTGAACCTGAATGCTGCCATCTCTTTGATTCAGAATTAGATGCTAGCATGTTTGATGCTCGCGTTATCTCTGCTTGTCCAATCTAGATGGAAGTTGTGGCATTGATTCTTGATTTCCTTGTAACATTAGAAGGTTTTTGAAGTCACACTTCAACTACCAAGTACTGTAGCAGGGTACTGACATTTCAGTGCGTTTTGATTTGTGTCATGGTTGTAGGAGAATACAGGTACTGATCAATAGAAACATTTATTGACTTAAGAATATAAATAAGTCAGCAGCATGATTTTTATAGAGAGACTTGACTTACATATTGAAATTTGGGGTTTATAGAAAAATTAATTTATTGGCTGCTTATATGCTTTACAAGATAACTTACAATAGGTTTTCTTTAGTATATATCTGACATAGTGTCCTTATTTCAGAAATATATGTATTGCACAATGAAATTTACATTCCATCAATTTATTTTCCCTTTATGTGTAAAAATATCGAACAAAATTGAGTTCACTATTGTTCCTCTATATGCCATTTTTCTCTTAAGCTTAGATCATCGCTGTTTAACATTTCCTAATTTATGGTCTTCTCTTGCATTCAAGGCCAAAACAATAATCATCTTTTTATGGAATGTGGCTATTGCTACATTTAACAGGTCTTTACAAGGGTCTCATTTGTGAAGTATGCCATATTGCAGCTTCATAATCTTTCTGGCTACAACAATGTAAAATTACCCTGCACCCTCTCCTCCCAACCCAGGAAAAGGCTACAGCTGAAATAATTAAAATCCATACGGTTAATGATCTGTGCCTTCTGCAAGGTGGTGCATTACTGTCTCTAACGATGTTTAATAGCTCATAACATTCAATATACTTAATCATTAGTTACTGACATTTCTAGTACTTTTGCATACTGAACATATCTCGATAGGGCAAAAATTACATTGGAAAAGATTCAATTGTCTACCTTGGGAAAGAACACTGACCAAATGAGGACACGCATTTGTCTTTGGAGCTGCTCTTGCCACTGAATTAGGGCTGTAACAGAGCCATGTAGCTATAGTGGGATTTTGTTAGATGAGGAGAGTTTGATTTGCTGGTGTCACATTGGGCTTTGTTGGCCTCACATCAACAATGGGACTGAGACCAGAGTCCCTGACTGGGATGTCAGGAGACAGGGATGCTGACCCCCCACCAAACCACCTGACCATGGCACTTGGGCTTCTGTGTCTTCATGTGTGAGATGAGAAAGAGGTGCTGAATGATGCCTGAGGAGGTTTCATCCGGATCTGAAATTCTCCAGTCTCAACATCACTTCAGAGGCAGTGGCCCCATCAGACTGCTGTCATTTTGCACCTAATGTATTGTTTTCTGAGAGTTTCTGGAAAAACCTCAAGAATGATAAAGAGACCATGGAGCCCACTACCCTTGGTAGAATGACAAAGGGACAGGTAGCCTTCTTATTTTATAATATTTACATAGTTTTAGTATGGCTTGCATGATAGGGTTTTTTTTTTTTTTAATAAGCAGATAAGGCTTTCTTCTGAATACTACTTATTTAGGCCAAATATTATGTTGTTTTTTGATAACAAGACCTCAATAGTACCAAGCACTGCTGTAACTGCTTGGTGCTTAAAGTGTCCACAGGAGGTAGCTTATTTTAATGCAGATTCTGCTTCAGAAAAGATAGGACTTCAGCATCCCTGAGCCTTAGAGAAAAATTCTGATTGTTGATTATTGACCTTTCCCCCAATCACAGATTTCAGTCATAGCCACCCTGGTGTGAAATGCATGTAGCGCTCTCTCACATTCTTGATAGTTTCCAAAAAAATGTTAAGACTTTTTCCTTCTTGCTAGCAAAGGCCTACGTGGGCAAAACAGAGGAGAAGCAAAGGAGTTGCTCCTTTCACTAGAACTTTCCTTTAGCAAATGTTTTGGTTTCCTTGCCGCTTCCTGAACTTACAAATCCAACTAAAAGTTCAAAAATGAAAAAGAAGAAAATATTTCAATTATTTTATTGTAGAGTGTATAGCATCTGGGATTTCATTTGCCTTTTCTCCCTGCTTCAGTATCAATTCAATATGGTTCAAAATGTAAAGTGCCAGGCAGGCCTTCCTTTCCTCCTCTCGACAGCATTCCTTGAGGGAATATACCTTGTCAACCGATGTAAGGTATTAACATTAAAGAAATTAATGTGCTACAATTATGATTTCTACACTGATTAAGTTTACAGGTCAAGGAAGGAGGGAAAACTCAAATGCATACATGCACAGGCAGTCACAAATCATCCCTAACATGTGACAATAAGGAGTGGTGGGGGCTGGGAATAATTGGAGAAGTGTCTTTGTTTAGGTCCTTGTTCCTTCTCTTCCTCCCCCCTACCCTCCCTTCCTCCATCCTTCCCTCTCTCCCTTCCTTTCTTCCTTCATCCCTCCCTTGTTCCCTCTGTATCTCTCTCCCTCCCTTTCTCCTTCCCTCCCTTTCTCCTTCCTCCATCCCTCCGTCTCTTCCTTTCTTCCTTCATCCCTCCATCCCTCCGTCTCTTCCTTTCTTCCTTCATCCCTCCCTCCCTCTGTTTCTCTCTCCCTCTGTTTCTCCCTCCCTCCCTTTCTCCTTCTCTCTCTCCCTCTCTCCCTCCCTCCCTTCCTTTCTTTCTCCCTTGCTTCCTTCCTTCCTTCCTATACTCTGTAAACTGAATAACATAATTTACTAGTCTTCAACTCCTAATACAGGCACAGACAGACATATGTAAACAAATACTTTTCACACAGTAAACAGGATGTTAAAATAAAGATATTTCTAAAGCACTGGTTTTAAGAGAATAGACTGCAGAGCCAGACAGATTTTGAATGCCTACTTCACCACTTACCATCTGTTTGACCTTGGGCAAATAATCTTAATAATCTTTCTTTTCTCTGTTGAGTTTCCTCAGATAGAAAGGGTGACAATGAGAACACTTCCTTCATCAGATTCTCTTCAGCAGTAAAAGAGTTGATACAGGTTAAGCTCTTTGAACAGAACTTGGCACATTGTGAGCTCTTAAAAAGAGAGCTATTCTTATTATAGATGAAAGAGTTACATGCTAAAATATTAAGTCCAGATAGATACAGCCTAATAACATCCTAAAGTGGAAGGAATCTGGGACCACCCTGCTGCACCACCCCCTTGCTGCTGGAACCATCCCAGAAGAAGACATTCCTATGTTTGCAAATGTAGTTAGCGCAGAGGCCCTCAGCCACATCAACACCTGCTTACCTCATCTTTTCAACACATTGTCCAACTCTGCATGATTCTTATCAAAGAACCTCTCACTTATTTCTTCCAAGAAAAGGAGCCAAGAGGCATGATGTAATGCATCAAGATCCTCTGTGGTGACCTTGTAACTTCTGTGGTGTTGTCCACCGTGGCCATTCGTTTAAGTTTGTTTTGTCTCAAATGAAGATAAATATTTTCCCACCTTGCTTTGAAAATTAGCTGACCAGACCTGTAAGTGGTTTTCAAGTATTACATTGCCTTACAGACTCTACAAAATAATCAAAATGGTAAAATGTTCTGAAGTTGGACATTGTTCACTGAATTACCATTTTAAGATTCTGTTATGTATTTTCCTTCACAGTCTCTGTAAGTGTGTGAGCTCAATCGGAATGCACAGTTTGAGTCGCAGAACTGGCTAAGGCTTTGGGAACCCGTGGTCAGGTTCCCTCACTAATGTTGCTTTCCTCTCTAAAAACATGTTTTAGTTTCTGCATTGCTCTACAGGATCCATTTTTCAGAATCCTTTAAGATCTGTACTTCACGGAAAATACATGTGAAAAAGGTTGTTAGGCAGGTGTTGGTTATCGTGAAAAGGGAATAAACTGGTTAAGAGGATTGGAAATTTTTGCGTTTTTTCTCATCTTTTCTTTTTTTCCTTTTTCTCTTTCAGTTTTTTCTGTCCCTTCTTTTTTTTTTTTTTTTTTTTTTTTGAGACAGAGTCTCACTCTGTCGCCCAGGCTGGAGTGCAATGGTGTGATCTCTGCTCACTGCAACCTACGCCTCCCAGACTCAAGTGATACTCCTGTCTCAGCCTCTTGAGTAGCTGGGATTACAGGTGCCCACCACCACAACTGGCTAATTTTTGCATTTTTAGTAGAGATGGGGTTTCACCGTGTTGGCCAGACTGGTGTCGAACTCCTGACCTCAAATGATCTGCCTGTCCCAGCCTCTCAAAGTGCTGGGATTACAGGTGTGAGCCACAACACCTGGCCTCCTCTCATCTTTTCTAAGAATTCTGTAATACAGGGAGAAATATAAAAAACATGAATTATCAGTATATGTTGGATAATTTATGTAATTAGATAAAGGAGAATTATGCATTTAGACAAAAGATGATATGCAGTTGTAGCTATTATGTGTGAAAACTGCTGGTTAAAAATATAGGCATACAGAACTTTCTAGAAGCTAGCTCATCAGATGTTGTCCTTGGTTATTAAGATGTGAATGCTCTTTTGGCTTCTTTTAATTGTATTTTTTTAGTTCTCTTAAGGAGCACGTATTTATTTTATAGCAAAAATGTTGACAATGTAAATTACCATGCAAGGTATAGGAAATACATTGAAATTCCTTTCCCTACGTGGCTTTTCATGTCTTAATCTGCTCTTATTCTGGCTGTTTCATTACATTTGCTCTGTGGTTTGCCTTTTTCTTCATTTTCATTCTCACACTAGTTCCAGTTTTCATCATTTGATTCCAGGGAGTAAGTCCAATGCTTGCCATTGCTGAAAGAGTGAAAAGAAAAGTTTTTTGTTTGTTTTGTTTTGAGACGGAGCTTCACTTTTTTGAGACAGAGTCTTGCTCTGTCACCAGGCTGGAGTACAGTGGCATGATCTCGGCTCACTGCAACCTCCGCCTTCCGGGTTCAAGTGATTCTCCTGCCTCAGCCTCCCAAGTAGCTGGGACTACGGGTGCACACCACCATGCCTAGCTAATTTTTGTATTTTTAGTAGAGACAGGGTTTCACCATATTGGCCAGAATGGTCTCGATCTCTTGACCTCGTGATCCACCCGCCTCAGCCTCCCAAAGTGTTGGGATTACAGGCATGAGCCACCACGCCTAGCCGGAGTTTAACCCTCATTGCCCAGGCTGAGTGCAATGGTGAAATCTCGGCTCACTGAAACCTCTGCTTTCTGGGTTCAAGCAATTCTCCTGCCTCAGCCTCCCTAGTAGCTGGGACTACAGGCACCTGCCACCACACCTGGCTAATTTTTTGTATTTTTAGTAGAGACACAGTTTCACCATGTTGGCCAGGCTAGTCTCGAACTCCTGACCTCAAGTGATCCACTGCCTCGGCCTCCCAAAGTGCTGGGATTACAGGTGTGAGCCACTGCACCTTGTTTTGTTTTTCTGAGACAGGTCTCACTCAGTCACGCAAGCTGGAGTGGTGCAATAAATAGCTCACTGCAGCCTCAGACTCCTGGGCTTAAGCCATCCTCCTGCCTCAGCCTCTAGAGTAGCAGGGACTACCCTGGCAATTTGATTTTTAAATTTTTTTCGTAGAGATGGGGTCTCACTATGTTGACCAGGCTGGATAAAAAAGACGAGTTAAATCCTCTTCAGCCTCTAAGACCATCAATGATTCTGAGGTTTTCATTTTATTCACCCAGCACTCTTTGAATCTTGCTTTTCACCACGCATTTTTCCTTGCTTCTCACAGTTTTTCAGAAGTTCAGTTGTCAAGCATTTAGAGTGCTGACCTTACATGCAGGCCCCTCCTTCAAGGAAAGAGCCACAGGATATTTGTGCCATTTTGGTTCATGACCTGATTCCTACCTGATTTTTTTATTCCTAAAGCTCTGCCTTCCACATGCCATACTTTTCTTTTTTCCTTTTATTATTTTTCTTTTTGAGATGGAGTTTCACTCTTGTTGCCCAGGTTGGAGGGCAATGGCGTGATCTTGGCACACCGCAACCTTCACCTCCCGGGTTCAAGTGATTCTCCTGCCTCAGCCTCCTGAGTAGCTGGGATTACAGGCATGTGCCACCATGCCCGGCTAATTTTGCATTTTTAGAAGAGATGGGGTTTCTCCATGTTGGTCAGGCTGGTCTTGAACTCCCGACCTCAGGTGATCCACCCGCCTTGGCCTTCCAAAGTGCTGGGATTACAGGCGTGAGCCACCGCGCCCAGCCCATGCCATCCTTTTCTTGTGTTTATTATTACTGGCCTGCATCATTCCAAATTTGAACTGATCTTACCTCAAGCTGATGCACAATTACGTATTCATCCCAGTGCCTTCAGGGTAGCCTAGGAACCAGAATAAGCACTGATTTAAAAGCCGAGCACCATTTTTTTGGGTATATATTCTATCTTCAAACAATAAGTACTTTTATTGAGCATATGTTGTCTTGCTTCTAAGGAAGAAACACGAAGTGAAACCAACCAAAATATACACTTTTAAACCTGTAACCAGGAGCTCACCAACTCTTCTTACTGCATTTTGGATGCTCGAAGTGGTTGTGATAGTACTGGTATTAATGAATAATGATCACCCTTTATGGGTAAGGCCCTATGTTGGGTGCTTTGAATGCATCATCTCT